>NC_138352.1:37839602-40350852 GCF_046562875.1 Panthera onca | reverse complement strand
CAGTTGGTTAAGCGTCTGACTTCGGCTCAGGTCACGATCTCACGGTTCATGAGTTCGAGTCCCACGTCGGGCTCTGTGAGTCTGGAGTCTGCTTCGGATTCTGTGTCTCCCTCTATCTGCTCCTCCCCTGATCATGCCGTGTCTATCTGTCTCTCTCTCTCAAAAATAAATAACAAACATTAAGAAAATTAAAAAAAAAAAAGAAATTGGAAACAATGCAGAACAGAAAGGGTATGCATCCAATGGAAGGTGGGAAGCAGTAAAATTCAACACACTGGATTTCTATCCAGCCACTGCTGAGTTGTTTAAAAGAGGACAGATTGAGATTATCACACTTCATCATCCATGTACATTAAAATCCCACAAAACATTATTTAGTGTTCAAGAATACACATCTCAACAAAGGTACACATTGAATACATCAGAACAAGTGCCCCTGGGGCAAGGAGAGTGGGCACACACTTGTAGCGAGACAGGAAAGGGAAAACAAGCATGAGCAATGGAAATGTCAATGACAAAAGGCAAAGAAAGAGGCAGCTTTGCCAATAGTCTATTCTTGCTTTTTGGAAATCCAAACACAGAGGAATTTTATATTAATCCTTTACAAATACTGCTTTACTCATCAAGACATCTTGTAAGATAGGGGTTATTTGGCACATTTTACAGGTGTGGAAAACAAGACTAAGAAAGGTAAATAGATTTGCCCAAGGTTACAAAGTTAATGATTTTAGCAAGAACATTCCCAGTGTGAGCATTGGAGTCAGACATTTTGATTTCATATGTGAACTTGGCCATGGACTCCATGTGACCCCAACAAACTACTTGTCCTCGTTGACCTTCAGATTCCATACCTACAATAATAACATCTCCAGGTTTGCTTTGTGAATCAAATGAGATGTGTATCTCCCCCCAGAACACAAAAATAAGTTTATCACTTCTCCTCTGTGCAGGGAAGTGTGTTTAGCTGAGCAAAGAAAAGGTTCTTAGAGGAGATATGAGGTGGAGGGCAAGTTTTGTGTCTTTCTTTAGTAATAGGAAGAAGGTGAAAACCTCAATACCATGATAATACTTTTTGTAGCTCAGGTGCTATGGCTCCCTACATATTTCTATCAAAGGCATCTCCATCCACCCTGACATTTGTGATGGGACCTGGGAGTCAACTTCTCTATCTCTCATCAACATGTAATCAATCCCCAAGTTGCCTGCTTTTCCAAAACGTATATATCAAATTCACCCATTTGTTCTTTCTGCACCACCTCTCACCTGACATATGGCATCACCTCTTGACTGTATCCTTTCCAGTCCTTTCTCTGCAGAGTGATCTTTTTATAGACCATAATAGAACATATCACTCCCCTGCTTGAAACACTTTGGTTGCCTACCTTACACAATAGAAATGTAAAGTGTTTAATTATCCCCAGCTCTTTCCACCACGTGAGGATAGAAGAAGTCTGCAACCCAGAAGAAGAACCTCATCCAATCATGATGGCACATTGACCTCAGACTTACAGGCTCCAGAACTGCAAACAATAAATGTCAATTGTGCATAAGCTACCCAGTCTGTGGTATTTCATTTTAGCAGTCCAAATAAACTTAGACATTCATTAATTAATAAAGGTAAGAGTAAAACATTACAACTATTCCAGTTCAGAGGATTCAAAAAAGACCTTTCACACACAAAATGCAAAGAATTCCACATACACACACAAAATTACTAGAACTAATAGATGAATTCAGCCAAATTGCAGGCTACAAGATCAATATGCAAAAATCAATTGTATTTCTGTACACTAGCAATGAACAACCAAAAAGGAAATTAAGAAAATAATTACATTTATAATAGTTTCGAAAAGAATAAAATACTTAAGAATAAATTCAACAAAAGAAACGCAACACTGTACATTGAAAACTACAAAATATCATTGAAAGAAACTAAAGAGCCAAATAAATGGAAAAATGTCTCATGTTCATGGACTAGGACACTTACTGTTGTTAAGATAATAATACTTCCTCAAATGATCTACAGATCAATGTAATTTCTATCAAAATCCCAGCTAGCTTTTTTGAAGAGATTGACAAGCTGATCATAAAATTCATATGGAAATACAAGAGACCAAGAATACCAGGAAAACAAATCTTGAAAAAAAAAAAGCTGGAGCACTCACAATTCCTGATCTCAAAATTTACAACAAAGCTACAGTAACCAAGACAGTATGGTCCTGGGATGAGGACAAAACCACAGATGAATAAAATGGAATTGAAAGTCGAGAAATAAACCCTTATATTTATTGTCAACTGATTTTTGACCCTGGTGCCAAAACAATTCAATGGAGAAAGATTAGTCTTTTCAGCAAAACGTGCTGGTATAACTGGGTTTATTCTTTCACCCGTATGTGAAAGAATAAAGTTGGGCTCTTCCTTACACCATACACAGAAATTAATGCGATGGAGAATTCAAACACACACATTTATTAGTTATCAGAAAAGCTGAAATAAATGTACAAAGAGATGCAAATTTGGTTAATATCCACAGGGCAATAATCAATGAAATTCCACCCGAAAAATTCATTTACATTTCTGTAGGTAATCATTTTTTTGCATCGCTGTTAGTTTTCTCTAACTTAAAGGGTCAAAAAATAATTCAAAGACAATGAAAGGGATGATTCCATATAGAATCAGATAACTCAAAAGAGTACCCCAGAGAGGATATCTAGTAATCTTTTGGGGGGAGGGGGTAGTTCATTTCAAAATCTTTCACAAGTTTTCTCAAGATTCCTCTTGGAGGAACCTTGGTCCCTAGCTTATTCTCACTCTGCAGATGTTAGCTTAAATGGCAATTCCTAGGTAGACACCTCCCCTGATGCCCAAACTGATGCCTAAACTGGATTAGTTTAGGATTTCCAGTTGTTCTCTTAAAGAGTATCCTGGGATTTCCTTCAGATCACTTACCACATTTGTAATTAGAGATTTATTTGGGTAGTTGTTTCGTTACTATCTACTACCATGAGAACATGTTTCTTTTTTGCTCACCTCTGTATTCTGTCTTGTCCTGGGCTTTAATAGGTACACAATAACTGTTTGTAAATTTAATCAATCAACCAATCAATTCACCAGTCAATCAATCAGTGACGAATGCTACCCCAGCACCTTGTTGTCATCATAAACTATGAATCACAATCTTGAGAGAAAAAAATAGGTTTTCAGTTTCAGGTTTACCTTAAATTTTGCTTCATGAGAATTTAATGTCTGATTCATAACAGAAAAGCAAAAGCTTATAAAATTTCTTGAAGATTTTGGGCTTAATATAGCTAATATTATACTTAATATATTAAATACTATTAGCAGAGGAGGGAAGGTTTATTTTTCTGATTTTTTTGGCACTTTTTTCAATGGGAAACTTTAGGCTAATTTATTCATATAGGGAGAGAAAAGGCTTTTGATGTAGCTACAATTAGTCTTAAAAACAAAGGAAACCATTCACAAATATTCATAACAGCTTTTACTTGTAATATCCCCAAACTGGAAAAAAACCAAATGTCCTTCAATGGATGAATGCTAGGACTGCATCACATCTACACCATGGGATACTACTCAGCCAAAACAAGAAGCTAACTATTGATATTCACAATAACTTGGATGGAGCTCAACAATTTTAGACTAAGTGGAGGGGAAAAGCCAGTATCAGAGGTTACATATCATATGATTCCATTTATTTATCTCGAGGGGACAAATCCCAGTGGTGGGAGAACAGATCACAGGGGATGGGCAAGGGCATGATGGGGTTATACCCCAATTGTGGTGGTGCTTGTATGAATTTATGCATGTGACAAAATTCATAGAATTACACGCCAAGAAAAAACCATGAGTGCATGTAAGAAGTGCTGACATGTTCATAAGATCTCTTTAGTTAATAATACCATTCTACTGTCAATCTCCTAGTTCTGGTGGTTGTACTAAAGTTTGGTAAATGTCACTGGGTGGAGCTGGGGGAAGGTTGCACAGGAACTCTCTGTACTGTTTTTGCGATTTCTATGTAAGTCTAAATTCATTTTAAAATAAAAAGTTAAGGGGCGCCTGGGTGGCTCAGTTGGTTAAGTGTCCAACTCTTGATTTTGGCTCAGGTCATGATCTCATGGTTGGTAACATAGAGCCCCACATTGGGCTCTGTGCTGACAGCTTGGAGCCTGCTTGAGATTCTGTCTCCCTCTCCCTCTGCCCCTCCCTTGCTCTCTCTCTCTCTCAAAATAAATAAATAAACATTTAAAAAAAATAAAATAGGGGTGCCTGGATGATTCAGTCAGTTGAGAATCCAGCTCTTGGTTTCATTTTGGCTCAGGTCATGATCTCACAGTTCGTGGGTTTGAGCCCCCATCAAGGATTCTCTCTCTCTCTCTCTCTCCTCTCTCTCTCTCTCCTTTCCCCTACTCGTGCTGTCTCTGTCTCAAAATAAACTTTAAAAATAAATAAATAAATAAAATAAAAAGTTGAAGTAAAGAAGATTCTTTGTGTCCTGAAAAAATTATTTCTCTCATCACTGCTATAACTTAAACTGTGTTATGGTCTCCAAAATCAGTGGTTGGAGCCACAGAATTGTTCTTTCACATCCGGCAGCTTCTCGGCTCCTTATGTGAGGCTCGAGAGGGCTGAGACAGGGCTAAGAAGCACCGTGAGCAGAGTGGAGCCTCCTGTGAATAAGGCAATGGAAAGGCTCCTTCTCCGGCTGTTCTCCCGACAACGTTCAGGGAGAGAGTCTCTGGGGGAAGTACAGGGAAAGGCTTGGTGCATGGGGAAGTAGTTACCTTACCACAGTTGGCTCGGCGTGGGACAGGCTTAGTGGGCGTTCTGCATTAGCGCAGCATTTCCAGGAACAGGCTAGTTGGTTTGCCGAGGTGGCACAGCGGGCAGGAGCGACCCCATCCTAGGACTATACATTTATTCCAACAAGACAAAACTACCAAATCGGAGAGAAATCATCAAGCTCCTTTTCACAGGTTGTGGAAGCTCATTCAGAGAGGTTCAATGACATTTGTAGCAAAACAAGTTAGTAATGTTAGTTTTGAGCTTTGGAATCGACATTCTGGAGGGATGCTATTCCCTTGTCACCTGTCCCTCACTGCCAATATGGCATTCAAGGACATTTTGTAAATTCCAACCCCAACTAAAGTTAAACCAGGTGCAGGGACTGTGCACTATTGCCCTCTGTGTGTCCAGAGAGTCACCATACTCTTTCTAACTCGGGAGGCAGGGGAGTCTATTCTATAAGAGTCCTCCTCCCCCTGTGAATCTTGCCTCGTTGTCAAGGGAAAAGGCCCAGAGTCTAAGATTCAAACTCATCGCTCCTCTCTAGATCCTGGGGTTTGGCTTTTGCTCTACAGCTTTGCAGTAAAGCAAAAACAATAATCTGACCACGTATCTTGAGGTTTATGTAACTGGAAGGACACAGTTATCGAAAAGTCAGGAAACACCAATTTCCCAGGCAGGGATAGGGCTGGTGAGTCTGGGACTCTTGTTCCTCTTTGAACCTCCAGGGATCCAAAGACAGGAAGTGCTGTGGCAAATATAGGGGGAAAGGAGGGGCGGTAAGGAAATGTTGGTGAGAAGCGGACAGGTCTGCTTAAGGGTGTTTAGGTGGTGCTGAGGCCCACGTGAGCCCAAAGAAGGGTCTCAGGGACCTTGAAGGGGCTTCCCAGGAGCAGCCCATGAGGAGGTACCTGCGAACCACTGGGAAGCATTTGGCATCAGTCTCTCTCCCAGGAAGAGACAGATGTCCCATGATATACATAGATCAGAGCCCCTGTGCATGTGTCACGGATACCGTGAATGGGGACAACTTTGGGGAGCAAACTACACAGCAGCCTCTTGCTCAGTCTTGAATTCCAAGGGCTAGTCTGTCCTCAGCTCCTGGATAAAACTCACGGCAGTCCCCATGATTTTCCTAGTTGCTCTCAAATAAGACCAACCATTCTGCAGTCTCTTAAGTCACAAAACACAGTGTCAATATAAATAAATGAATAAAATTTAAAGTCCCATGTAAAGAAAGTTCCACGTCAATCTCACCTCAGTGAGCACCTTGCAGGCAGAAAGCCTGTAGTCAGGGCCGGAGGGCTTTCCCCACCCAGCCCTTGTGCTTCCCCTGCTGGAAGATAGAAAAGGTGAGGCCTTGTATGGCCCCATTTATATCAGATGCCCAGAACAGGCAAATCTCTGGAGACAGAAAGTTAGATTAGTGGTTGCCAGGAGCTGTGGGGAGGGGAAAATGAAGGTGAGTGCTAATGGGCCTAGGGTTTATTTGGGGGGGCGAAGGGACCAGTGATCCACCAGAAATGGTATAAAGACTATTTCAAAGTGAAAACATCTGAGCTACAACAGACGCAGGAAGAATCTTATCTGAATGTCCCTTACTGACTAAAGCGGACCTTTATCAGAGTCAGCTGCCACCAACCCCACCTCCAAGGTCATTAAAAAAAAAAAAAAAAAAAAACTGTGGAGGGGCACTGGGTGGCTCAGTCCATTATGCATCTGACTCTTGGTTTTGGCTCAGGTCATGATCTCACAGTTTATGAGTTCAAGCCTCACAATGGGCTCTGCACTGACAGCTCAGAGCCTGCTTGGGATTCTCTCTCTCTCTCTCTCTCTCTCTGCCCCTCCCCTGCTTGCTCTCTCTCAAAAATAAGTAAACTTAAAAAAAATTTTTTAATAAAAATTTTTTAAAACCTGTGTAAATGAGCCTCATCAGAACCTTCCATCCCTAGAAGCACTAACCTTCCCCTCCGCCTTCAGCTGGTATATAAACATTTATCCCTAGCTGTGTGGGGGAGCTTCTCTCTAGATACAGCACTCCCACGGGTGCAATAAACTTTTCCACCTGATAATCTGTCTTTTGTCAATTAGGTCACAGACTCCTGATCACCAGACCTAAGTCGGTAGAGAACAAGTTTTTATTCCCAAGAGTGGCAATTAAAATGTCCAGGAATTAGATAGTGGTGATGGTTTCATGACCCTGTGAATAAAAACCACTGGATTTAAAAGGGTAAATTTTAACTCAATAGAAACGAAGTGAGGGGAACTAGAAAGTTCCTACTTGATTGGTCTGTCCCGGACATCTAGCTGTGATGCTCTGGACTTGGCAGGAATTTGAAACTGACCCTTTCTCTTACAATGCCCACCACCCACCCACTTACGGCTGGTACCTGTCAGCCCTGAGAAAGACAGTGTTAACTCCTTCTCCCTGCAGATGGCTGTTCTTCCTTCCAGGTGGTCCCCTTGGACAGGACCTCAGATGACCTGCACTGGCCCCTCCTCTGGCTCAAGGCTTATGCCTGCCTAGCCCATGGGAAACCCACACTCCTTGCCCTGAGCAAACCATCCAATGCCACAGCTCTCCCTCTGTACCACCCTCAAAGCAGCTGGCCAGACCATCTCTCTTCCTTCAAATTTTCTAGACCTGAGTCAGACAGCTGTTCACTGCATCCTGCAAACTGCTGAGTCACCTGGTTGAAGCCCCTCTTTCTAACATTAGGTGTAGAGAAAAAAACACTTCCAGCCTGCCCTGTGAGAAGTAGAATTTACTGCATTACCACACAGCCTCTTGAAACCTTCTTTTACCCCTTTCCACCCCCTCCCAACTTTGATACTTTCAATGTGAGTTCAAAGGTTAAAAAGTTACAATGAACCTTCTTTGCGATCTGTATCAAGGTGGTATTGTGCCCATATGAGTGATATTTACCATATTTTTCCACATGTCTTTTGGAAAGAGGAGGGAAGTTGCCAATCTGGTAAAGGGGAAAATCAGGAAACCAGTAGAATCTGTCTCTGTGTCCCTCAGCTTCCCTCATTAGGCCTCTTTAGGGCATCCCCACTGCCCCCCAGTCCTTAGTTGCTCAGTGTCTTCAATTGTATTCTCCTCAGGTACCATCCTAAAATCAGCTCTCAGGGTCTCTTTTCATACTGAAGTGTGAATGACTAACCAAGGCTTTAACAGGTTTTGAAAAGCCAAAACCAAATCCTATCAGACATGAGGTGTGGAACAGCTAGTGGCTTCTGGGATTTGGGGCCACCCAAGCTTTCCAGCAAGGATGGAAGGGAGGGCAGGGGAGAATGGGGCAGTAAGCTCTTGGGCACAGGTAAAGGTCTGATGTTTCAGGGCCAAATAGGGAATAGGGCTTGGGAAGGCAGGAAGGCAGTCAGGGATGCTAATAGAAACCTGAGACTTGTAATCCTACAGACAGCCCATTGCCACCTGGCCCACCTGGGACAGAGGACAGCAGGGTCACAGGAGGGAGAAAAGGCACTTAGATTTGTGGAGTACAAAGCCGCAGCTGAGAGTGGCTGTTCCCATTGGGTATCTGCGTGATGAGCTCCGAGGGAACAGAGACATGGATCTTGCCTCTCCAGGAATGTGGAACCACTCCTCCTCCAGACCTCCTCTTCACATAAGAAGCATCTATCTGGTCCCCAACCCCCAGCCGATTTTGGCAATGAGGTAGGGGTCCCACCCAGTATCCCCCATCATTAAGAGACCCTGTCCTGTCTATTCCCATGGATGCAACTGAGCCCAGCCCTGATCATTTCCCACTGGAGTACTGTGACAGCAATGGCCTTGTCACTGGTTTGTTCACCCTGAACCCATTCTTCACAGACTATCAGAGTGAGCTCACCGAAGTGTAAAACCCATCGTGCTTTCTCTGCCTAAAACACACCAAAATCTTCCCACTGGCCTCAGAATAAACCTCACATCCACAACATGGCCTATTTGCCCTGTGCAATCTAACACCAGTCTGCCTCTCCAGCCCCATCAGGTACTCCTTTCCGCAGCCATACTCAGTCCTTGACATATGCTAGGACTTTGCACCTCAGGACCTCTGCATAAACTATTTCCCTTACTTGTATTTCTCTTTTCCTTGCTTTTCAACCTAGTTAACATTGCTCATTTTTTAGTTCTCAGTTCATAAGTTCTCTTCTTAGAGAAGCAATATATTCCTTTCAAAGTGTTGCTTATTACAATGTGTAAGTATATGTCTATTTGTGTGATTATTTATTTAACATAGGTCTCCAGGAGAACAGGGACATGATCTTTTGGCCCTCCGTGGTATTCTTGGTGCCAAGCAGAAGGCTGAACACACAGTGGGCACTTAGTTAATACTGAGCCTGGGTGTCTCAGTCTGTTAATGGATGGATGGGTGGGTGAATATTCTAACAGGAAGCTCCCACTAATTTTTCTTTTGCCTCAGGTTCCAGTGTGCTGTAGCACAGCACTGTTAATAATCCTGTCTTTATTCAAAACTTTGATTTTGTATTCACTGTGGATTCTTTGGCATATTCATTTTTAAAATATCTTATTAAAATATTATTTATCTCGGGGCACTGGCGTGGCTCAGTCGGTTACACATTCGACTCTTGGGTTTGGCTTATATCAGGATCTCCCAGTTCGTGGGTTCAAGCCCCGCGTTGGGCTCCGTGCTGACAGCTAGGAGCCTGGAGCCTGCTTCAGATTCTGTGTCTCCCTCTCTCTCTCTCTCTCTCTGCCCCTTCCCCGCTCGCACTCTGTCTCTCTCTCAAAAATAAACAAACATTAAAATGTTTTAATATTAGTTATCTTGATGTATCGAGTTTTCTTGGTGCCCTCTTTTGTGCCCAAAACCAGCGCTCCACTCACCACACCCTAGTTATATCCCTGCCCATAGTAAGGAATTAACAAATGGCAACTATTGTTAAAGGAACTACTACTGTATAGATAAGACATAAGAGGACAATTATAGGCTTTAGAGTCAGACAGATTTAGGTTCCTGGCTTATTCATTGATCAAGCAATCATTCATTTGTTTATACACCTGGTCAATGATTTCGTTCAGAGCGTCTTCTGTGCCACCCATTTTCCAAACATGCTTTCAGGGAGCTTCCATTCTGGATGCTCTGTCACTGACCAGCTTGTGACCTTCCATGAGCCATTTACACTTCCAAAGGCTCATCAGGCCCTTTGTAACAGGGTAATACTGGTAACATCTGCCTGTATTGTGCAAAGGTTGGGAATTTTAGCAATTAGTTATGTCAATAGACATGGACCAACACCTGATACCCAATGCAATGCCCCGTCTGGTGTGATTCACAGTTTCAAGGACAGAGGCCCACCAAGGGTAAGTGTCCTCTCTAGGGCCACACAGCTTTCAGAAGCAGAAACAAAGACAAACCTGGTCTTCCTGCTTCACGGTGAATGCTCTGCTGTGCTGGGTGGATACAGACAAACCTCTCCTTCCCAACCCAGCATCTTCCTGAGGCCTGGAGGGATTGGGAAATGGTAGTGACTGCTTCCTTGTGCATGGAGGACAGGTCTGCCCTGTTGTGGCCTGCCCTGGGTGCCCACAGAGGCATAGTCCAGCCTTTGGGAGGGTCTGAGGGAAGGAGTGGACAGGAGGGGTTAGTACAGAAGGAAGAGAGGTATTAGAAAAAGATTAATTTAGGGGCTCCTGGGTGGCTCAGTTGGTTGAGCATCCGACTTCAGCTCAGATCATGATCTCACAGTTCTCATGGGCTCGAGCCCCACATGGGGCTCTCTGCTGTCAGCACAGAGCCCAGTTCAGATCTTTCCACCACCCGCTCTGCACCTCCCCCTCTGGTTCTCTCTCTCTGTCTCTGTCTCTCAAAAATAAACAAAGTTAAAAAAAAAAAAAGAAAAAGATAAACTTAAAAATAGAAGGAGGAATAGGCATCCAGAAGGGGGCCAGGCCATCCCCTCTCCATGGTATGCTGCTGCCTCCTCCTTCCTCCATCCCTATGCTGTCACAAACAGAGAAGCAGGTCCAGGTCTCCTAGTGGACATGGCCCAGCCTCACACCACCCTTCTCTAGGCAGAAGCAAAGGTTGCACCTATGGTCTCTCTTCTGTCTCTCAGAAAATCCCACATGGTCTGTGACACGTTCTTTTAAGACCTGTCCTTTCTGCCTTGAAGCAGTTAACCTTCCGTGGTGATAAGAAGCCAGCAAGGCTTGAGTGGGTACTTTCCAGGGGGAGGCGTAGACTTCTGAACACCTGCCAAGTATACAGACACAGGGAGAGGCTGTAGCCTTCTGGCCTGGGCTGGACCCACAGGGAGATGGGTGTGGGTGCCTATCCCAGTGGGTAGAGAGGGCCTGAGTCTGGGAGGGAGAAGATGAAGAGGGGAGTCAGCTGAGGGGCACACGAATCACTGAGGAAGACACTGTCTGGGGTCCTGGGGAATAGAGGACAATCCCTCAGAAAGGAGACTGGCCCTAATCTAGAAGTTTACAGGATTCCATGAGGATAGCTGAAGGGAGGTTTCACTCCTAATCCTCTGCCTCTCACCTCTCAGTTTCATCATCCAAAAGAGCCAATGCTTGTGTGCCAACCTGGGGCTGCCTGGGTGTGAGAAATAAGCCCACTGACCCAATCAAAGGAGGGACACAGAGACTCAGAGCACAGTGAAGCAAGGCTTTAATCAACGTTCTTGCAAGAGCCGGTGTCTGATGGATAGGCACACCAGGGGCGGTTACAGCAGGCAATTTATCTCCTAGCATGCAAGTCCCTCTCCTGGCTCCTCATTGGCTGAGTATACAGAGGCAAGTCCCTCCCCTGGTTCCTCATTGGCTGAGTATACAGAGGCTACATCCTTACCCAAAGTTGCCTATGCCCATGTAAGGCAAAAAGTAGTCTGATTGGAACAAATGCACATTCCGTGAGGTGACACAGAGACTTCAGTTCTTTGGCACATGCTCATTGCAAAGCCCACGAAAATAAGCCTGTGAAATGGAGAGGGGAAGAAGAACCAGGAAGTGAAGTGTCTAAGGGTGTGAGACTCCATTGTTGGAGGCGGGGGGTAGGGTTCGTACATATTTCCAATAGGTTATAAACCTATTTTAACAAGACAGCACAGCTCTTATTTGGTATTTCTGAAAATGAATCATCTCTCTTCTCACACTGGGTCACGACTACAAACTACATATCACACAGGAGCTTGCAGATTATTAAAAGGATTGGGGTTTACACTGAGTGGGATTAAAAAGCCATTGGAGGCTCTCTCTCTCAAAAATAAACATTAAAAACTAAATAAATAAAGTATAAACACTTTTTTAAAAAACAGGAGGCACCAGGATGACTCAGTCAGTTAAGTGTCTAACTCCTGGTCTGGGCTCAGTTCATGATCTCACCGTTCTTGGGTTTGAGCCCCACATTGGGCTCTGTGCTGACAGTGAGAAGCCTGCATAGGATTCTGTCTCCCCCTCTCTCTGCCTCTCTCTCTCTCTCTCTCTCTCTCTCTCAAAAGTAAATAAACACTTTTCTTTTTTTTTGTAAAGCCATTGGAGGGTTTTGAACAAGATACCAGAGTTGATTGATATTTTAACAGGGTCACTACAGCTGCATTGCTGAGAATGACCTGAAGGGCATAAAGTCATTAAAGAGACAAGTTGGAAGCTTTTGCAAGAATCTCTGTGAGAGACAAGGGTAGCCTGGACCAGGTGGAGAGAGAGGAGGTGCTGAGGAATAATGAGATTCTGGATATGTTTTTGAAAGTAGAATCAACAGTGTTTATGAATGGCTTGGATATGGGGCATGAAACAAAGAGAAGGGTCAAGGATCAGGAGTCTGCATAAGGAATCTCATGACCAGTTTACCAACTATTTGCCCACTTGAAGGTACTTAACTCTTGAGGAAAACACTGCAACATCAAGGATGAAATGAATTTCCTGGAGGAAGAGTCCTTCATGAAATAGTCACTCTCTGTGCCTGTATCCACTGGGCAGTTGGGAAAGCATGAAGGCACCTTTGCCCTCTACTTCCTATTGCATTCTCAGCCTTGTTCCGTTTTTCAGAAATAGAATGTTGTCTATTGTATAACCAAAGAATAGAATTCTGACCCTCTGCCCTGTGACTTCCTGATCCTCCTCTCTTATAAAAACAAGAGCAGAACTGGGATCCCAGGGAATCAGAGAGCACAGTGCCAGGAGTCCCCAGACCAGCTTCACCTTCCACTGGGAAAATGAAGGTCTTCGCAGCTGCCTTCCCCTTCCTCATTGTTGCTACTGCCTTTGGAGCCCAGGTCCAGGCCCTTCATGGTGAGTTCAGTGAGCCTTCTCACTGGTGATAAGCTCCATGGTAACTTGCAATCTGGAGAGGAGACACAAAAGGACACCTTTGTCCTCCTGTGACTGCTCCCTGTCCCAGATGCAGATGTGAATTTGCCACTTGTTTAAAAGCAGCAGCAGTAGGGTGTGGACCTCCCTCTGCAGCCTTTGGTCTCTGGGAAAAACTGTACAAATGACTGGTCCCCCTAAGGGAAATAATCCTCTCCCTTTTCATGACCAGAATTATTTGATACCTTCTCTTAGCTGAACTAGGGTGGTTAAGAGCTAAATCAAAAGCAGTGTAGTAAAATTGTAAATTTGTAGAAAGAAGCATAGAATTCTACAATGTTAGAAGGATTACATACCATCTAGTGTAAAACTATCATTTTGAAGAGGAAATGGGACAAGCCAGAAAAGTGACTCACCCAAGTCACCTAACCATTCTATGTATTTAACAAATAACTATCTAGTGCTTCCTATATGCAAGCAGGCACTGTTCTAAGTGTCTTATGGACTTAATACATTAGATCCCCCTAACAACCCTGTGGGGTAGACTATCGACAACTTGTATAGTTTTGCATATATTATTATCATTATTCTGATTTTACAGTTGAGAAAACTGAGGCATAAGAAATTTAGACAACTTGCTCAAGATTACACAACTATTAAGTGGTAGAATGAGGGTCTGAGCTAGTTAGGAGGCTGCTGTGGAAAGACAAGGCCACTGAAGATTTTATTTTGCAAGCACCACACACCTCATAGCAAACATATCAAGTATACCTCCTTAAACAGAATTCATGCATGCCTCAGTGCATGCCTCCTTGAATAGAATTCATATGTAACTATATAAGAAATAAGCTAACAGTGTAGTTGGGTTTGACTAGTTAGCATAATGCAGGTCCACAATCCCTAATCGAAAACTTTGGCGCTGGATGTGTTTTGGAATGCAGAATTATTCCATTTTTAAAAAGGTAATATAGGGGCACCTGGGTGGCTCAGTTGGTTGAGCATCCGATTGTTGGTTTTGGCTCAGGTCATGATCTCACAGTTCAGGAGATTGAGCCCCCAGTCGGGCTCTGCTCTGACAGCATGAAACTTGCTTGGGATTCTGTCTGTCTGTCTCTCTCTCTCTCTCTCGGTCTTTCTCTCCCTTTCTCTCTCTTTCTCTCTCCCTCTCTCTCTCTCTCTCTCTCTCTCTCTCTGCACCTCCCTGCTCACATGCTCTCTCCTTCTCAAAATAAATAAACTTTTAAAATAAAAATAAATTAAGTAGTAATAGAATATGATGTAGCAATTCCACTCTGAAATTATACCCAAAAGAACTGGAAGCAGGTACATGAAGAGATATGTGTAAACCCATGCTAATAACAGCATCATTCATTACAGTCAAAAGGTAAGAGCAGCCCAAGTGTCCGTCAACAAATGAAGAGATTTTTTTAATGGGGTATATACATACAATGAAACATTATTCAGCCTTATAAAGGCTAAAAAATGGATGAACATTGAAGACATTATGTTAAGTGAGATATACCAGTCACAAAAGGACAAATACTGTATGACTCCACTCATACGAGGTACTCAAAGTAGTCAAATTCAGGAACAGAAAGAATGGTAGTGGCCTGGGGCTCAGGGGGAGGAAAAATGGGAGTTATTGCTTCATAGTAAGGAGTTTCAGTTTTGCAAGATGAAAACGATTCTGTGGATGGATTGCGGTCATGGTTGCACAATATGTGAATATGCTTAATGCCACTGAACTGTGCACTTTTAAAAATGCTTAAAATTATAAATGTTTATTATGTATATTTCACATTTGCAATGCAATAAGTATCATTTTTTAAAAGGCAACATATACCTGGACATTACTTAACATCCCTGGCAGAGCTGGGGAAGTGTACTTCAATCAAACATAGTAGTACTTTTGCAGCAAACACGTACAAATATTTATGCTAATGGGATAAATAAAGATTATAAATAGCTTCTCTTCACCCTGGGTGGCACTGTGCCACCAAATCAGTTAATAAAAAATGTTTCTGCTTCCTGAGCTCTGTGGATTCCGGAAATATACAGAAAGTATTGTGGGCTGTATCACATTATGTAGCTAATTCAACTGATTTATTCATATGGGATTTACGGTTTGCTTTTTGAAATTTTTTTTTAACGTTTGTTTATTTTTGAGACAGAGAGAGACAGAGCATGAACGGGGGAGGGTCAGAGAGAGGGAGACACAGAATCTGAAACAGGCTCCAGGCTCTGAGCTGTCAGCACAGAGCCCAACGCGGGGCTCGAACTCACAGACCGCGAGATCATGACCTGAGCCGAAGTTGGCTGCTTAACCAACTGAGCCACCCAGGCGCCCCTCGGTTTGCTTTTTGTATTTCAAAGTCAACAGGATGATTTCACATCCCAATTTCAAGAGTTTCCTGAAACATCTCAGGGCCCTAAGAGAGACAATGGGCCCTGAGGCAGACCTAGAACCCAGACAGTGTCCAGTGGTCCAGCATCATCACCTCCCTACCAGGGGACGGGGCTGAGGAATGAGACTGGTGGAGATACTGGGGCAATGCTGCCTCTGTGACTTCTCTTCCCTTGTTTCTCCCAAATAGAACCCATGGTGGCAATACGTCCTCATGAAACCTCGATACATCTGCAAGGTAAAAGTATATGTTATATTATAGCTTGTGTTTAAAAGCAGCAGCTGCACAGGTCTGCCCGGTGGCTTCAAAACACCTCATTTACGAGGTGGGGGTTGGGGGCAAGGGGGGAAAGATCCTGAAGGTGGCGAACATCCCAAGGAAGATCGGGATAGAATTTTAGGGGTGACCTCTATTCCACCCAGCTGTCTCCTGAGTTGGATCCCCTGGGACAGCAGGTGCTCTCTAATGCCTCCTGCAGGCATCAGAAGTTTCCTCTTCTTTCAGAAATTGTCATGGCCCTGTTGTGGCCCTGCCTGGGTGCCCCCAGACACATAGCTCAGCCCCGAGGAGAGGGAAGCAAGTGCTGGCCGAGGAAGAGAAGGTTCCCTTTGAAGTCCTGTGCCTTCTCACCCTCCCCAGGACTTTGGAGGAAAGGGGAAAAGGATCTAGTCTTCCTCAAAAAGAGACCCAGTCCCTAAATGACCCTTTCCCCTTGCTGCAGGCTTTCACCGTCCCTCTGACTGCTGCACCCAATACACTCCACGGAAAATCCGATGTGGATCCATGAAAGATTACTATGAAACAAGCAGCGGGTGCTCCCAGCCAGGTGTCATGTAAGCACCAAGCTCACCAGCCATGTCTTGGGAGGGGAGGACCTGATGGACAGGTATCTAGAAAAGTCCCACCCACCCTATGGATCCTGCCAGGTCATGATAGGCACGTGTCCTAATTAGGATCCTGCAGGGCATCAGGTATGAGATGTTCCTGAAGAGGGAGGCTGGAGACAGAAGGAGAGAACAGAAGAAAGGCTGCCCAAGGAGACTCCCATGAGTCACTAAGGCATCTCAGCAGAGGCAGGGTCTCAGAGAGGAAGTGCCCTGAGCCCCTGCAGCAGAGAAAGAAAAGGACAGGCTGGGCTGAGTGAGGGATCCCAGGGCCAGGGAGGATGGGGCTCCCCATCCCTATTTGCTGAACCCCCCTTAGTTTGTAATTTTTCTCCACCTTGCTCCCCAGCTTCCTCACCAAGAAGGGGCAGCGTGTCTGTGCCAACCCCTTTGATTTGGGAGTTCAGAATTGCGTGAGGTCCCTGAAGTCGAACTAATGATACAGACCTGAGAAAAAGGAAGCTTGCTTGAGGAGAAGGGATACTAGGTGCCAGCCACCCCTATTTCCACTTCTCCTGTCCCAACTACCTCCTGGGATTTTCTTGGCCTATTTTTTTAAAAAGCAACAATTACTGTTCTTTCTGCTCTGGTTATAAAAAGCAATGCATTAATAAAGAGTATCCAATGTAGCTTTCCTTGAACTTTAAGAGGAAAAACAAACTATAGGAATTGCTGAAAACTGGATTCTGCGTTCTTTTTTGAAATGAAACATAAGAGAATTTTTTAAAAGCTAAAAACATTCAAACTCATTCAAACATAGATTGAATATGTGTCCAAAATGTACTTAACCTATTTAATGAGGGAACCATAAATTGGAGCCAAAGGTCATCTGTGGAACAGAGACTTATATCATTAACTGGGGATGGCATTCTAAAATGTTAAGTCAGGGAAAAACAGGGTAATATCCTGTAAGACAATACAACTGTGATTTGGGGAATTATCTTATCTACTAGACAAAAATCATTTACATTTGTGCTAGATAAATATTTGCATGTTAATGTAATTTCACAAAGTCTGGGGCCCCATCAATAGTAAGTAGAACATCACTCAAGAGGACATTCCCCCTGCAGATTTAGGAACCCTGGGGTGGGCCTTGGACAATGTTCCAAATGACATTGGAGGAGCTGTCTGCAGTCCTCCTTTTCCTGCCTTATTTCTACATTTTGGATGTTTTCTCTCAGTAGATATAACTTCCTAAAAGATTTCCTCTTTAAAGGTAAAGGACATTAAGACAAACATTCAAAGTTGGAGTGAATATCAATTTTACATTCATATCCATTAAAGCATATATGTTTATATTTGTAATTCGTAAATCTAGGTCAACTGTCTCAAAATTCAGAAGAAAACACTGAATTCTAAACAACAACAAAACAGTTTTTGATTCCAAAAAAGTTTAAAACCTATGCTTACTTTTTGGGTGATTTGCCATAAAAAGCTATAGGGAAAAAAACTAATCGATAACCAAATATCCTTTGTAATAATAAACACTATTAGAAGAAGAAACCTGAGACAATGATTTTTTTAAGTTTATTTATTTTTCTGAGAGAGAGAGCAAGCATGTGAAGGGCAGAGAGAGAGGAAGACAGAGAATTCCAAGCAGCCTCCACACTGTTGGTGCAGAGCCCCATGCGGGACTCGTACTGATAAACTGAGATCATGGCCTGAGCTGAAACCAAGAGTCAGATGATTAACCTACTGAGCCACCCAGGTGCCCCTGAGATAATGATTAAAGCTGGGAATTATTATCACTCTAAAGCAATCAAATACACATTCACACTATGTCTTACCTTATCCTCTCTGCTAAAATAGCTCATTTTAAAGGTTTGACTTCAGTGTAGAAAAGTTTCTTTTACTCCATCATTTGGGAGTAGGGGTGGATAGAAGATGACTGGAGAATAAGAGGTAGGGCACAGATGTACCCAATTTAACCAAGCATTCCAGGTGATTCTTATGCAGGTGGTCCTAGGAAGGACCTCACTTCAAGGTACCATTTTAGGAGGTGCAGGAAGAAAGGTAGGCAGGTTAGTTGGTGGACCTGTGCCTTGGTAAATTTCACACCTTCAGAGATGCCTTTCTCTTTTCTCAACCTAAGTGGAAATCCCTAGTTTCCTGGTTGTTAATGCAGATTCCGATGATGGGGGGCCTTGGCTCGGGTGGGTGAGGAGGAAGTGGGACTGGTCAGGCTTTCACTGAGGTTGTCAGAGAGGTTTGTTTCTAGGGGGTGGGGCAGTGGGACTTCTTTCTTATCTTTGACCAGAGGTTGTCCTGGGTACTGCCCAGTTCTCTCTTGGGCCCATCGTCCTCTCTGGAAGACTCCCAAAGCAGATATCCTTCTTTACTTAGAGAACTGTACTTGTAGCTTTATCCTGGGGCAAATCCCACACCCATCTGTCCTGAAACGGGGACTGGCAAAGTCGTAGTTTCTTTTCCCAACATCCACTGACTCTGCTCTTTGTGTTACCTAGGGTGCCACTGAGAAGATGTTCTGTCAATGATCTCCTTCACCTGTATGATGAAACAAGTTTTTCAGCCTCCTTATTTTGCCATCAAGCTGACACATGTCCTTTATATAGAACAGAAATGTCTCATCTTACGGTCAGCTGATGTTACCTTTTCTGATTTCCTCTGCTACTACAAACTTATTTTCATTTTCATATTTCTTCTGCCATTTCCATGGGACTTGGGGAGGTGGAAGAGGCAAATACAGATGCTCAGGGTTCCGGCTTGTATTTTGACTCATTTATGATCTCTCCTGTTGCTCTCTTCACTTCACTGTATTCTGTTTGGATTCAGCACCTTTGAGTTAACACCAGCCCACTGAGCCCTAGAATCAATGACTGAATGATCACAACAGCAACTTTTTGGCTTCAGTGAATCCTCATTGAAAAATCTCAAAAAGTTGTTGGGTTGAAACTGTGCTACACCCAGGAGGAGTGTGTGTGTGATGTCTTCGGGTTCTCTAGCTGGCCAAGTCGTTAGTTCAGTAGAATGAAGTGGAGAGCATAGACCCACAGAGCAGTACAGATGGCAGAGGACCAAGTGTCTCCTAGTCAAGGCTTTGGGTCATGACAATGGCAGCTGAACAGAAATGAGGGATAGACACTGAGATGTTCCTTTCTAACCGAGTATCTGGTCATTCTGGTCTTTGGGGTCTTGGAGGGGACGATGGCATGCTATGTCTAGGCCAATTACATAAAACTCACATACTCTATTTTCACAAGTCCTCAAAAACAGCATGTTCCTTTTTTGCTTCCTTGCTTTCTTGTGGCACCTCTGCCCCTCCTCTCAACTCTTCCCAGCTAAACTCAGTGCAGCCTGCAAGGTTCAGTGTAGATGTCACCATAAAACCCTCCCTCACTATCCCAGCCAGAGCACCCATCTCCTTTTCTCTGGATTCCTGAAACAGATGTTTATTGTCACTCAAACAATGACTGAGTGGCTACTTCATGTTCGACGTTGTGGTAGTCATCAGGAAAACCACGAGAACAAAACAAGCTAGATTCCTGCCCTTCAAAAATATTTCAGTATATAGAGAAGATTGAAAATAAGAATAAACAATGACATCTGTGTGCAAGAATCATATATATAATTCATCATCACTAAATCTCCGAGCTTTATGCAACACTGGATTAAAATGATGAGGCTGTTGATATTGGGAGCAACGAGCCTGGGGCTCAGACCTCCTCAGGCCCCATACAGGCAGCCCAAAGGCTGACGCTTTGAACAATGCAGGTCTTGAGACACTGACCTCCATGCAGTCAAACATCCAAGTATAACTTCTGACTCTACAAAACTTTCCTACCAATAGCCTACTGCTGACCCGAAGCCTGACTGAGAACATAAACTGTTGATTCACACATATTTTGTTTGTTATATGTATCATATACTGTATTCTTATAATAAAGTAAGCTAGAGAAAATGTTGTTTAAAAAAATCATAAGAAATAGAAAATATGTACAGTACCGAACCGTATTTAATGTATAATATGTACGGTACCGAAAAAAACCCACATGTAAGTAGATCTGCACAGTTCAAATTCACGTTGTTCAAGGGTCAACTGTATAAGCACACCAGTTACAAAGCTATACTACACATCAGGCCTTCTGAAACTTTAGCATGCAAAATAATAATCTGGAGGGCTTGTTAAAACACAGTTTCCTCATCCTATTCCCAGAAATTCTAATTCAGGAGGATGGAATGCCCCACCCCCAAATCAGTGTTTCTAACAAGTTCCCAGGTAATCCTGATGCTACAGGGAGGAATGGGAATTTGAAGAGGAATTCTCACTTCTAACTTTGTCACTTGAGCACTGTTTGCAACTTTTATAAAAAGTACATGTTTTGTTAGTAACCAAAAAATAATTTCAAAGAGTTGAAAAAATAAATCTTTATGGTCTTCTCAAGACCAAACAACAGGGGCACCTGGGTGGCTCAGTCAGTTAAGCGTCCAAATGCTGATTTCCACTTAGGTCATGATCTCACGGTTTCATGAGATCGAGCCCCGCATCAGGCTTTGTGCTGACATCTTGGAGCCTGCTTGGAATTCTCTCTCCCTATCTGCCTCTCCCTCTCAAAATAAATAAATAAGCTTAAAAAAAAAAAAAGAACAAACAACAAAATGGGCCAGTTCTTGTGTCGATATTTGATTTTTTTTTATGATGAAACTCATCAGAGCTGTCTAATTATAAAACAAGTAGGGGCACCTGGGTGGCTCAGTCAGTTAAGCATCCAACTTCGGCTCTGGTCATGATCTTGCGGTCTGTGAGTTCGAGCCCCACATCAGGCTCTGTGCTAAGAGCTTGGAGCCCGCTTCAGGTTCTGTGTCTCCCTCTTGCTCTGCCCCCCCCACCTGCCACTGGTGCTCTGTCTCTCTAAAATATAAATAAACGTAAATTTTTTTTAATTTTTTTAACATTTATTTATTACTGAGAGACAGAGAGAGACAGAGCATGATCATGGGAGGGCCAGAGAGAGGAGGAGACACAGAATCTGAAGCAGGCTCCAGGCTCTGAGCTGTCAGCACAGAGCCTGATGCAGGGCTGGAACTCACAAGCTGCGAGATCATGACCTGAGCTGAAGTCAGACACTTAACCGCCTGAGCCACCCAGGTGCCTCTAAAAAAATTTTTTTTAAGAAATATACAACTGGGGAAAGTTTAAACATGGCTAAAAAAAAAGTCTGACAGCCAATGTTGAATTTTTTAAAGTAAAAACCTTAGGAGTTGTGCATAGCAGCTAGAAAAAATGTGCTTAAAAGTTGAAAAAAACTTAATAAAGCTGCATAGAAATCATCAAGGCATAAAATAGCAAATGGAAACATCTATATTTTTACTATTTTACTTTTAGAACCACAGTGTAAATTTTAGAAGTAATATATAGCTCATTCCCTTTTCTCTCTCTTTTTTTTTTTTCTTCATGTATTCATTCTCTTAGTGTGAACTAGGGGGCTCACCTGAGGACTCAGCTAGGGCAGGGGCAGAGGGCATGACCCACATGCTTGAGGCCAATATGACCAGGACAAAAGACACAGCCAGTATGGCCAGAAGATTTGTTACATACAGGGGACAGTTCAAAGTAAACATAGTGAGGTTAATGGGAGCCAGATTTCTCACTACTAAAGTAGGGAGAGAAACTTAAAAAGGGAAGATTAAAATAAACCCTGTGTGTTGACTTGGAATTGAATGTATTGGTATAAATTTTTGGTTTTTCATTTACCTAGACCAATGACGTAGAAATTGCTACAAATGTGTGAAATTGATATAATAGAAATAGATACAAGTTTATACACACATTTACACATATATACTTCAATATATTTCCTAGTTTGTCAACTAAGAGCTCAGACCTAAAAGTAATGCCCTTCCCATAGCAATGAGCACCGTAAGCACCCAGATCCTGGGTTTTCAAAACCATCCTTCACTAATGGGATCCAGGGTTCACTGGAGAAATGGCAGGTTCCCAGAGCTAGGGCAAAGTATAAGATGAGCCTGGATCATCTTCTTGTGCCAAAAAGTAATAAAATTTTTTAAAAAAGGATAAATAAGAAATCCTAAAATCTCCTAGAGAGAGGGGCAGTGGTGCTGGCAGCCTCACAGGCACAGCCGGTTTACTCAGTATTGAGTGCACACCACACCTTAGCAGCAGCAGTGGGGCGTCCCCTGCTGTCAGAGCCCCTGCACTGGGGCAGCCACCCTGGCTCCCTCTGCTCTTCCACCCTCTGCTCTCACCATGGTTGATCAGCTGATCAAAGAACAGATTGCTGAGTTCAAGGAAGCTTTCTCCCTATTTGACAAAGACGGTGATGGCACCATCACAACAAAGGAACTTAGAAACACTATGAGGTCATTGGGTCAGAGCCCAACAGAACCCAAATTTCAGGATATGATCAATGAGATGGATGCTGATGGTAACAGCACCCTTGACTTCCCAGGATTTTTTACTCTGATGGTTAGAAATGAAAGATACATACAGTAAAGAAGAAATTCATGAGGTATTCTGAGTCTTTGACAAGGATGCCAATAGTTACAGCAGTGTGGCAGAACTATGTCATGTCATGACAAACTTAAGAGAAACACTAACAGATGAAGAATTCAGTGAAATGATCAGAGAGCCAGATACTGATGGAGATGGACAAACAACTATGAAGATTTTGTACAGGGCACCTGGGCGGCTCAGTTGGTTGAGCATCTGACTTTGTTTTTGGCTCAGGTCATGATCCCAGAGTCTTGGGATTGAGCCCCGAGTTGGGCTCCATGCTAAGTATGGAGCCTGCTTAAGATTCTCTCCCTCTGCCTCTCTCCCCCACTTGCACCCTCTCTATAAAATAAAAAAATAAAAAGGGTGCCTGGGTGGCTCAGTCGGTTAAGCATCCAACTTCGCCTCAGGTCACAATCTCACAGTTCGTGGGTTCAAGCTCTGCATTGGACTCTGCTTTCAGCACAGAACCCAGTATCTGATCCTCTGTTCCCCTCTCTGCCCCTCCCCTACTTGCACTCTCTCTCAAGAATAAACATTAAAAATATATAAATAAATAAATAATTTATACAGATGAGGACTACAAATGAAGATCTACTTTCAACTTCTTTTCCCCCTCTAGAAGAAAATGAATCTTTTACTTACCTCTTGCCAAAAACAAAAAATTAATTTATTTGTTCTGTTTCCATACAGCAAAACTGAATATCAAAGGTACCTTCTGTCCACACACACAAAATCTGCATGTATTGGTTGGTGGTCCTGTCCTTTGAAGATCAATCTACCCATCAGTTTTACAATATAAATACTTGTACTACCTTAACAATATGAAAGTACTTGGAGGAGCCCTTGCAGTTCCATTTGTTAATGATTAATACATTGGGTTGGCCAGTTTTTCATACATGCTGCTTGACAACTGAGCAGAGTCAGGCATTTGTGTTAAAAATGAAAAATGAGGGTGTCTGGGTGGTTCAGTCGATTAAGCATCCAACTCTGGATCTCAGCTCAGGTCCTGATCTTAGGGCCATGAGTTCAAGCCCTGAATTGGGCTCCATGCTGAACAGGAAGCCTAAGTTAAGGGAGAGGAGAGTGGGAGGGAGGGAGGGAGGGAGGGAGGGAGGGAGGGAGGAAGGGAGGAAGGAAGGAAGGAAGGAAGGAAGGAAGGAAGGAAGGAAAATTTATAAATCTATTCAAATAGGTTCTAGTTCAATATGTTAGTATAAATTGTCATAGCTGGTTCACTGAAAACAAACATTTAAAATTGGTTCACTTCAGGATGCTGTGCAGAAATATGGGTGAAGGCTAAACTGTCTAGACATAGCCCCACTTAGTAGGATGGCCCTCTTGTACTTCCATGGGCCCTGACCCATGGTGATGATGAAACACATCCTGGTGACATGCTGCATGTGTTGCTTTAGTATTGACCACATTGTGCTAGAGCAAAATGGGTGTCAGGCTGTCACCATTCACACAAATTTTTAAAAGAAACCTTTACCAGGGAAGCACCTTTGGATTCTGTTTTTGAAATCTTTTGAACCATGACTTGGAGCCAGCAAAGTGGGCTGTGGCTATAGACTTCAGCACAATCATCATCACTGCTGTTCAAGAAATTCAATTTACGTCCATTCCAAATTATAAATGCTAGTCTTTTTTTTTCCAGTAAAAAGACTATTAACCTAAAAAAAATCTAGAGAGAGAGGAAAAATCAGGTCACCACAAATAAAGTTCCACTCCAGAAAAAATTCTCATACTCTCAGTGTAGAATTCTATACCCAGCAAAAAATATCAATCAAGTATGAGGGATGAATAATGACTTCTTCAGACAAGCAAGAACTCAGAGAATTTATGTTCCACACACCTTTCTGGATTATTTGATTTTTTAAATCAATGTATATGTCTTGCTTTGGGAACTATTTTCAATATTTTTTTAAACAGGTACTGCATACTTACCAGTGGGCAACAGAACATTTAGGACCTCTATGTTGCTACCAAGTTACATTCATCCCACTGCATTTCAGTTTTCATTTACTTTTTTGAGTCCCTCTTTAAGCTATGACTCCTCTGAGGTCAGGGTCATCTTCATTCCCACACTGCAAGTATAGCCCAGTACCTAGAATTTGATATTGTGGCAAAGAAGTGATGCAGTCATGAAACCCATCCCACTGTCCTCCTGGACACACAGACGATATATTTTTTCCATACTTTTGTCATTAAATTGGAGCCAGGTGACTTCATTCTGGCCATAGAGTATAAGTGAAAGCAATTTATATCATTCCCACAACTGTTACATAAAAACCTCCCAATTCTTCTGCTTTCCACTATGGTAGCAAAATTAGAGACCTATTGTTGAAACTTGGGGAAATTACAGACAGAAGAAGCCTTAGTCCCTGAATACATGCATAAATAGAAATAGCTTTCTCCAACACACACACCCTCATTCCACTGCTCACACACATTGGACTGTGACATGAGCAAGAAATAAACCTTCATTTAATTAATCCCCTGAGATTTAGGGGTTATTTATTAGCAATTAGTATATACAGACTAATGTAGGTAGGAACTTAATAACTGCTTGAAAAATCAAGAGATTTCCTGTAAGGTTCCTAGCAACAACTTGGCAAGTGGGCTAAGTCGCCATGAAAACAAAGTAAACACTGTTTCCTTCCAACTCATATTCTCCCCAGAAACAACTTATTTCCTTAGATTGTTTGATTTGAAGAGTTTAAATAGTTTTGTAATTGATGATAACAAATACAGAACATGTCTAATAAATGGCTGTCTTGGCACCTCAGCATGAGAATTCAGCCATTTCCTGTGAGATGCACATACTTAGACCAGCTCAAGTACTTTATTCATGGTTCTTCTAAAACATGTATTTACAAATTGTGTTAGGCTCTTTATGAATGGGCAAAGATAAATAACAGATGTTCCCTGCCCTGATGAGTCCAGGAAAGGAGAGATGTAAACAGCCTTCTAAATGCAACAGTAAGCAAAATGGCCCCTAAGCTGAACATGGTAAAGGCCATTGGACTAAGTCTGCAGAGGTGGATCTATTCTGCACCCCGCTCATCCTATAAATATGAGCAAGTCCCTGGCCCTTTCTTGAGCCTGAATTCCTCCTCAGTAAATGGCCAGTTTAGACCAATCTAAGGATGGCAAATACATAGCACGTGAGCTGCATGTGTTAGTCACAGCACTTCTTCTGAGGTGTGTGGACACGGCCTTGGAATACTATGCAACGCAGAACTCCAGCCCACTGCTAATCAGTGAAGCCTACTGGCCATCCCTGAACACAGCATTTTCTAGGTATTCATCAAGCTTCTCTGTGACAAAAGTCAGAAGCCAGGAGAAGGTCCTAAAGGGATACACCCGAGATCAGAAAGAGCTAAGACTAGAGGCTTTGTAGAAAAGCCAGATCACTTTCAGAGACAGCTCAGTTGGGGTCCCCAGGTTTCTCCACAGCATAGTGGTTAAGAACACAGACTTGGGAACCAGACTACCTGGGTCTGAACCCAGATTCCACTTATCAACTGTCAAAGCTTGGGCAAGTTACTTATGCTCTCTGTGCCTCAGTTTCCTCCATTGCTTATTTAAGATAAAATGGGCTATTATTCATAAAACATTTGGGACAGTGGCTGGTGTGTGTAGCTGTTATGTAATGTTTGTTAAATAAATTATCTACTGAGCATCACAGTGTTTCCTCACCCCAGGGTACGGTGAGAGGGTAGCAATGAGTCTGGGAGCTGGAGGTTCTGGTTAAATGTTTAAGTGAGGAGTTCCTAGTCCAGATGAGTGAGACTGGACATGGGGAGCTCCTGACCTCATCCTGGTACCCTAAATCACCTCTGATCTCCAGACAAACAGATTCTGAACCTCCCCAAATGGTCACAGGCCACATCCCAGCCTTTAGATCTTGAACTAAGTGCGCAACAGTACCCCCAGGCCCTTTGCTGTAGCCTATATCAAAGGAAGGGCTTATATCAAAGGAGTTAAATGTATTGCCACTGGGAATAGAAGGCAATTTCCTCCCTGAAATCTTGGCTCTCCATGCTTCCCTCACTCCACCCTCAACAAATGTTCAGGATATGAAATTGCTGAGGCATCACTGCTTCCTACTTCCCTTTGTAATCTTGGTTCCCTTATTTTAAGAAATACTTTGCCTTGAAGGTCATTTCTCACCACCACCTCAGCCCAGGAGCTTCAGAAGCCCCTACCAGGCAAGTTCTCCTCCTGCAGCAGCTCCCTCAACCCAGGAGGATGAAAGTCTCCATGGCTGCCATCTCCCTCTTCCTCCTCCTCCTCATCACCGGTGCCCTGGTGTCCACGGCTAAATCCTCTTCACGTGAGTGCAATACCTTGTGTTCCTTCCATCCTGGCCCCTGTGAGGAAAGAAGCAGGAGTAAAGTTGCTGGAGAGACAAGGAGGAGGTCTGGGATCTTCTGAAATTGGTTTTGTCCTCACCCTCCCGGGACTAGTCCCCCCTCCTGCCAAGGCCATGGAGTGAACCTGCCTCTCCACTCCCTCAGTTCATCTCTCTTTGCCATTAAGTAAGAGTAGCCCACCTCATTTGGGGGACATTATCCCCAGGGATACAGAGGAGCCATTTGTCTGCTTGCCCTCTGAGATTGGGGCTGCCGGCTTCCAGGGTCAGCCCTACACAAAGGTGTGACCTTGCTTAGGTATGGGCTGAGGGCGACCACAACAGTGGGGGTCTCACCTCGGTCACCTTTTTCCAGCTTATTTCTTAGGATGAGCTGCCTTTACACACAACCAAAACCATGCCTCACCCTTCATCTTTACCTCAGCTTCTTCTCAGAAACTGGGAGGAAATAGAGGGGGTTGTTGAAATAAAGCCAGTCTAAAATTAGTGGTAATCTGGACAGTTCGACTTGCCTCTCTGAGAAGATGTGTGGATCTCAGAGGAATAGGTTGAGACTGGTCTCAGGAACCAGTGGACCCTTATTCCATTCTTTGGAGACAGAGGATGCTACCTGGAATGGAACTGGATAAAAGACCCAGCTGTTCCCTTCCCACCCAAGCATCCAGCTGCCCCTCTGCAACCTCAGAGGCCACTGCCAACACACGCAGGGTTCTGTCCAGGCTGAGCACATAACATGCACACCCCCAACACTCCACTCCATGACTGCAGTGCCTACTTGTTTCTCCAGGGCCCTCGTTCTGAAGTAACCTTCCTGCTACCTCCATAATTGAAGCTTGAAGGAACGGATTATTTCCAGTCACTCTCTTGCACCTGCTATAAGAGCCATGAAATTTTAGAAATCAGAAAGTAACTGAAAAGTTCACCTAATCCAGTGATGTCTAACATTTTTTAGACCAGGGAACCTTTCTTCCAGCAAAAGCTTACTCAGACACAGCAAAAAAGGGCTGAATGGGATACTATCTCTAAAACTACTCCCAAATGCATCAGTACCTCTGAAATAGTCCCCAAAGCCCCAAGACCCCCAGAAACTCAGTGTAAAAACCACCAATCCAGTCCAACAGGCTCATTGACAGAGGAGGAAACAGAGAGGGGGACAAAGTTACCATGGGCATATGGCCAGCAAAGGCAAGAGAGGTTGGGACCTGGGTATCCTGATTCCCTTGGTGTCCTTGGGCCTTGGTGTTGGCTTCCTTCTTTGCAGGACAGGGGTTTAATTGGGACACAGGCAAAACCCCATTTTCCCAATCTCCCAGATTGGGAAGGGCTGGGTCTGCACTCCCAGCTGGCGTGTGTCCCTGTCTCTATTGGCATTTCTTCCGAATATCCCTCCTCTTTGGAACACCTGTGCGAGCCTGCCCCACAGGGATGGTGTGTACTCACTGAGAAGATTTGGGCTTTGCTAATCTTCAATCTGGAGTTGAAGGTCATCAGCCAGTCTTTCTAGGAGAGGTTGAAGAACAGGAAAGAGGGTGATTGTGGATGCAGGAGGAGGGAGAGAGGAGCCGGAGGACCGAGTGTCTGCACAACCCTCCCTCCAAATTCTGTGAGGCCACCTCCTCCTCCTTTCCCTCTTCCACCCTCTATAGTGCAGAAGCAGCCAGAAGCTCTGGCTTTTAGCAGAGAACCCAGTGTCCACTTCCCTCCCTGCTCTCTCCTCAGGAGGACCTTACCACCCGGCCGAGTGCTGCTTCAACTACATTGCCCAGGCAATCGCACGTCATCGGATCACGGGTTATTATGAGACCAGCAGCCAGTGCTCCAGGCCCGGAGTGGTGTAGGTGGCACCCACACACCATATACCAGGGGACAGGAAGCCTGCAAGCCCTGGGGGATAGGGAGGAACTGGAGTGGGGACTCCCCAAAGCACCTCTCAGGTGCAGTGACAGGCAGCAGAGGGGAAACCTGGGGGCTTTCTGGCCTGGCTGAGCCTGTGGGGAACCAGGAGAAAGCTGAGCCCATGCATGGGGAGGCATCAGGGGAGGGGAAGGGAAGGCAGGAGGGCACTTCCAGGGGCAGGAGAAGCATGGAGATGGGTCCAGGGGCCCTGAGGGGGTGGAGAGCATGTCTCAGGAGACTGGTCTTGAGCTGCCTCTGACAAAGAAAGGAGAAACAGCCTAGATGGGTGAGGAATCTGGGAGGCTGACCGGCTCACACTTCACTGCTTGATGCCTGAGTCTGTAACCCTTCTCCCTTTCGCTCCATAGCTTCATCACCAAAAAGGGCCATTCCATATGTGCCAACCCCAGTGACGTCTGGGTCCAGGACTACATCAAGGACCTGGAGGAGAAATGAGCTGGCCATCTGAAGAAGAGGCCAAGGCCCCCCTCTCAGTCCCAATGCTCAGCCCCAGACACCTTCTGGGAGCTGCCCTGCCTTGAATTAAAGACCTAGAATTTATGCCCTCCCTGTCCTCATTCATTTCTACCAGATCTACTCTTTGGAGCCCAGCTTGGCGGCACTCTTGGCATCAGGCTTTGCTCTACAGAAATGTGGTCAGCCCTAGATGCAAAAAAACAGGTCAGGCCTGTGATGGGGGTGGCGGGAAGCTAAGGCCACCTTTACATAATAATCATCATGATGATAACAGATACCATTGTCTTACCACTTTCTACCTTTCAAGCAGTCTGCTAAACAGTCTAAGTGTATTATCTTATTTATATAAGCTACACAAGTGTAATGCTAAGAACTATCACCTGATTTTGCAGGTAAATCTTCACAAAGTCTTCGTAGCAGCCAAATTTCAAAGTCCTTTGTTCTGTGCTGCTCCCAAGGCCCTTGTTCCCAGCTATCTGGGATAAGAATGATTTTACCCAACCCTTCCCCCTCCACTTGCATACATCAGGTTGTACTATATTGTTATGCCCATTTTTGTGTCCTCCACCAAGGCCTAACAGAAAGCCTGGCCCATACCAGGTACTCAGGAAATGGATGGACTGATGGTTGGATAGAAAGATACAGGAATCAAGAGGATGCTATGCTCCATGAATAATACCCAGCTGCCCCCAAAAGCTCTCAGACCCATCTTCGGGGTTCAAGGAGGAGATCCTCTTCCTCAGAGTAAGACCATGGCCAGTGTAGGTACAGTGCCCACCCTTCCCAGGCCACCATCTTCCACACACCAGGGCCAAGAAGATACTTATATGCTAAAGGTACAACCAGGCTTCCTCAGACCTCCTCACCTCCAAAAACAATGGTCAAGGGGGTACGCAAATACATACATACTACCGTCCTAAAAAGCCATAGTGTCACCACCACTGCCTTGAACCCACCAGGACGAAATGCATTATATAGTTTTTCCCTATTCATGAGCAGTCATGCAAAACAGCAAGCCCCATAAGGATCTTCATACGCCCCTGCCTCAGTCTACTTTCATTTACTGAAACGCACCCCACTATGCCTCTAAAGCGCCTGCCAAAATCCCCTATATCTTCCATGTCTTCTCTGAATTCTACCTTCAATCCCTGGAATGGGGTCCTGAGGCAGTCTGAAGAGAGAAGACGCGGAGGGGCAGGTCAGCCCCAGTCAAGGCCCCTGGCCGAGAAGCTCAGAAACACCGAAGAGATTATCACGTGCGTGGGGTTGGAGCGCCCTCTGCTTGCCGTGATTGGCCGCGGTAGCTGGTTGGATAAACCCATATCGCAGGCAAGCAGGAGGGCTGGCCAACTAGATCTAAAGGTGGTTCAGAGTCCAAGGTCCAAAGAGATAAAAGAACATTAACGAATAAGCCAAAGACCTCAGCAATAAATGAGGACTCAAGGATCGCACATTGTTTTTTCTCAGTATTACTAACACAATCTGTGACGGGAAAAGGTGTGAGTTGAGCCATGTGTCCTTAGACTGGGGATGGGAGGCATCCTTTTCAGAGGCCTAAACCCTATCCTCGCTCCAGTCTGTGATCTCTCTAATCCTGCTTTATTTTCACCCTCCCAAAGACCGATCACCTGAGGGTACTGGGGTGGTTCCACCCCCTTTCCTCCCCCTTTCCCCAAAATAGAGATGGTGGCAGGTAATGTGGTGAAATCACACGGATCTGGTTTGCAGAACTGCCTCTCATCTCTGTGACCTGGGAGAATTTAACCTCTCTAAGCCTCAAGTGGTCTCATTTATAAAATGGAATAATAATCTCCGCTTCACTATGGTGAGAATTAAGTCAAACAGCGCCTATATAAGGTGGCTGACACACAGCACACGTGAACCACATGTTGCCTTCCTCTACTCCTTTCCTGGTGAATTTAAATCTTATTAATTCAGGGCACCTGGGTGGCTCAGATTGGTTGAAGGTCTGACTTTTGTTCAGATCATGATCTCATGATTCATGAATTTGAGCCCCCCCCCCCCCATTGGGCTCACGGCTATCAGTGCAGAGCCTGTTTGGGATTCTCTGCCCCCTCCTCTCTCCACTCCTCCCCTGCTCTCTCTCTCTCTCTCTCTCAAAAATAGATAAACATTAAAAAAAAAACTTATTAATTCAACTCTGCGCCAAGCCCCACCCTTCCTTTTGGCAAACAGAGGGAGGCACCTCTTCTCTCCTCCACCCACTCTGAAGTGGTCAGAGTACAGAGAGCAGCTGTGAAGTCAGAGTGGACAACCAGCCTCCCCTGAAGCTAAAGGGTCCCCCGGAGAGGATGAAGTTCTCTGTGGCTGCCCTCTTTCTCCTCATCCTCATCACCACTCCGGCTTCGTACGGCCAGTCAAGTGAGTCCACCTGTCCCTGCAGGGCTGGAATGAGAAAGGGCAGCTGGCAGTGAGGTGACATCAAGAGTCCTGTCAGGTCTCCGTCATCAGCCATGGGCCCTCTCCCCTCCTGCAGGCACACTCCTCAAACTCTCTCCTTTGCAAGGAGAGCTGGGCTGGTATCTAGATACCTTCTGGGGTCATCAGGCAGTTCCAGGAAGCTGGGTCAAGGTCATGTCAGGAATCCCAAAGTTGGAGAATAGTGAGCAATCATTTAGGAGGAGCCAAGGAAGTAATAGGAGATACGAGAATAAACATGAGCAACAAAAGGAGGACAGGAAGATAGCTGGATAAGAAAAGCTACAGGTGCTCTGAGAGAGCAGGACAAAAGGTACTGGGAAGGGGGCTGAAGTGATGTTTGGGGCCAAGCCCAGGGGTGGGGAGTCTGAACCTAGATACTCTTCCTTGTAGTGTCTGGCACAGATTTCTGGGACTCTCATGGCAGCCAAAGGAAGGCCCAATGGGATGCCCAGGTGTGCAGTGCAGGATTTCATGGCCTCTGTCCCCATTCCCCAGCCTGGGTTTAAATAAAGGCTATAGAAAAGAGAAAGGGGTTGAAAGGTTTTGGGAGCCACAGGATGCTTGGGACCTATGGAGAACAAGGTTTGTTTTTCCCACTCTCTATCCCTGCCTCAACCATCATATGTGAGGACCTGGCAACAAGAAAGAGACCAAGCCACTCAGACTTTCCACATACCAACTTCCATGTGCCCCAGCCCCTTTTTTTCTCCCTAAGGCTACCTTTAGCATGTGGTCTGGTCGGACTCTGGCATATAAACTCTCAGGGGAACAACGGTCATGCACACCACATATTCTGCCCACATGCTCTCAAGATGCCCCCTGGACTTTGTCATCTTTGCTTTGAGAACCAGGGTCATGGACGTCACTATGTGCAGAGCTGCATCTGGTGGGTGGCAGGAGGTAACATTGCCCTTAGGGAAGGTCAAACAGACCACTACGATGGGTTCAGTCTTCAAAAAAGTTTCGGAAAATGGCCCACCCAAAGCATGGATCAGCCAAATGGTACTCTTGAGATATTCCAATCTTGGCCACCAGCTGGAAGCAAAGGGTCAGGCGGCAAAGGGATCTGCACTCTGCAGTTTTGGGGGCTGGGAGAGGTCTCTACCTGCCCTCTTGTTTGATGTCCCAACTGATGAGTAGTCAGGGGAGCTCAAGAGAAACACAGCACTAACAACCAACCAAGGCCAGCATTCTGACAGCATCAAAAAGAGGGGGGGGAAGTGGCATTTCCAGGCAAGAAAAATGGTCAATTACTATCATCTACTCTTAATTGTAACAAGCACTGACTGAGCCTTACTATGTTCTGAATTAAGGGTTTTATCAGCATTTTCTCAACTAACCCTCACGATGATCCTAGGACATATAAGCATATTTTTACCCTAATTTAATGGATGAGACCTAGAGAGATTTTTTTAATTTGCCCATACTTCAAATCATTTGGTCAAGATACCGATTCCAGATGTCTGACCCGAAGCCTAAACAGAACACTTTTCTTCCCACCCTAACTTCTCTGGCTCACTGCTCATCTCACCCTCCTCGCTGACCTCAGCCCCTCTAATGCTGCTAGGATACAGTCCACAGCTCAGAAGGTGTGCTAGTCTCCCCTTCCCTCTCCAATTCTGTCTCCTCTTCTTTCTTCTCACATTGCATTGCTGCCATCTGTAGCGGCTCAGCATTCCCCAGACACTCGGCTTCCCCCATGCCTTCATGCCTTTCTTCCAGATCCCACAACCCTTTCATCTGCTTCAATCCCACTCATCTTTCAAGAAACAAGCCATGCACTACATGCTGTGGGACTTCTTCCTCAGCCACCCAGGCTGGGGTAGGTACCCCTCATTCTGTTTTCCACAATTCATTTCACTTTCCCTTTTCACTCTGATTAGACAGTGAGATGCTCCAGAGTAATGATGGTGTCTTCCTCAGGGTTTTGCCCCCTTAGAGCTCAATATGTGTTGGCCAAATCAAGCCCTGGCTCACCAGCAAACATGAATAACCAAGTCACTTGCATTTGCTGAAACTCAGTTCAGAAGCTGAAGGTTCTAGATGTATGTCCACCCCCCCTTCCTTTTTTCATGTTCTCTGTTACCCATAAAGCTATCATCAGTCCCTGCTAACAGATGGTTTTGCCATCAGAAGTATGGAATGCAATGGGTGGGAGATGAAGGTAGGCAACCACAGGCTCCCTCTATGCCTACTTGGTTCAGCTTTCAATGTGATTCTCTCAGAAATTCCTGAGTCGGTGAACCATTCTCCCACCTGCTGCCTGAAGTATCATGAGAAAGTATTGCCAAAGAAATTGGTGGTGGGATACAGAAAGGCCCTCAACTGCTACCTGCCAGCAATCATGTAAGCATCCCCTGCAGACATTTCTGTGGAGGGGGAAGGGGAACCGGGACCAGAATGAGATGCACAGAACCAAGAAGTCTCCATGTTAGAAGCAGGGGAGTTGTGCTTAAGGGCTTGGGCTCCGAATCTCGCAGGGAAGTCCTCGGTTGTTTATTTTTTTAATATTTATTTATTTTTGGGAGAGAGAGAAAGAGGGATAGAGTGGGAGAGGACAGAAAGAGAGGGAAATAGAGGATCTGAAGTGGGCTCTGCGCTGACAGTAGCAAGCCTGATGCGGGGCTCGAACTCATGAACCACGCAATATCATGACCTGAGCCAAAGTTGGACGCTTAACCTACTGAACCATGCATGAGCCCCAGGCCTGAGTTTAATTCTTGATGTTGCCACTTATAGTTTTGTGGACTGATAAATGACAGCCATAATGGTACCCATGCCTAAGTATCTTGGTTGAGCAGGGAACAGGCTGAAACAGGGACAATGAAGCCAGGTCTAGAAGCCAGAGAGGGAGGCCTACTGAGGGAATTCAGATGGGGGAGGCCTAGGGATGCAGTAAAGAGTATGAGGTGAGCCCCCGGTGAGCTAAAAATGGGGGAGTGTAGACTGGACCCCCACCCTACTCCATGCTCACTGACATTCTAACTCTGCCTCCACAGTTTTGTCACCAAAAAGAATCGAGAGGTCTGCGCCAACCCCAACAACAAATGGGTCCAAGAGTACATCAAGGATCCCAATCTACCTTTGCTGCCTCCCAGGAACTTGGCCCAGGTTAAAAGTATTAGAACATAGGAAGGCCGACCCCAGCTCGAAGCTCTGAAGCCTCGGTGGGAGTCCAGGTTCCGGAAAGAAAAATGCAACCCTGTGAAAATGCAGGTGGCCATGTGGTCTGGATGACAGTGGTATTGAGAGAAGCTGGCCCCTGATGCAAAAAGTAATTAAAAGTATTTCAAACACTTTCTCAATCTCCAGAGGAAATGCCAAAGTTAAGGGAGGTGGGGATAAATACATTCTCAATACACAGAAATATGTATTTCACATCTTTCTCTTGGCTCTGCCTTTGGGGCCTCCCCTCCCACCTGCACACCAGCCATCCTAAATAATTATGGCCAGCTTCCGACCTGCCACATCTCTGGCCCCTTACTCATGAAATGCCTGATAGAACTCCTGACTTTTCCTGTCCATCCTTATCCCTTTACTAGATTTCTTTTTCTTCTTCTTTTCTCTTAAAACATTTCTTTTTTAGCAACCAGAGTGGGAATATTCACATGCTAATAATTTTTGTCCCTGTTGCAGAGGTTTTGTTAGATCCCCAACACAAAAGAGAAGTATAGATCTCAGTATCTCCAGTTTGCTCATGCTGCAGCCCCATCAGGGCTTCATTCCTTTTTAAGGCTGAATAATGTTTCATTGTGTGTATGCACCACATTTTGTGTATCCATTCATCCATTGTGGACATCTGAGGATCCATACCCCCTTTTCTTGACATTAGCTAGACTTAGCGGATCTTGGTTTCCATTACTGGTGCCAAAAGCACTTTAACTTGTACAATGGCCCATCAGTCACCATCCAGGGCCTCAGAGACAGGTAAGGGTCCAAGACTCTGACCCACAGGCTTCCTTCCCTTGTCCCTCCACAGCAGGGAAGTGGTACATGTTTTAGAACCTCCTGGCCTGGAGGTTCCTGCTCCTTGACCCAGAAATTTCTCTCCATCCTCCTTGCTATCAGAGCTGAGGCATTACAACTGAACATGATCAAATTTCTCCCTCTAGTAGCTCACAAACCAGGGACAACAGAATCACTAACAAATACAACATAGTCAGGCTCAGATCTTTGCTTGCAGAGGCCAAAGTGGACATGGAGGGATGTCAGGGCTTGGATTGACACAGGAACCAGAACAAATTCAGCATGTACACCCAAGGCAGCAGGAAGTTTCAAAGTCCTTAGCCAGCACCAGGGTCAAAAACCAGGGAACCAGAGTTCACAAGCCTAAAGGACAGGATGGAGCTGAAAACAGGAAGCACAGGCCAGGGCCAGGATCCTGGCAAGCCAGAAAGGAAATGTTGTTTGTTGTTTCTCTGTGTGTGTCTCTCTGTCTCTGTCTCTGTCTCTGTCTCTCTCTCTCCTTTTTTCTTTTTCTTTTTTTCTTGTTTTTTTTTTTTTTGATCCATCACAGTTCAGAGTTGAGATGTCAGTCTAAAAGCCTAATTGAAAATCTATATACAAAGTCAAATTCACACCCCAGCACATAATACAAAGCTTGCCAGAAACTCCTAACAGTTCAGAACTGGACATACTTTTCTTAGGTACGTTCGGTTGTTTTCAAAGAGGGCTATTCCTCATCTTTTCAAGGTAAATAGATGCCTGGCTTTAGACACATGCACACACACACAAAGGCCCTCCTCATCAGGACACACAAGGGTCTTCTAACCCTGGTCATCCTAAAGCAAAGACCTCATCCACATAAACCTACACCTAACCAGCTTACTTGACTGTCAGCCTTATGGGACGTGGGTGATCAATTGGGAGGGAATGGAAAATAAGGCCTAGAACAGTAGGTGGTTTTCACTGCTATATCAGAGAAAGGCCTTCAGCTCAAAACAGGAGAAGACCACACACAGCAACATGGAGGAACCAATGGGTAGGACAGGAAGGCAAAACATGAGGAAAAATTCTGGGAATTTTATGTGGAGGTGAGAGTTCTGGCCACATGTCCCTTCTCTGTACAGCCATTTGCTGCACCATGAGCATTTGAACCAGATGACCAGATGTCCTGGGGCTGGATTTGGCTGGCCTGTAAGAAATGGTATTTGGCCTGGCTCCAGGTGTGTTGTAATTTGCCATAATCCCTGAACTTCTGCCATTGTCGATAGCATGAATGTTTTCTGGGGCAAGATGGCAACCCCCCCCCCCCATTGCTCAGCAAGATCCTCCCCCAGAGAATCAGGGTGGGTCCAAGCCCTGGGGGTCTCTGAAATGTGGGATTTTGAAACACAACCCCTGGGTGGCTCAGTCGGTTGAGCGTCGGACTTCGGCTCAGGTCATGATCTCACGGTTTGTGAGTTTGAGCCCCGCGTCCAGCCTTGTGCTGACAGCTCGGAGCCTGGAGCCTGCTTCAGATTCTGTGTCTCCTTCTCTCTCTGCCCATCCCCCGCTTATGCTCTCTCTCTCTCTGTCTCTCAAAAATAAATAAATAAATGTAAAAAAAAATTTGTTTTAATAAAATAAGAAACAACCCATCTGAGATAAAGCTGGAGGGAGGGGCCGCCTGGCAGGTGGACAGCTTGGACATGGACAGGGTAGAGGCGAGGAGTGGACGGAGGCCTGAAACAAAGGACGGTGCTTGATTACAGGTGGGTGAGAGAGCAAAGTTCCTGTGCCAGAGACTAGAGAGCTGGATGAAGCCATTTCCATCTCTGCCGCACCAGCACATATAAGCTCGCACACAGATCCACCCACTAGTTGGCTAAGCAGCGCCACCTACTGGAGAACAGGGCCATTACACTTAGCCCAGTCCAACTGTGCCCTCCAAGCACATCCCCTAGAAGACCAGCACAAGTCACTCTACCTGCTTAGTTTACAGACTATAAAAGTCTTCATAGTTTCAGTTCTAGGGGAAACTGGATGTAACTTCATTCAGGCTTCATTCTGTTTGCTGGTTAACTTATTTGTTTTCTTTCTTCTGTTTTTGCTTGCATTGTTTTCTTTTTTCTTTCTTTTCTTGCTCTTTCTTGGATACAGAAAGGACACTTTATGATTATTTTTTTACTTTATTTTATTATTTTATTTTTATTCTATTTAACTTTCTTTATTTTATTTTATTCTATAAATTTTTTTAACTTTTAGATTTTTTCTTACCTTTTTTTTTCTTTCCTTTCCCTTTTTTTCTATTTTATCAAGCTTCTTTCTTTTTTTTTTTTTTTTTTTTTTTTAAATTTTTTTTTAACGTTTATTTATTTTTGAGATGGAGAGAGACAGAGCATGAACAGGGGAGGGGCAGAGAGAGAGGGAGACACAGAATCTGAAACAGGCTCCAGGCTCTGAGCCGTCAGCACAGAGCCCGATGCGGGGCTCGAACCCACGGAGTGTGAGATCATGACCTGAGCTGAAGTCAGATGCTTAACCGACCAAGCCACCCAGGCGCCCCTATCAAGCTTCTTTCAACAAGCAGACCAAAGCACATCTAGGATCTAGCTTCTTTTATTTGATTTTTGTTTTGTTTTTAATTTTTTAATTTTTACTTTTAATTTTATTAATTGTTTTCTTCCTCCAAAATACAAAAGGATGGAATTCTCCATCACCCCCCCCCAAAAAAAAAAAAAAACAGGAAGAAGTGACAGCCAGAGATTTAATCAACACAGATATAAGTAAGATGTCTGAACTAGAACTTAGAACCATGATAATAAGAATACTAGCTGGGTTAATGAAAAAATGCTCAACATCACTCATCATTGGGGAAATACTATTCAAAACCACAATGAGATATCACCTCAAACCTGCCAGAATAGCTAACATTAACAACTCAGGCAACAATAGATGTTGGTGAGGATGTGGACAAAGAGGATCTCTTTTGCACTGCTGGTGGGAATGCAAGCCGGTGCAGCCACTCTGGAAAACAGTATGGAGGTTCCTCAAAAAATTAAAAATAGAACTTCATTATGAACCAGCAATTGCACTACTAGGTATTGACCCAAGGGATACAGGTGTGCTGTTTCAAAGGGGCACATGAACCCCAATGTTTACAGCAGTGCTATCAACAATAGCCAAAGTATGGAAAGAGCTCAAATGTCCATCAACAGATGAATGGATAAAGAAGATGTGGTATCCTTTCTTGATAATACAATAGAGTATTACTCAGCAATCAAAAAGAATGAAATCTTTCCATTTGCAACTATGCGGATGGAACTAGAGGGTATTATGCTAAATGAAATTAGTCAGAGAAAGACAAATATCATGACTTCACTCATATGAGGAATTTAAGATACAAAACAGATGAATGTAAGAGAAGTGAAGCAAAAATAATATAAAAACAGGGAGGGGGACAAAACATAAGAGACTCTGAAATATACAGAACAGAGGGTTACTGGAGGGTTTGTGGAAGGGGGGATGAACTAAATGGGTAAGGGGCATTAAGGAATCTACTCCTGAAATCATTGTTGCACTATATGCTAACTAACTTGTATATAAATTTAAAAATAAATTTAAAATAAATCAAAGATCTTTCAAGATGGTGGAAGAGCATGGAAGTTTTTTGTGTGTCTCACATCCATGAAATACAGCCAGACCAACACTAAACCATCCTGCACACCAAGAAAACTGATCTGAGGATTAACACAACAATCTGCCCAACCTGAACCACAGAATTCAGCAGGTACACAGCGTGGAGAGATGAACTTGGGGAGAGAGAAGCTACAGAGGGCAGGGAGCCACTTTTGCATGTGGAGAGAGGAAGGAGATGGGGGCGGGGGAGATTATGGGAAAAGCACCACTCCCCAAAAGCAGCTGGAGAGAAAGTGGAAAATTGGAAACAGCCACAGGGACTGAACTAAAAAGGGAGAAAGGAGAAAGGAGGGGTTTTAAATTCCATTAAGTCTGTAAACAGGGGGAGCACAGAGTCTGAAACTCCGCAGCTTGATACCTGGTGGTGTTCTGGTGGGAAGGGAGAATCCCCAGGAGCGGAGCGGGGTCCGGGAGGTTCTTGGGCCACACAGGGAGAAGCAGTTCCACTGCTGAAAGGACATTTGGTAGAGGCTGTGAGGCCACCTGGGCCCAGTAGACCCCAGAGAATGGCCACATTTGCTGATGTTGGAACAAGGTCATTGGGGATGAAGCCTGGTGCCAGATGTGTGTTGTGATTTTCCATAATCCCTGAGGCGCTGCTGCTACACTGTCTTGCAAACGTTTTCTGGGGTGGGCTGGTACCCGGCTATAGTCTGCTGATGGGCAGCAGCAGCACGGTCCCACAAGCATTCCTGGGTGCAGTCAGCACCCAGCCATTGCTCAGTGAGACCCTCTGCAGAGGAGCAGAACAGGTCAAAGCCACAGTCCCTAAGAAGGGGGGCTGGGGAAGGCAGCCACATCTGAGACAAAACTTGGAAGGGAAGTGCTGCCTGGGGTTTGGTCATGGACAGTGTGGAAGCGGGGAGTGGATGGATGACAAAGACAAAGGACAGTGCACGATTGCTGATAGGGGAGAACAGAGTTCCAATACTAGAGACTAGTGCCATTTTCACCACTCCCACACATGCACATATGCACCTACAAGCGCCACAACAATCCACCCCAGTAGGCTAGCAGCGCCATCTAGTGGAGAACCGAGTCATTACACTAAGCCCTGCACAACTCGCTCTTCAAGAGTGGCCAACCTCGCTCTTCAAGAACACAAGTCTCACTGCCTGCTTAGTTTATGGACTATAAAGTGCTTCATAGTTTGACTTCAGGGGAAAACGAAATAATTTCAGTCGTATTTCAGTCTGTTAGCTGGTCCAACTATTCAATTTTCTTTCTTTCTTTCTTTTCTCTTTTTCATTTCTTTTCTTTTTCTTGAATACATAAAGAGAAAAAATTCATTTTTATTGTCAAACTTTATTAAAAATATTTCTTATTTTTTTCTACTATATTTTTTACTTTTGTGTACATTTTTTCAAATTCTATTTTACTTCCATCATTTCATTTTAGTCTACTTCAGTGTATTCATTTTTTCAAATTTTCAAATGATTTCCCTTTTTTTTTCTTTTTATCCCTTTTTTCTCTAATCTATCAAGCCGCTTTCAACACCCAGACCAAAACACACCTAGGATCTAGCATCATTTATTTGATTTTTTTTGTGGGTGTTTGTTTTTAATTTTTTAACTTCAATATTTTTTTAATTTTAATTTTTTCTACCACATTAATTCCTTTTCTCTCTTCAAAATGATGAAATGAAGGAGTTAATCCCAAAAGAAAGAGCAGGAAGAAATGACAGCCAAGGACGTAACTAACACAGATACTAGCAAGATGTCTGAACCAGCATTTAGAATCACGATAATAAGAATACTAGCTGGAGTCAAAAATAGATTACAATCGCTTTCTATGGAGATAAAAAAAGTAAAATCTGGTCAGGATGAAATAAAAAATGTAACTGAGCTGCAATCTTGAATGGATGCGGCAACGGCAAGGATGGATGAGGCAGAACAGAGAATCAGTGATATAGAGGACAAACTTATGGAGAATAATGAAGCATAAAAAAATAGGGAGATTAAGGCAAAAGAGCATGATTTAAGAATTAGAGAAATCAGTGACTCCTTAAAAAGGAACATCAGAATCATAGGGGTCCCAGAAAAGGAAGAGAGAAATAGAGGTAGAAGGGTTATGTGAGCAAATCATAGCAGAAAACTTTCCTAACCTAGGGAAAGACTCCCATTAGATTCAACAAAAACCAATCATCAACAAAGCATGTCATATTCAAATTCACAAAATACTCAGGTGAGGAGAGAATCATGAAAGCATCAAGGGAAAAAAAGTCCTTAACCTACAAGGGAAGACAGATCAGGTTTGCAGCAGACCTATCCACAGAAACTTGGCAGGCCAGAAAGGAGTGGCAGGATATATTCAAAGTGCTGAATCAGAAAAATAGGCAGCCAAGAATTCTTTATCCAGCAAGGCTGTCATTCAAAATAGAAGGAGAGACAAAATTTTCCCAGACAAACAAAAATTAAAGAAGTTTGTGACCACTAAACCATCCCTGCAAGAAATTTTAAGGGGGACTCTCTGAGGGGAGAAAAGATGAAGAAGGAAGAAAGAAAGAAAGAAAGAAAGAAAGAAAGACCAAAAGCAACAAAGATTAGAAAGGACCAGAGAAAACCACCAGAAACTCCAAGTCTACAAGCAACATAATGGCAATAAATTCATATCTTTCAGTACTCACTCTAAATGTCAATGGACTCAGGGGCGCCTGGGTGGCGCAGTCGGTTAAGCGTCCGACTTCAGCCAGGTCACAATCTCGCGGTCCGTGAGTTCGAGCCCCGCGTCAGGCTCTGGGCTGATGGCTCGGAGCCTGGAGCCTGTTTCCGATTCTGTGTCTCCCTCTCTCTCTGCCCCTCCCCCGTTCATGCTCTGTCTCTCTCTGTCCCAAAAATAAATAAAAAACGTTGAAAAAAAAATTTAAAAAAAAAAAAAAAAAGAAAAAAAAAAATAAATGTCAATGGACTCAATGCTCCAATCAAAAAAAAATAGGGTAAGAAAATGGGTAAGAAAACAAGATCCATCTATATGCTGTTTACAAGAGACCCACTTTAGACCTAAAGACACCTTCGGATTGAAAGTAAGGGGATGGAGAACCATATATCATGCTAATGGTCAACAAAAGAAAGCCAGAGTAACCATACTTATATCAGACAATCTAGACTTTAAAATAAAGACTGTATCAAGAGATGAAGAAGGGCATTATATCATAATTAAGGGGTCTATCCACCAAGAACACCTAACAATTGTAAACATTTATGTGCCAAATGTGGAAGCACCCAAATATATAAATCAATTAATCACAAACATAAAGAAACTCATTGATAGTAATACCAAAATAGTAGGGCACTTCAACACCCCACTCACAGCAATGGGCAGATCATCTAATCAAAAAATCAACAATGAAACAATAGCTTTGAATGACACATTGGACCAGATGGACTTAACAGATATATTCAGAACATTTCCTCCTAAAGCAGTGGGATACACATTCTTCTTCAGTGTATATGGAATGTTCTCCAGAATAGACCACACACTGGGACACAAATCAGCCCTTAGCAAGTACAAAAAGATCGAGATCATACTGTGCATATTTTCAGACCATAATGCTATGAAACTCAAAATCAACCACAAGAAAAAATTTGGAAAGACAACAAATACTTGGAGACTAAAGAACATCCTACTAAAGAATGAATGGGCCAACCACGAAGTTAAAGAGGAAATTAAAAATATATGGAAGCCAATGAAAATGATAACATTACAACCCAAAACCTCTGGGATGCAGCAAAGGCAATCATAAGAGGAAAGTATATATCCTTCCAGGCCTTCCTAAAGAAGGAAGAAAGAGCTCAGATACACAACCTAACCTTATACCTTAAAGAGCTGGAAAAAGAACAGCAAATAAAAAGCAAAAAGCAGCAGAAGACAGGAAATAATAAAGATTAGAGCAGAAATTAATGCTATCGAAACAAAAACAAAAAACAAAAAACAAAAACAAAACAAAACAGTAGAACAGATCAAAGAAACCAGAAGCTGGTTCTTTGAAAGAATTAACAAAATTGATAAACCACTAGCCAGTTTGATCAAAAAGAAAAGGAAAGGACCCAAATAAATAAAGTCAAGAATGAAAGAGGAGAGATCACAACCAACACCGCAGAAATAAAAACTATAATAAGAGAATATTATGAGCAATTATATGCCAATAAAATGGGTAATCTGGAAGAAAAGGACAAATTCCTAGAAACATATACACTACCAAAGCTGAAACAGGAAGAAATAGAAAATCTGACCAGACCTATAACCAGTAAAGAAATTGAATCAGTAATCAAAAATCTCCCAAAAAACAAGAGTCCAGGGCCAGATGGCTTTCCAGGAGAATTCTACCAAACACTTAAGGAAGAGTTAACACCTATTCTCTTGAAGCTGTTCCAAAAAAATAGAAATGGAAGGAAAACTTCCAAACTCTTTCTATGAGGCCAGCATTACCTTGATTCCAAAACCAGACAAAGACCCCACTAAAAAGGAGAAATACAGACCAATTTCCCTGATGAACATGGATGCAAAAATTCTTAACAAGATACTAGCAAACAAGATCCAACAACACATTTAAACAATTATTCACCACGACCAAGTGGGATTTATTCCTGGGATGCAGAGCTGGTTCAATATCTGTAAATCAATCACTGTGATACATCACATTTATAAAAGAAAGAATAAGAACTACATGATCCTCTCGACAGATGCAGAAAACACATTTGACAAAATACAGTATCCTTTCTTGACAAAAACCCTCAAGAAAGTACGGATAAAAGGAACATACTTCAAGATCATAAAGGCCATATACGAAAGACCCACAGCTAATATCATCCTCAATGGGGAAAAACAGGGAATCCTGAAGTCAGGAACACGACAGGGATGTCCACTCTCACTACTGTTGTTCAACATAGCATTGGAAGTCCTAGCCTCGGCAATCAGACAACAAAAAGAAATAAAAGGCATCCAAATTGGCAAGGAGGAAGTCAAACTTTCATTCTTCACAGATGACATGATATTCTATGTGGAAAACCCAAAAGACTTCAGCAAAAACAGCTAGAACTGAAACATGAATTCAGCAAAGTCACAGGATATAAAATCAATGCACAGAAGTTGGTTGCATTGCTATACACCAATAATGAAGCAGCAGAAAGACAAATCAATGAATCAATCCTATTTACAATTGCACCAAAAATCATAAAATACCTAAGAATAAACCTAACCAAGGAGGTGAAAAATCCATACACTGAAAACTATAGAAAGCTGATGAAAGAAATTAAAGACACCAAAAAAATGGAAAAACATTCCATTCTCATGGATTGGAAGAACAAATATTGTTAAAATGTCGATACTACCCAAAACAATCTACATATTCAGTGCAATCCCTATCAAAATAACACCAGCATTCTTCACAGAACAAACAATTCTAAAATTTGTATGGAACCAGAAAAGACCCCGAATAGCCAAAGCAATGTTGAAAAAGAAAACCAAGTCTGGAGGCATCATAATTCCAGACTTCAAGCTGCATTACAAAGTTGTAATCATCAAGACAGTATGGTACTGGCACACACACACACAAAAGAGACACATAGATCAATAGAACAGAATAGAGAACCCAGAAATGGGCCCACAAACCTATGTCCAACTAGTCTTTGACAAAGCAGGAAAAAATATCCAGTGGAAAAAAGATAGTCTCTTCAGCAAATGGTGTTGGGAAAACTGGACAGTGACATGCAGAAGAATGAACCTGGAACACTTGTACACCATACACAAAAATAAACTCAAAATGGATGAAAGACCTAAACATAAGGCAGGAAGCCATCAAAATCCTAGAGGAAAAAACAGGCAACAACCTCTTTTACCTCGGCCATAGCAACTTCTTACTTGACATGTCTCCAGAGGCAAGGGAAACAAAAGCAAAAATGAACTACTGGGACCTCATCAAAATAAAAAGCTTCTGCACAGCAAAGGAAACAATCAGCAAAACTAAAAGGCAACCAACAGAATGGGAGAAGATATTTGCAAATGACCTGTTAGATAAAGGGTTAGTATCCAAAATCTATAAAGAACTTATCAAACTCCACACCCAAAAGACAAATGATCCTGTAAAGAAATGGGCAAAAGGCATAAAAGGATTCCAAAAGAAGACATCCAGATGACACATGAAAAGATGCTCAACATCACTCATCATCAGGGAAATACAAATAAAAACCACAGTGAGATACCACCTCACACCTGTCAGAATGGCTAACATTAACAACTAGAAATGACAGATGTTGGCAAGGAAGGAAACAATCAGGAAACGACAGATGTTGACAAGGATGCAGAGAAAAAAGAACCCTTTTGCACTGCTGGTGGGAATGCAAACTGGGGCAGCTACTCTGGAAAACAGTATGGAGGTTCCTCAAAAATTAAAAATAGAACTACCTTATGACTCAGCAATTACACTACTATGTATTTATCCAAAGGATACAGGAGTGCTGATTTGAAGGGGCACATGCACCCCAATGATTACAGCAGCACTATCGACAATAGCCAAAGTATGGAAAGAGCCCAAATGTCCATTGACTGGTGAATGGATAAAGAAGATGTGGTATATATACACACAATGGAATATTACTCAACGATCAAAAAGAATGAAATCTTGACATTTGCAACAACGTGAATGCAACTAGAGGGTATTATGCTAAGTGAAATAACTCAGAGAAAGACAAATGTCATATGATTTCATTCATGTGGAATTTAAGAAACAAAACAGATGAACATAGGGGAAGAGAAGCAAAAATAAAATAAAAACAGAGAGGGAGGCAAACTATAATAGACTCCTAAATACAGAGAACAAACTGAGGGTTGCTGGCGGGATGCTGGGTGGGGGGATGGGCTAAATGGGTGATGAACATTAAGGATGGCACTTGTGGAGATGAGCACTGGGTGTTATATGTAAGTAATGAATCACTACATATTCCTGAAATATTTATATTCTATTCCTGAAATCATTATTACACTATATGTTAACTAACTTGGACTTAAATAAAAAATAAAAATAATTAAATGTTTTTAATTTAAATAATTTAAGTAATTTAAAAATTAAAAAAAAAAAAAAAAAGAAATGGTATTTGGCCTTCAGAGAGGCCTCCAAAGATAGGCCAGATGTACACATGTTTCCCCACAAGAGAGTACATATGTGTATGCATGTGTGTGAGCAACCATTGAGAGTCATCAGCAGCCTGAACTAGTATTAGCAGGACCTAATTGATGCAATGGTTTAAAAGCTTTGGCTCCAAGTTCAGAAAGGTAAGTCTAGGTTCAAAACCCAATTCTGCCACTTGGGGCAGACCTTGGGACAACTAAATCCTTCTAACCCTCAGTTTCGATGTTTGTAAAAATAGGTCAATTACAGGACCTCCCTCCAGATGCTGAGAGGATTAAAAGAATACATAGCACACAGCAAGTGTTCAGTAGATGAGTCATATATTCCAGCATCTGACTTTTCTTTAAGACCATAGGACGTAGGACAGAAAGGAGCTTTCTCTCACTGTGAGATAAGTGAACTAAAGTTCAGAGGAGGAACAGTGACTTGCCCAAGGCTGCACTACAAGTCATTGGCAGATCTGGCGTTAGAACTGAGAGCCATATTTTAAACAGAAGAAACTTCTGATCTAGGTGAGGTTGAGGATTGTGTAAGTGTAGGGAAAAATGGATCCATCCCACAAAAAGAGCCACAGCTCAAGGCCTGAGGGCCTCCTTTTCCATGGTCTGGGCTCCTGAGAGCCTGGCCTCCATCCACCTACCCCTTGACTCCTGCCAAGATTTTGAGGAAGCAACAGGCAGATGCAGGGAGGGATACTGAATCTCTCCGGAGCCTGGTGTCAATCAGCCTCTAATTCGTTGAGCTGAGATTCCTCATCTGCAAAGTGGAACTGATACCTTATAGGGCTGTTGTGACAATCCCCAACTACAGGGTCTGGAACAAGCACTATAATAAAATGGAAATGTTGTTATTCTCTTAGCAGCAAGAACAAGAATCCCTTTCATGGAGGAAACAACCTCTGTTAAGAGAATGTGTCAGTAAGCCCAGGTAAGGCAGGAAACTCCCCCAGGACAGGACTACAGACTGGGGCCAAGACTTCAGGGGAAGGAGTAAACCAAGGGGAGGGACTGTTTTACCTTTGAGAGCCAGAGAGTGGTGGGGAGAGGGCCCTGGGGGGAGGGGCTGGATCCAGAGCAATGAACAGTGGGCCCCCTCTCCTCCTTGGCACTCTCAAGAGTCCCATCAATTATGTAGCTCTCAGAATACTTGATGTGAGTGGTTTGGGAGGAAATTACAAAGGGGGATAACTCCCCGTCAAGATTAACATAGATGTGAGAAAGGGCCAGGGCCCTAGAACAAGGAATTAAAGACTGAGAAGCGTGAAGTAAGTCCTTGGAGAGTCACAGAAGTCTTGCAAAAACTTTGGATTCCCCTAGACAGTAGAACTTGGGGTGGGGGGTGGAAAGATCCAAGCAGTTCTCAAGATCCAGGGACACACCAGGCTGGCTACTTCAGACTCGGTGGTGAGGAAAGGCCTCTCCGAGGAGGTTATGTGTGTAACCCAACAGCTAAATGACTAAAGTGAATCAGCCGCGTGAGGAAGAAAACTTCCTGGGCAGGGGACAGAACCAGTGCAAAACGCTGGGCAGGAACTAGCTTGGTCCGCGAGAGCAGTATGTCTGGAGCATACAGCCGGGAGAGTGGGATGAGGAACGAGGAAAGCAGAGCATGTCAGGAGTACTTTGTCAGCCAGATTAAGGAGTGTGCGACTTACACTGGGAGGTGGGAAGCCATTGGGGATGCTTCTAAGCAGCCAAGTAGCATCATCTGATCCACCTATTTAAAGAAAACTGGCTGCTATGCAGACAAGGATTACTGGAGGCAAGGGAAACCAGTCAGCACAGCCCCACAGCAGCCCAGGCTACAGATAACGGTGGCTGGGGCCAGGCAGGAAGTGGTGGAGGTAGAGGAAAATGAGCAAATTAGAGAACTGCTTGGGGGACAGAATTAAAAAGAAATACTGAGAAAGATTAGGGCTTGAGCAACTAGGTGGATGTTGGCACAATTTCTAGAAATGAGGAAGTCTGGGGGAAAAGCAAGTTAGGAGTGGAATCAGGATAGGGACATGACAATTTTTAGACACTTGTTAGTTATCCATCCATGTGGCCACGCTGAGCAAGGGACTGGCTGTGTAAGTCTGGAACATCAGGGAAAGGCCAAGCTGGAGATATAAAGCCATGGGACCACATGGGGTCATGTAGGAAGGTGATGAGCAGTGGGCTCCAGGGCCCTCAGACATTTAGAGGTAGAACAGAGCAGGAGTCTCACATAAATGGGAGGGAGGAGAAGCCAGTAAGATAGCAGGAAGTCCAGGAGAGTGTGGTCATCTGGCAGCCAAGAGAAGAAAATAATTCAAGAAAGAGTGAGTGGTCAAACATGATGAGTGCTACCAAGAGATAAAAGAAGAATAGAGAGATGGCCACTGTGTTCAACTCAGGAATATCCGGTGACCTGGATGAGCAGTGACAGAAGCCCTACCAAAGGGGGTGAGAGAATGGGGCTGTAGAAGTAGGGACTAGGATGCTCCATAAGGAACTCTACTAAGAACTTTTTTGTGAAAGGAAACAAAATTCAGGGTTGGAGCCAGAAACGGGTATGGGCTCAAGGGAGAATTTTTTTTAATGTGAGAATTTAGAGCGTGTCTGTGTGTTGATGTGCAAAGTATTCAACTGCTCTGAGCATCGGTTTTGTGCTGTAAAACCGAGACCAAAACACCCACAATTTCAGGTTATTATGCAAATCACACCAGTTAACATACACAGAGGGTCCAGTCTCACATCTGGCTCATAGCAGGGTCAGTACTTTAGGGCTCCTCTGCCAGAGAAAGAATGCTTGCATCCAGAAGGTTCTCGCTGGTAAAGGAAAGATGACGGCTCTCAGTTCCCACACTGCCCCTTGTGGCAGAGGAAGAGTTGGTGGGAAAGGAACCATGTTGTGAATGGCAGGACCAAGAAGTGGTTTGTGAGGACAGTTGCTTTCACCCTAAAGCACATACGCAGAGCTTCCCTTTCTCTCTCCCTCATGTTCTTCCCAGAAAAGGAGCCTTCCCCCCACAGACTCTATAACATAGGGTTTCTCATCTGAACCACAGAACACAGATGATTTGTGAGACTATTTTCTCAATTCTCCCAAGGATGATGCATAACTAGCACCACCCTAGATGCAAAGGAGAGAAGTTAATCCATTACATCCAACACATATCTTTGCAGTCAGTTGAAAAAGGCTGCCTTGGAGGCGTGAGCCACCACTTTGGATTTACCCTTTGCACCTAGTAGCCTTCACTAAATGTCTATTCATGAAAATTCACACAAAGGCCTTGGGCTGGCTGGGCAGAAGGTGTGTTCAGAAGTCAATGTGATGAGTCCTTCTGGCAGTGAGTCAGGACAGGAAGAGCCACCATGGAGATGGCATTTTAAGTTGGGTCCTGGAGGGTAAGGGTTTGTAGCCACTGCAAAGCAATTCTAGCCTGACTTGGTGTTAGGAAAATTAGTGGGCAGAGCCACCCAGTGGTTGAGAACGACAATGACTAGACTCTGATTTCCTTCAAGGGCTCACTGAGACACGTGGTTGTGTCTATGAAGCAAGATCAGCTGGTGCATAATGCATAAACCCAGCTGCTGAGATGGCTCCTCCTGGTGCCCACGCCTTTCCACCTCCCTGATTTCTCCCCTTTTCCAGGGAGCTGAGGCTTTCAATCCACACCAAGGCAGAACAGATACACCAAACACACCAAATGTGCACCAAACACATCCAATAAGCTGATCGTCCTACAAATAAAAGCTAGAATCTCCAGAAAATATTTTTGAAATGCAGCAGAGAGCACAAGAGACCATACACAAGCAGGCAGGCTTTGGAGGGGCATTAAAAGTTGGGAGTTGGTAGGGCTGCCTGGGTGGCTCAGTCAGTTAAGCAGCTGACTTCAGCTCAGGTCAGGATCTCACAGTCTGTGAATTCAAGCCCCTTGTCAGGCTCTGTGCTGACAGCTCAAAACCTGAAGCCTGCATCAGATTCTGTGTCTCCCTCTCTCTCTACCCCTCCCCTGCTTGCTCTCTCTTTCTCTCAAAAATAATAAACGTTCAAAAAGTTTTAAAATAATTTTTTAAAAAGTTGGAGTTGGCAACAGGCATGGATTGAGTTCCTAATTTTTGTGGTGTGGGTTTGAGGTCAAGTGCAACTGCTCATTCTGAAAACCTTTTCAGGGAAAACAAAGACTAAGCCATTGACCCCTTCAGGCCAAGCTCAAATATCAAAGATCATACAATTTGTCAGGCAGACTTATACTCAGAAGTCAGAAGTGACCCACGGTTACCTTCACCTAATTAGAATACTAAAATCTCTGCCCAAGGAGGAGCATAGGCCTCATTTACATAACACGTAATGAATGTATAGACACGTGTCCTTAAGGCACGTGCGCCACCTCATGCCCTACGTCCACATGCAATGACAAGGCTCCTCTATTTCAATGTTCATTCCTAAATCAAAGGAACCCATTCGCCCTTGCTTGGAGAGTCACAGCTTTGGAAGTTACTCTTCGACTTTCTGATTTGCTACAAATAAAGTTTACTTTGTGCAACAAGTCTACCTGGTGTAGTTTTCATCTGTGACTCACCAAGGAGTGATCTCACATTAGTTTGGTTACAGTAGTATTAGGGGAAATAGAGGGTCAGGGTAGTAGATAGAAGTGTGCCCTACCCATATTCACACCTCACAGTAAATGTGGACAGTTTTGTCTACCCACTGCATGGTATTAATGGGATTGTCTGTCTCCACTACATCTCCCACACCCAACCATAAAGATTTGACCAAGAGGTGGGTACACAACCCACACAGGGCCAGACCAAGTCCCTACCTAAGATTAGTAACAAACACTTGAAGAAAGAAGCACACTCTTTACTGGGATTGGCTGAGCTAGGATGATGAAAAGCTTGAACCGCCTAGGCTTTGTCCCACCTCTGCATAAAGGAAGCCCATCTTCAGGAGTAGAAAATTGGGCAACACACAGAAGGAGAGATGAAAAGTGGAATGCGAGAAACCCTTGATGACATTGTTTAAGCTTCTGGATCAAGCTAGACCTGAAGCTTTCATGCACTTTCCAGTTACATGAATCATTAAGTCTCCTTTTTGATTAAGCTCATATGAATTGGATCTCTGCCTCTTTCAACCAAAAATCAATAAGCCCTTCCACTGATGCCCAAGTGGAGGTAACAGGATCCTCAAGAGAGAGGAGGAGGACAAGAATCACAGCCTTGACTAGCAGCAAAATGATTGATGACCCTTCATATTGCTGAAAGCACAGAGATGCAGCCTCTTTTGGAGATGACACAAGGGCAGATATTGAACAAACCACCTTTCCCAAATATATACAGGAAGATTAATCAGAGAAAAGGCTGAGTTGGGATTGACAAGGCTAGGTCATTTACTCAGGCAAATAGTGACCTAGGTTAAAGTGTCATCATGTAATCTGGGCTACAGGGGGATTGCATGGGAGAATGGGGGGGGGGGGGAGTTATCAAGAAACTGTGGTCATGATAAGGAGCCCTCCCACCCATCCCTTACCAGGGTCATATCAACTTGTCATGTGCCAGTCATCCATCTATTGGTGCTTCAATTTTGGGGCCAAGCATTCAGTTTTGAAATGCAAGCAAGTTTAGGAAGCTAATACATTTGCCGTATTGTTCATTCATACCATCCTAAGAAAAGGAAAGTTTTGAAAAATAGGTAAGAGTACGTATGGATTGTGGGGGACTGCCTGGAGAGGTCAGGCTTGAATTGGACACTTGAATGAAGAAGCCTAGAAGCAGAAAGTTTTGGAGAGGAGAGGTATCCACACCCACCACAGTCCAGTTATCCCAGCCTCTGCAGACAAACTCCTCCCTCCCCAGTATCTTCTAGAAGGTATCAGTAGGGTATGTCCCACTGGTAAGTGGGGTCCAGAAATAGTTGTCTGCCGCTCTAGGACCGTCAGAAGCTCCCTAATGTCCCCAGAAGGCCACCCAGCCTGTCAGGTACCCTCTGGCTAGGGCCTCCTAGGGACAGGGACCTCCCAAGTGAAATCCTATTCTCCAGTCCAGCAGCCCAGGCCTGCTTCCCCTACTAGTCCAGCCGGCCCTTTCCATGTCCTTTCCAAGTGAATCCAGCTTGCCCTGCTTTGAACTGAGCTAAGAACCAGGGGGACTCCTGTCTTTGGGTATCCTTATATATAACCAAGACCCCAGCCCTTAGAAGATCTGATTAAACTTGGTATAACCCCAATACCACAGCATTGTGAAAGTCCAGAGCCCCTCCCAAGATTTCCTCCAGATCCTCTCTCTCCAACCTCCTTGACCAATCAGGAGTCCCAAAGAAACTCCGCAGCAATGCTTACCTTGCTACAGCTCCTCCCCAGTAAACCTGCCCCTTGTTAGATAGCCCCAGGAAAGAAGGCAGAGCCAATGAACACCTCCTCAGAAGGAGAAATGTCTAATGTAGCCAGGTAGAGAAACTGGAAACCCTGCCCCTTTCACTCCCAGAAGAGTGAGCAGAGGAGCAGAGAGCAGGGCTCAAGTCAAACTGTGTTGTGAAGTTCTGTCTTCAGCACAGACTGGAAGGGAAACTTGAAAGCAGAGAAGTTTGCGTTCAGCTTTAGTAACTGTGGTGTAGCCCGTGCGGTGGAATATTACACAGCAATGAAAAAGAGCAAACCACCAGTAAACACAGTGTGAGTGAATTGCACAGACATGATTTGGAGCAACAGAGTCATACCTGTAAGAGCACATACTATATATGTCCATTTATATGAAGTTCAGGGATAGTCAGGACAGTCCTAGAGGTCAGACAGTGGTCACCTTTGGGGGATATTCACAACAGACATGAAGAAAACTTCTGGGGAGCCAAACATGTTCTTTATCTGCATCTGGGTGATAGCTACGTGAGGATATACATGTTTGTTAAAAACCCATCAAGCTATAAGTTGTGTACACTTTATAGAAGTTATCCCTGAAGAGTTGTTGTTGTTGTTGTTGTTGTTGTTGTTGTTGTTGTTGTTGTTTAAATAAGGACTTTAGGTTTGGAAGACTGAGAGCATTGGCAAAGCAGAGACAGTAATTTTATGCTGCTCCTTTGAGAACAATGTATCTATCAGGAAAAAGCCATGATTGTGCAGAGGGAGCTGATGCAACCAGATCTGACTATTGGGCTATACTCTACTGCTCCCTAGCATGGCATTTAAAAAAATTTTTTTAATGTTTTATTTTTGAGAGAGACAGAGACAGAGCGCAAGCAGGGGGAGGGGTAGAGAGAGAGGGAGACACAGAATCTGAAGCAGGCTTCAGGTTCTGAGCTGTCAACACAGAGCCCAATGCGGGGCTCGAACCCACAAACCATGAGATTGTGACCTGAGCCAAAGTCAGAGGCTTAACCAAATGAGCCACCCACGGGCCCCCCTAACATGGCATTTTTTAAAGGGCATCGTGGGCGGGCACTGGGGAGGAGGTAGAGAAATACCACTAGGTCTACATAGAGGGCATTGCACTCCGAGAGACTAATTCTGAGTACCAAATACGCATGTGCAGAAATGCAGCTCAAACTACTCAGACATTTCCTCTGGATAAGGGAGGGCTGCTGGAAGACAGCCTTCCAAGTTTCATTCTCTGGTTGGACATTTTTCAGGTATTTTCCTATTTTTATCACCTCTTCCCTTTCGTCATTCAGACAGGTGATCCACACCACGCAGTTCCTCCACATGTCTCAGGGGAGACATGACATAGGGCAGTGACTAAAACTATGAGTCTCTTTGCCTTGTGTGTTCTAAAAGCCTAAGTCCTCTACAGAAAGGCCAAAGAGGATTCAAAGTAATCTTTTTTAATGTCTTCACCAGACTTAGTAAGGAGTGTGGATTTCTTCCAAGCCAGAGAGTCCTGGTTTGGTTTGGAGAGAGGCGGGTATCCCAGCAGGATGGCCAGGGAGCAGGGGGACCCTAAAGAAAGAGCTGTGGACAATGTCCAGGCAGGTGGGGCAAAGCAGCCCTGGGGAAGGTCTCCATGTCCTCAAGTGTGACCCCAAACTCTCAGAATGTCATCAGACCCATAGGCCATAGTAACCCCAGGTAGGAAGGCTCAGCAGTAACCTGTGGGGACAGATCATCATAGGGGCCTTCCAAACACCCAGGCACACCCCAGAAAGGCTGAGGTTAAAGTTTCCCATCAGACCAGCAGAAGGGCAGGATGCAAACACATCAAATTAAGTTATAGGAGCAAAGTTTTCTTTCCTATAAACCTGACTTTGTAGACTTAGAAGATTCCAGCTACAACTCTGGGTACTTCTGCATTAATCGAATCTGTTATAATGATTTGTATCTTTTCTATGTTAGTGTTTTACTTGCATAATCATCATTACGTTTTTCTTACCCCGTGTCCCTGGCATGGAAACCTATGAAAGAAGCAGGAGTCAGCTTGAGGGTGTTCCCACTGTGGCTTCCCTGTGACTCTGGTCTGACCACAGACATCCCACACACAATCCTGAGGCTGAACCAGAGTGGGACCTCTAGCCGCCTCCTTCCTGGGCTCAGCAGGCAGTCTGTGGCTGTAGGACTGGTAGAGTGCCCACCCACCTCCTTTCTCATCTACTTGCAGATCAGACTCCCTGCCAGCCTCTTGGGGGGACTTTTCCTCTCCAGAAATCCCCCACTGAGTGACAAACTCTGGGCTTGTCTGCCTACAGCTCACAATGGCAGGGAACTCTCCTCTCAACCCTGCCTTGGACCCTGAAAGTGGAAGTTCTGAGTCATGAAAGGGCTTCCGCTTCCCCTTTTCTAGCTGGAGTTCTCCCTGTCACTTCCTGAGGAACATCTGTTCCCAAACTCATTTCTGACCCTGCAACCCTGTCACTGTCCAGCTCCAAGCAGCAAGAGGTGGGGGCAGATAGAAATGAAAAGGGGGAAAACACTCACTGGCTATATTTTATGTATCAGTGGCACTCTACACATGCCACCTTGATCCTACTTTCCACCTTGCAGGCCAGGTGCATCTTACAGCCATATGAGAAAACCACGCGGAGTTCAGGGAGTATAAGCAACTTGCTCTGGCTCACACAACTAGCAAGTGAACAAGCCAGAATCCAAATCTGTGTCTGAGTCCAGGCCCCCAGATGGGACCTGTCCGTGCCTGACCCAGCCCTCCCTGTGGGCCCTGTGGGCTATCTTTCTAAAATCTACACTCCGGGCTCAGCTTCTAGGGGTACCATGCCCCCCACTGCCCAGTCTCTCTGATTCCTGACTGCCAAGGCCCCAACAGAGGAATCTTACTGGCGCAGCTCATCTTTTTTAATCTAGGCCATGCAACACCTGGCCAACCCCTCTATTGCAAGCACGTGCCACTCTGCCTGAGAGTCCTCCCTGGCTATCACTTTTCCTACTGGAACTTCCTGGGATCACCTCCCAATAAAGTACGTGCACTAAAACCCTTATTTCATGGTCACTTCTGGGGAATCCTAACCTAAGAAAGGTGCAAGAGAAAGAAAAGTCAAGAGTGACTCCCAGGCTGCTGGCCTGACCAGTCAAGCTTCAATACTGATTTTAGCTGAAGCAGCTACACGTATTGAGCGCTTGCCGTGTCCAGGCATTCTGCAGGGCCCGTTACACAGAGCTTGCCAATTAATTATCCCAGCCACAGTTTGTAGTACAGAACCATCCCCATAATACCCACAAGGAAACAGGCTCAGAAAAGTTAAGCCATCTTCCCGGGATCAGAAAAGTTAAGCCATCTTCCCGGGATCAGACAGGTCGAGCTGGTTTCCAAGGAGCAGAGGAGGTGAGGGAGGTAGAAAGTCCACGATGCTTTGACTTGGCTGCCCCTGATGTGTTACTCACGAGGCTCTCTACCTCCAATACCAGCCCCTCACTTCCAACTGGAGAGTTCCCCTTTCCTCACAAACAGCACTCATAGAAAACGGCACTCATAGAGAAAGTGGAGGGCAGAGGGGAAAAGAATGGACCAAAAGGACAAAGGTGGGAGGGAATAATCAAAATAATCACAATAGTTGTATGGAGTGCTTCCAGTGTGCAGGGCACTGTTAAATTCTTTGTCAACTCACTTAAACCTCCCAAAGAGCCTTGTGGGAAGAATCATCTAATATTATGCCCACTTACCAGAAGTATAGAAGGACCAGTACTACAGAACAATAAAGAGCAAACACTGGGCTCCAGCCCTTCCTCACTGCGACTCAGCCTCAGCCTCAGCCTCCATGTTTGCCATTTCTCTTCTTTCTCTTCTTGAGAAAACAGTTCCACACCCTACTTTCTGAGTATTTCCTGCCTGGTCCCTGGGGGGAAATCAAGTCTCCTCAAGGGGTTTGAGGCAACCTAAGGACAGCTGCAGGACACAAAAAGGAGAGTCCCCCTTGTTTTCAGAAGTGTTAACTGGGGCTTTGAAGAGAGACCCTAGTGGTCTGAATGTCTGCAGTGCTGAGGCTAGAAAGCAGCCAGAGCCTGTAAGATGAAAGAGTGGTTTCTCGCTGGGCAGTGTGGGTCTATGTGGCAGCAGGGGGTGCTTCTTCAGCATCAATCACGTGGCCGTGTCAAAATGTGCGGGTTACAACTTACATACATTGAAGAAGCTGTTCTCTTTATTTTCAATAAATGATCACACTGGAATGGTGGACGAAACCAACAATGACAATTAAGGGAAGCCATCTCCCCTGGAATAAAGCAGTGGCACTTCAGGGAAATATTCACAGCCAGTGTGGAGTAGCAGACTTCTCACCGGGGCTGTTGCTTACCTCCCAAGATGGCTTCAGGGTGCACTTAAGCTGCCTCGTGGCCCTGGCTGAGGGTGAGGAACGTGGTTCCCGTCCTGCCGGCTTCAGTTGATGTTGTCCTGAGGTATGGCTCATGTTGCCTTGCCCCTGAGCCCTCCTGACTGCCACAGTGCCACAGCTGGGGGAACCTGTGGTCTGTTCTCTGGGTGTGGCAGGGCCTGTGGCTCCTCCCTTGCTGCCTCGGCCCCATCTAGCCCACATGTGCCTGCATCCCAGCATGTCCTCCACCTTCTTGAAGCATCCATTTGGCAGCCTCTACTATGGGACCATCCGGAGCCTCACCAGAATATCAGAAACCTTTGTTCCATCCCCCACCTCAGATGCTGCAAGCAGTCATGAGTCAGACCCCATCCACACTCCAAGGAGAACCGAAGTCTCACGTTCTAACCTGGCACCCCTTTCTCCAACTTCCACCTCCACTGACCCTCCATTTCCTCACCTGCTGTTTCTCCCCACATGGGCCGGCGCCCTCATTCCTTCATTCTCCCAGAACAGCACTGATGTAAGGCTATTGGATATCAAAAGATGTTTACTGGACATTTGGAAATAGGATGGGTTCAAAATATGATGTAGCATGAATGTAGCACAGAATAATTTAGGTGAGAACTTGAACTAGGATATTAGCCATAAAGATCCCTGCCTTAAAATTCCTTGGCCATTCCCTGCCAGAAGGACTTCCTCTCCCCCGGCCTGATTTTTCTTCCCAAGGCTGGGGCCCTGCACATCTCCCTTCTTCTCCCTCAAAACCCCACAACGGCTCTCACACTGACCAGGAGCAACTCCCAATCCTATTTCCTTCTTGTGCAGAACAATTTAGCCCTCTCTAAGCAATGCAGGGGAGGGAGGGGTGAAGTAGGGGGTCTCCCGCATCTCTCCTTTTATAATGAAACATGCATCTGAACATTCTTCCCCCGAAGCCAAAGAGTCATACCCTCACTAAGATTTTTGCCCTCATTTTAGACCAGCCAGCTCTACTAAAACAGCATTGTTGTGACACCTCACATGTTTCTTTGAATCCTCACAGTGAAGTGGGTAATATTATTATCCCCATTTCACAAACAAGGAAACCAAGGCCTAGCAAAGTTCAATAACAGTCACTGAGTGAATCAACAACCAGGCGAGAATTCAGCTCCCCACCACTGCTCATCCTGGGAGAAGGAACTGTGTTTCCCTAGCTAAGGAGGCGAATCCATTTCTCGGACAACTCCTATGTGGCAGGAGAGAACGATCCCCACACTGTGAGGTCATCTCTGGAGACAGAAGATAAGAACCCCTGCTTCCAGGGTCCCTACTGGTCCCAGATCCCATTCTCCAGGACCTTTGCTCCTTCCCAAGTCAGCCTCTTCTCTGACAAGAGAGCCTCCACAGAGAACCCCAGTGCCAAATCCATCCTGCAAAACAGTGACCTTGGGGCTACCCTCACTGTCTCCAGACCACAGACCTGCAGAGAGGCGCCCTCTCTCTCTCTCTCTCTCTCTCTCTCTCTCTAACTGCAAACTTGAGGCCCTCCCAGACCATCTGATTGACAGGCACCCCTGGCACGGTGCCTTTTCCACCATCACTGGGCAAGGGGCCAAGCCCAGAGGGGCCATCAGTGTTTGCCCAGCTGGGTGCGGTTCCAATCACTACTATTTCTTCCCTCCTTCATGGTAAGGGGCCCAGCTGGCTGAAATGACCTCAGTGACAGTGAGACACAACTGCTACCATTTCCTGAGCACTCATAACGTGCCAGACATTGTATACAATGACTTCATCTCATGGTGCCCCCTGCCCCACCTTGAGTTCAGTAGCAGAGGAGGGAACCATCTAGCAAGATCGTGGCAATCTCTTGAACTTTCACAGTGTAAGCAGCAGAAACTAGAATTTGGACCGAAGCTTGAGCAACTCCAAGGCTCGTGAGCTTCCACTATGAAACACCCTCTGTCAGAGGAGATAATGATCAAATGTCACTCTTCTTTGGGGAAGGCACCTAAGTGTCAAAATGTGATTCTAAAACCCACTTCCCTGATGGGATGAAGGGTGTCATTAGGGGTGGGGTAAGAGAGGTGCCAAGATGAGCCCCTGGGTGAGTCAACCCATCTCAGAGAACCCCACGGACTGGTTCTCTCACTGGACTGAGGGATAAAAGAGACTACGACTGGGAAGGACACTCCATGGTAATTCTCCCCCAGACATCTGGGCACAGCCTGCCAGATGACTCTCTATAAATACATTAGAAATGAACGTGATATAAAATTCTAAAGATACAAAAAAATATACAATGAAAATAAGGTCTCCCTCCTACTCCTGTCCCTCCTCCCACTACCCTTCCTAGCCAGGAAGGAAAGTAACTGTTACCAATTTCTTAGGAGCCTCCAAAAGAGAATCTATGCATTTATAAGCATAGTTGACTCTATTTTTTTTTTTTATATGTGTAACACACTACACAAGCCATTCTGTCCCTTGCTTCTTAGTGTATCTTACAGATCATTCCATAGCTGCATGTAGGGACCAGCTTCACTCTTTTTAGTAGCTGCCTGATACTCCATTATACGGAAATGCCAGGATTACTTAATCAGTCCCTTAAATATGTGAGTATATGTGTAAGATAAATTCCTAGATGTAGGATTGCTAGGGCTTATTAAATACAATATGTTTTTAGGTTTTTAATAGATTTTGCCAAACTGCCCTCCCTCCATTGAGGTTGCAGCAACGTGTCATCCACCACCAATGAAATGCAGCACAGGGAGTGCTTTTTAAATGAGGAAAGTTCTTTAGCTGGAGGAGATTGGCTGAGGGGCAGACAGGCAGGCCCGCCCAACAGGCAGCTCCCTGCGGGCAAGCCACCCATTTCACAGATGAGAAAACAGGCTCAGAGAGCTGACATGCCTCACCCAGGGTCACGGCCTGGAACCCTGTCAGTCTGGAGCCAATTCCCTCAGACCATGCATGCTTCACCCTCTGATTTCAGCTGTAGCCTCCTGCACTGACTCCGCCACACTTGGAGAACCCAGTTCCTTCCTATTGTGAGCCGAAAATAATTGGGCCACCCACATGGTTTGGGCTTCCACTTGTCATTTCATTCCCACCCACAGGAAACCAGGACCTGTTCCCACACATACACACTCACCAGCTGCTCTTTCCAGCCTACTTGGGGCCCATGGAGCCTTGATCTTCCACTTCTCTGGGGTGGACATTCATCCACCAGCCTAAGGAACTGAAAAACTCAACAGACCCTCTCCATGGTTACCGCTCGGTGGTGGACAGTGAGGGCGTGAACACAGTGAGGGTAACACATGAGCCGTGGGTGTTATCATCAGCCACTCTGGAAATAGAAGCAAGCATGGTGAAAACAGTTCTCTGTCTTTGTACTTAGAAAGTGCTTTCACATCCATTAATTCATTTTACCTCCGCAGCAGTGCTCTGAGTTAGGCAAGGTAGGGACTCTTACATTAATTCCTCCCACTTCATAGATAAGGAAAGGGAGGTATGACTTGCCCACTGCTCCAGAGGAGCAAGGACTAGAGGTTGATCCAGGTTCTCTGGTGTCTAATCTGGCCACAGTCTGTTCTGCCCCCATGATAAGCAATCTCCTGGCAGGATGAGGCACCCACAAAAACCATCCCTTATCTGCCCACATCTAGACTGAGTCACCCTGTCCCTAGCAATGTTGTTCGGGACCCTGTGATACATGGATATACATAAATTCCTTTCCCTAGATCCTTAGCTTTGTTTCAGCTCCACAGAGAAGTCTTTTTAAGGAGACTCTTGGGGTGTTTCAGATGGGTGGCTTTGTAGTATATCTAAGTGCCTGGCATGACCTCAGGAATGCTCAATAAAGGTGGCTGAAAGGATGGATGGGTGGATGGATGGGGAGTTGGGAGAAGGGTGATGGATAGGTAGGTGGATGGATGAGTAGATGGATGGATGAATAGTGGGTGAATGGGTAGATGGAGTATCGGTTTAGTTTGTTTCTTTGATTATTTGTTTTATGTTTTAATTTTTCTACACAGCATCCATTACGCCTTCCAAATATCACCTTTAGCAGAACTGCTTCTCCCCCACGGTATACAGTCTCAGTGGTACTGAAGACCAGGTGCCCTATCCTCCCCCAGCCAAAAAGCAAGCAAATGACACAAGCCTGGCTGGTCATCTGCCTCCCCAGGACTGTGAAGGTTGAGAAGTGGGTAGGAAGAATGGCTGGAGTACGATGATTTCAACAGTGGTACCCTGATGAGACTGGCAGGTATTACCTGCTGCCCCAACACCCAGAGCTTCTCTGGTTTCTTACCACTCTTGTTCTAAGTCAGGTTCTCCAATGTCTTATCCACTCCACAAGCTACTCAACTTCCCCCCCGCCCCAGTACATTACCTTCCTGCTTATGTTAGCCAAAGTTGTTTTCTGTATTTATAAACAATGAATCTTAAATGGCACAGACACCAAGATGAATGAGTGGATGAACAACAGATGGATGGTGGAGGAACGGTAGGGTGGAACAGAAGTGGATAAATGCAGCTCTGCCTCAGGAAGGACTTTATGAACTAAGTATTGAGTCCCGGGCCTTGGAAGGATGGGAGGGAGAGAAGGCACGATAACCCTTCAGCTTCACTGCGAGAGGAGTGATGTGAACTGAATTAGGGGCAACAGGACACCCACCCCCAAATCTCCTCCGGTACACTAGAATTCCTTTAGCCTTGTATCTTTTAACTGAGAAAGCCTTCCATTTCCTACATGAGGAAACCAAGGCCCACAAAGGGAAAATGATTCCCAAAAATCTCACTAGGTTTCAAGTGAGCTAGGACTAAAACTCGAGGTCCTAATTCCCAGTCCCTTCTGTTTTCACTGCTGAAAACTGCCTCTACAAGGAATGACTAAGGTGCAGAATTTCCAAATTCCATTTCAAGGAAATTCCCCAAGGGAACTTCCTCACCCAGGCTGGAGGTCCTCAAAAATGCCAATGCCTCAGGAAGTTCTCAGGTCCCTATAGTAACCTGAATGTTGTACAGGCATCTGTTCTGAGGGGAGCTGGTGGAGGGACTGAGGGAAGTGGCACACAGGAGAAGCAAGAGACTGGGGACCCCCATCCCTGAGAATGGATGCAGCAGGCAAGAAGGGGCTTCCCAAGGCCAGCTCAAAAAAGGGGCAGAATTCAGACCACAACCACAAGAGTCCTGTAAGATTCTGAAACTTGTGTCACTTCCTTTGTAAGCCTGTCTGTGACACTCTTTGAAAAAAGGGTCTGCATGATGGCTGCGGACACAGCCAGCAAGGGAAAAGGAGGGGAGTGGGGCGTATCTCACTCCACAGCCAAGCCCGGCGCAAGAAAGAGTTCCAGTGAGGGACAGACTGTGGAGGCGAAGTCTCTGAAGTCCAATGCACAGAAGGTGGGAAAGCTTAGGGCAGGCCTGAGTCATCACCGATTTCTACACGTTTTCTTCCTAATAAGTGAAATAATGCCTACAGTGTCCAGCACGGTGCCTAATGACTAACGGAAAACACCGTCAACTCCCCCTCACCCACCCCCATGTCCCTTAACGCTGAACTGAGCTGAACACCCCTACTGGGAGGGGGAGACGTGGAGGGGAGAAGCACTGGAGCCTGGACATTTGGAGGAAGAAATGGAAGGAACGGTTACCCCCGTTCTTCTTGTGCCAGGAACGGTGCTGGACAGTTAACTGATTGGCACGTTTAATCCTCTGAGGTGTCCCTGGAGCTGGGCATTCTTTGCCCCACTTCCAGAGAGGAAACCGATGTTGTAGAACAGTTAATAGCTTGTCCAAAGCCATACAGAGAGGAGGTGATCTGTCTGACTTCTACCCCAGGTTTGTCCTTCTCCACCAGGCTTTCCCCTGGAGGTGGGGACAGTGGAAAGGAGGAGGCAGTTATACTCTGGGAGTAGGCGCAAAGAAAGGGGCCCCTTCTGACAAATGAGCAGAGGAAGACAAAAACAAAAAGCCGACTTGAAAGCATCAGGAGGATTAGGACTTGAGATCACCTGTCACTCAGCAACTCTGTAAGAACCAGTGTTTCTCCCTGGGCCCCACTCCCCGGGCTGCCCCAGTCCCAAGGCATCTTGCGGTGGGCTCTTCCAGTGACCTGAGGTGATGAGCACATCAACGATCACACCACACGCGGTCTCCGGCTCGCAGAAAACAAGCGGGTGCACACAGACACTGTTCTGTGTGGTGGAGGTGAGAAGCATGGGGGGAGGCCAAGCTGCAGCCCTCCAGCCTGAATGTGGTTGAAACTATAAAACAGTTGTCACGGTTAGTACCCCTGACCTGGTGAAATGCACAGGAGGTGACGGGGAGAGGAGGGGGAGGTGTAGAATAGAATCACACAGAACCAACCAGAGCCAGACCCAAAGCAAGGGCAAGGTGCAGCAGAAAGAGTCCTGGATAGGGGCTGGAATCCAGCCTCCAGCTGGGCAAGTCCTCCATGTTGCCCTACAGACCCTCCAACAGCACTGCCGGAGCAGCTCCCCCAGGCAGCGCCCTGTGGAGACAGGGCTGAGGGAGCAGCTACCTGGCTCCTGTGAGGAAACTGGGATTTGTATTTGTAAACAAGGACACAGGAGGGATGCAGCCAGGGAGCAACTCTCCAATTTGCAGATGGAAATAATCAAAGGAAATGACTTGGCCTCAGGCTTCCCTGGGATTCCCTGCTTTGGACATTTTTTTTTTTTTTAAAGCAGCCAGAAAAACCAGAGCTGCGCCCCGCACCACCACCCCCCCCCAAACACACACACATGGTTGTGTTGTGAGGGGAATTCCAGGTCTGAGAAAAACTTTGGAATCCAGAGGGAATGAGGTTTCACTTTCTTTGCCTGCCTTTGGTTTCCTAACGTCACCGTCACCGTGTGAAGCTGGGCAAGCAGCCAGCTGAGCTCAGGGAAAGAGGGAATGAAAGAGGAAAAGGGAGACTGGGCCAGGAGGGGGAGGGAGGGCTGTGCTAGGCAGAAGACAGCGTGTGTCTAGCTGTAGCGAGGAATGTGCTCACATGCAGGAGGAGTGGGGGCTGATGACAACCAGCTCCGTGGACTCGAGAGGCCCGTCAATGAGCCTGTTGGGTCTGTGAACCTCATTCATGCAAAATCAGGTGTGTGTGTCTGCGTAGGCCTCCACATGTTTATGGAAAGCATTCACAGCTCTCACCAGATTCTTTGAACATTTTTTTAAATGTTGATTCATTTTTTTTAAATGTTTGTTTATTTTTAAGAGAGAGACAGAGCGCGAGCTGGGGAGGGGCAGAGAGAGGGAGGGAGACAGAATCCAAAGCAGACTCCAGGCTCCGAGCTGTCAGCACAGAGCCCAATGCGGGGCTCAAACCCATGAACCGTGAGATCATGACCTGAGCCGAAGTCGGACACAACCGACTGAGCCACCCAGGCACCCCTAATGTTTATGTTTATTCATTTTTCAGAGAGAGAGAGAGAGAGAGAGAGCACCCGCACACACATACACACACATACACACGAGTGGGGGAGGGGCAGAGAGCGAGGGAAACAGAATACGAAGCAGGCTCCAGACTCTGAGCCGTCAGCACAGAGCCTGAGGCAGGGCTCCAACCCATGAACCATGAGATCATGACCTGAGCTGAAGTCGGACACTTAACCGACTAAGCCACCCCGGCGCCCCACTCACCAGATTCTTAAAGGGCCCCATCGCCCAACACAGGTTGGAACCAATCTTTCACTTCACATATGAAGAAACTGAGGCCCAGAGAAGGTAAGCAATCTGCTCGAGGTCGGCCCTGATTAGCAATAGCACTGTGTGTGAATCTAGCAATCCGACTCTAAAGAGCACAGGTACTCACTTAAGATGCTACAAGAGGTTCTTAAGACTAAACCAGCATGAATTCAGCGTCTATCACGTCCTAGAGTTTGGTGGAAAGCAGGGGGAGAATACAAAAATGACTAGAAATCAAAAATCGTAAGATGTTACTGTGTCCAGGGAGTTAAGAAAAGACCAGTGCCAAGGTGACTTACAATAAAGGAGGATATTTTTACTTGTTATTTTCACACACAGAGACACACACACACAGACACACACACACACACACACACACTCCAGAGGGCAGGTGTTTGACTTGCTCACCATGCTGTCTGCAGCATCTACAACAGTGCCTGGCTCACAGCAGTTCACAGGAACAGTTTACAGGTGAAGAAGGACTGACTGAGCAGGTGTAGACCAGACATACCGGCGGAAGGTGGGGGAAGGGCAGAGAGGGCTTCGTGATGTTTGTATCTCACCTTACAGTCTCCTAAGCACGTCCACAGTCATTACTCTCCTTGATCCTCTCAACCACCCGTGTGTGGGTTACACAGACAGGCGTCCCTAGTTTTCAGGAACATAAAATGCTGGGTGAATCATAAGGATAGTTGCCATTCGTTGAATACTCACCCTGCACCAGGTACCACACCATTTACTTTCCGTAGGCACTTTGATTTCCTCATGGAATCAGTACCTCAGAACCAAAGAATATACTGATTCCATGAGTCCAGATGTGATTTTGCGCAGGAGGTAGTGAGGGGTAGAAATAGAATTGTAATTAAGGTCTTCCCCCTCTCTGGTCCCCACAATCCACTGGAACCACCAAAAGGAAAGAAACATACTCCTGACATACACATTGCCTATTCCTGCTCAGCAACACAACACCCTACCCACCCACCCACCCATTCCCACTACCTTTTACACACAAACACACACACACACACACACACACACACACACACACACAACCAGAAAGGGTCATCAGGATATAAAGATGAGGATCATATTAGTCCATCTCTGGTTTCCCCTCACTTCTTACCTCAGCTAGTGTCCCAACTCAGCATATTTGGTATCCAGGAAAATACTTTGCTTTCTTCCTCAAAAAGGGAAACTGAGATCAGAAAAAGGAAACAGAAATGGAACTCACATGGAAAAACTGAACCTTAGCAGAAGTTTTAGGATTTCTCTAGAAATAGTGCAGTGTGATAGAAAGTCTAAGACTTGGGTTCAATGTCGAGTTCTACCACTTCAGACTATGTGACCTTAAGCACATCACTTAACCTCTCTAAGCCTCCATTGACCCATCTGCTTCAAAATACACAGTTTCTGTGATAAAGCTCACTAATCATATCACTTGGGAGCCTGATCTACACTTTAAAAAGCCTGAAGTATAGAATATCCCAAAGGGACTGCCATTTTCTTACTCTTAATAATAACCTGATAATAATAGCTAATGTTATTAAGTACTTAATGTGTCAGGCATTGTACTAAGAGCTTTACAAGCATGAACACATTTATGGGAACTTAACTGTCTCAACAGCTGTGGAAGGGACCATAATTATCATCCCTGGTTTATAGATGAGGAAACTAAAACCAGAGAGATAATGTAATTTGCCAAAGACTGTCTAAAAAATGGGAAAAATACCAAAGCTCCTGCTCTTGGCCACCAGGCTACACAGCCCCCCCCCCCCACATGTTTGGTAACTAAGGGAACTATGTGAGGGGAACAATTAAAACAGGCAGACCAGGGGCGCCTGGGTGGCTTGGTCGGTTAAGCGTCCGACTTTGGCTCAGGTCATGATCTCACGGTCCGTGAGTTCGAGCCCCGCGTCGGGCTCTGTGCTGACAGCTCAGAGCCTGGAGCCTGTTTCAGATTCTGTGTCTCCCTCTCTGCTCCTCCCCTGTTCATGCTCTCTCTCTGTCTCAAAAATAAATAAACATTAAAAAAATTTAAAAAAAACAAACAAACAAGCAGACCATTTGTATGTAGATAGATGAATGTTTCCAAAGTACTTGCAATGGATTTCTTTAAATGAGATGGCCACATTTTTCAAAACTGTGTTTCTATTATAACCTAGTTCATGAGTCATGAGGAAGGAAGGAGAGGCTTCCTATGACAAGCTTAGAGTAGCACCTGGCACCAACTTGGGATGCAGTAACTGTTAGTGGCCTGATATGAGTCAGTGGAAAAGACTGGAGTCTGGTCATCAGAAGCACCCAGGTTCAATCCCACTAATCAGCCATGTGACTTTGAGGACCTTAATGACCTCTTCTATAAAATGAGAATAACCACCCTTCCTCAAAGTCACTGTGAGGAAGAAATGAGGTAAGGTCGTTCCCTTTTGGGTGATTCAGTCACCCTCAGATACCAAGTTACATATGTCACAAGAGCTAGCAAGAAAACATTCTAGAAGGTTGCATTTCTTAAGTTACACTTTTTTAAAATGTGTTTGCTTTTGTCATTGTTTATAGACAATTTTCTCTTAGATAATTCAGATGTCAACTTGTCACTATTCTGAATTATCCAAATTAGGAATTGATGAAGATTTACTCTGCCCAAGTCTTTGGAATGGAGTAAGGACCCTGTCTCTAATCAAGACCACTTCATGGATTCAGTTCAAGAATGCGCCCCCCCCCCCAACCACTAAGATTTTCACGTAAGCAGTACTGAGTAGGCAGAGCACTGATGCAGGAACCAGGGCACCCAGGTTCTGATCCCATCGTTCATTGGCTGTGTGTTCTTAGCAAGTTACTTCTCCTCCCCTCTGCAATTGAAGAACATGGAAGAAATAATCCCTAGGGTCCTCTGCAGCTTTCAAATTCTGTAACTTTTGTACCGAAGAAGACCTTAGGAACGAGATGGGATCCCAGAATTTACAGATGAATGTCTTCATCTGTAAAATGGGGGAAATGGGCACAATGAGAGTAAATGAGTTGACACCTGTAAAGCCTTTAGAATAGTGGCTAGCTTCCTTTGGGGCTATATGTCAGAGAACCCTCCCCTTCCCAATCAAGCACTTTATAAATAACACCCTTCCATGGATGAGAGGGGAAATACAGATCTGTAATGCAAGAGCAATTAACTTTGAAAGCAACCAAATAAACACCCAGTTGTTTCAAATCCGTCCTAACTGCCCTCTTCTGACCCCAAGGAAGCAGTGTCCTGACCTCTGATGAGGATCCCTACCCTAGAAGAGGAAGCTGAGGATGCCATCAAAGAAAGAGGTTTTCCACCACAAATGCCTATACTAGCTCTTCTGGACAGCAAATGGAGGTTTGCCCTGGAGGGCGGTTCTGGAGGAACCGATGAGCTCACTCTGGATCAGAGACAGTGAGGAGAAGAGAGAGCGAGCCTCAAATTTCCGGAGCCTATTTCAGTTTTCTTTTCCGTTTTGTGCAATTTCACTTATGATATCAACCAGTGTGTGGCTACTGTTTTGGAAACTCCCCTTGGGGTGGTGCCCCCTCTACTGGCCTGACTATAAAGGGCCAGTCTGAGCTGCAGAGAATCCCTGCAGAGGATTCTGAGACAGCGGGTGGATCTCCCGCAGCCTCCACCCAGAAAGAACCATGAAGGTCTCCCCAGCTGCCTTTGCAGTCCTCCTCACTGCTGCCGCTTTCTGCGCTCCTGCCTCTGCATCCCCATGTAAGTCAAGTCCTGACCACTGCAGCCCCTGGGGCCAGACCTTTAGATTGGCCCAGACTTTGCCCTCTTTTCAACTGCAGTATTTATGCTGTCTGAACCCTATGGTTTACATTCCTATATACTGCTTTACACAGTAAAGGATCTATTGTCCCTGATAGATCTCTAAGCCACTTCATGGCAGGGACCCTCTGCTCAACTTTTCCGTCCTCAAGGTCTACGTCCAAGACCTTCGAGTGCTGAGTGTGGACTGATGCCAGAGGTATAAGCAGTCAGAGGTAGCCTAAACTGACCTCAAAACACAGCTAACTCATGCCTATCACCAGCAGGGTTTCTAAGAAACTTCTAAGCATTAGTAAAACCTTCCTGGGACAGTCATATTGTCCCCATTTCATAGATGGAAAAAGTGGGACTTGGGAGAGAATTTTTTAAAAATCTGGTACGGATCAATTATTAGGCTGATTGTTCTATATACCACATAATTTAATATTTGAGGCTACTATTTGAGTGGCTGAGCTTGACTTACAGATGGGGAAACAGAGGCCCAGAGGAGTTAAGTAACTTGCCTGAGGTCACACAGCTACGAAGTGGGGAAACTGGTGTTCAAATCCAGTTCTACCTGGCCCTTAAACACTCCTACTCTACTGGGAAATGGCAACTGACCCTTTCCAGGGTCATCCTGAATTAACGGACCAAGAAAAAGTCCTCCTTCTCTGTTCAGAGCCCTTTTTACCATGCCTCAGCCAGAAGCTCCCAGGATGCAATACATATGTTCAGGCCCCTCTTAGGGGTTGAGGCTGAGCCATGAAGTGTGAGTTTTGGAAACCTCCCTCTACCCCACCGTAGCTCTCAAAGAAAGCAACTTGTGAATCCATTGAGGATCCCAGGAGGGCAAGAATAAGGGCAAAGTTCCCAAGACAAGCCAGGAGGAAGCCCAGCATGTCCGCAGAACTGAAGGCAGGGGGTTATGGTGCAGAGGGAGGGGTCCAAGCAAGACTCAAGGATTAGATAAGGGATTGCAGAGATCTTCTCAGTTCTCTGTTGGAATCCCCACTCTGCTACTATGTGCCCATGGCCAAGTGACCGTAGCTCTCCGAGCCTCAGTTTCAACCAAAGGAGGGTAAAAGTCTACCCAAGATAATGTACCCAGCACAATACCCCATGTGCAACAGCAATGAACACAAGGGTCTCCTTTCTTTCTCCTCCCAGATGCCTCGGACACCACCCCCTGTTGCTTTGCCTACCTCTCCCACCCACTGCCGCTCACCCACCTCCAGGAGTATTTCTACACCAGCAGCAAGTGTTCCATGCCAGCAGTCGTGTGAGTCTCAGCCCTGTGGACCCTCTGGGGGGGTGGGGGGTGAGGAAGGGACACCTTTTGTCCCACAGCCAGTCCCCCACAGGAGCCCTCTAAGAGAATGCCCTATCCGCTCCCACCCATCCTCCAGCTGCCCAAATAGCCATAGCTCCTCCCTCTGAGGCTTCAGACCCCCCCTTGCTATCACACAGAATTAGACAAGGGGTCCCCAGGGGGTCCTCCCCACTCTGATGCCCTGGATCAGGTCTCTGATCCTTAGAGACGTGACTTTTACTTTAACGTGATCTACAATGTTCCTGCGTGGAGAAAAGATCAATGTGGCCATCCCTCTCCAATTAAGAACCCCACATTCCCCCATATCTCACACCCAATCAAGTCCACCTACAACTACAGAGGATCTAGGGAGGAGAGGTCAGAGGTCAGGATCCTAGTTAGAGTGTATTTAAAAAAAAATTATCAGTTGGTGAAGAAATAATGACATGAGATTCTCCTTTTTTTTTTAATTTTAAAAAAAAAAAATTTTAATGTTTATTTATTTTTGAGACAGAGAGAGACAGAGCATGAACAGGGGAGGGTCAGAGAAAGAGGGAGACACAGAATCTGAAACAGGCTCCGGGCTCCGAGCTGTCAGCACAGAGCCCGACGCGGGGCTCGAACTCACGGACCGCGAGATCATGACCTGGGCTGAAGTCAGACGCTCAACTGACTGAGCCACCCAGGCGCCCCGAGATTTTCCTTTAAATGAAAACTAATACATTAAAAAAAAATTAATCCCTACTACCTAGAAGTGCCTGCTGTGTATCAAATGTCTTTGTGTGTTCTCTATTTCATAGTAACAACTCTGTTAGGTATGCATAATTTTCTCCATGTTTCAGACAATGAAACTGAGACCCAGGGAGGTTTGGGGACTTGCCCAAGGTTGCAAAGTAAGTGAGGGATAGAGACTGTCTTTGGAGCCTCCTCTTTCTACTATAGAAAGGTCAATAGTTGCTTTTGAAATTTAAGATGAGGGGCGCCTGGGTGGCTCAGTCAGTTAAGTGTCTGACTCTTGATTTCGGCTCCAGTTCGGCTCCAGTTCCAGTTATCACAGTTCGTAAGTTCGAGCCCCACATCAGGCTCTGTGCTGACCGTGCAAAGCCTGCTTGGGATTCTCTCTCTCCCTCTCTCTCTGCCCCTCCCCCACTTGTACCTTCTCTCTCTCTCTCTCAACATAAATACATAAAGTAAAAAAAAAAAAAGAGACAAGATAATAGAGACTTAAAGAACGCAAATGGGGCAATCATGAACTTTCCTATATAACGGTGAAGTTTTTTAATCCAAAAACTCCTGGGACACTTGCAAAACTATAGGTATTCAGCATTGCCTTTAGTTCTGGTGCATCCTTTGAAGTCAGTGGTAATATTTAGCACTACTAATTTTATTTCTGAAGGCAAATATTTTTCAAAAGAAAACAATCCTTTGAGCACCTGTTATGGGCAGCTAGAGATTAATAAAGCACCATCGCTGCCCTCATGGGACTCAGTCTAATCCGAGGCAAAGACAGATGCAAAATGACTAGAGCAACCCTGAATAAAAACATTACAAAAGGAGAGCAGGAGCACATCCAACCTTGGGGTTGGAAGAAGGGACAAGTTTGCTGCAGAAGGTGCTGTTTGAGAAAAGCCTGAGGGACTGGGTACACTAGGCAGAGCGAATGTCGCCAAGACTCTCCTTTGGTTGACGCAGCATCCCTGTGTAGGAAAGCACTGGGACCTTGAGTGTCAGCACAATTATGCCAAAGCATCAGATCGAGTGTGAAGTGAGCTGGAAAGTCGGGTCCAGATAAGAAGCTGTTATGCTCATCCACACGAGCGGTACTGAGGCTGAACGGGACATGAAGGGAAGGGAAGGAGACAAGGGCTGAGTCGGCAAGCCCCGCCAGGTGATGTAAGGTCAGGAGCAAGGATGACAGGGGGGTTAAGGGTGACATGAAGGTTTTGACCCAGATGGCTGGAGAAGTGTGGAGCCCCCTGAAGTCTCAAGGAAGAGCTGTTTAAAGAGGAAAGAGCCAAGGTGGCAGCACAAAAACCCTGTGGCGATGTCCAGCACGGAGTGTGAGAAGGGGGGTTGGGAGCTAGGAAACAGTGCTGGCGCTAGAGATAGGGCTTTTTTTTTATTTTATTTTTAAAAAATGTTTATTTTTGAGAGAGAGAGAGACAGAGTGCAAGTGGGGGAGGGGCAGAGAAAGATGGAGACACATGGGGCCTGAACCCATGAACCTTGAAATCATGACCTGAGCTGAAGTCAGACACTCAACCGACTGAGCCACCCAGTCACCCCAGAATTTTTTTATATAGGAGGAAAGGGTCTCTTGATACTAGAGTGGCAATCTATAGCAGAGTCTTGGTGAGCACTGGCTCCAGAGCTAGTCAGTCTTTGTTAGAGTCCCAGCTCTGCCCCTAGGCAGTTGCAGGAGCTTGCATCCATCAGTTAACCTCTCTGAGCCTCCATTTCTTCATCTGCAAAGTGGAGTGAAATAGGAGTTCTTCCCTCACTGGGTCAAAGTGAGAATAATGAAATGAAAAACGATATTAGAATATTCCCTGGCACACAGTTGTACCTGATATGTGTTAACTGCTCTTCCTCCTCCAAATATATGATTATATACATAGAAGTGACAAGTAAAACTTGATGAGTGAATGCAATTCGTTCACTAACTCATTCAATAAACATCCATTAAGCCCTAGGCCCAGCGACTTGGGGCGGAAAAAACATAGAGGGGCGCCAGGGTGGCTCAGTTGGTTAAGCGTCTGACTCTTGACTTCAACTCAGGTCATGATCTCAAGGTTTGTGGCGTTCAGGGCCCATATTGGACTCTGTGATGATGGTGCAGAGCCTGCTTTGGGATTCCCTCTCTCTCCCTCCCTCTCTGCCCCTCCCCTACTCATGTTTGCTCTCTCTCTCTCAAAATAAATAAACATTAAAAAAAAAAAAAAACAACAGGGCACCTGGGTGGCTCAGTCGGTTAAGTGTCAGATGCCAGCTCAGGTCATGAGCTCACAGTTCATGAGTTTGAGCCCTTCATTGGGCTCTCCACTGTCAGCACAGAGACCACCTCAGATCCTCTGTCTCCCTCTCTCTCTGTCCTTCCCCCACTCTCTCTCAAAAATAAATAAAAACATTAAACACACACACAGAAAAGGGCAGCAATTTTGAGAACACCTGTTCTCAACGGGCAGGTGAAGGTGGTTGCTCCCAAGAGAACAAGCAGAAAGGCAGGAGGGAAATCAGGCAAGTAGGGGGTCCCCAAAATGGGGGCAGGGAGAGAAACTTGGCCAGGAGGAGTTGTTCTTCAGTCTCACATTCTTTAGGAGGAAACGGAGGCCTGAGAAACAAACCCTCACCCCAGATATTTGTTTCCTGCCCTTTTGATTTCCTGGCCACAGGCTAAGGGGGCTGAGGCCAGAGGATAGCAAGTCTACAGGATTTCCTGTCTGACTTCTGGCTGAACAACGGCAGGGTCTTGGTCTGGCTCCCTCAGCACCCAAATCAGAAAACAAACACTAGGAGGCACGAGAGCCCACAATATTCTGTTCCCCACCCCGCCTCTGCACACTAGAGCAGAAGAAAGAGAGATGGTCAAGGGGCTCTGAGTCTCAGAAAAGGAGAGGCAGCTTCCTTGAGAGCAAGCACTATCCAGGACAGAACCTAAAAAGAAACCAAGAAATCCTCGTTCCCACCAGACAACCTAAGCCTTCACTTTGAAAACATTTGGCCTCATAATGTTTGGAGAAAGGTCCAAGTAGACAGGTCTGGCCCAAAAGGAACATGTTAATTGGCACAGCACCGCTATCCAGGCCATGGTTTCCACCCCTGCACCCCTCCCCTGCTCCCCATAGAACCAGTATCCCAGCAAACAGATGAGACAGGCAGCTGGACCAAGCCCCAGCCCCACAGGCTTTGATACCTCCAACGCATGCTGTCAATACCTGTAGAGATAAGGCCTCTCACATGCTATCAACACCTGCAGAGATAAGGCCTCTCGCTCTCAGAGGCCTCTGCATTCTGGCCAGTTAACTGGTAGAAGTGCTTTGACTCTGGCAATATCTGGGGACCTTCAACCTCTGTGAGCACGATGCCCAGTACAAGGACCTTTGGTGTCATGTTGGTCTGATCCATCCTAAAGAAGAGGTCCCATAACATTCCAATAATAATACATGTGTGGTATTCCAAAACTCCCACACACTAAGTTTCATGACAACAGTGCAAAGTAGGAATTATCTCTACTTATATATTTTTAAGTTTATTTATTTATTTGGCGGCGGGGAGGGAGAGAGAGAATCCCAAGCAGGCTCTGCGCTATCAGCATAGAACCCAACTCAGGGTTCAATCTCATAAACTGTGAGATCATGACCTGAGCCAATATCAAGAGTCTGACGCTTAACTGACTGTGCCACCCAGGTGCCCCTCTCTATGTATTTTAGAGGTAAACAAATAGATTCAGAGGCCTTAAGTTATTTGCCAGGTTAAGTGGTAAAATCCAGACTCAGGTTCATGTCCTTTCATTCACCCCCACATGCGGAGATGTACTCATTTGTTGAGTATCTACCCTGTGCCACACACTGTGTTATCTAAAGAAAAATCACGTTTACCACTTCTTATGTCTCACCTACTCAACCGTCACTCAGTTCCTAGAAGACACCTCTTTGCTCTACATCTAGAGCACCCAGCACAGGGTCTGAGACAAAGAAGTTCAGAGAAAAGGCTAGTGGTTGACCAGCTCAACCCTGGACCCCTCAGACTCCATATCCCCTTAGCTCTCCAGGCTGCATATGTTTGTGTGGGAGTTAAAATGCACACAGATATGCTTCTGGCTTGGAGCCATATGACCCAAGAGAAAAGGAAACATCCTTTCCTTAAAAGCTACAAATCCAATCTCATGGAGCTTCAAGAATGCTCCACCCCAGTACCATTATCCCCAAACCTGGCTGTCCGGGTGCTGACCAGGTTTCATCCTGATCTCTTCTCCCACAGCTTTGTCACCCGGAGGAAGCGCCAGGTGTGTGCCAACCCACAGAAGAAATGGGTGCGGGACTACATCAACTCTTTGGAGATGAACTAGGATGGAGGGCACCTAGAACCTGAACTTGTGCAAAGTTTCCTGCTGCTTCTTGTTTATGTCCTAACTAGCTTGGGAAAGTCCCCACCCACCCCTACTCCCACTCCCTCCTGGGAGGGTGCATACTCCACCACTAAGCAGCAATTATAAAAGCCTCCTCCATCTAAAGCTTCCAAGAGTTCCTGAGACTCTGCCTTATGCGCAGAAAGTCTCTTGGCTCTGAGCTTCAGGCTGCAGCTCTGCCATCAGAAAGGAAGTCAGCATGTCTCTGGAGGCAAAGAAGGGAGAAAGACTGGGCTTCCTGTGGCCAAATCTCCCCTCGCAGCCCCTTCACTGCGAAGGGCTGACTGGCAAATGTGAGAAATCAGCTTTCCATTAAAATTCTCGTCGCAAGTTACCAAGCAGGCTCCTGGTTTGATTTTCAACATTTGACACTGAATTTAGTGGCCATGTCTTTTAGTGACTTTTAACACACTTTTTTTGTCTTCAAGTATTTCTTTCTTAGGAGTTCAGATCAAATCTTTGTAGAATATTTCATAGTTTGGATCTGCCTGATCGTTTCCTCATAATTAGATCCAGGTTAAATATTTTGAGCAGGGACACCGCATGGGTGCCGCTGTCTTAGTGCAGCACATCAGGGTACATGTCAGCTTACTGGTGGTCATGTGGAGTCTCATGGGCTTACTGGTGGTGATGTTGAGTCTGATGGCCTGGCGGCTCATGTTTTCTTGCCATAGCCAGCTCTCTGCTGTGTGCCAGGCACTATGCCAGGCATGGGGGGTGTTGCGGAGGGGTGGAGAGTGGAGAGGTGAATGAGCCACAAGCCACAATCTTTACCTTTAGGCAGATTAAATGTATGATACACACCTAAAAGGAAGCAATTGTTCAAAAGGCTGTGGTCACACTGGGGTGGCGGTGGTGGAAGGGAAGGATACCACTGAAGGAGGTGAGGAGGGGGGCCCAGGCAGACAAAAGAGACTTCAGAGATGAGATAACCTTTAAATGAAATTGGAAAGATTGGAGGAACAGTTTAGCAGGTAGGAAAGGAAAGGACTTGCAGGTAGAGCGAACAACATATGCAAAAGTAGGAGGTCTGGAAGGCAGCTCGTCATGACACAGACAAAAGCCCAGTCTCTTGCTGCCAAGGAGGGAGGTGCGTATATAAAAGGGGCTTTCCCGTTCCTGCCATTTTCCTGGTGACTAGTCCTAAGAACCACCCCTGCTCCTCACATGGGCTGATATGAGCTTGACAGTTCACCAAATGCTTTGACTCTCCTTCGCATTTATGCCTCACCTCAGCCCCTCTGACTCCCAGATAGACATGACTTTCCAGCTTTTCAGATGAGGAAACTGAAGCTCCTAGAGGTAAAGTGACTGGCTCAAGGCCACAGCCGTTAGATGCCAAGGGTTGGGGGCGGAGCTGGAGAATGGAACCGGAGTCTTCCATTTACCTAGGAGACCTGGTTGCTCAAAACATTCAGAAGCTTCTACCCACAGAAGCCCCGACTCCTCACCAATCCCTCTTGTGCCACAGAGGACAGGTCTCCCCCAGCTGTTCCCCCACATTCTCAACAGCCCTGTACTGCCCTGTCTGGGCTCCCTCTGGCCCCGCCAGGAGAAGAAGATGATGGCCTATGAAATATCAGCTGACATCCTTGACATCGCCACGTCGATGTTCAAGTACCCATGGCTGGAGTACCCAGAGAGGACCAAAGGTGAGGCTGGAATACAGACAGGAACAGAGTCAAGGTGGGGCCTGAAAAGAAAAGCTCTCTGGCTCCCTCTCCCAGACACAGGTCTGGTGAGTTCAACAAATCCACAGGAAGGGTCAGGGCAGGCCATTGGACACTTTGATGGCTCCCCACAGCCTTCAAAGTAAGTCACCAGGGCCCTCGAAGATGGGACATCTGTGTGTCCCCCCAGCTTCTGCTCACCTCTCTGCGCCCTGCTGTCTGCCCAGTTCCCCACCTCCCAGTCTTTGAAAGAATTTGTTCCCTGAACCGAACACTCTTCCCCCTTATCTATCTGGCTACCCCCTATGTGGATTAAAGACTGAGCCTGTGTATGATCGCCTCTGGAAAACCTTCCCTGATCCCCACAGCCAGAGTAGGGGGGCCTTCATCTGTACCACCTGTGCCTGTATCTTCACATTTTTCTCCCTTTGTTAGTTACTAGTAAACAGTTGTCTCACCAGCTAGACCAGTGGTTCTCAAAGTGTGTTCCCAGGACAAACAGCATCAGTATCTTGTTAGAAATGCAAATTCCCAGCCCCTACTCCAGATCTACTGAATCTATACTCAGACTGAGTGCCAGAAATTGATTTTAACAAGCTCCCCAGATGATTCTATGGCACACTCAAGGTTGAGAACCACTGAACAAGACCGCTGTTTTTCACCATCAGCTGTACATTAGAATCCTCTGGGGAGGGGTACCTGGGTGGCTCAGTCGGTTAAGCTCCAACTCTTGGTTTCGGCTCAGTTCATGATCTCACAGTTCGTGAGTTTGAGCCCTGCATCAGGCTCTGCACTGTTGGAATTCTCTCTCTCTCTCTCTCTCTCTCTCTCTCTCTCTCTCTCTCCCTCCCTCCCTCCCTCCCTTTCTCTCTGCCCCTCTGCAACTTGTGCTCTCTCCCTCTCAAAATAAATAAATAAATATTAAAGAAAAAACAATCCTCTGGGGAACTCTCTAAAATACCTAAGCCCTATCCCCAGAGAACCAAATTCAATTAGTCTAGCATAGGGCCGAAGCAGGTTAAAAGTTCCCCCCAATAATTCTAACACACAGTGTTCACTAAATGCTGAATAAGTGAATGCCTAAAAGGGTGATTCCTAGCCCACCATTTGTACCACAGAACTCAGAAAAGCCATGGCTCCTGTTCGCCTGCCCTTGTCCCGCTACCAGGTAAGACCCCTAACTTTTGCCACCCTGGGAACTTTGTTGAAGTAGGAGGGTCAGCAGATGGTCCCTTTTCATTAAGGCCAGTTCACAGAACCCTTACACACTCACCCCTGGGGCTTCCACTAACTCTGTGTGACATTGGACAAGTCACTTTCCCTCCCTGAGTCTCAGGAGCTTCCTCTGTCACAGGCTCCCTGTCCTGCTCCATTTGTAGAGTTGCTACAACATATTATCTGTAAGGCCTGGGCTATGCAGGCAGTGCTTAATAATGAGTCATCATTATTCATTAACACAGGGATCCTCATAGTTAGAGTTGCCAAATAAAATACAGGATGCCCAACTAAATTTGAATTTCAGATAAACAATGAATACTTTTTTAGTATAAATATATCCCAAATAGGGTATCCAATACCTAAAATCTAAATTTAACTGGACGTCCTGTTTTTCATTTGCTTGGTTTTCACTAAATCTGACAACCCTGCTCATTGTGAATCAATACTACACTTTCTGAAAAAATGGCAAAGATTTGACAATCTTCACTATGATCTTCTCAATCACCAAACTGAAAACCACTGGCTGAAGCCCCTCTTCTTTGTTGCTCAAAGAACTGACTCTGAGGAAGACTGGAGAAGAAATAGGAATGAATCCAAGACAAATCTGCAGAGAAAGCCCCTGACCTACACACAACCCTTCACTACAATCAGAGCTACAGTTTCACAACCATTTAAGAGATAGATTTTTTTAAGTTTATTTATTTTGTGAGAGAACATGTGCATGAGTGGGGGAAGGGCATAGAGAGGGAGAAAGAGAGAGAATCCCAAGCAGGCTCCATGCTGTCAGCGTTGGAGTCCAACACGGGGCTCGATCTCATGAACCCTAACATCGTGACCTGAGCCAAAACTAAGAATCGGGCACTTAACTGAGCCACCCAGGTGCCCCTAAGAGATAGAGTATTTAAAGAAATTCTGCTTTTCCAATGACACTGTTAAATTCCATGAGAGCAGGGTAGCACCTGCTTCCCCAGCACCTAGGACAATGCTTGGCACTTAGCAGGTGCTCAGTAAGTACCTGCTGCATGCCTGAATGAAGGAGCAGTAGCCTGTCTTTTCCCCTCTTAACTCCACATCTGCCTCGCCCCTTGCCTTTCCCATCTCCTTGCCCTGATGGCCTTCTCAAAGTGCTCTGAGATCCTCAAATAACCAAACTGTGTACTAAGACTGGTTTACAGATCAACAACGGCTTCACAATCTTTATCCCATTTGTCCTTTGCAACAACGGGTACAGAGAGAACAAGGATTATTAGCTCCACTCTGCAGATGAGAAGACTGAGATCTTGGTGGGTGAAGTAACCTGCCCAAGTCACACAGGGTAGGGGTAGGAAGTCCCGGACTCTAGCTCAGATGAGAGACTGAAGGGTGTCTCTCTTACCTAGTCCCTTTTTTTTTTAATGTTTATATATTTTAAGAGAACGAGAAGGGGAGGGGCAATGAGAGAGGGAGAGAATCCCAAGCAGACCCCTGACTGTCAGCACAGAGGCCTACATGCGGCTTGATCCCATGAACCATGAGATCATGACCTGAGCCGAAATCAAGAGTCGGGATGCTTAACTGACTGAGCCACCCAGGCATCCCACCTAGTCCCTTCTTATCCTGGTCCTTTTCCTGGCTGAGGAACACCCCCCTGCCACTGTTGTGCCACTCACACCCCCCAGATGCCAAAGGAGGAGTTTCCCCCTAGCCCAGAGTGCTGGAGACAGCACCCAAGCAAGCCACTTTCAGTGCCTTACTGCTACTTCAAGAAGCCTGAGGTCTACACACACTGGCACACCCTATATGATAAGCGACAAGAACGGGAGGCCGAGAAGATGCTGCGGAAAATGAGAGATCACCCTAGGTGTGTTTTGACCTTTCCTATTCTCCACACCCTCCACACTTTCTGGAAAAGAGAAGAAGGAGAAGGTAGGAGTGGGAGAGGGGGTGGGGCAGGCCCAGCTTATAGATCCCAGAGAGGACCCTGGGATAGGAGGAGGCTCATCCGTCTTCCTCTGGTCCCATCTCTGAGCTGGGCTGAGGATTAAGGGCAGAGGAGAGTTTGTGAAGTAGGAGGGAGGGAACAAGGGGTCCAAGGCCAGCCTGTGCAATTTCTCACACAGGCAACTCAAAGAGGGCACCCCCATCCAAAAATTCCATCTCCCTATGAGCAAGCTGACTATACAATCTCAGATGGGATCCAAGCCCTCAGACCCTGCTGGGGACCCCCTGAAGTGGCAAAGATTAAAGGTCAGGGACCACGGTGGGAGGGAGAATGGGGAGACTCCCTTTGTGGGTGTCCTTACCTTGGGCTCACATTATCCTTCAGCCCTCAGTCCCTGCCTGCAAAATGGAGGGAGGAAAGGAAAAGGGACTGGATTGGATGAGCACCTGTTTGAAGTTCTACAACTATATTTATCCCTTTCTTCCTTTCCACTGGCTCCCTTGGATGGGCAGGAACTCACAAAAAGCCTGGAATCTCCCAGAGAGCCTGAGCAATTCTATGCAGCACAGGTGAGAGGTGGCAAGGGTGGTGGAGCATAGTCACAGGAGCTAGCTGAGCTGGGGAGGAGAAAGATGCTTGGGGGAAGAAGTGAGGGAGGGAGGAAGTATTCCAAGGCAAAACTCCAGCTGTATCCAAAGGACAGTAACTCATAGGGGTGCTGCCTGAGGGCTCTTCCCTTTTCTCCACCCCTGTTCCTGCAGGCTCTGGGGTGCCTGGGCGTCAGTGAGCAGTTTGTCATGGAGGCACTATGGCAGGTGGTGAGTCTGAGGACACATGAAGCTCATGAGAGGAGGAACAGGGTCTGAGGTGTGTAGAGTATGGGCACATGGGCACAGACAAGGCTTGCCAGGGTGCAACGATGCTGGGTCAGATGCAGTGAGGAGAGCTGCCAGTGTGCAGCATGCACTATCTCATGCCCTTGGCTTCTCTGAAGGACAGCTTGATGGGGATGGAAGAATGTGAAGGTCCCCTTTGTCTAACAGAAAGACCCTCAACTGAAAAGCCAGGAAAGAACTTGGACTGAGTTCATTCTCTACCTTAACTGATTTAATCCCCCGTGTTTATATGCCAATTTATAATGGGGAACATGCTTTCTTGTCCATATTCTCATTTAAATCTTACAAACTAGGAATAGGTGGTAGTATCTGCACTTTTCTAAAGATAAATGGAAGCTCTGAGAGGCCAGGTGACTTGCCCAAGGCCACATGGCTACTAGGATACCGGATAGGGATTTGAACGAAAGTCTTACTCCCAAGTTGTGTTCCTTCCATTGCACCGCCCTGCCTGTACTCTATGTTTGAGCATAGACAGGTCACCCTCTAGACTTGGTCTCCTCATTTGTAAATGAAAAGTTGAGATGATTCTGAAAGCTCTGACATTCCATCAACTTATGGCATGTTTCCACCACCTGCCTCTTAAATCAGGCCCAAACCGGCTCAGAGAAAGTGAAGTCTGAGGCCTGTCGAAGCCTGGCCCTCCTGGGTGAGTATGTCCTCTCCCTGGGGCAGGTGAGGGGGGTGGGGAGAAGTAGGGAAAGGTGAGAAAGGAAGCAGAGGAGCTCCTTTCCCCTTTGAGTAAGGAAAGTCACTTCAGCCTAGCACTGTGGGCAGAGAGAGGAAAGTGGGGTGAAAAGAGAGAAGAGACTGGAGGGAGAGAGAGAGCCCCTGGAACTGCAGCCATGCATGAGTGTCCTGAGAAGATGGGTAACACCTCAGGACCTAGTACTTAGAACTTCTGTCTTGAGGGCACAGTCGAGTCAAATGAATCCTGGCAGAGAAGAACAGCCCCTGAGGCTCTGCCCTGACCTGAGGACCCTCCCTGTCCAAGGTTGCCTGAATAAGCACGTGATCCAGGTTCTCATCACACAGTTGAAGGGGCAAAATGAGGAGGAAAGGATGGATTCTCTGACACGGCTACGAGTGGCTCTCAACTCCCAGGCTGCTGTCCCCAAAGACAAGGTGACTGGGAGGAGAGTCAGTAACTGGGGCAAGGTATTGATGGTGTTGGCTGGGGTTAGGTCAGGGAGAAGGTAACCCGGCTCCTAGCCTTGATGGGAGAAGACACTGTCTTTGTGGAGTTCCCTGTGGAATAGCTTCCCTGCACAGAAGCACTGGCATAGCCACTTCGTGGTCACACGAGCTCTGACAAGCCAGCTTTCAGAGCCGCAGTTTGTCCATTTCTAAACTCTTGACAGTAACTACACTCATCGTGGTGAGCACTGAGTAATGTACAGAATTGCTGAATCACTATATTGTACACCTGAAACCAACATAAAAATTAATGGATTAGGGGTGCCTGGGTGGCTCAGTCAGTTGAGCATCTGACTCTTGATTTTGGCTCAGATCATGATCCCGGGGTCGTGGGATGGAGCCCTGTGTCCTGCGCTGTGCTGAGTGTGGAGCCTGCTTGGGATTCTCCCTCTCTCCCTCTGCCCCTCTCCCTAGCTTGCACTCTCACCCTCTTTCTAAAACTAAAAACCAATAATGGATTAAACCAATAAATAAAATGAAGATAGTAATTATAACAATGTTGGGAAGACTAAATGCAATGTAGGTGAAGCATCTAGTTCAACGCCTTTTAAGTGCTTTTAAGTGGTAATCATTATCCTTAAAAACCTACTAAAGAAAAAACCTCTCTCAAGAGGGGAAAGGGATCAAGAGTCTGCTGACACTAATCAAATTTTTTCCCCTTTTAGGATCCTCTTACTTTGATCCCATCACTGTTCCACGTGAAGTAGAATTCATCATCCATCCATTTACTCAACAAATATATATTAAACAGCTATCACATGCCAGGCACTGTCCTAGGCCCTTGAGATACATCAGTGAACTAAACAGGCTAAGATCCCCTGCTCTTGTGGAGCTTACCTTCTAGTCGAGGAGATATTTAATAACCAATAAACTTAATTATATAGTATGTTACAGGTAACCAGTGCAGTGGAAAATTTATATAGCAGGGTGAGGATGATCAGGAATGCCAAATGGGGACAGGAACAGGTCGTAGTTTTAAACCCAGAAGGGAGGGAAGGCCTCATTTAGAAGGGGTCATCTGAGCAAAGACATAAAGAGGGTCAAGGCGTTAGCCTTGCAGGTTATCTGAAAGAAGGCATTCCTGGCAGAAGGACCAATCAATGCAGAGACCCTGAGGCAGGAGCGTGCTTGGATGGTTAAGGGACAGCAAGGAGGCCAGTGTGGCTGAAGCGGAGTGGGAATAAAGAAAGCAGTAGGAAATGAAGATATGTCAAAGTAGTAAACAGGAGACTCAATTATACTAGATCTAGATCTACTAGATCCACTAGACTAGATCATACTAGGTCATTGCTTTCTGGACGACTTTAGTATTTGGGCTTTTTACTCTGAGTGAAGTAAGAAGCCATTACACATTTTGAGCAAAGCAGTGACATGATCTAGCTTACCTTTCAAAAGGTTCACTATGACTGCTGTTCTGAGAAATATGGGGAGGTGGGGGTGGGGTGTCAGGTGTAAGCAGAAAGACCAATTAGGGGCTACTAAAGCAATCCTGGTGAGAGATAATGGTGGCGTGGACCACGGTGGTTGCAGTGGGGCTAGTAAAATTCTGACAGGTAGAATGTGAACTATAAAAGACAGTGAGGAAACAAGGATGAAGCCAAGGTTTTGGGCCTAGCAGCTGAAGGATGGAGTTGTTATCGACTAAGATGGAGAAAGCTGCAGGTGGAACAGGTTTGAAGGTAATATCGGAAGTCCTGTTTTGGACAAGTTATGTTTGAGATGTCTATTGGACCTCCAAGGGAGACAGCAGGTAAACAGTTGTATGTACAATTTGGAGTTTAGAAGTCTGAACTAGAGAAAGGAATTTATAAGTTGTTGGCATACAGACAGCATTTAATGTCATTCAATTAGATGAGGTCAGTAGAACCAAGAATCAAGTCTAGGGGCATCCCAACATTAAGAGCTCAGGGAGAAGAGGAAGAACCAGCAAATAATGATAGGTGGCCAATAGGTAGGAAGACAACTCAAGAGTCTTGAGATTCTGAAAATCAAGTGAAAAACATATATCAAGGAAACAAATCAACTGTATCAAATAATATAAGGACTGAGAATCAATACACAGATTAACTATGCAGGAATCCTTGAATATCTAAACAAGAACAATTTTGGTGGGGGTGGGTATAGGTCTGACATAATGAGTTTAAGAGTGAACGGGAGGAAAGAAATTAGAGATGGCAAGAATGGACAATTTTCCAAGTGTTGTTGGAAAGGGCTGTAGTTGGTACTGGGGGTGGATTTTAGAAAAAAGAAAAATAACAGCATGTTTCTATTCTAAGGGATAATGATCCAGTAGTCAGAAAAATGATAATTTTGAAGGGAGAAGAAAGAGTTGTGCACAAATGTTCTTGATTTGGTGAGAAGAGATGAAATCTAACACACAAGTAGAGAGACTGACTTTAGATAGATGGTCAGAGTACCCAGTAGTAAGAGAAAGGGAAGAACATATAGGTGCAGGTGTTGAAGGTTGGATAGAAATGGTGGTTAGGTGTCTTTGGAACTTCTTTTCTAGTTGCTTTTATTTGCTCAATAAAGAAGCAAGGTCATCAGCTGAGAATAAGAACAGAGGAAGAAGTGTTAGAGGTTCCAAAAGGACAGGGTGTGAATCAGGAGAGGGAAAAAGACTTGCCCAAGGAAAAACAGTATGGTTACTAGGTAGGACTAAGGGTCTACGTGAGGTTTGTGTTCATACGTTTAAAGCAAGATCAGCCATCATGACTGTGGGCTTTTCTCCAGAAAGTACAGGCACAAAGTGGGAAGTTGACTACAATGAAGCAAGAAGAGGTAAAGGAGTTGAGTGAGGCAGAGAAGTGACTATAATAGGACCATGAAGTTTAAGCTGGGTAGAGAGTGAAGAAAATGAGCAATAAAAAGGTGCTCAGTGAATTGTTAATCCTTGTGGAGTCCAACGATTACTGGCATCAGGAAGTTAGCTGGAAAGATAAGCGGTGATGGTCAGAGAACGGGATCCATAAAATGGAGATCATGGAGAAGCCATAGTAATGGGTAATGATAAAAACCTGAGAATTAGGGGCTGACACAGAATGAAGGACAAGGTTATTGGATAGCAGGAGTAGGATCAATGGCATGTATATTTTTTAAATGTCAGGAATTAAGACAGCAGAAGTGTTAAAGAGAATGACATCCATCCATCCAGGATGGATGTCATAGAGAAATGAAGGGATATGACCTAGGAGCATGTGGATGACAGCAAAAATAAGGGGACATGGGTAAATTAATCTGATGACATGAGATTCATTTTAGGGAGGAAAAAGAATGCTCTGGAAGTAAGAGTGAACTGCCCTCTTAACAATGTCTGGATGAAGATATAGTTCCCCTGCCTATTTCACTTCTTGTCTCCCTCAGAGAACTCAAGTCGGGGATGAAGAGAAGTTGGTGCCTGTTCTGCAGATGCTGATAAAGAAGTCATCGAATGAAGCAGCTGTGGAGGCAGCCTTGTGCTTGGGTTTCCTGAGGCCCTGCAGCAAAATAGCCCAAGAGTTCTTGCTGCAATGCCTAAGCCAAGGGTCCAAAACCCAGCGGATGAAGGTGTGAGGGGCAGAAGGCTGGACTCCCTGGGGAGTGCTGGGGAACCAAAGGCCAGTGCTGACTTTGGTACAGTTTGGACCCCGTCATACTCAACCAAAGAAGCTTCAGCAGGGAACACTGTGGGGTCCTCTGTGTGTCTGTGAATATGTATATACATGAGTATGGGGTCACGAAGACATGAGCATACATGCATATGTCTGTGTATGTTTGATTTGAAATAGTGTTCATTTTAAATGTGCACATATGTGGGGCTCCTGGGTGGCTCAGTCGGTTAAGCGTCCGACTTCGGCTCAGGTCATGATCTCATGGTTCATGAGTTCGAGCCCTGTGTCGGGCTCTGTGCTGACAGCTTGGAGCCTGGAGCCTGCTTCACATTCTGTGTCTCCCTCTCTCTCTGCCCCTTCCCTGCTCATGCTCTGTCTCTGTCTCAAAAATAAATAAAAACATTAAAAAAAAAATGTGCACATATGTGCACACATGAACTCATGCTCTCACTCAAGAGGCCAAGAGGCAGGAGAATGGACCCCAACTGTTCCCTGTGAGTTTTAGGCTCAGCCCTCAAGCCTACCTGGCCATCCAGATGCCTCTTAGCCCCTGTACACCCCATCCCACCTGCCTGCCCCCCACAGGCACTTAGGATGCTGGTCAAGATGATGCATGTACACTCAGCCACAGTCATCAGGGCCATCCTAGACCAGCTGTGCTCTTCTAGTGTCCTGGAGGTAAGGTCTAAGGCTACCTAGCACCCTTCCTTCTCCAGCAATAGGATGGGAATGATGAAGAGGGATGATGAAGAGTCTATCCTTCATACTTCCCCACCTCTGCCCTTAGCACCGCTTTGAAGCCACCCAGATGCTCAAGACCATTGGACTGGAAAAGATCCAGGCACAAGGGCTGGAGGGATTCACATTTGACCTGCTCTGGAGGAAGACTTACAATGAACCTTTCCTTGTGAGACCAAAGCTCCCAAGCCCAGGCAACCCAAACCCGTCTCCTCTCCCTTCTCTGAAGACCTCCCTGACTTGGCTCCCATCACACTGCCCCAAAATGTATCACATTCACTCTAACGCATTCCCTGTTCCCCTAATGCAGCCCATGTTTTCAAGCCACCTTGCCTTTGCAAGGGAGGCAGTTCTCTCAGCACAATGACAAGTCAACCCTCCCTCCCTCCGCAAGGTGAAAACTATCTCATGCTATTATTCACTCCCTCCCTCCTCCTGCCTGTTATAATACCATTGCTGCTGCAAGGCCAGTCCAAACACCTCCTATGGAAAGCTTTCCCAAATCACCTCCACCAGAATCAACCCTGCATTCCTCTGTGTTCCTTTGCTTTTATCTCTATTGTACCTTGTTACAGAACCAGCCACAGAACTTCCAAAGCCATTTTTCTGAAATGTAAATCAGATTGTGTCTCACCTCTGCATAAAATTTTTCAGTAGCTCCCCAGTGCCCTCAGAATGGCTTACACTGCCCTTCACCACCCAAGGCCTGCTCACCTCTCTAGCGTCAGCTTTCCCCACTCCCACTCACGGCCACACACCAGCTATGCTTAAGATCACCCTGTCCTGGTTTATACCTGCTATCTCAGTGTAACTCCTTAGAGTGCCCCACTCTGAAGAGTCTCGGTGTGGTCACCTAGCTACGCTGAACTCCTTTTTGTTTCCTAACCTCTCTGTGCTCTCTTGCCTCTAAGCTTTTGTACATGCCTTCCTCTCTGCCCCAAAATCTCCCACCCCCACCCTTCTACTGGTTAACTCCCATCCACCTTTCAGGCTGCAGCTGAGGCATTGCTTCCTCCAGAACATCTTGCTGGTACCCAGACTGAGGAGGCCCTATTTTCACCCTATACTTAGCTCATTTGTAACACTTACCACAGTAGTGTACATGTCTACTCACCCGCATGCTTCCCCTACCAGACCTCAAGGCAAGGACCATACATAGCACAAGGTAAAGGTTTGTGAGCACTTAAAGGCACACTCCTGCATTCCTTTTCTCTACTGTCCCACCTTAATCCTTCTTCAGGCTATGAGAAAGGCTGTGGCTGAAACTGTGGAAGAGCTGAAGATGAAGCCTACGATGATGAACCTGGTGGAGGCGTGAGTGGCTCAGGCTGGCAGAAAGGGGCACAGGGTCAGAGAGAGCTGAGAATCTGATCCCAGTTCTCTTGCCTGTGCCCCTGGCCAAGTTACTTTGACCCCTGGGATTTTCATTGGCAAAAGGGTACTGCTAACACCTATCACTCAGGGCTGCTATAAAATATAAAACATAAAAGCTCGTATTAAGATGAGGACATGAAAGGGACCTGTAAAAGGTAGAGTTCTGGGGGCACCTGGGTGGCTCAGTCAGCTGAGCTTCCGACTTCGGCTCAGGTCATGATGTCATGGTCTGTGAGTTTGAGCCCTGCGTCGGGCTCTGTGCTGACAGCTCAGAGCCTGGAGCCTGCTTCAGATTCTGTGTCTCCCTCTCTCTCTGACCCTCCCCCACTCATGCTCTGTCTCTGTCTCAAAAATAAATAAACATTAAAAAATAAAAATAAAAAAATAAAAAGGTAGAATTCTGGACAGATGCAAGTCCTAATTGTCATTTGGTACCTCTTGGCAAATTGTATTATCTGCCTTTCCCTTCCCAGCCCCTTTCCTAACCCAAGAAACAAGAGGGAGAAATTGATGTAATCAGCATCACTCTCTGGCCTTGTGCTCGATTCACTCTGGGCTGTCAGAAGAAACAACCAGCCCTCCTCCTCCTACCCTCTAACTGGATAACACATTCACTTCCTTCCACACAGGCAACTAATGAACTCAAATGCCACTGCGCGCCAGGAAGCAGTCATCTCTTTGGTAAGGCCAGCCCTGCTTCTCTGACCAGATGTATTGATGGCAAGGGGAGTAGGCAATTGAGGGCAATTACTTCAGGGAAGAAAGGACTGTAAAGTTTGGGGAGGTTTGGTGGTTTATATTAGAATTCCAGCCCTACCACGAATTCAGCAATGACCTTTTCTTCAGGATTGGAAGTAGGTGGGATAAGGGACAGGAGATGGGTATGAGAGGCATTGCTTAGGTATTGCAGAAATTGTCTTGACTCTTTCTGGTGAACAGTATGTACTGGAACCCAATGCGGTGGCCCCAAAAGGGAAGGAAAGGGATGCACCTCAGCTGGGAAGCCACAGCTCCCCCTCTCTCCAGGCCAGATGACAGGGTCATCATGGAGACTAGAATGGAAAAGAGCACAGATGGGGCATCTTCCTAGGCTGACTACTTAGGCATATTCTGCCTCTGCCAGGGCGTCCTGGGGATCCACAAACCACAAGTGTTCCACTTGCTGTTGGACATGCTAGATGCGGAAAAGAGCCAGGCTGTGAAGAACAGTGTAAGGCATTCCTGCCCACCTCTTCCTCTTCTCTACCCTTCCTCCAAGCCTCTCCCATCCATCCTTACCACTTGCTCTTTGTCAGGAGGGAGGAAAGGGAATAAGCCCTCACACACTATACCTTGACTTCATTCCGTGGGACCCCAGTGGCCTGTGGCCAGAGCACCCCCTCACTGGGACACCCCCTCCCCTCCCAGCCTTAGCCTGAAGTAAACCAGCCATAGGACCTTTGTTTCAATGCAGCTACAAGAAACATTAACTCTCCTGGCCTCAACTGATCCTTGGATCCAAAACAAGCTAAAGAACAAGGTTATCTTTATATATGAAGCACCTAAGACCAATGAGGAGGCAGAGCCTACAAGGTTCCGGAAAGACCCTGAGAACCCAGAAGAGTTAAATATCCAAGACTTTCAACTAGCACAGCTGAACCCCTTGTTTATTGCAAAGTCCAGAGCCACATCAGATCAACAGAAAAAGCTGAGTGCCCAGAGAGAGTCTGCCTTCTATCTCACTTCTACCTTCCCAACATGTTTCTCTAAACCAAAACACAAGGCACAGGCCACAGGGCCCTGGGTGCCAGGGATCAAGAAGCAGCTCCAGATCCTTGCTAAAACCTCTAAATAGGTCAGTTCTTTGGGCCTAGCTAGCCCCCATTCTCTTCCTGAGGTTACTTCTCAGGTTCCCCTGGGAAAACAACCTATACTTATCTTCCATGAATAAATGAGTGTCACTCTACCTACCACTGCTGTTCCTTTTGTCAGAGGCTACACTGAAACTCCTGTCTCCACACTCTTGGTTATGTGTTATTTTTCATTTGTTTCAACCGCTTATTTATTTTTGAGACAGAGCATCAGCCGGGGAGGGGCAGAGAGAGGAGAGACAGAATCCAAAGCAGGCTCCAGGCTCTGAGCTGTCAGCACAGAGCCCGACCCAGAGCTCGAACCCATGAACCGTGAGATCATGATCTGAGCCAAATGATCTCAGATGCTCAACCGACTGAGCCACCCAGGCGCCCTGAGTATTAATTCACTCAGTCACATGTCCTTCTCAAAAAGGCAAAGAGAAGACAGAGACAGAGCTGTTCCAATGGCCAGTCTGCCTCTCTAAATCAAGCCCTTGTCTATACCCAGAATTTGATGAGCTTCTGCCCAGAATGGGCTGCAAACAGGAAAAATAGAAAGTCTTGCAAAGCTGGACTCTTGGGCCATTTCCTCTTACTAAATTGCCCCCTAACCATTTCCCAGTGGTTAGGAGATAATGAGGCTATAATCAAGACCAGCCATCTTCTCTGTCTCTTCTCCTACACTTGCTTTCTGCCTTCCTCAGAGCCATTCCCTGTGACAGACTCTCTCTACTCTTGAAAACTGCTTCAGTTTCTCCCTTATTTGTACTAAAGGCTTCAGTTTCCCTTTACCAATAGGACCTGCCACACCAATCCCAACAACCTACAAAAGGAAAAGCCCAGGAGTGAGTGGGTGGCTCAGTTGGTTAAGCATCCGACTTGATTTCAGTTCACGTCATGATCCCGGGATCTGTCAGCGCAGAACCTGCTTGGGATTCTTTCTCCCTCTCCCTCAAAATAAATAAATTAACGTTAAAAAAAAAAAAAAAAAACAAAAAAAGGAAAAGTTCAGACTTTGGAGTCAGACAAATCTGAAATTGAATCCTAGGGTCCAGGGTCCATCACTTACTTGATCTTTGACTTGGACAAGTTAATCTATTTCTTCGCCTATAATAAAATGAGAATAATCCATACTACTTGAGAGCTCCTATTAGGAGCAAACAATAATATAAAGCCCAATAGAGTGCCTAGCATCACACAGTAAGCCCTCAAATTGAGCGTTTCTCTCTTCTCCTCTCTTCAGTGTTACCATGTGTGCCTGTGACCACTGGAGGTTAAAAATGTCCTGCCACCCCTATATCCTCCCCAATCTTATTGAAGTGACCTAATGTGAGGTCAAGTTCTTCCCATCAAGCAGAGAAAGGTCGAAGTAAAACAGATGCTCCTTTCCATTCCCCACACTCCAGGTTCTAGAGTGGTCTGGTTATTCTGAATCCAACATGGTATGTTTCATTCAGATGTTATCTCCCTACCTACCCCAGTACTTTCAGATGCACGTTTTGCCTTACAGAGTTGTAAGTAAAAACACACAGACCAAAGATGGCAAAAATGGATCTTCCTTTCTCTTACCCACTCTGCACCTTTGGGGCAATGAGTAACCTAACACAAATTTCCGTGCACCTTAACAGCCTGTGGGTACAAACAAGCACTTATTACCTAATTTAGGCTCTCAACTACTATAAAATCCTGCCCACAGATCTCTAACCCCTCCTCCTACTCCTCCATATTTCTGGCTTTCTAGAGGATATCTTGTTACTCAACCAGGTAATAGTCTCTGCTCAGCAGTACCTCAATCCTAATTTCACCAATCCTCATCAGAAGACTTAAGACAGCCTTGAGCATAAAGCCCTGCAGGGAGGACCCACCATCCAGTACACCACGAATGTAGCAAAGCCTTCCCAATAAGTACCAAAACTACCTAGATGCAATACTCTGACAAACACACTTAATCCTAGCTGTGGCCAGTTTCTCTCTGAGGCCTGAAATGCCCACTTCTCTCAGTCGCCAGGATCTGTTGCTATTGCTCTTTGGACACCATCCAAAATGTATGTTCCCTCCTCTTTTCCCTCTTTCTAATGAAACCTCTGAATATACCCTCTAATTCTGAAGGCAGAAAAAAAAAAAAAAAAAAAAAAAGCAATAAACACGCTCCACCTCTTCTTCCAACATTCTCATCCATCTCTGTGCCATAACTGAAATCTAGCTCTCTCCTGAATGCCATGACCTCTTCCCAAAATCCTAGGTGTTGCTCATCCTTCTCCATTCCTTCCAATGTCATCGTTGTCCTGTGCCTTTATATAAAACTCATGTCTTGGCTCTCTAGTTATACCATCCTCTGGTTCACTTCTCTGTTTTCTTATTCGTTGCCTGAACCTCGGTCTTGCTATCACCATGATGTAACAACCACCCAACAGCCAGCTCCTCAGTTCTTGATCTCAAATACAAAGGCCTTTCCCTTCCACTCACTTTAGCCATCCACTTCCATGGCCACACCCAGCCCTTATCATCCCCAGGAATTGCTCCATCTCCGAAATCCTGAATATCTACTTTCTGACCCAAACCTTCTATCTATCCAGCTTATCCTCAATATCAGTTCTCTGAATCTCATCAGTAACACCACTCTTGACATCCCTACATTCTCCATTAACTTGTTTTTCCTTCCTACTCAGCCTAGACTCCATCCATCAACCACTATCTCTACTCTTCTCATACCTCCAACAGGTATGAAACAAATCTGAAATTTTTATTCAGATTACTAGTATCTGACTAGTAAAATCTCTAACCCTGAATCAAACTGCCTCTGTTCTATAACCAGGTTGCTAATTAAATATGGGGAAAAATCTGGGGCACCTGGGCGGCTCAGTTAAGCACCCGACTTTGGCTCAGTTTTGTGAGTTCGAGCCTGCTGTTGGCCTCAGATCCTCTGCCTCCCTCTCTCTGCCCCTCCCCTGTTACGTCCTCTCTCTGTCCCATCCAAGTACTAACAAGGCCCGACTCTGCTTAGCTTCCAAGATCAGACAAGATCAGGTGCATTCAGGGTGGTATGGCTATAGACACGCTCTCTCTCAAAAATAAATGAAAACACCTAAAATAAATAAATAAAAATATATTTAAAAATTTTTAAGATAGAGAAAAATCACACATCCATAGACTGTACCCATAAAACACTTGCCTCCTATGTTAACTGGGCTCTCATCATTGTCTGGCAACTTTACGGGTTCCTAGTCACAATACTTTCCTATTTCCTACAATGGTTATCTTAAGTCTTCTCTGCTATCTCTATCCTCACATTTACTACAGTCTCTTCAAACTATCATATTCCCCAACTCTCAGCAGACTATTATATTTTACTATACTCAGGGGATAAAAAGACATCACATGGAATTACTTCAACTTCCTGCCACCTCTGTTACAAGCATCCTTGTGCACAGTAAAGAGCACAGGCTCTAAGGCTAAATCCCTGGATTAGAATCCAGACTCTGCCACTTACTAGAGATGTGATCCTGGGCAAGTTGCTTAGCCTCTCAGTGCCTCTGTTCCTCACTGTACCCTCTGAAGCCCCTTTCAAGCAGCAATCAAAATCACACCATTTATCTCTTCTCTGAAGTGTTTCCTATACCTCCTTGGTTCACAGCATTGTTGTGAGAATTAGTTAACACAGAGTGCTTGTTAACAGTGCCTGGCACATAGGAAGCCCCCAATATATGTTAATCATCTGTTACCATCATTATCAGCATCTGCAACTATCCTTACCTCCAGAAATAACACAAGAGGCATTCTCCTGTTCTACTATAAATCCTTCACCAGCTTTCTGGTCACCATTCCTTCAAGGGATTTGAACATCAATCATCCCCATTTCCTTGCACGTAGTGTATAAACATGCTTATTTCTCACCCATCTTAAAAAATAACCTCCCACAAACCCATATCCCTGTCCAGATACTTCTTCTTACCTCAACCCTATCTCTAACCACCCTTTGTAATCGATTTTTAGTTGTCCACATTACCTGTCTCCATTTCTCTAATATCTATTAGTCATCATCCCACTTCAGTTTGGGTTCAGAATTCAATGCTCTACCAAAATGGCTTTTGCTAAGGCAGTGGTCCTCAAAAGGGGCAATCATGCACCCCAAACTGTGTCCCCAAAGGACATTTGGCAGTGTCAGACATTCTGATTGTCACAACTGGGGGCTGCTCCTGGAGTCTCGTGATAGAAGCCAGGGATGCTGCTAAACATCCTGCAACAAAAAGGGCAACCCTCCATACCAATGACTTCTCCAACCCAAATGTCAGTAGTCCCAAGGTTGAGACACCCTGTGCTAAGGTAATTTAGAGCCTCCATATTGCTAAATACGAGTGCTTTCTATATGCACTCTGTATGACTTGGCCTGGCTTGAGCACTTGACACCACTAGCTTCTCCCTCTTTAAAATCCATGCTTCCTTTGGGTTCCACCAACACCTCACTGGCCATTTCTAGTCTCTATTTCAGGATCCTCTTCTATGATCTCTTAAGTATTAGTATTTCTCAGGGTCCTATCCTAGGCTCTTCTCTCTATATATACTGTCTCCCCAAACCATTAAAATCAACTGAGGCTCTTATTAAATGGCCACGCCGAACAGATTTCACTGTTTTGGAATAGAACCCAGCATCCTTGTGTTTGAAAAAAACATCCTTGCTAATTCTAATATAGAGCTTGAATGGTGAAGAACTACTCTAGACAGTCTTACTATATCCACTCAGCACTTTAATTACCATTTAAATATTAGTGGCTCATTAATCTCAAATCTGTACCTATAATAGATTCATTCATTTAGCCAATATTCATTGAGTTACCTACTCTGTGCCTGACACTGTTCTAAGCACTGGGGTAGAACAGTCAACAACAGACAAGGTTCCCTACTCTCCTGGAGCTTATATTCTAATGAAGAGAGAAACTGACAACCACAAAAAGATCATTTCAAATAATAATAGATACTGTGATGACATTATAAGAGGTGATAGGAGTCACTGAGGAGAGGCAGTATTTTAGATAGAAGGCCAGGGAGGAGGGTGGAATCTGACCCAACATTGCAATGAAAAGGAATCAGCCATCTGAATATTTGAGGAAGGTGAATCCGAAACAAAGCATATAAAGATACTACAGCAAAAGCATATTGGTACCATGAAGAATTAACACCAATGTGGTTAAAGCAAGGTTAGTATGGATAAATGTTACACAATAAGGTTGGAGAGGGAGACAGAGGCCAGTTCATAAGCATTCCGCAAGTCAGGGTAAGGAATTTATAGCCTACATGTAACAAAAGTCAATGAGGCACCTGGCTGGCTCAGTCATTAGAGCACGTGACTCTCAATCTCAGGGTCATAAGTTTAAGCCCCACGTTGGGTATGCAGCTTCCCTAAAATAAAAATAAAAGTCATTTAAAGCCTTTAAAAAGGCATGACATAGTCTGATTCACATCTTTACGGTATCATTTGGCTACTATGGAAAAAATAGACTTTACAGGAAAAAATGTATAGGAGAGAAAGTGATTTGGAAAGGGAATCAAAAGTTCTGTTTAGTCCCATCAGAGTTACGAAAACAGAAAAGAAAGGAAAAGAAAAAAGTTCTGTTCAGTACATCTTAATAAAAAGGTCAAGTTAGGAAGCTGACTATAATCCAGAGTGAAGGAAGGCAAGAGGTCAAGACTAGAGGCTTAAATTTGGTAACCATCAGTGTATTAGACGGTATTTAAAGCCACAGCCTGAATGAGTTCTTCCAGGATGAAAATGAGTGTAAGTTGAAAAGGAAAAGGTGATTCAGAACAAGCTCTGAGAAACCTCCTACATCTGAAGGTCAGGCAGAGAAGCAGCAAAGGAAGCAGAAGTCAGTACAGAAAAAAAAATCAGCATGCATAATGCTGAATGCCAACTTTCTAAGCTGCAGATTTGCACAACCCAGCTACCTACTCATTTCCCCTAATCTTGCTCCCAAACCTGTTCCTTTCCCAGTGTTTTCTATTTAAATGAATAGCACATCTACCCAATCACCAGGCTAGAAACCTGACTTCTCTCCCCATAATTTCTGACATCCAGCCAAATCCTGTTCAGTGTCCCTCCCTCATTTCTCAAATCAATTTAGTTATCTCCTCCTTGTCCAGTCACTATCTGAGCTCAGACCAATATCATCTCTCACCTGGCTTACCATTCTGTCTCCAGTCCAGCCTCTCCACAAGGCAGCCATCATCATCTTTCAGTTGATGCCACTCAGGTCAGGCTACTGCCCTGGTTAAAATCTTTTAATGACTCCCTATTTGGAGGCAGGGGAAAAATGAAATGCAAGAAGGACCTTCTCACCAAGCATGTTTACCTCTCCAGTCTTACCTTTTGCAGGGTCATCCTTGAACTCCTCCCTCTAACCACAATGTACTATATACAATTCTCAAATGCAGAGCCTGTTCTTCACTCTCTTAACTCCTGATTTGTTCATGTCATTAGTTTTCTGCTGGGAATACCTTTCCTCACCCGGCCTTCTTACATAGCCAACTCCTACTCTTCCCTCAAGACTTACCAAGCCTTCTCGACTGTACATGACTGGATCATGTCCTTCCAACCAGCCTTCAAAGTACCTTGTACTTAATTCTTATTGGAGTACTTGTCAGACTGTATATTGTCTGTTTGCTTGAGGGGCAACATATCTAGCATCTGGTGCAATGCCTTACCCTTGATAAGTGTAGGAGAAATAGTTCTTTAATGAATGCCAAGTAACATACCCAGCACACTGGTATCTTCACCCTGGCTTGTCATCAAATCCTTACTCTTCCTACATAACCCTTAGACTTCCACATTCCCAGCATCTAGAACGCTGCCCTAAATAAATGGCTCACAGCTGTAAACTGCCATTAAAGTGACTGTATCAAAACCATCTGGTGAGCCTGATATAGATTCCTAGGTCTAGCTCCCCACACTTAACAAGTTTTGACCAAGTAGACCTGGGGTGAGGCCTAGAAATCTAATCTTGATAACCTCCTCGGGTAATTCTGACATGCAGTCATTCTTGCAAATTACTACTCTAAACAGAGCAGGAGCTCAGTATTGTTAAAAGTAACGTTTTAAGTAAATGAAACAGAATGAATTTCCTAATTCTTTAGGGTTACAGTCTGCTGTAACTGAATCCTGAGTGTGATAGAACAATGCACTAATGTACAAAAGTCCACAAAACAAGCAGCCTTTATTGCAGTAATACAAAACACTTTCCATTTTGGCAATATTTTACAACGCACTTAGCTTCAAGGGTTGGAAAGGAGAGGTGGAAAACTAAATGGGGAAATTTCAATGGACATTTCTAAAAGAAAAACTGTCCCAGCCCTCCCACCCAAATAAAAATCCAAATGTCACTTAATTTCACTACCCAAGAAGAGGCCACGAGGAAAGCAGCAGGCAAAACTCTGGCAATTTCACTATGGATCATGTCAGAGACAAAGGAACATTCAAAACAGTCATCAGTATGGTCGGTTGCGCTGATCATTTCTGTAGTCGTTTCTAGGAATGAAAAATAAAGAGCCAGACTAAATTCTAATTTTCTACCAAGGGGGAGCATCAGACACTTCCTCAGGGTGCTGGTGACTGGCATCAGCTTGACAATTTCTGTAAGAATGACACCATACCTAATTTATTTCTCCACTCCTAGAAGTGCTTAATAAATATCTAATTTATCAGCTTTAAGACCCACAAAGTTCCTGGAAGATTTTGCTATCACTGAGTCTTAAAAACTTTCCATCTACAGTAAGGACTCTAAACCGCTGTCAAGCACTCTTAACAGACGAGTGGCATAACAGAAAAAGGAAAGCACACATTTTCATGTAAGAATTCTGGGTCTGCCACTTACTATGTGACCTTGGAAAAGTTACACAACGTTTCCTACTTCACAAAATGGGAAATACATCTACCTCATGGAGCTGAGGACTAAACTAAAGAATAGAAAGACGCTTCCACAGGATTTGCTATACAGTAAGACATGTTCAGTAGATAATTACTAGTATCTAACAATTATATAGCACTTACTGTGGGCCAGGAACTGTCATTACATGATCTAATACAACTCCATGAAGGAGGTATTACTGGCTCCATTTTATAGATGGGAATGCTAATGCTCCAAAGGGTTAAGTAACTTGCCTAACAACACACAGCTAGTAAGTGGTGAAGCCAGAATTCGAAACCAGAGACTTCTTATCTCTGAACTTCATGCTCTTAACCATATGCTATACTAATTCTCACTACCCTATACTGCATCTGGCATACAGATGCTTAGTATAATAATTGAAGTTGTTTTTCATCAACTTTTCTGCCTCTACACCATTCATGTGCACAACACACTCCCATCAGTACCATCAGGAATTTTCATCTGGAAAAGGGATTACCAGACTCTCCAGAGAAACAACTACAGGGTGGCAGGTGTCACATGTGATCTCAGAAAATGCCCCTATGAAAGGTGTGCTCCCCTCACTTAACATTAAGAACCTCTGATTTACATAGTTTCAAATTACCTCTCAATCTCAATTAACTTTAGCCATGAGAAAGAATACCACAGCCATATACACACTCTCATACAAATATAGATTTATGAAACAATTTCCAAAACAAAATGAGTTTTAGAAATTTCTAAGCAGGAAAACTAAATGAATCTTCTCCATCCTAATTGAGAGTTTCCAATGAAAAATTCAAGTTCCAAACAACTGGACATTAAGAAAATGTGACAAAAAGGGCTCGGATCCTAAACCCTAGGAGCAGTAAAATAAAAAGATTAACAAGTACATTGTAATACTCACCTTCCTCCCATTTTGCCTCCATAGCCACCTCGGTCTCCTCCATAGCCACCACCACTCCTGTCTCCTCCATAGCCTCCACTTCGGTCTCCACCATAGCCACCGCCGCCACGGTCTCCTCCATAGCCCCCCCCACTTCGATCTCCTCCATAGCCGCCTCGGTCTCCACCATAGCCGCCTCGGTCTCCACCATAGCCACCTCGGTCTCCGCCGTAGCCACCTCCTCGGTCTCCTCCATAGCCTCCGCCTCGGTCTCCCCCATAGCCTCCGCCTCGGTCTCCTCCATAGCCGCCGCCTCGGTCCCCACCATAACCGCCGCCTCGGTCCCCACCATAGCCGCCCCCACTTCTGTCTCCACCATAGCCACCCCCACTTCTATCTCCTCCGTAGCCGCCGCCACCACTTCTGTCTCCTCCATAGCCACCTCCACTTCTGTCTGCACCATAGCCGCCTCGGTCTCCACCTCTTCCCCCACGACCTCTATAGCCCCTCTCTCCACCATAGCCTCTTCCTCGGAAATCTGCAAGGTAAAAATGCAAATCAGCAAGGCCAGCAGAATAATGTAAAGCACGCTTAATGCTAGTCAGAAGATAAATGCCATGGAATTGCTGTTAAAAAGCTGACCCACCTCCTCCTGAGGGACGAGAATCCTCTGGTCTGGGCTCATTACACTGGTTGCAGGAATTCCTTCGAGCAAAGTTCATATTTCCACATGATCTGAGAAAGGAGGAAAATAAAAATGTTCAATAGTTTCCAATTGATTCAGAACCCCCTCTTGCATCCTCTGACCCCAATCCCAACCCTATTACTGACAAAATAAATGAGATACTTACGGATTAGGGCAAACCCAGTCCCCACTTTTGGGGTCTCCACCTCTCCCCTGAAAGCCTCCACGACCTCTGTATCCTCCACGGCCTGGGGGAAAGAGGAGTAGGGGAGAAAAACTAGCAGTAAACATTAATGAAACAGAGGAAAAGCCAGAGCAAGTACCCATCAATAACTGGGCGGCCACCCCCAAAATGAACCCCTTATGGTAGGACCCTGATTCTTTTCATTTGAGGCTTTACTTAGTAAATCCAAGAAATGTGGGAAAAGACCGCAAGCACATAATACAGTGCATTATTTAATGCACTAAAAAACTTCAAAGTCCACTTTATATAATACCCTCCTTAGTCTGAGAATCTCAGTGATAAAGGCAGAGAAAACATATTCCAAATTTAAGAAATTAAACACAATAGAAATGAATTAAGATGACGGCAACTGTATCAGGGAATTTATAAACTGGTCAGATTACCTAATTAAGTATCATTTAAGCAACTGTCTCCTGATCTCCAGGTGAATAAAAAACTGCTACACAGCTTTCCAAAGGGATTTCTAGAACCTTCTTTCAACTACTTTCTTAGCTATTATGACACCTTATTTACCCAATCTCCTTTCAGTACCCACTCTCACTTTAAGATATAAGGAAAAAGATGGAGTGCCTGGGTGGCTCAGTTGGAGTGTCCAAGTCCTCATTTCAGCTCAGGTCATGATCCCAGGGTCGTGGGATTGAGCCCTGTGCTGAGCATGAAGCGAGCCTGTTTGGGATTCTCTCTCTCTCCCCCCTTCTCCCGTGTGCCTGAGCCCTCTCTAATAAATAAAAATTTCTTTTAAAAGAATTAAAAACTAAGGGGTGCCTGGGTGGCTCAGTTGGCTAAATGTCCGACTTGGGCTCAGATCATGATCTCACAGCTCATGGGTTCAAACCTCATGACGGGCTCTGTGCTGGGAGCTTGGAGGCTGAAGCTGTGTCTCCCTCTCTCTCTGCCCCTCCCCCGCTTGTGCGCGCTCTCTCTCTCTCTCTCTCTCTCAAAAATAAGTATTAAAAAAAATAATTAAAAACTAAAATAAAATTTTTAAAAATTAAAAAAAAAAAAGATTTAAGTAAAAAAACCTAGGGAGAGAAAGAAGTAGTAATTCACACAATAGAGACAGACCATGGACTCAAATTCAAACCCTCTGTACAATATCCAGGCCTATGAGCAACAAGTATCTTACCTCGCCGCCCACCTCCACTTCCACCTCCTCTCATGAATTCAGGTCTTCTGGTAGCAAAAGACACTTTAATGATGTTGCCATGGAATTCTTTTCCTAAGAAAAAAGAATATAATTTTAAAGAAGTGCTACTCCACATCTTACCTCTCAATAAAAATATAAAACTGTCTTGGAAACTTTTAGTTTCAGAGTAATAACAGACATATCCTCACAGAAATTCAAACACACTAGTATTCCAAAGAATCAAGGTAACAGTGTTAAAACATGATTATCATCTACTGAATAGAGCAGATCTATCACTGGGACCCAGTTACTTTTTACTGAGTAAAAAACCCACATCTAATATTTTTTTTATGGAAAGAGCCAAATGCAAAACCATGTGTGTAGTATGCTACCACTTCTTTTTTTTTTAATTTTTTTTTTTTACATTTATTCATTTTTGAGAGACAGAGACAGAGCACAAGTGGGGGAGGGGCAGAGAGAGAGGGAGACACAGAATCTGAAGCAGGCTCCAGGCTCTGAGCTATCAGCACAGAGCCCGATGCAGGGCTCGAACTCTCAAATCATGGGATCATGACCTGAGCCGAAGTCAGACGCTCAACCGACTGAGCCACACAGGCGTCCCAACTACCACTTCTACTTTTTAAAGGGAATTAGTGTGTGGGTGTGCACATATACATGTGTACACATACCTTTACAAGTACACATACGCTATATATTCACTGCCTATTATGCTTCACTCTCAGCAGGGGAAAGATCACTGGGGATCAAAGGTGGAAAGAAAGCTCATTTTTCACTATACACTTCTGGTACAGTTTGAAACTTTTTTATCATATGCAAGAATTAGCTTTAAAAATAATACATGCAAAAAACTGCATACATATGTAATTACATACATGCACACATACATATATTCTGCAGCCTCACAGCCTTAGAGACAGGAATTAATCTTTTTATTTTGTATTAAACAAGAGAACTGACATATAAGGAAAAGGTACCCAAGGATTTTATAAAATGGTCAGAATTGCAGGAGCCTTAGCTCCCTGACCAAAGCACTCATCATTGTGGCTGGCAACTTTTCACAGTACCAGACAGTATAACATAAGAAGCCACTCACAGATCAGTATTTTCAAAGCTGTAGAATGAATGACCTGAACTATGGAGTTAGGTTTAAGAGGCTCATATGCCCTGTGGGCAACAGGCACAATAATTTTTGAATATGTATGAGCAAAAGAGATTGCTTTTTAATTCACCAAAACTATGGCAAACACAGAAAAGTGAGGAAAAATGGACCTAGCCTTCAATAGCAAGGTGCTAGTCCTGACAGATTAATGCAAAAAGGTAAACAATATTAAGGTGAGGACAGATAGAGAATCCAATCTCATTTTTGAAGAGGAAATGCAATTATGTTTTTGAAAGACACAGGTACAATAATCTCAGAAGTGGAAGGGACCTCAGGTGTCTGTCAATCTAATTAGCACGGTTAAGTCCTTTAGAGACAGTGGAGCCAGACTGCCTCAGTTTGAATCCTGACTCTGTCAATTATGCTATGATCCTGGAAATTATAGAGCTTCTTTGTGCTTTAGTTTCCACATCTATAAAATAATAATAGAGGGTTTGTCTCATAGGGTTACTGTGAGGGTCAAACTGAGGATCATGTAAAGCTTTTAGAATTATGCCTAGACTATAAACCACAGTTAACATGCAGTGTTACTTCTTATTAGGGTACAAAACAATGAATTTCTAATAACATGGGGAAATGACTATTAAAATGTTAAGTGAAAGAAGCATGAAACAAAACTACATTTGGAATATAATGATAAACTATTTTTAAAATACATTTTAAGAGTGGAAGGAAATGTAAGTAAAAAATATTAGCCGGGGGTGCCTGGGTGGCTCAGTTGGTTAACCGTCCAATTTCGGCTGAGGTCACCATCTCGCGGTTTGTGAGTTTGAGTCCCGTGTCAGGGGGGTGCTGACTGCTGACATCTGACATCTGACATCTGACATCTCAGAGTCTGGAGCCTGCTTTGGATTCTGTGTCTCCCTCTCTCTCTGCCCCTCCCCTGCTCATGCTCTATCTCTGTCTCTCAAAAATAAATAAATGTTTTTAAAAATTTAAAAAAATATATACTATCAGGGCACCTGAGCATCTGACTTTGGCTCAGGTCATGTTCTCACAGTTCATGAGTTCCAGCCCTGTGTCAGGCTCTGTGCTGACAGCTCAGAGCCTAGAGCTTGCTTTGGATTCTGTGTCTCCCTCTCTCTCTCTCTGTCCCTCTCCTGTTTGCTCTCTGTCCGCCCCCTCTAAAAAATAAACAAACATTAAAAAAAAAAAAATTCTTTTTTAAATATTATCAACGGTTATCTCTGAGTAGAAAGGACTGGATGCTTTACTGCTTTCTTCTACTTTCCCATAGTTTATTTTCAGGGGAAAAATGTCTTACCATTTCTTCCAAATATGTATTAACTTTATATTTGAAGGGAAATTAATCTAAATTTACAAAGAACAGATTTAAGCAGGCCAACCCTCTAAATCTCCATCAGAGTGGCTTCAAGCACGAGGCATGATAATAAGGAAATATTTGAGACAAACAAGGAGAGAGCTCATCTGTCTCATTTCTAAAGGTATATAAAAACTCTGGCCTGTTTTTTTAATAGAATACCCACAAAAGTAAACATGAAAATAACCAGTCTACCAGAATATAGTTTGACTTCAAGACTGGACAACATTTATCCAAACTGCATATTGAAACTGTATGAATGAGGTATATACCATCGAACCAGTCAATGGCTGCCTTAGCTGAAGGAGGGTCATCGAATGACACTGTTGCCTCTCCTTTGGGCTTCCCTGTGTCCTTGTCTGTATACAGATTTATCATTGGTTTTCCAGTCTTCTTATTTGTCTGAGAAACAAACAAGTTGGTATTAGTGTTTTAAGAAAAAGTGATCATAAACCAGATAAAGATTTTTTAAAAAGGAATTCACATATACATACTACAAATACTATGTACCTAATATAAAAATGAGGTTATCTATAGGTTCTGAAAAGGAAAATTCTCTTAAGATACATTAAGTAAAACCCAAGCTATGAAAACAATACATAATACACTGTTTTATCTATGTATAATTTCTTTAAACCCACACAAAAAAATGTAGATAATGCTTCAGGTAAATATATACCTTATAAAACATTTAAAAAAAGGTCAGAAAGAATGTACACCAGGCAAATTTAACAGACTGCCACTAATGTATACACACTGAAGCTGGCTGGGATGGGAGTGGAAGACAAAGAATGTTTACTCTTCAGAACTGTGTGAATGTTTTACATGTCATGAGTAAAAAATTTCTTAAGAAATTTTAACTCCCAAAGAAAGAAAAAACATGAGTATTACACAGAAACCAAACAAGAACAATTGCAAACTGATTTCAGGCAATTGCTACAATCTACTAACACTATTCTAACTGCTGCTTTCTAGTTGAAAACATGAAAATTACATGCATGAAACAAACAGTACACAAGACACAAGTAAACAATGAATAACATAGTTATGGAATAAAGCATTATATATTGGGCTAATGTACAGCTCAGTTCGCATATACTGGCATTTCAGAATCCATAAAATGTTCTCACAATCTCATTTCGTTCTCACAATTTTAGGACCTAGGCAGAGACTATTTTTAGAGCCCAAGATTGAAAGCTAAAGCTGTGGCAGGCTGTGGAAAGACAAACACAAGGAATAAAATTTTCATGTATTTAGCAAATTTAGCAAAAGGCCTACAGACATGGGTGATCATGTGTATAAGGGAATTTTAAGAAACAAACCTTACTGGATATGGGCTTACAACGTAATCTATGTATCTTAACTAGAATTTGTTAATAATTATGAGATTTTCAACATAAGCTATACTTTCTACTCACCTTAATAATTCCTATTTGCTTAAAGAACTCCCCTACTTGATCTGTAGACACACCCTCCCCAAGTCCTTGCACAAAGATTGTGTTGTTATCTGAATTATCAGATTCTGAATCTAAGGGGAAAAAAATTATGGTTAATTTTACATATCCTTGGTTTTACTGCATCCTGTTTAGTAATCAAGAGCAATAACTAATTGTCCAATATTCAACTGTTTCTATGACCAAAAGGAAAAAGAACCAATATACAAAAAAATCTTGTATCAACAGGCAAAGTGGTCACCAGTTTTTTGGTAGCAGGCCAATTCTTACAACTAAACTGCAGTTAAAGTGGATCAAGTCCACACTATGTGAAATACAGACCAATTAAGCAGATCTTAGAAATCTTGCTCTTTAGATTCAGATACAGGGCTAAAGTTCATGAAGAGATGAAGAAAGTTAGTATAAATCAGCATTCCTTTCTTTGGAGAGCTTTAACTCTTTATAGCTAATCAATACTTGTAAGGCTCTCTAGTAGAAAATTCTCCAAATCTGACACTTTGGAGTTCCAAGCAAGGCAACCACAAGTGCTGGTTTCTTGTCCATTGCAATAAACTTTGTAGATACCAGAGCGTAAGGGCACCTTGACACACACCTTACCTTACACGCACACTTTTGGATTAATACAACAAAGTAAGAAAGGAGTACAAAAATTCATCCATCAAGGGATAATTCAGAAATTGCCTTCCATATAAAATACTTTGGCATCTTAATAAAAATAAAAGTTCTGGTTTCAATATATATTAGAAGTTTTTGCCTCCAATATATTTTTAATAACTAAATCATAACTCCCAAAAGGCTGCAGGTGGCCTTGAATTTCATTCAAAAATAAAAGCTACATGAAATGAGTGACTTCTGCCTAGAGTAAGACAATTCTCTCAGGTAGGAACTTCGGTTTCTTAAGCCCACTAGGCAGACTACCAATCCAATGCAGTATTTTCTTAAACATAGTTTTTCTACTTCTAATTCCCCAATGATACCAACTCTCTCGTCTGACATGTAGTATTTAAATAAATAATGTTAATTAGCAATAAAAAATCAAGTTTTTTCTTCACAAAAGAAAAAGCAGAATATGGGAAACCACAAACACAGCAATTTTCCCCAGCAAACTTTCCAATCAATTTCCCTGAAGTTTTCTTTCTGATGTATTTTTAGAAGTGAAGCTCCCCAATTCCGGAAGCACTGTCAAATTAAATCTTCCTCCTGTCTTAACTCCTCCAACTTTTTTTCCTTGAAAAATTGGAAAACTAATAGTCTCTTAATGGCAAAGTCACAAACTACCATAAACCTTACCAGCATCTGGTCTGGGTCCATAATCCCTGTGACCTAAGGGAAAAGAAAAGAAAAAGAAAAAAAAAGCTATTTAAAGCAACTCATTAGAAATCATGAAAAAATAGTAATAAAAACCAAGGCATGAAAAGTCAAAACTTCCAAAATCCTTGAAAGTCAACCATCACAGATTTACAAAGTAAATATATAAATTAAGTTTTATTAAGTTTAAGAAATCAAGATGAAAGTCACTATTTCCTTAAACTTGTCCCAGACAGTACCCGCCACTTTGGCATTATGCTAGTTATCACTTTTGTTAAGCTCTGGTTGTGAAGGCTGATTGGAAAACCCTAATAATTTAAAAACACCATGTCAGCTACCTTTATTAAAAAATGTATTGTCAAAATCCACTGAAAGTCTCATTCATTGGTCACCACAGACTCTTTCATGCAAATTCACTGCGTAGAAACCCACTGGACTGTTTGAGATCAACTCTGACTTTTTAATGTTTTCTTTGACATATATATATGTATATATATTTAATTTTTTTAAAGCACACAACACACACCAGCCTCAACAGAGTAAGAAAGGGCTTAGACTGCGTCTGCGGGATATTGGTGGCTTTTAGATTTATATAGCATTTCCACTGAAACATTTTGGGATACTCAGCACTTACCACCAAAATTTTTGAAGCCACCGCGGTCACCACCACTGCAGAGGAAAAATTGAAGAAATGATTTCTTCCTTAAGTCTCTAATGTGCTGAGCCCTGGGCTCAATCTACACTTAACTGTCATAAGTAGAGCGCCTAGGGAAACAGTAGCACCTCTAACTTTCCAGTAAATTCTATTTCATAGACTCCAAAATGTTTTCACCTAAGTGTTTTCCCAAGAATCTATTTCCACAAGGGTTCCTTTTCAAGTTTACTACAGAATGTATCTAAACTACTTTTAAAATCTTCCCAACCCCACGCCAAAGGGATTCTATTCATATCATAATTTAAATGCTGGAGGCACAGAATGAAGAATGATAAACTAGAGCAAACATTCTTTCCAAGGGGATATTTTTTAAAATATGAGAATAAAGGAAAAAGACTGAAGAACAATATAAAGCTAGGTTAAGATTTTGATAGCAGAATAGGTGAGGTAAAAACTTTAGTATGTTCTACTGTGAAACCAAATTATGGGTTTTATGAGATTAAAAAAAGGTATAAATATACACAAAAGTGAGCCTGAAAGTAGTCTTAAAAAATCTCAAATCATTCAGAAATATGATAAAATGAGCACTAAAAGAAAGCATAACTTAAAACAGCCCTCCTATACCCAATATAATATACTAGATCTCCTCATATCAGAGCTACTGAGATTCATGCTGCCAAATGCTCTGTAACACCAATCAGTAGACCAGATCAGAGACAGAATGCAACATACTCCAATATCCCAGCTACCTACAAGAAAATGACTCTATCTGGCATATTTCCACTACCAGATAAGTCAATAGTCCTTGTGTGTATAAATTTATATAAAAAAATCAAGACACTGTCTAAATACTCATACATTAAAAGCTTTTCTCTTGACTGAAGTAACCCTCTAGAATTCATGTGCTGTCATGGAAATAAAAACACCCAGTTTTCAGATGGTGATATCTAATATTCTACTACCATTAATCTTCTACTATAATCCAAAAAATTAACCCAATACACTAACGTCTCTTCACTGCTTAAAGCCTCTCCTATAATACCAACACAGCCCCTTCTAGTCTCTAGATAGATGGCTTTTCTGAGCCATCCTGAAAAAATCACCTCAACTAAATGAGAAAGCATTCTTCTTTTATAAATCTCTTCTGCTACCTTGATGTAAAAAATATCCCCTTGCAACCAGCTTAGTATAGACAAATGCATCTTGATCTGCTATTAATTTTACTTGTTTTCCAGGAAAACTATAAAAAAAAATAAGGCTATTTCAAGGCTATAGAGACAATATAAAGCTCAAGTCTTTTATATACATATAGTTTCCCATTGAGTCTCTAAAGACCCGTCTTTCAGAACAGTACCCAAGCTCTCCCTACACTTCCAAATGACCTGTGTATCACCACTTAACTCTTTTAAGAAAGGAGAGCCAACAGAGAATAAACTGCCAAAAATCTTATTATTAGAAACCAAAATATCTCTGGTTTCTTCAAAGATGATCATGAGAACTCAAAAAAAATTTTTTAAAGTGAGGAATGAACTAGTGAAAATATCAAGCCCATATTCCTGTCAGGAGGTTAAAGTCCCCAAGATAAAGTAGATTCTTTAAATAGGAAATTTTCAAATAAGTGCTAGAAGAGACCCCTTTTAATTATTTTGCGGTCATGTTAACCAAATACCAAACTGTTCATCTGGCCACAGTGGAAAGAAATTTTGAAACTGTATACATCAGCTAATTCCTGTCATTTCTATTCTGGCCAGCAACATAACTTTGAACAATAAAAAAAGCAATATCACTGCAAAATAGAAGTGCTATAAAACAAATGACATTTGGGCACCTGGGTGGCCCGGTCAGTCAAGCAACTGACTTCAACTCAGGTCATGATCTCATGGTTTGTGAGTTTGAGCCCCGCATCAGGCTCTCTGCTGTCAACAGAGCCTGCTTCAGATCCTCTGACCTCCTCTCTCTCAAAACTAAATAAAAACATTAAAAAAGTGATATTTGAATAGGTTTATTATTTCCTGTTTCTCCAGAGAATGACATTTTAACTTAAGTCACATATACTGAGCATTTCCTTTGAAAATACAGCAGCTGCTTAAGATTTCAACACAATGGCCATAAATATGAAAACACCATAGTCTGTTTGAGAAAGTACTAGTCTTCAAACTAAGAGACTCAGGATATAGTCTTTACTATCACTGATCAATCTTGAAAAATTAGACAAATCCGTAATTCTCCTAGGCTTCAGTATCCTCCTTCACAAAATAAGAGTTTTTACATCCTTGCTGCTACTCAAAGGGTGTTCCAGGGAAGAACAGTATAGGCAGAGCCTGGGAACATCTTAGAAGAGCAGCATCTCAGGCCTCACCTCATACCTACTGAATTATAATCTGCATTTTAATAAGATCCCCAAGGAATCCCCACATGTAAAGTTTGAGAAGCACCTGTCTAGATGATGTAGAACTCTAGGTGAAGCTTTCTTTCAAGTTCAAATGTTTCAATCATTTTTCTCTTCACTTATTAAGAAATTCCATATTAACATATTCTATTACAATCCCTTATAAAGAAATTAATTATATTAAATATACTAAATAAACCTCAAATAGCACTAGAAGATGGGCCTGTGGTTAAGAATCTTTCAAACCTGTAGTCAAGTTTCAAGTCCCTTTTCCATATACTAAGTTAAAGCTTCACTAACCAATTAGGCCAATGAAGTTATGTGAAAATCTAAGCCAAGATGTTACCACAACACTTTTTCTTCCCAGAAAAAGCAGCAAACTTGTACACATAAAGAATTCCTAAAGTAAATATATATTAAGGTGAAGTAGTAGAGGTATTTAATGTAGAGTTTAGACACTCAGATTTATGGCTGAGCCCCCTGCATAAGAACCCCAACTGTATATTCTTGACTCAACTACAGAAATTGTCCCCCAAGTTCAAAACCACAATGAGCAGCCTACCCTAAGGTAGACTCTGAGGGTTCTTCCACTGTTACGGTATTACATATTTAGAGAAAATGGTCATTCAATTTCAGATATTAGTCGAGAAAAAGTTCTTTAACAGAATCTCTACTACAAATCTTTAATTTAAAAAAAATCTAGGGGCGCCCGGGTGGCTCAGTCAGTTAAACGTCCGACTTTGACTCAGATCATGATCTCGCAGTCCATGAGTTCAAGCCCCACCTCAGGCTCTGTGCTGACAGCTCAGAGCCTGAAGCCTACTTCAGATTCTGTGTTTCCCTTTCTGTCTGCCCCTCCCCCACTCACACTCTGTGTGTGTCTCTCTCTCAAAAATAAACATTAAAAAAAAAATCTAAATATGTCTATTCAAAGACTTAAACAGCCAAAAAGTAAAAGGACAATACAGAAAATTCTGTTCCCAGAAAATCCATTATCTAGAGAGAAAAAGGAACTTAGCTAAAATTTTTAAAAGACCAGTTAAAAACAAACAAACAAAAAAAACAACCACTGTGCTTATACTTTCATAGTAGTAAATCCAAAATACAATTTTTTAGGTGTGAAGAAGACTAACACTAATTCCAAATGTAAATGATTGGATGGATTTAAATACCATTCTCAACACTAGATATATTTATGTTTTATTTCCTCCCATATCTTGTATTATGTGGTAAAAAGGCTCTCTGGATTCAACATTTACCCACATTTCAGAAAGCCAATATATCTATCATTCTAGAGCTACACTGTCCAATACAGTATTCAATAGCCACCTGTGGCTAATAATCATTTGAAATGTGGACAGTCTAAACTGAAATGTAAATATAAAAAAAATATACATTTAGATGCACTCTAAATACAAAAATACAAAATGGATTTCAAAGTCTTAGTATGAAAAAAGCAATGTATAACCTCCAAAATTTTTGTACTGATTACATGATAAAATATTTTGGGTATATTAGATTAAGTAAAATATATTATTAAAATTAATTACACCTGCTTACATTCTTTTAACATGCCTACTAAAAAATTTTAAGTTACACAGGGCACCTGGATGGCTCAGTCAGTTAAGCGTCCAACTCCTGATTTCAGGTCAGGTCATGATATCATGATCCGTGAGATCAAGCCCCATGCCAGGCTCTGCGCTGATAGTGCAGAGCTGGCTTGAGATTCTCTCTCTCTCAAAATAAATAAAGTTAAAAAAATTACATATGTGGCTCACATTTGTGACCCATATTACATTTATATTGGGCAGTGCTATTCTAGACTATCACCCGAACATTTTAAAGGGAACTAATCAAAAATTCCTGTAAGACACTCAAAATTCAAGATGACTTTTTTTTAAGCTTAAGATATTGAAGCCTGGGGGCACCTGGGTGGCTCAGTCAGTTAAGCGTCCGACTTCGGCTCAGGTCACGATCTCGCGGTATGTGAGTTCAAGCCCCGTGTCGGGCTCTGTGCTGACTGCTCAGAGCCTGGAGCCTGTTTCAGATTCTGTGTCTCCCTCTCTCTCTGACCCTCCCCCGTTCATGCTCTGTCTCTCTCTGTCTCAAAAATAAATAAACGTTAAAAAAAAAAAATTAAAAAAAAAAAAAGATATTAAAGCCTGAAAAGAGTTACTTAATTTGATGACTTAATCATGAAAAATGGCAATCTATAAAGTTCTGGCAATTTTGCAATGCATTCATCACAATGCTGAAGTTAAAAACACATAGAGATCTTACAGCCTTAAGCTTCTAGTCCACTAAGTGATCAATTTTAAATGACAATTAGATATTCATTCTTTTTTGCTGCAACTGCTTTTTCAAGAAAAACACTGTTTCCTATAGTCCCTATAATTTTCACACATTTTCTTTCATATTTGGAAAGCTGACAGTTTTTTTGGTTTGTATTCTTCCTCTAGCCAAGCAATCATACAACCTGAGTCTAAGAATACCCCATCCTTTACAACATATCCCACCCTCACCCACAAACCATGCTCCTTCTTCTTTAAATATAAACCTAACTAATGCCAGATATTCTTTAAACAGCCCTGAAAGGATTGTATTTTCAACCTTGATGTAATTTTTTAAGTAAGATGATTAGAAACACAAATGGGAGTGTTGATGACGACTAACAAAAAATGTTTGGATATTTTTGGTACTTAAATGTAAAACCAAGTGTGAAAAAAAAATCCTGAAACTGGGCATTTTTACTCTAATTCAAAATACTTTATCCCTATAAATAAGCTAAAAAGCACATCTTGAGCAAGATATTGTAACACATGAAAATCACATGAACTTCAAATTTCCATATCCGTACATGAAGTTTTACTGGAACACAACCATGTTTATTTATATATTGTCTATGGCAGCTTTGGTGCTACAAGGGCAGAGGTAAGCAGTTACAACAGAAACCATATGGCCCAAAAAGCCTAAAATATTTACTACGTGGCCTTTCATATAAAAAATTTACCAACCCAATACAAAGAATAATCATCATCCACGTGGATTTCTAAAAAAGGCCCTTCATGAACATGCCATCTACTGGCTTGGGGGCGGGGAAGGGTATAGGTAACAACTGGACAAGACCCCCTCCCCCAATCCTACCATGAACTAGATCAGTATCATTTTACTTAAGATATAGTGGGCTTCTACATAAGATACTGTGTGAAGAGATTCTAAGCCTAAATACAATTTGAAAATCAAAAACTTAGTTCATGATCAAGTCTGGACCAAAAATTATACTGAAATATGTTGCCAAGGAAATTATAAAAGTGATTAAAAATAGGACTCTCAAGTTGGTTATGGTATGGAGCTTCCCTCTTCTATTAAGAGGTTCATTCAAGGCCCTTTCAAATCTCTGATTCTAAGATGAGTCATCTCTCAAAGATGAAAATGTATTTTTAAAGATTTCCCTACCTGCCTCCTCCTGAAAAGTGGGATTCTACCATTTTCAGACACTGTCATAGTTTAATAATTTATAGCATACAGCTTCCTTATGAAGAAAATTAAACCTATGATATCCTGCAAAACATGTAGCATTCCAAAGAAGCCAATTATCTAAAACATATTAGCTGGAAAATTAAATATACCTGTTGGTTATCTTGTTTGGGATTCTGTTTGAGGTGAAAGGGAGGCTATTAGGTAGAAAGTAAGCACCATGTCACTTAACACTGTTCACTTACATCCACATGATGGCAGGCTGCTCACTTTGATAATGAAGAGCACACAATAACATATTTGTATATTGTAAACTGACTTTGGTTATCAATCAAAAGACTTAATGTTCAGTCTTATAAACATTTACCAAGTAAGTTTAGGCTTTAGTTTTTCCATAATATCAATATACTGAATACTAAACACAGAGAAATACAAGTCAGTGACCAAACTCCTGGCTCACTTGAAGAAATAACACTGCTGTATGTCTCTCAGGTCAGCTGAGGGGACAGACAGTCCCTAAGATGCAAAAGAGTGAACTGGTACTGATATATTATTAAGTGTCAGTTAACAGGCTACTAACAATTTCAATTCCCAAGGAACACAGTTATCTTTTAAGGCCTGTGTACTTTACACATGAATTTGCAACCTGAAAACCTCACCTGAGTGTCCTCAACAGATGTCAGTTATTTTTTCATTCTTGTTTTTAGGGCCAAAGTGCCAAATTTACAGATATATTTAAAAGTAATTTTAAAACCAACTTCATAACATATACCAAAATTAAATACCAAAACCTGATAATACTAGCAATAGGGAAAAGGGAAGCTGGAAAAGAAAAGCTGAATTTAAAAGTCTTCTTTTCCATAGCTTAGTCTGAACAAAATACATAGTGACAGGGAATGCTGCACTAATTATTCCAATAATTATTTGCTAAAGAAGGGAGACCAAATAGTTTAATTACAAAAATCTTTCTCATTTGCCAACCCCACATTTATATTCTATCACCTAATATTTTCTCTTCCCAAGGGGATTCAAGATTAAGGAATAGCTTCTCTGCACTCCAATCTAAAATTAACTTACCTTTTATTTTTTACATATATTATACTTGGATTTCCCAGAGTCATCATTTAAAGGAGTTTAGACTCTATAGCTCTGGCAGGAAAAACATATTAAGTGGTTTAATCACAACCAAAATGGGAATGTTCTCCACTGGTGTTTAATATACACCACATAAACGAACTACTAACACAGCCTATCCTCAGGTAATTTATGTGACATCTGAAGACTGAAAATCAATTTTGAATTTCTGCCGCCTTCTCTAAAACATAATCTACTTAAGCCTCTTAAATCAGATGCTGGAATCAAACCAACTAAGTAAAGCCACAAAAATTTTAAAAAATTAAAGAGAGAAGAAATGTAGGCACCTATACCTAAATACTTACCTTGATCCTGTCATAGGACCTCTTCCATCCTTGTCATATCCCCCACGCCCTCTACCTCCTCCCTGTGACCCGCCATATCCTCTATTATCTTCTCCATACCTACTCACATCACGACGGTCATCTACAAAAAAATAATAATAATAATATACACATGAATAAATAACCATGGGTCATTTCTGACAAAGGCTTCCCATAACATAATCTTGAATGGCTCTTTAGGTTATACATTATATTCTTTGGAATATGGCACATATATACAGAATTCAAATGCAAGCCATCAAAAAAACATCTAGAATTAAATGTGTTTGGGAATTGTATCTGTGTCAAATTCCGTCCTGCTACGTAGTCAGATAACAAAATGGTGACATGGATATCACCATTTTGATGTGATGGTGATGAGGAATAGCTAAAGTGCAACATTAGGTACAGAATCTTAATAAATTAGATGAAAAGCATAACCCTAATCTTAAAAAGTTATTTCTTCACCTCAAAAATACTTAAATGTAAATCAAGCAGGGACAAGAAATAACAATTTTAAAACTGAGACATATTCAGTGAATATGTTCACTGAAGATATTCAGTGAATAAGCTTCCACTTTTACTCATTCGCTTACTTTATTCAATTATTCAACAAATATTTATTAAGCACTTACTATGAACCAGGCTCTATAGTAGGTAATGAAGGTACAAATGAGTAAGACAGGACTTGTGCCCTTGAAACATGGACAAATTCCTAAATATCAGTGGTACAGTCTAAGTGCTACAGGAAAACAAGTGAAAGAAGGGCTGGTCCTTCTTAGATGAGGTGAGAGAAGGTTAATTACTGGTGATTAGTTTCTCTATATCAGGTATACCACCACTACCAAAACAATGGTAGCAGCAACATTGTCAAATGATCAAAGTTAACTGACACAACAAAGGAAATTCAGGTAATCAATCATCAAAAAGTCATATGACCATTTGGGAGTTTCTGAGAAATTCAGAAATGGAAATCAAATAAACTAGTTTTAATGGCCATAAGAAAGAAGAACATATATTCAAGGTCACTCTGAAGTTATACAAACAACTAAAATCCTGTAGGTCTTTTAATCCAGAACTCAATGTAATTCTGAGAGGAAAAAAGAAAAATAATATATCATACCTTGTGTGTGGTGGCTGTAATTCTCTCTTTGTGAATGATAGGACTGCTGGTTTTGATTATAGGAATCATGCTGCTGACCATAATTTGACTGCTCATCATATGAACCTTGATGTTGATCATAGCCTGACTGCTGGTCATACGAATCTTGTTGACCATAGTCTGACTGGTCATACGGAGGTGCTCTTCCACCTTGGCTAAACAGAAATCAAGAATTGGAAATTTATAGAAGGATTATGTTCACTGTAGCAAGTTGACTGAGACTGACAGAAGGGGCCTGACCAGCTAGACCTCAACCATATTTAATACTACTTTCTGATGCAAAGGATTTAGTTCTTTTATCTACAAAATCTCCTTATCACCAGTGGAATGGCCTTCAAACCAATTGCACTATCACTGAAGAAATCCCACATTATGAGGAAAACCACATGCACCTCTGAAAACACTGGTAAAGCAAAAAATCACTATTCCTCTTACCATCTCCTTGAATTTAAAAAAATTAAAGGTGCCACAAAGTACAGTAATATGTCTCTAACAAATATATCACAAGTGTTGAGTCCTTTTAACAGTTACACTAAAAAGCTCTGTCATTTAACAACGTTATCTCATAATATTTGGGGGACTATTCTCTTCACTTGATCTTAGCCAAAAGGCTGAGAAGCGATGGGGGGGGGGGGGGGGGTACTATTCTCTTATAATTATCTTTACAACCTATATTACATTCTCCTAAATATCTTCAATGATAGCTTTCAGATTTTTAGAGGAAGGAACTTGCTTTGTGATGCCATTTTTTTTTTTTTTTTTACACCTGAAAATAGTCTACCAAATAATGAGACTACTTTCTTATTATCTCTGGCAATTCAAAAAGAAATTTCTAGGTATGTTCTGAGCAACAGTACTATTAATTACCTGTTCTCAGGATGGGGATGTTAAAAGGAACGTTTAAATTGGATTTGAGTTCTAATGTTTACTTTTACAAAAAGGGAACAAAAAAATCTCATAACTTAATAGTCACATCTTATTCTGCATCAGATGAGAAGAATCTAATAAAGATCAGTATGTTCCCCCAACTCTGTACCCAAAGCACATCACATCAACAGTCAGAACCCTAGTGCTTCATCTTTTTTTTTTAATTTATTGATTTTGAGAGAGAGAGTGAACGGGAAAGGCAGAGAGGAGAGAGAGAATCCCAAGCAGCCTCCATGCTGTCAGCAAAGCACCCGACGTGGGGCTTGACCCCCCAAACCGTGAGATCATGAACTGAGCCAAATTCAAGATACTTATCTTACTGAGCCACCCCGGTGCACCTAGCACTTCCCATTAAAATGGTGGTCAGACCAAATCTAACACGTTTCTTTGGTTTACATTTACATGTTATGCTTCCAAAAACGCATCCTTATAAAAGGATTCTTCTAAATTTAAAACTAACCAACAAGGGTTGAAGACATCTTCCTTCTACTCTATTTTTCTACTTTTCAAAACACTTTCATATCTATAACACTGACAATGCAACCTCATAAATCTTTCCCCAATGTTTTTATTTAACTGAATTTCACTTAGAATAATTTTTTTCACTGCAGAGAGAATACTAGTAAGCTCAGTTTTTGCCTCATTTTTCAGCTATGTAACTTAACAGGTTACATAATCTTAATAACTTCTCTTTACCTCTGCAAAATGGGGATAATTACTGACGCTATGTCATAGTGGTTAAGGATAAATTAAGGAATGCAAAAGCATTTTAGAAAATGTAAAGCACAATAAAAAAAAAATTAAGTTGCTATCACTAAAATTAGTAATAAGAACAGCCTCCTCTCATCTGAAACTTAAAAACTATAAAACCAAACCCCCCCCCCCCCAAAAAATACTTAAACCTGTAAACTTGCTGGTATGTATTTACCTACCTATATTAATAAAATATATTTAGAGTATCTGAAATATGTGGATAGGTTTTGGCACTTTTTAAATATTTTTGTCCCTAAAAAGGTAATAAAGGTAATACATTAAAATTGCTAAAAAATAAAATGGAAATAAAAGTAAGCACTGAGAAGTGTCCTTTTATAGCTAGGTTTTTATTTAATCTCAGGTATAAAGCAGAGGTCAAAATTTTCCTTTTTAACATTTAAATCATGTGCATTTACATACACCTCAACAGTAATTTTACAAATAACCACATCATAAGAATCAAATGACATTGGTGACAATTTCCACATTTATAACACAAAACTATGAAATTCATACTTCATCAAAACTTTTCTGAAAAAATGTTTAAAGCTAGGAATTTGATGGCGAAGTCTATTTAATACCCGAAGTGTTATTTCCACTGCCCGACATAATCTCAGTGCCTTTACTGTTTCCTTACCCTCCTGATGATTCCGTGTTTTGCTGTCCCTGGTTATTATAAGACTGCTGGCCATATGAGCTCTGCTTTTGATTCTCATAACCACTGTAGGACTGTGAATAACCTAAGGTTGGATGGATATACCATTTAGTAAATGATCTGATTTTTAAATTTCTAAAACAGCAAATTTAACAAACAAGTCTAACCTGATTGGCTTTGTCCATAGCTAGAGTAGCCGCCATAGTTCTGTCCATATGAGGTATCAGTAGTTTGTCCATAGCCAGAATAGCTCTGAAATTTAGGTAAATAGAAGTTTCATCACCTACTTAAGATAAGAATAATTATTTATGAAACACATAATTTATATTTTAACCTACTTGTGGTGCTTGTCCATAACCTTGGTTGCCTTGATTTCCATAGGAAGAATAACTGTAAAAGAAAAATGTACTATTTGAAAGAGATGTGCTAGAATTTTAAAAGCTTAAAAACAAAACCAAAAAAAGCCCTATCTTCATTTTCAACTTTCAACTCCATACAAGCTTTTCTTCTGAGAAATTGTCAATCTGCCGCCTAGAGTCTAAATTTAAAGGTGGTGACCAAAGAGTGTAAAGACATAAATGAAGTCACTCCCAGACCTCCTGAATGCCAAACAAGCACCAAAAGTTTCACTCTAACAATATCCCACAAATAAAACTTCACTAGAGCTAGAAAATCTCAAGAGAATTATACCTGCGTGTGGGAGTGACTACATGGAAGCAAAACCCATAATATCTGAAGCAGAAAAATGAGGACTTTTTAAGTTAGTGCTTTCATCAAATTAGCTGTTTTTACAGGTTAATTTCTTCCTACCATCTGCCTTAAATCTGCCTTTATCTTCCTAGAAAAGGCACCATAGGCACTAAAAGTCCAATTTTTGTGCCTCGGTAGAGACATGTGTATCTTCTGAGTCTTATCACTGAATGAAATTATATTGTGTCATTGCACAGCCTAGCATATAGTTCGTTGACTGAATAAATGTACCTTCCTCAGAACTGAATTTTCTTCAATTTTATAGCATGTAAACCCTAACAAGTCAGAAACAAACTTTCTGAATATATGCCTGCCAAAATAAGATAAAATATCTGCAAAAAAAAAACAAAAAAAACAAAAAAAAACACCTTATTATTCTAGAACTATCAAGTACTAACACAATTTTACTTTATAAAATACATTTCAGTGAATAAACATTTGCTAGTTGCCTATTATAAGGTTAGCACTATCTTAGGAAAATAAAAAAGTCAAACTAGTTTTGTTTTCATGGAGCTTAAAACCTGATGACAGAAGATACCTGAGATGCTATTCTGAGTATCTCACATTGAGCTGCAAAACATTTATAGTGCAAGATGAAGACTGTGTTCCTGGCAAGTAAAAGAACCCTACTGCATGTATATGGTCACATAAAAACAGACTTTTCTTTTTACTGTGAGCATGGTAAGAAGTCTTTTTAAAATGCTAAGCATTTCTATTATAGTGCTTCAAGAAAATCTGCTCTGAAAAAAATATTAGCATTTTATACAACCAAAAACTGAAATGCTTTCTCTAAAAACTTGTAATATTGGTTGAATTGTTTAAATCCTTTTAAGGACTTAAGAAACTACTTTTTAAAAATTTCCTAAAGAAAACAATCTTTAAAATACTTATGAGATTTCTCTTAATTTCTAGGGGGTATCTGAATTTACTGATTCAAACAGGCTTTTTTTTAAAAAAAAGGAAAAATTGTTTTAGTATGTATGTACACAGTCCGACTCTTTTCCTTGACAAGCTAATATTTAACTCTTTTAGAAATCCAGATACCAAATCTCAAAAGGAAACCCTAACTAAATTTATCTTTTTTTCCTCAGTTCTACTCTTACATGGTATTATTAAAATATACGTATACTTTACCTTTGCTGCTCACCCCCAGACTGCCCGTAACTTCCAGAATCTAAAACACATAAAAAGAATTTTAAATCTTATTTAAAATTATTCTTCCCTCAAAGGCTGAGTTTAGCTCTTATAGATGAAATGTGATAAGAAAATGTCATAAATATTAACTACAGAAGGAAAACTAGTTAAAAATACTGTGGAAAGATTTGTTTACATCTTTGAAAACAACTACTCTACAAATGTGTCCTGACGGTCACAAGAACCAAGCAAACAAATGTAAATCAGTGAAAAATCCATCCTTTTAACAAAAACTCAAAGCTCAAGCTATCTTTGTGTACAAAAAGACATCTACTGAAACTAACCAAGACCAAATGGGGGCAGGGGAAGACATACACTCTGACGAGATAAATCCCCAGGATTACACTGACTTGCATATCCTCACCAGCCCAACATATATACCTTTCCCCTGTATTAGACCGCTCTGGCTGTCAGCAGCAACAAACAGATCTCCGACAAAAGCAGCTAAGTTAGTTGTTTATCCTCAACTTTACCAAGCTTTCAGGGACTTGGCCAATCAGTATACCAACTCAGCAATACCTACTTCCAGCTTCCTTTTTGGCAACAAAAGATACCAAGGAAGGCATGAATTAAGTACGGCAAAAAAAATTTTTTTGAACTATGAGCTTTTTCTTCATACTTCAAAATGTCAATTATATCATAAACTTTTGAAGAGGCTCTCTCCTTTAGGTTTCTACTCAGTGTCAAATTAATGACCTAAGTTTATTAGCGATGAATAAGAGTAATATTATATGAAATACTCTTTCAGCTGCAAAAAATGACTGTCTGAAACTGCTGACCATTAGGCACAACCTCATCTGATATGAAACAAAATCATTTGCTGTCAAACAGTTCTGAAAACCACCAGAAATCAAATCAGTGACTTTTTCATTCAATTCACAATAAGCTACAATATGAAAATATTGCCAATGGCAGTTTAAGGTGACATCAGATCTGCCACTTTTCTGTAGTAGAGATCTGCAATCAGGCTGAACAAATTACTTTTAAAATATTTATTGCTTTTAAATATTAATAGTTAATATTTTCAAGAATATTGAATGAAATCTTAACTATTTCTATGAATGTAAGACAGAAGGCTGAGATGAAAAAGAAAAAAACTGCATCACTACCACACCCATAATAAAATTATCAGACTTCTAGCTAATGACCAAATAAAATGCGAAAAGGACACAGAATCTAAATTGACCATAAAGAGATTAGATGCATCTACCAAATGAGAAATTAGCTTCAACCAAGTCAGAAACTGTAAAGGATTATGAAGGTGGTGGAATATATGAGTAAAACTGAAGTTACTCCAGGCATAAATGAAGCTTTAGCTTCAATTATATCCTAAGGCATGGATGTGGGTTCTCTCAATGACAGACCTGTTTATTAGCCTTTGGCTCAAGCAAAATTATAGAAGTACACAGCATATAGGTCATGTGACCCTGGTTCAAATCTAATGAGTCTATAATTTTAACCCAATCATTTCATTCCTCTGAAACTACAAATCTGACTTCTTTAGCTGGCTGACTTTAAAACTCTGAAAGATACAACATATTGACCAATAAACACAGCCTTTAGTATAAATACTTGAGTGAGAAAGTACAGATGTTTTACACTCATCAGAGAAAATGAGTTTCTTTATAGCATTTCAAACCACTACTCACTGAGTACTTGACACTTGAGCCCTGTGTCTAAATCCATGAATTATTTAGAAATGCTTTCATTTCCAAATGTATAGGGTTTTGATTCTGTTTTTGTCTAATATATTCCATTGCGGCTAAAAAAGTATTTTCTGTATTATTCTTGGTACTCATTAGGATTTGCTGTTTGTTTTTCCCCTTGGTAAATACTTTACTTGCATAAATGGCCCTCATGTGCTTGAAAAGAACTGTGTATTAGCTAAATGTTGAATAAATTCTCTAAGTCTAGATATTTGTTGATTGTATCATTCATACCCTTCTTAACATTTGGTCTGCCTAATCTATTACACAGAAAGGTATGCTAGAAAACTTCCATCTGACCATAGATTTGTTAGGGGTTTTTTTGCTTTCTATATTTTGAGGTTATATTGTTAGCCACATAAAAGTACAGATTTATATATTCCTGATAAATTCCATTTTAACACTGCATGAAGAGCATAATTAAAAATGTCCAAACTTTGACTGGTAACATACCTAAACAGCATCTTGCTTTTGGTGGGTGTTTGCCTGGTTAATCTTTTTCTGTTTCTATACCTCCAACATTCGTGTTTTAGGTGTATCATTTCTGAACATAACAGGTCTTTTTTTCCCCCAATGTGAAATCTTTCTTTCGACTGGTGTTTTCATACTTTTACTATTTATTCCTACACACCTATATTGGATTTTTCTACCTACTAGGGTTTTCTTTCTCCTTTAACTCTTTTCCTGCCTCCTACTGGATTTTCTTTACTCCTTTTTCCCCTACTGCTTTAAAAGTTAAACATTCAATTTGTTCTCAATAAGTTACCGTTCATAATTTAATGTTCAATTTTTAACATGCATTCTGGACAAAATTCACAATCTCCAACCTCTACTAGAATCTTAACACTATAATGGCAATCAGACTTCACTTTTGCTTCCATTTTTTAATGTCCAAATGTAATCATTTTAATCTTTGATGTTCCATACCATCAATATTTGCTTTTTATTTACTGTGTTTGCTTCTTGTATACTGTTTTTTGCATCCTGTTTCCCTTTTCTGGATTCACTAGTCCTTGGATCAGTTCATTTCCTGGCTTCTTAAAACTTTTAAGTCTACTACCATTTTCCTATTTATTGATATTTCATAATCTGCAATTTCACATCAACATCTATCGTTATTAATTGGTTTTATGTTCCATGCTTGGGACTACTGCTTTTTGACCCCAAATATTCACCAATCTTGGAAAATTCCCAACTATAATAGTGATTCCTCGCCATGTTCTTAGCAGACACATTATGCGCATATTAAATGACAGGACTTCTCAATCTGTTTCTTAATATTGTTTTTCATCTCTTCCTTCTGAACTGAATTGTGGGTAATTAGAGGTCTTCCACTTCACTAGTTATTTCTTCTGCTAGATCTGCAATTCAACTTATGCATTATTTCTATTTCTAGAAGATATACTTGGTTCTTTTCATATCAGCATGGCCTTTCTTCAGAACGTCTTGGTCTTAAAGTTGACTCCTGTAGGTTTTTAATAATTTTAAGCATATTTGCTTTCAGATTACCTAGTAGGGGTTCTAATTCCATTTGTCACAAACCATCACTTTGGTGAACTGTTTCAAGTTCTACAATTTTTTACTGTGAATTCATCTTTTGCAAGGCTTATTTTTTATAGAAGATTCCTGTGACCTATGCTGTGAAGTTTCCACCAAAAAAAGCTTTTCGTTTGTTTCTACGAGGACCCCCAAAGTTATTACCAGCCCAGAACCAATTTTTGTTAATTTCTTGGCTTAAGTTTTCCTGGAGTCCCATACCTAGCTTAAACGTACACCCAAATTGTATGAAGCAGTTCCCAGGTTACAAACTATCAGGACAGACTTTTTTTCATTCAGGGCCCAAACTTTGTTATCCGTTATGCTGATAAAAAGTTTTCTAGTTAATCCTTTCACTGAAGTCTTTCAAACATATACATTATATGTAAGGTCTCAGTTCCCATTACTTGGCTCTAATAGTCTCAAGGCTCCATCTCCTACCCTTAGTCAGTTGGGTAATAAAACCCAAGTCTCTAAATGATGAGACCTACACCCTCCTCCTCTTCAGGGCAACCATCAAGTTAGCCATATCTGGCTGCTACTTCATTTCTGGCAGCTAGGTCTTGCCCTTTCTTTTTTTGTAAACTCTTGCATCTTTAAGTGTTTGTAGATAGAGGATTTTCAATTTATTTTGGTCTGCCGTATACCAAAATAAGTACACTAACTTTGTAATTTTTGTATAAGTGATATTAGATTCGATTCTAACTTCAAGATATCAGATAATTCACACTTGTAAACAATATCCGAATGTCTGAGAGTCAGACTTACAGTATTTACAATTTTGACTTATTTATTAACTATGTAAGCACTTTTATTTAATTTATAGGTCTGTCCTGTCAGGCATCTGGAGTGGTTGAGTTTGAAATGTTTAAAGGATTTAACTAAACTTAAAACAATTAGCTGGTTAGGGGGAATTTACTGTTAAATTTATTAACTGAAACATTCACCAAAAAACAAGTCAAAAGCATTATTCTCATTTTTATACAAAGTCAAAAGTATTTTTGTACATGTTTTACAAAATGTATAAACAGCATAGAACACTAAGTAGAACTTAAAGATTCTAGCTTTAATGGACTTAACTTAAAAACAACTATTATAAAGTTTTCACATGTGAAAGCCAATCTTGTATTTAAAAAAACTTAAATTACACAGTGACAAATGTCTAGTGTCTTGGTACTTTGAAGATCAGTACTAATGGATAAACTAGCTCACACGCTAATATGACACACTTAAATCCTGGATTTTACAGATGGTAAGTAACCTCTAAAATTTAATTTTCCACAAAAGCTACCCAGTCCTATAAAAATGTCATTGTTTTATACCAATAAAAATGTTAAAAATCAAGACACACCATTAGTTTTTAATGTCCACTGAAATGGTAAATTTCCCCATGAGGGTAGGAGAATCTTTTATTTTTTAATCATACATGGGTTACACATCTCCTAAGGGTATACTTCTACATACTTCTGTGGAGCTTTACCAGATTTCATCCCAAATTCTGCACCTGGTAAAAGACGTACTTACTTTGGAGTAAGAAATTCTTGTTTGAGCAAGGATTAAATAGAAATTCAAAGAGGCAAGAATCCTGTGCAGTTAACAGCCTCTTCCATCAGGTAGGTGCCCCTTTCCACAAAAGCTCAATATTCAGGCTTAATGTCAACGTCAATCTAAGGAATGTTTCTTATCCTGTCCAACCATTCTTGCAAATTTGGTCTCCTCTCCACCTACTCGCTTTTTGTCACACGTTTCCATCCTTTTGCAAAACTGTGTTACTGGGGGATTTCGTGTTATGTTTTAAGGTTCTCCCTTAGACAATGTAAAAGACTGCGCCAGCAGTCACTTTCATCCCAATCAGATGGCTTCAAAGAAATGTTCTGCTTTTCCATGTGAAACGTGAGCTCTCCTGATGGTTTCTAGCAAGTGGATGGCTGGGTCTTTGCAGCCTGTAAGGTACCCTAACAGAGGACCTTGTGTGGTGAGCCAAGACTGCTACATCTAGAGAACATTCGTGTTCCAGACTTTATAGCAGGATCTCAACGGACTATCCCGAAGAGATCAGTGCCTTTTTCTTTCTCTTCCACACAACGATTGGGGGGGGGGTGGGGGAGGCGAGGTGCTCTATCAATTTAAATGCTTCGTGTAAGACTGCCTTTCCTCTGGTCTGCATGTGTTAAGGTAAATGCCACATGTACCCATAGGAGTCTATCCAGAATAGAAAAGGCTCACTTTCAGGGTCTTGCAGGAGATAAACAACTGGAGAAGGGAGAAGAACGACAGCAGGGTGAGGAGGAAGCTGAATTATATGCAAACACCCCCGTTCGAATCCGGGTGGTTACGGTAGAGGGAATGACGAGAAGGAGGATTTCGTGCAAGGCAACGTCCTTTAAAAGGGCTCCCAGAGCGTCAAGACCCCCACCTGATGAATGGGTGAGTCAGGAAGGCCCAGCTCCACTTCACAGATGGGGAAACTGAGGTACGAGGCGGCGAGACGACTGGCCCGAGGCCTCGCTGAAAGATCTGAGGCGGAGCGGAGAACCAGAAGCACCGATTCTCTCAGGCGGATGCTCTAATCACGGGCTCCCCCCGCCCCTGTGATGGCGTAGACGGCCTCCGCCCCCCCAACTCACACACCCTCCCCGGGAGGGGCACTTCTCCTCAGCTTCCAAGGACAGGGTCAAAAAAGAGGGGCCCGAAGCGCTCCCGCAGTGATTTGCAGACGGAGAGCGTTGGGAGCGTGCGTCCCTTCAGTCCAACATGGCGGCGGCCGCGGCCGCCCCCCCACCCCAAGCCTCCCTCAGGGCCGGAGGCTCTCCCTCGGGGCCCTCCGGTGGGCGGGAAGACGGCCCAACCCCGCCAGGCCCCTTCTCGCCGCTGCCGCTGCTCGCTGAAGGAGTCACCTACCCGACATGACTAACGGCCGCAGCGCGGAGCCCCCAGAGCCCGCCGAGAACAAGGAATACGAGAGCCAAGCGGCGCGGCGGCCGGAGCTGTACTGAGGGCGGCGCGGCGGGCTGAGCCCGACTGCGGGGCCTCGGCAGCCAATCAGAGGGCAGTGGGCGGTACCACATAGCCAGGGCGCGAGGGGTGGTTCTCTACGAGTACCAGCCTCCTAGCCCTGAGGACTTCACAATGCCTCTCCGTCCTCCCCTCCGCGAACGGTACCATTATTGAGAGGGAATTGAGAAGAGAAAGTACCAATGCCGCGAATAGCATGGGGGAGGAAGTTGGACCTGGTCTCTCCCTCCCACCTATAGTGCCATTTCTCACTTTGATTGCACCCGACAGAATTCGAGGTTAGGAAGCGAAAGAGGGGAGACTTTATAAACACAGACTATTTGGTCAGAGAAAGCCTTTCTTCCCCTAAGATTTCGAATGGTATGCCCTAGTTCTCTCCTCTTTGGTTGCAGGCAGCTGGAGGCACCTCGGGGCGTTCTGTGTCGCCGAGCTCGGGGACGGAAAGTCGTGTGCGCCTCCAGGTCTAACTACCTTGTCAAGTAAAACACGGACTACAAGGCTGATACTGGAACAAACGTGTGCATTAAAACGAAAGCACACACACACCTGGTCCTGAGAATGTGGCGGGGTGGGAGGTAGAACCTTACTATTCGGGGCTGTTATAATTGGCTAACTCTATCAGGCACCTTACATCATCTCATTTAATTCTCACAACACACTGATGAAATAGTATCCTGACGTTACAGACGTGATTATTCACTTGCCCTAGGTCGCACAACTAGTAAATGGCCAACGTGGAATTCGAATCCTAGTAACCAGACACCAATGCCTGTGGGTTTAACCATTACGCTGTACTGCCTAGTAGGGATTTGAGTTCTAGAGTATTAAATGAGGTGAAAGAACATTTTCCCTGCGGGCTACGCGACATCTGAGTCAAGCCATAGATGATGAGAAGTGGGTAAAGTGCCTACACTAGTTGTAAAACAAGTAATTCCATACGTTTGGAGTTTACCTTCCAGGGATGAATGAGGATGATAGGTGAGGCCAGAAAAGTAGAGGGCTAAATAGCTGATACCTTGTAAAATATGGTATGTTAGGGTTTGTGCTTTATCTTGAAGGCAGTGGGGAGCCAGAGGATTTTAAAGGAAGGTCCCAGTTGCATTTTCAGGCTGCAGTATGAAGAACGTATAGAGTTGAATGTTTATAGCAGCGCTATTGACAATAGCCAAAGTATGGAAAAAGCCCGAATGTCCATTGACCTATGAATGGATAAAGAAGATGTGGGTGGTGTGTGTGTACACACACACACACACACACACACACACACACACAGGCAATGGAATGTTACTCAGCAATCAAAAAGAATGAAATCTTGCCATTTGCAACTACGTGGATAGAACTGGTAGGTATTATGCTAAGTGAAATTAGCCAGTCAGAGAAAGAACAATACCATATGACCTCACTTATATGAGGAATTTAAGATACTAAACAGATGAACATAAGGGAAGGGAAGCAAAAATAATATAAAAACAGGGAGGGGGACAAAACATAAGAGACTCTTAAATACAGAGAACAGAGGGTTGCTGGAGGGTTGTGGCGGGCGGGGGGGTGCTAAATGGGTAAGGGGCATTAGGGAATCCACTCCTGAAATCAGTTGTACTATATGCTAACTAACCTGGATGTAAATTAAACAATAAATTAATTAATTTTAAAAAAAGAATGTATGGAGGTGAGAGGTGCCTAAAAGCAGGGAGACCAATTAGGTGACCAATGCAATAATTCTGGTGAGAAATCACAGTGGCCTAGACTTAGGTTGTAGTTGTGGAGATGAAGGTAAGTTAAGATACTTACTTACATGATAGACAGGACAAGATCTAGTGACCAACTTAGGAGGGAGCAGCTAAGGGAGAGTAAAAATCTGGGCATGAATTCTGAGTTTTCCACTTGGACAAGTGGTCAGATGGTGGTATCATTCACTGTGATAGGGAACAGGAAGAGGAGCCAGTTGGGGGTGGAAATAGAGGGGTAAGTTCAGAATAACACCTCAGGCCAGAAAAGAAAAAGACATGAGGTCATCTCTCTTAATTATACTAGCAGTAATTGTACATTCCACTTTTGATATAGAGGGTCACAGAGCTCTCTGGATTGCGCCAAACAAGCAGGGTTAAAGGAATAAAAAGTCCTTCATGACTAAAAATGATTCAGTCATTCAGCATATACGATGAGGAAGGCAACCCAGAGGAGGAGATGATGGGCATGTGCAATAGCAGGAGAGAATTGGGTGAGAAATGGGGGAAACTTCTAGATTGTTCTTCCACTTTTTAAAATTTTACTTGCAGTTGGGTGTTCTTTTTTTTTAAGATGGAAATTCAAAAAGTGTTGCTCATCACTGACACTTTAAGTTTGTATCTCCATCCATTCATTCATGCATGCATTCATTCTTCTTCACTCAGCTGCCACTCCTGAGGTCTACTAGATGTCAAGCCCTGCAGGTTGGGAAATAGGAAGCACAATGGCCACTGACCCCCCAGGAACTGCAGTCTCATAAAGAGGAACGGTACAAATCTTTGATTCCAATAACTACTGCACGTGCTAGAATTGGACAATGCAGAGTGTCCTCTGAAAAGAGAGTAATGGCCCAGCCCACATGAAGGGCAGATGGGGTATTAAGGAAGGCTTCCTGGAGGAGATGCCTCCTAAACTGAGCCTTGAAGAAAGAACAGGAATTAGACAAGGGATGTGTATCAGGAATAGCATGCTGTGGGCGGAAAGGACTGTATTTGCAAAGACTATGAGAAAGCAAAATTCTGGGAATTGCAAATGGCTCTGTCTGTCTGGTCTGTGGAGTTGCACGGGTAGAGAGTGGTGATAAATGATAAATGGGTGAAAGAAGTAGACAGAAGCCACATCTTGAAGAGTCTTGTGTGCTTTGCAGAGGAACTTGGATATTAAATTAAAAACAATGATGGGGGGGGGGCACCTGGGTGGCTCAGTCAGTTAAGCGTCTGACTCTTGGTGTAGGCTCAGGTTATGATCTCAAGGTTCATGAGTTCAAGCCCCGTGTGGGGCTCTGCACTGACAATGCAGAGCCTGCTTGGGATTCTCTCTCCCTCTCTCTCCAACTAAATAAATAAACTTTAAAAAAAAAAAAAAATAGGGAAGGAGAGCCTGGCTGGCTCAGTTGGTGGAGCATGAAATTCTTGACCCCGGGGTGGTGTTCGAGTCCCACATTGGGCAGAGAGATTACTTAAAAATATAGAGTCCTTCACAAAACAGAAGAGACTCATAAATATGGAGCACAAACTGAGGGTTACTGGAGGGATTGTGAAAGGGAGGATGGGCCAAATGGGTAAGGGGCACTAAGGAATCTACTCTTAAAATCATTGTCGCACTATATGCTAACTAATTTGGATGTCAATTTTAAAAAATAAAAAATAAAATTTTTTTTAATGTTTATTTATTTTTGAGAAAAAGAGCTCATGAGCATGAGTGGGGGAGGGGCAGAGACAGAAGGAGACACAGAATCTGAAGCAGGCTCCAGGTTCTGAGCTGTCAGCACAGAGCCTGACCTGAGGCTCGAACTCACGAACCACGAGATCATGACCTGAGTGGAAGTTGTATGCTTAACTGACTGAGCCACCCAGGCGCCCCTAAATAAAAAATAAAATTAAAAAAATAAAGAGAGAGTCCTTCAAGGGGTGCCTAGGTGGCTCAGTCAGTTAAGTGTCTGACTCTTGGTTTCAGTTCAGGTCACGATCTCGCAGTTTCATGGGTTCAAGTCCAACCTTGGGCTCTGTACTGATGATGCTGAGCCATGGGGATTCTCTCTTTCTCCTTCTCTCTCTACCCCTCCCCCACTTGCATTGTCTCTGTCTCTCTCAAAATAATAAACTTCTATAAAAAAATAGAACCCTTTAAAATAAAATAAAATCCTTTAAACAAACAATAGGACACTTCTGAGGGATCTAATCAAAGGAGTGACATTTAGTTTTTTATATTCATTATTTCTTTTAGTATTCTGGACATCCCCGTGAAATAGGTCTTGCTGTTATCCACATTTTGTCGATGAGAACACTGGAGCTCAGGGAGATGAAACTCTACCAAGTTCATGCAGAAAATTAGGGACAGAAGCAGAGCTCATATCCAGGCCTTTGGACCAAGCACAAGGTTCTTTTTACAGTGTCCCTGGTCTCTCAAATGTGAAACCGAGAACTCCTTCCAAGTCTGTATTTCTCTGGAGCTTCTTTCCAAGGGCACTTCTCTACCACAAACTGACTTACAGATTGAGTTCTGTGCCCCCAGTCTTCCAGGCTTTTGCCTGGGGATGATTGTCTGTAACCACCTTCGACCTTCACCCAGTCATTCTTCAAGCTACAGGATCTTGCTCCCTCTGTATCCACTATCCTGGACTCACTCTGCATAGTCATAGAAGACAGCAGATACATTGCACACACCAGCTTTAGCAGAATATACCAGGGAAGGTCTTAGTACTGGGCCTGTTTGCCCCTGATGCATTCCTCAGATCCTCACTTGGAGAGCTAACCCCCGTAAGCTACATTCCAGTTTCAGAGAGTCCCTCAGGCAGTAGCTTCCAGCTAGAATCAGCCCCTGGGCATCCTGGTGGGAAATCAGATAGTAGAAAAAAGGGAGGAGCCAGGGTTATGTCTACCCCTCCTTCTCTGCTACAGGGGTGTCTCGGGCAGCAACTGTCTTCTTGAGAGATCATTTCTTTATAATAATAATATTATTATTATTAGAGAGAGAGAGTCGGGGAGAGGGGCAGAGAGAAAGAAAGAGAGAAAATCTTAAGCAGCCCCCACACCCAGCGAGGAAACCGACATGGGGCTCCAACCCACAAGCCTGGGCCAAAATCAAGAGTCGGACATTCAACCAATTGAGCCACCCAGGTGCCCCCAGAGATCATTTCTATTCATGGTCTTGGCTCCTGGGATCCTGTAGCCCCAATCCTCCCTTCATCCCTCCGTCCTATAGCTGGTAGAATCTTAGTGATGTTGATTAATTTTGGAGTTGCCTCCACCCCTCTTTGGCTTTCCAACCTTCCACCACCTGTGTAAGGTCTTATAGGCCCCTGTAAAGACTGTGAACTTTCCTAGAGTGAGAAGGGAAGCCAGGAGAGGGAGCCACTTAGCAGAGCCACCATAGGACAGTCTGACCTGTTTTACTGTGGTTGCTCCGGTTGCTGTCATGAGAGTGGACCGTAGGGGGCAAGAGAGAAAGCAGTAAGACTACTGCTCCCACCAGAGAAAAAAAAACAATGATCTTTTGAAACCCTATGGAACTCTCAGTTGCACCACATTATCCCAGGCTTGCCTACCTGATAACAGGCTGATTTGTTCTCTAGCTGGGTTGCCTGGTTCCCCTCTGAACTCCACAGTGCCCCACACAGTGCCTGAAACAGTAGGTACTAAAAAAAACAAAACAAAAAAAAAAAAACAAAAAAAAATAAACAATTTTTTTAAGGGAAGGAAGACAACCTTGTGTTTAATGAATGAATAAATAAATGGGGGTGGGGGGATGGCATGACTTGTCTTTCTGACTTGTCTGTAAGTTCTTCAAGCTCAAAGACCTTCTCTAGAACTTGGGCACAGAGTAAGTGTTCGTGAGTGTTGTTCAGAGACCGACAGCCTGTTCTGTGCCAGGTGTCACAGGCAGTAAGTAGTCCTAGCCATCATCACCACCTTCCCACCGCTATCCCAGGAGGTGTCCCTGGAACCCTGCTCTTCCAGCCTTCCTAGAGAGCAAGCATCCCACGAAGATTACTCCAAGGCTCTGCAAGGCAAGGGTTGATTTCTTGTAAATGACCAGCTACCCCATCCTCTGGACAGTGGCAGGCACTTCCTGTTTGGGGTGGAAAGGAACCAGACACTTTCCTGTTAGCAGGTCTTTTAAGCAAAGCAACAGATGCTGAGCAGGTCCTGGCCAGCCTTTCAGGCCAGATGCCTGGTGGTTAGACAGCCTTTATGTGGAAGGGAAGTGGGGCACAATGCCAGATTGGCTAGGCTTTTATTGTGCTCCTTGTAAGTCCCCTGGGTCCTGGTGTGAGTAAAAAACAAACCAGAAGAGGCTGCCGCCCTGCAAATCATGATGAGGGTTAGGAAAGACGGGCCTGCTCTGAGCCAGAGAGCTGTGGCTGGCAAGGAGGTGCTTGTGTGATTGTTCCAGGGCAGGCTTGTGTATGTCATCTGGATGTGAGTGTACCCCAGTGTGAACCTGTGTGGAGTATATACATGCATGTATGCTTGTGTCTGTGCACCCAGAATCCAGCACTTGACGGGATTATAAGTTATTGTCTAGCTTGCTCCCTATAGCAAATCAGGATAACAGAAAAGTTAGGACTTATTGTTGTCCCATTTTATTTTTTTAATTTTTTAAACATTTCGTATAGTTTATTTACTTTGAGAGAGACAGAGTGGAGAGGGTCAGAGAGAGAGAGAGAGAGAGAGAGAGAGAATCCCAAGAAGGCTCCGCACTGTCAGTGCAGAGCCCCAGTGCGGGACTTGAACTTACAAACCGTGAGATCATAACCTGAGCCAAAACCTAGAGTCAGATGCTTAACTGACTGAGCCACCCAGGTGCCCCATTGTTGTCCCATTTTAAAATAGCAGAAACTCAGAGAGGTTATTTGACTTGCAAGGGATAACAGAGTATGAAAAAGTCAAGATTCAAACCCAGTTTTGTCTCACTCCATATCTCTTGCTTTTTCCAGTCCTCTGGAGCGTGTGTGTGTGTGTGTGTGTGTGTGTGTGTGTGTGTGTGTGTGCTGGGAGGTAGATAGACAGGTACACTTGTGAGTGTGACCCAGACTCATGAGACCACATCCACATGTCAGAGAGGAAATTTCTTTTCCAGAGGGAGAAGTGGTTGCTAGAACTTCAGGGCTTCTAAAATTGAATCACAGCTAAGAATGCACAGAGGTTATGGTCAATAATGAATCCAAATTATCACAGCTAACATCCTCACAACCCTGGGGCATGCCTCCTCTTCAGGTCTCCCAAGCTGATCCCATGTCCTCATTCTTCTTGTTCCTATTATTGTGATTTGGGGAGGTTGGTCGTTCTGTTAGTGTCTTTCTCCAGAGCCCAGAATTCCTTTTGATAAAATCTACTTTGTGCTCCGCACACTTCCTGGGAAGGAGGAAGGAGCACAGACAAAGCTAATTGTTCCTCATATTATGAAGAGAGAAACTGAGGCCCAGAAGGGGCCTTGTCCACATCCATATATCCTGCCTGATTCAAGGGGTCCTGGTCAGGAAGACGACTCATTGGCCAGCTGTTGCCTTCTGTCAGAGAAGAAGGAATGGCCCAGGCAGCTGCCAGCCGCTCCCCGGAGCATGCAACAGACCCGAGCTCTGGCATGAGTTTCAGAGAAGTCTGTCCACTCTGGGAGAGTCAGGAAGCACTTTGGACCTGAAGTGAGCCCCAGTGCAGAGAGAGAGGGAGAGGAAGCAGCTCTCTTTGAAGAGGAGGAAAGGAGAGGACTGCCAGGCTAGCTGGGTCAGGAACTTGCTCAACCACAATGGAGAGGCAGGGAAGGAGAGAGACAGGCCTTTGGAAAACCTAGTCCTATCTTCCCCTTGAACATCGGTATCTAGTATTTAGTGATTCAGTAGGCCTGGAGTAGAGCTCAGGAATCTGAATTTTTTTATAATTTTTTTGAAGTTTATTTATTTTTGAGAGAGACAGAGCGTGAGTGGGGGAGGAACAGAGAGAGAGGGTGACTCAGAATCTGAAGCAGGCTTCAGGCTCTGAGCTGTCAGCACAGAGCCCAATGTGGGGCTTGAACTCACAAACCGCGAGATCATGACCTGAGCTGAAGTCGGCGCTTAACTGACTGAGCCTCCCAAGCACCCCAGGAATCTGAATTTTTAACAAGTTTCTCCATGCAGGTGATCCACTGATCCTTTGACTTGAAATGAGACAGCATAGTGTTTAAGAGCTATCTGAGTTTGAACCCTGGCTCCATTACCAGATTCATGACCTTGGACAAATTATATAAACTTTTTTTTTTTTTTTTTTGGAGAGAGAGAGAGAGAGAGAGCACTAACAGGGAAGGGTTAGAGGTAGAGAGAAAGAGAGAGAGAGAGAGAGAGAGAGAGAGAGAGAGAGAGAATCTTAAGCAGATTCCACACTGAGCCTGACACAGGACTTGATCTCACAATTGTGAGATCATGACCTAAGCCGAAATCAAGAGTCGGACACTTAACTGACTGAGCCACTCAGGCACCCCTAGTTTTCTCATCTTTAAAATAAGGATGCTTGTAGGGTGGCTCAATCACTTGAGTGTCCAACTGTGGCTCAGGTCATGATCTCACAGTTCATGGGTTCGAGCCCCACTTTGGGCTCTGTGCGGACAGTTCGGAGCCTGGAGCCCACTTCAGATCCTGTGTCTCCCTCTCTCTCTGCCCCTCCCCCGCTCACATTCTCTCTCTCTCTCTCTCTCTCTCTCTCTCTCTCTCTCTCCCCCCCCCCATCCCCGCTCTCTCTCTTTCAAAAACAAATAAACATTTAAAAAAAATTTTAATAAGGATGCTTATAATAGTAGCTTTCTCCCAAGGAAGCTGCAAAGATTCAATGACATGATTTACATAAAGCACATAGCACATACAGGGCACATGTTAATTTCTCAACAAGTATCAACCACTATTATTTGTTCCAACTCTTCATTCCCATCCCCACCCCCACTCCCACCGAAGGAGAAAATGAAGGTATTAGATTCACATAGGGACTTGTCATCACAGTATTGTTTTGCATGTGGCTGATCCAAAACTATTCTCCCCCCAGAAGAGTATCCCCGTCACTCTTCTGATGCCCTTGCTGTGGACTGAGCTTCTTCCAATAAACTACCCTCCCTTTCCCATTTTCCCTTCTTCCTCAGTGTCCCTCTACATAGCAGGCCACCCTCCTCCACCCCATCAAAGTGATTTGGCTCAGGATGTGTCCTGGAAAGTAAAAACATACGGCAGGTAAGTTGTGGAGCTGCGTAGGCCCCTGGATTCCTGAAGAAGATCAGAGAATCTGGTGCTCTGGGGCTTAGGAGTAAGCTTTGGAGGCAGAAGGGAACTGAAATTCCTGCTTACCCAGGCTCTAACTATGGAAACATGCTGTCTTTCTGGGAAATGGAGACATCCTGTCCCAAGATATGGTTGAAGCCCAGAATAAGTGGGCAAACAAGGCTCTGTTGTGCATAAATTCTTGCAGGCACTTTCAAGTCTGGATGGCATCTCCAAGTGACCACAAACAGGCAGACTGGGGACAAGTGAGGACAGGATGAAATAATCTAGCCAAGAATACAAGAGGAAAGTGGAGGAAGTCAACGTTCAAACAAAGCAGTGGTGCTAGTTTTCAAGGTCCAGGGACGATGGCTAGCCTGAGATGTAGAGAAAGGCCAGAGGGCCAGCTCTCTGAGTGGCTGAATCCTCCCAGTCACTCAGCCCTCCAGGGAAGCATTGCTTCCTGCCCTCCCCTCCCCTCCCAGTGCAGCTGAAATGGAGACCCTCTGGGATGTACTGGAGGGAGGGATGGAGAAATTCTGCCTGGAGAAAGAACTGGAAAACCGGGGATAGACTCCAGCTTGGCCCACAATGTCCTTACCAACTGGTGTTCCTCAGAGCTCGCTGCTCCAAAACAGAGTAGTATCTGGCCTTTCAAAATCCACTCATTGATGGGAAGAAAGTGGAATCCCCATCCACTGTTGGTGGGAATACAAATTGGTGCAGCCACTCAGGCAAACAGTATGGAGGTTCCTCAAAAAGTTGAAAATAGGGGCACCTGGCTGGCTCAGTCAGTAGAGCATGAGACTCTTGATCTCGGGACTGTGAGTTTGAGCCCCACATTGGGTGTAGAGATTACTTAAAAATAAACATTTTGGGGGTGCCTAGGTGGCTCAGTTGGTTAAGTGGCCGACTTCGGCTCAGGTCATGATCTCATGGTTTGTGGGTTCGAGCCCCGTGTCGGGCTCTGTGCTGACAGCTCAGAGCCTGGGGCCTGCTTTGGATTCTGTGTCTCCCTCTCTCTCTGCCCCTCCCCTGCTCATGTGCTCTCTCTCTCTCAAAAATAAACATTTAAAATGTTTTTAATGGGTATTGAGGAGGGCACCTTTTGGGATGAGCACTGGGTGTTGTATGGAAACCAATTTGACAGTAAATTTCATATATTAAAAAAAAAATTAAAAGTAAATAAATAAAAGCAAAAAAATAAATAAAATGTTTTTAAATAATATCTTTTTTAAAAATACTTTTAAAAAGTTAAAAATAGAACTACCCTATGATCCAGCAATCACACTACTAGGTATTTACCCAAAGAATACAAAAATACAATTCAAAGGGATACATGCACCCCAATGTTTATAGAAGCATTATCCACAATAGCCAAATTATGGAAACAGCCCAGTGTCCGTTAATTGATAAACAACCACCTCTAAAGAAGAGGTGGTTATATGCAATGGAATATTACTCAGCCATAAAAAAGAATGAAGTCTTGCCATTTGCAATGATATGGATGGAGCTAGAGAGTACTGAGTGAAATAAGTCAGAAAAAGACAAATACCGTATGAGTTCACTCATATGTGGAATTTAAGAGACAAAATGAATGAGCAAAGGGGAAAAGAGAGAGAGAGGCAAACCAAGAAGTAGACTTTTAACTATAGAGAACAAACTGATGGTTACCAGAGAGGAGGTAGGTGGGAGGATGGGTGAAATAGGTGAGACAATTAAGGAGTGCACTTGTGATGAGCACTGGGTATTGTATGTGTTAAACCACTAAATTGTACACCTGAAACTAATATTACACTGTGTGTTAACTGACTGGAATTTAAATAAAAACTGAAAAATAATCCACCTATTGGTCAAGGGCACTATATACCACATCATACCTGCAACCTTCAGACAACACACACACATACACACACACTCTGGGGTTACCGGATAAAGTAGGGGCCACCAAGTTAAACTTGAATTTCAGATCCTGGTGAATGTTTTAGTATAAGATGTCCCAAACATTGCACTGGCACATACTTATCCTAAAAAAGATTACTTGTCGCTAATCCAATACTCAAATTTAACAGGACATCCTGTATTTTTATTTGCTAAATCTAGCAACCCTACCCTACTCGCCTTCAGAATCTTCATCCTGTAAGCTCACCACGGGACTCTGCTTAAACCTGTAGGCTGTGTCACAGTTGTCCTGATCTGAGAGCCTTCCTTCCAGGCTGCCCCGCTAGACTGAAAACTCTCTGAGGGGAAGGCCCAGGCCTTGACCACCACCTCTGGGCCTCCGTTACAGGCAAGGACGCTCCTTATGAATGTACACAACGGCATCAGTGGAGAAGGGGCACCTATAGGATAAAACATACGTTATAACTCTATGCCCGCAGCGAGGCCCTGGCGGAGGGTTGGCAAAGGCCGCCTTTTATTCACTGGCCTGCGCAAAGGTGCGCCTGTTTCTAATTGGCTCGCCTGAGAGGACTGCCCCCTTTTCATTGGTTGGGTGGGGAAGTGGGCGTGGCCTGTTCCAATTTTTTAGCTCACGGAACCTCTCTCTCTAAGTCCACTGAAAGAGGTGCCTTTTTAAAATTTTAAAACTCTGATGGAGAGTGCCACCTGTTTTTGAAGTAACACAAAAACCTTCTGTGTACTACTAAGGCTTTAAGTCTTAGGATAAGAAGTCATTACATTTGCTTAGCACTTTAGACATTCCAAATTACACATATCAACTCCTGGAATCGCCACAATAGTCCCCTTGGTGGTGGGTAACATTGGGCCATTTGCATTTCACAGATTAGCAAATTGAGACTAGAAGAGCAGCAACCTGCTCGCTGTTACTCAGGCAGATAATAAAGACAGTTTATTTGTGTTTAGTGCGAGTTTAGCGAAGGCTCTCCACAAATCGCTTCGCTCCACCTTCAATACAGACTATGTGAAATATAAAGCGCAAAGCACTTTACTCTTGTTTTTTAAAATCTTCATGCGACTCTGGGAACTAAACATCACTTTGCTCTCATTTTATTGATGAGGAAACTGGCACTTGAAAGCAGTTAAATCCTTTGCCAAAAGTCACAAAGCTTCACTCTGCTATTTATTTATCGGGTACTGCACGATGTCAGGCAGTACTCAGTTACTTACAGATCTTATTTGCTCATTAAATGCTCCCTACAACCACATGACATTGGTATTCTCATTATCGCCATTTACTGATGAGAAAAATATGTTCAGAGAGGGTGAGTGACTTGCCCATGACCACGCAGACAGCAAGTTAGTTGAGGCAGGATTCACACGACTAGCAAAGAATCAGATCTGGAACTCAAACCCAATTCTTCTGATCCCAGCCCAGGGCTCCTTCTCTCCTAGCCCAGAATCTCTCTCCCTGCCAGCCTGACTGAAATAATCAGTGACCCTCTGGTAGGCCAGGACACCACCGTCCCGCCCCCGCTTGATCGAAGTCTTAGGGTAGCTACAGTCTCCAGAAGACCCCTCTTCCCCCGCCCTCCCCGGAGAGTTCGGATCAACTGGAGGTGGCTGGAGAGAGAACGGGTGGGCAGGGCGGCGGCGGGCACCGGGCCGGGCTCTGCAGCCGGAGGAAGAGGCTCCGGGACTGCGGCGCGTTCCAGCGGCGGAACGGAGTGGGTGGGGCCGGAGTGCCCGGCCCCCGCCCCTCCTCCCTCCCTTCCTCCCTTGCCTTCCAGGTCCCCCGCCGGCGACCCGCCGGCAGGCACTGCCTGGTCTGCACCACTTGGGGCCGGATCCCCGCGAAGCGGCCAGAGGGGCGGCCCCGCGCAGCGAGCCGGGGCCCCGGAGCGCCCCTAGGCCCTCCCTCCTCCGCGCGGGGGCGGCGCAGAGCTGGAGCATCCGCGGGGTCCCGGGCACCACTGACCGCCTCGGGCAGCCGCGCACTCAGCGGCTCCCCACGTGCCCGCGCCCCGTGGCGGGGGCGGCGGCGAGATGGCGGCGCGTGTCGGCCTCCTGCTGCGCGCCCTGCCGCTGCTGCTGTGGGGCGGCCTGGACGCCCAGCTCGCCGAGCGCGGAGGCCAGGAGCTGCGCAGGGAAGCGGAGGTAAAGGATGTGTGCAGGGCGGAAAGGGAGCCGAGGGCTAGAGACCCCCCAGAACTTTGCAGTCAGGTCACCCAGCCGTCCCATCTGAGCCGGCAATCTGCACTACCCTCCCGGTGTCCGCGCTCTACACACTTGCACACAAAGAGTCTGGGGAACATTCTCCCCCGTGCCAGGGCTGGGACCACCCAGGCACGCGGATCTGCATTGATTTTCCCGGACGGGGGAAGGAGGGAGCGACAAGATGGGACAGGCGGGCAACAACAGAGAGAGAAGTGGCCTCTGCACCCTAGTTTGACACGGACCTACTGCCCCTCACCGCCTAGGCTGGGGAGACTTGGCCATTCATTCATCCGATGCCCCGAGCCTTCCCAGAGGCTGCAAAGGCCCCCAGATTGGTGAGGTGGAGAGAGTACCGCTGACTGGCCAGGGACACAGGAGACAACACTGGCTTCCTGGGCTGGTACTGCCACTGAGCCAGCGGCTTGTCAGCGCCCAAGCTCGGGACTAGTTTCATAACCTGTAAAATGGGTAAGAATATTACATATAGTCTCAAGGATTGCTTCTAAGGAGCTTTGGAACAGTGCTTCAGGACCGAATTTGACAAAGGGGGCAGAGAGTTGGAGGTGAACCTTTAACACTTCCCATTTCACTTTCCTTCTTTTGGAATTCAGCTGCTTGCTGTAGATTGCACAAGGGGAACTTTTTGAAGGCAGGGGTGGGGATCCACTTGGGGTATCTATTTTCCAGATAAACATGATTGTAATAATACATCAGTATCCATCTCTGTCTGTATTCGCAAGATTAGAACTGGGGTCTCCACTATTTTAAGAAGTTCTAATTTTTTTTTTTTTTTTTTTTTTTTTTTTTTGAGAGAGAGAGAACGTGCCTAACACAAGCGAGGGAGGGGGAGGGGCAGAGGGAGAGAGAGAGATCTCAAGCAGGCTCCACTGAGGGCTTGATCTCATGAACCCAAGATCATGACCTGAACCAAAACCAAGAGTCCATCGCTTAACGGACTGAGCCACCCAGGTGCCCCAAGGAGAAGTTCTAAGTTCTTGAGCCCAGTGCTCTGCCCTGAGACTCTTGCTCCCTAAGAGCTTCTTTCCTGTTCTGAAACTGCCAGCCAAGAAATTCTCAGTACCTCCCATTCCTCTTCCTAAGAAGAGGCATGCTGAATCTAGTAAACCTACAGAATGAAGAGGCCCCCATTGAATGGCTCTTCATCCCATCAGCCAGCTCCCATCACTATTCTGGAATATTTGGAAATTACCTTATTTCAACAAGGGGGGTCCTGTGTCAAACTCCTTCACCTGCTCCCCTTCCAAGCACTGGTCTCTTGTTCTGTGCTCTCTGCTTTTGCATGTTTGGGAATCACTGTGTTTCACTGAATTTTGAAACTTACAACATCAAGTGCACAGTTCTCATGGCCCCAGGAGAAGGCTTCTGTCTACCAAGCCAAGTCCTATTAAGAGTCCCGCCCCACCTCCCCCAAAGTCTGGGTCCCAGACAATCCTTGGCAGGAGAACAGAGACAATATCTCTGCCACCCATGCCTGTGGTGGCCCCAGATGGAGAGAATTTTATCTTGGGGTGTGCTTGGGAAGCATAATACTAAGCAGATTGGGTCTCTTGCAGTCTATTTAACATAAATTGGGGGAAGGGGATTTTTACCTCTGAGAACAAGAAATATTTTAAATGTATAAAAAATCCTGGAAAAGTGTAATGGGTGTGTATGCATCTTTATATGCCTAGGCATGTACATATGTATGTATATATAATGCAGATTGGGGGGTGTGAGTGTGTCTGTGTGAGCTTCTGTATATGGTCAATTGCATCAGCTTCAGTGTCAGACAGACCTGTGTGCAAACCATAAGTGAATCATTTAATCTCTATGAAGTTTTCTTCTCTGTACAGAGGAGGTTAATAATAAATGCCTATTTCATAAGACTGCTATGCGGCTTCGTTGAGATAATGTATATAAAATGCTCAACACAATGCCCAGTCCATAGAAAGCAGTCTATAAAAGGAAGTTGCTTTCAATATTGTTGCTGTTATTATTTATCTTTATCATTATTTTAGAGAACGGATTAAAGTCCTGGCTTGGTGACTTAGGTCTCCTAAAACAATAACACAGGGCAAAATATGTGAGGCAACTATTTTCAGCATCGGACAAGAGGCAGCACAGGGCTATAATTCCTAAGAGATGGTGTTGCAGTTACTATGGCTACATTATAAATGACCCCAGAACTTAGTAAAGTCAAACAAACATTTATTATGTTCATAGATACTGTGGGTCAGAATTTCAAACAGGGCACATAAGAGCAGCTTGTCTCTGCTCTACAATGTCTGAGGATGGGATCATCTGAAGGCTCGCTGGCTGTCAACTGGGGGCCACGATTTTCTCCTATGGGCCCATCCACATGGTTTCTCCATGTGGGCTGGTTTGGGCCCAAATGTGGTGGCTGGGTCTCCAGGATGAGTGTGCTGAGAGACAGAGAGAGGGCAGAAGTCCTATCCTCTTTATGACTGACACTAGGAAGTTGCACAGCATTGCTTCTGCTGCACCCCATCGATCGGCTGGAGCAGTCACAAGCTCCAGATCAAGGGGAAGGAACACAGACCCCACAACTGGTGGCAGGAGTGTTGAAGTCATTGTAAGAAGAGCATGGGAATGTTCTTATTGTTGTGGTCACTTGGGGAAATACAACCATCCACAGAAGGGAACCACACAAAGTGAGCCCCGTGATCACCCTGGCTCTTTGCTCAGGTATAATTCCCTGACTGCGGTACAGAGCTAGACCCCCAAGCAAAGCACAGCACTCCTGCTGAGCTTGTGGGCAAAGTTCAGAATTCAGGACAGAGAAGGAAAGAAAGAATAAAAACCAGCTGTGTGATCTTGAGCTAGTCCCCTCACTTCTCCAGGCTACAGTTTCCTCCTTTGTTAAAATGAGGGAGTAAAATTTCTTAAATGACTCTCCCAGAGCTAACATTCTTTGGCTTTGGTGTGTTTGTGTGCCAGTGCCTGTATGGGTGTGTGAGTGTGTGTCCGTTTCATCTGCCTGTGTGTCCATGTCTGTCTGTGTGCATGTGTCTGCATTCCCATTCCCATGTCTCCGTATTTATCCCTGCGTCCTGTGTGCATGGCTGTATGTGTCCCTTGTATGCATTCAAAGTAATAAAGTTGAGGGTTTTGCAAAGTGGGCTTTGCCTAGGAGGAGACTGACTGCTCACAAAGCTACATTATGAACAAGTTCATTGTTGCCCACTTGGGAAAACTAGGGCTGCTTACGAGACACTAGTGAGCAGGAAGGGCCTCCACTGCTGAGTTGCAGGATTGAGAGTTGATGAATGACCTCATCACCCTGGCCCCCCTCCTGATCCCAATCAGGCCCTATTCTGTTTTTGGGTGACACAGACTGTCCCAAGGGATCTACCTACTGTGCTGTGCTTGGACCTGCTTTAAAACACCCAGGTGGTACATCCAAGACCTGCCTTCCCCTTGGTGGTCTATGCATATCTGCATAGCTACTCCCGTTGTGTCAGTACAATAAGGGGCTGGCTAGTTCATTTCTCCAGGGAAACATTGGAGCTTCTGTGGAGTCTCCACCCCCAGATGCAGTGTCTGTTTCTCATACCCCAGAGCTATTCATTTGACTTTTTGTGAGTCAGAAGCCTAGAAGCCCGGGCGTGGAAGCCATTCCTCAGCTCAGCTCAGTGACTCATGGATGCAGGGTAAATAGAGGCTCTCAAGGGTCCCAGAGAACCATGAGTTGGTGGAAAAGCAGTAGTCAAAACAGTAGAAAACCAAGAAATCTAGCAAAAGCTGGGTGGTGGAAGCAGGAACATAGCAGCAAGATAGGTAGACAACTCTGGTTAGAGCATGATTTCATGCCCTAAATTTAGCCCTGCAATCCTAGTGAGGACCATTCAGTATGATTATTTGGCGTTAGAAGAAGTACAAGAGGGGTCTGGGTGGAGACTGACCAGCTAATTTTTTCCAACTTCCTTAAGGATGCAAAATGAAAGAAGCGGGGAATACAGCAAGAGATATCAAAGCTACTCCCAGACAGAACTTTGTGAATATGAGACTAGGGACAAGGGAAAGAGGGGGGACAGGCAGGGAGTCAGAGGGAAGGGGAAACTTTGCCCAAAATAAAGGGAAAGGGTCTGAGCTGGTCCTACTGCCCTGGGGCCTTCCGTAGACTCCAGGAGCCAGAGAACAAAGGCAAAGCATCCCGGAAACATGTTTGTCTTTGGGAAGGAACATGCTTGAGTCCTGATGAATGAATACCTGTAGCTTGTCAGAAGACCTGTTTGGGGTGTGATGGGAGATGTGATCCCAGCTTCTATTGAAAGCCAGAGTCCACCACCTAAACATCTTCTTTCCTCTGCTCTGCCCCTGAACCTGCTTGCAGAAGAGGTGGGAGGAATCCAGCTAGAAACATCCCCAGCTTTGCCTTTTTCTCATTTAAGAATTGTCTCCCCAGTGGAGAGAGCAGGTTGGAAGCTTTGCCTTCAGTTTTAAAGCTTCTGAGTCACTTGTTTGAATGTCAAATAAGACATCCAGGGATAGGTAGAGAGGATCTGAACTCACTTAGGATCCTTTAGCAAGGCACTGCTTGCTCTCCTGAGACTTTCTTTCCCCATCTTTAACATGGGATTAGCAACACCCATCCTGCCTATGTTCTTGCAAGGTGATTCTGAAACTCAAAGGTGGAAACCCCTTAAAAGCTCTGCACTAGTCAAGGACTCACTGTGTTCCTGATTACCAGAAAATATTTTTATTTCTAGAACATGCCAAGGCAGAACACCAACTATCATCCCTTGCATCTTGACTTGGTTAATAGTGCTCAAGATGTATTGAATGACAAAGATAATCACAGAGTCACTCTGGAAAGAATGAAATCACAATGAAAGGTGATACGAGATGAAATAAGTCACAGGTAAAGCAACATGGTTTCTGCATGAGCTTGCCATTTTGCAATTTAAAAAGTCTTGGTCTCAGTTTTGCTCCTGCAGTTCTTTGATACTGAGGGTATCACGGCCACTCTTTAGATGTAAGACTGGGCCCTGCCCTTCCTAGACTTACCTAACACAGTTCCTTTCTAGCAATAACTCTCTGTGACTATAGTGGGGGACACAACGTTTTTAATGGGGCAACTATCATAAAGCTTTCCCAAGGCATGTACTTACTGGATTTTTACCACACTCCTGTGAGAAACCTAAAGCATTCTTACCCCCATGTCACACTTTGAGTCACAGAGAGGTTAAGTAACTTTGTCATAGTTCACGTAGCTAATCAGTTACAGAGGCAAGGTCATGATGGTAGATTAAGGTGGAGTACATTTTAGCTCTAATCCAACTCTCTCATTCTATGGAAGAAGAAACTGAGGCCCAGAGAGGCACAGAACTTGCCTAAGGACACACAGTTCTTAGTAGCAAAGGAATAAAACTCAAGACACAGCCCAGTGCTGTTGCCCTGGCAGGCCAATGACTCAGAATTCTCGACTCAGGCCTCAATTCATTTTGCTACACCTCATTGCTAGTCTTGCCTTGATACAAAATGACCAGAATTTCCCCATCCCTCAAGCACTAAAGGGGCTGGGCTCTACACACCCTCCCAAAGCAAGTCAGGACAGATGCAAGGCTAGAACCCCAGAGTTCCAATTCCACTCAGCTTCCTGGGTCCCAGGGAGAATCATTTTCATTTTACCCAGACACCACAGCCCCTCCCAGGACTTCTTAGAGACGACTCCCCGGAGAGGCGGCCCCAGCCCTGAGCAAGTGGGTGAGGCAGGTTGTCACAAGCTTCTAGGTCTGAGCAGGGTGAATCACGGAAGGGCACAGTCCTCCACCTTCCTCTCTGCTCAGTTCAAGCGTTGGGATCTGCAGGAGAGAGGATGGGTGGAGAACAGGGAAAAGAGAAAACGTGGTGTCTGGAACTGCAAGGCTGAGAGGAGCTGCCAGGACACAGCCTCCATGGGGGTGACCCCAAGTGGAGCTCAGGGGGTCCCTAAGAGATCCCAGGAAAAGCCCTAGGAAAATGACAGCCCAGAAGGGAAATGACACCTCCAAGGTGTTAGTGATCAAGCTGGAATGAGAACAGGAGCTCCACCTCCTAGTCCTGTGTCTCTTCCTGGGATCCCTTGGCCACACTGTCACCTGCCCCACACCCCTGCTCTTTATCCCATGCAGACAGGGCATTTCTGTCACCTTGGCAGGCAAAAACTGAGGCTTGGCAAATGAGCTCACAGAAGAGAGTTAGGGGACAACACCCAGGGATGTGGCTCTGCCTCCTCTCTGCAGGACTTTAGAGCCCTCAGCACTGAGGACATGAAGGGGCCCCTTCTTATATGTAATTTTAAAATGTTCATATTAAAAATATTAACGTTCATGGGGCGCCTGGGTGGCTCAGTTAGTTAAGTGTACAACGTGGGCTCAGGTCGTGGTCTCAGGGTTCGTGAGTTTGAGCCCCATGTCAAACTCTGTGCTGGCAGCTCAGAACCTGGAACCTCCCCCCTCTGCCCCTCCTCCCTCGCTTGTGCACTCGCTCTCCCTCCCTCTCTCTCTCTCTCGTAAATAAACATTAAAAAATTAATGTTCATATTAAAAATAAAATAAGTATAAGGGAATCCTTAAGTTCTGATCATTGCTATTATAATATTTTAGTGCTTTTATGGAAATATAGAATGTCAAATTCTTAAAATTTATTTTTCTCATTCCTTTGTTGTCTCTTGGCCTGGTCATGTGCTCACACAGCCTCCTGGGAATTCAGCTCTGGCTTGCAACCCGCAGGGTCCCAGAGACCAGTCAAGAAGAGAGGCCCAGGATTTCCTCTCTGAAGGACCCCTAAAAAAAAAAAAAAAGGCCTCCACCCCCATCCTGCCCTCCACACCACCGTGCCTGCCAAAGTACCAGGCGCGGCAGCCCAGCCAGGAAACAGGAGACGCCGCTAGTCAGTACCCCCTCCCTTCTCCTGCACTGTCCAAGGCCTCATAGTTCCAGAACCAGAGCCAACTTTCTGATAAGGGCTGGGCGGGCTTGCGGGGAGGAGCACAGGGAGTGCCAGCTTGTTAGCCTGTGACCCAGCCTCTCCCAAGTCACTCGGCAAATCTGCTTCTAAGGGACATTGATTTCCTGGCTTCCTTTAGAAAGCCTGGCTGGGCACCTGGGGCACCTGGGTGGCTCAGTTGGTTAAGCGTTGAACTTCAGCTCAGGTCACGATCTCATGGTTTGTGGGTTCGAGCCTCGCATCGGGCTCTGTGCTGACAGCTCAGAGCCTGGAGCCTGCTTCAGTTTCTGTCTCCCTCTCTGTCTGCCCCTCCCCACTCGTACTCTGTCTCTCTCTATATATAAAAAATAAACATTAAAAAAAATTGTTTTAAAGCCACTCTATCCATCCTCACCGAGGGAAAGGGAGGAGGCAAGGAAGAGAATAAGGTACCTGGCTGGGGTGAGGCAAGTCTAAGATAGAGCACCTGAATGGAGAACAGAGGTGTAACTGCCTTGTTCAGAGCGTTCGTTTCCCATCTTGTTAGATGGGTTACATTCCAAAAGTCTGTTAGGTTTCTACTAAGGTAAATCAACTAGATCAACTGTTTATTGAGTATTTACTATGCACGCTAGATGTCCGTTGCTTTACTTCATCCTTCTGAGAATCCTTTGAGGCTATTCTTGTTTTCACATTGTGGGTAAAGAAGCAGAGGCTCAGAGATGTTAAGTAGTTTGTCCCTGGCCACCCAAAGTCAGGGTCAGGAACAGATGCTTGATTCCAACCCTGGTGGCTAGTCCATGATGCCACACTATTTTAGGCAATACATAGTCTCCAGATTAAGCCACTAGAACCCCTTTAATCCATTATGCATCCCCAAATAGTATACATTTGGAAAGAGAAAAAAGAAAATAGTACTGAAATACTAATAAATTAGTGCAGGAAAATAATCAAATGGACTTGGGGAGTATTCTTTTGTCTAGAATAAGGGTTCCTTATGGGAACCCTTTATTGAGAAGAGGATGTGGAGGTCGCTGAAGGCGGATATAATGAAATTCACAAAACAGAGGCTGGATACTTGCAAACGCTTAGGAACTTGCCCATCCTGGCTCTTAGTGTCTCATTTCATTCTCTGTTTGCACTTTTTCCTTGAAACAGCAGCTGTGATTGGAATTGATTTAAGAAATACAGCAGGAGCGCCTGGGTGGCTCAGTCAGTTAAGTGCCAACTTTGGCTCAGGTCATGTTCTCGAGGTTCATGAGTTCAAGCCCCATCAGGCTCTGTGCTGATAGCTCGGAGCCTGCTTCAGATTCTGTGTCTCCCTCTCTCTCTGCCCCTCCCCCTCCCCCGCTCATGAGAGCACGTGTGCACTCTCTCTCTCCCTTAAAAATAAAATAAATATTTAAAAAATTAATAACAATAAAAAAAGAAATACAGCAAAGAGGAGCACCTGGGTGGCTCAGTCTGTTAAGCATCCAACTCTTGGTTTCAGCTCAGGTCATGACCTTGCAGTTCATGAAATTGAGCCCCACATTGGGCTCTGTGCTGACAGCACACAGTCTGCTTGGGATGTTCTCTCTCCCTCTCTCTCTGTCCCTCCTCCCCTGCTCACTTTCTCTCTCTCTCTCAGAATAAGTAAACCTAAAAAAAAAAATATATAGCAAAGAAAAGTGAGTGAGAGGACAAGGAAGACAGAAAATTATTTCCATATAGGTAACACAGCAAGGAGGGTAAAATTGGAGACACAATGTGTGTCTGCATAAGAATTAAGCAGCTGAGGTGACATTTCTTTTAATCCATTGATGAGGCTTTTCACAGTGACAAGGGCAAGCAGGGAGCCAAGTGCATCGTTTCCCAGAAGGGTAGGGCTGGTGATAGGTGAGGACAGTGAGTCACACACTTCTCTCCACTGGCCTCCAAACACATGGCTGCGGGGAGAGCAACTTCCAGGTGTGTGAGGACAGGCAGTGTGTAACAGGCATTTGGGCCACAAGATGTTCTCCAGTTACACTAATTTCCCCGGAGGATCACATCCAGCTGTGATATCATAGTGGTCACATCATCTACATGCTGGAAGATTCTAGCTTCTCCCCTGAGCTTCAGGATCATACAACCAGGGCTGCCTGACATCTGAGTGTCCATCTTTGTCCCAACCACCCCCATCTGTTCCCCTCCTTGGTTTCCTCATACAGTCTATAGCATCGCCATCCAAGGCAAAACTTGAAGAGCCATCCTGGATTCCTCTCTTTCTTTTAAAAAAAAAAAAAACAAAAAACTTTTTTTGTGTTTATTCATTTTTGAAAGAGAGAGACAGAGCGCAAGCAGGGGTGGGGCGGAGAGAGAGGGGGACACAGAATCGGAAGCAGGCCCCAGGCTCTGAGCTGTCAACACAGAGCCCAACGCAGGGCTCGAACTCATGAACCATGAAATCATGACCTGAGCCGAAGTCGGACGCTCAACCGACTGAGCCACCCAGGCGCCCCCAGGATTCCTCTCTTTCTTTCATTCCCCACAATTAACCCGTCATCAAGACCCAAATAAAACTCCCATTTCCTACCTTGGTGACAGTCCTGCCTCTCCCTGTGGCCTCATCCCACATACTGCTTCTTCACACTTCTGTGTTCCAGCCTTCCTTCCACTCTTTGGACGCAGCAACATCGTTCCTAGCTCAGGGCTCTGCATTGGCTGCTCCTCTGCCTGGAATACCCTTTCCTACCTCATTGCATGGCCAGCAACTTCTCATTCTTTAGGGCTCACATAAACTCTCAGCTCTTCAGATGGTCCTTCTCTGACCTGGTGGTCCTTCTCTGACCTGGTCCTTCTTCCTCCTGGTGGAAACTTTCTATTTAAGTTATTCTCCATCACATCGCCCAGTTTCTTTTCTTTATAGTACCAAAAGTGCCCCCTTTACTTGTTATCTGGGTTTCTATTGTCTGTTTCTATCCACAAGTGTATAAGCTCCTTTAGGGGTATCTTGCTGACCATTGCAGGGTACCTAGTACATTGTATGAATTAACAAATGAATGCATGAAAACAGAGTGTTGCAGGTTCCTTTTTTTTTTAGTGTTTATTTATTTTTGAGAGAGAGCGTGTGCACAAGCAGAGGAGGGGCAGAGAGAGAAGGGAACAGAAGATCTGAAGCAGGCTCTGTGCTGACAGCAGAGTGTACAATGTGGGATTCGAGCCCACGATCCGCGAGATCATGACCTGAGCCAAAGTCCAATGCTTAACCGACTGAGCCACCCAGGCGCCCCATGTTGTAGGTTTCTAATTCAAACAGGTGTATTTAAATCATCTCTACACCCAGCAAGAGACTCAAACCCACAACCCTGAGATCAAGAGTAGCATGCTTCTCTACCTGCACCAGCCAGGCACCCCCCCAAAACGACTTTCCTAAGGAGCCAAATTTTTAGACAAACCGTAGAATTGAGAGCAAGTGCATTTGTTGTTCACAGGGCCTTAAATATATATGGCGGAGGGGGGGGGGGCGGGGGATGGGATTGTTTAGGAAGAAGCCAGAATTAGAAAGGGAATTAATTCCCAATCCAGGCATGACAAAGCCCACAGGTGACCAGCCCAACTTCTGATCAATACAGGGCAACTCCCTGAGCATCTGGGTGGCTCAGTCGGTTGAGCATCCAACTCTTGATATGGGCTCAGGTCATCATCCAGGGTCATGGGGTATAGCCCCGCATCGGGCTCTATGCTGAGAATGGAGCCTGCCTGGGATTCTCTCTCTCTCTCTCTCTCTCTCTCTCTCTCTCTCTCTCTCTCCCTTGCCCCTCCCCACCTCTCAAAAAAAAATAATAATAATAATAATAATACGGGGCAGCTCCATAGAGAGGAGAGATGCTTCAGGAGCAGAGTTGAGGCATATGAACAGCGTATATTTATATTTATAATAGCTACTCTGTATGGACCCCTCCTAGGTGACAGGCACTGTGTTGAGTACTTTGTATTCACTATTGTGATTAAGCCTCACCAAAAAGCCTGTAAGCTATGTACTATTTCTAAGCCCCTTTTACGGATAAGAAACCTGTAGTTTACAGAAATAGCTTGCTAACTGAGATTAAAACCCAGGCCAACGTGACTCCAGAGCCCCTAACTCCACTGTGCCGCATGCCCTGCTGTGATTGCTGACCATGCTGTGAAATATGCTGGGTGGGGACTGCTTGGCCAGTTTGAGAATGAAGGACACTAATGTTCAGAAATATTGAGTGACTTGCCCAAGACCATCAAGTTAGTCAGTGGTGGCCAGGAACTGAGTCTATATCCTTCTGACTTTGGTCCTAGGACTCCTTCCCCTTTGTTGAGATGAAGGTGAGATTGGGCATGATATATGTGCCACCGAGTCTCAGAGACCAAGGGAGGGGAAAGGATGCCACACCATGGGAAGGCTGACACTCCTTTCTCCCCCAGGCATTCCTGGAGAAGTACGGATATCTCAAGGACCAGGTCCCCAAAGACCTCACCTCGACAAGATTCAGCAATGCCCTCAAGTAGGATGGAGGGATGTGGGGAACTTGGGGTTGCTGGAGGGCAAAGCTTGGGTAGCCTCCTCCATCTTCCTGGGAGGCTGGCCTCCCACCTGTGTCCAAGGGCCACACTCCATGGCTCCCTCCCTTCTCTGTCCCCAGGGAAATCTCCCTGCCCTCACCTCCACCCCCTACCCTTGCTCTGTGACCCTTTATCTCAATTCCTCCTGACAGAGAGTTCCAGTGGGTGTCCCAGCTGCCCATCAGTGGCGTGCTGGATACTGCCACCTTGCGCCAGATGACACGGCCCCGCTGTGGGGTTGCAGACACAGACAGTCAGGCGGCCTGGACGGAGAGGATCAGTGCCTTGTTTGCTGGACGCCTGGCCAGAATGAGGCGGAAGAAACGCTTTGCAAAGCAAGGTGAGTGAGCCCTGTTTAAATCTAGCTGAGCTGGGATTCCTCAATACCTGGAAGCCCCGTGGCCGGAGAAAAACCCAGTTCAGCCTCCAAGGGGCTTTGTCTGTAAACTCTTCCCTAGGGCGAGAGAGGGGTGAGCAGTGGGTAAGCAGTGGGTGAGCAGGACCCCTCAACTAGAGGGCCGTGTTTGTGAACACAGACATTTAAAGCAGAATTACACCCACGTTGATGAATTTTCATTGGGCACATATTTTCCAGAGCAAACCCCATCAAGCCCTCCATCAGTTTGTGATGCAGGGCAGTTCAACTGTTGCCAACATTTTGCTTTATAGTGTCCCAAAGTTATTTTCGTCAGATTCAATGCCTTTTTCACAAGAATTCTTCAACAAGGACATGACCTATTGATCAGTTTTATTTTGTCTACAGCACATTTTAACAGCTTTGTTGAAATATAATTCACATACCATAAAATTTACCCGTTTAACAAGTACAATTCAATGGGTTTTAGTATATTCGCAGAATTGTGCAACCATTACCACCATCTAATTCCAGAACATGTTCATCACCTCAAATAGAAACCCCATGCTCGGTAGCAGTCACTCCTCCTCCCCCTCCCCTCCCCCCTACCTCCTATCCCCTCCCCACAGCCCCTCCTGGCCACAGGAAATCTACTTTCTGTTCCTAGTGGAACAGATTTGCCTCTTCTGGACATTTCATCACAGCTCATTTTACACACCACAGTTTCTGCTATTGTGATTTTCCTTTCGTAGTTTTGTTTTTATCTTTCCTTCTCCTCCTCTTTCTCCTTTTTGTCCAAATGCAATCTTCCAGGGTCAAAAGTTACAGATCTAAGATTTACGAAGATTTGATTACTTCTAGCAATTCTTCATCGATAACAGGTTTCACTGTGTGTGGTTTTAACATCTTGTTTGTACTAATTTTCTCTGATCGATGTCGGCAGTTCTTAAGATTTCCAACAAGATAGGCTTGTTCAGTCAGGCTTTCATCTACAATTGAGTTTTTACCATGAGCACTTTGGGTCATTGCCTCTTTTAATTTGCATTAACCACTTTCGCCGACGATATCTGTTATGAGCAGATCAGGAGGCACATAGGTCGTTTTTATTTCTTAGCTAATCCAGAAGGAAGTCGTGGGCGGCTCCCCTTAGCTACTGGAGGATGGCAGCGATGGGGGCCAGACTCTGGCTCCAGACATCCTTGGTGTCGACCTGTTCTGCATCCCACTGTGTTTCTGGACAGGCAAGGTGGAAGGCTCAGCCTTCCTGGAGCTGGGGCTCTGGGTTCAGCAGTGTGTCACTGCTCCATTTCCTCACCCAAGACCCAGGCCCTTTCTGCCTGCAAGGTAGAGATGGGCCCTGACCACCCAGGGGAAGGGGCTTGCAGTGGAGGGTGGGGGCAGCCCCAGACACAGTCTCAGCATGCCACCACCAGGCTAAAGGTGGTCTCCCAGAGAACTGGGACGATGCCTCCTGAGCATCCAGGAGCAGTAGGGAGACTTCCTTCTGGCGACATCTTCTCATGCCTTCTCAAGGGAGTATCTGAATCCGATGGAGTCCATTTGTCGCTGTTTAATTTGGAGCCTCCATCTGGGACAGAGATTCAAGCTAAGGCATCTCCCAGGCAGGTGGCCTTGCCCTGCCAGCCTGGCCCCATGCCACTGTCTGACACTGACCCCTGGCCCAGACAGCAGTGGCCAAGTTGGGCAGGGACTGTCCCTCTTGCTCACAGCGTGACCCGAAGAAGCTTGACATCCTTTATCCCCTAGGGGAAGAGGTTCCCTAGAAAGGAACTGTATGCTTGGTAGACACTGAACACTTCCTATGTTTTCCTTAGGAAAGAAAATGTAATAATAACAGTTGACCCTTACTGAGCATTTATGATGCGCCAAGCATGGTTCTAAATGGATTAACTCACTTAATCCCATAACAACCCTGTGAGATGGGTGCCATTTATCCTCATTTTACAGTTAGGCAAACTAAGGGACAACGAGCTTGGGGAACTTCCCCAGGGCCACATAGCCAGGGTGTGGCCAAGCCTTCTTGTCATTGGGAAGACTGAGTGAGATTCCACATGTGAAAACCCCAGAACATGGGTAGGTGCTTTAAAAATGTGGATTTCCAGGCCCATGACTGTCTATTCTGTGGAGAATGCTATGTTGACAAAGTCGGGTTCAAGGGTACAGTTGCCGGACAAAATACAGGATGTCCAGTTAAATTTGAATGTCAGATGGACAAAAAATAATTGTTTTGTTCTCACTTTTTATTAAAAGAATTATTTGTTATTTATCTGACATTCAAATTTAACTAGGTGTTCCATATTTTTAATTGCTAAATCTGGCAACCTCATTCTGAATGTCTGGTCCGCTCTGTGCCTGCAGGGGAGATTTTCAATCCCCCTTGGTCCTTCATGGAGCTGGTGGGGGGTTGGGGCTGGTGGAGGTTGGGGGGCGGGGCACAGGGGTGAATCTGGTGGGGGTGGAGGGGATACAAGGGTGAATCTGGTGGGGGTTGGGGAGGCACAGGGGTGGATCTGATGGGAGTTGGGGGACATAGGGGTGAATCTGGTGGGTTTGGGGGACACAGGGGTGAATCTGGGGTGGAAAAGGAAGGAGAAGTGAATGGATATTTACTGAGCACCTACCATACGCCCAGCAGCTATATGTTGCCATTTCATTTGCCATTTCATTTTTACCAGAAACAAGTCTTATAAATTGCACTTTGCAAATAAGGAAACTAAGGTTTGGAGAGATTCCATAATTTGCTATGTAAGGTTATAAGCAGAAGTACTGGGATTCCAACCCATGCTCTTTCCTCAGTATCCATTGCCTGTTAGACGTCAGGACTCCAGGGTCCTCCCCCAGCGAGGTGTCTGCACTCCTCCTGGTGTCCTTTACCTTTCCTCTTCCCTTTTGGATTTTGGAGCAAGGGTGTGGGGGATGCACTGCCAGGTGCTTCTGTGGCCTAGAAGTCGCTACAGAATCCAGCCTTGCCTGGCCCGGAGTTCAGGATGGGGCCGGAGGCGGCCAGCCTGCTCTAGGATGGACAGAGGGCTCAGGCTGCTGGCCAGGGCATTCCTTCCTTCCTGGCGGGCACACCAACAACCCCTCCCAAGAAAAATTAGCCATTTTCTTCTCTCAGTCCTGTTCCTGTTTGTCCTCCCCATCCTCCCCCAAACACATGCACACACACACACACACACACACACACACACAGATTCAGAGGATTTTTATCCTGCGAGCTGTCACCTTCCCTGGCTACCTATAGTGAGAGAAGTGCCCACCCTCTCCCTTTCTTGTCCAGGGAGTAAGCCTACCCTCCCCCACCATTGGCAAAGAGGCAGAAGGAGCTGCCTCACACTTCTAGAAGCTTGAAGGTGGGCGGGGAGAGTCTGGGGGTCAGACATCCACAGTGAGGTGTGGAAGTGCCCAGCGCCAGCCAGTCCAGAGCCCTCTGAGGCACCTCTGGACCCCAGACCTTCCCTCTGCCTTTCTTTTCTCCCTCCCTTCCTAAGAATCCCTCCCTCTTCCCTCCCAGAGGCTGGGTCACTGGGAGGGGTTGGGTGGCCGCCAGGCCAAACAGGCCCAGGGAGGCAGCATTGCCTTGAATGGAGCTTGGCTCAGGGTGGGAGAAAAGACCCGCCCCTCCCCCACTTCCATGGGGGATGAAGGGGGGCGAGGGGGAGGGAAAGGGCATTCAGCTCCTCTGCTCTCTACCACCCTCCCTTCCATCTGGAGAATTTCAGCTCATGCAGAGCCCCTGTTTTGACCGAAAGGAGCCATGTTTACACAAATGTACAAGCCCTGAGTCTTAGCAAATGTGCCTGCTTACCTGTGTGGTATAGTGGAAAGTGCACAGTGTCAGATGTCAGGGCCTGGGCTCAGGGCCTAGCCTGGCTACTCACTCATTCTGTGACCCTGGACAGGTCCCTTCCCCCTGGTCTCAATTTCCCGAGAACACAGCAGAGAGGTTGGTAAGGAGATGGCCAACCTTCCATGACTTTAGCCCTCTTCCCCAGTTTGGGCAAGGACTTCCCCAAGACAGAAGGACAGCAGGTCTGAATCTTCAATTGTTCCTCCAAGGAAAGAGAGGGCTGTGCTCACTGGCCTGGCCACCTCCTTGTCACCCATATATCAGGAATTCTGGTCCATTTGGGAAACTGGGGCCCCCAAAATAGCATGATACCTGTGCACTCCCTGGGCCCATGAGGTCTGCCTCTGAGCTGTGAATCTTCCACCACCTGGGATCACCGTCTCAGCCCCTGAGCTTACAAGGCTCAGAAATAGTCTGTGAAAAACTAGGGTTCTGGACCTTCTAAGCACCCTGGTCCTGGGTGTGTGGTGAGCTGTAGGGGGACTCAGTTGACCTGAGGTTTGGGCAAGAGTCCAGAGTCTTAGGCCTAAGGGAGGAATTACAATTCTGGGCAAAGGAATAGAAACTCGTAACTAAGTGGAGATGGAAAAATTTCTCTCTGTCAGTGAGTGACAAAACACACCCTTTGTTCTTATTTGTTTTCACCTCCAAGCTCTTGAGAGTCCCTGAGGAAGTGGGGGGTGGGGGCTAGGGGTCAGGGAAAGACGCTAATAAATGGGTCTTGGTAGCTTCTCTGGCAGCAGGCCTGAGGCACTGGAACGGGAGGGGCAGGTGGGCCTGAAGAGTAGAGAGGAAGAAGGGGTGAGAGGGGGTCACAGCTGTGGCCCCGGTGGCCCCATCTTTCCTTCAGCCCCTGACACAGTAGGCAGGGGTAGGGATTTGTCACCAGCAAGAGATGCAGACTTGTTTTCAGGCCCAGCCCAGGCTGTGGGGAAGAAAAAGACCCCAGACCAGAGAGTCCTTCAGGTTTTGGGGGCTCTTCCTGGGCAGAGATCACATTTTCCCCGGGGACCTCCCCCGACTAAGCCACTAGACCGGAGACTCTCCAGGACAAAGGTAGTCCTGTGTGCAGGAGAGCAGCGTCTCCCCAGCCAGATGGGATCTTCCCAGGACGAGGGCTGTGCCTTTCTTGCCTTCACATCCAGGACTCCCTGGACGAGGGCCTGTCTCCCCATCATACGGGTCCCCGGGGACCAGCACCAGGTTCTTCAGGCAGGTATGACTGATGTGGCCTCTCTGGCTGGCAGGCAGCAAGTGGTACAAGCAGCACCTCTCCTACCGCCTGGTGAACTGGCCACAGCACCTACCCGAGCCGGCAGTTCGTGGGGCTGTTCGAGCTGCCTTCCAGCTGTGGAGCAATGTCTCAGCGCTGGAGTTCTGGGAGGCCCCAGCCACAGTCCCCGCTGACATCCGCCTCACCTTCTTCCAAGGGGACCACAACGACGGACTGGGCAACGCCTTTGATGGCCCAGGTGCTGACACAGAGGCTCTCTCTCCCATGGCAGGAGGGGAACCCGGTAGAAAAGGCTGTCTGGGGAGGGAAATGGAGCCTAAACTCTCGCTTTGGCCTTGACCAAGCTGCACTCCCTTTTAAAGAGCCCTCAGGCTCCTCATCTGTAAAATGGGAACAATGGTTTCTGTCCAGTTGTGTGCCACATGGCTGAAAGGACAGCCAGATGAGCTTCTGCATGGAAAGTGCTTTGCAAATTCCAGAGTATTTTCTGGGAGAATCTTCTGAGGTCCCGTCATCCATCCTCTGCTTCTAGAGAGCCCCATACCTCTCCTGTCCTCCAAACATGGATATTCTCCAGACCAACACCCTGAAAACACCCAGAGGCCACCGCTACCCCATTCCTACCCTCCCTGCATCCACTACCACAGTCACTGCCACAGGGCAAGAGGCATTCTACCCCCTACCTGTCACAGAAGTGCTTCCCATTCCCACAGCCCAGACAGTTCTCCTGTTTGCCCCCAACCTAAAGGCAGCTTAAACTGCTCTCCTCCCATTCTGCCCAACACTGGCCTTCAGAACCTGAACGCAGGCTCCCTGTGCATCTCCTCCTGCTAATGAGGGAAGGAGACCTGATCAGATCCCTTAATGGTGGGGACTTGAGACCTTGCGTGGCCTGGGCAATAGGGCCCACACCTCCCTTACACTCCTCTGCTTTCCAACAAGCCCACTCAGAGCAAAGCCAACATCCAGGCCCTGCTGGTGGTACCCAGGGTAGGACTGGGAGAAATCTAAGCTTTTCAGGAATCCACATGTAACACATACGTATTCTTACATGTGAGTCACTTCACCCATGATATCTACATGAGATGTTTATGCCCACACCCAGGTGGGGTCCGGTGGCTAAGAGGGTGCTGGACTGGGAGAAAGCTCTCTGATTTAGAACAGGTGCTTTGTCTTCTTGAGTTTAGGCCTTCTCCCTCTGAAACCTGCCATCTGTCTCCCAGGATTATTGGGAGAATTGAATGGAAAGGGCTAACATTGCTCGAGGCATATTCAAAACAGGAGGCATGTATTCCTCGTATACACGGCCCATTCCCCACACTCCCTGCGGTTCTCCTTTAATGGCAGGCATTCCCCGTTGGCCTGGGCCCCAAGAAGGCAACGCTGGAAGCACCCTCAGCAGGCTTCTAGGCCAACATCATCGCTGCGCAGTTCACTGACCCCTGCCCCTGCAGAAAGTGAACTGTGAACAGTGAGGCCCTGGGAACTGCATGACTGATAAACTCCCTCTGGGGCATGTCACAAGCTCGAACATCACTGATCCAGCTCACTCCCTCTGCTCACTCCTACTACAACCTGGCAGGTAGAGACCCACAAAGGGGCCCTGGCAGAAGAAGGCAAGAACACAAAAATATATATATACTTTTAATTAAAGATACTATACACACCCATACACATATCCAGCACCCAGATCAAGAAACAGTACCAACATCCGTAAGGTCTCATCATGCCCACCTCTGGGATAACCACTACACCTATTCCCATATCTTTTTGAAAATAATTCCTATTCAGCATTTATTACGGGCGAGGCACTAAATATTATACGCAACACACACATATACCACATCCCTCTTTAATCCTCAGCATAACCCCGTGAGGAAGAAGCTCATTATCATCATTCCCATTTCAAATCAGAGGGGGTGCTACTTGCCCAAGGTCACACAGCTAGAAAATAGTGAAACCAGGATAGAAGACTAGGCAGTTTGGTCTCATGCTGTGTGTATACCACGCTGCCTCTTAGGTGCCTCCACCCCATAGCCTCGCCATCAGTTCACCGCTCCACAGTTCAGCCTCTGACAGACGTCGTTAGGAGGGGAATTATGCAGCAGAAGACAGCCACACCCACCCCTTGGCCCCTGCGCGGGACGGTGGAATTTGGGGGTGTCGCGGGCGGGTGGCTCCCCCTGACCCTCTGCGCCGCCTGCAGGGGGCGCCCTGGCGCACGCCTTCCTGCCCCGCCGTGGCGAAGCGCACTTCGACCGCGACGAGCGCTGGTCCCTGAGCCGCCGCCGCGGGCGCAACCTGTTCGTGGTGCTGGCGCACGAGATCGGCCACACGCTCGGCCTGGCCCACTCGCCCGCGCCGCGCGCGCTCATGGCGCCCTACTACAAGAGGCTGGGCCGCGACGCGCTGCTCAGCTGGGACGACGTGCTGGCGGTGCAGGACCTGTATGGTGAGCCCCCGCCGCCCTGCCTCCGGGGCCTGGACGCCCGCGCTGCAAGCCGGAGCCGAGTCCCCAGCGTGGGAACCCGGCCTCCCTGCCACCGATCCCTCCCGATCCGGAAGCCGCAGGCTCCCCTCAAATCCCAAAACCTTCGCGCTCCTGCTGTCCCCCATGCCTGGCCTCTCTATCCCGACTAGGTCCCGCGCCGCACAGCCCTCCCTTCCATGCAATTCCGGATTCCCGCCCAGCCCCGGTCTTGGCAGTTCCTCTCGCATCCCTGCCCAGTCACCCAGACCCAGCCAGGGGTCCCACGTCTTCCCCCATGCCAGCCCTCGCTCCCGCTCCATTTGCTCCCCCCCAGCCTCCCGCGTCGCTGACGCTGGTGCCCACTTCCCTCCAAGCCTGGGCCTCTGCCTGGAGGTAGACTCAGACGAGGTCTGCTCCCCAGGATGAACTGACCAGTGCTGCCGCCCAACCAGGGCTGTCCTCCCTCAGAGTGCATGGTGCGTGAGCAGGGCCGAGAGCCCATGCCATTCGTGCTGAGCAGCTGCTCTTGGGCAGAGCATTTACCCCCTGGGAGCCCTCAGTTTCACCTTCTGCGAGATAATAACTGCTTACCTCACAGGGCTGTAGTACTAGTGGCCATGAACTTCTCTTGTACCCTAAGAAACCTACACAAACAGCTGCTATTTCATGGATGTATATTACCGGCCAGTCACTTAACATGCAATACACTCACGACATAAGTATCCTTTTGTCCACTGAGGAGGAGAATGGGGCTCCGAGAGGTTAGAACACTTGTCCAAGGTCACACAGCTAGAAAGCTGTAGACCCGGACGCAGGAGCTGGTGCCAAATTCTAAGCTTGTTGGACTCTGCCTCAGTCTCCTAAGTGAAATAGTGTTGTAATTATTATAATTGCTGTAACTATCACAGCCTGGGCCCCCAAACCATGTCCTCATGCCATCTGTGTTGCCCAGGACTCAGGGAAGAGAACCTTCTGCCCTTCTTAGTGCCAAACTCTTGTTTGGTCCCCCACTCCAACGGGTCCCTCTCTCCCAGACTGTTGGGCAGAAGAGAGGACTTTTGAGTTTAGTGCTGTGGTTAATACCAACAACCAAGGACCATTCTTAACCCACCCCCACCCCCACTCTCCTTCCCTGCCTCTCATACCAGATAAAGATGAAAGGAGCCAAAGGGGAGGTCTTGAGCCCTTGACACCCGCCCCAACCCGTGTGTGTTCTTTCCCTCTTCTCTCCTTCCCCATGAAGGGAAGCCCCAGGGGGGCTCAGTGGCCATCCAGCTCCCAGGAAAGCTGTTCACTGACTTCGAGGCCTGGGACCCCCACAGAACACAGGGAAGGCGCCCTGAAATTCAGGGTCCTAAATATTGCCATGCTTCCTTCGATGCCATCACTGTAGGTAAGATGGTCCCACATGTGCCTCACTTCCTTTTTCCTTCCTCCCCCACATCTCCAGGGGTCTCCAGAGCTGGAATACAAGGTGGGGTTATGAGTAATAAAATCCAGAAATCCCAAGCCACAAGCATCCTGCAGGGTAGCAAGCCCACGCAAGCAAAACCCTGCTTCGTCCTGTGCACTTCCCTCTGTCCCAGCTGAGCAGGCCACATCTTCTCTCCTCTGCCTGGGAAGCACCTTCCCTGGAAGGAAGGCAGGAGGCCAATGGTCACTCCTCAACTCTCTTGTCTCCGGACAGATGGGCAACAGCGACTGTACGTTTTTCAAGGAAGCCACTTCTGGGAGGTGACACCGAATGGCAATGTCTCTGAGCCACACCCACTACAGGAGAGGTGGGCAGGGCTGCCCCCCCACATTGAGGCTGCTGCAGTGTCACTGGATGATGGGGACTTCTACTTCTTCAAAGGTACCAGCCCTGGGGCAGATGAGAAAATTGAGGCCTAGAGAAGGGAGGTGTTCTGTCCAAGGTCAACAGAAGGGAGGAGTCTCCATTCCAATCTGAACCTGTGACCCCAGGGACCTCTACTAGGAGGTTCCTTCAGTGATGGGTTGGGGGGCGTGGGTGTGGAGGTTGTCCCAGAGAGAGAGGATGGGAGAGCTGCAGAGAAGAGTCTAGAAGGGGAACAGAGAACCACTCCCGAGCTCTGCGATCCAGCGGAAAGTCCTACCTCCTTGGCATCCTGGCTGTGTAAGGTTGGGCCTGTCACTTAACTCTCGGACTTGAATTTCTTGAATGAGGAAAATAATCCCTCAGGTTTCTTGGGGAAGGAGAATTCAAACAGCATGATGTCTGAGGAGTGTGCAGTATATTGAGTAGTTTCATTCATCCAACAAATATTGAATGTCTTGTATTCATTAGACACTGTTGGAGGTGTTACAGCTACAGTAGTGAACAAAACAGAAATCCCTGCCTTCATAGAACTCTGTAGAAAAGATGGTGACTGGCCTTCCTGGTAGTCCACTCCCTACCCAGGGAGGGGCCTGCTTCCCGCCTCCCAGGGATGGGTTCCCACAGTGCCCTCTGCCCTCTGCTGACACCTGCTGGAGGTCTAGGCCACAACAGTCCCTCCGTACTGGGTGTAACGAATTATTAGTGCTGTGTGATCCATTTTGATTATCACAAATACTAACCACCTTGGGCTCTAGGATGAGGGGGAGCAGGGGAATGGGGGGACACAGGTGAGGTGGAGGACCAAAGGGCGAGAGCCACCCGCTCACCCTGGCTCTCCCGATGCCCTACAGGGAGCCGATGCTGGAGGTTCCGGGGCCCTAAGCCAGTGTGGGGTTCACCACAGCTGTGCCGGGCAGGAGGCCTGCCCCGCCACCCAGACGCGGCCCTATTCTTCCCTCCTCTGGGTCGACTGATACTCTTCAAGGGTGCCCGCTACTACGTGCTGGCCCGAGGTGGACTGCAGGTGGAGCCCTACTACCCCCGAGGCCTGCAGGACTGGGACAGTGTCCCTGAGGAGGTCAGTGGCGCCCTGCCCCGGCCCGACGGTTCTATCATCTTCTTCAGAGATGACCGCTACTGGCGCCTTGACCAGACCAAACTGCAGGTGACGGACTCGGGCCGCTGGGCCACAGAGCTGCCCTGGATGGGCTGCTGGCACGCCAACTCGGGGAGTGCCCTATTTTGAAGACGCCCCCACCTCTTAGTGAACTGATGCCCTATGGCCAACGTGTGTCCCCTGCCCCAGGGGCAAGCCCTGTCTTGGAAGCCTCTGAGCCTCCCTGCAGAAGACCAGACCACGTCTGCATCTGTTCCCTGAAGAATGTGCTCTCAAGACATTGAACTTTGTGGGATCAATCCAAGCAGAAGCCGAAAAGGGTCTCAAACCTTTCCCCAAAGGACTTTCCTCCCTAAGCCTTGGGGATTTTGTTCCTTCTGCTAAAGGTGCACTTCCTGTCCATGAGGCCGTGGCACTGGGCAACCGGGGAGGATGTAAAACTCCATGGAGAGGTTGCGACCACTTGGCAACCTCTCCTTCCCCTCAGGACCTTCTGGCTCAGTTCTTGGAGAATTGTCTTAAATGAGAGGCCTCACCTCCAGGAAGCTTGGGTGGGTTGGGTACAAGGATTTCCAACCTCAGAGAGCCTTGGGTGGGAGGGAAGGGGGTGGTTAGGACCCAGAACAAGAGGGAGACTGATGCAGGCCTGCTAGGCCTGACTTTTGGTGGGGGGTGGGGAGGCTGGAATAAAGAGGTGCCCCCCCCCCCCAGCTTCTGGGCCTGGAGGCGGGCATCAATCTTCCTTGGGATGGTTGCCAGTGAAGAACAGGTGGGGCACGAATGCTGGAGACGCTGGAACCATGTTCTTTCATCCAAGCCAAGACCACAGACTTCTGTGTGAGTAGTTGCGATGCGGAGAGGGGACCTGAAAAAGCAACATGTTCCTGCCCTCCCTTACCCCCCAGGCCAGATGGAGAGTCATGGGTGGCAAGGAGAGGACAGGGGCCTCTCTGGAGGGCTGCTCTGCTGCAGGCGCTGGGGTCTCTGCAGGCTGGGGGAGGCCTGGTACTCACAATGGCCCCATTCTTCGGGCCACACACGCAGCATTCCAGGAGCTCCTGCTGGCTGGCCAAGAATAGCTGGGATTCCTGGAGAAGGAACCAGCTCCCCAGCCTGTCTTCTGCCTCAGGCAGTCTCCGTCTTAGCATCTGGGTCTCTTGTCCTCCGCCCTCCACACCTGCCAGTGCCTCATTTGCACACACACTGACCTTGGCAAGACCAGGCTTCCAGCAGAAGGGGAGAAAGATCTGGCAAGATTCAGCCCTCAGCTCCCCACGGGCATTTCTGGCCCTGCGCCTTCATTTTTTTTCTCTGTGCAGTGGGGGGAAATGGCCTTTGACTGCCCTTGGATGCAAGTGCTTTGTTCCGCCCAGTCCTGGCGGGGATAGAGGGAGGAGGCTCTTGGCCTGCCCTTTTCCCTCTGGCTTGAACCCTGGGGAGGGGAAATGAGGGTCTTTATCACCCTCAAGGGAGCCGTCTGGCCCCCACCTCAAAGCACTGACACTTTGATTAAAGGCTTTATTGAATGAGGGGCAGGGGCAGGTTTCTCAGCGGTGAGGGAACCCAGGGGTTAGTTTCTCGAGGCAATGCCTCTGCCCACTGGGTCAGACGGACCTGAAATACCCAAGAGATGAATGTGAGGCTGTGCCAGGGGACGTGAGTCAGGTGGGCGGTAGGCACTGTGTGCCCCCCGGGGCGGAAGCCCTCGGGAGGCGCTAACGGAGGCATGGAGCTCCAGGTGATGCTGGGCTCAGCTTTGGGTGGACGCTCGGTGACAGGTGGGCCCACTTGCCGGCTCAGAGGAGGCGCTCCGGGCAGGGCGGCTCTGGGAAGGGGCTGTTCTGTGGAATGTGCTGGAGAACGCCCCGCGTCAGCGGAGAGGAGAAGGTGGTGGGGAGGCTGGGGTCAGGCGAGGACGGAGGGCACAAAGGCTGGCAGTGGGGGCGCTCAGGGGCCCCCGGCGGCCCCCGCGCCCCCCGAAGCCCGCGCCTCACACAGATCCGGGTGTTCCAGAAGGCAGTGCGCCACGTAGGCCGGGTGGCTATGCAGGTTCCTGCACTTCTTGCAGAAAAGGATTTCGCAGCGCGCACAGCCCCCGGCGCGCGGCGGCCGGCGCCACGTCTCCAGCACGCACCGCGGCTCCGGGAGGCTCCGCTTCCTGCGCGGGGCCCGGCAAGCTCAGTGCCCCGCGCGGTCCCCGCCCACCGCGGCCTCGCGCGTGCGGCCCGCCCCGGCCAGGGCGCGCCCTCACCTGTCCGCCGGAGCCGCCAGGCCGCCGAGCAGCACGAAGGGGCTGAGCCAGCCCCAGAAGCCGCTGTCCGCGCGCCGCAGCAGCGCCACCTGCTGGGTGCTGGACTCCTGGCGCAGCGGGCAGTAGGACACGGAGCCCCGCTCGCGACCCTCGCCGCCCTCCGCCTCCCGGCACTGCGCCTCGCCCTCGGCCGCCGTCTGCTCCCGCGGCCTCTCCTCCTCGTCCTCGTCGTCGTCGTCCTCCTCCTCCTCCAACCCCTCCTCCTCTTCCTCTGCCGCCGCAACCTCTCTGGCCTGCGGCTCTACCAGTTCCTTCTTCCACAAGGGAGTCTTCACTCCTGCGGGAGGGAGGAGGTCAGCGCGGGCCCGCTGTCCCCGGGGAAGAGTCGGGCACCCTGGCTATTGTCCACAACCCGACCCCCCAAAAAGACAGGAGCCTGAAGGACAGTGTGCACGAGACGCACCAGGCTAGTAGGATTTCGAAGAGAGGGTTACGGAGTGTGCAGGATTTTCCCGGGCGAGACAAGGCCTGCAGGGCTGTCCCCCCACCCCCCGCCATTTCCTAGGTTTCTACTCTTCCTTGCTGAGGATTCGGGGCAAGTCATGTCAAGCTCTGTGTCCCCATCTGTCAAAAGTGGTGCCCATCGTGAGGCAGGTATCAGGTCGCATCTCTGTAAAGTGCCCAGCCCAGGGCTTGCTGGGAGGCAATCATCAAGGCGCAGCAACGAGGGCTGCGAACCCGAACCCAAACCCAGAGGCTGTGCTGGCTCATCACCACCTTCCTTCTCATTGGCTCTAGGGTGGGAACTGATCTCTGTGTAGGCTGTCAATAAACATTGAAGTGCAGCTTTTCTAGAGAGTTGTTTAGATTTTGTTTTCTGGGTAGGATTTCCTTCTTCAAAGTGGGCCTTGCCTTAAGGAAGCCCAGCTGCGATGAGGAAAATAATTGAAAAAAGTGCCCCCTCTGGGCAGACTAAAAACCCCACTATATACAAACACCATCAGCACCACCACCTACAACAACAACATGGACAGGCCAGTTAAGAAAAGGAGTGGTGCTGGGAGTGAGCCAATTAGGAAAAGCCTCCTTCCGGGCTTGACCCCAATTGCCAGCTGGATTTCAGCCACCACTGTCCCTCCCTTGTTGAGAGCACAGACTTCATAACTCATCACAGTAGTCTTGGCAGGCAGGAAGTTCCCCCACCCGGGGCGGGGGGTGGGGGGCATTGAAAGTAACCTGGCCTCTACTGGGAGGTGTCCACTACTCAGCAGCCTCCCTCTCTTCCCCTGGCACCACCGTGTGCCCTGCTATCCGCTGGATCTGGGGAGCTGGACTTCTAACAAAAAGCAGGGGGAGGAGGGCAGGGAGGATACAACCGTGGTTTGCCCTGAAAAGGTCAAGAAAATTGCAATTGACCCCTGCCTGTCCTGTTTAAAGAGGTTGGGGACAAAGGAGAATGATAAAATTAGTGTTCCAACTCACATGTAATGAGCACCAACTCATTACGACTCACAGTATGCAATCACTGTGCTAAACTCTCCATACATTGTGCCCCTTCTTCTTCACAACCATCTCAGGCAGGGACGAGGTAGGTAACAGAGGGGCCTCTGAATTTCATCCAAGTCTTCTGAAATCTTTCCTCAAAAAAGTTTCAAAGATTCTGCCAGTTCTTGATGTTGCTGAAGCTGGAAAGTCAGGAACCACTGTACTTTTCTTTAGGAAAACACGCTAAGGAGCTTTTTGGTCGTAAAAGGCCAGACTTAGTGCGCAGCCAGAAAGGGATGCTGGAACTTTTTGAAATGGGAATAGGAAACGACGTTAGACAGGAAGGTTGGGACTTTGGGTGACAGGCTGTGGAGTTTGGACTTTGTCGTTCCAGGGTGGAGCCACTGGACATTCTGATGGAGGGACATGCTCAGAGCTGTGTTTTAGGATGGCCTCTCTGCAGGACAAGGGAGACCCACTTAGGCATCGTCACAGTGGTTCGGGCAGAGAAGACAAAGGTCCCGAAAACAGCAGGTGAAGATGAGGGAGCAGATGTCGAGAATATTCAGGAAAGAGAGAGGAGAGGGCTTGTACAAGTAACTGAGAAAAGGCTGGACTTCTACTCTGGCGTTGCTATGGTGATGGGTGAGTTGGTCCACACTGGGTTTGCATCCACACTTAACAGGAGTCAATGGCCCTGTCCTCAGTCCCCACCCTACCTCCAGCCCCACTCACCGTGCTTATCCATTCTTGCCAAGGCTGGGCTGTCCTCTTCCCCTGATCAGGGACTGGGATGAGAGGGAAGTCCCAGGACACATAGAACTTTGATCTCCAGGGCTTCTGTTGGATCACAGGGGGTGGGGCTAGAATTTTACCTGCCCAAAGGGTCCCACCAAGGAATAGCTGCCTTTTCTAGAGCCTCCAAGAACACTTAAACCTTGGCGTCCCCTACCTTCCCCTCTTGGCAAGGCATTATAAGAGAGAAAGGAGTGGCTTTGGCCCGCTGCAGGCTGGGTTCAAATCCCAGCTCAACCACATAAGCGTAAGATCTGACCTTCAGCATGTTGTCTCTGACCCTCAGCCTCTTCATCTGTAAATCAGAGATAGTCACACATTACCAGACTTTACCCGGCCTACAGAAACCATTCAAAGCATTAAGTTTATTTGTATCATTATGTTCTCTCCTCCCTTTTCTGTCTTATCTCTATCCTTCCTCACTCTGGCTCCCCCCTCAACTTACTTCCAGCTCATTGCCTTAGCTCCAAGAAGCAGAGGACACGCCTCCAAGTCCAGTAGGAAGCAGGACCCAGGCAAGAGCTGGGTGTAGCTCCAGAATGTGGTGTAGGTGTGTGTGAGAACTGGAGCTGGGGGAGGGGACAAAATCATGGAGCCTGGAAATGAGTTTTCCTGGCCTTCACAGCGGCATGTGTTGGCAGAGACAGGAGTATGCAGAGGGGTCAGAGGATGCAAACCCAGCTCTGGAGAGCCTCAGTCTGACGGGGAAGAATGATTTGGTTTCCCTTCAAGTCTGAGGGTGGAGGAGAATGGGGTCACTCCCTCGGGCATCTCCCAGTTTGGTGGAGGCAGGTGGGTGGGACGGAGTACAACGAGAACAGAACGGCTCCCAGGAATGTCCTAGTCACATGGGGACAATTCTGTCAAGAACTGTGGAGGGTCTGAAGTTTTGCTCTCAAATGCTAACGAGTTAACTTGCCCGAGTGTCATGGGTGTGCCAAAAAACATGAGGCTCCTGGGTCAGAGACAAGGACTTGATTCCTCATGGCACAGCAACATCAGCATATGTGTGTCAGCACCTCTTGCTGACATGGGTGCCACAGGGATGGGTGTCAGTGAATGCCTGCACGTGCACTGGCTTGCATTACAAGAGAAACTCTGAGCTTAGGAACACAAATCTTTTTATTAACTTTTTTTGAGGGAGAAAGGGGCAGAGGGAGACAGAGAATCTTAAGTAGGCTCCACAGGAGCCTGACACGGGGCTCAGTCTCACAACCAAGAGTTCATGACCTGAGCTGAAATCAAGAGTCAGACGCTTAACCAACTGAGCCTCCCAGGGGCCCTGGAACACAAGTCTTTTCTAATGGGCAGCAAGCAAACCTGCTCTCTGCTCCAGAGAGAGACATGGTCACTATCTTCCAAAGGTTGTTCACTATATAAACATCCTTGAAAAGTCCGTGCCTCTACTTGTGAGACAGGCAGAAATGCAAAAGACCCATGGAGAACTGTCTCCCAACAAACCTGTTCTCCTTACATTTCCCAAAAGAGCTTAGAGCCACGAGGATTCCTCATTGCAAAATTCAAAAGCTCACTCTGGCTAATTTATTTATTTATTTTTAATGTTTATTTTTTGAGAGAGAGAGAGAGAGAGAGAGACAGAGCATGAGTGGGGGAGGGGCAGAGAGAGAGGGAGACACAGAATCCAAAGAAGGCTCGAGGCCCTGAGCTGTCAGCACAGAGCCCGACAGGGGGCTTGAACCCACGAACTGGGAGATCATAACTCTAGCCAAAGTCAGACACTTAACCGCTCACCTGACTGAGCCACCCAGACACCTCTACTCTGGCTAATTTAAAGAGACAGAGCAGCGGGAGCTCATAGAATGGCCAATTTGGCAATCGGACAGGAACTATAGAAGGCTGGTGAGGGCGAGCACAGCTGAGAGCACACCACAGGAATAATACAGTTCAGAAGCCACTGCGGGGGACACCTCTGGTCACTGGCGCCATGAACAACCTTCTTGAGTCACTACCTAAGATTTAATGTCCCTGGCCAGGCACATCCAAACCACTGAGTCTGTGCCGTGGCTTTTTGGGAGCATCCCACGAACAACCATGACAGGGTGTCCCTCATGTCTGGTCATTCACCTCATCCTGCCTCACCCACTTCAACTTGCCCAGAGGTCCTTTGTCATCCTTAGGGTGTTCATTCACTTTCTCAGGGATATTCTGGGTTTCGTGGGACCTCCATAAAAAGCGGGATTGTCAAAACAAACAATACCAGCATAAAACCCCATTGGAAATTGATCACAGAGTAGTAATAGAGTCAGCAGGGAAAGCACGAGAACAGACAGGTAATCCCACTCCACCAGGGACATAAGCATCCCTCCTGGACTCAGATGCCAAGCTGGGAAGACCCCTTGAAAGGGGAGAAACTGCACTGATGTGTGAACTCAAAATTGGATCTCTATCCAGAAGAAACTGCTTAAAACCGGAAGAGAAGGAGCTACATTTTATTGGCAAGCATTATTTCCTGCCATTCCCAGAAATCTGGAGAACAAGATGAGTTTGAGTGTCCAAAGTAAAGCTATAATTTTTGTACTTTTTAAGATTGTAATATGTAAATTAATGGCACATATAGCACATTAACTTGTAATGACCAGGTATAACACGGAGATTCCATGTTCATTTTAGTTGAGCAATAAAGGTAAGTTACAAGAAGAAATATCCAATAAGGTGGTATGTAAGGGTTACCCAAGTGGGAATATATATATATATATATAATATATAATATATATACACATGTATATACATGTATATTCCCATATATTCCCATATATGTATATATAACAAGATTTATAATATATTTTTAAAAATATATATTATACATATTAAATATATAACAATATTTTATATTTAAGAGATTGGAGCCTCTTACCCTTTGAACATCATGTCAGTGAGGCCCTCCCTTGACCACCTCCCATAAAATTCCACCCACTGCTCCATCTCCCTTAGTGCTTGATTTTTCTCCCTGGTATTTATCACCATCAGACTTACTCTTGATTTATTTATCACCTGTCATCCATCCCCACTAACATGTATGTAGCCTCCATGAGGTCAGGCACCTCATTTACTGCTCTGTCTTCAGGCCTATAATAGTGCCTGACACATAGGAGGTACTTGATATTTATTGAAGGGATGTGCTGCTGTGGCCAGGGTGAGGTACTGTGGTTTTCAGCTCCAACCTGCTCTAGCGGAATCAGTGGTGGGAGGGGAGGATGGAGCAGGTTCTTAGAGATAGTGGAGATCACCGGGCATAGACGGGGCTGCTGGGAGAATCAGCGAGAGCTGGGACCCACCCAGTCCTGTGTGTGCGTGTGTCCTGAAACTTTCCACCTACATAATTCCTTTACTCCTCACAACACCCAACAGAGGTAGACATTCCCATTTTACAGTAGAGGAAACTAAGGCACAGAGAGGTTAGGTAGCATATGAAGGTCCCAGGAGGATAAAGGAAAGGGGCCAGGGCTGAGTCCTGTCTTTAGCCCCTATCACTGTCTCTTTCATCCCCACCTTACAGTGCTCACTAACACCGAGGGCCTCAGCAACCCCTGGCCCTGCTTTTCTCCCACAATTCCCAGAATCCCCCATGCTTCCAACAAGGGAGAGAAGCCCGCCCCAGCCTCTCCTCCCTGCTCCATTGGATCCCAGGGCGGGCTCTGCAGGGCAGTCCTCGGCTGGCTGCCAGGAAGGGTTAACAAGGAGTGTTTGTAGCAGCCGCTGTCTCCAAGGAGAGGAGGGGAAAGCAGACTGGAGAGGCGGACAGCCGGACAGCCGGGCTCCGCCAGCCGCTGGGGGGTGGGAGGCAGCCAGTGGACCTGTCTAGTCCTGGGGGGAGAGAGCAGTGTCCTCACCTCCACCTGTCCCGGGAGGTGGCAAACTCTGAAAGAACTGGGCAGCCCAAGAGTGAGGTCCCGGCAGGGCCACCAAGTAGGGAAAGTTCCGGCAGGGACTGAGGAATGTGGGAGGGCGGGGGACCAGGCTGAAGCCAGCAGCAAGTAGCAGAGCCAGAAGTTCTGGGCTCTTGGAGGGTAGACGGGGAACCCCTGAGTCAGGGTCAGCCACGACCCAGCAGGTAGTAGTGAAGGCACAACAGCGGCAGAGAGGAGGCACCCACCTCCTCCCTGTTGAGGGTCCAACCATGTCCAAGCCTAGGGGACGTGGGAGGAGGCCTGGGACTGTTGGGCCACCAGTGCGTAGCATCCGGCCCTTTAAGTCCAGCGAGCACTACCTGGAAGCCATGAAGGAGGACCTGGCCGAGTGGCTTCGGGATCTCTATGGGCTGGACATCGACGCGGCCAACTTCCTGCAGGTCCTGGAGACAGGCCTGGTGCTGTGCCGGCACGCCAACGCCATCACGGAGGCTGCCCTGGCCTTCCTGGCTGAGGCACCTGCTCGAGCCCAAAGGATGCCCCTGCCTCGGGCTGGGGTTTCCTGCAACGGGGCTGCCCAGCCGGGCACCTTCCAGGCCCGGGACAATGTCTCCAACTTCATCCATTGGTGTCGAAAGGAGATGGGCATCCAAGGTAACCACCCTGCACCCTCTCCCCAGACCTTATCTTGCCAGGCATCCACCTACTCTCTGAGGCTCGGGCTGCAGCTGGAGTCAGGAGCCAGGGTCCTCTTTCCTCATTTGGGCCAGCTCATCCCTTCTCGTGCCTCAGTTTCCCCATCTCATAGTAAATCTTCAAAAAATAAATGTGTTGAATGATTCATCCATTCAACAAATATATAGTTAGTCCCTATCTTTGTGCCCAGCACAAAGGACCAAGAAGACTAAGACTCAGTGTCCAAAGAGCTCATGGTCTAGAGAGATAGATGCATAGATACACAGATTACAGTCCAATGTGATAAAAGCCCAAGATAGAGGTGTGTGTGTTGGGGAACCAGGAGAGGAAACAGCTACCTGATGAGGTGGAAAGTGGGGGCCAAGAAAGGCCACTCAGAGGAGACAGATTTGAACTGAGTCTTGGGGAACAAATAGAAGTTTGGAGGAAAGGGAATTCTGGGCAGGGGACCGCAGGGGTATAGGCACAGAGATGCTGTGTTCGGATGACTGGCAGAAGCCAGTGTGGGTAAGGGCACAGGGCTGGGGTGGGGGTGGGGGAGGACAAGGGGAGCAGGCAAGTGGACATTAGGGAGAGGCAGTCGTGCTGAGGCTTGTGAGTTGCAGAGGAGTAACCTGCCAGGATCCCTCATCTCCTAGGCCTTGGATCCGGCAGTGGGATGAAGCTGGATATTGGGCCATCCTCCAGGTCAAAGGCAGAGTGGGGTGAGACAGAGGGAAGAGTCAGGCCAGCTGCTGGCTGGTGGCAAGGCAGGGCGGCTCAGGATTGGAGGGCTGAGAAAAGCTAGTGTCTCACTGAGCACTTCCCATGTAGCCAGATTTCGTCTGCAGACACTTAACAACTGTCTTTACAACAACCCCATGGTATAGTCTACACCCCATCTGACAGAGGAGGAGACTGAGGCTCAGGTTCTAGCCCAAGGATACACAGCTGCTGGGTGGGAGAATTGGGACGCCAACCCTGACAGTCAGGCTCCAGAGCCTGCACTCAGCCCTGCCTGGTTAGATGTGGGCTGAAGGTTGAGTTCCAGATGTCTGCTGGATATTGGAGGTGGGCTGCGTGGGTGGGAAGCAGAAGTGCTCCTTGCTCCTACCCATTTTGTCAAACTGAATAGGAAGAAGGGCAAGGTGGAGTTAACCCACAGCTGGGCTCCGGGCTCCTGGCTTGGCTGTGTCACCTCCTTCCCACCCCAGCCTCTCTTGTGAGACGGGCCACCTAGTCTGCACTCAGTGCCTGTGCAATTCTGCTCAGACCCCTCCTAGGGGGCTGGCCTGACTCCAAGATCCTGCCATCGGAGTCACCCCCTCGGGCCTCCACCCGGGGCCAGGGATGGCCCCAGGGCTCTCCCAGCTGCCTGCCCCCTTCCCCCAACTCCGCTTGCCAGAGGTGGTGATGTTCGAGACCGAGGACCTGGTGCTACGCAAGAACGTGAAGAACGTGGTGCTGTGCTTGCTGGAGCTGGGCCGCCGAGCCTGGCGCTTCGGTGTGGCGGCGCCGACCCTGGTGCGGCTGGAGGAGGAGATCGACGAGGAGCTGCGGCAGGAGCTGGCCCTGCCCCCGCCGGACCCCCCGCCGCCCGAGCGCCCTGCGCGTCGGCCCTGCCACTTCCGCAACCTGGACCAGATGGTGAGGGGCTGGGGCACGCCCTCCAGGCCCCGCCTCCCTCTGCCACGCCCCCTCCCCCAGCCCCGCCTGCGGGATCCGACCCACGCCCTTCTCGAGCTCCAGCCCCCACCCTGTCTGAATTCACAGCGCGGCTTTAAGTCCTGTTCCACTCTGAGCCTCAATCCTCATCGCATATAGTAGCAGCTAAATCGCTTATTACGTTTTTATTACAATCCCGCGCTCTAGACCTCTCTGAGTCTCTGCGGGACGGCTTTTAAGAACCCAGCCCCTGGCACCGTTTCTGACACCTTGGTTCAAATCTTAGTTCCACTGCTCCCCGGCTGTGTGACTTGGGGCAAATTATTTAACCTCTCTGTGCCTCAATTCTGTAGCGTGGAGGTGTAATAGTACCTACCTTATATGACTGCTGAATATTAAATGAGCCAGTGCGTATGAAGTGCTGGGAACAGTGTCCGGCACAGAGGGGCGCTTCATAGGAGCTAGCTCTTACTGGGATGAACCCATTTCTGCTATCCAGGAATCGAGCTCAGGGAGGCTCCTTAACTTGCCCAAGGCCTATGGTGCGGTGGAGACAGGACTCCAGCCGAAGCCTGTCAAATTCCAATGTCCATCTTCTTCACCATTACATTCCACTGCCTCTGTCAGCTGACCCACAGACCACTGGACTATAGGTGACTGGACTATAGGTCTTGTTTTCACTGGGTCATTAAAAGTCTTCTGCACTTGCTTCTCAGCCCCCAGCCCTGACCTCAGCAGAAGCCAAGGTGCTGGCTCTGGGGACAGACCAGCTCCCTCTCCCGGGGCTTGACCCAGGGTGGGGAGTAGGGAGCTTGGGCACCTGTGCAGAGGGAGGGCTGAGCCCATCGTCACTACCCACAGGTACAGAGCCTCGTCAGCCACTGCACGTGCCCAGTTCAGTTCTCCATGGTCAAGGTGTCTGAGGGGAAGTACCGCGTGGGGGACTCCAACACTCTCATCTTCATCCGGGTAAGTCTGGGACAGGGGTGGGGGTGTCCCCCAGGATCCGCAGAATAGAGTTTCCTTTCATGGGAACATACCCAGGACTGAGGGCAAGGACAGGAACTCATCATTCACTCCAACTTATCGGGCCTTAGGGCTTTCTTTCTCTCCCTTGCAGAATTCCAGAAGATTGTTGGCAGAGTTGGCAATCCTATCCCCTCCTCCCATTACGACAGCCAGAACCCTGTCCCCGTCTGCTCCACCTTAGCTGAGTGCAGAGGGGTGTCCAGGCAGAAGTGCAGTGTGAAGGGTACTGCTGAATTTCCTTTGCCTCCACTCCATCCACATGCCTTGTCAGAGCAGGGGGCCTGAGAACCCCAAGTTTGTGTTCAGTGCATGGGCCCCATAGTCCACCCTTCACATGCCTGGCTTGGTACATTCTGCGGAGTGAGCAGTAGTACAGGTCTGAAACGTACCTCCCATACCCACACCCTCATACCTGGCAATGCCTTACCAGAAACAGATCGTACCCAGAGGCTTGGCCAGCAGCTCATAGGTATGCACGCCCTTTCCTTGATCACGGGCCATGCCTGGGGGCAGAGCCAGCTCCCTGGGGCCCTCACCCAGACCCTGGGCCAATAGCTCTGTGAAGTAGGTAAGGACAAGGGATTGTGTTCCTCAGTTGAAAACTGAGTTGAAAAATGGAAGCCTGGAGAGACTGTGACTTGCCCCAGAATGGGGTAAGACCGGGATTCCCAGGGATTCCTCGACACACACACGCTATAGAGCAAAGCCAGGGCCACGTTTCTGACATAGGCATGTGCAGGTGAAGGGGGAGAGGAGAGTGTTCTGGGGCCAGGCTGCCCAGTGCTTGGGAGATCCCTTGTCCAGCTGTGGGGCAACTCTTTGTCAGCCTGGTCACCACCCTTAACAACACGTTATCCAATGCTAGTTGTGGAGAGGCAGGCTGCAAAATACACACCTGTGCGGAGTTCCTGCGTGTGCATATGTACATGCATGGGAGTGTATGCTGGAAAACTGTGGGCCGCTCCAGGAAGAGGGAAAACCCTCCATCCCGTCCTCAACCTCATCCTTGTCCTCTACAGATCCTCCGGAACCATGTGATGGTGCGTGTGGGGGGCGGCTGGGACACACTCGGCCATTACCTGGACAAACATGACCCCTGCCGGTGCACCTCCCTCTGTGAGTCCTCTGAGAGTCTCTGTGGCTCTGGGTCGGGAGGCCGGGAGCAGCGGTGGGAGGTAGGTCTGATCTCCAGGGCCAGGAAGTATGCAGGGGATGGAGAAAGGAAGATCCTATAGAAGGTACTGGTGGAAGAAGGAGAAGGAGGAGAAAGAGAAAAGAAGAAAGAAAGAAAGAGAAAAGAGGAAGGAGAGGAAGAAAGAAGAAAGAGAGAAGGAAAGGAGAAGGAGGAGAAGGAGAAGGAGGAGAAGGAGAAGAAGAAGGAGGAGGAGAAGAAGAAGAAAGAAGAAAAAGATAAAGATACTGGTGGGATGCCTTCAGACATGAGAAGGAAGCTGGGCAGCCAAATTGCAATACCGATTATATCCACAAGATGACGCCAAACACACAGAATCAGCATTTGGTAAAGGTGCCTCTAGGCAGAGCGTGGGTCAGCCTCCAAAGCACCGAGTATGACTCGGAGGGGTCTTCAGTCCTTCCATAATTTCTATTAGCACCTCAAGCTACCCCATATAAACATGTAATCTAAGTAAGATTTGAACTTGCAATACAAATGCAGCTTTAAACAAGTCCCCCAGCTGGGCCTTCTGACCGGATTTCATCCCCTGAACCCCTAAAAGGAAGCTCTCGCACCGGCACTGGTACTGTAGGTCCCACTGTCTCTAATGTGGGTTGTGGGCGGGGGGGGAGGTAGGACAGTTGGGGAAGGAGAACAGTGGGCTCCATCAGCAGGAATTTAACCCCTTCTTCCTCTCCTCTCTCTGGGGACCTGTGTTGGTAGCACACAAGACGGGCAGTTTCCAGAAGCCCCCTGTCCCACCGGTGCAGCATGAAGTGAAGGTGCAGGATGGGCCCTCGCTGCCTCAACCTACGATGACTATCAGCCGTTCCCAGAGCCCGCTGCCCCCCGTGGACTGGAAGACATACACCTCTTCAGGCCGAAAGTTGAGGGCCCTCACCTCCTCCTCCCCTAGAGCCCACAGTAAAAGAGGAGCAGAGGCGGGAGTCCCCAGAGAGACAGCATCATTCCTGAGGTACAAGGGAGAAGGACAGAGTAGGTTCTCTTTTCCCTACAGAGTCCATATTCTCAGGGGGCCACCCCACCCCAAGATAAGGGAAGCAGTGTCCTGGCAATGTCCTTATCCCAGGTGTTCAGAACCAAAAAGGCATCCAGTCGGCACCATTGGAATCATGTAGCTTTTTCATATGCTCTCCCATTTCACAGATGAAGCTGAGGCCCATAAAGGGAACAGATTTCTCAAGGTCCTTCTGCCATTTCACAGTAGAATAGATAGACACTCCCTCCCCCAAGACTGGTGACCTTTAGTTGTGGGACCTGAAGTAATTCGGGGTCCAAACCAGGCTTCTTTCTATCTGCCACACAGGGAATGAGGGAGAATAAGTCATAAGGAAGACTAGGGCAGGCACAGAGGGAGAGAGCATCGGTGTCATTCAACATGAAGTCTGGTCCCCTTGGTGTTCTGGCTGGGGAAAGGTCCTCCCTTCCCAGAGCCAGGGGAATGGACTAGATGATCCTGTCAACCTTGTGATTCTCCCTTTCAGGTGCCAGGAGAGGTCACCTACCCCATCTCGGAGGCAGCTGCCAGCTCAGGACAGCCCACCTGGCCCCCAATCCTCATCCCCCCATCGGAGCCAAGACCCACAGGGCACCTCCTCAGGGAAAAAGGAGGAGAGATACTCCCCTGAACACCCCAGAGGAAGGACTCCCACATCTTGGGTTCATGACGGGATAGACAGCCAGGGAACTCATGCCAGAGCCCCCACCTCCCAGAGATTCCGAGCCCCTGAAGCCACAGCCAAAAGGACACCAGTGAGAGGACCATCTCCACTGCCTCGTTCCTCCAGCCCAGCCAAGCCCATGAACCTCAAGCCACCACCCAGGGGTGAGGCTGAGGGTGCTTCTGCCCAGCTCAGGGAGCCAGCAGCTGTCCGCTCTCCAACCCCTGTTAAAGGGCCCACCAAGATCCCTGTCCGATTGTCCCCTGCCCGCCCCCCAACTCCAGGAAGTAGCTTTCCAGGTCCTGCAAGTGTAGGTACCATGACAGAATTGGGGAGCGGATCCATCCCAGTAAGGGCTGTCACTGGCGACCCGGCTGGGTGGAGACATGAGGACTCCTTTGTGGATGCGAAGCAAGGGGACCAGAAGCTGGACATCCAGGTGACAGCAAAGGCTGGGGAGCCTCGGGGCTTGGGCCCACACAAGTGGGAGGGGCGATATCCTCCCCTGCTCCTGGGTGGGACCAAGGATCAGGCCATGTACCACACGCTCGAGGAAGAGCTTTTGACCAACATGAAGCTGCTAGAGGTGGGAGTTGCCTGCCCCCAGGGCACAGGGTCTGGGGTCATCCCTCGAAGTGGAGTCTATGTCCCCAGCCCATGTGGGCGATGGCCTGAGCCTGGGGGTCCTTATGACAAAGTCATCCAAGAACTGGCTCAGGGTCCCCCAGCCCTCCTTAAAGTGGACCTGGGAGCCTGGAAGGCAGCCCCTACAGGTTGCCCTAAACTAGCTGCTACCACAGGCCCAGGAAGCCCTAAAGGGAAACTGGGAGCCCTTAAGAGTGAGCCAAAGGTAAAGGCAAGCCTGAGTGCCAAGGTCACCAGAGTGAAGAAGGTCCCAGCTCAAGGAGGGCAGGACTGCTCAGCTCCTACTGTGTCTGCCAGCCTGGAAGCCCCCTCACCTTCACCCTCAGACCCCAATTCTGACAAAACCAAGGTATGTCTGGGCAAGGCCAAGAGAACACTCCGAAAGCCCCAGAGAGTTCCATCCATCTACAAGCTGAAGCTGAGGCCCAGGATCCGGCCCCGGAGAGACCACAGGCCCGAGAAGCAGCCTTCACGCATCCCGAAGCCACTGGCCTACCTCCACCTGGGTTCAGCCAGGGCACTCCCCAGAGGCAGGCTGGTGAGAGCAGTGCTGGGCAGCAAGGGAGTGGAGTCCCACCCAGTGGATGGCGCCTCAGCAGGGGAGGAGGAAGAAGAAAAGAAGTGGAAAGAACCAGCTGCTCCACTGAAGAGCAGCCTCCAGGCTTTGGAGGGTGGGGGTCTCCAGCAGATTGATCAAGACCCACTCCAACCTGAGGAGGAGTCCTGGGTCTGAGGAAGGGCCTTCTCAGACCTGAAGCTGTGGTTCTGGGGAAGAAGGGAAGTAAAAGGATGCCATGTAGCTGCTGGACCCCAGTTTTGAACAGAAAGTTAGGTCCCTCACCTCTATCCAAGGCCTTTGTCACGGGGGTGGGGGGGGGGGGTGAGGATATGGGTGGGGTCAGAAGACAAATATAGACTCAGTCTGCTTGTTGACCAAAGGGACCACTCCAACTCCAGGGGCACTGGGGCCACCCAATGTCTTCTTGCCTTCCCCCAGAACAGCTCCCCAAACTCCTGGCCTCTGGCCATGCCTACCATTTCCACAACTCTTATAAGTTATTAAACATTTGTGGGTCTGTTCCTGAGCCCCCAGCTTCTTGACTCCCCCACTCTAGCATTGTGGTGGTGCAGGAAGGTAAAGCTTGAAGTGTTACCCACTGGAGTGGAAGGGGATGAGGCGCAGGGAACTGGGGGTGAGAGATGCTTCCTCTCTTGAGGTTCAGTCAACCTAGCCAGACAGCCAATCTCTCCAGGAAGCTGCTTGTGTGTCAGCACCGTGGACAGGGACAGAGCACTTCAGGACTTCAAAACTTTGCTCTGGGGTTTGGGAACTGAGATCACTCAGTCAAGAGGGATGGTTGAGATTGTTCTTATCCCATTCACAGCCACAAAAGGGCTGCTGAAGCTTGGTCACAAGTGGGAACAAAGACACAGCAGCAGGAGCTGGGATTGAGTCCAGTTATGAAAGTTTTCCCAAGAGTGGGGCGGAGGGTGAGACCTTTCGCTTTCCCTCAGGATGGTTTTGATCAGTTGGAGGGCTAGGGGGCTAGGGAGAGAAGATGAGTCCCAAACTCTTCCTCTTAATTCTCCTGGTTGCTCCAGGCTCTGGGATTCAGAGCCACCTCATCACCCTGGTGGTCCTTCCACAGCAGATCTCAGCAGGCAGGCCCTGTAGGGAACCCTTTCCCTCTCAGGGCAGGAACTGAGCCAACACATTGTACAGAAACGAGGGAAAACACTCCCTGATTTTTAATCTGACTTCCAATCACAGCGCAATGGGCATCACACACACACAAACTTCCAGACCCTGTGGTGGGAAACCCTGGGTGGGTGGGGACAGAGACTCAGAATGGGAGTGCAGGGAATCAAAATCAAATACCTGGGGTGCAGTGGAGGGGGTGAGGGGGGTTGGCCAGGCAATACATTCCAATGGCTCCCACAAGGGGTAGCCAGAGGCCTGGGTTCCCCACACCCACCTCAGGTGCCTCAGCTAGGGGTGACAGTGATGGGGCAGGTGAGATGCTGCCATCCCTCACCCCAGCCCCCTGGTGAACCAGGGGGCAGGGATGCAGGGGATAAAAGGGGGCAGGCCCTCTTCCTTACCCTCCCAGCCACTCCCAAGGTGTGGGGAAGGGGAGCCACCTCCTCTGTTTCAGAGGGAGGCTCAGAGAGAGCGGGTCACTTGCCCAAAGTCATGGAGCAGAGCAGGGACTAGAACCCAGGAATATGGGACTGCCCCAGGTCAGGGCAGTCACTGCAGGGCTGCAGATACACCCCATGGTTGGAGGGAGAATCAGCTGGGGAAGTAGAAGGGAGAATCAGATTCCCTCTCACACTAGATCTGGATAAATTCCCCACCCATGACCCCTCCCCCAGACTCCATTCCATCACCACTCTGGGCTACCTGATTTTTCTGGTCTAGACGCTGCAGCTTGGCTACATCGAGGCTGGGTTGTTCTATCTGCCCGTCTTCTAACAAGTGACCTTCCTATCTTCTCACCACACCAGGGCTCAGGGCTCAGCCTCAAGGAGCACTCAGCTGGGGACACACGCCATTGGTCCCACCCTCCGAGTACCCCAGTAATCCCTCAGGCCGCTCCTAGTATCTTCAATGGATTTTGTTATTTCTAAATCGGTACAAAACTGACAGTGATCAGCTCCGGTGACGAGAGGTAGAAACCGGCCAGGTGGCCGGAGAAAATGGGGTGGAGTGAGTCAGGTCATAGGGCCAACTGGTGTTGGGACAAGGGGGCATCAGATCCTGAGGGCCTCCATCTAGGGGTGGGTATGTGGGCATATCTCCCCCAAGGACAGGGGTCTCCATAATTCTTATCCTGGCTCTGCCCCTCCCCAGATTTATCAGAGAAATCTGAGATTCAAGGTAGGTAGGGTCTGGGGCAGTCAGATTGGAGTGGGATGGGGAGATAAGAGTCTTCACTAGCACAACCTAATCCCTCCGCCTCCCAGGGCACCACCTTGCCCACCACCAGCCCCCCAAACCCAACATCCTCCAATCTTGCAGACCACCCAACGCAAGGGGGAAGAGAGGGCTGGAATCTGGCATCATGGAAATAAATTTATCCTTTGGGGGATTCCCTTCTCCACACTGTCAAGGAAAACAAAAAGTTTTAACCCAGGAGGTGATCTGGCTTTGGGGTCAGGAAGGGGATGAGGGGCACCCGGCAGGGATGGACCATCGAGTTAAGGCTGGAAGGTAGGTTGTTGTGTCTCTGGGGGCTGCTGGGCGGGGAGATCTCCCTGGAAGGGGGAGAACTCAGCCTTCTCCCCCTGACTGACCCTTGACCTCAACCCTCGGACCCTGACTATGGTCCTTGGGCCACCCGCATCTCTCTGCCCTGTGCCCGTGGTGCTGACGGTCCAAAGGCTGGCCTCACAGAGAAGCTGCCAGGATCTGCGACAACGGGGTGAACGAAGTGAGAGCCCTGTGAACGGAGCCGGGGGCGGGAAGGTGGACCGGAGGGTGGATAAGACAGCTAAGGGCCAACAGACGCTTGGGCAGACAGACACAGGAGTAGACGACGCAGGGCAATGACAGACACACTCTCTGGAGAAGACCGGTGGGGGCCCCGGCCAAGGCAGCACCTCCCCACCCCCACCCCCCCGCGCTCACCGCCAATCCCAAAAGGCTGAGGCGCCCCTTGGGGGCCTGGCCGGGCACTGCGCTAACTCCAGCACTAAGGGCAGCGGGCCCAGGAAGACGGCTGGCCCAGGAGAGGGCTTGGACTGGGCAGTTACCGGAGGCTCTCTCGTCCTCCGCCCCTCACCGGGAGGCGCGCGGCTGCGGGACCGTCGCAGGCCCGGACCGTCAGAGTCCTACCCCGCCCCTCCGCGCCCGAGCCCGGCAGTCCCCGGGGAGGTCCCCGCCCGTCGGGATGCGGCTGCGGGCGGGCGCGTTGTCACATGATGGCGCAGCGGTTGCGGCGCAGCGCGCCCTGGAAGCGCAGGGCGGCGTGCACGTGTTTGCAGCGGGCGCAGCCGACGCTCTTGAGCAGCTCGCTGAAGAGCAGCAGGATGTGCCAGTTGTACTTGGCCGAGCACTCCACGTAGCCGCACTTCCAGGTCTTGCGCACCAGGTGTGACACGTTCCAGCGCGGGATCACGCGCCCGCGCTGCAGGTCCCGCTTGTTGCCCACGATGATAATGGGCGTCTCCGAGGTGCCGATCACCCTGCGGGGGTGAGGGGGGAATCTCAGAACTCCACAGTCCGGTCTCACAACCACTGGACTTCGAGAAGGGCAGGCTGTGCCTGGTCAATACTGCTACTACCATACTTGTGTTCCGCCTGCAGCGCTAAGCCCTCGGGATACCTTATATTGTCCAATCAGAACTGATCTGAAAGGTAGGTACTATTGTTATCCCCATTTTCCAGATGAGGAACCTGAGTCTAACCTGTTAAGTGGCTTAAAGTCATGCAGAAGAGTGACCCTGACACTTTTTTTTCCTCCCCAGAGCCCCTGCTCTTAAGCACTGCACTAGACTAGCCACCCCGTGGTAAGAATCCCAAAGTGAGTTATTAGAAATGGGGACATAACATAGTGTGTGTGTGTGTGTGTGTGTGTGTGTGTGTGTGTGTGTGTGGGAGAGAGAGAGAGAGAGAGAGAGAGAGAGAGAGAGAGAGAGAGGGAGAATGTGCGGGAACCAGAGGATATTTCATCTAGCAACTCTGCGCGCACCCCACTGTTGCACCCTTAAACAGGAAGTAGCCAGCATTGGTATCCCAGCCCTCACCTCGTCTCTAGGATCTGCTGGCGGATGGTCTTGACGTACTCAAAGCTGTCAAAGCAGCAGATGTCGTAGACCAGGATGTAGGCATGGACGCTCCGGAGTCCCCTGCAACAGGCATCTGCCCACTCCTGCAACACCCCCAGCCAGTGCCAAGGTCAGAGCCACTCGGAGACCTCCCCTTGCCCCCAGCCACCTCTAGCCAAACACCCGACAGCACTCTCACCTGCCACTGCACCCCAAACCTTCCACACCCACCCATCACAGGAAGCCTGGCCCAGGAAAATGTACAAGCTCAGTATTGGGGTTCCCCCACCTCCAAGCCAGGATAGGGAAGGTCACACTATCTGACCTCCAGAGCTAATGCCCTCACTGTCCTGTGCACATCTGGAGCTGAGATCAGCCTTGTCCCATTTTTATCGCCCAACCTGTCCATCCATCCATCTGTCCATTCGGACCTTTGTTCCAGTACATTTACTAAGTGCCCCTAAGAGCCCAGCCCTCTGAGCTAGTTGATGGATCCTGTGAAATCCTGCATCTTCCAGGGCTCAGCTTAAATGCTTCCTCTTCCTCCAGGAAGCCTTCCTGCAAGCAGAAGACTATGCCTTTCATCTCCTGTGTTCTTCTTCTTCCTCTTTTTTTTAATGTTTATTTATTTATTTTTATTTAATGTTTGTTTGTTTGTTTATTTATTTATTTATTTATTTATTTATTTATTTATTTATTTATAATGGGCAGGGGAGGGACAGTGAGGGAGAATCCCAAGCAGGCTCCATGGCACCAGTGCAGAGCCCAATGGGGGGCTCGAACTCACAAACCGTGAGATTTTGACATGAGCCGAAGTTAAGAGTCAGACGCTTAACTGACCGAGCACCCAGAACATCTGTGTTCTGAGAATCCTTTAGTTATACCTTGGTTAGAGCTGTTTCCATCCCCAGTTCCCTGCTTCTGTTGTGAGCTCTTGAGAGGGCCCTAGCCAGGTCTTCCACATTTTTACACGCCTCCTTCTCCTCCCTGCTGAGTGCCTCCCAGCTGTGTTGGCTCTCAGCAGGCTCTTTACTTGCACTGCCTAGACTGGTGAGCTCTCTGCAGTCTTGAACCCTACCTGTTCCATGCTGGAATCAATGCAACTGCCGCCTATAACACTGCCCTTGGATTGCTACCCGATGTCCTTTCTGTGTGCTCCACACTGCCCTCAGGATCGAGGAGAAAAAGACTGAGACTGGACGCACAGTGGGGGCTGATGTGGAGCAGGGCCCAAAGGCGGCTCCGGGGAGTCAGAGCATCCTGAATGCTTGTCGCAAATTCTCAAGGAGGGGCCGCAGCTCAAGAGGAGTAGGCTCCTGGAAAGGCTCAGTGTACTAAAGGGAAGGTTCCTTAGGAGACTAATGAGCTGATTGACCTTCCAGCAGATGGCAAATGCAAGAGCAGTTGAAGGCAGCTGGTGTGTGAACAAGAAGGGGGTCCCTGAAGCTGGGGGAGGGGAGGCCTCCGAGGACAAAGAGACCCAGGGTCTTCTGCCTTGAGGGCCCTGGCAAAAGACTCGGAGGAGGTGCAGACATGTCCCCGTGGTGCCAGCTTATGAGCTGTGCTGGGGCAGGGGCCAGGCTTGCAGGACTACAGCTGGTTCTCCACCTCAGAGCAGGAAGAAAAGAGGCAGGGGTAGAGAGTTAAGTCCAGCTCCAGAAAAGCACTTCCCAACTCAAAGGCTTAGAAGCTGCTGCAGTGGATTTCCCCAGGGAGATGATGTGGCATCTTTTCTTTGTGCTGAGTTTTAACTCTGGTGCAGGGGGAAGATGCTGAGGACAAATCTAAAACCACAGGGAAACAGGAGCTGGCTTCTCAGGCCAGGGAAGACTGCACTCAGCTGGACACGGTGCCCTCTGGGAGCCTGGGACCCCCATGTGCACACAGCTCCTCCCTCATCTCATGCAAGGGTTGGATATCAGCGGGAAATAGGAGGGACGGGGAGACGGGCAGAGAGGCTCCCACCTTCTTCCAGCCCTTCGCTGGGGAGAGGGAACAGCTGCCAGCCTTTGAGAGTGATAGCCCACCTCTCCCCCAACACGCTGCCTCTTCCAGAGGACCTCCAGCCTGCCCTCCTGCCCACTGCTCTGGGGAGGGGGGGCGCCTAAAAGGGAGAAGAGGAAGTCTCCTGATTGTCTGGGTTGTGCCTTCACTCCTGATTGAAGGGAGGGAGCAAGAAAACTGACCTTTCCTTCCAGCTACCTCTGTGCGGGGTTCCAGACTGTAAGAAATCATCTTGAGGCTGTGTCAACAAAGAAAGAGCACTGAAAACTGAGTCCAGTTCTAAGGACACCTGGCTGCTGACCATGCATTTGTTGCTCTAACCTCAGCTTCCTCCTCTGATAGGAGGAGAGGGACTACAGAAGGAACGACTGAGGCTCAGAAAATGCCACTCTCTTCTGGGCTGGATCTCATCTGTCATTGGGGAAGAATGTATTTCTCTTTTCTTTTCAGACAGTGGCCACTGGGATTTTATATTGGCCTCTGGGCATGCAGGGTCCTTTCTCTATATTTCTCTGCTCAGGGTCCCTTTCTTGTGTGAAGCCTGGATAGCCTGGAGAGTCTAAAACTCAGGATCAATCAGGAAGAAAGAGGCCAACAATCCAACAGAAAGATGGACAAAGGCATTACTAGTTGTCAAAAAAGAAACACAAAAGCCCTTACACATATGAAAAGATGCTCAACTTTGGTCACAACCAGAGATGCAAATAAAAACTATTCTGAGAATATCTCATCTCATCCATTAGACTGTCAAAACTCCAGAAGGTGGACAATACATCCTGATGGCAAGGCTTTAGGGAAACTAGCATTCGCGTACAGTCCTCGCAACACAAAATGGGCAACTTTCTAGAAGGGGAGGGAAATCTGGCAATACCTTCCAAATATAGCTGCATTCATCCTTTGACCTGGCAATGCCATTTTGGGGGCTCGTTTCCACAGAAACACCTCCCTGTGTGCAGAGAGACTACGAACAAGGCTATTTGTGTGGCATTGCTTAAGACAGCAAAAGACTAGAAACAACCCACTTGTCCAACAAGAGGGGACTCCATTGTACATCTCTCTGATAGGGCACAGTGTGGCCATGCTACTGACATTCAGGTACTAACACTCGGGGAAGATCTCCAGGTTAAAACGTAAAGCAAAAAGACAAGGTGTAGAGCAATTTTTTTTTTTCTGTAAGAAAGGAATAAGAATACATTTTCTTATTTATCTATAGAAACACTGGAAGTGGGAGTAAAAAACCAATTGACAATGGCCATAGAGAGTGGGGCAAGAATCAGGGTGAAGAAGGCAGGGGCGAGATTGAGATTTCTCTGTATGTACCTTTTTACAGTTTGAACTTTTTAAAAAAAAAGTTTGGACTTTTTTTTTTTTTTTTTTTTTTTTTAAGAGAGAGAGGGCATGAGCAGATAAGAGAGCCAGAGGGAAAGAGAGAGAGAATCTTAAGCAGGCTCCAGGCTGAGCATGGAGTCCGATGCAGGGCTTGATCCCATCACCTTGGGATCATGACCTGAGCCGAAATCAAGAGTTGGATACGCAACTGACTGACCCGGTCAGGCACTCCACAAAGTTTGGACTTTTAAACTATGTCCTACCCATTCCAAAGTCGATATTAAATTAAAATTAAATCTACAACAAAATGTGAAAAAATAAGCCGCTCAATGTGCAAAACTGGCACAAGATCTGAGTATCCACTTGGGCCGCTGTTCAAGTCCACCGTGGAGGAGAACCAGAAGGCCCTGACCCCAGACGCGCTGCCCTGATCTCACTTTTTCCAAGAGGCCCATGTGTGGATCAGGTTTTTGTCTTTGGTGTTAATCCCCCACACCTGGGGTGGGACAGACAGGTACCCTTGGGCTTGGGCCAAGGTCCTCCTGCCCGGAGTTGCTGAGACAGTGCTGAGACCTAGACCCTGCCCCAGAGATTGCTGTATTTGTGGTCACAACTGGCCAAGCTGTGGCCCCTACCTCTCCTTCCAGAGAAACTTCTGAATGCTCTGTCAGGGGCTTCCTTCAGTGAGCAGATATGTCTTAGAGCTAAGCCTCCACTCGCACCCTATCCCCTCTCAAGCCAGAGGTAGAGAGATGGAAGGGGGGCCTGGTCCCTGCAGGCTGGGGAAAGGGGCACTATAAGCCAGGACACTGGGGGCATCTGAATCCACCCCCTGCAGGAAGGGTGCCCAGTGAGCCAGTCCTGAGTCCAGGGGGCGGGGCATCACTTAAGGAACGCCTGTAGGCAAAGGACCGGTTGGGGCCTCCAGTCTCAGAGAACATACCTTTCCCAGGCCCTGGCTTTTTCTTCCGCTGTCCTAGATGACAAGGGTCTGAGGCCACGATGGGCACAACCCAGAGTATTAATAGCATCTAGTGTTCCTGCCTTTCTCTCCACTGCCCTTTACCTGCCCAATCTCACTGAGCTGATGCCGACCACAGCATTTACTGTACTATGTAATAATTGCCGGTTTGCCTTCTCACCCGACGGTGAGTTAGTTCCTGGAGAGCAAACTGCACATCTGTTTTGCCCGCCAGTCTGCCCTGGTGCCCACCACACGTTATACACTCATTAAAGATGCACTGAATAAAGCCGCACACACGTGATGGCTCGAGACAGGGTAGCCTGTGGTGCTGCATGGAGCCCTCAGAGCCTGAAGGATGGGGACAGGGCCAGAGCCTGGAAAAGGCAGGAGTCCAGCTCCTCCCCCACCCCCCCACTCCCTGGCTGGCCACACCAGCCGGCCCTCCTACCTGCAGTGTGTTGACAGGGAAGGTGCTGATGGGTGGGAAGTCGAGGATCTGGAGGTCGTGCACGTGGCCGTTCATGACGACAGCAGGCAGGTAGAGGCGGCGGGCGGTGGTGGGCACGCAGACCTCGCTGAACTCGTTGTACAGGAACTGGCGCACGATGGCACTTTTGCCCACGCCTCGCGCCCCCAGCACGGCCACCCGGTAGGTGGAGACCATGCCTCCCGCCCCGCTCCGCCACCGCGTCCTCGCCGCTGCCTGGGGCTCCCCCGGGCTGCATATTCCAGGGGCTGGGGGCTCAGCCACCGTCAGGACCCACCATTGCTGCCCCTGTTTTGCCCCGGGCCCTCTGCGGCCTCCACCTGGACTGTGGGGACAAGAGGTGGGCTTGGTGGGCCCGCTTTTCCCTGGACCTGGCCTGTACTTCCCCAGCCCAGGAACTTGGCTGAAGCTGTTACTGCCTCTCAGAAAGCCTTTCCTTTCCCAGAACACCTAGCTCCATCTACCCAGAGCCTCTCCACCCTCCCTTCTCCATTTTTTTTCCTGCCACCCGCCCACCGGTGGGAATCACTCTTTCTTGTGTTATGATCAGACATGTGGCCACTTCCGACCCCCCCAGCCAGGCCAGGCTGCAGAGCAGAGTGGGACGCACCCTAGACTTGCTCCAATCCCCACTTTCCCATAGAGCCCAGGATGAGCCAAGGCCGAGCATGTCTCATCAGAGACATTCACAGCATTTTGTGGAGAGAGTCCTTTGTTGGGCAGGACATTTTACATCCTGTTGGGAACCCTGGCCCAGATGACTGCTCTGGCTCTGGAGCACACTACTTGTTGAACACTTAGTGTTAGCACAGCCACATGGTTATCCATAGTCAAAACAGTAGCCCTCAGGGATGGGTAACCATCCCCCTTTCCAGAAGACTCAAGAGGGAGCGAGAAGCATGCCCAAGGGCACACAGCTGACAGCAACAGCCTCCCCTCCACAAAGCTGCAATACCTCCGACCTCCTCCAAGTTTAGTGCTTCTAGCTGGTCAATGCCTACAGGCCAAGGGCTATGTCTCATTCTCTGGCATCCTCCCAAACTCAGAGGGCCTGGCACATAGCAGGTGCCCAGGAAAGGACTGCTACAGGGTTGGACCTTGCTATGCTCAGTTTCGGTGACTTCGGAGCTTAGGGGTAAACCCCGGCTATGATGTTTCCTAGCTGTGGTCAGAGGGCAAATCACCTGCCCAGTCTGCACACATATAAAGTGGGGTTAACAGGCCCTACTTCTGGGATAATCCAAGCAAACCTCCTAACCAGATGCCTTCTCCTTCTGTTGGGGATGGTGACCAGGGAGGCTGGTCCACGCCTGAGACCTCCTGTCCAGGGACTGTTCACGGGAGGGTGACACCAGTGCCTACTATGTGGGCCCAGGGCAGACGGATTTGCTGGATTCCGACAAGGCCATGCTTTTCAGGTTATGTGCATGTCCTCTCTGTGGATATATGTTCTTTCCATATATGCGCAGTTCACAGCTGAATGTCCCTCAGTCTGGCCTGGCTCAGAAAATCCAATCTATTGGGTATGTGTACAGACAGTAAACAGAAGGCAGGATTTGGGGTGAGACCCACCAAGGTTTGGTTCCCAGCTCTGCCACCTAAAATGTGTCCATGGGCAAGAAACTTCATAGGGTGTTGTGAGGTCATGAAAGTAAAACCCAGTGCCAGGAACAGCAGGTGTTCAACTAACAGCGGCCACGGTTATATACGGGGGTCCTTCATTCACCTGAGGTTTACTAAGATCTCAGTGGGACCTCCTAGCAACCCCAGGATGGGTCACTATCCACTGTTGCGCTGTTGTTCACATACATGTTGTATGGTGTGTGTGTGTGTGTGTATGAGAAAGAGAGGGAGGGAGAGAGACTCTTCTCCCTGTTTTATTGAAGGTAAAACCAAAACTAAAAACCAGAGACTCAGGGAAGTGAAAAGCATACAGCCAGCTGAGCTATCAACCAAAAGAGGACCCTGATCTCCTTTCTGTCCCATGTGGTGTCCTTTCCCCAACAGGTGTTTATCTACTTCTATGGGCTTCCCACTGGGGTACGTACCAGTCCCTCCTCCCCCCAAATCCCTCCAGGCCCTGGGCCCCTCAGGCATCCCTGGACACTGTGAGCTTGGCAGAGAGCCTCAGCTGGGTTAATTACATAACCAGCACAAGCAGGTGAGGAGGGGGGCATACTGGGGGAGGCAGAGAGGACAAAGAATGCAAGAAGAATCCCTGACCTCTCTCTGGGTGTGGCAACTTAGAGGTATCTAGGATGTGTCCTACCTGCAGATTCTCCCGGACGCCACGCTCCCTGCACAGAAATCAACCCTTTCTGGAGAATTGCTGGGAAATAAACGGGGCATAGTGCTGGAGCCAGGGAGGGGATGCAAGAGAGGCCCCTAGGCTGGGGCCACCCTCCTGGAACTCACCAGGCCCAAGTGTGGCCCTGTCCCTGACTCAGAGGTGACTAGTGTCCCCTCCCTCTTCTCAGGCGGGGGTCCTGGGTCTAAGTGCCTATTAACCCAACATCCCTAGTTGGGTGGGGACTGAAGAGGGCTGTCCGGAGCATCAGGGCCCAGCTCCCTAAGGGCTCCCTCCCCAAGGCCTGCGCTCCGCAGTGAGTCTGCAGACAGCGCCCCGGCAAGAGACCGGGGACACACACAGGGGCCAAAGCCTGGTTCTTGTCCCCTCCCCTAGGCCTGGACACAGGAGTCCTGCCCTAGACTGGCGGCCCTGGCTTTGCGGTCCCATGGGCAGAGTCACACGTCTGCCCGCTGTCTGTCCCCACACGTTCATGTGGGAGTGGGCGGGTGGGGGCGGCAGAGGATGCTGGGCTCCCCATGACCTGATTGGTGGGAGTCTGGGGGGGATGCCGGAGCCCTGCCTGCTCTCCGCCTCCAGCACCTTGCAGGCAGGCAACCCCCCCCCCCCCCCCCACCAGCTCCCGCTCTCACGTGGCCGCCCAGCGCCGCTTCCCCGCCAGCCCGCCGTCCCCCTCCACCCTCCTCGTCCCGGCCCCCGGGCCCGGCCGCCCCGCTCCCACCCGCCCCCGGCCCTGCACCGCCCGCCTCCCCTCCTCCCGCCGCTTACCCGGGGCCGTCCTAGCTGCCCCCGGCCCTGGCCGGCCGGCCGGCGGGGCCGCGCTCCCCCCGGGCTCCGGCGCTGCCCCCCGGCTCCCCGGCCCGGGGGGAGAGGGGTGGGGGCGCCCCCGGCTGCCCAGTCAGCGCGGGCTCAGCGGCGGGCGCGGAGGGCAGGTGCGGGAGCCGAGGGGGCAGGAAACCTCCAGCCCAGCTCTCCCTCCGGAGCGCGCCGCCCGCTCGCGCCGGCTGGAGGGAGGCGGAGGGGAGCGCGAGGCCGCGGGGAGGGGGGTGGGGGGGGGGGTTCGGGCTGGCGTTCCGCTGGGTCCCTGAGCCTGACAGATTCGCTCGCGCGGCCCAGGACGAATTCTTGAACCCTGCGCCTCTAGACTTGCACCCCCTCCCGACTCCCCCTGGCAGGTTTTTATTTCTCCCCTGGAGGGGTGGGAGGAAGGCGCCAGAGAGGCCCTAGAGCCTTTTGCTTCCTTCACTCCAATTCCCGCCCCGCCCCCGACCCCGCGTCCACCCCAGCTGCTCCCTCTAGGTCCCCCTCTGACCCTTCCCACGCCACAGTCCGCTGCAGGGCGGGCGCACCTGTGTGCCCTGCACCTTGTGCCGTCCCGCTGGAGGACGGAGTGCAGGGTGGTCACTCTCGCCCTTCACCGCAGCAGTGCAAGAAGGGCACACCAGGCTGGCCGCAGAGCACAGCGTATCTCCTGCCAGTGAATGACCTCCACTTCCCTCAACCCACTGCTCCCCTGTCTTCTCCACACCGGGAGATGCCAGCATTTGCAGGGGCTGCATGCAGGCAGAATCACCTATATATTTTTTCTAAACCCACCGGCCACAGTGTCATTCATCATAGCTAGCATTTGTGGAGTGCGTCCTGTGTGCCAGACAACGGGCTCTAAGTTTTACCTGCGTCCTCAAACTTAATCCTCACAATTCTGTGAGGTTGATTCTTTAAAAAAAAATTTTTTTTTTCTTAACGTTTATTTATTTTTGAGAGACAGAGAACGAGCAGGGGAGGAACAGAGAGAGAGGGAGACACAGAATCTGAAGCAGGCTCCAGGCTCTGAGCTGTTGGTACAGAGCCTGACACGGGGCTCAAACCCACAAACTGTGAGATCATGACCTGAGCCGAAGTCAGTTGCTTAACTGACTGAGCCACCCAGGTGCTCCATGTGAGGTCAATTCTACAGATGGGATAGTTGGGGACTGAGAGGGGTGGAGTGACTTGTCTTACTGAAGGGCAAAATTTGGAATAGAAGATGGGGATCTCTAGTTGGGTGGCCCTCCCAGCCCAAGGGGGAGAAGCTGGCCCAGCAGCACTAATTATGTGCTGTGTGAAAAGCCAGGGTTCTGGAGGGAGGGCGCAGGGAGGGGCCCAAATAGTTAGGGGAGTCAGTGGAGGTGTCAGAGGAGGCAAGTTTCAAGGAAGGAGCCTTGAAAGAAATGGATTTGGGGCGTCAGGGTGAGAGGAGGTTGTGGGAGAGGAGGGCTACAGATGAGAGAAGATGGGAGCAAGTACAGAGCTTTGAGAAGGGAGCCCAGGGGGCTGGCAGCTTGGTGAGAGGAGGCAGAGAGGGGGCTTGAGGTGAGGTCTCAAAGGCGGTGGTGATTGCTGGGTAAGGAATTTGGACCTAGCCCTGTGCTGGATGGTAAGGTAATGAAGGGTCTTGAAGCAGGGCAGTGACCACCTGGCCGGAGTCACATTGTACTTGCCTGCAGGGCAGAAGAGGAAGGGGAAGCCCAGAGAGCTCACCCGTGTTTTTATCCCTGGGACCCAGCATGCCCCCCTGTGACTTTCTAGACTTCCTATTACTCCTGGGTTCCAGATTCCTCATGGAGCCAGTTTCCTCCTCCCTCTGGGCTCTGCATTTTGGGCATGTTCCCAATTGCTCCTCCTCTCTCTTCTATCCAGACAGAAAGTGTAGTGGTTATGAGCCTGGGCCTCAGAATCGGACAGATCTGGATTTAAATCCTGGCCCTCCACTGACTATGTGACCATGATGGTAACTGAAGACAAGTAACTTGAACTATTGCGTTATTTGTAATAAGTTTATTTATTTTTGAGGGAGAGAGGGAGAATCCCAAGCAGGTTCCTCACTGTCAGCACAGAGCCTGATGCAGGGCTCGAACTCATGAACCGTGAGATCATGACCTGAGTTGAAACCAAGGGACGCTTAACCGACTAAGCCACCCAGGCGCCCCAGCTATTGCTTTATTTGTAAAGCAGCGGAGATGCGATCAGTCATCCTTTCAGCATAAAGGACTTACAAGAGTGTAGCGTTCTTAACAGCAGTGCCTGACCTGTAGGAAGTCTCAACATGTAGCCTTTTCATTCTTGTAATGTTTATTTATTTTTGAGAGAGAGGGAGACAGAGGATCCGAAGCGGCTCCGCACTGACAGCAGAGAGCCCAATGTGGGGCTCGAACTCATGAACCGAACCGTGAGATCATGACCTGAGCCAAAGTCAGACACTTAACTGACTGAGCCATCCAGGTGCCCCCTTTTCTTGCCTTTTTAAAAGACATACAGCCATTCATATGGGAATGGCTGAACATCACCTTGGAAAAGCATTTCCTTTTATTCTAGGTGGGCTTCTAGGGGTTTGGGGTGGTGTGTGAGAAGGGCCGTTTGGGGTGGTGTGTGAGAAGGGCCAGGGCAGCAGCTAGAAACAAATACAGGGTTGAGAAGGATATGGCTTCCTTCGGGAAGAATTCCCAGGGAGAAATTAGATTTTACTGACCCATGGGGTCCTAACAGTGTCACCTAGAGTGACACTTTTCCTAACTTAATTGTCCGGGGCATTGTCCATCCCCCGCGTTGTATCTCAAAATCGTTAATGCTTACTATGACCAAAGATCTCAGGCTTTGTGTCTACTGGCCAACACCTCCATTCTGGTTCTATCTTAGCCCAAGGTAGACTAGAAAGAGAAATTGTGCAGTGCTCATACTCATAACCTGGCACCAGGCTTCTCAGAAGCTTCTCCTACTAGGGGAACACAAAGCCAAAGGTTCATCATGGAGCCTCACACTTGCCTTCGGTGGTAGGTCATTTAAAACATTTTTATATAAAAAACAAGCAGCCATAGTATTAATATAAAATGCAAAATATGCCTGCGTTTAAGATTCTCCTAAGTCATTTTTTTTTTAAGTTTATTTATTTGAGAGAGAGAGCATGAGTGGGGAGGGGCAGAGAGAGAGGGAGAGAGAGAGAATCCTGAGCAGGCTCCATGCTGTCAGCGGGGAGACTTATGCGGGGCTCGAACCCATGAATCGAACCATGAGGTCGTGACTTGAGCCATAACCAAGAGTTGGACGCTTAACTGACTGAACCACCCGGGGGGCCCCTACGTCATTTGTTTATTGAGAGTCACTTTGGGCTAAGAACTTCTTACACTGTAGAGGCCTGCTCACTCTCCTCTATCATTACAGTTACCTTGGTGAAAAAATTTGAGAGGCTCTGTCCTTGGGTCTGACCTTGGGCCTCCTGTGGGGGCACCTGAGACGCAAGCACAGACTCTGGGGGATGAGATGCGTGGGTCCACTTGCAGCATCTGAGGCCCAGGCACCCGAGAGGGACAAAAAAAAACAGAGACCTGGAGCTGCCTAGTCCACAGGCCCCCAAACCCTCCATCAAAGCTGAAACCCGCGCTGAGCTTTCAGAGGCTGTTTGGCCAGACCCTGGAGCCTAAGACCTTAAGTGGAAAGTGAATGAAACAAGGGAGGGGAAGCCCAAGGCTGGATTTGAACATTCTCCTCTAATACCCATATAGTGGGAGAAGGCCCTGAGCCGTTCTCTGGGTCCCAGAGTGCAGGTGCAGTCCTGTTTCCTGAGCCGTTCTCTCGGTCCCAGAGTGCTGGGGCAGTCCCGTTTCAAAGCAATTCTTCTGGAGATTAAGTCCATCTGCGTCCTATCAACCCCCAAATCAGCCTTCCCCTTGTTGGCAGCATCAAGAATGGCAGGGCAAAAGCTAAATGAGAAAACTGAGATGGTAAGTTTGCAGCCAACTCGGAAACTTTTCAAGAAACATCCTTGTTGCTAATAACATGTCTGGGGGCTGGTTGGGATTCTAGGATTAGTGCTCAGGAGATAGAAATGGGTAACAACGGGGGAGGTGTGATCTTTCCCAAGTGCCACACCAGGTATTAAAATAAACAGACTCTTGCCTCCTGGAGCTGGGGGTGGCGGGGAAAAGAAATCTGGGTCCAAGCAAAATCAGAAAAAGCATCAATGCATGAGGTGGGAGTAGGAAGACTCAATTCTGGGAGTCCTCAACTGTTTCTTAGCTTCAGAAACAATGTACCTGATATCTCAGAATTTCCTACTCGCCATTCTGGAGGCTGAGAAGGATGGTACGATCGAAGGTCAAAGTCTGGGGCCGGCAAGCCCTGCTTATTGTTCCATATCCTGGTAGCTTGGGGTTTTAGCAAGGCCAGCCATTGGCCTGGTGGCTGAATGTAGACGGGCTGGAGGGCCTATTACAGAACTTTCAGTGGAACTGTTCCACTCTCGGTCGCACCTCACCTGAAAAATGGGGATAATGCCAGGTTCATGGGGTAGGCAGGTGTCATGCGCATGAAAGTACTTTACCATTTTTTTTTCCCAGTATGATTCTGGGTAACTGGCATTTTATTTGGCAACTTCACTTTTTTCTTATTTTTAAAAACTGAAGTATAGCTGACATGCAATATATGTTTCAGGTGTACAACACAGTGATTTGCAATTACATACATTATGAGATGACACCACAGTATCTGTAGCTACCATGCAACTTTTTAACGTTATCGACTACAACGCCCTATGCGGTTCGCCCTCGTGGCTTTTTATAAACCTGAAGTTTGCACCTCTTAATCCCCTTCACCTGTTTCCCTGATTACCGACTCCCCCCAACCCCCCCCCCCCAACTGCCGTCCCAGTGCTTTACCATTTGTCACCTGTATCCCTTTAAAAGTAGACAAACAGGTGTTCTTTCTCGAGCTGCACATTAGAAACACTGGAGTTCTTTAAAAATGCAGATTTCCTCAGGGCCGCATGCCAGCCTGGCTGAGCAGAATCATTGGTTTTTGAAACCCAAGACGTGGTGTCAATGTGCACATAAGACTTGAGAGCCTCTGGGGACACCTGGCTTGCTCAGTCGGTGCAGCATGCAACTCTTGGTCTCAGGGTTGTGGGTTCGAGCCCCATGTTGGGTAGAGAGACTACTTAAAAATAGAGTTTTGGCGGGGGCGGGGGAGAAGAGTTGAAACCCTCTGCCCTAAAGATTTTCTTTGCCCAACCTGGTATCATTCTTAGTTGGTAAATCCAGATAGATCTCAGCACAGCCCATCCCTCTTCATTTCTTTGGCCTTGAACATCAACAAAGACCATCCTGACCCCACTGCTTCCCAAGTGTTATTCCTGTTACAGCTTGGGCTAACTGCAAGCCAGCAACAAGGTGACAACCCAAAAGTTGCTGGCTGCCAAAGGCAGTTCATTCATGGAGTTGGGACATCCAAGTCCCAACGCCTAAGTGCTAAGCAGCTTCTCTACATTCACTCTAGTGGTGAGAGGCTCAGGGCACCTTGGTGCTGGATCCCTCAGCCTCTTTACTGAGCTTCAGGTTAGAAGACTTCAGAGGCTGTTGCTCACCACGATCTAGGGCCTCTATCTTGACAACACCTGGGTCTTGTGCTCCCTGCGACACAAATGCCCATGACTGGACTTGAACTCCTGGGGAAGCTTGCTTTGAAGCATGAATTCTTTTCACTTGGGAACATGCCGGCCCTGAGTTCAGGTCCCAGCGGCGCTTATACATCGAGATGAGTCGTCCTGGGTGACAGGAAGCTGGTGAGTAGCTCTGCTGTGCCGCTTCTGCCCCTGTGCCTTGGCTGGCTGGCTGGTTGGCTGTCCCTGGGACCATCTGCCTGGGGCCCTAGCAGAGAACCTGCCAGGGGATACAGACTAGCTCCTGTGAGCACTTCCCGCCCATGGTGCTGGTGGTGACAGGGGGCTTGGTTAACAGGAGCCTCCGTGAGATACAGGCTTCTTCCTTATGTAGTCTTAATTTCATCTGGCTAAATCCCTGGGACGGTGAGGCAGCCAAAAGAAAAGTTCTAACAGTATGCTTATTAGTGCTCCATCTCTCTCCTGGCCACCAGTGTTGCATCCTAGAGGGTCGGTTCTGGGAACAAAGTCCACACCACAAACTTCATTTTGTGTAAATGAGTTTATTGACGAAGACACAAGGTCAAGCTTCTCCCCACCCCCACCCTCCCCAAGAACAGATCCCAATAACCAAAGAATGATAAGCATTCTTAGGGCAACATTTCCCCTCCCACTCCCAACTGCTCTCCACAACACAGACACACGAAACAGGCTCGGGCGAGGACAGACACTCAGGGAATCTCTGACCAGCAAGAGTTCTGGGTGTGTGTGTGCTTCCCTGCCCTCTGTAGGATACCAGCTGATGTTACAAAGACATACGGAGGCAGAGGAGAGGAGAATGGAGGGCAAGCTCCACTCCGTTTCCCCGATTCGGCCGAGCTTGACATGGGCCAAAAGGGAAGCTGCAGTGGAGGCGACAGTCTGTCTCTTCAGGAGAGAGGTCCTCTTCCACGGAGCAGGATCCCTCCCTGAACGCTCGGGGCTGCGACAGGAGGCAGCCTCCCCAAGGAGCGAAGGATTCCGGGATTGGCTCAGTCAGGTGAGCTGAGAACAGCAGCTGTTACCCACCACTGCTGGGGAAGGTGAGAGAAGCCTCGTTTCAGAGGCAGAGGGACATACTCTGGTATAAAACTGTGTGCTGTCTGTTTAGCTGACACGTACATTTCCCTGTGCAACCACGGTTTGCTCGGAGATAAGAACTTGGTATTTGTAGTGTGAACCTTCTTCACTGCCTGTGTCCATCCGACTCCATGATCTCCCAACAAGGAAACTTATCGACCTGCTTTTCCACCTGACACACAGCCAACCTACCCACCTCCCACATACGTCCCCTGTGCTACTTCCTATCCTCCACGTGCCTTGGGTGGTGAGTGCAGGACAAGGGCCCCCGACCCCAGTAATTCTTCTCTTGGAGAGTCTCAAGGTTTAGGAAATTGCTTTGGGGGACCCACCCCCCCAAAGCTTTGTATCTCGTATGAATCAGGGTCACTTCAGACATGACAGGGCTGTAGGGTAGTTTCTGCTGTTTTCTAGGATTTCTCCCCTTGGACTCACTCTGAGGTCTGAGTTCAACATGAGGCCTTTGGGCCCCAAAGTGCCTCTGACTTGAACAGGGCATCGGAGAAGAGCGGTCTTGTTCCCGGACCCTGAGCACTGGGCACCAGGCAGTGTGACAAGTGCCCACAGATGTAATAGTGTGAACACAGCTAAAGAGTTGGTGCTTTGGGCACAAAGCACTCTTGGACAAAACACGCCCAACGTGTTAGGGGATTTCGTATCTCCCAGTCTTCAGAGAGATGACAAGAACTGACCGTCCCTCTTGAGGTGGTGTCAACTGCCTGTGAAGCCTAATTAACATAAGTAAAGGGCAGAGCAGACTGTTAAAGGATAGAGCGAGTCCACGACCTCTCTAAGCTCACTTCATCTCTGCACCCACCCTGCTGGCCTCAAGAACTGTGGCTCTAGGAGCACGTGTGGGAACACTCAGCTACCCTCTCATTCTGGCATCTGGATTTACCTCCCGGTAACTTGAAGAGACACTCTGCTGCCACCTGATGCCAGTGAATGGAGGGCCAAAATCAGCATGGAGTAGGAGAAGAGCCACGAAGAAGCAGGACAGAAAAGGTAAGAGAAAGGCGTTGAGGAAAGAAAAATGAGTGAGCGGCTCTTGCAGTCTCCAACAACACTGATGGGGACTTAGGAGACCCAGTCCTCCCGCTCTGCGACTCAACAGCTAAAAGGCCTCAGGCAGTCTACATCTTTGTCTTTTTCCATTTTAGGAAAAACAGGGTTGGATAAGTTATTATTTAAAGTCTGTTTCAACTCTAAAACTAGGATTTTAGATCTGAATTGGAGCTGAGAATTAAATTAAATCCAGGGCAGGGAGAGGGAGAAGCACAGTTTGGTTCCTGATCCCCATCTCTACTCAAATTCCTTGATCAGTGTTAACGGGTTAGATTGAGGGAAAGGAATGTAGGACGCTCTAACGTCTCTCAGCTTTAGTGCCAACAGGCCCTATTTCCCGCACCCTGAAACACCATTCAAGGAAGACCACCATTCCCAACTCCAGAGCAATCAGATGAGATGATAATAAGGGGTGTGGGGGGGGCGGGGGGGGGGTTGGAAATCATAAAGAAAGGGAGGGACTTTGGAGAGAGAAGAAAGTGAAAACCCAAATGAGCAGGGGCAAGGTTGCCACAGATAAGAGAACCCCTAACAGGGGGTGCAAATAACTGCATTTCTTTCTCCAGGACTGTGTGGTTAATGGCAGTCGGGTGTTTTAACACTTTCTACCAGGTACACTATGCCCTCCATTTCTCATATGTACAAAAATATAAAACAATAAAGTGCAGTTTATGTTTCAGTGACACTTTTCCTTGCTTTAATATTTTTTGTCTTTTTCTGCTTTTGAAATGAGCTCTCAATTACAAAATATCAAACTACACTCAAAAATGCCAGCCACTGGCACACTATGGAGAAGCTCACAAGTAAGGACAGATAGCGGCGGCGAGTGGCAAGAGGAGGGAAGTGATCGAAGCAGTGGTTACAAATGTTCACAGGAAGCTACAACTATCCAACAGGTTGTGCCCTAATGTTAGCACAGGTTAGACTAGTCACTACCTTGGTGGGTGGCCTCAGTGTGTTTGGGTTCAGATTCTACACGGCAACACAATTTCTTCCAGTTAAGAGTTCTTGGCTTGCACCAATCACAGGATGGCCGGAGGGCGCCGGACCAGTCTATTAGTTTTTCAAAATGCTGTCGTAGACCTGATAGATGTACTGAGAGACTTCAGGAGCTCTACACTTCAGCGACAGCTGTTAGGGAGAAAAGGAGAAGAGGATTAGCATGGAGGTTGGCATTGGCTTGAAAGATAGCCAGTACTCAGTTCAAGGAAATCTCTTTCTGATGCAAAGAGGGAAGAGCCTCTTTCACTGAGAGGCCAAACCAAGAGAGGTTCTGTTAAGTTCTGTGGGTTTTAAAATTTCAATTTAATCAATGTCAACTTGTGCTGTGTTTCCACCTACATTCTCTGTGGGTCTGTGAGGTTAGGAATCATCCATACTAAAAACATCAAAACCTCTGACTGTGGGGGAACAGCTACTCCAACGCTCTGCTAAGGGTCACAGGGATTATTACCAAATGAAAAGGGAAGGGTGAAAGTCTAACTTGTTGGGGTCATTTCGGCTGCCTGCCCCAGTTTCTCACTCAGACAAGGATGGTTATCTCAGTTCCAATTCAAGATGTACGATCAAGCAAAATAAAAGCATAAGAGAGGATAGATATCCAAGGTACTAGTCCTTTTTGTATTACACGGAGGACAGCAAAAACACTGTTATGGAAGGCAAATGTGAACACCAAGAGACACTGACTTAGTATAACCAGACAGCAATTTACGGCACCAGTTTCCTCATTTGCTGCCTCCCTAAACAGGCAAAGACACTCCTGATGCCACTCGTCTACCACTTCTCTTCTTCTAGTCTCACAATCATCAAATTAAAACGAAAACTTTAATAGAACAATTTCAATGTTGAACACTGAGATTTTCATTTTGTGGGTCAATAAGCACAAAACTTAAACCCAGATTAGGGCGTCTGGGTGACTCAGTTGGTTGAGCGTCTGGCTGTTGGATTCGGCTCAGGTCATGGGATCGAGCCCCATGTCGGGCTCTGTGCTGAGCATGGGGCCTGCTGAAGATTCTCTCTCCCTCCCTCTCAGATTTGAAATCCTTGACTGTATCACAGTAACCAAAATATTATTAACAGTAATATAACAGAAGCATGCAAATTGCATTCAGAACCAGAAAATTGAACATTTGCTTTTTGCATTACCGACACCATTGTTTTCATCTATTAGGGTATGTAAGCAAAACCTGTCTTTAATCATATAGCACTATGAGATTTTACATTCCTTTACCTCTTTATTCTCAGAGACACTGGGCAATTTCACATAGTACAAAAGGTGACAATATATTTAGCAAAAATATCAGGAAGATATTGGTCAACCCTGAATTTCTTTTTGTTTTTTTTTTTAATTTAAACTCAAGTTAGTTGACATACAGTGTAGTATTAGTTTCAGGAGTAGAATCCAGTGATTCATCACTTACATATAACACCCAGTGCTCATCCCAACAAGTGCCCTCCTTAATGCCCATCACCCAATCAGCCCATCATCCCCCATCTACCTCCCCTCCAGCAACCCTGTTTGTTCTCTGTATTTACAAGTCTCTTATGGTTTGCCTCCCTCTCTGTTTTTATCTTATTTTTCCTTCCCTTCCCCTAGGTTCACCTGTTTTGTTTCTTAAATTTCATATGTGAGTGAAATCAGATAGTATTTGTCTTTCTCTGACTGACTTCTTTTGCTCAGCCTAATACACTCTAGTTCCATCCATGTTGTTGCAACCCTGAATTTCTTGAAAAAAATGTACATCCTCAAAAGTTTAAAAATGCAAATTAAAGAAATGCAAAAACCAGGGCACCTGGCTGACTCAGTCAGTAGAGCATGTGACTCTTGATCTCAGGGTTGTGAGTTTGAGGCCCACCTTGGGCACAGAGATTACTTTAAAAAAAAAAAAAAGGTAAAACCCAAAACCAGCCAAACAAAAGAACATCAAAAGAGGCTCTATTTATTTACAGCTTTAATATTCGGTCTCTAAGGCACTTTCAAAGTTGCTGTTTGACATTAATCAGGAAGGCAATTCTGACAAATGTAAAAACAAAAACAAAAACAAAAAACAACCCAAAACCAAAAACAACCCCGACTAATTTAAGAATGTCATTATGCATAGAAAACGGCTCCCTACTTTGGTCAAAGTTGCAGCTCTAGGCATTTCCCTGACTATAGAGGCAATTTTCTACCTCCTCCTCCACAGCCTCTCCACTGCCAGTGTCGTGGAAAATTCTCGTGGGAAAGTATGTGGGTTCAGAAGAGGAGGAGAGGAAGCTAAAAAGAGGACGACCAGCCTAAGGGAGTTAACTCTCAGACTACAGAGGGGTGGTTCCTCTCTCCCAAAATATTTTTTCCACACCTTTGTAAGATGTACCATTTGGAGACTCTTTTTTTGTTGTTGTTGTTCATGACTGGTAAGGAAATGTTGCCTTCCTCTACAAAAGCCCGATCTGCCAAGCTAGCACTGGGGGGAGGGGAGTAGTCATGGACAGATCAGGCCTGGACTCTAAGTTTCAGCTGCTCTTTGCAGAGGGGGTTGGATGAGGAAGAATCAATCTTTCTCTCCTTATATCATACTCCCCTCTCCAAGCCATGCCAACCTCTAACAAAGGGTCAGGTTTAGGCTTAAATTCATCTTTTGCTTTCCAACTAAGACAAGCTAGAATGAATTAAAAAAAAAAAAAAAAAAAAAAAAAGATTTTCCTAAATCCTGAAGTACAAGGGAAACATACATAAAAAAAACAATTAATAAAACCAAATAATTTGACTTATAAAATAAAGGTGCGACTCTGGGTCTTGTTTTGGGTTACTAAGGGAAAAGAGACCTTACCAGGGTTTTAACTTTTGAACTGCTGACCTACTTATGTGACACATCTTTAATACCAACCACTCTGGAATGTCACACATCCAGACCCAGTGAGGAAAGAAGAATCACCTCTTATGCCTCAGTAAGCCAGGTATTTAACACATCTACTTCTGGTTTACAGTCTGGAACACATACTTTTTCCCCAGGGACAAGTTACCTTTCCCGATAAGATGTAGCTACTTAGAGTGACAGGGCCTCATCCTTACAGGATAAACATCTTTCCTAATGAAATACAGTAAGGGGCAGGGGGGAGGGAGTGATTTATCCACCTTTTAGGAGGCTTAGGGACCATTGGTCCTCTAGCATTAGTACTGGCTCAACCAGATTTTCTTCCTCCTTAATACCTTGCTGAGACAGATCAATAGTGTAATAGGTGTTAGGGTGATGGAAGGAAGAAAACAGACCCCAGGGACTTTGAAGTCTGCAGCACCATTTAGGGGAATGGATTAGGTCTGTGTCACATGTTGTGATGGAAAATTTGGATTGTTCTGTGGGCAGAAGGAACCTAGACACCAGATGGATGGAAAACAGGAAAGAGGGCAAGGAAGTATAAACAAATTTACCATTTATAAATACAAGGAAAGAAGGGAGGTGGGTGTGGCTATAAAAAGGCACAATGAGGACAAAATCCCACTGGATTATTTCTTACAACCGTACATAAATCTGTATCTTAAAAATTAAAAAAAATATATAGGAGGCTCTTCCCTTCTGTGGCCACTGCTGAAGCTCCAGTGGCCAAAACGAAGTTCAATCCCTTTGTGACTTCTGACCGGAGGAAGCACTGTAAAAGGCATGTCAATGTACCCTCCCGCATTTGCAGGAAGATTTTGTCTTCCCCTCTTTCCAAACAGCTGTGACAGAAGTACAATGTTCGATCCACGCCCATCCAAAAGGATGAGGAAGTAAGTACAGGTTGTGCGAGGGCACTACAGAGGTCAGCAAATTGGCAACGTAGTCCAGGTTTACAGGAAGAAATACGTCATCTACACTGAACGAGTACAGCGAGAGAGGGCGAAAGGCACAACTGTCCATGTGGGCATCCAGCCTGGCAAGGTGGTTATTACTAGACTAAAACTGCAAAGACTGCAAGAAGATCCTTGAACATAAAGCCAAATCTTGCAAGTAGGAAAGGAAAAGGGCAAATATAAAAAAGAAATAATTGGGAAGATGTAGGAATAAAATAATCTTATACATGACTTTAAATAAAAACTGTTAAAATGAAAAAATAGGGGAGGAAATGTCCTTCAACAGGTGAGTAGATAAGCAGTGGTACATCCATATGGTGGACTACTACTCAGTCATAACGAACAAACTACTGTTACACATTAACAACCTGGATGAATGTCAAGGGTATTGTGCTAACCGAAACGCAAAAAAAAAAAAAACACAAAAACAAAACGTCAAAAGATTTCATATTTTAAGAATTTAAATTTATAGTACACTCCCAAAATGACAAAATTACAGTAATGGAGAGAACATCAGTGGTTGCCAGGGCACAGGGCTGGATGAGAATCTGGCTATAAAGGGAGAGCAAGAACGGAACTTTTTTGCAGTGACGCAACAGTTTGATGTCCTGCCTGTGGTGATGACTATACCAATCTACACACATGTAGTAAGAGTGCACAGTCAAGTACACTTGCCAACCACCCCCATCAACAGTAACAGAATAATGTATGACCTGGTGAAATCTGAGTAAGGGCTACAGTTTAGTTAATAGTATTGTACCAATATCAATAACCTGTTTGAGAATGTACTATGGGCATATAAGATGTTACCAGTAGGGAAAACTGGGTGAAAGACATGTGGGAACCCGGTACCATTTTCAAAGTTTGTCAGTCTCAACTTATTTCAAAATAAAAAAGTTAGAAAATTTTAAACAAGCAATGTTTAAGACAGTGACATTAAGAGGTCCTTCTCCAAATTCTCACTATCCTCACAGTGAAGATGGTGTAAGGGTCAAGATATAACCTGAATTCTAAGCATAACACAACTACCAACAAATTACATGATCTTGGACAAGTTGATAAAACACTCTTAACTTTGGTTTCCTTATCTGCAAACAAGGAGTGACCACGCTTCTTTAACATAGCTGAGATGAAAGCCTGTACACAATAAAATAGATAAACAAAACACACACACTCTCTCTCTGAGCACATTATTATTTTTCAGTGCTTAGTTATATGTTTTGAGAGACTGAGTGAGAGCAGGGGAGGGGCAGTCAGAGACGGGAAGAGACAGAATCCCAAGCAGGCTCTGCAATGTCAGCACACAGCCCCATGTGGGACTTAATCCCACGAACCAGGAGATCATGACCTGAGCTGAAATCAAGTCAGACGCTTAACCAACTGAGCCACCCAGGCGCCCCTCTCTTAAGAGCACATCTCTAAGCAAGAAAATAGAGTTATTTTACAAGACCCGATTCGACAGTTTAGACCTGCCCTTTCAGCAACAGCACAGAAGGGTTTTTTCCTTTCTTAGGGAACTCAAAGTAAACGATGGGGTAGTTTCTTTCCAAAAAAGATGAGACTGGTGGAGGAGAAGGTGGGTGGAAGGAGTGTCTACTTCATGGAGGAAGCCTGAAGTTTCCCACTCACAAAAATCTAGCTTGATAGAACTGAGGAGTGTGTGCATGTGTGCGTGCATGTGCGCGCGCGCGCACACACACACACACAAACACACGTGTGCTTCCAGCTGCTTCAAAGGAGGGAACTAGTAGGGAAAACACAAGAATTCTCAGTTCCGGGGGGTACTATTCCCTTGATGTATGCTAATGAAAACAGACTTGGCTGTTAAAATTAAGGAGTGCGGTCACAGACTTTTCTCACTCAGTGGCTAAAATGGCCTCTTAATCTCCTATTCAGCTTTTTCAGTATTGAACCATATTCTCTTCTGTCACTTTCCTGTCCCTTCCTTCAAAACAGCCTACAGAAACCTCAAAGACAACATAAGATTGAGATATTTTCCCCATCCCAGGAGCTTTCATTTTACAAAATGCAGATGACAAGCAGCATCCTGTTGGGAGATCACATGTCATAACAGCAAACAATGTCCAGTGCCTCAGGGGTCAGTCTTTGTTGTTCAAGGCAATCACTCCTGCTCTAAAAATACTTCCAGAATTTTAATTTTAGTCCAGTTATGGAACCAAAGGAGTTTTCCAAACTAAAGTCCCCTTGCAGTCTTCCAAAGGTGTGCCCCAGTTTCGCCTCACCTTTCTCAGCGGGCATTTCAGGACACACGGTGCTGTGAAAACAAAGGCTTATAAGGCTCATGTGTCTATGACTCTGACAGTCTTAAGTCATGAACTCCAAGGGCAGGAAAGAAGGCCTTCCTGACATGAGCTATGTAAACAGCCCTCTTAGCAGCTTGTGACAGCACCACATGCACAGAAATGCTAGAGAAGTATCGTGAGGAACCCTGCACGTTCCAGAGCAAGTCCACACACTCCCTGCTGCCAGAGCCACCGTGCCTACTGGATGGGGCAGACAGACACTGAAGAGACAAGGTCCTCCAACGAGGTGAATGGGGGCTTCTTGACTGACTGCTTGTTTTGGATGTCTGGGGTCTGCAGCGCCTCCTCCAGGTCTTTCCGTGGTGCTAAGAAGAAATGAAAGGGCTCTTACCTCCCTCCTTGAACCCATCTCACCTATTTTCAGAAAGGCCTTACCGTATAATTTGGGTTTCCTGGCTGGATACGTAGCTCAGCCAAAATCCAAATGCCATTAGTGAGCTTCAGGGATTGATACAGCATGTCCTGCCCTTCCACATTCCTCTTGGCGATAGTATAAACGTTGTTGTTTTGCAATTTGCTGGAAACAGTGTCTAGAAACACAGATTAAAAATTCAAAATGTTAACCTTCAGTTAAAATAACAAATGCATGCTAACTTTTCTGACATCCTCATGAGCCACAAGTATAGTCTCCTGAGAAGCACGGTCATACTCACGCAGGCACACATTTCAGAAAGCCCTTCACCCACAGCAGCAGTGCGTGAGGAAGAGGCTCTTGAAGTGCCTAACAGATTCCAGGAGAGAAAAACAGAGTAAGGTGCACCTAAACATTAGTGTAAAGATTACCTGTGGAGATTATGGTGGGTCAGAGAGTTGGTAATCTGAAACTAGGGGCTAGACAGATAAAAACGCTCTGAAGAGGACAAAGACAGCAGGTGTAAAGGTACTGCTATAGTGCCTGCCATGTTGGTATCCACTTCTGGAACACTGATCCCAGATCTACAGGGATACACAGACTGATGATCAAATCCACACTTACTTCCCAAATCGCTACTACTTCACTGTGAGCCACTCTGGCCTCAACTGCCAGGATCAGAAAAGGGCCCAGAGTTGTAGAAATCCTGCAAGTCAAATGTATTAACCTGGATGTTTCAGAATTTTTTTTTTAAGCCGGCAAATGATTTCTCAAGCCTCCAAATTAATAAAGAAAAAGTCTCAACCAAAGACTGTGAGAAAGACTGAAGTCATGCTAAGAGGACGGCCACCTGGCCCTATACCCGGGACTGTGGCTGCTCAGCACAGCAGAGGCGTCTGTGGCCCCCGGCCCAGGGTAAGACCTGGTTGGTGTTTGTGGTCTTCCCTGTGACTGCCACATCCCAGAGACATGAAGGTCCAGAATTAAAGGTCATTTCAATCTCCTTGTTCTCTGACTGCCAAAAGGAGAGATGGTGAAGCATCAGAGAAAGAAACTCCTAAGAACAGAGATGAATAAATGCTGCTTCTTTGTTGAGAGTTTATTACGTTTGTTTCTGATGAGAATTCATATTACTCATGCTGACTTCAGGAATTCTCCACATAAACATCTGTCCTATTCTGTTGTGCTCTCTAGGAAAAAAATGCAACGATGGCTGGCCTCTCTGCTCTCCCTAGAGAAGAAGCTCTCTGAGCACAGGGATCCTGGAGTTTCTCATCATTGTCCCATGGTATCTGGGGCACAATGGGTACTTGCCATCAATACCGGCGAATGAGCCTCTGACTGGTGCTAGAGAGGCCGATTTACACACACACACACACACACACACACACACACACACACACACACACACACACACACTGCCATAGGCATTAAAAACCACCTACTTAGATGTGGGCTAATCTTGGAAGTAGTTCTTACTCTCATGTCTTTCTCCCACATTCAAACCAATGAGAGCTCAGCGAAGGAGGCATTAAAGCCCATTCATTAAACATTTGCACCATATTTAGTTGTTACTTAACTCTTCCCCTTTTACCTCCAAGTTTTCACTAACACCAAGCAGAGCAGTTATAACTTAAGAACCGGCTATCTCTGGGGAGCTAAAAAGTGTATCTCATGGTAATTATGTGCAATACTGTTGGAGGAGGGGGCCTCAACGTGCTTTTTAATCACCTTCTTGAGGGTCAGGCAGTTGTGCCACCTTGGTTCCCATAATGAAGGGCTCTTGCAGCTTACACTGAGTTGCTAGGCAACATCACCAGCTGGAGTTTGGCTAATGTATTTTGACAGAAATGTCCTGTTTTAAGACAGGGGGGCTTGTTTTAAGTTGTAAAAGCTATTCCTAACTTTCAAGGCTCTTGCCCATTTCCAAGGAAACAGAAAACACACACAGGAGCTTTTACTGAAGAGGCACTTTGCTGCATGGGCAAAAATGTGTTCTAGACTGTATATATAGCAAGGCCCAGGTTCCTACAGACTTCTCATGATTTCACCACTTACGTAAGAGATGACAGGGTAAGAAATGGAAGCACACAAATACACAAACACACTCAGCCTTCCAGAATTAAAAAACGTGGCAAACAGCCAGGCAGAATAAACAAGTTGAATGAAGGTAACGTTAATACATCTAGGAAACATTCTGGCCAGAAACCTGGCTCTGCTCCTACTGAATGGCTGTATATAATTTTATAATTTCTACCAGAAGACCAACTGCAGGGAGGGGTTTAGAACATAGGTATGCGTGAGTCAAGTTTTATAAATCTTACATATTAGGTTTGAGCTTGAAGACAGATAGAGGAAAGAATAATCGGACTGTACTAAATGTACTTATTAAGAATAGCAACGGGAAGGGCGCCTGGGTGGCTCAGTCGGTTGAGCATCCGACTTCGGCTCAGGTCATGATCTCACAGTTTGTGGGCTCAAGCCCCGCATCAGGCTCTGTGCTGACAGCTTTCTCAGAGCCTGCAGCCTGCTTTGGATTCTGTGTCTCCTCTCTCTCTGCCCCTCCCTGGCTCATGCTCTGTCTCTCTCTGTCTCTCAAAAATAAATACATGTTAAATTAAAAAAAAAAAAAAAAAAAAAAAAAAAGAATAGCAATGGGAGCCAGATGAGAGGAGGCTTCCCAGACAGACTGGGATACATTTCTTGACAAGGTAACATTTGTGTGTGTGTGTGTGTGTGTGTGTTAACACACCTGAACTTCTGGGAAATAAGATGTAATCTTACCACCACTCTGAGAGTCTGAGAATGTTAGGAGGAGTTGTAAAGACAAGGAGATCTGCCCTAAAGGATAGACTAAAAAAGATATCAAATAGGTTTATACTTGCTTTCAGATGGGGTTTCTTCTTGTTCATTTGTCTTCTTCCCCAAAGTTGGCTGAGTCTGGGGCCTAAAATCTGAGGAGGTGTGGATATGGTCTTCATTTTCCTACTTTAGCTAAGGTCACATCTCTTCCAGCACCAGGAAGAGTGGAGATGGTACTTATATTTGAGAGTGGGAAGGGGAAATTTACATTTGGGGCCAACTGAGTCCCAAACTACGACTGCTGAAAAAAACACATTTTACCATTTGAGCAACCAAACTCTACTTAAGTGATGGCCAGCGAAGCATTTCCATTTCTGACATGTTCCAAAGGACAGGGAGAGCGACAACAAAACAGAGAAACAGAACTCACCCCTACCTAAGTATCCCACCAGAAGAAAGATCTGTCCCCTACTGTAGTGCCTAACTAGTGAATACAGATACAATATGCTGCTGAGCTTTTAAAAATATAATAAACAATTTAAAAAAACAGGTTTGTAGACTGCTTGCTAGAAAGGCTCCTTTCTCCAAGCACTGCAACTAGTTCTTGTGCAATTAAGATAGTGATCCCAGACATACACTAACCCTGACATGTAGCTAATGGTAAGCTGCAGAACAGATTCATGCAAACTCTTGACACCAGGAGAGATGACAAGTGCTAGGAAGCAGGGAAACCCATACATTAGTGCCTTCGTGATTTAACATTTTCTAGTATTTACACAACTAGTGGTCCCATAAGCCCCTTATCATATACACCTTTCTATTAAGATCTGATTATAATTTTTAAGGCTTAGGAAGGGAAGAGGGTTTCCTGTTTATTTTCTATGGAAAGAAATGGAAGAGCAAAAGTGAAGACTGAAGGCCAGGTTGCTAAGTCCTTTAAGCCTGTGACTTCCTGTAGCCCTCAGAGTGTTAGTTCCATCTGTCAAATGTCTACTCTGGCACAGAAAAGCTATTTAAAGTGTTGGTGCTATTGTGATTAGGGCAGATCAGCTGGAAAGGATGGTATTTTTAGCTCCCAGCTAGACCCAGGGTGTTGAATCAGAAGGCACTAAACCTGGAAACATACTGTTAATAGAGCCCTCAGGACTGGAGGGAAATGTAAAGGCCAGGCCACTCCAGACTTTGGGGTGGATGCAGAGGAAAAGCTAGAAAGGATTAGTTGCAGGAAGTGGTCTTGCAGATTAGCAGTGATTTAGTGTGGGAAAATGATGGCCTTGGCCTCCTGAAGAAAACAAAAGTGGCTGTTTTTCCTTCCACTCCATATGCTATGCTGCCATAAGGCAGTATGTCACTGAAAAACCTATTCGCTGGTATTTGGAGCACCCAAGGCAGTGAGGAACTGGCATGAAGCCATGGCAGAATTGATCAAAACTGAATTTGCTCTGAGAAATTGTGCCAGGCTACAGCAGAGGACACAGCCCCACTGGGAGAAAGGCCAGACATCTCTTCCTTGGCAAGATCATAAATGTACACTAAGGTGCAGTAAGGGTTCAGAACTCCAATCTGGATGTAAGGGGATCTTTTATTTTGGCAGGCCAGACTAAAACCATCAGTCATCCAAACTTCTTTTTCTTTTTTTTTTGAAAAACCATTTCCCTTTCATACTGGATGTCTGAAACCAAACCTTTCCAATTACTCTGGCCTTCCTTTGTTCCCTATAGGCCAGTGTTTCCCAGATCATGCTCAAGGAACACTGGTGTTGGGGCGTCTGGCTGGCTTGGTCTGTGGAGCAGGTGACTCTTGATCTCGGGGTTGTGAGTTCGAACCTCTATACTGGGTGTAGAGATTAAAATTAAATCTCAAAAAAAAAAAAAAAAAGGAACACTGGTGTTCCACAGGATGTTAATAAGCGTGTTGTGATTTTAAATTCCATGGTCAATAAATTCAGTTAACCTTGAGTTAAACAGGTTTCCACAATGGTGGGCTCCTCAGCTTTTATGTGTGCTCACATGCAATGGCAACTTCTAGTAGAGGCCCATCATGCACTGCCTTTTGCAGCTGTAACCACAGAACCCCCTTTTTTCTTTGAGAGACAAATGTTCTCAGGACAATAATATATGAAATGCTGCCATAGGACCAACCTCCGCAAGAGTGACTTGAACAAAGGGTGTCTTCTAAGCTGGGTAGGAGTGCTTCTCTAACATGATCTGCTTTGGTTCTCACCATGAGCCACTGTGGATTCTGCACCTGACAGCTTCCTGCAGCACAGCTTCTGCCATGGAAGGCTACCCAAGCTCCTACACTCATGAAATGAGGCTTGTGGTAGCTGACCGTGAGCCTCAGAGAGGACAGGTAACACCGTCATCTACCTAGAATATGGCACCAAAAGCACCTCAACTGGATTATGATTTTTAAAACAATTTTTTTTAACATTTATTTATTTTTGAGAGACAGAGCATGAACAGGAGAGGAGCAGAGGAGGAGGGAGACACAGAATCCGAAGCAGGCTCCGGACTCTGAGCTGTCTGCACAGAGCCTGATGTGGGGCTCGAATTTGGGAATGGAGAGATCGTGACCTGAACTGAAGTCAGATGCTTGACCAACTGAGCCACCCAGGTGCCTCTGGATTATGACTTTTTTATGAAAATGTAGCAAAAACTTTAGTTTTGTTTAATACATACATAACCAGTCAGGGTGAGAAACCTAGACCAAGACTACATTAGGAAGAAGGCAGATGTTGTGGTGTTCCTGAAGAGAATCAACTACATAGTTATTACAATGGAAATTATAGAAGACTATCTCCTCAGACACTTCTTCAAAGGTTCAGGAGCAGCCCCATAAGAGAAGATCTGTCTGAACACAGAGGATGAATACATATATCATAGAGCCCCAAAAGACAAAAGTTAAAAAGAAAAGGTAGGAATGAGAGAAGACAGTTTCTCACCCTTCTCTGTACTCCCATACTGCCCCTTTCTCCCACTGCTGTGCTGCAGTTATGGTGGGACAGCCACTGAAAACCCCATGTGCAAACCATTGACAAATGAGGAGGAAATAGATAAAAGGCAGAGGAGAAGGTACCAAGCACCAAGGCTCATTTTCATTCAAACTTAGAAAGCTTTGTGCTAACCTCAAAAAAGAGCGACTGCCAGGGTGTCTGGATGGCTCAGTCGATTAAGCATCCGACTCTTGGTTTCGGCTCAGGTCACGATCTCACAGTTCATGAGTTTGAGCCCTGCATCGGGCTCTGTGCTGGTAGTGCGGAGCCTGCTTGGGATTCTCTCTCTCCCCCTCTCTCTGTACCTCCCCTGCTCATTTGTTCTCTCTCTCTCTAAATAAATAAACATTAAAAAAAAAAAAAAAAAAAAGAGAGTGCCTGGGACCAAGGCAGGACACTGCAAAGCTCAGGGCCCCTTCTAACTCCTCAGGAAACTTCCGTGAGACAAGCCCTATCAAGACCTAGGGAATAATACAGCTGTATGGTTTCTCCTCTTTGGGTTCTTGCTTTGATGTTCTATTGCAGTAATAAAATTAACTACAGAAGGGCCTGGGGCTTTTTAATGGTGATTATAGAGGTTAATATCATCATATGAAAGTTGATACAACTCAAGAAAAAAAAGCTAATTTAATCAGTTATGATGTATTTTTGTTTAATTACAATCACAAGATTCTGCATAAGGATCTTAGAAAGTCACCTTTCTTCTAATACTGAAGGTTGATACAAAAGGAGAAACAGTCCTTTTAATCCTTGGGAGAGTGTATATCCTCAAATGCCACTTCAATTACTTGAGGCTTACAGGGGGATGTGCAAGAGACATGACTAACACATGTTCAACTGCTAAAGAACTGGGTGGATGGACCCATTCTAGTTTGTGCAATCTGTTAGCTTGTGAATAATGTAGTACCCTGCATAAAAACATCTCAAGTTTTTAAAGAGAAGTTTACAAAGTCAAATACCTAGCATATAGCCACCAGAAACAAGTAGATGTGGAAAGCAGAGGTAATTAAAAACAAATTTTTCAAGTACCTAATTTGATTTACTAAGCTGCACAAGAAATTCAGAGTCATTACTCACCAGCATTTAGATGACATTCCTTAATCTGAAACTGAAGTTCATTTTCGTTGGGAATATCCTTCCATGTTGCGAGGAAGACCTGGCGCTCTGTGTGGGGAAGCAGAGGGAAGGGGAGGATGTGCAGTCTGCCAATATTCCGATTTCTGATGCCTTAACTGCTTCTCTTCAGGAGTGCTGGCTCTTACAACACAGCCAGGAGCGGCCAAGACCCAGAGCCAGTCCTCAGCTGTGCAAATACTCCACACCGATCAATCTCACATCACTGGAAAAAGTCTACATCCAGGATTCAGCGCTGGCTCCACTGTTCTCCTGTTTCATGACTTTGCGTAAGTCTTGTGATCTTTCTGACCCTTAATCTCATCATACATAATTACATCTGTCCTGCCTACCCAAAGAGCCATTTTAAGAATCAAATCAATTAAGTACCAATACAATTAATATGTACCAGTATAAGTGAGTGTTATTAGGTGGTGGTTTCTTAAGTAAGGGAAGACAGAAATGTCAACAACCACATGAGGAGTACTAATGGTTTATTGCAAATTACTGAATTCTTATTTTGAGACAGTAAGAACTTAGTATAGGGCTAAGTGCTAAATCTGCATATATTATCTCATCAAGTCTTTACAATAACTACTTCCACTTTGCAAACTTGAAAACTGAAACTCAGGAAAGTTAAGCACCTTGCCACAACCACACAGCTAACCAACAGCGAAAGTGAGATTCAAATCCACATCTCCTTGTCACCAAACCACTTACTCTGTGCTGGAGTGACCAGATTATTCAGAAAACCGGCACTATGATAGAGAGACCAACAGCAAAGCAAGATCAACTGTGACTCAGGAGAATAAATATAATTAGTAAGCATTAGGCCTTTAAAACAGACTTACCCTCCCCCCCCCACCTTTTTTTTTTTTTTTTTTTTTTAATCTTAAAAAAGCTTCTGGGGTATACTCTGACATTCAGAGGAAGGGCAAAGGTATATTTGGCAGAAGGACAGGAGGACGTACTTACCCATTTTGCCATCTTCTACAAAAAGCACATTGAGTGGGATGAGGCAGCTGAAGTAGAAGACATCAATATTGTTTTTCACAGCCACCTGCCAAGAAAGTATCGAGGGAAAATCAGGACATCATAGGAAGCCAGGTAGGAGGGAAGGAACAGTATGTGTCTAGAAATATATCACTCTATTTCCTTCCTCTTACAGACAGTGCAGGACTTCCCAAATCAAGACATACCAGCCCATACACTGCAAAGCACATCCCTTACTCATTCCACTGTCAGAGCCCTGGACAACCCACAACTCTACCTCTTTCCAGAAGGAGCCCTGGAGGGATAAATTGAAGGCGTTAAGTTCTGCACCCAGAATAAACTATTCAGTTATTGTTTGTTTCCATGGTTATTAACAGTAGTAGCTTCTGTTCCCACTTACTAAGTACTATTAATGATATTATTTCTAATCCTCATTGTTATTATCCCAAAGTAGGTGTCACTCCCTGCTCACATCTGACAGATGAGGAACTGAGGTTCCAAAAGATTAAGTAACATCCAGGGTCACACTGCTAGTGCACAGACGTAGCAGGCTCAAATGCAAATTTGACTCCAAACCTTTACTTTTTCCTCTTTCCAAAGTAACTGGTGCCAGACAGCACTACCCACCCCCCATCACCTTTCTAGATACAAGTTTTAAAGTTTTTCTTTTATAAAATCTTCTTTCTTAAGCCCTATGGTTGGAAAAAGCTTGCTGCTCAAACACTGCTAAATCTGAGGACTAGAAAAAGGAAAAGACTTACAGCAAGCAAAGAAATGAGTTTTCTTGTCACAATACAAGCTCCTGATTTAGGGAGGCTGTGAATTCTACCACAGCCTGTTGTTCAATTCAGAGCATGCTGTTTATATTTCTAAAAAGCTACAATAAGTACTTTTATTCAGGGGTGACACTGATTGGTGTATATATTCAGAAACAGGCAGGTTCCACTGCAGCAGATGACAAAAACCACATACTGTAAGATGGGAGAGGAGGAGGAGAACTGCTCTAAACCACCACTTCCCACTGGTTTCAGTCACTAGTAACTTTCCCATCTATGCTCTTGGCAAGGCAGGAAAACAGTTCTCTGGGTAAGTCCTATAATCAGTAACCATGCCTATTTCTCTTTCCTTTTGCTCTAAACAAATAAAGTAAAAAAAAAAGGGGGGGGGCTTATCTAGCACCCCTCCTTCACCCCTTTGGGGCAAATGTCCAAACTTCAACAGCGTATCTAGCTCTTTATCAAAACTTTGGCCACGAGATACAGATATCCTCTTTTCAAGTTTTTCCAGTTCTTTGACGTTTATCATCAACTCAACTCCCCCAGCGTAAATAATACCTTTACTTCATCTCCATAATTTGGTTATGTCTACTTGACACTGTCTTTCTCTTCTCTCTCTCCCAGAAGAACCCATCAAATTACTTTCTTTGTAACTTGTGCTTTTCAATTACCAATCCCCTAGGAGTTTCTGACCTATATCACATAATCTGATGCCCCAAATGCTGAGACAGCAGGATTCTAAAAAAGCTAGAGTCTAGTAAATGTAAGCAGAGTAACTAACCTCAGGAAAGAGGACCACAGACATTTACATGTACTAGAGTACCACTTGAAAAGATTTATACCAGTTGTGGGCTGCTGGGAAAGAGGTATTTTCTAAATCATCCGGTACTCAGCAATGAGAGAACTCTTACTTCAAATAAGGGCATCAAGAAGATCCTGAGGTAGTGCCGGGCTCTGTAAATGGTATTTATTTAGAAGGGAAAACTGAGGTGGGCTAGTGTGGGTTATAGAAAAGTCCTATGAGAAATGTGAGTGATTATCATTACTATCATCTTTGAATATAAAGCAGTCATATTTCACAATGTGCCACTCATTCAAACCTTTATTAGTGTTTACTATATCCCAAGCATTTGAAATAGAAGGAAGAATACAGAAAATATAATCTTTGTCCTCCAGGGGATAACATTAGTGGTTCTTAACCAAAGACATATTAGAATCATCTGGAGAGATTTTTCAAAACAGAAGCCAAGGCTTCATCCTATGTAAATAACAATCTAAATCTGGAGCCTGGTGTGGTCTAGTTTGGAAAAAGTTCCTAGGAAGACCAAGCAGAGAAGCAATTAATTTCAAACAGTGTCACCTAAGGAGTCTGAATAAGATTGCAAGTATCTTATTCTTCTGAGGGAATCCTTCTAATTGGAGCCTTTTAACAATGGAAAAGACATGAAAAGCTCCTCTAGGTCAGTAGTGCTAAACCATTCTACCTCGGGGACCCCCTTGACAACAGATAAAAGTCACGGACCCTCTTCCTGAAAAACATACACGCAACATTTTGACATACAATTTCAGGGATTTCAGGACACCCTGAATACTATCCTGGGACTTCTGCTCTAGAATAATTCTGAGAAGCTGGGACACCCAGATCAGAGGCAGCAGACACAGTGGTGGTTCAGAACGTGGACTTGGGAACCAGACCTGACCACCTGATTTCAAATTCTGACTCTGTCACATTTACTAGCTGTTGTGACTTTGGGCAAGGAGTACTCAGCTCAGTGTCCTGTCCGATGAAGATAATGGTGCTGAATGCATGGATTGTTAAGAGAACAGTGAGTGAGTACTGATGAAGCACTTAGAATGGTGCCTGGCTTACAGTAAGTAAGCTAACAAGTGTCTGTGAAGAAAAATTCCCTCTTCTTTCATCCTCTTTTTTGCCTTTTTATTCAGAATTTTCATATAAAGGATAACCATACTAGACTCAAGTGAAAACTTACACATGCTCAAATGTAGTACTACCGCTATGCTAAAAAGAGATCAGAAGAGATTAAAAAAAAAAAAAAAAAAGGCGTATTAGCAAACTGTTAGCTTAATGATTCTTCTTGCTACTGTGCCCTTAGTAAAATCTCTCTTTATGGGATCCATAGCACAGGTCACTCTGGAGGAGGCACTTCCCCTCTTACATTAGCTTTTCAGACTCTGTATTTGGTAGCTCCCAGTTTTACTCTTGGCTACTGCATCCATTCAAGAGTATATGGTTCTCTTGGATCTGACCCCTGCCTACCTCCTCTCCAGCCTATTTCCTTAACTTCAACCATATCAAAATTACTTCTTGTTCTCCAAACACTGAAACTCATAGCTCTGTGCCTTTTTACATATTGTTCTTCCTGCTTAATATATTCCCCTGAAGCTTCAGCTGTCTGAAAAATATCTTTTGTTGTTGTTGTTGTTGTTGTTTTGAGAGAGAGGGTGCAAATGAGGGAGGGGCAGAGAGGGAGAAAGAGAAGTGGGGCTTGTACTAACCCGATTAAGGGCTCAAACTCAAGAACCGTGAGATCATGACCTGAGCAAAGTCCGATGCTTAACCAACTGAGCCACCCAGGTGTCCCAATACCTATTTAATCTGAAGATTCAGTTCAAGTTTAAGATTTCTCAGGAAAACTCTAATCCCTCTCCACACACCCAGTGCATACACTTCCACCATAGCATAACAGTTTACATCTGCCTCCCTCATAATATAATGAGCTCCTTGAGGGCAGGGGCTCTATCATTGACATGCCCACGGCTCAATAAATATTTGTTGCATGAAATTAAGGGGAAGATGTTGAGCAAATGGAATGAAACATTCATTTCCCAACTTTTTCTACCTCTATTATCATCTGTATGCCTAACATAATCCCATTAACATCTATGTTAGGTATACTGGTACTCAGTGAGGCAGGGACAGGTGGATGATAGATAAAAGCTTTTTGTTTGAAATCACTGAGCTAGAAGAACATCTATATGCTAAGAATAACATAGGGAGTAAATCACAACCCAAATACTAGATTCTCCAAGGATGACATGCCAATCACTCTTTAGGCATTGAGGCCAAAAAGAATCAAGGGAAAAACACAGTATGAAGCCAGCTCAGTTCCAATCCGGATAGCAGCTACTCTTAAATAGAACCTTAAAGAGGATACTACTGATTGCTTTAGAGAGCTTTCTTATTTTGAAATTCTCCATCCCAACATATACAGAATAGGAAGGCATAATCCTGACAAGCTGAAGAACTACTTTCCGAGAGCTTTAATATCAATACCTAGCTTGCGTATGGGAAATCAGTTACAACATATATATCCCAACTGCCTTAGTATCTTTACTTGGATAACTAATTATCTCAAACTGAACATGTCTAAAACCAATTTCTTGATCTCCCCTCCCTATCCCTAAACAGTAAATAGAAATACCACAAAGCCTTCTAACAGTCTCCCTGTTTCTGCACCTGCCTCCTCCACCCCCTGTAACACCCCAGTCTATTCTCAACACAGCAGCCAGAGAGTTCTTAAAATGTGGGTCAGCTCATAAATACCTCTCTGCTCAAACCTCCAATGACTTCCCATCTCACTAAGGATAAAAACCAAAGTTACGAACGCCTATAATCTGATGCCTATTACCTCTCTGATATTATGTGCTGTGACTCTCTCCTTGCTAGCTCCATGTCAGCCACAGGGGCCTGCTGTTTTCTCTGGCACAGAACAGGCACTCTCCTATCTTATGGCTTTGTGCATTTGCTGTCTGGAATTCTTCTGTCTGGAATTCTCTTCCTCCAAAAATCTGCATGGCTTATTCCCGCCTCCTTTAGGTCTTCGCTTTAATCAAATATTATCTTTCCACGTAGGTCTTCCATGATCAATGTATTTATAAAATTACACCACCAAGGTGTAATTACACCACCCCAGGACTGCCTATCCCAATCTCTGCTTTATTTTTCTCCAATGCCTTCATCTGACATACTATTTTACTTATTTGTTGGTTTACTCACTGCCTGTCCCCGTGCCACACATACCCCGCCCTGCAGCAGAATGGAAATGCTATGAGAGGAGGGGTTTTGTCTTATTTACGAAACTGCTCTCAGTTTCTAGAACAGTGACTGGTACAGAGTGAGTACTCAATAAGAATACCAACTGTAAAATGTACTACTCAAAGTACCTGAAAACCATTTAGGTTTAGACAAGATATAAACTTGGTCTAAAGTTTCCAAAAGGACAGTACTTCTCAAGTTTTTTATAGTGTATTTCCCTTAACAGAAGAGGAAAGTATGGACATATATACCAGGGTGGAAGTAGAAGGAAGGGTGAGGATTGGGGGTAGATGATGAAGTAGCCCATCATAAGAACAAAATTTCTCTGAAGTTCCACACTATTCCATAATGCATCTGTATGTTTTAATATGAAAATGGGTTTTCTCCCTTTACTTTTGAGTAAAACTGATGCTCCAGAAAATGTCCCATGTGTATTCTTCAAGTACCTCCTAGCAGTGTGTTTAAAAATTGTGGATCATGACCAAATGATGCTTCTTAAGATTAAGATAGTGGGTTGAAACTTGTATAAAATAATAAAACAGCAGCGCCTGGATGGCTCAGTCAGTTAAATGTTAGACTCTTGATTTAAGCTCAGGTCATGATTCACAGCTGTGAGATCGAGCCCCGTGTCAGTCTCTGCACTGAGCATGGAGCCTGCTTGAGATCGATTCTCTCTCTCTCTTCCTCTCTGCCCCTCCTCCGCTCACACGCTGGCTTTCTCTCTCAAAATAAAAATTTATCTAAAATAAATTAAAAAATAAAACAGGACGGAAAATATGATAGTGCATCTTATGAACAGTTTGCCAAAACTGTTTTGGTTTTACGTATGCAGTGTGTGTGTGTGTGTGTGTGTGTGTGTGTAGAGAAACTGTATTTCTTACTGTGAGTGTCAGCCAAAAAAGTATAAAAGCCATGAATACTCACACACTATGTAAAAAGCAAGCAGTGATGAAATGGATTCAACGGACAAAGGAACAGAGTGCATACCTAAAGCTGCTCTGAGGACGCCTAAAACAGATCACAGATGGCACCAAAGAGCAGATTACCGAATCTTCTGTGCCTCTGCCCTGTCACGTGCAGCGTGTGACCATAACAATATCAACTTGCCTTTCAGGGACATCAATAGGAGGAGCAAAAAGAAATGATTATGAGGCAGTTGGAAAACACAAAAGCGGGCTATAAATGTTTAATAATAATAATGATTTTCAAAAGTTACTTTCAGTGGCTGCCGGGGAAAGTGCAGCCTGTCAGCTTCGGCCTGTAAGTAGCAATTAGTTTCCTTCCATAGTATAGGAAGCCTGCTGCGGTAGCTGAAGCCTCTTTATGGTGCACAGCTGGAGACAAGCAGGCTAAATTAATATTCTAACCTCGTTCCAGTGTACTCAAAAGTACTATAAAAAGGTACGAGATGAACTCAGTCTGAACTCTGGTAAATGCAGCCTCTCACCAGAGATAACCGCAGGAGGCAGGGCCACAAGAAAAACCCAGGCAAGTGGCACACAGCTCACCTCTGAAGAGTATATCATCTACTCTTTCCTGACGTCACTTGTGACCTTTCCAAGTCTCTGAAGAATATTTTTTTTTCTTTCATTCCTCCTCTCCATTTAGATTTTGGAAAGAGTATTTGCAGGCTGGTCCAAGCTAGGACCAGGCAGTGACGCCAACCATCTCCAGTTCTCTGAGGAATGATGATTCAGATGTGTTTTAAGTGCCACACCACCTAGTCAACAGATCCTGAGGGAATGGCTCTGAGTGACAGGTTTTTAATGGCACATACTCCAACTGTGTGATGTATGTCATCTGAGACTCAATCTGCTAGCTGCTGGACTTCCCACCTGTACTTCTGCATCTCTGGTCAATGCCCCCCAAATATCTACCATCTGTAGTATGAAATATGGTCTTCCATCTCAAATTCTGTGGACCAATAAGTTGAGAATCCTGAGAAACTGAAGTTTAAAGTTTAAAAGAAATTACAGCTAAAAACAGAGCAGAAGTAATCACGAAACCTGCCACCAAAAGTGTCAATTTACTTTCCTTCTGATGCTAATCATATTTGAACTTGACCAGCATCTTTAGTTTACTTCCAAGACTGAGATTCCAATCTTGTTGGAATCTCTACATATTCTTTCTCACTCCACCAACAAATCAGATGGGATTACACAGCAGCTGAGAAGCCCTCGAACGGTACCAACCTGCTGCCTATCGTAGATAAAAGCCAGACTTGTTCACTCTCAAACAGATAGGATTTTCTCATTGTTAAGAGTGCGTGGACAGTGGGACTCTGTACAGAGAAAATTCGACAGGTTCCCCTCCTCCTGATATAAGCAGTGGCTCCATGTCTGTAATTTACTCCTGGGCAACAACATGGCACTTCAGCATTTGAAGGTTCCATGACCAAAGAGCTCTTAGAAGGGAAAGGAAAGCTCTGAACAGACCCCCAGATGATCTCTTAAACTGTAAACCCTCTACTATAAGAGCATTATAATCACTGGGTTTTAGAAAGGCAAGGAGATCCTAAGAGCCAAGCTCTCTTAGTAGGCCGTTTTGAGAGGAGGTGAAAAGAAACCAAAAGGACCCTGACTCCTCCTATGGTCTCCATCCTGTCATGAGATCTGCTTAATTTCCATCTCAAAAAAACTCCCAAAAAGTTTATACCACGAATTAGAATGCAGGCCAACTTAGTATCTCTAGAACACCAAAGAGAAGGTTAAGATTGTAAAGTGGCATGTGGGGCGCCTGGGTGGCTCTGTCAGTGGAGTGTCTGACTCTTGATTTCAGCTCAGGTCATAATCTCATGGTCATGAGATTGAGGCCTGGGTCAGGCTCACACTGGGTGTGCAGCCTGCTTGGGATTCTCTCTCTTCCTCCCTCTCTCTGCCCCTCAAAATAAACTTAAAAAAAAAAAAAAAAAAGAGAAAGAAAGAAAGAAAGAAAGATTGTAAAGTGGTATGGATAGATCGTGAGTTCATGACCTGAGCTAAACTCAGGAGTCCGATGCTCAACTGAGCCACCCCTAACCACCCCTAGACTGTTTTGAGTATTTGAATAAATTGTTACCTCGCAAAGAATTGAGCAATGAGATACAATGAATATCCACTGGCAAAAGATAATCATTTTCCGCTCTTAAAATTTGTCTCCTTCTAGCTTTGTGTCTATCACAATTATGAAAAAGACAGGTTTCTTTCTAGTCTTATAGTAAAAAGGGAATTGCTCAGCTCTAATTCTTACCAGGCATCCAAATGATTTTGGTTTTCTCTGAGGCTCTAAGACACTTACAGAGCACCCTTGAGCCTCCAAAGTTACTCTGAAAATATTATCCAAAATAGTCTTAGGCAATTAGGATAACAGTTTAATAAGTAGCTGCGTAGTGGCAATTTATTTTAAAGTGGCACACAGACATAGGTTAGCAACAGAAAACGTTCTCCAAATATTTGAATAGAAATACGTTCTATTTTCCTAGTTATCTCCAACCTTGGAATTGGGGTCCATTAACGTGCTGTGATTTTGCCCTTTCAAATATTGATGAACAGAGTAAAGAAGCAATAGCTTCTAATGTTTGCTTTGCCTACTTGGAAGAAAATGAATTTGTACTTGTAGTCCTCTGATTAAAATTGAAAGGTGTCCCAGACGCAGTCAATGAGGAAAGGCAGGGCTAGATCACACAGGGCCCTAGAGACAACTGCTGGGCTTTTGGCTTTTCTGCTTAGAAAAAAATATCAACACAAGTTCTTTCAGACAGGCGATGTATACCTGAGTAGAACAGGGCAATGGTATAGCAAAAATTAAGCCGCTACTGAAACTCTGATAGGACCACACCTATATGGAGAAGGTCACTGGAGAGGGCAGCTGTGCACAAGGAACCTGGATAAGGGAAAATAATGCTAAGATGCACTGAAGCTCTGGTAGCTTCCTCGTTTTTTTTTTTTTTAAAGCTTATTTATTTTTGAGGCGGGGGGAGGGAGGCACAGAGAGATAGGGGGACAGAGGATCCAAAGAGGGCTCCATGCTGACAGCAGAGACTGATGCGGGGCTTGAACTTGACGAACCATGAGATCATGACCTGAGTTGAATTCAGGACACTCAACCGACTGAACCACCCAGGTGTTCCCTAGCTTCCTTATTTTAAAGAAGTTTTAGATGTCAGGCAAAATAAATCAGAAACTTACAGCAAATGTGTACGTGATCTCTTTCTGCCAACACAGAACTCACCTGCCATACTATACTGACCAATCTGGTTACTATCCAGAAACCTCTATTACAAACCCCAAATTCTCTCTTCCTCCAGCAGCCTACAACAGAATGACTCTATTCAGTTTCAGTTGCCAGAAACAGCTAGCAACATTCTCACAGGCCTTTCAGCCTGCCTGACAGTTCCCCAAATCCTAAAGTCTTACCTTAAACATTCTGCCAGATCTATATAGGTTCTAAACCTAAAGGCACCCATCTCTCTCCCTCCTTTATTTGCTAGGTCTAGCTTATGTGACCTTGGTTGTAGCTGTTGCATCTCGGAATACTATTTGCTGTAACAGCATGAACTGCTTGCTATGTAGGGCTTACTGTTCAATTTAAAAAATACATTTAATACATACTGTACTGAATCACAAAATGGTGAAAACAGGACTAGTAAACCACCAGTTAAAGTGATTAGATATTCCACACCCCAGTCTGATATGTCATAAGACAGAAGACCCAATGGAAATGCACAGACCTCAATGAATGAACGAACATTACTCATTAAAAAAAAAATTTTTTGTTAATGTTTATCTACTTTATTGAGAGAGAGAGAGAGAGAGAGAGAGAGAGAGAGAGAGAATGAGTGGGGGAGGAGCAGAGAGAGAAAGGGAGACACAGAATTCAAAGCAGGCTCCACGCTCTGAGCTGTCAGCACAGAGCCCCATGTGGGGCTCTAAACCACGGATCGTGAGATCATGACCTGAGCTGAAGTCGGATGCTCAACTCATTGAGCCACGCAGGAGCCCCGAACATTACTCAGTTTTAAATCTTGGGGTAAAACTGATCTAGAATGAAACTAGGTTCTAGATAATAAACATACAGTCTCAGATTAGTTAGCAGCAAGTCAGAAATCAAAGGGGTTCACAGGTGTGCATATGTTCTGCCCCGGTATATTATCTAATCTTAACATGGACAAAAGGAGGGCATATAGTTTTCAAGATGACTGGACACATGGACAGGCCGCCATGCACAGATGCTGGCTCTGAGCAGTTTTACTGGGGAAACAGGTCACACATAGAAGGACAGAAATTATTGTGAAGAGCATGAGCTATGGAATTGAGAAGTTTTGTGCTTTCAGCCTTCCAACTCCTTTAATGGCTTCTGGAAAGGAATGTTATCAAACCAAGGACCACCATTTATTCACACACTTTTCAAAAATGGTTAAATACTATTTCCCTTGGTCTCCAAACTGTAACTGATTCTAAGCACATTCACCAGTGTCTCTATTTCTAACCAATTTTTCTACTTAAAATTAGAAGAAGAAAACTGGCATCTACTTGCAGTGCACACAAATAAATGTCCTTCCATAAATTTAGGCTTTCCTGAAGTGGACTGAAAGGGAAATGAATTCAGACTGACAGATTTTCAGGCCCTATGAACCTTGATTCAGACAGAAACTTGTTCTATAAAACCACAAGCTGCAGAACTAGGATCTACAGACAGAATTTAAAGGAAGACATGTTTTAGTCAATATAAATAACTTTCTAGCTTAAGATGGGATGGGCCATTCTAGGGTAGTAAATCACTACCAGTATTCATGTAGATGTTGATACCATTACTGCTAATATAGGGTAAACTCCATCAGAAATAGAGTTTGAAGTTTTATTTTCAAGGTATATGGACCTCAATACCATGAAGCCAATGCTTAAATCCTACATAAAAATTGTAAATAAAGCAAATTCTTTTATCTCAATGAACATGATGTTATGGCAAAATATAAGAGAGTAAATATGAATGAGGGCAGGATATGGCTCTTGAGTGGGCTTCAATCCAGCTCAGAAAAATCAGAGTAAACTCTCTTTAATTCCAACCCACAACGTACTGTATGGCTTTGCATAAATTATCAGCCATAATGAGAACTTAGGGACTAGAAAGAGGTGCCTACTTTTTACTCAGAATTCAAAGTCCCCTACTGCATAAAGATCACATTGTTAAATCTACTTTCTAATTATTTATCAAACCAAAGCCACAAAATTGATTCCATTTTTCATCATCAACTCCTAACTTACCATCGTGATATAAAGATGGCTGGGATTTTAATAGATGAAAACCCACAAATCATTTTTATTACCACTTTAGAACTACGTTATGAAATTCATTTTTTGCTGAAGATCTGCAGCATGGGCTTCAGCTACTTGAGTAATCTGATCTGAGAGACCCTTCTTTATGAGGAACTAGGTCACAAGCCTGGGTGTTTTCAGAACTGAATTCTGAATTTCAGGAACAACTGTGTCCTGCCACTGATGCCAGATTTATGATGCTTTGGACCACCTCTGCTTATCTGGGTACAGAATTCCTGGCTACTGCTTATGGGTGGTTATTCAAGCAGGGCAGTTGCTATTAATAAGTATATCCTAAAAGAGAGTCCCATAAGCCAGTTGTTGAGTGCTGATTATTTTAGAAAGACAAAAGATATTGCCTAGTAGAGTCTTGATTATCTTGATGAAAAGGATAAGGAGTATTCTCAGTAAGGATAACCTAGTAAAAAAGCAGTATCTAGTATGAAAGATAGTCTAATTTCTGAGATGAGACATGAAAAATGAATCAAATTTGAAGCAGCAAAGGGGCACCTGGGTGACTCAGTCAGTTAAGCATCCGACTTTGGCTCAGGTCATGATCTCACGGTTTGTGAGTTTGACACCCGTGTTGGGCTCTGTGCTGACAGCTCAGAGCCTGGAGCCTGCTTCGGATTCTGTGTCTTCCTCTCTCTCTGTTCCTCCCCCGCTCGCACTCTGTCTCTCTCTCTCAAAAATAAATAAAGATTAGAAAAAAAATTTGAAGCAGCAATCACAGAAAGTAATTTTCTCTTCTCTTTGGTAGTAAAATGTTTTCATCTTTCATAACCAAGACTCCATGACCTACATATTGTTAATGGAACATTTCAGGTTCCGTCCTGTCTACAGAGGTTATTTTCAGCATTGGATCTATCTGTCCGGCCTTGGAACCTCTTATAGTTCCCATAAAATCCACCACTTCAAGGACTCAACAGCTATTCAAGCAGCATGTAGTCCCATAAAAGCAATCAGCGTGCAGAGTCCTCAATTGTGGATCCTGGAAGACCAAAGAAGTTTTTTAACACTGAACTTGTTTGGCTTGCACGACAGTCAAGAAAAATCAGCAAATGCCAAGCTGGTTAGCTTCATTTGATGGAAGCTGCTGAAAAGGTCTTCCATTTGGAAGCATTTACCAGTTTTTTTGGTACAATAGCTACAGCTATGGGCTTTCTGAGTGTGAACTGACATATGTAAGCCATGAAATATCAGGGACAGGCACCATCTGCAACTGATTGTCTCACAGGCTGGAACTGCAATGTAGGAGTAGCAAGGGACAGAATTTTCTCAGGGCCATACACTGGCGCAAAAAAAAAAAAAACCAAAAAAAAAAAACCCTTTTGGCTGACAAAGATCTTAAAGATATGAATAAATAGGACTGTAAGATTGTGTTCTCTGGAGCTAGGCTCTTCAGCACATTCTCCCCTAATCACTCCAAGGGTAAAATGAGTAGAAGTTGTTTTAGAAGAGACATTCAAAGAAAAAAAACCAGAGACATTTTCCCTAATTAGTATTCATTCTGCTATCAAACAATGCTTATGTAGGGTTTAAAAGCAATAGGTTGATAACAAAAACCATATATAGGTTTGTAAACTCCAAGGCTCCTAATTGTAACTACTATAGAAAGAAGAATTTTTATAAAGGTGTTATCAGACTTTCAGGTAAAGACAACAGACTGAAAATTACAAATTTTCTTTCTCCTGGAAGAAATTCTGTCATAATTAAAGAAAAAAATTAAAGGTATAACTTATAAAGACTGGGGAGCAACAAAATCTCGGTAGTGTAAAATACATGCATTAGCAACACCACCACAGAATTCTCAAAGGCTCAGGACTGGCAACACCTCTAGAAATGTATGGAGGGGACTGTGGATAGACGGTGTTAAAAGAAACAGGCTTAAGGTGCTGTTGGGAGTCTGAGATCCCCACCACCATTCTAAGCTACCTTAGGCCCTCAACCCTTGCGAAAAACTAAAGATTAATTCTTTAATAGGGGTGATGAATTCAGCGAATTTATGCATAATGAATGCTGAGACTCTTCAGCCATCTTTCCTAATTTAGCTTCCAGAATGCTGGCAGAAAGCCTTTATATTCTAGACAAGAGAGTCAAGGTAATTTCGGGAAGAATTAAGCCAGCCCAAGAAAAAAGATGTGGAAGTACTGACATAGAGGATTCCAGCTGCCCTCAGTGATGAATAAACTGGTGGTCCAGCCCTGGATCTCCTGGTTTAGAAAGCCATACTCTGATCCTCCTGTGGCCTCCCTGCAACCAATGGATAGAAGAATTCTCAGGACCAAAGAGATATACGCAGATAGAACACACAGAATTTCCTGGCAGACAGACCCAACACTGTTTCCAGGGCCTGTTTGAGAACTTCTATCACTTTTGCTGAGGGTCAGTTAGCATACCCTTAGGCCCAAGGGATGGCCAAAGGGTAGAGATGGGATGAAGGAGGGTATGGTGTGAAACAGGCTTCTCCAGTTGTACTTCTGAGTGGACAAATGGGGAATTTTAGCCAAGAACCAAATGGAAATCCTAGAATTAAAAAGTATGTTATCTGAGAAGAAAATTATACTGCATGAAGTAATAGAAGATTGTAGCCTACAGAAGAAAGAGTCAATAGACTTGAAAACAGATCAATAGGAATTATTTAATCTGAAGAACAGAGAAAGATGATAAAAAGAACAGCCTCAATGATCTGAGGGACGATATTAAGTGGTCTAACATTTGTGTAGCTGGAGTGCCAGAGGGAGGAGACACACAATGGGGCAGGAAAACTTTGAAGAAATGATGGCAAATTTGGGAGAAACAATCAACTTACAGACCCAAGACAATCAATTAAAACCCCTAACCAGATAAATATAAGGAAAACACTTAGGTACGTAATGGTTAAACTGCTGAAAACCAAAGATAAAAAAAAAAGAGAGGGAACCCACAGATCAGCACTGACCAAGAAAACTTTCTGCAAAGATGGGAAAGTTCTGCTTTTGCAATGCCCAACCTAGTAACCACTAGCCACACGTGCATTTGAAATGTGGCTAATCCATCTGAGGAAATGAAAATTTTATTTCAATTTAAAAAGCCACATGTGGCTAGTGGCTACCTTACTGAACACTGTAGCTAAAGAGAGTTATGAGAGGAGGGCCTGGGTGGCTTGGGATGGACTGGGTGGTTAAGCATCCAACTTCGGCTCAAGTCATGATCTCGTGGCTTGTAAGTTTGAGCCCCGTGTCAGGCTCTGTGCTGACAGCTCAGAGCCTGGAGCCTGCTTCGGATTCTGTGTCTCCCTCACTCTCTGCCCCTCCCCTGTTTGCTCTCTCTCTCTCAAAATAAGTACACATTAAAGAGAGTTATGAGATATCAAGCCATCATAATATGTGCACTTTACTGATTCAAACAAACAGTAATGAGAAAAACAAAAAGGTTAAGGTGCTGAGATAATTAGAAACCTGAACACTGGGTATTTGATGTTAAGGAATTCTTGTTAATTTTTTAATGTGAACAAGTTACTGTGGTTATATTTTTTAAAAAGAGACTCTTTTTTTTAAAGTTATATACTGAAATATTTACAAATGAAATGCTATGTCGATATTTTCTCAAAATAATATGGAGTAGGGCTGGGGATAGGGGTATAGATGAAACAATATTAACAGTGGATTGATAATTACTGAATGACAGGTATGGCATACATATCATTACACTATTCCGTTTACTTTTGTAATGTTAACAATTTTCCATAAAAAGTTTTTAGAAAGTAAAGCAAAATGAGAAAGAGATGGAAAATAGGAGGGAAAAACAGGGATTTTCCCTGAAGGGTCAACATCTAAATGGCAAGCAAATAATGGGAGATCTATAAAAGTTAAAAAACAAACAAACAAACAAACAAAAAACCACCCAGAATTTGGGCCTCAAGTTTCCACTTCGAAAAAGCCCAATGAGTACCTGGTACAATGGGTGAAAAGGGACTCATACCTCTTCAGGCACATCACTGTTAACTTTCAGAACATGACCGATAAAGAATAATACAAGTTGTCAATAAGAAACAACAGCGCAGAATTAGAATGGCATCACACTAGGAGGAAAGTGATTTGTAACCTAGAATGTTATACAGTAATTGTCAAAAAGTATAAAGACACCGTAAAACACGTGAAACTTTAAAACCTTTATTCTCCATGTACCATTCTCGGAAGATACTGGAGGATGTTTTCCATCAAAATGAGGGAGTAAACAAAGAAAAGAAAAATACAGTAAGGAGACCCAACATAGAAGAGAGGTGAAGGCAATGAACCGTGGAATAGTGATGAAGGTAGTTCCCAGGATCACAGTCATGTTTCACACATAAAAGAAAACCAGTCCAGAATGGAGCAAGTCAGAAAACTCCAGAGGGGACCCTCAATAAAGTGAAAAGTGATAAACTGTGTTTGAAGGCTCTGACTTCATTGGAAGTTGGGACTGAATTATAGTTAAAAACACAAAAAACTGGGGCACCTGGTTGGCTCAGTCAGTTGAGTATCTGACTCCTGATTTTGGCTCAGGTCATGATCTCAAGGTTTGTGGGATCAAGCCCCACGCTGGGATCTGCTTTGCACAGAGCCTACTTGGGATTCTCTCTCTCCCCCTCTCTCTCTGCCCCTCCCCTGCTCATGCACAGGCTCTCTCAAAATACATAAACTTAAAAATTAAGCAAACAAGAAGAGACAGGTATTAACATGTAAGCATGCAACTAACTACTTATAAAAAGTTTTATGGAGAAAAAAATAATTATCCTTTATAGCTCTGCTCTGAAGTACAGCAATAATAATGTAAACACTGGGCTCTGATTAAAGCAAATTCTGAGCTAGCAGAATAGGAGGGAAAATAGAAGGAGAGGAAATTGGCATGAAGATAATGTCAGTGAGTGGGGAAAGATGTACAGGAACACCTAAAACGGAAAAATTCAGAAGTCACAATAGAAGCATGTTATTCAGACATACAGAAGTAAATGCAAAAGGTATCAACTGAAAGAGGCGAGAGGGATGGACTCTGTGGAAAGAGAAATTGGGGGTCATGTCGGGGCGAGAAGGCTGGAGACTGGGTTTTTCTTAATTAACTATAGAACCAGTTGACTCTTTAAACTGTTTTTATAACCCTGACAAAATTAAAACTTGAAAGAATGGTGCTACCAATGATCCCATAAGAGTTTATAGCCCAGTGGGAAGGGAAGCCAAGCAGCTGTGAGAACTCTGCAGCATCTGTGCAAAGACCAGAATGAATACATGTGACGCTGTAAGTCTATTGTCTTTTTGCAGACACTGACTTGAAGCAGTAGCCTGCCAGGTGTCAAGTTTGAAGAAGTATATTGGGAAAATGTTTCTAAGCAACTAACACAGATGAAATGAAGGTCAAGGATGTCAGAGAAGACTCATTTAGAAATAATTCATTTAGACATTTGCTAGTGTTTTGGTTTCATTTAAATAGAGGGAATCAAATCTCTCTTTTTTTTTTTTTTAATTTTTTTTATATATTTATTTATTTTTGAGAGAGTGAGACAAAGTGAGAGTGGGGGAGGGGCAGAGAGAGAGGGAGACACAGGACTGGAAACAGGCTCCAGGCTCTGAGCTGTCAGCACAGAGCCCGATGCGGGGCTTGAACTCACAGACCGTGAGATCATGACCAGAGCCGAAGTCGGACGCCCAACCGACTGAGCCACCCACGCGCCCCAAGTCTCTTTTTCAAAGAATATAATTGTATGATATAAATAAACTCAAAAGAATCCCAGCAGAGGCAAGCTAAACTTTACTTTGTGTAATACTTATAAGTTGGATTCATGAAGGTTTTAACAACATCAGTGCAGTAGGAGACATTTTCTAGGCTCACACCTCTACTAGGTATTTAATTCTTGTCTCTAAGGTATAATCTATTTTATATTTTAGGAGGGAACAGTAACAGTGTCTTTTCAACCTTTCAATAGTGTTTCAGACAGGCTGTAAGTAAGTAGTCTGATGAGCATTACAATGAAAAGTTTTTGTACTAAGTGCTACATTAAGTTCTGGCAGCTGGGTTTATTTGTCCTATATATTGATATCAAATCAGCCAAAATAGTTAAACCCACACTGCATTCAAAATTTCGTTTCCTCCAACCCCAAACGTTTTTTCTTTCTGATTTTATAGTCTAAAGTGTAGAAAAGTACTAATTTTCCTACATGAGTTCTTGAATTTAAACACTTATGCAAATATAATGTTTAAATGTCAATCAATTTTTATCTGGCTTTATCCTAGATCTTCATGATCTAAATTTGTTGGAGTTAATACTGGATTCTTTTTGTTTATACTGGGACAAGGGCAGAATGGAAGCTGAAATCTACAGAAACCCACCCACCTTAAAACTAGCCATAACTTTCAACTCCCACCAGCAGACATTAAATAGAGCTGCTCATAGGGAAAAAAGTTTTTCTCTTTTAAGTTTTTACTTATCTTCTCCACTGGGAAATGCCAATTAATGAGAAAACAGCGATAATTATGACATCCATGAAGGAAGACAACCATGGAGAAAACTCCAACAATAAGTACTTGACTACAGATGTAATTTTTCTTTTCTCCTAGAGAAAGCTGAGATGCTTTGTTATACTCTACTTAGACGGAAACTTTTTAAATATTTGCTTCTTATAACTTCAGGTTTGCAAAAACAAATACTTATAAGTCCTAATCAACACTTTTGAGGGAGGGATTTGGACTAAGAATCAACTGCTCTTATGAGGGTTCGTTATTCCAGATGTTCATTTCACTGAATGAAAAATGGAAATACAAATAGGAAAGTAAACTGACATTCATTTCTTTATTGTTTCCTTTTTGTTCTAAGAGCAGAAAATTTGCCCTGGTTTCTGTGACCCAAATTCCCTATCCTACTCCTAAAGTAAAGCATTCTTGCCGACTGTCCTCAAATATTATGCTGGAGGCTCTATGGGCCAACAGGAGGTTAGGTTTCAATGGAAAGGGAGCAGATGGAGATTTGGGTTAGTTCCTTACTTCAGGATTCTGTGCTGGAAAAGCCCCTTAACACACTGCTCTCGTCATAGTAACAGCCAGCTCCATCTGCACAGTAAGTCTTGTTTTGTTCTTCTAGTCTGAGCCAAGTTCTATCATGACTCACTCCTCTTTGCTCTGAATCATTATACCCTTTGCTGAGAAAGAGGCATCAACTAACTGTGGCACTGAGGTAGTGAACCTGCGAACAGGCTTGGTGCGCTGGTATTTAAATTACAGAAGAACATGGGTTTTAACTCCAAGTAATTCTGCTGCTGGTGTCTCAGTAGTAGGTCTCACACTGGTGTTTCCAGAAACACTGAGCAATGCTATCTCACCTGTCCTGACTGGGAAGTGGAAGGTTGATATTTTTCTTTCATCATTTCCAACATATTTTATATTTTTAGTCTCATCCAGACTATTCATTTCAAGTTCTTGGTGGAAGAGGAATACTTGTCCTCTGCTTTGTTGTGACTTCTGTCTCTCACAGTACACCTTTCCCTCTTTTTATGGTTCAATTTGTGAACTCATTGTCAATAGACAGTTTCTTTTCAGGTGGGAGTCCTGATGGCCCTGAAGTTTAGAGCTCTTGCAAAATGATTGCTTTGTATTTGCTTGTTCCAGGTACCCTGGGTTTCACCAGTCCTGGGCCAATGTTACATTCATTTATTGGTTTGGAGAACACTTCACCAAATAGCTTTTATATTTGGACTACACGCCCGTATATTACGCCATGTATAGCAAAATACTGGGCCATGGATTTGTCATAAGAGGGCACCCAGAACGCTGGTCAGAGAGATACTTTTCCATCACCTGCCTTAGTGGAAACACTTTTCCCAGTCCCCTTTCACTGAGGGAGTTCCCCTTCCAGGGTATCAGCTCTGTGCAGAGATCAGCTAGAGTTCCCCATCTCTGGTGGGCCCAAGACTGTCTCTCTTGTCCTTGTGGGCATTTACAAATCCCCAACACCTAGGGCTTATATCTGTATTAATAACCCTTCAACACTGCCACACTTTAGCTTACAAGCTTACTACTGTGCCTTCATGTTTCTTGAACTCCAGAAGGCTTATATTTCAAAGAGAAATTCAAAACAGATGAAAACTGAATGAAACTCTCAGCTAGTACTTAAGCATTCTAAAAAATTCAATATTTTCAAGATTGAGAGGCTCTTGTAGACCTGATAAAGTTCTGAGCTTCTGTAAGATGCTACTTAGCATAGTTATGTGCTAATGGGGGGGGGGGGGGTGTCTTTAAATCCAGGTAACTATATTTTGGTTGTGTGCTCAAAGATAACCTCTATATAAATCTCTACTGAAATTTTTTCTCATATAAATGACAAATTCACTACAAAAGTCTTAAGAAAAAAAGTTTGTAAATAAGATCTTAAAAAGTTTCTAAATGTTTGTTGAGCAAAATAATGAATAACTTCCTATGTCAATGTAGGACTTTTTAAAAATCTGTTTTTATGTTTAAACTCCAGGGGCACCTGGGTGGCTCAGTCGGTTGGGTGGCCGACTTCGGCTCAGGTAATGATCTCGCGGTCCGTGAGTTCGAGCCCCGCATCGGGCTCTGTGCTGACAGCTCGGAGCCTAGAGCCTGTTTCAGATTCTGTGTCTCCCTCTCTCTGACCCTCCCCCATTCATGCTCTGTCTCTCTCTGTCTCAAAAATAAATAAACGTTAAAAAAAAAAATTAAAAAAAAAATAAAACAAAATAAACTCTATGCCCAATGTGGAGCTTGAACTCATGACCCCAAGATCAAGAGTTGCATGTTCTACTGACTGAGTCAGCCAGGCACTGCTCTGACGTGTTTTTCTTTTAAATAAAAAATAAAACTCTTCTCCATAGTTGTTTCAAACCTGAACATTCCATGACCAAACCTAATATAAGGAAGAGAGAGGAGTTGTGTTATATATAAATGAAATAAAATTGGGAAGATAATCAAGTTCATCCCTGAGTGAAGTAAAACTCTAACCTGGAGGTTATTCAGAGGCTCCATTTTCATGACTGGGCCCAAGGTGTTGAGAGGCAGGGAGACATCAATGCTCTGGTTTGGCATCAGTGGTGTATGGATGGCCAGAGGAGTGCTGGGGATGACACCAAAGCTAGGAAAGAGAATGAAGAAATCCCAGAGGTTAACCAGGAGGCAGGATTTAGGCACATCTTTGGGTTCCAGTGGCTGTTTACTCCATATCAAGAAAACATATTTTTAATTTTTAAGTTTATTTATTTATTTATTTATTTTGAGAGAGAGAGAGACAGCAGGGGAGGGGCAGAGAGAATCCCAAGCAGGCTCCATGCTGTCAGCACAGAGCCTGATGTGGGGCTCAATCTCATGAATTATGAGGTCATGACCTGAGACAAAACCAAGAGTCAGACACTTAACCAACTGAGCCACCCAGATGCCTTGAAAACATAATTAAAAAAAAAAAAAAAAAATTAAATGGAAGGAATAGCAGGAACCAAGGTGCTCAATTCTAATTTCCTATAACACTGATTACAATATAACCCTTGTTTCCCATGAAATGGATTTGAGGAAGGAGAAAACATAAGTACAGAATTACTTTGTTAGTTTCTTATGTTTTCACACAACTAGAGGGACAGATTTAATAAGTCTCTGTTTCTCTTTTTTTTTTTTAAATATCTTTTCTTAGATAATTCTTAGGGGGAAGAACACTTAAGATTATATAAAATAAATACAGAGCTTACATAGTTAACATCTTTCAAGAGTCACAGGATGGCAGAAGAAACACTCTCTTTTTCCTAAACTATGCTTTAGAATATCAAAATGTAATAATAAAGTGATCCTGAGAATACACATCACTCATTTTGGTGTAACATTTGTAGATCAAAAAGCCATTCTGCTCTTATGATCTTGCTCTCATGGTCAGCAAACTCTGTCAAGAAAGCAGTATCAGGATAGAAACATGCCATCAACCTAATCTTCTAAATGCTCTTCTTAGAAATGATATAGAAGAAACAAAGGAGGAAAAAATTCCTTACTAATCTACAGCTTCATCTTCTGCAAAATTATAAACTAGAGAAAACCTACAAATTCCCAATTATATTAAAGTGTGGCCAAAGCACACAAGATGAGCAGAACCAGTGAGAGAGAGAAAGGTGCAGTGCAAACGCACAACGAGTTTAGAGGCAACTAGTGGTAGGTAGCAGGCCTCACATACTGATGGGAAATACCCATTCTCAGAAGAGGACCCCCCCCCCCGCCCCCCCCCCCCCCCCCGCCACTCTGGTGCCAAGTGCTGTGAGTAGGCCAAAGATCAAACAGGAAACAACACAGAGGTGAGATGAAGAAAGAAGGTGGAAAATCCCCAGTGGGGCCTGGAGGTGATAGAGCTCAAAAAAGCAACACCTTCAGGGGTACTTGGGTGGCTCAGCTGGTTGAGCTTCCTACTTTGGCTCAGGTCATGATCTCCAGGTTCGTGAGTTGGAGTCCCCCACTGGCCTTGCTGCTGTCAGGGCTGAGCCTGCTTCAGATCCTCTGTCCCTTTCTCTCTCCCCCTTCCCTGCTCATGCTCTCTTCCTCAAAAATGAATAAACATTAAAAAAAAAAAAAAAAAAAAGCACTACCTTCTAAAGGGGAAACAGATACCTTAGAAGACAGAGGTAGAGACCAATAAGGAAATCTGTAGAGCTCAGGATTGAAATAAAAAGTATACTTTAATAAAGTCAGGTTCTGAGAGGTAAAGGAGTTGTAGCCACACGGCAGTAAAGAGGGAGAGTCTCTGAGCAGCAAAGCCTAAAAAATGACCCTGGCTTATCTTCCTCATCTACAGGAGTCTCCTGCTAAGCTAGTCTTACAAGTTCCAACTCATTAAAAAAGGAGTATCAAAATGGTGTAAGCACAGCACACATTCAAAGACACTATTACATAAAAGTGGAAAAACAGCAGTACAAACTTCCTTATTGACAAACAAAACATACTTGAAAATGATTTGCCGTAAAAACAATGGAAATTATGAAACATTTATACAGGAAGTTAAGGGGAAAACAGACTTAATAAAGCAACTGCAGCTACCAAAGGAGGACACAACAGTGAAGGAAGCACCTGGGGAAGAGATGGCCAGACAGCAGGAGAAGGTAAAGGAGAGTCAATAAAACTCAGAAAAGAATAAAAAAAAGTGTAACAAAGTTGCAAGATATGACTTCAATATACAAAAATCAATTCTACTTCTATATACCAGTAAGAAACAAATATTAAGATGAAAAGAATGCTATTTACGACATCAAAACCATGAAATACTTAAATCTGACAACAGATGTGCAAGAGGTATACATGAGAAATTATAAACAGTGCAGACAGACATTAAAGACGATCTAAGTAAATACATAAAGCAAGCTGATGGATTAGAACTCAATACTGTTTGAAGTCAATTCTCTGCCAAATTGATCTGCATATTTACTGCACTCTCAATCAAAATCCCAGCAGGCAAAGGACCTAGAATAGCCAAAACAGTTTTGAAAAAGAACAGACAGTTTATAGTATCTGATTTCAAGGGTTATTATGGAAAACAAAGTTTACTTTGACTCTTACTTTTACACCATTAAAAATTATCTCAAAATGGATAACAGAAGTTAATGTAGAAGCTAAATCTAGAACATTTCTATGAAAAAAAAAAACACAGAAAGAAACCACCTTTGTAACCATGGATCAGACAAAGATTTCTTAAAAACACAAAAAGTATAAGCAATAAAAAACTTTTGCTTTTTGAAAGACAGTTAAGAAAATAAAGCCACAAAAAGTATATGCAAGACATATATCTGATAAAGGACTTGTATCTAGAATATACAAAGACTTATACTACTTGATAATAAAACAACTAAAAAAGAAAGATCTGAGCAGATATTTCACTAAAGAAGATAAGAATGGTCAATACGCTGATGAAAAAAACTGCTCAATATCATTAGTCATTAGGGGAATGCAAAAAAAAAAAAAAAATTTTTTTTTTAAAGTAGGCTTCATGCCCAGCACAGAGCCCAACGTGGGGCTTGAACTCACGACCCTGAGATCAAGACCTGAACTGACAAGGGAATTAAAAGCAAAAGTGAATTACTGGGACCTTATGAAGATAAAAAGCTTCTGCACAGCAAAGGAAACAACCAACAAAACTAAAAGGCAACCAACGGAATGGGAAAAGATATTTGCAAATGACACATCGGACAAAGGGCTGGTATCCAAAATCTATAAAGAGCTCATCAAACTCCACACCCGAAAAACAAATAACCCAGTGAAGAAATGGGCAGAAAACATGAATAGACACTTCTCTAAAGAAGACATCCGGATGGCCAACAGGCACATGAAAAGATGTTCAACGTCGCTCCTTATCAGGGAAATACAAATCAAAACCACACTCAGATACCACCTCACGCCAGTCAGAGTGGCCAAAATGAAGAAATCAGGAGACTATAGATGCTGGAGAGGATGTGGAGAAACAGGAACCCTCTTGCACTGTTGGTGGGAATGCAAATTGGTGCAGCCGCTCTGGAAAGCAGTGTGGAGGTTCCTCAGAAAATTAAAAATAGACCTACCCTATGACCCAGCAATAGCACTGCTAGGAATTTATCCAAGGGATACAGGAGTACTGATGCATAGGGGCACCTGTACCCCAATGTTTATAGCAGCACTCTCAACAATAGCCAAATTATGGAAAGAGCCTAAATGTCCATCAACTGATGAATGGATAAAGAAATTGTGGTTTATATACACAATGGAATACTACGTGGCAATGAGAAAAAATGAAATATGGCCTTTTGTAGCAACATGGATGGAACTGGAGAGTGTGATGCTAAGTGAAATAAGCCATACAGAGAAAGACAGATACCATATGGTTTCACTCTTATGTGGATCCTGAGAAACATAACAGAAACCCATGGGGGAGGGGAAGGAAAAAAAAAAAAAAGAGGTTAGAGTGGGAGAGAGCCAAAGCATAAGAGACTGTTAAAAACTGAGAACAAACTGAGGGTTGATGGGGGGTGGGAGGGAGGGCAGGGTGGGTGATGGGTATTGAGGAGGGCAGCTTTTGGGATGAGCACTGGGTGTTGTATGGAAACCAATTTGACAGTAAATTTCATATATTAATAATAAAAAAAAAAAAAAAAAAGAAACTTTCAAAAAAAAAAAAAAAAGACCTGAACTGAGATCAAGAGTCAGACACTCAATCGATGGGGCCAGGGGAATGAAAATTAAAATGAGAAATAAATTACATGCAAGTTACTATAAATCCGTAAGAATGGCTAAAATTGGTAAGGATATAGAATAGCTAAAATTCTCACACTTACCATATGACCCTGCAATACCACCGCTAGGTAATTCCCCAGGAAAACTGAAAACATATATCCACCAAAGTCTTGTATATGAAATAGTCAAAGCAACCTTAATCATAAAATATAAAACTGGAAACAACCCTAAATTCCACCAACTGGTAAAAGGTAAACAAATTGTGGTACACTCCTCAATGGATACCACTCAGCAATAAAATGGACAGACTACTGATACATCACAAAGCATTATGCTAAGCAAAAGAAAAGATGGAGACGACTTCATCACTTATAAAAAATTACAGAAAAAAAATACAATTACAGTGCTAGGGAGAGTTACAGAGAACAAGAGACACCATGGTAAACACAGTAAGAGACATAGAGAATAAAATCACCGCCATCCATGTAGCAATCTTGCCAGAAGATCAAGTCTAAATCTGATCAAGCCTATATATCTGCCTCCAATTTACAGATGTATCAGCAAAACCTAGATTGTGGAAAACTCCACAAATAAAAATATGTAATTTCTTCTACAAATAGATTCAAGAAAAAAAGAGAGAAGAGAAACCTATAGGTCTGGAGAGACAAGACACAATCAACCAATTGGCATGTATGGGGACCTTATTAGGAACCCTGTTCAGACAAAGCAAACTGTGCAAGAACATTACACCACCATAAAAACCCACTGATTGAATGTTTAATAATATTAAAGAATTCAATGATATAAAGAAAATTTTGGTACGATAATAGCGTTCGGGTTATGAATAAAAAAAAGTCATGAAATATATATATATATATATATATATATATATATATTTATACAGAAGAAAAAATTAGGAAAAAAGCATTTATAAAAGATAGACAAAAAAGAGTTAATAAAAACATAGTTCTCCAAAAAGGAAAATCTAAACAATGGAACAGTATAAAAATTTAAACATATAACCCTAAAAATTTTCTTGAAGTAAAGGACTTGGATGTACACATGGAATAGGCACACCTTATTCCAGGAAAAACTGACAAAGATTGGTTAATATTGGGAATATCCTAATAAAATTATTGGACCTCAAAATTTTGGGCAGCCAGGCAAAATGATGTCATCACTTACACACTAACATGGGGAAAAATGAGGCTGGCCATAGACTTTTCCACAGGAATATTCAATGATTTGGGTCAAGGACTTTCAAGGATAAAGGTCATAGTTTTAACCACAAAAGACTGTCTAATTCAAAGGACTGCTGTTTACATGAGCCCCCTTTGAGGAACATACCTCAAGAAAGGACATGTCTTCAAGAAAGGACAACTTAAATAAAAGGACTGGCAGTAAGCACAAATCCAAGCCAAAACAAAGATGGGGATAAAGGTTAAAACAAAAAAAAAAAAAAGGGGGGGGGGAGAGGGGTAAGTGTGTAGAAAAAAGAAAAATAAACTCTTGGCCTCATCTCTCATCTGTCATAAATGGACTTCAAAGATGACAAATCAAGTAGTAGAATTTTAAGTATACTTCAGGTACAAAAGTAAATCCAAAGAGAGATAGTACTATTGACATTAGGCAATGTGGGGGGCAGAATAGATATAAGTTACAGTAGGAAATCAAGAGACTATCTTCACAGAAAACAGGGACTAACGGAATTTTATTAAAAAAAAAGAAGCAGAACCATCAACAAAGATATAAGGTTTTCTCAATATCAGACTTAAAAAAAAAGCAAACACAAATAGATATGAGTATGAAGATAGGCTATGCAGACTGCCATTATTACAACAGATCTGTCCATCAGCCTTGGCTTTTAACCTGGCCAGCTCCCTGAAAATAGCTGGAAACAGAACTAACCTGAGAAAGGTTTTTCTCTAGACACTTAAGTGATTTCTAATGTGCCAACTTTCAAATCTAGGGTATAGAAGTTATTTCCAAATGCTTAGAAGTAAATAAGACAGTCGCCGATGCAAGCTGCCATCAACAAATTTTATTAAATCTGCTTTATGGGGTCCAATTACTACTTTGTTAGAAACAAGTTTGAATATCTTGTATTTATGAATCTGCCATCAAAGTCTAGCAGGCAGTTTCCTGAACCACAATATTTAATAATGAACAGTGATGTTTCAGAACTACAGGACATCAATATTTTACATTTTCATGTTCTCTTCCTTATTAAGGCAAAGCAGATTGTCAGCCTATATATTCAGCTAACAGGTCTATTATCTTTCAAATATCTTACATAAATCAAAGTATGTTCATTTTTCCCACCAAAATGTGGGATTTGGACAGACATTTGTTTTGTTCACTACTTTAGCACCAGCACCTAGGAATGTCTGGCACATAGATGCTTAACAATTATTTGTTGAATGAATAAATGGATTTCAATTAGAATTTTTTTTTTTTTTTTTTTGGTAAATGGTTTATTAAAAACATTCTAGTCCTAGAATCCTTTAAGAAGACAGTAAGTTCTGATTTCCTTATTCCATATGAATAAATTTCTCAAGAAAATTCCTCAGGGCTTCCAGAGTTGAAGCTGACAAGTGAACAGACACACAAGAGCCAGCACTCACTCTACACTCAACATTTGCCTACATGAGAGTTGGTTTTTTTTTTAATGTTTATTTATTTTTGAGAGAGAGAGACAGAGAGAGAGACAGAGAGAGAGAGACAGAGACAGAGACAGAGACAGACACACAGTACGAGCAGGCAAGGGGCAAAAAGAGCGAGATATAGAATCCAAAGCAGGCTCCAGGCTCCAAGCTGTCAGCACAAAGCCTGATGTGGGGCTTGAACCCATGAACCATGAGATCATGACCTGAGCTGGCAGTCAGCTGCTTAACCAACTGAGCCACCCAGGCGCCCTTCTGACATGCATATCTAACGTATTGTTAAATGGAACATTCTCTTGTTGGACATAAGGCAAAATGCTGTTTAGTGATTGAGCCAAGGACTCAGACTTCTTACCTATTCTTGTTAAACTGGATTGCAAAATCTGTCATATGCTGCAGAGCTTTGTTGGTGAAGTTCATTTCCATATAGATGTGTCCTTGGCGGTGAGTAAATGTTCCAGAAATCTCCAACCCTTTAGCTTTTACTGCAGGCAGCCAGACCTAAAAGACAGTATAAAGCTCAATGGAACCACACAAGATTTATCTTCATGCTCTTTGTTTTGAATATATAAAGATTAAATTAAGATTTCACTTCTTTAGGAAATTATGGTGATTTTTATACCATAAATATCAAGTTAGATCCAAAAGGCTCCGGATAATGTCATATTTTCTGAATTTTGAGATCATCCTCAATTAAAGAACCAAACCAAACACACACACACACACACACACACACACACACACACACACACACACACAGTATATGAGTAACCCTGGCTACTTCTCCATTTCTGTTCAACTTGGTCATTTTACTGCTTGAGTACTGCTACCAACTCTATAGACAAGGAAAAGAAAAACTCCAATGAGTATAATGTGTTTGGTTTTTTTTATTGGCACTTTTGGTAACAGGCTTAAAAGTGAAGAAACTGAATCTACTAATGAAAATAGTATGTCTGTATCTTTGAAGACTTTTCTTTTAATCATCACCAAAACTATTATCAGTAATCTTAAGGACAAAGACCATGTCTTACGTAGATTTTTAACTCTTGCTATAGCTTCTGGTAAATAGTACTTAGATGTTGTTTAAATAATTTGAATGTCTATCCTTTCTATATAATTCATCCATAACCCACCCCTGGCCCCAGAAACCCCTGCACTGTAAGAGTTAATTAAGAAAAAAAAAAAAAAAAAAAAAATCAGAAAATTCATGAATTGTTCTGACCACCAAAGACTAAATACCAAAGCATCAGTGGGTAGTGAATAAACTTGGGAACATATTCAGCCACACTAAAGAAATAAAGGAGAAGAAGAAAATAAAACAAAACAACCATAAGATATTTTTCATCTATCAGAGGGTCAAAATCCTAAAAGTCAATAACGCTTAATGGAGAATATAAGCAACCTGGCACTTTGCATTGTGCTGCTGGGAATGTAATTTGAAGTCTCCTTTTAGAAGGTAAGTTGAGAATACTTATTTTATTTTTTAATGTTTATTTATTTTTTGAGAGAGAGGGAGAGAGTGCAAGTGGGGTGGGGCAGAGAGAGAGAGAGAGGGCGAGAGAGAATCCTAAGCAAGCTCCACTGTCAAAACAGAGCTGGACAGGGCTCACCCCCACAAACCGTGAGATCACGACCTAAGCTGAAATCAAGAGTCAGATGCTCAACTGACTGAGCCAACCAGGCGCCCCAGAGAATGTCTATTTTAATATTTATATATATACCACACTATACATACACAAAGATGTTTGCTGCAGTGCTATAATGACAAAGAAAGAGGGAGGAGTGTGGTAGGACTAAGGGAATAACCTGTATGTCCATCAACAGGGGAATGATTAAGTAAGTTGTGGTACATCAATACAGTGGATACAGACATTCAAAAGAATACAGCAGAGAAAAAACAAGATGGAAAACAGTATATTCCATTGACATTAGTAGTTAAAGGACACAGACATAGGTATATGTTCTTATAGAACACACAAAAGTTAATAGGGGCTATTTATGAGAAAGTGGGGGCAGAAAGACTTAATTTTCCATCTGTTATTTCCGCATTATTTACATTTGTCATTTGTATGTATTACTTTAATGTTAGTAAAAAAAATGCATTAGATAATCTTTTAATCAACAATGAAAAGTCTATGGGATAATATCCAACACAGAAACCTCACAACAAAGCTACTGTATTGTGCCAAAACATTACGGTTCAGTTTTAAATCCTATTTTTGGCTTCTCTCTTCAGCTGCTGCGTAGATCAAGTTATGACCCCTGGAATGGACAACTGGTCTATATTTCTGTAGCAGGGATCCTCCACGAGTCAGGTGAGCAGGTAGAGAATTTAGGAAACAGACAGGCAGGTTGTCCCTCAGAAAGGCAATTACAAGAGACTGAGCCTAGCTGGATGGTACTTCACCAAAGGGTGAAGTAAGCTTCACTTACAGTGAGTTTCCCCTTTTGAATTTCAGTCTGAGCATGACATTAAGCAAGGCTGAGACTAGAAAAGCACCAATGACAGAAACCCAAATCAGCACTCTAAAAAGGTACACTAAAACCCAGGAAGGCTGCATGTGAGCAACAGTGTAGTAGAATCCATCTGTAATACCAACTGAAACAGGGAATGGAAAGGATGACAAGTAAAAACATTACCCCTCTAGTGTATATGTACCCCTCTAGTGTATTCTACCCTCCCTGACCCTGCTGTTGCATTGTTAACTGGATTTATACTAGACTGACATCAGCGTTGACAAACCAGACAACATTTCTACACAAGAACAAAACACAAATATTTAATACTTCTAATTTTAAGTCTAATTATAAAAATGGTTAATGAGGATGCTACAGTGCTTCTTATTGCCAAATTTTAGACCACTTTTTATCTTCCTCTTAAATCCTCTAGGACAAGGGCCCAAACTTCGGATTTATTATCAGTGGAAGTAACAAAAAATGCCAAGTTATTCAGGTCTTGTTCATTACGAAAGTATTCCTTTACTTACAGCCTTAGGAGCCACATATCCACCAGGTGCCATGCCTATCCCTGTGGAGAGTTCAAACAGGTCATTCAAACCACTGCTGACCACAGCAGGAGTAGGTGAAGGAGCGAAGGTTGCAGGCACTGATGATGGGATGAACGACTGTCCCACCTGCAGGGAAAAAGGGAAGGGGCAGGGGGGACCAGGAAGAACACATTAATAGCCCTTAACCTGTTGCTCTATATTTTAGTAGTATTGATAAAACAACAAGAATACATCATAATTATAATATTCTTAGGAGCTGAATTAGTATATTCTTTATCCTTTTAATCATCACAGTTATTTTTTCATCACTGATGATATACAAACACTCTTTAGAAGTTCTATCAAGAGAGACTAAAACAGTAGGATCAGGAACAGAGTGATCCAAGATCTTTTCTGTTTGTTTCCAATTTTAGCTTCCATGATTCTGTGCAAAAGGCCTACAGGCACCCTAACAAAGGGGGAGGCTGTTTCTATAGAAAGAAGAAGCATCCAACTTAGAAAGCAGTTCTAGTTCCACTTGGGTGCAGACAAGTCTTACTTTCCCATTTAGGCATAAATATCTGGTAGGAAACTCTCCTGGGGGGAGATGGATATTCATACCCCCAAACTCAGTCACTTACGAGGAGAGTCTCCCTCTGAGTCCAGCTGACTCTCTCAAGTTCTTTCTAGATGACGCTAAAGAGTAAGAACATTCTCTAGTCAAGATGGCAGGTTCCATTTCCTTTAGCTCTTTAATGTCAGGAAGACAAAGACCTCTGTAGACACCAGAGCGCCAATCCCTAAAGATGTCCCTACACCACATGTGGTGTACACCTCCGAAGATTCCAAGTAACCCTACGCCACTTTCTACTCTTCATATGCTTCTACAGAGGTTCTGGTGTACAATGCTAGATAGCAGCGGTGGCTGGCCTGAGAATGTGTGCATAGGAAAGGCATCAAACAGGGGGCAGCGCATCCCATGGTGAAAAAAACGGATGGCACTTACTGCCGGACTTCCTCCAATGCCCCCGCCAAGGTCACTGCCAAGCTGAAAGAGAGAAGGAGAGAGAGGAGAGAGAGGTAGAGTTCATTTAGCTAAGTACTAGATGCCCATTTAGAATCTGTAAATAGCTCTACCAAGTTGCTAGGAATACATGCTATTCAACTTGACTCCCAAAGCCTAAAGAAATTCTAGATTGCAAAGAAAATATGTCCTAGGGGAACCGAGTAGTGGCATTGACGGTGTGTGGGAGTTCTGAGAAAACTTGGAAAGAAGATGGAGCTGGGACATCTCAGGGATGTTTCAGATCCAATCTTCCCACTGGGGTACATAGGCACAAACCGAAACAGGACTTAAAGAATTTACATATTCCAAGAAGCTCTATCTCCAAGGAGTAATGTTTTGAATGTGTTTTATTTTTTCCTTAAAAGGAAATTTAAGGGAGAAAAAAAAAGAAAAGCAAAGAAAAACTAAAATGTGCTTTGATCTACAAAACCTGCTGTTCCACTGAGAAAGTGGGAACCAAACCAGTATTGAGCAATTTCAAGCTTCAAAAATTACAGGTGGAACAAGAGTGATTTTTAGAGTTTAGAACTTTCCTAAGAAAGAAAACAGCTGGGAGAGGAAGATATCCTATCTGGGGAGGAAGTAGGAAGGCATGCAGTGCTTCAAATCTCTTTCACAGTTGACACTACTAAGGAGAAATGCTGTGATTTATTTGGAGATCATTTAAAAGGATGCTAACTATTGGAGAATTAGATGGACTTAATTAGCTAGGTGACAGGAAAATAATTCCACATGGTCTTAATCTGGCCTTTTCTCCCCTCAGGGCTCTGATATAATTCACCCTGAAGTCAGTCTTCCACGACAAAAGCATTAAAGAAGAACAGAAGCTGAAAATAGCTGACATGAAGAAACACACACGCACACGCATGCACACACACGCACAAGCACACACACCAGCGCTGTTTAAAAAGCAAGCACCACCTTTTTTGGCTACGGTTCCACATTTGCCTCTTCCCTAGTTCTCATTGTACATTTGAAGTTCTTCTCTGAATCACCAAATGCCTTGTCTACTCTACAAAACACTGTTTCCTTTATTATCTGTCATTTAGTGGTAGAAACTTGGAAATCTTTGTGTGTGGTTATGTTAAAAAACAAAACTGTACTGGTTTTCAGGATTTGAGAAAGAGTATTTATCTTCGCAGTGAAAAAATACATGAAACAGTGTTGCCAAAATCTAAAAAATACTCTACATTGAAAAACATGGAGACATATGACAAAATTCTGTTTCTACCGTGACAGAAAAGGCAGGTGCTTCAGAACTAGCATTACTAAGCATCCTCTGCACTAAGTTACAGAGCACTCCAAACCTCAAAGAGCCATTTCTAGAACGTGGTTCCTGAAAATTACTTAATGGTTGAATACAAGCCAAACATCAACATGTGTAAATAAATAAAAAGGTCGGGGCGCCTGGGTGGCGCAGTCGGTTAAGCGTCCGACTTCAGCCAGGTCACGATCTCGCGGATCTCGCGGTCTGTGAGTTCGAGCCCCGCGTCAGGCTCTGGGCTGATGGCTCGGAGCCTGGAGCCTGTTTCTGATTCTGTGTCTCCCTCTCTCTCTGCCCCTCCCCCGTTCATGCTATGTCTCTCTCTGTCCCAAAAATAAATAAAAAAACGTTGAAAAAAAAAAAAAAATTAAAAAAAAAAAAAAAAAAAAAAAAGGTCATCACAACTAAGAATTCAAATAACTGGGAAAGTCTAAAGTAAAGAGAAAAGATATTACACACCTGCTTTCTCCCTGGTTCTGGAATAGCACACATCTGTAGCATGACATCTGAAAACCACCTTTTATTCAAACAAACACTCCTATAATGTCAACCGGATACAAGGCACTATGGGGAATGTAAAGATGCCAGGCAGTGAGGGGAATACATAGATGAATAAAACCCAGACGTTGCACACTGGCAGGAGAAATAGAACATGAATGCAAAACCATACAGAATATACTAAAGCAAAAAAGATAAGTACTGAAGGGAAGAGCCTCCTTTTGGCTGAAGGATAATGAAAAGCTTCAAAGAGGTGGTAATGTGGGATTATAAAAAGTAAAAATGGGGAGGTTATTTCCCAAATAGCATGAACAAAGGCTGAAAGAGCATGAATAATAGTAGGATCAAAAAGAATGAGTAGTCCAATTAGACTGAGCACAGGGTAGATATGTGTATATAAAAAAAAACAAAACAAAACAAAAAAACAGCCACAGAAAATAAGTTTGCAAAGGCAGGCTGATTACAGGAGGTTTATGGAATAAGATATAAACTTTTCAAGAGTACTTCAATTGGGTTCTATCAACTATGGCTTTCAACCTTAGATACACAATTCAGTCAACCACCTGTGTGTGTATAGTGGGGAGGCATTTAAAAAAACACTATGCCCAAGTTTCACCCCCCCCAAGGTAGTGATTTAATTGTGCTGGGGTGGAGCCCGGGCATCAGAATTTTGAAAGGCTCTCCTAGTGATTCTAATGTATAGACAAGGTTGAAAACCAATGCCTTAAAGAATTAACTAATATTTGGAATCAGAAAAGATTGATCCGTTCAAAATTACTTTGGAGCTAACTCCTGAATAAAAAGAAAGTTACAACTTGAGCAGAAAGGAAAAAAAACTCTTAATAAGGATGGGATGGATGTACAATGTCTCATTTGTCCTGCTGCTTTGATCTGGTTTGACTTTCTGATGGGCTTATTATCCCTTCTTCCCCTCAACCATTCTCCTCCCCTCTGGCCAAGCGTACAATCCAAGCTTAAAAGAGCGAATTCTTTACGGACCTGGTTGGCACCTGGCAAGGAAGAAACCACACACTGGAAGAGAAACAGTGGTTTTATCCAATATGCTAAATTCAATAAAAGACATTGATAAAAGGCACTCACTGGTGGTATTATTTCCAAAGGAAATAAAGCCCATTTACAGCCCTTATTTTCTTAGATTTCATTCTTATTATCTTTGAGTGTTATATGAACATTATCTTAGCCAGATAAGATCTGAATGTACTCTCCCCACCACACTGCTTGTCAATTTTATTCAAAACCATTAAAGAAACTGAAAAGCAATTCCAATACTCCCATGTTTATGTTCAATATATCAGATACAACACAGCTTCAACCAAGAATCAGGAAATCTGATCTTAAGAGACAGGACCCAAAGGGTATCAAGAGACACATAGCCAAATATGTAAAGGTTCACCTAACAGTACTGTTATGTCCAGAGAGCAAAGGGAAAGGATAGCTTCAATACGTTTTCTGACTAGCAAAACTGTAACCTACTCAGACTTTATTCAGCATCTTTCCTTTTGACTGAAAAAGTTCCTAGGGAGGTTATCATCCTCCTCTTGGAAAACATGACAAAGGTGATAGCACAGTCATGGGCAGGAGTGACTAATAAAGAGATGTCAGCAAGGATGGGACCAATTACCCAGTGAGTGGCCTCTCTTGTCTACAGTGACAAGCAGGATGATTGCAAATATTAAGAAAAAGCAGCTGGAAAACTGAAAAAAACTCAGAAAAGTTCTCACGTTGGCCTCAACTAGCCATCAACCATTTCAGTTCAGTTGTTGGTATTATCTGGAGTCAGACTAGATTCATCTTAGTCCGGCTATACTTATCAGGTAGGGTACAAAATCAGCCAAACTAGGACTTGTAAAAATTTAGTAATATCTGTTATCCAATGAGCTGGTGGGAGCCGAGTGAAAAGGGTTAGGTGTGCAGGGCATGGCTTTAATCCCCATCTCAGGTGTCTAGATACTGTGTTTTAAGTGTTTCTTGGAGCTAACCACTTCCCACAGTTCCCAGAATCTCCATGAAGGAAATAATGCCAGCTAAACCAGGATAGATGAAGATGAAGAAAGGAGAAGTGTCAGTTTTGGCAAAACAATATTTCAAATGTTGAAAAGTGAGAATTTTCTGAAAGGTCTGAAGCTGATACCCAAGTCCAAATGGTGGTATGGTTAGTGAACCAAGCCATAGTGGTTTGGTTCCCCCCGTCCCCCATCTAAATCATAGTGGCGATAGTCATTAAATGGCACTGAAAATAATATTAACATTTGGCCACTGCTAATACTGGCCACTTTACCATCCCTGAAGTAGTGCTGAACTGGGCTCAGTTCATGCTGAACTATATAATAATGTATCCTTGCAATGTTAACTGGATGGAAACCAATGAGTTCATGGTGATTTACTGTAACTTATGGGCTAAAGGGATTTCAGCATTGTTACACGATCTCTGCAACAGAACCAGGTTGAGCCAAAAGTTTTAGCTGAGTCTGCCCACAACTCTAGTTCAGCTAGATACCAAAAGAAAACACCCTCATCCAATGGCAAAATGCTAAATAGCAGAAATACAGAGGGAGAACTCAGGACTAAGGTTCTAAAGGCAACAAGTCTACCCGACTCCAAGAAAAGAAAAGAAGTATTTTTATAAAAGGGTTATCAAGGGCCCCTGGGTGACTTGAGTGTCTGACTTTGGCTCAGGTCATGATCTCATGGTTCATGGGTTCGAGCCCCGCATCGGGCTCTGTGCTAACAGCTAGGAGCCAGGAGCCTGGAGCCTGCTTCCGATTCTGTCTCCCTCTCTCTCTGCCCCTTCCCTGCTCACACTCTGTCTCTGTCTCTCTCTGTCAAAAATAAATAAATATTAAAAAAAAAAAAAAGGGTTATCAGCTGAGATGGCCACCAAGTAGACGAAAGAAAGAAAGAAAGAAAGAAAGAAAGAAAGAAAGAAAGAGGAAAAAGTTCCACAAATAATGATCACAATGGCCAATCTTGGTTAGCTCCTTTCAGGTACGTGTATCCGGCCAGTCCAAAATATACTGACCTCTTCTAAACCTGTGGTGCTGAGTGTCTCAAGACATTCTCTTAATTAGAAGTGCAGATCTTAAGCTCACAAATTTCTTTGCTTCTGTCTAGAGTTATTACCTTTTTCATTTAATGCTTTTCAGAACTGATTTAATTAAGGGGAGTCTAAAGGAATGCTTACTGATAGCTCTGTTATTATTAAGGAGTCAAAATAGAATGATGTAAAAATAGCATACAGTGATTTCCATCACAAATAATAAAATTTGTACCAAAATCCTATTGGTGTTAACATTAGTCTATGTTTTTCCTATTAGGGTTTTAGATTTTAGAAGGCACACAACATCTCCTAGGTAAAAGTGTAATTTTCAGCTGTTTGGCTGCAAATATTAATTTGATCTTCAAAAAGCTATTCAGAAAAGTATCATAAAATACAACTAAAACTGGTGAAAAGGATCTGTAACCATGCAAAAGCTATGAAACAAACTGACAGCTAAGAATGGACCAAATGTGAAATAGTGAAAATTAGTTGAGATCCCACAAAATCATCAGATTACTCTTTAGCTTGACAGAAAAAAAGGGCTTTGATTATCAACAGCAAAGTAGGGGGATGTAACAGAACACTTCCTGAGGTGGGACAAGGAACAGAATGTGTCACTAGCAGTCTCTTAGCTCCAACAGAACCCAATGAGGAGTATAGTAAAACTCCACAGGAGAAGCTCTTCCTCCTGTCTCATTTTCCTTTGCCGTCCTCACTACCTACCTATAGAGTTGTTTGTCATCTCTCTTCCCCACACCGGAACGTATGCTTGCAAGGGCTAGACACAACTATGTTCCCAGTACATAGAATGAAGTCTGATATAGAATCAGCACTCAAATATTTATTCAGGGAATGAATGTTCTACTAACTAACCATATAAACAGGAATACTAGCAAGATTACTTCTTGGGAGGACAATTTTGAAATGAATCATTTTATTGGAGAAAATTATCACAAAATGGACAGAAGCCTGACAAAACTGTTTCATCAACTGGCCTAGAGCATCCTATCGGCATCGACATTTCTGACACACAGGAAGAGAACCAATTAGGGAAAAAAAGGACCCAGTCCCCATCCTAAGGCCAAAGTCCTTTCTAGAGAGGAAGTGTATTATTGTCGGAGCAGTTCTGACAGCAAGTTTTCAGCAGAATGCCCTGTGCATCATTTATTTGCTTTGATAGCACTAGTGGTTTATATCACAGTTCACTGGCAAAGAGATGAGAAGACAGCATTTTGTGGCTCTGCTTACAAAGAGGGTAAGATGAACAATCTTGTTCCTTTTGCTGCAAAACAGATGTATGAACTTATCTGGTCCCTGTTTTCACAAATGAATACACTTCTACAGTCTTTCTCAAGCTTTCATGTGCCTCCTAGTGGCACGCTAGCCCAAACTCAACACCTGGGATGTACAGCGAGAAGAGGCATAGGGCAAACAAGCCTTGTGTTTTATCTTAAACATTCATGCAATTTTACAGTCTAAGCCTTTACACAGCGGTGTTTAGTCTGTGTTTATATTCCTTACCATCAAATAAGAATGACACTGCAAGACAATGAGCCAAGTTTATTCTGCAGCTATAAATGCATCTGCACTCTGCTGAGTACTCCATAGACTGTGTGTACTCCAGTTTGACAAGTACCAAAGTTAGGTGAGACCACACTCTATTTTAGAAGATGACAAAAAACTAGAAGAATCACAGGATAGTCTTGGGTTCAAATCTTGACTCTGAGACTTACTTGCTATGACACCTTCAGTTTTCTATAAAATGGGGTTCAATACCAATTTCCTTGCAGAGTTATTCTGAGGTTTAGAAATTATAAGAGTTGCAGCACAGGAAACCAGAACAGAAATAGGAACTCAGTATTGAGTAATTATTCCCCCAAATTGCCTGAGGCCAGCCTTGGTCAAATCTACACATTGATAAAAAGACAGTGGGGTTGGGGCACCTGGGTGGCTCAGTTGGTTAGGTGTCCGACTTCAGCCCAGGGCATGATCCCGTACTTCGTGGGTTCAAGCCCCGTGTCGGGCTCTGTGCTGACAGCTCCGAGCCTGGAGCCTGCTTCAGATTCTGTGTCGACCTCTCTCTCTGACCCTCCCCTGCTTGCACTCTCTCTGTCTCCCAAAAATAAACAAATATTAAAAAAAAAAAAAAAGACAATGGGGTTACAGAAGCCACACTGAAGATTTACCAGGCAAACTGGGCTAAAATTCAAAAACCTCTCTCCACAACAGCACCAACACTAAAACTTAAGCTCTTTAATCACTGCAAATATTTTCCAGAGGAAGAAATAGGAAGATGCAAAGCTAGTATGTAGTGGTTTAGTCCTGTGGGCTAAAAAAACCTAAAATTATCACTAAAATAGTTCCCGACTTAAAATTTCTGAAAGGTAAAAATAAAAGAAAGGGTGGGAGGGCACACTTATCATGGTGAGCACCGAGGAATGTAGAGAATTGCTGAGTCACTCTATTGTACACCTGACACTGATATAACGCTGCATGTTAATTATACTGGAAAAAAACAACAACATAGAGTGGGAGGATTTGAAAAACATACACTGGAGTTAGGAAAAGGCCATTTCTCCTCTATCCCACAATACTCCAGCTGGGCACACTGAAAGGACATTTCTCTGGCAGGAAAACCTTTGTCAGCAAAGAGAAAGGGCACTCTGGATAATGCTTCCTTTCCGTTCTTCATGTACAATAGCGCTATTTATCTAAATAGAATAGTGCACGGCACCTTGGATGAATAAAAGGCTATAATTTAGCCAAGGTCTATGCTGACAGCCTGAAAGTAAAGGCAACAACAACAAAAATCAAGATTCAATTATTATTACTTTAGTGATCTCACAGATGTCAGACCTATCAGCGAATGCTGTACGTTTATAACACGTATGCAGGAGTTATGAGCATGGGCGTCAGGTCACCTCCCACACTACACCAAACCAGGATTTGGACTGTCAGAAAAATCACGCTACCCAGAATGAGCACTTTCTTAGGTTTCGTATTAGAGGCACCAAAAGACCCATACACGATTTCTGAAACTAAGAAACAAAGACTCAAGTACTACTTTTGTAAGCCTACATTTAGATAGTATACTATCCTGCTTTATATCAACTATGGAAGTTTCAATACAATTCATCCAACATCAAGGTGACAGTTAAGTTTATATTAACGGAAGGAGGAAACTATCTGCAGAGTTCAAGCAAAAGAGAATATGCTAAGGCAGGCAGAAACTAAAAATGGGGTTATTTCAGTAAGGAGACCGAAAAGAGTATGGAGGAAATCCATTTTGACTCGAGTCCGATGATGAAAAAGCATTCCATTTTTTAAATCTGCAGCTCTGCCTAAATCAATGATTTTCAAAGATGCCTGCCTCCTAAATATATATATATATATCTATCTATATGTATATATCTATATCTATCTATCTATCTATCTATCTATCTATATATATCAACTAGGAGACATGGGGTGTGTGTGTGTTTTGAATGTTTCTTTTTGAGAGAGAGAGTGAGGGCAAGCTGGGTAAGGGCGGGGGTGGCTGTGGGGGGCGGACAAAGGATCCAAAGTGATCTCTGCGCTGACAGCAGCGAGCCCAACATGGGGCTTGAACTCATGAATTGCGAGATCATGACCTAAGCTGAAGTTGGATGCTCAACCGACACCCTGGCACCCCTGTGTATTTTCTCTACATCAGAACAATATCCCCACTCACTCTTTTTTCAGTTTAAAAATCACAGCTGTTAGGAGTCACTGTTATTGATGGAAGAAGGCTGAAGTCTTCAGGTGTTATGGCAAATAAGAATAATAACAATGATAAACAGATAAATATTTCCTTAACAACAATTCTAGAAAAAGCCTCTATTCCCTAAATCTCAAAATTTTATAAATGCGGTAATGAAAGAAGGTAAAACAAGATCTAATGGGAGGATCACAAGAATATGAAAAGAGAAGAACATTCTCTAGTGAATATCAAGTTATAAGACAGAAGGACAGAAAAATGGGAGACAATCCAAAATACAAAAACAATTTCCAGCTCCAATTATGCAAAGTGAGTAAAAGTAAAAAGAATGCTGGGACTGAATAACTAAATCTAAATTGATCAAATTCAACTCCTGGCCAATTTCTGGTAGGCTTGACCACCTAATTGCAAATCACAACAGAAAAATGTCATGGGGGGAAGGAACAGAGGTAAAGTCAGAGAGGTCTGTTTTTGTAGGAGGTACTGAAGAGGCCCACCAGAATATAAATCTTCTATCAAAACCAATGTCTTGGCTTAGAGATCAATTTTAACATCTCTACCTAACTCCATTTGTAACTTCCTTTGGTTCAATGTTCTGAACCTTGGATACAAAATTAAAATAACTTGGGCATCTTTCCAAAATTACCAATGTCTAGGTCCTATCTCCCAGAAATTCTCCTTAATTACTCTAGGATTGAGCCCAAAGACTGATAGTATTTTTTTAATATGGTACCAATGTGGGACTAATGCAGGTGGAGTTGAGAACCCCAAAGCTAAATGAAAGGTTAGTAACTGTCATGCTTCATAAGCAGCACAGCACTGACCCCTACGGGTAGGGTTCTATTAGTCAGCAATGATAAAAGCGGCAGAAACACTGTAGAGGCCTTGCTAACTAAGGTAACAAGAGCTGCTTGCCAGGTGAACACATAACTCTAACCTAGGCCTAATTTTACACTGGGTCAAATTCTACCACTCCTAGCAACATTATTCGTCCAAGACAGTAAAAGAAGGTCCTTTAAGAAGTTAATTTCAAGAGTTTCTCTCCCTCAATTTGGGGCAGAGTTCTCGAGAAGCCCTCTTTCCAGGAGTGTGTTTACTAATAAGGTCAAGAGCAAAAGGCATCTGGGTTTACCAACAGCTGTGGTTCAAGCACCAAACTGAAGTGGTTCAAAGTGGTTACAGAAATTCTATGGCTTCACTATTCAAAATCTGACTCATGGACCAGGGAGCGTGTTACAAATGCAGACTTCTAGGTCTTAACCCAGACCAACTAAATCGGAATCTACCTTATACAAGATGTCTAGGAAATTTATAAGATTTATACGGATTTACATTATAGTTTGAGAAGCATTACCATAAGGAAAAGATTCATTCAAGAAACAGCACTGTCTATACAGATTAAGTAAAAACTCTGAGGACTATTTTCCCTTTAAATTAGATAATTTACACAAGAACAATAAAGCATTTAAAAAATATCATGGCATAGGCTGTCTTGGAAATTCATCTTCCACACAGCTGGGTTTAGGCCTTCTTTGTGATAGTCTCTTAAAAGGATATTAATTCTCTAAGTGAATACATATTTAACTCCATACAGACAAAGCAAAACTTTTACCCCTTAATTTCTGAGATAAATTTATATTACAGAATAAGTTGAAAACCACATGACTTTCTAGGGCTATAACACCAAGTATATACCATTTTGAATACTGAAGTCAGCAAGAGGTAAAATAATAGAGTTACACAGGAACATGACTGGGCCTACATAGCAAAGGTTATGGATTTACAAATCCAAATGGAGAAACATACTCCCCACCCCCAAAAGAACATCCTTTACCAAGAAAAAAAAAAAAAAGGCCCATGTGTGACTTCAGCTACTACAACCTAAAAAATGCAACATTTTTTCTATTTGAAGTAACACTTGTGGATAGCTAAGCAAAATATAAGGAGCAAACTCACTGGCATTAAGGGCCAGCAACTGCTAATATAAGCCACACCGAAATAACATGTCTGTTTCTTTCTCCACTAAAGTGGGTCAAGAAGAACAGAAAATCCTGAGCCAGAGCCAGACAACATTAAAATATAGGGCCTCTTTCTCCCCTCCATCCTTTAAGCTTAATTTGTCATTCTTAGGTTCAATGAGTCCATTATGTTGTCACCCATCAGGTAAATTAATAAGTAGGGCTGTAAAGCATACACTTAAGAAGGACATAACACATAACTTGCGGGTGATTTGTCAACAGAACAGGAAGAGCTATTTCAATGTTTATGTGGGATTCCTGGAAGTCTCCATTATTATTTCAGTATTCACTGTTCAGTCTCCTGAGACTCCATAGACTCTTCTGAATCTACACGGAGGCTATACAGCCATGCAGAATGATCACACGAGAAAGCTATTTTTACATAATCAGTCAACTCTACTCATTAAAAATATGAATTATGAAAAGCAAATGCTTACTTTGCCAAGAAAAACAATAAGGAAAAACAATAAATAAACAATAATTTTCTCAGATCCTCTGCCAGCCAAAAATTAAATGCACCTGTACTGGCTGGCATAAATCCCAGACATAATGCATTATGCAATCTCTGAGAACATATATTTTCTTATCTATGGCATGTCTTCCAATTTCTCATGTTGGGAAATAAGTTTGTTTGGGTGTCTTTACATACAAACGTGCAAATGTCTGGCTAAAAGAGTCCCTCTAATTCTACCTCAGTTAAAAACCTAGTTTCCAGGGAGCCATGTGATGTGACCTGTTATTTTTCTAGTCTTTGCTACACAGACGGAAGGTTATCCTTAATATTTCTCATTTATCTTGTACAGCAAGAAAAACTAATTTTAGTTCCCACTGGTAGCACATAGTCACAGATACTCTGGACGTTGGAGCCTTTTATTATTAGAATCCTGGAAGCTAATTAAATTGGAAGTATGGGTGGGAGGAAGGGCAGGGTGGATAAAAAGAACCAATCAAGCAGTACTTCCCAACTGTAATCAAGGTACGTTTTTTACACAAATGGCTCAAATGGCTGCCTCAAAGCCTTTCAGAATTAGGGCATAAGCCAATAAAATATAAAAAAGCCAAAGGTTTGAAAGACTCAAGATAAGATAATCTCTCTGAGATCATTTATATGCTGTTCAGGGAAAAAGGAATTATAGGGGCTATCCAGAGTTAAGAAGCAGGAACAGTAATAAGCTCTGGAAAGGATACTAAATATTAAGATTGCTGAACAACAGGTTAGCTAAACATCACAAGTTCTATTTAGAGGCAGGGCAACAAAACCATCCTGTGCATTTGTAAATGTGCCCCATACTAATTAATTAGTATCAATTAATTCTCTGAAGACAAATAATTCTGTCCTTTATCAAAGGACGTTGCTCTGCTCATCAAGGAAAGGTCTAGTTCTAAAAAGCTGAATAGTCCTAAAGCTTTTTAGCACATCAAGAATTAAAAATAACCAAAAGAAAGACAGAATAAAGATACTCACCAGACTATCTAGACCTCCTCCCAAGAGATCCACTGCTCCCATCTGCATGGAGGACACCTGTGGCACATTGACGGGGGGACCAAGGTCAAGGTTTAAAAGGTCTCCTAGAAGGTCACCTTGAGAGGGGATAACCTGAGGCTGTTCCAGGTTGGTGGCAGTGGTGGTGCCAACAGGGCTGTCACCCGCATCAGTGCTGCAGTCACACACACAAAGAGGAGGAAAGAGAAAAGTCAGTTTCACCTGGGACATAATAACAAGGCAACGAATGAACGTCAAATCTATAAAACACAAGAGGGGGGAAAAAACCTCTTACTTTATAATAATTCGTTAATACACATGAAAAGATGACAGCAATTCTCACTTTTTATCGAAATATAGCTGCTATCAACGTCGCTCTTTATCAGGGAAATACAAATCAAAACCACACTCAGATATTACCTCACGCCAGTCAGAGTGGCCAAAATGAACAAATCAGGAGACTATAGATGCTGGAGAGGATGTGGAGAAGCGGGAACCCTCTTGCACTGTTGGTGGGAATGCAAATTGGTGCAGCTGCTCTGGAAAGCAGTGTGGAGGTTCCTCAGAAAATTAAAAATAGACCTACCCTATGACCCAGCAATAGCACTGCTAGGAATTTACCCAAGGGATACAGGAGTCCTGATGCATAGGGGCACTTGTACCCCAATGTTTATAGCAGCACTCTCAACAATAGCCAAATTATGGAAAGAGCCTAAATGTCCATCAACTGATGAATGGATAAAGAAATTGTGGTTTATATACACCATGGAATACTACGTGGCAATGAGAAAGAATGAAATATGGCCTTTTGTAGCAACGTGGATGGAACTGGAGAGTGTGATGCTAAGTGAAATAAGCCATACAGAGAAAGACAGATACCATATGGTTTCACTCTTATGTGGATCCTGAGAAACGTAACAGAAACCCATGGGGGAGGGGAAGGAAAAAAAAAAAAAAGAGGTTAGAGTGGGAGAGAGCCAAAGCATAAGAGACTGTTAAAAATTGAGAACAAACTGAGGGTTGATGGGGGGTGGGAGGGAGGGGAGGGTGGGCGATGGGTATTGAGGAGGGCACCTTTTGGGATGAGCACTGGGTGTTGTATGGAAACCAATTTGACAATAAATTTCATATATTAAAATAAATAAATAAATAAATAAATAAATAAATAAATAAATAAAACATTAAAAAAATTGAAAAAAAAAAATATAGCTGCTAAAATGAAACTAAATGTATACTACAGAACCTCATCAGTCAATTTTAATTGAGCACCTACTCTAAGATGTAGCACCATAATAAGAACACCAGGGTTTTCCCATTTTTTTTTAAGTTTGCTTATTTGAAAGAGAGAGCACGAGCAGGGTAGGGGCAGAGAAAGAGGCAGACTGAGAGTTCCAAGCAGGCTCGGTGCTGCCAGCGCACAGAGCTCAATGTGGGGATTGAACCCATGAACTATACGATTATGATGTGGGCCGAAATCAAGAGTCAGACACTCAACCGACTGAGTCACCCAGGCGCCCTCCAGGGCAGTATGTTTAAAAAAGGAAAATATATTTCCTGCCCACAAATAACTTACACTCAAACAACAACAAAAAGCAGCATTTACAAAATGACTGAAAAGCACACTTACTGTGTAACAGGTAAAACCGAGTACCGTAGGAGTGCCTGCATACTGACAGGATAGAGAGACAAAACCAGGTGCAGCTGATTCTAAAAGCTTCTGAGAATGATGTTATGACTAGCTTTTGAAGAACAGAACAGTTATGGGGAACTACTAGAGAGAGACCTTCCCAAAAGGAAGGAATGGTTAGTGCAAAAGCACAGAAATGAGCAATCTGACAACAGAGGTGGTGAAAAAATTGTACTGGCAGGACAAGAGATTGGGATTAAGATTTTGGGAAAGAGAAAATGAGGGAGATAAAACTTTGGAAACTAGCCTGGGAAGTTAATTTTTTGTGATAGGCAATACAGAATCACTTTGATTTGTTGAACAAAGAACTAAAAATATTATAGAAACACTAACAGCTGTATGGAAAATGGACCGAAGATGGGAGAATGAGCATGGGGATCAGCGAAGAGTAATCTAAACTGCTACAGTCACCACGCACGAAAATAAAAAGTGGCGAGCGCCGAGACTAGGTGATGTTGGGTCAACTGGATAGCTGTGTGAGGAAAAAATGAGCCTTGACTCCTATTATCTCACAAAATAAAAATTAAAGAGACATAGCAAACATAAATGTGAAGCACAAAACCGAGGAGAGGACCTTGATGGCCTTGAAGTGGACAAATGTTTCTACAGAAAACATTAAGTATAAAAAGGAAAAAAAAAAGTGATGACCTGGACTTCATTAAAATTGAGAGCATCTTTTCTTCAAACAACACCATTTACAAAAAACGAGTCTTTGTCTCACAGACTACAGAAAGATGTTTGCAATACATATATCTGACAAAAGACGTGTATTCAAATCACATAAAAGATTCCTACAAGTCATTCAATCATTACATAAAGAATTCCTACAAAGAGAACTCATTAAAAAATAAGATCAGGCATGTCACAAAAGAGGATCTACTACCTAAAGTAGAGGGTCCTCTACCAAAAGCGGATCATGTCTATAAACATGAAGAGGGACTTAAGCCATCTCTACTCAACAGGAAAATGCAAATGAAAACTAAAACAAGGCCTTGCCACACATCTGCCAGAATGGCAAAAATTAAAATAACTGACAATCCCAAGTGCTTCTGAGGATGTGGATCACCCAGAACTCTTATACACTGCTAGAAGGAGTGTATTTCCTGATCACTCAGGAAAACTGGCAGTATCTTGTATAGCCACTGGGTCATCTTCTATGACCCAGCAATTCCATTCCTAGGTGTATATACAGGAGAAGTAAGTACATAAGTCTATCAAGACATACATAAGAATGTTCATAGCAGCGTTATCCATAAGAGCCCCAATATACATACAACTGACTTATATCATGTTCAAGAATAAGCAAGGGCTCCAGGGTGGCTCAGTCAGTTAAGCATCCGACTCTTGATTTCGGCTCATGTCATGATCTCATGGTTCATGAGTTCGAGTCCTGTGTCAGACTCCACGCTGACACCACAGAGCCTGCTTGGGATGCTCTCTCTGCCCTGTTCTGTCTCTCGCTCTCAAAGTAAATAAACCTAAAAAAAAAAAGAAGCAAAACTGTCGTGATATAAGTTAAAACAATGGTTATCTCTGGAGAGTGGGTATTAATGGCAAAGGGGCATGAGAAATCTTCTAAGATGCTGGAAATATCTGATCAGGGTGGTGGTTATGATTGTATACAAATGTAAAAATGTGTTGAGCTACACACTAAAGGTTAGCACAGCATTAAAATTACTATAAATGAGGGGTGCCCGGGTGGCTCAGTCGATAAAGTGCCCAACTTCAGCTCAGGTCATGATCTCATGGTTCATGAGTTCGAACCCGCATCAGGCTCTGTGTTGATGGCTCAGAGCCTGGAAACTGTTTTGGATTCTGTGTCTCCCTCTCTACCCCTCCCCAATTGCATGCTCTCTCTCTCAAAATAAACATTAAAAAAAAATTTTTTTAAGATTACTATAAATGATTTATCTATTTAAAAAGTGGGGAAAATCCCAGGAAGAAAATTCTAGGCTGAGATGGTTTCACTGTGAATTCTTCCAAACATTTAAGGGAACAATAAAGTCAATCCTATATAAATTTTAAAAGACAATAGAGAATTACAATTAAGAAAGTCTGAAAGTAGTTCAGACTGCTTATTCAATATTAATTGTACTTTGTGAGGCTTGATAATTTATTGTCATTAAAAAAAAATCCTTATCTATTAGAGCTACCAGTAATGTACTTATGGGTGAAATGATAGGAGGTCTGGAATTTGACTTAAAATACTCCAGCTCCCTCAAAAAATAAAAAATTGTGGGGGTAATGCATGAAACAAGATTGGCAATATAGTGGTAACTGTGGAGGCTAAGGGACAAGGAGACATGAGTTTGCTATACCACCCTACCTTGCATGTTTTCTAAGATTTACATAATACAAAGGAAAAAAAAAAACACTGTAAAAATTCCTTTAACAATATTTTCTTGAACATACAAGAAAGAAGAATGAATAATCAAATTTGGAGAATAAACAAAAACTAAGAAGCAAAAAACTAGTGATGCTCCTCATAATTACAGAGAAATCTGAAGGGATGATGGGAAATATAAATGTGGTTCCATTGTTAAGTTTCAAGTAAGAAAAATAAGTCAAGAAGTCTAACAGATAGCTTAGGAGAAGAGACTGTAAGAGAGTACCACGGGGTGTGGTGTAAAGAGCAGATGGTCTAGATTAAGAAGACGAAGATCAAGTATTGGCTCCAATAATTACCAGCTGTGTGATCTTGGGCAAGTGACAACTTCTCTGAGACAAACTTTCCTCATCAATAAAATGATAACAATGTCATCAAAACACAAGGATCTATTTTAGGGAGGATGAAATGAAAACATGGTGTAAACCGTAAAGCCTTGTAATAGATCAGCGGTACCTATGTTTAGATCAGTTTCCTAAAGGAATAAAGAGAAGCACAAACAGAGAAGGTTCAGAATGAGTCTTGCAACACCATCAAGATTAATAATCCGAGAAAAGAATGAACACAGAATGGCAAACATAAAATACAGAAAACCAATCTAAGAAAGATGACTTAGGAGCAAAAAGTGTCAAGGAAACCAAGATAAAAAGTATCTAGACTGGGGGAAGAGAGGCAAAAATAGCCAAAAATTAATAAGGAAGTCAAAAAGGGAAGCGATTTCATATACACCTGCCAAGAAATATATGAAATCTCTATAAAATATATTTCTGAACATGAAATTCTATCATCTTATGACATGTGCCATTTAAGAAGTGTTCTGTCATATTATCAGTACCTCTAAATAGAAGGCAGAATAGGTAACAACGCACAAAAATTCCTTCCATGAGAAGGTAAAGTGCATTAGATGAAAAGAAGTAAATACTCCTATGGTTTCTACAAGAAAATGGTAAATCATTATGCATTCTAAATGACAAACACAAGAAAATAAACATGAAAATGTTTCCCATCATGAACTCCTGGGAAATAACTGCTTAACTGTCATCAAAGCAATATTTTTTAAGGTGAGATTTTTCTAAATTAGACTACTATTTACCATCTCACATCTCTCCCACAGCCCTGAGAAGCCAAGTTTAATAAGCAATACCCAACTCAAAAGCACTTTTCCCTTTCCCAAGTGATTTTAAAAGATTTAGTTTAGTAACCATTTTTAGATCTCTAGAAGAGGCAGGATAAGGTTTTACAGTGTAGCTGTATTTCATGTCAGAGGCATATCACTTCTTAACTGCGTGATGCAGAAGAGAGCTAGGTAATGTCAGTACTATTATGGATATGCCATTTGCAGCAATATATCATCCCTATTTAAAAAAATGTTTTTAATGTTTATTTATTTTTGAAAGAGAGAGAGACAGGTGAAGTGTGAGCGAGGGAGGGGCAGAGAGAGGGAGAAATGGGACTTGAAGCAGGCTCCAGGCCCTGAGCTGTCAGCACAGAGCCCGATGCAGGGCTCAAACTCAAGAACTGTGAGATCATGACCTGAGCCAAAGTCAGACGCTAAACCAACTAAGCCACCCAGGCGCCCTATATCATCCCTATTTATTTCAAAAGGGATTTTTATGCATTTGTGTTTCCTTTAAAAAAAACAATACAAGCACAAATGGACAAAAAAAAATTACCTAAAAAGCAACCACATAAGGAATTGTGAAGGTAACAAATTAAAGACTATCAATCAGATAAAGACCTTATGTAAGAGATTGTGTTCCTTTTTATGGTTTAAATATTGGTTCTTGTGTTCTAGGAAGGGTTGTTTTTATTTCTTTATTTGTTTCACTTTCCCCATCCAAGGGTCAAAAGTTATCAGGAGAGGGGCCCCTGGGTGGCTCAGTCGGTTAAGCGTCCGACTTTGGCTCAGGTCATGATCTCACAGTTCATGAGTTCATGAGTTAGAGCCCCGCATCAGGTTCTGTGCTGACAGCTCAGAGCTGGAGACTGCTTCGGATTCTGTGTCTCCTTCTCTCTCTGCTCCTCCCCTGCTCATGCGGTCTCTCTCCTTCAAAAATAAATAAAAACATTAAAAAAAATTTTTTTAAGTTATCAGGAGACAGGTAATTTAAATGGCATATAAATATGGTTACAGAGGCAAGTTAAAAACAAAATCCCTATTTATTACCCAAACTTAAAGAACAGACTAGGAGACGGATGAGATGGATGAACTTAAAAGTCAAATGATGACATCTAGAGAAGGTTAAATATATTTGCCTACAGGCAAAACACCCTACTGTTACAAGGCCTAATCCTTAGGAAGCTACAGCTCCTCTGGGTGAAAATCATAGCACCTGCCCTAAAACCAAAGAGTCATACTAATGAATATTAATTAAAGATTTGCTTGGATGTTGACCTTTCCTTTTTGTTTATCTGTGCGCACAGTCTGTTTAAACAGAGCTGAAAATGTTGACTACGCTAATTTGTAAAACAATAAATCCTACACTCTGGCTACTCTGAACCACTTAAACAACAATATGTATTAGAAAATGGTACAAGACACACATTAATCACTTTAGTCAATCTGGGATCAAACTTAGGTTTAAGGTTTATTATGATTAAGGAAGGAAAGAGATTCTGAAAAAATTCCAAGATATCCATTCTAAGAGTTTATTAAATTTATTAAATTAAAATTAAAATTTTGAGATCAATAAAAAGCAAGAAAGAGTTCCATGCTACCAGAGAAGCTGTTCATAATAGAATTCCCTTGATATTATGATCAATTTGGCAAAAAAGAGTACAGGTAACTGAAAAACTGTCTACACTGAATCTAGGCTATTATTATTCTTTTAATTCAAGTGTAATTAACATACAGTGTTGTATTAGTTTTAGGTGTACAATATAATGATTCAACAATTCTATACATTAATCCATTGCTCATCAAGTATATTTTTATGTTGCCCATCCCCCTACCCACCACCCCTCTGGCAGTCACATTATTCTCTATATTTAAGAGTCTGTTCTGGGCACCTGAGTGGCTCAGTTGGTTAAGAATCGGACTTTGGCTCAGGTCATGGTCTCATGGTTTGTGGGTTCGAGCCCCGTGTTGGGCTCTGTGCTGACAACCCAGAGCCTGGAGCCTGCTTCAGATTCTGTGTCTCCCTCTCTCTCTGCCTCTCCCCTGCTCATGCTCTCTTTCTCAGTCTCCCAAAAATAAATAAATCTTAAAAAAAAAAAAAAAGAGTCTGTTCCTTGTTTCTTTTTGGTTTGTTCATTTGTTTGGCTCCTTAAATTCCATATATGAGTGAAATCATTGGTATTTGTCTTTCTCTGAGTGATTTATTTTACTTAGCATTATACCTTCTAGGTCCATCCATATTGTTGCAAATTGCAAGATTTCATTCTTTTTTATGGCTGAATATTATTCCATAGTGTATATATACCACATCTTCTTTATCCATTCATCTATAGATGGACACTTAGGTTGCTTCCATATCATGGCTATTGAAAATAATGCTGCAATAAACATAGGGGTGCATGTGTCTTTTCGAATTACTGTTTTCGTTTTCTTTGGGTAAATACCCAATAGGGAATTAATGGATCATATGGTAATTCTATTAACTTTCTGGGGAGCCTCCACACTGTTTTCCACAGTGGCTGCACCAGTGTGCATCCCCACCAACAATGCACAAGATTTCCTTTTTCTCCACATCCTACCAACACTTGTTATTTCTTACATTTTTGATTTTAGCCATTCTGAAGGTATATAGTAATATCTCATTGTAGTTTTATTATTTTTTTAATATTATTTTGAGAGACAGAGAGAGAGAGAGAGAGAGAGAGAGACAGAGACAGACAGAGAGAATCCCAAGTAGGCTCCATGCTGTTAGCATGGAGTTCAATGTGGAGCTCAATCTCACAAACTGTGAGATAACGACCTGAGCCGAAATCAAGAGCTGAAGTTTGACTGAGCCACCCGGGTGCCCCTCTCACTGTGGTTTTAATTCACATTTCTCTAATTAGTGAAGTTGAGCATCTTTTCATGTGTTTGTTGGCCATCTTTTCTTTGTAGAAATGTCTATTTAAGTCCTGTGTCCATTTTTAAATTGGATTGTGTTTTTTGCTGTTGAGTTGTGTAAGTTCTTTATATACTTTGGATATTAACCCCTTATTGGATATATCATTTGCAAATATCTTCTCGCATTTAGTAGGTTCCCTTTTTGTTTTGTTGATGGTTTCCTTTGCTGTCCAGAAGACTTTTATTTTGGTGTAGTCCCCATGGTTTAATTTTGCTTTTATTTCCCTCACCTGAGGAGACAGATCTAGAAAAAGGTTTCCTTCGGTCACAGAAATTACTGCCTATGTTTTCTTCCAGGAATTTTATGGTTTCAGGTCTCATATTTAGGTCTTTAATCCATTTTGGGTTTATTTTTGTATAAGAAAGAGGTCATTTCATTCTTTTACATGTAGCTATACAGTTTTCCAACACAAAACCATGGGTTTATTCCTGGACCATCTAATCAGTTCCATTGATCTATGTGCCTATTTTTGCGCCAGTGCCACACTATCTAATTACTACAGCTGTGTAGTATATTTGGAAATATACCTCCAACTTTGTTCTTATTTTTCAAGACTGCTTTGGCTATTCAGGGTCTTTGGTAGTTCCATACATATTTTAGGATTGTTTGTTCTAGTTCTGTGAAAAATGCAGTTGGTATTCTGACATTGGGATTACATTAAATCTGTAGATTGCTTTGGGTGGTATGGACATTTTAATAATATGGGTTCTTCCAATCCAAAAGCATGGAATATCTTCCCATGTTTTTGCTGTCCTTAATTTCTTTCATCAGCATTTTATAGTTTCCAGAGTACAGGTATTTCACCTCCTTGGTTAAGTTTATGCCTAGGTATATTATGGTTTGGTACAATTGTAAATGATATTGTCTTAATTTAACTTTCTGCCACTTACTTATTAGTGTATAGAAACAAAACAGATTTCTATATATTAATTTTATATCCTACAATTTTACTGAGTCCATTTATTCTACTAGTTTTTTGGTGGAGTCTTTAGTGTTTTCTATATATAGCATGTCAGTTGCAAACACTCAGTTTTACTTCTTCCTAACTTGGATGCCTTTCATTTCTTTTTCTTGTCTGACTGCTGTACCCAGGAAAGTGGAGAGAATGGATATCCTTGTCTTGTTCCTAATCTTAGAGGAAAAGCTTTGTTTTTCACCACTGAGTATGATGTTAGCCACAGGTTTTTCATATACGGCCTTTATGTTGAAGTATGTTCCCTCTAAACCTACTTTGTTGAGAGTTTTTTATCAGGAATGGATATTGTATCTTGTCAAATGCTTCTTCTGTATCTACTGAGGTGATCATATGGTTTTTATCCTTTTTCTTGTTAATGTGATGCATTATGTTAATTCATTTGTATTCAGTATTCACAAATACTGAACTATCCTTGCATCCCTGGAAAAATTCCCGCTTGATCAAGATGAATCATTTTTTAATGTATTGTTGGATTCAGTTTGTTAGTAGGTTGTTGAGGATGTCTGCATCTATGTTCATCAGAGATACTGGCCTGTAGTTTTCTTTTTTTGTAGTGTCTTCTTCTGGTTTTGGTATCAGGGTAATGCTGGCCTTATAGAACGAATTTGGAAACTTTCCTTTTTCTTCTATTTTTTGGAATAGTTTAAGAAGAGTAAGTATTAACTATTTGGCAGAATTCACCTGTGAATCCATCTGGTTCTGAATTTTTGTTTGTTGGGAATTTTTTGATTACTGTTTCAATTTCATTGCTAGTAAGGGGTCTGTTTAAATTTTTTATTTCTTCCTCATTCAGTTTTGGAAGGTTACAGGTTTCTAGGAACTAATACATTTCTTCTAGATTGTCTAATTTGTTGGCATATAATTTTTCATACTATTCTCTTCTAATGCTTTTTATTTCTGTGGTGTCAGTTATTTCTCCTTCATTCCTGATTTGAGTCCTTTCTCTTCCTTTTCTTGATGAGTCTGACTGAAGGTTTATCGATTTTATTGATCTTTTCAAACAACCATCTCCTAGTTTCCTGGATCGATTCTTTTTTGGTTGTTTTTTTTTTTTTAAGTCTCTATTTCTTTTTGCTCTATCTTTACTATTTCCTTCCTTCTACCAGCTTTGTGCTTTTTTTTTTTTTTTCCTAGCTCCTTTAGGTGTAAGGTTAAGTAGAGATTTTACTTGCTTCCTGAGTTAAGTCTCAGGAAGGTATTGCTATAATTTTCCCTCTTAGAACAGCACTGCTGCATCCAACTCTGTCTAAATGCTCTAATCAAAACAACACAGGGTGACTGAAAGGACAAAAAAAGCAAGAGCCACCTATATGCTGCCCATAAGGGACTCACTTCAGACCTAAAGATGTGCAGCCTGAAAATGAAGGGATGCAAAAACATTTACCATGCAAATGGAAGCAAAAATAAAGATGGGGTAGCCATACTTACAATGGACAAAATAGACATTAAAACAAAGATCATGACAAGAGACAAAAATGGGCACTGCCTAATGATAAAGGAAACTATCCAACAAGAGGATATTACAATTGTAAATATTTATGCACCCAACATGGCAGCACCTAAATACATAAAGCAACTATTAACACACATTAAGGAAGAAACTGATAGCAGTTCAATAACAGCAAGGAACAACACCCTGCTTACATCAGTGGATATATCATCCAGGTAGAAAATCAATCAGGAGCTTTGAATGACACATAGGACCGAATGCTTTTTTTTTTAGTATATGAAATTTATTGTCAAATTGGTTTCCATACAACACCCAGACCTCATCCCAAAAGATGCCCTCGTCAATACCCATTACCTCCCCTCCCCTCCCTCCCACCCCCCATCAACCCTCAGTTTGTTCTCAGTTTTTAAGAGTCTCTTATGCTTTGGCTCTCTCCCACTCTAACCTCTTTTTTAGACTGAATGCTTTTTAACAGATATATGCAGAACATTCCATTCAGAATATACCAAAACAGCAGAATACACATTTTTGTCAAGTGTTCTCCAGAATATATCACGTTAGGCCTAAATTCAAAAAAAAACTGAAATCATGTGCATCTTTTCTGACCACAAGGTATGAAACTAGAAATCAATCACAAGAAAAAAAGCTGGAAAAGAACATAAATACATGGAGGCTAAATAACATGCTCCTAAACAATGAATGGGTTAACCAAGTAATTAAAAAGGAAATCAAAAACAAGGTGACAAATGAAAATGAAAACACAGTTGTTTTCATTTTGCATACCAAAATCTTGGGGATGCAGCAAAAGCTGTTCTAACAGGGAAGATTATAGCTGTATAGGCCTACCCCAAGAAGCAAGAAAAATCCCAAACCTAACCTTATACCTTAAGGAGCCAGAAAAAGAACAGAGCCCAAAGCCAGTAGAAGGAAGGAATCTAGGCTGCTCTTATAAAACAATCCTGTAAATATTATTTCACTAATAGCTTTATAGCACAAAAGCAGTATCTGCTAACTTTATCCATAAGCTTCTACCAAAGTTACACTAAAGCAATAAGATAGCTAAAGGTACGTATAGTCTTTTTTTCCAAATTTTCAGCCTTGAAAAGATTTCTAGCCTCAACTGGGGACATAAACAGCTTTCAAATTTATCAGTTTAGAAGGTCTTCACCAATGGGGGCCCCTGGGTGGCTCAGTTGGTTAAGAGCCCACCTCTTGATTTGGGCTCAGGTCATATCTCGCAGCTTTTCGTGAGTTTGGACCCCACATTGGACTCTCTGCTGACAGTGTGGAACCTGCTTGAGATTCTCTCTCTTTCTCCCTCTGTCTCTACCCTCTCCCACTCATGCTTATGTCTCCCACTCATGTCTCTCTCTCAAAATAAATAAACTAAAAAGTTAAAAAAAAAAAAGGTCTTCATCATTTTCTAAAGCTGTTATCTTATCTACTTCCCAAATTAGAACACAGAAGAGCCCTTCACCTATTATGTATGTGGTCACTGGTATTCAGATGGAGACCCCAGGGCATTATAGTAAGTTTGCAAAATGCATACCAAGTTCTTTTCTAGGCTATAACAACAGGAGGAAGACCAACTCTGTCTAAAAGAGTTACTTCTCACTCAAAACCTAGTTCACCTGCTTACCTCCCATGATGTATTGGCAAGTGTTTGCGATGGATTCCATGACTTCCTTCCACAAAAGCATTGGGAGGCTTATGGTATACCGAGGCCAAAGATCCAATGTGGCATATTAGCTCATCCAGCAGAGTTGGCTCAATAAGATCTGTCTCCTCAGAGATCAGTGGCTTCTCAGACAAGACTACTTCTTTGGCTGTGACAGGGTCCGTTGAGAGAAGGCGCCAATAAATATAGCCCCGGTCTCGAAGGTCAGGATTATCAGAATCCTAATGAAAGGCAAGGGCAAGAAGGTTTAAATGGAAGTTTTCTCCATACAGAAACCCAACCTGTTAGATTTATATTAAGGCAATGCTGTAGTGATTTATAAAGTTGGCTGTTAAGATATTTAAACTCAACACAGTTTTAATACAGTCATAATTCTGTAATCTCTAATGTTCCAAAGAATTTAAATATAAATCGAGATGGGTTAGTTCTAAGACTAAAATTCAAGGGAAGATGGGAAATGGAAAATAAAAGTTTAATCTGATAGAAATTAACTCCTTGAGACAGCCTTGGAACATCAAAATAATTCTTTAAAAAAATTTTTTTTAACGTTTATTTTTGAGAGAGTGAGCAAGGGTACATGCGTGTGAGCAGGGGAAGGGCAGAGATAGAGGGGGAGGGAGACACAGAACCCGAAGCAGGCTCCAGGCTCTGAGCTGTCAGCACAAAGCCTGATGCAGGGCTCGGGCTCACGAACCATGATATCATGACCTGAGCCAAAGTTGGACACTTAACCGACTGAGCCACTCGGGTGCCTCCCCCAAAAATGTTTTTTAACTGCTATAAACATCAGCAGAATTATTCATGAAATTGATTTTAAAAATATTTCACCCATACCTTCTTTCTTCATTCAAATATTTATTAAGTATCTCCTATGGAGACACTGGCTAGGCCCTGGAAATAAAGAGATAAGACACATAGTGCCTGACTTTAACAAGTCCAGAGTACTAATTATTACAATATAGTATGAGAGGTATTACTATCTAAAATAATAAATGACTGTTAAGGAGAGCATGGAACTAAACATTTCCCAAAGGGGTGACCTTTTAATTTAGTGGTCTTGTTTTTTCTGTGGTAGTTTTAAAATAATTTTTATTCATACTCATGGCTAAAAAAAAAATTCATCAATGCCACATCACAATTAGAAGTTTGTAACATATCGGAGTGCCTGGGTAGCTGCCAGTTGAGCGTCTGACTCTCGATTTCTGCTCAGGTCATAATCCCAGGGTCATGGGATTGAACCCCCTGTCAGGCTCCCCACTAGGTATGAAGCCTGCTTGGGATTCTCTCTCTCTCTCTCTCTCTCTCTCTCTCCCTCTGCCCCTTTCCCCTACTCATGCTTGTTCCCTCAAAAAAAAAAAAAAAAAGTTTGTAGTACAAAAATAAGTCTCTGGGGCACCTGACTGACTCAGTTGGTAGAGCACATGACTCTTGATGATGGGGTTGTGCATTCAAGCCCCACACTAAGTGTGTAAAAACAAAATCTTTAAAAAAGTAATTTTTTTGTGTGTCAGGGACAAAATCTTTAAAAATATGTATATATTTTAATAAAAATAAATAAAAATTTTAAATCTCCCCAAACATCCAACCCTTCCCCACTTTACATCCCCAGGATAGCCATTTTAACAGTGTGGTTATGTGTCCTTCCAGAGAGCTCCTAAGCATATATATATCCATTTTATATAAAACCAATTTCACATTATATATACTCCTCTGCAAGGTATTTTCCACACTGGCATATACACCTGCAAACTTCCCCAGTATATACAGCACTGCAACATTATTTACTAGTGCCCTATCAATGGACATTTAGGTTGTTGCCTCTTTCTCCCTCCTTCCTGCCATTCATGCATTCATTTATGTGAACATCACAAAGTAGCGATAAATATCCTGGTATCTACCTCTCAGAGTATGTCTATATGATGGCATTCCAGCTGTTTTAGTGCCACAACAGTAAGTCGCTGTTTCAGTATCTGTATTTAAAATACACATACAAAAATATTTTCTTCAAAACTAGGCCAATTTGAGGGCTTCCACGTGAGTTTCTAAGTAAGCAGATAAATTGGTTCATGAGTTAGCCACTTAAGGCACTTAACACCCTGCTTAATAAATACTAGCAGTGACCCCAATGGTTTTGACTACATGGTTTCCTATGGTTATTCTTAGTCATGTATTGTTTAACTTGTGCCCACAGTAGACCACTGGTTAAAAACAAGAAAGCGTAAGGGTGCGCCCCTGGGTGGCTCAGCTGGTTAATAAGCGTCTGACTTTGGGTCAGGTCATGATCTCATGGTTCTTGAGTTTGAGCCCCACACTGGCCTCTGTGCTAATAGCTCAGAGCCTGGAGTCTGCTTCAGATTCTGTGTCTCCCTCTCTCTGCCCCTCCCCCGCCCACTCACTCTCAAACAAATAAAAATTTTAAAAAGCATAAGGAACACTGCAATACGGCAAGTTCGTTAACAGAATATCAAAATGGTAAATATAACTCAAGAGAATATTGATCACATTCATAGGTTGTGTTACATAGCATATAAAAATGTTTGTAGTGTTTGAAATGCCAGGGTTAAAAAAGGGAAACAGTGATAATATTCAATTTACATAAGTTGTTTTGTTTTTGAGAAGTCCGGTAATTGGTTTATAAATAGGCTGAAATCTCCTTACTTATTTTACTTGGAAACAAAGTTTGAACATCAAAAAACGTAAGTAAGTTGACTTTTTTTAATGTTTATTTTTAAGAGAGAGTGCCCACACGCGCATGAGCTGGGGAGGGGCAGAGAAATAGACAGAAGATCCAAAGCAGGCTCCCCACTGACAGCAGAGAGCCTGATGTGAGGCTTGAACGCACGAACCGAACTGTGAGATCATGACTTGAGCTGAAGTCTGACGCTTTAACTGACTGAGCCACCCAGGCACCCGAAACAAGTTGATTTTTTAAAAGAATAGACTACCAGTTTTTTGACATATCAGGTCAGGAAAGCAATCCCCACCCCAGCTTTTGTTGATACATAAAAAGTTAAATCTTAATTTATATATTCAATCCCCAAAGCACACCATTTAAAATTTGTATACTAATTATGCTTTTTATTATACACAATTAAAATGAATACTGCACATCACTTGCCCAGGAAAATTCAGTCTTCTGTCTTCATAGATTAGTAATATTGTTGAGGTATTAAACTATAATACAATTTAATAATGTATGGATGAAAACTGACTACTTTTTACTTCAAATTATTTCTCTCTTCCATTATGTACATACTTAACCAAATGCAAAATTAATTAATTAATTCCTGTGGGGATTCACAAAACTATGTATATCTATGATAGAAGTTTGGAGTCCCCCTATACTCCACAAATTCAAAACACGGCAATAAGGCAAAATGCTGCATATAGAATCCCTGAATTAAAGGGTATATGCACCGTAAATCTTTATAGACACACACTTTAAAAATATGGTCCTATGAGAAATGAGTGCAAATTTTCCAAAGCCTGAAGCTAAAGAACAGGCAAGGATCTTCACTGTTCGAATGTTGCTATTCTGAGGGCTGATTTGTTAGGCTTACTGTAAGCTGGTCAACACTGCCTCACTATTTATATGGAGGCCACAATAAATCAGGCCCAGTCAAGACATGTGACATAAAAATCGAAACTTTTTATGATTTTAAGGTGCCATTCCATGTTTGGTGATTCGGAAAATTTGGTTTTGGATCTGCTATTCTGTTAGCCCCCCTAGTTCCTGGCCAGGATCTGGGAAAATAGTACATTTCTTTCTTTTTTTTTTTTTTTAGTCATCTTTATTGAGATAAAACTGACATATAACATTGTTTAAATTTCAGATGTACAATATGTTGTTTGGTATGCTTATATATTGCAAAATAATTACTGGTGTAGCATTAACTAATATATTCATCATGTCACTTAATTACCATTTCTTTCTTGTAGTGAGAACATTTAGGATCTATTCTTTTAGCAACTTTCAAGTATATAACACAGTAGTAACTATAATCATTATGATGAGCATTAGATCCCTAGAACTTATCCATCTTCTAACTGGAGGCTTGTATCCTTGACCACTATCTCCCCATTCCCCATCACCCCCCAGCTCCTGGTAACCACCATCCTACTCTGTTTCTATGAATTTGGCATTTTTATGTTGCACGTATAAGTGAAACCAACAGTATTGGCTTTTTTTACCTGACTTATCTTCCTTAGCATAGTGCCTGTGGGGTCCATCCATGTTGTTGCAAACCACAGGATTTCCTTCTTTCTCATGGCAGAGTAACATTCTATTGTGTGTGTGAGTATGTATGTGTGAATACCACATTTTTTATTACCAGGAGTATGACTGTTTTTTTTTTTTAATGTTTGTTTATTTTTGAGAGACAGAGACAGAGACAAAGCATGAGTGGGGGAGGGGCAGAGAGAGAGGGAGACAAGAATCTGAAGCCGGCTCCAGGCTCTGAGCTGTAAATACAGAGCCTGATGCGGGACTCAAACTCATGAACCGTGAGATCATGACCTGACCCAAAGTTGGATGCTTAACTGACTGAGCCACCCAGGTGCCCCAGAAAAATAGTACATTTCTAAAAATTTAAGAGCTTCCAAAATAATTCTTACCAGGCATGCTCTAAAACAGTAAACTGTACTATGCATCAACATTGTAACATACCAGGAAAGTCACTCAGTGGCAGATTCTAGGGCCACATCACAGAAATTTTCATTATGTCAGGATCAGGCCCAGGAATTTACATTTCCAGCAAGCAGCACAGGTGATTTTGATGATGGTGTTCTCTAGCTCATAGAGAAGTCTTCATCTTAATTTTTCTTGAATATACTATACAGGGTAATTATTAAAGTCTGGACACTTCTGTGTGTATTCTTAACTGATTGCTCTATAACTACCAAAGCAGAGAAGACAAACCTTTGAAATGAAGCCTTGGATTCAAGGGTTCATTTTCTTTTCCTGTAATAATATTTCTAATTAACCACCATTTTATTTAAAGTTAGAAGCACAGAGGCACCTGGGTGCCTCAGTCAATTGAGAGGCTGACTTCGGCCGGCTTCGGATCTCATGGTTCTTGAGTTCGAGCCCCATATCGGGCTCTGTGCTAACAGCTCAGAGCCTGGAGCCTGTTTCGAATTCTGTGTTTCCCTCTCTCTGCTCCCTCCCCACTTGCACTCTGCCTCTCTCTCTCTCAAAAATTAACATAAAAAATGGTTTTATTTAATAAAAATGAAGTTAGAAGCATAAATATTTCACATTACTTCACTGAATTATCAGCACAGGTTAAAAAAACACACACACAAAAGAACCCAGTATTAATTAACTCTATTGTTGAAATGGGAAAGGAACAATATTAAAAAGAAATTTGCTCAGGCACGTCTCGAACCAGGGATGTAGCAGAAATAGAACTCCCATCACCCAATTCAAATGAACACAACTTAGGGATGCTTGGGTGGCTCAGTTGTTTAAGCATCTGACTTCGGCTCAGTTCATGATCTCACGTTTTGTGAGTTCAATCCCAGCATCAGGCTCTGCACTAGAAGTGCAGAGCCTGCCTAGGATTCTCTCTCACCCCCTCTGTCTCTGTCTCTCCCGGACTCAGGCTTTGTCCTTCTCTCAAAATAAATCAACTTAAAAAAAAATTTAAAATAAATAAACTTAATTAACACAACTTAGCAGATCACACTGCCCTCAACTGAAATTGGTACCTAATAAGTTATTAGGTTCCTAATATTGGTACCTAACAAGTTATTAGGTTCTTATTTCACAAACTTGGAGGGTAGGGGTGGAGGGCACAAAACAGAGAAAAAAACTTCCAGTGGAAAAGACTTATATACCAATGTGCTGTTCTTTCATGCTAACTCCTCAGATCTCATTAACTGGACAGAAAAGGGTTGGCTAGAAAAACTGCTTAATAATTATTTACAACCAAATATGAAATAATCACCTACAATGATCTTAAAACCACTAAGTTCACTTGCATGTACTGGCTTATGCACAATAGTGCTTCAGAGAGGTAAAGCGAGGAGTACGCAGTCTCAAAGTCATCCCTGACCTTCAGGCTAGAGAAGCAGCACAGCATGATAGATAAGAGCAAAGACTCTGGAGCCAGGCTACCTGGGTTTGACTCCTCACTCTGCCACATACTTAACTGGGCCTATGTCTCAATTTCCTCATCTATAAAATAGGAATAATAACAGTATCAACCATTACTGAGATTAAATTAACGTGTAAAGTCCTTACAAGAATGCCTGGTACATAGTAAGCACAACAAAAATGGTTATTATTAAAGATTTTATACTAGTCCTTGTACAAAAAGTCTCAATCAGGAATATCTGATGGTCTACTTATACCCTGCCCTAGTCCCAGAAAAGGACTTAGCAAAGCTTCCAAAAATGCATCCAGGACTAGAGAGCATAAATCAGAACTAGAAACAGAAAAATGCATGCCACAATGACCTACACATTTTCTACAAGAGATCCTTAAATTTGACTCTAAAGTTTCCAACTCATATGAACACGAAATCTAGTTACATAAGCCATTCAGAGGGTCAGTTAACTACATACCTACCAATGCTTAGGAGAATCCAAAACTGGTTAGGAATTTGTTTGATGGAACCTCATAAAGAAAAAAAAACATATAATGGAATAACAAATGACTTTGACAACAGATCCAAATAGGATAGTTTCTCATGACAACCCTACTATTAGATGAATGTATCGGTATAATTTAGTAAATGTAACTTAATTAAGGGTCAGGTACAATGCAGTCTAGATACCCAGCTCTCTACCAGTCTGGATTGATTCAGTGGCAAATTTTATCTGTAAGAACAGAGAGTCCTTGTATTATTTAAGCAATCCTCCCTAAACACTTTATCTCAGGCAAATTTTGATAAATAACAGGAGATAATCTGACAAGAATCCAAAATACAGCTCTCTTGTGACGCCTTTGAAATACAAACCCATAGGCCTTCAACAGACAATGGAGATGGAGATAGGGTTGAGAACCGGTGACTACAATGGAATCTACCAAGGACACTTGCTTGATTTTAAGACTATCCCTATCTAGAGATAAGCAGAGAGAGAGCAAGGCCCAAATTCTCTTTAGAAACTTGTTGTAAATCCACCTTAACACAGATACAAGTGGGTGATCAAGGGTCTACACTAAGAAGTCTAGAAGGCTCGGGCACTGGGGTGGCTTTGTTGGCTAAGTGGCTGACTTTGGCTCAGGTCGTGATCTTGAGATCCTTGAGTTGTAGCCCTGCATCGGGCTCTGTGCTGACACCTTAGAGCCTGGAGCCTGCTTTAGCTTCTGTGTTTCCCTCTCTCTCTTTCTGTCTGCCCCTCTCCCATTCACGCTTTCTATTTCTCTATCTCAAAAATAAAGATTAAAAAATTAAAAAAAAAAAAGCCTAGAATGCTTAATTCAATACAGGAATTAAATAACCACTGCCTTGATGGTTATAGAAATTGCTTTGCTTCAGGCAAAGGAAGATGTGTAAAAGGGAATTTTTTTTTAAAGAAACATTTCAAAGAATGCTTACAGATATATATTAAAAGATATAAAATTAATAATAGGAAAGATAACAGATAAAAGTACTATGAAAAGATTTCAAATTTTGATTATCTACCACTATAGAGATGAATAAGAAAAATGGTAAACTGAGTATCTAAATCTGATTCCATGTGTCGACACACACCTGAACTTCTGACAGCCTGCTATAGCCAGCCAGTTCTCAAATTCAATTAAGAACATAACGAAATTATGATGAATTGATGATTGCTATACTAGTTACACTAGATAAAATAATTGTTTTGATTTCTGTGGACCTAAAATGGTGACAATACATCTGTGGCCTCGAGTTGCCACATTTCTGAAATCAAACTCATCCTAGGGAGGACCAAAAATATCGAATAATTAAGGAGGCAGCATAAGCACTTTGAAATTACTTAAAGAGAAAGGCAATCAATTCTAGAAGGTAGAAAGAACAATATCGGAGACCTTTGTTGAGGCATTTACCAATATTAAATCATTGTACTTTCATTTAGAAGGTGAAATTAAGTCACCCAGAAGGAGTGAGACTTAAGTGAGTCACCCAGTACTGTGAGACTCAATGTCATTTTCATACTGTAGGTCATTCATTAAAAGTAAAATATCTAAGTTAAGCCCATCTAAGTTCAACAGAAACTGGAGCCAGTTCATTTAAAAGGCACCGAACTATATTCGATGTTATATGTATAAGAGGCACTATTGTTATATTTTAACAGGATCTAAAGACTGCGCCCTTTCCAATTAAAATCTTCCCAAATGAGGGGTGCCACACTGGCTTAGTCGGTGGGGCATGTGACTCTTGACCTTGGGGTTGTGAGTTCAAGCCCCAACTTGGGCATAGGGCTTACTTAAAATAATAAGTGAATAAATAAGTAAAAATAAATAAACAAATCCCCCCAAATTGAATCTTCTCAGAGTTTCATGATTTCCTCAATATAAAAGCAGACAAATCAAACCCATGCTTTTTCTAGATTTCATACCTGTGTTGCCAAACTCAAGACTTGCTGTACCAGCTCCTGTGTTTCTGATGGTTTCTTGAGAAACAGCTTCACTATGGCAGTAAGCAGAGTGAGCTGCACCTATGGGGATGTAATTTAACAGATAAAGTGAAAGGCATTTACATTACTCCCTACCATTATTTCCAAAGTAGTGCTTACCCATCTACGAATTACTACCTGGTCTTTCTAAGCCTGGGTGCCTCAGCCAGTGGAGCATCAGACTCTTGGTTTTGGCTCAGGTCATGATCTCAAGGTTTGTGAATTTGAGCCCAGCATCGGGCTCCACACTGGCAGTACAGAGCCTACTTGGGGTTCTCTTTTTCCCTCTCTCTCTCTGCCCCTCTCCCTGCTCATTCTCTCTCTCAAAAATAAATTAATTAAAAAAACAACAACCCAAACTCACTAGCCTCTTGTCCCTAAATTGCATTTTTGGCACAAAAAATTGCTTATTTATTAAATCCTTTATATTCATTTTCACCAAAAGATACAACTTGGGGAGAAATTAGGGAATTATCTGTCATACTAGGGCAAGAGCCAAAAAACAGTAAAACTATGCCAGATCACAGCTAATTAAAAATGGGCTGCTGAAGGGTGCCACGGTGGCTCAGTTGGTTAAGCTCTGGTCATGATCTTGTGGTCCATGAGTTGTCTCTGTGCTGCCAGCTCAGAGCCTGGAGCCTGCTTCAGACTGTCTCCCCATCTCTCTGCCCCTCCCTCACTCACACTGTTTCTCTCTCTCAAAAATAAATAAACATTAAAAAAAATTTTTTTTAATGTAAAAAAAAATATAGGCTGCTGAACCATACACAAAGCTATAGGCTTGTATGTGTTCCTTGTAAAGGTCTATTAAAATTACTATGGTGGATTACATACATGACCTTCAATTTGCAATGAATGCAAATGCCAGGGGAAAAGGGTTTTATAATTTATCTGCTTCTCTGTGCCCACAGTTCCAAGGTCAGGTCTCTCCATTTTGGTAGAGGAGAGACAGAAGATGGGAAGAAATCTAGCTATCCAGAGAATCTTTTCAAACTGCACATGCCAGCCCTCACCCCAGCTCTAAGCGAAAACACCTGCTGGAATGAGCCACAACCATTATGAACAGGAATAGGTCATCATCTTCCAGTGACAGAAAATTAAAAAGTGCTAATTACTGCTCTCAGCCATTAGTTGTTAAAGTGTGGTTCTGGACCACTAGCAGCAGCAGCAGCACCCTGAACCTGGTAAGAAATGAGAATGCTTAAGCCCATCTCAGACCCACTGAGTCAGAAACTCCAAGGGTGGGGCCAGCAACCTAACCTGTGCTTTAACAAACTCTAGGTTCACTAAAGTTTGAGAACCACTGGTCTAAGGCAGATTTGCTCCATAAGAAATCAGCACAATTGAAAAGGTCACCAATTCTCAACACACACACACACACACACACACACACACACACACACACGTAAGTGCTCAACCTTTACTTTCCCTGAAAATTTCCCCAAAAGATCTGACACAGGACACAGGTGAGAACTTACCTGGGTGCTTTCATCATGAAAACCTTCCAGGAAGCTCTCCAGTAACTCATCTGCATTGTCAATTCTCTCAGCATATTCTCCCACAATCCAAATCATAGCTGCTCGAGCATCTGGTTCATCCAGCGAGTCTAAGTTCTCACAAAGAGTGGCAATGATGCTTTCATACCTGATGTAACAAAATCAACTATAGCTATTGAGGGCACAACTGAGAAGTGTATTTAACAATGAAGGCTAAAAAAAAAAATGACCAACAAGGTACCCTAAACCAAACCACCAAACTATAAAGGCTTTTGGTTAAGAGAATGCACAGGCTCGGGCGCCTAGGTGGCTCAGTCGGTTAAGCGTCTGACTTCAGATCGGGTCATGATCTCTCGGTTTGTGAGTTTGAGCCCTGCGTCGGGCTCTGTGCTGAGCCTGGAGCCTGCTTCAGATTCTGTCTCCCTCTCTCTCTGTCTCTCAAAAATGAACATTAAAAAAATTTTAAATAAACAAAAGTTATTTTTCATAAGGTATCCATTTTAATAGGATTTTTAACAAAATATCCTATTATGACCAGTTACGTTACAAAGAATAATTTATACCTAGCCAATTTCAAAGTGCCTTACACATTTCCTATATGGTTGGAAGAAGAGGGTAGAAGTATTTGTACATACTTGTTGGGGTATTTCCGAAAGATGTCCCTGATGACAACAATTGCCTCTTGGACCACATAATTTACTTTGGTCTGGATGAGATCAAGCAATGTGCTCACACAGCGCTCTGCAGATTGCTATGAAGAGGAACACAATAAATGACAAGTCAGACGATCTCTCCAATAATGCAACCTCAATATAAAAATAGCTTTGTGACATACATGTACACCAACTAAGCTAAACTAAAAGATCAGGCACCTAATTTGACCAAGCTACACTACAGGCGAGGCTATCTGATGGAGATACACAGAATTTCCAGATAAACCCCAAATTTTATTCATTGCAAAAATATACTTGACAAACGAGTTGGATCAAATGATAATTGTATCATCTTGGATAGCCACGAGAATAGAAATGAAAAGAAAGAATTATGTCAAGGTAGGAGGAAAGAATAAGCCAAGGTAGATCTTTATCTGGAATTCATGGCTTTAAACCTCTTGAAATGAGGGGTGCCTGGCTGGCTCAGCTAGAGGAAGAGCATGCAACTCTTGATCTCAGGGTAATGAGTTCATGGCCCATGCTGAGTGTACAGATTACTTAAAATTAAAATCAACCAATAAAACAAACTTCCTGAAATGAAACTGCCAAATTGCATATGTGCATATAAGCATATTTTCCAGGGAGAGGATTCATAGCTTTCATTATATTTTCAAAGTTATCTGTGGCTCAAAAAACTCTTAAGGAAAATTTGCCATCTTTTGAACTATCTAACTGAAAGTCTATGGCCTCAGATAAACTGCAATTTTCCACAGCCTTTAGTTCATTTATAAAATAGAATTGGATCTATTAACCTTTTATTAATGAAGGGAATATGGGAGAATACAAGTGATAAAACTAATGTACTAAAACTCTAGCTCATAGTTTTTTAAAATTTTTTTAGCGTTTATTTATTTTTTGACAGAGACAGAGCATGAGTGGGGGAGGGTCAGAGAGAGAGGGAGACACAGAATCCGAAGCAGGCTCCAGGCTCTGAACTGACAGCACAGAGCCCGACGTGGGGCTCGAACCCACAAACTGTGAGATCATGACCTGAGCTGAAGCTGGACGCTTAACCTGCTGAGCCATCCAGGCGTCCCTAGGTCATAGTTTTTAAAAAGGGAAAGGTTTCGGACAAGAGACCCTAAAAATCAAAGCCTAAAATTTATCATATCTCATGATGCACTCTGATGGGTCACTCCATTAGATGCCTCTTGATAAGATGCAATAGAAAGTACACAGCATCAAAGGAGATACTTTTGCCTAACACTGAACATGAACATTACCAACCCTCTAGATTTAATTATTTACAGGGGATGACAGAATGAGATAAACAACATCACTAAACTACACCAGCAAAATCCAGACTCTGGAAAACTGTATAAACCTAATGATATAATCACTTCAATACATGGCACCTCAAGTAAGTAAGACTTAAGAAACATAGTAACCAAATGCAACATGTGAATCTTCTTTAGATTTTGATTTGAACAAGCCAACTGTAAAAAGACAACTAGGGAAAATTGAACATGTTCTGGGTATTCAATGAGATAAAGGATTATTGTTAGTTGTTGGGTATAGTAATGTTATCATGACAATGTATTTTTTTAGGGACATACTCTATTAGATATACACATTAGACTACTTTTGTAAGATCATATCTGGGATCTATATTAAAATACAATAGCACTTGGGGCACCTGGGTGGCTCAGTCGGTTGGGCATCCGACTTTGGCTCAGCTTCATGATCTTTGGGACTCAGCCCCATGGTGGGCTCTGTGCTGACAGCTCAGAGCCTGGATCCTGCTTTGGATTCTGTGTCTCCCTCTCTCTCGGTTCCTCCTCCACTCACAATCTGTCTCTCTCTCAAAAATAAAGAAAGAATAAAAAAATTAAAAAAAAAATACAGTAGCACTGGGGCACCTGAGTGGCTCAGTTGGTTAGGGGCCTCTTTATTTTATTATTATTTTTTTTAATGTTTATTTTTGAGAGAGAGAAACAGAGCACGAGTGGGGGAGGAGCGCAGGGGGAGGAAGACAGGGTCTGAAGCAGGCTCCAGGTTCCGAGCTGTCAGCACACAGCCTGACGCGGAGCTCAAACCCACGAACCACAATATCATGACCTGAGCCCAAGTCGGACGCTTAACCGACTGAGCCACCCAGGTGCCCCAGGTGTCTGACTCTTGATCTCAGCTCAGGTCATGATCTCAGGGTTGTGAGTTCAAGGTTGGGCTCTGTGTTGGGCGTGAAGCCTACTTAAAAAACAAAAATACAATAGCACTTCATTCCCTTGAAGAATAAGGGAGAAGATAAAAACAGCAACATGTTGATACTTGTTCAAAATGGATGATGTGTACATGACAGCTCATTAATCAATTTCACTTTAGTGTATGCCTGAAAACTTTGGAATATAATCTTTTAAAGGTACGAAGTTAAACCACTCCAAGCAATTTAATAAAAACAAAACTGCATCTTAAGGCTATGTGATGATTCTGTTGCACCATGAAATGATTCTGCCATCTTTTACGTATTTTTTCCATTTTTGGATTCTATTTTATTCCTTTTCAGCCAGTAATTCCTGTGTGGTTACTGCAAAAGCAAAATTAGAAAAATTTATCACATATAAGTTGTGATAAATTATAGAGTATGTAGGATATAGACTGCTATAAGTTCTAAATTATCATAAATAACATTGGGGCGCCTGGGTGGCTCAGCTGGTTAAGTGTCTGACTTCGGCTCAGGTCATGATCTCACGGTTCATGGGTTCGATCCCTGAGTCGGGCTCTGTGCTGACAGCTCAGAGCCTGGGGCCTGCTTCAGATTCTGTGTCTCCCTCTCTCTCCGATCCTCCACCACTCATGCTCTCTCTCTCTCTCTCAAAAATAAACATTAAAAATTTTTTAAATTATCATAAATAACACAAATGAAGTGTTTAACACAGAGTTTGATATGAAGTTAACATTTAGTGAGCCCTTTGTATCATTATTATAATAAAGACAAAAGGCTATTTCCCATGATGCATCAATATCTGAGAAATATTTAAGTCTGGAACAGTAATTTTTTTTTAATCTTTATTTTTGAGAGAGAGAGAGAGAGCGAGCGGCGGAGGAACAGAGAGAGAGGGAGACACAGAATCTGAAGCAGGCTCCAGGCCCTGAACCGTCAGCACAGAGCCAAACGCGGGACTCAAATCCACAAACTGTAAGATCATGACCTAAGCCAAAATTGGACACTTAACTGACTGAGCCACTCAGGCACCTCTGGAACAGTAATTTTTGAGCAAATTGTCATCTCAACCATATTGCTTTTGATTAAAGAGGAAAACACAAAACAAAACACCTACCATTAAAGCAGTATGGCAGAAGAACAAGATTAAACATCCAATCACTGTTCAGATAAAAAAAGTCCAGAAACAGAGAAATACAGAATATACACTTACAAAATTTAGTATAAGACAACATTTCCTAACAGTAAGGAAAAGATGGTTTGGTCTGGTGTTTAACCCTCACCCTCATATTTTTCACCAAAATTCCTTCTGTTTTAATTATTGAAAATATTGTTAAATGTAAAAAATAAAATCTTTTCCATAAAAGTAGAAAATAACAGTGGGTTTTATAGAAGTTTGAGGTGAAGCACAATCTTCTAGGTGTACCACTAAAGAACCCCTGACAACAAAACAGAACTCACTACACAAGGAAACGTAAACTTCTGTGAATCGCAACTTCAAATGAAATCAAAAGGAAAACAAATTGGGAAAACAACTGCTACAAAGTGAAGGATTAATATCTTTAATTTTAAGAGATTTTTAAAAAATCATTGTGGAAAAGATAACTCATTGGAAAAAGGACATGTCACAGGACATGAACAAGTGATTTCAAATGGCTAATAAATGAAACAATGTTCACCTCCACTAGAGATCAGAAACTTGGTTATAAGGTCCTCTTTATGTCATTATTTGGAAAAAGAGCAGGAACTTTAAGGTCTTACAATAAGAGAAAGGCTAAATAAATTAGAAGCAATCACACATCATGTCTATAATCCACTAAAAATGATATAAAATGCTAATAACACAGAAAAATGTCCATGCCTAATTCAATAAAAAAGGCAGACCACAAAAGTAAATAGCATTTTTAGAATCATCTCATTTTTGTAAAAAGTACACCGGTGTATGAAAGACTATATAGACAAAGATTTAAAATCATGTCCATATCATCTCTGGGAGGGTAGAACAGGGGTAGGAGAAAACAGTATTTTATTTTCATTTAAATTAGCTTATATAATTTTATGTAGCAAACACATATGGTTTTCCTAGCAGGAAAAATACATTTGTTTCTTTTCAAATTAAGGGATGAGACACATATCAGTATCTTACCCTGATCTGTAGTAAACACCACAGAACAGAAGACTGGGAAGTGAGAACTTAGTGCCTTAATCTCTCTGAAACAAATAAAATCAATTGACTAAGAAGGACCAGGGGTTTATCTCTTCCTTGAAGAAACAGGTATACCCTGTAAATATATATAACTTTGTCAATCACACCCCAATAAAGCTGGGGGAGGAGTGGAGTAAAATCTACTAAAAAATCAGGCAAAAGATAGGCAAAAGTTATGGAAAAAAACAGTACTATTGGACTGCCTTTCTAATGCTATTTATTGATTGAGCAGCTTACTGCTTAATCTTTAACCTAACCAACTTAATAACAAAATTATACATATTTTTTCACTTCAGAATACTTACAGCAACATAGAAACACCTATCTTTACAGTTATAAAAATACAACTCTAACTCTTAAAGACACCCTAAACTTGCTAGGTAGGCCCTTCTCTCGCAGCTTAGCATTAAACTAATATTCATTTATTTCTCATTTGTCATATCTCTGAAACCAACTACACATTAAAAAAGGTAAGAGGCCCCGAGAGAATGCAGCGGCATTCTTGAATGCAAGCAGCAGCTTGGTTCAGAGGCTATACAGAAAGTCTATTATAATTCCCTCACTGGCTCTTCCCCCTTCCCGTGAATGCTTTATTAGAAACAGACCATCATTTCTTCTCCGGCCCTAATAAGTGTGTTTGGGCTAGGCATCTCTTTCCAACTGATAACCTTCGTGACTGAATCAGGTCTAGAAAAAGTGCTCCAGCAAATCCAGGCAACCTGAGATAAGAGAGCACTTGCTAGAAGGCTGATCTTATGTTTCCCAAGTTCATTCCTCACATGCTCTCATATTCCTACCTGGGCATCCCAAGTCAAAGGAGGAAGTGAAAGCCATCAGAAGTTTATCCCTTCCAGATTATGGACTACTTTCCCATTAGTCACAATACATGGCATTAACAGCCTCTAGGAATACAGATGGAGAACACTTTCTAGTAATTTCAGTGATAAAAAATCTCTTTTAACTTTGGAATGAGAGATAATTTTGTATGACTCTAGAGCTTTGCAAAAGAAGTGAATAAGGTGATGACAGACTGGCAATGAAAAGCACAAAATGACTCTTAATGCTACCAAAATCTCCGAAAATTATCTAACAGTAAATGGGTGGCTATACTTCAGTAAGAAAAGAATGTGAAGAATGGTGACAAAAGAGATGTATCAAGATCCAATAAATAGACTTCCTATTTCTCAGTGGAGTAACAGAGTGCATTAAATATCTGAACTAAGCGATCAGAACCAGAAGTAATTAACTTCTGGTTAAATGATTTATCAATGGTAACTGCACAAAGCAGCACTGTCTTAATAAAAGGAAGGCTAATTAGGAACGTGGCTTTCATAGATGCTTCTCTGACACAGCATCTTTTTCCTTCTGTTCCCATGAAGCACTGGACATACTGTGCAAATTATTTTAGTATCCTTGAGAAATCAGATGGTCCAATCCTCTGACTCTAAGCAGAACTGCATAGAGTCAAGTAGCAAGAACAAATACGGAGTTCCGAATCCACTACATCATAGCGAACAGACGTTTTCATTAATTTCAACAAATTCCTGAATGATGAAAAACAAATGGAGGACAATATGGAGAACAATATAAGCTATAGCCCATTAACACCTACTGGAAGGCTGCAACCAAGCTAAAAATCAATCCCCCCTCTCGGGTCACAGAGAGGCTCTTTCAGAGGACTTCCAAGTAAAAATCAACTCCCTGCCCTAAAGCAGAAACCTGTTCGTCAGCAGCCCTGCCTGTGCTCACAGAAGTCCTGATGATCTTTTCTGTTATCTCATTCTTAAACAATTTAAATGGGCTGTAAATTACTATAAGCATGGTATACACCTCAATTAAAAAATTATATATAGGGGGCGCCTGGGTGGCTCAGTCGGTTGAGCGTCCGACTTCGGCTCAGGTCATGATCTCACGGTTTATGAGTTCGAGCCCCGCGTCCGGCTCTGTGCTGACAGCTTGGGGCCTGAAGCCTCCTTCTGATTCTGTGTCTCCCTCTCTCTCTGCCCCTCCCCCACTCATGCTCTGTCTCTCCCTGTCTCAGAAATAAATAAACATTAAAAAAAAAAAATTAAAAAAAAAAATTATATATAGACCTGCAACGGTCACCATACAATACTCCAGACAATTAAATTTAAACTGCAGAAACAAAACACTGTAAATTCATATTGTCAGAGACTCAAGAAGCTATGGCAATCACACAAAAAGGAATGCTATTAAAGAAGACTAATAACAAGGAGCTATGAAGAGAAGCTATATGGAATGATGGCTGTGCAAAGGCCAAAAAAGCAGTAAGCCAGACTGGGGCAAGTGAGAGGACAGAGGACTGAAGAGACAAGGGATTAGGACAAAAAAAGGCTTACACACATTTGATACTATGCTTGAAAAGTTTGGATGGAAGAAGATAGGGATGCAATGAAGACATATAATGCAAGAAAAAAAGAAAGGTCATTATAGAAACTCCAGAAAAAATAAAAGTCTCTACAGGAAGGAAAATACAATCATTTGTATTCTACTGGCCCTAAATATTTGGTCATAATATGCACGGTGAGTTTTCTAACTTTTAGTCAATAGAAAAATAAATGAAGGCATATTATCTCAATTTACAAAGATAATCAATACAGGAGCAAAAAACCTCATGATATAAGTATTGGAGAATAGGATGGTTCAAGTAGGAACAGTGGGGTACATGAAGAATGGTACTTACAGCACAAAGTTAACAGATAATGTGTATAACTGGTAAATCAATAAATACCATTAGCATATTATTTAGAAACATGGGAGTAGTCAAAATAACTGAAACTACAAAGAGATAAAAATGATTCCCTCTGGGAATTTTACCTATGTGCTTTATTATTTTAATAAACTTAAGAAACCCATTTTAAAGAAAGGAGTGAAGAGAACACTCCGAATCCTGTAATGTGATCACAACTACACTAGACACTTGCCTCCACTTTGATGGCACACCGCCCAATGGCCCGCACAGCTTTGCGAACAAAGTCAACATCCACCTCTGTGGCATATTCCTTTAATTCTGCCAGAACCTGTTAAAAATCCAGGAAGTAGAAAATCATTAAGGATTCTCAAAAAGCAATTTCATGGCCTTGCTTTTTCTGAAGGCCAGACCTTAAGATCTACGTGATTTATAAACCTGAGTCTGCTTTACATCTGACCTGAGCAATGTTGGCTTGGGATGCCAAACGAATCATGATGTCCAATTTCTCTAGTTTAACATAGATGGGATCATTGTACTTCACAAAGAAGACTTTGATTTCCTGCTTCAAGATTTCAGGCCTGCGGTACACAGAAACACAAGATAAGGAAGGTGAGGCATATATTGACGTGTCCTTTTAAGTCTGTATTAATATCTAATCTGTGTCTCTCTGCTCTCTACTCACTCCTCCCCATCCCCAAAACCTCACAAACTTCCTGTACATCCCTCTAACCAGTTCCCCTTTTGGTAGAAATTTTTTAAGGGTTAGGGTACATACTGCTAAGAACTGCTGGAAGAACAATCTGGCTCTAAACTACAGCCTGAACTGTATGAAGCAGGCACAAGCTAGTATACTATTAAGAGGCCCTTCAGAAAACAACTACATTGGAGAGCAGCACTATGTATTTATCACAGGGACACTCCAAAAACAACTATTAGCCTCCTCACCCTGGACAAGCTGCTTGGCCATTCAACATTTTCATTTCCATACATTAAAAAGAACTTAGTGGGGGGGGGGGGGGGCAGGGAGGGTGCCTGGGTGGCTCAGCTGGTTAAGCATCCAACTTTGGCCCAGGTCATGGGTTTGAGGCCCATATCCGGCTCTGCGCTGACAGCTCAGAGCCTGGAGCTTGCTTCAGATTCTGTCTCCATCTCTCTCTCTCTCTGCCCCTCCCCGCCCCACTTGTGCTCTATCAAAAATAAACAAACATTAAAACAACAACAGCAGCAACAACTTAGGGGCGCCTGGGTGGCTCAATCAGTTGACATACGACTCTTGATATCGGATCAGGTCGTGACCTCACGGTTCATGGGATCAAGCCCTGTGCTGGGCTCTGAGTTGACAGCGTGGAGCCTGCTTGGGATTCTCTCTCTCCCTTTCTCTCTGCCCCGCCTGCACACATACTCTGTCTCAAAAATAAATAAATAGGGGTGCCTGGGTGGCTCGGTCGGTTAAGCGTCCAACTTCGGCTCAGGTCATGATCTCACTGCTCATGAGCTCGAGCCCCGCATCGGGCTCTGTGCTGACAGCTCAGAGCCTGGAGCCTGTTTCGGATTCTGTGTCTCCCTCTCTCTCTGATCCTCCCCCATCCATACTCTGTCTCTCTCTGTCTCAAAAATAAATAAACGTTAAAAAAAATTTAAAAAAAAAGTGTGATCTTTAAAAAAATAAAAATAAACACTTTTTAAAAATAAAAATCAATAAAACCTAACACTCTAATATTGATATTATTAAGCTTAATTCAAAATCACAAACACTTTAATCACCAATTCTTGGTTTCCCAACCTTTTCTGGACAATTAGATTGATATTCCTCAGGGCGACGTACTGCACCTCTGGCTCCCCAGACAGCAAAGTGACAAGCGGAGGGGCCAACTTCTTCAGCAGCATATTGTAGTAGTCAGAGTCCTTGGGTAACAACTCCAGAAACTTCATCAGGACTTTTACTGCTGAAAGCACCACTGCCGAGTTGGCATGAGATAGCCGGGGAGTCACACGCTCACAGATGCTGAGGAGAAAAAAGGAAAATTAATATCTTGAATTAAAATTTCTTTGTTCAATCCAGTCCATGATGTAATGTGTCAGAGTACCATGGCCCCAGTATCAAGAAACTAGAGAATCAGGAAAGTCAAAGCTCCATGTGTAAACAGAACTGGGATCCTATACTGCAGCAAACTACAGGCAAACTACAGGCAGAGCAGAGACATCAGAAGACCTCAGGAAACCAGCAATAAGGGATGCTCAAACTGCAAGGAAACTAAGCAATACCCAAAATACTTGAGGCTCACACCACTTACCTTCCTGTTTTATGGTCGTCGGTCTCCCCATATTCCATAAGGGCTTCCTGCCTCACAGACTATTTCTCCTCAACTTATAGGATGTCAAATTAAGTTTTAAGAGTTACTTCATAGTGAGAGATGCCAACCATCTGTCACTGAAGGTGTCATTATATGATGCAGAAGGAAGGGAGTTGACCAGGAAAACTACTCAACTCCTTGCCTTCATGATTAAGGAAATCTCTGAAAAAGTTTGTAAGTTACAGAACACCACTGCAATATTCTCCCATACCTTTCCCCCATTCTCCTAGCCCCTGCTACCTATGCTTAAAGGCTTCACTAAATCTTGAGTATTTAATTATCTGTTGAGGGTTCTTCAGAAATTAACCTAATTTTGATAGCTCTTGGTCAACATGAGAGGTGAGCTGATTATATGCAGTTAAGGATTCAAGGTAATTAAGTTGGGATCCTCTCCCTTCCTCCTATATCTAATTGACTGACTCTCTGACCTCCCTCAGCTCTTGGGTCTTTACACAAAAGCCACCTTCTCAGCAAGGCCTTTCTTGACCACCCTTTGATAAAACACAATTCCTCGTCCGCAAATGCCCAGCATTTTTTAGATCTCCTCCCTACTTTATCTTTCTCATTAGTACTTATCAGGCTCTGATTTATATTATATTATATTATATTATATTATATTATATTATATTATATTATATATACTTCTGCAGCATCTCTCAGGATAAATGTTCCACGAGGGCTACGATTCTGGTGACAGTGTATCCTCAGCACCTATAACAATGCCTGGCAGGCATCATAGCCTCAATAAATACTTGCTAAGTGAATGAACAAGAAGTGTGAGATGTCACTGATCAACAAAAAATAAAATTTTACATGAAGTTCTTTCCATAAGATACTTGTACTTTAGAGGATGGAAAGAAACGATCAGGGTGAGTTTTAATCAGGTTCAGAGGGAACAATTTCCCAGACAAGTGAAGAGCACTTACATTATGGTAGCTTGAGATTCATCCAGGCAAGGAAGGTTCTTATCTACATAATTAAAATATGTCAAAGAGCCACCATTTCTTCAGAAGTACTTTACCTACTATAGTGCCTATATGCACAAAACACTCAATAAAAATTGGTGATAATGCCAATCCTGTAAACTGTGTGTAGGTGCATACGAAATTTAGTAGTCAATTTGTGATAGTCAAAGAAAATTTACAACAGTGAACTTGGTAAAGGGCTGAGCACAACAATCCAAGTGCACCTTCCAAAATCTTCTCTAAATTCAGACTGACGTGATTTCTGTATCTAATGGAAGACATCACATATTTTGCAGACTTGAATACATTTTCTCTATTACTGAATGATAGGTATAGTTCAGCTTAGTAACTGGTATCCAGCCACTTACTATGTATCTCATAAAATGAAAAGTTTGTCACTATGGTGAGAGACACTCAAAAACCTTTGTGTACCAAATGGCCAGAAACTGCTGTATGGGAGATGTGGAACCATGATGAGGGAGATTTCAGCAGAGGGTAACTACAGTATTCAAACAAGAAATGGAAAACACACATCTTGGGGCACCTGGGTGGCTCAGTCAGTTAAGCGTCTGACTTCAGCTCAGGTCATGATCTCACAGCTTGTGGGTTCGAGCCCCATGCCAGCCTCTGTGCTGACAGCTCAGAGCCTGGAGCCTGCTTCAGATTCTGTGAATCCCTCTCTCTCTCTGCCCCTCCCCTGCTCACACTCTGTCTCTGTCTCTCAAAAAATAAACATTAAAAGAAAAATTTTTTTAAATAAAAGAAAAATACACATCCCTTAGGAAGAGTTATTTGTGCATGGTTCACTCCACCACCTATAATGTTCCTAAATCCAGTGACAAAATACCATGAGGATAGCAGTATCTGCCCCACAAGCCACTGATCTCTGCCAACATAAGAGACCCTTATTCTAATATAGACAGAACTTATTCAAGCAGGCAAGTCTCCCAGATGCTATCCAGGAAAACAGACTGACCTCTGAGCTTCCCGGTCATCTTTAGGGTTGTAATTAGAAAGGCAGTCCAAGATGAAAATCTGGCCCCATTCAGTGCATTCATTCAGGGCTGTCAGCAGCTTATTAATGTTCTGTGGGTTCAGATCGAGTAGGTTGCTGTTTGGGTGAGATTCACTGATTTCAGATAATGCTGCTACAGCATTAGCCACCACCTGGGAAAGAAACAGACATGACCTGGATTTACCAAGAACAGTACAATTATAAATAAATAATATTCTCTGGACCACTTCATAGATCTCAACTCATAACCATTCCTGAACATTTTACCCAGTCAGCTAGAAACAGATAGACTGCTTTCAAAACATATTACACCACCAATGATGGTATATAGAGCTTCTTAGTGGTCAGGAACCCAGAATTAAAACAATTCACGTATTAGCAGACAGTCACACAAGTCACACATGATTTACTGTTAGAACATTAACAATTTCAATAGTATTCAACACTATCAATACAATCAAGACACATGAACAGTTATAAGATCAATGAAGTTTAAACACGAAACATGTACATTAGGCAGGCAACAGACAGAAAAATCTAGGCTAATTATAGAGCTGAATGGGTATGCATGTGAGGGGGAGTGAGGAGGTGATACTGTCAATCATATCATGAGTCTCAGAGTAAGAAATTATGAGCTTGAAACCCTAGTTCACTATTGATCATGTCTGGAGATGGTCCTCATCTGAAAATTGGGGATAATTTAATCCACCTCACAGATTAGTTTTAGTTTGAGGCTCAATCAGATATATGATATACATATGTGCTTTCTATAAAGCCTTATGCAAATTTAAGGTGGTACTATTACCATAACTCTTCAAGACTTAGTTGCACAGTTTTTCACATCAACATCTCTGAAACTAAGATGCATTTAATAACCAAAAGCATGTTAGTTTAATAGGAAATACATTTCTTTCTAGGTAATACAAAAAATAGCATATCTTATAATCAATGCCATCTCAGACTCAAAGAAATATGGTGCCTCAAATGTAACCTTTTCAGGCAGTATGACATATGAAAAATTGCTACCAAATATAAGAAAGTACACTTGTATCCTGACTTACAGATCTGGGAATCCATACTAGTTTCAAGAAAAAAAAGTGAACCTTTATCAAAATTACAGATTATTCCTGATATAACTAATAAGTCTACAGCCAGTGAATATTTCTTTTTTTTTTTTTTAATGTTTTTTTAACGTTTATTTATTTTTGAGACAGAGAGAGACAGAGCATGAACAGGGGAGGGTCAGAAAGAGGGAGACACAGAATCTGAAACAGGCTCCAGGCTCTGAGCTGTCAGCACAGAGCCCGACGCGGGGCTCAAACTCACGGACCGCGAGATCATGACCTGAGCCGAAGTCAGCCGCTCAACCGACTGAGCCACCCAGGAGCCCTGCCAGTGAATATTTAAAGTATTTTAAAAATTGCAAAAACACACAAAAATAAAAACACACAAGAAACTATACTATGGCCCTATACAAGTGAATTTAAAAAAAAAAATTTTTTTTTAATGTTTGTTTATTTTTGAGAGAGAGAGAGAGAATGCAAACAGGTGAGGGGCATAGACAGAGGGACACAGAATCTGAAGCAGGCTCTAGGCTCTGAGCTGTCAGCACAGAGCCCGATGTAGGGCTCAAATTCAAGAAACACGAGATCATGACCTGAGCCAAAGTCGGATGCTCAACTGATGTAGACTCCCTGGCGCTCCTAAAACCACATTTTTTTAAAGTAATCTGTATGGCCAACGTGGGGCTCAAACTCACAATCCTGAGATCAAGAGTTGCATGCTCTACCAACAGAGCCAGCCAGGCACCCCTATAACCCCATTTTTCAGTGAGGCTCCCAGGTGTTACTAAAAACAAGCAAGGTAAAGACTGAATCCAAATATTCTCTAAGTATCAATGAGACAAGAGATAGCAGCTTCAGTCATATATATTAAAATTGTTCAAACGTCAACTCATTCTTAGTTCTCACTGAAGTCCCTTGTTAAAAGCTTAAGAAACTAAGAGTTGTATCCTTTTGCCAGCAAGAAAAAGGGGAGAGGCGGAGAGACAGAATCCCAAGCAGGCTCCATGCCATCAGTGCAGAGGCCGATGCGGGGCTCAAACCCACGAACTGTGAGATCATGTCTTGAGCCGAGATCAAGAGTCGGACGCTGAACTATGCCCCTCAGCTATTGATTTTACCATCCACCTTATCTGAGTAGTTTGCGGGCTATCCCAGCATTTATCCTAGAATATAAATGTCTAGACAACATGATTTTTTAATCACATAACGTAAGTCTGACAACATTCATAATTACATAAAAGGTATGATGCCATGAATGGAATCCTCTTCAGCTATAATTTAGTGATTACAAAATTCCAAGATGAAAAATCAAAGGCTCACTTGTAAGTATGATTATGGATATGATATGATTTTACTGCTATTAAGACAAATCAGGAAGAATTGTCTAGTCCACATACCACATGGTAGCAGGTATGAAGTTCTTTTCTGACTTAATTTTTGTCTGCTATCATCAAGCATGGGATTTAGGGAAAAACAAAACGCATGAAGAGTGAAATACTAATCCTCTCCATCATCTCAGGTGCTGTACATGCAGGGAAAAGAGATTTCTCATGTATTCTACACTTGGATTGACATTATATTATAAAGGATCAAAATGTCATATCAGAAGACCAAATGCCTGTTTTCAAATTGTTACTGACAACACATGCCCAATCTTGGTTACCAGCTGTCCAAGATAAGATGTCCTACCACAATTTACCATTTTTGCTATTAAATCCTTTTGAAGTTAGAAAAATTACATGTTAAATATAAAGTCTGTTAATAGGAAATGTAGAAAAAGAAAAGGTCAGAATTTAGGGAATCAAAAAAAGCAATGGAGGAAAGAGAACAGAAGGATGCTGAACAGAACGAACAATTAGAATTCCCCTGTCATTATCATAGGCAATTGGAAATTAAACCAAGTGTATAATGCGGCTAATGAAGTATATGTTCTGGTGGCAAAATAAGGCAATTTCCACTCATTATCACATTAAAACAAAAAAGGAAATAGGGAAAAGTAAATCTCATTAAAAGATCCAGAGAGACCAGATTATAGGATTACATTTAGAAAGGCCTGCATTGAGAAAAGAGATTACTGCCAAACAGTCACTGAGCCAATGGCCAACTAGAGAAAAATGCATCCCCAATAACAAAATTCCACAGTTCCTCTAAAACTTCTCCAAGTTCCTCTGTTCTGTCTTTCCACTCTCAACTCCTAATCTTCACAGGCTGTTATGATTTCAGAAACATACTACGGTGGGCCTGTAGGGACTGAGTAGTAGTCTTCTGGTCATTAAGCCACATTTCTCCCACTCTAAAGGAAACTTAAGCTAGTCACACCAACTCTAAAGTAGACAGAGAAAAAAGACTGACTTCAGGACAGCAGCTGGGTGGTTACGGTAACAGGACAATTCACTTGTTGATGTTTATACTCTGCTTGTTTGGAATTTTGTACTATTTACACAGCACATATATTGTCTATTTGTAAAAATAAACTTTAAAAATAACAGATTAGAATTTAAGATCTACTTCCTCTTTCCAGAAAGACTTCTCCAAACAGTAATTCAACATAATAAAGAAAAAAATCTAACCCTTGGAGTAACTGCCTTAATATACCCATGTATTAAAACAAAGGTTGGGGGGCGCCTGGGTGGCTCAGTCGGTTAAGGGTCCGACTTGGCTCAGGTCATGATCTCACAGTCCATGAGTTCCAGCCCCGCGTCGGCTCTGTGCTGACTGCTCAGAGCCTGGAGCCTGTTTCAGATTCTGTGTCTCCCTCTCTCTCTGACCCTCCCCCGTTCATGCTCTGTCTCAAAAATAAATAAATGTTAAAAAAAAACAAAACAAAACAAAAAAAAACCCCAAAGGTTAGGTCTCTTTCACTTGAACTATCACTTTGAATTTGAACTAAGACTAACATGCAAATATTTCTTCCCTGGAAAACTGGCACTTCTCTTAGGAAACACTGCCAGGAAGAGAACAGCCTTTTAACTATAATCTTAAAAAAAACTACAGTTCCCAAAAAAGGAGTTTCTTTTTTTTCCTTTATATTTTTTTAAGATTTTATTTTTAAGTAATCTCTACACCCAACATGGGGCTTGAACTCACAACCCTGAGATCAAGAGTTGCGTGCTCCGCCAACTGAACCAGCGAGACAACCTAGAAAGGAATTTCTAAAGAAGCTTTGCTTTAAAAATATAATTATAAATAGGGTTCCTTAAATGAGTTTTCTCAGTACATTAGCGGATTTATAAAAAGTTGGCATATAGGTTACAAAGGAACGCATACATAGTGTAAAAAAATTTTTTTATTCATCTTGCCTCCCAACTATGGTGTTTCTTGGGATGACTGCAACTAAACACTTCTCCCTACCCCACCCCGTAATGTAATGTGTATACTTTATAGATACAGATATTAAACACAAACATCTATATACACATTTATATACAAAACATATAGATACATATAAAATCACACTCCATACTAGACACATCTTTCTCTGCCTTAACTACAGACTTCTCTTCAGTGTGATAGTTCCTTATGGACCCTTGGAGCCAGCGGAGCTTTTTTTAAGGTAAGCAAATTGTGTTTTAACTTACTTTATACCATACCTAATAGATAAGGCTGCGCAAAGAGAAAAAAAAACAGTAACTACTGAAATGTTTTGAGCACTTACTATGTGCCATTAATCCTCACAGCAACTCTGAGGTAGTAGCTATCAAAATCCACCTATTACAGATAAGGAAACAGGCTTTAAAAATGAATTTATAAATCAATTTAGAGAAGTTAGTGACTTGTTTAGTTGACACAGCTAGCGAGGGATAGTGCTCGAATATGAACTCAAGGTTTGTGTCTGCTTCCAGTTTCTGAGTAATAATCACTCTGCGTTCAGCATTTGCAGAATTTCCAGGAGCTGTGAACTTCAGCTGGGAGAAATGGAAAGAAACATCAGAGGTGGGGGAGGATAATACAATCAAAGCATTATGTCCAGGCAAAGGTGACATGCCTTTATACAAGGAGATTTATACAAGGAGAAAAATGTATTCTTCTACTTCATATATTTCAGAGATAATCATATCCTGACAGCACTTAAAGAGGCAGGATTTACTATCCAGCTATAAAATCTGATTTATAAGCTACCCCTATCTGATATGCATCAATTATAAGGACATAAATTTGACCTCATTTTTTTTTTTTTAAAGGAGCAAGCTAGAGCTGCAGGTAGGGTTAAAATAAAAATGATCCTGTAAAAAAAGAAATCTAGAAGGGAAATCCAGATCTCCTGTGGGACTGGAGTGTCACAGACAGAAGCTCCTTTACGAGAAATCTCTCACACATGTCCTTGTCCCTTTGAATGACTTTCATCCTGCACTTTCATTTCCATAGCCTCAGAACCCAAGAAAGACATCACTTTCCAGTACCGTGACTTCTCCCTATTAACTCAAGTACTATTTAGAGGACTTCCATTTCCAGCAATGACCTTCAAGGTCACATACTCTCTATCCAGGTTTATACTTCAGTTTTCCTGTTCAATTTACAACCCTTTTGGTTGGTGCCCCTAAAGACTGAAATCAAGTGAAAGCATAATAACTAACCAAAATCTATTATGCTGAAATATACATAATCTTGCTTTCTCCTTTATAGAGTTGCTTCAACTGACATGTGAAAGCACAAGGCAACATGTATTTCTTCCAAGCATGTTTCAGTCCTGATCATCTCCTTAAGGACACAATGAGTATGTGGTACCAGTTAATTTTTTCCCCCTCACATAAGTAAAACTTAGAGCTCATACTTTTACCCAACACACTGTCCAGAATGCCAATAGATAATATGCCAACTGTATTACATCCTAAAATGTGCCATTTTTCCCCCTTCATCTTCCCATGAATAAGGAACTTGAGTCAACACGTCTGCCTGGTTGAGTCAACACAGCTCATGATGACCAGGAAGTCTGTATACATGGTAACAATTAAGATTCACAAATAAGACTCAATAGAATTCATTACTTAAAGTGGCTTAAGATATGGTCTGACAAAATGCAAATATTCTCACATCACAAATAGGTATCTACAAATAGACAAAAGGCACTCCTAACAATCAGGGTTAGTGGGCCCACAGACCCTGAAATTACACTAGAGCAAGCTGCAACACAAACCAAAAATGTATGACCATACCAGTTATCTCCCTATGAGAACAAAGTAACCCCCTGCCACATTAAAAGCCTTGAGATCATCCTGAAGGGAACACTGAGAAAGGAATGAGCTGTGATCTTTCAGTATTACTATGTACAACAGATCCACTTTTCAAGAAGTTGCTGATCAACTGCTTTAAAGGGATTTCCTGGAAAAATTACCTTTTAAAAGTAATTCTGCAATGGTGTAGTAACACTGTAAACAGACCTAGCTTCGTTTGTGGGTAAGCTGCCCCCGGAATTACCCTAAAAACAATGTCTGCTTTTAAATAAATAACATATACAAAAGAACTAAATCTTTTAAGAATAAATGTGCAATTGAAAAATCAACCCCTTTAAACTTATTAATCTTCAGCAGCACAGTGACTATACAATATGGACCATAAATGGCAGTTATATTATGGAGGGCTCTCTCTGCCAGGTTCAGGATTAAGGGCTCTGCAAGCTCTCTCTCCTTAATGTTCACAACAACCCTACGAGAAAAATTTTATTTATCACCTCTACTATGTAGATGAGGATGGAAAGAAGTCCAGGGAGCCAAGAAATGATAGAACCAGCATACAAACCCAAGTCTGTCTGGCTCAAGAGTCTGAGTCTTAACCACTATGCTATCCAGTACTGGGGGGAGGAAAAGATACCATTTCATAATTACAAAGCACTTTTCTGTTTTTGAGACACTTTCATACAGAGTGAGTCAACTCTTTATAAAAAGAAGTGATTAAATACAATTTGGTATTTTGGATTGAATCCTAGAATAGCAAAAGGACATTTGTGTTGAAACAGGTGAAATTCAAATAAAATCTGTACTTTAGTTAATAATAATGTACCAATGCTAATTTCTTAGTTTTGACAAATGTGCCATGGTTATGTAAGGTGTTAACATTAAGTGAAAGTGACTGAAGAGTATATGAGAACTTTCTGTACTATCTTTGCAACTTTTCTGTTATTCTAAAATTATCCCCCCTAAATGAGCTTATTAAAAAAAAAAAAAAAGGAAGAAGAAGAAGAAGAACAACAACAACAACAACAACAACTCAGGGGTACTTGAATGGCTCCATTGGTTAAGGGTCCTACTCGTGATTTTGGCTCAGGTTATGATCTCACAGTTGTGAGATCAGGCTCTGCATGGAGCCTGCGTGGGTTTCTCTCTCCCTCCCTCAAAATAAATAAACTTAAAAAAATGTAAAAAGAATAAAAAAAATAACCTATAAGTTAGTAACAACTGATAGAAAACTGATTTAAAAAGAAGTGAGAATCACAGAAAGATTTCCAGAGTTTATTACACAGGAAACAAAAATCATTTACTTCCTCTATAAGCAGAGACAGAACAACACTCAGATCAACCAGTGGGAGATTCAAGAGCTGGGCAATCGGCCTTATATCAAAGCAGTCTCTAATGATTCTACTTACTCCATTCCTGCAGAAATCGCTCCTCTTTTGGTACCAAATACAACATTACTCACATGGGGAACCCAGACAGACTGAACATATTACCTCCCACATTACTCTTATTAAATGCCTACCACCTACAGGCACTCTCACATGCACCTAAAATTCTACCAGCTCCGGAACTCCTTTATGGACTTTTAGCACGAAGAACATTATGTATTTCTCATTTTACTTACGTATGAAATTGTACTTTAAAACTCTACTTATTAATATACATTTAGGGATAACAGAAATCATAGAAAATACTAAATTAAATGAAGTCATGAAGTTTTTCTGTGTGCTCTAGACTGATCTTTGAAAGACAACATAGCCCACAAGGGCATCATTTATATTCTGATAAAAATCCTCAAATTTACAAAGTGATCTAGAGACTTGAGTTTTTCAATATGTACCATCTCAGACTGACTGACAACAAATCACAACTTTCTAAGGCCTAAATAGAAATTATAATAATCAGAAAGTATGCAGTGTTAGGTCTGTTCCCCAATAGCTACAGTTTTATTAAATATTTGCTATATATCAGGCATTATTTAAAATTTTTTGATGTTTCTTTAAATAAAACTTTAATGTTTATTTTTGAGAGAGAGAGAGAGAGAGAGAGAGAGAGAGCGCGTGCACGCATGAGTAGGCAAGGGGCAGAGAGAGAGGGAGACACAGAATCTGAAGCAGGCTCTAGGCTCTGAGCTGTCAGCACAGAGCCCGACACAGGGCTCAAACTCAGGAACCAAACTGTGAGATCATGACCTGAACTGCAGTCCGATGCTTAACTGACTGAGCCACCTAGGCGCCCCTACTGTTCATTTTTGGGAGAGACTGAGAGAGTGAGAGTACGAGAGTGTGCACAAGTGGGGGAGGGGCAGAGAGAGGGAGACAGAGGATCCCAAGTGGGCTCTGCACTGACAGCAGAGAACCTAATGCGGGGCTCGAACTCACGAACCTTGAGATCAAGACCTGAGCCGATGAGCCACCCAGGTGCCCCAGGCATTATTTAAATTTTTAAATTATTCTTTCATATTCAAAATAATTGGGTAAAATAAGCATTATTACCTTTTTAAAGACAAGGAAACTGAAGCTCATTTTAAACAACTTGCTAAGGGCAACATTTTTATTAAGCAGCCACACCAGGACTCAAAACAGCAGCCACTCTGGCCCTACGTGGTTATATGCTATTTCTATTATTTCTATAATCCAAATTTTTGCAAACTTAGCACTACTGACATTTGGGGATGAATAACTGGTTGCTCTAGGGGGCTGTCCTGTACACTGCAGGATGTCTGAAGTAGCCCTGGACTCTACCCACTCGATACTAGCAACATCCCTCCGGTTAGCTGTGACAATGAAAAGTGCCCTAGATATTGCCAAATGTACCCTGGGGAGCAAAATCGCTCCCAGTTGAGATCCACTGCCATAATACCACGCTGCTTCTACATGCTGGTGATGGTCACCAAAAAGATGTGACTGCCATTTGACCTGTGAGCTGGCACCGGATCATTGGAGGTTTCTCATCCTATGTCGATCCTTGGAATGTGGGTTCTGTTTGTCTTTCACTTGCATGATATATGTGAATGAACCCAGTTAAAGCCTCTTTATAAAATTTTTATAAGGCCTCTTTATAAGATAGCTTTCTAGAATAATTTCTAATTAAAAGAAACTAACTGGTTTGTTTATTTATTTATTTAGAGAGACAGAGACATTGTGAGCAGGGGAAGAGGACAGTGAAGGAGAGAGAAAGAGAGAATCCCAAGCAGGCTCCACACTGTCAATACAGAGCCTGATGCGGGGCTCGAACTCACCAAACTGTGAGATCACGACCTGAGCCAAAACTGAAAGTCAGACACTTAACTGACCAAGCCACCCAGGTGCCCCAAGATGCTAGCAGTTTTAACCAGAACCTTTGCTAAAGGCTATTCTGGGCCAAGCTGAGGCTATTCTAAGAACATACTGCTCGTGCAGAACACTCATCAAACAGAAATAGGTTTCCTACTTATTCAGTAATTTGTGCTTTAGCAGAGAGGACAGGACAGAGGGAAGTGGGCTTCCCAGGGCAGTTCTCAGGGTGACTGATGGAAGCAGAATGGAGAAAGTTTAGAAGACATTAAAGGGGCAAAGTCCTAAGCCAATGGGGCTCAGGAGAGCCAAGTTCACAAACAAAAGCAACCATGCAATGGGGTTGTTGGGAGTCTCAGGAGTGGCAGACTCTAGCATGAACATGCTAACTGAAGTCAGAATATCTCAAATGCCTTGGAGGAAAAAATAAAAACCATAGTAAAGGAGGGAAAATCCTAATGTACGGGAAAAAAGCTACAAAACAATCACTATCACCCAAAAGTGCATTTTTTTCTTATAAATATACATTTGGTGGAAATTCTAAAAATTCTGACATCTGTGGGCGCGCCTGGGTGACTCAGTCGGTTGAGCACCTGACTTCGGCTCAGGTCATGATCTCACAATTTGTGAGTTCAAGCCACATGTTGGGCTCTGTGCTGACAGCTCAAAGCCTGGAGCCTGCTTCGGATTCTGTGTCTCCTTCTCTCTCTGCCCCTTCCCCACTTGTGCTCTGTCTCTCTCTGCCTCTCAAAAATAAAATAAAATGTAAAAAAATAAAATAAAATAAAAAAATTCTGACATCTGTGAAGAAGTCATGGGAGCTATTCTCCTGTAGCTCCAAAGTGGTTGCTCATTCTGAATACAGGTTTGCTTTCAAAATAATGAATAATAAAATCTGCATCTGAAAATAAGTTTGGCTCTAATTCTCTCAGAAAAGACTGTACTATATGAGTTTGTACAGCTATCATCGGCACCAGGACCTTTTAAGTTAATATAGTAGCAATAACGTTAACCCTGTCTAATGTCTATTTCATAGTTACAGGAGCAGCAGCCATCATTCTCATGAGCTCCCATAAGCCAAGCACTTGAACATGTGCTTTTTTTAAATTTTTTTTTTAATGTTTATTTATTTTTGAGAGGGAGAGAGACAGAGTGTGAGCAGGGGAGGGGCAAAGAGAGAAGGAGACACAGAATCTTAAGTAGGCTCCGGGCTCTGAGCTGTCTGCATAGAGCCTGACGCGGGGCTCAAACTCATGAACCGTGAGATCATTACCTGAGCTGAAGTTGGATGCTTAAGCAACTGAGCCACCCAGGTGCCCCTTGAATATGCACTTTTTATACCACAGCTCAATAAATACTCCTAACGCCTTTCTACAATGGCGCCCCTCATTCAACAGAAGAAGAAACTCAGTGACGTTGAGCTAGAATTTAAGAGAATTTTTTTACTTCAAAGTCTATCTTTTCTCTTTCAAATAGTATTTCACTGAAAGTCTGCTTTAACTGTTATAAATTGGATAACTATAGGAAAAGGAAGTGCGTGTGATCCCCCCCAGAAAGACAAGAAATGAAAACAAATCTATTACTTGCAGCAAGGTACCCTACTCCCAGGAATGAGCTTGGAAATCAACATAACCCCAAAAGTATTCAGATCTTGATCAACATTTTACTCTCTGATTTCCAAGTCATTTCTGCAGGTGCTTTCACCTTTAGGATGCCCTTCTGAAGTGAGCTATAAGAAAATTACTAAAGCAGAACCCCCTGGAAACGTTAATTTTTTTTTTTTTTGCAAGAGATTCTAGTATTTTCTGGTGCAGTGCTGCCACCGTGTGGAACAACTTCTGAAACAGTGCAACAAAATACCCTCCAGAGCAGAAGAGGACTCAAGCATCAGAGTAAGGAGCTTGAGAGGATTTCCACAGTAAAACAGGTCTCAGATAATTAAAGGCCTTCATATATTCAAAATTTTAACCATTTTGAGACAATAAAACAGTTCTAAATGTGTACGTGTGAATACACACATTTAAATTCTATTATAGACATACCTCTATGAAGACAGTGACCAATAACGGGTATTGGGACTCAGAACTAGGTTAGAATCCTGGCTATATTACCACTAGCTGTAGGACTCTGGGATAATTTCCCGAGTGTACACTTCTTGATCTCAACATGGAATAACCTCTACTGCATTGGGAAGATAAGAGAACGAAGCAATAAATCGTAAGTAAAAGCATGTATCTGGCATAGAATGCATTTAAGTTTAAATTTCCCTTTTCCTAAGAATGTATGGTCATCAGAATCCTTTGGAATCTCTCAGATGTTTGAGCTATTAAACCTTACATTCATGTACTCACCTGTTGCCTATCAACAGTATTTGACCCAGCTGATAAAAAAGGAAAATCAGTGGTCTAAATGCCGGTTGTAATACTTTTTGGCAAAAAGCAGGACATCGATTGAGATGAAAAGTATGGGTTCGAGATCAAAGGTAGGCATGTGTGTCTGTTGGCTATCTTAACACAAACTTTTCAGTTCTTCACTAAAACAAGCATGAAGAGCTCAAAAAATGATTTGAATAAGAGTATGTAAAACAAGACCAGAACAAGAGTAAGGCAAGTAAGGCACAAGCTTAAGGAGACACTCCACTTTCAGGCTTCTGCAGGTATGGAGTTGGCACCTGAATGTGAGTACCATTTTAAATTTTGCACCCTGTGAGCCTTGCTAGCACTCCATTGAACAATATCAAGGGAAAAGTTCTGCTACTGAGAAATGTGACGAGAATCAAAAAGATTTTCTATTTAGAGAGCGATAGGTCCAATGATAATTAATGCTGACACCTGCTCTAGGAAAATCGGCAATAAAGACACAGTAAACAAAAGTGGCTCCTGAAAGTTTCTCAAAATCTACCAGGTGACCTTAAATTTTCTCTAAATGTTTCCTCAAAGGTAACTTGTGAAAATCCCCTGAAATCACCTCCTGATAAGCTGTAGTAAAAACAGATTAGGAGATTTTATTAAGAGTATTATAGTTTAATATAATGTTATATTAAATTCAAACAGAGACCCACTGATGTGTTGCCTGTTTATATTACTTATATAGGTAGGTATGACATGGGGGAAAACAGGTAAAACAAGCCTAGCACATGCTGATAATTACCGAATCTGATGATGGTAAATGGATTCATTTCACTTATCTCATTTTCATTTAGTCACTTTAATTTTGAATATGTTTGAAAATTCCCATAATATAAAGTATAAATAAATAAATAAATGGCATACATGTTACTTGAGAGTAGGATCTGGCCAAAACCAGCCCTTCCTCCATAATGAAAACTTAAAATAAGTTAAATTAGGCTTGTTCCAGAATCATTCCACCCTCTCAACTGATCTGGATAAAGTTTTAAGTTCTAAGTGCTTGGGTACAAAAAAAAGAAAAGAGCAGAAAAAAGAAAAAGCAAGCCTTTACTAAACCATCAGTTACTCCCTATCCCTAATCATCTAATTTTGTAGGTTCTACTTTGAAGAATTTACATTAGTGTAAAAATGCCTTTTTCTCCCCAAAATGGAATTGCCTAAATGAGTTAGAATTCATTTTCACCTCACTCCACTCCACATTCCTAGCCCCACTATTTAACAAGTTTCCATGAGTGCACAATACCCTATTCATCTGGATGCCTGAAACTGGGAGCACGGAAGCCAAATACTTTTCATCTTCTCATTTGTCCTCAGGTAGAAAATTTCCAGTACAGCTGCTCAGAGTAACCGTGACTCAGAAACAACACTAAAATACAACTTAGGACCAACTACACAGTCTATAACATAGATACTAATGCCTTGTAAATTTCTTTTTTTTTTTTTTTTTTTTTTAAACTTATTTAAGGGAGAGCACACATGCAGGACAGGGGCAGAGAGAATCCCAAGCAGGCTCTGAACTGTCAGCGCAGGGCCTAACATGGGGCTCAAACCCACGAACCGTGATATCACATGACCTGAGCCAAAATCAAGAGCTGGACGCTCAACCAACTGAGGCACCCAGACGCCCCTATAAATTTCTTCCTGTATGGAATAAAAAAAAGCGGGGGAGAAGTCACATGATCTTACTTGAGGTGGAAAAAAGGAAAGGCTGAATCTTCTTACTGATGGTGACATCCTATCAGAAGTCATAGTTTAAGCACATCCATATCTGCACCCACTTCTGTACCTAGAAGGTTGCTAAAAAGATTCCTGATGATAGTAAGTACCATAGTACCCTAAAAAAAAGTGGGGCTTGCTTCATCCTTTGACCTTGATACTAAACTTGAAGGAGAATAAACAGAAGCCAAGGCTATTCAAAGAATAAGATGAACCAAATGAAATATCAAAGCAGAGATCTGAGTGGGTAATTTGCAAGTGAGAGGCAATGTCTATTTCAAGGCAAATTCCAGAAAGTTCAACAACAAGAAAAATATTCAAAGATTACTCATTTGATTAACTCACAATTATTCACCTCTAAGTAAATATTGTATTGGGCAAAAAGGGGAGAAAAGGTGGCCATATTCCTTCATCTTCTCAGCAATGATACTTTGACCAATCATTGAATTCAAATGAGCTCCAGTAACCAGCAGACTCAACATACCACTTGGGACTTTCTCCCCTTCATTATATGGACAAAGTTAAAAATGTTAATATGAGAAATAAAAGTACTCCAAACTTTAAGGTGTTAAGTTGTTTTCCAGCTCCTAAATGTTTAAAGGTTTTTTTTGGTTAAGTTTATTTATTTATTTATTGAGAGAGAGAAAGAGAGAGAACGCATGCACAAACAAGCATAAGCGTGGGAGGGGCAGATAGAGAGGGAGAGAAAGAATCCCAAGCAGGCTCTGCACCATCAGCACAGAGTCTGATGTGGGGCTCGAGCTCACCAACCTGTGAGATCATGACCTGAGCTGAAACCAAGAGTCTGACGCTCAACCGACTGAGCCACCCAGGCACTCCTAGCTACCAAATGTTTAAAACGTTAGTTGTCAAAAGAGAATCTTGTCCTAGAATTTTCCTGTAGAAGAATGCATAAAAATCACTAAGCAATAAATATAACTTTGTTTCTACTGCCACAATGCTAGAAAAGACCACAAACATCTGAAGAAATCATCTTTAAAAAACTGCTATCAATTTAAGGTAAAATCCTCTTAAAAAAATGATGAAAGGACCGGTTGCTGAGCAAATACAGGGATAGGTACGATGCAAAGGTTTGCTTTAAGACCCTGGTATTTTAGTAGTTGGTTTTCACCTCAGAAACACCTACAGTGTGAGACAGATAATCTGAGGGACACACAGAATTCATACTTCCCATAGCTAACCTAGGTTTCAATGTCCCAAACATAAGATTTGTTTTAAACATGCTTTTTTAAAAGGGACCCATTTTAAGCACTATTCTCTTTATAAAAGCAGAAGTTTGTTACCATTGGATTTGAATCTGCTATGAGATCCCGCAAAGAATCCAGAAATCCCTGATCCTCTACCATTTGGGCATTGATATCATGGAGTTTTGCCACACAGACTGCTGCTGTTTTCCGAACATAGGGATCTTCATCCTTCAAACACTTGCGGAGGGGCTCACACAGATATTCTGTAATCTTGTCCACCCGGATGCACCCCATGGTCCTGACTGCCAAGGCCCGAATGAGAGGATTAGGATCTTCACAGTCCTTTAAAAAAAAAAAAAAAAAAAAAAAAAAAAAATCATTGACAACTGTAGGTGTACATGGTAACTAAAAGTAAAGTCTAGTTTATACAAACCACAAAAAAATATTTCCTTAATGTAAGCTTCCAGTCACATTCTATATCAGAACATAAATCATCCCATGCTATTGTTTCCTAAGTACAAACCTTAGTTGCCTATTTAAGAGTTTAGCTTAGAAAATCATTTAATTGTTTTATAAACACAGTGAAGAAATGCCCAGAAGGGCAGCACCTTAGTGAGCTGGTAATACCATCCCCATGGCTATTAGTGGACCTGCCTTAACAATAGGAAAAAAATGAGGAATTGAAAAGATGTGTTCCACTCCAGAGCCAGTCTGCAAGTATCAAGTAGAGAGAAAATAGGTTGGGACTTTCTGGGGCCTACAGCCAAGAAAGCAAAGGAGAGAGAAACTGGTTTGGGCCTGCCCCAAGTTCCTGGAGTTAAGCAGCAGAGAGAGCCCTCCAAGATCCCAATTAACATACATTCTCCTTTTTTTTTTTCCCCCAAATGAGGGACTTATTTACTTATTTATTTTTAAGTGAACTCTACACCCAACATGGGGCTCAAACTCATGGACCCAAGTTCAAGAGTTGCATATTCTACCAACTGAGCCAGCCAGGCACTCCTACATTCTCCTTTATTAGCAAATGCTTCCAAATACAGTACAAATAGAATACTCCTTAAATTGCACTATGCTAAAAAATTTCTTTAAACACTCTAAACCTTGTATACACCAAAGTACAAAACAAGTAAACTAAATTATCTTTCCAATGATGTAGTCCACCTATGAACCACCAGACAGAATGTTATGTTCTCTGATTTTGTACAATGTAGCTAAACACAGGTAAAGAACAAAAATTCCATAAGAAAGAAAGCATATAGTTTATTTTTCAGAACAGTTTAATAAAAGCTAATTTTAGAAATACTGTCTTTTTTTTAATGCAGACTAAATTCCCAACAAAGGGGAAAAAACAGCAAAAAACCATATATATATATATATATATATATATATATATATATATACATACATATATATAAAATATTAAAATATGTACTTTTTAATAGGTACAGCCTCATTATGTCCATCAAATCTAATGATAGGAAAACTATGACTGCATGTTTAATAATAAGAAATTTCTTAATGGTCAATTTTTTAAGATGTGAAAATTGTAGTTATGTTTAAAAAAGAGATCTTATTCTGACAAATGTAAGGATGAAATTATTTTTCATCTTTATCATGTTTGGGATTTACGTTAAAATTATCTAGTAGGAAAATGAGGAGGAGTCAGGAAAACATGTATGGGAGAATAAATAAAACACGACTGGTCATGGGTTATTAACTACTGCAACTACAAGATGGGTAGGAATTTATAATACGATTTCCTCTACTTCATTATGTTTGAAAGTTTCCATAATAAAAAAATTAATCCAGTGTTAAGACCTATTAAGTAAGACAAAACAGAGGTAGTAGTTCCTGTGGTTTCTACTACTTCTAACTCATAAGCATAATTTTTACAAAGAGAAACTAGATAAAGCCCAGGTTACTGAAACTGCAATGATATACCTAAGCTTTGTCAGCCTGGGTAGGTAAAACATTAAGGCTTCTTCACCTGCTTTTCTTCTTCCATCTGGCAAGGACACCAAGACCAGCTAACTGAAAGCTCTCCATATGGTCTGAATTGGATGACAAATGCTGGCATAAAGAAGGCTTAAAAACACGAACATTCCTAGTCAGTGCCAGTACTTCTCCAGAGGCCCTCTTTTGGAACAGAGGTTGCTTATTTGCAATGCAGACATTAACTATATCAAGAAACACTTCTAAAAAGGTTACTTGAGACAGAAGAGACTGGTCTTGAGTCCCTGGGGGAAATGTTACCTTCACAAAGCTGTTGACAGCCATGATGGCCATGTCTGGCTGACTCTTGGCGTAGTTCATCAAATAAAGGTACACGAGCTTCTTTAATTCCAGATTGTCGGTTTGCATACAGTTCACTACATCTGGAAAGAGAGAGCTAAGAGGAGAAAAGAGAAAAGAAAAATGAAAAGATGTTGGTGTCAAGCCAATGGATAGAACCTGAAGAAATGGCCTTATTTTACAAAGTGATCTGATGCAAGGACAAATGTCCCCACAGCAATAATAATTATCTCACTGAGATGAATTTCTAAAGAAACTATAACCCTGGGTCTCAAGAAAGTCTCTAAAAATAGAGTTTTTACGAAACTTTTCATTACAAAAATTCCTAACAAATAGAAACAGCAGTATAATGAACCCAATATATCCATCACCCAGCTATAAACAAGTATTAATACATGTCCTCAATCCATTCTCCTTCCCTCCCTGCCCCTATCCCATCTAGTTGCTCTGGATTATTTTTAACCAAATCCTAGACATCATATAATTTCACATATAATATTTTAGGACATACCTTTTAGAAATGTTGCTTTTAATTTTTTTTTTTTTTTTTTTAACGTTTACTCCCTTTTTGAGAGACAGAGACAGAGTGTGAGCAGGGCAGGGGGCAGAGAGAGGGAGACACAGAATCCGAAGCAGGCTCCAGGCTCTGAGCTGTCAGCACACAGCCCGACACGGGGCTTGAACTCACAAACTGTGAGATCATGACCCGAGCCAAAGTCAGACACTTAACCAACTGAGCCACCCAGGCACCCCTGGAATGTTGCTTTTAAAAAAACAGTCTTTATCACATATACAAATTAATAGTAATTCTACATATCAATTCATTGTAGGTTCAACGCACTATGGTTGCTATATTTTTTAAATGTTCATATTCTTCTATCCCTGGCTAGTGAGAACTTACTCAGTTCGCTTCTGAGTCCCTGGGATGTGACCCTGTATTTTCACCAGTTTCCTTGCTTTCTGGTAGGACATGATGTTCCATCCAGGATCACTTGGTTCATTTCTAATCTTACAATTAAAATCAGTCATTTTTCTAAGACGTCCTGATTCCCTTCTAGTGGAATTTATTTCTTTTTTTTTTCTTTAGTTTATTTGAGAGAAAGAGCAAGCGAGCACGTACAAGTGGGGAAGGGGCACAGAGAGAGGGAGAGAGACAATCCCAAGCAGGCTCCATGCTGTCAGTGCAGAGCCCGACAAGAGGCTCGATCCCACGAACTATTGAGATCATGACCTTAACCCCAAATCAAGAATCAGACGCTTAACCAACTGAGCGACTCAGGTGCCCCTATTTCTTTATTCTTAATATTACGTATTCAGACAATGAAAACGAGTTTCCTCAAATATAAAAGGAGTTTACACTTTTTCCAAGTTCAAGTCATTTCATGATTTACTACTTTCCTGTAAAGCCAAAGGAAAGTGGCATCATTAGTTTAGAAGGTGAGCTTATTGGATTTTAACATATAAGCTCTATTTTTAAAATATAGGTGAACTATAATTTTATGAGTGATTAGCAATTAAACTTCCCCTTAAAGCTTTATCAAAGTACTGTAAAACTTCTAAATACTTCTGAACATCTTACTACAAGTACACAGAAAGCAAATGTCAGTATATTTCTACAAAAAGGAGAATGGCTGAAATAACTGGTCACATGGTACAGCTCCTGGACACACACACACACACACAATAAGCAGAAAGAGTTATTTACAGAAAGGAAGATGGACAGCAAAGTCAAAGAATCCACCTTATCTCCAACGAACCAATGACTTCTGCTCTGAAAGGCAAACTGTTTAATCTGAATATACATACCTAGTTTCAAGCACATGTAGATACTCAACAAACACTAATTAACATTCCCCCAAAATGAATGTTCTTTCCATTTCTTAGAATAACTCATGGGCAAAACAACTAAAAACTGACAAACAAATGTGACACATTAACCAACAGTAAATTTAAGATCCTGAGTAATTTAATTCCAACAACCTGCCCAAGATCAAAAAGATCTTGGTCAAAAACAAAGTTCTAGAGGTAAAAACTGTTAAGTATCAACCTATAAAGTTAGAAAGTTGATTTTTCCAATATGGTAGCCACTGGTCATATGTAGCTACTCACTGGCAGTGTGGCTAGTCTGAACTATGATGTGAAGTGTATATATATATATATGAGATATATATACATACGAGATATATATATGTATATATATACACACGCACATATACATATACACATACGTATATATTTATGTATATATAAAATACACATTGGATCTTGAAGACTTAGTATGAAAAATATAATGTAAATTACCTCATTAATAATTTTTATTATTTTTAAATTTCATATTGGAATGATACTCGATATACTGTTAAATAAAATATATTATTAGAATTTCATCTATGTTTTATTTTAACTTGGCTATCAGAAAACTTTAAATCATATATGGGGCTCACATTGTATTTCTTTCTCACAGCACTGAACGTGAAGTTACTTGGAGGGGAGAATGAAATATGATAACCTATGAATAGCTCAGCTCTATTTATTCTGCCTCTTTGAGCTATCTAGGCACGGCACAAATCCCATCTCCTCCGAGAAGTGTTCTTCAACTATTCCTATTTACATGTATCTCTCTTTTGTAGAACTCTTATTGCCTTTAATGTATACTCTAGTTCCTAATAATAAAATCGTATTTTATTACTCCCTAAGTTTTCAGATTTTGGGTCTCTTCAACTAGATAGTAAATACAATGAAGGCCAAAAGATATCTACTATCATTTTGTTTAAACTATGATATGTGGGGCGCCAGGGTAGCTCAGTCAATTGAGTGTTCAAATTCTTGATTTTGGCTCAGGTCATGATCTCACGGTTCATGGTTTCGAGCCCTGCATCGGACTCTCCACTCTCACTGCAGAGCCTGCTCTGACTCCTCTATCTCCCTCTCTCTCTGCCCCTCCTCAGCTTGCATGCATGTGCATACGCTTTCAAAAATAAAACACTAAAAAAAGTTCTAAAATAACAAATGCATTTCATATTAACATATCACTTTAAAGCAAAAAAATTTGTATTTTTTAAAAAATTAAGACGATATTGTTTTACATGTTGCAAATCTCTTTAATGTCTAGTTTAAGCAATGACAGCTATATTTGCTCCTGCATTCAACCTGTTGTAGAATGTTGGTTTTTTTGTTGTTGTTGTTAAGCAATGACCTCATATTTGCTCCTGCATTCAACCTGTTGTAGAATGTTGGGTTTGTTTTTTTTTTTTTTTTGTTAAGTTAATTTATTTATTTTGAGAGAATGTGAGTGGGGAGCAGAGAGAGGGAGACAGAATAACAAGCAGGTTCCACACACTGTCAGCACAGAGCCCGATGTGAGGGTTGAACTCACAAACCGTGAGATCATGACCTGACCAAAATCAAGAGTTGCACACCTAACCGCCTGAGCCACCCAGGCACCCCTGTAGAATGTTGTTTTGACTGAAGTGTAAGAAGCAAATCATACACATATATTAATTGGAAAAGAGAGGAGTATTTTAACAGCTTTTTCAGATAACTGGATATTCTTTGATACATTGAAGCTAGACAAAGGCTTTTTCTCTTTTGTCTTTTTCAGCACACACATTAATCAGCTTAAAAGTCAGCTACAATGTGGAATCTGAAACCATATCAAACTTTTTAAACTTGCTTGCTATAAGATCTATCTTCTTTCACTTAATGTGAATGGATCTTTTACCCATGGATACTTCTATGATCTATGCACTGGTCATTTAGAAAATATTGGTTGAGGGGCGCCTGGGTGGCGCAGTCGGTTAAGCCTCCGACTTCAGCCAGGTCACGATCTCGCGGTCTGTGAGTTCGAGCCCCGCGTCGGGCTCTGGGCTGATGGCTCAGAGCCTGGAGCCTGTTTCCGATTCTGTGTCTCCCTCTCTCTCTGCCCCTCCCCCTTTCATGCTCTGTCTCTCTCTGTCCCAAAAATAAATAAAAAACATTGAAAAAAAAAAATTTAAAAAAAAAAAAAAAAAAAAGAAAATATTGGTTGAGTTATGCAGATCCTCCCAATGACACATTTCATCAGAGAACAGTAAATAATACATTAATTCATTTCACCACCAATCTCATCAGAAAAGTCTCTAAGTATTGGGATGCTGTCAAGCTCATAATGAGAGATACAAGTTTTCCAACAATCTAATTTTTACTTTAAAGCTCAAAATGGATCTGTCAATTTTTTTCTCTAGAAGTGACAGGTTCACTTTGTTCATTTTTGATAAAATGTCTCCCAAATACTGAAGATCTGATTAACTATAATTTGTCTGTCAATCATTCTTTTACTTAAAAATGGTATTCCCAGTTCAAACAATCGGCTTTTTTCCAGGTCAACCAATCACACTATGTTATGCAGAAGTGCTTTATGCATAATTGCTATTTTATCGCATGGAATATTAAAAAGACCTGACTCATATTTCAAGGCTTAATAAAATACACTTTTAATGCTTCAATGAAGAATAGCCCTAAGTGAAACTGCCCTTTTTCCTGGAAGTAAGTGGTGATGAAGAATACAATGACTACTATCACAGTTTGGCACTGCTACCTTGATTTGCACTAAGGCATCAGCAGTGCAAATGTCAACACAGTGAAAAGGCAAATAACACCTAAGTATTACTATAATAGCCTTGACCTCATAAATCCCCCGAAAGGATTTTGGGAATCCTCAGGGGCTTGCGGATAATCTGTACCTATTTCCAAATGGTCTGGCTGCATTACGGGGAGAGCAGAGAGGGTGAGAAAACAGACTTTGTTAACGTTGATTTTCATCTTGAATTCAGCAACTGATTCTAGAGTTGTAGAGTTAAGAACATTGGCTCGAGCCAATTAAAGAACATATGAGCTTCTGCTTCTCGGTACATTTTTATCATCTCCTAAAACTACTTCAGCAACAGATCTGTAACTGTGCCAGCTCTCAGGAGGTTTTATGCTAGATCTGGACGCAAGAAAATCAAACTGGTTTCATTCTTCAAAAAAAAGTCACAGAGTTCACGTAAAAGCAACTATACTTCCTTGTGATTTTCAGTGGGACAAACCCATTCTTATAGGTTCTTTGTTTACAACAGTTAAATGAAAAGCAGTAAAAGCCATAAAATAGGGTATGGGTCTAAAGTGACCAACAGCAGGAGTGATGACCCTTACCTAACATCCTTCCCCACAGTCATGGCAGCAATCACCTTCTTCACAGCCTCCTTCCTCTTTTCTTTCTTTTCATTGTTGAGTTCAGCCTTCAATTCAAAGATTTCTCCTACAAGAAAAGAGAACAAATTGGTAAGATCCTAGGACCAGAAAACTAGAGCAAAATACTACACTCTGTAATAAATAACATGACAGGTGACCAGAGACAGGGCAGCAACTGAAGTAGAGGATTTAAAAATTACAGGATAGGTACAATTCAAATCCCTAGAATATTAATTGACCATTGATAAAGATACCATCATTTAGGTTATGCCAGAGAGGAAGCTGCAATCCGGATCTTAGAAGTGTGGGAGTGGGGAAAAAGCAAATCTCATATCTTACTACACAGGGGAGAGAACGGCGTCTGAGGGATGATCTTCCATCAGAATTTCAAGGTCCCAAGGGAAACAATAAATGTAGGCACGGGAACAGGTTCACAAATCTGTTTTCAAGCCAAAGAGACACTAGATATCAGCTCATTCACCCACTCTCAACTTCACAGATAAAGAACTAAGGCTCAAAGATCAGAGTGAGTCAGTGACAGAGCTGCCCTTAGAACTGTGTCTCCTGACTGCTGAATCCAGAGGTTTTCAACCTTGGCTAGACACTAAACTACTTGGGAGGTATTCAAAAATAATAACGGGCTGCCTGTGTGGCTCAGTCGGTTGGGCGTCCAACTTCAGTTCAAGTCATGATCTCGCAGTCTGTGAGTTTGAGCTCCACATCAGGCTCTGTGCTGACAGCTCAGAGCCTGGAGCCTGCTCCAGACCGTGTCTCCCTCTCCCTCTGTCCCTCTCCTACTCACTTGTGTGTGCATACATGCGCTCTCTCACAAATAAATAAGCACTAAAAAAATAAAAATAAATAAAAATAACAATGCTCAGGCTCTATTCTGGGGCAAATAAATCAGCATGTCAAACAGAACTCTTAGGTTCATATTTTTTAAAGTTTCTCCAAGTGATTCTTTTTTTTTTTTTTTAAGTTTATTTTTGACAGAGCAAGCGAGTGAGCATGAGCTAGGGAGGGGCAGAGAGAGAGGGAGACACAGAATCCAAAGCAGGCTCCAGGCTGTCAGCACAGAGCCTGACGTGGGGCTTGAACTCACGAACCGTGAGATCGTGACCTGGGCCGAAGTCAGACGCTCAACCGACTGAGCCACCCAGGTGCCCCTCTCCAAGTGATTTTAATGCACAACCAGGGCTGAGAATCACTGCTCTAATTAGCACTTTAAGAAGCTGACAGGCTTTAAAGGCCCCATCCTATTCAACTGATCTAACAAAAATGATAATCTTGAAGCTTCAAGAATGGTACAAACCAGAACCATTTCTAAAGGCACAATCCTGAATGAGTACTCAGGCCCCACACTGGGAAATGCCAGGGATATCATCACTATCTTAAGGACCAGGCTCACCTATCTTCAGAAAACTGGCGCTGAAAGAAAAGGTAACAATCTTCCACCGGTTTTAAAAGAAAGAAGAGGGGCGCCTGGGTGGCGCAGTCGGTTAAGCGTCCGACTTCAGCCAGGTCACGATCTCGCGGTCTGTGAGTTCGAGCCCCGCGTCAGGCTCTGGGCTGATGGCTCGGAGCCTGGAGCCTGTTTCCAATTCTGTGTGTCTCCCTCTCTCTCTGCCCCTCCCCCGTTCATGCTCTGTCTCTCTCTGTCCCAAAAATAAATAAAAAACGTTGAAAAAAAAAATTAAAAAAAAAAAAATAAAAAAAAAATAAATAAATAAAAGAAAGAAGAAAATATACCACTAAGCCTATGAAAGAGAAATTGGCTACTCCCCGTTCAACCTTCCATCTGTACTCTTAAACTCTTCAACAACACTGCCTCATTTTCCTCCATTTCTAGGACTGTGCTTGATGTTCATTTTAACCAGACTTCATTCATCAGTACAGAAACAGTGGGGACAGCAAATTCTGTGATCTATTAAAGCCTCTCAATGGGAAGGATGAAACTGGTAAGAAACATAAAAGTTGACCACTAAAAAGGCTTGTGACATTAAAATCCACTACCAACAAGGCAAACAGATTAATGCTACAAAAATCAGCTTTATTTAATCAACAACTGCAAAAATAGCAGTCAGGAAAGCTGGGCCCTTTAGAGTCATGCTCCTCTCCATCAAGTCCTCAGCTGCCAAATCCAGCTCTCAGGGTTCCCATCATTTACTTCTAGGAACAGTAAAGGACAAGCCACAGGGTTTCAAAAGTCTGAACTGTGAATAGCAGCAGGAGCTGAAGGATCAAAACAGGATGTAACTGAAACTATTCCAATCCTAGCATAAACTTAAAGAATATGTTCCAGTGGCAGCTCTGGTGGGTGTTGCAGGAAGTAAAAGGAACACAGTCTATCCATTTTTTAAAATGTGGTATTTACCCAGCCGTGATTCAATCTGTAGGTCTCAAACTTTTACAAATCCCTGAATAAAAAAAGGTTACCAGGACTCATTACAAAAGAAGGTTTGAAGAGTTAGGGGAGTTTTTTAATTATACATTTTTATGTCAACATAGACAATACCTTGGTCATAAAGCACACAAAATGTTAACAAAAGAAGAAATAAATACCATTTCAGAATGGTAAGACAATCAGAAAAAAAGCTGATAATTAATGACAAAGTGCTAATAGTTTTTGTGAAGTATAGAAAATAAAGAGAGGGAAGAAGTTGGGTGAGAGCCCAAGAGGGCACAAAGTATCTCATACATACAAGTTCTTCTATTTTTCTCTTCCTCCTCCCACTAATCAAATCTACCAACCACTGCTAACAGCCAGCAATGGTTCTCAATCGTGGCTACACAGGAGAAAAATGTGGGGTGCTTAAAAAAATCCCCACACCCAGGCCATAGGCCAGACCAATGAAGTCAGGGTATCTCAGGTGGAGGGTCCTAGATATTAGTATTGTTCTACACTTCTCTGAGAAATTCCAATGTGTAGGAAAGATTGAAAGTCACGGACTAGCAGTTGATAAAATTAAGAAACTCACTATGTAGTTCTCTGTATTGTAATAGAAGAGTTTGTTTACCCTGACATAACTCCAAATGACCAGAAGAGGCCAGATATGCTTGCACTTTCCTGAAAACAGCGTATCAAGCAGATATGCTGTTTGCTCACTCTAGACCACCACAGTGTGCCCTCCTATTTTAAAATTAAAAAACAAAACAAAACAAAACAAAAACATTTTTTCAGGGGCACCAGGCTCAGTCAGTTAGGCATCTGGCTCTTGATTTTGGCTCAGGTAAGGATCTCAGGGTTTGTGAGATTGAGCCCCAGGTCGAGTCTGCGCTGACAGTGCAAAGCCTGCTTGGGATTCTCGCTCTCCCTCTCTCAATAGAAAAAAAAAAAAAAATAATAATTTCAATCTTAAAAGCTGCAAGAGTCTCCAATTGTTAACATTGTGCCACATTTGCTTTATCATATGTTCTATATATTTACATGTTTCTTCCTGAATAATAGTAAACAATAATAGTAAACTGCAGCCATCCTGTCTCTTTAGTTCTAAGTACATCAATGTACAATTTCCAAAAATGATTATCTTATATAACCATAATGCTATGATCAAAATCAGGAAATTCAACACTGACACATCATCATCATCTAATCTATGGACTCAACTCAAAAGTTTTGATAACCTCCTTCATAGTAATTTTACCACCATCCCCCCTCAGGCCAGGATCCAATGATCACTATGTTATATTTTAGTATAGTATCTCTTTAGTCTTCTTTAATCTGAAACAGTTCCTTAGCCTTTGTCTTTCATGATAATGACATTTATTAAAGGTTTAGGCCAGGTATTTTACAGAATGCCCTCGGTACGGGGTTTATCATGGATGTTCCCTCATGATTACATTGAGGTTATGCATTTTGACAGGCATAATTCTTACGGGATGGTATGTTTTTCTCAGTGAATGACATCAAGAGGCAAATAATGTTAATGCATCCCATTATAGGTGATGTTAACATCAACTATGTGGTTAAGTTGGTAAATACCAAGTCCTGACCCTGTAAAGTTACTATTTTTTCCTTTGTGATTAGTAATTTGTGAAGGGAAACTTCAAGACTATTTAAATATCTTGTTCCTCATCAAGCTTTCACCTGGTAGTTGTTTTAGTATTCATCGATGACTCTTACCTAAATCAGTTAAAACTATGATTTATGTGTGTATATGTTATTCAGTGGGTTATAATCTACTACTATGGTAATTTTTTTTTTTTTAATATTTACTTTTGAGACAGAGAGTGAGTAAGTGAGCAGGAGAGGGGCAGAGAGAGAGAGGGAGAGAGAGAATCTCAAGCATGATCCACACTGTCAGTGCAGAGCCCAATGTAGGGCTCGAACTCACAAACCTTGAGATCATGACCTAAGCCAAAATCAAGAGTTGGACACTTAACTGACTGAATCACCCAGGTGCCCCTAATGATCACTTTTTTTAATGCTCAAATTATCTCAAATTTGGCAAGTGGAAGCCCCTTCAAACCATGCTGCTCCTTGATATGTCCCATCAATTTTTTTTTTGCTTTCTGGCATAAGATGTTCATGTTCATCTTGTACTTTCCCTTGATGCACCCTGGAATCAGTTATTTCTCCAAAAAGTCCTGATTCCTTTTCCAAAGAGTCCCGATTCCTTTTAGTTGGAAATGATTTTTAGAAACCAAAGGGTATTCAGTGTCCTTTGCATCTACTCTGACTTGAAAGAAATTAGGATATTTAATCAGAAACTCCATAGTGTTATGGGGCGCTTGGGTGGCTCAGTCAGTTAAGCATCAGACTTCGGCTCAGGTCATGATCTCAAGGTTCATGAGTTTGAGCCCTGCGTCAGGCTCTGTGCTGACAGCTCAGAGAGCCTGGAGCCTGCTTCGGATCCATGTCTCCCTCTCTCTCTGCCCTTTCCCTACTTGCGCTCTGTCTCTTGCAGAAAAGAAACTCCACAGTGGACACTCAATAAATATTTTCGGAATAAATACACGCAATGAATCAGACAAGATAGAAGGACCCTTGGTTCTTCAAGACTAAACTTAGTTAAATCTGAAGACAGTCAGGAGGCCGAGGCCAGTAAATTACAATGGAAACAAGAAAGATAAATTCTGAGGCAGAGAAGTTATATTTCATCCACTGGAAGAGAGGAGAAAAGGTCCATTTGAGGAGAAAAGTTGTTGAGGAATAAGAGGAATGATAGTTGTGTCATGGTTAGAATGCTTCAGTAAATATAAAGACTGCTAAATACAAAGCACAGAATCCTAATCCTGAAGAAAAGTAAATCTCAGCTTCTCAACAACAGGTTGAGAAGAATGAAACCAGTCTGTTTTTGATAGGAGGGCCATCTATCGCACTAGAAATGAGCTATTATTTAGGAACAATTTTACAAAAGATGAGGAGTTTGGATTTTCCCAAGAATCCTTAGTTCCTACCCCACAAATGTAAAAATCAGCATTACATTTCTGATTACAAAGACAATGAGGTTAATAAATTCAAAGCTATTCAAGTAATCCACAGTCTATAACCTAAAAATCATGGAATTGATTCTAAAGGTTCCCTGTTTTAAGTATAAAGAACATATTTAGACAAAGCCCAGATAAAGACTGAGGTAGATCTGGGGCGCCTGGGTGGCTCAGTCAGTTGAGTGTCCGACTTCAGCTCAGGCCATGATCTCACAGCTTGTGGGTTCGAGCCCCGTGTCGCGTTCTGTACTGACAGCTCAGAGCCTGGAGCCTGCTTCGGATTCTGTGTCTCCCTCACTCTCTGCCCCTCCCCCACTGGTGCTCTGTCTCTCTCTCTCTCAAAAATAAAGAAACATTAAAAAAAAATTAAAAGAATGAGGTAGATCTATATGGAGGGATATGAAAATATCAAGTTTCTATGTACTGTTTGCATGAAGTTTGTTAAAGATAAAAATTTTTTAAACATATGTATTAATACTTGCATTTATATGCACAGAAAAAAACTAAGGATACACCCTGAGTTCACCTAAGGAACAAGAATAAGGAGAAAGAGAAATTTCTTTTTTACTTTTTACGTGATCTGTATCGCTTTAATATTTAAAAAAATATTTTTTTTAATGTTTATTTATTATTGAGAGACAGAGACAGAGCATAAGCGTGGGAGGGGCAGAGAGAGGAGGAGACACAGAATCTGAAGCAGGCTCCAGGCTCCGAGCTATCAGCAGAGCCCACAAACTCGGGGCTCAAACCCACAAACCGCAAGATCATGACCTGAGCTGAAGTCGGACGCTCAACCAACTGAGCCACCCAGGTGCCCCTGCTTTAATATTTCCAAGTAAAAACTAAAAGAGAATAAATGTGCAGCTGCTTCCCTTTCTGCCTTCCTCAGACCTACCCATCTTCGACAAATTAAAATTGGATTTCATCCTTTCACCAAAACAGAACCTCCAAGCCAAAATGAAGTGCATCCCAGCTCTATCTATATTTAAAAGCCCATCCTTTAATAATTTATTCAAATACACTTTTCTGTACAAATAGTAGATCCCCAATGAGATAGTCCACAATATGCATGTCTAAAGAGGTCAGAAACATTCTAGGTGGAACAATCTTAAACCACAATTTTTGAAGGAATTCAAACTTAAAAGTTCTTTAATCAAGTTTTCATACTTACCTTTTTTATTGGTTGTGAAGTACTTGGAGTCAGTCATGGTTTTGGATCTTTAATGTGCACCTACAACAAGAGAAAAAAATTCCTTTATCCAAATTATTGATGTCCAGCAAGGAATTCAACTACTTTTAAGAACATTTATAATAATTTCTGTACTCAAAATTGAGTATTTTCTTCCTTACCACCGTTATTGGTGATTCAAGAGATGCAAAGATAATTAAGAATGTAACTCTTGCCTCAAGGAACTGGGGCAAAATAACAGGCTAAATGGAATGGACTGATAATATGAACCTATTATGGCTTTGTAATTTTATCCATAATTATCTCAACACCTCGAAGATCTAAAGCTAGACCTTTTTGTAAATACATCTTCAATTAGGCACTCAAATATTTAAGATAAAAAAAGTTTGTTTTGAAAGATCTCCCAATTACTTTCCATTCAGGAAAATGCGATTTACTCCCTACCTCAAGGGACGTATCCTGAAAACACATATCCTGAAGCAATGTTAAGGTCAAAGTAGAAAGAGAAAACAGTTGTGCCAACCTATTCACTATTACACTTGAGAAAAGGAATCTAAGAAAAAAAAGACTAAATTAATAGGACAATATTCTTTCACAACAAATATCTAGAGGCACCTCATGCATGGATTTTTTTAATTACAGTTTTCATATTTCCAACAATCTACACTTAGCCCAAAAGAATAATATTCCAAAAGAATAACATTCTTCAATAATTCTTTTGTATTCCAAAAGAATAATATCACTTTACAATTAAAAATAAGGCCAGAAAAAAAAAAAGAGAGAGAGAAAGAGAGATTTATTCAGTCACTATTGCATACAAAAGAGAACCAGAACTGGCGTTAAAATTTAAAAGATCACGGATCTCAGCCTCAAGTTTAATACTTCTGTTCCAGTTCCCAGGAAATTAATCCAGCTGACACATGGTTTTACCAGTAAAACAAAAATGGCATGGACTGGTCACATTTCTCCCTAAATAATGAGACAATGTTTTCTGATTTGAGAAACTCAAGACTTCGTCCAAAGTACTTGGTATCTTTAAATGTATTAAAATTTTCTTTTAATAATATCCCTTCTGCACTCAAAAACATGTATCTTCTTCCTTACCATCATCAACAATACTTACTACCAAATTTAGGACTGATGCCTGGCACCTGCTCATTACTGTCATGCCACAACATGAGTGATAATAAATTTGGCAAACTTGAGCAATACCACATATGGCAAACAACAGTAAATATGGAGCAGAGAGAAAAGACCTAAGCACTAAACAAATCGATGTAATTAAGGAAAAGGAAAAAGAGCCAAATAAACATGAAATAATGAAAACAGCCTGGCTCAAATTTGATCTCTAAAATGTGCCACTTGAACAACCTAAAGGAAATTAGACTCAGCTGAGATCTTTCCAAGTGGCTATTATTTACAGTCCTGATCCTTATGCAAGAGCGCTATAGGTTGTATCAGAATTTCACTGAATTGCCTTGTTAAAAGACGCGAGCTAGAACTTACAAACACTATATAATACAGAAATTCCCATTTTAGGGGCACCTGGGTGGCTCAGTCAGTTGAGCGTCTGTCAGTGTGGAGCCTGCTTGGAATTCTCTCTTTACCTCTCTCTGCCCCTCCTCTGCTCATGCTTTCGCGCTTTCTTGCGTGTGCTCTCTCTCAAAATAAGTAAATAAAACTTAAAAAATTGTTTTGAAAAAAAAAAAAAGAAATTCCCGTTTTGATAGTTGTTTAAAAAAAAAATTTTTTTTAACGTTTAATTATTTTTGAGACAGAGAGAGACAGAGCATGAATGGGGGAGGGTCAGAGAGAGAGGGAGACACAGAATCTGAAACAGGCTCCAGGTTCTGAGCGGTCAGCACAGAGCCCGACGCGGGGCTCGAACTCACGGACCACGAGATCATGACCTGAGCCGAAGTCGGACACTCAACCACTGAGCCACCCAGGCGCCCCCCGATAGTTGTTATAATTAAAAATCAACCTGTAACAGGGGCTTGCCTTCTGCAGTATTTTCATAATGCCTTTCTAGAAAAAATTTGAAGAATGTTATAATCATTTAATCCATTTACAATGTACACTAAATTTGAAATGGACAAATTGAAGAAAGGGAGTCCTTCACATAAAAGACCTGGAATAAATCTGAAATTATCACGTAATAACTTACACATAAAAAGAGAGAAACGGCTATACAGAAACGATCACTAGAGCCTAACAGGACAGCCATAGCTCAAGGCCATTATGGCTTAAGATGTTACTATGCCTATTAAGTCCAATAAGATCACCAAAACTTAAAACTTGTTTAGGATTTACAAACAAAATCTGCTTGGAATTTTTCATACTGCTTGTTTTTGCTTTTTAACATTTTATTTATTTTTGAGAGAGAGAGAGAGAGAGCACTCATGCTAACAGCAGAGAGCCCGCTGCAGGGCTTAAACTCACAAATCATGACGGGAGCCAAAGTCAGATGCTTAACCGACAGAGCCATCCAGGTGCCCCCCCCACCCCCCCACCCCCTCGCCCAGTTTTTTTGAAAAGGGGCACAAAAATTGTTGTTTTCTCAAGATCTCATATTCATATACACATATTTAAAAAAAAAATTTTTTTTTAAGTAACCTTCTTGCCCAGCCTGGAGCCTACCAAGGGTCTTGAACTCATGACCCTGAGATCAAGAGCTGAGATCAAAAGTTGGCCGCTTAACTCACTGAGCCACCCAGGCACACCAAACAATATTAAATTCTTTTTTTTTTCTTTTTGAGTTTTCCTTATTTATTTTGAGAGACAGTGTGTGACCATGAGCAGGGGAGGGACAGAGAGTGGGAAAGAGAGAATTCCAAGCAGGCTCTGCACTGTCAGCACAGAGCCTGATGTGGGGCTCGATCCCATGACCCATGAGATCACGACCTGAGCTGAGACCAAGAGTCAACGCTCAACCAACTAAGCCACCCAGGTGCCCCACATATTAAATTCTGAACAGTTTTTTTTTTTTTAATTTTTTTTTTCAACGTTTTTTATTTTATTTTTGGGACAGAGAGAGACAGAGCATGAACGGGGGAGGGGCAGAGAGAGAGGGAGACACAGAATCGGAAACAGGCTCCAGGCTCCGAGCCATCAGCCCGGAGCCTGACGCGGGGCTCGAACTCACGGACCGCGAGATCGTGACCTGGCTGAAGTCGGACGCTTAACCGACTGCGCCACCCAGGCGCCCCTAATTCTGAACAGTTTTAACCACAGTCTGTTAAACATAAAACTAACCTAGTCTGAAGTTCTACCTTTATTAATGACGCACACATTTAACTACCTCCCTTAAATTTCCTTGTCAAGGAATATATTTCCCTATTCGTTGTGAGCACTGTGTTCTTAACTAGAGAATAACATACCCACCCACAAAATTTCAGGGAAGAGAGTCAAGTAATCTTAGGTCCTAAATTAAGAATCTCTGCTCTTAAAGAAAGGAAAAACCTATCACTCTTAGTTCCTGCTGTTGGAAAAAACAGTAATGAAACATCTCTTACCCATACTGGCAGGGACACATTGTATTAAGTCAGTTCCTGCCTTAAGCCAAAAGAAAACTCCAAGAAAAATGAAAATAGTCTAAACAAAAACAAGTGGAAAGAGGTGGTAGTTGCACAACACTGGGATTGTACTACATGTCACTATTCACTTTAAAATGGTTAATTTTGTTATGTGAATTACACTTCAAAAAAATTACATATGTATTTTTTAAAGGAGATAATCACAAGCCAGGGATGAACATAAGCAGATTCTCCAAAATACAAGATGGTGAAAAACGAAGCCTGCATTAGAAGCCAAAGAAAAAGAAGCCAAGATAGAGCTGAAAAAAATAGGGGAAAAAAAATCAAATATTCACTGAAGAGCCTCAAAAACCAAGCTCTTCCCGAAGAAAAAAAAAAAAAAAACAAAAAAAAAAACAAAAAAAAAAAAACACCTTTTTTTTGTTCCTACAGGAGAACTCCAGGAAAAAGCAAAGGCATTATGGAGTTTGAACTCACACTACCTTTCCACCAGATCAAACTCCACAAGTCACTGACTGTTCTGAAGGCCTGTGGTTTGGCCTAGGGATATTGCTGAACAACGAAGCTATCACAGGGAAAGCACACAACCATTCTTACTTGACCTAGCCTGGAGTGTGGTGTCACTGCATTTCAGAGAAAGCTTCCCTGCACAGGATTACATATCTGGATTTAACATAACCTAGTTTCTCCCAAATATAGGTTGTGAAAGACCCTTCTCTTTTTTTTTTTTAATTTTTTTTTTTTTAACGTTTATTTATTATTGAGAGACAGAGCACGAGCAGAGGAGGAGCAGAGAGAGAGGGAGACACAGAATCCGAAGCAGGCTCCAGGCTCCGAGCTGTCAGCAAAGAGCCCGACTTGAACTCACGAACTGTGAGATCATGACCTGAGCCGAAGTCGGTCGCTTAACCGACTGAGCCACCCAGGTGCCCCAAGACCCTTCTCTTCTATTCCTCCCTCCTTACAGTCCCCCTAAAGAAAGTAAGGCCAGAAAAAAATTAATAGGGTCTCAATTTCAAATGGCTCTCTGGGAAATGGCGGCTAACTTAGACTTGGTGAGGCCACTAAGTCCCTTCTTTTCACACAGAGCTGGGCTTTACAGTTTGGTGCTCACAGCAAAAAAAACGGCAGGAGTTAACCTAATTATAGAGCAGAAAGGCCATTCGGCCATCTTTTATTACAAGTGTGAAAGGTGCTGAGATATTTCAATGTCTCAATAATCAGAAATTTCAATGCAAAGATAATAGTGTCTTCCATTATCATTTAGCTCATAAGAAATCATAAGACATCTAATTACAATAGACACAAGATGTGACTTCTACTTAAATACGTCAGACTACCAGTACGCCTGGGTAGCTCAGTCAGCTGAGCATCAGACTTTGGCTCAGGTCGTGATCTTACTCCTGGTTTGTGAGTTCGAGTCCTATATCGGACTTGCTGTCAGCGTGGAGGCCACGTTGGACCCTCTGCCCCCTCTCTCTCTCTGCCCCTCCCCCACTCTCTCTCAAAAATAAACATTAAAAAAATGTCAGACTACAAAGTAATGTGTTAATATTATACAGTAAGAAGTTCAAAAGGTTTACATCCAATTCTTTTTTTTAAGATTTTATTTTTTTTAAGTAATCTCTACACCCAGCATGGGGCAAGAGTAGCATGCCCTACTGAAGCCTGCCAGGCCCCCCTTTACATCCGATTCTTAACTGAAATACCAAAACTCTGGAAAATTTAAGCCTAGAAGTAAAGAAAGAAGTAAAGGAGAACGTATCATATCTAATTCACTCCTTGTCCAGCTTGGGTCAAATCCGTGCATAAAATGTAATATTTTAAAATATGGATAGTGGGGTGCCTGGGTGGCTCAGTTGGTTAAGCGTCCGACTTTTGATTTCAGCTCAGGCCATGATCTCACGGTTTGTGAGTTTGAGCCCCACATCAGGCTCCGCCACTGCGGAGGCTGCTTGGGATTCTCTGTCTCCCTCTCTCTATCTCAAAATACATAAATAACTTAAAAAAAAAAAAAAAAAAACACCTTTTTTTGAATAAATTAAAAAATAAAATAAAATATAGATGTTTAAGGGGAAAAAAAGATGGAAGAACTGGGCTTTCTTGAGTCTGTCTCTTAATTCACAGAATGTTAGCTTTGTGTTAATTTTACCACCCAACTTCCAGCGAGGCTGTCCGCAGAACACGCTATCCTTTTGCTTCGCTGGGAGTTTAAACTGTCAAAATACCTGCAAACAGTTCTCACCTTACCACCACGCTTAGTCATCATTGGAATGTGTTACACGTTTTCTTGTACAGCTGCATCTCCTTCATCTGCTGCTTTCTATTATTATTTTATAAGTGTACCCTGAGGCTAAGCAATACAGGCATACCAAGCAGGTAATTAGTCACTTAAATTGTTCCTCATTGAGACCACCCTCGTGGTCATACGGCCTTTTCTAAACTTACTGTGCTTTACTTCTTTTAAACCACAATGATTAACAGTTTCTGGCATCTAAGACACACTTCTTTTAAAAATCCGTTTAATGAAGCAGCAACACTTTATGTGCTCAGCTCCATAATGAAACAGCCAGGTGAGATCATTAACATCCCCGCCGCCCCCCACCCCCATAGAAGACTGCTCCTAAAACAAACAGCGTGAATAAATTCTTTCGATTCAAAGAATATGGAAATAACAGGCTGTTCCAGTTTCTTTACCTCTGACTTAATCTACAGCCTTTCTCAAACCAGATCATTCCTGCTAAGCCCAGAAAGAAAAAATTCGGGGCTAAGATTTATCCCTACTTGCTTCCCCCACCTCACATCGGGTCTGAACGTTTCTCCTCCCTTCCCCCCAAGTGTCAGGAATTCCTCTTCTGCCCCAGGTGGTCAGGATTCTAGGGATATGTTCCTCCATTACAAGGTGGGAGAGAGGTGTCGCTTATCCTCACATTACGGGAGACGGGAGAGGTTCGCCCATCAATGGACAAACCTGCGGGGGAATCCCTTTCCCCTTCTGCTAAGCTGGACACGTCCCACCTCTGAGTGAAAGACGCCAAGCGGGGAGGAAGGAAGGTTCTCCCCTTTGGCCTCCAGCCTCTACCGGCCACACCCCTGGCCTCTGGCCCCAACCCCCCGACCTCGAACGTATCTTCCCTCAGGTGCCCCCCAACTCCCAGCGGCCACACCCGAGGATTCCCTCGCCCCGCCAGAGCGGTGGAGTCCCTTTCTCCAACCCTCTTCCTCACAACGGTCACACCCGACGGCTCACTTCATACTCAACGGTCACGCTCCTAGGATTTCCTCTTCCCCCCGCCAGTGTCCAAGTCAACCTGGGGTCTCCCCCCAGCAGTGACGGACGCACCCCGAAGTTAGCCGCCTTGAACTCACCGGAGGCAAGGGCGGGGGTGGCGGCAGCAGCCAGAGAGCACGGCCCGAGTGGTGTTGTAATGGTTTCCTGCACGTCACGACTCCTTCTCCAGGTCTAAGCCACTGCGCAAAACCCACTTTGCCAGAGACAAAGATGGTGGACAGGAAACTCTGACGTCAGAGAACCTCGCCGCGCACCGTCATCCCCGCGCGCGGCAGAACCAGTAAAGCGGCGAGCTCTGTCGCCTTGGAGACGGACAGGCTTTCCCCGGAGACTGGATACTGGACCCAAGAGGGAGTTCAGTGGCTATACAGAGGGATGTATTAAACAAACTGTCGTTCTCTGGATTTGTTTCCTCGCACAGTTCTCTAAAAACTCTCCTATAGAAAGGGTGAAATATCCTGTTGGAAAACAGGATGAGATGGCATCGGATCTGAATTTCTGATTTCAAACCCCTGCCTTGAGAATGACTGGGAAAGTTCCTTAATGTCTCCTTAACCTTAGTCTTGTCTGTAAAAAGGAGCCAACAATCTATCTCTTCCTGGCTTGGGAAGTTTCAGTGGGATAAAGTAGGTAAAGCACCTGGCTTGTAATAGGAGTGCTTACACAATAGTAAGTTACTTTTGGAAACCGAGACCTAGAAATCTCTGTACCTGTTTCTTAATTTTGCTGTGAACCTAAAACTGCTTCAAAAATAGTAAGTCTTTAATTTTTTTAAATGTGGAGAGTGAGAGTGCCTGGCGCAGTAGCTGAGGAAACCAAAATGCAAAGGAGACTGCGAAGTAGAAAAGGAGAAGGAAAAGCTGGTGGCTATAACTTTTTAGGATGTTTTTAGAGTTCTATGAAAGTAGGAACATACTAACCTATTCGCTCTTCTATCTCTGCGACCTAGCCCCCCTCCCCTCTCCAAAATTTGTTGAATGTGTAAATGTATGAATGATCAACAGTATCACTTGCTAGAGAGAGGAGGAGGAAGGACTGAAAAGCGTCCAAGGATTTAGCAATGTAAAGGTCATCATTGCTGGGACCGTCAGTAGAAACAGAAGGCAAAAGCCATGCTGCAGAAGTTTGAGGATAATGGAGGTGAGGAAATGAAAACAGGAGTTACAAATAACTCCATAAGAAAATGTGGCTGAAAAGAGAAGATATATAGGATATTGGAAAGAGAGAATAGTGAGGATTTTTTTAAGTTCTATATTGATACATTTTCTTTTTTTTTATTTTATTTTATTTTATTTTTTTATTAATATATGAAATTTATTGTCAAATTGGTTTCCATACGACACCCAGTGCTCATCCCAAAAGGTGCCCTCCTCAATACCCATCACCCACCCTCCCCTCCCTCCCACCCCCCATCAACCCTCAGTTTGTTCTCAGTTTTTTTTTTAATATATGAAATTTATTGTCAAATTGGTTTCCATACAACACCCAGTGCTCATCCCAAAAGGAGCCCTCCTCAATACCCATCACCCACCCTCCCCTCCCTCCCACCCCCCATCAACCCTCAGTTTGTTCTCAGTTTTTAACAGTCTCTTATGCTTTGGCTCTCTCCCACTCTAACCTCTTTTTTTTTTTTTTTTTCCTTCCCCTCCCCCATGGGTTTCTGTTAAGTTTCTCAGGATCCACATAAGAGTGAAACCATATGGTATCTGTCTTTCTCTGTATGGCTTATTTCACTTAGCATCACACTCTCCAGTTCCATCCACGTTGCTACAAAAGGCCATATTTCATTCTTTCTCATTGCCACGTAGTATTCCATTGTGTATATAAACCACAATTTCTTTATCCATTCATCAGCTGATGGACATTTAGGCTCTTTCCATAATTTGGCTATTGTTGAGAGTGCTGCTATAAACATTGGGGTACAAGTGCCCCTATGCATCAGGACTCCTGTATCCCTTGGATAAATTCCTAGCAGTGCTATTGCTGGGTCATAGGGTAGGTCTATTTTTAATTTTCTGAGGAACCTCCACACTGCTTTCCAGAGCAGCTGCACCAATTTGCATTCCCACCAACAGTGCAAGAGGGTTCCCGCTTCTCCACATCCTCTCCAGCATCTATAGTCTCCTGATTTGTTCATTTTGGCCACTCTGACTGGCGTGAGGTGATATCTGAGTGTGGTTTTGATTTGTATTTCCCTGATGAAGAGCGACGTTGAGCATCTTTTCATGTGCCTGTTGGCCATCCAGATGTCTTCTTTAGAGAAGTGTCTATTCATGTTTTCTGCCCATTTCTTCACTGGGTTATTTGTTTTTCGGGTGTGGACTTTGGTGAGCTCTTTATAGATTTTGGATACTAGCCCTTTGTCCGATATGTCATTTGCAAATTGATACATTTTCTTTACACTATTTTTAGCAATACCATGAGTTCAATGATCTTTCCTACCCATAGGACTTCAAAATCTCTATCTCTAGCCTTGACCTTTTCCCAACTTTTCACCACCAAATTGCCAAACACACTTATGGAAAATTCTATATTTATGGCCCACCCAAATTAAGCAAATCATGGGATGAGGGTTGCTGTAAAACCTGGTTCCAGTTACAACTCCCAGAAATCAGAGGTGGATTCATAACGAAGCCACCAGAAAAATCTTAGAGACTTTGATTCATATGCCTCTTCTATTCAAAACCTTTCAACAGCTCCTTTATGCTTAATAGGTCCAAAACCTATCCTTCCCCCAGTTCCCCGAAGCTCTATGCTCTTTAGTTTTCTCATCTATAAAATGGGGAGATAGTAATATTTAATCAAAATATTGTTATAAGGATGAAGGGAATTAATATATGTAAAGCACTTAGAACTATGGCTGCACATACTATGTATGTATTTGCTGCGTGATTATCTCGATAAATTACACTACATTCCTCAAGCCAGAAACCTGGGGTCATCCTTGATTTCTCTCTCCTTTAATTGTCACATCCAATCCATCTCCAAGTTGTCAATCTACCTTCAAAATAAATCTTTAATTCATCCAATCCCCTCTATTCCACCTCATTAATACAAGCCACCATCACCTCTTGCCTGGAATACTAGAAACCTCAACTTTTCTCCCAACCATTATCCACACAGCAGCCAGTTTTTTTTTTTTTTTTGTTTTTTGTTTTAAGTTTACTTGTTTTCGAGAGACAGAGACAGAGTGCAAGCAGGCGAGGGACAGAGAGAGAGGGAGACACAGAATCTGAAGCAGGCTTCAGGCTCTGAGCTGTCAGCACAGAGCCCGACATGGGGCTGGAACTCATGAACTGTGAGATTATGACTTGAGCTGAAGTTGGACGCTTAACTGACTGAGCCACCCAAGTGCCCTTAGATTTTAATTGCACTTATTTTGAAGTATAACAAACATTTTATAAAAAGTGCACACATTATAAATGTAAAGCTCGGATGAATTTTCATAAAGTAAACATAAGCACATAACCATTACAGGGTCATCTTAAAAATACAAATCTCATCGTGATTCTGGCATTCTTCCATGAATTCCCATTGCACTTGGGCTAAAATCCAGTCTCTTTCTCATGGCCAGAGTCATTGCATGGTTTGGCCTCTACCTCTCTAACATCATTTTATGCCTTTCAGTTACTCTTCATTTTTCCTTTTGCTAGCTATTGCAGCCCTCAAATATGCTAAACTCTTTCCCATCCTAGGGCCTTCACAAATACCGCTCCTTCTACCTAATACTACCCCCTCCTCCCGCAACTCCTCACATGGCTGGCTCATAATTTAGGTCTTGGTTTAATTGCAATCTCCTCAGAAAGGCACTCTGTTTACCCATTCTAGAAGGTTCTGCACTCCCAGCCCACACCACCACACCATCCCAGCCCTCTCATTCTATTTACAAATTGTATCTTAATTTATTTATTATCTCCCTCCTCGACTAGACTGTAAATTCCATGAAGGCAGATACAATTTGTTTTTATTACTACTTTATACCCATCACCCAACATAACGCCTGACACATAAAAGTTACTCAGTATTGGGCACCTGGCTGGCTCAGTCGGTTAAGCATCCGACTCTTGATTTTGGGTCAGGTCACGATCTCACTGTTCGTGAGTTTGAGCCCCACATCGGGCTCTGTGCGGACAGTGCGTGGAGCCTGCTTGTTATTGTCTTCCTCTCTCTGCCCCTCCCTTCTTGCTCTCTGTATCTCTCAAAATAAATACAAATAAACTTTAAAGTTACTCAATATTTATTAAATAAATTACCATCCACAGGCAGAGTACTAAAACTAGCATTTAAGACCTTCCATAATCCGTCTAAATCTATTTTCAACATACTCTCTACTATTCCTATTTGTGCCTCTACAGTTAAAGCAAGCAACAATTTGTTCCTCCTATCCACTCCATGCTGCTCCCTTAGCCTCAAAAGTTCTGTCACTACTACTAATACTTGCCCCAAATGTACTTATCTTTTGAGGTCCACCTGATTCATAAAACTTTCTCAGTGGACATCTGTTATGATATGAGGTACAGAATGTACCAGGTTACATCATTGCATTAAAGAGCAACTGGCAAAGGGAAGTGGAAATAAAATATGAGGTTAGAAACAATGTTCTTGCCTTTGGTTATGCAGGCCAATAAGGGTGTTCTGTTTAAACTGGTTAGCAGTGTGTATTCCTCCCAGCTGATAGTTACCTCTTCCTCTAAACTCACGTCATATTAGCCTGTCTGATGGCTCTGAATACCTCTTCACATAAGTGCACTTTTTATGTGTCTTATCTATTATTACATTATAAACATGAGGGCGGGATTTATGATGAGGTGGTTATTTGTTGGCTGTAATAATTGACACTAACTATTTTTGACTGCCTTTTCCTTGTGCAATTTCAATTTACTTTTGGGGTATTTTCAAAGACCGTTAATCAAGATGTCTTGCCCTCTTCCCTGAAACAGAGTAGAGAAGACATCTGAACTAAGGTAGGGCAATACAATTTGCATTCTAAGTACAGTGGCAGAAATTTGTTGAAGCTCATTCATTTTAACAATGCTGCCTGGGTGAGACTACTAATTCTTGCTAGAGACATCCAATAGGACTGTAGTTCCTGTCCTTTTAGAGCTGGCTTTCCTCATTTTGTTAACTACTCTATATATTTCCAATATTTTTTTTAGTTTAAATAGTGGCCTATTTCTTTTGCTAGTAACCAAAGAACCCTAAAATTGATACAAATGTTTAACCAATTTCCCACTTGTCATAGTAGATGCCGTCTCAACTTTGTCTTTTTGTTGTTTAATTAAGAAAAGCCTGCATATGGGTCGTCTGGGTGGCTCAGTCAGTTAAGCACCTGACTCTTGATTTTGGCTCGAGACATGATCTCTTGGTTCGTGAGATTGAGCCCTGCTTTGGCCTCTGTGCTAAAAGTGTGGAGCCTACTTGGGATTCTCTCTCTGCCTCCCTCTCTTTCAAAATAAACAAACTTAAAAGAAAAGAAAAAAGAGAAGCCTGCAAATAAGGGCTACCATTGTTAGAACACCTAATACGTTTCGGGTGCTTTATACAGATACATTATCTCTAGTCCTTAAAATTCCCTAAAGTAAAATATCTTGTATCAATGTGATTTTCGCTGGCAGGTTATTTGGTGGAGTAAAAAAAAACCTTTTAGAACTATAATTAAGGTTAACTTGCAAGATTTTATTGAAACAATTAAACCCAAATCTTGTTTTTGAGAATTCTCATTATGCAAACCAATTATCTTTATACCACAAGGTCCTCTAAAGCAGTGAATACATTCTATTCCTATCTATTTAGCACAGAAGTGGGGAGGGGTTGAAGAAAGAGGAATGGTTAAACGTGAAAAAGCAACTCAAGAGAGGGTAAGTTGCATATGATGTAAAGCCCTTTGCTAATTGTAAATTACACTAAGTTTGGTATACAGTGAAAAGTACCATCTTCCAAGCGTCTCCAGTTGATTCTAGTTACAACTCATCAGGATTCCTCTTAGTCCTGTATTCACATCGCTGTGACACATCCAACTGTGTAGGAGAGTAGGAACCATTTTCATCAAGTGTGGCAAGTGCCTAGTTATGCTTGAACGTAACTACGCCTACAAGACAGTTAATCTACCGGCTAGAATGGAAAGTGACCGTTCCAAGTTCGGAGGAACATCAGGAACCTTTCTCATTCTCATCTTTTTTCTTTTCTTTTTTTTTTTTTTTTTTTTAAATTAGCGGCAATAAGGCTAAAGACTTCTATCTCCAGCTGCAAATCCCTCCTGGGAGGGCCGACTATAAATTAATCACCACGCCCGGCGCACACAGAGAGAACTTCCGTGTGTCCACATTCCCATTCGTCCCCCCACCCTTAACTAAATCGCCCAAGGGAACACAGGCCTCAGCAGCAGGCTCGGACTCCTGGCTCTGGGTGCCAGACGTCGCGCGGCGCCCCAAACACCTTTCCAAAAAGACCTCTGCAGAGAGATTCAGAGGTGTGGCTTCCCATCGGGGATGCGATGCAAACCTAGCTAAGAAAAGTAAATCGAGCTGAGAATCCAACTCCAAGCCAGACCTCCCCAAATCACTTCTTTAATTTCAGCGGGAGCGGAAGCGGAAGCGGAAGCTCCGGTGGGGTCATAGAGTTTGCTCGTTCCGGTTTCCGGGCCACGTTCGGGGCTAGAGCGCCTCCCGTCCGCCAGCCATCCCAGTCCCCAGCGGCTTCTATTTCCGGGTGTGGCTCCTGTCCTAAAGCGGGGGCCTCTCTACAAACGTGGAATCGTGGGTCCTTCGCGCCTCGCCGGGGGTCAGCGCGCAAGGACGGTCCCTGGCGGGGGTACTTCGCAGCCAACGGCTGGAGCCGGTCTTCGCGTACCGAGTCCGCACTGGCACCTCTAACCCCTCAGAGCTAGCTGGCTCTTGAGCCCTCACGAGTTAGAGTCCCTGATTCGCAGCCTCCAGGGCTGCAGCTCCAGAAGATATCACTCCTTCGCCTATCCCTGTCCCCATAGGCATGCTTTGCCCTGTGAGGTACAGCATTTGACAAGTCACCCCTACCCCACACACCACTTCCACCCGCGTCTGCCTTAACTTCGTTCTTAACCTCCTTAGTTTGAGACCCCTCCCTTCTGCCTCCAGAAGAGGTCTTTTTCCCCCACTTCCGTGAAAGAGGAGTTTTGGGTCTCTTGCAGAAAGATTACCTTTAAGACTGAGCACCCATTTGATAACGAAAACAAGTTCATGCTTAGTAAAGAGTTTGTGGGCAAAGTGAAACCCAGTGCCCACGGGAAATTATGGCTGAGCACGGGGCTCACATCACAACTGCTTCTGTGGTGGATGACCAGCCATCCATCTTTGAGGTGGTAGCACAGGAGAGTTTAATGACAGCAGTGAGACCTGCTCTTCAGCATGTGGTCAAGGTAAGGTGTCAATTCTCTGAGAGTTTTTAGGATCTGGGTAAAAACCAAGCCAATAATTATAATTCACATCCTATGGTTTAACGGTTATTGAGTCCATGTTATGTGTAGGGCCCTGTACTGAATAACCCAGCACTTCAGGGAGGATAGGGCAGACCCCAAAAGAAGTGCTCATTTAAGCCTAAAGTATAGAATTTAGAAGAAAAAAGGGGAAATGCAAATACAATGCATAGTAATTGTGAAATGGAATGAATTTCATTTTATTAATTTACTTTGCTTTAGGTTCTTGCAGAATCCAATCCTGCCCACTATGGCTTCTTTTGGAGGTGGTTTGATGAAATCTTCACCCTGCTAGATCTTCTGCTCCAGCAGCATTATTTGTCCAAAACCAGTGCCTCATTCTCTGAAAATTTTTATGGCTTAAAGCGCATTGTAATGGAGGACACACACAAGCTTCAGAGGTTGGCCAGTTCTGGTCTCCCAAAGCAGCAGCTTTGGAAGTCAATTATGTTCCTGGTTCTTCTTCCCTACCTGAAAGTGAAGCTAGAGAAGCTGGTTTCTAGCCTGAGAGAAGAGGATGAATATTCTATTCATCCCCCTTCTTCCCGTTGGAAACAGTTTTATAGAGCCTTCCTGGCAGCCTACCCATTTGTTAACATGGCATGGGAAGGCTGGTTTTTTGTACAACAACTTCGATACATCCTAGGAAAGGCTCAGCATCACTCACCACTGCTGAGGCTGGCTGGTGTTCGGTTAGGTCGACTTACAGTTCAGGATATACAAGCTCTGGAGCACAGACCAGCTGAAGTCAGCATGATGCAGCAACCAGCCAAGAGGTAAGGCTTTAACATTCCCCCAAATATTTCATTAACATATTCTAAAATCAGAACCAATTTTATTAAATCCACCTTCCTCAGCTCACTTTGAGGTATTTTGTAAACGCAGAAAAATTCTCGTGTCCATAGAACAAGAGTGGTAAACTTCCTGGTAAACTTCCTCATCACACTAGCTACATTTTTTTTTTTTTTCAACGTTTTTTATTTATTTTTGGGACAGAGAGAGACAGCATGAACGGGGGAGGGGCAGAGAGGGAGGGAGACACAGAATCGGAAACAGGCTCCAAGCCATCAGCCTAGAGCCTGACGCGGGGCTCGAACTCACGGACCGCGAGATCGTGACCTGAGCCGAAGTCGGACACTTAACCGACTGCGCCACCCAGGCGCCCCACACACTAGCTACATTTTTGTGCACGCTTGCTGCGTGCGTCAGGCCCTGTGCTAGGTGTTTGCTTTACGTACATTACCTCAATCCTCATCACAACTGAATGAAATAAATTCATTGTTCCATTTAACAGCTGAGGAAACTGAGCCCTGATACTGAAGTCCTTTGCCAAGGCCACATGGCTGGAAGGTGGCAGAACTGAGATCCAAGCCTGATCAACAGTTCTCAAGACTCTGTCTTAACCACAATGCTATACTGCTTCTAGTTAGTGTTTGTGGTGTCCTACAAGTTCATATTCCTCAATATTGCTAAGTTATTTTTTGTTAAGAGCGTTGTTCCTTTTTCTGGATATACTACCTTACACACAATCTATATAATCAGTCTAATTTCTTTCTTAAAACACAAAAACAAAGAAGACCCTAGTCATTAAATACAAAGTTTAGCTCCTATACTCCCAAAAGACTGTAGGTCAGAAAAAAGAAATCATTTAGAACAGATACTAAGGAGACAGTGCCAATCTAGCAACTATTGAATCCCCAAACTGAATCGGTGATTCTGATGAAGAGTGTAAGAACTATAATTTTAGTACCCATTCTGTGATGATACCTACATAAGCAGTTTCTCCTTTTGTCTCCTTGTTCTGTTCTCCCACCAGTGTTGGTGAGAAGATAAAGTCAGCTCTGAAGAAAGCTGTGGGAGGTGCTGCCTTATCCCTCTCTACTGGCCTTTCTGTGGGAGTATTCTTTCTGCAATTCCTTGAGTGGTGGTACTCATCTGAAAATCAAGAAACCGTCAAATCGCTGACTGCCCTACCTACTCCGCCACCACCTGTACACCTGGACTACAATTCTGATTCTCCTCTGTTACCCAAAATGAAGACTGTGTGCCCACTGTGTCGTAAAACCCGGGTGAATGATACTGTTCTTGCCACCTCTGGCTATGTGTTTTGTTATCGCTGTGTGTTTAATTATGTCAGGAGTCACCAAGCTTGTCCCATAACAGGTTATCCAACAGAAGTACAACATCTAATTAAACTGTACTCCCCTGAGAACTGAAAGGGATTAGCATTTTATCTCACAACAAAATTACTGCACTATAAGGCCACAGGACTGATTTTCAGCACAGTATGTAGCATCGTTTGATACTTCTCATCCTCCACTCATAATTATATGGACTTTAAATAACTAGAGTTGACCCCTGAACATGTGTTCACCGGCCCCCCACATATAACTTTTGAATCCCCCAAAACTGAACTACTAATAGCCTACTGTTGACCCGAAGCCTCACAAATAAATAGTCAATTAACACACATTTTGTATGTTAGATGTATTATATACCGTATTCTTGCAGTAAAATAAGATAGGGAAAATACTAAGATTAAGAGAAAGTACCTTTATACTGTACTTTTTTGGGGGTGCCTGGGTGGCTCAGTCGGTTGAGCATCCGACTGCAGCTCAGGTCATGATCTCGCAGTTTGTGAGTTCCAGCCCCGCATCGGGCTCTGTGCTGACAGCTCAGAACCTGGAGCCTGCTTCAGATTCTGTGTCTCCCTCTCTCCCTGCCCCTTCCCTGCTCATGCTCTGTCTCTGAGAAATGAATAAAAGTTAAAAAAAAATTTATACTTTTTACAGTACTGTAAGAAATCCGAATATAAGTAGACCTACACAGTTCAAATTTGTGTTGTTCAAGGGTCAACTGTATATGGATTTCTTTAAAAAGATGTATCCATTGATCTTAACCTTTTAACTTGCTCTCTAGATTCCTACTTAGAGTTTACAAAGCTGGTTAGAATGAGAATCAGGACTGACAGGAGACATGAAGGTCAATGTACAGGACGTGGATAAAAGGGGATAGTTAGTACAGAAGCTTTTCCTTGAAGAACAAGAGGTATAGAAGCTCTCAGGAAAAACCCAAGTTAGACCTCATAAAGTGGGTAGTGAATAGGTAGCAGCCTTCTTCTTGAGAAAAGAAAGCATTTATCTGCCTATGAAGAAGATATTTTATCAGTTTGCAAACAATGTGAAACATAGACCTGCTCTTTATAGACATACTTAGAAACACTTTAGAAGAACAAAAAGCGCCTTCCATATACTGTGATCCACTTAACACCTGTTATAGTTTATCAACTTTTAAAGAAGATCCCTTAATGAGCCACCATACAGATGGGAAACTGGTTAAAGAAAAGTAGGGGTTGAGTGTATATTGTTGTCTGAAGATTTCAGTGTGAAAGCAAATCTAATTAATTAAGAGATGAACTAAAATACTGATCTAACTTTGTGCAAAAGAATCTTTTAATAAGCTCTTTCTTCTTGCTGTTAAGAGTCTGCAAAATGGGCACAAATTATTCTGGCTATTAGTAAGTTTCTGTGAAATGCTGAAACAAATTTTAAGAATAAATGTTTTTGGCAAAGAGCTGTTCCAAGTTGTCATGATTATGTGGAAACTTAAAGATTACTGAGGTGTTTAAATTCAGACCACCTTTGACTTTGAGGTATTTTTGTATTGGCATCTTGTGTGTGTGTGTGTGTGTTTATTGCTAATCTAATACTTGGAGAAAAAATCCTCTACTCCAACAGCAAGAATTCAGCTTTGTGTGAAATACCCTGTCTTAGAAATACTACAGAAACACTTCAGTTCTGTGTAGTAAAATTCATGCCACTGGATGGTCAGGTTGGTGAAAATATATGGGTAGAGGAAGGATGAAAATAATTTAAGTGCCTCTGCTGAGATAAGTGTTTTCCAATATTTTCACTCATTTAGCAATTCAAAGTACATTCTCTTATAGAACAAAGTTGATTAAATTTTGAAATGGATTAACCTATGGATTTGAAAATATTAACACTTTTGTGTACCATAAGAAGAATGTAATAGATATTTGTAAAAGTTCTTGTTAGAGCGCAAGGTTTTACGAAAACAAACACCATAGTTAATTAAGCATTTTTAATATCATAATAAGTCAATAAGAAAACTGAACCAGATTCAGGATTGAAATAATGTAGTCCTCCACGAAGATATCAAAAGCCAGATTTTTCACCTCAACCTAAGAAGGAAAACAGCAAAGTATCAGCAATTCAAAAGAATATCAAAGAAACATTCTTATACATAATAAAATCAGTATGCAAATAGATTAAAACATACCAATGTGGAAAAACCACAACCAGAATCAGCTCAGAGAGAAGATTAAGGGATCATACCCTGGTCAAGGCCAACACTGAAGCAGTGGCAATACCAGGTCAGACTATACTTCACTCATCATCGCATCATTCCATTTCACATCTTTCTATACCTAAGACCAGCCCAACACTCTCCACATCCAAGAAAACTTAGGTTAACCTATGAAAAAAATAAAGGCTTCTTTATAGATAAGTTTCAACCATGGGTTTTCAACAAATACTTTATTTTCCATTATGTTTTGCTTTAAGCAAGTCTGCTATACAAAAATGCAAACTTGGAGGAACTTTTTTGCTTTTGAAATACAGGAGAGTGGAGAAGCATTTATGATTAAAAAAAATTTTTTTTAATGTTTATTTTTGAGAGAGGGAGAGAGAATCCCAAGCAGGCTCCAGGCTGTCAGTGCAGAGCCCGACGGATGCAGGGCTCCATCCCACCAACTGTGAGATTATGACTGGAGCCAAAATCAAGGGTTGGATGCTTAAATGACTGAGTCACCCAGGCGCCCCCCAAATTTTTTTTTAATGAGCCCAAACACTAGGCATGATAAAATTTCAGGGATGTCTGTGAAGAGATTTATTGTCCTAAAGCAAAAGCTTTAGAAAAGATTTTCTACTACATTCCATTATAAACTCCAGCTCATTTAATATACAGTTTGATTTATAATTCTGCTCCTAACAAAGAGAAAAAGTATAGTCATAAAATCTTTATACTGGAATCTTCTATCTTAAAAGTCCAAGATCCAGAGAGGCTACGTTTTGCCAAAGGTTCACAACAAATTAACTAACAGTAGAGCTGGAAAGAGAACAGAGGTTTGATGATCAGATTTACATTTTTCCACTACCAGTTAAATATGAGGCTTAATTTCATTTTTCTCCAGGCCATAGGAAAGATAAAAGAAGCAATGCAAGGGGCGCCTGGGTGGCTCAGTCGGTTGAGCATCTGACTTTGGCTCAGGTCATGATCTCAGAGTCTGTGAGTTCGAGCCCCGCGTCAGGCTCTGTGCTGACAGCCCAGAGCCTGGAGCCTGATTCAGGTTCTGTCTCCCTCTCTCTCTGCCCCTTCTCTGCTCATGTTCTGTCTCTCTCTGTCTCAAAAATAAATACAAAAATTTAAAAAAAAAAAAGAAAATTTAAAAAAATGTTTAAAAAAAAAAGCAATGCAAAGTGTAAGTAGTTCAAAACCTGGATAATCAATTTCTGAGTAAGAAAGCTGACTGCATTTCATTTATTCTAAATGACACCTTCTGGTGGTATGTTGTCACTGACGTGGAAAAGTACTTGGATCACAATGTCACCCTCCCCAGCCTTTCAGCATGGTGTTGTCAGTACCTAAGTAACAATTCTGGAGACAGCACATGCTTCCTTCAGCCATCTATAAATGTCAATAGATCGATACTCCTTAGTTAAAAATTGACAGCTGGTCTGTGTTAACCATTCAGCAATTAAACTCCATTAAAAAGGGGCGGGGGGCGAGGGGACTAACAAAGTGCCTGTTTTACAGGGGCTACGCTGGAGTCTTTAGTTCATCTTCCTACACCGGTGAAGTACACATTAAAAACGAGGAAAACAGAGGCTGAGAGAACTTAAAAAACTTTGTCTAAAAGCATGAAACTTGGGAGCGGAGCTCCAAGTGTGCTCCCGCCATTCACAGCACGCACACATTCCTAGCTCTCTTCCTCAGTACGCTTTGCTCCATCCGGAGTGCCTCCCCCAACCCTTTCAACCTGGAGAACTTCTAATTTTAGTAACCTTACTCAAACGTCACCTTCTCTAAGTGATCTCTAACTCTGTCATCCTCTCGTCTCACTTACACAGCACTTTTCCCCACCACAGCACGCCATCACACGCTACTTATTTACCCATGCACATACTCCTCCTTCCATCTCTGCCATAGGCCCCATGGCACGGACTGCCTCAAGAACCAGGCCAGTGTCTTCCTGGCCTTTGCATCCATCGCACTCGGAACAGTGCCTGGTACATAGGACGAGGCTCAATAAATGAACGTTTAATTCGGTCACTGGGCGCCCCTTCCTCCTAAACCTAGATTACAAAGTCATCAGCACAATTTAAAAAGCCAACTTACCTCCAGTACTGTACGCAGGTAACCATACAAGCATCTCTAAGCCCTCCCTCCCCTAGCTTCTACCTCATGGCGGTCTCCACGGCGCGCTGCGCAGGTCAACCGGTGCTTCCATACAATGGACTCTCAACAAAATAATAATAATAAAGTCCAAACCGCACCGACTTCAGGAAAGACTGAGAGGGGCCGTACTTGCAGGGAAATACGAGTAAGGCCGAAGCCAGGGCTCAAACCAAAGACCCAGGCACGAGTCCACAGCCCGCTCTCCGAACTCCTCAAGCTCCTACGCCCTGTCTCGGGAGGTTTGCTCCGGCCCGCGGAGACTGACAGCAGCAGACACCCGGCCTTTCGGCTCTTGGCTACAACTCAGTCCCGCTTCTCGCTTGCCGGTAGTCTAGCTTTGCTGCCGCTCGCGAGACCTCCCCGCCCAGAACAGCCCCCTCCGGACAACCAATCCTCCGGCCGCCGTTGAGTCACGTGGGTCACAGCCTTTGTCGGGCGGGTGCGAGGAGCAGCCAATCGGAGGGCCAGGCGACACTGAGGCGTGGAGCGGGACGGAGGGCGGAAGCGCCTTTTCGGTTGCTTCTTAGGGTGGGGTCTTCGTCTTCAGGCTAGTGCTTTTTCAGCCTTTGAGCGATTCCTGCCTGCCTCTCAACTCCCTGCCCTTGGACTTTGGGACGTCTTTTGCCAGTTGCCGGTCCTTTGTTTTACAACCGGGGAGGGCATCTGAAAGAGTTGTGCCCGGGATTTCCGGGAAGAATTATCGATTCAGATAGTGATCCAATAGGATTTACTGCACTTGTCCGATTCCCGCGGGAGGGCTGAGGGCTGGGGGCTGGGAGGAATGTGTCCCTTTCCATTCTGTGAACTCTTTCGTTGATCGGGCGCTTGGACGCTTCCTAGATCAGCTTTCCGCAAGAAAAGTGCAGCTAAATATCAAAGAAATGCGCAGGAGAACTGGAAAGACTTCCTGGAAGAGGTGGCATTTGATCTGAGTCTGGAAAGATGGATGGGTTTTGAAAATTAGGAGATTCTGGCAGAAGGAATAATTTGACGCCCGAATTAAATGAGAAAGCATGGAGGAACTTGGAAATGTAAGTAAAGTCGAAAAAATGTAGTGTTTCTAAATTCGGTGAGTTAGAAAACACCAGGGGATACTTAATATGTATGTCCTTTAGCATCAAAGACAACAAAAACCCCAAAAAGCCTGGAGCACAACCCAGACTATCTAATCAGAAATTCTAGCGTTGGATCCCAGGCAGATGTATTATTGAAAGGTGCCCCAGGGATGATTCTGATTCATACCAAAGTCTGAGGACCGCTATTAGTGTTAAAGAAAGGAGGTGGTGGGAAATTTGAAAGACAAATCAAGACTTCATCAAAGATGGTGGCTTACTGGCTGTGTAGATTACTCTGGAGAAAGTGGGAGACTTGAAGATTTCAGAGTGGGAGTAGATCAGTGATCAGAGCTGTACTTTTGACAACTATGTATGCAAATGTGTTTTTAAATAGATCAAAGGAGGGCGAAGTGAAAGAAAGGGAAACTATAGCAAGTGATTGGCATAGGTGAGAGCTAAGAAGAACCTAAATTAGGATTGTGGAAGTGGAAATTGAGAGGTGGCATATGAAAAGCAGCGTGAGGAATGTGATGAGTGTCAGAAAGGGATGGGTAGAAGGTGTCAACCTAAATAAAAAGGAAGACTGAGACAAGTGCAAAATTGTCAAAAAGATGAGTTTATTTAGGAAGAGCAGAGGAGTTGCAGTTCAAGACTTGCAAACGTTAGCAAGTTACATTGAGTCCCTTGAGAGTTTGGGATAGGCTGCATATTTGGGTAGGGAATGTAAGGAGGAGAGAGCTCAGTTTAGAGTCTGTTAAAATAAAAAACAAAGGGAGGCCAGATTTGAAAATTCACCAAGCAAACCAGACCAGATTAACCAGTCTGGTCATACAAACAAACTTCAATTCAGCTTCCTTTGCAAGACCAACCTGACCTGGGTTATTTCTTGTTTGTGCCTCTGGGAACCATAAGTAAAACTTAACCCCTGACCAACTCACTATCATTTAAGAAAATTCCAGGGATACCTGGGTGGCTCAATATGTTGAGTGCCTTGACTCTTGAATTGGGCTCAGGTCATGATCTCACGACTTAGGAGATCGAGCCCAGTGTGGGGCTGAGCTTGGAGCCTGATTGGGATCCTCTACCTCCCTCTCCCTCTGCCCCTCCCCTGTTTGCACATGTGTGGCCCTGTACACACAGTCTCTGTCTCTCTCTCTCTCTCTCTCTCTCAAAAATATATCAAGTATCAGTTTTCTGTAAATCAGGCATTTATGAGAAATGAATCTCTCAGTCTTTTTATTTTCCTGAGGGCCCTTGTGTGAGATTTCATTTTCTCTCCTCTGGTTCCATTTTATTTTATTTTATTTTATTTTATTTTATTTTATTTATTTGTATGTATGTATGTATGTATGTTTATTTTTTAGAGAAAGAGAGAACAGGGGAGGGGCAGAGAGAGGGAGACAGAGACTCTGAAGTGGCCTCCACAGCAGACTCCGTGCTGACAGCAGAAAGCCAGATGTGAGGCCTGAACTCATGAACTGTGAGATCATGACCTGAGCCAAAGTCAGACACTTAACCGACTGAGCCACCCAGGTGGCCCCCTCTGGTTCCATTTTAGATTGAAGTTCGAGAAATAAAAGGGAAGAATGAAGAGAAATGGAGTGTCTCTGTACCAGACCTATTAAGGATTTCCATTGTAGTTTCAGGACAGGGGACGTTAGACAGTGAAGATAATGGGTCTTTTCGTGTGCTATTCTTCTACCTGGTTTCCCTTTCCTTCCCCATCTCTCCCTCTCAACCTGGTGCGTTCTTTTTTTTTTTTTTTTTTTTTTTTTAATGTTTATTCATTTTGAGAGATAGTGCACAAGTAGGGGAGGGGCAGAAAGAGAGGTGGAGAGAGAGAATCCCAAGCAGGCTTCTTGCTGTGAGCACAGAGCCCGACGTGTGGCTCGATCCCACAAACTGTGAGATTGTGACCTGAGCCCAAATCAAGAGTTGGACACAACTGATTGAGCCACCCAGGTGCCCCTCAACCTGGTGCATTCTTACTTGCAGGTTGCAACTCATGTACCATCTCATTTATGAAATCTTATACTCACGAGCATAGTTACTGTCACTCCTCAGAACACCCAGAGCACACTGTTCATATGTTATTAGCTCTCCAGAGTGGCACTAGGGTATAATGGTCATGCATGTGACTATATTTGCAAGCTGTTATAAGAGTTGAATGAGCACACAGAGAATGCATAGCAGGTAAAGGGCTCAACTGATGTTATTATATCTGTTGAATTGCAATGAGTTAATACATGTTTTTCCTCTCTAGATTGTGAGCAGGACGTGTATCTTATTCTGGCTAACAGTAAGGCTGCATGGCAGAATGATAGTAAATGAGTTTTGCAAGAGACAGGGGTTCAGATCCCAGCTCTGTTACTTACTAGGTGTGTAGCCTTGAGCTTTACTTCCCTGAATTCAGTTTCTTCACTTATAAGATGATGAAAATAATGCATGTCTTACAAGTTGTCATAAGGACAATTTGAGACAATCAGAGTTGCATATCTGGCCCAAAGAAGCCAATCACTAAATAGCAGTTTTTATTGTGACATGTAGCCCCAGGCTACATTTCATTCTCACAAGAATTGTACAAAGAAGACACTATTATTATCTCTAATTTACACAGAAGGAATCTGAGGCTTTGGTTAGCATAACTGAGGTCTCAAAGCTAGAAAGGGCCAACACTTCCAACACTTCTGTGATTCTATTATATGAACAGAAATTTCTCTAGGAGCCATATGTTTACATTTACCTACAGAAGATGCTCACATATGAAAAAAACAATTCATCAGGCTGATTCTGGTTTGCCTGGAGGAAGTGAGAAGGCAGCCAAGAGCAAACAAATGGCAGAGGAGGGTACCCATCCTGCGGATGCCTGCTTTTTTCCCCTCTTGCTGGGCATAAACAACACCCATATGGCCTCTACTTGGAGGAGATCACACAGAAGACATGGTTCTCTTCTCCTAGAGGAAGAATTTTGATTTGGTTTAGTAAATATTTTGCTTTGCAATTAATAAGAGCTAACAAGGCCGTTTGTGAAACATTTGCTTCAGAGCACTGAGTTCAAATTGGATGGCTGCTCTCTGGTCCATGAAGCAAAAAGGGAAATCGACCATAGTTTAAGGACTATGTTCCAAAGGCTCACATTTTCTTCTGAGCCTTGGAGGCTCCCCCAGCACAGGGTAGAACTATTCAGAAGAGAAAGAACACTCCTGCTCTTACTTCACACTGTGTATGAAGAAACGTATTTTTAGAAGAAGGTTTGAGAAGCTATAACGGTTTCTGCATTTGGTATCAATAGACATTCTTCCAGGAGTAAAATGTTTTAAATGTATAAAATAGTGCATAAAGAACACCAACTTTTATGTTTGTTTTTATAAGACCACATCACATATACCCCAGAACTATTCTCCCTTAGTTCTCTATTGCCTTCCTTTCCCTTTGAATTATAAATAGGAGCAACTTTTGGCTCAACTTCTGCCTCTGCATATTCTGTATAACTTGCTTTGGCTCCTGTGCCAATCCGTGCCCTTTATCTCTGGGCTCACTGTTGTTGCTTCCTGACTTTAAATGAAAAACGACTAACAGTTTCAGCAATGGAATCTTTCTGTTATGGCAAAATATTAAGCATTCATCTTTACCTATACCTGTTCATGCTGGAAAGGCTTGGGAGCTTGCAACATTGTTAGAAAATAGTAATATCTAAGAGTGTTTCCAATGTTAAAATGTATCTCCAGTAATCTGTAAGTTCAAAGAAAACATTGTAATCTCCAGGATTCTTGTTAATGTAGAAACCACATTTCTGTCCAAGTTGTTTCCTGGAACCCCTTTCTGTTATTGTTTGGAGCACAGAGGGACTGCTGGGCTGGATGGTGTCCAGACCGACATGGAAATGCTCTATCCCAAGACAGTTGTACACGTGGGCAGGATGACTTTTGGAGAAGAGAGCAGGAAGAAGATGGCCAGTAGCTATCTGAAAAGAATGGAGAATGCGAAAATCATCCAAGCCACCTGTGCGCTGTTAAATTCTGGAGGGGGTGTGATCAAAGCAGAGATTGATGATAAAACCTACAGTTAACGATGCCATGGGCTGGGGCAGGACCTGGAAACTTCTTTTCAGAAGCTCCTTCCTTCAGGTTCACAGAAATACCTTGACTACATGCAGCAGGGGCACAATCTCCTGATTTTTGTCAAGTCCTGGAGCCCAGATGTCTCCAGCCTCCCCCTAAGGATTTGCAGCTTGTGTTCCAATCTCTACCAGAGAGCCGTGACTTCCACTGTCAACCTGAGCGCCAGCAGTGCCTTGGAGCTTCTCAGAGAGAAGCAGTCTAAAGCCCAAAGAGGAAGATCAAGGGTGAAGGAGTGGAGTTCTCAGAAAGTTCCTTACGGATACATTCAGGAAGAGGAAGAAAGGAGGGTGTCTGCCTCAGAACTGTTTCAAAAGGACAGGTTCCTGGGGTGCCTGGGTGGCTCAAGTCAGTTGAGCATCCGGCTTCGGCTCAGGTCATGATCTCATGGTTTGTGAGTTCGAGCCCTGTGTCGGGCTCTGTGCTGACAGCTCAGAGCCTGGAGCCTGTTTCAGATTCTGTGTCTCCTTCTCTCTCTGTTCCTCCCCTGCTCATGCTCTGTCTCTCTCTCAAAAATAAATAAACATTAAAAAAAATTAAAAAAAAAAAAATAAAAAAAACAAAAGGACAGGCTCCTGTATAAGGAGAAACTCAATGTTACGGAGTCAACACGTGTGGAGCTTAAAAGGTTCACCACCAGAAAGATTGTCCCTCGGATTAAAGAAATGCTGCCTCATTACGTTTCTGCGTTTGCCAACACCCTCAGGGGATACCTAATTATTGGAGTAGATGATAAGAACAAAGAAGTGTTTGGCTGTCAGAGAGAAAAAGTGAACCCTGACTTACTAAAAAGGGAAATAGAAAGCTGTGTAGAAAAATTGCCAACCTTCCACTTCTGCTGTGAGAAGCCAAAGGTGCATTTCACAACCAAAATCTTGAATGTGTACCAAAACGATGTCCTGTACGGATATGTCTATGTGGTTCACATACTTCTGCTGTGTAGTATTCACAGACGCCCCGGATTCCTGGATCATGAGGGACAATTCTGTCACAAGGCTGACGGTGGAGCACTGGGTGGCCATGATGCTGGATATTCAGTCAGGTAAAGCAGAAGAGAAGTCATAATCTAGTCAGCCAGGAAGGAACCCCTTCTGTGCCTTCCATGGGTATTTGGTCAGGTAATTTCGTTGAAGGATAGAAAGCAATTTTGCTTACAAATATTCTCCCTTTACAGCGTTCTTTTGAAAATATTTTCAGTTCCAGAGTGCCTGGCTGGCTCAGTCAGTGGAGTGTGTAACTCTTGATCTTGGGTTTGTGAGTTTAGGCCCCACGGCAGGTGTGGAGATTACTTAAAAATACAATCCTAAAAAAATATTTTCAGCTCCAAAGACCCAGAATATGAACTCTTTGAGGTCAAGAAATGCTTGGATTTTGGTCCACTTTTGGAAATTTATCTGATCAGCTATGAATTAGTGAAAGTTCCCTTATGCACGGTAACTGCCTGTTGAAAGAATTTTGTAGGCTGGTTTTCTAGTCAAAAACATTAATCAACAGGGTCACTCTGAAGTCAGTATTTGGGAGAAACACTGTTTAAGGATGAATTCACTAATCTTTTTTTAAAAAATTTCTGTTAATATTTATTTATTCTTGAGAGAGAGAGAGAGAGAGAGAGAGCGCGCGTGCATGAGTGGGGGAGGGGCAGAGAGAGAGGGAGACATAGAATCCAAAAGCAGGCTCCAGGCTCTGAGCTGTCAGCACAGAGCCTGATGTGGGGCTCAAACCCACCAGCCGGCTGATCATGACCTGAGCCGAAGTTGGCTGCCCAACCAACTGAGCCACCCAGGTGCCCCTCCACTAATTCCTTTAAGGGAAGCTTGTTGACAAATTTGAATGGTTTCTGTAACATTAAGAGCTAATGTCTTCAACCAGTGGGCTTGGGGCACTACCAAATGGGGAAAAACCGATGTAAAAGGAGATGCTGAGCAGGGGATGGGGGAGGGGAAGAAGGACTCATAGTGTTTTCACCTCCCTTACAATTTGGCTCAGAATCAGCCCTGGTGATTTCTAATCAACCCATAAAGGACTTACAGGTCAGTTTGTCTTCATGGTCAATATGTTCCAAATTTGATAAGAGAAGCTGGGATCAAGACTCGAGTGATTTTGCTAAATCATTCTCCTGTCCTAAATTTGTTTGAGTTTACTTTTCTCATAGACACACACCCCAATCTAGAGATCCTGCTGCTTTCTGATCCAACTAAACCTTGAATGGGGGTTTAAACAAACTATAACAAAATAAAAAAAAATACTGTGCTAACCTTTTTCTGATCAGCCACCAGCAGCCTTTCCTTTTAGGGGTGACCCAGAATCAGAATATCAGAGTTAGAAGGAAACGTTAGGGGCCACCAGCTCACGTTCGCACGAGAGAGAGGAAATGACTTGCCCAAAATGAGCCACATAGTGACTTAGAAGATGCGTGACACTCCAAGAGTCCCCAGTCTTCATTTCCTAACATATGTGAACTGTTTGAGGCATAGAAAGCGTGAGTGGCTCAGGCACGCTGCACATCTCACGTCAACAGTAGTAAGGGCAATGAAAAAGAGTTTTCTTTTTTCATCTGAAACAACTTGCCGTGTGTTTGTTTAGCAACTTCCAGTCTGGCCACTGACTACAGCTTTCACCTGAGTTCACCAGCTCCATCAGCCCTAGGAAGCCCATCATCTCCCAAAAAAGTCCTGGAATTTAAGAGACCTCTACAACAATGTCTGTTTCCAGGTATTCCTTCTTCATTATAGCTGAAGGGACTTTGCTTTCTAAAACTGAGTTGGAGGATGGGGGCGCGTCTGGGTGGCTCAGTTGGTTAAGCATCTGACTCTTGACCTCAGCCTAGGTCTTGATTCAGGGTTGTGAATTCAAGTCCTGCATTGGGCTCCACACTGGACATGAACCCTAAAAAAAAACAAAATTAATTTAAAATAAAGTTAAAATAGTAACAACAACAATAATAATAAAGTTGGGGAGTACCTGCCTGGCTCAGTTGGTAGAGCGTGAAACTCTTGATCTTGGGGTCATGAGTTTGAGCCCCACATTGAACATAGAGTTTACAAAAAATAGTAAATTGGGAGGAATTGGTGGCAATTAGTCCTTAAAGGAGGTCAAATGTAGACATAATGGTCCTGAAATAATATATATGATGGACTCTTGTTTCTCAGTTATTGTATCCACATTATATTTCTGTGTGCTTTGGGGCTTCCAGTCACATATGGCTTTTGTTTTCCAAATTTGAGAAAATATAGGAATTCTCTTAAATTCTTTAAGTCTATACCACAGCTGCCCCTGGCTTTCCAATCAGAAAGAGGTGAACTGGAGTGCCTGGGTGGCTTAATAGGTTAAGCATCTGACTTTGGCTCAGGTCATGATCTCACGGTCTGTAAGTTTGAGCCCCCCGTCAGGCTCTGTGCTGACTGCTCAGAGCCTGGAGCCTGCTTCGGATTCTGTGTCTCCTTCTCTTTCTGCTGCTCACTCTCTGTCTCCCTCATTCAAAAATAAACAGTGAAAAAAAACTTAAAAATAAAAGAGAGAGGTGAACCATGGGGTCACCTGGACTCTTCCTAAGGCAGAGCTTCTCAATCTTGGCACTATTGATATTCGAGCTCGATAATTTTTGTTGAGGGGGGCTGCCCTGTGACTTTGTTGGATATTTAGCAGCATTTCTGCCCTCTACTCACTAGACGCCGGTAGCACCTTCTCCAGCTATGACAAAAAATATTCCAGATATTGCCAAATGTCTCCCAGGGGGCAAAACTGCCACAGGTTAAGAATCAATGTCCTAAAGGAAAGTTCTTGGATCCCTAAAGCACCAGGTACACACACACACACACACACACACACACACACACACACACACACCCCTTAGCCGGAAGAAATACCTTCCTAACAGTAGTGGACCACTTGGGGTTGAGGAGAAGGTACCAGGAGGCTATTCTATTCTGTGAAGACTCCTCCCTATTGCCTTCTCCTGCACAAGAGCTGCCAGAAATAGGAAATTTGTAGTCCTGGCCTGTGAAGAGGGGGTGCTTTCTCTTTTTAAAAATTATTGAGTTAATTTTAAATTTTAATTCCAGAGTAGCTAATTACAGTGTTACATTAGTTTCAGGTGTACAATACAGTGATTCAGCAGTTCCATATATTACTCAGTGCTCATCAAGATAAGTGTACTCTTGGGGCGCCTGGGTGGCTCAGTCAGTTAAGCATTGGACTTCAGCTTAGGTCATGATCTTGTGGTCTGTGAGTTTGAGCCCTGCCTCAGGCTCTGTGCTGACAGCCGGAAGCCTGCCTCAGATTCTGTGTCTCCCTCTCTCTCTGCCCCTTCCCCACTCACACTCAGTCTCTCAAAAAATCAATAAATGTTAAAATTTTTTAAAAAAGATAAGTGTATTCTTTTTTTAATGTTTAAAAAACACATTTTTTTTTTAAAAAATGCAAGCGGGGGAAGGGCAAGAGAGAGAGGCAGAATCCAAAGCAGGCTCCAGGCTCTGAGCTGTCAGCACAGAGCTCAATGCGGAGCTCGAACTCACAAGCTGTGAGATCATGACCTGAGCCAAAGTTCGTGCTCAACTGACTGAGCCACCCTGGCACCCCAAGATAAGTGTACTCTTAATCCCCTTCATATCCATGCCTCTACCCACCTCTCCTGGGATAACCATCTGATTGTTCTCTATAGTTAAAAGTCTGTTTTTTGGTTTGTGTCTTTTCCCCTCTTTGTTCATTTGTTTTGTTTATTAAATTCCACGTATGAGTGAAATCATATGGTATTTTTATTTCTTTAACTGACTTATTTCACTTAGCATAATACTCTCTAGATCCATCCATGTCATTGCAAATGGCAAGATTTCATTCTATGGCCAAAAATATTCCATATATATATATATATATATATATATATATATATATATATATATGTATATTTCCATGTATATATATATTTCCATATAAATATATATTTCCATGTGTATATATATATTTCCATGTGTATATATATATATATATATATATATATATATATATTTCTCACATCTTTATCCATTCAACTATCAATGGACATTTGGGCTGCTTCCATAGTTTGGCTATTGTAAGTAATGCTGCAATAATAAACATAGGGGTGCCTATATCCCTTTGAATTAGTGTTTTCATATTCTTTGGGTAAATACCCAGTATTGTGATTACCAGGTCTTTCTAGATATGTCTCCTGAGCCAAGGGAAACAAAGGCAAAAATAAATTATTGGGCTACATCAAAATAAAGAGGGGGTGCTTTCTTTGTAGACGAGGAAACCCATAGTTCCATGGCTAGATTCATTTCTTCCTATGATGTTGCAGGAATACTTACAATATGCTTTTGTAAATTTTAGTTTGTAATTTCTATTTCTTGCATTTTCAGTGACACAGGAAGAGATACAGTTTAAACCAGTATCCCTCTTTAAGAAACTCTTCTCAGATCATAAAGCACTCAAGGAATTAATGAAGACACAGATATATCCTTGTTCTCAGGGGATTGTGATATTTTCTAGAAGCTGGGCCAGTGATGTTGGCTTAAGGAAAGAGCGGGATGTCCTGTGCGACGCTCTTCTAATAGCAGTTAACAGTCCCCTGGTACTCTATACGATCTTAATACGCCCCGGTTGGATTGGAGGGCTTGAATATGGCCGAAACACTGTTCATCAGTTAAAGCAGAAACTGGGAACCGTTGGTAGTTACACAGGGAAAGTGTGTGCTATCCCAAGGTTGATGCACCTGTCCAGCACACAGTGCAGCCCCAATGAAATCCCTGTTCACTACCCCCAGTCCTACAGGCTTGCTGCCAAGGATGAAATGGAAGACTTGTTGCCAGCCTTTATCATAGTCTCACTGTGTTCCAGATCTCTTCTGAGTGACCAGCTGGGCTGTGAAGTTTTCAACTTGCTCATAGAGGAGCAATGTGAGTTGCTTTCAGAAAGCCTTCAGGAGCCGTGAGAATTGTTTATCCACTGCCTTCCAGGAACCAGGAAGACAGCCCTAGCCATAAAGATCTTGGAGAAAATTAAGCATTTGTTGCACTGCAAACCAAAAGAGATCCTTTATGTTTGTGAAAGTGACTCTTTAAAGGGTTATGTGATGTAAGAGGGCCACTGACAACATGATAAACATATTTAGTCAGTCTTTTCGACAGTATCTCAAGAGTAATCTGCGTTTCTAGTTTAAGATGTTGTGAGGCCTTAGCTGCATAAATGTGAGAGCCCAAACCCTATACACATCTCCAAATGATCAGGTAGTTGAGCTACAAATGGGTACTATGTAATGCTCAGGTTTAAACATCTCATTACAAATTAGCCAACTATATATCACTTTAAATTTCTTTAACTAGAAACATTTTTTTCCCTACAATCTCTGGCCTTAACTTTAAGAAAAGTGGAAATAAGCCTGTTTTGTTTTAAATATACATTTTGCTTGATATTTAAGGCTTCAAAGTCATAGAGTATTTCAGTTAATTAGACATTATACCTAACAGGAACTTGAATTTAAATACCCATTTCATTTTGTTTATAAACTGTTTTCATTTGTTTGACTTATTCTGAATCGACAATTGCAGAAAACATGCAAATTTGCCTCTGATTTAAGTCTTTACCTTTCAGTGTAGTAAAAAAAAAAAAAAAAATTCATTGTTATACAATCTAGCAAATGAGGGCAAACTCACTTTAATTTTTGGTTTGGTTTACTTATGTACCCAATAAATCTTTTGGGGCCCCACTTATATGCTAGGAATGTGTACATTTAGTGTTACCAGGGAAAAATATATTGAAGATGGGGCCCTAAAGATCCGATAAGGGAGATAAGAAAAAAATAAGCAAATTGGATGTTGCATAATTAATATGATAATAAGGATATGCTTATTTTAACTTAGGTTGGAGGTTGGCCAGCAAATAGTCCTGGGTGAAGGATCCTTTGGCACACTCTTAAGAAGTCAGTAGGAGAAGTGGAGGGCTTTTTAGGCAAAGGGCACACAGCAAGTGCAAAAGCACATGAGAGAATCAGAATGGTAGGTCTTACTGGAGTAGGGAGGGAGTAGAGGTATGTAGCAGGTGATGAAGTTAGAAAGGAAGTAGATTCCGAATTATGGAGGATCTTGTAAACTGTGCTAAGGGCTATGCTGTATGGGTAAGATTAAAAATATCCCAGTCAAAAAGCAAATTCAACAAGCTATTTATTGAACCCCTAATATGAGGGGGCTAAGAATCGGTGCTTTACTTCAAGAAGTCTACACAGTCGAAACAGGTACAGAAGAACGTAAGTAGCTGTGATTCAAGGCATAGGGGGAGTAAATCCCCAAGGACTGCATATGTAAATCAGGAAATCTATAGGAATGAATGATGTTATTTGGATCTAAATTAGAGGAAAGAAACAACCAAGTTTACTTTGAAAAAATTACCTATATCTATCTATATAACGAAATTGGCTGCTTCTTGCCTCCTCTAATTTGTTCCTCCTCCTCTAGTACACTAAAACATACTACAAAGGAAAATTGAGCTAAGTAAACAGAGTAGCAGTCCCAGAGAGGCATAGCCCTGTAGATTTTCTATCTTACTTGACATGTCATGGAACTCAGCAACTTCCTGATGTTTTCCTTACCAAAATCTAAAAAGGCTTTGGTTTTGTACTACCAGTAAGTGGGGAAATAGGATTTGCTTTTTTTTTTTTTTTTAATTTTTTTTTTTAACGTTTATTTATTTTTGAGACAGAGAGAGACAGAGCACGAACGGGGGAGGGGCAGAGAGAGAGGGAGACACAGAATCTGAAACAGGCTCCAGGCTCTGAGCGGTCAGCACAGAGCCCGACGCGGGGCTCGAACTCACGGACCCTGAGATCGTGACCTGAGCCGAAGTCGGACGTTTAACCGACTGAGCCACCCAGGCGCCCCAGGATTTGCTTTAGATAGGAATTCATCCTAGCCCATACCTCTTTTGCACATAAAAATTATGCCTCCAGGGACCTGCTCGCCTGCTCTAAAAAGGAAGAAAGTTAAGCAATGATAGTAACAAGTGGAAATTGCTTTTGAGATTTCCTGTCAATGTAATGAGCCTGTCTTTAGGGATTGTCAAGCAGCAGAAATGGACTAGTAATAGAAATGAAATCTCCTACCTGGGTTCATTTCAAAAATTTTCATGTGCAGATTTAATTAGATAACCCCAAAGAGTAGAGTTTGCAGTTTATGTATTCTATCAGGTAACTTGTAAGTAGAGTAGTTTTGTAGTGTTTAGGACACCACTGAGTCAATGAATCAGTCTCCAGATGAGAACCAGCTTCTAATTCCGATGTAGATAGTGATGCATATGGTGTTCCCTTTGTATATATGCCTGAAACCTTATTCTCTCTTTCATCCTCTAGCCAACAAACCACCTGCAGAGTTGTGACTCGGAAAACCTTCTTACAAGGGGAGTTCCTAGAGGTTAAACACATAGTGATGGATGAGACTGAGAATTTCTGCAGTAAATATGGAGACTAGTACTTGAAGGCCAGGAGCATCACCCTTCCAAAGGTGAGGGGAGCTGGGAGTGAAAACCTTCATCATGGGATTCTCTGGATTTTTCTGGACCCTTTCCAAGTCCATCATGCAGATATTAATGGCCTCCCCCCTTCATCTGCTCAGTTTCCTCGAAAAACAATCACCAATGGGATCCACTGTGCTCTGGAAATAGCAACGGTCACGAAAGAAGAAATGAGAAGGGATCAGAGCAAATCTGCCCTCTGGCAGGTCCCCAGACACACTGCCATTGTTCGGGGAAACTGCCTACAAGGAAGCAGTGTGTGCCCAGGGTCTGCCTGGGGTGGATGACACAGAGACTGGCCTCACTATGGAACAAATTGTGAAACACGTGGCGGAAAGGTGTCACCACCTGTTCCAATGTGGCTACCTGCCCAAAGACATAGCCGTTCTGTGCAGGAAAAGGGAGGACAGAGGACGCTATGAGCCTGCACTGCTAAAAGCAGTGGAATTATTTGTAACCCCTGGAGCAACGAAGGTTGTGTTCAGCCAGGCCTCCGGTGTTTGGGGAAGTCACATCATCTTAGACAGTATTCAACAGTTTTCAGGCCTGGAGAGGAAGATTGTGTTTGGGCTGAGTCCAGAATGTGCACTGTCAGAAGAAGCACATGAGCTCCGTTTTGCCTCATGAGCCATTAAACACCTCTATGTGCTTTATGAAAAGAGGGCAGCTTTCCGAAAATTATTTTAACAATACAGGTGCCAGAAAGAGCAGAGTCTCTTCTCTGGGGGAGGTGGCAGCTACTCCTTCTCACATATTGCAAGTGAGAAAGTCAAGGCACAGTAAGTACTGTGTGGAGCCAAGAAATGTCTCTTGGGAGTGACCTTTCACTCTGTGTGCTGTTACTGTCCTTTTCCTCCTCCTATACACTATGGCAGACTGACGATTGGTCCCCTGCCTCTGGTTTTCCTATCCAGTCCATCTTTCAGGGACCAGCGGTTCTCCTTAAATGGGGAACTGACTGTGTGGCATTCCCTGCCAACGTATCTGCAGGGAGGCCCTGCAGGCTAGAAGCCAAACCAATTCTCAAGGCTTTCCATGACACACCCTGACTTCCTCTCCTAATGCGTCCTTTGTTATACCTCCTCTCCCAAGGCGTCTTAAGGCAGCCCAGCCTTGCTGACCCATTTTGGGAGTGGGAGGGAGGATGCCCCCCAGGCTACTTATTTTAACTGGGTATCTCAGGGGCAGCACCTTGTTGAGTACCTCATACTGGCTCTGGGTCTCGAGCTTCATGGGCCCACAACTTGACTTCCTCTTTGCACTAAGCATGGATTGGTCTCTTGGAGATGGTTTGATGCCAGTCAAGCTCACAAAAGACCAACGCACACATGAAAATGTCACCCTGTCAGTTTACAGTGAGTACTGTAGTAGTAAATGGGCCAGATGCTTTTGCTAATCCATATATTCAATGGCAACATTGGAAGCCAAATTATGAGCATAGCTTTGCAGCAATGGGGATCCTATTCAAATGTGTGAAGAGTCTAGGCAATATTCGACTAGTGCAGTCATCTCTAAAATAGGGATATTTCCACCACAAGGACTCAGACAGGTCAGGTTTACAAAATAAAGCAAATTTATTTTTCTTCTCTCCTAGTTTCCAAAGTTTTCAGGTTGACCACCAACCCTCCCCTTACTCCTCCCAACACACACACACACAACACACACACACACACACACACACACACACACACACACACACACACATTGCTCATGTTCATCCTCTACCTGTTCATATGTTCACCTAGGCTCAAAACTGCTTATCCTCTGCTGCTGGCCTGGGAAATGGTCTGTCTGTAAGAGGCCTTTGCACATCCCTGAGCTCTTCCATTATGATTTGGTGTTAATTTTAATCAACAGGGAGCCTGGATGGCAACTCTACCACCCATGCCATCCCTACCCACTCCTGGCTTCTGGCTGTGCTTCTCTTCTCTGCCTTCAAAGCCTTGTCTGCTCCTCTACCTGCTGAAATCCTAGCTTGTCGATCAAGTCTTTGTTCAAAAGGCCAACTCCTCAAATTAAACGTTCGCCATCCCCCTGACCTAAATTTGGTCTCTCCTTTTGCAGCCATTCTCTAGCTTAAAAACTTTTTGAGGATAGTGCCAAAGTCATTCTAAACTGTGCCAGAGAAGTAGCCGTCAGCATAACAAGATCTACGTAATACTCTCCTATCATGTTTTCTTTCCAGTGTATGTGAAGTAGAAATAAAACACAGTTCCCTTTCTCTGGTCAGCTCCCCAAACAGCTAAGCCAATGCCGTGCTCTTCAATGCAAACTTGCTTTCCTGTTTGTAAGGATTTTTAAGTTGCTTTGGAAATATTCCAGCTTCCAGATTGCTTTTCAACTTTTATTTGTGTTTGAGAGGCAGAGAGAGACAGAGCATGAGCTGGGGAGGGGCAGAGAGAGAGGGAGACACAGAATCTGAATCAGGCTGTCAGCAGAGCCTGATGAAGGGCTGGAACCCACAAACAGTGAGATTGTAACCTGAGCTGAAGTTGGACGCTTAACCGACTGAGACACCCAGGTGCCCCTCCAGATTGCTTTTAATTTCTAGAAAGGTTTCAGAAAACATTATTGATGCTGGGCAGGCATGAATGCAAAAGAAAGTGTGGAAATATTCCTTTGGCTATAATTTCACATAAAGCCCATCACCTTTCCAAGAGATGGGAGAGGATCAGACAGGCCAGTCTGAAACCTAATGGTCAGCTTTACTGACCATGGACTGAACAGAAGAACTTCTCCCCTCCCTGCCTCTTCCTGCTTCCGTTACTTGACATTTCCTCCCTTTTACCGTTTCTTGGGGATATTTGGGTACTTTGGGTGGGAGAAATAAAGTTCAGCAAGTAATTCTTTTCTGATGAAGCAAAAGACACCACTGCATTAACATTTGGATAATGGGAGGTGTGTGAATTCTCTAAAATTAATTTAAAGAGTCAAGTGAGGAGGGATTAGGGGAATGGAAAAAACAGGGAACTGCTATATTTTAGTCATAAGCCTCAGTACGATTTAACTTTTTAAACTGTATGTATACATTATATAATCTGATAAAATAATTCATTTTAAAAATAATTATTTCAGGAGCACCTGGGTGGCTCAGTTGGTTAAGCATCCGACTTTGGCTCAGGTCATGATCTTGCACTTCATGAGTTCAAGCCCTGCATCCGTCTCTATGCTGGCAGCTCGGAACCTGGAGCCTGCTTCAGATTCTGTGTCTCCCTCTCTCTGTCCCTCCCTTGCTCACGCTCTGTCTCTCTCTCTGTCTCTCTCTCCAAAATAAATATTATAAACAAAACAATACAAATAAAAATAATTGTTTTATATATTGAATTTGAGAGTCTATCAGTTCTTAGTCTACTTCAATAACTCACTCTGGCTTAAAGTAGAAGGTCTAACTCAGTGGTTCTCAGCCCTGGCTACTCCTGAAAATCGTTTGTACGGGGGCAAAGGGGCTTTAAAATATAGCAGTGATCAGGGCAAACACCCAACCAATTAAATAAGCATCTCTAGGCATGGGCTTGAGCATCGGTATTTATTAAAAGTCGTCCAGATGATTCTTATATGCCACCAGGGTTGAGAACTATTGACCCCTTCTCCAAGTCTTTTCTTTCTGTCCTGAAATAGATGTATACACCCTTCTCTTCCAATCAGACTGGGAGCTCCTTGAGAGTAAGGATGGTCACTTACATATCTTTATTTCCCCAAATGTAACTAGTGCACTTGCATGGGTTTCAGAGTCAGACATGACAAGGTTCAAATTTCAGACTCAAGCACCCAAATGTAATCTGGGCAGCTTAACCGAATTTTCTGTATAAAATGCAAAAAAACAACAGTATATCCCTCAGATGGTTGTTGTAAAGATTAAATGCTTTGTTTCATGTGCTTGGTACAAACCCAAGAGTCAACAGACAGTAGCTATCGAACCCCCGCTAAATTCTCAGAGCCAGGCACACGGTCAGATGGTGATTAGGTGATTATGAGAAATTACTTTATCAACAATGTTACTTAACCCTTGGGAAGCTTAGTTTCTTCCTAGGGCTGAGAGGGTACTAGAAATGCTTATTGGGACAGGGTTTGACACAACACTTAGTAGCCTCTGTGAGCAGTGGCTATTAAGACATCCCCTGGGCTCTTGTGGGTTTTTCTCAGTGGATACTTCTCAAGCATGATTTTTTGAAATGCTGTGACTCTAAGCTAATTTGTGTATTGTATTACTTTTCTCAATCAGATAACTACCCCTCTGCTTGCCACATGTAGGCAATATCATGAAGTAATGACACTGGCCAGATTTGGTACAAATTGGGTTTTTGTGACAATCTAATACTAATTACTAATACTAGTAATTTCTATGGCAATCCACCATGAATAGTGAGCCAGTAGACTGTGGTAATGAGAGATAGGAAATGGGAGTCTGGGGGGTGCCTGGGTGGCCCAGTCGGTTAAGCATCCTACCCTCGATTTCACCTGGGTTCATTATATCACAGTTTGTGGGAATGAGCCCTGCTTGGGCTCTGTGCTCACAGTGCCCAGCCTACTTAGGATTCTCTCTCTCCACTGTTTGTCCCTGCCCTGCTCACGCTCTCTCTCTCTCTCTGAAAATAAATAAACTTAAAAAAAAAAAAAAAAAGAAGAAATGGGAGGGGCGCCTGTGTGGCTCAGTTGGTTGAGCATCAGACCTCGGATAGGGTCATGATATCAAGGTTCCTGAGTTTGGGCCCCACCCCTGGCTCTGTGCTGACAGCTCAGAGCCTGGAGCCCTGCTTAGGATTCTGTGTTTCCCTCTCTCTGACCCTCCCACACTCATCCTCTGTATCTCTCTCTCAAAAATAAATAAACATTAAATTTTTTTAAAAAAGGAAATGGGAGTCTAGTAAAAGAAAATTTCATTAAAAAAAAAAAAAAAACAACGAAGCCTGACTGACCATAGAATCACCTTTAAAGTACTATTGACTCATTGATTCATTGTTGAATTCCACATGTCTGTGGGAGGAGCTCTTGAATCTGCATTTTTTTTTAAAAGGTTGTGAAAGTTTCCAATGAGCAGCTAAGATTGGGAATTAATTATCTGGCTCGTGACATCTCAAACTCAATTCCCTCTAGTGCACAACACCTTTTCTCAGTGTTAAAAAAATGATTGCTAAATCCATGTTATAATATTCTTGCAATCTCTAAAATGGACACCCAAAAGAAACCAAGCAAACCAGAGCTCAAAGGAACTGTAACTTATGCGGGTTGTGGAAGGAAGTGGCAGATCAGAGTGGTAAGTAAAAAAACCATAATCAAATCTAAGATCAGCAGCATTAGGAGCCCAATCAAGAAAAGGAAATCCAGGAGAAAGTTCAACGGGGCTTAACTACAGCTGTTGGAATTACAGAGCCTACTAGAAAAATTAAGTGAGAAAGTCCGTGAGATGCACTGCTTGATTCCCTAACTGGCTCTAGCATCACTCTTCTTTCTTCTTTTTTTCTAATGTTTATTTTTGAGAGAGGGCAAGCGGGGTAGGGGCAGAGAGACAGGAGGACAGAGGATCAGAAGCAGGTTCTGCGCTGACAACAGAGAGCCAGAAGCGGGACTGGAACTCACTGTCAGATCATGACCTGAGCCAAAGTCAGATGCTCACCCAACTGAGCCACCCAGGTGCCCCCAGCATTGCTTTTCTTTATTGCATGACACATTTCCCGAGCAACTCAGGCTTATTTGACAAAATAATAATTCCTCTCTCCCTATCTTCTTCGTCTCCAATTCCACTTCCCAGGGGTTCCTCCTTAATAATAGTTTGATGTGGGGGGGGGGGCGGTGCCTGGGTGGCTCAGTTGGTTAAGCAGCAAACTCTTGATTTCGGCTCAGGTCATGATCTCACGGTCTGGAATTGGAGCCCTGTATCAGGCTCTGAGCTGACAGTGCGGATTCTCTCTCTCTCTCCCCCCCTCTCTCTGCCCCTCCACTGCTTGCACACACTCTCTCTTTCTCTCTCTCAAAAAAATAAACAGTAAAAAATAGTTTCATGTGGGGGCGCCTTGGTGGCTCAGTCGGTTAAGTGTCCAACTTCAGTTCAGGTCATGATCTCACGGTTTGTGGGTTTGAGCCCCACATCGGGCTTGTGCTGACAACTCAGAGCCTGGAGCCTGCTGCTTCAGATTCTGTTTTTCCCTCTCTCTCTACCCCTCCCCTGCTCCCGCTTTGTCTGTCTGTCTCTCTCTCTTTCAAAAGTAAGTAAACATTTTTAAAAATTTAAAAATGGGAGACTCTTAAAAACTGAGAACAAACTGAGGGTTGATGGGGGGTGGGAGGAAGGGGAGGGCAAGTGATGGGCATTGAAGAGGGCATCTTTTGGGTTGAGCACTGGGTGTTGTATGGAAACCAATTTGACAATAAATTTCATATATTAAAAAAATTTTTTTTAAATGGTTATTTATTTGGAGGGGACAGGGAGAGGATGGGTGGGGGAGGGACAGAGAGAGAGGGAGACAGAGGATCCAAAGCAGGCTCAGAACTGACAGCAGAGAGCCCTTATGGGGGCCTGGAACTCACGAACCCTGAGATCATGTCCTCAGCTGAAGTCGTACATTTAACTGACTTATCAACCCTGGCTCCCTGGACCATAACTTTTCTGACTTGGGTCTTTGTGAAATACAAGACAGCATAGCAAGATGCTGGGGAACAGTCAGAGCCAGTATGAGGGTGTGGGTCTCCTCTGTCCTGTGTCTGTTTTTTGTTTCTTTGTGGATTGTATTTTCTCAGAGTCTCTCATAACCCTACTTCCCCTCACCATGGACCCCTCCTCACATCACCATTTCCAACCTGCATATGTTCATTCATACACACACACGCACACTCACTCTGGCTGCCACACCCCAAGCCCTTGTCTCCAGGGTCAGAGGTGTGTGTGTGTGTGTGTGTGTGTGTGTGTGTAGACAGATGTTGCCTCAAATCTTTCTCAAAGTAAAAAAAATCTTCCTGTTACTATTCTAAAATAATGCTTTTCTAGAACACCTTCTGACTATTATCAAACAGATTTTTGTATGTGAGACAATTTTGACTTCTGTTCATGTGATATTTTACATTATTAATGGTTTTCTTGTACCATCTTGTATTCTGGGATAATCCCACTTTGAGTTTGTGTGGTGTATGTTTCATAAGAGCGAGGAAGATAAACTCCTGTTAAGTACAAAGATATTATAACAAACATTTCTTTCGTTACCCGCCTTTTGTTACCCTCTTGCCCCAAATGGACAACTGTTGGCATTTTACCATAGTTACTTCAAGCCTTTTTAAAATTCGAAAAATAAAATATTGTGGATAAATGTGAGGTTCTCTTTGCCTTCCATCTCCAGTTTCATGTTTCTCTCCTCTCAAAGGTAACGAATATTCTGAGTTTACTTCATGTCTTTATTGCCTTTTTTTAATTATTTTTTTAAACGTTTATTCACCTTTGAGAGATAGAGAGAGACAGAGCATGAACTGGGAAGGGGCAGAGAGAGAGGGAGACAGAGAATCCAAAGCAGGCTCCAGGCTCTGAGCTGCCAGCACAGAGCCGGATGCGGGGCTCAAACTCATGAACTGTGAGATCATGACCTGAGCCGAAGTCGGACGCTCCACTGACTGAGCCACCCAGGCGCCCCTTTATCGCGTTTTTAACACGCTGTTTTACATACACATATCCAGGAGTGATATGAACATTGTCGCATGTGCATGTTAGGCTGAGATAAATGGCATAATCTGGGGCGCCTGGGTGGCTCGGTCAGTTGTGCATCCAACTCCTGATTTTGGCTCAGGTCGTGATCCCAGGGTTGTGGGATCGAGCTCCTTGGTGAGCCCCCGGTGGAGCCCACAAGGCTCCACACTGAGCCTTGGCTCCAAGATCAGTGTGGAGCCTGCCTAAGATCCTCTCTCTCCCTCTGCCCCTCTCCTCCACTCTCTCTCTCCCCCACCAAAAAAAGCTATAATTCTATATGTACACTTCTGCGACTCGATTGAACTCAATATTGTTTCTCACATCTATGTCAATGTGTGTGTTATAGTTTATTCCCTTTTTTTTTAACGTTTATTTATTTTTGAGACAGAGAGAGGCAGAGCATGAACAGGGGAGGGGCAGAGAGAGAGGGAGACACAGAATCTGAAACAGGCTCCAGGCTCCGAGCTGTCAGCACAGAGCCCGATGCGGGGCTCGAACTCACGGACCGTGAGATCATGACCTGAGCCTAAGTCGGACGCTTAACCCACGGAGCCACCCAGGCGCCCCTAGTTAATTCTCTTAAACTCATTCCTAATATTCCCCCAATAAATATTATTGTATATATATTGTATATTATTGATGGATGGTTAAGCTATTTCCAGAATTTGGTGTTCCACACAGTGCTAAAATGACTGCTCTTGTCTCCACATGCACAATATTGACATGTGTGTGTTTTTGTTTTTGTTTTTTACTAAGGTATAAACCAACAGGAAAAGTATAAACCAAAGTGCGTAACTGATGGGTCAAAGCTTATGTACATGTTGAGTTTACTACCAACTTCTCTCCACAATGTTGCACCATTTTATACTGCTACCAATAATGAATCAGGGTTCCAACTTCCCTACATCTTGGTCAACATTTCATGTTGCCGGGTTTACAAACGTTTGCCAATCTGAAGGGAATAAAATGACAACTCCTCAGTCTTCCCTTCCATTTCTCCAGTTCCTCCGAGGCTGAGCATCTTCTCTTATATTCATTGGCCAGTTGTGTTTCCTCTGCAGTTTGTTCAAATCTTTTCCCATGCTCCTTATTGGATTGCTTGTTTTAATCTTTTTATTTGTAGGCATTCCTTGTATATTCTGATGCTAATACCGTCATTTCTGTGTTGCAAATATATCCTTTCCACTTATACTTGTCTTTAAAAGAACTTTTTATTTGGAAATAAGTACATATTCACAGGAAGTTTCAGAGATCGTGGAGAGAGGTCCTATGTGCCTTTTAGATTCTTCCAATAGTTACATCTTCTGTCGTTATAGTTCAATGTGCCACACCAGGAAGTTGCCATTGGTACAATGGTATAGGTTTATTGTGAATTTGGGTACCTACTGACCTCATCAAGAACAATTCCACCACAAAGATCTCCCTTAGGCTACTCCTTGATACTCATATACATCCATCTCCCTGTCCCACCATCGCTAAACCCTGAACCACTCATCTTTTTTGTCTCTAGAAGTGTGTAATTTCAAGAATGTTATATGAACTGATTCATAAAGTATGTGACTTCTCACTCAGTATAATGGCTTTAGGATTTCTCCAGCTGTTGTGTCCATCAATAGTTTGTTCCTTTTTACTTCTGTGTGGTATTTCACGGTATGGATGCACCAGACTTTGTTGAACTATTCACCTATTGAGGGACACTTTGATTCCTCCTAGTTTGAATCTATTACAGGTAGAGCTGCTGTAAAGAATTATGCACAGGGTTCGGGTGGGCATAGATTTTCATTTCTCTGGGATAAATACCCAGGAGTGCCATTGCTGGGTTCTATGGTAAGCCCATATTTCATTTTTCCAGAAACTTTTCTAGGGCCACCTCGGTGGCTTAGTCAGTTGAGCATCTGATTTCAGCTCAGGTCATGATCTTGCAGTTTGTGAGTTCATGTCCTGCATCAGACTCCCTGCTGACAGCTCAGAGCCTGCTTTGGATTCACTGTCTCCCTCTGTCTCTCTTTCTCTGTCCCTCCCTCATTCTGCACGCACTCCTCTCTTTCTCTCATAAATAAATAAGTAAATAAATGCACAGTTTTCAAACAAAGAGCCTTGTCCCGAGTGGTTGTACCATTTCACATTCCCATGAGTGATGTATGAGAGATCCAGTTCCTCTGTGCCTTCACTAGCTGTTAGTGCTGATGCTGCTTACCTTAGCCATTCGTATAGGTGCACAGTGATAGCCAACTGTGGCATTAATTTGCATTTCCCAATGGCTGGTGATGTTGAATGTCTTTTCGTGTGTTTATTTGCCATGTACATCTTCTTTGATGAAATGTCTCTTCATATCTCCTGTTCTTTTTCCAACTGGAGTTTTATATTTTAATTTTTCTATATTTTTAAATATTTATTTATTAAAAACATTTAAAGTTTGCTTTATTTTCCACAGAGAGAGAGAGAGAGCGCGCAGGAGTGAGGGAGGGGCAGAGAGAGAGGGAGACACAGAATCTGAAGCAAGCTCCAGACTGAGCTGTCAGCACAGAGCCCCGCCCTAAGCTGGAAATCACCATCTGTGAGATTGTGACCTGAGTCACAGTTGGATGCTTAACTGACTGAGTCACCCAGGTGCTCCTCTACCTGGAGCTTTCAAAATTAATACATTATGTTTCAAAGTAGTTCTAGGAAAGTATTGAGCAGAAAGTACCAAGAGTTCCCATATGCCTCCTTGCTCCCCTTCCAGTTTCCCCTATTAATAACACCTTGCCTTAGTGTGGTACATTTTTTATAAGGGCTGAGCCAATATTGATTCATTATTGCTAAGTAAGGTCCATAGTTTACATTAGGGTCCGCTCTCTGTGCTGGACATTCCGCGGGGTTTTGACAGAGGTATAATGACACGTATCCACCATTAGAGTATCATGCAGAACAGTTTCACTGTCTTAAAAATCCCTGTATCTCACCTCTTCTTCCCCACAGCACTTCCTCCTCCCAAACTGTGAACAACCATTGGTCTTTTCACTATCTCCATTATGTTGCCTTTTCCAGAATGGTTGGAATCATACAGTATGTAGTTTGTTCCGAGTATATTTCTATCCCCTTCAGTATTTCCACATTTAATTTGATCAAAGTGAGGGAGTGTCTTGCTTTAAGAATATTGAGACCTGATGGACTGAGTTTTCCTATACTGCTAGGGAACTGATAAATGCAATCAGGAATCCTGGGGAATTCTATGCCCCAGTGGGGACCCCAACATTTCTGAAATGAAGTATTATAGTTGAGAAAGCTGTTTGTTCCTTGCGAAGTGCTAAGGATATGCTAAGGATAGCTAAGGGAAGTAGTTTCCTCTGAAAATAGTCTAGCTTCAGAAGATATTAGAAAATAAAGAGGCATGAATATCCTCAAATCCTGTGGTCCTATATTGGTCAGTTTTGACATATTACTAAGTGCTTATATGAATCTAATAGAGGGGACTCTAAGATTTCCAGGAAGGAAAAAAAAAAAAAAAAAGGAAATTAAGCCAAAATCTCCAATCCTTTAAATATGTCAACTCTTTAAGAAACACTCAGTAGGCATGGAGAAAATAAGGAGATAAGCTCACTGGTCACCCTATAAACATGACTCTCTGAAACTTACACAAATACATTAAATGCATTAGCTAATTTAATCTTCAGAAGCCTGAATTTTATAATGTTTTCTACTTGAAAAAAGTTAAAATTGAGAAAAAATATTTAAAGGTAAGTATTACACTCAGAATAGAATAAACATGATGTAGAAACAAGAAATACAGAAACAAAATGTTTCCACATGATGTAGACACAAATGTAGAAATAAGAATAAAATTTAAACAACATTCCATCTAATGTAAAGCATTTCTCTCTCTAAAAACTTTTGAATTGAGAAATAGGAAAATCTGACTTTGGAAGTATGATCTTATTGCTGATAAGGAGACAATATATTTAAATGAACTTTAGGCCAGAAATTAGTAGCACTTTAAAAATGTGAGAATGTCTTCTTTACTAATCCTCTTTTTTTAAACCCTCAGTACAAAACTGGGAGAGGGATGGTAAGAGAATTTCCCTGTGTTGAACAGATTACATCCTGGAGCCCTGGAGCTGGGGAGGGTGGCACGGGGGAGTTAAGGGAGCTCTCAGGAGGGCCAGGAACATTTGTCCTATTAGGGGTGGAGATCAAGGCAGCCAGAGTCTCAGAAGCAGCCATGCACTTATCCATTTCTTTTTCAGGGACAGTGGTCAGTATGGGACCTTGAGGGGGGCCAGAGTTCCTGGGTGGTATCAGGACAGGTGCACAGGGACTGATCTCTGGATTGGAGATCCAGATTGATCTTGGGTCGGGGGGTTTGGAGTTCCAGCTGGTTTGGGAGTTCAGACTTAGGCACTGGTCTTGGGATGGTCTCAAGGCTAGTCTGTGCCTGGGTCCCCTCCCATACAGGTTCTGGGAGCTGGGTGGGCCACAGGTGCCTGAAGTTGCAGAAGCCACTGTGGGCACATGCCCCCCGCCCCCATACTGCCCACAGGGAGACTCCCAGGAAGTCGTTGACAGGAGACAGCTCCCCATGAAGCATGGGCAGCCAGTTGAACCAGCGGTTATTGACTTCAGCCCCTGTCTGTGCTGCCTCGTCCTCTAGCCGTGGAAACTTCACCTAGACATAGCCCTCGAGGTGGTCCCCTCCCCCTGCCCCTCAGCACACACTTATCTCTTCCATCTCTGCCTACTTCTCCTGCAGCTCCGGGAACACTTCCTCCGAGAAGTCATCCTGGGGTTCTAGTGCCTGCACGTCACTCCTGTGACAGTGCAGTCAGTCCGTGGTTTGGGCGGTGTTCTGTGGATTCCTGTACAGGTTAAGCAACACTGTGGGCAGGCTGAAAGTCGGTTTGCTGTGCAGCCAGGAGCACAGACCCTGGTCCTTCTCAGTCCTGCATATCGAAGCTAAATATTCAGCCATTTTTACCCAAACCCTCCAACTCTGTCTTACTAATACTTCGGTGGAGATTTAGAAGACTTTAGTATCATTTGGTAAAATAAATACAAGAGAATTGGATGTGATGCTTCTAATTAAGGTATCCCTTTTGTTTTGTTTCTTTTTAATTTTTTTTAAAAATTCAATGTTTATTTTTGAGAAAGAGAGAGCACAAGCAGGGGAAGGGCAGAGAGAGAGAGAGGGAGACACAGAATCTTTTTAATTTTTTAAAATATTTATGCATTTTTGAGAGACACAGAGAGACAGGGAATGGGGGGGGGGAGGGGAGGGGAACAGAGAGAGAGGGAAACACAGAAATGGAAGCAGGCTCCAGGCTCTGAGCTGTCAGCACAGAGACCCACTAGGGGCTGGAACTCACGAACTGTGAGATCATGACCTGAACTGAAGTCTGATGCTTAACCCACTGAGCCACCCAGGAGCCCCAAGGTATCCCCTTTGATAAAACTGTTTCATGGAGTTGAGGCATACAAACGGATTATGTATCTTGTCCTTGATTTTCCGTGGGGTGAACTCAAGAAGCAAGGAAGTCACGTGCCAGACGTTTGGATCGCTTTGGAACTTCCAAAATAACTACACTTGGCTACTAGGTCAGATACTATCTCCACTGAATAAGAAGGATGGCTTGTGAATGGAGAAAGAAGAGGGAGGGAGAGGAGGGGAGATGGTCTTCAGAGGGGAGGGGAGAGAGGGTGGAAAAGAGGCGTGGAGGGAATATACAGGACTCTTCAGCTGTAGTAATGTATCCTTTTTTAGGACGGGTCATAGTACACAGGTGACCGTAGCCTTTTTGTACATCTGAAATATTTCATAATAAAAATGTAACGAATCATTCTTAAAAAATTTTTTTTTTTAAAGTTTATTTATCTTGAGAGAGAGAGAGCACGAGAGAGGGAGGCGCAGAGAGAGAGGGAGAGAGAGAAAATCCAAGCAGGCTCCGCACAGTCAGCTCACAGTCCCAGGCGGGGCTGGAACCCGCTCACCCTGAGCCCAGAGATCTTGACCTGAGCCCAGTCCCACGCTTAACCTCTGAGCCACCCACGTGCCCCTGTAAGAATCATTCTTACCTTCATCCTCCCCGGGGTGGCCACTCGTGGTGTCGTCCAGTCTCTTTCCTGATCTGAGCCTCAGTTTCCGGGACTGACCCTCAGTTTGCGTGGCCGCCCCTCGCCTGCGGTGGCAGCCACTCCGAGGGGGAGGCGACCTAGGGCAACTACACTGGGCGGAATCTGCGCTTTCAGAAAAGGGCGGGACCTCAGGCCCCGCCTCTGTTTCTCCGCGGGGAATTTAAAAGCACTCCCGGCTGCTCGGCGGCCGGTTCTTCCCCTCCCGCACACCAATCTCTGCGGCTGCGCGAGTCCCAGCCCGCGGGGTCCCAGCCTGCCGAGGGAGCAGGTGCGGTCGGGGATTCCGCAGCGGTGCGGCTCCTACGTCCCCACCCAGCCCGCAGTGGAACCACAGGGGGCGCGGGGAGGGACAGGACTTGCGGGTGGCGCGAGTGTCAGGTCCCCGACGCCCAGAGCGATGCGTTGGGTGGGGGATCGGGGTGGACTTGGCTTTGGGGGTTCTGGGTGCGTCAATCTCAAAGGGAGGATCTCACCTTCAGTGAGAGTCACCCACAGGGAGCCCACGGTCTATTTCTTCATGTTTCCTTTTTAAAGATAGCTGTCTTGAGGGATAATTAACAAACGTTAAACTGCACATGTTTAAAGCATAGAATTTGATGAGTTTGGGCATAAAAAAAAAAAAAAAAAAAAGGGAGTATACAGCCAAATTTCCTTTTGGTGTTTTAAGTCACTGAAACTTTTGGGATAATTAGTTACTACAGCAAAACCTGGCTTGCTCAGACTGATACAGAAATTGGTGCTTAGGGGGAATCCTGCAAAACAACAACAACAAAACACTAAAATATGTGGCTTCGTTTCCAGGGCCAAGCTGTGTGCAGTGAAAAAGTATGACTGCAGCCTGGGAAGATGGCAACCTATGCCATGTAATAGTTAAATATTTGATAAAACAGTCATCTTCAATACCTTAGAATAAAGATAATGGGTTAAGTAGGTCTCTGCACTTTGGGCAAGAGATCAGGAAACAGGTGTTAGTAATTCTCCTTGGTTGCTCTTGAATAACTTAACAGGGATGGAAAAAAACCCTAGTGTGCTTAGGAAAGCATTTACTTGTTTTACTTTGTTACAAGCAAGAAGGAAAGAAAATAGAGAATATAGACATTTATGGACATTTGGAGGTAGACAGTTGCAAATGTGTCTCATCTCCAACTAATAAAGAAATCTGAGACGCTTCTGGGGTTGGTCAAGATGGCAGTGGCCATTCAGCCTCTGACTGAAGCCTCTGAGTCAACTTAGTTGACAGCAAACAAATCCTTTCAGTGGACCAAACGGCTCAGAGAAAAGAGCCTGAATGCACGGTCTCCTATGGAAGGCTGTGAAGTTCAAGGTAATATATGTAATTATATCTACAGAGAGAAGTGTAACTCGAAAAGCAATGTAGGTATTGGCACAGGGAGTGAATGGGGTCAAAGAGATTCAAACAACAGAATATTGTTGACAGAGCTAAATTGCCAAAGAGCCCTAATCTTGGCTGAAAAAGTAAAAACCCTGACTCTTTGAGACTTAAAAGAACCCATTAGACCCATTCTGTGGGCAAGTGGTGTGTAGAGAAAGATGCTCAGCATCCAAAGAGGGTGTGACTCCCAATTCCCACTTTAAATGTGGCTGAAGAAGGTGATAGAAAAGAAGGAACCATAAGGGTGAAACGAGGTACCACAGGGAAAAATGCATGGAGGAACCACTTACTGGGGAGTAAAACTGATTAGGGAACACTCCCAACACCAGGAAAGGAGTCCCTACAAAGTCTCCCCTGGAGGATTTAAGAATTTCTGTGCACCAGCGACTATTCTGTCCTTCCCATTCTCCCCCTGTCTACATTGGGGGGAGGTGTTGGGGTTGTCCCATTACTGTTCCACATTGTATAGAGTATATATATTAATTTGTATGTATAATTCATAGACATCCAGTGATAGTCCTATCCAGACTATCACAGGATTTGGGCATTGTTTATGATGGGACATCCCATTAGGATGGAATTTTTGAGTTGTGTCCTTAAAGGTGGTGGTGGTGGGGCTATATCTTGAATTGGAAAGAGAGAGAAGTGAATCTTTGTGGGCACATATATGTGATATTTTGTATATATTTCCAAAATATTTTCTGCCCCTCCCTCAGTCAGGATTACATTTATTGGCCCATTGGAATCAAGCCTGGTCATATAATTTGCTGTGGCCAATTAAATGCCGATAGAAGGGATGTGTGCTACTTCTCCTTGCTCTTGTTTCCTTCTGGCGGAACCCTGGTGGTATCCCAGGGAATCTTCTGGCAGCCTGGATCTCCACATGAGGGGGATGTGGAGCCAAGCCAATGGGAACCCCCAGTAGACATGCGCTATAGGCAAGAAACAACAGGTTTGTTGTGAGCCATTGAGATTGGGGGAGGATGTGCCCCTGCACCACAACATAGCCTAATTGATTAGAATGTGAAGCATGTGGAGTGAGGCAGAGCAACAGGATGGAAGGAGTCTTGGATTTTGATGACTTCTCAGAGGAGCGCTAACCCACCATTTTTCAACTTTTCTATGAGAAATAAGCTTCTGCTCTCTTTATGCCATTGTCTATTTGGGATTTCTTTGAAAGCATCAGAACCAACATCCAAACCTATGCCAACCTTCTCCTCACCTCCCTTCATGCTAAACCAGGGTTCTGTCTTCCTTGTTTCTCTCACTCCAGGGAGGAAAATATCTATGTCCATAATCCACTATGTCTGCCACACTATTTCTTTTTCCTGTGGCTACAGAGTCTGCCCATGCTGCAGGCTGAATTCTCCAGAAACAGATGCTGAGATCGAGTTTCAGGTGCAAGATGTTTAGGACAGATGGAAACCATGAAAAGAAAAAACAGAAGGAAGCAGAATTGGGCAGAGAAAAAAAGGTGAACTGTGATGCAACTCTCAACACCACCTCAGCCAACTCGGCAGATGCTGTGGAGTGAATTGTGCCCAACAGAGTTGTCTTGCGTTGAGCTGAATGGCTGGGCCTTTATGTTGTCACATATCTCATTTTCCAGGAGCCAGGTGAGAGTTGTGAGCCTAGGAGTTGTTCATGACCACAGACAATGAGGCTCACCCCCAACTGAGGCCAGTCTTCCAGGAGGTGGCATTTAGAGGCTGTGCTGATAGCCCTCTGTGAATCTGGGTAGCAAGTCTTTCCTTGAAGGGGGGTTGCGTGGTGCATCCCCATGTCTACCACATCCCACTTTGCTACAACCTCCTTTTATTCTCCCTTGTATAAGGCTGTGACGATCTCATCCCTTCGTATCTGCTTCCCTCTTCAAGGCATGGATCACATTTACAATGTATTTCATGTAGTTCTGAAAACCAGGATGAGGTTTCCCTTCACACACTGGGGAATCTACCTGACCCCAAACTCCGTAACACCTGTTTTTACTCTCTCTTTCCTCTAGATTTGACACAAAGTGAAGGGAGGGACAAAGTATTTGGTTTATTGTCTTTTACTTTGCAGCAGAAAAAATTATTCTCCAGCTCTGAGATCCCTCATGCCCAACTAAGATTGAGCTCTCATTGTGCATAAATACAGAAGGTTTGGTCTTTTATCTAGTTTCCCTCCATTAAGAGTTCTGAGAATGTCAGAAATGCTTCCACATTCTACAGATCTCTTCTGGTAGTCTCCTATCTCTTTCTGCTCTGCACTGTTGTACTAAGACCTCTGTGGGGACAGCCTAGATTGACATGACACCTTTCCAAGGTTTGTCCCCTCCATGTACCTCTGCATCTCATGAAGAAAGGTCTCTTCTTTTATTTCCCAACTTGCAAGGAACATCAGGTCCTACCTATAGCAAAACTTATAAAGGTTTGTACATAGTGAAAGGCGAACATTTAAATTTAGTTACTAGATGTCACTGTGACCAGAGTCCGTGGACCGTAGATTATCCTGATGGCCTTCTCTCTCCTTGTCCCTGTGTCTCCTCCTACTGCCAATTTTTCTCTGGAACATTTGAAAATGAGTTGTAGACATGAGAGTCTTTCACCTCTAACATGTCAGCAGGTAATTCTTAAAACTAAGGATACTCACAGTACAATATTAAAAAGCAGAAATTAATGCTGATACAATGCTATTATGTAATCTGTAGATCTTATTTGAATTTTATCCTTGTCCAATAAATGCTGCATGGCAAAAGAAAAAAATTCTGGTCTAGGATTCAATCTAGGATCATGCATTACATTTAGTTTACTTGTTTTTAAATCTCCTTTAATCTGGAACAGTTCCCCAGCCTCTGACTTTGATGACCTTGCCACTGTGGAAGAGAATAGAGAAAACATTCCCTAATTGATTTTGTGAGGCTACTAGAACCTTAATAACCAATTGGAGAGGTAAAGCATGAAAAAACAATTGTAGAGCATCATCACCTAAATGAGAAAATTCTAAACAAAAGTTTAGCAAACCAAATCCAGCAGTATGTAAAATGATAATACATCATGACCAGGATGGCTTAAATTAGGAATTTACTGTTGATTCTAGCATTAGAATATCAATCAGTGTAATTCATGTGAAATCAAAAGAGAAAAATCATATGATCATTTGAATAGATGATGAAAAAGGTTTTGATAAAGTTCAGTACTCATGCATTAAACACAAGAGAATTTTCAACTACATTAACATTATGTCTTGGGGCACTTGAGTGGCTCAGTCACCCAGGTTAAGTGTCAGACTTGGGCTCAGGTCATGATCTCACAGTTCCTGAGTTTGAGCCCAACATCAGGCAATCTTCTGTCAGCACAGAGCCTGCTTGGGATCCCCTATCCCTCTCTCTCTGCCCCTCCCCTGCTCATTCTCTCTCTCTCTCTCTCTCTCTCTCTCTCCCTCAAAATAAACATTAAAAAAACATTATGTGTTTGCAGCTTTAGGTTTGTTTGATGCTTTCTTACAAGCACAACTATTAACTACAAATCCATTGTTCATTTGAGAGAGAAATATACACATACACACATAGAGCATAAAGTACTCCGCAGGGCTAGTTAATTAGATTTCCTGTACAATCATTTATTTAGCTGTTTCTAAGTTCAACATGTAAATTTTATTTTATCTCATTTTTTAAAAGATTTTCAAGAACAATTTTGAAGCCAATTTTTTTCAACATTTATTTTTGAGAGACAGAGACAGACAGAGCGTGAATGGGGAAGGGGCAGAGAGAGAGGGAGACAGAATCTGAAGCAGGCTTCAGGCTCTGAGCTGTCAGTAAAGAGCCCGAGGGGGAGTTCAAACCCAAGGATCCTGAGATCATGACATGAGCAAAATAGGTCCCTCAACCAGTGGGCACCCTGGCGCCCCTTTGAAATGTATATGTATGTATGTACATACATACATATATGTATGTAAAGGATACATATGGATTACCATGTAGCTGTGTTTTATTAAACATGCAAGGTACTGACTGGTAAGTGACATATAATTGTATGGCTAACAATGCAATTTATGCAGATTCTATTTTTGTGGAGACCCATGCACACTAACCTATGTGTCTCTGTCCTCTTTACTGCCTAAAACTGTGCCTAGAAATGTCATCTGTCTTAACAAATATATATACTTCGTGCTGTTTATGCTATAGTTTCTCTACTGCTGTTCTATATTTGTTATTTTAAATACGTGCCATGTTTACTACTGAAATATGAATTCATGAGATTGTGGATCATTGTTCTAACCATCCTCTGGGGAAACCTGCTTATCACTCCAGTGGCTTTGAATTTGCAGTTTCATGACTGGTTCTTCATTTCATGATTTTTGTAGCTGGTGTGAAGTTAACTATGTGGAAAAAAATTTTTAATGGTTTCATGGAAAAAAATGTTCAATATACATTCATGATAAAAACTCTTACTAAATTAGAAATATTAGCAAACTTTTGGAAATGGACAAAGAGGATTTACAACGAAACATACAGCAAACATTTTCCATAGTGGAACAAACCCAGAGATGTCCCCTTAAGGTCAAGAACATAATTAATGTGACTACTATCATTACTTCTATTTTCTGTTGCTTTAGAGGTCATAGCTAATCCATTTGGGTAAGAATCAATTCTTAAAAGGCATAAAGTTTTGAAAGGAAGGTGATTTGACTGGCTATGGTAAAAAGTGCAGAAATCATAGTACAATGAGAAAACATGTCAATTTGTTGGAACCAGAGATCTATGAGTGGGAAGCAATTGTAGTTATATTATCAAACAGGTAGGAAAAAACGATTGTTTAAAGATACCACCTAAAACTGCTTTGAAAATTAAGGACACAGGAATATCTAGCAAAAGATTGTAAGATCTTTGCAGAAAATTGTCTATAACTGCATTGTAAGACATTGCAGAAGATGTAAATAAATATGGAGACCTATATTATGTTGATGGGTTGGAAATCATAATCTCATGGAGATGTCATTGTATCTAAACTGATGTATAGATATTTGCAGCACTGTAACCAAAAAACTGTAAAAACTATAATGATTGAAAGAAATGTAAAAGTCTAAAGATATCAAATTTGGAAAGTCCTTAGAGAAGGAGAGCGTGTATACATTCTGTGACACAATGTGGATCTGGGAGATGCTACTTGGGTTCAAAACGTTAGGTGCACCTCCCTACTGAATATGAATCTCAGGAACATAATGTTGATGGGAAAAGACAACCTGAAAAAAGGGTCAGAGAAGAATATACATGGTATTGTACCAGTCACTATAGGTTTATAACCAATTATCCTGAAATTCAAGTTGCATAAATAAGCATTCTTTATAGTCATGGATCCAGAGGGTCTGGAATGTGGACGGGCCAGAGAGGGGAACACTTGTCTCTGCTTCATTCACTTTCAGCTTGGGGTGGCTTGAAAGTTGGGATTGACATCATCTGGAGTTTCTCTCACAGGTCTGCAACTGAGGGTAGGGAGACTTCACTAGTTGAGGGTTCCTCAGGCATCTCTTTCTGTCTGTCTATCCGTCCCCAATCCCCGAGCCCTCTCCCTCTCTCTTTCTTTCTCTCTGATTCTGTTTTTTTTTTAATTATATTTTTATGTTTATTTACTTCTTTAGAGAGAGAGTGCGCACGGGAGAGGCGCAGAGAGACAGTAGAGAGTCCCAAGCAGTCTCCACACTATCAATGCAGAGCCCCACCAGGGGCTAGAACTCACCAACTGTGAGATAGATCATGACCTGAGCCAAAATAAAGAGTCTGGCACCTAATCGCCTGAGCCACCCAGGCGATCCTCCCAGATCTTGTTTTAAAACATGACTTCCGTGCATTTCAAAGGCTGTGGGTTCTGGTGACAAGTCTTGGCTGTGTTGAGCTGAAGAAACTTGATTACCACAATACCACAAAAAGGGGACCTGGGACAAGCAAAGTGGTTGGAGTGTTGTATCCCCTGGGAGAAGCCATTGGAGTCTGGTCTGGACTAATCATCTCACACGGCCCCAAGGTGCTCCTTACACCCGGAGGGATGTGTGTGCCCGAATCTGCCTCCTCGAAGCAGCCCCTTCCTCACCCCTTCCTCCTCTCTGAGCATTCAGGGCAGATCTCACCCCTTCTCCAGACACATCTGAGTTTTTAGGGGAGGGAATGCGAGGAGGGCTTGAAAGGTCCGTGTAGAATCACCCCGCCAGGAGCCTGACACTTGGCAGATTCGTGAAACAAGTAACACTGGTGCTAAAGCTCAGTGTGGCTCACTTTACTCGCAGGGCAAGCCTGTAAGGTCCATTGGCTAACAGACTGCAGGCTCTGCAAATTTCCACCAGCCGCCCAAGGGCGGGAAGGGCCAAACCCACCAGGCAAATGCGGATGCGCACGGGACCTCTCCCTGCGGGTCAGGAACACTGAGACAAGGAAGGTAGCCCCAGCTTCGCCAACTCTTTCTTTTTTTTTTTTTTTTTTTTTTTTTTTTACTGGCCTTTATTCTTACCATACACAACATAGAAAATACAGAGAAGCAAATAGAAAAGGAGAAATCTCCTGCTGCCTCTCAGATAGTCACACGCATCTTTTTTTTTTTTTTTTTTTAAGTAATCTCTTCACTCAATGTGGGGCTCGAATTGACAAGCCCAAGTCCGAGATCAAGAGTGGAGTGCTCATCTGACTAAGACACCCAGATGCTCCAGAGTAACACACCTTTTTAAATAACATTGCTTCCTCAATGTGGGTGGAACTAGAGTATACAATGCTAAGCCAAATAAGTCAGTCAGAGAAAGGCAAATACTATATGATTTCACTCCTAGGAAAAATTTAAGAAACAAAACAGAAGGGGAAGGGAAGCAAAAATAAGATAAAAACAGAGGGAGGCAAACCATAAGAGACTGTAAAATACAGGGAACAAACTGCTGGTTCCTGGAGGGGAGGAGAGGTGGGGGAGGAGCATAAATGGGATGTTGGGATGAACACTGGGTTTATATGGAATTGATGAATCACTAAATTCTACTCCTGAAGCTTAGGTTTCTGTGTTTCCCTCTCTCTCTGCCCCTCCCCGCTGGCACTCTGTTTCTCTCTCTCAAAAATAAATAAACATTTAAAAAAAATTTTAATAGCATAAAAACAGACACTCAGATCAGGGGAACAGAATAGAGAACCCAGTAATGGACCCACAAACCTATGGCCAACTAATCTTTGACAAAGCAGGAAAGAATATCCGATGGAATAAAGGCAGTCTTAATAAGCTTAATAAGCTTAATAAGCTTAATAAGCTTAATAAGCAAATGGTACTGGGAAAACTGGACAGCGATATGCAGAAAAATGAACCTGGACCACTTTCTTACACCACACACAAAAATAAACTCAAAATGGATGAAAGACCTAAACGTAAGACAGGAAGCCATCAAAATCCTCAAGGAGAAAGCAGGCAAAAACCTCTTTGACCTTGGCCACAGCAACTTCTTATTCAACATGTCTCCAGAGGCAAGGGAAACAAAAGCAAAAATGAACTATTGGAACCTTGGCTAAATAAAAAGCTTCTGCACAACAAAGGAAACAATCAGCAAAACTAAAAGGCAACTGAAGGAATGGGAGAAGATATTTGCAAATGACGTATCACATAAAGGGTTAGTATCCAAAATCTAGAAAGAACTTACCAAACTCAACAACCAAAAAACAAATAATCCAGCGAAGAAATGGGCAAAAGATATGAATAGACACTTCTCCAAAGAAGACATCCTGATTGTCAACCGACACATGAAAAAATGCTCAACATCACTCAGCATCAGGGAAATCCAAATCAAAACCACAATGAGATACCACCTCACACCTGTCAGAATGGCTCACATTAACAACTCAGGCAACAACAGATGTTGGCGAGGATGTGGAGAAAGAGGATCTCTTTTGCACTGCTGGTGGGAATGCAAATTCATCCATATTGCTGATTGTTTCTGGAAAACAGTATGGAGAGTCCTTTAAAAATTAAAAATAGAACTACTCTACAACCAAGCAATTGCACTACTAGGTATTTATCCAAGGGATACAGGTATGCTGTTTTGAAGGGGCACATGCATCCCAATGTGTATAGCAACACTATCGTCAATAGCCAAAGTATGGAAAGAGCCCAAAAGTCCATCGATGGATGAATGGACAAAGATGTGGTATCTATATAGAATGGAGTTTTACTCAGCCATCAGAAAGAATGAAATCTTGCCATATTTAACTACGTGGCTGGAACTAGAGGGTATTATGCTAGGCGAAGTTAGTCAGAGAAAGACAAATATCATATGATTTCACTCATATGAGGACTTTAAGATTCAAAACAGATGAACATAAGGAAAGGGAGGCAAAAATAATACCAAAACAGGAAGGGGGACAAAGCATAAGAGACTCAAAAATAGAGAACAAACAGAGGGTTGCTGGAGGGGCTGTGGGAGCGAGGATGGGCTATATGGGTAAGGGACATTAAGGAATCTACTCCTGAAATCATTGTTGCATAGATGCTAACTAACTGGGATGTGAATTTAAAAATTAATTAATTAAAAATAAAGACAGAAATGAATTAATTAAATTAAAAATAAAAATAGAAAAGGAAAAAGCCACTCTACTCTTCAATTTTTATAATTATTATTGTTCCCACAGAGCCTAAATGCCACAGTCACATGATTTCCCAGAGCCTTGCCCTCCACCTTCCTTCATCCTCCACCACTCCTGAGTGAATGGCGCCACCATGTGCATATGTAAAACTATTAACAGATAGCTTGAAAGGATGCCCACTGAAATCACGATGGCTTTTGCTGCTGGGGAAAGAGGAGAGAAATTAGATGGAAAAGAGAAGAAAGAGGAATTCAAAGTTTGTGAAGGCATTTTATTTCTTTTATTAAAAATAAATATTGAGGGGTGCCTTGTGGCTCAGTCAGTTGAGCGTCGGACTTCGGCTCAGGTCATGATCTCACGGTCCGTGAGTTCAAGCCCCACGTCCGGCTCTGTGCTGACAGCGTGGAGCTTGGAGCCTGCTTCAGATTTTGTGTCTCCCTCTCTCTCTGACCCTCCCCTGTTCATGCTCTGTCTCTTTCTGTCTCAAAAATAAACATTAAAATTTTTTTTTAAAGATTGAAGCAATTATGAAAAAAATGTTAATACTTACAAATCCTAGTTGGGAAAGCTTTATTATATTATTTTTTAACTTTTTGTATTTTTCCAAATTTATCCCTCCCCACTCCCTATATAAAACTAAGAAAGTAAGTCCTAATACTGTTACATCAAAAATTAACACGGACATACACACACAAACACAAACATACAGGGCAAAATCACATCAGTAAATACCCAAAATTGTTACATTTGTATGAAAAAAAGCCGGACGCCTGGGTGGCTCAGTCAGTTAAGCTGCTGCCTTTGGCTCAGGGCCCCGATTTCGTGGGTTCATGAGTTCGAGCCCCACATTGGACTCTACCCTGGTGGTGCGGAGCCTGCTTGGGATTCTCTCTCTCCATCTGCCCCTTCTCCATTTGTGCTCTCTCTCTCTCTCTCAAAATAAATAAATAAACTTTAAAAAAACATCCAAAAGCCACACAATGCAAAAACTGTTGTTTACTCAACTGTGTCTCACTGATGCTCATTTGTCCTTCCTTAGAGCAAACACTATTACCAATTTCTTATTATGCCTGAAAAGATATTTAATGCATTTACAAGCACATACTTTACCAATTCTATAGGCAAAAGGGAGGCATTTTTCAACATGTTGCTTTGTTCAACATGCAATATAGAATTGGTCTTGTTAATACATATAGAGATCTCTGGTTCTGTATAGCTTCATAGTATTATAGTGTGTTGATATGCCATAAGTTAATCAAGTTGATCCTGTAAGATGGGTATCTATTATTTTGCCGTCTTCTGCTATTAGAAATAAAGTGAACTTGGGGTGCTGAGCTGGCTCAGTTGCTAGAGCATGTGACTCTAGATCTCAGGGTTTTGAAGTCAAGCCCCACATTGGGCGTGGAGCCTACTTAAAAAAAAAAAAAGAAATGAAATAAAACGAACTTCAATTAACTGTACAGAAATCATTTCACACATGTTTGAACATTATGTAGAATAAATTCCTAAAAGAGGAATTGCTACATAAAGGGATTTGAACATTAAAAATTTTCTGAGCTTTTACCAGATTGTTCTTGATAGGAGTTGTACTACTTTATGGCAATGAGTGATAAGGCTTTCCCCCTGTCAAACAGTAAAATCATTAGGTTTGAATTCAATGATTTTTCAACCTAATGAGTGAAAATGAGTAATGGCTTGTGGTTTTTTTATTAAAGTTTTTTGAGAGAGAGCCAGCGTGTGTGTGTGTGTGTGTGTGTGTGTGCGTGCACACACACACAAGCGCGCGCGTGTGCCAGTGGGGGAGGGGCAGTGAGAGAGAGAGAGAGGAAGAGAGAGAGAATCCCAAGCAGGTTCTGCGCTCTCATCACAGAGCTCAGTGTGGGCTCATGAACCATGTGATCATGGCCAGAGCTGAACTCAAGCGTTGGATGCTCAACTGACTGGGACACCCAGGCTCCCCTGTCTTGTAGTTTTTAATTGATACTTTTATATCATGACTGAAGTTTCCAGATGTCACGGAATTGTTTTAAATCTCTTTTCTGTGTTCTACATTCACATCCTTTGCCCGTTTTCCTTTTAGGAGCTTAGAATTTATTTTTCTCTTTAATTTGTAGACACTTTTTTAAAAATAAGGAGTTAACTATTTGTCTTTGAATTTCATTGCAAATACCTTCCCAGTTGTTTGTTTCTTGACCTAGTTGTGGTGTTTTTGCTACAAAGATAATTCTGTTTAAAATAGTCAATATATTTGTTTAAAATGTATTTATTTCTAATCTCTATACCCAATGTGGGGCTCGAACTCATGGCCCCAAGATCAAGAATCACATGCTCTTCTGACTGAGCCAGCGAGGCACCTCTAAAATAACCAATATTTGTTTACAAAAATAGTCAAACGTGTTCTCTGATGATTTCTGATTGATGGCCCTATTTAGTCCTTCCCTACACTAACATTTAAAGATAAATGTCCTATTTTTCTCCATGTACATCTGTGATTCCATATTCCATAGGTAAGTATGAGTCCATCTGAAATTTATTTTGGTGTCCAGTACGACACAAACTTAACGTTTTTCAGATAGGTCCCCAAGTCATTTAACATCATTTATTGAATAATCCATTCTTTCCCAGCTCATCTAAACACCACCTTTAGCATTTGCTACATTCCCACGCATATTTGAATTCATTTTTGGACATTCTAGTCTCTTCCATTGATCTGCCAAACAGCAGAACCACATTGTTTTAATCACTGTAGCTTTATAATATGCTTTAACATTTGGTAATGCTGATTACCCTCAGATTTCTTCTGTTTTAGAATTTTTCCTGGATATTCTTGCTTTTTATCTTTCAATGACTATAAAATCATTATGATGCTTCAGGGAAGGATCTATTAGTATTTTACTGGAATGACATTGAATTTATAGATTACTTGGTGAAAATGGATGTATTTATGGTTTTGAGTCTTCTTATCCAAAAACAGTCTGCTTTTCATCAGTTTAAGTTCTCTTTTGGGTTCTTCAGTTTCATATCATGGCTTTATTCCTAGGGAGTTTGTATATTTCCTCCTGCAGTTATTTTTAATTGATCCTTTTTTGGAATTACTATAGGATTTTTTCCTTTCATTATATATTCTAATAGATGTAGTTTGCATATATGAAGGCTATTGAATTATTTGGCAATTAGAAAATAATACACATAGATTAACTTTATGTTTTACTGATTTATATGTTCCCTTCTTTCTTACACTGTCCAGGCCCTGGCTCTTCAGGATGCATTTTTTGGAGTGTGTTACTTGCTCTCTGTTGTTGTGACACTGGTTGCTTTATCTCCCTACTCGTAGTTATGTTTTAGACCATCCACCAGGTATACTTTGATTTGTTCGTTGATGTAGCTCTGGAAAAGAAAACAAACCAAAAACAGAAAAAGCAAAAACACCAGCTACAGCAGAATGATGGAGTGGGGGCATTGTTAATGGAAGAGGCTATATCCCATACAAAGAGAGAAATGACAGGAGTGGAGAAAAAGAAAGAATAAAAATTGACCAGAGAAACTATATGACTTAATCCAGAGAGAGAAAGAGGAAAATAAAGGGGTTATAGAACAGGTATAAAGAGAATAGAGTAAATATGTCTGCTTAAACAAACCAACAAGCAGAGTACAAACCAACAAGCAGAGTAACCAGACTAGCAGAGGGAAGAAATAAGGAGAAAAGGAAGGGAAAAAAAAAAAAAAAATATATATATATATATATATATATATATATATATATATATATATATAATAAGAATTGTCCAAGAATTAAATCAGGAAATGCAAAACCGCTGGGTGACTTGGAACCGATGGCAGCACTGATCTGGAGGAGGAGCTGTCTGGTTCATCAATGTCAATCCCACTCCCCTAGATACCAGTTACCGGGTGTGGAGGGGTGTGGATTGGTGTAGGCAGGTCCTACCTCCACTGTGGGCCCACTGTCTGTTCCCTGAAGCCCCACCTTGTTGGTGATGGGGAGAAAAATGGCAACACCCCAGTCTCTCCTCCCCGGACCGGGTGTCCCAAACCACTCTGTTCAAGCTGTCCTTGCAGTGCCAGGAGTGGGAATGAGGTGGTTTGTTCCGCTCCCACGACTCCTGCACCTCCCTGGCTGTCAGCTGGGATTTAAACCCAAAGTCCTAAAGGGTCCTGCTCTGTGCGCCCTGGTTATGGGGAAGTGCTGCTCCCCACCACCGATATATGGCCTCTGGCTGGCGGGCGCAGGCAGGGTCTTTGTCCTTTAAGTGGTTATATACCTTCTTCCCACAGCACTTGAGGGAGAGGATTGCTTTCTCCCACTGTGGACTACACCCCTGAACTAGTTACCAAGACCGGGCTGGCTCCCCTTTCCCCTGGTGCACAAACAGGGCACCAAGCCCCAGTCCAGAGAAAACTCCGCAGTTGGAGACTGGATCTTTGTCCATCCCAGTATGTGGTTTTTCTCTTGTCCAGATACAGTCCTATGCTTCCGCAGCCACTCTTTCTCTTCCCTTTGTCTCTTCATACAAGGGGATCCCTACCATCTGTGCCTCCATGGCCAGTTTTATCTCTCCATGTTTGTGATCACGCACCTATGGCCCACCAGGTTGTCCCTGTGGGCCCCCCCGAGATGTCTTTGTCACTCTGCAGCCTGGACTCTTGGAATTCAAAGTCCTTGGGCCTCAATCAACACTGCTGTGTTTGAGGGGCCAGGGAACATCGGGTCCCCCTACTTCTCCGCCATGTTGGATTTCCTTGTTCACCCTTCTTTCTTAAAACCACAACCTTCTCCTTAGTTCATTTTTTTTGTGCTGGGTACATTCTTCAGTATCCCTTTCAGATACGGGCCATGACTGATAAAAAAAAAAAAAAAATCCCCAGTTGTTGCAAGTCTGAAGATGTATTTATTGTGCCTTCAACCTTGAATGATAATTTGGAGAGAAAAGTCTAGGTTCAAAATTGTTGTTCCATAGCAGTTTGAACCTACTGCCCATATTCTTTTTGCATCCAGTCTTGCTAATGAAATAGGTACTATAAACTTCATTCTTCTTTTAGTAAATGATCCCAAGTCTTTTCTCTTTTGGATTAAAAAGATCTTTAATGTTCTGAATCTTGACTGTAGTATGTTACTTGTTTGACTTGCATATTCTGCCCACACTTCTGGAAACTATTTTACTCAAAGGAGGTATGGTGGCAGTGCTTTTGCCCCCCAGAGAACACTTGGCAATGTCTAGAGATGTTTCTGCTTATTGTAACTGGGGGGTGGGTAAGTTGCGGCTAAACATGTTATAATCCCCAGAAAGCCCCCCGCAGCAAAGAATTATCCAGCCCAAATTTCCAATAGTGCCAACAGCGAGAAAGCCTGAGTATAGCTATTTAAATTCTAGGCCTAGGTCTAACCAAGTGGGTACCAGACAGAATTGGCCTCAGCCTTCCAGCAACAATTTCTGGCTTGGAGATTCAACCCTGAGTTTGTAACAAGGCTTACCTGGCCTTGTGGTAGTGTCAGCCACTGTTCATTACTATAGTTTACTCCCTCTTTCCTCCTTCTGCAAACGCCTTATGGGTTGTTGTTGTGGGTTTTTTGGTTTGTTTGTTTGTTTGTTTGTTTTTTTGGTCCAGAGAGAGTTGCATTACTTATTTTTGAGTGCGACTACATAGTAATATTTTATTTTTTTCTATAATTTATTTACTTTTTATAATTTACATCCAAGTCAGCACATGGTGCAACAATGATTTCAGGACTAGATTCCTTAAGCCCCTTACCCATTTAGCCCCATCGCCCTTCCCACAACCCCTCCAGCAACTATCTATTTGTTCTCTATATTTAAGAGTCTCTTATGTTTTGTCCCATCATGTTTTTATATTATTTTTGCTTCCTTTCCTTTATGTTCATCTGTTTTGTATCTTAAAGTCCTCATATGAGTGAAGTCACATGATATTTGTCTTTCTCTGACTGACAACTTTCGCTTAGCATAATACCCTTTAGTTCCATCCACATAGTTGCAAATGGCAAGATTTCATACTTTTGGATTATTGACTAATACTCCATTGTATATATATATACCACATTTTCTTTTCTTTTTAATTTTTTCAATGTTTTATTTATTTTGAGGGAGAGAGAGACAGAGTGCGAGCAGGGGAGGGGCAGAGAGAGAGGGAGACACAGAATCCAAAGAAGGCTCCAGGCTCTGAGCTGGCAGTACAGAGCCTGACATGGGGTTTGAACTCATGAACCGCGAGATCGTGACGTGAGCCAAAGTCGGACACTCAATTGACTAAGCCACCCAGGTGCCCCCTATGCCACATTTTCTTGATCCATTCATCCATCGATGGACACTTGGGGTCTTTCCATACTTTGGCTATTGTTGATAGTGCTGCTATACACATTAGAGTGCATGTGTCCCTTTGAAACAGGATATCTATATCCCTGGATAAATACCTAGTAGTGCAATTGCTGGGTCATAGGGTAGTTCTATCTTTAATTTTTTGAGGAACCTCCATTCTGTTTTCCAGAATGGCTGCACCAGTTTGCATTCCCACCAGCAGTGCAAAAGAGATCCTCTTTCTCCACATCCTCGCCAACATCTGTTGTTGCCTGTGTTGTTAATGTGAGCCATTCTGACAGGTGTGAGGTGGTATCTCATTGTGGTTTTGATTTGGATTTCCCTGATGCTGAGTGATGTTGAGCATTTTTTCATGTGTCGGTTGACCATCAGGATGTCTTCTTTGGAGAAGTGTCTATTCATATCTTTTGCCCATTTCTTCGCTGGATTATTTGTTTTTTGGTTGTTGAGTTTGGTAAGTTCTTTCTAGATTTTGGATACTAACCCTTTATGTGATACGTCATTTGCAAATATCTTCTCCCATTCTTTCAGTTGCCTTTTAGTTTTGCTGATTGTTTCCTTTGTTGTGCAGAAGCTTTTTATTTAGCCAAGGTCCCAATAGTTCATTTTTGCTTTTGTTTCCCTTGCCTCTGGAGACATGTTGAGTAAGAAGTTGCTGTGGCCAAAGTCAAAGAGGTTTTTGCCTGCTTTCTCCTTGAGGATTTTGATGGCTTCCTGTCTTATGTTTAGGTCTTTCATTCATTTTGAGTTTTTTTGTGTGTGTGGTGTAAGAAAGTGGTTGAGGTTCATTATTCTACATGTCGCTGTCCAGTTTTCCCAGCACCACTTGCTGAAGAGACTGCCTTTATTCCATTGGATATTCTTTCCTGCTTTGTCAAAGATTAGTTGGCCATACCTTTCTGGGTCCATATGCGGGTTCTCTATTCTGTTCCATTGATCTGAGTGTCTGTTTTTGTGCCAGTACCATACTGTCTTGATGACTACAGCTTTGTAATACATACTGAAGCCTGGGATTGTGATGCCTCCAGCTTTTTCAAGCCCTTTCCAATCTTTTTCAAGATTGCTATGGCTATTTGGGGTCTTTTCTGGTTCCAAATTTTAGGATTGTTTGTTCTAGCTCTGTGAAGAATGCTGGTGTTATTTTGATAGGTATTGCATTGAATATGTAGATTGCTTTGGGTAGTATTGGCATTTTAACAATATTTGTTCTTCCTATCCAGGAGCACGGAATATTTTTCCATTTTTTGTGTCTTCTTCTGTTTCTTTCATAAACTTTCTATAGGTTTCAGTGTATAGATTTTTCACCTCTTTGGTTATATATATTCCTAGGTATTTTATGGTTTTTGGTGCAATTGTAAATGGGATTGATTCCTTGATTTCTGTTTCTGTTGCTTCATATTGGTGTATAGGAATGCAAGCAATTTCTGTGCATTGGTTTTATATCCTGCTGCTTTGCTGAATTCATGGATCGGTTATAGCAGCTTTTGGGTTTTCCATATACAGTATCATGTCATCTGCGAAGAGTGAAAGTTTGACCTCCTCCTGGCCAATTTGGATGCCTGTTATTTCTTTGTGTTGTCTGATTGCTGAGGCTAAGACTTCCAATACTATATTGAATAACAATGGCGAGAGTGGACATCCCTGTCTTGTTCCTGACCTTAGGGGGAAAGTTCTCAGTTTTTCCCCATTGAGGATGATATTAGTGGTGGGTCTTTCATATATGGCTTTTATGATCTTGAGGTATGATCCTTCTATCCCTACTTTCTTGAGGGTTTTATCACGAAAGGATGTTGTATTTGCCAAATGCTTTCTCTGCATGTATTGAGAGGATCATGTGGCTCTTGTCCTTTCTTTTATTGATGTGCTGTATCACATTTATTGTTTTGCAGATATTGAACCAGCCCTGCATCCCAGGTATAAATCCTACTTGGTCGTGGTGAATAATTTTCTTAATTGATTCAGTTGGCTGGTATCTTGTTGAGGTTTTTGTGTCCATGTTCATCAGGGAAATTGGTCTATAGTTCTTTTTAGTGGGGGTCTTTGTCTGGCTTTGGAATCAAGGTAATGCTGGCTTCATAGAAAGAGTTTGGAAGTTTTCCTTCCATTTCTGTTTTTTGGAACAGCTTCAAGAGAATAGGTTTTAACTCTTCTTTAAATGTTGGTAGAATTCCTCTGGAAAGCCATCTGGCCCTTGGACTCTTGTTTTTTGGGATATCTTTGATTACTAACTTGATTTCTTTACTGGTTATGCATCAGTCCAAATTTTCTATTTCTTCCTGTTTCAGTTTTGGTAGTTTATATGTTTCTAGGAATTTGTCCATTTCTTCCAGATTGCCCATTTTATTGGTGTATAATTGCTCTTAATATTCTCTTATTGTTTGTATTTCTGTTGTGTTGGTTATGATCCCTCCTCTTTCATTCTTGATTTTATTTATTTGGGTCCTTTCCTTTTTCTTTTTGACCAAAGTGGCTAGGGATTTATCAATTTTGTTATTTCTTTCAAAGGACCAGCTTTTGCTCTGTTCTACTGGTTTTGTTTTTGTTTCAATAGCATTGATTTCTGCTCTAATATTTATTATTTCCTGTCTTCTGTTGGTTTGAGGTTTTATTTGCTGTTCTTTTTCCAGCTCCTTAAGGCATAAGGTTAGGTTGTGTATCTGAGATCTTTTGTCCTTCTTTAGGAAGGCCTGGATTGCTATATACTCTCCTCTTATGATGGCCTTTGCTGCATCCCAGAGGTTTTGGGTTGTGGTATTATTATTTTCATTGAATTCCATATACTTTTTAATTTCCTCTTTAACTTCTTGGTTAGCCCATTCATTCTTTAGTAGGATGTTCTTTAGTCTCCAAGCATTTGTTACCTTTCCAAATTTTTTCTTGTGGTTGATTTCGAATTTCATAGCGTTGTAGTCTGAAAATATGCACGGTATGATCTCAATCTTTTTGTACTTGCTGAGGGCTGATTTGTGTCCCAGTATGTGGTCTATTCTGGACAACGTTCCATGTGCACTGGAGAAGAATGTATATTATGCTGCTTTAGGATGAAATGTTCTGAATACATCTGTTAAGTCCATATGGTTCAGTGTGTCATTCAAAGCCATTGTTTCCTTGTTGATGTTTTGATTAGATGACCTGTCCATTGCTGTGAGTGGGGTGTTGAAGTCCCCTACTATTATGGTATTATTACCAATGAGTTTCTTTATGTTTGTTATTAATTGATTTGTGTATTTGGGTGCTACCACATTTGGCGCATAAATGTTTTCAATTGTTAGGACTTCTTGGTGGATAGAACCCTTAATTATGATATAATGCCCTTCTCCATTTCTTGATACAGTCTTTATTTTAAAGTCTAGATTGTCTGATGTAAGTATGGCTACTTCAGCTTTATTTTGGTGACCATTAGCATGATCATCCCCTTACTTTCAATCTGAAGGTGTCTTTAGGTCTAAAGTAGGTCTCTTGTAAACAGCATTTTTTATCCATTCTGTTACCCTATGTCTTTTAATTGGAGCATTTAGTCCATTGACATTTAGAGTGAGTATTGGAAGATATGAATTTATTGTCATTATGTTGCCTGTAGAGGTGGAGTTTCTGGTGGTGTTCTCTGGTCCTTTCTAGTCTTGTGGTTTTTGGTCTTTCTTCCTTGTCTTTTCTCCCCTCAAAGAGTCCCCCTTAAAATCTCTTGCAGGGTGGGTTTAGTGGTTATGAACTCCTTCAATTTCTGTTTGTCTGGGAAACTTTTTATCTCTCCTTCTAGTTTGAATGGCAGCTTTGCTGGATAAAGAATTCTTGCCTGCATATTTTTCCAATTCAGCACATTGACAATATCCTGCCACTCATTTATGGCTTGCCATGTTTCTGTGGATAGGTCTGCTGCAAACCTGATCTGTCTTCCCTTGTAGGTTAAAGACTTTTTTCCCTTCCTGCTTTCATGAGTCTTTCCTTGCCTGAGTATTTTGTGAATTTGACTATGATATGCCTTGTTGATGGTCAGCTTGTTGAATCTAATGGGAGTCCTCTGTGCTTTCTGGATTTTGATGTCTGTGTCTTCCCCAGATTAGGAAAGTTTTCTGCTAGGATTTGTGTCTTCCCCAGATTAGGAAAGTTTTCTGCTAGGATTTGCTCACCTAATCCTTCTACACCCTTTGTTTTCTTCATCTTCTGGGACCCCTGTGATTATGATATTGTTCCTTTTTAATGAGTTGCTGATTTCTCTAATTCCTAAATCGTGCTCTTTTGTCTTAGTCTCCCTCTTTTTTTTTATGCTTCATTGTTCTCCATAAGTTTGTCCTCTATATCTCAGATTCGCTGCTCTGCCTCATCTGTCCTTGCCACTGTGGCATCCATTCGAGATTACAGTTCAGTTATAGCATTTTTTATTTCATCCTGACTAGGTTTTATCTCCACAGAAAGGAATTCTAATCTGTTTTCAACCCCAGCTAGTATTATTATTAAAATTCTAAATTCTGGTTCAGACATCTTGCTTGTATCTGTGTTAAGACCCTGGCTGTCATTTCTTCCTGTTCTTTCTTTTGGGCTGAATTCCTTCATTTTGTCATTTTGAAAGAAGAAAAGGAATTAATAAGTTAAAAACTTAAAATTAAAAAATTAAAAACAACACATAAAAAATCAAATAAAGGATGCTATATCCTAGGTGGTTTCTGGTTTCGTTGTTGAAAGGAGCTTGATTACAGAAAAAAGGGAAAGATGAGAAAAGAAAGGAAAAAAGGAAAATGATTGGAAATTTGAAAAAAAAATGAATAAAATGAAATAGAATAAAATGAAAGGATGGAGAGACTTGTGGTGTTCCTGAATAGTGAGGTTGGCCCAGATGGGCAGGGATTACTGTAATGGCTCCATTCTCCACCAGATGGTGCTGCTTAGCTTACTGGGGTAGATTGTTGTGGAGTCTAGGGGTGTGTATGCACATGCACGGGAGGGGTGAAAATGGCATCACCCAGCTTCCCAGTCTCTACTATTAGAACTCTGTGCTCTGACCAGCAATCGCGTATCCCTCCTTTGTCTCCAGCTTCCATCTGCTCCCCACTTTTACTGTCCATGACTAAGCCATCAGCTTGCCAGGCAGCACATCCCTCCTGAGTTTTATCTCAGATGCAGATGTTTCCCATCCCCTCACTTCTGAGGGACTGCAGTCTTGCCCCGCTCAGACCTTTGGGGGGAGGGTCTCACTGAGCAAGGGCCAGGTGCCCACCTGTCCCCAGGAACATTCTCAAGACCATGCTGCTGCTGATGCCCAGAGACTGTGGCTGGGTGCCAACCCACCCCAGAGAAAGTTCACGTGATCGTGGAGTGGCAGCGATTCAGGGATTATGGTACATCACAACACACATCTGGCACCAGACTTGCCATTTAACGTCCTTGTTCCAGCACCACCGAATGTGGTTGTTCTCTGGGGTCCACTGGGAACTTTGCCTGTGGGTTGGCTACCCTACATCTACCATATGTCCTTCCATCAGGAGAACCATCTCTCCTCCATGAGGCCTGATGACCCTGAGGACCTTGCTCTCTGCTCCTGGGGATTTGCCCTTCCCATGACAGCAACACCAGGTATTGAGTGGCAGAGTTTCAGGCTCTGCACTACCCCTGTTTTTAGAATCTTAATAGAATTTAAACCCTCTCCTTTCTCCTTTCTCCCTTTTTTGTTCAGTCCCTGCGGCTATTTCCACTTTTCCACTTTCTCTCCAGCTGCTTTCGGGGGGGGGGGGGGGGAGTGCTTTTCCCGTATTCTTCTCCCACCCCATCTCTGTCCTCTTTCTGCATGCAAAAGCGGCTCCCTGCCCTCCGTGGCTTCTCTTTCCCCCAGTTCACCTCTCTGCGCCACATACCTGCTGAATTCTGTGGTTCAGATTGTGTAGATTATTGTGTTAATCCTCAGATAGTTTTCTAGGTGTGCAGGATGGTTTAGTGTTGGTCTGGCTGTATTTCATGGATGTGAGACACACAAAAAAACTTCCATGTGTCATTTTGGCTCCTTCACCAAGAAATTTATTAACTACCAAACATTATTATAATTAAATTGCTTAAACCAAGACTAAAGAGAAAATCTTAAGAGAAGTCAGAGAAAATACCACATTGTGTACAGAGGAACAAAGATGCAGATTACAGCGTATTTTTGGAAATGATATAAGATGAAAGACAATGAAGGAATATATGTAAGTTACTGAAAGACAAAACTACCAACCTAGGCCTCTATCCAACAAAGCTATGTTTCAAAAGCAGAGGTGAAGTACTTTTTCCATGAGCACACAATTTGAACAAATTTATCAATAACTCACCTACACTATAAAAAATGTTAAAGAAATTCCTTTGAGCAGAAGGAATATGATGCAAGACACAAAGGAATGAACACCACCGGGAATGGTAATGGCATGGGTAAGGATAAGGAATTTTTTTTCATATTATTTAAACTTCTTTAAAGGACAAGTGGCTGTTTAAGGCAAAATAACATCAACATATTATGGTTTTTATAGAAGTACAATGTATCTGGACAAAGCACAAAGCCTGGAGAGAAATGGAAGGATAGTGTTGTAAAGTTCTGATACATCACATGAAATGGTATCATATCACTTGAAAGAAGACTGTGATAAGTTAAAGATACATACTGTAAACCCTAAAGCTACCACTAAAATAACAATACAAAGAGAACCAATAAGCCAATAAAAGAGATCAAATGTAATTGAAATACAGCATGCCCATTGTCTTGTTGCTTTGAATATTGCTCCAGAGAAATCAGAAGCCAGAAGGATCAGACAATTGGATTTGTCTGCTGTGATTGTTAAGAAATCTTTCAATCTGAAGATATATTTTATAATTTTCCCATATTATATCTTAGAACATTTTTATTGTTCCACTTATTGATTTTTCTACTCCACATCCATTCTTACTGGATCCTCACACTCTAGATAGATCTTCTTGATAACTACAGTAATATTTGTCTAATTTCTCTCCATTTGTGTGATTATCTCAAGACTTCCTCTATGTCAGGAACAGGGTTTTCAATTTCTTGTTGCTTCTAATTTATTTTTTATTCTGTATTGTTTCACAATCTGTGTCCTTAGCAAGATCCCTCTTTGTCTCTTTTGGCTGCTTCCTCACTTTGTCTTTCAAGGCTTGTTTCATTGAATTTAAAGACTTCCTAAATTCTTCTATAGCAATAGCCTTTGAGAAACTAGCTGAAATCCTCAAGATTCTGCAGAATAAAAATATTGTATATTTACTTTATAATTTCATTGGCTATTAGATTAAATTAAAAGCAAAATGGACCTTTTAAGTCCAGTACATTCATCTTCTTAAGGCCCTTTTATTTTAAAGTTAAGAAATAAAATACAATGTGTCTCCCTGGGGAATTGTGTCTCCCTGGGGAATAGGTTCATGCAGTAACCTATTTTCTCCACGGGAATAATATTAAAGCAGAGCTAAGGAGACAAGATCCCAAATAACCAAAAGGCACACAAAATGTTTTCAAACATAGTGATCAGAATTACTACCATCACTAACAGAATAAAAATGGAAAGGCATAGGGACGCCTAGTTGGCTCAGCCGGTTAAGCAGTGGACCTCAGCTCAGGTCACAATCTCACAGTTCACTAGTTCAAGCCCTGCATCGGGCTCTGTGCTGGCAGTTCAGACCCTGGAGCCTGCTTCAGATGCTGTGTGTAGCTCTCTCTCTGCCCCTAGCCTGTGCTCTCTCTCTCTCTCTCAAAAATAAATAAAATAAACATCTAAAAAAACAATGGAAAAGAATCATGTAATGTGGTTTCTAAAAAATTGCAGTTTGTACTTTCTGATCTTATATTTTGAAATATTCCACAACCATTCCTGGCCCATAAAAGGCCAGACACATGACCTCTCTGTGTCCTTCATACTCTCCCAGTACATGATAATAGTGAAAATATTTTTTTAAAAGTCACAATATCTGAGTCTGCCTGGCACATATGGCTCAAAGATATTCCTGTGACTCCTTCCCTCATTGAGTGCTTCCTCAGCCACCATGAATAACCAGCTCTTCCCTCTATACCTGCCTACGTGTTCAAACACACACACACACACACACACACACACACACACACACACACAATGTCTGCATCTCAGGGCCCTCTAATTACTATTCTGATGACCCTAATTACTATCTGAAATTTCTTTTTTTTATATTTATTTATTTATTTTGAAAGAGAGGAGTGGGGGAGAGTGAACATGAGGTAGGGGCAGAGAGAGGGAGAGAGAGAATCCCAAGCAGGCTCTGTGCTGTCATCATGGAGCCTGACAGGAGGGCTCCATCTCACAAACCATGACAACATGACCTGAGCCAAAATCAACAGTTGGAGGCTTAACTGACTGAGCCAACCAGGTGCCCCTATCTGAAATGTCTTGTACTTGTATTTGTTTACTTGTCTGTGATTTACCTCTGCCCTAAAGAAGAAATCTTGTCTGCCTAGTTTGATACCCTACCCCTGATCCCCAGCACCTAGGAGAGTACATGGCTCAGAGTGAGTGCTCATAAAATACTCGATAATTCAATGTTTAGATCAAATAGTTTCATGGTTAACTAGAGATGAGAGCTACCTAATTGTTTCTTAGCCTGGGATCTTCCTGTCAAATAGGAACCTTCAGAATATAGAGATGTTTCTTTGCCCTGGAAGCCAGACAGAGCAGAAGATTATGGAAAATATCTGGCTCAGCTGTTAGGTTGAACCCAAACACGATGTTTCTTTCCAGGCCTGAAAATCGACGGACACTGTCCAACACGATGTGATTGGCCATGATATCCGATGCATCTTGGATCTGTACTAAAAGATCAGATTCCCCATCGAGCTGAGATGTATTTCTTTTCCTCATTGCTCTTAGAAGCTTATCTTTATATATTTCCACTTCACTTGCTTTGCTGAAAAGCACAGCAATGTCCTTGGGAGAATAACCATTCCTAAAGAGAAAATGGCATTTCTTTGCTACTTGGAACACCATATCTTCCATGTCCAAGTACTCCATAATCTCCACGTAGCCCGGAATACCCTGAGCCCATTCAGCTTTATGAACCATCTCCAGGGACGCAGGCGGGATGTTACATGGAGGATTTTCTCTGACCTCCTGCATTACTTCTTGTAGGTATTTGGCTATTGGATCTGCATTACGGATCACTCTGGTGAGCTCTTCTCTAGGATACTGGGCTGTGAGAGCAGGGAGGCCACTGGAGCTCAAGTGGGTAGTCTGAAAGTAGTCTAGAAAGATCCAGAGAATTCCTGGGCAATCCTTTTTTCTCTGAGTGATGGCTTTTGCCTTCTCATACCAGTCTCCATCCTCAGTGCGAAAATTCTGAGCTTCATCGATGATGATGTGCTTAATCTTTTGGAAGTCATTTTTCATGAAGGTTTTCCGGGTCACTGCCTGGCAGACATGTCTCTGGCTGAAAATGTAGAGAAACACAGTCAAGTTACCCCACTCAAACAAAGGAAGCCAATTATACTCTTAAACACATCTGGACCTAGTCATTACAATATGACTTTTCACATGCGAACTTAAAACCACACCAAAATTATTTTTAAAAAATCATTAGAGTTAGGCTGCATACCTCACAAAATTCTTCAGAGGCTGATTTTCACAGACGTAAAGAATATCATCTGGTTGACAGTGAAACACATTCCTGATCTTCTCCATTATCCTAAGAGCCAGGATGGTCTTCCCTGATCCAGGTAAGCCATGAACAAACAGCTCTCTAGTCATGCGAATGTTCTTTGAAAGCAACTCATACTGTTTATCTGTGAGGAGGCTGAAAACCTCAGAGCCCAGCTCTTCACTTAAGAAAGATCGGAATCCGAGCAAGACTATCACAAGGGACCGTAACAGAGCTTCCATGTGCTGGGTGGTCCTAAGGTTATAGGAGTTGGGGTAAATTTGCAAATCCAAATCATGAAGAGTCGTTGCTGTATTATCAGGATTCAGTAGGAAGATCAAGGGAGTGACACACAATTTCCCAGTGTAGCCACCTGTGTTCACCAGCGTCTGTTTTAAGACGCGGGCGACTGTCCTAGAGTAGCCCTTCCAGCTTGGGTCACACTCACTGAGGATAGTGTAGAGGCGTGGGGTGTTGTTCTGGGAAAGCAGAAGAGCATCACAGATGACTCCCTGCTTCTCTTGCAGACCCACATCCACAGCCCAGCTTCGAGAGAATATCAATATTCCTTGAGAGAAAGAGCGCATTTCCTTATTTATTAAGTTTTTGAGTCCTTTATGTGTTGAGAACAGCTCCTGGTAGATGCTTTCTGGTGTATACACCATTCTGTCTGGTAATACTAAACAGGAAAAGAATTGGAATAAATTCGAGAATCTGCAAACAAGCTAGAATCATCATTATCCGTAATAGATTCAATCCACATTTGAGCCCAACCACGTGTCAGCATAAGGATGCATTAGTGATAGGAAATAAAACAATTCCCAGTCCAATGGAGATGATAAGTGACTGGCATAACAGAGACAAACAATAATTATACAAAGTGGTAAATGCAATGGGCAAGAAGTGCACAGAGCATTATGCAATCACCAAGGAGAGGGAGCCCTCAGGAAAAAAGAAAATGTGAAAGTCTTTCTGAAGAAGGAGACACAGAAGCTGCTTAAGGGATGGCTGTGAGTTAGCCCTCTGAAGGATGCGAGAATGGAGAGATAGGCAACAGGGGACTCATGAGTAAAGCACAAGACAAGAAACTCATGCAAGCACCTCCAAGAAGTTTGTGTTGTGATGTCTAAAGTGAAAGGCACAAAGGAGGAAATGAGGATGGAGAAAAAGGCCTTATGGTACTATCTTAGCACCTGGCAACGCTGACTAGGGTTAACAATACTGTGTGATATATGTGAAAGTTGCTAAGAGAGAACGTAAATGTTCTCAACACACACACACACACACACACACACACACACACACACACACGTATGGTAATTATGTGAAGTGATGGGTATGTTAGCTAACTTTATTGTGGTCATCATTGTGTAATATGTACAGGTTTGAAAAAAATCATTTTGGGGGCTCCCAACTGGCTCAGGTGGTGTAGCATGCAACTCTTGATCTTGGGGGTGTGAGTTTGAGCCCCGTGTGGGATGTAGAGATTACTTTAAAAAATGAAAGATTTTTTTAAAAATAGGGGAAAAAACCCCATGCTGTACACCTTATATAGATGATGTTATATGCCAATTATGTCTCCATAAATCAGGAAGAAACACCTATCATTGGTTATAAACTATATGAGGTGTCCTACACGACATTTTGTGAAAGGCAAAATTATAGGGATGGAAAATAGATCAACGGCTGCTAAGGGTTAGGGATTGGAGAATTTTGACCACAAAGGGCAGAATGAAGGGGCCTTTTTTGGGTGATGGAACTATTCTGTGTCTTTACTCTGGTGGTGGTTACATGAATCTATACCTTTAGAATTCTTTAAGAAAAAAGCCCATTTTATATATGTAAATTTTAAAAATTAATTTTTATAAGTATTTTTTAAAAAGATTTAGGTGTTTTATATGTATAAAAAGAGTTCTTGAAACTTTTGGCATCACAAGCCCAAATCGGGACTCTAACAAAATCTATGAACCTTCTCCCCAGGAAAAAAATAAACACAAAATTTAAATTTTAAATTCAGGGTAGATGGAAGACACAAGCATGAATCCAGATTTCTGTGATTGGCTGGATGGAGGATGGACTCTCCAATTCATAGACACAATGTGGAAGAAATGGCAGAAAAAGAATACTTCATACAGATTAATATTCAGAATATACAGAACAAGTAGAAGATTGTCAGCATGGAAGACTGATTTTGGAAATGTTCAGTTTAAGATACCTGTGGTACATCAAGTATCCAGGAAGTAATCTGGACACACCAGTACCATTGGTCTGGGCTCAGACAAATACTAAAGTTATTTTCTATACAATGGGCTAAACTAAGGGCTCCTCCTCCTCCTATTTTAATCTAACATCATTTTCAAATTATTGAGCAATGATTTCAACTAAGTAAAGGAATAACATATAAACATAGGAAAGGTTAGTTCAAAACTACCTTTGGTTTTACATTAATACGATTATTAAGTAAAATGTTTGGAAATGGTATAATGTATATTTTAAAGCTAAGAGCTTTCCTAAATGCCAGGAATTCACAATCAGAAATTATTATCATATAAGGATCTCCTTCTAGTAATAAATTTAAACTTTTTAATTCTAGGGTAGTTAGAATATAGTATTACACTAGTTTCGGGTGTGCAATACAGTGATTTCGCAATTCTATACATTACTCAATGCTCATCATAAGTGACTCTTAACGCCCATCACCTATTCCACCCATCCCCCACCCCTCCCCTCTCATAGTCACCAGTTTGTTCTCTATAGTTAAGAGTCTGTTTTTTGGTTTGCCTCTTTTTTTTCTTTGTTTGCTTTCTTGCTTAAATTCCACGTAGGAGTGAAGTCATATGGTATTTGTCTTTCTCTGGCTGACTTATCATTCTAGGAATAAAATTTGACATATATAGCAACAATATAGATAAAACCGAAACAATCAAGAGATGTAACCTATTTCACTGATTATAAGTGTACTTTAATATCTCTGAAATCAAGATACATCTTCTAATTTAATTGGCAATATTTTCTTTATTCGTGGTAAATAAAATAATAATACAATATTGTTTCCTTGGGTTTGATGAAATATAGTAAAAGAAGACTTTAATAAATGGCCAAACATCCCATGTTCACCTATGAGGAAATTCACTGTTATAAAAATGACAATTCTTCCCAAAGTCATTTATCAATTTCATGTGGTTGCCATCACAATAATCTCCACGTGTCCTTTTCTTTTAGGTGGAACAAAATGATTCCAAGCTTCTTCTAGAAGAGAAATGCCATGATAGTACCATTTGGTGGATTCTGGTCTATGTTTTGAATTACGATTTGGCAACGTTCACCGAAGGGTACAAGCAATTGTTACTACTTGGAATTTATCTTTAAGGAACACCTCAAGGCATTTTTAGAAAAATGTATATTGTAGCATTGTTGAAAATAGAAAAAAATTAGGTGTCATATAAAATTCCATCAAAGAAAGGACTGGTTAAAGAAGTGGGTAGCAGGGTAGTTTGCAAAGTTCTATTTTTTGACCTATGTGGTGGTTACACAGGTTTTGCTGTGTACTAATTATTCTTTTTTAAAGTTTGAATTTAGTTAAGTAATCTCTACACCCAACGTACTTTCTGTACGTATAGTATATTTTACAATAAAAGCAGCTAAAATTAGTAACATCTATGTTTAGGGATACTACGAAACACTACACAATCAATAAAAGAATTGGGTAAATCTATGAGTAACGTCATGACAAGACAGACTTATGTCACTCAGATTCAGCCTTATGCTTGTATATATTTGTAGGACATTCATTTTCACTGCTGAATAGTATTCCACTAGGTGAGTATACTACAATACGAATAGTAACCTAGAGCAGTCACGGGGATCTCTCCAATTTTAGACATCTCTTGATGCATATGTACACATGCTTCCCTAGAAACTAGAAAAAGTTACTGACTGGCATAATATCCAAATGACCAATTTAGTCTAAAGGGATCAACCCAATTTAATTCATAGCAGCAATGTACAAAAATCCTGATTAGGGGCGCTGGAGTGTCTCAATTGGTTGAGCATCCAACTCTTGATTTCTGCTTGGGTCATGATCCCAGGGTAGTGGGACTGAGCCCCGCATTGGGCTACATGCTGAGCATGGAGCCTGCTTGGGATTCTCTCTCTCCCTTTGCTCTTCTCCCCGCTCACGTTCTTTCTGTATCTCGCTAAAAAAAAAGATTCTGATTACCCAGAACGTCTCCAACATCTGTTATTTCAGTTAAATAGTGTAGGATGGTATCTACTTGTGGTTTTGAAGTGCATTTCACTCATCCCGATAGCTTGAACAGCCCTTCCTAAGTTTATTGGACATGCGTGTTTCCTTTTCGGAGAAATACATCTTTATAACTACTGTGTATTTGTCTACGGGGTGGTTTGTGCTTTTAACAAGTTTTGTAAGTTCTTTATATATTCTTGATACCAGTCCTTTGTCAACTGCATGGATTTCATAATCTTCTTCAAGTTTGTCATGGATTCTTTCACTCTCTTTAAGGTATCTTTTGAGTAACATAAGTTCTTAATTTTAGTGTGGTGAAATTTATCAATCTTCTTGTTTAAGGTTAATATTTTTAGGTCTAGTGTAGGAAATCCTGTCCTACCTCAATGATGCAAAATTATTTGTGTACATCTACTAAAGTTTCAAGGGTTTGTTTCTGACATTTAAGTCCTTAAACCTTCTGGAATTGATTTTTTTTCTATAATATAAATAGGAGTCCAGGGTTTTTTTCATATGAATGAACAACCAACATGTTCCAAAGCAACCAGACATGAATTACCTGGAAAGTAACGTTTTTGCTGTGCTTCCAGACATTCAAAATTCTTATGAGTGCACACAGTCCTGCTGCGGGGTGTAGCGGATGACAAACTCAATGCAAGGACCATCTCAGAAAATCTGGAAAGATCTTAGGAAGTAAGAAGTAACAGTTCAATATGCAAAAATGCAGACTCCAAATTATAGCTAAGCTGTGTTGTAGTCTTTCACTTTGTCTTAGAACCCAAAGCCTTGGCCCACAGATCCTTGTGTATACATTCTGAGTCAACTCAAGAAAGTTTATTGATATCTTGGGCAGGGTGAGGTACTATATGGAGCAATAGTTTTCATTTTAATTGTATTCTATTGAAACTCATGTTTTATTTTTTAGAATGCTTACATTTTATTTTTTTTTTTTCAACGTTTTTTATTTATTTTTGGGACAGAGAGAGACAGAGCATGAACGGGGGAGGGGCAGAGAGAGAGGGAGACACAGAATCGGAAACAGGCTCCAGGCTCCGAGCCATCAGCCCAGAGCCTGACGCGGGGCTCGAACTCACGGACCGCGAGATCGTGACCTGGCTGAAGTCGGACGCTTAACCGACTGCGCCACCCAGGCGCCCCAGAATGCTTACATTTTAAAAATACAATTAGAAAGTATAAAGTTTGGGGTGCTGGGTGGCTCAGCTGGTTAAGCATCCAACTCTTGATTTCGACTCAGGCCATGATCTCATGGTCATGAGATTGAGCCCCACATTAGGCTTCACACTGAGCACGGAGCCTGCTTGAGATTCATTCTCTCTCTCTCTCTCTCTCTCTCTCTCCCCCCCCACCTCACCTCTCTCCCCTGCTCATGTGCTCTCTCTATCCCTCTCAAAATAAATAAATAAAATTTTTTTAAAAAGAAGGAATGAAGTTCAATGGATACATATTTCTGAGAAGACTCTGAAATGTTCTTTATTTTTGTGGACTTTTGAAGATGTTACCATTAATTTATTTTGTCTAATTTCATCTTGGACTTTCTTTTTCCAAGTGGGATGTACATCACCAACACTACTCTGGCTTATCATTCTTGGTGAGTAGCACATGTTCACTTTGAAAAGGAAAAGTAGGAGAGAGCTAGCCACGGACTAGTTGTGTTTGGGTTCAGAATGGAAGAGGGGCGATGAGAAAGGGAGAATATTTATTCCAGGGACCAAGAACGGAAAGTGACAGTTGGGTTAAAGATGACACATATGTGGGGCGCCTGGGTGGCGCAGTCGGTTAAGCGTCCGACTTCAGCCAGGTCACGATCTCGCGGTCCGTGAGTTCGAGCCCCGCGTCAGGCTCTGGGCTGATGGCTCAGAGCCTGGAGCCTGTTTCCGATTCTGTGTCTCCCTCTCTCTCTGCCCCTCCCCCGTTCATGCTCTGTCTCTCTCTGTCCCAAAAATAAATAAAAAACGTTGAAAAAAAAATTAATAAAAAAAAAAAAAAAAGATGACACATATGTGCACGTGAAAAAGAATTTCCTGAATAATTAAAGGAGTTCATATTCAGAAAGGTAAAGAAGAGACTTCAAAATGAACACAAGAAAGGGAGTGAAAATAAAAATTACTAGGTCAGACAGCCCCCTGCACCAACCTCTGGTAGGTCTATTAGCCCAGGGCAACATCTTTTTGCTGAATGCAGGGTATTCAAGATAGGCAGAGGGAGTGAAGTGCAGTGACCTACCAACTGTATCTATCGGAAATCACAAATCAGGCATGTGCAATTAAGACAGTGCTTTTCTTTGCCTAGATCTTGAAATAATACCCTAGTTCCTCCCTCCTCACCTCTCCCCTTCTGTCCCCCCAAATGAACATTATAATCATTGTGGATTCTGCTCCCTGACCTGGGTCGGCTTCCATCATCCAAGCTATCCATTGCTTCGCGTCCAGCTGTTTCACACAATTGTCCTTCACCTGCCAGGAACTGGGCATCTTGGAAAACACTGCACAGCAAAATTGTTCCACCTTGACTGCACAGACATATCCATGAAGGGTCCCCTGATTGTGTACTTCAAGGAATTTGACAGCATATTTTATCTCATGCTTCTGTGTACAGAAATGATGGACAGGGAGATTCCTAATACAGGAATCAATACAAGCCTTCAACATGTCAAGATCTATTTTCTCCTTTTCACATCCAATGACTTCATGGGTCTCATCATGCACACCAAAAAATATATACCCTCCTTCAGTGTTTGCAAATGCAGAAACACAACTGGGGAGACTCTGGTGAAAGCACTGTGACTCCTCTGTTGAGAACATTTTAAATTCAACGTGGAGGGAATTAGTAAAGTTGAGCTTTTCTAGGTACTGAAGCTGAGTTCTAGCGAATACAGCAGCAGCTGAGGCCCTTATGTTATACTCGTTTCGCACACCAACCTGAACTTTGTGTGGACTTAATGAACTGGAATCAGTATTCCTAAGAGTCTGAGTTTTCCCTTTGAGGAATGCCAATGCTTCCTTAGAATCCATGACATCAGTAGATGCTCTGTATCTATAGCACAAATTGGAGCACAAGGTAGCGATTCGTACACCAGAGGCATCTGCGTTCCAGGATCTCACAAAAATCAAAAAGAGTTCTCCCTGCTGCATCTCATCTAAATAGCCTTTAAAAATTGAAGGCATCGTCAGGCCTACTCCATGGATTTCATAATTGTAGTCTTTGTTCTCAATCTCAGCCTTGACCACTCCGCCACCAGAATTCAGCAGAGCACATATTGCTTTCAAGATGTTTTTCCTCTGTTTTTCCCGCAATTCAGGATTCATTTCTTTCCTTTGTGTATCCCCAAGGATGATCTTTCCTGCATTTAAGACACATTCGGCAAAGTTTGTTTCCAAATCAACCTTGAGACTCATCTTCTCAGCACAGGTCCTTTTCCTACCCTGAAATATAAGAAACAGGAAGACAGAACGATTAGAAGAGGACAAGCATAGGGGAGGTGGGAAAACGGACACTTTGAGGCCACTCTTCTGAAGTTGGTCACTTCATTTATGCACACAGAGTTTGAAGCCACTTTCGTGCATGAAATAAGTGCAGAGGCCAAGGGGAGGAGCTAAGTCTACTGGAAGCCCACTGCCCCCGAGAAATGATCAAGAGACTATTTTGACGCTGTGATTTTAGTAACTGTTTGTGCCATGATCTCTGAGTGGCAAAGTCTCCCAGATCACCTGCAGAAAAGTAGAAATTGTGCAAAGATACATGAGGACGGGGGCTGCAATGCAACCAGAAAGCTTTCACTGTCAGTGGTGTCCCCGGGGTGTGTTGATGTGTATTGATTTTCTCGGTGCTCCTTCTCCTCTCACTGAGACTGGGCTATTCTTGGATTGTTGCTATGGAACAGATCTTTAAGCTTTCCCTCGTTCAAGAAGTTCTCATCTCATGAAAACTTACATATATATATGTAAGTTTTACATATATGTAAGTATATACATATATAAAAGTATATACATATATGTAAGTATATATATATATATATATATATATATATATATATATATATATATGTAAGTATATACATATACACACACATACATAGTTTATTAGAAACGGACAAATTATTGACTGTTTGGATCAACCCAGCTGGCAGGTTGAGGTGGGCTTTTGGCATTTCCTAAACTTTAAGTGACAACAGGGAATCTCAGAAGACGTAAAGCTGAGTGAAAGTGTGCACACACCATCTTGACAACCACACCTCATGATGGAAGGGCAGTGTGAGGGATGCACATTTCTGCAGCTGCTTATCTTTAACTCTTTGGTAGCAGTTGAGTAAAAAGAAGGAGTGACTAGACCAACTCACACATAATTACACAGGTCTCCATCAAAAGACAGTTCTTTGTGAACCAAGATGTTCTGCTATCTCCTCATCCAGCTTCCTTCCTCAAAAACAGGTTGCAGGAAACCAAAGACAGAAACCCGAGAGAGAGAGAAGAAAACACAATCCATACTCTGAAAACTATAGAACACTAATGAAAGAATTTGAAGGGGACACAAAGAAAAGGAAAAGTTATCCATGCTCATGGATTGGAAGAACAAACATTGTGAAAATGTCTGTATTACCCAAAGTAATCTACACATTTAATGTAGTCCCTATCCAAATACCAACAGCATTTTTCATAGAGCTAGAACAAAAAGTCCTAAAATTTGTATGGAACCACAAAAGACCCCAAATAGCCAAAGCAATCCTGAAAAAGAAAATTAAAGCTGGAGGTATCACGATTCTGGATTTCAAGCTGTATTGCAAAGCTATAGTCATCAAGACAGTATGGTACTGGCACAAAAACAGACACATAGATTAATGGAACAGAATAGAAAACCCAGAAATGAACCCACAACTATATGGTCAACTCACCTTCGAGAAAGCAGGAAAGAATATCCAATGGAAAAAAAAGACAATCTCTTCAACAAATGGTGCTGGGAAAATTGGATGGCAGCATGCAGTAGAATGAAACTTCTTACACCATAAACAAAAATAAATTAAAAATGGATGAAAGTCCTAAATGTGAAACAGGAAAACATAAAAATTCTAGAGGAGAACACAGGCAGCAACGTCTTTGACCACAACTGTAGCATCTTCTTACTAGACACATTGCTGGAGATAAGGGCAACAAAACCAAACATGAACTATCAGGATTTCACCAAGATAAAGAGCTTCTGCACAGCGAAGGAAACAATCAACAAAACTAAAAGGCAGCCTACCAAATGGGATAAGAAATTTACAAATGACATACCTGATAAACGGTTAGTACTCAAAATCTGTAAAGAACTTATCAAACCCAACCCCCAAAATACAAACAACCCCAGTTAAGAAATGGGCAGAAGACATGAATAGACCTTTTTCCAAAGAAGACACACAGATGGCTAACAGACACATGAAAAGATGCTCAACATCACTCATCATCAGGGAAACATCATCAGGGAAATACAAATCAAAACCATGATGAGATAGCAACTCACTCCTGTCAGCATGACTAAAATTAACAAGATACAACAGGTGTTGGTGAGGATGTGGAGAAAGGGGAACCCTCTTGCACTGTTGGTAGCAATGCAAACTAGTGCAGCCACACTGGAGAACAGTAGGGAGTTTCCTCAAGAAACTAAATATAGAACTACCCTATGATCCAGCAATTGCACTATTAGGTATTTACCCAAAGGATACAAAAATACAGATTTGAAGGGCTACATGCACCCCAATGATTACAGCAATATGATCAACAATAGCCAAACTATGGAGAGAGCCCAAATGTCCATCAGCTGATGAACGGATTAAGAAGATATATATATATAGGGGCGCGTGGGTGGCTCAGTCGGTTGTGTCCGACTTCAGCTCAGGTCATGATGTCATGGTCCATGAGTTCAAGCCCCATGTCGGGCTCTGTGCTGTTAGTTCAGAGCCTGGAGCTTGCTTCAGATTCTGTCTCCCTCTCTCTCTTCCCCTCCCCCACTCACTCTCTGTCTCTATCAAAAAAATGAATAAACAGTAAAAAAAATATTTAAATATATATATGTATATGTATACATATATGTAATGGAATATTACTCAGCCATCAAAAAGAATGAACTCTTGCCATTTGCAATGTCGTAGATGGAGCTAGAATGTATTACGCTAAGTGAAATAAGTCAATCAGTGAAAGACAAATACCTATGATTTCCCTCAGATGTGGAATTTAAGGAAAAAAACAGAAGAACATATGGGAAGGAGGGGAAGAGAAGAGAGAGAAACAAACCACAAGAGACCCTTAACTGTAGAGAACAAACTGAGGGTTGATGGAGGCAGATGAGTAGGAGATGGGCTAGATGGGTGATGGAGATTAAGCAGGGCACCTGTGATGAGTACTGCATGTTGTATGTAAGTGATGAATTCTACCCCTGAAACCAATATTGCACTGTATGCTGACTAACTAAAATTTAAATTAAAAAAAAAGAAGCCAACACAGTCCTCTGGATGGGACCCCAGAACGACAGCTGTGGGGCAGGCCTAGAGGATCACTATCCAAAATGGGAACAAGTGGCTTCAGGCTTCAGTGGATGAACACTATACAACCAATGGGATGCTTCATGTGTTAGCTGAAGAGGTAGAGAGTTTGGGGCTGAATTAGTAATAGGGACTTGGGAAAACATGTAAATACAAATATAAGACAATAACTCTAAGAACAAAATGAAAAATAGTATCAAAAACCATACCTGTGGTAGATCCTGGGAAGATGGCGGCGTAGGAGGACGCTGGGCTCACCGCGCGTCCTGCTGATCACTTAGATTCCACCTACACCTGCCTAAAGAACCCAGAAAACCGCCAGAGGATTAGCAGAACGGAGTCTCCGGAGCCAAGCGCAGACGAGAGGTGCACGGAAGATGGTAGGAAGGGCGGCGAGGCGGTGCGCGCTCCACGGACTGGCGGCAGGGAGCCGGGGCGGAGGGGCGGCTCGCCAGCCAAGCAGAGCCCCCGAGTCTGGCTGGCAAAAGCGGAGGGGCCGGAGGGACTGTGTTCCGACAGCAAGCGCGACTTAGCCTCTGGGAGGTCATAAGTTAACAGCTCTGCTCAGAAAGCGGGAAGGCTGGAGGACAAAGGGAGGGAGAGCTGCTGAGCCCCCGGACGGCAGAGCTCAGCTTGGCGGGGAACAAAGGCGCTCGCCAGCGCCATCTCCCCCGCCCATCCCCCAGCCAAAATCCCAAAGGGAACCAGTTCCTGCCAGGGAACTTGCTTGCTCCCCGCAAACACCCAACCCTGTGCTCCTGCGGAGCCAAACCTCCGGCAGCGGATCTGACTCCCTCCCGCTGCCACAGGGCCCCTCCTGAAGTGGATCACCTAAGGAGAAGCGAGCTAAGCCTGCCCCTCCTGCCCCCGTGCACCTTGCCTACCCACCCCAGCTAATACGCCAGATCCCCAGCACCACAAGCCTGGCAGTGTGCAAGTAGCCCAGACGGGCCACACCACCCCACAGTGAATCCCACCCCTAGGAGAGGGGAAGAGAAGGCACACACCAGTCTGACTGTGGCCCCAGCGGTGGGCTGGGGGCAGACATCAGGTCGGACTGCGGCCCCGCCCACCAACTCCAGTTATACACCACAGCACAGGGGAAGTGCCCTGCAGGTCCTCACCACTCCAGGGATATCCAAAATGACCAAACGGAAGAATTCCCCTCAGAAGAATCTCCAGGAAATAACAACAGCTAATGAACTGATCAAAAAGGATTTAAATAATATAACAGAAAGTGAATTTAGAATAATAGTCATAAAATTAATCGCTGGGCTTGAAAACAGTATACAGGATAGCAGAGAATCTCTTGCCACAGAGATCAAGGGACTAAGGAACAGTCACGAGGAGCTGAAAAGCACTTTAAACGAAATGCAAAACAAAATGGAAACGACGACAGCTCGGATTGAAGAGGCAGAGGAGAGAATAGGTGAACTAGAAGATAAAGTTATGGAAAAAGAGGAAGCTGAGAGAAAGAGAGATAAAAAAATCCAGGAGTATGAGGGGAAAATTAGAGAACTAAGTGATACACTAAAAACAAATAATATACGCATAATTGGTATCCCAGAGGAGGAAGAGAGAGGGAAAGGTGCTGAAGGGGTACTTGAAGAAATTATAGCTGAGAACTTCCCTGAACTGGGGAAGGAAAAAGGCATTGAAATCCAAGAGGCACAGAGAACTCCCTTCAGACGTAACTTGAATCGATCTTCTGCACGACATATCATAGTGAAACTGGCAAAATACAAGGATAAAGAGAAAATTCTGAAAGCAGCAAGGGGTAAACGTGCCCTCACATATAAAGGGAGACCTATAAGACTCGTGACTGATCTCTCCTTTGAAACTTGGCAGGCCAGAAAGGCTTGGCACGATATCTTCAGTGTGCTAAACAGGAAAAATATGCAGCCGAGAATCCTTTATCCAGCAAGTCTGTCATTTAGAATAGAAGGAGAGATAAAGGTCTTCCCAAACAAACAAACACTGAAGGAATTTGTCACCACGAAACCAGCCCTACAAGAGATCCTAAGGGGGATCCTGTGAGACAAAGTACCAGAGACATCGCTACAAGCATATAACATACAGACATCACAATGACTCTAAACCCGTATTTTTCTATAATAACACTGAATGTAAATGGATTAAATGCACCAACCAAAAGACATAGGGTATCAGAATGGATAAAAAAACAAGACCCATCTATTTGCTGTCTACAAGAGACTCATTTTAGATCTGAGGACACCCTTAGATTGAGAGTGAGGGGATGGAGAACTATTTATCATGCTACTGGAAGCCAAAAGAAAGCTGGAGTAGCCATACTTATATCAGACAAACTAGACTTTAAATTAAAGGCTGTAACAAGAGATGAAGAAGGGCATTATATAATAATCACAGGGTCTATCCATCAGGAAGAGCTAACAATTATAAATGTCTATGCGCCGAATACCGGAGCCCCCAGATACATAAAACAATTACTCATAAACATAAGCAACCTTATTGATAACAATGTGGTCATTGCAGGGGACTTTAACACTCCACTTACAGAAATGGATAGATCATCTAGACACACGGTCAATAAAGAAACACGGGCCCTGAATGACACATTGGATCAGATGGACTTGACAGATATGTTTAGAACTCTGCATCCCAAAGCAACAGAATATACTTTCTTCTCGAGTGCACATGGAACATTCTCCAAGATAGATCATATACTGGGTCACAAAACAGCCCTTCATAAGTTTACAAGAATTGAAATTATACCATGCATACTTTCAGACCACAGTGCTATGAAGCTTGAAATCAACCACAGGAAAAAGTCTGGAAAACCTCCAAAAGCATGGAGGTTAAAGAACACCCTACTAACGAATGAGTGGGTCAACCAGGCAATTAGAGAAGAAATTAAAAAATATATGGAAACAAACAAAAATGAAAATACAACAATCCAAACGCTTTGGGACGCAGCAAAAGCAGTCCTGAGAGGAAAATACATTGCAATCCAGGCCTATCTCAAGAAACAAGAAAAATCCCAAATACAAAATCTAACAGCACACCTAAAGGAACTAGAAGCAGAACAGCAAAGGCAGCCTAAACCCAGCAGAAGAAGAGAAACAATAAAGATCAGAGCAGAAATAAACAATATAGAATCTAAAAAAACTGTAGAGCAGATCAACGAAACCAAGAGTTGGTTTTTTGAAAAAATAAACCAAATTGACAAACCTCTAGCCAGGCTTCTCAAAAAGAAAAGGGAGATGACCCAAATAGATAAAATCATGAATGAAAATGGAATTATTACAACCAATCCCTCAGAGATACAAATAATTATCAGGGAATACTATGAAAAATTATATACCAACAAATTGGACAACCTGGAAGAAATGGACAAATTCCTAAACACCCACACTCTTCCAAAATTCAATCAGGAGGAAATAGAAAGCTTGAACAGACCCATAACCAGCGAAGAAATTGAATCGGTTATCAAAAATCTCCCAACAAATAAGAGTCCAGGACCAGATGGCTTCCCAGGGGAGTTCTACCAGACGTTTAAAGCAGAGATAATACCTATCCTTCTCAAGCTATTCCAAGAAATAGAAAGGGAAGGAAAACTTCCAGACTCATTCTATGAAGCCAGTATTACTTTGGTTCCTAAACCAGACAGAGACCCAGTAAAAAAAGAGAACTACAGGCCAATATCCCTGATGAATATGGATGCAAAAATTCTCAATAAGATACTAGCAAATCGAATTCAACAGCATATAAAAAGAATTATTCACCATGATCAAGTGGGATTCATTCCTGGGATGCAGGGCTGGTTCAACATTTGCAAATCAATCAACGTGATACATCACATTAACAAAAAAAAGAGAAGAACCATATGATCCTGTCAATCGATGCAGAAAAGGCCTTTGACAAAATCCAGCACCCTTTCTTAATAAAAACCCTTGAGAAAGTCGGGATAGAAGGAACATACTTAAAGATCACAAAAGCCATTTATGAAAAGCCCACAGCTAACATCATCCTCAACGGGGAAAAACTGAGAGCTTTTTCCCTGAGATCAGGAACACGACAGGGATGCCCACTCTCACCGCTGTTGTTTAACATAGTGCTGGAAGTCCTAGCATCAGCAATCAGACAACAAAAGGAAATCAAAGGCATCAAAATTGGCAAAGATGAAGTCAAGCTTTCGCTTTTTGCAGATGACATGATATTATACATGGAAAATCTGACAGACTCCACCAAAAGTCTGCTAGAACTGATACATGAATTCAGCAAAGTCGCAGAATACAAAATCAATGTACAGAAATCAGTTGCATTCTTATACACTAACAATGAAGCAACAGAAAGACAAATAAAGAAACTGATCCCATTCACAATTGCACCAAGAAGCATAAAATACCTAGGAATAAATCTAACCAAAGATGTACAAGATCTGTATGCTGAAAACTATAGAAAGCTTATGCAGGTAATTGAAGAAGATATAAAGAAATGGAAAGACATTCCCTGCTCATGGACTGGAAGAATAAATATTGTCAAAATGTCAATACTACCCAAAGCTATCTACACATTCAATGCAATCCCAATCAAAATTGCACCAGCATTCTTCTTCAAACTAGAACAAGCAATTCTAAAATTCATATGGAACCACAAAAGGCCCCGAATAGCCAAAGTAATTTTGAAGAAGAAGACCAAAGCAGGAGGCATCACAATCCCAGACTTTAGCCTCTACTACAAAGCTGTAATCATCAAGACAGCATGGTATTGGCATAAAAACAGACACATAGACCAATGGAATAGAATAGAAACCCCAGAACTAGACCCACAAACGTATGGCCAACTAATCTTTGACAAAGCAGGAAAGAACATCCAATGGAAAAAAGACAGTCTCTTTAACAAATGGTGCTGGGAGAACTGGACAGCAACATGCAGAAGGTTGAAACTAGACCACTTTCTCACACCATTCACAAAAATAAACTCAAAATGGATAAAGGACCTGAATGTAAGACAGGAAACCATCAAAACCTTAGAGGAGAAAGCAGGAAAAGACCTCTCTGACCTCAGCCGTAGCAATCTCTTACTCGGCACATACCCAAAGGCAAGGGAATTAAAAGCAAAAGTGAATTACTGGGACCTTATGAAGATAAAAAGCTTCTGCACAGCAAAGGAAACAACCAACAAAACTAAAAGGCAACCAACGGAATGGGAAAAGATATTTGCAAATGACATATCGGACAAAGGGCTAGTATCCAAAATCTATAAAGAGCTCATCAAACTCCACACCCGAAAAACAAATAACCCAGTGAAGAAATGGGCAGAAAACATGAATAGACACTTCTCTAAAGAAGACATCCGGATGGCCAACAGGCACATGAAAAGATGCTCAATGTCGCCCCTTATCAGGGAAATACAAATCAAAACCACACTCAGATATCACCTCACGCCAGTCAGAGTGGCCAAAATGAACAAATCAGGAGACTATAGATGCTGGAGAGGATGTGGAGAAACGGGAACCCTCTTGCACTGTTGGTGGGAATGCAAATTGGTGCAGCCGCTCTGGAAAGCAGTGTGGAGGTTCCTCAGAAAATTAAAAATAGACCTACCCTATGACCCAGCAATAGCACTGCTAGGAATTTACCCAAGGGATACAGGAGTCCTGATGCATAGGGGCACTTGTACCCCAATGTTTATAGCAGCACTCTCAACAATAGCCAAATTATGGAAAGAGCCTAAATGTCCATCAACTGATGAATGGATAAAGAAATTGTGGTTTATATACACCATGGAATACTACGTGGCAATGAGAAAAAATGAAATATGGCCTTTTGTAGCAACATGGATGGAACTGGAGAGTGTGATGCTAAGTGAAATAAGCCATACAGAGAAAGACAGATAACATATGGTTTCACTCTTATGTGGTTCCTGAGAAATGTAACAGAAACCCATGGGGGAGGGGAAGGAAAAAAAAATAAAAGAGGTTAGAGTGGGAGAGAGCCAAAGCATAAGAGACTGTTAAAAACTGAGAACAAACTGAGGGTTGATGGGGGGTGGGAGGGAGGGCAGGGTGGGTGATGGGTATTGAGGAGGGCACCTTTTGGGATGAGCACTGGGTGTTGTATGGAAACCAATTTGACAGTAAATTTCATATATTAAAAAATAAATAAAAATAAATAAATAAATATTAAAAAAATAAAATAAAAACAATAAAGTCTACATTTGTTTGGGAAAAAAAAAAAAACCATACCTGTAACTGATTACATGGCATAGCTATAAACAAAATGACAGTCATAATATTATCAACTCTGAATATTGTTCTGACCGGAAATGATGACGTAATCATACTGGCAGGATGTAGGGAGAAAAGGGGTAGTGAAATGTGGATGAGGGAGGTTATTATCTCCAGAAACAGACAGCATTTAAGGTGGGGGGGGGGGGAGGTGTGTAAACATAAGCATGTTGTTTAGAAATATATAAGTAATTCTGAACAAAAAAGCCAAAGAGGCAAGAGGATGCCCAGAGAGCAGAAAAAGGGGGCAGAGTAGAGGGTAAGAGGCCACTGATTTTCTTATTATGTCTTATGAAACTATGACTCTCAAAACTACACACATGAGACTCCCACTCCCAGACAGAATAGAGTACCAGGGACTAGATCACTCTTTTCTCTAAAATAAGAAAAACATTTTAAAAGAAAAAATGGCTGAAAATTTTCCAAATTTGGTGTAACTTGTAAAAAATTAAGATCAAGATCCACAATATTCAACAAGCTCCAAGCACTAAAAATACAAAGAAAACAATACCAAAGTGCATCTTCATTTAACTGACCAAAACCAATGATAACGAGAAAAATCTTAAAAGCAACCAGAGGAAAAAGATACATTACACACACAGTACAAAGGATGACATTAGGATTTTTTGTTGTTGTTGTTTTGTTTTGTTCTTTTTCAGAAACAAAACAAGATAATGGATAAACGTCTTTAAACCAATGAAAGAAAAACAAACTATGAACCTAGAGTTCTATACCCAGTGAAAATGTTTTTCAAAAATTAAGTTAACAACAAAAAGACAAACAATCCATTTTTTTAAATGGACAAAGGACTTGAATAGATGTTTCTCCAAAGAAGATTTACAAATTGCCAATAAGCATATGAAAAGATGCTTAACACCATTAGTCATTAGGCACACACAAACCCAAACCACAATGAGATACCACTTCACACCTATCAGGATGGTGATGATGATGATGATGATGATGATGATGATGATAGAAGGAAAATAACAAGTATTGGTGAGGAGGTAGAGAAACAGGAATCACTGCTGCTGGAATGTAAAAAGGAAGCAGTCATTGTGAAAAGCAGTTTGAAGAGTCTTCAAAAAGTTAAGTGTAGAGGCACCTGCGTGGCTCAGTTGGTTGAGTGTCCAACTCTTGAGTTCAGCTCAGGTCATGATCCCAGGGTCAGGGGATCGAGGTTAAGGTTCTCTACATATCTATCTTTCTTTCTTTCTTTCTTTCTTTCTTTCTTTCTTTCTTTCTTTCCTTCCTTCCATCTATCTATCTATCATCTATCTCACTCTGCCCCTCCCCCATTCACCCTCTCTCTCTAAAACAACAAAAACAACAAAAGTTAAACATAGAATTAGTATCTGACCCAGCAAATCCTTTAGGCTCAAATAAGTCATAAATGTTCATACCAGAACTATTCACAAAGGTTAAAAGGTGGAAACAACTCAAATGGCCATCAACACATGAATGGATAAACAAAATGTGCTACAAACCACACAATAGAATAGTATTCAGCCATAAAAAGGAGTTAAGTACTGACATGCTTCAACATGGGAGAACCTTGAAAACATTATCCTAAGTGAAAGAAGCAAGACACAAAAGGTCACTCTATGGACCGTATATTTATATCCCCCCCAGGAATTCATATGTTGAAACCCTAATCCCCATGGGGATGGTCTTAGCTGCTGTGAACTCTGTGGAGGTAATTAGGCCATGAGGGTGGAACCCTAATTATGAGTCTAGTGCCATGATAAGAAGAAGTACAAGAGAGCTTGCTTCCTCTCTCTCTGCTCTCTCCACCATGGCAGTTATCTGCAAACCAGGAATTTTCCTCACCAGACCAGATCAGCCGATACCTTGATCTTGGACTTCCTAGCCTCCAGAATTGTGATGAATACGTGTTCACTGTTTAAGCCACCCAGTCTATGGTATTTTTGTCATAGCAGCCTGAACTAAGACAGTCACATATTGTAAAATTTCATTTATGAGAAATACACAGAATGGATAAAGTCATTGAAACAGAAAGAAGAGGGTTGATTGCCAAGTGCTAGAGGAAGAGGGGGCTGGTGCATAGTCGTTCAATGACGTTTTATCTGGGTGTGATGAAAATATTTTGAAGGTTGATGGAGGTGGCGGTTGTACAATACTGTGAATGTCTAAATGCTGCTGATTTGTTCACTTTAAAATGATTAATTCTAGGGCACCTGGGTGGCCTAGTCAGTTAAGCATCTGACTTCAGCTCAGGTCATGATCTCGCAGTTTGTGAGTTTAAGCCCCACATCGGGCTCTGTGCTAAGAGCTCAGAGCCTAGACCCTGCTTTGGATTCTGTGTCCCCCTCTCACTCTGCCCCTCCCCCACTCATGCTCTATCTCTCAAAAATAAATAAACATTAAAATTTTTAAGAAAATATAAAATAAATGATTAATTTTTATTATGAGTTTCATTTCAATTTTAAAAATTAATCGAAAAAGAAGGTGATATAAAAACTTTCTCAAACTGATAAAAGCTGAAAGAATTTATTTGTAGTAGAACTCCAATGTAAGAAATGCAAAAGCCAGCCTTCAGGCAGCAGGAAAATGATACTAGTTGGAAAATGAATATACACGAAGCAAGAAAGAACACTGGAAATACATAAGATATTTTAAACTTAAATCTCTCTAAAAGAAGAATAAAATGGAAATATTAACATTAAATGATTTCAAGCCTTATAATACAGTTATAGTAAACAAGACAGTGTGGAACCAGTATAAAGACAAACATTCAGGGAAGAAAGGGTCTGGAAATAGACCCACATATATATGGACAACAAAGATGCCGAGTGGAGAAAGCGTAATTACTTTTTCAAAAAAGAGGACTGGAACAATTGGACATCCACATACAACAGAAATGAACCCCAATTCATATTTGATGCCGTTTACAAAAATTTATTTAAAATGTGTCACAGGTCTAAATGTAAAACGTGAAACTATGTGGAAATAAATGAAGACTGCCCAAATGGGAATAATGAGAGGCTATTTATTCAGAGTGCACTGTGACAAGGGAGTCAGCCACTTGCGATGGCAGAGACTCAGAGGCAGGCAGGGGACTGGGGAAGCTTTATAGTGAGAGAAGAGGGGGGAGGCACTCGCCCAGGTAAGCCCTGATTTGAAGTTGTTTTTCTAGGGAAGCTGGAAGTGAGCTTACTAGAAATGGCACATCTTATGTGACTGGTTTGGAAGCCTGTTTAGCTTTCTTTGGTTCCTTCTGAGTTAGAAGTGGGGCCACACACCAGGGAATCTGGGAGTTGTTAACCAAGTCCTGAGCACTTTTGCTGCATGGGCTGTGGTTTAGCTTCTGGAGGTGGTTGCTCCAGCATTGTGGGTCAAGAGTTCTGTGTTCATATATGGTCTGACCAGTGTCCATTTGTATGTTCAGTCTCTTGACCTCAAAACCTCTGGAGGACAACATCGGAGAAAATATTTTTACCTTGGGCTTGGCAGACATTTTTTTAGAGATGTCACTAAACGTACAGTACATAAAAGAGAAAATGAATATGTTGGACTTCAAGAACACCTTTTTGAAAGACACCTGTTAAGAGAATGAAAATACAAGCCCCTGACCAGAAGAAAATATTTCCAAATGATATATCTGATCATTTGTATCTAGATTAGATACAGAATTCTTGAAAGGCAATAATAAGAAAACAACCCGATTTAAAAATGGAGAATGGATGCAACAACGTGGATGGGACTGGAGGGTATTATGCTAAGTGAAGTAAGTCAGTCAGAGAAAGACAGATATCATATGTTTTCACTCATATGTGGAACTTGAGAAACTTAACAGAAGGCCATGGGGGAACGGAAGGGGGAAAATAATTTCAAACAGAGGGAAGCAAACCCAATACAGAGAACAAATGGAGGATTAATGGGGGTGGCGGGGGAGAGGAGAAAATGGATGATGGGCATTGAGATAGGCACTTGTTAGGATGAGCACTGGGTGTTGTATATAAGTAACAAATCACGGGAATCTACCCCTGAAACCAAGAGCACACTGTATATACTGTATGTTAGCTAACTTGAAAATAAGTTATATTAAAAAATTTTTTTAAAGTACAATGGGGTGCCTGGGTGGCTCAGTTGGTTAAGCATCCAACTCTTGGTCTCAGGTCAGGTCACGATCTCTCCATTTGTAAGTTTGAGCCCCGTATCGGGCTTGCAGCTCTCAGAGCAGAGCCTGCGTGGGATTCTCTCTACCCCTCCCTCGCTCTCTCTCTCAAAAAGAAATAAACATTTAAAAACATTTTTTTAGGGGCACCTGAGTGGCTCAGTCAGTTGGGCATCCAACTTGGGCTCAGGTCATGATCTCGCAGTCCAATAGTTCAAGCCCCGCGTCAGGCTCTGCATTGACAGCTCAGAGCTTGGAGCCTGCTTCACATTCTGTCTCCCTCGCTCTCTGCCCCTACCCCACTTGCACTCTGTCCCTCTCTCAAAAATAAAATAAAAACATTAAAAAAAATTTTTTTAATTTTTTTGATGGATAAAAGATTTGAACAGATATTTCACCAAAGAAGATATATGAAGAGCAAATAAGTACATGAAATATTGTTCAACATCATCAGTTATTAGGAAATGGCAAATAAAACTCCACTGAGATAGCACTACTCACTTATCAGAATAGCTAAAATGACTAACCATACAAGGTGTGGCAAGCATATGGAGAAAAGGGAACTCTTGTACACTCCTGGTGGGAACATAAATACAACCATTTTAGAAAAGACTTTGATAGTTTCACACACTTACCATATGACTCAGCCATTTCACACCTAAGTATTTACCCATGAAAAATGAAAACATATTTCCATACAAAGACCTGTGCTGAATGTTCATAACAGTGGGGGAGGGGTAGAGAGAGAGAGGGGGCGGGAGGGAGAGGGAGAGAGGGAGAGAGGGAGGGAGAGAGAGAGAGAGAGAGAGAGAGAGAGAGAGAATCCCAAGCACGTTCCATGCTGTCACCCAGAGCCCGACACGGGGCTAGAACTCACCAACTGTGAGATCGTGACCTGAGCGGAAATCAAGAGTCAGATGTTTAACTGACTGAACCACCCAGGTGCCCCAGCTTGTACACTTTAAATATGTGCAGTTGAGGGGCACCGGACTGCTTAATTAGTAGAACATGTTTTTGTTCTTGGGGTCTGAGTTCATGCCCCACATTGGGTGTAGAGCTTTACTTAAAAAAATATATGTGTAGTTTATTTCGTGTCAACAATACCCCAATAAAGCTATTAAAAATTACATATCTGAGGGGCACCTGGGTGGCTCAGTCAGTTAAATATCCAACTCTTGATTTCAGCTCAGATCAAGATCTCTCAGTTAGTGAGATCAGTTAGTGCCCTGTCAGTGCAGAGCCTGCTTGGGATTCTCTCTCTCTCTCTCTCTCTGCTCCTCCCCATGCTCTCTCTCTTCTCTCCAATAAGTAAATAAACTTAAAAAAATTACATGTATGAATGATGGTGAAAACAAAGTAAAACATATTTTGTTATAATATGCTTAGCTCAAAAACCAGTAGAAATTGATGTGCCTGTTATTACTAATATTTTTCCATAGAAACTAAACCTTTGATAGGACTAGGGTATTGAAGCCCCAAATCGTGCATACTCCAAAAGGACACCTTGGCATGCCCCATATTCATTCGCTAGTAACCACCACCCCACCCTGTCTTTTCCCTTGCAAATTGTGAATTTACACTTTTCAGGCCTGCCAACTCCCTTCTCAGTGGAAATCTAGTGTTTGGCATGGAAAACAGCAGGCACTCCTAATTGCCAGTGAAAATTACCTCAGCAAAATAAGAGAAAATGCTGTCCCTTCCATTACGGGTGCATAAAAGCAGGAAGTATTCCATTTCATAAAATTCCCCTTGTTGATTTTTTTTTTCCCCTAGCAAAGGAATCCTCTTAAGATACCTGGTCTTCAGAGACTGTTGCTCTGGCCTGTGATCATGTGCATTAGCCTTGAGGGATACTGTAACTATGAATGGTTGTAAACTTAACTTCCTGTTGCTATGACAACAATACTGCAATTGATTACTGTTTTCTTTCTTTCTTTTTTTAAGTTTAGTTTTATTTTATTTTAGAGAGAGAAAGCACACGGGGGAGAGGAGCAGAGAGAGAATTTCAATCAGGTTCCAGGCTCAGCACTGAGCCAGCTGCAGGGCTGGATTCCACAACCCTGGGATCATGACCTGAGCCGAAATCAAGGGTTGTTGGCTTAACCAACTGAACCACCCAGGTGCCCCATTTCTGTTTTCTGGTAGGCATAAACACCTGTGCATTTCATATTCCGGCCAGGAGCCTATCATCACATTTCACTCTTCTTTGATTCGCAAAAGGTACTAAACCTTGTGATTGTCCATTTTCTTTTTTTTTAATTTTTAAAAATGTTTATTTATTTTTGAGAGGGAGAGAGACAGAGAGTGACCAGAGAGAGGGAGACACAGAATCTGAAGCAGGCTCCAGGCTCTGAGCTGTCAGCACAGAGCCCGATGCGGGGCTCGAACCCACCAACTGTGAGATCATGACCTGGGCCAAAGTCGGATGCTCAACCGACTGAGCCACCCAGGTGTCCCCTTCTTTTTTCTTCTAATTTTTTAAAGTGATTTTTCATCTTCTTCTTTAAACAAAAGAAGAGTCTTGTGACATTTTAAGGAACACTTCTGACACAGGACGTTATCACGCTTAGCGGCTCATCTGGCCACAGGAGCTCTCACCTCTGCCCCCTGCAGACTGAAGAGGAACCATTTTCTCTTTCCTTTTTCAAGGCAGCCATAGCCTCGCCAACATTAGCCAGAACCGCCATCTCCTTGTAGAGGCTTCGCTGTGAGACCTGCCATCATTGGGCGGGGGGACACCGTTAGGCATCCCCCTCTCTTAGGCACTCCAATGCAAGCAGTCACTTCTGCGTCCTATGACAGTCATGTACAAACGGGGAATGGAGTCATTCACCGCAGCTTAGCCTCTCTGGACAGAATCCACGGGAGTTCTTTTAGCCACTTGTTGGGGGATACAGGGCTTTGTGGGCTGCCCTGGGAGTCCTCCTACCCTGCCCCCACGCCGTTACTGTTTGAAGACTGACCTTGCAAGCCAGGGGCTTACAGGCATCCTGGGAACGCAGCTTCTTGTAATACAATGAACACTGACCCTATCTTGTCCCCGGGCCACAACCTCGCTGGCTTCACTTTCAGGAGCCCCGGTAACTGATGTGGTTCTTACCTCTAAAGTTCTTCGTGCTCCTGAACAGTGGGAAATTTTACCAAGCTCAGCGTGGTAAGACCTAGGCTGTGACGCTGCGCGCCTCCCGCTCCTCCCCTGTTCGCTCGGCGTTCCCAGCCTCCCGGCTCCCTGATCTCTCACTGTGCGCCTGTCGTTGGAAGTTGCTACCGACTGCAGGGCAAAAGCTCCCGAGCGGGAAAGGAGCGCAGGGGAGCTCGGGAGACCGGCGCAGACCTGGGGAGGGAAAGAAGCCCAGCTCTTGCAGGATTTGTGCAAAGGAGCGCGGGAGACGCCTTACCCGCCAAGGTTTCTCCTCTGCAGAGCGCCTCCCTCCGGCAGAATGCGACGGAACCTCCCAAGTCCGCAACCAGGATTTTGACTGCAAGGCGCCCGCTTTACACCAGGGGAACTAGGCTATACCTCACGGGGAGGGGCCCCGCGAGGGAGAGAGTGGGACAAACCAACAGTCCCATTTCTGTGTACCTGGGAACCCAGTTCTGCAAGGACAACAACCTTGGTTACTTTTGGTGGATACACGTGGGGTTTGGGGGGAGGGAGAGGGGGATCTTTTTTGTTGCTTCTCTGTTTTCTGATTAACTTTTTGAAGCTGGCAGGTCCCCCCTGCCCCCCCCCACCCCCCCACCCCCACCCCCCCCCACCCCCCCCCCCGCCAACAGGGACGGAGTTCCGGGAACAACCTCGCTCCCTCCAGTCCTCCCCCGCCCCGCTCCAGCCCTTGCCCCCTACCTCCCAGGCTCTGGCAGCGCGCTCCGCAGGTGTTTCCTCGAAAGGCCGGCAGCCCCAGGATTCCAGCTCGACTAGCCCCGACCAGTCTCGAGCTCTGTCCTAGGGTAGTGAGGAGGTGGTTTGAGCGGGAAACAGAAAATTAAAGCTTCCGCTTTCTCGCTTCCCCCGCCCCGTCCCCGCCCTCGCGGCCGCCCCAAGGCGAGAAGTTGCATTCGGCCTCCTTTTGCTGGTGCTTTAATTTGTAAAGGGTGATGACCGGGCCCCGAGACTGGCCGCGGGTGTCGCCGTTTGGGGGGACCCCGGAGGGCCCCGGCGATGGCATTTTGGTGAAAGAAAACAGAAATTGTCCTTTGGATTCGTCTGCTCCTGCAGACTTCACACCCAGGTCTTACGCGACACCGTCAGTTTTCAGGGCGTTCATCCTAGTTTTATTACGAACGTGTTCTGGGCGCTCTCACGAAGGGTCTGGCTCCGTGCCGCGCTCCCGGGGGGAACGGGACCCGGCCGCGCGCACCGCCCTTCCGGGCATCCAAGGAACGGCGCAGCCAGGGGAAGGGGACGAGGAGTCGGCTGCCTGGGAACTGATCCGAGCCCGCGCCCCCAGGGGCGTAAGTAGCATTTGGGGGCGCCTGGAGCATTCAGTTCCGTCTTGACTCCCAACTGCCCCTCTCCCGAGTGACCTCCTTCTGTCTTCCTCGGGCCTCTTAAATTTCTGGTAAACAGATGTTTGTTTCCCCATCTCCTCACTTCCGACTCCCGAGTCCAGCCCAAAGGACCGCTGGAGCCCTTCCAGCAAACACTCTCCTACCTTCTCCCTGGGAGCTCCAGGTCTCAGTGGATGTGGGGCTAAGGAAACTGAGGCCAACTATGGTGCCTGGGGCAGGCAGGATCTGGGCTGTGGCAGTCTGGCCCCTTGGGCGCTCGCTGTCGCGCTCACTTCTCAAGACCAGTGCAGGGATGAGCTCCAACCAGACCCTTGGGCACCGGGAGAGTCCGCAGCTTTGAGCTAATGGGCTGGAAAAATGTCAATGTAGGACTACAGGTTTCTGATGAGTCTGCCTCGTTGCCCAAGCGCGTTCAAATCCGTTCAGCGGAGGCGCCTGGCTGGCTCAGTGGGAGTAGCGTGAGACTCTTGATCTTAGGGTCATGGGATTGAGTCCCACATTGGGACTTTATAATTTATAATTGTAGATTATTAAACTAAATAAATAAACCGAAAACAAACAAACAAATCGATGCTCAGAAAGGATGTGGTCACTCCTGGCAGGAGACTCTGTAGAACCTGGGGCAAGCCAGGGAGACAAGGATGCTGACCAGTTACCAGAAAACCAAAGCGAAGAGAACAGTCTAGAGGACACCACCTGTAGTCATCTCTGGGGTTCTGCTTTTTGATTTTTAAATGTATTGTCAAATATCTAAGGTGTATGGAAAGTACGAAAATAATAATACATTGAACACTCATGTATTCACCACCCAGCTAAATGATAAAACATCAGCAATAATTTTGTGTACCTCTCGCTCATTCCCTCATCCCACCTGTCCCCTACTCACCTGATACCCAAGATGATTTTCTAGATTTGAAGTTACTACACTCATACAATTCTCTGTACTTTTATTACATATGCATACGTCACTCATACATGAAATTGTTTCACACAGCAAGCACGTGCAGATAGTAGCATATTGTATATATTCTGCAGAACTTGCTTCCAACTCCTTAACATTTCGTTTTAAAGATGTATCCACGTATCTAGATCATTCATTTCACTGCTGTATAAATGGATCCTTCCTTTCCACCTTTCCATCCATCCCCTTTGGTCTCCACATTATCCAGGTCTCCTCAACTTTTCCTGCAAAAGACCTCAGCTTCCGCCCACGTTGGGGTCATAATTGCCACAGCACAGCATCTTCCTTTCTACTGCTCCTTCCCCATCCTACACTCTGGAAGCTTCTGGAAGGTCTGGGAAAAGGGAGTCGTGCTTTGATGAAATGTTGCCCCTCTAGCAAGCTTGCATGTTTGCTTGTTTGTTTTGGGTAGGAGGTGGGCGAGGGCAGAATGTGATTTATTCTTAGTATTTACTGAAGATTAAAAGTAAAACTCGGGTTTGCTCGAGTAAGCAATGCCAAGAGCCACTATTGGTCACACACACACACACACACACACACACACACACACGGTTAAGGCAAACTTTATATATTTTTTTTCCTTCAACGAGCTAAGCAGGGAGCAACCTAATGAGAAGGGACATAGCATCTTCGAAGGGATTGAAGAGACATATCACCTTAGAAGGTTCAGGCAGTCTCTCATGGAAAGAGAAATACTGCATTAAAGTCAGAGTATCACTGCCATGTGTTGGCAACGTCTGCCAGCACATGAGGTTGGTCCATATGAAACCCAATTCAGCATTCTCCATGAGAGACCCAAGGAGACTGGGTCCATGCTCAGTGACACTGTGGCTGGTCAGACTTTTACTAGGGGGACTGACAGTCATAGCAGCCATGAGTTTTAGCACAGAATCTTATCAGTGTTTCCCCAGTCTTTCTTTCAAACCCAAGCAACTTGTTTATAATATTCACTCTTCAGGCAAAGATACATTGCCACCTTCTTCCTTTTTACTTTTTTGCAATAAACAACAAATTTTTAAAGATACATTTTATATAAACATGCTTAAGACTTTTTAAGAATGGTGTTTGCCATTTGACAAAGTGGGGTGGAAACCTCACCGAAACAAGTGTAGTTGGAGGAGAGATGAGGCATCCTTTACAAATGTTTATACAAATCACACACAGGGCCTAACTAACCCAGAAAACCACCAGAAAACTAGCAGAACAGAGTCTCCGGAGCCAAGCGCAGACGAGAGGCCCACGGAAGAGGGTAGGAAGGGCGGAGAGGCTGCACGGACTGGCGGGAGGGAGCCGGGGCGGAGGGGCGGCCTGCCGGCCAAGGAGAGCCCCCGAGTCTGGCATCTGGGAGGTCATAAGTTAACAGCTCTGCTCAGAAAGCGGGAAGGCTGGAGGACAAAGGGAGGGAGAGCTGCTGAGCCCCCGGACGGCAGAACTCAGCTTGGCGGGGAACAAAGGCGCTCGCCAGCGCCATCTCCCCCGCCCATCCCCCAGCCAAAATCCCAAAGGGAACCAGTTCCTGCCAGGGAACTTGCTTGCTCCCCGCAAACACCCAACCCTGTGCTCCTGCGGAGCCAAACCTCCGGCAGCGGATCTGACTCCCTCCCGCTGCCACAGGGCCCCTCCTGAAGTGGATCACCTAAGGAGAAGCGAGCTAAGCCTGCCCCTCCTGCCCCCGTGCACCTTGCCTACCCACCCCAGCTAATACGCCAGATCCCCAGCACCACAAGCCTGGCAGTGTGCAAGTAGCCCAGACGGGCCACACCACCCCACAGTGAATCCCACCCCTAGGAGAGGGGAAGAGAAGGCACACACCAGTCTGACTGTGGCCCCAGCGGTGGGCTGGGGGCAGACATCAGGTCGGACTGCGGCCCCGCCCACCAACTCCAGTTATACACCACAGCACAGGGGAAGTGCCCTGCAGGTCCGCACCACTCCAGGGACTATCCAAAATGACGAAACAGAAGAATTCCCCTCAGAAGAATCTCCAGGAAATAACAACAGCTAATGAACTGATCAAAAACGATTTAAATAATATAACAGAAAGTGAATTTAGAATAATAGTCATAAAATTAATCGCTGGGCTTGAAAACAGTAGAGAGGAAGCAGAGAATCTCTTGCTACAGATCAAGGGACTAAGGAACAGTCAGGAGGAGCTGAAAAACGCTTTAAATGAAATGCAAAACAAAATGGAAACGACGACAGCTCGAACTGAAGAGGCAGAAGAGAGAATAGGTGAACTAGAAGATAAAGTTATGGAAAAAGAGGAAGCTGAGAGAAAGAGAGATAAAAAAATCCAGGAGTATGAGGGGAAAATTAGAGAACTAAGTGATACACTAAAAACAAATAATATACGCATAATTGGTATCCCAGAGGAGGAAGAGAGAGGGAAAGGTGCTGAAGGGGTACTTGAAGAAATTATAGCTGAGAACTTCCCTGAACTGGGGAAGGAAAAAGGCATTGAAATCCAAGAGGCACAGAGAACTCCCTTCAGACGTAACTTGAATCGATCTTCTGCACGACATATCATAGTGAAACTGGCAAAATACAAGGATAAAGAGAAAATTCTGAAAGCAGCAAGGGATAAACGTGCCCTCACATATAAAGGGAGACCTATAAGACTCGTGACTGATCTCTCTTTTGAAACTTGGCAGGCCAGAAAGGCTTGGCACGATATCTTCAGTGTGCTAAACAGGAAAAATATTCAGCCGAGAATTCTTTATCCAGCAAGTCTGTCATTTAGAATAGAAGGAGAGATAAAGGTCTTCCCAAACAAACAAAAACTGAAGGAATTTGTCACCACTAAACCAGCCCTACAAGAGATCCTAAGGGGGATCCTGTGAGACAAAGTACCAGAGACATCGCTACAAGCATAAAACATACAGACATCACAATGACTCTAAACCCATATTTTTCTATAATAACACTGAATGTAAATGGATTAAATGCACCAACCAAAAGACATAGGGTATCAGAATGGATAAAAAAAACAAGACCCATCTATTTGCTGTCTACAAGAGACTCATTTTAGATCTGAGGACACCTTTAGATTGAGAGTGAGGGGATGGAGAACTATTTATCATGCTACTGGAAGCCAAAAGAAAGCTGGAGTAGCCATACTTATATGAGACAAACTAGACTTTAAATTAAAGGCTGTAACAAGAGATGAAGAAGGGCATTATATAATAATTACAGGGTCTATCCACCAGGAAGAGCTAACAATTATAAATGTCTATGCGCAGAATACCAGAGCCCCCAAATATATAAAACAATTACTCATAAACATAAGCAACCTTATTGATAACAATGTGGTCATTGCAGGGGACTTTAACACTCCACTTACAGAAATGGATAGATCATCTGGACACATGGTCAATAAAGAAACAAGGGCCCTGAATGATACATTGGATCAGATGGACTTGACAGATATATTTAGAACTCTGCATCCCAAAGCAACAGAATATAGTTTCTTCTCGAGTGCACATGGAATATTCTCCAAGATAGATCATATACTGGGTCACAAAACAGCCCTTCATAAGTGTACAAAAATTGAAATTATACCATGCATACTTTCAGACCACAGTGCTATGAAGCTTGAAATCAACCACAGGAAAAAGTCTGGAAAACCTCCAAAAGCATGGAGGTTAAAGAACACCCTACTAAAGAATGAGTGGGTCAACCAGGCAATTAGAGAAGAAATTAAAAAATATATGCAAACAAACGAAAATGAAAATACAACAATCCAAACGCTTTGGGATGCAGCGAAGGCAGTCCTGAGAGGAAAATACATCGCAATCCAGGCCTATCTCAAGAAACAAGAAAAATCCCAAATACAAAATCTAACAGCACACCTAAAGGAACTAGAAGCAGAACAGCAAAGGCAGCCTAAACCCAGCAGAAGAAGAGAAATAATAAAGATCAGAGCAGAAATAAACAATATAGAATCTAAAAAAAACTGTAGAGCAGATCAACGAAACCAAGAGTTGGTTTTTTGAAAAAATAAACCAAATTGACAAACCTCTAGCCAGGCTTCTCAAAAAGAAAAGGGAGATGACCCAAATAGATAAAATCATGAATGAAAATGGAATTATTACAACCAATCCCTCAGAGATACAACAATTATCAGGGAATACTATGAAAAATTATATGCCAACAAATTGGACAACCTGAAAGAAATAGACAAATTCCTAAACACCCACACTCTTCCAAAACTCAATCAGGAGGAAATAGAAAGCTTGAACAGATCCATAACCAGCAAAGAAATTGAATCGGTTATCAAAAATCTCCCAACAAATAAGAGTCCAGGACCAGATGGCTTCCCAGGGGAGTTCTACCAGACGTTTAAAGCAGAGATAATACCTATCCTTCTCAAGCTATTCCAAGATATAGAAAGGGAAGGAAAACTTCCAGACTCATTCTATGAAGCCAGTATTACTTTGGTTCCTAAACCAGACAGAGACCCAGTAAAAAAAGAGAACTACAGGCCAATATCCCTGATGAATATGGATGCAAAAATTCTCAATAAGATACTAGCAAATCGAACTCAACAGCATATAAAAAGAATTATTCACCATGATCAAGTGGGATTCATTCCTGGGATGGAGGGCTGGTTCAACATTCGCAAATCAATCAACGTGATACATCACATTAATAAAAGAAAAGCGAAGAACCATACGATCCTGTCAAAGGCCTTTGACAAAATCCAGCACCCTTTCTTAATAAAAACCCTTGAGAAAGTTGGGATAGAAGGAACATACTTAAACATCATAAAAGCCATTTATGAAAAGCCCACAGCTAACATCATCCTCAATGGGGAAAAACTGAGAGCTTTTTCCCTGAGATCAGGAACACGACAGGGATGTCCACTCTCACAGCTGTTGTTTAACATAGTGTTGGAAGTCCTGGCATCAGCAATCAGACAACAAAAGGAAATCAAAGGCATCAAAATTGGCAATGATGAAGTCAAGCTTTCGCTTTTTGCAGATGACATGATATTATACATGGAAAATCTGATAGACTCCACCAAAAGTCTGCTAGAACTGATGCATGAATTCAGCAAAGTCGCAGGATACAAAATCAATGTACAGAAATCAGTTGCATTCTTATACACTAACAATGAAGCAACAGAAAGACAAATAAAGAAACTGATCCCATTCACAATTGCACCAAGAAGCATAAAATACCTAGGAATAAATCTAACCAAAGATGTACAAGATCTGTATGCTGAAAACTATAGAAAGCTTATGAAGGTAATTGAAGAAGATATAAAGAGATGGAAAGACATTCCCTGCTCATGGATTGGAAGAATAAATATTGTCAAAATGTCAATACTACCCAAAGCTATCTACACATTCAATGCAATCCCAATCAAAATTGCACCAGCATTCTTCTCGAAACTAGAACAAGCAATTCTAAAATTCATATGGAACCACAAAAGGCCCTGAATAGCCAAAGTAATTTTGAAGAAGAAGACCAAAGCAGGAGGCATCACAATCCCAGACTTCAGCCTCTACTACAAAGCTGCAGTCATCAAGACAGCATGGTATTGGCACAAAAACAGACACATAGACCAATGGAATAGAATAGAAACCCCAGAACTAGACCCACAAACGTATGGCCAACTAATCTTTGACAAAGCAGGAAAGAACATCCAATGGAAAAACGACAGTCTCTTTAACAAATGGTGCTGGGAGAACTGGACAGCAACATGCAGAAGAATGAAACTAGACCACTTTCTCACACCATTCACAAAAATAAACTCAAAATGGATAAAGGACCTGAATGTAAGACAGGAAACCATCAAAACCTTAGAGGAGAAAGCAGGAAAAGACCTCTCTGACCTCAGCCATAGCAATCTCTTACTCAACACATCCCCAAAGGCAAGGGAATTAAAATCAAAAATGAATTACTGGGACCTTATGAAGATAAGCTTCTGCACAGCAAAGGAAACAACCAACAAAACTAAAAGGCAACCAACGGAATGGGAAAAGATATTTGCAAATGACATATCAGACAAAGGGCTAGTATCCAAAATCTATAAAGAGCTCACCAAACTCCACACCCAAAAAACAAATAACCCAGTGAAGAAATGGGCAGAAAACATGAATAGACACTTCTCTAAAGAAGACATCCGGATGGCCAACAGGCACATGAAAAGATGCTCAACGTCGCTCCTTAACAGGGAAATACAAATCAAAACCACACTCAGATATCACCTCACGCCAGTGAGAGTGGCCAAAATGAACAAATCAGGAGACTATAGATGCTGGAGAGGATGTGGAGAAACAGGAACCCTCTTGCACTGTTGGTGGGAATGCAAATTGGTGCAGCCGCTCTGGAAAGCAGTGTGGAGGTTCCTCAGAAAATTAAAAATAGACCTACCCTATGACCCAGCAATAGCACTGCTAAGAATTTACCCAAGGGATACAGGAGTCCTGATGCATAGGGGCACTTGTACCCCAATGTTTATAGCAGCACTCTCAACAATAGCCAAATTATGGAAAGAGCCTAAATGTCCATCAACTGATGAATGGATAAAGAAATTGTGGTTTATATACACAATGGAGTACTACGTGGCAATGAGAAAGAATGAAATATGGCCCTTTGTAGCAACATGGATGGAACTGGAGAGTGTGATGCTAAGTGAAATAAGCCATACAGAGAAAGACAGATACCATATGCTTTCACTCTTATGTGGATCCTGAGAAACGTAACAGAAACCCATGGGGGAGGGGAAGGAAAAAAAAAAGAGGTTAGAGTGGGAGAGAGCCAAAGCATAAGAGACTGTTAAAAACTGAGAACAAACTGAGGGTTGATGGGGGGTGGGAGGGAGGGGAGGGTGGGCTATGGGTATTGAGGAGGGCACCTTTTGGGATGAGCACTGGGTGTTGTATGGAAACCAATTTAACAATAAATTTCATATATTGAAAAAAAAACAAATCACACACAGCAGAGAAGACTGTGGGGGGGGGAATCTCAGTTCTGTGGGTTCTCAGCACTGACCCTGAGTTCCAAGACCATCCTGATGTTCCTGTCCCAGTGGGTGATTATGCTTTCCCCAAAGGTGCCCAGTTGGTATGAGTCCAATGCTCCATTTGCTCTTGGAAGTGTAGGAAAGTGGCTCAGAATGTTCTCTCTGTCCCCTCCCTCAGGTCTTTAGCTCACTGAGAATGAGTATGGTGGGCAGGATAACAGCCTCCCAAAGATGTCCGCACACTAATCTCCGGGACCTTAGAGATTATGCTACATGACAGGGGGAATGAAGATTGTAGAGACAAGTAAGGTTGCTAACCAACTGACCTTAAAATAAAGAGAATCTCCTGGATTATCTGGGAAGGCTCACTATAATCACAAGGGGCCTTACAGGTGGAAGGAGACCGAAGAATCCATGTCAGAGTGATGCAAGGTGACAAAGACTTGACCAGCCACTGCTGGTTTTGAAGATGGAAGGGGGTCGAGAGCCAGGGAACACTGGAGGCCTCTAGGAGCTGGGAAAGCCGGAAAATGGATTCTCCCCTAGACCTCCAGAGAGAACTGCCATCCTCCTGACACCTTGATTTTGGCCCAGGGAGACCCAACCTGCTCACCAATCTGAATGTTATGATGAGACATTATGTCCATTGGCAGATATGCAGCACCACCTATGAGGTATTCTAGCGATTCACCTCTTCCTCCCAGCACACACACATAACCGAGCCTACATGGTCAATCTTCCGGGTCTGAGACAAAACACAGGCACGCGGGAAGAAATTCAATGGCACCACAAAGAGGCAATCACCTGAACTGTTAATGTGAGAAGTTCAATGGGAGAAGTGAACTGGATTTTTTTTTTTTTAACAGATCACAGGGGAGGAAAGAGGGGGCTTAATGGTGTTGATTATGAGAGACTTAACTCACCTGTCAACTAAACACATTGTGTAGACCTTGTTTGGATCTTGACTTCAACAACAACAAGACGTAAAAAACCAACCAACCAAACAAAAACCTGTGACGATCAGGGAACTCCGACCGTGGCTGACTGGGTATTAGATTATAATAAGAAATTATTAGCAATTTTGTTAAATGTGATAATGGCATGGTGCTCATACCTTTTTAAAGGTCCTTATCTGATAGAGATATATGCTGAAATGTTTATAAGTAAAATAATATGCTGTCTAGGATTTGCTTTAAGATCATCTAGAAAATGAAACTGAGTGGAAATAAGATGATTGGAAAAAAGGGTAATTGTTGAAGCTGAGTGATGCGTGCAAGGGTGTTCACTGTATTATTATCTCTACTTTTGTGTTCATCTGAATATTTCCACAATTCCTTCTACCTTCCACAAAACTACAAAAACACATTTTTAGAAGAGATAGTAATATGCCCCGGTTAATTTTGTGTTTTTTATATTTACTTTAATTAATTTTTTTGAGAGAAAGACGCACGTGTGTGAGCGGGGGAGGGGCAAAGTCAGACAGAGAAAGAGAGAACTACAGGCAGGTTCCATGCTCAGCGCAGAGCCTAACATGGGGCTCAATCCCATGACCCCAGGATCACGACCCCACGGAAATCAAGAGTCGGATGCTTAACCGACTGAGCTACCCAGGCGCCCCTACCCCAGTTAATTTTGAAATACACACACACACACACACACACGCACACGCACGCGCGCCACACACCATCCAGTTCTGAATAAAAACATTATTTTGTAGCCATTGTATGTTTCCATGAAGGTGCAGAGATGCTTCACATCAGGACTATACCAATTTTATTACTTTTTTTACTGGGGAAAAAACATTGGTTACTATTGTCTCAGAGAGTTATGACCAGACTTCCAGGGGGCTTAGTATTAAAGTATAAACTTCATCACTTTTGGCATGTATGAGCTCATCCTCATGTTAAAACTTTAAAAACAGTTGAGCTGGAATTAGATTCAGCTCCAATGAAAAGTTTGTAAATAAGTTTTTTTAATATTAAATATAATTTATTGTCAAATTGTTTCCATACAACACCCAGTGCTCATCCCTGTAGGTAAGTTTTAATGGTCTGTTACAGTAGAGATTTTAGTAGAAAATTGGCTCAGAATGTCATTAATCAACATGACCCATGTATATTAGTTTCCTTTTTAAAAAATTTTTTTTAACGTTTATTTATTTTTGAGACAGAGAGAGACAGAGCATGAACGGGGGAGGGTCACAGAGAGAGGGAGACACAGAATCTGAAACAGGCTCCAGGCTCTGAGCTGTCAGCACAGAGCCCGACGCAGGGCTCGAACTCACGGACCGCGAGATCATGACCTGAGCCGAAGTCGGCCGCTTAACCGACTGAGCCACCCAGGCACCCTTAGTTTCCTTTTTAAAAAAAATGTTTATTTATTTATTTTGAGAGAGAGTGAGCATGAACAGTGTAGGGGCAGAGGGAAGGCAGAGAGAGAATCCCAAACAGTACACGGGGCTTGATCTCGCAAACCATGAGATCATGGCCTAAGCTACAATCAAGAGTCAGAGGCTTAACAGACCGAGCCATCCAGGCGTCCCAATATATATTGGTTTCCTGTTTGAGGCCTTGAGTTATGTATTGTCTGTATTCTCTTAAATCTACTTTGTAACTAACCATCACAGTTGTTTTGCCCTAGAATGGCTAGGTAGCATTTGGGTCTGATCACTTGTCTTCCACACCACTCTCTCTGCAAGGGAAAGAAAGGCGTTATGTCAATTAGTGTCTTCAGTCAATACATGATTTACAAGTCTACCTAGGGGCTCTTTCAAATGCAATCTGCAAGCACTAAACAGCTTGGTGCAGTGGAAAAACCATGGTCTGTGGACTCAGACTGTTTCTGACACTGAAGCCTTGGGGAAATTACCTGATTTCTTCGAGTTTCTCCCTCTTCAACTGTAAATAGTACAGACACGCCTCGCAGAGAATGTAATGAAAATGCATAGAAACCTATATAACAACAACAAAAAAATGCATAGAAAATACTTTATCAGCTGATTCCGCTTGCACCAGGTCAAGTGTGAAGAGATTCACTCAACAGTGAAGTATTCATTTTTAAACTGATTTTTAAAAAGCCAAAGCAAGTGAAATTGATTAGATCCAAGATTGGATTGGAGGTGACTGGGGCTTAAATTACCAACTGCTTCAGGGAGAAGAATATAATTCTAAGGCACTATTGAGTTGGAAACACCAGTGGAAGGAAGTGGACGAGCAAAAAGGACCAAGCTTATAAGGAGACACCAGACATTGAGTCTGAAATGGGCTCTCCCTTCCCTGGCCCTCTCTCTGCCTCTGAGCTCACATACTTGCTTTTACTCTGAGGGTTTTTTAAATGTGTGTGTGTGTGTGTGTGTGTGTGTGTGTGTGTGTGTATACACACATTTGGTGTTTGTTATTATTTTAAGTAGCTTTATGCCCAACATGGCGTTTGAGTCCTGACCCCAAGATCAAGAGCCATGCCTTCCACTAAGCCAGCCAGGTGCCCCTACTCTGATGTTTTGAAACAAAACAAAATAGGGTCAGGCTCTGCAACAGCTAGAGGAGCTTTCAGATTCTTTCTGAGATAGAAACTGACTTTACCTAAAGAATGACTTCCTGTATGTGCTGTACCTGTTAGATCAAGAAATGACCTCAGACGATTCTTAGGTCAGTGAAACTGTGGTAGGGTCCCCTCCCTAAGGAGAGAGGGGGGGAAAAAAGGAGAGAAAACTTCAAAGTAACCTGGCTACGTGCCAGCATAACAACATCCCTCATGACCTTGTAAACTGAGACTACTTAAACAGACTGCATGTTTGTGTGTGTTACCATATATGGGAGACAAAAAAAAAAAAAAAAGAAAATGTATAAAAACTATGCTACGTCCAGGCCTCAGTTCCCTTACGAACCCAACTGAGAGGTGCCAGCACGAATAAAGTTGCTTCCTGGAAATTAAAAAGCCTTGGTGTCATGACTGTCTGTATGAGAATCCTGCTACAAAACTACTCTGTACGATACTATAATGGTGGATGCAAGTCGTTATACATTTGTCCAGACCCATGAATTACACAACACCAAGAGGGCACCCCGATATAAACTGTGCACTTTGGGTGATCATGATGTGTACGTACATGTAGGTTCATTGGGTGTAACAAGTGTGCACTGTGGTGCGGGATACCCACAGCCGGAGAGGTTGTGTGTGTGTGTAGTGATAGGAGGTATATGGGAACCCTCTGTATTTTCTGATCAATTCTGCCATGAACTTAAAACCATGCCAAAAATAAGGTATACTCATTTTAAGGTAAATTAAAAAGATTTTTAATGTTTATTGATTTTTGAGAGGGGAGAGAGAGAGAGTGTGGGGGGGGGGCAGAGAGAGAGAGAGAGAGAGAATCTGAAGTAGGCTCCAGGTTTTGAGCTGTCAGCGCAGAGCCTGACACAGGGCTCGAACTCACCAACTGTGAGATCATGACAGGAGCTGAAGTCAGGCATTCAACCAACTGAGCCACCCAAGCATCCCTGGTAAATTTTTAAAAGTGAGGCCATACAAACAAAAAGTAATAAGGTAACTGACTACCTAGCCAATGCACTTCCTGGTTGCGCCATACCCATTAAAGATAAGAGAAATGGGGCACCTGGGTGGCTCAGTCGGTTAAGCGTCCGACTTCGGCTCAGGTCATGATCTCACGGTCCGTGAGTTCAAGCCCCGCGTCGGGCTCTGTGCTGACAGCTCGGAGCCTGGAGCCTGCTTCGGATTCTGTGTCTCCCTTTCTCTCTGACCCTCCCCCGTTCATGCTCTGTCTCTCTCTGTCTCAAAAATAAATAAACATTAAAAAAAAATTTTTAAATATCATATGATTTCTAGAGTTCCTGGCAAGATGGTAATTTAGCACCAGCTTCTGGCTCCAACCATCAAGGTCAACCCTGGAGGAATTATAGAGAGAAGCATCATGGATCCTAGAATGAACTAGGAAAAGTCTGTGAGCAACCTCTGGGAGAAGACTATTTTGAACCTACCTCTGTGTGTGTGTGTGTGTGTGTGTGTGTGTGTGTGTGTGTGTAAAGGTAGCTGAAGCCTGAGGTAGAGGAGTCATAACAGTCGAAGGTAATTAGAGGGAAAAAAGATTAAATAGATGATAGATGATAGATGATAGATGATAGATGATAGATGATAGATAAGAGAGAGGGACAGAAAGAGAGAGAGGAGAGAGATTTGGATTCTACTCTGCCTCCTCTACCCACCCCATACACACGCTCTCCAGGAGCAATGGTGCAGGAGTCACAGGGATAAAATCAGGGCAGCCAGGATGATGGGTTAGGGAGTGTCTAGCCTCAGCCCTTCATTACCTTCCCCCTCCTCCAAACCCTCAGAGTGAACAATTTACTAAATAGGAAGTGCCTCCCCTACGTGATTCTTTCTGGGCTACTGAAGGTCAGAGCCCTGAGCTGAAGAGTGGCTGTGCTTGGGGGAGTGGTACTAAATTGAAGTGTTTAACTGTGATTTTCTGGTGTCTGGTTCTGTTCACACGAATGCTCGTTTCCTTCACTCTCTTTGAGTTCATCCAGTTGATGTAAACTAGGGTCTGGCTCTTGGAACTGCCCCAGCACAGACTGTCTGGTACCTCCAGAGGAACCTGAGCTCCCTCGCCAAAATCACAACACACCCTTGTGCCAAATTCCTAATGAGGGAGTGAACAAAATGGGTTAGATATCATAGGAAGCAGACCAAGAATGGACCAAGATTTTGAAATAAATGTAATAAATATACCAGAAGAGTTAAGGCATTAAAAATATGAAAGGAGAGGGGTGCCTGGGTGGCTCAGTCACTTAAGCATCCAACTTTGGCTCAGATCATGATCTCAGAGTTCATGAGTTCAAGCCCAGCGTTGAGATCTCTGCTGTCAGTGCAGACCCCACTTCGGATCCTCTGTCTCCATCTCTCCCTGCCCCTCCCCCACTCCCATTCTCTCTCTCTCTCTCTCTCTCTCTCTCTCTCTCTCTCCCCCCACCTCAAAACTAAACAAACATTATTTAAAAAGACATATGAGGGGCGCCTGGGTGGCTCAGTCAGTTAAGTGTCCAACTCTTGGTTTCAGCTCAGGTCATGATCTCGCAGTTTTTTGTGAGTTTGAGCCCCACATCGGGCTGTGAGCTGATGGTGCAGAGCTGGCTTGGGATTCTCTCTCTCTTTCTCTCTCTCTCTCCCTCCCTCCCTCTCTCTCTGCCTCTGCCCTACTCACGTGTCTCTGTCTCTCTCAAAATAAAGAAATAAACTTTAATAAATAAATAAATAAATAAAAAGACATATGAAAGGAGGCTGGAAATTAGAACCAAGGGAAACCATTAGGTATGGAAAATATAGTGGGCAAAATAAAGAACCCAGGAGATAAGATCAATCACAGAATGGACAGAGATAAAATACTGATTTCCGAGTTACAGCATTAGATTCAGGACCTCTTACAGAAACAAGCAGGGAAGGATAAAGAAATAGAAAATATAAAGGAAAGTTAAAAGATATAGAGAATAGATGCAGAAGGATCATCTGGATAATATGAGCTCCAGTTGGAGAAAAAAATTAAAATTAAAAAAGCAAACCACTCCTTTCCAGAGTCCCACTTTTTCCTTTTCTTAAACACAAACACACACACACACACACACACACACACACACACACACCAGGATATTAGTGGAAAAATTGGTGAAATTTCACTAATGTCTGTAATTTAATTAATAATAATGTACCAATGTTAATAATAGCATACCTATTCTTACTTATTCTACTATGATTTTTTAAGATGTTCATATTAGGGGATCAGAGTGAGAGCTATAAGGAGCTTGGTACTATTTTTACAACTTTTCTCTGTCTAAATTAGTTCAAAATCAAAAGGTTTTAACACTCAGTACTTACATTTTCCAGTTCATTTTATTTTCTGCCACTGGCAAATCTATGCGGTCAATGTTCCGATTTTTTTTGTTTAATTCTGGATAAACAATGGAGGAGGGGGTAACATAGATTTATCACTTACAAACTGTTATCAGTATGATGTAATCTATCTGGTCTTTTTTTCTAAAAAAAAAAAAATTTTTTTTTTTTTTTTGCAGGTCAACAATTAAATCATGGTGGATTTTTTAACCTTTCTTTTTGCTGCTTATGGAAGAGGCAACTCTAAGATACCACCACAAAGATGTCTCTACTCTCTTATTGAAAATTGCCCAAGGGGCGCCTGGGTGGCTCCATTGGTTAAGCATCCAACTCTTGGTTTTGGCTCAGGCCATGATCTCATGGTTCATGAAGTTCCAGCTCCACATCGGGCTCTGCGATGATGTGCAAAGCCTGCTTGGGATTCTGTCTCCCTCTTCCTCTCTCTGTCCTCCCCCCTCAAAATAAAGAAATAAACTTTAAAAAAGAAAAAAGAAAGAAAGAAAATTGCCCTAAAGCGAGAGTGACAAATGAAATGCCAGTAGGCACACCAGCAGACCTCAGTATTTGTGAAGAAGGGCCAAGGCTGCTGAGTGCAGGAGACGCGAAGAGAGAAGATCTGCAACTCCAGATACTGGCACAGCACTCCAAGCAGGGAGTTCTCTGCATTGAGCAGCTCATAGAGGCTGAGGAGGAAACTCCATCACTAATTATCTGAACAACCAGACTGATGGCAGAGGTGAGCTTTAGGAGTTCCCGGATCTCTGGATTGATAGCAAGGGTTGGCGAAAGAGATACATCATCTTTACTAATCATTCTTCAGGGCCGAAAAATATCTATGGAAGACAACCAGCCCGCTGCTGCCAATATCTAGCCTCGGAAAAGAGGGAAGCTACACCAATCCTCTTAACAGGTCGTTATAAAACCCTGTGCCATGTTCACGGTGGAGCAGGGAAACTTTGGTGCCCCAAGCATTCATTGCCCTGCAAGCAGGGCAGTATAATGTCCACAATATACTCCTGCAAGCAGTTCCATCGGGAATACGAGGATCTAACTCTGGGGGAAAGCAAAGAGAAAAAAACAAAACACAACAGGGGACACAGGGGAAGGGAGAGCCCAGGATGACAGCTGAGCGGTGGCCCTAGAAAGCCCCCAGTCAGGATCCAAGGGCAGTATGTCCTGAAGACATGAAATTTGAATTGATGTTTATTGATGGTATACTTAATGTATTTACATTTCACATGATTAACAACAAGACCAAAATGTTTCCTCACTTGAGGCAGAGGATTTGGAGATAAATTAGTGTTACATGCGTAGAAAACTAGACAAACAAAAAGCAAAATGATGGTAAATTCCAAGCAAAGCAGAAAATTGTACAGGAAATAAAATAGACTCAGTATATCACCTAGCCCAGCTGTGAATAGAGAATTCATAACAAGGTAAACACTGAATATTCTTCTAACCCCAAATGGTGATAGAAACCATATTGGCAGGAGGTGGGGACAGGAAGCTAGGGAGGGAGTGTAATTGAACTAAATCTTTCAGAAGCAAATAGATAATATCTATATGAAGCCGAAAACTGCACAATTTGGAAACAGAGGTATATACAAAAGAAATATTGAAGTGGTCGCCTTTGGGCAGCAGGAAGAGGGGTGGGGCAGGAAACAGCTAATTTTAAACCAAGCCTCATAGAACTATTTGACCAACTAGCTGTGTGCGTCTACAGTAACTCTGATTTTTTAAATTCATAAGCATTCTTATTATAATATAATTATCTGGAAAGTAGTAGGAAACGTGTTGTCTGCTATTATGGAACGCTTTTTTCCATATAAACTGGGTCTCTATGTAATATGTTTTATAGTCCCATATTCTTTTTTTTTTTAATTTTTTAAAGTTTATTTATTTATTTTGAGAGGGAGAGAGTGAGTGAGCAGGGAAGGGGCAGAGAGAGAATCCCAGGCACACTTTGTGTTGTCAGCACAGAGCCCGATACAGGGCTCGAACTCACCAACTGTGAGACCGTGACCTGAGCTGAGACCAAGAGTTGGACACTTAACTAACTGAGCCACCCAGATGCCCCTAGTCCCATATTCTTGAATGTAAAAGGCCACACACTCAACAGTCCCAATAATAATAATGCCATTCTGAACTTCTTGCATATTCTAGGTTTTTAGTTTCTTGGATTGGGCATTTGTTTCTTTCCAAAGCAACCAAACTGCAGTGCTTGGCCCTAAAAATTACAGTCAGTGAATAAGCAGAAAATGTCCCTTTAAAAAAAAAAAAATAGGGGACCTGGGTGGTTCAGTTGGTTAAGTGTCCAACTTTGGCTCAGGTCATGATCTTGAGGTTCGTGAGTTCAAGCCTCATGTCAGGCTCTATGCTGACAGCTCAGAGCCTGGATCCTGCTTTAGATTCTATGTCTCCCTCTCTCTCTGCCCCTCCCCCTGCCTGTGCTCTCTCTCTCTCGTGCGCGTGCACTGTCTCTCAAAAATAAATAAATAAACATTAAAAAAATAAAAATAAAACTCCCACTTGCTTGTGCTATCTCTTCCTTCTGTTAATCCAGAGCATCTTTAACTCCATTTATAATGATGGTAGAGAAACATGTTCTTTTTTCAAAAGTTACTACCTCAAACTTACATAACTAAAAGTCAATCCTACAGGAAGATTTTCTTTAAGATGATGATGAATGTAGAGGCATAGGCATTTTAACTTGTTTGACTAGATTAAAAAATAAAGACATTTTCTTTTTAATATATATCTAATACATGCCTACAGAACAATACATTTTCACATATGGCTTATGGTTAATATAAGTATAGAGCCTTTTGAAATTCAGAGATAAAAATATGCTCTTTTAAAACACAAAGCAATTTAAAGTATTTATTTATTTATTTATTTATTTATTTATTTTCATTTACATCCAAGTTAGCATATACTGCAATGATGATTTCAGGAGTGGAATCCAGTAGATAATATCCCTTTATAAAAGCTGCAGAGGGGCGCCTGGGTGGCTCAGTCAGTTGAGCGTCCGACTTCGGCCCAGGTCACGATCTCAGGTTCGTGGGTTCAAGCCCGGCGTTGGGCTCTGTGCTGGCAGCTCAGAGCCTGGAGCCTGCTGCAGATTCTTTGTCTCCTTCTCTCCGCCCTTCCCCACTCATGCGCTCACGCTAGCGCTCTCTCTCTCTCTCTCTCTTATATAAACATTTTTTAAAAATTTTAAAAGCTGCATAAAACCAGGTATGACTCAGCTGGGTAAAGCTGTCTTTCCAAATGCCCTTTCTGGCAAAGGAGAATTGTTTAAACACCTGGACTTGGAGACTATGCCAGGTCGGTTGAAAGTAAATCAAGTAAATCGCTAACTGCTAGAAAGTCTGCTATCCTGCTGTGTTGTGTAACTCAATGATGGACAGCTGTGATAACATTGGTAGCCACACCTGTTTTCCTGGCAGCGCTGGACACTTACAAAGTTGCTTTTTCAAGACGGAAGAAGGAAGAAGAGCTTTTCTCTGTTCTCGCGCACGCCACTCCGGGCGATAATAACCTAGGCTTCTGCTTAGTTTCTTGAGTTTGGGAGTTTGTGTTTCCTTTAAATTAACACTTCTTACCCAGGAACTGCTGTCACGCCAGGGGGCTGACCTTCGAGTGCTGGGAACGCTCCACCCCCAAGAAACTCCAGGGTGCTGTTCCCCTTGTGCTGAGTATTTGTGTAAGAGTATTTATACTTCCTTGTTGTACGGAGAGTAAAAAACCATGCCGCAGTAACTTCATCGTCACTGGTGGCCATGTGGCTACCACATGGGTTATGACTCATCCACCAACTACTGCCGTCTACATTACAGCCAGAGGCTTTCATAAGAACCTGGGACCTCCAGGTGGCTCAGTCCCTTGAGCTTCCTACTCTTGATTTCACCACCCCCCCTCCACCCCGACCCGATCTCATGGTTTGTGGGTCTGTGCTGATGGTTCGAGCCTGCTTGGGTTTTTCTCTCTTTCTCTCTGCCCCTCCTCTGCGCGCTTGCTCTCTCTCAAAATAAATAAACTTAAAGACAAAAACAAGAACCTGACAACCCTTTAGATTTGTTGGTGTGAAATCCCCAAACTTAGTGGAAGGCAGAATGTCACAGGAACTATGCTTTTGGGGTGGGTGCATAGGTGTCCTGGGCTCTGTACCACAAGCTTTTTTTTTTTTTTTTTTTAAGTTTATTTAGTTTGAGAGAGACAGAGTGCGAGGGGGAAAAAGGGGGAGAGAAAGGGACAATCCCTAGCAGGCTCCATGTGTGGTCAGCGCAGAGCCCAATGAGGGGCTCAGGAACCTGTGAGATCTCAGCAGAAATCAAGAGTCAGAAGTTTGAACAGCTGAGCCACCCAGGTGCCTGTTTTGTTTTGTTTTTTAATGTTTTTTTTTTTTTTTTTTTTTTTTTTTGAGAGAGAGAGAGAGAGACAGAGCACAAGCAGGGGAGGAGCAGAGAGAGAGAGAGGGAAACACAGAATCCCAAACAGGCTCCAGACTCTGAGCTGTCAGCACAGAGCCCAACGTGGGGCTCAAACCCACGAACCCCAACATCATGACCTGAGCCGACGTAGGACGCCTAACCGACTGAGTCACCCAGGCATCCCTGTTTTGTTTTGTTTTTTTAAACAGCTACCAACTCCCTCTGAACAGTCCAATCAATCCTAAAGACGGTGCTAGGCAGCAGTTTCCCTTCCCAGACTCCATGGGACAGCCTTAGCCCACTTTTCCTCTTCCTCAGGTTCTGCCCTAGGGGATTCCTTTCTAGCTCCCACACCCACCACAAATAGAGGGCCAAGGAAGTCTTTTTTCACGAAGGCCTCAACCTCTGGGACTGTACCCACAGCAGTCTCCTTGATCTTTGGGTTGGGATACACAGGCTCTATGGGCTAGCCCAGCTCCCACCCTGCCCACATGCTTTCAAGGAGGTGGATCAAAGGCAATCATTGGAAACACAACGCCTTGTAAAATAATCTCAGGAACCTGCTTGTACTGGAGACCCAAGGCTCAACCACCTCACTTGGATCCCAGAATCTTGGCTTATGGTGTGGCTGTTGCCTCTGAAATCTTTCACATTTTATGAAAGGATGTACTGGCTATGAGGAAATCGATTACCTTGGTATTTCCATGGCTTCCGGTTTGGACTTCAATATCGAGAGGGAAGCAGCCCACCCATCTTGGAACCCCAAAGGTCAGTCTATAGGCAGAACCCTATAGACAAGGGAGGTGATAGACGTCTTCGCCTCTTTGTGGCTTAGTGTTTTACTGTACTGGGGCGCTTCCCTTTCTCTGTCCCCTTTATAGATTGTTCAATCCTAAAGGAGAGTACTGTGTAAGCGATCCGCATGTCTGCACCACAGCTGGTGCCTTGGGAACTCCCTCTCCACGCCTCTGCCTGCTCTCAGAACCTGGGGGAAGAGGAACGTCCAGGAACTCTGGAGACTCGCGTCCGACTGAGCGTCCTTGGACCTGTCCGTGCAAAGGGGCCTTCGCTGTCACACCAGGCTGCCACTGCCTCTCTAGCGCCCCAGAGACCCCTCCTTTCTGTGTGCTCTGTGCTTCCCGGTGCGCGCAGGTGGTGGCGTCTGGCTTCGCTCCCTCTCCACCTGCCCCACCCGCCCGCAGCCCACGTCACCCGGGCCTTGAGACCGCCACGCTAGTCTTTCTAGGGAAGTCTCTGCAGAGGCTGGAGCAGAGAAGCGACCACGCCGGGCCCGGAGAGGAGCGCGCGGGCCAGCGCCCGCTGCAATGGTCCGCGTCCTGCAGACGGGGATCGGGAGCGGACCAGACCCCTGAGGGATGGGGAGAGGCGAGGCTTTGAGGACCTGAGCCAAGCTGCTGGAAGAACCTCCCTACCCCCTCGCCTCCCACCGCGTAGGCGTCTCCGAGGAGGCACCAGCGTGCTCCAGCCTCCCCCCGCCTGTGTCCGCTCCTTGTATTCCTGGGGCACGCCGCCGGGCTAGGGTGGCACGGAGGTGGGGGCACCGAGCTACAACAGCATCTGCCCGATCCGGGCATCCGCGCCTGGAAGGACAACAGGTGGCTATGGCGGGTGGACCCGAGTGGCCTCCCCGCTCCGGCTGCTACGCCCCCACCCCCAGAGGATGCTTCCAGCAGGTGGGTTCCTATTTGACTTGCCCAGATGTGTGCGCCCTGTCCCCTGCCCGGGGAAGGGAGTGAGTGTGGGCGACGTGGGGGAGAAGGAGGTAGGAAATCACGCCTCTGATTCTGCAAACGCACACCCTTCCCCTTTTTGTCGTATTGCTGACATTCTTAAAGCATACGAGTCAAAGGCAGAGAGCTAGGATTTGGCTATAGATGGTGAAAGGCGCTGGTGTTGGGGTTCAGGGAAAACAAAGTCGAGCTCGTATTCTCTGGGCACTAGCGTGGTTCCAGGTTCCGCGCCACGCGCCCTGCCGGGACTCCAACATGCCCAAGAAGACGAGGGGCTCCAGAGCAAGCCGCGTGGAGAGATGATTGAACCCGCGTGTCCTGCGGACTACACACATAGTGGGGGTTCCTGGGCGGTTTAATCCAATCCTGGCTCCAGCTGCTGCTCTCACAGGCGCCCTCGGGCCAATCTGCCTGGGAACCTCGGTGTACAGAACTTTCTCCATTTCACCACCGCCCGCTTTCCTGACCAGAACCCTTACGTTTCCTAAACATACTGGGGACAGACGGCCGCCACTCCTTGGGAGGATTTGCAAATGGGAACCATGTCCCCATTCCCCGCAAGTGACCTGTGGAAGTAGAGATCCACGAATGAGGGAGCTCATCCTGGTATCACACTCCAACTGGCTCATAAGGAGTAGGGACTATCAAACAGACTAAAGGAAGGGAATTAATTAATTAATACTGACTACTCATATACAAAGAACCAGGTGCTTTGGATCCATTATTTTATGTAATCCTCACACTCTAACAGAAATACATTATTCACTTTTTTAAAAGTCTTTAAAAACACAGCGTTGTACAGAAAAATGCACAAATAATAAGGTTGATGAAAGCGAACATACCCAGACCTGGGACACACCCACCCAGACCTAGGACACACCCAGAGACTCTCTGTGCCACACACCCCCACTAGCCACTCCTTTCTCCCTACAAGTAAACACTAAATTGACTTTTTAAGATCGTAGGCTAGTTTTGCCTGGTTCTGAACCCATATTATGCCCTATACAGTATACTCTGGTAGGTCCAGCTTCTTTCACTGAGTATTATGTCAGTTACCATCACATTGTAGGCAGCAATAGTTTGTTCTTTGCACTTTTGTAAGTGCACTTACATTTTGTAAGTTTGCACTTACATTGGTGTGCATTGGTGTATGCCAATGTATCCATTTTCTATGGACATTGGGGTTACTTACACTTAGGGGGCTATGATGAAAAGTGTTATCTCATGGCTATACATGTTTTCTTGGTGCACATATTTCTGTTGGCTGCGTACTTAGGAGATGCTGACTGTGCTTGTGCTTTTAGAGGTTACTGTCAAATGCCATTTTCCTAAGTGGCTGTAGCAATTTGCATGCCCACCCACAATGGATAAGAGTTCCAGTTACTCCACAGTTTCACCGGCACTTGATTTTGCCAGTGGTGGTTGTTGTTGCACATTTTTTTTTTTAAATTTTTTTTTCAACGTTTTTTTATTTATTTTTGGGACAGAGAGAGACAGAGCATGAACGGGGGAGGGGCAGAGAGAGAGGGAGACACAGAATCGGAAACAGGCTCCAGGCTCCGAGCCATCAGCCCAGAGCCTGACGCGGGGCTCGAACTCACGGACCGCGAGATCGTGACCTGGCTGAAGTCGGACGCTTAACCGACTGCGCCACCCAGGCGCCCCGTTGTTGCACATTTTTTAAAAGTTTGTTTATTTATTTATTTAAGTAATCTCTACACCCAAGGTGGGACTTGAACCCACAACCTAGAAATCAAGAGTTGCATGCTCTTCTGATTGAGCTAGTCAGGTGTCTCTGTCAGTGTTTTAAATATTAGCCATTGTGATGTGTCTACTGTGGTTTCTCATAATAATTTTATTTTCCATTTGCCTGATGTCTGGTAAGATTGAGCATCTTTCTATATATGTATTGGCCTCTTTTATGAAGTAACTGTTCAAGTAGTTGGCTCCAACTTTATTCTTCTTCAAGATAATCATTACTATTCTTGACTCTGTGTGTGTGTGTAAGTATATATATTTTTAAAACAATTTATCAGTCCCTATTCCTCAAAAGACTCAAACTTTGATTGGTATTTCACAGAATATATATATTTATATATATATTTGGGGAGAATTTGCATCTCTATAATGTTGAGTCATCTAATCCATGATCATGGTAATATCTCTCATAGGCTGACTTTCATTTTTTCTCTCAATAATACTTTAAAGTTTTCTGTACAGAGTCCTTCAGAATCTTTCCCATGATTCATTCCTAGGCATCTGATATGTTGTTTTTTTTTAACGTTTATTTATTTTTGAGAGAGAGGAACAGAGCATGAGTGGGGGAGGGGCAGAGAGAGAGAGAGAGAGAGAGAGACAGAATCTGAAGCAGGCTCCAGGCTCTGAGCTGTCAGCACAGAGTCTGATGCGGGGCTCGAACCCACAAATGGTGAGATCATGAGCTCAGCCGAAGTCGGATGCTTAACTGACTGAGCCAACCGGGAGCCCCATGATGTGTTTTATGTTATTATAAATTGCACTGTCTTTTAAATTTCAATTTTCTCATTGCTTGGTACAGGTATTCAGAAACACAATTGACTTTTGTAAATTGACCTTGTATCTAAATTCACTTATTATTTCTAAAAGCTTACCTGTAGATATTTTCAGATTGCATTCATGTATAATCCTGCTGTGTGAATAAGTTGAAAGTTCTATTTCTTGATTGTTCAATCTTTACGCTTTTTATTTCCCTTTCTTGCTTTATCGCCCTAGTTAAAACCTCCAGCACAAGGTTGAATAAAATTGGTAATAGCAAGTATTGTCTCATTCATCTCAGGGAGATCATGAGCTAGGACACTGGCTGTAGAGTTTCTGTGATCTTTGTCCGATTAAGGAAGTCTCCTACTTTTAGTTTATTGAAAACTTTTATTACAAATTGTTTAATTTTATCAAATGTTTTTCCTGCATCTATTCAGATAACCATATCATTTTTCTTCTCTATTCTGTTAATGCGATAAAGGGAAATGTGATGCATGCTAGACATATTAGAGTCATCCCTGGGAGTTTTGCTGGGTCATTGAGAATGATCCTCTCTCTTATCTCCCATAATTTGGAACTATAACAGCTATGTAAGTCTGGAGCTTCTGGGAATATCTTTCCTACCACATGGAGAGAGCCTGCCAGAAAATAAGGTCAACCCAGAGGAAATCAAAGCCAAGATATAGGTGGGGGGGGGGGGGGAGTATGAGAGAGAGAGAAAGATACCCACACAGAAAGTAATGTTGGTGAGAACATTTAAACCCTGGATCTAACAATGTCAAACTTTTCCTAGATAAACAAGCTATACGAGCCAATCAACTTTCTTTTCTTAAAGTACTCTGAGTTTATCTTATTTGTACTCATTATGCCCATCTTGCTGGGATGGTTTTCCCAAGCAAATTGCAAAAATGCATATCAGGCTGTTGAACATAAACTGTATTTCCATCACAGCTGAGTGATGGGACTGGGCATGGGGCTGGGCACTGCAGCTAAAACATGCAATTCTAGGCAGTCTTAAACATATGCGAGACAGGCTATGAAAACCAGCACAGCTCAACTTCCAGATAGATCAGCACTAAACCTTTATATTCACACACCCATTAGGTCCTACCTTACCACACAATCCATTTTCCAAAATGCAAAGAATTCAGCCCATTATCCTGGCTTTGGGAATGGGTACAGAAAGAATTATCCAACTTGTCTTCCCAATCACTGATGAAAATCATTCTAGGAATTTTTGGAACATGACAGATGTAAAAGACAGGGAGCAAGACAGCCAGTGAAACATCCATACTTTCCTAGGGAAAAGAGGAAGATTGACAACTCAAGAAACAGTCAAGTCTTTTCTTTTATATGGAGACTTCATTGTCACTGCTATGATCCCTAGCTGAACTGACACCCCAGGAGTTCTCAGCTTAGGACTCTTTATAGTACAGAACCAGCCCTAGCAGCCCTGTGGGCCCCTGTCTAAGACACTGGTTTAATGAAGCCATAATCCATGCACTTGATGAGACATTCCCGGGCTGTCTGAACCACTTCTGCCCTCTTCTCGTCTGGCTCTTGTTTGCCCACTACAGTCAGGATCTCCAGCAGTTCACTCTCCACCAGCTTCTTGGCCAGCTCAGCATCTGCTGCCAGCAGGTTGTAGGCAATGACCAGGCCCCGGTGTTGGACTGACAGCCGGTCGTGCAGGCAAAGCCGCTGGAGGATCTCCAACCACTGAGTTGTCTGGAGGGGAGTTGTGGATAAAGAAGGATTGGAGGAATCAGTGGAGGCACAGAGACTGGATATTCGGGACAAGATAAACCGAAGGCGCTGGTAAGGCCCAGATTCTGGGCTCTGAAAGGACAAGCACATGTCTGGTTATCTGTTGGGACTCAGTTTATGCCTATCTGAGCCCCTTGGGACTAGCTGGCTGATGCCCATCTCCTTACCAGAGCCAGGGCAAGAATTAGAAAACTAAAAGGAACTTGACATAGTCCAATCCACTTCATTTTATAAGTGGGGTAACTGAGGTCTAGGAAGTGGAAGTAACTTAGCTATGGTCACACATCTAGGAATAGTAGAGAATGAACATCCACCCATTCATTTATTTTCTTAACCATCTGAGAAGCAAAGGGACAGGCCCACTGCATGCCTAATTAGAATGGGGATGGAGAGTGTTCAGAAAGGAGAATTCTAGCCTTGAGCACATGGGCAATGACTGCTTCTTGCCAACCCAGGTGCCCTTATTTTTTTTTTTTAATGTTTATTTATTTTTGAGAGAGGCAGAAACAGAATGTGAGTGGGTTAGGGGCAGAGAGAGAGGGAGACACAGAATCCGAAGCAGGCTCTGCTGTCAGCACAGAGCCCGACGTGGGGCTCGAACTCACGAGCTGTGAGATCATGACCTGAGCTGAAGTTGGACGCTCACCTGACTGGGCCACCCAGGCATAAATTTTGGTTTTTGTCTGCTTTTCTCCTCTGGCTCATATTTGCATGAACCAGGTCCTTACATAGGCTTTTTAATTTTTTCAGAGCAATGCATAACTTACCACAAATATTCTTATAGTTGCTAAGAAAGCAATATTTTCTTTTTTTATATATGTTTATTTATTTTTGAAGGAGAGAGTGAGCAGGGGAGGCGCAGAGAGAGAGGGAGACGCAAGAATCCGAAACAAGCTCCAGGCTCTGAGCCGTCAGCACAAAGCCCAACGCAGGGTTTGAACCCATGAACTGTGAGATCATGACCTGAGCTGAAGTTGGATGCTTAACCCACTGAGCCACCCAGGCACCCCTTGCTAACCCAGTGCCCTTAGAGATATGACCACCAGGCATGCCCTGGGCTTGCACTCCACCATCCCTCCTCTCTCTCTCTCCTCCATTCCCGGTTGTGAAGCAACCCAACTACTGTGCGTGGGGAAGACAGGACTCCAGACCATTCTGATCGGCCCAGAAGACAGAGTTGGAGCTAAGCATAGAACCAGGAGGCTTGACTTTACAACATTCAACAGACACACATGAGCAGCAGAGTAGGAGACTTATTGGTATGGGTCTTGGAGTCAGAGAGATCAATGTTCAGGTCCCAGCTCAACCACTTAACCAAATGTGACCTTAGGTAAGTTCTGAACCTCTCCAAGTCTCGAGAGCCCCTCTGTCATCTAATACACCTACTTCTTCACATTGTTCTGATGCAGTGATATGGTGCAAGAAATTGCTTAGCATGGTGGCCGGAGCACAGTAAAGTGCTCAACAAGGAGGCGTGGATGGGGATTATGATTTTATGCAGTAGTCCAAGCATTTCCCCTTTGCTTCCTCGTATACTTATTACCTCACCCTCCGTTTGTCAACAGGGGCAGCTTCCCACAGGCACCACTCACAGATGGGGAGACAGGCACAGGGGGAAAGGACAGACTAATTATTGGCTCTTCGGCTTCTAAGCAGATTTTGGTAAACTCTGCACCGAGCGCACCACAAGGAAAGGAAAGGAAAATTCAGCTAGCTGCGGTAGAGTTCAGGGGGAAGGTTGAATGCTGATGGGTAACTGATAACAGGTCCAGTGCCAGTGCTCCCCGGGCACAGAAATGAAGCCAAGATTTCGGAAGGAAGAAGTGGCCAGGAGAGGGTCAGCAATCTTGAAGGATTTCAATCCCTTCCCAACTACCCGGCGATGTGATCTTGAGTGGGTTACTTTTCTGCACTCAGTGTTTCTCACCGGTAAATGGGGATAATAATAACCATATCCACCACACAGGGCTGTTGGAAGGATGGAACAACTTAATCGATGTAAACATTTAGAGGAGTGTCTGCAGCACGGTAAGCAGGCGAGTCGCAGAGCACCCTGTGGGACAGATGTTGTGTGACCAGTGACTTCAGCAGAGGCCACTTCGGGGCAGCAGTTTCAAAGTGTGGTCCTCAGGCTGGAGGCACCCCACCTCTCATCTACTGATGCAGAATACCTAGGGAAAGTGTTTTCATCAGCCCTCCAGGTGATTCACACACCTCTCAGTTCTGAGAAACTTGCCTTACGGGGAAATGCTAAAGCCCAAGGACCAACCAGGATGAGCTCCATCCAGCTGAGAGACCCTTCCCTGGTGCCAGGCAGCATAAGCGCCTGTGGAACACACGCACACACACACACCACCACCACCACCACCACCACCACCACCACAAACTGTCTAAAAGAGCCTTCCTTTAAAGCAGACTTGAGTACATTTGAACGAAGATGTTTACAGTTTTTGCCTTCAGTGGAGATGATACCTACAAACTAGGTTGTTTGGTGGGCTAAAGCCATCTGCACCTTGCATGGCCGGGTCCGCAGCTGCGTTTATACCACTTTGCTGAGATGGCCACAGTCCCACCGAAGGATCTGATCACCGCGTTCACGTGAGAGAATCTGCCATCTCTTTGCCCAACCACCAGCTCCCTGTGGCACCCCAACCACATCCATGCTCCTCTCGGGAAGCTCGGGGGCTCCCCCACAGTAGTTAGTGTTGTGGCCATCCTTGTCATCATTCTGAACTAATGAGCTGTAAGCACCACCAAAGGCAGTGGGTGAAGGTACAGTGGGAGGGACCTGAGTTAGCACACCTGGGAGTCCCAGCTGTGGAGGTAGGGGGCCAGATGGTATAGACGCCCCTTCTTAGGTTGTAGGAACAGGTACCCAGGGGCCTGGGAAGTGTTACCACAGAGGCCGGCCTCCCCATAGAGGACCACGCAAGGCAGTCCCCTTTCCACCCCCAGGGCCCGCTCTCACCACTTGGGTCATCTTGAGGCACAGTTTCTTATGTGCTGCTGTCAGCATGGCCAGCGCCCCTGCGGCCGCGTTCTGCACCTTCTCATCGTCCTCTCCACAGAGCAGCACCACCAGCTTCAGCCGGTCATTCCCATCAGCCAGGAACCTCTCCTGTACCTGTGGGAGGCAGGTACAGGGCTCAGAGAAAAAACGAAAAAATGCCCCCACCTGCCAGCGTGAAGAGGGAAAGAGGCATTGGAAGCCGTGTTCTCTGACCTAAGATCCTTTGGAGCTTTCCTTTGAGCAGCTCACCCATGCCACCTCCCCCAGGAAGTCTTCTCTGATTAACTGGAGAAAGGGGCTATAAACTCCTCCAGCTAAAAGGTTAAAGAGACTGCCGCCATCTCTGTTTGCACTTGGCTATCCACGTCAGGGGAAAGGGCACAGGCTCCTGGATGGTAGGTGTTCCCCAAAGAGTCGTGTTTCACTTCCCTTTGGGGAAGCCTGGAATGTTTCTCCCACAACAGATGGGCCTTCGGGGTCTGCCATAAAATGGCTTTGCAGTCCCGGAAGGTACAGGGGCTTGGCAAGAGCAGGGGACAGAGCAAGAGCTGCTGTACCATTCAATGGGTGAAGGATGAGCTTCCCAAGGGCCCTAAAGCCAGAAGAGCCTCCTGGGGCTCAGGGCCCTGACATGTCTCAGAGCTCACTGCCCCCCCCCCCCCCCCCACACACACACAGTCTGCTCCACAGTAAAATCTAGTTGGTCAAATTTAAGGGCATTTTGTCGGGTCAGGTTTCCTAGAGGTGGAGCTCTGAAAGGGGTCTAAGGTCAGTCACAGCTGCCCAGGTTATGACCCGCATCTCACTGAAGCTGGGGCAGAGGTCCTCAGAGGCGAGAGTATGGCAGAGATAGTCACTGCAGTCCCCTCTCATGGGGCACAGTGGTGATTGGAAGCCGCTATATTCCCCACCGATGTGGCCATAAGCCAGTGCTCGTGATGGAATGTGAGAGGAAGTGATACGTGTCACTTCAGGCCACCATGGCGGAGTACCATAGGTGCCTTTCCCAGAGGTTCACTCCCTGTTCAAATGGAGACCACTCCCAGAGTGCCAGAGAGGGAGACAGTTCTTTTTCAGCTGGGGGGCTAGTTCTCAATGGTTGAAGAAGCCTGGATCCCAAGTCATTGCTTAGAAGCAAGCCAGCAGATCCAAATGTAAGCAAGAAATGAGGTGAGTGAGAAATGAATTTCTCTCTTGGTGGGACCACTGTATATTTTGATTTTGGGGTGTCACAGCAGCTGATGTTCCCAGGGGAAGCCTACTCCTTCTCCCCCACTCTTCCTCCCCCGACTTTCTTTGGATACACTCTTTTCTCCCACATGGCTGCCAGCCCTCCAGGCCAGCCTTAGGCCAGCTCCCTGGTGGATCCTGTTTAGCTTTAAAAATTTTTTTTAACATTTATTTATTTTTGAGGCAGAGAGAGACAGAGCATGAATGGGGGAGGGTCAGAGAGAGAGGGAGACACAGAATCTGAAACAGGCTCCAAGCTCTGAGCTGTCAGCACAGAGCCCGACATGGGGCTTGAACTCACGGACTGCGAGATCATGACCTGAGCCGAAGTCAGACGCTTAACCAACTGAGCCACCCAGGCGCCCCCCCGTTTAGCTTTTTAAAAATTTATTTTTTACTTCAACAGGCTTTCGTGGGTTGGGTTTTCCTAGTATACCAGTGGGAAGATCCAAGACCTGAGTTAAGAATCAGGGGAAAACAGAGGGGTCTCACGCATGGCCTGGCCCTCATGTTCATGAAGGGCCTCAGACTTTGGCCCTACTGTTACCTCTGATGAGGTTATCCCTACAGGCATAGCAGTACTCTGGCAGGATGGAAAGAAGGCATTCATTTACCATATGGTTATAACTGGTCTCCATTACTGGACCATGAAGCCATTGGCATGTTCTGAATTCATTTTATTTTTATAAATCCTGTAATTACTCTGTGAAGAACACAGTTATAGTGCATTGCAATTTCCATAGAAACAGCAATAGTTCATTAAACTGTTAACATTTAAAATATTCTAAAGTTGTTTGTACAACTGTGTTTTCTCTCATATTTTTATATATGTGGAGCTTCAATAAATGTAAGTGGTCTAGCCTCTTTTGATCTCTAAAAGACCCTGGTCTTATATTCTTCTCTGTTATGAGATTATTCTGACATAAATAACTTAGGGAAATGGTACCTTCCACCTTGGCTGGCCCAAACTGTGGGGTCAAAGCCCCAGCTAGGAATAATACTACTTTGTGTGTTTTTCTTTGTCTCCTTGGTTCATATATCCCAATCAGAGTCCCTACAGGGAAGAGGACTGCAATCTGGAAGAGATTCAGGGGTTCCTGGGTTCACCTGCCCCATTCCCATCCTGAGCCCGCCTCACCTCCTTGTTCAATACCATGTTGCACATGCATTCAGTGGCCGCCTGCCTCAGCTGGTCGTGATTCTCAAACATGTAATTCTCGATGTCTGGCAAGGCCTTCTCCTTAAAGATCTTCTGCCTAGGGTTTGAGAGGTGGAGGAAGAGAGGCGACTGAGTCCTCTGGAGTGAGCATTTGGAGTTTTGGGCCATCCAAGGGCCACTCCACTCTGCTGGTGGTTCCCTCCCACGCCCTCATCAGGGTTTGGACAACATCGATCCCACCCCCAGCTCCAGGAGAGGCACCAAAGGGCATAAGCTAAATGATAGCATAACATCCTGGCCATAGCAATGGGGTCTGGGGTGAACATGTCACCAGGCTGGAGATTCTTCTGTATTATTGGTGCAGAAGAGAGAGTCTTTCTCTCTCTCCTGCTGGCTATGAAGCCCAGAAGATGTGAGGTCTGGAGCAACCCTTGTGATCACAATCGAGGGGAAGAGCCCATTTGATAATTAAGACAACACAGGCAGAAGTGGACAGAAGTAGGAACATGGGAAAAGTAGGGAAAGTGGTAAAGAAAAAGTGGGGAGGTGGGGAAGCTTTGTAACCCTTGTATCAAGCTGCACCTGCTTCTGGTCACCCCAGGCTTTTCATTTACATGAGTCCTTAAATCCCCTCTGTGCTTAAGCCATTCTGAGTTGAGTTTTCTGTCACTTGCAACCAACTGAAAGAATCTCAACCCAAAGCTCTCCACCGTCTCCTTGGCTCCCAAGAAGGAATCTGTTTTATCCCCACCCATCCATCTGGATATCTTTTTTTTACTACTTCCATCAGAAAGAAATAATAGCCTTTGCCTTCCTACATTCACTATGTGCTAACTCGAAACCCTCCCACTGTTGTTTCTACCCATTGCCTTCGATCCTGTCCTCAGAGGAAAGCACACGGGGTGTGTACATGAAATTTCCACCAAACCCTGCAAGGGGCACATCTCTCCCCGCTGCTCTCTCCTCACCCCACTCACCGGAGTCTGTCACTTCGCCCAGACAGATTGGTGAGGCCCAGGAGAGCCTCATAGTTCTGGAGCCCATCCCGCTGTGTGTCCAGAAGACTCACGAGGGGCCGCACCACCTCATACACCTGTGTGGAGGGTCAAGGAGTGAGTTGGATGGAGACCGCATTCCCCCAGACCCAAACATCAATAGATGCTGGGCTTCCGAATTTCCAAATTCCTTGCCCACCCACTGTCCGACTCAGGCTTCACAATGACCCTGAGAGGCAGGATTACTTTCCTTACTTTGCAGATGAGATAACTGAGTTTCCAAGAGGACAGTCCCATTAGTCAGAGGCAGAGCCAGGCACCTCTAATTCATTGTCCTCTCTGTGACAACACCATGCCCCCTCCCAGGCCTGGGGTAGGGTGCAAAGGGCCCTAGGAGCAAAGGAGACTCCTCCCAATGCCCCCTTCCCCCACCCCTCCGCTGCCCCGGCACCAGCACCCACCCGCTCCCCCGGAAAGGCGATGTCTGGATTGGACACGGCGGCGATCTTTGCCAGGGCATGGGCTGCCTTCACCTTGCCCACGTCTGTGCCCTCCAAAGCCAGGGGAAGCAGTGCCTGCAAGAGAGGGCATGGTCACTCTTTGGTCACAAACATCTAGAGACCTCTCTCCCCATCCTCCTCCTCTAGCTGCTGTCTGCCTATTCCATTAGGAGTTCAGGACAACTAGGGGCGCCTGGGTGGCTCAGTCAGTTAAGTGTCTGACTCTTGGTCTTGGCTCAGGTCATGATCTCATGGTTCATGAGATCAAGCCCCATTGACAGTGCAGAGGCTGTCTGAGATTCTCTCTTTCCCTCTCTGTCTGCCCCTCTCTCTCTTTCTCTCAAAATAAATAAACTTTAAAAAAAAAAAAAAGGAGTTCAGGAAGACTCTACAACATAAACAACCCTTGAGCATCACAGAAAACCTCCCAGCACACTTTGGTGTCTTCCCCCACACTCCCCATCCATACTGTTTGTTTTTGGAAAAATAAATAGATCGACACACTGACTTTTTACTTCCTGACTAAGTCAAACCTAATCATCACGGCAGACACTTACTGAGCACCTACTATGAACCAATACTTTAAGAGTATTTCTGTAATCCTTGTGACATTCTGCAGAGTGAAGGTGTGATCCCCCTTCCCATTTTACAGATGAGGAAACCGGGGCTCAGGGAGACAGTCATTTGCCCAAAGTTATCCAGCTAAAAAGGGGATGAGCAAGGACCCAAAGACAAGTCTTCTACAGCAACATCCACGGTCTGTGTATCTGTACCTTGCTTCCTTCCCATAGCAAGGAGCATGAATGGGATTCCACAGTAAATCCCATGACACACCGTAAAATCAGGCAGAAGTTGATTTGGGACCATCCGCACAGATAGGACAAATACTTGAATGACAGTGTTCCAAGGAGGTTAGGTTGGAGCAAGCATATTTTATTTTTGGACCAGGCAAAGAGCATACACACACACACACACACACACACACACACACACACACACAGTTGCTCCTCCCCAGTGGATCATCTTTTAGGATGGCAAGAACCTTATCCCACCAATTACCTTGCCACCACCTTGAGCCACAATGGTTCCTCGGTCTTTTGGGTTATCACACAGCGCCAGGAATACCCTGTAGGGCAAGGATAAAGGACACATCATGTGAACCTTTCCCAGGCATCAGCAGGCCAGCCAGTCAGACCCAGTGAAGCCCTGGAAAGTACTGCACCTGCCCTATCATTAGGCAGCTTGGCAAGATACTGCCGTGGATGTAAGGAGCTGGGGAGAAAGTAAAGCCAAGTGAGCAGCAAAGAGCCCCCATCCCTATTTGGGAAGGCAACAAATGGCTCCCTGCTGCCCATCAACCGGGAGAAACTCTTCAGTGCAGATGCAACCCAGGACCTCTGTGATCTGACCCTCATCCCCCTCTCTGGTCCTACTAGCATGGCTCCCTCCTGTGCTCTCCATGCTCCAGACATGCTGCAGGAGAATCTCATCTCACTGACTCCTTCTCCCTCCGTCCCCTCTGCCTGGAACTCTTCCTCCCTGGAACTTAGGTGGCTCCTTTTCTTACCTCGTGGTTCCATTGAGTTACCACATCCTCCAAGAGGCCTATCCTGGCTGCCCTCCCACCTCCCCTCCAGTTGGCTGGTGGGTGCCACTGCTTGTGCTCCAACCAACCCTTTGTATTTGCCCCATCATGGCACCCGATGCATCGTATTGTACCTGTGAGCCTGTCTGCCTCCCCATCTTTGGAATAGCAGGTCCCACTCGGGGCCTGGGAGGCAGCTAACCAGGATGGACAGTGACCTCTTTCCTCCCGATGCAAACCTCCACCTGGGATCACCTGCCCTGCCACATCACTCTTCAATGTCAATCTCCTCCGTCTCCTTTCCAGATCCCTCCAAGGGCTCATTCCCTCATTGACTTCCCTGCTATCTCTATCTCCCTGCCCAGCCTCTCACCCCCAGCTCCCTCAGACCCCAGCCCTTGCCCACTGCAGCCCCACCTGGCCAGCAGCTCTTTGGTCTGGTCGGTGAGAATGGCACTGTCTGCTTTCACCATGCAGGCCAGGGCAGAGGTGACACCAGCCTTCAAAAGCCGCTTCACACGCATGTCTATAAAGTCCTTCTTGTCCTGGGGAGACAAAAGGGTAGCAATGGGGAAAGAGCCCAGGCACCAGGCCAATCTGTATTGGAACTAAAGGTGGTGCATTTCTGACTGCTTATGGCAGGCTGAATAATGACCTCCAAAGATGTCCACATCCGAATCCCCAGAACCTGTGAATATTACCTTACATGACAAAAAGGACTCTGCAGATGTGATTAAATCAAGGATCTTGAGACAGGGAGATAATCTTGGATTATCTGGGTAGGCCCAGCATAATCATGAGGGTCTCAATAAGAGGGAGGTAAGGAGGGGGCACCTGAGTGACTCATTTAGTTGAATGTCCGACTCTTGGTTTCGGCCCTGGTCACGATCTCATGACCTGTGGGTTCAACCCCCACATTGAGCTCTGTGCTGACAGATTTACAAAAATCTAAATCTTTTACTGGCTGGAAATACCTATACGTTCATATTCAAACCATGTACAAAGCATACCCTTGAGTGCAGGGAATCACTGGGGAGGGCCCTAAGGAGATTTTGTAACGTCTGGGCTACCGCTGACGGGCCTCTCTCCCCTGTCTCATTATTTCTACTTAACACCCAGATCCCCAAAGCCAGATATCCCAGGAAACAAAATTTCTGTAATTGTTGGAAACATGAAATACACGGTCTGATGTTCATGAAACCAGCAACATAAATTGCAAAATGTTCATCGTAGCTCCATTTGGTTTTTCAGACTAATGGTTGGATCCTCACTCCCCACTCCCCATAGAACATTAAAAGTAAGGGGGAGGGGCACCTGGGTGGCTCAGTCGGTTGAGCTTCGGCTTAGGCTCAGGTCATGATCTCGTGGTTTGTGACCTCGAGCCCTGCGTCTGGCTCTGTGCTGACAGCTCAGAGCCTGGAGTTTGTTTCGGATTCTGTGGCTCCCTCTCTCTCTGCTCCTCCCCCGCTCGTGCTCGCGCATGCGCGCTCTCTCTCTCTCTGTCTCTCTCTGTCAAAAATAAACATTAAAAAAAATTTTTTTAAATAAGGGGGAAATGAGCGTCATCTAATGGGAGAGATTTGCCATGATCATCTTCAAATTATTTGTGTCCTGTGCCAAATCCTCCCAAGCACATACACACAGCACCCAGACATCACTGTCCTTCGGTTCCACCTCTCAGCTGGCCTGGTGACCCTCCAGCATCATCCCTATCCTCACCTTAGGGTGCTCCTCAGGCACGTGCTGCTTGGAGAACTTGGCGAGCTGCACCAGCTCGGGGATTACCTCCTTGACATCATAGCTGTTGGTGCAGTTCACCAGGGTGGTGGCCACAGAATACAGGATAGTCTTGTCCGTGGTCTGGAGTTACCGGGTGAGGGGAAGGAGGGGAAAGGCAGAAAGGAAACTTTAGAACAAATCTCTGCTTCCAAGACGGTCCCCTGGCCTGGTTGGTGAGTTGGTTTGGGAGGAATATGGCTGGTGCTGCCCAGCTTGGAGGCAAGCAGGCGGCACAGAGGGAGGAGGAACCAGCTCTACTCAAGCAGGGTGGGCAGAAATTTCTCCTGCACCTGCAACAGCACCCCTGGGAGCACAAATGGGCACCCTTTTGGTACTCTGTGCCTCTTTCAAAAGCCGAGTCCAACACACTTTGCCATGGGATGGGATGGGGGCTAGACTCCTCTGGTCTGGCCCTGGTGATAACTTCCTTCTCCCTTTGGTGGTGGAAAAGAGCCAGGGATTGGCCCAGTGCTGGGAAGGAGGGAGGGGCCCAGAAAGGGCTAGCCACTGGCTCTCAGTCCCTCAGGACCTCACCGTCCTCTTATTCATCTTCCCACTGCCTGGCAGCCACGAAGAATCACGAGCCCATTTTATGGTCAGGTAAAATGAGGGCCAGACAGAGGGAAATAACCAATCTGGTTTACGTGGGCAGTAGGGGCAAGGCCAGGATAAAGACACAGGAGTCCAATTTCCCAGGCTCAGGGGAGGACCCTGTGAGCCTGAATCCAGTAGACCTTTCCTGAGGCCAGAGGTCAGGGCCACGCTTGCCTTGGCCAGCTCAAACATGGCCTGCAGGGCAGGGATGTCCTGGACAAAGTCGTCTTTCACGTCAGCATCCAGCGTGAGGTAGGCCAGGCCCTCCACTGCCCATCGCCGGGTCCGGGTATCTATGGACGCGTTGCACAGCCACCTGGAAATTGGGGAGGAAGAGCGCTGGGGAAGAGTGCCATGGCTCCGGTCAAGATGGTGGAGCCATTTCAGGTTAGTGGGTAGCAGGTGGGGAGCGTTTCACAATGTGGCCCCACGAGAGCACACCCCAGAGAGGAGATGGTGGGCCCAGGGAAATAGGACCCCCTTACTTGCGACACTGTTTGGCCAGCTTCTCTGTCGACCCTTCAGCAAACTGCCTGAGGCCATAGTCTGTACCACCTGCAGAGCCGAGCTTACAGAGCCCCTGGGGAGGAAGGGAAACGCTGGTAGAATCAGGGACACTTGGGGACAAGGCTTTGGTCAAACTCGTCCCTTTGCCCCTTTTTCTTTGCCTCGATAAACCTCTGTGCATACTACAAACCTCAGCTCAGGGGTCACCTCTTCCAAGATGCCTTCCCTGAGGCTTCCAGGATAGGGCAGATGTGCCCAAAGGCTGGAGTTTTTACTCTGCCCCTTTCCACCACCATTTTGATCCCACATATTGGCTCTGTGTCTGTTGTCTTGCAAAATGAGCACAAGACAATACTAATCTTATCAGAAACTGCAATGGTGAAAGATATTGGCAGACAGACCTTGTATGTAACAAACTCAGATGTGCAGAATTTCCTCAGGGAGAAACTGCACTCTTATTGGGAAAACAGGCCTTCCGTAAGAGAAAACTCATGGTGGCAGAAGCTATAACCAGCTTGTTTTAAAAACTGATACAAACAACAACCACAAAACAGATCAATGACTCCGATCCTCACTGTAATTGTTTACAAGCAAAGTAAAAGACCCACGAAAATACTTTCTGTTCAATGAAATTGGAAAAAGTGAAGCTGGTCATCTGTGCCACCTAGAAACTGATTAAGGAAACAGACTTTTTAGAGTTTGCTCTGAAAATACCGGTTGGACAGAAGCTCCTCGGTGTCAGCGTTGTTGAAAAGCGTGGAGGCAAAGGTCCCCAGGGTTAAACAGCAGCGCCCACCTTCCTGAATCTCCATTCTCACAGCCTCCTACTTATCACCCTGCTCTGCGGGGGCCCATGGATAGGGCTGAGCGCCCCCTACTGCACGGTCTTCTCACGGATGGGGCCACCCCTCGCTCATCTTGGTGCCCCTGGTGCCCCGGCACGAAGCCTGCTACCAACACTCACCACCAGTGTGCGGATCTTGATCTTCTCGTTTTTGGTGGTCTTGTAGATCTCTTTGAGCAGCGATACGCCATTGGTGATGATGAAGGTGGCGCGGCTGAGCTTGGTGGAGGCATGGATGAGGGCCTCCACGGCCACCAGCTGGTCTACCTCACGCTCCGAGCCACACAGGGCTACCATCATCTCCATCACACCTTTCAGTCCCAGCAGCTGATTGCCCAGGTCAAAGGGGCCTTGCAGGATCCCCGACACTGTCTGAATGGCAATCACGTTCTTGTCCATGTCCTGGGGGTCAAACTTGCTCCTAAAATAGAGGGAAGGTGGTTAAGAGAACTGGCTGAAGGTGGGTGGGAAGAGTGTGGGATCTGAGGGGCAGACAGACTTGAATTCACAACCCGGATCCACCACTCGTGTGCCAGGTGACCTTGGGCAATCCACGGAAGCTCAGCTTCCTGACCCATAAACTGACAGTAGTAGTCTTACTACTTATCAGAGTTATGATGAGGACAAGTGATATAACAGACGTGCCATGGGCTGTGTCCCCCAAGAAGCACACGCAGAGGGATGGGGATTGACATGTGAGAAGTTTATTAGGGAGAGTTCTTGGGATCAGCTCATGGGGGAGAAGGGAAGGAAGCAAGACTGAGCATTGGGACACACTAGGCTGCGACTCAGTCACCAGAAAGCCTCCGCCTGTAATGAGTGCTACAGCTGGGACACACGCCCAGGCTGTTTCTAGTTGGGGGGGAGGGAAAAGTCATTGGATGCTGGCCACCCTGGGAAGGGTGAAGCGGCTGTCCCCAGCTGAGGCAAGTCCCAAGGAAAGGTTGCGGGTGACAGCTGTCAGTCAACAGGCTTCCCAGCAGCTGGGCCATCTAGTGGGACAGAACAGCAGCCACAACAACACAAAAGGGCCTACTGTGGAGCCCGGCATGCTGCATCACTCTGCGATGTGACCAAGTCACGCAGTAGCTGGAGGTGGTGACTCCCCCGTCTGGTCCCAGTCCCTTCCCCCAGTGGGTGAGGCTTCTGCCTTGCTTTTGGAATCTACTACCATCTACCCTGTGGGAGAATCTCCGCATGGGGATGTCACTCATGACAAGTCCTCTGATCTTTTGGTGATCTGCCACGGTTGGTTTGATGGGAGGGATCAGGGCAGACGGGTGTAGTGGAAATGCAGCTGTTATGAATGAAAGAAAGAGGGCGACCTGGACTAGGCAGGAGAACCTCAGATCAAGCAGGAGTCGGAGACCCGGGCTCTGGTCTCACATCTGCCTCTGCGAGGCTGGATGACCTGAGCAAGTCCCTGTCGGAGAGAAGGCAGCTTTGGAAGCTCCAAGAGCCCCTCCGGTTCTGACATTCTGCATCCTGTACCTCCTGTCTCCACTTCCGCCAGGGAAGCCAGAGACTTTCACAATCAGTCAGGTCTGCCCTCTGTGCTGGTTCCACTCACCCCGGCCCCTGACAGAGCAGGGTAGGGATTACACCCTTTGTGCTGGGGGGAGGGAGGAGGTCTCTTCAGGCACCTCAGAGACTCACTCAACCTCCATGACTGGTCCAGGGGCTGGTGGCTGGTCCAGGGGCAGGCCTGTGCAGAGGCAACATTCCACAGGATGGCTGGGAGGGGCCCTCCTTCAAAATCCTCTGCCCTCACAAGGTCTGGCTAGGTGACAGTTACTGGAACTCAATTTGGGACCTCATGAGAGACTCAAGAAGTTAGCTGCCAAAGCTGAAGCTGAGGTAGAGAAAGACCAGAGAAGCCCTGAAGAGCTTTCAGGGAAACATTCGGGGGTCAGGTGAAGCGACGGGATTGAGCAGGAGCTGGCAAACCTTGGCTGCTTGGCCAAGTCCGGGAGGCTAAGAATGGTTTTCATGATTTAAAGGGTTTTTATTTATTTATTTATTTATTTATTTATTTATTTTTAAAGGGTTTTTTTTTAAAGTATACACTAGAGGGCTGCACATCCCAGCAAATATAAAATATTTCCTCCAGCCCTTTAGAGGAAAACTGTGCCAACCCCTGGAGGGGAGAAAAGAAAAGCAGAGTGGCTCCACTCTCCCAAGACTCACCTGGGATACTTTTTAAACATGTAACTTCCTGAGCCACATCCCAGACTACTGAGTCAAGTAGGGTCCCAGAAATCTGAATAATCTACAAGTCTGAGGATCATTGGAATAAAGGATTAAAAGACCGCGTAGCAGTGGGAGGGAATGGGAGAGGGCACACAGAAAAAAAAAAACGGAGATGCAGAGAGAGCATCTGAGTCACAATGATGGTTGAGTGACAGTGGGGAGACCCAGAGTTCCACTGTTGAGAGTCCCAGGCTCCTGTCTAGTCTCTGCAAGGCCACACAGCGCTTAAACCTGACAGAGCCCGGTCTCGCTCCCTCCTTGATAAGCGGACATTTGTTCCTTCAACCACAGGAGCTTGTAGTAGGTTTAAAATAAGCCCCAAAATATTTGACACTCTTCTGTGCAAAAGGTAGAGCCAAATTCCCCCCCTCTTAAATGTAGACCATCCTTAATGACTTGCTTCTCATGCATAGAATGTGGTGGAAGTGATCGTGTGTGACTTCTGAAGCTAGATGATAGAAGACATTGCCGCTTCGGCCTTGCTCTCTTGAATCACTCACTCTAGGGGAAACCAGCTACCACGTGGTAATGACACGGGGAGGTCCACACAGGGAGGAACCGAGGCCTCCCGCCAACAAGCGGCACCAACATGCCATCCATATGAGTGTACCACCTTGGAAGCAGATCTTCCAGCCTCAGTCAAGCCTTCAGATGACTGCAGCCCAGGACGACATGTGACTGTAAGTTCGTGAGAGCCCCACAGCCAGATCCACCCAGCCTACCCACTCCCAAACTGCTGTCAAACTGTGAGATAATAAATAGTTGCTGTTATTTTAAGCTGCTCCATTTTGGGGTGTTTTGTTACACAGCCATTGATAACTAATACAGAGCCCGACCCCGCGGGACATCCAGGAGACTCACGTGATGTACTCCTCACAGATCTTGCGGAAGTGATCACGCTCTGGGTCACAGCGCAGGTCATCGTAGAGCTTGTTGATGAGGATAGAGGCCAGCATGCGGGTGTTGTCAGTCAGAGGCAGGCAGGATGGAAGATCTGGAACCTGCCCCACCACCTTCAAGATCTTCCTCAGGCCTGCAGGGCAGATGATGGCAAGTGTCAGATTCCTGCTGGGTCTCTCCTCACAAACACACCCTCTCACCGTCTTAACGCCACCTTCTCTCTAGCCTGCCTTTACACAGCACATGGCTTATCCAGAGTGAAGGGCACTGAAATGGGGCCAAGAGGCCCGGGCTCTACACCTAACTCTGCCCCTAGGTGAGCAATCCACCTCCCACTGTGGTAGTTGATCTCAGAGGACTGAGTACCAGTGTTAACATTTGATGGTATAACCTTCCTCAAATACTATTTGATATTCTCTCTTCCCCAGGTCTCAGTTTCTGTAAAATGGGAACACTGCTACCTACCACAGAGAGTTTGAGGACTCAGTGAGGTGATGTATGGTAACCATTTGGGGCCAATCCAGACACATCGTTATCACTCAATACACATTTTTTATTTATTTAGTAAATGCTACATTTGCTATTTATGATTGCTATCTCTTCTCTCTTCTGTGGAAGAATCTTCAGTGACTTCCTATTACCCATCAGGTTAATTCAATCATTGCGTATTTGTTGAATAAATGAATGAATAAGTGGATAAATCAACGGGCAATTTTTAGCCACTGAATACTGAAATAAAGGACACAATCCTCTTCTCAAAAAGTTCAGAACGCAATAAGGAACAGTCACATAAAGATTATAGTAAGGTGTAATGAGGACAGCAGGTGTGATAAAGACAGAGTGGTTAACACTGCAGATGGGGTGATTTGCTCCAACAAAGAGTTGTAAATTATTTTGAGCACTTACTATGTGCCGAGAGCTTCATACACATTACTCCATTTAATCCCAACAAAAAACTACTGGTTAGAAATCATAATTCCCATTTTTCAGAGCAGAAAACCAAGGCATGGAGAAGTCAACTAAGTTGCCCAAAAGCAACTTGCAGCTGGCAAGTGACATTGTAACAGCACTCTCCCAGCAACGTCTGATTTCAATGCCCACGATATTAACAGTTATGTTGTGCTGCCTCTGGGATAACTGAAAGCTTGACTTTGGAGCCAGGTTTTGGGAGTGGCTAGGAGTTCGTCAGACCTTAGCTGGTGCAGATAAGTGGGAAGAGGTAGATGCTGGGAGGCGTGAAACTCTGGATGTTAGGAGGGAATTAAAAGTGCTCAAGGGCACCTGGATGGCTCAGTTGGCTAAGCATCTGGCTCTGGATTTCAGCTCAGGTCATGATCTCACTGTTGTGAGATCAGGCCTCAGATTGGGCTTTGTGCTGAGCGTGGAGCCTGCTTGGGATTCTCTCTCTCTCTCTCTCTCTCTCTCTCTCTCTCTCTGCCCTGTGTGTGTGTGCATGCACGCTCTCTCTCAAAATAAATAAACTTAAAAAAAATGTCAGCAGTATGTTTTCTGCCCTGCATACTTTACCACCCGCACAAAAGCACTGGCAGGGCTGGGGAGTCATGGGAAGCAGTTGATGAACCAACCCAAACTCCCAGCCCGGGTCTCAAAGAGAGCCAGTGAATGCACCTGCTTCACTTCCCACCACCTCCCCAATGCCCATCCCCCATGCTTCCCTTCCATTCCCACACATGCTTTGAGCATCTCATTCCTCTTCCTCTAGGATACTCTGGACCTCTTCCTCATCCATCATTGCCCTTCCCTGAACCCAAACGCTCACTTTTGGCTGGATGTCCTGATGGTTCCCAAGGCAAGTCTCCCAGACCAGCTTGTACAACACACAACCTCAACAAGGCATCTTTTCACTAGTGTGACAGGATTTGTACATCCATGTTCTGTTTACCCAAGAGCTACTTATTTTGGTTCCTGGAATAACAAATATTGCTTCCCACCTGCCCTACCCATTAGCTTGTGGTTGGACGTAGGTCCTCTCGCTGAGAGAAAGAGGTCTGCTGTTCACCCTTTGTAATGGATGCAGAAAAGACCAGAACTGGGAAGGGGAGGGGAAGTGTTGAGGGAGAAGGTTTAAGCACTAGAGTCATTTGTTAAAGTGCACTTTGCTGAGATCTGTGCAAACCAAACAAGGAAGCACAATATCACAAGAGGATACGTTTCAAGCCGGTGAAAGCTAATTTGAACCTTGTAGATCAAAGGATGGTCTATATGTCATCCAACCTGTGGGAGTTCATCACAGTAGATGATAAAGCCATGGGTGTGATTCCTGAACAATTAAAGTTGACTTGGGACAAGGGTAACCCCCCCGGAGCTGACACATATAATGGCCATCTGCTAGAACCTATATATGGGACAGTAGATGCCAATTCTCCCTTCCAGAAGGCCTGTGAAGTATTTTGCCAACCAAGGGACTTCAGGAACATTATCCTATGGTTGGTGGGGTCCTGTTTGCTTTTGGCATTGCTTGCCCCCGCTTGTCAGGTAACTCTGCCCAGCTGTTTTTGGGTGTGTTTGGACATTGTCTGGGTGTGTTCGGGCCCCGAATTAAGAGCCCAGTCTTGATCAGTATCCCCACCAGCCTGCTGGTGGGTTCTAACTGCTAACGCCTTTTCCTGGTTTTTCAGTTGGGACTGAAGACTTCTCCCAGACAAGGGCCACACCTCTTCTGCCGTCTGCTCAGTGCCAGGTACTCTGGTGCCCACGTGAAAGGCTGGAGCGAGCCCCAGACCCTCCCACCTCCTCACCGTTATCCACCACATAGATGGTGCGTGAGTTGTCGTGAATGGCGAGGTCCTTCCTGGGGACGTTCTTATTGAGCAGGTTCATGGCCTGGTCCCTGCCCTGGCCAGACACCTTCTTACTGACCAGCATGTCAAGCAGGTGGTTGGTTATCTGCTTTAGGTCCTTCTTGGTATCTAAGGAAGGAGAGGAAGGGGTAAATAGAGAGTAGGGAATCTCAGGTCTATAGGACCAAGAATGGCAGAGGCTTCTAGAAGGACTCTGGAAATATGGAATCCCCTGCATCCCGGATGTTGGAATTTCCCAGGAGAGTATAGAATTGCCCATCTCACCCCCCAAAAAGGAGACAAATCCCTAAACATTACCCCCCAGTGGCCCTCCAGCCACTGTGCACACTGACTTTTATAACAGCCCATGCCATCCTTGAATAGCTCTGGTTCTTAGAAAGTTCTTTATTCCAAAGCATGACTGGCAGAGAGCCAAGGACACTTCATGTAGCTCTTTATAAACTGATTTAACAAAATGTTTTCCAGACAAGAAATTTATACTCCTTACAGACATCTTACTCCCTGTAGATTCAGGCATGCTGGGAGCCTGCATTCAAGCCTCAGAAGGGATGCCAGGTCTTCCCCACCTGCTGGGGGATTAAAAGATAAATGCTTTTTCTTGCTTTTGCCCTGTCTGACTTCCCTGCATCTTAGGGATTTTTGTTCTCATTCTAGGTTGGATCCCAAACAGGCAGGAAGGCAGGCAGGGAGGGAGGGAGGCAGGGAGGCAGGGAGGAAGGCAGGCAAGGAGGGAGGCAGGCAGTGAGGCAGGCAGGAAGGCAGGGAGGCAGAGAGACAGGGAGGCAGGGAGGGAGGAAGGGAGGAAGGCAGGCAGGAAGGGAGGAAGGCAGGCAGGGAGGGAGGCAGGGAGGCAGGGAGGCAGAGAGGGAGGAAGGCTGGCAGGGAGGGAGGCAGGCAGAGAGGCAGGGAGGTAGGAAGGCAGGCAGGGAGGGAGGCAGGCAGGGAAGGAGGCAGGCAGTGAGGCAGGCAGGGAGGCAGGGAGACAGGGAGGCAGGGAGGGAGGAAGGCAGGCAGGGAGGGAGGCAGGGAGGCAGGGAGGAAGGCAGGCAGTGAGGCAGGCAGGGAGACAGGGAGACAGGGAGGCAGGGAGGGAGGAAGGGAGGAAGGCAGGCAGGAAGGGAGGAAGGCAGGCAGGGATGGAGGCAGGCAGGGAGGCAGGGAGACAGGGAGGCAGGGAGGGAGGAAGGCAGGCAGGGAGGGAGGCAGGGAGGCAAGGAGGGAGGCAGGCAGTGAGGCAGGCAGGAAGGCAGGGAGGCAGGGAGACAGGGAGGCAGGGAGGGAGGAAGGGAGGAAGGCAGGCAGGAAGGGAGGAAGGCAGGGAGGCAGGGAGGCAGAGAGGGAGGAAGGCTGGCAGGGAGGGAGGCAGGCAGGGAGGCAGGGAGGTAGGAAGGCAGGCAGGGAGGGAGGCAGGCAGGGAAGGAGGCAGGCAGTGAGGCAGGCAGGGAGGCAGGGAGACAGGGAGGCAGGGAGGGAGGAAGGCAGGGAGGGAGGCAGGGAGGCAGGGAGGAAGGCAGGCAGTGAGGCAGGCAGGGAGACAGGGAGACAGGGAGGCAGGGAGGGAGGAAGGGAGGAAGGCAGGCAGGAAGGGAGGAAGGCAGGCAGGGAGGGAGGCAGGGAGGCAGAGAGGGAGGAAGGCTGGCAGGGAGGGAGGCAGGCAGGGAGGCAGGGAGGGAGGGAGGCAGGCAGGGAGGGAGGCAGGCAGGGAGGCAGGGAGGTAGGAAGGCAGGCAGGGAGGGAGGCAGGCAGGGAGGCAGGGAGGTAGGAAGGCAGGCAGGGAGGGAGGCAGGCAGGGAGGGAGGCAGGCAGTGAGGCAGGCAGGGAGGCAGGGAGACAGGGAGGCAGGGAGGGAGGAAGGCAGGCAGGGAGGGAGGCAGGGAGGCAGGGAGGAAGGCAGGCAGTGAGGCAGGCAGGGAGACAGGGAGACAGGGAGGCAGGGAGGGAGGAAGGGAGGAAGGCAGGCAGGAAGGGAGGAAGGCAGGCAGGGAGGGAGGCAGGGAGGCAGGGAGGCAGGGAGGCAGAGAGGGAGGAAGGCTGGCAGGGAGGGAGGCAGGCAGGGAGGCAGGGAGGGAGGGAGGCAGGCAGGGAGGGAGGCAGGCAGGGAGGCAGGGAGACAGGGAGGCAGGGAGGGAGGAAAGCAGGCAGGGAGGGAGGAAAGCAGGCAGGGAGGGAGGCAGGCAGGGAGGGAGGCAGGCAGGGAGGGAGGAAGGCAGGCAGGGAGGAAGAGAGGGAGGCAGACAGGGAGGGAGGGAGGCATGCATGGAGGCAGGGAGGGAGGCAGGCAGGGAGGCATTGTCTGGACGTGGGTCTCAAACTGCAAGATCAAACTGCAAACTGCAAGATCATGACCTGAGCCCAAGTCAGAAGTTTAACCAACCGAGCCAACCAGGCACCCGTCTCCATGATTTGGGCTACTCTAGATACCTCACATAAGTGGAATCAAACAGTACTTATCTTTTTGTCACTGGCTTATTTCACCTAGCATAACGTCCTCAAGGTTCATCCATATTGTAGCACATGTCAGAGTTTCCTTCCTTTTTAAGGCTGAATACTATTCCATTGTGTGGACGTACCACATTTTATTTATCCATTCACCCGCACATGGACACTTGAGTTGCTTCCACCTTTCAGTTATTGAAAATGATGCTCCTATGCCTCTAACACTCTTTTAATTAGAAAATAAATATAAAAATAAAACCAGGCCACCTCCACCTACAGGGAATGACCTGTCTAAGGTGGCAACCGACTCTCCCTGGCCCCCACCCCTGTGGAAAAAAACCTGAAGAATCCCTCCTACCTAAGACCAGCGCTTCCTCCTTCCCTTGATGTTCTCGTTTGTCCTCTCCTGACAGAGAGTCGATGACAGCCTGGAGCAGGTTGCAGACGGCCAGAGACATCTCCTCGTTCTCCACGGCCATGAGGCTACAGATTCTGTCTATCCGGACGGCATGGAGAATCACTGTGGCCTATACCCCCAGCAAGAACGAGTCAGCTGCCTGCCCCTCTCTTCCAGCTGCCATGCAGGTTAGGAAGTGGGTGACGTCCATCCCCACCATGCCCCTGCAGTAGGGAACTAAGCCCAGGCAGCCATGCCTCACGGGGCCCATGGTCTAGGCAGGATCTTGACACAAGCCAGGCCCCTTTCCAGAGGTTTAAGCCTGGGCCGTCCAATACAGTAGCCACTTTGCCACATGGGGCCCTTGAGCACTTGCAATGTGGTGAGTCTAGGTTGAGATGTGCTTTACGCGTAAAATATACACGGGCTTTGGAAGACTTAGGACGATACAATGTAAACTGTCATAACCTTTGCATTCAGCTCTTCCTCATAAACTTTCACTAGCCTTATCTTTGCATAAATGCATTTCCAGCTCAAAGGGAAATGCAGAGGATCAATCTCTGTTGATCCGGGACCGTACAATCGAGGATGGCGGGGGGTGGGGGGACACTCTCCACTTGGCATCTGGGTCTATTTATGCCACCCACTAACAGTCCACATGTCGCCCTCCAGATCTTCTGCCTGGCAGCCACCTGTGCCGCCAGCCCCACACCCAGGCCCTCACCCTAGCTCGGTGGCCACTGCACATGCCCGACAGGGTCCGCACAGCCGCTAGCACCAGCTCGGGCCTCTTGGTGTCCACAAGCTGCAGCAGCAGGGCCACTCCGTTGTTCTGGAAGATCCTCTCGGCCCCTGCTTCTTCACGCCCCAGGACGATGAGGTTGTTGGCAGCCTGAGGAGGGAGGACACGATGAGGGGGAGAGGGAGGTTTGGCTATCAAGGCCTCGGGCAGGGGCCAAGTGCAGGGGCTGGTTGAGGACTTGGTTTCCAAAACATCTTTATACTGGGTTCTTCCCCTACAATCCTGCTCCCAGAGACCTAGCCTAGGAACATGACACAACAGAAGAAACAAAGTAACTGACATACAGCCCAAGTTGATGAGATATACTGTAGCCACAAAGCCATAAATGAGATCACCCAGCAACTTGGAAAAAAACATTAGGAAGTAGGTTCACTCTGATTGCACTTACATTAAACAAAACCGTGTATGTATGCTTACGGATAAGTACTAAACCAAGGTATTGAAGTCTTGAATTATTTAAACAAGAAGGCCATTAGACTGAGTGGCATTAATGCCCTAGTAGCTAATGTAAGCAAACCCAAATGGAAGCCTGTAATGTCTCAAGGTTAAGAAATCGAAACTTAAGAACAGTCAATCACAGCCAACTAGGCTTTCCCAAATAATGTAACTGCTTAAACTATAGCCAATCAAATAATTGCATTGCTTTCTTTCCACCCATGTCTTTCTAGAAGCCTTTCCCCTGGCTCCTGTAGGTACAATGCTCCTAACCACTTCCTGTTTTGCTGCTACCCCACTTGAATCAATTTTGCCCAAATAAACCCTGAAAATTATGAATATGCCACGGTTTACCTTTTAACAGAAGTGAATTGTTTTCTTTTAAAATTTTTCCCTTGAATATGGTTTCAGCATTTTGGGTTTGCTTGTTTACCTGTTCTGGGCAATCTGAAGTCACAGGCATTCTCAGGGAGGTGGTGGTTGGTGGGCAGACAGCTCAGGAGAGGGGTCTCAAGAGTCCTGGGTATGAAGACTGATTCTGCTGTATGCTAGCTGTGTGACCTTGGGCAAGTCATGGTACCTCTCTGGGTCCCAGACCGCAAAATTAGGCAGTTGAGCTAGAAAGTTCTCCAGTGTCCTCCCACCCTAAAACCTTGAGGAGGATACATATACCTTAAATGGCCCCAGATCAGGGGAGGAGGCCTCAGCAAAACCTGAAACCCTGGAGTTGGAGGAAGAACTCATGAGAGAGAAGGAGAAGGTGAGCAAAGAGAGAGGGAGTGGGACGCTGGGTATGAGGCTGATTAGAGACTCCCGGGCAAGTACCACCAGGACCACCAACACTCTACCAGTCAAGGGCTGTGTACTCGCCAAGTGCATTTATCTGTAGCAACTCATTAAGTCCTCACATCAGTTTGTTATAAAAGGTATTTGCATGTTACATGGACTTATTGATCATAAAACTAACAAAAATTCCCCACGCATTGTCTGTCCAATTCTTATAACTATAAAATATTCAGGGGCACCTGGGTGGCTCAGTCGATTGAGCATCTATCTGACTCTTAATTTCAGCTGAGGTCGTGATCCCAGGGTCGTGGGATTGAGCCCCGCTTGGGACCCTGTGCTGGGTATGGAGCCTGCTTAAAGATTCTCTCTGTCTCTTCCCCTCTCCCCCACTCACACTCAGCTCTCTCTCTCTCAAATAAACAAATAACAAAAACCATTCAGATGTTCAATTTTTTTCCCCCTGAAAAAAAACCAGAAGGGAACATTAAAAAAAAAAAAAAAAAGGCAACAAATTTGGCTAAGAGGATGGTATTATGAGCAACCATTCTCATATTTCAGGATGACCTTTTACAATATTTTATAATGGACTAGAACATTATTTTAACATGTTGTTTTCAACAGCTCTCAGGGTGGAAACCTGGGTATGGCAAGTGAGGCACTTGCCTTGGATGCACCATTTACAGGGACACCGAAAACCTCGGCAATCAAGGTGAGTAACATCTAATGCAATATTTTAAAATATCAAAATCAATGCAATGCAAAAAAAAAAAATCATAGTGAACAAAAACTAAAATTTAAATAAAAACTCCAACCCTGCTCTCATTGGTCTCACCCTAGTCCTGGCCCTTATAGCCAAGTGCTTTCTAAAGTGCTTAACCTTTGGCCCGTTTGTGTCCACGTTCTTCAAGGAGACCCCCCTCCTCTTCCTCCGCGACCGGTCAGGGCGTTACTGTCTTGAGATCCGGTGGGGCCAGCAGCAGAAGATAGGCCGTGGCGGGGGAGGAGGGGGGGGAGGGGGGAGGGAAGGGGAAGGGGGAGGGGGAGGGGGAGGGGGGGAGGGGGGGATCCCGAGTGCGCCCTCTGCTGGCCGGCTGGTTGCCCCGCACTCACCTTCTCCAGCTTGTCCGCTTCACTGTTTTCATCCAGGAGGATCTCGAACATTTTCTGTACCCTCGAGTCTGTGGAGAACTGCACACGAAGCTGAGGAGAAAGGAGGGAGTGGGGAAGGAGGTAGGCAGGAGTCCACGTTCCAGGCGGCTCAGTAAATATTATGGTATCTACTCTGGGCCCCTACACTATGTTTCTTTCTTTCTTTCTCTTTCTTTCTTTCTTTCTTTCTTTCTTTCTTTCTTTCTTTCTTTCTCCTTTCTTTTTCTCTTTCTTTCTTTCTTCATTCATTCATTTATTCATTCATTCAACAAACCCTTACTGAATAACTACTACATGCCAGATACTGTTGCAGATGCTGGGGATAGAATGGTGAACAAAATCAAGTCCTCACTCCACAAAGCTTACAGTCTAGTTAAGTTTGCTATGCCAATTTGGAGGGCTTGGATCATCACCCAAATTTTGCAGTCCAGTAAATAATTAGCTATCACATACTTTAAAAATGGGCTAAAATAGAACTCGATTTCTAAGATCAGAAACCTGAAGCAGTTTTCAAGCACCTCTTCACTCAATTTAAAACCATTACATTTGGGGGCACCTGGGTGGCTCAGTCAGTTAAGCAGCTGACTTCAGCTCAGGTCATGATCTCGTCATTTGTGGGTTCAAGCCCCACATCAGATTCTGTGCTGACAGCTCAGAGCCTGGAGACTGCTTCAGATTCTGTCTCTCTCTCTCTCTCTCTCTCTCTCTGCCCCTCCCCTGATCATGCTCTGTCTCTCTCCCTCAAAAAAATAAACATTAAAAAGAAATTTTAACCATTATGTTTGGCTGTCTCATCCCTCACACCCCCACCCCCAACCCCAGTGCTCTGAATCTACCATAAAATGACCTAACTGATCACCCATCACCCCACCGCCCCACTCCCACCATTTGCCAGCTCCTTCCGTACCTCCCACTACTTTGCTTTGCTCCTCCACAGTCCTGCCTATTTCCATCAGGGCTCATTTCCTCCCAGTGGGTCTCTCATTTGTCACCCCCTCTCTGGTCACTCCTCAGTTTTGTGTTTACTCAGCCCCTGAGTCTGCACTCTGGACAGTGTACTGTGGTCCCACCATGGGGCTGCCCCAGACACAGAGGAGCCGCTGAGTCTTGGAGCAAGGAGCTTAGTGATCAGTTACCCTCCTGCTCTTACAGAGGAGGAACTGACACCCCAAGGGATCCCTTAGAAAATTGGCAACTAAGCCAGGACTAGGGTGTAGAATTTCTCATCTCTGATCCTAGTTCTCCTCCACCCCACTTCGTTTTCCTAGAAAAGATTTCCCTACTGGCTCTATCATCCAGCAGTACCCTACCCTCAGTACTGCTTTTGTCCTCCTAGAAAGAGAAGATCATGTCGCATACATACTAAGTTACAATTTTTTTTTAAAGCCTCCATCTGGAATTTAAAAGACCCGTGTTCTAGTCCTGGCTGGCTTGTCTCCTGGAACAAGCATCTCCGATCACTCAAAGATGGGTGCCTCTGCTCGGCTGTTCTCTGGCACCTGCCTGTGCCATGCATTCACTCCATCCAAGAGTGTGGAGGTAGGGTTAGACCTGCTCTGGTGTCCTGCTTCCCTAACTCATCCATTAGGAGTGAGAGGAGGCAGCCAAGGCTTATGGGTAGGGGTCCAGCTCACCTTCTCCTGGATACTGGTGTTGAGCCTCCTCAGTGTCTCCTGGAAGTTTTGGTTCCGTGGCTCGAGGGTGGCACAGCGCTGCACGTCCTTGAAGGCCTGGTCCAACTTCCCCAGATGCTCCAGTGCCTGGCACCGCCGATAGAGAGCCTTGATGTCCGAGGAGTTGATGTCAATAGCTAATGAGGGAGACAGGGCCTCAGGGGCCTGGGCTGCAGATCGCCTTCCTCCCTCCCCTGCCACTGTCCCCAATTCCAGGGCCACTGTGTCTTCATTGGAGATTATCCACCCATGTGGACTATCTGGCCCCAGGCTCCCTCTTTGTGAGGGAGGCAGTAAGAATCATACTCTCAAGGGAGGTTAAGGGTCATCGCGTCTAGCTCCTGATATTTCAGTCTCTGCTACATCATGATCCCAGCCAAGCACTCATCCAATGGATACTTGCATACCTCCAGCAATGGGGAGCTCCCTCCTTATCAAGGCAGCCAGGCAGCTCCATCAAGAAAGCCCTCCCCTCTTCAGACCTGAAATATATCTCCCTGTAACTTTGCCCTTTTATCCTAAGTTCAGCCCTGGAACCCCTGAGATGAAATCCGATCCTTCTTCCTTGTGACAGCCTTTTAGGTGTTTGAAGGCAGCTCTCCATCCCACCTGGGAATTGCTTTCTCTGGGCTAAATATTGCCACGTCCCTCAACTGCTCTTCACAGGGTGTATTTCCAGGCCCATCTCCAGCTGGTTCCCTTCCTTCTGAGCTCACTTCACACTGTCTCTGTTTCTCCTAAAAGAATGGTGCCCAGATCAAAACCCAACACTTGCATCTAAGAAAAGACTTCCCATTTTGACAATGGGCTTAAGTCAACATTGACTTAAGCGCAAGTTGAAATTAGTTACATTTAAACGTTTGCTTTGTTTTAATGTTCATCTCTCCCTAGTCTCTGTGCAATGGGCTACTGCCTCCCTCCTCCTCTCAGGAAGCCTGATCCCACAGAGTGCAGTGGGCTGATGCCCAGAACCACTGGGGAGCCCCAGGATGAGCATACCCTAATTTACAACAGAGGGTGTGTCATTACCAAGACACGAGGATTTCTGGAAACATCTTTTAATAAAAGAATCTCCCAAGGGGCACCTGGGTGGCTCAGTCAGTTAGGCATCCAACTTTGGCTCAGGTCATGATCTCACAGTTCGTGGGTTTGAGCCCCACATCGGGCTCTGTGCTGACAGCTCAGAGCTTGGATCCTGCTTAAGATTCTGTCTGCCCTCTCTGCCCCTCCTGGTTTGCACTTCTCTCTCTCTCTCTCTCTCTCTATTTTTCTCTCTCTCTCAAAAATAAATAAACATTAAAAAAAATTTAAGAGGCGCCTGGGTGGCTCAGTCAGCTGAACGTCCGACTTCAGCTCAGGTCATGATCTCACGGTCCGGGAGTTCAAGCCCTGCGTCGGGCTCTGTGCTGATGGCTCGGAGCCTGGAGCCTGCTTTGGATTGTGTCTCCCTCTCTCTCTCTGCCCCTCCACCACTCATGCTCTGCCTCTCTCTCTCAAAACCAAACATTAAAAAATTTTTTTTGAAAAAAAAATTTTAATTTCCCTCAACCTATGATTTAATATATAATTCGAGTTGCAAAAATGCAATTTAGGGATGGCTTCTCTGGACATCCGAAGCCCCGCCTACAATGCCTAGAATGCTGTTTCCACAATCTGTCATTTCTTCAATTGACAAAGAGCCTCTGAGACAAACAGGGATGCTGGGGTTGGGGATGGGGGAGTGGTTGGGGAAAGGGAACTCACCTCTTGAGGCATCTGATGCCGCCTGAACATAGCTTTCCTGAGAAATGGAGAAGGGGAAGCAGCAGGGGTTAATGCAGGCCCAACGCAGAGACAACCAGACAGGGTTTGCTGGGGAGCTGCTGGCTGTCAGGGAACCAAGGGCGGACCCCCGGCTGGGCATGGGAGAGCAGATGAGCTCTGACATTAGGCAAACTTGGGTTTGAATCCAGGCTCTGCTACTAATGACCTGGGAGATCTTGGTGAGTTACTAAGCCCCCCGAGCCCTGAGTTTGTTTTATCTGCTATATGGGCACGACAACAGCAGCTGACTCACGGGGCTGTTAGTAAGATGCTGCGAAATAACATGGAAAAAGCCCCTGGCGTGATGCCAGTTCCCATTAGGCTGATTCCCAACTGGAGGAATTTCTGTCTCCCAGAGGAGTGGGTCAGGCAGTGGGCCCAGGAAAGCAGTGGGAGGTGCCCTTCTCTGCCCTGAGAGTTCCAGCAGAAAGGGCTGGGACAAGGGGGCTTAAGGGTCTGATACCCAGCAAGATGGGGGGCTGCCTTCACCCCTGCCTCTGAGTGCTGGCCGTCAGCCTCCCGCCCTTCCCGCTCCAGACCGTTTTCAGGCCACAGGCTGCCCGATTCCGATAGAGCGTGGCCAGCAGGGCCTTGTCCTTGGTCAGCTTCAGGGCCTGGCTGTAGCTCTTTGTTGCAGCCTTATAGTCCTGGAGCTGGAAATGTCGGTTCCCTTCCTCCTTCAGCTGCGCTGCTTCTGCCTCTGCCATCTGTCAGGACAGGAGCAGCTCAGTCTGGCCAGTCCCCCACTCCAGACTCCTGGCCTGAGGTCTGGAGCTCCAGGGCCTCCTTCTACTGGGATGGAAGGTGAGGGTTCTGCCTGGAAAGGACCCATGCCTATCACCCCCAAATCCATTGCTCAGAAGGACATGATAGCACCTGCTTGCAGAATAGCATGGCTGAAGGAATCTTAGAGCCCCCGTGCCTCCCTCTCCTTCCCTCCCAGCTGGGCGGGTGAAGCCACCACGCCGGAGGCCTGAATTCTCACTGCAAGCCTTGAAAGTTCTTCTCAGTCCCTCTTCTCCCTCCCCGGTCTGAGGAACTCTCCACACGGGCTCACTTTCTCAGAGGACGGTGCTCCTGGTCTGTCCTCCTGTGATGCTGTTCGGCTGAGCTCCCTTGTGAGCCACCCCCTGGCCACCAAGCCTTAATCTGCCTCCCTCCCCCACCCAAGAGGTTTTATCGCCCCTGCCAGTAGCTCCGGACCATATTTGGCCACAGGGTCAGGTGTCCCTGGAGTCTGTCATTGATACTCAGGGCCTTCCTCCTCCCCAGAGTGGATAGTCATTAGTCACCTGGAAGTGCTGACTAACCTATGCCCCAGCGTCCTACTCAGGGGCAGTCCTGGACTCGGGCATTCATACCACAAAGAGCAGAGAAAGATCCAGAAGGGAGGGAGACATAGCTATAATGCCCCTTCTCCCCCTCCATCCCAGATAAACAATCTCCTCTCCCTTCCCCCAATCACTGCTATTTTGGGAGCAGAGTGACAGCTGAGGGGCTGGCAGACTTAGAGCAGCTGCCCAGGTCCAGGACCAACTGGAGACTTCCAGAAATGCCCTTCTGGAAGGAGGAGAGTTCCTCCCTCTCTTCCACTTGCCCACAACTCCCCAACCCCTCCAGTACTCATTGTTGAAATGTCCCTCCTTTTCTGAAAGACAGAGGGGCTTACTAGTTCAAGTTTAGTGGAAATGGGTGCTTTGTTTTGGTTTGCATGCCTTCTCCTGTGTCCCCCATCCGTGTGGAGTGGATGCATTCAGCCTACCCCTCCCAGTAGACAGAGAGGGTGGGCTCTTAATGTCCCCCACTAGACTATAGGCTTCTTCTTGGTCAGAGCTAGGTCAGTCTGGAATTCCCTGAGCCCGAGGACCGTACCCCACCCCCCCATCTACCTGGGACCTCTCCTGGGATCAGCTGAGTCTCCCTCATCAAAAGAGGGTCTTCCTGGGACAAGAAGGAAGAACAAAACAGGTCTCCCCTGGGGCAGGACTTGTTTCTTCTCATCTGACTGAGGGTTCCTGAGACAAATTTGAGTCTGTTCCTACTTGGACTCAGAACTCTCTCACCTCCCAGTGTCTCCAAGCCTAGGCTGTGAGCTCCCTCCCACAGGGTAAAGACAGCATCTCATTGCAGTTTGACTTACCCTGGCACAGAGGCTGGCAGAGTGAGTGCCCAATGCGGGCTTCCTGAATGAATGAGTGACTGAATGAATGGTGTCTTCCTGTTGATGCTTTTCTTCACTTACCACAATTCTGCCCCCTCCCCCCATACATCTTCAAACCTACCTGACCATGGCAGAGAAACGCACTGAAGATTCTGCTCTTTGATCGGTATCCTTGGACACACAGCTATGACTGTGGACAAGTTCTACTGTCCTGCTGGACCCAAGGCCCAGCTCTGATGCATATTTGTCTGTTGCAGGTTTGTTGACTGAATAAATGAATGAAGGAATGAATGGAGGAAGGGATTCCCTGCCATCATGGTGTCCTAAACCCTGGGCCCCTTTGTGGGGCAAGTGCTCTTGTAGTAATGAAGCAATGGGATAAAGGATCCTGCCACTGGCAGAAAACTGAGGTTCTCTGACTTTAGGTCCTAGGAATCTTAGATTCAAATCCTGATTCAGTAATTCACTCCATGTCAATTCGTAAGCATCTACTATGCAGCAGGAACTGTGAATGACAGTGAAAGCAGAGACCACTCATGAGGGCAAGGATTTGTGTCTATTTTGTTCACTTACATATTTCATGTGGCTATCACAGTGCGTACATAGTAGGTGCTCAACCATATTCGATTAATAAATGGATGAAATAATTACATGGATCTGTGATTCCTAAATACAAAGAATACCAGGATGTTGTGAAAACACATAATAGGGAAACATGGCATTGTTTCAGAGAAAGCTTCCTGAGTGAATGATTAAATGAGTTAATATATGTAGAGTTCCTAGAACAATGTTTGGCAGAGACATTTGTTGAATGAATGCATGTATATTTCAGGCAAGACTTGAAGAATGAGGAATTGTCCCTGTCTTCAGCTGCTCAGGCTGCTATAACAAAATACCTCAGGCAGGAGGCGCCTGGGTGGCCCAGTACCTTAAGGGCTGACTCTTGATTTTGGCTCAGGTCATGATCTGGAGATCATGAGATTGAGCCCTGCATCAGGCTCAGCACTGAGGGTGGAGCCTGCTTGGGATTCTCTCTCTCCCTCTCTTTTTGCTCCTCCCCCACTCTTGCACTCTCTCTGTCTCTCACTCTCTCTCAAAATAAATAAATAAACTTAAAAAAAAAAAACTCAGGTGGGATGGCTTGAATAAGTGAAATGTATTTTTCCACAGTCTAGAAGTTTAAGATCAAGGTGCCACCAACATTGGTTTCTGGTGAGGCTTCTCTTCCTGGCTTGTAGATGTCCACCTTTTCACTGTGTCTTCATGTGGCTTCTTCTCCATGTGGGGAGAGGGGAAAGGAGGAGAGAGAGAAAGAGAGGTAATATCTGGTATCTCTTCCTTCTGAGGACACCAGTCCTATCAGACTAGGGCCCTACCCTGATGACCTCATTTAACCTTTATTACTCTCATATAGGCCCCCTCTCCAAATACAGTCACCTTGGGGGTTAGGGCTTCCACATATGAATTTGGGGAGGAGGGACACAACACTGCCCATCAAAGTTCCAGGCAGAGAAGTCTGCATGTACAAAGGCACCGATGTAAGAAGGGTCATGCCTTGGAAGAACTAAGCAAAAGCCAGAAGAATTTAATCTTAAAGAGAGAGGAATGGGGTGTCTGAGTGGCTCAGTTGATTAAGCATCAGGCTTCGGCTCAGGTCATGATCTCGCGGTTCACGAGCTCAAGCCCCACATCAAACTCTGTGCTGACAGCTCAGAGCCTGGAGCCTGCTTCAGAATCTGTGTCTCCCTCTCTCTCTGTCCCTCCCCAACTTGTGCTCTCTCTCTCTCTCTCAAAAATAAATAAACATTAAAAAGAGAGAGAGAAAATTGAGAGAGAGAGAGAGAGAGAGAGAGAGAGAGAGAGAGAGAGGAGTGGCTGGAGAGGTAAGTAAGGCTGAGTGGGCCATCATAAGGAGTTTGGCTTTTGCCCTGCTTATTATGGGAGACATTGTAGGGTTTTAGGGTGGAGAGTGACAGACCAGATTTTTGGTTGGAAAACGTCACCCCAGTGGCAGTGTGGAGGATACATCGGAAGAGGCAAGAGTGGAAACAGAGAGGCAAGTGAAGAGGGTTTTGTAGGCAACCTCGGTGACTCAGTCCAAAGTGTAATAGTGGAGATGGAGAGAACAAATTCAGGACAGGTTAAGGAGGCCAGCCTGACCAAGCTTGAGACCGTCCAGATGTGGGGAGACCTGCCAAGGAAGACCCCACGTTTCTGGTAAGAGCCCTCATGTTAGTGGGTCTGCGCTTCAGTTCCTCATCTGTAATGTGGGGAGAGGAAGGTGGGGATTTAACGAGTTATATGTGTGACACACTTGGAACAATGCCTGACACACTGCTCTCGTTATCATCATTATTGTTATTGCTTTGCAGTGTTGAAAACTGCAGACATTTTTTGCTTTTGTACTCAAGAATTATGAATCGATTTGGTCCATCTAAAAAAGAATAATAATTTCTTGCCTGCAACCCAACAGGCTCTAGTTTCCTAAGCCACCCATGCAGGGGCGCTGCTGCCAGAGCCAACCCAATTTAGTCTTCTGCCATTTCCGGTCTCTGATTTGGGGGAAAGTCAACCGCTCAGAGCCTCGATTTCCCCACCTATGAAGTGGGGCAAAAATCCCTGTTCTGCAGAGACAAAAGGCTGTTTGTATCCTGCACGGCACTGGGAGGGACTGGGTCGGGGTGACAGCCACCTGTCCAAGGTGGGGCTGTGGAAGCAGGTACCAGGTGCGCCCACTGCCGAAGCCTGGCCGGCACGGCGTGACACGTCCCCTCCGCCACACCAGAGGGCGCTGTCGCGGGCTGCAGCGCCGCCCTACCCCGGGGACGGCGCTCCGTCCCGCCTGAGTCTATTTCCTCCACGTGCGAACGCGGGATGGCGGCGGCGGCGGCGGTGGGTGTGCGTGAGTGGGAGCGGGGGCGCTCCGGCCCGGGGTGCCCGAGCTCAGAGGGAAGCGGCAGTGGGGGCCTTCTCGCCCGGCGGCGTGGCTGACCCCCGCGGCGCTTGTAGGCACAGGACGAGGCGGCGGCGCGCGACGTGCAGCGGCTGCTGGTGCAGTTCCAGGATGAGGGCGGGCAGCTCCTGGGCTCCCCGTTCGACGTGCCCGTGGACATCACCCCGGACAAGCTGCAGCTCGTGTGCAATGCGCTGCTGGCCCAGGTGAGCGGCGGCCCGGGCGGTCCCTCTTTCCTCCCCTCGGCGGGAGGGCCTGCTCTGGGCCGGCCCGCAGGGGACCGGGAGACCCAAGTTCTGGGGCTCGGGGGTCCCAGCGCTCGCCGACACTGGGAGAACCACCCTGGCGCGCGTCCGTGGCAGTGCCACCTACGTCGGGGGACGGTCAGGAGATGTATTTCGTGTGACAGCGCTTTACGCTTCGACCTGCGAGGTCCACCTGGGAAGAGAGACCGCGCGTTTTGAACGCATCGGGTACATCGTCAGATTCCGCGACGCAGCTCCTCATTAATATCCCCATCTGACAGTGTGGCCCAGAGGCAGTAAATTATTTGTACGATGCTATGTCGTAGGTGGTAGATTGGGAATTAGAACCCGAATGTCAGATTCAAAACCCGTGGTCTTCGAAACCAGTGGAGCCATTCATCATTATAGTAGGGCGGGGGGCTGGGGGCTTAAAAATATAATACCTAGACCCCACCCCAGGTTTACTACACCAGACCCTGGGGTAAGGCAGAGTCTGTGTTTTCAGCCAGAGTTTTGGATGCTTCTTACACATTGTACATCATGGTGTAGCAGTTTAGAAAACGCTGCATAATCCTGTATACTGACACTAATTCTGGACTTCAGTTTTCTTTCTGGATTAGTCGTTACCAATAGGACGTTGCGTTAATTAGCTGCTCTGAGCCTCAAGTTTTTTCATCTGTCAAGTGGGAGTATGAATGCCTGCCTCCCAGGGTTGTTGTGAGATGCAGATAAAGGATTTTAAAGTACTATTTTAAGTATCTTGCAGTTGCTCTTGGAGGATAAAAGAGGCCTTTTTGGGTGGGCATGGTGGGGGTACCCACACCGTGGCTGGAGAGAAAAGCTTCACCTGGCCATAGCACACTGGGGAGCACCCCTGGCTCCTATCCTTTGACGGAGGAGTTGCCCTTTGCCATTGCCCTCCAGGAGGATCCCGTGCCACTGGCTTTCTTTGTCCACGATGCTGAGATCGTCTCATCACTGGGGAGGACGCTGGAGTCACAGGCAGTGGAGACAGAGAAGGTTCTTGACATCATCTACCAGCCACAGGCTATCTTCAGGGTCCGTGCTGTGACCCGCTGCACCAGCTCTTTGGAAGGTCACAGCGAGGCAGTCATTTCTGTGGCCTTCAGCCCCACAGGAAAGTAAGGACAGTTGCAGAATCGTGGAATAGAATGTGGGGGTACAGCCTCTGGCTGGGGTGGGTCAGATACCCCAAGTTAACAATCAATGGGACCTCAGGCTGCCTATCATAGACCTGAGCTCAGGGCATGGGTTCCAGGTAGAGGACTTCCCCAGTGGGGTTTGGTTTTGAAGGACACCCATATTGGAAGGGCCTTTCTTGGCCTTGATCTCAGGAGAGCTGAACTATAGGCTTCCTGGCGGTGTGCCCCAGACAAATCACTTTCTGACTTATTTCATCATCTGTGAAACTGAATTTGTTTGCTTTTCGCAATCCTACACAGATAACGAGAAATTCTAAATCTGATTATGGCTGTGGCCGTTCCTTTTAGAAAGGAAGAAGAGAGATATGGCTGCCTTGAGGTAGGGGGTTCTTCTCCCATATGGTATCAGTGTTATACTTCTCCTCCTCAGGGGAGGGAGAAAAGTCCAGTCCCAGACTGTATGCGCAGAAGACAATTGAATAGGCAGCCAAAATGCACATGTGCCCTGTTTTGGTGTAAGCCCTACCCCTTGTCCCCACTGCAGAGGTCAGGTGTCCTCTCTTCTTCCTCAGGTACCTGGCCAGTGGCTCCGGAGACACCACTGTGCGCTTCTGGGATCTCAGCACCGAGACACCCCATTTCACATGCCAGGGTCAGTATGCAGTTAGCCATTTAGAGGGAGGGTCTTAACCCAGTGGTAGGTGGGTGATCATTTACTCAGCTCTTTAGTTTCTGAGGAGGCCCAGAGCCAATTCAACCCCTTAACCCAGTTAGCAGCTGCCTGTTCCTATGTAGAGGCTATCCTTGAACCCAGCCAGCCACTTCCAGAGACTGGACCAGAGAGTCAGTGTGGGGTTGTGAGTTGTGCTGAGTAGCAAGGAGAACCTGCCTTAAATCCAACCCCCACCACAGTGGTTCTCTAACTTGAGCACTGGAATCAGCAGGGAGGCTTGTTAACCTACAGGTTGCTGGGCCCCACCCCTGAGTTTTTGTCTCTTTAGTTCTGGGATGAGGCCTGAGAATTTGCATTTCAAGTTTCCAGCTGGTGCTGATGCTGCTAGTTTGAGGTCACACTAGCTGGGTGTGGGTAGGGCCTGCTCCCTAAGCTTCAGTTTTGTCATCTGGAAAATTGGGAATAATTTTTGCTTTGCTCCATACCCTTAAGCAAATTCCAGAGCACATCACACATAGAGTAGTTACTGGTTGGTGAAATGTGTTTTAGTTTCACGTGTATGTATGAGTATACTAGGTTTCCAGGTAACATGCATTTCTTACTTTTGGTCAAGGTAAAAAAAAAAAAGGATTTGAAACTTTATACCACGTATCATGGAAGGAATTATTAGAAAGCGGAAGTACTATCTATGCAGCAGGAAGCACAACTGTAGCACTTGGGATGAATTCTTCCTTTGCCTAGAAAGCTGCGTCTCCCCTTTTGTTTGACCAATCATTTATTCTCGGGCTAGTTGAGGAGTTTCTGCAGCGTGTCAGGCATGCTAGGCACTGGGGATAAAGACAGATATGTGCTCCTTGCTTTCTCCCTCCCCTGCTTTCCTAGGACACAGACACTGGGTCCTTAGCATATCCTGGTCCCCAGATGGCAAGAAGTTGGCCTCGGGCTGCAAGAATGGCCAGGTAGATGGTGGTCATTGGTAACCACTCAGGGACTCTGGGCTTCCTTCCTAGGACATGGGTCAAGTGAGGTTCTGGGGTCTTCAGGGAAAGATGGATTGGGGGCAGTGGGCGGGAACTTTGGTGGACCTAGGGACAGGATCGAGAGGGTTATTCAGTAAGCTTCTGTCCCTCAGATTCTCCTGTGGGACCCAAGCACAGGGAAGCAGGTGGGCAGGCCCCTCGCTGGCCACAGCAAATGGATCACAGGCCTGAGCTGGGAGCCCCTCCACGTGTAAGTGATGCTCACAGAACTGGGGGGAGTGAGGAGCCAGGGCTTCAAGGTGGTCTCCTCCCTTGCTTGATGCAGAGGGGTTTTGCCTCAGGGGGTGGGATGGCCAGCTCGACTGACAGTACTGGCATGGCGGGCAGTAGGCTAGGGCTTCCCAATCTGTGTTGCTGCTTGAGAGGAGGCTGTTCATCATGGGCCCTGAGAGTTGCCTTGCAATGCAGCTGGGTCTTGGAGTCAGGAAGCTGTTGAGTCATTGTCCCTGGCCTTTGAGCTAAGAAGGGGGGGGGGGCGGGGAGGGAACTATTGCCGTTCCCACATCAGAAGTGGGGCCACATCTCCCTTCCCCTCTCCAGGAACCCCGAGTGCCGCTATGTGGCCAGCAGCTCCAAGGATGGCAGCGTGCGGGTCTGGGATACAACTGTGGGCCGCTGTGAGCGCATCCTCACCGGGCACACACAGTCAGTCACCTGTCTCCGGTGGGGAGGGGACGGGCTTCTCTACTCTGCCTCCCAGGACCGCACCATCAAAGTCTGGAGGGCTCACGATGTAAGAGCTGGGAGGGTCCAGAGAGCAGCCTGGGGAAATCTTGGGCCATGAGATGCCAGGGCTGGAAGGAATGTTGACCAGTGTGTTCTGGGATCCGGGTGGCGGGAGGTGCTTCAGGAACAGTGGGTTCCTGTGGTTGGTGCTGCATGATAGTGGAGGTTCCAGTGTTCATTAACGTGGTCCAGAAATTGCCACTGCAGGAAGCCTGTTGTTAGCTTTATTAAACCTGCCACGTCCCAGAGTTACTTGACTGGAACCCTTTTCTTCTCACGTACTTAAGTTCCTTTCCATGAAACATACTTTTGGAAACAACAATCTGGGCCAGTACCTGCATTTTGTAAGTGAGGAGAGACTTCAGCCCAGAGCGGTGATTTGATTAAGATCACAATGAACGAGGGACCTAATTCTGAGTCCCATGTCGCTGTCTTCTGGGGCTAATCTGGGGGTACTAGTTCCCTAGGGTGGAGAGTAGGGTGGGTGTGCGTCTGACCAGTCTTCCTCTGCCCTAGGGTGTGCTGTGCCGGACCCTGCAAGGCCACGGTCACTGGGTGAACACCATGGCACTCAGCACTGACTATGCCCTGCGCACGGGTGCTTTCGAGCCAGCTGAGGCCTCGGTTAACGCCCAAGATCTCCGAGGGTCCTGTGAGTGCGTGGGAGAGGGCCGCCTGGGAAGGAGCCGGTTCTCGGGCTTACTGTGCAGCCTGGGCCGGGGGTGTTTGCCATTTGTGTTGGATTTTCTAATCAGCCTTGTTCCTCATCTCTTCCTCTCCCCTCCGGTACCTGGCCACAGTGCAGGAGTTGAAGGAGAGGGCTCTGAGCCGATACAGCCTCGTGCGGGTGAGTGTGTGCCTGCCGCCAGCATGCCCGGCTCCCTACTCTTCCTCCACTGGTCTCTCAAACCCTTTGCAGGCACTCAGGCCCCTCCCCCTTCTAGCCCTAGCTCAGACGTTCCTCTTCCAGAAAGTTCTTCATGAAAATCCTAGTTTTTAATCCTGAAATCTTAATGTATAGGACCATGTGATTTTGTTGCGTTCACTTGCTTATCTGTTTATTGCATTTTCTGTATTTTTTATTGTGTTTAAGTAGCATATTCATGTGGTCGAGGCTTCAAAGAACACAAAAAGGTAGATGGTGAAGAAGTCTCCCATCTCTGTTGCCCATCCATCCTTTCCTTCTGGAAACATCCAGAGCTACTAGTGTCCTGTCTTTCCTTCCAGAGACTTCATACCTCCACATACACGTGTATGTGTACACAGGATGCAGTATACATACACGTGTGTACAAACCCACACATAAAATCTTTCCCTTTTTTAATACACTATTCTGTACCTTGCTTTTTCTTGTGATTATGTATCTTAGAAATTATCCCAGGTGCATAACATTTCCTTTTGGGGGAAGTGACTGCCAGGGGTCCCATGTGAGTTGGTAGCAGGCCAGGCCTCATTTCTCCTAGTCCTGGCCTCCATGCTGGTGTTGGGCAATCAGTGGTGCGTTTGCTGCCCAGGTCGGGCTCTCCTGTCTGAGACCGTGCCCAACACGGTGTGCTTTCTGCCTCTCCTAGGGCCAGGGCCCAGAGAGGCTAGTGTCTGGTTCAGACGACTTCACCTTATTCCTGTGGTCCCCAGCAGAGGACAAGAAGCCCCTCGCACGGATGACGGGACACCAGGCCCTCATCAACCAGGTGCTCTTCTCCCCTGACTCCCGCATCATCGCCAGTGCCTCCTTTGACAAGTCCATCAAACTGTGGGATGGCAGGACAGGCAGGTGAGTGGAGGTGTGGGGAGGGAGAGGAAGGGCACTGGTCCTCTAGAAGGAGCTTGGCTGTGTCACTTGCTGCGTGGCCTTGGCAAGCATTTGGATATTCTGAGCCTTGTCTCCTCTTTTGTAATATGCAGACCTACCTCTCGGCTTTGTTACAAGGACTAAGGGAGATGGTATATTTAGGACTGGCAATAAATGGGCACTGAAGTGCTAGTTCATTTTGTATTGAAGGAGAGAAATGACGTTAAGACAGCCGGGATTGCGGCAGAAGTGTAGACTTGAGCTGCAGTTATTTTCCGGCCCCCCTCAAAGTGTGATCCACAGACCAGCTGCTGCAGCATCACCTGGGAGCTTGATAGAAATGCAGAGTCTTGGGCCCCACCCCAGACCTTAAGAATCAGAATCTGCATCTTAATAAAGTCATCAGCTGATTCCGCTCCCGTTGAAGTCTGAGAGGCCTCAGTATAACGAGATACTGTGCCCTTGAGGTTAATCAGGTCAGCAGAGAGGCAAAGGCACGGGCAAGAAGAGAAGGGATGAGGGAAACCCTTGCTGGGGCCTTGCTGTCTCGGCCATTGTGTGTTTCCGTATAGCGGTCTTTGAAATAGATCGTTCCCTTCTTTTTCAAGATAAGGAAACTGAGTCTCAGAGACTTGTCCAAAATGACAAGTCCTAATGACTTGTCCAAATAGACATAGTTAATCTGTATTGACCTGAAAGTGCCAGGTGAGCCTGGCCCACTACTCCATGCCACTTGTCAGCAAGCAACTTGTGTTAGGGGGATATCAGGCAGATGGGCTGAGCAGGGACTACACTGGATTCGAAGTCATGCAAAGTTGTCCAGATACGGAGGGCACAGGGGCCCCTTCAGACCTAATACCCATCATCACTTTCCTGGCCCAGGTACCTGGCTTCCCTGCGTGGCCACGTGGCTGCTGTGTACCAGATTGCGTGGTCAGCCGATAGCCGGCTCCTGGTCAGTGGTAGCAGTGACAGCACGCTGAAGGTGTGGGATGTGAAGGGCCAGAAGCTGGCTGCTGATCTTCCAGGCCACGCAGATGAGGTATGGCTGACCTCGTGAGCAGAGGTGGGGCAGGTGGGGGTTGAAGCCTGGCCCTCCTGCCCCCCCCCACACACACACCTTACCTGCTTCTCCCCACCCCCCACCTCGGTTTAGGTATATGCTGTCGACTGGAGTCCAGATGGCCAGAGAGTGGCAAGTGGTGGGAAGGACAAATGCCTCCGGATGTGAGTTTTGGGGAGGTGGCGGTTGGTGTGCTTGGCTCTGCTGCCCTTAAGTTGGTCACTCCTTGCACCTTTCCCTTCTGGCATAGAATTCTAAGGGTTCTGCAGGTGCCTAAGACAGTGTGTGATGCCACGTTCTCTCGGTGGTTAAGAGGGAGAACTGCAGAATTACAGTGATTATGGGAGACCCGGACGGTGCTCTCCGAAGGGCGAGCCCAGAGTCCCTCCAGTATGAGGCAGTAGTTCTTAGAACACTGGTTTTTGAAGGCATCACGCCTAGTTCCGATCCTGGTTCTGACTTTCATTGTGCGGTTTTGGAGAGCGTGGTTCACCTGCCTCCTGGGAGTTGTCAAGCCTCAGTAGATAGGAAGATCAAAGATAGGCGAACACACTTGGGAACCCAAAGCATGTGTACTTGTAAATGTTGTCATTGTTTGCTATCAGATGACCTTGGTGGGCATCTGAGAGGCCAGGCCCTGGGATGAGGTCTCAGCCGGGGCAGGCAGTGGGTGCCCAGCCTGAGTTTGGGTGGCCAGAGCAGAAATGGTAGCCAGTCTCTTAATGACCAAGTGAATACAGGTTCTCCCCCGTAGTGGGCTCCTGGGATTATATGGCAGCCTCCCCTTCCCAAGATCGGATCCCCATGCTGTTCCCTCCCCTTCTCCACAGATGGAGGAGATGAGAAATCCCAAGTTCTTGGACTCCCACCTGGACTCAGCTGCTGCCAGTGCCCGCCCTGACAGAGACCAAAGGCCAGGGTGGTGCCCCTGTGAACCAGTGTGGTCTGCTGTCCTTGGACAGACCCCAGTGAGGTCCCTCCCCAGAGCAGGAGGTCGAAGTTACGGGAAAATATCACTGGGCTCAGCCGTTGGCCGTTACTCCATACCTTGCTTGGGGGGAGGGGGGGGGGTGCAGGCAGTGACCAGACCCTTGCTGCTGCCCCTCCTCCTTTCCTGAATGTTCTCTCTATATTCAGCATCAGACCCTGGATCCTGTGACCAAATAAATAACTTCTAGTTTGTGTGTTCGGGTTAATTCCTTGTCCCCAAGGCTCACCCAAGGGCTGTGCTGAGTCAGTCTGTCTAACCCTTCCCTCCGGGCTACACCAAAGCCATACTTACTGGGAGGTGGCCTTTCTTCTCTTTCTCTTGTGCCTATGAGGGAGAGGCTCGTTATGGCTGGAGGCGCTGGTGGAAGCCATAGGATAGTGGCCAGAGGATGATGTGAGCTTGTGCTGTCCAGTGTGGCAGATGCTAGCGACATGTGGCTGTGTTTACCAGAATTCCACATGGTTAGAAGTGCAGTTCTGTGATGCTAGCTGAAGGCTACTCATTGCACCGGACGGCACAGATGGAGAACACCTTCACCAGCCCATGGAGTTGTGCAGGCCAGTGTTGTTCTAGGGCTTCTTTTGTCCGCCCCTCTCTCACACAACACACTTCCTGAGCTCCCGCAGTGCACCGAGCACTGTGCCGGGCTCTCAGGGTACAGAGCAGAAGGTGACCGCTGTCCCAGGGGGCTCCCTCTAACAGCGTGCAGTGGTGAGGGCTCTAGCAGAAGTGGGTGTGATGTGACATGGGAGGATGGTTCTCTGCCCCATAAGGACTGTCACACAGTGAAAGGAATCCCCACCGGATGTCCTCACATGCTTGAACAAGTCTTGCCTCCCATGCATCCTGCCTTTGCTTTGTCCCGTTTCAATGCTCCGGCAGTTGGATTCTTGTATGGACTGCTCAAGGCCACGGCATTTCTAACCTCTTATCCCCCGCCCACCATGCCTTTGTGATTTTGCACATCATCTGGATGTGCTCCATCTCCACCTGTGTGTCTCTGCAGGGAGGCTGCAGGAAGGGCAAAGTGGGCCACCAGTGGCGGAGTTCCTACCCTGTGCACTCGTTCTATGTGCTCACGTGATACTGTCCTGCCCGTAGGGTTCTCACCTCCCTGAAACAGCCCAGGAAGCTTAGATGGTTTGTCCGTGCCCTCGCATCCAGGAAAAACTAGGATTAGAGCAGACCCTGCCCCATAACCTGTGCACTTTGCGCCACGTCCTTCCAGAGCTCAGGCTGATGTTGACAATCGACAAGCTGCCACCGCCTCTGTCCAGTGTTGCTGTTTATCCCAGTGTATGTGCGTTTTAGTCTTTAACATTTCTTCCTCCCCCAGGGAAAGGGGTGAGGCTGGCAGAGCCGAGCAATAGGTGGTGATAGCACCCCACTGCCCTGCCAGCCTTATGTTCCATAACCCCCCAGCCCCTGATCCAGACTCTCGGTCCTGGCAGAAGCTAGGAAGGTGAATGGCAGCCAGCCTGGCTGTCAACACGAAGCACAATTCAGTATGCTGGGTGACCTGCAGTGCTTTAATAAGGGACGACCCAGCCCAGACAGATCTGGGGAGGAGGATGCCGAGCAGCTGTAGTCAGTAGCTGACCTGACCTGGCCTGTGGCGTCTCCAGGTGAATGGAGCTCCTATCTAGCCTAGGCCCGGGCCCAGGAGTGGAGATTTGGGAGCATCGCCACCAGGCTCCGGGCAGGGTGGTCAGCAGTTCCCTGGCATGGTGCTGGTGGTACATCTCACGATTCTGGTTCCTGAGAGCCCTGGGCTGAGGCTGAAGCTGAAGATAGGTGAGGGGCTTCCCGGGGCCCTCCTTAGTAGGGAAATAGATATTCCAGATCTTCCAGCTTCCGCATCTCCTCCAACCCGATGGACACGGTTTTCCGCTGGGGTTCCTTGCGCTGCACGGTGATCTGGATGGGGTTGTTCTCGGGGAAGCTGTTCAAATCGGTGGCCACGGTTGCAAACTGAAATAAAACAAAACCCCTCAGAATTCCATCCCAGACCTGACCCTAGCTCAGCTCTTCGTCTCTGCAACCCCCTTGTTGTTTGCCACATGGGATCTTAGATAGCCTTACTGCCTGTTCACGGACTCCAGAAACAGGTACAAACCAGTGCCTTCTCTGTCGTGTGAGGTTTCCAACCACAGTCGTCTGGGCCTCTCCTCCCGTGCCCCTGCCCACCTCCCTTCCCTTCTTCGTCCCCCTTTCGCCTCTTCCCTGTGTTTCCCTCGATGCCCTTGACTTCCTGGCCCACTCACGATTATTATGAGTTGAAGAATCCCAAAAGTAGTGGCTTTGGAAGCTGAACATTACAGAGGTGCTGATGAATATATTAGTTTGCATTCCCAGTGGGCCCCAGAGTGGTGTAATCCTTAAACCTCCCAGAAGGAAGCAACCTGGAATTCATGCTCATCCGCCCAGGCAGAAAGGCAGCCAGCAAGAAGATGAGTTGCCTCCAAATCCCCTGACCTCCCGGCCCTCTTCTCCCAGGGCTCACTTTGTAGGGCTTGCACCACTTCCCCACCCCGGCTGTGTTGGCCGCACGGACGGTGAGGCAGTAACTTGTGTTAGGCTTCAGCTCCATCAGCTTGACAGTGGTGCCCAAGATCTTGTTGAAGATCCACGGGCGATTCTTGGTCTTGGGCGGCTCATTGTCATTTGTCTTGACCACCTCCTGCAACAGGACCTGGTAGAAACTGACCTGCTGCTTGCCCAGGGAATAGGTCCAGGAAATCTAGAAGAAGAGACCCCCCCCCCCCCACCAGGCTTCCTCAGACCTGCTCCAGGCTGTCCTCCCCTCACCTCCCACCCCCAACCATGGGTCCAAATGCCCCACTCCCATCCCCTGTCCCTCCTGGGGCTGAGGCAGGTCTGATGGAAGGGATAAGGCATGCTACGGGCCTGTAGCATTTGCAACTCTCCCTGGGCAGCCCCACCCACCTCAGGGTGTGCCCCCAGCCCATATTTCTTCTAGACTAGTTGAGAGGGACCTTAGAGATCATCTTGTGCACCTCACTCCTTGCAGATGAGATTACGGGTTCAGAGAAGGCAGGTGGCTGGCCCGTGGTCACACAGAGTGACAGAGCCAAAGTTCAAACCAGTAGTTCCAGAGCCCACATACTTTGTGCTACAACAGTGGTTGCCAAGCCTGGCTAAGGAGCTGGGGGAGTTTTTATAACACTGCAGATTCCTGGCCATGCTGTCTTCTCTCAGGTCTCCCATTACCAATTTCTCCTCCATATAGGCCAGCGGTTCTCAAAGTTGGGTGTGCATCAGAACCCCCTAGAGGACCTGTTAAAACAGACTGCTGGCCCCCACAGTTTCTGATTCAGTAGGCCCAGGTGGAGGGGGAGGAGAGGAGAATTTAAATTTCAAACATGTTGCCATACGATGCTGACACTGTTGGTGGTCTGGGAACCACACTTGGAGAGACACTGCTCATCTGGGACTTCCAGATTTATCTTCCTAAAATACAGCTCAAATATCACCTTATATCACCAGATAGAAGGCTTTGCAAAAAGCTGTTCTCTACTTACTGCTTACAGAAAAATCTATACAGTAGCCTAACATTGCAGGACCTCCAAAAAACTGACTCCAGGCTAACTTCCCCCACTCTGTTCCCTGTCCTGGACCTGAAACAGTGCTACTCAACATGAGGCCCATCAGCACCACCTGGGAATTTGTTAGTGGTGCAAATTCTCAGGCCCCACCCCAGACCTACTGAATCAGAATCTCTAGGGATGAGGCCCAGGAATCTCATTTTTAAGAAGACGGTTGGCTCTGTAGGCACAGAAAAGTGCGAGAGCCCTACATTGGGACCTGGCTGTTTGCTCCCACCTTTTCCCACCTGTGAGGTGTTGCTAGTGTCAACCCCTCCATGGAATGTCTTTCTCCCATCCCTGGATGTTTAAATCCTACCTCTGCGTCCCAGCTTAAACGCTACCAAAGCCACCAAGCTTATTCCTACACCTGGAAGTAATTTTTCTTTCCCCCTGAATTCCTGGTGGCACTTGATCTGAACTCTGGCCATAGAACTGCATCCAATCCAGCTTGCACTGGAGTGCTTTACAGACATGGCCTCTCTCCTGTGCCAGGAGCGTGAGGTCAGGATGCAGGTGGTAGGCATCTTCGCACTCCCTGTGGAGCTCAGCTCAGTGCCTGGCACGCGGGGGCGGCCAGTAAGCCTGTACCTGAAGGCACGAAGAGGGAAACTCACCACAGCCGTGGAGTCGCTGACTGTGTGTTCGCAGATGAAGGGCGCCTCCGGCACATCCATGACCACAGAGGACTCGGAGGGTGTTGAGGAGGTGTCTGTGTCCAGCTCAGGGTTGTCAAGGTCCAGCAGGCCCCCAGGGACTATTTGGGACTTCGATGGACGGGGGCAGAGAGCCAGGTCCCTCTTGTGTGTGTCGTTGCCCATCGAGGAGAGGCTGAGTTTGTTCAGCTCCCCCTCTAACATCCCTGCAAAGAAGCTGCTGTTGGGCTGGGTCACAGCCAGTTTGATGGGATTCAACAAGGTGGATGAGAGTGGGGAGATGCTGGTGTCGTCAGAGCTGCATTCAGAATCCTCCACTGGCATCGGCTTCCTGAGTGGGAGGGAGACAGGTGAGCCACTGAAGGAGGCCACCCCAGCCCATGCAGCTGGGAAGCTCCCCGAAGGCAGGCCTTGAGCCTGACTCGCCAGTAACCCCAGATGCTTCTGAATAGCTCAGAACATCCTTATCACCCTGCAGCAGTCCATTCAACCCACCAGGGCACTTACTGAAAGATGCAGATTCCTGGTCCCTGCCCCCACCCCCCCGCCCTGCTTTGGGGTGGGACTGGGGAAGCTACTAAAGTATCTTTAATAAGATCTTCAGATGATTCTGAGGCATGTGTTCTGAGGCCCAGAATTTGAGAAACACTGCTAAAATCTTAAGTCCTCCTTCCACAGCAGGGTGCAAATACCCTGGGGAATGCCCAAACCAATCTAGTGGGGTATGGAAAAATATCTAAGTGTCTAAATTAAAAATAATTAAGCTTTACTAATACTTGCTACTGTTGAACAGTAATTACTAATTTCTTTACTTAGATTTTGCAACATTTAACAATATTTATTAATATGTAGCATGTAAAGTTAATAGTACACATAAATATGAATATATTGGGGTAAAAGCTCAAAAATCTTTCTTCCATTCTAATTTTGTTAAATTATGAAATATTTTAGACATACACAAGATATCAAGAATAATATATTAATATATAATAATGTATGGTGATTATAGTTAGTACTACTATATTGTATGTTTGAAAGTTGGTAAGAAAGGGGCACCTGGGTGGCTCAGTCGGTTGAGCATATGACTTCGGCTCAGGTCAGGATCTCGTGAACTGTGAGTTCGAGCCCCGCGTCGGGCTCTGTGCTGACAGCTCAGAGCCTGGAGCCCATTTCAGATTCTGTGTCTCCCTCTCTCTGCCCCTTCCCCACTCATGCTCTGTCTCTGTCTCTCAAAAATGAATAAACATTAAAAAATTTTTTTTAAAACAAAAAGAAGAAGAACGTTGCTAAGAAAGTAGAACTTGAAAGTTCTTATAAGAAATAAGTCTATAACCATGTGTGGTGACAGATGGTAATGAAACTTACTGGGATAATCACTTCATAATACACACACGTATCAAATCATGTACACCTTCTAAAGCCTCAGCAGTACAGTTAAAGCCCCTGACACTTGTGTCCCCCTCCTCAGTCTGCATCCTCCCGCTCAGAGGTAACCAGTACAGCACATTCCAAATTTTGTGTTTATTCTTCATGTGTGTTTCTATAGGTTTGTTACATGTGTACGCTATCCTTACACAAGTTCTGTTATTTTGCATATTTTAAAACTTCATATAAATAAATGGTGTCATATCCATCAGCAGCTTGCTTTTTTCATTCAACATTGGTTTTTTTTAGATTCATTTGTATTGATACATGTAGTTCTGGTTCAGACATTTTAACTGTTGTACATTTTCCATTACATGGAGATTTGTCTTGTTACCAATTCTTTGCTATTACAAAGAAAAACCTTATACATGTTTCCTTAGTTTGTTTTTTTGTTTCTTTGTTTTTTTTTTTTTTTTTTTTTTACTGATGTAGTCCAGAATCCAAAAAGGTTGGGTCTCAAATCTTTTTTTTTTTTCCTTGACTAAAAGGAAGAAATACATACTACCTGGAAACCTGGTATACTCATACATACGTGTAAAACTGAAACACATTTCACGAACCAGTAATTACTCTATGTGTGATGTGCTCTGGAATTTTCTATTCTTCTGTTTCATTTTTATAATCCTGGTCTCTGTCAACTAGAATGAGTTGCTCACCCATTAATGGACCACAACCCACATTTTGAAGAGCAGTGGTACAGCAGGAGCAGTCACTGGGCCTTTGGGGACCAAGTACCCTAACCAAGGTCACAAGGTGAGTTGAAGGCAGAGGTTGAACCAGAACCCAGATCTCCTGGGTCCCATGCCTCACAGCTCCCAGCTGCCTCTGGTGCATTCTGGCTCCTCTCCTCTGCTTCTTACCCCATTTCCCCAGCTGCTCCGGACAGATCCAGCAATCAATACACATGCCCGGATCCCTCACTCCAGGCCAACCACTGGCTTCATGGCTGATGGATATGCCAACTTTTCCTTGAGTTCCAACCCCAAAGACTACCTCCTGAGAAATCCTGATCCGTCCAAACCTTCTATGCTAGCGAACATTTGCCATAGGTGACTCCCCCATCAAGGTCCTTTGTAGGCTGGAGTCTTGTATTTAGGTCACTTATACTTAAGATTGTCCTAATGAGTCTCTATTTATCTATAAGATTTAAAGCAATTTTTTAAGCTAATCTCTACACCCAACACAGGGATCGAACCCACAACCACAAGATCGAGAGTCACATGCTCTACCGACTGAGCCAGCCAGGCACCCCAAGAATATCTGTTTTAGATTCTCTTATTCAAAAGAGCAGTGCTGAAGTGGGCACAGAAAGTAGTTAAGTATTGAGCTATATGCTGGACAAAAATTTTTTATGCTCTTCATGACAGCCCTGCTGGATGGGTGTTAGCCCCATTTTGCAAATGAGGGACTGAAGGTCCCTGATCTTAATTAGTTTGTCTACAGTCATGTATCTTAAGTGATAGAACTTGGATTTGAACTTGGGCTCCTAGCCCAAGATTTTCCTGTCATATCACATGACGTTTCCTACAAGTATCTGTCACTTTAGCCACACCTGCTTACTTATAGGTCCCTTAGGGACTGGACGTCATATCCCTTTCATGTAATCAAGACTAGCTACACAGTTCATGGGGCCACTTCTTCAAAATTATTAAGAATTTCTAGACAGTGACAGCCCTGTCTGGTTCCTCAAGGTGTCCTGTCATAGCACAGATTGGGCTTATTATTCTTGATTCTTGCCGAACATCTCCAAACACACACACACACACACACACACACACACAAACACACACACACACACCAGAATGAGCGCTCCTTGAAGGCAGGGGCTGTGTTTTTCAACTCTGCATTCCTAGAACTTGACATTAGGCCAGACACCTTAGAGATGCTCAGAGAATTTTGTGGAACAAACTAAAGAGAACCTACAATCACTGAGGAAGAACAATAAACTTCAGGCTGACAGCAGGCAGGCTACTGGGGGGACATAATCAGGCAGGCAAAGGCACCAAAAGGGGGGACTGAGGAAGAGGAGCCATGGGGAATGGAATGGACTAGGGGTGTCTGTATGGGGGTGTGGGAGTGGGGAGGACCACAGCTAGACAAAGCAGGATGAGAAGTACCGTCAACAAAACTCTAATCCTCGAAGGCCTTTTGGAGCAGGAGGCCTCCAAGCCTCCAAGAACTGATTTGGGGTCAGACATCCAAAGTGCAACCTGTACACATGCTGTGCTCTTCCTGGGGAGTTCAGGGACCAAGCTGTGACAGGTCAAGGAAGCAGGATTGCTTTTCCGAGACCCTCTCCTTGCCCCTCAGTTCCGGCCTTAGAAAGAAGGAAAGGACCAGACTTGTGTCTTACGGTAGATTGATGGTATCTTCCTCCAAGAAGTTAAACAAACTGCCTCTTGTGGAAAGTGGGAGTCCTTTGGTAGTGACGGTCCTGTTCATAGACTTGGGGTTTGGAAAAGGCTTCGACATTTGATCGAGTGCATTCAGAACATTGAGGTTTTCCTTCTTCAGCATGGCCTCCCCCCCATCTCCCACTTTACACAGTGCCTTTGATGCCATCTTGTCTGTTTTGGGACCGCAGCCGTCACCACACAGCTGACAGGAAGCAGAGAGAAACTGGGGGCAGTGGACCCACCCTTAGTTTGCGTGGGCTGGGGGTGCAATGAGCTGACTTCATAATCACGGCAGAGTGTAACAATTAGGGGCCAGCCTCCCCCTTGATCGGAGGCTGCTGCCGCCCAGGGCCAGTGTTAGGAGTGGGGTACAAGGGACAGGCTACATCATCCCTTGGGCCCCTTCCAGTTCTAATGCTCTGTGGTTACAGCAACCCTGTCCTTCTCTGAAGATCTCAAAATGCTTACCACCTGTTCCCTTTGGAGCTGCTCTGGGAAGGAGGAGCAGGTGGTAAGAGAAAGGCTCCTGGGGGCAGGTGGGAGTCGGCAGGGGCCCTGGGAGACAGGCAGCATTGAAATGGGTCTCTGGGAGGGGGGAGTTTGTCTCCAGAATGCTGAGGTTCTATATCCAGAAATCCTGGGCAGCAAACCCCAACTATGTCAGTAGGCACAGGGGAAGTCCAGATGGCTCATGGGGTTCACAGCCCACATACAGCCAGGTTTTGCTGCTAGAACTCTAAATGTGCCACATCCTCACCCCGAGCGTCTCTGTGTGTTGAGTGACAACGGTGGATGCTGCACAGGGATACAAATATGGGCCAGACATGTTTCTGTTCTCAAGGAAACCACCTTACCGTAGGAAAACCAACACATAACTCCGGGAGTGGTTAGAGTGGCTTTGCACTCACATGTGGATTTGTCCACTCTAAGTCCCGCTCTGCACCTACAGGTTGTGTAAACCTCTGGCAAGTGACTTCACCTCGCTGAGCCTCAGTTTCCTCCTCTGGGAGATGGGGATAAAAACAGCAGCCGCCTTATTGGATTGTGAGGAGTTGTAAAGTTGTTTTATGTTTCCCAGAGGACGAGGCAAAGCAAAGGACATTTAAAAACGCCAAATCATATCTTCTGTGTTCCAAATCATCAGGGTTTTTGTTGTTAATTCATCCCCCAAAAGAGAAAGTGTTGTTTCAAAAATAGAGCCGCAGATGCCCTCTCTGCTGCTTCTGAGCACCTACCATAGAAATCTGTAATTACCCGGTATCTTGGACTCCTCTTCACTGTCCTCCCCACTAACACGTAGGTGCCTGAGGGTAGGGATGGTCCGTCGGGTCGAACTCCACGGCCCAGCGTTTAGAACAGAAGCCGACGCCCGGGGGCGCGCAGCACGACCCGCGCGCGCGCCCCCGGAGGCGGGTGGAGGCGTGTGCGGACGCGGGGCGTGGCGGGCGGAGAGCTGGTCCAGTCGGCCGCGCGCGGCGGGCGCCGGGGAGCACGGGGGTGGAGCGTCGTGGGGTGGGGGACTGGGGACTGGGGGCCGGCTCCCGCCCCAACCGCCCTGTCGCCGCGCGGCCAGCAGATGGCGCTGCAAGGCCACGTCCTGGCGCCTGGAAGGCGGAAGCGCGGCGTGGCGCGAGCAGCTGGGCTGAGGCGCGGAGACCCGGCGGGGCGCGCCCCCTCCGCGCTGCCGCCTTGCGCCCCTTCTCGAGCAGGGTGCCGCCGGGTGAAGGGAGAGGGCCCCGCGGAGGCCCGCGGGACGACCAGCCCCGAGCCTGGCGTTACCCGGACCGACCCCCAGGGAACATGGGCGTTCTCAGGGCCGGGCTGTGCCCGGGCCTCACCCAGGACACGGTCCAGCTTCTGAGGAGCCGCGGGATCAAGACAGGTGACCGCGTGAGCACCACCCAGCTGGGCACAGCGCCGACTAGGCGTACCCGGGAGGGGTCCTCCCCGCACCCCCGTGCTCTGCCCCGCACCGCTCTGCAGAGCCTCGGGAAGGCGGGAGTGGGGCCAACCGAGCCCCTGGGGAGGGCAGAACCCCTACTGGGTGCCAGGCGCCCCGCCAGGCCCCACGGCTCTGTGCCGTCACGTAGGCCGCCTGGGACTGCCTGCCCCGGGGTAGAACCGTCACCTCGCTTTACAGAAGAGGAAAAGCCACGTGTGGGAAGCCCGGCGCCTCCCTTCCTGCCAATCAACCACGTGTGCTTTGTTTTCAGTGGTGGACCTGGTTTCTGCAGACCTGGAGGATGTAGCCCAGAAGTGTGGCTTGTCTTACAAGGTGAGCTATCTCCACGCTACAAACTTGGGTGTCTCTAAATGCTCAACCCTGAGTCAAAGGAACAAAGGGCTCCCAGAGATTGATAACTGGGATGGCAGCAGCGTATGAGACCCTGGGATGCCCCCTCCCTTGGCGGGTCATTGCTGTGTGCTCCGGGCTGCTTTGGGTTGAAGCGATCCAGGCCCCATCTTGAGTTGCCCCCGCCCCTTTCGTAGGCCCTGGTTGCCCTGAGAAGGGTGCTGCTGGCTCAGTTCTCAGCTTTCCCCTTCAATGGCGCTGATCTGTACGAGGAACTAAAGACCTCCACAGCCATCCTGTCCACTGGCATCGGAAGGTTTGTACTTGGGGAAGAAGGTGAGAGGCTGGAGGACCGGGCTGCCTCCAGTACCGCCTTTCACTCTTGAATCTAGAGAGAGCAGGGTTTTTCAAGCTGTGATGAGGGCAGCATGGGCAGATGGCCAGGACTTCTGAGTTGTCTTACCTTATGACAGGGTTTCTTCGCACTTCTAACATTTTGGGATTTGTAATTATTTGCCCCGGGGCAGGGGGTGGGAGGGTGTCTGTCCTGTGCATTATAGGATTTTGGGCAGCATCTCTGGACTCTATTCAATAGATAACAGTGGTACTTCCCTTCTCCCTATGTTGTGACAATCAAAAATGTCTCCAGATGTTGCCAAATGACCCCTGTGGGGGCACAATTGCTTCTGGTTGAGAACCACTATCCTATCACACAAAATGTCAGTATTTCATTATTATTCAGCAGATCAAAGCAGTTCTTCTCTGGCCCTGCTTCCCATTTCACTGAAGGACAGGGCAAGGAGCACATGAGTAGCTCAGTAGGTTGAGCGTCTGACTTCGGCTCAGGTCATGATCTCACTATCTGTGAGTTCAAGCCCCACATCAGGATTTCTGCTGTAACTGCAGAGCCTGCTTCAGATCCTCTGTCCCCCTCTCTCTCTCTGCCCCCTCTCTCACTTGTGCTCTGTCTCTCAAAGATGAATAAAACAAAAAGGATAGGTCGAGAGAACATGGCAAGACTGACACTCATTGAGTGCCTCCTGCGTGCCAGCCACTGACATTAGGTTATGTAATCTCTTCAGTGACCTTGTGAGTTAGTGATGATTAAGCAAGCTTGAGTTTAGCCCTAGAGATTGAGGGGCGTGGAGTGGTGGGAAAAGCCCTGAGATCCTTGATTGGAGCCAGGTGTGTGCCCCATACCCTGCAGCAAGAGGGGCCAAGGGAGCTTCCGTGGAGGAGTAGTTATATTCTGCTGCGTGGTCTTGGAAGGGAAAGAGTTGGAAGACCACAGCCAGTTTCTGGCCGAGGGAGTCTGACCTCTTTCTTGGCCTGTTTGTGCAGAATTTGATGAGGAACTCTGCCACCAGAAAGGTCTCTGGATTGGTTTGGCCCTTGCTGTTTCCCTAACACGTTCTCTTGGCAAGATTCATACAGCATGGTGCTTGTTCCTCCTGGTTGGCGGTCCAAGTCTCTTACCCCTCAAGCACCGACTGCATGCCTACTAGGTGCCAGATACATGCGGATTATAGGTGTCCCAGTATGGCACGGCTCCTGCACTTAATGAATGTGTGGTGTAGTGGGTAGATAGGAGAGCAGGTGAACAGAAGAGAGGTGTACGCATGTGTGTATGTGTGAGGCAGCATAAGGAGGGAGCGATTCACCGGAAGCAGACCTGGCCTTTGGGCTTAGAGAGCTTAGAAAAGCAACATGGGCAGAGGAAGTGTTTAGGGAGAGGTCAAGTCATAAATGGTCAGGACTGTGGCTGCAGGGGGGTGTTGTAAAGGAAATCAGAGGGGAACCTGGGTGGCTCAGTTGGTTAAGCGTCTGACTTCGGCTCAGGTCATGATCTCGCCGTCTGTGAGTTCAAGCCCTCTGTGTTGACAGCCCTGAGCCTGCTTCGGATTCTGTGTCTCCTTCTCTCTCTGCCTCTTCCCCACTTGTGCTCTGTCTCTCTATATTAAAAATAAATAAATGTAAAAAAAAAATTTTTTTTTAAAAGAAAAGGAAATCAGAGTGGTTCTGGAAAGTTCTGAGGCGGAGGCAGGCTGTGGGCATTGAGGAACGTATGGGCCTTCTCTGAGTGCCTACCAAGAACCCGGCACCATGCTAGCACTCCACAGTACATTATTTCCTTTGTTCTCCACGACCACCAATGGACACATCACAGGTAAAACAACCATTGGCTAGATGAAGAGACCGGAACTCCGGTTAAGTGACGTGGGCAAGTTCGCACAACTAATAAGTGGCAGACCAGGCCCTTGAGGCCATACCTGTCACACTTCTGACTTGGAATGCTCTGTCCTGTTGCCTGCCTCCAGGAGGGAGGCCGTGATGTGAAAGTGAGCTGGGGGCACGGAGGCAGAGGTGTGCAGGGTGGACCGGACTAGGGAGGCTCGCAGGAGAGAGGCCAAGACCGAGATAGTAGCGGTGGAGTGCGTGAGTCCCATCGAGAGCAGGTGACAGCAGGAGACTCATTGAAAAGATGCGCAACAGACCTTGCTACCTGGTGGGATGTAGCTGTGAGGAATCAATCAGATGATATGCTGGGTTTCTGCCCTCCTCACAACGTTCTCTGGACAGTTAACGGATGAATGTAACTTTTAAAAGGGAGGTGGGGAGTTCTGTTGTCACGCTGAGGAAATGCTTCATTAACCCAAATTAAATGAGTTTCTTTGTTGTAGGCCATCTCAGAGCCTGATGTGCAATGTCAGTCTTTACAAGGACAATAGAGAGTGAAGTGGACCTTGTAAGAAGCTGTATTGACTGGGGGAGACAGGTGATTCCCTGAAGGCTGGTCTCTCTTATCTCTGTATCTCCAAGGCTGGAGCTAGGTCTCTCTGTGTCTCTGTATCTCCCTCGTTTTAGAGTAAGACCTTCAGGAAATAGTGAGGTACTTAGATCATGTTGGAATGAACGGCCGGAAAAGAAAAGACTAAAAGCCAATCCCAAGGGAAAGGGGGAGGCTAACTCCCAGAAATCACTCGGATTCAAAGCAAGTCGTAAGAGCAGGGTGTGCTTCTGCTGCACCAGGCAGGCGGGGCGAGGTGTCTCTCTCTGACGTCACATGCCCCAAGTTAGAAGTGCTCGGTAGGAGAGTCCTGTGGGCAGTAGGAGGCATGAAATGAAAACACAGGAACACAGCTAAGAAGTCAGCGGAGAGGGGGATTTGAGAATTCCTTATGCAGCGTGGTCCTCCTGGCCAAGAATGAGGTTGATTCTTGTCTGGAGAGTCAGTACCAGTGGTTTAGCCCAGGCTACACGTTAGAATCAAATGGGAGGTTAAGAAAAATTCTGACTTAATTACTCTAGGTCAGTGGGTCCCACACATGTCTGGGCATTAGAATCACTTGGGGAATCTTTAAACATTCCAAAGCCCATGCCTCCTGCAGGCCAATTAAATCACATTCTCTGGGGATGGGACACAGGCATCAGTAGGTTTTGTTTTTTTTCTTTTTAACACTTTTTGTTTTTTAATGTCTATTTATTTTTGAGAGAGAGACACGGAGCACGAGCGGGGGAGGGGGAGAGGGAGAGGGAGACATAGAATAGGAAGCAGGCTCCAGGCTCCGCGCTGTCAGCACAGAGCCCGACTTGAGGCTCGAACTCCTAAACTGCGAGATCATGACCCGAGCTGAAATCAGATGCTCAACCAACTGAGCCCCAGGCATCAGTCGTTTTTGAAGTTCCCAGTTGATTCCACTGTGCGGACAAGTCTGGGAACTGCTGACAGAGGCCTCTTTTTCAAAACTCCTCTGGAGACTTTAATATGCAGGCAGGATTGAGAATCACTAGTCTAGCCTAGTGGTTTTCAAACATGCGCACGCATCCAGATCACCTAGAGGCCTTGTTGAAATCAGATACAGTCTCCAGTTTCTGATGCAGCGGATGTGGGGTGGGGCCTGAGAATTTGCATTACACACCAGTTCCCGGTGACCCTGTTGCTGCTGGTTTGGGGACCATACCAGGAGAATCGCTGCCATGATGGAGCTAGGGATTGTCTGGTCCCAGCGGGAGAAGCCACAGGCTACTGGAGTGGTGATAAGAGCGTTTTGACTGGCAGGGACGTGTGCCTATAATCATGGAGTCCTTGGAATCGAAATAGATGGGGTATTTACTGAGGTGATGCTTGGTGTACACAGGAGGGTCAGGGGAGGTCTTCCAGAACCTTTACAGAGTACTGGGGCCTGGGAAGGGGTTTGCAGGGCTGGGAAAGGGATGCATGAGGTCAGGACATGGAGCCATTAGTATGGGCTGTGGTGTAGATAGAGAAGCTTCAGCCCACAGGTTGGGCAGGGAGTGGAAACCTGTTTCATCGTGGTTCAAGGACAGGATGTGGATTAGGAATTGTCTGTGTCTTGAGTTTATCCCAAGGCTTCTGCAGCCAGGGTTTTGGCAATATAGGAACTAATTGGTACTTTTCTATCACTTGTTTCTCTGGGAACATTCATTGTGCATCTCCTGTGTTTCTGGCACTATGCCAATGTCGGAGCCTAGTCCTTGCCGGTGGGTGCTCTGGGCCAAATGGGGAAGACAGACAAAAACAAGCACATAGAAAATAATTACCAGCTCCTAGAACTGAGTGAATTCAGCAAGGCCTCAGGATACAAGATCAGCACATAAAAATCAATTGCATTTCTGTATACTGAAAATGAACATGTGGAATTGGAAAATTAAAACATAATACCATTTACAGTTGCCCCAAAGAAAATGAAATACTTGGGTCTAAATCTAACAAAGCAGGTATGGGAGCTGTATGCTGACAATTCAAACTTGCTGATGAAAGAAATGAAAGATGACCCAAATAAATAGAGAGACCCACTATATTCGTGGATTAGCAGAGTAAACACGGCAATTCTCCACAAACTGCCCTAAAAACTTCATGCAGTTCTTACCAAAGTCCCCGCGGATTTTTTTTGATGGTAGAGATAAGGCTTATTCTAACAATTAAACAGAAAAGCTAATGATGTAGGATCACTAAAACAATTTTAAAAAAGGATAAAGTTGGAGGAATCAGTCTGCCACATGCTAAGGCTTACTATAAAGCAGTAATCAAGACTGGTGTGGTATTGGCCACGCAAAAGACACAGATCAGTGGAGTGGCGTAGAGAACCTAGCAGTACACTCACAGATATGGCCAACTGATTGTTGACAAAGGTCCAAAAACACTTCAGTGGAGGAAGGATATAATCTTTCAACAATGGTGCTGGAGCTGGTGGGCATCATGGGGTAATAAGTATCCCTAAACCCCTCATCTCACACAAAAGTTGAAAATGGATCATGGACTTAAATGTACAACTGTCAAGCTTTTATCTGTATTTTTATTTTTCAAGATGTTATTTAAAGTAATCTCCGCACTCTACGTGGGACTCAAACTCACAACCCCTAGATCAAGAGTTGCACCCTCCGACTGAGCCAGCCAGGTGCCCTAAGACTGTCAAGGTTTTAGAACAAAATATAGAAAATCTCTGGAACTAGGGCTAGGCAAATGGTTCTTGGATGTGACACCAAACGTGTGATCAATTAAAAAAAGATAAAATTTTTAATAAAAAAAATAAAAATAAAAACTAGTCAAAATTTAAAACTTCTGCCCTGCAAAAGAGGACAAAAAGACAAGCTATAGACTGGGCACAGTATTTGCAAGCCACATATTCAACAAAGGACTTGCATCTAGAATATATAAAGAATTCTTAAAACTCAATGGTGAGGGGCACCTGGGTATCTCAATCGGTTGAGCATCTGACTCTTGATTTCAGCTCAGGTCATGATCTCTCACGGTTCATGAGTTCAAGCCCCATGTCGAGCCCCACTTCAGTCTCTGCACAGAGCCTGCTTGGGATTTTCTCTCTGTCTCTCTTTCTGTCTGTCTGTCTGTCTGTCTCTCTCTCTCTCTCTCTCTCTGTCTCTGTCTCTCTGTGCCCCTCTCCCACGTGTGCACACAAGTTTTCTCTCTCCCAAAATAAATAAATAAACTTAAAAAAACAAAACTCAATGGTGAAACAATCCAGTTAGCAAATGGGCAAAAGACATGAACAGATATTTCACCAAGCAGGACATACAGGTGGCAAATAATCACATGAAAAGATGTCAAACATTATTAGTTATTAAGGAAATGCAAATTAAAACCACAATGAGGGGCACCTGGGTGGTTCAGTCAGTTAAGCGTTTGGCTCTTGATTTTGGCTCAGGTCATGATCTCACAATTCGTGAGTCCAAGCCCTGTGCTGGGCTCTGAACTGACAGTACGGAGCCTGCTTGGGGTTCTGTCTCCCTTTCTGTCTGCCCCTCCCCCACTCATGATCCCTCTCCCTCCCTCCCTCCCTCCCTCCCTCTCTCTCTCTCTCTCTCTCTCTCTCTCTCTCCCTTCTCTCTCTCTCAAAAATAAATAAATAAGCATTAAAAAAATAAACAACAAAACAAAACCACAGTGAGATATTACTGCACACCTACCAGAATGGCTACCATAAAAAGTAGTGATAGCAGCACCTGGGTGGCTCAGTCAGTTAAGTGTCCCAACTTCAGCTCAGGGTTAATGGGTTTGAGCCCTGCATCGGGCTCTGTGCTGGCAGCTCAGAGCCTGGAGCCTGCTTTGGATTCTGTGTCTCCCTGTCTCTCTGCCCCTCCCCTGTTCATGCTCTGTCTGTCTCTCTCAAAAATAAGCAAACATTTAAAAAGCAGTGATAAATACCAAATGCTGGTAAGGATATAGAGAGACTGGATTACTCATACATTCTTAGTGGGATAGTAAAATGGCATAGCCACTCTGGAAAATCGTTTAATAGTTTCTTATAAAATTAATATATGCTTACCATACAACCCAGAAGTTGTATTCTTTTTTTTTTTTTTTTTTACATTTTATTTTTAAGTAATCTTTATACCCAACGTGGGGCTCGAACTTACAACCCCAAGATCAAGAGTTGCATGCTCTACTGAGTCAGCCAAGCACCCCCTAGGAGTTCTATTCTTACACATTTATTCCAGAGAAATAAAAACAGGTTTACACAAAAACCTGTACACAAATGTTCATAGCAGTTTGATTCATAATTGCCCCAAAGTGGAAACAGCTAGAACAGACTTCAATGGGTGGGTGGTTAAACACACTTGGTACATCCTTACCATGGGCTCCTTCTCAGCAATGAAAAGAAACAGCTATGGATACAACAACTTGGATGGATCTCAAGGGAATGATGCTGAGCAAAAGAAACCAGCCACAATGGCTGCATACAGTGTGATTCTATGTCCATAACATTCTTGAAACAACATGATAGAGATAAAGAACAGATTGGTGGTTTCCAGGGGTTAGGGGAGTAGGGGTTGAATGGAGGGGTGTGGCTATAAAAGGGTGGCTATAAAGGGAGCCTTATAGTGATGGAAACATTCTGTATCTTGATTGTGGTGGTTGCATAAACCACGTGTGATACGATTCCATAGAACTGTACGCGCACACACATAACACTGGGGATATCTGGATAAGCTCTGCAGATTGCACTAGGGTCACCTGGCGATGTTGTACTGTGGTACAGTGTGTCTTACAGTGCAGGGGGCTGCCGTTAGGGACAGTGAGGCGAAGGGTACATGCAACACCCCTGTACGATTTTTTTTGTGCAACTTCCTAATGAATCTATAATTATTTCAGAGTTTAAAGGAAACCCACAAGGGACTGAGATTCAGATCAGGAAGGAGGACCTTTTGATGGGGCGGCGGAGACCTCTGTGGGGAGTGATCTTTAGGCTGAGGGTGAACAGATGAGGAGGGCCCCAAGCAGGATCTTGTAGCCGTGCCCTCTTTCCCCAGAGATGTTCAGATCGTTGGGCAGAACCAGTGCTGGGAAGGAATGTCTTCCTTTTCTTCTTGGTTCCTACTCCCCTCTGTTCCCTCCAGTCCCCTGGGTTGATTCTCTTCCTTCCTCCTCTTCTTTCATCAGCCTGGACAAACTGCTTGATGCTGGTCTCTACACTGGAGAAGTGACTGAAATTGTAGGAGGCCCAGGTAGCGGCAAAACCCAGGTACATGTGCGGCCAGCAGCCAGGAGGACAGGGGGAGGTGGGTTCATAGCTCCATATTCCTGAGGGAGTTTCTGCCAATGTGCTTGTGACTCAGAACTTGGAAGAGAGAGGATGGGTGATGAGGAGTGGGGCTTGAACTTGGCTTGATCATGTCACTGGGATTTGCACAGGATTTGGTGGGGAGTTCTCATTTTGGGGGCTCAAGTTCTCCCAATGCCTTGTCTTTTCAGGTATGTCTTTGTGTGGCTGCAAATGTGGCCTATGGCTTGCAGCAGAATGTTGTATACGTTGATTCCAATGGAGGACTGACAGCCTCCCGCCTCCTCCAGCTGCTTCAGGCTAGAACCCCAGATGAGGAGGAGCAGGTAAAGGGTAGGAGGGTTGAGTTCCTTTGAGGTTCTGACACAGAAAGACCCAAGTATCCCTTATACTGCAAGAATTATGGCCATTTGGATTAATAGTCATTTCTATTAATACTTCCTGTACTCTTCAAGCTTCCCCTGTTATGACATTATCCTAGCTGGGATGCTACCGCACTGATCTCCCAGGTAATCCAACCCCTTGCTCACCCTAAGTCATGGCTGGCAAACACCCAGCATCTGTGTTTCCTTCCCATTGCTTGCTCTCAGCAGACGTTCCTAACCAGACCTGCCAGTCGTACTTCCCTGACTGCACTCTGACTTGGCTTTGTAGGTCAGCACCCGGCAACCACCAGTGTGAGAACTGGCCCAGTAGACAAAGCCCATCTGCCATCTTGGACTTGAGTCCTTATGTCTAGATGCGTCTGCTCAGGTTTAAAATCCCTCTTTAACTTGCTTGATCCCCTGCTCCCTCTTATTGAAAGCCCCTCCTTCTCTTTCCCACCTCTTTAGGCAGGAGCTCTCCAGAGGATCCAGGTGGTTCGTGCATTTGACATCTTCCAGATGTTGGACGTATTGCAGGACCTCCGAGGCGCTATGTCCCAGCAGGTGAGCCTGCTGTTCTGTCCCTTCCTGCTTCACCCAACTTGCCGGGGCAATCTGTATGTGGGCAGGTGCCCTACGACAGACTGTTTGGAAATGCAGATGTGCAATCTGGTGACTCCAGCTGTGCATGCCACTTCCAGGATGGGACTCCTGAGTGCTAAATCCATTCCTGAGTACCTCATTGTTTACATGCCCATCTTTCCCGCTGAACAGTAAGACCCTTGAGTGCAAGGATCCTGTCATACTCATTTCTGCATTCATTCCCCCACAGGATCAGCTAGGATTACTTTCAGCTGCAAGTGATAGAGTCTGCCTGACAGACACATGAACCTTGAGGACATTTAATTATCTCACATGAGTCTGGAGGTTGGCTGGTCCACAGTATCAGGGCTCTAGGTTGGTGTGTCTGATTCTCTTGCTCTTTCCCCTCATGATTGCAAAGTGGCTGCTATAGCTCTAAGCCTTATGTCTTCACACATCAACCCCGGTGTTCAGGGAAGTAATAGATGGCCCCTTTTCTGCACTTCTCTCCTTTGATCAGGAAAGAAAAATCTGTCTTCAGAAGCCACTAGTAGACTTTGCTTTACATCTAGTTGGGCAAAACAGAGTTTTATGTGTATCTCAGACTAGGAGTTGGGCCCACTTTCCATGATGTCAGGAGATTTCTGCCCAGTACCTGAAAACCTTCAGAATCCTGTTAACAAGGAAGAGGAGTTTAGAATGGCATTTGGGTTGGTACTGCACTATACTTGCCTAGGTACTTAGGATTTGGTGCACTGATTTATGAGCTACTAGATTTAGAAAGACATCTTAGAATAGCTCAATTCATTAAAAAAAGAAAGAAAAGAATAGCTCAATTCATGTTAAACTCTGATCCCAAAGCATAACATGTGCATGTAAAGTAAATCATTTTTACAAACTTTAGAATGTACTGAACAGATACTTGCCATAGGAGCCATCACTGATTATGACCCATGTGTGTTGAGACATGAAGTCAAGTAACCTTGATCTAATCCAACCCTCTATTTCTAGAGATGAGAGTGAGGGCCAGAGAAGTTTAGTAAGTTATTTATAGTCACCACATAATAAGAACTAAGTGAATAACCCAAATCTCTCAACTCCCAAGTCAAATGACTGTATTTTTTACTGGAAGACCGTTATGATAGTATATATCCTATTATTGTATAACAAATTACATAAATTTAATGACTTAAAACAACACATGTTTACTACCTCACAATTTCTATGGGTCAGGAGTCTGGCACAGTTAGCTGGGGCCTTTGCTTAGGATCTCAGTAGTCTGTAATCAAGATAGCAGCTGGGCTGTGTTCTTATCTGGAGGCTCAACTGGGGGAGAATCCACTTATAAGTTCACTCAGGTTGTTGTCAGAATTCATTTCCTAGTGGGGTCCAGTTTCTTGCTGGCACACTGCCCCCTGTTGTCTGCCATGTGGCCCTTTCCATAGCAGTTCACAGCATGACCAATTGCTTCGTCAAGACAGCACAAGAATGAGAGCAACACACAGTCTCATATAACATAATGTAATCTTGGGAGTGATGTCTCATTACCTTTGCTGTATAACGTAGCCTAGACAAGAGAGTAACATTCCAACACCTTTGACACCGTATTAGTCAGAAGCAAGCCATAAGACTCACCTGTAGTTGGGGGGAGGGGATTATATGAGAGCTTGTACACCTGGAGGTGGGGGTCAAGGGGCTGCTTTAGGTTCTGTCTGCCATGGATGACCTGATAACTCCATAGTTGCCAGCAGTGAAAGGCTGGCTGTCCCCATTTTAGCCAGAGATTTCAACCTGCTCTCCCAGAGTAAGGAAGAGTTAAGCTGATTTCAGCTTTAGCTTCTCTTTTGCTGTCTTCTCTTAGACAAGCTGATGGCCGAGAGTCAGAAACTGGAAGATGAACGAAGACATGCAAAAGACAGGCCAGATAATGCTGAATATCCAAGATCTGGTCAGCATGAAGTGAGAAAGAAAGCTGTAGAAACAGAATCAGCAAATGACTTGTATATAAGGAGTAAGGGAGGTTAGGTCCAAGATGCTAATGCTTGTGTAAAGACAAAAGTTTATGGTTTTAACAGATGGCTGTCTATATAGTCTAGATTTAGAACCACTTCAGATGCATAAGATGAGGCCCTAGAGGCATGATGATCTGGAAAGAGTGAAGTAAAGAGAAGGCTAACCCTTCAGCACAGGGAGTTAGGAATTTGGGGAGTAGGAAGGAGAGGGAGAAGAGGGACCTGAAAAGATGGTGGAGGGCTGGCCATCAGGAGAAAAATGGCTGCTAAGAAAATTCAGGACTGGAGCACCTGGCTGGCTCAGTCAGTAGAGCATGTAACTCTTGATCTCAAGGTTGTGAGTTCAAGCCACACGTTGGGTATAGAGATTACTTAAAAATAAAATCTTAAGGAGTGCCTGGGTGGCTCAGTCGGTTAAGCATCTGACTCCTGGTTTCGGCTCAGGTCGTGATCTCACAGTTCGCGGGACTGAGCCCCACATCAGGGTCTGCACTGACAATGCTGAGCCTGCTTGGGATTCTCTCTCTCCTCTCTCTCTGCCCCTCCCCTGCTCATGCACTCTTTCTCTCTCTCTCAAAATAAGTAAATACACTTAAAAAATATAATAAAATCTTAAGGGGTGCCTGGGTGGGTCAGTCGATTGAGCGTTCAGCTCTTGATTCCGTCTCGGCTTGTGATCCCAGGGTCGTGGGATCGAGCCCTGAGTTGGGCTCCACATGAGCATGGAACTTGCTTAAGATTCTCTCGGGGTACCTGGGTGGCTCAGGCAGTTAAGCACCCTACTCTTGATTTTGGCTTAGGTCATGATCTCACAGTTTGTGAGATCAAACCCTGTGTGGGGCTCCGTGCTGACAGCTGGGAGCCTGCTTGGGATTCTGTCTGTCCCTCTCTCTTTCTGCCTCTCCCCTGTTCGCATGCTTTATCTCAAAAGAAATAAACATTAAAAAAAAGAAAGATTCTCTCTCTTCCCTCCTCTGCTTATCCCCCTCGCACGTGTGTGTATGTGCTCTCTAAAAAATAAGATAAAATAAAATAAAATCCTAAAAAAAGAAAAAGAAAATTCATGGCTAGGGCTATAGAACTTGGAACAGGGATTTCGCAAATATATTTTGAGATATCTGTGATGTCCTTTGATTTAAAACCTCTCTCTCCACCCAAGTCTTCAGTAAAATCTCTCATACCTACATAGGAGGTGGGGTGGGGGACTGAAAGTCCGTGAAACCTGCACAGCTAATATTTGGGGTTGGGGAACTTACTTCTTACCAGTTCCGGATAGAGGAGCAATCTTGTCCTGTAATGGACACCCCCTAGAGACTAACTGGTTCATGGCACCTGCTTCTCCCCAGGTGAGCAGTGCCTCAGCGACTGTGAAGGTGGTGGTTGTGGACTCGGTCACTGCCGTGGTCTCCCCACTTCTGGGAGGTCAGCAGAGGGAAGGTAAGAGGTGTGGCAGAGCCCACAGTCCGGGACATGAGCTTGCCTCCCAGCTCTGAAATCCAGTCCCCATCCAGCCTAGTCCCGGGTGCCCTGCTGCCCTCGCCCTTTGCTTCTCTTCCAGGTTTGGCCTTGATGATGCAGCTGGCTCGAGAGCTGAAGACCCTGGCCCGGGACGTTGGTGTGGCGGTAATGGTGAGGAACTGGGCTTGGCCAGCTTGCTGCTTTTGTGTCTGATCCCAGGGCTTTGCCAAGGGGGCACATGAATTCAATTTCTAATTCAGTTTCTAGGCTGTTTACTTCCCTTAAATGGCAGCCTCTGAAACCCGAAAGCAGCCCTTTAGGAAAGGGTCCTGGCCCAACTTCCCGTGGTCATCGAGCCCTGGATTTTGACGGGATTGGACGTAAATAGCCAAGGGGTCAAGGACAGTCTTGTTTTTCTTTTTACTTTAAGACAGGTTTATTGGGGTATAATTCACACAGAGTAACTCTCTTCTCATTTAAAGTTTGGCTAACAGATACTAATGTATCCAGTCTTGTTACCCTGGCACAATCAAGATCTGGACTATTTTGGTCACCCCAAAAAGGTCACCCAGCCCCAGACAACCACCAATCTGGTTTCTATCTCAATAGTTTTCCCTTTTAAGTCTGCATGCTTCTCATAGGGCAAAATAGTTAAATATAGGAATCAAATTTGCAATAAATCGCCACATCCACAGAAATCATATTAATATTTTTGTATATCTCCATAGGATCTTTTTTCTCTGCATATATACCTATACGTTTAACCAGCTTTCCAACCAAACTGTAACCTTGTTTAAAAAAAAAACTGAGGGCACCTGGGTGGCTCAGTTGGTTAAGCGTCTGACTCTTGATTTTAGCTTAGGTCATGATCGCACAGTTTGTGGGATTGAGCCCCATTTTGGGCTGTGTGCTGACAGTGTGGAGCCTCCTTGGGCTTCTCTTTCTCCCTCTCTCTCTCTGCCTCTCTCTCTCTCTCATAATAAATAAATTTTTTTTTAAAAAACTCGTTCCATTTCCCATGTCTTTAGATGTTTTAAGAATGCCATTTCTAGCAGTTATATATTTTATCTAATACCTAGGTTACAGGGGTCAGCAAAGTTTTCTGTAGAGGGCCAGACAGTAAATAGTTGAGGCTTTATGGCCATATGGTTTGCATCACAACCACTCAACTCTGCCTAGATAGCATGAGAGCAGCCATAGACAATACTTGAGCAAAAGGGCATGGCTATGTTCCAGTCACATTTGATTTTCAATAACAATTTTGGGCCACATTTGGGTACTAGTTTGCCAGCCCAGATCGTATACCATAATGATCTTGGGGCCTATAGGTCATTCCTGGTTTTCCTCTTATTTTAAGGAAGACACCAGTGAACAACACGCTGATACCTAAATCTCTTTGCACATTTCATATTATTTCCTCGAACTCCTGAAAGTATATTCCCTGAGTCAGGGTTGCATGCATTTTCTTTTTTTTTTTTTTTAATGTTTATTTACTTATTTTTGAGAGAAAAGGAGCACACACAAGCAGGGGAGGGGCAGAGAGAGGTAGACACAATCTGAAGCAGGCTCCAAGATCTGTGCTGTCAACACAGCACGACGGGGAGCCCGACGGGGCCATGAGACCATGACCTGAGCTGAAGTCAGACGCTTAACCAACCGAACCACCCAGGCACCCCGAGGGTGCATGCATTTTTAAATGTTTAGATACGGTATTGCCAACTAATTTCCAGGGAGGTATTCTCATTTCTACACCCACCAGCAGTGTTCTTGAGTCCCAGGGCCTCCCTCTCCTGACTTTAGAATGCACGTGATCACCTGCTTGTGCCTCTGGCTCAGGCAGTGGGGACTCGGTGACGAATAAGCCACAGCCCCTGCCACTGGTTGGAGTCTGGTGGGGAGAATCTTATTAAGAGGATGCCGTGAGGCTCAGGTCGCCTACCTATGACTATCCTGGGCAGAGTAGAACGGACTGACCAGATTACGACTTCCCTTTCAAAGCTCCCCCAACCTCCCCACACACAGAGGCACTCCCTGACACAAAAGGCTGGGTGGATGTGGTCTCAGGATGCCTGTCTGCTGGGTCGGGGAAGCCCGCCGCTAGCTTCCCTTCAGCAAAGTGCAGACAACACTGCTTTTCCCAGACACATGCCCCATCACCTTCTGTCCAAGTCCAGCCTGAGGCATTGTGATTTAATGGAAAGAGTTGAGCACAAGTGAGGACCCACGGTTCTTAACGCAAGACCTGCTGTTACTAACTTATGAAGCCTTGGGGAAGTCATTTCTCTGTGCGAGGCCTCAGTTTTCCCACTTGTAGAATGAAGCAGTAGGAACTGATGTCCTCTACACTTGCATTAAGTCTTTGATGTTTTCTTCCCCAGGTGACCAATCACATGACCCGAGACAGGGACAGTGGGAAGCTCAAACCTGCCCTTGGACGCTCCTGGAGCTTTGTACCCAGCACCCGGATTCTCCTGGACATTGAGGAAGGGGCAGGGACGTCAGGCAGTTGGCGCAGGGCCTATCTGACCAAATCTCCCCGTCTGGTGAGCCAGCCCCAGGGGAAAGCCAGGAATCTGGGCCCAGATGTCTTATAGAGATGTCTTGGATGCTGAGACCCTGCAACCAAAATGGCCACCGGCTTGGGCTGCTTCACTCAAAAACTTACCCTTCCCTCCTGTCTTCTCCCAGCCAACAGGTTTCCAGGAGATGGTAGACATTGGAACCTGGGGGACTCCAGAGCAGAGCCCCACGTCACAGGGAGATCAGATGTGACTGTTCTACTGATTGGGAAAGGGAGGGCCATCATGGGCCCCCCAACTGTGTGCACAGTAACACCTGCTGTTCACTGCCACCCAGCGCTTGGGATTCCACTTGAAGCTCTTGGGCTGGACAGAAGAGGCATCTCTGTTTCCTCAGCTTCTCTTTCTGTGGAAACAGAGCTACAGGCGAGAGAGGTGCTGTGGTGGAAGGACCCAGAAATCCATGCCGGTGCCAAGTTTTCTTCCTTGTTTCTATCATGTATGTTTCCAGTGGGAGCTGAGTTCACTCTTGCTTAGGGCATTTCTGAAGAGGCATGCTAGTAACTGAGCAGAACCCTGTGTGTCATCGTTGTGCCTGCACTCCATCCTTACACAGTGACTGAGCCATGAAGCCTCCAGCTTGCCCCCGCTTCTCTCTGTTTTGTTTGTTATTGTTTGGGGGTTTTTGGCCTCTGTTTTTCCATCCGTAAGATGGAGCTCCCCTAGCTTTGTCTCTGAGGTACTAGGTGGAAGTGCCCTTGTAAATGCAAAACCTTTATCTATGTCATGTTCTGAAAAATACAAAGACGAAATTCCCTGAGCCCCAAAGCCACCTAATTTCCCCCCAGAAGGTTGTTTTTCAGTTTCCCCTAGTGAGGTTCCAAAGAACGGTTATTCCTTTTTTCCCTCTTGCTGATTTGGTTTCACACACCTGCATGCATCACCATGACTAGGTGAGATTGTGAACTCCCTGCAGTCCCAGGGATATAATCTAACAGGAAGGGAGGATGTGACCACAGTGAATCCAGCTACTTGTTTATTATGCACGGTGCCTTGCAGGGCCCCTCTACAGTATAGAGTAGCCAAAGGTGCTGAACCATGGCCTTGCCCATAAACAGAGGAGAATTTGCACAGTAAATAGAGCCAGCTGGGAAAATTGATGCTGGCGTAAATAATACATGGCAAATCTAGTCCTTTATGCAGAAATTCATTGCCAGTGGCTCCGAGATGCAATATAATTACCCTTCTCTTCCTGCCAGCTGTACCACAGCCTGGTGCCCTAGTGTATGAAATAACCCCCCTGTCTGTTATTGGCACTGTGGCCATCCATCTGAGGGCTGTAGCCGTGGCTGGGGGGGTGGCAGGGGGTGGTGAGGAGGACACCAGGGAAAGAATAATAAAAGGCAAAGTAGAGAAATGATCAGAATTGTTTACTGACTACATTTTTTAAAGGAAGGTCGCCTTTCTTGGTTAGAGAGCCTGTCATGTAATTAATTAGTTGTGTCTTGGCTGCAGGAAAAGGGGGGTCAGAGTTACGTGGGGAAGCTAGGACATTAAGATGATGAACGTAGCCGAGGCAGAAGCAGGAAGCGTGGAGGACCGGGAACGAGCAGCATGCTGGCTCCGGGGTATCTGCCTGAACAAAGACAGGGTTGGTGAGCCTAAGATGAGGGGGAGCCCGGCACTGCTGCTTGCAGAGAGGACCCTGAGAAAAATTAATGTTCGGTATTCTCACACCATGAGGGGCTGGCGCATTTCTGCAACCATAGCAGGGAAAAATACGTTAAGCTAGGAGTTGCAAATCCCTGCCGCTCCTGACATTTGGGCACTTTGAGCCCACAGAGGTAATTTCTGCACAGCGGTCTCCCCAATCACTCAAGGGTTCTTTTTTTTATGGAACTCAGGAGTCCAGATAGTCACGACCAACCAGAGAGGGAAACTGAGGCCCAAAGAGGAGGAGTGATGGTCCCATGGCAGAACAGGAGCGGGCACCCAGGACCCCAGAGACCTTTGGGTCTCCTTGTTACCTTTAGTTTCCCATCTGCATACTTCTCTTCCCCTGGACAATTCACTGCAACTCAGGGTGCCACAGCCATCACCCAGGTGGCCTCACTGGCCACGGGAAGCTGCCCCATTCACTGCTGCTCCAGATCACCTTGTGACATTCCTGCAGGATCCTGTCCCCCCAACCCCCAAGCTTGCTTCCTCCCTGGATCTTGCTCTCAGACCAGGGCTTCACCTCACCCTGCGTGCTGCCACTGCACACTCCATTCTGGGCAGGCTGCACGGTGCGTTGGCCTAGCAGGCCTCGGGCCGGGCTGGCTCTTCTGCCCAAGTGCCTTTTGCTCCCTTTGCTTATGTGTCTGCTGTGTCAGGTGCACACTCACCCTGACATCCTCCCTTTTTTATGCAGCAAGTATTGTCTAGATAGACATCATAACCCCTCTCTGCCTCTCTTTCTGTTCACTTGTCTGCCCACGAGCTCAAGATCCATTTTAAGAGCCCCCATGTCAATTTTCCTTTTGTTCTCTCTGCGGTCTGGGAGCTCAGTAATGGTTAACTATATGAATGGGTGGGCTCTAATGCATTTTAAAGATGGCAAATGAGGAACACAGGGATGTTTTTCTCTAGATCTAAATAGTCATTGATTCCCCAGAGTAGCTTTTTATATAACTTTCTACGGAGGATTCTTGTATGTCCTGGGTTTGATATTAGAAAAAAATTAATGTTGAGTCCCTACTCCGGGCTGGCACTTGATGACTTTAAGTCAGGCACCTGAGCCCCCAGAGACTCTCAGGCAAAAAAAGGTCCAGGTCTCCTTGAGGCTGCTCTCCACTGCAAGTAACAAAACCTGGCCTAAAGAGGCTTAAACAATAAGGACATTATCTCCAGTTACAAGGAGTCCGAGTTTGGCTTGTTCAGTGGCTCAGTGTGAAGGGGTATAAGGCCTCTTTCATTTCTCCACTCTGCCTTCCTTTTGTGTTGGTTTTGTCTTCAAGCTCATTTTCCTCATTAAATTCTGGATGTGGCCATTCTGAGCATCAATCCAGACATGACAGTATATACAGGCAGGAACCCGGGCCTTGGGTCCTTTTAAGAACCAGGAAAATTCAACTTCCGGCCAGAGCAGATTTACCTCATACCTTAGCACAGAATTGCTTTCTTATAGCCCACACCTAAATCATGGCAAGGGAAATGGGTCTGTGATTGGCTCAGACCAACAAGAAAATAGCCTTAGGGCTGGGGTCAGGCTTCTTTTAAGCACATGCTGTGGCCTTCTGGGAAATGGGGGCACTACTAGAAAGGAGGGAGTTGCATGGAGGAATTAGACATCCAGTGGGCAGCCCCAAGTCCAGAAGGCAAGTTTTTCAAGGCTCTCATGTGCTTAGGCCCTTTGTACACATCTCATTTAGATCTTAGAACAGACACCCTTCTAGCATGGGGAATCATTTCCATTGTACAGACAATAGGAGCCCAGCAAGGCTAAGGACATAAGGCTAATAAGTGATAGCAACAGAATCCAAACTCAGGTCTGTCTCATTCTAAACTCTTCTGTCCATCCTCATGCTGCCTTCAGCTGTGAATATGTAAACGTTTTGATAAAACTCTTTGTTGGGGTGCCTCACTGGCTCAGTCAGAAGGGCATGTAGCTCTTAATCTAGGGGTTGTGAGTTTGAGCCCCATGTTGGGTGTAGAGATTACTTAAATATAAAATCCTAAAAAAAAAAAAAAAAAAAAAAAAAGATTATTTTTCATATTTTGCCCAGAGAGCAGCCAAAGCTACACATCCTGAGCTCTTTTCAGCTTAGTTCACCATAAAAAGCTGGATCAGAGATCTACTTTATTAGCTCTTTCCAATTTCCCCTAGGGAATTTACAAGAGGCTGCATCACTTAGACTCCTTAAGCCTCAGTTTCATCTGTGAAATGGGGAAAATAAGACCTGCTGCTTATAATTGCTTTAGGTTCATATGGTTTACGTAAAGCACTGAAGACTTTTCCAGGCCTATAATGGGACTTAACCTCATATTATTATTATGAGGCTTCTGATGCCTGGGAGATAATTAGTGACAGCTTCCTTCTGTCTGGGCAAGGCCAGCTTCAAGGAAGTATGACCAGTGCAGTTGCACAGAGCCCTGTGCTTATATTCTACTGTTGCCATCCTGAAATTCTTGATACTTTTGGAACAAGCATCCCATATTTCGCACTGTGCCCTGCAAGCTACGTAACCAGGCCTGTCCCCAGCAATGAGTAGAACTCTTGTACTGGCCCTTCCCTTTGGAAAATACCCTACCATTGATTTCTTAGGGAATAATTCCCTTAGAGAGTTACCTACTATAGAAAAATTGGGGTTAACATCTTGTGTCTTATCTTTGTTCCATTCTGGGGTAATCTACATGGCCTCTTTCAGAAAGGAATACTTTATATTTTACATAATTTACTAGGTTCAGAGAAGTTAAGAGGGGGCTGATGAAGTAGAATGATGATTTGGGGTTTTGGATAAGGAAAAGATCCAGGTTCAAAATGCTGCGGGGCTCTTTCTGGCCAAATTACTCAGGCAAGGTAAGGTGTCTGTCTCACTGGTAAAATCTATGTTGCGGGGGAATTATATTTTCCTTATTGGTAAAATTACATTGTCTCAGGGGAATTTAACAGATAATCTATGCAAAATGCCTTCCATAGAGAGTCTGGCACCTAGTAGGTGCTCAATCACCATTAATTCTTTCGGCTCTTGCCAGATGTAACAAAATCAGGGCACTAGAACTTACAAACCATGCTGCTACTAATAAAAGAAATGATATGATTTATTTTTTCACTACTGTTTTGGGAAAGGCATGTGCTTCATAAATATGTATTGGAAAGTACTTAGCAAATGAGTAGAAATAATAAAAATATGTCAAAGTAAACTGCTCCTATAAATATGTCACTTGGTAGACAAATTAGTGTTTTATTACTACTAAATACTATTGCTTGCTGAAAAGGATTTTAGATTACTTGCACAATGGGTACATTATTGAGTGCCTCTGCAGAAGGACACGATAAAGATGAAAAATAGTGATGGTGATAATGCTAAAGGTGGAGAAATGAGGAGTGTGGGTAAATGCAGCTCTGAGACCTCCTTGCTTCAGAGATCTGCACATTATTTAGCAGCATTCCAATGATTTAGCTATAATATGGACCAGAGGGCCCTGGGAAAAAAATGATCTCCATAGGATGTTATGAATCTAGGCTCTAACCCATAGATTGAGCGCACTTCCCTTTGGAACTGAGCATTCGGCCTGTAAACTGAGCTTACAAAAACATCTCTGGGCCTCACCCTGTCCTTGCTCTGAACCTATTAACTTTCTATGACTATAATTAACACTGAGAGAAGGAGAGATCAGGTGGAGAATACCGGGCCTTAATCACAGGTCACAAATCCATTTCAGAATGAAGATGAACAATGTCCTGAGAGGGGAAAATAAGAGACAATAAATGCCTTCACTGGGGGAATTAAAGCCCTGGAGAGAAGCAGAGAGGACAGAATTCCATCAAGGAAAGTTATGAATATAGTCAGGTAGGAAAAAGATGAGCACATTTAATTTAGGGGTAGGAGGCCTCTAGAAGGCTAGTCTTTTCATGAGTTCCTGGGGATGGAAACACCTGGTTTAAAATTTCAACTTAGCCTTTTTCTACCTGTGTGGCTTTGGGTGAATTAATCTTCAGATCCTCGTTAATAACATGGGAATGACAGGACTCAGTTTGCTGGGTTGTGAAGATTGGAAATCATACTTGTGAGAGTCTACGTGTATAAATGATAGCATTTTTACATCACTTCCTTGTGATGCTCCTTATTTTCAAATACAAACTGTTCACAACTGTGGGAGGTTTTGATAGGAACCTAAAAATAGGAGAAAGTATCACTAGACTTGGTCAGAAGAATGATGAGAATGTATATTATTTTCCTAAGGCATTTTCCTAGTCTACACTGGCTAACGATCCCCCATGCAACCCATGTGCTTTATAGTTTGCTAAGCACTTCTCCGTAGTGCTCCGTAATCCTCATACCAACCTACCTCCTAAACCATTCCAATTCTTTCAAGAATGAGGAAGCTGGAGTCCAGAGGTGTTAGTACCTGCTGAATGGTACACAGCCGATGAATAGCCAGGGTGGGCTCCCAAGCACAGGGTCATTTTCCTTTTACTAAGGCCTTCCTCTGAGCAGTTTCCTCACCCTCTTAGGGTAAAACTAACCCTGGGGGTTTAGACTGGGAAATCCTAGAAGAGGGAGGTGCCAGCGAGTGAGTGGGACAAGCATGGGTTTTGATGTCTTACAGATCTGGCTTCTAATAGCTTTCCAGCTACAGAACCTTGACTAAACTAATGAACCCTGATGGGCCCGGGTTGCCTCCATTATGAACCATTACCTGCTTATAGCATTGTTGCGAGGAACAATGAGATAGGAGAGGCGACTCACAACCTCTTACAACGAAACAAGTTCAAAGATGTTAAGGGACTCGTTCAAGGTCACCAGGCTGGACCACCATCTAGCTGAGCCTCAGACCTGGACTCCAGCTCGTCGCACAGTCTGGTGACCAAGGCAACGAGGAGCAGAGGGATGCCCAGATAGGGGCGAATGCAGGCATCCACGGGACTCAGGTTCAGACTCGGCCAGCCCCGCCTCCGGCGGCCTCAGCTCCGCCAGGGGGCGCGCTCGGAGGCTGCGCTCTAGCCCGCCGCGTGCCTCGCCCCTCTCTATGGTGGCTCGGGCGCTGCGGGAGCGGAGGCGCGCTCCCGAGAGGGGGCGGGGCCGCGCCGGGGGCGGGGCCGCGCGAGGGGCGGGAGCGGCCGGGCCGGGCGGCTGGGGATGGGTGGGGGGGCCAACTTCCTGGGGCCGCCCGTGAGGATGTCGCGACCGCCCCCCGGTGCCCCTCAGCCCCGGAGACGCCGCCGCGGCGGAGTCCGAAGCCCCCCTGCCTGAGGCGTCCGCGGCCCGGATCCGGCTCCTCCCCTCCCCTCCCCTCCCAGGTGCGGACCGGGCGGGCGGCCGCGGCAGGTGAGGAGGCGGCGGCGGCGGCGGCGCTGGGATCCGCGGGGCGCCCGGCCTGGGTGGGGTCCTGGGGGAGGCCGGGGTGGGGGCGCTGCTCGGCCTCGGCTCTCGCCGCGCTGTGGTCTGGAAGCGCCTCCTCCGTGCGGGGCGCGGCCTGGGACTCTCCCTGCCTCGCTGGAAGTCTCCGCATCCGGGGCAGCTCGCACCTGTCCCAGTAAAAGTCCCTCCAAAGAAAGCATTTCACCTGTGGGGGCAGTAACAGGAGACGGGTCTTTTCAAATATCCCCAAACGCCTTACATACCGGCAGGTTCAATTGGCTTGTGGGGGGAAAGATGCCGCCTTACGGCAGAGGAAACTGAGTCAGGGACGCGGCGGCCTGGTGCCCCCTTAAAGGAGCTGGCTTGTCCCTGCTTCCTAGCGGAGGAGCCTTTCGGGCCTCTCGGAAGGAGGCGGCTGGAGTTTGGAGGCTTAGTGGAGAAGTTTGGGAAAGTGCTCCCCCCACCCCCTCCCGCTTTAGGGATTTGTCCTCTGTTCGTGTGAGGTGGTGTGTGAGGTCGTCAGTGGCCAAGACGGAGAGGGAAGTGGGGCCTCTCTGCAGCCGGCAGCCCCTGAGACATTTGCCCAGGCGTAGGGAAGTATGGCTAGACCAGGGGAGTCAGAGCATGGCAGGCATCTGTCTGCTCAGAGCCTGATTTCGGGCCGGTAGAAGATACAAACAACAGCATATTTTCTCCTTTTTGTTGGCCTGTCATTTATTCTAGTGGGAAAAAACTGCTTGTGTAATCAAGGAAGGGTGTATCAAGCTCCTCCCAGTCTACCGCAGGGAGGAATTACGGTTAGCTTGGAAATAGGGCTTTACCCACTACTGTCACTTTGCACCTTGGCTAAAGGCCACGGTGACCTAATTACAGACATCCACAGGTGCATGTGGCCTTCTAGAAAGCAGTGAGTTCCTTATTCATCCCCTTTTACAGGTGGTTTGGAGGACCGGGAAGATTTCCCGTCACTCCTGTTGATACAGCTGTCTGGGGAGCCTTGTGATTTTCTTAGTGACAATTCAAGTTACTGCAATGTGACCAAAGCTGTCCTATTTATTGAGCCATTTTTTTTAGGAGTGGGAGTAGGCAGGGGACAGGTGCTGGGCCGAGTTCCTATACAGAGTTCCAGGGTTGGGAGATGCAGGGTTGCTCTCTGTTCAGGGGATTTCAGGTTTGAATAACTTCTTTACCTTTTTTTGTGTTCTTTTTCACATTCAAGGAAGTGGGTGATGGCAAGTATTTCTGAAGCATTATGGCATATTTCCTAATAATTTTGGACTTCAGAGTACAGTTAATAAATTACAGTTGATTTAGAGGTGTTATTTTTCTTAAGTTTGGAAGTTGTGTATAACAACTTGATGTGGCAAGGCTAAATAATAACTTGATTGTGCTTGAAGGAAATTTCCATGTAATCTAGGAGACACCCACACACTTTAATGTCTATATCTAATTATGAAGATAAGCCCACTAAAAACTTTCAAATTGGTCAGGTAGAGGTAGAGAGCTGTTACTCTGACTGTTTACATTGGGATCAAGGGTTTTAAATTCTCTAAATTGACTTAATTTAACCATTTGCTAAAATAATACGCACAAAACAAGAGCTGTTCTCAGATTAGAAATTAATTTGTTTTTTTTTAATTTTTTAATGTTTTTATTTATTATTGAGAGACAGAGAGACAGAGTGTGAGCAGGGGAGGGGTGGGGTGGGGGTGGGGGCAACAGAATCTGAAGTAGGCTCCAGGCTCTGAGCTGTTAACACAGAGCCCGACGCAGGGCTCGAACTCACCAACTGTGAGATCATGACCTGAGCCGAAGTCGGTCGCTTAACCGACTGAGCCACCCAGGTGCCCCAGAAATTAATTTGTTTTTAATCTTTCTCATGGCCAAGGGGTTGACATAACTAACTGCTTAGCACTATCTAATAATGCATCTTTAAGGCCTCTTAAGATAGCAGTGGAAAAAGCATTTTCAATTACCAGCATTTAGAAAAGACAAAACAGCAACAGTAACAAAAAAGGGCACAATTTCTTCCCTAAACACGTGTTCACTGTCATGTTTATTATAGCCACACCCATCTGTAAGAGTATTGTCCCTAGAACTTTCTGGAAACACCTATAGACACCTAAAGAGTGTTAGGGGGACAAATTCCACCTTGATGTCTTATAATAGAATCTTTAATGCTGCTATTGCTTTAATGGTAGACTAGAGACTTAAAAAAATATTTATTTTGAGAGAGAGTGCTGCACCCACGAGCAGGGGGAGGGGGAGAGAGAGAGAGAGACAGAGAGAGGGAGGGTGGGAGGGAGAGAATCTCACGCAGGCTCCACAATATCCACTCAGAGCTCCACATGTGGTCTGAACCCACAAACCTCAAGATCATGACCTGAGCTGAAATCAAGAGTTGGTCGCTCAACCGACTGCGCCATCCAGGCGCCCCTAGAGACTTTTATATCAAACTTGTACTGACCATAGTGTTTATATTTTGGGATGAAAGTTTTAACCTATGTACCTTTCGAATCTCCTCACGTCTCCAATACAGAGCTAAGTTATAATTTAGAGTTTAATGAGAATACATAGTTTTCAATTGCTATTGGTTAAATCTCAAGGGACGAGCTGCTTTATTATTGTTTGGTAATGGTTACTGGTTTGGTAATGATTACTGGTTATTATTTTTGTTTGGTTACTGGTTATTGGTAGTGGTTAGTTGTGTTTATGTAAGAAAGATTTTGGTAATTATAAGGACAATCTGTATTTTTTTATTACCTTTTTTTGGTTTATTTTTTAATTGAACTATAGTTGACACACAAGGACAGTCTTTTTATATGCAAACACACGAACTCCCATTCTTTCAATAGGGAAATGGTTTGGTCATTTTCTTGTATCGTGACTTTATATTATCAACAGCGTTTTAAATAGGACTTTTAATAGGATATTCTGTTACATCTCAAATGAAAGCCATCCCTGACAGGAAGGAATCCTAGGCCTTGGCTCTCCCAGTTTCCAGGATTTATCAGTTGCCATGGTCAGGACAGTGGTTTTATCTAATCCTATAATGCCATTCTTACTTTAAACCCATTATCTTCCTTTCTCTTGATTAAGATGGTCATGAAGTTTCTTTGCTTTCCCCTGTGCAGGTTGAATATTCCCCATTTTTGATGCATTTGGGCCTGTTAACGTTCTGAATTGGAGCCAAACAGTTGGTTAAGAGAATCCTACTGCACAATCTTAAACATTTTCCTTTTTCAGAGCAAGCATAAAATCTGTGTTTCCTCTGAGGGGAAAATTACCTTTTTGAATCTGATAGGAAAACCAAAGCTGGTTTTTCCAGCTTTGTACCAATACAAAATCTTAACCTTTCCTTTCTGGTTTTGCCAGTACAGTGACTGGTGACAGTAGTGAATGATGAACTAGAGCCATTGGGAGATCCCCAAGTCTTCCCGAATCAGTAAAAAAAAGGTCACATTGTATTCAGTGCAACCTTTAGCCTTTTTAGTGTGTTTTATTGCAAGGAGTTCCCAAAAGCCAGCCATTCCTTGAAAGCTGCAGTTTGCAGCTGAGTCACTAAGGGGTTCTTTAAGAATACAGATTTCCCAGCCCCACCTCCTGGAGATTTGACTGAGTGAATGAGTGATGACCAAGAATCTACATTTTATTTATTTATTTTTTTAATTTTGTAAAAATGTTTATTTTATTTTTGAGAGACACAGAGCATGAGCTGTGTAGGGGCAGAGAGAGAGGGAGACACAGAATCCAAAGCAGGCTCCATGCTCCGAGCTGTCAGCACAGAGCCCAATGGGGGGCTCCAACCCACGAACTGTGAGATCATGACTTGAGTGAGATCATGACCTGAGCCGAGTCAGAAGCTTAACTGACTGAGCCACACAGGCGCCCCAAGAATCTACATTTTAAAAACCATTCTGGCATCTATTTCCAAAAAGGTCCCCAAAGCGATTCTGATATGCAGTCAGGTTTGGGAGCCACTGTTGCACTGCTTTGAAATTCTTTACAAATGGTAGTCCCTTTAAAAGCATCATTATGGTGTCCAGGATGTTTGATTTGCTAGAATAGCCCATTTCCTAGTCATGACAGATAACAAAGAGCTTTTATAACTTTTATGTAAATTACTTTACAAAGAGGCACCACCCCCCCCACCCCCCCGCCCTCCCGCTGTATTATCTATCTGGAGTCATGAGGGAGGGTTGGTGAAAGTAGCTTCCTTTATTTCCTGAGTGGACAAATGAATGATAATGTGGAAACGACTGGAGGTCTGAATCGGTAGTTGAATCTAGTTACGATCAGTGTTGGATAGGAGAGATGCCTGGGAATTCTCCGCGTGTAGGATTTAAAAATAAAGCCAACTTGCCAGATGTTTCACTGCTTCATAGCCAAAGAGCTTTATTGAAAATAATGGAGGCTTAATAGTCAATAAAATTTAGTCACGGGTCCTTTGCGGAGTTCATGGAAGGAAGCACAATTGCTGAAGTACAGAACCATCCCAGTTAAAACAGAATTGGGGCACTCAACATGTTAGTTAGGGAATTAAACTTGGGAGAAGTGTAACAGTTGAGGAAATAGACAAACCTGGTTTTGAATCCCAATTCTTCCACCTCCTGGCCTCTGCTACTTCAAGACACGTTCCTTAATCTTTGTCAGCTTCATTTTCTTCATCCCCGAGATGAAAATAATACCTGATGGGATTGTTCCGTGGATTAAAAGAGAGAAGATACATTCTTTATACATTGCAGGCAACTCCATGAATGTTCACTTCTCCTACTTTCTGCTAGGATTTCTATTCCAGAGGCTTAAGATGTCTTTCTAAATCTGGCCTTCTCTGTATCTCTTTCCAGGAATATCTACTCTGTCAGCTCTTTTAGAGAGTCTCTGAAAGAGTGAGGACTAAAGTTAGGAACTGGATGATATGGGTAAAGAAGAATGAGTCATAGGACACTCAAAAGTGTTTTTAGAATGAGAGGAGTATAGGCATATATCCAGAGTTACTGTTTGCAGAAATGAATTAATGCCATCCAAATTCAGCCATACGTATCTGTCTATCTGGGTGGTAGTGTGCGGGCACTCACGTCAGTCTAGGAGGCTGTAAGGGTGGCCCCGTTAAGTAGCAGCTGACATCCATTTCTTCCCTCATCTCCCGTTCTCCCTTTCGGTCTCTTTTGTTTCTCTTTCCCTCTCTCCTCCCTTTCAAAGTGCCCTTCCTTTCGACTTGCCAATCATGCCCCAGTAATCACAGGCCAGGCCCCTGAAACTCCAGGCTAAAAGAGAGGTTGCTGGTTGCTAACACCTGTCTCCCAGCTAAATGAATAGGCCCTTTTGTGGGCAGGATGTTAAAAAAGCTGATTAGTACAATACTGGCTTAAAGGACCTATTAATGATACAGCATATGTAAATCAGAGAGTGATTCAAAGCCATTTTCAAGATTTCTTTCTTATACCATATATTTATTTTTTATATTGAATTATGATGTTGGTTGAAAGTTTGTGTCTAAACCATGAATCTGTTTATTGCCCAAACAGACTAATTTTTGTCATTTGATTGGGAATCATTTATATTCTAAAGAAGTTTCTACCCTTAAGGGCCTTTGTATTGTTCAGCAAATGTCTAACTGGTGTGTAATACAATTAAAGTTTTGTTCACTGCGCTGCTGACATAATTAGTTTAATTTCTGCTCCTTATATATTTCTCTTGGCAGCTGGGAAATTAAAATACTAGATGTTGCATAAAACTGCTTTTTTGAGGGGGTGATTTTACTGTCAGTTGAATGGACTTAGGCCCCAGGGTACATTTTTTAAGATGTCTTATTCAACTTTCCTGTAATAGTCTTCTTTCTCTCCATAGAATTAATGTATTAAGGCACATAATTGGCTATTTAAGCATTCAGAAGAGACAATGTTTGGCCTTTACCCCATGATTATATTTTTTCCTTACATCTCTTTTGAGGAAATGTGTGTAATTTTTGAAACCTCTAAGTATATTACACTTACATGAGCATGTGGACTTTTGCAAAGACTGGAGAGTGGAGTGGGTTTCTCTGATAAGGTGTATTATTTAATGCCCTCCCCAAATCACCGCTCTGTTCTTTTTAGATCATAGCGTTTGCAGACCTGATGTGAAAGTGGAGAGGCTGAGCTGCCTGGCAAATCCTCCTCACAATTTTTCTATGATACGTTTCACAGAAATGGCTCTAGTCTTCAGGAACAGAAGTTGGTCTCGAGGAGACTTTACATTTAATTACTCTAATCCGCCCTTCATTTCCTATAGGATTCTTGCAGAGATTCTCACCAGGCTGCTGATTTCATGGAGTCATGACTTTACACAGGTTTTTAGCTCTGTTAAGGCTTCCAGCCTCTTTTTGTGGTTTTTTTTTTTTTTTTTTTTTTTTTTTTTTAATGGAAAGTGACCTTGGTCTGGTAATTTCTCCATTGTCCTCTCCTATAAAAAGATAAGCAAAACCTTCTTGCAATCTCAGCAGCCTTTTTCAGCAGCTACCCCTCGTGCTGATTTTGAACTTTTAAAAAATTTTGTTGAGCAAGTGTTACTTGACTTTTTAAAGCTGCCCCTCTCTGGTGCTGGGGGCTAGGCCCCCATCTCCCAGTTTAACATGCTCAGGCCTTCTGGAATCGCGTATAAAGACCCGATTTCATTGTCTCTGGGTTGTGGAGTGGTCAGGGCTCCCTAGGACAACTGTTTGTTTCCCCGCAGTCCAGTTCTAAAGGGAGGGGAAGCCCATCCCCATTTGAACTACCAGGAGCCAGTCTGATCGCCGAAAACATTTTAACTGCCTTGATCCACTTGAAAGAAATGCTGCCTAGTCATCCTGAAACTTACAGGAAGTTAGGCCAACTGGAGGCTCTGCTGGCCTCTGAGTGGTTAATGCAGTTCGTTAGTAATCAGCACCATTGTTTATTTGCAACTGCTGGATTATGTTAAAAGACTTGCAAAAAAAGAAAAAAAAAAAGCTTTTCTTAAGTAAATGGAGCATCCTTCTCTCCCACCCCATCTTCTTCATGCTCTACTCATTTGCTTTGGAAAATCTTTCCAGTCTCAGTCCAGATGACAGGCATACAGACGAACAGCACAAGATTTGATCCTAAAATGTATAGAAGTGTGTTGTCCCTCCAGCATTTTCTGTGAATCTTACCTTTTTTCTTTATGATAATGTTTAAGACATCTGCCTGGGAAATAGCCTCATCCTATTTCTGCTTCCAACCTTTTCCTAGGTCCTGACCACAACCAATTAATTACACCTCCTCTTGACCATGGTAAACTATTATTTTATTAGTGTGGAAGAAGATTCACCAGAGCATAAGGCTTTAATCGAAAATGCTGGACAAAAGGAGCATTCTAGTTTGAAGAAAGAGAGCAGAGTGTTTTCTAGGGCTTGCTCTAGCAGCAGTAGGTCAGCTGAAGTTCAGTTAGTTGGAGGAATCTTTAGTCAAGGATGGTTCTAGGAAGAGGGGGAATTGGTTTTTTGGTAAAGTAGCAGCCATTGTTTGGGCATTTGGGATTTTTTGGAGGGGTGAAGAGGGAGAGTTAGGGGCTAACATTTTGTACAGTTGGAAGAAGGTGGCAGGAAGAATTGCGGATGCTAGGACCTTCTCAGCCCATAGCGGCAAATTCTTAGTCTTTCAGCTTCTCTCCTGTTTGCCTTGGTTTCTACCTTTTGGGCATGACTGGACTTCAGGTACCATTCTTGGTCATTTTATTTACTGATGGAAGAATTTGCTTAGTCATTCTGAGTGCAAGCTGAAGTTTGCCAGTGTTTGCTACGGGACGGGTGGATGGGGAGAGGGGGTGCCTGAATATTCCGAGAAAGCTTGGCAAAGGCCACTCCACCTTCCTTACTGCCCTCACCGTATAGTTGGACCCAGCACTCCAGATGAATCTGAATCCTCTACTCCCATGCCCACTGGTCTGATCCAGTTAGGTGTTTCCTAACTCTCTGGGTTGTTGACACAGTTGCGGACCAGCAGCTTGATGAATAGGGACAGTGAGCCAGCCAGTTAATAGGGGACATAAAAATGGTATCCTTCTGCCACTTCACCTCCAGATGATCTTCATCAGATTCTTAAACTTTGTGTGATAAAATTTTTGAGGGGTGCCTGGGTGGCTCAGTTAAGTGTCTGACTCTTGATTTTGGATCAGGTCATGATCTCATGGGCTGGGTTTGTGAAATCGAGCCCTGTGTTGGGCTCTGTGCTGACAGAGTGGAGCCTGCTTGGGATTCTCTACCCTGCTTGCAGGCACATAGGTGCTCTCTCTCTCTTTTTCTCCCCACCCCCTGTCAAAATAAATAAATAAATAAATAAACATTAAACATTTTTTTTTCATACAGCATATCAACATGTCTGTAATATGAAATGAAAATACACTGACAATTATTTTTAAATTGGTTTTTATTTAAGATATAGGCTGTCCATACCTGCACTGTACACACTTTTGGAAATGCTCATAAACTGTAGCCTGAAATCCTCCTTGTCTCATCTTTTTAGAAACAACACAAACATAAAAATAAGCCACTGGTTTTATTTGGGAGGGATTGCAGAAAATTCAAGAGTTCTGGGGTGCCTGGGTGACTCAGTTGGTCAAGCATCCAGCTCTTGATTTCGGTTCAGGTCATGATCCCAGGGTTATGGATTGAGCCCTGCAATGGGCTCCTCACTGAACGTGGAGCCTGCTTAAGATTCTCTCTCTCCCCCTCTCTCCCTCCATCCCTCTCTCTCCCCATCCCTGCTTGCACTCTCTCTAAAAACAAACAAAACAATTTTGATGTCATAACATGTACATATTTACATGTATTTTAATTTACATTTGGTCTTCCCAACCAAACATCATTTTTTTTTTTTTTTTTTAACTTCTGTGCCCAACGTGGGGCCCAAACTCACAACCCTGAAATCAAGAGCCACAGGCTCCACTTACTGAGCCAGCCAGGCACCCTCACCAATGTCATTTTTATAAATGGGGAAAAGTTGGGGCATCTGGCTGTCTCAGTTGGTAGAGCACGTGACTCTTGGTCTCAGGGTCATGAGTTCGAGCCCCACATTGATGTAGAGATTACTAAAAAAAAATTTAAAAATGGGGAAAAGTTGAAATTTGTTACATATTACAAATATTATAAAAGTGTATTAGGGGCGCCTGGGTGGCTCGGTCTGTTAAGTGCTGGACTTCAGCTCAGGACATGATCTCATGTTTCGTGGGTTCAAGCCCTGCGTCGGGCTCTGTGCTGGCAGCTCAGAGCCTGGAGCCTGCTTCAGAGTCTGTCTCCTTGTCTCTCTGCCCTTCCCCCAATCACACCTCCATCTCTCTAAAAAATAAACATTGAAAAATTTTTTTTAAACATTAAAATATGCTTTCTGTAAGTTTTAATATACGAAATTAAAAATATTCTTTACCTAAGATAATTTATCAGGGATTACACACAAATTGTAACCTTTTTTATTCCTAAAAACATTGCTATAGTATATAAAAATATATGGGTGATCTCAAATTTTAGTGTGCCCCATAATCCCTGGGCACTTGTAAAAAAAATTCAGTTTCCTGCTTCTTAGCCTAGACCTATACAATCAGTGTTTGGGACTGAGGCTTGGATTTCTGACGACCATAATGATGATGGTGGTGGTGGTGGTGGTGATGATACTGAGAAATTCTGAAATTAGGAGGCTGCCTTTATTTTGCAGAGGAGGAATTTAAGGCCCAGAGGAGCTTAAGGCACTTTGAATAGCATTGTTCTAGGTGGTTCTGAGGACATTGATAATCACTGTCTTCCTCAGCTACCTGTTACCTGTAAATGAAACAGCCCTGAGCTCCCATCCCTGCTTGGGGAGAGAAGTTCCATCACCTGGTGATTTGCTAATTCAGAACCACAGTGTTACTACTTGGAGACCAGGTGAGGGATACTTACCTTTAATATGCTTAAGAATAAGTCAGTACAACTTGCATTTGGTGCCTGGATCAGGAGGGATGTTTACCTCTTTTGACTAAGCACTAAAAAGGAGTTTTCAACCTCTTGGCCTAACTGTGAGTAACTTTACTCACAGTTAACAAAACCTTAAAAGTGTAAGACAAAATAAAATGGGGATGTGCGGTTTTTTTGAGGCACTAAGGTTTGCGGTGCCTTTTTTAGAAGCCTTTTTATAAGTAGTCTAGGAACAAATCTTCCTAGTTTGTGTTGCTGTAATGTCAACATGAATGTTGATATGGAGCAGGGGGGGATAATCTCTGCAGGCTTTGCATCCTGGTTTAAATTGCCTAGTTGGATAAAATGTCAAACTTGATAGATTATTGGAGCTGTTATTTTGGTGGTTAAACAAAAATGAAACTGTTTGGATGTTCTCAAGGAACACTGCTCCCTGTGTCTGGACTTTGCACTGGAGAAAGTTTCAATTGTTCAGAAGCAATACTAGTTAGAAAATGCAGCTTCTGTGGCTCCTAGCACAGCTGTCTAAATTACCAGCTCTGTTGGGGCCTTTGGACAAGCATTGTTGAACACTTTTGGAAACAATTTACGTTTCTGATTCCAAAACGTCTTGGCTGTTCCCTGAATAGTTGGGAAACCTAGAAGTGGAGAAAGGTATGGCATTGTGTCTAGATTATTCAAGTCAAAACTGTTTTCTTTAAGTGTCTCTCGAACAAATGTCTCTCGCCATCTTTCTGACTGGGGTGGGGTGGGGTGGGGTGGGGTGGGGGTGGGGGACTGTAAAGAGAATGTTGACTCCCTGGGCCTTTCTTTCCTAGTTACTGACTATTCAGTAGGATGGCATGTTGTCCGGCAGTGTGCCACCTACAGAGGACTTTGGTTATTATAACCTTGATTAGGAAAGAAGGATGGAGAACATGAGTGTGAGGATACAGATGTGTTTGAAAGTCTGTGCCTGCTGTGTGAAGCCTTGAATTTGCACTTTGAACATTTGGTTTGGTGAAGGACATTATTAAAACTGTCTCGACAAAACAGCCCCCTTTCCTATTGAAATCATATTTTGCCCACGAGAGTTTGGGAAGCATTAGGCCTGCTCAGCAGGATTTATTTTACTCATTCCATTGTGTAAAATGATACGTTTTTTCTGAACAGAATTGTATGCGTTGCTTGGTGGGAGTCAGGGGAAGGCTTACTCTTGTCTAAAAGTATGAGAGAATTTGGTGGAAGACTGATGAAAAGACTGACATTTCTTTTGCTGTGTTATACTTGTCTTTGTGCCATATTTTACCTGTATAAAAATTACCAACACTCCCTGTGTACTTGCTGTGTGCAGGGACTTGACTATATGAACTTATTTCATCCTCCCAACAGTTTTACGAAGCATGGGTACTAGTTTCTGTGTTCCACAGATGTGAAAACACTGCACAGAGAAGTTAAGTGATGGGTGCAAGGCCACACAGTGTTTGAACCCTTCTGACTGTGAAGTCCAAGCTTTCAACCACCAGGCTATAGTGGCCGCATGGTCCGCTGACACATCCGTTACCATTACTTTTCAGAGTATGTCTTCAGAAGTAGGTTCTAGTTCATATAGTGGTGGGCTTTGAAATTTCTTATATGTGGGCCTCTTTGTGTAGAATGGTATTTAAAAAGAGTATTAGGTGCCTGGGTGGCTCAGTTTGTTGAGTGTACGACTTGGTTTTGGCTCAGGTCATGATCCCAGGGTCATGGGATCAAGCCCCACTTGGGGCTCTATGCTGAGCATGGAGCCTGCTTAAGATTCTCTCTCCCTCTCTCCCACTCCCTCTCTCCTTCCCTCTGCCCCTCTCCCCTGCTGGCTCTCTAGCTCTCTCTCTTAAAAAAAAAAAAGAAAAGATGTTAGCAACACTTGTTACTTACTAGTTTTAGTTCTGTTAGCACTGAAGTGTTGTTTCATGGTTTATTCCAAATTCTAACATTATAATTGTATTTTTAAAAATTTATTTATTTTTTTGAGAGAGAGAGAGAGAAAGTGGGGCAGGGGCAGAGAGAAAATCCCAAGCAGGCTCTGCATTGCCAGTACAGAGCCCAGTGTGGGGCTCAAACCCACGAACCATGAGATCATGACCTAAGTCAAAATCAAGACTCGGATGCTCAACCAACTGAGCCACCCAGGTGCCCCTGTAATTGTATTTGGTGTATAAACCAGTCGCCCTTAAAAGCACATTTGGCTAAACAGCTAAAGCTTTGGCTTAGAGAAGGATTTATTGATGGCTTTTCATTTTTCAATTATTTTTTTTCTGGTGGGGGCAGTGTCTTCCTGTTTGTCACTAGGCCTCAATAAATTGCCTTCTACATAAGACATGTAGATGTTCTGACTTCCTGTTGTAAATGATAATGGAATAAATGGTGATAGACCATTTTCAGGAGGAAGTCCTGATCAGTATAGAAAGTAAAACTTTGCTCTCTGGGCTTGAGACACGTGTCCTGCTTCCCCTACGTATGAAACCCTTGAGGACTGGCTTGAAGAATCACAGAAGAAGCATCATTTAATTTTTTTCTGCTAACCTCTCCCTCACATTTTTGGAGAATGCTCCTGAGACTTTTGTAAGGAAAGCTATTTGTAGTAAGAAGCCTGTCACATGTGAGGTGCCCTACCTGGTAACCACGTCTTTCACAGTTTCTTTGTCTTGTTGCTGCAGTGTTCAGATGCTTTTGATTTCCAGCAGGGTACTTTCGGCTGAATGCTGAGCTGAAACTACAGCAGAATTCATTCTGTATGGGTTACTTCTGCCTTTTGGCTCATTGCTCATGGCTCTGGGGGAGCTCAGACGGAAATGCAGGGAGGGATGAGGCACAGGTAATGCCTGAAATGTATTTCAGGTGGTTGGGCCAGCAACTGATCCATGCTTAGAGAATCTTCTTTCTTTTTTTTCTGGCATGGTAGGAACTGCAAAATAAGAAGAAATGTGCTTTGCTTTACAAACTTTTCGCCTTTCTGGGTTCCCCGTGGTGATCGGACAGTTGAATGAGTAATTGCACTTTTATAGTCACATCATCCCTAATCCTCGGCAACCAGCGATCTGTTCTCTGTCTGTATAATTTTGTCATTTCTGAAATGTTATGGAAATGGATTCACAACAATATGTGACCTTCTGAGATTGGCATTTTTAACTTAGCACGATGCCTTCCATGCAAGTTGTGTGTTGTAGTAGCCCGTTCCTTTTTGTTGAGAAGTAGTGGATGTGCCACAGGTTTTTTTTAGCGATTCACCTATTGCTTGTTTCCAGTTTTCAGAATGTAAATAAAACTGTCACGGACATTTGTTTAGAGGTGTTTTGTGTATACAAGTTCTAATTTCTCTAGATTAAGTGCCTAGGAGTACAATTGCTGAGTCGGATGGTTTATATATGTTTATTTTTTTATTTTATTTTATTTTTATTTATAATAAAATTTTTATTTTATTTTATATTTATAATTCAAAAATGTTTAATTTATACTTATGTATAATTTAAAAATGTTTATTTTATTAATTTTTACTTATTATTTTAATGTTTTACTTTATTTTATTAATTTTTATTTTTTTAATGTTTTATTTATTTTTGCGAGGGTACGAGTTGGGGAAGGGCAGAGAGAGAGGGGGAGTGAGAATTGCAAGCCTGACAAGGTGGGGTGGGGGGGGGACTTCAAACTCATGAACCATGAGATCATGACCCGAGCTGAAATCCAGTTGGATACTTGGGGGCACCTGGGTGGCTCAGTCGGTTAAGTGTCTGACTTCGGCTCAGGTCATGATCTCACAGTCCGTGAGTTCGAGCCCTGCGTCAGGCTCTGTGCTGACAGCTCAGAGCCTGGAGCCTGCTTTGGATTCTGTGTCTCCCTCTCTCTCTGCCCCTCCCCCATTCACGCTCTGCCTCTGTCTCTCAAAAAGTGAATAAACATTAAAAAAAAATTTTTTTAAAGAGTTGGATGCTTGGGGCGCCTGGGTGGCTCAGTCGGTTGAGCGTCTGACTTCAGCTCAGGTCACGATCTTGGCGGTCCGTGAGTTCGAGCCCCGCGTCAGGCTCTGGGCTGATGGCCCAGAGCCTGGAGCCTGCTTCCGATTCTGTGTCTCCCTCTCTCTCTGCCCCTCCCCCATTCATGCTCTGTCTCTCTCTGTCTCAAAAATAAATAAATGTTAAAAAAAAAAAAGAGTTGGATGCTTAACCAACTGAGCCACCCAGGTGCCCCAAATTTCTGGTTAGTTCTTTAGAAATTTGCCTCAGTGAATATATCCTTAAATATGCTGAAAATTGGTTTTACAATGGCCCTACCATCTTATTCACATAGCTGTTTTTTTGTCAAGTGACCTTAGATACCCCACTTCTGGTAATATTACTTAGCTTATGTCACTCATTTAAAAATACTAAAATAGCACGAGAGTGTAATATAAAGCAGGAGGTAAACCCCATCCTTATCAGAAGTAACTACTATGAAATGGTTTTAAACTTTTGAACTATATGTGTTTTGTATCTTCTTTCACTCTATGTGTATGTATATTCTGTGTGTGTGTGTGTTCGTGTTCCCGTAGTCCCCATCTGCTGTTGTGTTAATGCTTTTTTTGTTTTCAGTGGAGAATGTATTATGGGCATTTTGGCTGTGATTTTTTTTTTAAGTGCTTCAGCTTGGGATAGTGTTGTTTTCCTTTTTCTAACCCCTTTTGTTCTCTTATAAAAGGCATGAGAGAAGGCATGAGAGGTACCTTTGAAAGACCTAAACAAAATGTATTTTATTCTTCGTTACATGAGTTTGGGTTGAAATAAGGTTGTAGCTTTATTTGCAAGGAAATCAGCAGAATTCTGGATGTTGGAATCTACCTATCCACTTTATTATAAGTAATGCAAGTTTGATTTTATGAACCTTGAGGGAAGGAAGAGCTGTGAGCACAATAATCTTTGGAGAACGTACAGTCCTTTGGGTATTAGCCTACTCATCAGGGGCTTAATCAGATGGAGTGTTTTCTTAAGTGCTACTGAAATGCACAGTTCAGTCTTTATTTTGAAATCTCTCCTGTCTACTGTCTCTCTTCCATTATTTTGATTACCTTGATGGGACATTCAAGCTGTGCAGCCTTACTCTTTTATTTCCACAGCCTACACAAGCCAGTTTGAAGATTAACTGTAGGTGAACAGGTAGTGTTGTCTACTTGGCCAGAAATCACCCATCCAGATGAGACACATGTCAACAGAGGCCCCATAGACTTGGGCACCTGCGAGAAGGTAACTTAAATCTTGTGGCATTTTAGTAGAAACCAAAGTGAAAAGTCAGAAAGTTTGACTTATGGAAGGCAGGGCATGGGTATGGGAGGTGGCAGGGAGTAGAGAGAGAAAGAGGAGTGTGTGTGGATGTATTTAAAGAGGAGAGTCCAGAGGTACACAGTAAAGAAGAATTGTGAATTCAGGAAATCTTCAGAGTTGAATTACAGAATCTTTGTTCCGAGAGGGTGGTTACTGGGGAATAGGACGTGAGCCTACTAGTCACTTCATTATGAAGCTATGGGAGTTGTTTACGTGATGGAGCTGGAGGACAAGGGCCTGTCCCTGCCCTTCTTCTGTATTAACAACTCAGGAGAGAAAATGAAGAAATAGCTTTGTAAAGGAAATTACACTATCAGACGGTTCCCACATTTCCATCGCCAGGTTTCTAAATTGAGCTGCCCAGGATAGCAGATTGGTCACGTTGCTGACTTCCTTTCCCTCCATCTTGTTATTAGGGCCTCCGACTGTGTCCTGTCAGCTTAGGATTCTTCCTTTTCCCGCAGGCTTGCTACTTTTTCAATTCCCTGACATTTAGGGATCTAGTATTTCACTGTGACTGAGGTAGGCAGTTGCTGTACCCTCGATATTGGATACCCTTCTGAACTATTACACCGCAGTGGATAATCAAATGCCCACAATTACATTATAGACCAGATTCTGGTCACTGTACCATCAGAGACAGACTCACATCACGTGCCCTCACACAGCTGGTTGTGGGGGGGGGGGCGGGTGTTGTTTTGCAGCAAAGTGCTGTGAAGCAGGTTCCCACACCTGAACATGAAAGTGGCTCGTTAAAGATTAAAAGGACTGCCTGGTCCTTCTGGCCCCAAGATGGAATGATCCCCGGCATGGCGACAGCCTCTGTCTCCCAGGAGAGGCCATTTTATACAGGAGGTTTGTGCTTCCAAATGTTACAGTAAGCCTGCATTGGCTGATGCTATGGTGATAAGTTGGCATTTGGGTACTCTCAAGACATATGAGCTATATAGCATCCCATGGTTTGAATTTCTGGGCAAAACTGCCTCATCAGGAAGTCAAAAGCCTCTACTTTCAACCTGTGCCTTTTGGGAGATTTTATCCTTTGTTTTATTTGACTATTCTGTTGAGTCAAGTGAACTTTAATCTTTACAGCCATAAAAATTCCATTAAGCCCCTTGTACTGCATCCCAGGTGTGAAAGTGTCTCAGTATAACGACTGTGGGTGACAGCTAAAATCCTTAAGAGTAGTTAGGGTAATAATTGTCTCTGGAGGCTTGAAGAAAATAATGGTCCAGTTGACAAAATAAATACAGTTCAGTTGTTGTATACTTGGTGATTCTTGTGGGTAAGAGGACTAATGTCTGTGGCATACTCAGGGAGACTGTGGCTCATTTTGGTGGTCTTTGAAACACGACTTTTCATTTTATTGTAAACAGTGCTCGGGGAACATAGCTATATGACTGGTATCTCAAAATATTTGAGTCCCACCTGCATCAGAATCACGTGGGAGCAGGAGATGATTGAAAATTCTGATTCTTGGGCCTCTCCACTTGGGCTAATCCAGAATGTCTGAGGGACTCGGATGAGAAAGAATTATTTTCAGTAAGCACCCCTGTGGATTCTTAAGTACCCCTAGAGTGGATTCTTGAGTATCCTAAAATTTACTGATTTTTCACATTTAATTTCTGTGATTTATTAGATGATAGATGTTTGGTTGATGCTCATCTGTCTTTTTTGAAGGGGAGGTACTCTAGTTTTTTAAAAAAGGTTAGAAGATCCTAGAACTCCAAAGATGAGAATTTGGCAATGTCCCTAATACTCAACAAGCTGAGGCAGCCACTGGTTTCTGGAGACTTGGATTTATCAATTCAACCTCTTCTCCATAAGAGAAAGGATATGGACATTAATAAGATTAATTTTGTTGAAAAGAATAAATGTGCAGTATCCTTTAGGATGTTGGGGAGGGGAAAGTAGGTAAAAGGGAGATGATAAGAGGAAAAAAGTGAGAAAGGGAAAAGATTAGTTAATAAATGGTAAAACGTTTAACCCAGTTTTAAATTACCAATACTTGGGGTGCCTGGGTGGCTCAGTCGGTTAAGCATCTGACTTCAGCTCAGGTCATGATCTCACAGTCTGTGAGTTCGAGCCCCGCGTCAGGCTCTGTACTGACAGCTCAGAGCCTGGAGCCTGCTTCTGATTCTGTGTCTCCTTCTCTCTCTCTACCCCTCCCCCGCTCATGCTCTGTCTCTCTCTCTGTCAAAAATAAACATTAAAAAAATTTTTTTAAAAAAATAAATTACCAATACTTGAATATGTGTTCCTTGTTAAAACAAAAAAATTAAAATTCTCGCGAAACTAAAAATACCTCCTGGATCTCCCATTGCAGCTCCCTCCCTGATGTGTGTATCCTCCCATATCTTTTTGTATGTATTTGGTAATTCTCTATGGATTTGGAAGATGACAGAATCCAGAGATGTGAATTTTTTTTCTCTTTTGACACCTGGCTTACTTAACATTTGTAACGTTAAGATCTCTTGCAGAAAAAAAAGGGGGGGCCTATAAATAGCATTACATATTCCTGTTCGAGAAAAGCAGTGTGAGTGTGTGCAGATATCACACACACACACACACACACACAATCTCTCCTGTGACCACCCATAAAATGTACCTTTAGGTGAGGAATAACTTGTCTGAGTTTTAACATAATGCATTGAGAGAACTTAATAAGCACAAAGCCACAATTATTTTTTTTATTTCTCGTTTTCATATAACCTCCTAGTTTTCATATAACCTCATAAAACTTCAAGTGCCTGAAGCCATTTGTTCAGATTTAGCATCTTTTGAAAGCCCTAAATCAGTGTAATCCTCAGCCTTTCCAGTCTAAAAGAAGGAACTGGGATGGGTATGTATGGTTATATTTTGGGGAAACTGATTGGAACTGTACAGAATCCCAAACCGGGAAATGATAATCTGCCATATTTCTCTTCACCTGCTAATGGTGTTTATTTTAGCAGAATTAGGAGATTCTCATGCTTCTGGCCCCCGTGTTGCTGTTTATATAATTTACATTTACTTCCTGGGTATAGTACCATCTGAATTTTCTCTTCCTTTTTTACAGTTACTAATATAGAATGAGCCAGAAGCCTCTAACAATGTTTTTTCCAAAAGAGGTTTCATATTTGTCCATTACTGTATGAACCTTGAAAGTTGCTCCATACCAGAATGTTGTTTATCATCAACTACAGAAATATTTCTTAAAATGTGGTCCATGAGATAATGGTTGTCAGCTGCTGTAAAATGCTTTTATCATTTGAAAAGAACTAATTAACACATACTGTAGGAAAACTTCTTTTAAACAGCCATTTTCTGAAAAAGAAAATGCTGAAAGGGAGGAAATAAAAGAGAGAACATTTTATAAAACCTTATAAAGCCCAGTGTGGCTAGCCTACTGGAATAATGTAATTAAGGGGAACTAAGCAAGTTGGATAAATAACTTTTTTTTTCTTTAACTAGACCCTTGAAAAGGAATAGAATTAAGTAGCATAGTTATTAAACCCAAAATCTGACGGTCTGCACATACATTTTAATTAACCTAATAACATTTACTGAATGACAGGCTGGGCTGGTAGTTATATCCAGAGTTCATAGCATGTGGGATCTGCCTTGAAGGATGGACAAGGCTTGCAATGGGAGCCTTGAATGCCCATGCTAAGGAAGAGCTGGTAGCCGTGGGAAATTTTGAGCAGGCAACAGAAGGATCTGATACGAAATCTCGTTTCTTTCTTATCAAATGAGAAAACACAGAAAGCAAGGGCTTAATCTTTTGTTTTCTTGGTATAGCACCAAAGCCCGTTCTAGCTGGGCAGGGCAAATTCAATAATAATTAATAGCTTTGATGAACCAGTCATTCTAGAATTGATTATTTAATAAGCTGGCCAATAAATGAGAATCGACCTAGATTTAGGGATTTTTAAATGTAAGTGGTAATACAGTTTTCACACACTCCTGTATTCCTTAAGCATCTGGTAGGTGTGATGGTGGATAATGTAGCTTAAGCTGTGTGTGGCAGCTGATTAAACAAAAAAGCCTTCAGTTATTTCTGTCTTAATTTGAGATTTTGAATTGCCTAAGGAAATAGAAAGGTCAGAGAAGGCCTAGTAGGGAAAAAGAAGAGTGAGCCTGGTCCTGGCTGACAGAAATTCACTCTGATGATTTGACCAGCTAAGGATGACTGGGCAAGTTCCGGAGTCCTCTGACCCAGATGTTCTAATTTGTAAATGCAAAGTGACTTCTTTATCAGCCACTCTGGAGAAATCTTCAGGGCTGTGAACCTGCTACCTTCTGTAATCTTGCTGCCCTGAGCCCCGGGCAGTTCTCAAATGAAACTTTGGAAAGTGACCACTGGAGCCTCCCAGGTAAGGGCTCCAGAGGCAGCCGATCGACCAGCAGGAGGGCCATGAGGAAGCTGCCCCTGGTAATCAGCACTGGATTAAAAAAAAAAATCAGTGGGGCGCCTCTTCTTTTTCGAGGTTGCACTTGATTGTGGTTGGCTCAGGCTGGGTTGTTTGGGAAAGAGGAGTTTTGCCTAGCATGAGTCAGCACTGCCCTGGGTAAACCGCCTGCTCTGTTGCAATCTCGCTTACCAAAGATACATCCCCAGGCGGCACCATTCACTCTGCCTGAAAGCTGCTGCTGTTGGCTCCTGAGATGAGCTCATCTGAAATGGCTCCAAGGACCTCAGCGGCAGGAACTGGAGGCAGCCTGCTCTCTGCTGTGGTAATGTTTTGAAACAGGCAAAACCAGGTAACCCCAGACTGTTTTCTCTTAGTTTCATTTTCATCAGCTAGACTGAGCTGCAGGACGAACTGGGCCAGTCCTTTGTCTCAGAAGTTCGTTAATGCCTTAAGTTTGGGTGTCTTAAAGTCAGTCCTTCAGTCCTTTGGAGGGGGTCTGAAGGGGAGAAGTTTCACTTCATTTGGGATCTGGATGTGGTTTTAGACCTAATTAGACCATTTATTACAGAAACCTTAGAGAAGCCAAACACATCAGGCTTACAGCTTTATCCATCTTTTGCTCTTATAGTTTCTGTCCTATGTTTTTTGAGAAGCAGTTTGGTCAAACTGAACCGTTATTAAAGGAAGAGAGAGAAGCAAAGGTATTTTATTATCTACCTAATCATTGGGAATATCGAATTATAGGGAACGCTGTCTTATCAGTGAGTTTCCATATTTCTGAGGTACTATGAAGCACCTCTCCTCATCCCTAATTTTGATCAGACTACTATTCTCTCTCCCTCCTGCTCTTCACTTCTAACCTTGTTTTAAAAAAAAAAAATTTGGGGCGCCTGGGTGGCGCAGTCGGTTAAGCGTCCGACTTCAGCCAGGTCACGATCTCGCGGTCCGTGAGTTCGAGCCCCGCGTCAGGCTCTGGGCTGATGGCTCGGAGCCTGGAGCCTGTTTCCGATTCTGTGTCTCCCTCTCTCTCTGCCCCTCCCCCGTTCATGCTCTGTCTCTCTCTGTCCCAAAAATAAATAAAAAAAAAACCTTGAAAAAAAAAATTAAAAAAAAAATAAAATAAAATAAAAAAAAAAAAATAAAAAAAAAAATTTTTTTTGTTTATTTATTTTTGAGACAGAGAGAGACAGAGTGCAAATGGGGGAGGGGCAGAGAGAGGAAGACAGAATCTGAAACAGGCTTCAGGCTCTGAGCTGTCAGCACAGAGCCTGATGCAGGGCTCAAACCCATGAACCGTGAGATCATGACCTGAGCCGAAGTTGGACGCTTAACTGACTGAGCCACCCAGGCGCCCCTCTCTTCTAACCTTTTTAAGTCTTCAGCCTCAATGCTAGGCAGTTGTCCCTCTCAAAGTTTGCTTCTGCTCCTTCCAGTTCCCCCCAAGTGGCACATGTTCTTTTACCTCAGGCCTTTAAGGCCTCTAAGGCCTTTACATAAGCCAGCCGTCTCTAAAACACCCTGCCCCAACTTAACCTAGCTACTGGCTTTAGCCCGGAAGTCACTTCTTCCACAAAGTCTCATTCACCGAGACTGGATGAATACTCAGGAGAACACAGAATTTACTCTGACCATAGGGTATATCAAGAATCACCATCTGTTTTCTTAGACTTCTATCCATATTACTTGGCACATGGTTCTCAGGGTAGAATGAGGAAGAACCTATAGTGTACTTCCTCAGCTCTGATCCTCTTACCAAACCGTTTGTTATTTCGGCTTCTACCCACATTACCTTGCTCATGTTTTCCTGAAGAACCCAAGTAAACTCCAGATTACCAAACCCAGTGTTGTGGTTTTAGCCTCCACCTTACTTAATCTCTGCTTGGCATGTGGCAGTGTTGAACCATTCCTTCCCTGCCACCCCCAACCCTCTTCATTTGGCTTTGAGGCTACCTTGTCTCTTCTGAGTTTCCAGTGTCCTTCTATTATTTCTTTATATTCTCTTTTGACTATCCCATAAATGTTGAGATACTCCAAGGCTTTGCCTTGGGTGTCTTTCCACTCTTCCCCGTAGCTTTACTCCAAGGATCTCAAATATACCCATAAATTCAGCTATCCTCAGTATGTCTTACCAACCGGCTGTCTGTCCCACGCTTCAGATCCTTATTTCCAATTTGATAGACTTTGTCCAACTTGACAAACCTACCAGAGTGTTCAAAAGGCATCTTAAATTGTTACATACATTATCTCCACTACCCAGTATCAGTTATCTGCTTGTATTGCTGTAGGTTTGAACTCTGTTAATGATGTCTACCAGGTCTTCCTATTCATACTTTTTAATGCCTCACATCATCTAAATATGCTAAATCCATGGTTGCTTAAACCCTTTTGATTGTATTATTGGAGTACTGTTTGATGTGTGGCTTTCCTTCATTTCCACTGTATTGCATTACTGTACCAGAGGTCAGAAAGTAGACATTTTGTTTAACTAGTCCAATGGCTTAAAATGTGTGTAAATAGTTTTAGGCAGGGCCTGCACTCTTCAATGATTACAGGTAACTGGGATGCCTGGGTGAGTCAGTCATTTAAGCGTCCGACTTCAGCTCAGGTCATGATCTCACAGTTCATGAGTTTGAGCCCCACGTCAGGCTCTGTGCTGACAGCTCAGAACCTGAAGCCTGCTTCAGATTCTCTGTCTCTGTCTCTCCTCCCCCTTCCCTGCTCACGCTCAGCCTCTCTTTCAAGAATAAATAAACATTAAAAAAAAAAAAAAAAGATTACAGGTAACCCTTCTCCCAGATGTTAAATACTAAAGATGTCACATTTTACCTACTTTGCCTCCAGGAATTTGAGTTTAAAACTTGTGGTTGAGACCCTTATCAAATCTTTTTTTTTTTTTTTTTTAAAGACTTTATTTATTTATTTATTTATTTATTTATTGTTTTAAAAAGTAATCTCTACCCCCAATGTGGGGCTCAAACTCACGACCCCAAAATCAAGAGTCTCTACGGCTGAGCCAGCCAGGTGCCACCACCACTCCTGCCCCCTTATCAAATCTTGACTGGGCTTTTGCCACTCTACCATGGGTCTTTCTCTGCTCCTGTCTCCTCCACATTGTTGCCAAAGTTATCATCCTAAAAGCCCAAATCAAATCTTTTCGTTCTCAGGTTTTCAGAGTGCCATTGGTTCCCTGTTTCCAACTTAGCTTGATAGGTGAAGTCCTTCACAATTTGACCCTATCCTACCTATCTCATCTCCTTCCTGTCCCCAGTGATTTCTCTCCAGTCCAACCCCTTCCAAACTTCTCTCATTTTCCGAATCCCTGGTTATTGCACTTTCTTCTAGGACTCTGTGTCTTTTTCTGGTGGCCTCCCCCTCAGACTAGCAAAGTACTCATCCCCCAGGAGACTTACTTCATATGTGAAACCTTCCCTGCCTTCTTCAAGTAGAGTTATTCCTCCTTATTTGGACTTCCACAGTTTATTATTTGGTTTCTTCCAGTAGACTGTTGAATTCCTTGACCGAGCCTGTTCCCTGGCCTAGATCCTGACGCCATCAGACAGTGTTTGAAGTGGGTTCCCAGGGTCCAACCACTAGTCCGAACATTTTTATTAGTCTTGGCAGTATTAGAAAATTCATAAGCTTTCTTATTAGGTGGCAGCTTTTTAGTTCCTATTTGATGAACTTGAGCCCATGGTGCCTATTCCATATATTTCACCTGAAAACATCAGGTAACCATTCAAAGTTGATTTGAATATTTCTTGGGCTTGCTGAAACTTAGTTCTACAATATCACCTACCATTTTTATATAGTACTTTACAAAATTATTTCCCTTGTATCATTTTATTTGATACCTACAATACTCTGTTTTGGGTGGGCTTTATTTATCCCTATTTTACTGGTGATTATAAAGCTACATTTGACATTGAAGCCTACATTCATGTGATACTTCAGAGAGAAAATGTGTTTTTACATTGCTTTAAGCAACTGGTTTGTCTCTTTATAGTTAAATATACCCTGTTGGGTTCTACAAAAAAAAAAGGTGACTTTGCTCAATAGGCAAGTGCTAAAGATCTTGCCTTTTACAAGACCGTTGCCATCAAGGTGGAAGGAGGTACCCTGAGCCCGCCTGACCTACAGAAAGGCCTTGACTGTGGTTAGAGACCTTGACTGAAATTAATGGCGTGCCCACTCCAACCTCAAGCTTTTCTGTTGTATTTCCTATATCTAGAATTTGTTAAAATCTATTTCAATAATGGAGTGTGAAACCAGGTTGATGAGTGAAGGGAGTCAGCACAAGGTGGAGTAAGCTGAACGTTAAGAGCCCAAAAGTTTTCGTAATAATGTCAGCATATGATTGCATTTGTAGGGTAATAACTTCTGTGGTGCTAACATGCCATATTTGGGACTGTGTGGAATTTGAACCAATACGATGAACCATAGAGCAAGGAAATAATCTCTGTTAGATGCTGGCATGTGACCTCCAATTTTTGTCCCCCTGCCCGCACTGCCCCAATGTTTGAGAGGATAAAAATGATTACAAAGTTTAAAAACAAGTCCTATCATTGTAAGTTTAAGAAAAAAAAGGAATGATTTTAGCCTACTGAAGGAAAAGCTAAGGGATGGCTTGATTACCATCTTAAAGTATAAGAATAGTTTTTGCCAGGGGGGTTTTGATTAATTGTTCTTTGGTACTTCAAAGATCTAAGAGGAAATGGGCTTAAATTGAAGGAGGAGTCATTGTAATGAATATGAGGAAGATTTTCTTGATCATCCAAGTTGGGAAACATTTGAATGATTGCTAAAAGAGAGCGTTGAATTTCTGACGATTTCAGTTTTCTATTACTGTGTAGCAAATCATCTTAAAATTTGAGTGGCTTCAAATGGCAACCATTTTATTGCTTATGAATCTGTGAGTTATATTCAGGGAAGAAGGGCATATTGCTTTGCTCCATGTGATTTGACTTGACTGGGAGATCCAACATGGGTTCACTCACATACATGGGCCTCTCTGCTAGCTGTTAGCTGAGACATCTTGGTTCTCCTCCATGAGTTCTGACACTCTCTTGGTCTCTCATCATTCATTAATCAAAATCAGGCTCCTTTTACATGGTGGTTGGTTTCCAAGGTGGCCATAATGGAAGCTGCAGGGCCTCTTAAGGCCTAGGCCTGGGCCTGTTAATCAGTATCTCCTGGAGGGTGTTGGCACATATGAGACAGTCTATGTCCTTTCTCTCAGATAACCTTAAAATGAGGGTGGGGGTTGAGGAAGGGAACAAGACTGATCCAGATAGGTATAACATAAGGCAGAATGGTGGGTGCCTTAAGATAGGCCTGCTGGTCTCCTCTTGCTTCCAGGACCTGATTGAACCCTCCGCCTGGTATGCTCTGCCCTCCAGTCTGCCTAGGCTAAATTATGTCTCATTCATTCAGCACATCATTTAAGGAATGTTTTTTGAAACCTCGCATATTTTTTCTCATAGTTTCTAGCACCTTTTTCCTTCATAACATTTTTTGTTTACAGTTTTTACAATTTGTAATATTTGTGTGATTATTTGACTGATATACAGTAGAAAGAAATATGTCTGCTTTGCTCTCCAGTAGCTAACATAGTACCTGCCTCATAAAAGGCACTCAGCAAGTATTTGTTGAATGAATAAGTGGTTGATTGAATGCATGCATGAATGAAGTGATACTTGAATTCAGTTTTAAAGGGTGATTAGAATTGTGGACAGGTGGAGCAAATGACTGGGAAATTCATGGTTCTGAAGTGGAGGTGTAGATTAAATTGCTCATGTAATTCTAGAAGATGAGAGGAACTGGTTTGGGTGGAGATGAAGGGTTTGGTTTTGAGTGTATTTGCTGTGCTAAATTTGAGGTATGGATATCTAGGAAGCATTTAGAAGTCAGGTGCTGACACTGAAGGGTGAGAACTGATTCCAGATATTTAGATTTGGGAGTTATCTGACTAAAGTCTGTGGAATCCATTCATTCAACACAGACTCCCCAAGCCCCGACTGTGTGTCAGAAAACTGTGTTACAGGGCAGGTGAGCTCGAGTCTCGCTGAAGAGGAGCCAGCTTGGTGAAGAGAGCTATGGAGAATGTTCCAGGCCTAAAAGGAACCACAAGTGGGCAGACCTGGGCGGGGGGGCAATAAATCATCCTTTTCTTTTTGAGGACCTGAAAGGAGGATCACCAGGGGATTAGGGTGAGGTGAATGGGGGAACAGGGCAGCAATGGGGGGCGAGGTAAAGCAGGAGAGAAAGGCAGGCCCCATATCATACAGGCCTTTGTGGGCTCTATGGGGAGTCTAAGCTTTACCAAAATAAGCATGGTGGTGGGAAAGTCACTGAAGGTTTTAAAGCAGGAGAGTAACAAGCAGTATGTTTTTTTGTTTTTTGTTTTTGTTTTTTAAATGAAAGGTGATCCTGAGTACTGTGTGGAGAAAAGAGAGTGGCAAAGAGGGGGCCAGTCAGGAGGTGTTTGCCCTAGTTCTTGAGAAAGATAATGGTACGTAGGACAGGGTATGGCAATGTATAGAGTGAGAATGGGATATTTGTAGGATAGATTTGAAAAGACCCAGTAGAATTCACTAGAGAAGGAAAAGAAGAATGGTAAGTACAGAGTCCTAGGGGATACTTAGGGGGCAAAAAGGAGGAGCCAGGAAGGACTGGGAGAAAGATTGGTCTTTGAAGTCAAAGGGGAGTCTAGCTACTGCACTTTCAGTGGAAACCGAAGGGGAAGAAGGAGCCAGAAGGAAGAACCCGGGTAGGTCATTGGTATATGGCGCTGCAGGGAGGTCAGGAAGGTGGAGGATTTAGGGAAAAGTCATGCGTCCAGCCATCAGATCTTTGGTGACCTTGGAGAAAGGGCTTTGGGTAAGATAGTGGAGCTAACAAATGAGTGTGTGACCTGGAGGTGAAGCAGAGCACCACTCTTTGTTGGAGAAGTAGGGAGTTCGAGAGAAAGGGAGACTAAGCGGAGAGCCCACTTGTGCAAACTTGCACAGAGAAGCATATGTGTGGAAACAGGTTTATAAAAACTTTAGTGGACCAGTGTTTACCGAGCATCTACTCTATGCCAGTTGCTGTGCTAGGAACTATACCGAGCCTGTTCTATTTATCTTTGTTTTTAAACAGTTTGCCTAATAGTGTAGTGACCTCCAAAATGAATTTCTAGATTCTAAGGTATATAAGAACTTCCTTTGGGGTATAGGAAGGAGACATCAGAACTAAGTTTTTTATTGTGTGTTTTAATTTTTTTTAATGTTTGTTTTTGAGAGCGACAGAGGGTGAGTGGGGAAGGAGCAAAGAGAGAGAGAGAGACACACACACACAGAATCCAAAGCAGGCTCCAGGCTCTAAGCTGTCAGCACACAGCCGGACGCCAGGCTCTAACTGAAGAACCGCGAGATCATGACCTGAGCCAAAGTCAGACACTAAACCGACTGAGCCACCCAAGTGCCCCAGAACTAAGTTTTTAAAAATATTTTTATTTTACTCTTTGAAATTTCTTCTTAGTATTATGTTTTAGAAAGAACACATTAGGGGCACCTATATTACATATAGATATATTGGAGATGTGCTAATTTTTTTAACTGATGGTCAGAAATGGTGCTCTCCTGGTCTACTGAATAAAGGGGAGTTTTTGAGATGGAAAGAAAAGAAGAGGCAGAAAGGGGGGTGGGGAATCAGCATACCAGGTAGTTTGTACGTTGTTTTAAACCTGTCCAAAACCCTGTGATGCTATTTCCGCCATTTACAGACAAACTGAGGACCAGAGACTAACTTGCCCGACGTCACACAGCTAGTTAAGTGGTAGAACTGGAATTTGAAGCCAGGTCTGTTTTGCTTGAAAGTCTTCTTACCTGACATATTTTCCCCCTCCCCTCGTCTGCTTGATGGCTCTTTCATATTTTTCCATTTAATTCTCACATCTTAAAATACACATTTTGGGTGTCCGTGGGTGGCTCAGGCGGTTGACTGTCTGACTTCGGCTCAGGTCATGATCTCATGTTTTGTGGGCTTGTGCTCCCATCGGGCTTTGCGCTGACAGCTCAGAGCCTGCCTTGGATTCTGTGTCTCCCTCTCTCTGCCCCAACCCCCTTGTGCTCTGTCTCAAAAATAAATAAACATTAAAAAAAATTAAAAATGAAATCCACATTTTGCAGTTGAAGAGTCTGAGGCAAAGGTAAACGATTAGCACGTGGTCCCATATCTAGGGTAGGGCACCAGTGGCGCGGCGCGCCTGATCACCGTGTTCTTCCCAAGGTACCACCACTGCCTCAAAGTAAATAGTCAGAACCCTGTTGAATTGTTTCGGTAAAGTAGGTGAGGCAGTTGCTGGTTATTCGACCAAGGCGTGGAAGAGGGGAGAGAGATTGGTTGGGCTTACACAACTGTGTAAGAAAACAGTACTACTGTGTAGAAAACAGTAATAGTTCCCACTTTTTGAGCATTTTGTGTTGTTAAGGGCTTGCATTAATTACCTCATTTAGGGATTCCATTTTACAGAAGTGGACGCGAAGATTGGGAAAGTTTAGCACCTTGACTGAGGTCACGTAGGAAGACTGTGAGTTCTGTCTAACTTCAGGCCCCATGTCCCAAACCCTGCTGAACACTGCTCTTTGGAAAGTTCCTGTGGAGACATCAACTAACGATGAATAAAAGATTTCTGAGGCCAGTGGTGGCTTGGTCCCAGTTGTATGAATTTGTGGGGTACCCAGTAAATAAAGTCTTCTGACGTTTCTGTCATACTTGGTAGCTCAGGTGTGGAGAGGTTGGGGAGTTAGAAGGGAAGAAAACCATAGAATAAGAGTTCAGTAAATCAAGAGACTTCAATAAATCCTGCCTCAGGGTGTAGGACTGGTGGATTGCAATGGATTGTGGTGTCGAAGAAAGTTGTGTTTGAAATTCATTTTTATAATAAATGTGGTTCTGTTTGATGCAAGGTATGTTGGGATAGGAGGCAAGAATGCAAAGATGATAAGATGGGATCTTTGACCTCTAGAAGGTCAGAGAGAGAGAAAGTGTTTGACTGTGGTGCATGATTGAAGGGTATGGAGCGGTAGAAGGGGAAGAAGTATGGGGAAGTATTCTACAGACTGGCTTGTTGTAGATCGAGGGTGGCACTAGGTAGGGCCGGCCCAGCGGGTGCCATCTGTTTCCTCAGGAAGACCCCTCAGGGTTTCGGTCACTACGTCTTAGGTCTGGTTCAAGGCACAACATTTGTCTTGTTTCGTGCCTGGAAATGATCAGTCTTTTGGGGACAGCACTGTATTCAGACTTCAGTGTCTGTGATCAGAAAGGAATGACAACTTATTATTTTAGAGTGACTGAGGCCTTTCCTATTGACAGGATTCTGGATTTTGCTAGGGTATTGCTTTTCTATATCAAGAGATCTGAGAAATGAAATTTAATAATACCACGCTTGATGAGCATGGAATAATAGAATAGTTTGTGAGGGAAGTTAGAAAAAAAACAAGCTAGGATTATTGATTGCCTGGGGCGCCTAGGTGGCTCAGTTGGTTAACCGTCTGACTCTTGATTTTAGCTCAGGTCTTAATCTCCAGGTTTGTGGGGCCTGTTTGGGATTCTCTCTCTCCCCTCTCTCCTGTCCACCACCCCCATCAAAGTAGGTAAATAAACTAAAAAAAAAAAAAAAAGAAAAAGAAAAAAGATTGTTGATTGCCTACTATATGCTCAGTTTGGTACTGAGTGCTTTTGCATAGAGTAGGACATTTAATTCTCCCAGTGGGCCAATTATCCTCAGTTTATAAATAAAGAAACCAAAGCTCTAAGCCGGTAAGAGGATAAACTGAGATTGGAACCCAGTCCCTCCAGTTCTAAGATCCCATACCCCTAACTGCTGCTGTACGCAGTTCCCGTTTAAGCTTCATGAGCAGACCTTGTCCCACAGGAGAGAAGATGGTGTGCCACCTAGTTGAAGTATTTCTCTGCCTTGGGTTATTCTGGACTCAAAATGGCCCCCTCTGTTTTTTTCTAGGTTTTTCTAAGTTTGTTGACCACATTTTGATGTGCTTGTGTTCTTTTTATTTTTAAGTAATCTCTACCCCCAATGTGGGGCTTGAACTCATAATTATCCCCAAGGTCTAGAGCCATGTGCTGTACCGACTGAGCCAGCCAGGCACCCCAAAGTGGTCACATTCTTTATTTAAATATGTGAATACCATCACCCAAGCCCTTTTGTCTTCCTGTCTTCTTGCTTTTAGTTTGGGAGACATTGTATCTCTTTGGAGGTCCTAATCTGTACACATTGATTTTGCATTAATTTTATTATCTTAATTTTATGGGTCATGAGATTCCTCCAAGCTCCTAACTTGTCACCCTCTCTCCTTCCTCTTCCTTCTCCACTGGATTTAAACTCAAATTCTGAGTCTGACTTTGGAATACTTGTCTGGCTCCAGTCCAGCTATCCAATTTAGCTGTGGCTCTATGGATTGCTAACTGTTATTATTACCATCCCTCCCTTCATGCCCACTTACAGCTCAGATCAAATCCAGTTTCTCACTGTACCTCTGTGTCCTTGATTTCATACTTGGGTGTCCTTGCTTTTCTGTTGTGCTTTTGGCTTAGAGTGTCATTCTTCCTGTGAAGCCTCTTTGTCTGATCCCTCCCTGGGAGTAATCACTCCTTCCTCTGGGTCTCATAGTAGAGAATTCTCTTTTATGGCACAGTACACTTTCTGCTATATATTTCAATAGTTTGTGTACATGCCTTTATCTCCTACTAGACCATAACCTCACTGAATAGATTTATCCGGATGACCTTTGTATCTCCTCTAGTGTCTAATTCAGTTCCCTGCACGTAGTAGGCATTCGATATCTGTTGGATGAATAGGTAAATGGAGAAGCAGAACTAAATTTTTTTTTAAATATTTGCTTAGAGAGAGAGACAGACAGAGCCATGAGTGGGGCAGGGGCAGAGAGGGAGGGAGACACAGAATCCAAAGCACAGAGCCTGATGCCGGCTTGAACCCACAAACCGGAGATCATGGCCTGAGCTGAAGTTGGACATTTAACCAACTGAGCCACTTAGGCGCCCCTCCTGAAGCAGAAATTAAGATTTAAGTTTCTGCTCATTGATTTGGATTCTGCCCCCCGCCCCGCCTTTTTTTTTTTCCTTTCTCATTTCTTTTTCTTTTCTGTTAAACTTGCTGTGTTTTCCTTTGTACTGACTCACCGAACTTGTCTTTACCACTCCTTTTTCTTACTCAGATTTTGCCTCATTTTTTCCCCATTAACAATCACTGTGTGGGAGTGCCACAAGCTGCTGGTCAGATTGTCTCCATCCTTTTGTGGCTTTATTCTGTACAGGAATCATATGACCAGCATGAGAACCGAGTGGTGACTACATTAAGATTTTAATAAAAAGACCATGTGTAAAGAGAACAGTCCTTAAGGTTTGTTATTTAGCTTGCAAATGGGAAACTTTCCGATCCACATTTCAAGGGAAGGGAAAAGAATCCTTGGGTACTTGAGAGGTAGATCAAGGCATGTATTCACACTGTGGATTTGTGGGGTGTTGGAGGTGTCTTTTTTGACCAAAGAAATAATGCCAAAGCCACAGAATAATGCCAAAGAATTATTTGACCAAAGAATAATGCCAAAGCCACAGAAGCTTCCTCTCTTAGTGTTGAATCCTGGAATCTACAGCTGGAAGAAACATTAGGGATTTGTGTCGTTCAGCCTTCCTGTTTTCCAGATGAGAAAACAGACCCTAGGAGGCTAACCGATGGGTCCATAAAAACTGGGATATTTGTTGGCCCAGCATTTATTCCCAACACTGAATGTGGCTTGTGGGGGACACCACTAACTCTTTGAAAGCGGTGAAAATTTCACTTCACATGGAGGCTTCAGGTCTGTAAAACCAGAAGGCTTTTGCTGCCAAGTGGACCCAGATTGGTAGCAGGTTGGGTTGGGGGCAGTGTTCACCAGAAGGGCCCTTTTAAGTGTTGTGATCACTAGGGTGGTTCCCTTCTGGGCATCTGCTCAGTGGGGATTTTGGGCCGACAGAAACCTGTTTCTTCTACATTTGAAAAGAGACCCACGTTTAATAATAAAAACATTTCCAATCTTCCTTGCTCTTTTCCCAGCCTTCATATTTCACGTTTTGTTTCAGGCGTGACTTTCTTATCTCAGCGCGTGTTTGTGTTCAGTTTTTATTATTTAGGTCAGGCGTCAGTAGGAAGCGTAGGAGAGACCGAAAGTGGCTCAGGAGCTCATGATTGTTTTTTTGGTGCTCTTCAGGTGAATCTTTTTTAACCCAACTCATAGAACAGATGTTGTCAGTGGACTGCTGTTCAGTGAACCATTTGTTGGCAGATATGAAAGGTTACCTGTTTTGTGGCTAGGCAGCAGCAGAGTAAATAGATCAGACTGCCCAGAACAGGAAGTCAAGTGCAAACAGGATGTGCTTGTCTTTACTGTAACTTTGTGTATCTGTGTTTTGAAACTTGGTGTGGTTAAAAAGTCAAGACTTCTAGTATTTGAGCTTGACCAAAGATGTCTCTGTTTCTGGTTTGAAAAGGTGGTAAGGCAACTAACTAGTCCTTTACTGCCCTTGCCTGTATACAGGTACACATCTTTCTTCTAGGGATTAAGCCATTCTTCCTGGTGCATGATGGTTTTTCCTCCCTTACACCGTATTGCATCCATATGTTTCATAAAATGAAACCACTGAATTGCCTGCTGATGTGTTACTTTTGGTAGATGAGCGATCCAAGCTGTGCTTGGCTATTTATTTCTTAATAACAGTAGAAAATCTTAGCCTATAATTCCCCAGCCTTTTAAATTACAGGTTCCTTTTGTTGGATTCCAGGATTTCTAGCACACCTTTTGAGTGCTTCCTAAGTGTGGTAGTTTACAAATTACCCCCAGGCCTTTTTAGTCTTTGAATTGAAAATTTCCTTGAATGTTGGAGGCTGGATCTAAAGCTAACTGCTGAACTGTTTTACCCCTGTAGGCATGTTTCTGGAGAAGAGATTAAATAAGCAGTTTGCTTGTTGGGGAGGTCACTCAGCTGGTAAACAATCTTAGGAACCTCTATTTGATAAACCCCTTCTCATTCCTCATTGCTTCCCACTGCTGAAATCTGCTTTATTACGTTCGTTAGGGAACTGGATGGTCTATAGAATAATTCCCTTTGGGAAGTAATCTTGGGATCTTTGTGGATTATCATAACCACTTGAGCTATTTCAGAACAGGTCCATTCTGGTGGTCTCAAACCATAAACTAATGAATATGGAGCAGGTACAAGTCTGGGTAATGTTTTTTGTGCAATCCACATCCTTGCCACATTGCAGACTATCCTTCCACTTTTCTTGTTTTTAAGTATTTATTTATTTTGAGAGAGGGAGTGTGCACTTGTGCACGTGAATGTGGCCAGGGGGTTGGGGAGGGGGTAGTGGCAGAGAGGGAGAGAGAATCCCAAGCAGGCTGCATTTAGAGCCCTATGCGGGGCTCAAACTCACGAACCGTGAGATCACGGCCTGAGCTGAAACCAAGAGTTGGGTGCTCAACTGACTGAGCCACCCAGGCACCCCTGTCGTTCCACTTTGTAATTCCAGGAGCAGATGGGTAAAGTGGCACATGTTGGCATCAATGAGAATAGCATTACAGTATCAGTATTATGATAGACCGATATCAGCACAGGTGTCTCTTTTCTTGACTCTCGCAAGGAGTGGTAAATATGAGCCAGTTTGCACTTCATTGTGGGATATACAGGCAAAGAATAAAACCCGAAGACCAGGTTAAGCACAGGTGTTCTTACCAAGAACATGAAGGATTTCTTTGTGGTATGAGGTGAACTAGAAATCTCCATTTCTGCCTCTTGGGAGAGATAGTGGACATATCACATCCTGGCAAGAGCAGAAAACATTTCAGAGAGTCAGCATAATTTCTAGATTGAGATCAAACATCAAACCAAGCCAAAGGTCTGTGGGAGGAAGGGGGTGGTTAGTCTGAATTTATCCTGGGTTTATCACAAACTCCCATCAGACTTCAGCGCAGCACATGCAGTTATGGGGCACCAGGTGGGGGCCAGAGGTGTGTGTGTGCTCAGTCCTCTGCATCAGGTGGACAGAAGGGTTGAGCTGAGGGAGAGTCTCCAGTAACTGAGCCGTGGGAAAACTGGCAAACTTGTTGGCAAAGCGGTGGACTTGGGACGAAGTGTAGCAGGCTGGGCTGCGTGAAGGGAAAACCACCTCCAGACCCCCTCTGCCCCTTCAGGGATTATAAAGTTAAGAGCTGGTGGGAGGGGCCTGAGTGATTTAGTTCTTGGAGGATCATTAGAAAACTAGACTTTGCCTGATGAAAGAAAGGTATTAGCAGGTCTTGAAAAAAGCAGGTAGAGGATAGAGCAGGTAAATTTTGTCCCTTTAAAGAACCTTAAAACAGCTTTTCTTTAAGTTACTTGTAGCCAGCTTTTATTGAGTACCGTTCTGTGCAAGGCTCTGGAGTACATGCTTGACCTGCATTATTTTAATCCTTTCAATTATCCTTTCAACGTAGCAAGCTCTGTTGTTTTTGAGAAAAATAACGTTTAAGGGGATTAAATAACACCAGGGGCTAGAGTCCTCAGTTGAGTTCACGCCACTGTACTTTTAGCCGCAGTTTTGTGCTGTCCACTTTGGAAAGGCAGACAGGGTCATTTTGACCCTAGACAGAATTCACGCCCTGAAGCGCTGCCTTTCCCCAGGGCATTGCATGTGGCAGAAACCCTCTCAGTGAATCCCTGGCTTCCTTATCCTGGTGACTCAGTAGTCCCATCACCGTGATAGTAGCTCAGGAGAACAACTTCTTGGGTCCAGAATAGCCTTTCTGGTAAATCCTGTTTTCTGCAGGAGAGTTCAGAGGGATCAGAATCTCTTTATTCTTGATGAGCTCTGTCATCAGTTTTGATGGAAGAAGGATCCTGTGGTAATTAAACCACAGGTCCATTTATTCTGTTTTCAGCTTGTTTGAAGACTCCTCTGAACTGCTTTCTTTCCTGATTGACTCGCCCTTTGGGGCAAAATGCCTGGGCTGAAATTAAATGTGTAGGTTTCTCTGCTGCAGTGTTCAATCTGTCATCTCTCCTGAACGCCACACTAAGAAGCAGCCATTTAATTGGTCAGACCCCGAGGGTGAGATTTTGGCACAAGGCCATTGGTTAGAATTACTTTTCCCTGAACTTCGCAGCAGATGCTGAGGTCCCTCTGCAAGTATTTGTCATAGACTAGTTGAAACGAGGGAGTTTTCAAGAACATTTATAACTTGGATTATTGTGTATGTTTTTCACTTGTTTACAACAGTTATCACTTCAGGAAAAGAGCTCATGTATTACTAGCGAAAAGCGAAACCTCCCTCCTTTCCCCTTCTTCATGCTGTCATTTTAACGCTTTGTGTTCCAAGACCCTCTGCCGTGGTTCCTTGTGTCCTTGTGTCCTGCTTCTCCCTCCCCTTGCTCGAGCTGCGCACATCGGTAGCGACTGGCAAAGCTCTGCTTAGACCTGGGTGGATCTGGTAGAGTCTCTTTGATTGTCTAGCATTGCTTTTCTCTGTTGTTTCTCTTCTCCATGTGTTGATTTCACTTTAATTTGTGCTCTCTGCAGTTCTTATCACTGTGCTATTTATTTCCAACCGAAGCCGCTGGGAGGTCACTGAAGGCTTCTGTGCCTTTCGATGCAGGGAGGGGATGGACGTGCCGATCCTGTTCATCCTCGAGGTTTTCTGGCTTTCTAATGCTATCGTAACTGGCAGTTTTAACATGTGTCTGTTACTTCTAGAAACTCAGTCTGTTACCATTCTTAGCAGACACTTTAAAAACTTAATCCTCAGCAAGTGTGAGGTAGGCATGTACCTATTAAGCCTTTCCCTTAACATACTGCTATGGTCATTTGGGTTTAAAACCCTTAATTTGCTCATCACCCTGTAATCAGGATTGTAGAGTTTTCAAGCATGAATTTCTCTCTCTCTCTCTCTCTCTCTCTCTCTCTCTCTCTCTCTCTCTTTAAAGCTCTGTTGCTGTTATCATTAATAAGACTTCAACAAATACCTGGTGATCACGTTTACCTGGCACTAAGGCTGGGAATTAAGCTGTAAAGTAGACTCTTTTCCTGTTTCACTCCCTAACCATGGGAGAAGAATACTTGAAAAAAAAAATTACACAAATTGTTAGCCAATTGATTAAATGCAGTGCTGCTAGAATGCTCATCCCCTCAGAATGTAATCACCATGTGGTGAAGGGACCTTGCCTGGTTTTGTTCCTCTTGGAGTCCCCAGCACCTGGAAGAGAGCTCTGCAGAAAGTAGCGCTAAGCAGACAGTCAGGTGAATGAATTAAAGTTCTTGGGAGGTGTACGAGATGCTGTGGGAGCACAGACAGGGTCAGAGGAGGTTTTCCTGAGGAAGTAAATGCTGCATGAAGAGGTCAAGGTCGAGGGTATAGCGTGAGGGAGGTTCCTGAAAACCCACATTAGCTTGGTCTTTGAGGGGTCGACGGAATAGCAGGGTAGCTGGAGCTAAGAGCAAGGAGAGCGAGGCCCTGATTGCCAAGGATTTGCTTTCATTATTATTTAATGGGTACCAGTGAAAACACTTATTAAAAGGAGAGTAATAGAGCATTAGGTAGTTGAGACAATGAACTGAAAAACCCCTCCTCAGCTGGAACCAAGGTGGGCAAGGATGGAAACCGAAACATCTTAAATATTGATTAAGGGCTCTCTATCTTTAGAAAGTTGGGGGTCTGTTCATAGCATCAGTACCCCAAAGTTGTAGTGGGTCGGAAATGCAGATGGCCTACTGGATGTATAAATTAAAATTCTGTATTCCCGGAGATGGTTTGTCTGCCATCCCTTTTATAAGGTCCTCAAGTGTTGAAAGGTTGGCTCGGCGGGTAGGTGGTTTCCACTGCCTCTCCTATGGTCAACTCATTTACCTTGCTCTCCAGCACACAGGCTCTGTTAGTAGTGCTGTGGGGAGGGAGTTGTGGGTGGTGAAAGCATCGCCCTCTTTCTGTAGGGCCACAAATTAATCACCCCTAGCTGTATGACCCAACCCGAAGGGCCCAGCCTCTTGATTTACAAAAAGAACATTGTAATTTTGATGTTTGCAGGATTATTGTATTAAATGAGACAACAGATGCCGACAAAAAACTCAGGTGTTTTGTAGTGTTTTTACTTTTCCTGAAAAAAATACTGTTTTCTAGGATCATCTGAGAAGGGATTTCTGAACCCCTGAGTCTAAATACCTCCTATTTTCCCCTTGTCTACCCCTGAAATAACAGCACAGGAAATTCTTTCTCTCACCTAGAGCTTTGATCCTTTATATTAAAGTAGAACTTGGGAACTGGAGGACATAGGAGTCCTAGTATCTTTGAAGTCTGACATCTCAGAATGAATAGGGGCCCTGGGAGCTGGTTTGGAGAGAGGCAAACATTGAATCCTCCTTAGCCCCATGCCTTATTATAAGGCCAGCCATTTACTGAATGTCTAGTACCATCTTCTGCTCTTTTTGTAAGACTAAAAATTAGCTCGTAAAGTACGCTCCCTCTTTATACTGAGCACCTACTCTGTGTCCAGCTTGCGAGGTACAGGCAAGTTTATTCCTGTTCCACCGAAGCTCAGAGAGCCCACTTTCTCAAGCTCATTCCGTTACTCCTTGTTAGAGTTGGATTTAAGGTCACATCTGACTGAAGCTAAAACCAGAGTAATATGTAGTTGGGAATTTTTTTTCCCCTTTTTTTGTTTTTGAGAGAGAGTGCGAGCGAACAGGGGAGAGGGAGAGAGAATCTGAAGCAGGCTCTGCACTTTCAGCTCAAAGCCTGACGTGGGGCTCGAACCCACGAACCCTGAGATCATGACCTGAGCTGAGGTGGAATGAATGCTCAACCGACTTGAGCCACCCAGGTGCCCCGAGAATTTTTTTTTTTAACTCTTGTATTTTCTAAAAATTTAGCCCCCAAATGAAATGCCTAGCTAGGAAATATGCATTATCCACTCCCCACATCCTAAGGACTGCTTGGGAGGATGGACAATGTCTATTAGGATTTAAAGCCTTTGGAAATGTTTTCGTCTGCTGTGTTCCAGCCTTGTGACAGATCCCTTGTTTATGCCCAGCCCAGACACCACTTTACCAGGGCTGCTGATCTGATTCAGGCCTTGGGTGTTAGAGTTCCATAATATACTTGTCTTCTCTGTGACTTAGGTGTTCTGAATTCTTTATCCTAAAGTAAATATCTCAGAAATAATGTCCGTATCACAGAGAACATGCTTCACTCTCCCACGCCCAGCAAGTGAGACCAGTGTGTAATATGGTGCACTTGTGGGTTGCTTACTCACAGATGCAACAGTGGCCCTGTTTCATGCTCATGGTGTTGTCTGTCGCCAGCCCTTTAAACCTTCCCCAGCCAGGGTGGTTACCTTAGGCAGGTTTGCTGGAAAATTCAAGTTGTGACTTTGAGTTTGGGTTTTAAATTAAATAGTTTTGAGGGATTTCAAGTTTCTTTTCAAACTTTAGAAGTGAGCAGCCTTCCAAGTTGAGAGATGATTGTAAATTTCAGGTGAGTTCTCAAGATAAGGATTCTTTATCGTGTGGGTGGTGTGATCAGCTGTGCCGGAGCCCCACCTAACCCAGTCCCTTAGGTGGTAGGAGACTCAAGCTTTGGGGCACCAGAGAGAAAAAGCATGAGACGTTTGGGGCTTTCTGGCCCATAGTCACTGTTAAACATCTAGGCTGTTGCCATTTTAGAATTGTAACTTAAAGTTAAATGATAATTTCTTTTAGCACGTTATTTATTGATCAGTGATCACTTACTGTGGGTTAGGCACTTTCTGAATATTATTTTTCATCCCTACAGTTACCTCCCAACGCAGGGATTATCCTTTTTATAGAGGTGAGAAAACAGACTCAAAAAGCTTAAGTTACCTGTCCAAGGTTAGCTACCCTTTGTTTTTGATAAAGGGCTTTTTTTTCATAGTCCCTTTATGTCACTATAAATATTGACAAAATGCTTTGGGCCCTAAGGAGAGGTAACTAGTACTTGCCTCATTGGCTGTATTGATAAAATACTTGAACGTTCTTCTGACCTCTGTTTGTTCATTCCACCAATTATTTGGGTGCCTGCTGCAAAGTGGCACGGTGCTAGATGTGGATAAAAAAGTGAGGACAGGTGGGGTTCCTGGCCTTGGAGTTTCCAGTCTGTGGGTAGATCAGCTGTAAACAAAGCTTTATAATTGCAGATTACGGCAGTGCTCAGGAAGGAAACTAAGGGCAGTGAGAGAGAGGCAGTGTGACTGAGGAGGACTCCTCTCAATCGGTGGTGTCCGGGTTACATCCTGAAAGATGAGGAGGAACAACCCAGGCAGGGAGAACAAGCGGAGACCTGGAGGCAGGATGGAGCCGTGTGCTTGACCTCCTAAAGGCCACCATGGCTTGAAGCTTAGCGAGCAGGGAGAAAAGCAGCATGACACGAATCAGAGAAGTGGACTGGTGGCACATGCAGGGTCTTTTAACCGTGCAAGGAGTTGAGTTTTCCTTCTGAAATGCAGTGGGACTCTGTTCAAGAGCCTGTGTGTGTGTGTGTGTGTGTGTGTGTGTGTGTGTGTGTGTGTGTGTGTTGGGGAGAAAGAATTGGAGAGAGGCAAGAACAGAAGCTGGGAAGCTAGTTAGGATCAGTTCTTCTACCCAAGAAGCCCTTCTAGACTCTGGAATTACAGTAGTGCGTAAAATCCCTGCCTAGAATTTTAAAAATTCTAGTTAGAAAAGCAGTTAACAAGTAAGCCAGTAATACCAGTTCATGCTGTTAGGCATGAGACTAGAAAATGACATTGAAACTGAAGAGTGAATGGCAGGAGGGAGCCAGGTATGTGATATCCTGGGGAGAAGAGTCCAGGCAGGACTCTTCCAGAAGCAAACAGCAGATTCAACGTCTAAGGAGGGAAGTGTGCCGTGTGCATAATAGATCAGAGATGGCGGTTGAGATCTCTGCCGTATTGGGGGGGAGAGGGGGGAAGGGGGGTGGTGACAGGGGAGATGGAGATAGGAATTTATGAATCTTCAGCTTAAAAACAGTATCCAAAGTCACCCGACAGGGCTCCTCTCGGGAGACTATGGATGGAGAGGGTGCCAAAGACAGCCTAGGGGCTCCCAACATTGAAGAGCAGAGGGATGGGAGAGAGCAGCAGATAGGCTTTGAGCTGGGAGGCAAACCAAGGGCACGGAGTTGTGGAGAGTGTTTCAAGGAGGAGGCAAGGGTCACTTGTGTCTGGCTCTGCCAGGAGGTTAAGAGGAAGACAGAGAAGTGTCACTTGGATCTGGCCACTTGGGATTCCTTGGTGACCTTGAGAAGAAGAGATTAGGTGGAGTGGTTCAAGCGAGACTGGAGGGTTTAAAGAGTGAAGTTGATGAAGTGAGCTGAGTATTGGGAGAATTTTTTTTTTTTAAGGTTTATTTATTTATTTTTGAGAGCAATCGAGCAAGGGACGGGCAGAGAGAGAGGGAGAGAGAATCCCAAGCAGGCTGCATCGTCGGCACAGAGCCCTGTGTGGGCTCGAACTCATGAACTATGAGGTCATGCCCTGAGCCGAGGTCAAGAATCAGATGCTTAACTGTGCCACCCAGGCGCCCTAGGCTGATTTTATTATTATTTGACTGATTGATGGACTATGGAATCAGGACTCCTTCTTGCAGCCTGCAGAGCACGGGCTTCATGGTATAAGCAATTTAGTTTCACATCTTGGCTTTACTACCCTCTAGCTATGAACTTTAGCAAGTTAACTTCTCTGAACCTTGGTTTTCTCACCTGTAAATGGGATGCACTAATCTAATTTGCCTTGTCAGAATTGTGAGGATCACATGATAAAGCACTAGGTAGTCCGTGCCTGACAGATCAGAAGTATTCTTCGAGTGGAGAATGACTACTTTCTTCACTACTTCTGAAAACATGTAATTACTTATCAGTTATTTCAAAGAGGCATAGCTAAGCCATATTGATAGGCTTTCATAGCATTTCCTTTCAAAGTCACTGCAATTGTACTTTAATTGCTTAATATACAAGATGAAGCAAAACTTATTCTGTATTAATGATCCATAACGTGGGATAGTTTTCCTAATGCACTTACAGCCTAGCTGCTTTTAACAATTCCAGGAATATGGTAGTGACAATAGGCAAACCTCCCTCATGGAACTGCAGACATTCTTGAAGGCTTGCTTCGTAGCCACTTTCTAATTTGCCCTGTCAGAAAGGTACTTCTTTGAGGATTGTGGGCATTGTAATTAGGTTTTCTAAAAAGGATTTTTGTGAAATCTTACACAGTGGTTCACCATAAGTATGTTAATTCCGGGATGTTGCATCTATGTAAAGCCCGTTGTTGCAGAAGTACCTTGGCACACAGAGCAGTTAATTAAAATCAGAACAGATTGGATGAGAACCTTGGGGACTTGACTTTACTGCCTTAGATTTTGGAGGTTAGCAAGGTGGTTTGGAGTCGCATTGCAAACTAGCACTTATTTTACTAGGGCACTGACATTCTGACCCTTCTACTCCATGGGTCCATTCTGACCCTTCCCTCCTCCTCGGTAAAGCCCATGACAACCACTGATCTGCTTAAAATTATTTGCCTTGGGCAGGTGAACGAGTGCAGAAGTGACTGTTTTAAAATTACTTAGGATTCTAGGACTTAATGGGGAGAAATCACATTATCTCCCTTCTTGCCTCTAACTACAACTGTACTCAGCCTACCTGGGATAGATCATTTATCTTAACCCTGTTATTAAAACTGTAATTTTCCTGTTCAGCAGAGCTTAGTCTCTCAAGAAATGCCAGCATACTTGTCAAGCTGACACACTCCCACGTGCTGACTAGCCTTCTCGGCCCCGGACCCGCAGGGTTCCTCCACAGGGAGGAGCAAGTTTTCTTGCTCATCTTGGCCTTACACCTCCCGTCTTCCTCCCGGTCCTGCAGAGCGGGAGAGGAGAGAGCCTCGCAGGCTTCAAACAAGCTCCCTGGGACCCTGGTCAGAGACTGTATTTGGGGATTAAATCGCCAAGTCCGTCTTTTCCGAAGAGGGTGAGGGGAATCGGGGAAGGAATTTTCAAACCCTCAAAGAAGATTTGATCATTTTCTTTCAAGATCAGGAGATTTGCAGATCAGAAAGGGAACTTTCTCATGATGGCGCCATGGGCAAAATTCGTTATACGCCCACGGTTGGTTCCACTTCCAGCCCTTTGGTAACACGATCAGATGCCAAGTGTGTGTGTGTCTGTTTAGGGCTGAGGGATGAAAAAATATTGCCAAGAGAAAAGCGTTTGGTTTGTATGGCAATGTTAAAACTACAAACGCTTTCCTTTCACTCCCTGAGGTAATCCTGAATACGGTTGTAATTTAGGCTTCGTATTTTCCGGTTTGGCAAGAGAGTACTTTTAACTGGCCACATTAGGAAATGGTATTTTAATTATATGTCAAACAGAGTAAAAGCCTGGTCTCCTGACATTGGTGACCCTGTTCTGTTAGCTACTTCAGCACTGGAGACCTCCCCCCGCCCCAGCCCTTTCTGTAATAGTCCCGTCCCCACGTACTCATATGCCCGGGATAAGACTCCGTTCTCCACCTGCACATGGGGCCGGGGGAAGAACCCAGAGGCAATCTTCAAGTCTTCTCCCAGAGCCAAGACCTCCTGAGCCAGGCCACATACTTGGATAGGCTGATGGCTTTTCTTTCACAGCTCTTCAGAGGAGGCAGCTAAGATTAGAACCAAAGTTGAGAGAATGAAAATACCGCCGTGGAAGATAGATTGTCTTGGTTCTCGACTGAGGAAGACCTTTCTTAGCTCTTCTGTCAGGATGGCCGAGTTGAGCTGTATAGTTGTGCCTCATTGGGCCCAGAGTCCCCTGGGGGCAAGGACCTAGTCGACCTCACTTTTGGTATTCCCAGTGCCCAGCACGGCGCTGGTGCTCCCTAAGTGCTTGGGAAAGCACAGGAATTTAAACACTCTACAGCTGGCTGGCCTTCTGGCTGTTTTCCTGTTGATCACGCCTTGCTGTGCAGGCCTACCCATCGTGTGGCAAAGTCCTTGGCTCTCAGAAAAAATTGCAACGTGCAGATTCCTTGTGCGAAGGAAAAGTTTGTTTTCTTCTTGTGGTTAACACCCCCCCCCCTTGTCTTTTTACTTCATCCGTTCACCTTTGTCTGCTGGCAGCTTATCTTTGGTGACATCTGTCTCCCCTTGCTTCCAGTCTCTGGTGAAAGAGGTGACCTTTCTCCTCCCCGCCCACCCCCAGTCTTTCTTTCTCCTCCTGGCCCTGACTCCCACCTTGTGTTGCCAGCTTCCCTTCCCCTGTAACCTCTTCCTCTTTGGGGGTCTCCTGCAGTCTCTGCATTTCTCTGTCTTGTGTTAGTAACCTGTATCCTCTTTAGCTCTGGCCTTCTCTCTTCCCTTCATGGCCAGAAGTTTCTTCAGAGAATAGGGCCTGGCTCTTCCTCACGTCTGACCTGTGGTTAGCCATCAGGTTCTCTCTTCCTTAACTGCTCGGATGAAGAACACATTCACGTTTTCTTGAAACTGGGGCCTGGGTCCATTGGACATTTTGTATTCCATGCGTTCTACTCTCCGGGTCATTTGACAGCATCGATCATTTCTTCCTGAAACACAACCCTCTCCCAGGTCCCCCCCCCCCCCTTTGTTTTTATTTGTTTGTTTTGTTTAGTTTTGGTTTTTTGTTTGTTTTTTTAAATTTATTTTTGAGAGAGAGAGAGAGACAGAGCGTGAGCAGGGGATGGTCAGGGAGAGACAGAAACACAGAATCCGAAGCAGGCTCCAGGCTCTGAGCTGTCAGCACAGAGCCCAACGCGGGGCTCTAACTCGTGAACCGTGAGATCATGACCTGAGCTAAAGTCAGCCATTTAACCGACTGAGCCATCCAGGTGCCCCCAGATCACCCACCTTTGAGCATTCTTCCTTCCACTGTTGTGATGGTTTTCCTCCACTAGCCCTTTAGGTCGGGTCTTCCCCGGGGCACTCCCTGGCCACCCTCTCTGACCCCCCACTGTCTAATTCAGTCTTCTGCCCCGTTCTGGCTTGTCATGCTTCCAGCAGGCTGAGGATTCCCAGACCTTCCTCCTCAACCAGGACTGTGCTCCTGTGTGCTGTGTCCATCAGCAAGTCCCCTGGGTACAAAACCCCACTTGTCGTCTTAACTGCCCCCTGCCTTCACACAGACACATGCCTCCTCCTGAGGGCCTTGTCCCTCATTACAGTTAAGGATTCTACCGTGTCCTGTTGTTTTTTTTCAGAGACCCCCAGGATTCGTCCAAGACTGCTTTCTCTCCCCATTCTCCCACTGCTTCTGTTCACTGACGCATCCCACGAGTTCATCAGAGATCTGTCTGCCTTTCTCTTAGGCCCGTGTCCTCGTGTCTTGACTGTACTATAGCAGCATCCTGCTCCTAGCCTTCCCCTTGCAGGCTTGTTCCCCAGGCTGCTTACCGGCAGAGTGCCCACTCTAAAATGTAAATAAGATTAGAAAACCTGCTTGCCTGAACCCCTCACCGTGTTCCATTACTTGCAGGATAAAGTCCAGATTCCTTCTTTAGTGGCTGCTCGTTTGCCTGCTGCACACCCCACCCTTACTCTTGACCCTACTGAACATTTTGTAGTTTCTTTTTGTATTTTTTTTATTTAAAACAAATGTTTAATGTTTGTTTATTTTTGAGAGACAGAGAGAGAGACGGCACGAGCGGGGAAGGGGCAAAGAGAGAGAGGGAGATACAGAATCTGAAGCAGGTTCCAGTCTCCGAGCCATCAGCACAGCTTGCCCATTTCAAGCGGGGCTTGAACTTACAAATTATGAGATCACGACCTGAGCTGAAGTCGGATGCTTAACAGACTGAGCCACCCAGGCACCCCCATTTTGTGGTTTCTTTAATGCCATGTTGCATGCAGTTTGCTCTTTCTTGCAAATTCTTTTTACTCTGGGCCAGTTACTCTAACAGCAGGATATGTGTGGCGTCTCACTGGAGAAGTCTTCTCTGGTCATCCCTCCACCCCTGGGGAGTTGATTGTATCTTTGTAGCCTCCCGTATGCTGTAGGAACCTCTGTTAAAGCACTGAGCACCCTGAAATTTCTAGCTTTGGCTTTACATTTCTTTCTATCTTTTTAAAAAGATTTTAAGTAATCTCTACACCCAACATGGAGCTCGGATTCACCACCCAGAGATCAAGAGTCATGTGCTCTACTGACTGATCCAGCCAGGCACCCCTGCTTTTACATTTCTTGTTCCCCTGCCAGACTGTGAGCCCCTCGAGGGTCAGATTTCTCCCTTTACCTGCCTAGCACTGGAAACAGCAAGGCACTGGCTTCCATAAAGGTTGCGTGGGGGAGTGGAGATTCTGACCAAAGCTGCAGACCACCCACAGCCGGGCTGCGCTGATCCTCGCCTTGCCCCCACCCCCTTCAGTTACTTGACCCCTTCTGCTAATTTTGTCACAGATGTCCATATCCCTTTTTAGGATAGCCCAGAAAGCCAATGGTAATTGTGGGGGAAATCTCTAGTTTTACTTTTTAATCTGAACCTTGCCAGAGAAATCGTGGCTGAGCTATTGTTATAATGCTCGTAGCAACGACTGATATTTGTTTAGTGGCTCTCAGCCCAGAGAATGTCCAGGTGAGAAAAAGGAAGAACAGAAAGGTAGGACTTACTAGAGGCAGGTGTAGTAAAGCAAGGCTTGGGCCCAGGTCTTTTGGTTCCAGATCCTGCATTCCTTGCATTACAACACATGGTCCCAGATGCTCTTGTCCAGGTGATTGAGAGAATCGTACAACCCCTCTTTCAGAGGGGCCACTCTGCTGTTAGCGCCATTATCTTGCCAACACAGAACTCATTTATTTAACTGTTTCTCATTTTATTTTTCCATGTGAACTGTTCATTGCAGTTAAGACTTTTCTAGGAACTGAGAGGCCTTGGACAAGTACTAGGCCGAGACCAAGGTGTTTGATGTGTAGGAAATGGAGTGAATGCGATTAGTTAAAGTTTAAATACCGTGTGTGATTCATCCTGTAGTCTTTGTTGAGCTATCTATCTGCTGGGCACTGGCTGACTGTCATGGTCCCTGTTCTCAGGGGAGGGAGGGGGGTGGGGGGTGGGAGGAGGCGGATGTGAATCAGACATGCCTGCAAAAGGGAATGAATTCTCCATCAGGAGTATTGGGAAATGCTAGAAGCTAAGAAGGCCCTAGAGTAGTCAGGAGACCTAAGGTTATAGCTGTGTGAACCAGGAAGTGAATCCTCCTGCTGGGCCTCTGTCTTTTCCTCTGTGAGATGACCAAGCTTGAACCAGTTGGCTTCTTACTGTTAGTACTTCCCAGCTTAGCACATGTTTGAACTATGATTTACAAAGGCACTTTTCATGAGTCAGGAGGCAGAGCAGAAGGTACCATTCTTCTGTGTGACCTGATTATTGAGTAGTAACACTAAATGTTTCATTTATTATTTCTGTAGGCAGAGAGTTCAGGCTCAAAATGTCCATATTGACTGCCTTGGTGTACTAAGAAAAGCACACTCTTACTTCATCACGGCAATGCTTGGCATTTCAGGGGACCCTTTTGCAACTTTAGGTTATTCTGACATTTGAGGGATTGGATCTTCTTTGTTCTGTGATCTTAAGCATCTGGGTGGCTCAGTCGCTTAAGCAACTTGATCTCAGCTCAGGTCTTGATCTCAGTTGTGAGTTCAAGCCCCGCACTGGGCTCCGTGCTGGGTGTGGAGCCTACTTAAAGCATTTGGGGTGCCTGGGTGCCTCAGTCGGCTGAGCGTCCGACTCTTGATTTCAGTTCAGGTCATGATCCCACGGTTGTAGGATTGAGCCCTGCATCATGCTGAGCATGGAGCCTACTTAGGATTCTCTCTCTTTCCCTCTCACTCTTTCTCTCTAAAATTAAAAAAGAAAATCAGGGGCGCCTGGGTGGCTCAATCAGTTAAGTATCCATCCGACTTTGGCTCAGGTCACGATCCAGCCATTTGTGAGTTCGAGCCCCTTATTGGGCTCTGCACTGGTGGTGTGGAGACTGCTTGGGATTCTCTCTCTTTCTCTCTCTATCTCCCTCTGTCTCTCTCTCTCTCCCTCTCCCTCTGTCTCTCTCTCTCTCTCTCTCTCTCTCTCTGCCCCTTCCCCACTTACACTCTTTCTTTCTCTCAAAAATAAATAAACTTAAAAAAAAATCTACTCCTTTGGACAAAGGAGCACCCCTATTTGATATGTTAAATGGGAATAATATTCCAGAATTTCTTAATAAACCCATAGAGGCACCTCTTCAGCAAGGTTACAAACATTGGTTGAGCGTCTTCTGTGTGCAGGACACTGCTAGGATACAGTATACACGTGACTAAGAAGTCATCCCTGCCCTCAAGGAATTTATGCTTTAGTGGCAGAAAATAGAGGGTAAGAATGTCTGTGCAACAAACTGTTTAAGCTGCTGGGAGAGAGGTTTAGGAAGGACTGGAAGAACAAACGTCAGAGCAGTTTGCTCTGCTGGCTGGCAGAGGGGAAATCAAGGTGGGTGGCATGGTACAGGAAAAGAACGTTAGGTTTAGAGTCAGAAGACCTGGGTTTTCAGAATCTCAGTTCTCTGTATATTAGCTGGGTGACCTTGACTTCTTTGAGCCTGGGTTGCCTCATCTCTGAAGGAAATAATAATAGTTCCTCTCCATGGTCATTGTGAATATGGGATTATACTTGTGTGTGTGCATGTGCATGTATGATAAAGTCCTTTCTTTTTTTAAGTTAAAAAAAAACTTTTGTTTATTTTGAGAGAGAGAGAGAGAGAGAGAGAGAGAGAGACAACGCAAGCGGGGGAGGAGCAGAGGGAGAGAGGGAATCCTAAGCAGGCTCCGAGCTGTCCGCACAGAGCCTGATGTGGGGCTTGAACTCACAAACTATGGGATCATGACCTGAGCTGAATCCGAGTCAGACACTTAACTCACTGAGCCACACTGGCGCCCCTGATAAAGTTCTATCTATCTGAGCTCTAGGAGCAAATTCATCTTCCTGAATAAAGTGGGTATTAGGTCACTTACGATTGCTAAGGCAGTTCTTTACTTGAAGTCAGGTCTCAGATTAAACCAAAACATAGCTCAGCAACCTTTCAAAGGTAGGGTGCCATCTCGGCCGTCCGTGTCGTCCTGGTAGATCAGGCGTCTGTCTTGTGTGCAATGGCCACTGGTGAAGCAGGAGGTGGCGAGAAACCTACGGCCCCTGAAAACATGTCTTCACCTCGACGCTCAACTCTGGCAGCAGGTGTGGATTGAGTATCCTGGCTCACTTGTGCCCTCGGGAATGGGGGAATGCAGTAGAGGTGTGTCTTAACTCTGACCCTTTTCCCCTTCCTCCCTCGCACCAGATTTTATCATGTGGGCAACCTGCTGCAACTGGTTCTGCCTGGATGGACAGCCTGAGGAGGTCCCCCCGCCCCAGGGAGCCAGGACGCAGGCCTATTCCAACCCTGGGTACAGCTCCTTCCCCTCCCCTACAGGCTCGGAACCAAGCTGCAAGGCTTGCGGGGCCCACTTCGCGAACATGGCCAGGAAGGTGAGTGTTGACTTCACAGCCCGCTGGGCCGCTACAGCCTCAGGTCCTCGGGCAAGCCTGCCGACCCCTCCGTAATGCCTGTCGCCTTGCCGTTGCCTGATCCCATAACCCACACCTGATCCCTTCACAAGATTGTTAAAGAAAAACTAGCCCAAAGCAGAGCATCTCAGCGTAGATTTGGAGCCAGACAGGCCTGAATTCAGATGTCAGCTTTGCTGCTTACAAGCCATATGACCTAACTTTTCTGGAGATTCTTTCCCCCCCATCTCTAAAATGGGGGTGTAATAGTCATACGCATCGGACAGTGTTGTGAGAATAAAATGGTTAGGCCACCAGGGGCGTCCAGCATGATGCTTGGAACGGAGCAGGCACTCAGTGTTACTCCCTTCATTCGCTGTCGTCATAAAAAGCCCGGCCGCAGATTAACTTGTTCTTTTTATCACTTGCAGTGCCGAGGACATCTCAGGTACATCAAGACCCTGACAGGACAAAGACTGGGGCTCCTTTACTGTAGCGACTTCACTGGCCGTGCGCGGTAGTCATCATGTTTTCCAGATTAGCAAGCAGCAGGGGAGACCAGTGGCTGGGGAGTTGTGCCTGGGTGCGGGCGTCCCTGGTTAGGGCTCAGTGGCGGCCTATTCTCCTCTGTCAAGCATGGCCGGGGCTGAAGGTGAACCCTGACCTGGGAATTCCTGCATTCTTCTGCAGAGCAGGCGGTTTGCAGCCCTGGATGTGATGTTAGAATGGCGCTGATGGGGACTTTGAGAGGAAGAGCTACTTTTTAAGCCACGTGCTGTATGCCAGGGTCTGCTGTGAGCTGTGTGGATGTTTTGGTTTCATTTCATCCTCGCAGTGTCTCTGTGATAGAGGTTTCAGGGTCCCGAAACTCCCATTTTACAAATGAGAAACTGAGGCTTTAGAGTTTAACTGTTAAGAAGGAGACTGTCAAGTTCCTGGCAGATGGCGTAAGAGGGATTGAACGACTCCATCTTTTCCCTCCACTTAGGTAGTGCCCCAAGATCATGTGGTTAGTAGAGGGCAGAGCCAGGATTCACACCCAGCTCTTTGAATTCCCAAGCTGCCTCCCAGAAGACATTCAGCACGTCAGAGAATTCCTGTAGCGCTGACCACCCTTTTGTCCCCATAAGGTGGAGGAGGACTGGCATTTTGCCTCGTAGGTTGTGTTTTGCTTACCCTCCACTGCAGCGAAGGTGGGCCCTCAGCAGAGCTTTGCTGTGATTTGCTTGGCCGCCCTGGTCACTGCTAGAATGCCACCAGAGAGGCCACTGCAGGTGGCCAGGGAGCTGTGGTTCAGTGGCTGCGGCGCTGTTCCCCTTACACTTAGACTGGAAGGTCGAGTCCTTGGACGGAGGCCGATGCGGAGACTAGAAGGAGCTGGGAGTCCTCTTAGTGATGGAGACGGTGGGGTGGGTTCGGGAGCCAAAGCGAGATGGGCAGGAGGCCCATGGGCTGCTTGTCACCTGCCGGGCACTGAGCTTGGTGTTTCAAATGCGTTCCCTTTTTGACCCCTTAACACAGCCTATGAAACGTGTGCTATTGTTTGTTCCCATTTTAGAGATGAAGAAATTGCTCTCTCTGTTTAAGGTAGTCAGTAGTTTCCAGGACTCCTCAGGTGCAACTAGAGTCTGTTGGATAGTCCAAGACCTTGCTGTTTTCAACAAGAAATGCTGGGAACAACTGCGGGAAGAAGTGGCAAAGTAACTTCCTGTTCCTTTGGAACAGGAAAGACATTTGTTTCAGTGAGGCTGCGTGAATTTGCTCTAGGTTTGTGTGACCTTTTCTTGAAAACATCAGTTATACCCTGTGGAAGGTGAGTGGAGGGGAGCAGAGAGTGCAGTGATGGTGATCAGCTCGGGCACCAGCACACTAAGCGTGTCGAAAAGCATGTTGAGAGAACCAAGGGATCTGGCGACTTCCTGACATTTCTGAGCCAGAAAAGAGAATGAGTGAGCAAGGAAACTGCCCCCAGAGAAGAGAGAATGGCAGGTAGGTGAACGTGGGAGGAGGCTTCATTTTTGTGTATGGTGCCTGTTTCCACCTGACGTAAATGTTTGTGCATGGCCCATCTTCAGAGGTGGAGCACAGGACGGGGATTCTGTTGATTTTGTTTGCAACTTTGTCCCCAGTGCTAGTAGAACAGTGACTGACATGCAGTCATAGGCAATATGATTTTATAAATGAATGAATGACTAGGCAGTTGAGTTGCGAGCAGTTTGTAAAGGAGGAAGTAGGCTGGAGAGTTTCTGCTTTCATTACTTCGTGGTTGGTAATTCCATGCCGAAGATTTTCATTGAGGGCCCAACTCTGCTGCTGCAGCAGTGTGCTCGCAGCTAGAGGTTACAGGTTTGTGGAGACGGAGCTGAGTCGGCCTTTCCCTCGGGGAGCTCCCTGGCTGACTAAGGAGGCCCTCATAGCAACTGTGCAAGTTATGTACTAGGGAATCAGGCATTGCTGGTAAATTGAGACACCAGATAATTCTAGCTGGATGAAAGGTTTATTGATCTGCAAAGCAGCGGCTGAAGTAAAGACACCAGAGGTGGGGCAAGTGCCAGGTGTGTTTGGGAACTGTGAGTGGCCTGTTTGGCCAGAGTGCAGGATGCTCGAGGAGTTAGGGTGGACCACACTGGGATCAGATGGTGAAAGGCCATGACTTCCGCTGGAAGGAGCTTGTCACCAGATAGCAAGGAAGCACAAGAAAGATTTTGAACAGAGGAACCAAAGAGATCAAAGAGATCAAAGAGATAAGGAGAAAGCTTCTGTAGCAAAAAGAGCTTTTGGGGGTATGAGAGGAAGAAAAGTTCCAATTTGAACGGAAAAAGATGGCTAGTGGTACGATGTCTTGCCACAAAAATAAGAATTAATTTTGTGTAATTCACAATGGATTTTGTGAATATTAAGGATGTTTTCTCCTAAGAGAATTTTTCATTTGTAACTTCCTTCTTAAGTGGATCAGCATTCATATCTTTAGGGCTTGGCAAATAACAACCACAGGCTTTTAAAACGTGTTTTCTAGAAGTTGGTTGAAAGGAAATGATTACGAGGATCCTGCTGTTTTTCTTTTCTTCATTGTGGTCAGTATCTTCTGAATACTCATCCAGTACAATGCACAGATAACATTCAGGACTATCTGGAGAGAACATAGCTTGTACCCCCTGCCTTAGAGTTTTTAGTCCTAGAGAGGGATGACAAGCCAAATGTTTTGCCCCAAGCCAAAAACCTCCTCTGTATTGGCAATACCCATGCGTAGTTTGGCAGGGGCCCCGACCGTTTTGGAAAGGGGGGGGGGGGCTGGTGCCCAGCCTCTTTAGTTGGACCAGTTAGGGGAGGCTGCGGAGGAGGAGGTCATACTTAGAAACTGGAAGAGATCTTGGGATCTCAGAGTACTGGCAGAAGCTCAGAGATAAGGCAAAGGGGGAAGGGAATAAAAGGTGACTGTGTTACCTTTTTTTGTGAGTGCCCACCTTATGCTAAGGTTTCCTATGCATGACCTCATGTAATGCTTTCAGTAACCCTTAGAGGTGGGTTGACCTTCTGACGTTACAGGTGAGGAATCTGATGCCCTGGGAACTTACTTATTTTGTACAAGTTCCCTTAGCGAGGAAGGGACCTGCCAGGAATGAATCCTAACTGTGTCACTCCTCAGGCTGTCCTCTTCCCCCCGCAGTGGGCTGCAGGGAGAAATGCCCATAGGAAGGCTGGTGCGGAGGAGGGGCTGTCTCACCTGTGCCAGGGAGTGTGCACGGGGAGTGGGGAGGAATAACAGAAGGGCAGATTAGCCAAGGAGAGCGACCCGCCCCCCCCCCCCCCCCCCCACCATGCCGGGCATCCCTTGAAGGGCGGTGCCTGCCTGGAGGTGCTGTACTCTTGGCAATTTTGCAGGGACGTTGGCTCCGCTAACTCATCTTTCATGCTTCCTTGTTACTCAGTTGGTTTGCAGGGTTTGCTAGAATTTATACACACGTGTTGCCTTTGCTCATTCTGCCCACGTTTGTTGACAGCCGTTTTCTCCTTTCCCTTTGTTCTGTCCTGGCTCTGCAGGCTGGTATGCTAGCCTGGAGGCTGTCTCACTCCTTGAGGGGGTGTTTCAGATGCCGGCTGACTTGAGAGTCCCCTGCGAGCAGGGGGATATGGAGAAGCTGGGTGGCTGCCTTTGCATTCTGATCTTGCATCCAATAATTCAATAAGCTGGGCACATTTGAAGAAATACAGAGTTGTTTAGATCTGGCTGATTGAGCAACTCAGGGCTTTTTAATCGCGTCAGGCTAGGTCTTGTCAAACTGCATTGACTTAAGTAATGTTCCACGTCAGGACCTGCAGCTTTATGACACCAAAGCCTCGTCATTTCATGATCAGTCATCGTAAACGTATTTCATTTCCCAATAGAAAAGCTTTAGATCTAAATGAACCCCCCAGGACCCCAAAACATCTATTTTCTACCTGAGTGGCTACAGGTTTCAGGACTGTTATGATGCTTATGCAGCCATGTGTCCTTTTAACTTGGGCTCTGACCATTTTATTGTCTGGTTATGACTGTAGAGAGTGAGGGAGCTGGATATATGTCCTTTCAAAACACCTTCTAAGTATGAGTGGTCAAAACTGGGTGGTAGACATGCCCGTTTCCCTTTATGACACGAATGCCACTTGGAGCCTTCTTCAGCCTGCACAGGGGTATCTGATCTCGCCTAGGAGAACCTAAGTCTCTCGGGCATTCTTGCAAGTTTGAATTCAGCTTTCTATATTTAGAAGAGAGGGAACAGAAATATTTAGTTAATGCTCAAGTCACCAGAGGATGAAAAGTTTTTAATTTCTTTAGAGGACTAGTGTGTGCTTCCAGGGCCATGCCAGCGTGCCCACGGATTACCTCTACCGTGGGAGTGTGGCCTGCTCTTGGCTGGGACAGAGCTCAGTCAGATGTCGCTGTGCTGGCTCAGCCTGTAGGGCGAGAGGCTGAGGATTTGCTTCCTGTGAGTTGAGCAAGCCCTTGTGTGCTGTGTGGTCTGCCGTTAGGGGAAAGGCTGCTGCCATGCAGTACCTCCTACCTGCTAGGTGCTCTCGTCGTGCGGCTGGGACACTCTGCACTTGCGCAGATGAGAGCTCCCTAATCGCGTCTGGGGGGCCCCTGTAGCTGTCTGAGTATTTGCCTTGGATATGCTGCCGTGCTTCTCTGGATTGCCAGCACTCTGGGCCTTCCTGGGTGGGGTTTGGAGATGGAGAGCCAGGCCCTGGACTAGGTCCTGCTGTAGGCTTGACCGGGACTGAGTTAGGCAGCATGGCCTGGTGCAACAGGCGTGGCTGCGGACATTCCACATGGACAGGCCTGCAGTGTGAGTCCCAGCTCTGCTGTTCCCTGCCTGCCCTCGAGTACAGTGCTTAATTTCTCTGGGCCTCGCCTGCTTGGTGAAACAGGGAGGCCTGTTAATAATGATTGATTAATGATTATGTACATTAATACATAATACAGCGATACAGTAGTGCTTTGCGGGGTTGCTTTGAGAATTAAATGACAGGCCCTAGCACATCGTGGCCTCTCAGTAAATTTAATTAATAATAGTAGTAACCACCATCATACACATGCATTTGCTTTCTTTTCTCAGCAGTAAAGTAGAAAGAATCGTAGTTCAGAGTTTGAATCCTGGCTCTCAAAATTATCTCCCATTTCCTAGAAATAATAATTAAAAGAGTTAACACTTATTGAAGAATCATGTGTCAGGTATGCTAAATGCATTCTCTCTTAACTATACAACGGTCATATGAAGTAGATACTATTACTGCCCCATTTTACAGATGAGGAAACTGAGGGCTAGAGAGGCTAAGTTACACACCCAAGGTGACACCATAAAAAATGGGGGAGAGGGGCACCTGGGTGGTTCAGTCAGTTAAGCGTCCATCTCTTGATTTCCACTCAAGTCATGATCTCACAGCTTTGTGAGATCGAGTCCCGAGTTGGGCTCTGTGCTGATGGTGCAGAGCATGCTTATGATCCTCTGTCTCTCTGTGCCCCTCCCCTGCTTGTGCTGTCTCTCAAAAAATAAATAAATAAACTTTTGAAAACAATGGAGGGGGGAGACTAAATAAAAATGTTGGTTTTTTTCCGACCCTAAAGCTGGTATTCTTAGTAACCTCTGTTTCTCTATCTGTACAATGAAAAAGTAAGCCTCAACTGGAATAATAAATGTAGCATCCTGTACATGGATACACAGATGCATACGGGGCGGGGGGGAGGTCTGCCATCTGGGGGTGGTGTTTAACCTGAAAAAGGGAGCTGGCACCCACATCCTGGGGCGCCTGGCTGGCTCAGTCGGTAGAGCGTCCGACTCTGGATCTCGGGGACGTGCGTTCAAGCCCCATGTTGGGCCGCGGGGCCTACTTTAAAATAGCCTAAAAAATAGGTAGCTTAGTACAAGTAGGAGTGATTGGGGGAGGCCTTGCTGGGCATGTAGCCCTAGGCCCCCATCCCACCCCTCTTGTCCTCAGTCTGACATGGTTTCTGCTGCCTCTTGCTCTAAGCAGCAGACCTGCCTGGACTGCAAGAAGAATTTCTGCCTGAGCTGTTCGAGCCAGGTGGGAAATGGGCCCCGCCTCTGCCTTCTGTGCCAGCGGTTCCGAGCCACGGCCTTTCGGCGGGAGGAGCTCATGAAGATGAAGGTGAAGGACCTCAGGGACTATCTCAGCCTCCATGACACCTCCACCGAAATGTGCCGGGAGAAAGAGGAGCTGGTGTTCTTGGTGCTTGGCCAGCAGCCCGTAATCTCCCAGGAGGGCAGGACTCGCGCGCCCACCTTGTCCGCGGATGTCCCCGAGCAGCAGGCCTTCCTGACCCAGCCTCGCGCCAGCACGGTACCTCCTACCTCGCCTCACCTCGCCTCTTCGTCCGCACAGGCCACCTCTGTTCCCCCAGCCCAGGCTCAGGAAACCCAGCAGGTATGCACCGGGTCACGGCCGCCCCCGGCAGGTCAGGGGGCTCCATGCGCGCTCCTGCTCGCTGTGTGCGAGTGGGCGCGAGGCTAAGTGTCCCTTCTGCCTACTGATGCAGGCATGTTTTCTGGACATCAGACCCCGGTTTTGTTTTTTTCAGAGACGATAATGCACAGCATCAGGTATTTTTGTGGTTTTTGTATTTTCTCAATACAGACATATATCCTTGTTAGTTTTTAAAAACTCATTGTTCCAGAAATATTGTGAGAAAACTGTTAATTCCAAATTTAGTCCTGTGCAGACTGCCCTCCTGCTTATCTTTGTTATCAGTCTTCCTTAGCCAGGTGGGGAGCTCGGTGCCTTAGTAACCGTCACAAGGCACATAGGAAAAGGCACATGGAGAGGGAAGGGAGAACGGAGGAACACTGCGACCCAGACACGGTCGCTGCTTCTCTCGCCAGTCACCGTTTGGGTCAGGTTGTGGTTGGTATACTATGGAATGGGAAGTGGCCTTGGCATCCTCCCAGGGGGCTTAGAAACAGCAGGCAAAGAGCAGCACATTGGCGGAGCTGTGAACCAGGCCTGGGGAGTACAGAGCTGCCTGTGCCTTCAGGAAGCCCCTGTGAGAGGGAAGGTAGATGTGCAAACCAGCTACTGGGTTAGAGCGAGGCCAGTACACTTACCCAGCGTGTCAGGAGTGGTGGCGCCCCAGAGATACACTGAAGTGCCTCGGTGACCCTTTTATTTATCTGGCATTAGGACCTAGAAGATCTGGTTTCCATATCCAATCTGTCACTGACTCTTTGGTCACCTTGGGCAAGCTTTGAGCCTTCATCGATGAAATGGGGTTTGCGATCCCAGACTACTTTTGCTCTCACCAGGATTTTTGGAGAACTGGCTGGTGTGACAGCGGGTCTGAAGACCTGGGAGCCTCTTACAGCTGGCTTAGCACTAGTGTTAGGTCCTGTGCAGGCCGTGGCTGGCCGCTGCCTCTTGCTTCTGACTCCCTCCTTCGCCGGGACTGGGCCCCTGATTCAGCTCTGGCAGGCACTGAGGCATAAAGGCCAGGGTGCTGGCTTACTTCACCTGCAGTAAACTCACTTAGCTCTCTTGGGGGCTGTGGTGTGCCCTCTCCCCAGCTGGAGTTTAACTCTTCCCTACACTGGGGCTCTGTCTCCTGGCAGGTTTTACCCCCTAGTATGACTTCCTCCCTTGGCTGGGTTGAGCACTCCTGTTTATGGGGAGCCCGGAAAGTAACTTGAGGAAATTGCTGTTCCCTAAAGAACTTTCAGGTGGGTTTTTCCATGAAAGGAGTAGGTTCTTAACTTCCTGCCCTTAAGCAGAAGTTCCAGGCTGCACCCGCAGGTCACAGCTCACATCCCCTGTTCTGGTGACATCTGCAGTTTTCAAGCCAGGAGAAGAGACATGGGAAGTCAAGTAACTCGTGCAGGCTACCTGCACCTAGGATGCAAATCTGCCATGGCGTCCGCTCCAGGCTTCTTTCCCTTCCCCTTAGCACCCTGGCCATCATTGCTAGGGATAGAAGTGGGTGGAATAAGCAAAATAGTGGGTAGACACTAGTTATAGATTTTGATTTAGCCAGTGGGCAAACTGAAAAGACAAGAGCATGCTTTGCAGTATGGATTCCAGTTTCTCTTTCTAGGAAAAAAAGGACATACAGAAGCTGTCTACTTAGGAGGTTAGGCTCGGAAAGGCTTTGTAACTCCAGGAGACTGGTGGGTACCACATCCACGTAAAGCTAAGGGAGAACCAGATACTGTTTTGGGGGCATCCCCATACGTGTATGCTACATGTGTGATCTCACCACCACCTGGCATTTTTGGTGGTGGTGGTGATTTTTACTTTTCATTTCCATTGTAGTTATTGGCCTCTTCTTAATTAGCTCTATGTCATGCATCGTAATCTGGGATGAGTGGTTGGGGCCATGGGGGACTGGTTTCCTGGGCTGTCCCTTTATTGTTCTGAGAGTCTGGAGGAAAGGCCTGTGAGCTCAGACACCTGTTTGCTCCTGGCTCACACCAGGGCCTTTGCTTGGAGGGAGCAGTGGGTGAAGAGGCTCTAGTTAAGGGGGTTGTGGCTTAAATGGTGATGTGGGGGTGGGGTGGGGTGCCTGGGTGGTTTAGTTGGTTAAGCATCTGACTCTTGATTTTGGGTCAGGTCCTGATCTCCCACTTTGTGAGATTGAGTCCCGTGTCAGGCTCTGCTTACTGACAGTGCAGGCTTGCTTGGGATTCTCTCTTCCTCTCTCTCTGCCCCTTCCCCACTTATTCTCTCTCTTTGTCTCTCAAAATATACATTAAAAAAAATGGTGATGGAACTAGGAGGCTCACAGTTTTAACTACTCTTTGACAAAGCCTTTTGAGAAGTTAGAATTTTAAACTCCTTAAGCATAGACATCTGTCTTTATAGTTTTAGGCTAATAGATTCTCTGGTGCATTAAGGTAATTTTTGACCAGGTATCAAGATAGCTCTTAGTAATTGTGTGCACTGCTGGTCGGAGCACATTTCTAGAATGTAAGAGCGGTGACTGGATGGAAGAGAGGGAACAGAGTGATAAGGGTCTAAAAAGTCTCATCTGGGTCAAATGAGGAAGCCAGGGAGATAATGGTGTGGAGGCGAGAAGACATGACGTGAACAATTTGTGAGAAGATCGTGGACATTGGTTCCAGGGGTAGAACCAAGGATGGTGGGTAGAAGTTACAGGAAGGGAAGTTTGGGATCAGCGTCAAGGAGAACCTGGATGGCAGTTAGAGAGCAGCCTGCAGTGCAGTGGACCTGTGGTCCTCCCCTCACTTGGACTGTTCAAGCTGAGATCACATTGATGGTGAGTGGCCACTAATGCCACCCTGGTGGTGAGCAGAAGTAATGCATTGCTTGTCTTTTAGAGTTGAAATCTATTTGTATTGTTTCTCCGCCCGACAGAGTCAGTATTAAAGAGCAGTCTTTTGTAATGCTGTGGTTCGAGACACCAGATTTCCGGGGGAGATGGGAATACGTTTGGATATGGTATGAGCTGGGAAGAGGCCCATGCTGTGCAAATCCCTGGGTCGTCTCTGTGGATGTGATGGCACCTTTCTCTTCCCACAGGCCAATGGCCATGTGTCTCAGGACCAAGAGGAACCCGTCTACCCGGAGAGCACAGCCAGAGCACCTGCTGAGGATGAGACCCAGGTGGGGCCTCTGCTTGGGTCTGTGCCTTTGCCTTTGTTCTTTCACTGGTGTTGCCAGGCTGTGATTGGGACCCTCTCAGCGGACTCAGAAGTGAAGAATCAGCCTGTGATGATAGTCCTACAATTCTGTTTTCAGGGGTGAAGCTTAGTGTTAGCGTTCCAGATAAACCTTGGAAGCCGTCAGTTGTTAAGTGAGGAGTTGAGAGGTCACAGTGGAGACCAGGGAGCCTCGCGGCCCCTTTGTTTCTAGTCTCTTGCCTTTCTGTAAGTCGCCAGAGGGCAGGCTCCTGGTGCTGCCGCGCAAATCTTGTTGTTCTTTTCTTCTGCTTCTAGCACACAGTAGCTATTGTCAGGAGAAGGAGGTCAGAAAATCAGGAGGAAAGATGAGACGGAGTTCAGGCTTCAGCCACGGCAGGGCCAGTCCAGAGGGCACAGCCAGCAGGGCCACGAAGCTGTGGTCAAGGTCGCGTACAGAGGAGTGCTGGCCAGGGAAGTCTGCCTCTTCCAGAGGGAAGCAGAACTCACTCCAGGGGAGAGGGGAAAGGCCAGCACCATGCTTGGTGGTTTCTTGTGTTGCTACCTTTAATCTTCACAGGAACCCTGTGCGGCAGGACGGCAATTTCTCCTTTACGGAGGGGAAAGACGGGCTTAGAGAGGCGAGCAACTTGCTCGATGGTGTTTAGCATCGGTCGGTGGAGGAGTCAAAATTAGGGCCGCGTGACTCAAACCGGTGCGCCTTCTCCTGTATGACACTGGTTGGTGGGTTTGGGGCTGGCCATGCCTGAGCCCAGGACTGTGGGTCAGGAAGAGACTGGGGGCTCTTTTGCAAAGCAAAGCATCAGGCCAGGTCCTCTTCCTGCCTCTGTTCCTACTTACTTCTTGAGGTCGGGCCCAGAAGTATGGTCTCTTGGCGAGAGCTTGGGAGGTAAGAGCTGAGCCCACCGATCTCACCGTTGCCATTGCAGTCTGTCGACTCAGAGGACGGCTTCGTCCCAGGCCGGAGGGCCTCTCTGTCTGACCTGACCGACCTGGAGGACATTGAAGGTCTGACCGTGCGGCAGCTGAAGGAGATCCTGGCGCGCAACTTCGTCAACTACAAGGGCTGCTGTGAGAAGTGGGAGCTGATGGAGAGGGTGACGCGGCTGTACAAGGACCAGAAGGGCCTCCAGCACCTGGGTGAGGGGCCGGCTGCGCGGCAGCTGCACACGGACCTGGACTGCTTGCTTGCTCTCACTCTAAAGCCTGACGGCACCGACCTGACTAGATTTCTGTGCTTTTAGCCAAGGAAGGAGTCACCTTATGCATCTGCACCGGCCAGTAATAGCTGCCATTTGAAGTTGAGTGCCAGGACCGGGTTAGGCACCGTGTACATTGATTTAATCCTCAGAGCTGTCTGCGAAATAGGCATGATTGGCATTATCCTTTTATTGTAGAGCCTGTATTTGAACTGAAGGCATCCTGGACGGAGTCCATAGCCTTTCCCACAACGTGTCCCCCTCCCCCCCTCCCACCCCGCCATACCCCGCCCAGCAATACCCTCCTGAGCAGTTGGGAGATGAGGTGCGTCTGCACACGTGGTACAGGGGAATAGATCTATTCTGCCTGATCGTGGGCTTTCCCTGCAGTCATTTCCCAAAGCATTCTACACGGCATCAGTTTTAGGCAGTGCCCAGTAAAATATCTAGACCTGTGGTTGAATGAATTTGGGGAAAGAACTTCGTCTCCCTATTATCGATTCATGAGGGACGCCATAGGAAAGGCAGAGAAGTCCTGTGGAAGAGGAGTGTGTATTCAGCTGTTTTTAAACTCCTCTTTTCCTAAAATTTCACCCAGAGCCCTCTCCTCCCCACCTGATTTAGCTTCTGCAATCAGCATTTTGATTCCGTGCATGCTGTTGGTGGTTGAGATCCGATTTCAGGCTCTCCTGTCCCACTAGTTTATCAGAGTTGAGGATGTCTGACTAGTCACCTGCTCACAGACTCACTTTCCTCTCTGGGATTGTCCCCAAAATCCCTGTAGAGTTGTGATGTCCTGGGGAATAGGACATGGCCCCATGGGAGCACCTCATCCAGACTCCTTGGCTGACTGTTCCTTCCTTCTTGATGTTAATGCTGCTTCAAAAGTGATAGAAAAGGATACTGTGCCTCTGCAGGGTCCTGCCTACTTGGCAGTGTTGTTCATCCAAACCAGTGGAATCCCTTTTACCAAGACTGGACTGGATACGCCAGCGGGAGTTGTGTGTGAGCTCTGAGCGTGTGAGCGAGGAGGGCGGGCGTCTGGCTGGGCTCTTGGCCAGCCTGGCTCCCAAGCAGGGAAGCGGTCCGAGCACAAAGTGAGGACAGGCTGGTTGGAGACGTTCGTCATGCCATCACACATTCAGACATCTTCTTTTTCTTTCCTTTGCAGTGTGTGGTGCTGAAGACCAGAACGGTACGTAGTTGCTTCTATTTGGGACCGTGTTTGGACTCTGAGCTCTTCTGTTTTTCCCCTCTGCTAACCCTGCTTCCTCTTAGCAGGCTAAGAATTGTGAGCGTATTGGCATCTAGAGAGCATAGGGGAAATTTCACAGAGAACCAGGGCTTCTCAGCATCTTTAAAAACTGTCCTTCTCGCCTCCCTGGGAAAGCTGGGGAAGGTGAAGAGTGGCAGCCTACCCAGGGGCAGACTGATGTGCATGTCTCGGGGTTGCCAGAGCTTGGGAGTCAGCATCTGTAAAATATTTACCAAAGCGAGTGGTGGCGCGTGTCGCATTCGCTTCATTTTTCATACTCCTGCTGCTAAGGTGCTCCTTCCCCTGCAGTTTTCTCTCTGTTCTGGTCTGAGTGGGGAGGGTCTCTGTGTGTACCTGCAGAGAAATCGCCTGACATGTTTCACAGCTCCTGGTGCCAACCAAAAAGAGAGGGAGGTGACCTGAGCCTTGTTCATACAGGGCTGGGCGGTGGCTGGAGCTGCTCTCGGGATGGAGCAGGAAAGGTGTCACATGTGATGCTCTCTGACCACAAGACTCCTATACCACCCTGCTGCCACACCCCCACCTGGGTGTTAAAGACAGCCACTGGGCCTGCAGGTACCCCAGAAAGCACTACAGAAATATGGCGGGGCCTGGGCTTCATTCTAAAAACACCTTCGTTCTGCCTTTTGAAAGCCTCAAGGCTGTGCGATTGAGCTGTGCCCCCAAGAGAGAACTTTCAGAAGACTCTCCCAAACTTGTTCTTTAGTAAAATGGCCTTTTGCTCAGATAAATCCTCAAACATTGAGTTCTCGGCCCCCACAAACCCTTGGGGGTTCTAGACTCACCCCCTCTCCTGATGCCAAGATCAGGCTAATCCACATGCTGTCTTTTTTGTTTGTTTCTCTGGGAGAATACTGGCAACTGAGTAGATGGGTTTATTGTTGTTCCTAAGAACAGCAATCAGTATGATATTCTGTAGTTCGCTCTAGATCATTTTATGTATATAGTTCAGTCCTTTCCAAACCCCTGTTGGGGCCAACAACTGCTTGAAGGGGCCAGTAGGTTTCACAGCTTTCCTTTCACAGCTAGCCCACCTCAAATGTTGTCTGACTTTTTGAATAGTCCAGGAAACAGAAGAAAGTGCAGAGCAGCAGTGGCATGGGACAGGTGACTGGCACGCGGCCAGCTCCCTGCTTATGGCTACCTGGTTTGGGCTACCATTTAAAACATGCTGGGTATGGCTGGGATTTTGGACGTGGATTTTCTGTTTGCACTAAACTAGGATCCTGGCCATGCCCACTGCACCTCATCACTGGCCCAAGCCAGCCAGCTGCTACTAGCTCTGTGCACGGAGCAGCTGATACTAATTCCATAGTCCCTGTCCTCGGGCCACTTGCCCGGAAGGCCTGCCTGCTGGGATTCGAATCCTGGCTCCTCTACTTAGCAGTTGTGTGTCCTTGGGCAAGCCACTTAACTCCTTGGCCCCAGGTGCCAAGAGTACCTACTTCCTAGTTTCTAATGAGGATTCAGAGAGTGAAAATACGCAAAGCTCTTAGGACCCTGTCTGGCACAGCATTCCGCAAACGTGAGCTGTTAGCACTCCTTTGGGAGATGTTCATTTTTGAGACATTTAGAGAACACCTACCACATGACTGGCATGTTAGGGATTCAAAGAGAAATACCTGACCTCAGAGCACACAACAAATGCTAAGTGTAGAACTGCAGAAATTGATGGAATTTGTTGAATTAAGGATCTCCTGGTGTGGTGGGGGAGATCAACACTGTGATCCAATGCGAGGAGCAGGCGTCGGGGGATGGGCACAGAAGAGGGAGCTATGATCTCTGCTGGGCTCTTCTGCCCCTCCGAGGAGGAGGCCCTGGGGAGGTCTGTGGGATAGCACAGGGGGCCCCCCTGATCCTTGGCTATATGAAATCGGGGATATGTTTACCGATAAGCCCTGCCATCCTTAACGAGCTGTTCACTACAGTACCATTTAGATCTAAACTTCTTGGAACCAGTTCTTTATCTTTTCAGCATGTTCTGCCTCAGGGGATAATGAGTCCCCAAGTGCCACTTTCTCACCATATTACATCCTCAACTGTCTGAAAATTCTTTTAAGCTTTGAGGACTTGGCCTTATTTAGTTCTCCTGTGCTGGCTTGTGTTTGATCTCTGAGTACTTTATTCTTCAGATCCGTAGCCTGCCCCACAGAGGCGCAGATTAAGCACGCAGCTGGGATTGAGGACTGGAGGGGGGAGATGTCTGCCTGGAGCTCCAGTTGAGGGAAGTGTGTGGACTGGGGCGTTTGTTCTCTTCCACACTCACAGCCTCCCCTCCCCTCCGCCCGCTTCCTGCCCGGTGTTTGTACAGGGGTAGCGGCGCCGTCCAGTGTGGAGGAGAACCTGTGTAGGATCTGCATGGACTCGCCCATCGACTGTGTCCTGCTGGAGTGCGGCCACATGGTGACCTGCACCAAGTGCGGCAAGCGCATGAACGAGTGTCCCATCTGCCGGCAGTACGTGATCCGAGCCGTGCACGTCTTCCGATCGTGAGGGCTTGCACCGGCTTCTTCAGTGCCTTATGGGGACGTAGCTTGAGGTGTCTGGGTTCCAGACTGGGCAGCTCGCGGAGGGGCAGGCTAACAAGAAAATCTGCAGTGCTCGTAAGACCGGGGCAAGCAAGGATGCTGTCACCTCTGGGCATGCCTGTCCTGCCGCGGAGGCGCACCTCTTGGCTGGCAGCGCCGGAGGCCGGTGGAAACCGGAACAGACTGCACGGGCAAGTCTCTGTCTCAGTGATCTTGGGGTAATGATGGCACCTGATGAAGAGAGGACTTGCCAGAACTTGGACCGCATCTTCCTCCTTTCCTCCGAAAGTCTAACAGTTTCATCCTTGTGTACCCCACCCGTCCTTCTGAGCTGCCTGCCTCTGGCCTTCACTGGTCAGAAGTCCTGGTAGAAATGGTTCTCTTCCTCCCCAGCACATCTGGATTTATTTCTGCTCTGGCTTTCTGTGCTTTAACCTACCTTTGCTAACGTCTCTGGCTACATTGCCTAAAATCCATTTGTTTCTTCAGACCAAAAAGATGTTAGCTTACCAGACCGAGAGTGATCCTCCTTGGGACTGAATTTGGACCAGTAAACTTAGCTCTGGTGAAAAACAAAACTCAACTGCTACTGAAAAATTTCAAAGTCATGAAGAGTTGCTTCCTTAAGTGCTGGGACTGGAAGCGATGAGTCTCCTGACCCCAATCCCGGCTCCCAAACTGCTGGGAAGTTTGAGTCCGTTTGCGTGAGACGGCTCACACAGCCTTTCTGCTTCTCTAGGGCCCACACACCATCCCTGTTAGTTTGAGAGAAGGGAAAGTGTTGGGTGGAAGCAGGGGCTTTCTGCTTAACTTTGACTTCTCCAGCAGACAGGAATAGCAAACCACTTTCCTCTGAGAATGAAGTCCCACTCTTTTCCATGGTCTCACTGAAGGCAGACAGCCTTGCTCTCCTCTAGCCAGACTTCTCCTGAAGTTCCTGGAGACCAAACCTCAACACCCGAGGGGTATCTGAAGGTACCGAATGAGACTGGAGTCAGCTGTTGAGCAGACAGCTGCAAGTCTTAATTCCCCAGGTTGGTGGGGACTCTCTACTCCCATTTCCTTTCTCAGAACACTGACTTGAGGGCAGGTCAGGAAGAAGCACTCTCAAGGTCCTTTAGAAAGACCATACATTGAGCTAGAGGATTCTTGAGCCCTTTTAGGGTTGTTCTACCACTGGAAGAGCCAAAGGGCTTAGGTTTGCTGGAGAAGCTTAGTCAAGAACCCACACACATGCTATCGAAGAGCCGTGTGTGCGGCCATCACCAATGGATAAACTACACAAACCCTAGACACCGAGGGCCTTGGCAGACCACCGCCCCCACCCTACTCCCCTGCCGAAGAGTCAAGTTCTCTCAGACTGGAACCTAGCATGACTTTGGAAGACAGTGGGAAACTCCAAGGGGACCTGTTTATCGGTACAGACGTGCTTAGGCTTTCCCCCATCATCAACCACTATTCCCCTTCAGAGGAGTGAAATGATTGCATAAGGTGGTTGCCAGTTGAACCACTGGGCCACTTACCTTGACGTTACACCAAGCCCTGGATGACTGGATTCTGGGACTCAGCCTTTGTAGGAATTGGGGGAATCAAGAGGTCAGTGAGAGGACCTTTGACCTTTCTGCTGGACAGTAAATATTATGGTTTACAATGCGTACCAGTTTGGCAGAGAATTCCACCACTTCTCGATTCCACTGTGAAACAGGTCTGTATTTATGCAACTCAGTTAAGATCTAGCAATAACTTCAGGGCAGATGCTGGCTCTCTCCCTAAAACTTGCTTTCACTGCTGAGGCCTTCCCTCTCCCCACCTCCCACAGTCCCTCTCCTAGACAGAAGTTATGAATAATATCCTGAAGGTTAGTAACCTCAGTAAGAATTATAACTGGTATCGTTTCATTCTGGAGAAAGAACTTGCCTTGGAGTCTTTTGATCTATTTTGACAAAGGTTTTCATTCAGGAAAAATGGTGTCAAACCACCCCGATTTGTTGTCATCCATCATTATCATACCAAATAAAGGCTGGGAATTCAAGATCCCATTTCAGTCACTATCTAATCTAGGTAGAAAACCTGATTTTTATCTTTGAGTAACCCCCATCCCCACCCCTCATGGATCCTTGGGTCTTAATTATCATGAAAACCTCTAATTCTTCCAGTTATTCCATGGCTTTTGCTGTGATTGTTCTGAGATTTCATTTGAGACTTGTTTCAAGACTTAGGAGAGCTGACTGGTTCATAATATATTGGAATAGTTGGATCCAAGCTAGTAAGAATAAGCTGTACAGGAATTCATGCACAATATATGTTGTATAAATTGGTTGAAATCTTGGGGACGTGAATGTGTTACTTCAAGTGGCTTATATTAAGAGTCTTCAGAATTACTTGGGTGTTAAAGCAAACCCAAATGTGTATTTTTTGTTACAGAGCTCTGCTTTATAATTTTGTAATAAAATTTCACTATAGAAGCCTGTCTCATCTGGTGGGAGAACACCAGAGGTCTGAGAGTTAAGACTGACAAGAGAGTTGATACACCACAGGCTAATCCCAGGCTGTGTGCACACAGGCATGCTCTTGAGAGACTGCATTATTTGTGGAGATGCTTGGGCCACTGTGGCCTTATTGATATTCCTGTTCAACAGATGGGGAAACTGAAGTTTGGTGCTGTTTTGACTTGTTCGAGGTCTTACAGCTAGAGTATGGGAGAGTATGGGAGAAGTATGGGAGTAGAGTATGGGAGTATGGGAGAAGCCACGGAACAGCCTACGAGAGGACGGGAGCTGCGTAGCAAAAGAACCAGCCTTAAGACTAAATAGCAAGAAACACCAACTGAGTTCAGACACTTGACGCTGATCTCATAGAGATGGGCCTCGAAGATGTGGGCAGAAAGGAATCTGAGGACAGCCAGTGTGCCCAGTCAAGACTTCAGGTGACCCTGGGAGACAGAAGGTAGTTTTTGGATACAGCTGTAGTAGTTATGGCTCAGAGGTCACCGAGCCTCGTGGGCAGCTGGCTGTGTGCACACAGGCCTGTGTGGGGAGAGCTAGATTCCATGCACATCTACCCTGGGACTCGAGGAAGCAATCTTGCCTGGCGGATGTAAAGGCCGGAGGCTGAGCTGCAGCTGTCCTCCTTATTCTGGGGGACCAGCTTGCTGAGCACCCCACTGAGCACCCAGGACAACCTCCTGTCCGCTGCCAACCAGCAGCATGTCAACAGTCTCCAAGGAGGGCAGGCCTCCAGCACTGTGCTGGGGAGGTGTAAGATGATGTTGCCCAGGGTCTGGGAAATACGAAGCTGTGTAGACAGTATAATCTCAGCGGCAGAAAAAAACACGCAGGAGAGAGACTAGAAGGAAACAGACATAGTACCTTGAACAGCGAACTGAAAGAACACCCAGCAAGACGGGGAAGGACCAAAAAGGGCCAGGCTCATTACTAAGATGATCCCCTGTGGCTGGCAGGGCCCCTCTGCCATGAGGGCACACCTGGAGTCTAAGTGACTGGCAAGGGCAGGTAGGTTGGGTCTAAGTCAGCTGGGCCAAAGGGCAGTGACCGTGTCCTTTGGCAGAATCCCAAGGGGCACACTTTGTTCTGCTGCCCTGTCTGGCTGCTTGGCCCGAGGAGGCTGGAGAAGGGGGTGGAAATTTATGTAGGTCAGCGCTCAAAGGAGCAGCAGCTTTTGTCTCCACAAAGGACAGAATAAAGAGAGTCTTATTCTCAATACTGATGTGAGACTGAATGGTGCCTATTCAGAAACACCAGTGTGCTGGACTAGAGTCAGGGTGGTACCAACCCCTCCTGTCCCTTCCTCCCAACACACTTGAACCAGCAGGTAGACACCCAGACGAGGTTAGAGCTGGCCTCCAGGCCGACTGGCAAGCAGCCTCCCAGCGGAATATCACCTTAGTTGAACACACTGGAGGGGGTCTGGGGGAGGCAGTGGTCCTCAATCTTAGAGACTCAGACACTCCAGCATGTTCCAGAGGTTGAGTCTCATGAACTTAACTCAGAGATGGACAAACAAGCCTGACGACCTGTTGATAGTAAGACAAAAAAAAAAGAACTCACTCTCTGGAGTCTGCAGAATGGACTCGTGGAAGCTGGTCTGTAAGGAGAGGGCAGCCTGATGAACCTGCGCCAGCCCAGAGCGTGAGCTGCACACACAGACCCGAGGCTGTGGGAGTGGTGTGACCAGAGCTGGGAAGTCAGGGGCTGGGGCGCCCTCTCCCAGGTCCCAGGCAGGGAGTGGGCACGCGTGCAGTCCCTGGTCCAGAAAACTGCAGACTGGGCGCTGTGCTGAGTGCTTCACACAGGTTATCCTGGATCTGTTTACTCTTCGCAGCAGCCTAAGGACACAGGCACAAGTCCTCTCCTCATTCCTCCGGGAGGAAGCAAGGCTCAGATGTCACAGCCTCGGAGTCTCGGCTCGGATCTGAACCAGGCCCATCCCTGCACTGTCCAATGTGGTAGTTATTAGCCACATGGGACCATTTAAAGTTGAATTAAAATGAAAACTTCAGTTCCTCAGTTGTGTTAGCCACATTCCAAGAGCTCCATAGCTAAGTGTGCCTGATTTATTTTGGCTAGTGAAGATTTACAGGGTATTTCTATTGCCAGAGAAAGTTCTACTGAACAGCACTCCTCTACACTAAATTGTTTTCCTTTTATTCAAAGAAACCAGCCTCAGTGGCACAGGAGCCTTTCTTGGTAAGGACGCTGTGTAGGTTTTGTCCTCGGGTGGGTTTCTGACTTTCAAAACCAGTCTTGCTTCCAGATTCGGAGGAGGCAGATCCTCCTGGAGCCCTATGTCCCCCAGAGGAGTAGCTCACACAACCTCGCTTCTGTAGAAAGGCCCCATTTTCCTACCTGATCCTGGTGCCCTCCCTTCAAACCAGGACCCATACCCTGGAAGAGGAGAACACAGAGAATTAAGTCATAAAATTCATTTTGTTTTCTTTCAAATAAGGATTCATTCCTGGCAAAAAGGGCCAAGATGAATAGAAGTTCCGCCAAGTATAAGAAGCGTTTCCGAAGGCAATCTTTTAAATACAACTTTTAAAATGAGCCTGCAAGTAAAAGGGGCAAGTGGCTTTGTGGACGGCCTTCAATAGCCTTAATCGCTAGGGAAGTTACAGGGGATGGGGGGCAAGGCCAGGGATAACTGCAAGAGATTTTATTTATGGGGGGGAGGGGGGGCGTGTGGGGAAGCTGCTTTTGAAAGAAAACAAAGAACCAAACCAGCACCCAGATCTAAAAGATCTATGTAAACCAGCAGGAGAAAGTGATTTCCCTGGAGGGGTGCCCACAGCAAGTCCATCCTGGTCGGGAAGAGACCAAGCATGGCTGGCGTGTTCTGAAAATGCACCGCTTGGAGAAGAAATGCCACCCGCCTCCCCTGGTTCCTGGGGCCGCCTGCCTGCCCAGCAGGAGCACAGGCCTGTGGGGAGGCAGGAAGAGTGTGGCCAAGGGAGACGGAAGGCTGCGGTCCTAGCAGGGAGCTACCAGCCTCCGTTTCCGGATACATGCCCAGATCCACTCCGGGGAGACCTGCTGGGCCTCAGGGTTCTCGTCCCTGCTCCCCAGCACGTGCGTGGCCGAAGCCATGTCAAATTCCTGCACCAGGTCCCCATCGAATGCCACAAAGTAGCGTCTGAGACGGCTGAAGTCTGGCGTGGAGGGTGGCAGGTAGAGCCGCACCCCAGTGAAGATGTCCAGCAGCACCTGCAAACGCACAGGGGTCAGCGCGGTCAGCAGTGGGGCCGATGGGCCTCCACAGAGACGAGCACAGGCCAGATACTAAGGGGACTTGAGACACAACAAGAGCCAGAGATGAAGCCTAGTGGTCAGGACACCAGCACGGAGAGTTCAGTGGAGAAAAGGAACAGGCACTGAAACCCATGTCCTCCAGCCACTCTAGAGGAAGCACCCCCCTCCCTCCCTGCCTAGAGGGAAAGGAGGAAGACAGGGTGGGTCCCCATGCGGGGACCTGGAGAAGGGGGAAGTACGTGTCCGAGAACCATCCGGCAGGCGGGACCAGTGGCTCTCGGACTCCGGGATGCCGGCTGATGGAGCAGTCCACGGTGCCCAACTAGCTAGGCTGTGGGGTCAGGAGCCCTCCTCGGCTGTGGACGGATTCAAGGGCTTCGCGCAGGGAAAAGACGGGAACGGTTCTACACGTCTGCCGGGGACGGGGCTCAGGGCCTGACTTGCCAAACTTAGGTGCTTGCTTTGGCTAGCGGGGAGGACTGTGTGCCTCCGTCACACGGTACAGAGATCGGGTGTTTACTTCCCACGTCCCCCCTGGGCCAGCCTAATCACTGGCCTCAGTAGGTGCTCAATAGCTGTTGTCAAACCAATGACCGAGAAGGGGCTACAAAAGGCGAAGGGCTCTCTGGGGGACAATCACCAAGCCAGCGCCCTCTCCCCGCTCCGCTCCTCGTGGGCTCGGTCTGCTCTGGCCCCAAGCACAGACAGCACAGACTCACACGGCCAGCCGCACTCCACCCAGACTGGGCTTCCTCCCCTTTCTTTAATGTAAACTGTGACTTGGGAGCGGCAGCCCGATGGGTCCCTGCAGCCTCTCAGCGAGGCCCAGCTGTTCTATCTCCTGCCTGCGGGCACAGCTCTCCTTCCTCTCTGCTGGCTGGCCGGCCACCTCTGCAAGGCAACGAGAGGGCACAGGGTGGAGCAGCGGCGCTGGCAGCTGCGGCGGGGTGGGGTGCGTGTCTGGCCATCAGTCCCCAGACATCGCTCATCTCTCTGTGTTCCGGTGCAGGGTAGGGAACGCACAGCCCCGGGCCAAGCCGGCCGCGGGTACCCCGCCATTTTTCCCCTCACCTTTGCTTGGCCTGGGGGCTCGTCGGGAGCCTTCCGCTTCTCTCCCACTCTCACAGGGGGAGGCTTCGCTGTGGGCTTACTACCTGCGGGAGAGCGCGGGGTTAGAACTAGGCGGTGGGGAGGAGAGCGGACGGACCCCGGAGATCAGGGCAGCATGCAGAAGGGCCAGGCCCTGGCTCTCCTAGGAGCACGGCTGAGACGGGAGGGGAGCTCAGAGGGGGCTTATCCAAAGGTCAGGTGGGCTCTCCTGGGGTCCCGTCACTCAGGTTTACTGAGCAGATGGAGGGGGCCCAGGAGAATGGCTTCTGGCCCGCGGCTGGACACACAACAGGAACACGGTCAATGTCTGCCATGGTGGATGCAGAGAATCACACGATCTCAGAGCTGGAATGTCAGACCGGGTGCCTGTCCTTCGATGTCTGCCTTCACACCACACTCATCCCCCCAGCCCCTCCCTCCTCCTCACCGCCTCGGCTGTCGGGGCTGCTCCGCCTCCCTCCTGCCTTCTTGGCACTGGTGGAGGGCTGCTTCGGGGAGGCCCTGGAGGCAGGCCGCGAGGTAACCTCGTTCTCTCCGCTGCTGCCCCTAGTAGTGGAGCTCCCTTCATCTCCGGCCGCCACAGTGAAGTCTGCCCTCTCCTTGGACAGCTGGTACAGTTCCTGAGGAGAGGCACGGAGAATATCAGGTGTGATCCTTTCCTTCCCTTCCCAGCCACTGGCCTCTGAGGTGTGTCTTAGGTCTGTGTGGCTAAGGAACAAAGAGGGGAGACAGACAAATAAATGGCAGGGAAAAAAGCAGCTGGCTTTCTTGGTGTGTGTGTGTGTGTGTGTATATGTTTTTAAGTTTATTTATTTAGAGAGTGAGGGAGGGACAAAGAGAATCCCAAGCAGGCTCCCCGCTGTTAGCATAGAGCCCAATGCAGGATCCGATCCCACGAACCGAGAGATCACGACCTGAGCCAAAATCAAGAGTCGACTGCCCAACCGACTGAGCCACCTAGGTGCCCCTCAGTGCTTTTCTAAACTCCGGCCCTGTTTCTTAGGGAGTCGGTACAAATCACTGTTCTTTGTCCCCCGGTTCTTCTCAGCAGCACAGACCACAGCCTGGGGCCAGCCCCCGAGCAGGAAGCCGGAGAGCAGCACAGCATTCTCCCTCGGGGTGCTGCAGCTCCTGGCCCTGTGACAGGTGGTCTCCCTCCACTGCCCTCCTGGTCTCAAGGGAGAGAGAACATGTGAGCGGGCCAGACAGCTGGGGTGCCAGGCCAGGACAGCAGGGCAGAGGACACACATGCAGTGTAAGCAGGCACCTTGAGTTTGGGGAGGTCAGTGGCAGATTTCCAGTCCTTATCATCACGGATCCGGGTGCAACGAGGGAATCGGATGGAGATTCCGTCGGCCGTGTGAGCCTCAGATTTGGAGAACTCAGCCCCTGTGATCTCCCACACGGCAGCTTTCTGTCAGGAGTTAAGTCAGGTCACTCGCTGGTGAAGCAGGGAAGCCTCTCCCAACCAGCTAGAAGCAACACAGACCCGTTAAAACCAAAAAGCACTGGCTAACAGGTGCTGCTGACGCTATGTGACCTTAGGGAAGTTCTGGCTCTCCTCCAGGGTCTCAATTTCTCTGTCAGTGGACAGAAGGAACTGGGCCTGGTCACTTCGAGCAAACCCTCTGTGTCTAGGGGAGGTCAGTGTCATCCTCCCTCTATTGAGGATTCCTCAGGGCTGACTGGCCCATCACTTGGCTGCCCGGTCTAGACCCCCATCCTCAGGTGGGCTCTCCGCGAGGTTGAAACGGCATCTCTGTGGCCCTACGGAATCGGCAAGCTCGTTCTGTGGGCTGAAGGGCCTCGGGCCACTGGGCTGATACCTTTGGGTCTGGAACTATGAAGTCCGGGTAGTAGATCTTGTTGATTTTCAGCCAGCTGGGTATCTTGCTGGGATCCTGGAAGACAAAAGACGCTGTGCTGGGCTGTTCCCACGCCAAAACCAGAAGCAGATGCTACTCCCCTCCCCGGTCACAGGCTTGTGCAAAGAGGTGACTGTTCACAGAAGGCTGACCCTCACCCCAGGGGATCCTCCCTGCCCAGAGAGAGTGTGGCCCAGGGGGCAGGCGGGCCGGTCTGCACAAGGTTGGCACTCAAAGACTCTGAAGGCCTAATACTGCTCCCATGGCCAATCAGCAACTCTCTGTGGAGACAGATCAACGATCCCCACAGTCCCCCAAGCACAGCCAGTCTCAGTGACGACGGCCAGTCCAGAGGCCCGGGCCGACCAGGTCCCTTCCTCACCTTACTGATCTTCACCATGTCCAGTTCCTTCTGCAGGCGGGCAAGCGTCGCATCATCGTGGCCTCCCGAACACTTGGTGACCGTGCACCACTTCTGGCTGCCTGGGTCATAGCAGCCCATGAGGAAGATGGACATCATGCCACCTGAGGGGGGCGGCGAGTTAAGTTGCGGATGGAGGGAGCCGTTGCTGTCAGCCCCACGTGCCCAGTGAGGGGCAGCCTGCTGGAGGGAAAAGCCCTGGGCCCAGGCATCAGAGCGCCGAGTGCCCCTCCTGGATCTACCTCCTCTACCTCTTACTAGCCGCACAAGTTAAACCTTTATGAGCCGCAATTTCCTCTTTAGTCAATTAGGGACAATCACAGAGAATTTGTCAGATTCCGGTGAGTAAAACAACTTGAACAATGTCTGGCACATAGTAGATTCATTCCTCAGACCCCAGCTTCCCCTCCAGTCAGGAGATTTTGAGATTTTTCTCTGAGGAGAAAGTGGCCAGGCCCCGAGGAAGTAGTTGATGGTGAGCGTCTTAATGCCAGGTAGCATAGGGTACTCTTGCCTGACCTCTCCCTGCCCAAGTCTATAGCTCTCACATAGATGTCCCCACCTGAGGTGACACAGGCCAGTCTGGGGCCCTTGATCCCAGAACCGTGGAAATCATGATGGGCCGTGCTGGTAGATTAAGCCAGCAAAAAGGCCAGCCTACACCCTGAGTGGTGCCTGTCAAAGAAGTCCCATCCAGAGGCCGCCCTGACCTTTGCTCCCTTGCCCATAGAAGGCCCCAAGGACCACCAGGTCAGCTGTGTCAGCCATGGCCCCCTCGTTCAAATAGTCTTTCTTGACTTTCAGCCAGTGCCGCTTTCCAGGCTCGTATGTACCCTGAGAGGAAAAAGCAAGAGAGATTCAAACTAGAATGGAACCCGCAAAAGGGTGGGATTTACCTCTTCCTTTGACATTTCGGCTCTACCACAGTGCCCGGCCCACTCTGGCCAAGACCCCCCAGCTCACGGCCCAGGAAACATACACAAACCCATCCTCTAGACACAGAACGCAGCTGTGTGGACCCTGGAAAGGGCCCTGCTGCAGCCAGCCCCGGCCACCTCAGGCTGACGCCGCCCTCTGCTGGCCAGGGCTGGAGAGACCGGGTGGGTGGGGGAGCCCGCAGGAGAGAGAAGGCGGAGGGTGTGAGTGGCTGAGTGGCTCACCTTCACGTCCTTCAGCACCAGCCCTTCCAACCCCTCTCGGATGACCCGGTTTATCATGTCGGCCAAGTCCGAAGCTTTCTGAAGGATAACAGAGAGATGCTGAGGTTGGCATGAGAACAGACACTGCTGTGGCGGGGAGGTGGCCGCGGTTCCCTTTCGCACGCTAGTGTGGGGCCCACTGGAAATACCCCGACTTGAGTACGACAAACCAAGGTCTTGCAAAGCAGGGATTCTCCCAACCAGAAAGCTACTGCGGCTGTGAGACATGGGGAGCCCGTCGCAGAAGAGTGTTTCATGCCCTGTCCTCCCGGGGGTGACTAGTGGACGACATACACACGTCGGCAGCCCCCATAAGACAACTGAGACTCGTTCTCCCAGTCACATCTGACCAAGGGGCTGTGTGTCCTTTCAAACCACTAGGCGGCTGTCTGGGGTGTGGTCTTTGCTCACAGTGACTTGCTTCATTTCTGAGAACATGATCCGGTTGGGAATTTCAACCATGTTATCATGAAGAAACTTCCGCCGCTCACACAGAGGCCTAAGGGGGATGAGAGAGCTGAGGTCAGGGTCCTCCGACCCCCATCAGGAATTCTGAGGAGGGAGGGACTCAGCGACGAACTGCTGCTTCGCGAGAGGGACTGCCATGGCTCAAAGCCTCCCTTGTGACCGAGCTGCGGCACAAAGGCCACTTCACCCTCGCAGGTCCCGTTTCTGCTTCGTGGAGCACTGTGCGTGTAGCAAGTGTGCTACTTCTTAGCTCCCTCCTCCCCAGCTCTGGGTACAAAGAGGCACAGGCTCCAGCCCCTTCCCCTCCCTCCTTCCCAAGGTGAGCGAGCCCTTGCCTCCCTACTCAGGAGCCAAAAAGAGCTCCCTCACCTGTCCATCAAGCTGATGTCATTGAAGTAGATACAATCAAAAACAAACAGGCAGACTTTAGCATCCTGGAAGGCAGCTTTCTGTAAAGAAAAATGAGATAGGAGATACATGAGGGACAAAAACAAGAGGGCAGAAAAAATAGGGAGTCCCAATCCACTTCTGGAGACCCTCTAAAGCACTGCACAGAAAAGTCTTGACATGCTCTGAAGCCCTGGGCCACAAGGGCACTTAGCACATGGTCCTAAATGGAAATCAACCCAATTCTAAGTTCCCTGTACTAGCTCCTTTTATGTAAAAAACAAAAAACACATCTAAACTCAGGGCTACATTCAGAAATAGTTCAGAAACAAAGAATAAGCCTAACCTTGAGTGAGTGACAGATTCCCCATCATTCAGACCAACAGCACGCATACGTCCACGTCCACATGCGCACACATGCTCCTTCCCACATGTGTGGCCCTGAGCCAGTACCTTGTGCACCCCAAGAGTCCCAAAGGGCAACGGTTTGCCTGTCTTAGTGTCGATCAGGAGCACCTCAGAGTCCAAGATCATGCTGTGGCCCCCAGGGAAAGCCTGGGGGATATAGTCCTTAAAGTGGGCCACCTGGAGGCAAAAGGGTGACTTAGGTAAGGGACAGAGGAACGGGCAGCAGTGACCTACATCCGAGCCAGAAAGCAAAACCCAGGCCCCACAAGGAATGCAGAACATCAACACGGGGAGCCAAACTCATGTGCAAAACAGACCTAAGCCTTACCAGCCATTGAGACCAGAGGAATGGGTATTTCGGACCCAGGAAGAGGTGGGCCTGGGTTGAGTCCCCTGAGCCATGGAGGAGAGTTTGGAGGAAAAAGGAAGAAAAGGGGTGTGGAGTATGCGCAGGAGCAGGTGGGGGTGGACAAACATGAGAGGAGGGAGTGCGGCCAGGCAGACACTTGTGGGGAGAACAGGTCAGCTACAAAGAGGTGGATGGAAAGGAAGAAATGAACCCTCTTAGGAGCAGCAAGGAAACAGGAGGGTCTTCTCTGAGAGCTTGAAATCCACAACCATCTTCAAAATGAGTAAGAAAGGATGTTTGGAATTAGAGTTTTTCCTGATAGAGGTAGAAACCTAGTCTCTGATAGTTCCAGAGAGGGAGGAGTCCCACCGTCACCCTTGCTAGCCCCTGCCAAGTGATGCCAGCAGTGAGGTCCAGAGAGCGTGACTGCGGCCCGATTCCTCCCCTGGGCCGGGCACGCAGGCCCTTGCTACCTATGGGGCTGGAAGCTGGGACAGGAGAGGCCTGTATACCTGTCCTGCTCTGCTTCAATCCCCAACCCACTCTTCACAAACCCGAAGTACAGGAGAGACAAGGAACGAATGAAGCTTTGGAAAGGGCTCTACACTCCGAAAAGCCAGGCTCGAACTTCTTCCTGGGTAACAGAGGTGCCCACTGAGCAGCTGCTCCCTGGGAACAGTTCCTCGGCGGCTTTACTGGGTCCGACCACGCCAGTGAGCCTGCGCTCCTCTCCCCAGGGAGGGCAGTGCTGAGCTCTCCTCTGGACATCTGAAATGAACAGCCCGAGGCTCAGGGCTCTAGCAGGAAGGCAAGGGGAGGGGAGCACGGGAGCCACCCAACAGGTCCCCTTCACCCCCGGAGCTCTGAAAAATGGGAGTCTGAGCAAGAAGAGAACGGGTAGCAAGGACAGGAAGTCCATCTACTCACAAGCTCCTGGGGCCAGATGTTCCAGGTGCTTTCCCCTGAAGACAGCCCCAAGGCTCACAGAGGCCCTGGTGCTGAGAAGGACTGAGGGGTGAGGTTCTTAACGCCCCTGAATGAAGGACAGGAGTCTGGGCTCCCAGATGTCCCCACTGGACTGTTTCCATCAGCATGTAAGCCTCCAGGGGGCAAGAACCTTTGCCCATTTTTTTACTGCTGTACACCCACTACCTAGAACAGTGCTCAGCACAGACAAAACACTCGATAAATATTTACCAAACTCATGAACGACAGTTCCACAGCCTTTTGTACCCGACCTGTAATTTAGCTCTGAGAAGCACACGGGCATGGAAACGTTAAGAGACAAGCACTGCAAGTCACTTGCAAGGTGAGCTCACTGTCCCAGTGTCACAGTGGGCAAGGGGAGCATCACTGTCCCCTGGGGCTCTGTTGACTTACCCAAGTCTGGGCTCTTTGGCTGTCCCTACTGGGCAGCCCCTCGTTATGAGACTCCAAAAACAAACACACGTTCATTCAACAGATACGAGAAAACCCCTGTTGGGTACCAGAGCTGAAATGACTACGGAACCCTGCCCCTGAGAGTCTTAGAGGCGGGAAGGTTAAGAAAGTCCTGGCAGAAAAGAAGGAACCTATACCTTGTGAGGCAGGACGGGCTTGAGGCTGCGGCTGAAGTAGCTGAAGTGGTCTCCGTTCTTATGCACCTGGACTCGCTCCCCGTCATACTTGATCTCAGAGAACATGCCGTTAGGACACTTCTTCATCGCATGTTCGATGGACTTGCAGGCCTCGGCCTTGGGGTGAGGAAAGACAAGCCTGGAGACTTACAGGTGCTCTCCCACTGGGGGCTGCTCAGCAGGGACAGCCCCAGAGTCCAGGTCCCGGGGAGTGAGGACCGGAGGATGCCCTCAGGGCTGGCACGGAGCTTGCCTTTTGAAGACTACGAATGTGATTCATTTTAAAAGAGTAATAAACTTCCACTGAAACAGCATTTCGTTTTCTTCTCAATAATTTAAGATCTTGCAGGGTCTTGGCTTATTGTTAAACACACCGGTCAGCAAAGGAGGTACGCAGAGGTAAGATAAGGGATGCAGAACGTTGACAGGGGCTGGCAGGGCGGCAGCGGTCAGGGACAGGGGTCAGGACAGGTCACAGGAGTGCTTCTTCACATACCAGGGCCACCCTGCCTCACACAACACTGACTGACTACCATTCTGGGGCTATTCACGGGTATAGATCAGACATAGCCCTGCCACACCCTCCATGTGCTATCTTACATGAGGGACGCTGTCTTAGCTTCATGGTTGAGAAAACAAGACGTTCAAAGAGGTTGAGTCCTTACTTAAAGTTATATAGCTGGTCAATGGCAGGGCTGGTGTTTGCAGCTAGCCCCAACTCCAAAGCCTGGGGGTTAAGCACTAAGCTACAGAACCCATGCCACTCTTCAAATAAGTGACAAGTTGTACAACAGACTCTGGAGAGAACTCTTATAAAAGTCAGAAAGGCCACTACTGCCGGTGACAAGAGTCCTGTCCCCGGGATGGTGAACTCAAATTTGGAGCTGGCCATCCCACATTCCCGGGAGGGAGAGAACACTTCTGCGCAGACGTTAGTAGCACACACAAGGCAGGTTCACAAAAGGCACTGCACCGGCTGGAGCAACCCAGGGACCGCATAGTAGGCCCGGCAGCATATGTGGAGGGGCCCGATGCACAGAAAAACCAATGCCAGAAAGGAAATCCCACATCTCGTGAAATGAACAGAGGCTCAAGATGATCTCAGTCACACCTGGTCTTCATTCCTTGAGCTGTGCTTTCCAGAAGAATGAGGCCAAGCCACCCTGTCATAAGCAGCTCGGCTCTGGCACTAAGTCTCAGAGCTACTTTGGGGTAGGTCACAGACTCTCAGGAGTTACTTAATACATCCACCTGTTTTCAGGAAAGATGACCGACAAACCATTCTAAGTAGATGCTTCAGAAGATTTCATACATCACTCGTGTGAGGGAAGGAAAAAACTAAGAAGGGCCAAGTAACTCATTCAAGATTCTACAGCTTGCTGGCAGAGTCGGGCCTAGAATTCAGGTATTTCTGCTAGATCACGCCGCCTTCTCTGTTACCTCTAATTCCCTGCGGAAACATACCCCTCCACAATTCCACTGTTCCCTCCCCAAACCCCTCCAGCATCGTACCCTAGCAGATCTCACAAGGAGGGGGAGTATCTGGAGCACGTGGGGCCGGAGCAGCATCCTTACCAGCATGGGCTGCACTGGCGTCATCAGTGAAGCCTGGACACTCAGAGCTCGTCTCCGGCCTGGCTCCTTCTCCACCTCCTGCTCATTGCGGAGGACTCGCTCCACCACGTCCTGCAGGTTGCGTGAGGCTTTGAAGGCTTCATAGGCATTGGGGTCAAGGGCATCTAACCTGCCAAGGCAGATGGGAGCAAGGAAACAAAACCCACTGTCTCTGACCTTACTGCTTTAGATAGCAGTCAGTTCTCAGAGAGAGAGCATCTCAGTACAGAGGGGAAGCTGACGCTCTATTGTCTAAAGCCTTTCACAGGAAAACGAGCTCTTGAAAAACTCAGCATTTTGAGATACTGGGCCTCCATGGGTGCTGCCAGGGCAAAGAGGGGGCCGGGGCGGACAAGGAACTCATATTCTATTTTTTGAACATGCTCCATACTTTCCGTTTTAACAACTGCGTGAGAAGGGGATCCTTACATTTTACGTGAGAAAACGGAGGCTGAGCTAGGTCTAGTGATGGGTCCCACACGAAGGAATAAGGCATAATGAGGATTTAAATCTAGATCAGGACTCCAAGGCCCTGACCCCAGCTGGCAACAAAGGAAGCTGGCAGCTCAGGCCATCAGAGGGGCTGGGACTTACACGTGTTTTGCACCTGAGTTCATCTTCAGGTCATGTTTGATCAATCTGATGATGCACTTAAGGTCATTGGCTGTACACCTAGGGGTGAGGCACATTCAGCTTGGTCTCTGCAGAGCTGTGGACCCCCAAAGCCTCCTCTCCTGGCGATCGCATCTCCCCACGCCCAGCCCCACGAGGCAGCTCCCCCGACCTGGACGCGATGTCCTGCAGGGCCTGCTGTTGCTCATCCTCCTTGGTGAGCTTGGAGAGGCAAAGGAGGAACGCATCTACCTCTTGGATGGTGAGGAGGCTCTTGGCAGCTGGAGGGAAAGACTTGCTCTGCTCAAAGAAGACTCTGATCGTCTCTGACACGTCACCCTGTCTCCAAAAACCAAAATGGCTCTGCTGCAACCCCAGAGTGGCCGAGCGTATCTCCCAACCCCCAGCACTAAAGGTGAGTCAGGGATTTCAATCATCACTCCTATTCCCAGCTCGCACATATTGGCGTCACTTCTTGGAGACTGTATCCCACCCACAGTTCCTGGAAAGGGCACCTCTACCCGCCTTAGGACCTGGCCATCTGCCTTGGCTGAGAAGTGACGCAAGGAGGGACTAATCCAGGACGCAGCCAATTGGGTTCCTGGTAGAATTTGGACCAAGAAACAAATATGGTCATCAGGTAAGGGCAGCGCTCGGTTAGAAACTTTCTATGCTGCCAAAGCTGGAGTTGTGAACAAACAAAAGCTGAATGTTATACCAAGTTACGGTGAAAAAAAAAAACAAGAAAAAGGAGGGCCCAGAATGAGAACCCAAGGAGAGCCAGTGGGAAGTCTCAAACCCCGTCGCTGAGATCTAGGCCTCTCATGGGGTCAGCAGTCCAATTTCCGTCCTCAACCTTGTGACACTAACGGCTGTGGCCTCTAGTAAAGGAAGCTCTCTCTAAAAGGAAGCTTGCTCAAATGGGTTTCAGTTTCCTAAAACAGTATATGCCCCAACCAGAAAAAAGAGGTTGCAGGTGCCTGGCTCGGCAGAGCCCCACCTGGAACGCCGCCCACCCTCCCCTTCCTCTGACCTGCTCTAGGTCTCGTGCCATATCATCTGGGTTGCAGTTAAAAATGCGGCTGAAAAGCTTCACAATCTGCTTATCGTTCAAGTTGTAAACACTCTTAATAACACCTGGCAGCAGCAGCTTCACTGTTAGGTACACGTCACCGTGGAAACCATCTGGAGGCAGAAGAATAGAACCTTCTTGAGAAATGGGAGCTTAAACAAACACATACATAAACTCAAGGAACTGAAAGAGATGTCTACATCGCTGTCTGTGCTGCCACAATACCCTGTGTACTTCATCACAGAGGTAGAGGCTACCGCATCTGGTGGCTCGTGGCTTACGCATCTACCTCCCCGGATGAACTCCCACAGGGAGGAGCCACTGTTTTGCTTTAGTGTCCCCAGTGATGAGCACATTCAGATGCTCAATGATCATTTGTTAGATGAATCGTTCACAAAAACCTTATCCAACATGCAGGATAGTGAACTTTCCTCTTGGTCAAATGCAATAGGTCCTTCCGGCCTTCTGGGGATAAAATAAGGGCAGCAGAAGAGTGACGCCACTGTGCTCCAACAACAACTGGCTGTGCTCCCTGTGGAGCCTGATAAGAAGTAAAAATGGGGGCGCCTGGGGGGGCTCAGCTGGTTGAGCATCCGACTTCAGCTCAGGTCATGATCTCATAGCTTGTGAGTTCGAGCCCTGCACTGGGCTCTGTGCTGACAGGTCGGAGCCTGGAGCCTGCTTCACATTCTGTGTCTCCCTCTCTCTCTGCCCCTCCCTGCTCACGATCTCTCTCTCTCTCTCTCTCTCTCTCTCTCTCTCTCTCTGTCAAAAATAAACATTAAAAAAAAGAAGAAGTAAAAATGCAGGGCTCATTCTTCAAAATTATTAAGAATTTCAAGTGGCATCTGGCTGGCTCAGTGGGTAGAGCATGCAACTCTTGATCTCAGGGTTATGAGTTTGAGCCCATGTTGGGTGTAGAGGTTACTTAAAAATGAAAAATCTAAAGAAAAAAAAGAATTTCAAGATGGTATTAACAGAAGATTACACGAAAGCAAGCTCCCCCTCTCCCCCCCGTGAAACCGTATAGTTCACATGCCCACGAAACCAGTCACGACTCTGAGCTCTTCAAAGGAAAAGCCCATCCAGGATGTTCTAGGCCCCACCTCCTGCTGAACCTTTCCGAAGGAAGTCCTGTATGATCTGGGTCTTCGTGTTGTAGCTAGGATTTTCAGCCACCATGGCACACAACTTCCGAAACTCACGTAGCAGACAATCCTTGTGCTTAGGGTCACATCTGCTTGAGGACAGGCTTGCCTTAGGGGTAGGGCTTGAGCGGGCTTCCCCAGAGTTGTTGGGCTTGGCTGTTGGAGAGAGAAACATGAGGGAGGATTCACTGGCCTTGCTGAGAAAGAAGAAAGGGAAAGTGACAAGCCATCTGCTGGAGCTTCACTTAATCCCCCAAAATAGCCCTGTGGGGGGGGATATCATTATTCCCACCTTACAGGTAAAGAACAGGCATCACAGCTATTAATGGGAAAGAAACACTGGCCTCACACCCATGCAGGTGCCCAGCTGACGCGCATGTGTTTATATGAGTGCCGCACAGAACAGGTCACCTTTGTGCCGAGAGCAGACCTCAGCAATGGTAAAGCTGACCCCAGAGAAGCAGGGAGGAGAGCAGAAGAAACCAAGCGACATATTAGTCAGTGGGAAATCATCACTACCGCAGACTGTTGGGGCTGGAAGACGCCTTAAAGATTACCTAGTTCAATCTCCTCATACTGATGAGGAACCCAAGACCAGGGAGAAGGCGTTTCCAGCCTTTCGCCACTCCCACCCGCCCATCACTTCTTTCTTCTTGCCAAAATAACAGGTATCTGGCTAAATGAGCAAGACTTTCCTCCAGACATCCCCAAATGGTCCTCTCTTACTTACTTGTGGCTATTTACAAAGCAAATTCTGTTCTGCAAGCTTGCAGCAGATCCATTAGCAAGCAGACTGCTGACATAAGCTTCCTCTTGTCTGAGGTTTGTAAATTATGAACCCATCCCCATCTCTGACCCGGAGTCTAAAGAGGATTTTAGGGGACAAAATCTCCAAAGTGTCGACGTTCAGCAGGATGCGAGAATTTAGAATACCCCATTTCTCTCAGTTCCTCCCAAATTTCCCTCCCTAGGACCAGGGCCCTTCCAGAAACATGCTGTCCTTATTGCTACCTGAACTCTTCTGTACTTCTGTCTCTGGCCTACCACCACACAAAAACCAAACCTCAGAGTTTTAAAACAATAAAACCCCAACAGAATCAGGCACTGTTTTTGCAATCTTTTCTCCATTAGTGCTCATGAGAATACCGGCTGGTAAACGAGGCAGGTGTTACAATTCCCACTTCACAGATGAGGCCACAGAAGCTCAGAGGTAGAGCGACGTGCTCCCCTGAGCGAGCTGTCACATGCTGGGACTTCTGACTTCAAGCCTACGCTTCTTTCACTCACAAAAAGCCACCTCCGCGCACAACTTGTAAGGCCATGTGTTTGGCTTTACTTTCTTTACCTGAGTCACAGAAATGTCTCCAAATGATAGAGGCAGCAGGGTGCAGGGAAAAGAGCACAGGCGTTGGGAGTTAAACAGACTTTAGCGTAAATACTAATTCCATAATGAACGCTGGACGTCAGCTTTCTCTTTCATAAGACAGGCCTTGTAAAAGTACTTCGTAAGGTTAACTGAAGAACAAACCAAATTACATGGGCAAGAGTCCCTACCTAGCCCAGTACTACCTGTTACACAGGACACACATGCCACCTCCCTTCTTCCATACTTTCAGCTCTGGTTTGGGCAAGGTTAGGGATGCAAGTTCTCAAACTTCTTTCAGTACCAAAAAACAAGGAAGCTTTAGGGCAGGGTATAATCATCTCCATCCGACCCAGGTGACTACTTCAAGGGCAAAAAGTCCTGCCAACACAAAACCTCTTTAGGCTGTCACAGAGATTCACATATACAAAGAAATGCTTGCTATACAACTGGAATGCTGAAAATTAGCCATTACCTGCCTCTGCTCAGAGGAAAGGGAATTATGAAGGAGGCTAGATAGATAGCACAGAACTTCCACTCTTAGCCAGAATCCCAAATAGGATTCCAAACTAAAAGAACCATAATGGCTAAAGCAGCCCTAATCTCTCACCTGCAAAACCAGAAAATTTCCGAGGATTGGTATTGGTGACAAATGAGGCACCTTTCACTGGAGACGTCACCTGGCCAGTGGCTGTCAGCTTAGCCTGGACAACGGCTTTCTTCTTTGGTGTGCTTGTTGCCTTGGAAGACAAATCTGTAGGACCCCAAAAGAAGGGAAAATATGTTTCAGTGAAAACTCCCTGAGAAAAGCTTCCAAAGAACCTCACAACTGCTCTTACAGCCTTGCTTGGTAAGTTACTACCATGGCATTACAAAGGTTGGCTGTGGACTGATCTGGTTTTGTTTCAAGTTTATTTATTTATTTTGAGAGAAACAGAGGGAGGGAGGAGCAGAGAGAGAGGGAGAGGGAGAGAATCCCAAGCAGGCTCCATGCCAACGTGGAACTCGAACTCACAAACCATGAGATCATGACCTCAGCTGAACTCAAGAGTCAGACACTGAACGGACTGAGCCACCCAGATGTCCCTGGACTGATCTTTTTGAGTGAAGCTAGTGGGTAACAGAGTACTGGGGGCAGGGGAAGAAGGAGCAGGTTCTGGCAACAAAAGACCCCATTACTCTGCCTCTGTTAGTAACTTGTATTTTCATCAACACTCTCTACTTCTTATCCCATATATAATAATCTCCAGATTTGGGGAAAATCAGAAAGCACATCTTCACAGATAAAACTTGGGGACTCAGCTCCATGGAATTAGCCCCCTGATTTATAGATGAACAGGAAAGTAAAATGAAGATGGAAAACAGAGCAGGTCAGGTTGGCACAGGCAGGAAAAGCCCCAGCTGCTGAGTTTTTTGAGCTGTGTGACAGTCTGACTCTACCTTGTATTTCTCTTCCTCTGAAGGAGATTAGTTAAGAAGTGACAAAGGCTAAGGCCAATGGCCAAGTCAGGACAGGATGGGGAACCTGAGAAAGGAGTATATATGAAGTAGCTTTCTCTCTTGGAAGTCTTCTCTCCTCTCCAAGAACAATGATAGATAGATGCCCATTTTTTTTTTTTTTAATCTTTTTGCCCATTTTTAGAGCCACTGCTATAGTTCTCCTTCAGTGACCAGAACTATACTTAATTGAAGATAGGATTACTTTAAAAATGAACACATGAAGAGTGCCTGGGTGGCTCAGTCAGTTAAGTGTCTGACTCTTGATTTTGGTCATGATCTCATGATTCGTGGGTTTGAGCTCCACATGGGGCTCCGCACGGACAGCGCCGAACCTGCTTGGGATTCTCTCTCTCCCTCTCTCTCTGCCCCTCCCCTTCTTGCACGCTATGTCTCTCTCAAAATAAATAAAGTTAAAAAAAAAAAAAAAAGGTCAATATGAGCACAGGAAGGTCATAAAGGACTAAATGGATTTGGAAATACCAGTGTAAGATTTCTAAAATATGCACACATGTGAATATGTACGTGTGCATATAGATGTATCTGTGTATGTATATGCAGCCGTTTTTGCATATGAACATACATTTTCTAGTTCTGTCTGCTAAAAGAGCTTAAAAGCAAAGATACTTCATGATAACAAGGATACAGAGCATCTAGATTTTGTTCTTTAAAGCCATTCCCCACTAATAGAACCAGGACTCTTCAGAAATGGCAGATAGATTCCAGGGTTATGGTAGGATACACATGAGGTAAACCTAAGAAGGGCACCTGGGGGGGTTAGTCTAGTGGAGCACGTGATTTTTTTTTTTTTTTTTTTGAGAGAAAGAGAGGCAGAGAGCAGAGAGAGAATCCCCAGCAAGCTCCACACTGTCAGCACAGAGCCAGATGTCAGGCTTGATCTCATGAACTGTGCAATCATGACCTGAGTCAAAATCAAGAGTCGGACACTCAACAGACTGAACCACCCAGGCACCCCAGAGCATGGGACTCTTGATCTTGGGGTTGTAAGTTCAAGCCCCACATTGCGTGTAGAGATTACTTTAAAATCTCAAAAATAAGAGGCGCCTGGTGGCTCAGTCGGTTGAGCGTCCGACTTCAGCTCAGGTCATGATCTCACAGCTCCTTAGTTCGAGCCCCACATCAGGCTCTGTGCTGACAGCTCGGAATCTGCAGCCTGCTTCAGATTCTGTTCTTCCCTCTCTCTCTGCCTCAACCCACTTGCATTCTGTCTCTGTCTCTCTCAAAAATAAACATCCAAAAAAAAAAAAATTAAATAAAACCTTAAAAATAATAAGGAAATAAAATAAAAAAATAAAGTAAGCCTAAGAGCATTATGCCAGAAAATTAAGGAAGTACTTTAAAATATTTTATTTTGTTAATATAATTTATTGTCAAATTGGCTAACATACAGTATGTAGTGTGCTCTTGTAAAATATTTTTAAAAAAGGGCACCTGGGTGGCTCAGTCGGTTGAGCATCCAACTCTTTTTTTTTCTTTTAACTTTTTTTTACATTTATTTATTTTTTGAGAGACCGAGAGAGACAAAGCACAAGATGGGGAGGGGCAGAGAGAGAAGGAGACACAGAATCTGAAGCAGGATCCAGGCTCCGAGCTGTCACCACAGAGCCTGACACAGGGCTCGGACTCACAAACTGTGAGATCATGACCTGAGCCAAAGTCGTATGCTCAACTGACTGAGCCACTCAGGCGCCCCGCATCCAGCTCTTGATTTGGGCTCAGGTCATGATCCCAGCATCATGGCATCGAGCCCTACATTGGGCTCTGTGCTGAGTGTGGAACCTGCCTGAAGTTCTCTCTCTCCTTCTGCCCCTCCCCCGCCACCGTGTGCATTCTCTCTCTCAAAATAAAAATAAGTTTTTTAAAAAACATTTTAAAAAATGATGAGGCATCTAGGACACAGAAACCAGCTCAAAGGGGTTTCCCAAGTGGCCAACTATGGGATAAGTACCAAATTAATAAAATACAATAAAATTACAAGCCACCAGGAAAAAGTAACCTGTGAGTCCATAGGATAAGAAGTTGAAAGATAAGAGGGTGTGATGGTAGGTACTCTAGTCTTTAAGAATATCAACGGCATTTAAAAAAAAAAAAAAAAAAAAAGACTACTGAAATGTTCCACATTAAGGAGGACAAAGAGACAACAAAATGCAATACTGGATCCTAGCGTGGGATTCTGTACCAGAGACAAAAGCTATAAAAGATACTGTTTGACCAACTGACACAACTGAACACAGATGGTGGATGTAAGTATTATATAAGGCATCGATTTACTGGAGCTGATAACTGTTATGGTCACATAAAAGAATATTCCTATTCTTAAGATATACACACTGAAGTACTTCAAGGCCAAGGCCATAATGTATGCAACCTACTCTAAAATGGGTCAGGAAGAAAACTGCGCGCGTGGACAGAGAGAGTAACAGCATAGGAACACAAATGATAACGCAAAGACAACGAAATGGTAACAACAGGTATGTCTGGGGAAAGGGAATAAGAGCTTTCTTTTTTTCTTTTTTTATCCTCACAACTCTTCTGTGAGTTTGGAAATGTTTTCAAAAAGTTAAAAAAAAAAACAAAAAAAAACACAACAAAAAAGAAGGCAGGCAGGGAGGAAAAAAAAATGGGGTCCTACTCTCCCCCTCCTTTCTCTCAGCACCGGTTCCCCACCCACCTGCAATGTGCTGGCTTATCTGTTCCTTCTCATTATCTTCCAGCTCTTCCCAGCCTTCCAGCTCGGTGAGGTCCTCAATTTTTTTTGTGGTGGCCCGGGCCCGCTCCAGTTTCTCGAACATGCATTTAATGTGATACCACTCTTTCATATCGCCCCCGGACTCTGAGAAGGGGTTGGGCACCACTTTGCCGATCCGGCATACGCCCTTCACGATCTTTTCCTTGCACTTTTTGCAGCCGGCCGTGCCACGCTTGGCGTAGTCCACACAGAACCGTTGCTCGGCCATCTCACAGGGGCCACTGCAGAGTCCCACATGCGACCCTGGCAAGAAAACAAGGCGGGTGGCACGTGGTCTTAGACCGCCTTTCTGGGATGACAGAACGGCCTTTCTTCTCTGGAGGAGGCCGTGCCCATGAAACAGCTCTGTTTCTGACCAATGGCCGAACTGTCTTCTGTCAGGCCAGCGATGTTGTTCTCCGAAGAGGCAGAGTTCTTTTCGCCCGAGTGCGCGGAGGGTTGGGAGGAAGAGGATCTTGAAAGTCAAAGTCATACAGCTGCATGAAAAAGAGGCAGGAAAAGTGACATATAAACCAGAAGCTAGGCTTCCACTGTCCCCAGAGGCCAGAGTCCTAACACAGTCCATGCTGACTAACTAAACATTTCCCAAAGTATTAAAGATTTCTTGCCTACAGGATGAAGACAAGTTCAAAACAGGAAAATTCAGTTTGCAAAAGGGTGTTCAAGTATCTAATGCACACATGTACATCTAGTAAATCATAATCAAGGGGATCAAATCCAAATAACATAAAAGCTTTTCTCAGGCCATCAGCAACATCCGATACTCGTAATGGATGATGACTGGTAAGTATTACAAGCTATCCTGAAGTTTCTTTTTAATCACCAAGAAGAACTGCATTAGGTTTGTGAAGTTTTTAATGTGAAGAAGCATAACATATACGCCATCCTCTGAAAATAATTCACTATATAGACTTGTGATGTAATCAGATGACCTACTTTGAGAGGCCATTAAGTGGAGAGCCTAGAACCAGACTGCTTGGGTTCATATCCCAGCTCATTAGCTGTGTGACCTTGGTAGGTCACTTCACGTCTCCCTTCCTCAATGTCCTCAACTGTAAATATGGAAAACGATAGTACCTAACTTGTCATTCTAAGAGGAAGGCCCAAAGAACAGAGCTGGGCACACAGCACAGGTTCAATACCCATTGGAAGCATTTATTCTTTAAGGAGAGGCTCCCTCTGTGCAATCAGCCTGTTCATAATTTATAGCACCTCGAATCAGGGAATGTTGAAGCAACGGATGGCAAGAATCAAAGGAACTGATAGATCAACCCGCACGGAAACAAGGGATTATGTCTACCTGGTATCCCCCCACCTTTTTATATTCATATTTTCCAAAGTATCTTCATTGTTCTCATTTTAAATATCCTGGAAATTCTTTCCAGCCCGCACATGCTTTGCAAAAGGGAAATAACGTTAGCTGTTTACAATGACAGGCAGGCTTTACTTCCTGTAGTGCAACATGAAGCAGAGAAAGAAGGCAGGTGGATCGGGATCAGGGATGGGAGTGCGACTGGGGCTGTTCAGTTGAGTGACTATATTATTTTTGAGAAAACCCTTAACTCCTTGGTGTCTCAGTTTCTGTTCTTTCCAAAGTAGGGAAAACAATACCTACTCCACAGGATGAGTGGGAAAATTTAAAGGAGTCCATGGATGGGCTGGGGTAAGGGGCTCTGAACTCCCTGAAAACGTACACAAAGTGCGCAGATTCATCAAGGGGCATTCTCTTGGAGAGGAGGTCTGCAGAGGTGAGTTATGTGGGCAGGGCAGGCCCATCGGGGGAGCCCAGGCCGAATTAGGTTTCCACGCGGTCCTCAGAAGGATGTTTGGGAGGCGCGCCCCCTCGCTCCGCACGGAGCCGACCGGAGAGCGCGGCGCAGCACCCCACCCTCCGCGGGGCCCGAGGCCCAGGGCGAGCTGGGCCACGAGGAGGCACCACGCTGCTCGGAGCAAGCCCGTGTGCTCGCAGCCCCCAACGGCCGCCGCGCAGCGTTTCCTCCAGCGTGGTGGAGAATGAAACGGCTGGGGCCCGAACGCAGCCCGGGCCGGGAAGCGAGCGCGCCGAAGCCGCTCTTCCCGGGGGGCCTTCCCCGACGCCTTCGCGGGGGTGGGCTGAGCGACTGGCCGGTGCGAACGCCCGGGGACGGCCGCGGAGGAAGCGGGGAAGGAGTTCCTCGGTTCGGACCGGCCAAGGGCGCGAGGACACGGCCCGGGGCTGGGGAAGGGGACGCGGCCGGCAGAGAAAGCCTCCCGACACGCACGGACGGGCACGGACGCGCACCGGCCTCGGCGCGGCCAGCTTGGTTCCGCGGGGGCCCCGGGGGACCCTCCCGCGCGCGGAGCCGTGGGGGTCCCCGGGAACGACGGGCCAACCCCCGTGGGCTCCCCGGGGGCCGCCACGTCACGGAGGGTGTGCCCCGGGGTTCGGCGGGCGGGCGGGGGAGGAGCCGAGGGGGCTGGCTCCCGGGCCGCGCCGAGCCCCGGGCCCCCGGCCCCCCGGGCCGCCTCCCTCCCCGCTGCCCGGCCCCGCCGCGCCCGCCGCGCACCTACCTTCCCCGCTCCAGCGCACACCGCAGGCCTCGCACCGGGCGCCCACAGGCCGCGCGCCGCCACGACGGTTGTAGCGCCTGTCTCTTTAAATCCGGGTCCTTGAGCCCGCGCAGTGCGCAGGCGCAGAGGTCCGGGCCCAAGGTGCTCTACGCGTCCCCGCCCCGCCTGCCACGCGGGCGGTGGTCAGGTTCCGCCGAGTGCGGCTTTGGGAACGGTGTTGGGGTTTGGGGGTGGTTCCCCGCCTGCGGTGGAGGTTCCCCGCCTGCGGTGGAGGTCAGGAAAAGTGGAGGTGCCGGGGGCGGGGGGGGGCATGGTGGTAGCTGGGGTCGCACCCTGGCCTGACCTTCAGAGGATTCCCCCCCCCCCCCCCCCCCGCCCCGATGCGTTCATAATGTTAGAGATGCTCCAGTCCTTAAATCGAATGGTTGAGAAACTGTTTTGCAATGAGCTTGGGGAAGGCAAAGGAATGCGTCATTCAACCTTTTTTTTTTTTCAATTTATTTTTCTATATTCCCTGTGTCTTGTGTCCTGCACAATCCCTAGCACGTTGTATTCAATAAATACTATTGAGTTGAAAAGCACTAGATACGTGGACACACATTAAAAGTGTAAAGGAGTGTTGGGGAGAGTAATCCCTTGTGTTGCTTAAACCTCAGGTCAACTTTTTGAGGGATTAGGATGGCTAGTTTTACAAAAGAGCAGCAGGCTCAGAGAACCTAAGCGAACTTGTTCAGGGTCTAGGAACAGCAAACAATCGGGCAGTATTAGGCAAACTAAAATCAGATTCTGGAGGGAATTCTGTGCTCTGTGCAAAAGAGCTTGACTTTTACTGTGTAGGGGATGGGCAACCATAAAGGGCCTTAGGGAATAGTAAACTACTTTTGAGGCTGGGTCAGGGAGAGACTGAGGCAAGGGAAGAAATGAAAGGTTCTTGGTGCTTGCTGAGGCAGCACGTAGACTAAAATGAGAACATACAGAGAAGATTAGCATGGCCCCTGCACAAGGATGACACACAAATTCATAAAGAGTTCCATATTATTAAAGAAAGACAATTTTTTCTCTTTTTTTTCCCTTTTTTCTTTTTATTTTATGTATATGATGGTGGATGCTACCCAAACTTACTGGGTAAGTTTTGTAAGTTTCGCATTCATTTCATAATATATAGGTCAAACCATTATGCTGTGTACACCTTAAACTTCTGTAGTAATGTATGTGAATTACATCTCAATAAAGCTGGGAAAAAAACCCAAAACATTTCTGGTAGTGACCCATGTGAGAAAGTGGCCTGAAAGTGCTAAGTTAGTTGGGATGGAGAGGAACAGGCATTTTTTAAAAAAATAAATATTCGGATTTTACTTTTTATTAAAAAAAATTTTTTTGAAGATTTTACTTTTACATAATCTCTACACCCGATGTGGGGCTGGAGCTCACAACCCTGAGATCCAGAGCTGCATGCTCTACTGGCTGAGCCAGCCAGACGCCCCTAAAATAAATACTTGGATTGGATAAATAAATACTTGGATACAATGCTCATTTACCTAAAGATGAAATGAGAATGACTTGAGTGAGCAGGAGATAATGGTGCCATCAACTAAGATACAAAATGAACAGGGAGAAGTAGGTATTTGGGGTAAAAGGATGAGTTTTGTTTGGACATATTTGATTGGTTGAGGACAACCACAATCCCACTGTTTGGAGTGGGGCAGTCTTTAGTGTGCTGCAGAATGAGCATGGTTTTGGGGGTTGGAAGGTCACTGGAGGCTCAAATTTTAACGGGCAGTTGAGGAATCCTGATTTCTATCACTGCATTTACTACATTGTTTTGAGAATCCCCTTGACTATACCTTTTTCCCAGGCCCTGTGCTGTTGGCTGCTGTCATTGCTAGCCACATGTGGCTATCAGGCTCTTGAAGCATGGCCAGTCCAAATCGAGACGTGCTGTAAGCGTAAAATACACACTGATTTCAAAGATGTGTTGCCAAACAAGAAAGGACTGTAAGATATCTCATCAATTATCTATTTGATTCCATGTTAAAGTAATCTTTTGGATAAGTTGGGTTAGTTAAATAAAAATATATTAAAATTAATCTCAACTGTTTCACTCTTTTGAAAATGTGACTAGAAAATGTAAAACTGCATACTCCACTCACTTGATACTTCTGTTGGACAGCACTGCCCTGGACTTCAGTGTTTGTGGAGGGTGACATCTGTGCCTTATGTGTCTTTTTATCGTCAATGTGGAGAATAGTACTGGGCACATAGTAGGCACTCAGCAAATATTTATAAATACATTAATGAAACCCATGAGTGAATGCAAGGACTTGAAACTCTGAAATTGATCAGCTCCCTCAGAAGAATGTTTATTACATTGTATCTTTGGCAATGTTTGATGTAAATGTGCAAAAAGACTCAGGCTCTTAATGTTTGTTTTGCTTGAATACAGCTCCAAGGAACCCCTAATCTCTTTGATTCACCCTCCATTCCCCTGTCCCCCAGTATAAAACAGAACTAGGTGTGAAAGCTGGCAGTTGCATTTCATTAGAGAAGTGGGAACTGTTACCAAGGAGGGTGAAGTAACGTGTAGTGGAAATAGCAGGGCTTTGGAATAACAAATTTAGGTTTGAACTATGCTGTGTAACTATTTTCTTAACTTCTCTGGGCTTCAGTTTTCATGGTGAAATGGGGCTAAAAATACCTTCTAGGATTGTGTGTGACAGTTAAGTGATACGATTTATATTAACTTGCAAACTGCACTTAGAAGTATTTCACTAAATGTACATTCCCCTCCACTCCCCAGCCTGGATGCATCCATCCCACTGCGAAGAGGAATCAATCAGGCAGGTATCGAATGCCTATTCTGTGTTCGGGACTATTCCAGGAAGTGGAATACAGCAGTGAAACAAAAAGGGGGAGGTAGAAAATAAATAATAAATAAAATGCATAGTATGTAAGGTGACGTTGAGTGCTCTGGAGAAAAAGAAAGCAGAGGAGGAGGATAGGAGGTGCCAGGCAAGGCGGGGATGGGGGTGCAGTTTTAAACACAGTGGTCAAGCAGCACCTGAGTGGCTCAGTCAGTTAAGCTTCTGACTCTTGATGACTCAGGTCATGATCTCACAATCTGTGAGTTTGAGCCCTGCATCGGGCTCTGCACTGACAGTGCAGAGACTGCTTGGGGATTCTCTCCCTCTCTCTGCCGCCCCCCACCCCCCAGCTCGTCCTTTCTCTCAAAATAAATAAATAAACTAAAAAAAAAAAACCCACAGTGGTCAGGAAGGCCTCACCCCCAAAGCGACAACTGAGTAAAGACAGGAAGGGATGAATGAGAGCCACGTGGTAGTCTAGGGTACAGGGAATAGCAGTTAAGGCCCAGAGGCCAGGATGTGTCAGTCAGGTTATGAGATCAGCAAGGAGATGGGCGTGCAAACAGCAGCAGGAGTTAAGGTTGAGGAGCTGGAGACAAGGTCAGCAGGGTATCCGGAGACAGATCCTATAGATCTGGTGCCTTTTACTGCAGGTAAAATGGGAAGCCAGTGGATTGTATTAAGCAGAGAAGTAACATGATCTGACTTAGGTTTACCAGGATTGCTATCATTCTGGCTGCTGTGTGGAGAAACTGAGAGATGAGTTAGTTGGCTACCGTAAAAATACAGGGGAAGATGAAGGCAGCTTGGGTGGTAACAGTGAAAGAGTAACCAAGTATTCATGTAAATTTTTGTAAGTGCATTTTTCTTTTTATGTATTATTGAGAGAAAGATAGCAAGCTGGGAGACAGAATCCCAAGCACTCTCTGCGCTGTGAGCATGTAGCCTAATGAGGGGCTCGAACTCACAAACTATGAGATCATGACCTAGAGCAGAAATCAAGAGTCAGAGTCTGAGCCATCCAGGCGCCCCTGTAAGTGCATTTTTCAAGGGAGCGCTTTTATTGAAGTCCTAAAGCAGTTCCATGATCCAAACCAAAAATGACCTTGGTGACAAATAACCAGGGTACCTCCTACCTGTTCCTAGTTATTCAAAGTTCACATGATTAAATCCTCCCCTTGGATGTTGCTGCCAAACCCTCCAGGGCACCGATTCTGTTGCTGAGTCTCCCAGAGCTTCTGCCGCCCCCTTTTAAGACTGTAACATGGGGCGCCTTGGTGGATCAGTTGGTTAAACATCTGACTTCAGCTCGGGTCATGATCTCACAGTTTGTGGGTTCGAGCCCTGCATCGGCTCTATGCTGACAGCTCGGAACCAGGAGCCTACTTCAGGTTCTGTGTCTCTCTTTCTCTCTGCACCTCCCCTGCTTGTGCTCTGTCTCTCAAAAAAAAAAAAAAAAAAAAAAAAATTTAAAACAAAACAACTGTAACATCCCTGACTTCCAGTTTAAGCTCATTAGGATTGTTAAGGAGAAAAAAAAAATCATTGATTCTGTTCATTTTTTACGCTACTCACTATGGAAGCTTGGCAGTCACAGGCAGGAGTAGGGAAAAGGCCTCGCACCTTCCGAGAGACAGTGTGGGGCACTCGTGAAGCTAGTTTACACTCAGTAGATTCCCTTTTTTAATAAGCTCTGGTCTATGAATCACATAAATCTCAGCACTGAGAGCCAATTTTACGGTTTGGTTTGCTTAATAGTCACACAATTAAAATAAGTTGTAAAAAACGGTGATGGTGTTTGCCAGGATAAATATTTAAAAGGGAACAGCTGTGGGAAGATGTAATAATTCACATCAGCCCATGGCTTTTTATTTTCAATAAAGGCTGTGGCGGTTGGTTCTTAACCAGCGGGGTTTCTTGGCCTCTCCTTGGGATAGCTTTGTGCAGTAGCTGCCAGGTTGAGGTAGGACAGAGACCAGTGGAGTCAAGTGTCTCGTGTGCCTCCAGGGAATAGCTGACCATGACAGAGACGGGGCAGGGTTTAGGACGTTCGATCCCAACAGTTGAGGTCACAGATACAGAGTGAGGGGCCTCAAAGTTGCTACGCCTTCCCTAAACTTCAGGGGTGGGTTTTCTAGTCACGATTTTTAGGAGGCAAGTTAATAATTTTCAAGAGAGAAATTTATAAAGAGATATGCCTATCTGGGAAACAAACCTAAGTTCTGTCTCCTCCAGTGGATTCTAGGCTGGCTGAGAGGTGGCCTTGGTGCCCGTTGATTTTCCAGTTTGGGTATGATGGTACAGCTTGAAGATCAGGTCGAACGCTTCCTTCCTCTCTGGTGTCTCATGCCATTCCCTTTACATCAGGAGAGGGCCTACCCCTCTTCTCTCTTCTGGGAGCTTCCACCCATGCCCTCTTACTGAACCTTCTGACCGTGCAGCCCGCTGTGCTCTCCCTCTCCCGCCTTCAGCTTCGGTCTTGGTGTTGGTGATAGTAAAGAAAAAAACCCCAATTGCTTCCACTTGCATTACAGACGATACTCTGAAGACTACTTCACTTGTAACACCAGACATGGGTTTTCTACATCCAGCAATGAAAGGGTTTCGGTTAAGGGCTCAGTCCCACGAGACTGCTCCCTGCCCCCACTTCAGATGCCAGTCCCAAGGCCAAGTTGTCACCCGGGCTTCCGACTGACCACCTGCAAGTCAGAGCTTCCCAGACCCCCCCTCTGTGGGTTTGATAAATGTGGTGGAGCAACTCAGGAAAAGTTTACTTCCTGGATTATCCGTTTATTATAAAAGGATGTAATCCGGGGCGCCTGGGTGACTCAGTCGCTTAAGCGTCTGACCTCAGCTCAGGTCGTGATCTCATGGTTTGTGGGTTCGAGCCCCATATGGGGTTTCTTGCTGGCAGTGTGCAGTCCGCTTGTGATTCTCTCTCTCCCTCTCCCTCTCTCTCTGCCCCTCCCCCACTTTCACTTTATCTCTCGCTCTCTCTCGCTCCTAAAAATAAATAAATAAACGTTAAAATAAAGAGAGAAATAAAAGGATGTAACTCAGGGCCAGCCAGGTGAAAGAGATGCGTAGGGCAAGGTGTGCGAGGAGGAGTACAGAGCCCTTTCTGGCCACGCCACCCTCCTGGTATGTCCACATATTCACCGACCTGGAAACTCTCAAACTCCATCCTTTCGGGGTTTGACAGAGGTTTCCTCACAGAGACACAATTGATTAAATCATTGGCAGTCGGTGATCCAACTGAATCTCTAGCCCCCTCTCCCTTCCCAGAGATGGGGGAGGGGTGCTGAAAGTTTAACTTTCTAATCGCAAGCTTGTTTCCCCTGGCAAGCAGCACATAACCTTAGGGGCTGCCCAGAAGTCACCTGATTATCATGAACTCTGAGGTGCTTGAAAGGGGCTTGTTTTGAGTAACAAATGACCCCTTTGTCACTCTTACCACCCTAATCACTTAGGAAATTCCAAGGGTTTTAGGAGATCTATGCCAGAAATGGGGACAAAGGCCAAAATATATGTCTCTTTTTAAATTTTTTTTTAGCATTTATTCAATTTTGAAAGACAAAGAGTGGGGCACCTGGGTGGCGCAGTCGGTTAAGCGTCCGACTTCAGCCAGGTCATGATCTCGCGGTCCGTGAGTTCGAGCCCCGCGTCAGACTCTGGGCTGATGGCTCGGAGCCTGGAGCCTGTTTCCGATTCTGTGTCTCCCTCTCTCTCTGCCCCTCCCCCGTTCATGCTCTGTCTCTCTCTGTCCCAAAAATAAATAAAAAACGTTGAAAAAAAAAATTAAAAAAAAGAAAGACAAAGAGAGACAGAGCACCAGCAGAGGTGGGGCAGAGAGAGAGGGAGACGCAGGATCCGAAGCAGGCTCCAGACTCTGAGCTGTCAGCACAGAGCCTGACGTGGGGCTCAAACTCACAGACCGAGAGATCATGACCTGAGCTGAAGTCGGATGCTTAACCAACTGAGCCATCCAGGTGCCCCAAAATATGTATCTCTTATTTTGAATCACAATATCACAGTGATAGACAGATGTGGGAGGGGTCTTAGGGAGTACCCAGATAGCATAATACCCAGAGATGGTAAAACTAAGGCTTGGAGAGCAAACTGACTAGATAAATAACACATAACTAGTCAGTGGGAAGAGTCAGACTGAACACTTTTGATTAGCTCTCTTTCTACTGCCTATACCAGTAGTTTAATAATAATTGGATACTGCTCAATTTTTTTCTTAAAAAAATTTTTTTTTGTTTATTTATTTTGAGAGAGAGAGAGAGCGCAGAGGAGAGGCAGAGAGGGAGAGAGAGAATCCCAGGCAGGCTCCGCACTGTCAGCGCAGAATCTGCTGCGGGGCTCGAACTCACGAAATGTGAGATCATGACCTGAGCCGAAACCAAGAGTTGGGCGTTTGACCAGCTGAGCCACCGAGAAGCCTTGGTCCTGCTCAATTTCTTATACTATTTACAATACAACCAGCTTGTAGTTTTCTTGAATCTAAGGGTCATGTCTTCACTCATTTATTCAAAAGCATTATGTAAAATGCTTTTACATTTTAAAATTAAAAAAAATAAAAAATAAAAAAAGCTATATGTAAAAGCATGTATATGCCTTGAAATTCACTTAATCCTCTCAGTAATTCTAGGAGGTAGGAACTGTTACTCTCCCTGTAGTCGTGGAAACGAAGGGTGAGATCACTTACCCAAGGTCGCATAGTTAAAAAGTGGTGGACCACAGGGCATGCTCTGTTATTTCCTAGTTGAAATGTCTGGGAACTGAAGTCATTATTCTTGCTCCCATCAGAGACCACTAAAGAGTAACATTTACTGGGGCGCCTGGGTGGTTCAGTTGGTTGAGCATTCAACTTCCGGCTGAGGTCATGATTTCAAGGTTCGTGAGTTCGAGCCCTGCATTGGGCTCACAGCTGTAAGCGGGGAGCCTGCTTTTAAATTCTCTGTTCTCCCTTTTCTGTCTCTTTCCTGCTTGTGCTCTCTTTCTCTCAAAAGTAAATAAAAGATTTTAAAAAAGGGTAAAATTTATTGCTGGTGAAATGGAGGAGGGTGGGGCAGTGTGGACAGTCTGTTAACAACTTCAAAAAATATAGCTTCCAACCCAGCCAAGGTCTCTGAACGGCACTGAGATCTCTTAATGTTGATAGCAAACTTCCCTAGTCTTAATTCTTGCTATTTTGGGGGATCTTCTCCCCTTTTCCGCATTTCTCTATTAAATAGTAGAGGGAATCAAGTTACATCTAATGTTACTTTAGCAATTGCTGAGTGACCTTGGACAAGTCATTAGATGTCTAAAATGGAGGCGATAGCAGTTGTTTTACCTCCGGGGGGCATTGAGACTTGAAGAAAACTGATGTGAAGGCAGTGAATAAAAGATATGCTCACCATGTAAATGTAAGGTGATGTTAAATAATGATGCAGGGTAATAGTGAGGACTTTGGGATTGTTGCCCTGAGCAAGTTCCTTCACTTCTGAGCATCAATCTCATTTGTAAAATGAAGATATTACATACTTACAGGGATGTTGAGAGGATTAGAGATAGTGTATGTCAAACCCTAGCATAGAGCCAGACACATGGTAGGAATCCACTAAACGGTAGCTATTATTAATAATAACCTGACAACCTGGCTTGGTCGACACTCTGTTATAACCACATTCGGCAGACACGCACACAACGAAAACAGCAATAACCCCCACCATCAACCACCCCACCAGTGTGGTCCTCTGTGCTCCCCTAAAGGTGACGGCTGGCTCCCAAGTGCATGTGAAGCTGGCCAAATGCCGTTAGCAAAAGGGAGGTCTAGCCAGATGGAACTCCTTTTCTCCTCTGAGAGACTGGGGGTGATTTTAATGAAGGATGGCTGAGTGCAGACTCACCCTGAAATAGCTTTGACTGCCAAGTGACAGGAGGAGGGAGCCAAATGAAATGGCGGTGGCAGACAAGAGCACCGAGGGCTGAGAGCAGCTGGGAAGCAATGTGTCCTTGCTGACTTTTTGATCGCACTCTGCTACAGAATCACTTTACTCCTCCTTTCCTCCACTTAAGGGGCCTCTAGGCAAAGAGGGCTGCCCACTAGCTCCCGCTGACATATGGACATCTCTGGACATCCCTCTTTGCTTATTTGGTGCCATGAGGAATTCTCATTAGCTGCTAAATGCGGGGGTGGCCCATTGCACTCCAGAGGCTCTTGTGGGTACGTCTTGTATGGCTGCTCTCAGAGTGGGTAATGACTTCTTGTGCCAGACAAGGGACACACAAGGTAGGAAAAGATTTCTCAGCCCTTTAGGCCTCTGAATTGACTTTTGTTCTGGTTCTGGCTTCCATGAGTTAGCTTGGTCTTCTCACCACGTTTCCAAGCAACTTCCTGCTATGTGGGTGTTATTCATTCAGTGGATATTTACTGAACTCTATGATTGCTTGGCATTAAGTTGTGGGCAAAACAGATGAGTCCCCTGCCCTTGTGGAGTTTACATTCTGGTTGGGGAGAGACCTAATTCATGTGCAAATAAATAAGCTAATTCAAGATAATGATAAATTTAATGAACCCATAGAATGATATAACAAGAGGTGGAGAGATGGCTATTTATATCATCTGAGAAAGAAACATCAGGGCTGAGAACAGAATAAGATTGCCATGCTATTTGAAGTCAGGTTCTAAGCAGAGGGTCCTGTGAGGAGGAGGTCCTAAAATGGCATGTCTGAGGAATAGAAAGTTAGCCAGCGAGAATGGGGGCGTGGAGAATAAAGGCGGGAGAGTGTAGCAAATGAAGTTAAAAGACAGGTCGCAGAGCGAGATACTATGGATTACCTTTAGCCTACAAGATGTTTTTGAGATTTCACTAAAAACAAAAACAACCTTGACTTGTAATTTCTCCAGATAATTAAAAAGACATGGCCATGCCAGCCCACTATTGAATGAGTTGATTTCGACATAGAGCAGTTATGCTCTCCTGCCCTTTCCACCGCCCTTTAGTGGGGCTTGTGGCCCGTCATTAGTTCATAGGCAGTAGACATTCGAATCAGCAAAGCTGAGCACCATTTGAGCTTAATAAGGGCCCGGGCTGTTTTCCCCCAAGTGTAATGGAAGCATGTAATGAAGGGTTTTAAGTGACAGTGACTCGACCTAAATTCAATTTTTTTTAATGTTTATTTATTTTTGAGAGACAGAGAAAGACAGAGTGGGAGCGGGGGAGGGGCAGAGAGAGAAGGAGACACAGAATCCAAAGCAGGCTCCAGGCTCTGAGCTGTCAGCACAGAGCCCCATGCCAGGCTCGAACCCATGGACCGTGAGATCATGACCTGAGCCGAAGTCGGACGTTTAACTGCTGAGCCACCCAGGCGCCCCATGCCAATCTCCTGTTAATGAAACATGCTATTTCCATTGAGATCATCTATTCCATGTTCATTAGAAAGTGGTTTTTCTTCTTATAAAAATTTTAGGTGAGTATATATACCTCCAGAAAAGGACAGCATTGAGGGTGAAGGGTGGGTGGGGGGCACTATTCATATTATGCCAAGACAAACAGGACTATGCTGGGCAAATCTTGTAAGTAAAAGCAACAGTAGTTTAGCCATCTGTCTCCAGATGATCAATTGAATGACTTTAAAAATGTTTAAAAGGTGCGGGCGCCTGGGTGGCGCAGTCGGTTAAGCGTCCGACTTCAGCCAGGTCACGATCTCGCGGTCCGTGAGTTCGAGCTCCGCGTCAGGCTCTGGGCTGATGGCTCGGAGCCTGGAGCCTGTTTCCGATTCTGTGTCTCCCTCTCTCTCTGCCCCTCCCCCGTTCATGCTCTGTCTCTCTCTGTCCCAAAAATAAATAAAAAAAAAAAAAAAAACGTTGAAAAAAAAAATTAAAAAAAAAAATGTTTAAAAGGTGAGATGACACTTGTCTCATGGCAAAATTAAACATCTGGAGTTAAAAGAAATCTCAAGTAAATCATTACTCTAATTACCTCAGTTTCAGAGAGGAAATTAAGGGGCACTAAATTATTAGCCTAAAATGAAGTTAGCATGGGACAGGGTAAGACCAGTCCATCTTCCTTAACTTAGGATGGGTTTATTAGGACGTAACTCCATGGTAAGTCCCAATAAAGACATCATAAGTTGAAAATAACTGTAAGTGGAGGGGCGCCTGGGTGGCTTAGTCGGTTAAGTGTCCGACTTTGGCTCAGGTCATGATCTCATGGTTTGTGAGTCTGAGCCCCACTTTGGGCTCTGTGCTGACAGCTTGGAGCCTACTTCTGATTCTGTCTCCCTCCCTCCCTCTTTGCCTCTCCCCCTCTCATGCTCGGCCTCTCTCTCTCTCTCAAAAATAAACATTAAAAAAAAAAGAAAAAGAAAATACTGTAAGTTGAAAATGGATTTAACACAGCCAACCTACCGAACATCATAGTTTAGCCTAGCCTACCTTAAATGTGATCTGAACACTTACATGGGCTTACAGTTGAGCAAAATCTAACACAAAGCCTATTTTATACTAAAGTGTTGAACATCCCATATAATTTATTGAATACTTCAAAGTGAAGGACAGAATAGTTGTAGGAGTACAGAATGGCTGTCAGAGTATTGGTTGTTTACACCCGTGATCATGTGGCTCACTGGTAGCTGTGGCTCACTGCTCATGCCCAGTATCACGACAATATCATACTCCCTATCACTGGCCCAGGAGAAGATTCAAATCACAATTCAAAACAAATTTTTTTTCTTTTCTTTTCTTAGAGAGAGTGTGTGAGCAGGGCACAGGAAGAGAGAGGGAGAATCTTAAACAGGCTCCACATTCAGCACAGAGCCTGATGCAGGGCTCAATCCCATGACCCTGGGATTGTGATCTGAGCTGAAATCAAGAGTCGGGTGCTCAGCTGAGCCACCCAGGTGGCCCACAGTTCACAATTTGAAGCAGTTTCTACAGAATGTGTATTGCTTTCCCACTCTTATGAAGTCAAAACTTCATGAAATACAACCATTGTAGGTGGGGGACCAGACACTTATTGCACTTCAATTTATAAATCCCTGTCATATGCATGCGACATTTGACCTGTAAATGATGCATCGTCATTTGACCTGTAAATGATATATCATCATTTGATGTAGGGTGTACTAAGGTTTAGAGATGTGACTTGCCCAAGATTACTAACCATTAAAATGTAGAGTGGGAACTCGAACCTCGGTCTTCTGTTCTCTTGCCAATTCCTCTGTTCTTCCTATTGTTCCATAGGAATCTAGTGAGTTACTACTAAAGGTTTTAGGCCTAAATTATTTTTTTTCTGGAATTCTCATTCCACAGCCTCTTGTTTCCTTGTGTGTAGTCATTACTTTCATCATTATGTGAAATACAAATGTGAAAGCATTTGGAAAGTTGTAAGGCACTGGGCAAATTTACACTTGAAAGCTAATTAAATCAGCTTTTTTCCCCCTCAACCCAGGGGAACTACAGTAAATTGGTAAGTGAATTGGTGAAGAGGATTACCTCTGTAGCATTTACAGTAACTCTGATATACTGTTGGCTAAATTAGGAGGTTCTCTAAAAAAGAGAACAGTGACTGGAAGAAATCCGTGGGACTAAGTCTTACAATTTGGGAACTTCAGTGGATTTACAGTCTAATGCCAGAACCTCTTTGACCCAGTTCAGAGAGGCATAAAGGAGCTCTCCAACGTGTGGAGGATCTGAAAGGATCCACTAACCCCTATAGCTATTTACATTGATCTCAGACCCAACAAGGATTCCCTTGATTTTGTTCAGGGCCCCACCACTCATTCTCTGGGATGCAGAGCATTGGGAGATTTTGAGAGCTTCTGTCCCTCTTGAACACCCAATGCTATTTACATGTGTAGTAACATATACCTAGCACTTTTTTTTTTAATTAAAAAAATATTTCATTAGGTTTGAGAGAGAGAGAGAGAGAGAGAGAAAGAGAGAGCATGCGAGTGAGCAGAAGCAGGGGAGGGGCAGAGAGAGAGGAAGACAGAATCTGAAGCAGGCTCCAGGCTCTGAGCTGTCAGCGCAGAGCCTGACTCGGGGCTGGAACCCACAAGCTGTGAGATCATGACCTGAGCCAATGTCAAACGCTTAACTGACTGAGCTACCCAGGCGCCCCTATACCTAGCACTCTTTAACTGTGTTACAGTTAAGGCCTCAACAACCTCAAGGATACTCAATTGTTAACTTAGAGAAAGTTCCAACTCCTTAGAGCATGGCATTAAAGACCTTCCACAACAGTTCATAATCTAGCTTTCCAATCATAGCTTCCACTGTTGTCTGAAATGAACATTCTGCTCTATACTGGTCTGCTTGCTACCTCCTGTGCATGTTTTATTTTTCTACCTGCACACCTTTAAGTATGTACTGTCCTTTATTGTAGCCATCCATCACATATGGCTCACACTTGAAATGGAGCCAGTCCAAACTGAGATGTGCCAGGTTTCAGAAATGTAGAACCCCCAATGGTAAACTATTTCATTCATGGTATTTAAATATTGACTATATATTGAAAAGTGAATGTTTTGGGTATAGTGTATAAAACAAAATACATTGATACTAATTTCACATTTCTTTTTACTTTCATGTGGCTCCTAAGCAATGTAAAATATATATGTGGCTTACATCTTATTTTTATTTTTTAAAAGTTCTATTTATTTATTTAGAGACAGAGACAATGCGAGTGGGAAGGGGGGGAGGGGGAGGGAGAGGGAGAGGGAGAGAGAGGGGGAGAGGGAGAGAGAGAGAAAGAGAATATCCAGATGTGGGGCGTGAACTCACAAAACCGTGAGATTGTGACCTGAGCCGAAACCAAGAGTTGGATCCTTAACCGACTGAGCCACCCAACCACCCCTATATCGTATTAAAACAAATTTTTTTTTAAACATTTATTCATTTTTGAGAACAGAGAGAGACAGGGTGTGAGCAGGGGAGGGGCAGAGAGAGAGGGAGACACAGAATCTGAAACAGGCTCCAGGCTCTGAGCTGTCAGCACAGAGGCCAATGTGGGGCTCGAACCCACAAACTGAGATCATGACCTGAGCTGCAGTCAGGCACTCAACCAACTGAGCCACCCAGGTGCCCCACTACACCGTATTTTTAAATGGACAGTGCTCTACTAAATCATCAGCCTAGCCTCTTAAGCCAACATAGAACAGGACCTTCTACTCAAGCCCACCTTAGTATTACCTCATTCTAAAATAATAAAGTGATGGATGATAGAAAACTGTGAGTACCTGTGGTTTTATTCATTTAAGGCAGGCATGCCGTTATCAAATCGAAGTTGCTATTACCAGCTGACAGCTCAAGAAAACACTTTCTGGCAAAGACAGCAAAATAGTTAACATGTTCAGTAAGTGTTAGATTGCCTTTAGTCACCCACGCTAAAAAAAACCCAAATCCTTGAATTCCATCTTTATCCCTGTTTTTCTTCTATATCCAGTTACTAAAATGTTAGCCCTTCCTGTGAAGTTTTTCAATTTTATTCCTTTTCTCTTGTAACTAATCCAAGTCTTGCTCACCTTGCTTTTTTTTTTTTTAAATTTTTTTTTCAACGTTTTTTATTTATTTTTGGGACAGAGAGAGACAGAGCATGAACAGGGGAGGGGCAGAGAGAGAGGGAGACACAGAATCGGAAACAGGCTCCAGGCTCCGAGCCATCAGCCCAGAGCCTGACGCGGGGCTCGAACTCACAGACTGCGAGATCGTGACCCGGCTGAAGTCGGACGCTCAACCGACTGCGCCACCCAGGCGCCCCTCACCTTGCTTTTAAAATTCAGTTTCCAAGTAGTCTCCCAGCTTTTCTCCCCTATCCACATTTGTTCCATTTTAAAGTCTATTTTTTTTTTTTTTTTTTTTTTAGAGAGCACGAGAGTGAGCGTGTGAGCGGGGGTGGGAGGGGGCGGGAGGGAGAGAGAGAGGGAGGGAAGGAAATCCTAAGCAGGCTCCACACCATTAGCACCAAGCCCCACGTGGGGCTCAAACTCATATGAGCTGTGAGATTGTGACCTGAGCCAAAATCAAGAGCAGCTTAACCGACTGAGCCACCCAGGTGCCCCTCGTTCCATTTTATATATTGCAACAAAATCATCTTCCATAGTATTTTTTTGCAAATATAATTCTCTGCTCAAAAACTTCCACTTTTCCTACGTTGCCCAAAGGAAGATTCCTTCATCTAGCATTCAAGCCAGGCTTTTTCATTCCTTATCTTTTGGTACTATCCTTCATAAAACCTGGGCTTTAGAGCAACTAGACTGACTTTATGTAAAGCACTTAGAACCATGCCTGGTTTATACTGTAATAACTATATATCTTAGCTATTATTATTATTGCTGACTTTCATTTGAGTAAGCTGTATGCACTTCTACCTCTGGAACACTGCTAAATCCTTTTTCCTATTTGAATAGGTCTGTCTGCAAAGGGAAAAGTAGTGATTTAAACAATCTGACTGGCACAAGCCAATTGTTAACTCCTTGAGAAAACAACTTCTCTTCCTGCAATAGATAGAAACTGTGAACAATAATTTTCTTTTCTTTTTTTTTTTGAGAGAGAGAGAGAGAGAGAGAGAACGAGAGCCAGTGGGGGGTGGGGTGCAGAGAGAGGACAGAGCATCTGGAGTGGGCTCTGTGCTGACAGCAGAGAGCTTGATGCTGGGCTTGAACTCACAAAACGTGAAATCATGATCGGAGCCAAAGTCAGATGCTTAACTGACTAAGCCACCCAGGTGCCCCTAAACCCTAATTTTCTACAAGATGTAATAACATTTAAGACTAGATGAGATATAAATAAAAGGTAGTATTTCTTGGGGTGCCTGGGTGGCTCAGTTGGTGGAGCATGCAATGCTTGATCTCAGGGTTGTGGGTTCAAGCCCCATGGTGGGTGTAGAGATTACTTAAGAAAAAGAACATCTTCAGAAAAAATAAAAAGTGGCACTTAAAAAACAGGCTGAAGAAATATGTGTTCTGGATTTAGGGCCAGATGGCTCTCCAACTTTGGTGTATATTAGAATAACCTGGGAAACTTTCAAAACTAATTCAAATGCCTGGGCCCCACTCCAGGTTTATTGAGTCTTTAGTAGTAGGCCTCAGGCACATGAATTTTTTAAAAGCTCCAAGGCCACTCATATGCACCTTTTCAAAAGCTTGGCGGGTCATCTTCCTGTGCACCTACACCCAAGAATCATTGGTTTAAACAAGAGAAACTTTTGGGTTAAGGAGGCTGGTCATGTTTGGCATGTTTTCACCATGTTCCCCTGGCACATTTTTGAAACAGAAAATTCAGAGAACTGATTTGCCCTGATTTATGTGTTTGAGTAGTGTTCTTAAAATAAAAAAACATCCTCCACCCTTGAGTTGATTTAGGGGATCAGAAAAGAAAAAAACCAAATACATCCCAAATACTACACTTGATTTTCACCTAAAGCCTTCTCTGCTAGCCCGACTTCTATTAATTTATAAATTTCAAAACAGAATTACTTAAGTAAATATATATTTAACTATGTACAACAGTTACAGCTTACAGACTTAACTCAAAATTATACACTTGAGTAAATGTGTAAAAAGTTGGCAATATAGTATGTAATACTTGAAAAATTTCAAAAACAACTTTACCTCAAAAATATTTTACACCAACTTTCCAAAGTGCTATCTTCACAGGTTCATTGTATCTTAACAACCCAGTTAGGCATGAAGTAACCAATATCATATCCAGAGACAGCACTTTTGGTACCACTGTAGAGGGTGTAGAAATCTTGGGTCTTTGAAACCCTATAATAAAGCCCCTTTTACCCTCCAATCCTGAGACAACAAATCTTGTAGTTCTCCCTCATCATCGCTGTCAACATTCTCCTCTTCCTTTTTCTGCAGTTCTTTTATAGTCAGAACCTCTTTAAGCTTATTTTTAATTTCATCCTGGCGATTCCGAAGCTTTTCCACCCGACGGTAACATTCTATCTGCTCATCGATCTCCCCAATTTGCCGGTCCAACCGTCCCTCCTCATCCTCTTCAGCAACTATGGCTTCGGAAATGGTATTGACCTGTCTCATGGCCTTTTGAAATTCGTCCCACTCTTTGTCCATCTGATCCTTTGGGGCATCAACCTTTCGAACCCTAGCGTCTATTTCAGGGTCATCAAAAAAGCCTTCCGGTAATGCTTCCGCTGTGTTTTCTCTCCTTTCCACTACTTTTTCATGTATTTCTGCTTTCTCAATTGACCCTGAATGAGGAATTAAAGGGGCCTTGGGAGGATTTGTATCCGAGAAGCCGCTTGGCAGCATACTACTTGTTGCCTCCCTCGAGGAGGAAAGCGAGTGTTCCTTGCCCTGTGCATCGGGCGGCTGCTTGCCGGCGTCTCCCCTTTTCCCTTCTCCTCCCTCCTCCTCCTCCTCCTCTTCCTCATCTTCATAATCAGGGAGTAAACCGAGTCCTGAAACCTTAATGAGGGTCGCTCTAGTGGACTCCTTCCCTGCTTTGTCAAAGTTGGTGGACAAAGCGGATGTGGAGGGCTGTACCTGGGGCAGCGGGGAGGCCTTGGGTCTTTTGGCATCTTGACCGTCCGCCTCCGACACCTTCCTCTTGGCTGACTGAGGCACTGAGCTGGCGGACGGACCCTGGGTGGCTTCCTTCGCGCCTTTCAGCTCGGCCACTTTCTCCCGGTGCTGCTTTCCCAGGACGTGAGTCTGCCACAGGAGCTCGCTCTTCACCGGGGTGTTGCACAGGGCACAGCTCAGCTGCCCCAAACGGTTGTACTTCGCAAATGGAGATTCTATCCGTTTCCGGTTGGTGCTCAGACGCTGCTTCTCCTTCATCAAGCGCCGCAGTTCGTCCTGATTCACCACTCGCTTCCCCGCCGGAGTGCGAGCGGAGGCGGAGGACGCCATCTTGGCGCCCTGACCCAAGGTGATTCTGGCTTCCGTGAGGGCGAGGCCTGGTAACGTCACTTCCTGTGCTGGCGAAGATTGGCTGAGGGTTCGCGAGCGCGGGCGGAGGCGCCGGGATTTCCCTCAGGATCCGCGCTAAGGCCGTCTTTGCCGGCCCGGTCGCACGCTCAACGGTGCTATGGCTGCGATCACGGCGGTGAACTCCAAGGCAGAGGTGGCGCGGGCCCGGTCGGCTTTGGCCGTCAACATATGCGCCGCCCGAGGGCTGCAAGATGTGCTACGTACCAACTTGGGGCCCAAGGGCACCATGAAAATGTGAGGCGGCGGTTAGGGAGCCGGGGGCTTGTTGGGTGTCGCTGCGCGCTCTGAGGCCGACGTTCCATGAAGGGCCTGGAGCGACGGGACGCACCTGTGGGCCTGGTTGTCCTCGTTCTCATTCTTGCCCTGAGGTCATCCCTGGCCTGGGACGGGAGGAGCCCGAGGAAAGGGCCCCCAATGAAGCTGTGACACCCACTCCCCACCCCCTACCCCTTGCCCCCCGCCCACGTTAACGCTCTTGTGCAGTTGGAAAGTCATTTCATCTGGTGTCTCTTTAGAAACATAAGCGATTTAACTTCCCTGCTCTTTGAGACTGTATGCCCTTAGGTTGGTTTGTGTTTGGCAGTGTGTTGTAGCGTTAAGGGCACACAGGCCTTGCGGTTGCAAATCCAAGTTCCCCTTCCAGAGTGCGTCCTTAGGAAACAACTTGAACGCTTCGCGCCATCAGCATGCATTTACTTTGTATCACAAGCTTCTTTGGAAGAGTGAGGAAAAAAGAGCAAAAAATTTGTAAGGGGGAAAGATGCATTCTAAGAGGAATGAGCAAAATTAATGTTAACGGTAAAAGAGAATGCCTGTGTACTAATTGGATGCTGGGAACACAGATGGTGAAGGTATCATATATGTTATTGATCATATATATCGCAAATATAATACTGAGGAAAGGGACTAATTACTAATGGTGGTAGGGAGAAGGAAAAACCTCCCGAAAACAGATTTTTGATCAGAGTCTTGAAAATTAAGTTAGAGTTCACCAGTTGGAGAAGGGAGTAAAGGCCTCCTGGTAAGTTAAGGAATGAGAAAGTCCAGTGGTGTAAATCCAACAGAAGTGAAAACAAGCATGACGTATTAAAGGAACCATAGTATTTTCCCACCAGATCTCATTTGGTAGATGTCAGGAAAAATGGACATAAACCAGTTTGGGAAGGGTGAACTAGGTCATTGCCAAATAGTCTGGATTTTACCCTGAAGGTGATGGAGAACATAAAATTCATTGAAAGATTTTTTCCCCATGTTTGTAAGAATCATTGAAAGATTTTTGATCAGAGAACTGATTGAGCCACATTGCCTTTTAGAAAGATAAATGTAGTGTGGAGGGTAGATTCAAATTCAGAGATATTAGGATGCTGCTTAAGTAGTCCAGGCTAGAGATGTTGACAGTTGAACATGGAGCGGAGGGAGTAGATTCAAGAAATACTTAGGTTGTACAATTGACAGAACTTGATGATCTAATAAATGTGAGGGATGAGGGAAGAAAGTAAGTTGAGTGAATGAATGGTAACATTTCACACACACACACACACACACACACACACACACAAACCTACAGCAAATTTACAAATTTGTGGTTTGTAGACTTACAAATACTCTTCTTGGACCAAACTGCCATTCATAACTCATCAATTTCTGTTACCCTTAAACTTGTAAATGCTCCATTTGGAATGAAATTGCTATAGCAGTCCACATGGGGAGAAGTGATTCTGTAGGCTGTACATGGTGGTGGTTACCATGGAATCTCCCTGTGGCACATAGATGTTTTGAAGCCCCGTTCCTGATATCAAGGATTGTACACTGGGAAAAACTGAGAATATCTTGCTTGACCCTTGCCATCTGAGGTTTAATAACATCACTGTTTTCTGAACAGGCTTATTTCTGGTGCAGGTGACATCAAACTCACCAAAGATGGCAACGTACTGCTCCATGAGATGGTGAGCTGATGCTACTGACTCTAAGAAACCTTAATAAGCCTAGAACATAGTACAAATTGTATATCCTTAAAAAAATTTTTTTTTAATGTTTATTTTTGAGAGAGAGAGAGAGAGAGAGAGAGAGACAGAGCACGAGTTGGGGAGGGGCAGAGAGAGAGGGAGACATAGAATCTGAAGCAGGCTCCAGGCTCCCAGCTGTCAGCCCAGAGGCCGACGCAGGGCTCGAACCCATGAGATGTGAGATCATGACCTTAGCCGAAGTCAGACGCCCAACCGATGAAGCCACCCAGGTGCCCCACAAATTGTATATCCTTAAACCAAGGCTGTCAGCTTGCTCATACTGCAGTAATGAGTTATACTTGCTGGGTTAAACCTTAATAAAAGATATTTTTGGTTGTTTTCAAATCTTCATACAGTCCAAGTAATAGCTTAGAGATACTTCCAAATTAGTTCCATCTTTTAAAGGCACTGTGTTATGTTCTTTGTAATCATGAAAATATAAAAAATCCTTTGCAATTTTAGTAAATATATTCATCTTAGAGATTGAAGGATTTAATGTTATTTTGGAAATGTCATTGCATTCTAAAGCAAAGACTCTTCTAAAATGTTCAAACCTCATTAGTTCTCAATTTAAAAATTTTGGGTATTGACATTTATTAAGTATTGATACTACAGAATTTGTGAACGTGTAGAGTGAGGCTTATTTCATTTCTTAATTTTACTGGTGGCCCTTAGGTTATCTTGTTTGCATTGGACTGTTTTTTTTTTTTTTTTTCAATCTCGTTCTTTTAATCTGTTGCTTGCTTTTTCCAGCAAATTCAACACCCAACAGCTTCCTTGATAGCAAAAGTGGCAACAGCCCAGGATGACATTACAGGAGATGGTACTACTTCCAATGTTCTAATTATTGGAGAGTTACTAAAACAAGCTGATCTTTACATATCTGAGGTATTAGCATATTACAGAATTCACATTCATGTAGTACTTCACTGTTTTAAATGTTTGTTTATTTTTGAATCGGGGGGAGGGGAAGAAAAGGGGGGATAGACAGAGGCTTCATCGCCAGACTCGAACCCACGAACTGTGAGATCACGACCTGAGCTGAAGTTGGATGCTTAGCCGACCGAGCCACCCAGGTGGAAATTGTTGTTTTCACTCGTACAATGGTTTAATTTTAGAGGGCAAAAGTTAATTTTTATCAAGATACTTAAAATTTTTTTTTAATATTTTTTAAATTTAATTTTATTTTTTTAATTTAGACCCAAATTAGTTAGCATATAGTGCAACAGTGATTTCAGGAGTAGATTCCTTAATACCTCTTACCCATTTAGCCCATCCCCCCCTCCCACACCCCCTCTAGCAACCCTGTTCGTTCTCCGTATTGAAGTCTCTTATGTTTTGTCCTCCTCCCTGTTTTTATATTATTTTTGCTTCCCTTCTCTTGTGTTCATCTGTTCTGTGTCTTAAAGTCCTCATATAAGTGAAGTCATATGATATTTGTCTTTCTCTGACTAATTTCGCTTAGCATAATACCCTCTAGTTCCATCCACGTAGTTGCAAATGGCAAGATTTCATTCTTTTTGATTGCCGAGTAATACTCCATTGTATATATATACCACATCTTCTTTATCCATTCATCCATCGATGGACAGTTGGACTCTTTCCATACTTTGGCTATTGTTGATAGTGCCGCTATACACATTGGGGTGCATGTGCCCCTTCAAAACAGCATGCCTGTATCCCTTGGATAAATACCTAGTAGTGCAGTTGCTGGGTTGTAGGGTAGTTCTATTTTTAATTTTTTGAAGAACCTCCATACTGTTTTCCAGAGTGGCTGCCCAAGTTTGCGTTTCCACCAGCAGTGCCCAAGAGATCGTCTCTCTCCGCATCCTCGCCAACATCTGTTGTTGCCTGAGTTGTTAATGTTAGCCATTCTGACTGGTGTGAGGTGATGTCTCATTGTGGTTTTGATTCGTATTTCCCTGATGATGAGTGATGTTGAGCATTTTTTCATGTGTCAGTTGGCCATCTGGATGTCTTCTTTGGAGAAGTGTCTATTCATGTCTTTTGCCCATTTCATCACTGGATTATTTGTTTTCTGAGTGTTGAGTTTGATAAGTTCTTTATAGATTTTGGATACTAACCCTTTATCTGATTTGTCATTTGCAGATATCTTCTCCCATTCTGTCTGTTGCCTTTTAGTTTTGCTGATTGTTTCCTACCCTGTGCAGAAGGTTTTTTTTTATCTTGATGAGGTCCCAATAGTTCATTTTTGCTTTTGTTTCCCTTGCCTCTGGAGACGTGTTGAGTAAGAAGTTGCTGCGGCCAAGATCAAAGAGGTTTTTGCCTGCTTTCTCTTCCAGGATTTTGATGGCTTTCTTTCTTATATTTAGGTCTTTCATCCATTTTGAGTTTATTTTTGTGTATGGTGTAAGAAAGTGGTCCAGGTTCATTCTTCTGCATGTCACTGGCCAGTTTTCCCAGCACCACTTGCTGAAGAGACTGTCTTTATTCCACTGGATATTCTTTTCTGCTTTGTGAAAGATTAGTTGGTCATACGTTTGTGGGTCCATTTCTGGGTTTTCCATTCTGTTCCATTGATCTGAGTGTGCCAATTTTTATCAAGATACTTTAGTACAATTGTAAATTTTCTTTTTTTTTTTTTTTTTTAATTTATTTTTGGGACAGAGAGAGACAGAGCATGAACGGGGGAGGGGCAGAGAGAGAGGGAGACACAGAATCGGAAACAGGCTCCAGGCTCCGAGCCATCAGCCCAGAGCCTGACGCGGGGCTCGAACTCACAGACCGCGAGATCGTGACCTGGCTGAAGCCGGACGCTTAACCGACTGCGCCACCCAGGCGCCCCAAATTTTCTTTTTTTAATGTTTATTTATTTTTGAGAGAGACAGAGACAGAATGAGAGTGGGTTGGGGCAGAGAGAGAGAGGGAGACACAGAATCCGAAGCAGTCTCCAGGCTCTGAGCTGTCAGCACAGAGCCTGACGTGGGGCTTGAACTCACGAGCCGTGAGATCATGACTTGACCTGAAGCCGGACGCTCAACCGACTGAGCCACCCAGGCACCCCGGTTTTAGTACAATTGTAAATGGAAGTAATAATGAACTCTTTTTTTTTGCCAAAATAATTCCTTTCATTGGAATGATATCCCTTTTTTAAAAATGAAATATTTAAGGTATATAAGAAGGTAAAAAATTAGCCATATACTCATGAATAATGACCTAAAAAAGAAAACATCACGGATGAAGTCTAAACCAAATTATGCACCTTTTAAAAAATAACTGGGGAAAAATAATTGAAGGTTTTCACACTGTGAATTTACCTACCTTTCTATTTTATTTTCCTTATAAACCATCTACTCTAGCCAGACTCCTCCAGTCTACTCACTAGCCTCTGAAATCACTACACACATTTCTATGCCACTGCCTTTGTTCAATCTGTATCCTTTTCTTGGCATTATTTATCTGTCTAATCTAATTAAGTATTTGGGTTTTTTCCTTTCTTTCAAGAACCATTTCAGCAAAGCATTACCTGGTCCAAGTGCTAAGATTAGTACTTCTTTGCATTTCATTTAGTATTGGGAATTGTCTAACAATTCAGTACCTGCAACGTACCTCATTTAGGATGCCTTTGGCTGTAAGCAGTAGAAACTTGACTGAAAGTCACTTAAACAGTAAGTTATCTCCCATTACAGAACATCCAAGTTTGGTTGATTGAAAATGTCTATTAGTCATCAAGTACCCTGGTCCTTTCTGTGTCTTAGCTCTTCCATTTATAGTGCTGTTTCATGATAAAGCTTATTTCTGTCCTGATTATAAGACTGTCAGAGAAAAGTAGGACTACTTGCTTCCTTTAATAACATTCAGCAGGAGAGGGAGGATAAAACTATTTGCCCAATTATGGAGTTTAAGTCCTTCCTTTATAATATAATTGGGCCAACTTTGATCTGTGTCCATCCCAAATCAATAACAGGTTTTAGGGGAATTGACTTAATCCAATCAGGATCTACCCCTTGAGTTAGGTAGAGAGGGTAGCTTCCTCTGAAGACCTGAGGAAGAGATACCTAAACAAGATTAGGGTTTGGTTAGGGAAAAAAAAGTTTGGGAAGGGGGAGATGCTGACGGGCGTTGACATAATTGTGAAACTGTGTCAGTATAGTGATAGACCTAAGTACCAGATGTGATAGAAACACTGAGGAAGGAGTGATATCCTAAACTTGCCTGAATTAGGAAGCACTCTTTGGAGGAAGTAAGACCTGGGTTAAATCTTTAGGATGAGAGGCAGTGAACCAGTGGAAAGAGTGAGGGGCAAGGAGAAAGACATTCCAGGCAGAAGGAACAAAATTAACAGAGGCAAAATTAACAGAGAAGAGAAGCAGCATGGTATGTGTGTAAAGCTGCAAACATTTTGGTGTTGGCCAGACTTTAAAGTGCTGTGGGACGGCAATGAAAGGCAGGAGAAGTAGGTGGAAGCTGGATTACAAAGGGCATGGGGTATACTAACCACGAAGAATGTTCATGTGAACATATTAATGACTGATCTGGTCAGATTGCCATTTTAAATATTCGAGGGACAGCTTTAAGGGAGTCAAGACTAGAGGATCATAGTCCGGGTGAGAAATTGTGAGATCCGAGACTGAGGAAGTGTTTTGAAAATGTTTAATAACACAGGGTCTGGAGTCAGGCTTCGTAGGTTTAAATCCTGGCTCTACCACTTAATATCCTGGTGATCTAAAGCAAGTTACATTATTCTTATAAACCTCAATTTCCTCATCTGTGAAACAGAAATAATACCCACTTCGTAGTGTTGAGAGGATTGAATGAAATAAGCCTTTTAGATTAGAACCTGGCACAAATCCTTAAGAAATGTTAACTTTAAAAAATTATTGTAGGACTGATGTAGAGGAATGGAGGAAGGGAATAAATTAGACCCAGTTCCAGCTTTCAATAAGTTTATATATTTTTCCAGAAAAGACAATTAAAAAAATTATTTTGTTGGGGCGCCTGGGTGGCTTGGTCGGTTGAGCGTCCAGCTTCGGCTCAGGTCATGATCTCACGGTCCGTGGGTTCGAGCCCCGCGTCGGGCTCTGTGCTGACCGCTCAGAGCCTGGAGCCTGTTTCAGATTCTGTGTCTCCCTCTCTCTGTGACCCTCCCCTGTTCATGCTCTGTCTCTCTCTGTCTCAAAAATTAAAAAAAAGTTAAAAAAAATTTTTTTAAATAAAAAAAATTATTTTGTTATAATATCAAGCCTATAGAAATGTTTCAGAAATATTCCAAAGAATAACATTTCTCTCTTTCTCAGATATAAACGTATATATGGTGTATGCATATATGTATGTATGTACATATTTTTTGAATGGTGTAAGTTGCAGACATGATCATCTAAATGTTTCAGTGTATGTTTCTTAAAAAATTTTTTTTAAAATTTTTATTTATTTTGAGAGACAGAGAGAGAGAGAGAGAGAATCCAAGCAGGCTCCAGTGCTGTCTGTGCAGAGCCTGATGTAGGTCTGGATCTCACAAACTGTGAGATCGTGACCTAAGCCGAAATCAAGAGTTGGACACTTAACTGACTGAGCCACCCAGGCGCCCCTCACTGTATATTTCTTAAAACCAGGATATTCTCTTATGTAATCACAGAATAGTGATCAAAACCAAGAAATAAATATTAACATTGATACATTGATACAGTAATATAATCTATAGATTTTATTCCTATTTTATCATTTGTCCCAACAGTGTCCTTTATAGCAGAAGAAAATCTACATTCCTGCATTGCATTCAGTTGTCCTATCCCTATAGTCTTCTTTATTTTTTAATTTTTAACATTTTCTCAAAAAATTTTTTTAATGTTTATCTGTTTTTGAGAGAGAGAGAGAGAGAGAGAGAGAGAGAGCGTATGCCGGGGAGGGGCCAAGAGAGAGGGAGACACAGAATCTGAAGCAGTCTCCAGGCTTCATTTATTTAGGGGCTCCTGGTGGCTTAGCTAGTTGAGCGTCTGACTTCAGTTCAGGTGGTTTGTGAGTTCAAGCCTCACACCAGGCATGCTGCTGTCAGCCTATCAGTGCAGAGTCCACTTTGGATCCTCTGTCCCTCCTCTCTGTCCCTCCCCTCTTGCGCTCTCCCAAAATAAGTATATCTAAAAAAAAGTCAGATGCTTAACTGACTGAGCCACCCAGGTGCCCTCCTTTAGTCTCTTTTAAACTGGAATTATCCTGAGCTGTCTTTTGTGTTTTATGACATTGCTGCTTTTAGAGTACAACCAATTATTTTGTACAAAGTCCTCAATGTGGATTTGACTATCACAATTAGACTCAGGTAATAAACTTCTGGCATGAAATACCATAGACGTGTGGTAGTGTTCTTAATGCATTGTATCAGGAGGTACATGATGTCTATTTGTCCCATTGCTGTGATGTTAACATTTGGTGAAGGTGGTGTTTGTCTGTACTTTCCTCCAAATCAGCGTTGGTTCTTTTCCTCTGCATTAAAGGAGTCTTTTCTTTTGTGCCCATTCGGAAGGGTACCACATGACAGTGTGTCATAATTTTTGGAAATAAAGAGGAGTTTTGTAGTGTTTTGTCCTGGACATAAATTTTTTTCTGTAAGTTTGAGGTTGTTTTAAATATGAAGCACTGAAAAATTACTTTCATAAGTTATGTACATGCATTTGTATTGAGTGCCATTGATGTGGGTAATATTACTTTCTTTGGACATAACCTATTAACAGGAGAAGATGGTTACTTTTACTTTGGATGACTTACTTTATGATTTTTAGTTTTATGTTGATGTGACAGGGCCTGCACCCTAGAATAATAGCTGAAGGATTTGAAGCTGCGAAGATAAAAGCACTTGAAGTTCTGGAAAAGGTTAAAATTAACAAAGAGATGAAAAGAGAAGTCCTCTTAGATGTGGCTAGAACATCTCTACAAACTAAAGTTCCTGCTGAATTGGCTGATGTGTTAACAGAGGTTTGTGATTAAACTTTTGCATTCAGAACAAATATAGACTAATGCATGATGATATTTTTATTTTTCCTATAAGAATCAACTATCGTATGTGGTTCTTTTGAACATGAAATAAAATACAGAAGGCAAACATTTATTCACTTAGTTATAGTCTAGACTTGATTGGTCAGAACAGTATGTGTAATTTTTCAAAAGTGTCATATTAAACCTTCTTTTAAGTTAACATGAAAGTTAATGAAAGGGGCCTGGCTGCCTTCTTAAACCTTCTTTTATTTTTATATTAAATATAATTTATTGTCAAATTGGTTTCCATACAACACCCAGTGCTCATCCCAACAGGTGCCCTCCTCAATGCCCATCACCCACTTTCCCCTCTCCCCCACCCCCCATCAACCCTCAGTTTGTTCTCAGTATTTAAGAGCCTCTATATTAAACTTTCTTTTAAGTTAACATGAAGGGAGCTTGGCTGCCTGTGGATCAACCCTTGTGGATGTCATTGGGGTGAGGTGCTGGTCTCTTAAAACCTAGAGGTCAATATTTATTATGTGAGGTGACACATAGGTTGTTAAGGTTACCACTTTAATGAAGCGTGATTGATCTGACAGATAATCTTCACATCTGGGAAATGCGTGTTTGTTTTGTTTACTTCTAAAGGTAAAATGTATGTAATTTAAGGAGTAGATTGGGTATTTTGGGAAGGCTTTTATCAGGTGGCTATAGTTTGATATCATCATTGTTCCTCAGCTTTGTATTTTCTGCAACTTGAATATATTGGTTTATCAGGAATGATGAATTCATAACCAAAATCACAAGACATTGATATATAAATCAGAATGCTGTCTTGCTAATTTACTCTGAGAAATATAAATGACAAATGGACTAGAACACCTGATTTGTTTCTGATCAATTCCCCTTACCAATAGGAAAACCTACTTTGCAAATCAGATTAAGATCAGACAATTTCTTGCTCAGCAGAGTTCAAATAAAGACTACAGTATTTTCTCCTGTTGGAGTACATATATCAAGTGATCCAGAATCTTCATGTTATCTGGTTAGTGCGCCCATTCTCTTTTGGAGTTGTAGAAACACTGATACTCTCATTATCCTGTGGTCTTTGTCATTATTCCCTGTTAGGTTCCAAAACCAAGTATCATGTTATCTCAGGTAAACTAAGGTATAGTTTTTTGCTTTATTTATATTTTAGGGTGGTTATATTGTAATACTTAATTTATGTAATTTCATATTACTTTCTTTAAAAAAAAAATTTTTTTTAACATTTATTTAGTTTTGAGAGACAGAGCACGAATGGGGGAGGGGCAGAGAGAGAGAGGGACATACAGAATCCAAAGCAGGCTTCAGGCTCTGAGCTGTCAGCACAGAGCCCGATGCGGGGCTGGAACCCACGAACCGTGTGATCATGTCCTGAGCTGAAGTCGGACATTTAACCGACTGAACCATCCAAGCTTTCTGAGCTAAGCAATAGGATATATTATTGTACCATGCTATATATCCCTGGGGTTATGTGGCAGAATAAATAACACATGTCTTTCTGGAGTATCAATTTCACGCTGCAATTTTGGGGAAAAAAATTACTTTCACATTAAAAGAAATGTATATCATGGCATGACGTAGAAGCTTTTCATGATAAAACACAAAATTTAAGACACTTCGTGTTAGTGTAACCAGCAAATTTTAGCTTTTACCTCAGATTACATTTCCTTCTTTTCCATTAAATATGTCTTTTGGTGGAAAAGTTTGCATAGTGTTGGTAGTAGAGCAGTGGCTTGGCAGTTAAAGAAAACGGAATTCTAGGCCGGGCTCTGCTTTTAGACCTTGTGTTAAGTCTGTAAATTCTTAAAAGTTTCAGAGTTTACTTTACTTAACTGTAAAATGAAGGCTTTGGGCCTGATGATCTCTGAAGTTCCTTCAGGGTCTAAAGTACCCACTGGCATTGGTTATTACTAATGTCCATAACAGAGTGGCCTTTGTGGCCTTGCCCTATATTTTGGGGCCTGAAGCCCTTTATCTGTTTAGTCTGATGATTACTTGGGCCAGTGATTTCTTTTAGTAGGCCAGTAATTTACTGTTCTCATTCACTTCTCTTTCAGGCTGTGGTGGATTCTGTTTTGGCTATTAGAAGACCGGGTTATCCTATTGATCTCTTCATGATAGAAATCATGGAGATGAAGCATAAATCAGAAACAGATACAAAGTAAATTACATACACTTTTTTTTTAAGGTTTTATTTTTAAGTAATCTCTACACCAACATGGGGCTTGAACTTACAACCCCAAGATCAAAGTTGTATGCTCCTGTGACTGAGCCAGCCAGGTGCCCCTAAATTACATAAACTTTGATAATACATGGATTCTAGAATATTTGGTGTAGTTCAGATACTTTTTTTTCATTAATTTCATTAGTTACTTTAATTCAATATCAGTCTATTTTTTAAAAAATGTTTATTTTTGAGAGAGAGCACAGGCCGGGGAGGAGCGGAGAGGGAGGGGAACAGAGGATCCGAAGCGGGCTCTGCACTGACAACAGTGAGCCCAATGTGGGGCTTGAACTCATGAATCATGAGATCATGACTTGAGCCGACGTTGGACATTCAACTGACTGAGCCACTCAGGCGCCCCTCAACATCAGTCTGTTAATTCAACATATATTAAGTGAATACTTACCCTGAGCCAGTCATTGTTTTGGGTGCTAGGAATGAAGAGTAATACAAAACAGAATTTCTTTCTCTAAGAAGATTATGTTTTTAGTTGTGGGAGATAATAAATACATAAGTGATAATAAATGCTGGGAAGAAACTAGAGTGACTGAGAGCATGTGTGTGATTTTGGAGTGCTCAGGGAAGATCCTTATGATTGGAAACTAAACTCGAGAGCTAAGGAGGTATCTGAAGAAATAAGGGAGCTAGCCATGTGTATATTTGGATGAAGAGTTCTAAGTCAAGGGAATGACGGTTGAAAAGGCCCCAAGGCACCAGTGTGCTGGGGTGTCCCAGTGTGCCTGGAGCACAGTAAGTAAGAGGAAAAAAGAGTAGGAGTTGAAGTTGGAGAGGAAAGAGAGGTCAGACAATTGACATGGTCTGGGTAAGTATGTACTCAATATGTAGCATGTTGTTGATTTTGGACTTAATGAATTTTAAACTTTCTTTTATGGAAAATTCTAAACATATATAAAAGCAGAAAGAATAGAATAGTGAACTCTCACATACCTGTCACTCATGTTTATCAATTTTCAATCTGTGGCCCATTTTATTTTTCCTTTTATTTCCCCTTATAAACTCCTCTTTCTCTTCCTCATCCCAAACCTGGATTATTTTGAAGCCAATCCAAATATCATATTTCATTTGAAAACACTTTATTTTAATATATGTGTGTGTTTGTGGATATCTTTATTTACTTATTTCTTGAAGTTTTATTTGGTTTTTCTTAGATTGGCCATTGCACTTTTTATGGTGTCTTATTCCCTGCAGATATTTCCAAGCCTGCCTTTTATTATTAAAAAAAATTTTTTTAATGTTTATTTATTTTTGAGAGAGAGAAAGTGTACGAGCAGGGGAGGGGCAGAGAGAGAGGGAGACACAATCTGAAGCAGGCTCCAGGCTCTGAGCGGTCAGCACAGAGCCCAACGTTGGGCTCGAACGCACAAACTGTGAGATCATGACCTGAGCCAAAGTTGGACACTTAACTGACTGAGCCACCCAGGCGCCCCTGTGTTTTGTTTCTATATGTGCCATTCATCATGTTTGAAAAAGGTATTTGTAGAAATTATTTGAGACCTAGGATGAAGGTGCATTTCTGCACAGAGGATTTGAATTTGCTGTTGCAAGGAGCCTGGGGAATACTTTAAATTAAATCCACAGCTTGAGGGTTTTGTTTTTGTTTGTTTTTAATATCTAGTTGTGTTTAAAAAAATTTTTTAATATTTATTTATTTTTGAGAGAGAGAGAGAGGCAGACTGCAAGCAGGGGGAGGGGCAGAGAGAGAAGAAGACACAGAATCAGAAGCAGTCTCCAGGCTCTGAGAGTCTCCAGGCTCTGTCAGCATAGAGCCCGATGCGGGTCTTGAACCCATGAACTGTGAGATCATGACCTGAGCCGAAGTCAGTCACTTAACCGACTGAGCCACCCAGGCGCCCCTAGTTTTGTTTTTTTAAATGTTTGTTTATTTCGAGAGAGAGAGAGAGGAAGCATATGATCAGGCAAGGGGCAGAGAGGGGGAGAGAGAGAATCTGAAGCAGGCTCCTCACTGTCAGCACAGAGCCCCACACAGGGCTTGATCTCATGAACCGTGAGATCATGACCTGAGCCAAAACCAAGAGTCAGACGCTTAACCGAGTGAGCCACCTAGCCATCCCAAATATCCAGTTGGTAGTTCTAACTGCTGATTCATATGAGGACTGCTTGCTTCTAGTTCATCCTTCTGGTTTATGCCCTGAGTATGTAGCCCTTTGGTGTTCCTACTTAAAGTGAAGAGTGTCTCCTATTAGACCCTCTACCTTCGATGAGCCCTGAGCTTTTCATTCTGTCCCCCTCTCATAGTGAGGTTGTTGAAACCCAAGTTCAGATTGATCTGAATTGTCAAGTGACTTTAGGATAAGAGTACTTGCAGTTCTTTTCTTATCCTTTGGAGTTCATGTTTTCTTTACTATTTTAGAGCTCTCCAGTGTTTTTAAGCGTTTAATTTTTTTTTAATGTTTATTTATTTTTGAGAGACAGAATGTGAGTGGGGGAGAGGCAGAGAGAGCAGGAAACACAGAATCTGAAGCAGGCTCCAGGCTTGAGCTGTCAGCACAGAGCCCGATGCAGAGCTCAAACCCACGAACGTGAGCCAAAGTTGGACGCCTAACCAACTGAGCCACCCAGGTGCTCCTAAGGTTTTTGTTTTTAACCCAGCATTTTGCTTTTGGTAGTAGGGTTGGTCCAAATTAGTCTACTATTGCTGAGGGCAATAGCAGTTCTGATTTATATTTCAGAAGTATCTCTGTGGTTATTGTGGGGAGAATGCACTGTGAAGCAGGGCAAGGGCAGAAGTGGAGCCCAGTCAGGAATCTGTTGTAATACGGGTGAGGGGTGAAAACACTTAGAAGGAACAATAGGATCTGTTGATGGTTTGACATAGAGTGTGACAGAAATAGTGTCAAGGATGTCTCTTGGGGCTTTGCATGGAGCATCTGGAGAAGGGGAAATGCCATTTCTTGGGATAGAAAAGACTCGGAGGAACAGATTTGGGGAAATAAATCAAGAGCGCAGTTTGGGAAATGTTATGTTTTAAGATGCCTGTTAGGCATCCATGTGTGAGTAGGGAGTTGGAGAGGTGTGTCTGCAGTTCAGAATAGAGGTCTGATCTAGAAAAATATTTGGGAGTCATCTGTGTATAGATGACTTAAAGCTTATGAGAGGTAGTGAGATCAGCTGAGAAGTGAATATAGATAGAAGTTTAGGGGCACCTGGGTGGCTCGGTCGGTTAAGCGTCCGACTTCGGCTCAGGTCATGATCTCACGGTCCGTGGGTTCGAGCCCCGCGTCGGGCTCTGTGCTGACAGCTCAGAGCCTGGAGCCTGTTTCAGATTCTGTGTCTCCCTCTCTCTGTGACCCTCCCCCGTTCATGCTCTGTCTCTCTCTGTCTCAAAAATAAATAAACGTTAAAAAAAAAAAAAGAAGTGAATATAGATAGAAGTTTAAAGTTGGTCCCTGGAAACTCAAATGTTTAGAAATTGAGAAGACAAGGAGTGCCTGGGTGGCTCAGTCGCTTAAGTGTCCAACTCTTGATTAAGGCTCAGGTCATGATCTCATGGTCTGTGAGTTTGAGCCCCATGTCAGGCTCTGTGCTGACAGCATGGAGCCTGCTTTGGATTCTCTCTCCCCCTCTCTCTGCCCCTTCCCTGCTCACACACTCTCTCTCTGTCAAAATAAATAAGCTTAAAAAAAAAAAAAAAGAAATTGAGAAGATGAGAAGGATTCAGCACCAGAAGGGATGGTCACTGAGATAGGAGGAAAGCCAAGAGAAAGTATTGTCCCAGAAGCTAAGAGAGGAAAATGTTTCAAGGGGAGAATAATCAAGTATGTCATATGCTGCTGAAACTTAGAGCAAGTTGTTGTGGATTGAAAATTGACCATTAGATATGGAAGGCATTTAATGTTTTTGGTGACTTGGATGGGAACTGATTCAATAAAGGAGTAGGTGTGAAAGTTGGATTGAAGTGGGCTTGAAAGAGAGAAGTGGTTAAGGAAGAAGTGAGGGTGCAAGCATGCACAGCTCCAAGGAGGTTAGCAGAGAAACGGGCAGTAGCTAGAAGGGGGGATGGGAAGGGACTTGAAGGAGAAGCATTCTTTGTTTTAAAGATGAGAATTTTCATGGCAAGTCTGTGTCCTGACGAGAATGTTCCTGGAGGCAGGAGGAACTGACATGGGGGAAGAGGGGATGATGCCGGAGCAGAGACCAGAAAGGGAATAGAGTACACACATGCAGGGGTTAACCTGAGAGAAGAGCATGGACAGTTCGCTCATAGGAACAGGAGGTTCAGGGTCAAGTGCAGGTGGACTGGTAGAGGTAGTGATGGGACAGTGTGTTTTCTCAAAGCACAAGGTCACTTGCTGAGAATGAGAGAGGGGAGAAGAGTAAAGAGACCTGGAGAGTGACAAGTGTTGAACATATAGTTTGCTTGTTTTCTTCCTAAAGAAAAGATCTGCACTTTCAGCTGGGAGTTGGATAATTAGATTAAAATGTTGTAGTCAGATTAAAATTAGTAGTTAAATTAAAAGTTTGAAAACTTCCTTATAATTGTGTTTAACTATTTTAACTATTATTTCTTTTATGTTTATGTATGACAAATATTGGTTATAAGAGATTTGTAAATAGAAATACCACTCCCTAATTGGGTATAAATGAAGTTTTAAAAGTTATGAAAATATTTACTCTTGAAAGAAAATTTCAACGATAGGAAAAAAGCGTCTCCCACTCCTGAATTATCTGTATTCCTACCACCCAAGCATAACTCTACTCTTAATTTCTTTTCATTTTTTCTTGTCAGTACTGAAGTGCTTATTTTCTAAAAGAGTAGTTATAATCATGCTTTATAGGTAGTTTGTTATTCTGTGTTTGTTTATCAGCTACCACTGTAAATATTTTTCCATGTCATTACATAGTTTTCACGACCACGAAATAGTTGGGTCATTTATTTGCTGAACAATGCCTTATTATTGGACATTTAGGTTAACAATGTTTGGTGCTTCCATATAATTATTTTGAACAAATGTTCCTAAGAAACTCACTGTGTGCCTACCTTTCATTACTTGACCAGCTGTGTCATACGTGTGAGCCACATAATTTAGAGAATAATTCTGGGTTGACTTTTCATTGTGACTTCCCAGTCACACTGTGTTAAAATAAATTTTCTTTTCTAATTTTGCTAATTATGTGTTAGGCTTAAAGTTGGTGCAAGGAAACAATGTGTGCCCCAGTAGTTCTGTTACAATTTTAAGAATACAATCCTTATTTTATAACAAATTTTAGAGTGTATATTCAGAGGAGAAACATTACATATTTTTAATAGGTTGATCAGAGGATTAGTTCTGGATCATGGTGCCCGTCATCCAGATATGAAGAAACGAGTAGAAGATGCGTTTATCCTTTCTTGCAATGTATCACTAGAATATGAAAAAACGTACGTGTCAGTTACTCTTTGTGAATTTTGAAATTGTATTTTCTTTTTAAATTTTCTTTTAACATTTATTTGAGAGAGAGACACACAAAAGAGCGTGAGCAGGGGAGGGGCAGAGAGAGAGGGAGACACAGAATCCGAAGCAGGCTCCAGGCTCTGTGCTGTCAGCACAGAGACCAACACAGGGCTCGAGCTCCCAAGCTGTGAGATCATGACCTGAGCTGAAGTCAGACACTCACCGACTGAGCCACCTAGGCACTCCTGAAATTGTATTTTCTAAAAGTGTTATTTTAATCTCTTGCTTCCCTGCCAGATGTTTAGTGTAAACGCCTTCTGCCTTTTCCTGCTCTCTCTTCTGCCTTTACTAGCTTGTTTTTATTAATCTTTTAGAGAGGTGAGCTCTGGTTTCTTTTATAAGTCTGCTGAAGAGAAAGAGAAACTGGTAAAAGCTGAAAGAAAATTTATTGAAGATCGAGTACAAAAAATAATAGACCTGAAAGACAAAGTCTGTGCTCAGTCCAGTAAAGGATTTGTTGTCATTAATCAAAAGGTGAGAAAGAAAATTTTGATTTTAACTATGTGTAAATGTTTTTCACCATTTCTCAGTGTGGTCTGTGGATTCCCGGGAGTCCATAAGACCATTTCAGGGAGTCTATGAGGTCAAAATTATTTTCATGATAATAATAGTAATAATAATGCCTTTCACATTGTGCTGACATTTGCAGTGATCATGCAAAGGCAACGTTAGGTAAAACTACTGGTGCATTAGTACAAATCAAAGCAGTAGCACCAAACTGTACTAATAGTCATTATATTCTTTTTCCCATTCTACCGTACACTTGCAGTTAAAAAAAAAAGTTTCATTGGAGAATATCTTGATGAAGTGGTAAAACTTATTAATTTTATTGAATTTTGATCCTTACATAGGCATCCTTTTATAATTCTGTGTGACGGAGTGTGAAATCTGCACATCAGAATATGGTTATCTTGAAGGAAAACTCTTGTATAATAGAGTTGCAAGCTGACCTAGCCACTTTTTTCATGGAATGCCATTTTTACTTTAAAGAATTAACTGACAGGGGCAGCTGGTTGGCTCAGTGGGTAGAGCAAGTGACTATTGATCTCAGGGTTGTGAGTTCAAGGCATATGTTGGGCAGACAGATTACTTAAAAAAAAAAGTAACTGACAAACTGTGGTTATTTAGATGTGGGTATTTGGCAGGTTTTTCTCAAAAAGGAAGAAGTGGTTCTGTCACTTCAAGGAAAACAGTTGACAGTATTTGTTGCCAATAAATTTGAGCTTTCAAGCAAAAATTAAAATTTTGGAAAACTCGTATCTGCCATTGTGAATGTCACAGCTCTCCAATACTTAAAGGACTTTTCTTGTTTTTAATTTTTTTTTTTAACGTTTTATTTATTTTTGAGACAGAGAGAGACAGAGCATGAATGGGGGAGGGGCAGAGAGAGAGGGAGACACAGAATCAGAAGCAGGCTCCAGGCTCTGAGCCATCAGCCCAGAGCCCGACGCGGGGCTCGAACTCACAGACCGCGAGATCGTGACCTGAGCCGAAGTCGGACGTTTAACCAACTGAGCCACCCAGGCACCCCAAAGGACTTTTCTGATAATGTTAATGGTGATATTAGCAAATGTGATATTTCTGATATTGTAGAACTATGAAATGTATCAGTATTTGGAAGCTCTGCTTAACATAGTGAACCAATGTTTTCTTCTTTTTTTCTTTTCAGATTTTTATTTAAATTCTAGTTAGGTAACATACAGTGCAATATTAGTTTCAGGAATAGAATTCAGTGATTCATCACTTACATACAACACCCAGTACTCATCACAAGTCCCCTCTTTAATACCCATCACCCATCTAGCCTATCCCCCACCCTCAAGGTTTTCTAAATGACAAAAAAACCATATGATTTAACAAAATCATACATGGGTAAATAATACACTCGAAGTGTAAGACAGGCAAGTGGATTTTATTTTATTATTATTATTATTTTAAAGTTTATTTATTTTCGAGAGAGAGAGAGAGAGGGAGTGAGCATGAGTGAGCAGGGGAGGGGCAGAGAGAGAGGAAGAGAGAGGATCTCAACAGGCCCCGCACTGTCAGTGCAGAGACCTACATGGGGCTTGAAATCATGAACTGTGAGATCATGACCTGAGCCAAAATCAGGAGTTGGACACTTAACTGAGCCACCCAGGTGCCCCAGACAGGTGGATTTTCATATGAGAGAGTATGAAAATTTTATTGAGGGGCCCATGGGTGGCTTAGTTGGTTAAGTGTCGGACTTTGGCTCAGGTCACGATCTCAGGGTTCGTTAGTTTGAGCCCCGTGCTGGGCTCTGTGCTGACAGCTCAGACCCTGCAGCCTGCTTCGGATTTTGTGTCTCCCTCTCTCTCTATCCCTCCCCCGCTCACACTCTGTCCCTCTCTCTATCTTAAAAATAAACATTTTAAAAAAATTTTAAAGAAGAAAAGTTTATTGATAAGTTCCATATTTCACCTCGAAACTAACCTTTAAGAAACTATTATTTACTGAGTTTTGGTGTAGTATCAAAGAAGAACACCCACATTTATCTGAAAAGTTATTAAAATATTCCTCTTTTTCCCAGTATGTATTTGTGTGAGGCCAAGCTTTCTTCATATTCTTTAACCAAAACAAAATATCACACCATATTGAAGGCAGAAGCAGATGAGACTCCATATGTCTTCTGTTAAGACCGACATTAAAACGATATAAAAAATGTGAAACAGTGCCATTACTTTAACCTACATATTTTTTTTGTTTATGAAAGTATAGTAAGTTTTCACTTAAAAATGTTATTTATGTTAACATAAAATGAGTTTACTATTGTTTTGAATTTTAATTTATGATAACTTGTAGATAGAGTCCACATAAACAAAAGTTTTTTGGGTTCTTAATTTTTAAGAATGTGAAGCAGTGCTGAGGTAAAGTTTGAGAACTAGTGGCTTAAGATGTGCTTATAACTTTTTGCTAATTTGATTTTAGGGAATTGATCCATTTTCCTTAGATGCTCTTGCAAAACATGGCATAGTAGCTCTTCGCAGGGCAAAAAGAAGAAATATGGAAAGGTAAGCTTGCAGATAATTATGTATCCTAAGTTTTTAGCAGATTAAATTGAAATGATTCCATGATATTCCTTTTAACTTGCATGTAAACATTGTTGAGCAAAGCAGTAGCATACATGTTCCAAATTTTGTTTTTAATTTCAATAAATAATGGAAATGTCAAAAATCAAGATTGTTAACCTACCTCAGAATTTGTTGCAGGACAAAGGTTTTCATCTTCTTAAAACAGATTTTAGGGGTGCCTGGGTGGCTCAGTCAGTTAAGTATATGACTCTTGGTTTCAGCTCAGGTAATGATCTCATGGTTTCGTGAGTTTGGGCCCCACATTGGGCTCTGCACTGACAGTGCGGAGCCTGCTTGAGATTTTCTCTCTCTCCCTCTCTCTCTGCCCCTCCCCTGTGTGCTCTCTCTCTCTCTCTCTCAAAAATAAATAAATTAACTTAAAAATTTTTTTAAAAACCCAGATTTTAAAAACAGTACAATACAGTGACAATGCAGTCTTCTGTGTTAGGTATTTTTTCACCTTTGAGAAATTAAGTCTTTCATGCTTACCATAATCAAAGCTACGACGACCTCTGTAATTTCAGACTCTCTCTTGCTTGTGGTGGAATGGCTGTGAATTCTCTTGAAGACCTCAGTATACATTGTTTGGGGCATGCTGGTCTTGTACATGAGTGTACATTAGTGAGTATATCTGTGGGCAGTGGTTATAAAGTGAAGAGTAAACTTTTTTTTTTTTTTTTACGTACTAAATCTTTTCATTCAGGCTTTACCTTTTGATATCTGAATAATCCCCAGGATGTATTTTACAATTTATCTTTCTAAATGTTTGTTAAGAGTTCAAATATAACTTAACTGCTCTTAGTGTCTATTTAGTTATGTTTGATGAGAAAAATTTGCAAGATTGGATTCTAATATTATAAACTAGGACTTCACTTCATAATGACATTAAATATTAGAGTTATATCTTCTTGGATTACCCTCTAGGGTGAAGAAAAGTTCACTTTTATCGAGGCCTGTGTTAACCCTCGTTCTGTCACCTTGTTGGTTAAAGGACCAAATAAGCATACTCTCACACAAATCAAGGATGCTCTAAGGGATGGACTTCGTGCCATCAAAAATGCCATTGAAGATGGTAGGCTCTTTTTTATGATGGATATGAACCTTATGTATTTTAAAAGCGGTACTAAATCTGTCATGGTACACACAGTATTTTAGAAGATATGACTGATTACTTTTCTTTATTTCACTTTGGACAATTTATAATTTGGATTGTGAAGATTTTTCCTTTGCATTATTTGTAGTGAGTATGCTGCCCTTTTAATTAGCTTCTGTTTATGAAATGAAAAAGCACTTAATTTAACGCTATAGTATCTTTTTTTTTGATACGTTATCTTAGTTTATTCAAATACCAGTGTGATTACACATGGTCCAAGAGGGCTCAAATAACAAACCAAATGTAAATAGATGTTAAAGATTGGTCTTCAAACATTATAGCCAATGGTGCCATGCTTGCCTATGATCTTACCGACATAAAACCACATCCACACCTCAGTGGCCTCCAAACCAGTCAGCGAGATTCCTTAACTGTGAACCTTTTGAAGCTACCAGTTTGAGTGCTTTTGGCTATTTTTTTCAAGCTCTGAATAGCTGTAGGGATCTCAGCAGGAATTGGAGGAGCCAGCTTAATTTGGCATAGTGCCAAAATGTGGCCAGTCGGGGCTTCAGGTAAGTTGTGACCTTACCAGCACCAAATGCTGGTGTTCATTCACCAGCCCTGGGGCCTTCTCTGCAAGGTTATGGACAAACTAGGCCATAGTTCCAGGATGGAAAGACTGTTACCCCACACTATAATAAAGTTTTTTTATTTTTAGAAATTTATTTTTAAAACCATGAAAAGGATTTAATAGCTTAGAACTCATTCTGTTACCTTAGATGTAGTGTAATTTTAAGAATGATTAAGACAGAATATTAGCATTTATTATTTATTGATAATTTATAAACTACCTTCTAAAAGGAGTTGAGGTAGATAATTCAATAAAAAACAGACGTTTAAAATAGAACGATAAGCACATGGAAAATGCTCAACATAGTCATTGGGAAAATGAAAATGAAAACCATAAAGAGATACCATTTCACAACTGTTAGGATGGCTATAAATCAAAAAACCTGGATGATAATAAATGTTGGCAAAGATGTGGAGAGATTGGAGCCTTCAACATTGCTGGTGGGAACTGTTGGAAAATAGCTGGGAGTTCCTTAACAAGTTAAACACAGAGACAGGGTGCCTGGGTGGCTCAGTTCATTGGGTGACTGACCAGCTCAGGTCATGATCTCATGGTCCATGGGTTCGAGCCCCGCGTCGGGCTCTGTGCTGACAGCTCAGAGCCTGGAGCCTGTTTTGGATTCTGTGTCTCCCTCTCTCTCTGCCTCTCCCCTGCTTGCACTCTGTCTCTGTCTCTCAAAAATGAATAAACATTTAAAAATTTAAAAATTAGGGGCACCTGGGTGGCTTGGTCAGTTGGGTGTCCGACTTTGGCTCGGGTCATGATCTCACGGTTTGTGAGTTTGAGCCCCGCATTGGGCTCTGTGCTGACAGCTCAGAGCCTGGAGCCTGCTTCAGATTCTGTGTCTCCTTCTCTCTCTTCTCCTCCCCCGCTTGTGTTCTATCAAAAATAAATAAACATTAAAAAATTTTTCTTTTTTCAAAGTTAAACACAGAGATACTATATGACCCAGCAAATCAACTCTTAGGTATACCATAATATACCTTTGATCAAAGTGTTATAGCTACGTTTGTTGAAAAGACTCTTCTTTCACCAATGTGAAAAGCAATGTGTTGCTTTTGCATCTTTGATGAAGACCATTTGTCCATATTTGTGTGGTTTTATTTCTGGGTTTTTATTCTGTTCCACTGATCTGTTTGTCTGTCTCAATATTAATGTACTATCCTGATTACTGTAACTTTATAATAAGTCTTGAAATCAGCAATGTTAATCCTCTCATGTTGTTCTTTTCTAAGTTATTTTGGTTATTTAAAATCTTTTGCATTTCCATATGAATTTTAGAATCAGCTTGTCACTACTAAAAAGACTGCTGAGATTTTGATTAGAATTTCACTGAATCTGTAGAACATTTTGGGAATAATTGATAATCTTGATATCTTAACAATATTGAGTCATGGTATATCTATTTCAGCCTTCTTTTTTTAAAATAAGTTTATTTTTTTTAAGTTTATTTATTTATTTTGAGAGAGAGAGAGAGAGAGAGAGAGAGAGACGTAGGGAGAGAGAGAGAGGTGGAGAGAATCCCAAGCAGGCTCCACATTGTTAGTACAGAGGTTGATGCAGGGCTGGATCCCATGAACCAGGAGATCATGACCTGAGCCAAAATCAAGAGTCAGACTCAACTGACTGAGCAATCCAGGCGCCCCTATTTGGGCCTTCTTGACTCTGTCTCAGCAATATATATATATATATATATATATATATATATATATATATATATACACATATATGTATATGTGTACATATACATTGCTTGACTCTGTCTCAGCAATATATATATGTATATACACACATATATATACACATATATGTGTGTATATATATATATTTTTTTATCCCAGCAATATTTTGTGATTCTTAGTGGCATATATTTTTTTCAGATGTATCTATGTATTTCATGAATTTTGATCCTATTATACATGATGTTTTTAAAATTTTAATTTCTGATTAACATATAGATACTGATTTTTGTTTACTGATCTTGAATTCTGCAACCTTGTTAAACTCACTTATTCTAGTAGCTTTCTTACAGATTTAATTGAGTTGTCTATATAAATAATCATGTTGTCTGCTAATAAAGACCGTTTTACTTGTTTCTTTCCAATCTGGATATTTTTTATTTCCTTTTTCTCTTTATTTCATGGGCTAGAAGCTGCAATACATTGTTGAATGGAAATAGTGAGAGTGGGCATTCTTTCCTTGCTCCTGATAATGGGGGGAAAATATTCAGCCTTTCTCTATTATGTATGATATTTAGCTGTAGGGTTTTCATAGAAGCCCTCTGTCATATTGAGGAAGTTCCCCTCTCTTGCTGAGACTTTTTATCATGAATAGATGTTGGATTTTGTCAGTTGCTTTTCTGTTGATCTATTGAGATGATTATATGTTTTTTCTCTTTAAGTTTATTAATGTGGTAAATTACATTGATTTTCAAATGTTCAACCAAACTTACATTCTTGGGGTAAACCCTACTTACTTATGATGTATTATTTTCTTTAAAAACGGATTACAGTTTTTAAAATTATTTTTTTTAAATTGTGGATATAAGTATATAGTTTGTCATTTTAATCATTTGTAAGTATTACAGTTCAGTGGCAATAAATACTTTCTTTCACACTGTTGTGTAGCCATCATGATCATGTATCCACAGAACATTTTCCATCTTAAGTACTGAAACTTTATACCCATTAAATAATAACTCTCCATTCCCCTCTCCTCCCAGCTCTTGGAAGCCACTATTCTGCTTTCTGTCTCTATGAATTTGACTATTCTATGTACCTCATTTGAGTGGAATCATCCAGTATCTGTCTTTTTGGGCCGGCTTATTTCACTTAGCACGATGTCTTCAAGGTTCATCCTTGAATGATGTGTCAGAATTTCCTTGCTTCTATAGGCTGAATAATACTGTATTGTATGTATAAACCACATTTTATTTATCTATTTATCCAGTGATGGAAACTTAGATCACTTCATCTTTTGGGTATTGTAAGTAATGCTGCTATGTATTTCTATATATTATTGGACTTGATTTGCTAATATGCTGTTAAGAATTTTTTTAAGTTTTATTTATTTATTTTGAGAGAGAGAGAGAGAGAGAGAGAGTGGAAATGAGGGAAGGGCAAAGAGAGAGGTAGAGAGAGAATCCTAAGCAGGCTCCATGCCTAGCATGGAGCCCAACATAGGGCTAGATCTCATGAACTCTGAGATCATGACCTGGGTGGAAGTAGGACTCTTAACCGACTGAGCCACCCAGGCGCCTCTATGCTGTTAAGAATTTTTATATCTATGTTCATAAGGGGTACTTGTGTATTTTCTTTCTTGTAATGCCTTTATCTTTTTTGCTGTTAGAATAATGGTGACCTCATAGAATGAGTTGGAAAGTATTCTCTCCTCTTTAATTTTCTGAAAGCGTTGAAATCTTGTGTAGAATTGGTATTTATTTCTTAAATGTTTGGTAGAATTCACCAGTAAAGCTATCTGGGTCTGGAGTTTTCTTAATGGGAAAATTTTACTATGAATTCAATCTTTTTAATAGAGACGGGGTATTCAGGTTATCTGTCTTTTTTGAGTTTGTGTCTTTCAAGAAATTTGTCCATTTCACCTGTTAAGATGATCAAACTACTGCCCATGAGCTAAATCCTTTTTGCTGCCTGGTTTTGGTAAATAAAGTTTTATTGGGGTACAGCTATACCCATTCATATATGTATTGTCTGTGGCTCTTTTTGTGCTATGGTGGCAGAGTTGATTAGTTAAAAAGAGATGGTGTGGTTCATAGAACCTGAAGTATTTATATCTGATCTTTTATAGAAAGTTTGCTAATCCCTTAACTTTTCAAATTTATTAGCATAAAATTGTTCATAATATTCCCTTATTATTATGCTTCTCATGTCTGTGGAATCTATAGTGATATTACCTTTTTCATTTCTGACATTGTTTATTTTTTTTGGACACTGTTCATTTTTATTTCATTGATTTCCACTCTCATTATTTCTTTTTTCTGTTTATATTAGGTTTTATTTGCTCTTTTCTAGTTCTTAAGGTGAAAGCTGAGGTCGTTGGTTTGAGACCCTTCTTCTTTCTAGCATAGGTGTTTAGTGATATAAATTTCTCTTCAGGTATTGCTTGAGTAGCATCCCACAAATTGTGATATGTTGTGTTTTCACAGAATGATATCAGGGAGGTTTTCAAAGTTACTGGCAATGTTCCGTTTCTTAAGCCGGGTGGGAAGTACATGAGTACTTTTGTGTATATTCAGTATTTCACAGGAACTTAAAAAAGTTTTTTAAAATTATGTTTTAATTCCAGTATAATTAACGTACAGTGTAACACCACAGGGAAATTTTAACTTAAAAAAAATTTTTTTTTTTTAATGTTTATTTATTTTTGAGACAGAGGGAGACAGAGTGCGAGTGGGGGAGGGGCAGAGAGAGAGGGAGACACAGAATCTGAAACAGGCTCCAGGCTCTGAGCTGTCAGCACAGAGCCCAATGTGGGGCTCGAACCCACAAACTGTGAGATCATGACCTGAGCCGAAGTCAGGCACTCGATAGAGTGAGCCACCCAGACACCTCGGGAGCTTTTAACTTTTTAAAAGTGTGAATGGGAAGCAAGGATGCAATCATCTTGTGGGTAGACAACTCTTTTGAACAGTTTTGTTGTACAGAGAAGCAGAAGAAGGGGCTAGTAATTAAAAAATGATGTGGGATAGGGACACCTGGGTGGCTCAGTCATTTTAAGCATCCTACTCTTGATTCCGGCCCAGGTTATGATCTCACGGTTCATGGGTTCAAGCCCTGCATCGGGTTCTGTGCTGACAGCGCGGTGCCTGCTTGGGATTCTTTCTCTCCTTCTCTCTCTGCCCCTCTCCTGCTCACTCTCTCTCTCTCAAAATAGATAAACAAATATTAAAAAAAATGATGTGGGACAAAGGAGAGATTCTTCTTGTTTTGTTTTAAAGATGGGTGATTCCAAAACAAATTTGCTGATTCAAAGGAGAGTCATAAACTTTATAAAACCATACCAGCAGGTATAAAAGTCATATCCTGTTGTGAAAATTGATGTTTTTAAACAGAGCTTTTGCCTTAGAATAATGAAAACACCTATATTTTTTCCTTAGGTAGCAGTTTGGGTTTTGCTTCAGTATAGAAAACAAATACTTCATTAAGTCCCAAGAATTCCATACCAAAATGGTGGCCAAATCATCTTGGCCTAAATTTTTTTCAAATTGGATGTTACAATCTATTACCTGTCCCTATACGTGATAAATAATTACCTTTTACATGTAGTCATAAAGGAATAAGATGAAGGTGGGAAGAATGTCTACTTTTACAAACAATTAAGTAAGCTGGTTGCAGCCAGTTGTCTGTACCATGCCTAATTTTTTAATGGTATGTAACTTCAGGATGCTTCATAAGACATCTAAGTAATCACTGAACTATGCAACTTACTTTATTTCTGTGTCTACTTAGGTATATTTTAGATGTAGGCCATATAATAGGTAATAGAACACACCTGAATAGCTAATTGCTTTTTTCTCTATTTTTTTTGTTTGTTTATTTTGTTTAATTATTTTTCCCTGTATGGAATGTCTTGCCAATCTTTTTTCCTCCAATAGGTTGTGTGGTTCCAGGAGCAGGTGCAGTTGAAGTGGCAATAGCTGAAGCTCTTGTTAATTACAAGCATAGTGTAAAAGGAAGAGCTCGTCTTGGAGTACAAGCTTTTGCTAATGCCTTACTCATTATTCCTAAGGTACAACTATCCTAATGGCTAAAGAACAACTGGTTAGATCTAAGGGTGTTGGATTACAAATTGCCCACATTATCTAACACCAGAGTAGAGAGAGTTTTAATTTGCATTTCCCAACACAGTTTTGTCTAAGATATTTTACAGCAAAAGCAGGGAAACTTTTGGGATAATAGCTCAGAATCCTTGTCAGAGTTTCCTGAAATCACTAAGTTATTCCCTTGCTAATCTCTGAGCTCCAAAAGTGGAAGTAAGTCCAGAAATTTCCTTTAAAAATGGTTTATGATTAATCATAATGAAAAAATTTAGAACTTAAAATTTAACTAGACTTTTGCGTAGATTTTTGTTTTGTTGGTGGTATCCAAAGTATTAATTATTATTTTAAACTGTGGGAATGAGAACTCCAAATACTAGCATGCTTTTGTCATTTTCATTATAATTCCTGGAAAAGGAGAGAAACCAGGTATTTTTTCCATGTGTCAACAAAGGAAACAGACTACCATTCCTTTTCCTTTGCCTTAATCTGGTTGTGAACCACTTAGAAACACAGAAGACCATGTCAAAGATGTTATTACCATGAATTAAAAACATTAAGAACAATGCTAGCGGTGCACCTGGGTGGCTCGGTCGGTTAAGCGTCCGACTTCGGCTCAGGTCATGATCTCACGGTCTGTGATTTCGAGCCCCGCGTCGGGCTCTGTGCTGACCGCTCAGAGCCTGGAGCCTGTTTCAGATTCTGTGTCTCCCTCTCTCTCTCTGCCCCTCCCCTGTTCACGCTCTCTCTCTGTCTCAAAAATAAATAAACATTAAAAAATTTTTTTAAATAAAAAAATAAAAAAAAGAACAGTGCTAGCAAAGTCTCTTTGGTAATTGCTTTAAATTATTCACAATTTGTGGAATCTTTGAGAATCAGATATCTATTTTTCTCTTTCCCCAAAACAGCAAAGTCAGTTAAGTAATGATCCTGTAGTTGACACAAACTGGTAAGCCTGGTATACAGTGGTGGTTCCTTACTTATCAGCTGTTGGTTTTGTACTACTTGGAAATAAACCTGGTCTGGAGTGCTATTAGCTCCATTCCTGTTGTCACAGGTCATGACTCTCTTCATGTTGGTGAGGGACACAAGCATCCTGCAAATATGAAGGGTTCTTTTAGCAGGTATCTAGGAAAAGCTGGAAAATGTGTGGCTAGAGGGACGAGAAGAAACCATACCATTCTACTTCTTTACTCTATCTATCTATCTATCTATCTATCTATCTATCTATCTATGTATCTATCCTCTACACCCAATGTGAAGCTCAAACTCACAACCTTGAGATGGAGTTACACACTCTTCCAACTGAGCCAGCCAGGTGTCCCTCTTTCCATTTTTTAAGAGATCTTTTGCAAGGAGGGAAATTACTGTAGTGGGGTGGGGATGGGGGTACTATAATGTCCTCAGAATTTAGTGTGATGTACATACGGAAAATGTTTAAGTAAATATAAAAGCTGCTAGAGACATAAAATACTAATTTGGATTAGATTAAGGACAGAATTCTTCAAGGGTACCTGGGTGGCTCAGTTGGTTAAGCATTAGACTCTTGATTTTGTCTCAGGCCATGATCTCACAGTTGTGAGATTGAGCCCTGAGTTGGGCTCTGTGCTGGGCATGGAACCTGCTTAAGATTCTTCATCTCCCTCCCCCTCTGCCCTTTGCCCGCTTGCTTGTGTGCATGCACTCTCTCTCAAAGAATGGAATTCTTTAAAAGGAGGGGATTACTGTATTATAAGTGTGTTTTCACAAGACTAGAGAGCAGTGCCTTATTTATTATCTCTGATATTCAAATATATGTGTGAACGTATTTCATACATATATTTATTATTATTTTTATTCCTAAAGGTTCTTGCTCAGAATTCTGGTTATGACCTGCAGGAAACTCTAGTAAAAGTTCAGGCTGAACATTCAGAATCAAAACAACCTGTTGGCATAGACTTGAATACAGGTAAGAAAGTGAAGAAAAATTAGCTGCTCAGTAAAGAAAGAGGTTATACTCCAGTGACCCAGAAGTTTGCAATTTAAAAAGAGAGGGTGGTCAGGGTAGAGCTAATTGAGGATATGTCTGTAGAAAGAAATCAAAGGAAGTGACGAAGTAGCCATGTTGGGGAACTGGGGAAAGAGTATCCTAGGCAGAGGGAACAGCCAGTGGAAAAGCCAGTGTTTGAAGTTTTTGAGGAGGAGGAAGGAGATGAGAGAAGTAATAGAAAGATCATGCAGGGGCATGTGGGCCAGTCCAAAGACTTTGACTTTGACTGTAGTGAAATAGGGAGCAATTTTTAGTAGAGGTGGGACATGGCCTAATTATGTTTAAAAGGATCACTGTGGTTGTTCTGTGGAGGGAAGTCCACTGAACAGCTGGAAGGTTGAAATTGCCATTAACCTCATTGAAGAACTGTGGGTGCAGCAGGTTGTGTGGGGGGAGGTCAGCACTGAGTTTTGGCAAAGCTCAGTTTGAAGTGTCTTTGACTTTCAAGTGAAATAGACAATTGGAAGTATGAGTATGGAGCTCAAGAAATAATTCTGGGTTGGGGGCACTTGGGTGGCTCAGTTGGTTAAGCGCCGATTTCCGCTCAGGTCAAGATCTTTTGGTTCGTGAGTTTGAAGCCACCCTGGGCTCTGTGCTGACAGCCTGGAGCCTGGAGCCTGCTTCAGATTCTGGGTCTCCCTCTATCTCTGCTCCTCCCCGCCTCGCACTCTGTGTGTGTGTGTGTCTCAAAAATCAATAATTAAAAGAAAAACTTAAAAAAAAAAAAGAGGTCTGGATTGGAGATAAAAACTTGCGAGTTGCCAAAGTGCACATGGTTTAAATCAAGAAGACTGGATGAAATCACCTAAGGAGTGAGTGTAGAGGGAGAAGGAAATAATCCAGGACTGAGCTTTTGGGTATTCCAAAATTAAGGGAAGAAGAGGAAAATCCAAGAAAGTCAACAGGAAAGGAGCCACTAACAAAAAAGAAAAAAGTCAGGCTGAACATGGTGGCCTGGGAGGCAAGTGAGAAAGAGTAGTGAGGAGGCCGTGTTAAGTGTTGCTGATAGATGAGGCCTGAGAACTGGCCACTGGATTTGATTTGATACCATGGAGTTCATTGTGACCTGGACACTATAGCTTTGTTGGTACATTAAGTACTGTTAGAATATATAACCAGCATTAACAGAATATACCAAGATTGTACTGTTAACATTGTTTTTACTTTGCAGGTGAGCCAATGTTAGCAGCTGATGCAGGAGTTTGGGATAACTATTGTGTGAAAAAACAACTTCTTCACTCTTGGTAAATTCATATTAATAAAAATAAAGACTTTTAGGGACATAATAACATTAAAACTTGTCTATTATTTTTACTACTCTATAGTAGAAAAATGGTTAAGTGTATGAAAAGGTGTGGTATCCAGTTATTAACATAGCTTCCATCATTTTTCAGTCCCTTTTCCATTTTAATTCTAGTAGTGTGATATATAAGAAATGTTTATCTTACTGTTTATTTGAGGGGGAAGGGAAAGAGGGAAATTAAAATAGTACCAAATGCATAGTGGGGAAAGGCAAATGATGTGCCAAAAATGAGCTCAGTTTTGCTACACTATAAAATCAAACTTTTACTTTATCAGCAAAGGAGTTGAAATTATAATACAAGAGTTGATGTTTGTATTTATAATAGCTTTGTCTCATAAGATCTCATACCAACATCATTGATGAACAAAGTACTTTTAGTAGCTAAAGATTGCCGGGGGAAAAGATGGGAATGGGTTGGTAGACTGTACTCACCCTATTATCTTTTTCCTCAGCACAGTGATTGCCACCAACATTCTCCTGGTTGATGAAATTATGCGAGCTGGTATGTCTTCTCTTAAAGGGTGATTGAGTTCAAAACCAACTCTTCTGGAAGCTGAGATTTAGTATACCTTATATCCAACTACCGTTATATACTGAGCCATTCTCAAGTTTTGTACAATAAATCCAGTTTATATTTGTTGGTCTTAGCAGTCTCAATAATACTTCATCAAAGTATAAAGAATACAAGAAATATTTTCACAGTAAAGGAATAATAGTGAAAATATTTGTTCTTAAGAGTTCTAACATTTGGGGCACTTGGCTGGCTCAGAAGAGCATGTGACTCTTGATCTTGGGGTTGTGAGCTCGAGCTCCACATTGAGGGTAGAAATTACTTAAATAAGTATATACAAAAAAAGATTTCTAACTTCTTACCCTTTATTGTATGTATAATATTATGAAATAATAGAAATATATATTTGGTCTTCATCCTCGGTTCCTGGCACAAGAGCTTTTAAAACTGTAATTTCTTGAGGAATAGGGGTGATAGGAGCTTTTTTTTTTTTTTTTTTTTTTTTTGGTTATAGTATTTGGTCTTAGTTTCCACTTCCCAGGCTGGAGAGCTTCTTTTTTTTTTTAAATGTTTACTTATTTTTGAGTGACAGAGAGAGAGAGAACTAGCAAAGGAAGAACAGAGAGACAGAGACACAGAATCCAAAGCAGGCTCCGGGCTCTGAGCTATCAGCACAGAGCCTGATGTGGGACTTGAACACAGAAACCACAAGATCATGACCTGAGCAGAAGTTGGATGCTCAACCGATGGAGCCATCCAGGCACTCCCAGGCCTAGAGAGCTTCTAACACCACTGGAATCTCTGAAATTAATGAGTGTCTTTTTGTATGCTAATGAGTGACTGATGGGCCCTTAGGAGGGCAGTTGGATGCCTTGAGGGACCAACCTTGTGATGGGAGGGTTAGAACTTTCAGCCTCTCCCTCACACCTCCCACTCTACCCCTCTACCTCTGGGATAGGTAGAAGGGCTGGAGATTGAGTTGCTAGGCCATAGGTCATGCCTATGTGATGAAGCCTGTGTAAAGAGAGTGTGCTCCAACCCTCCTGGGAACAGGAGCTCCTGGGTCTGGGAACCTTCTGACCTCACACCATGGACCTCTTCATTAGGTTGTTCATTTATATCTTTTATAATATCCTTTATAATAAGCTACTAAATCTAAGTACGTGAGTTCTGTGAGCTGCTGTAGCAGATTATCAAACATGAGGAGGGGGTCATGGGCACCCTGATTTCTAGCCCTGTTGGACAGAAGTGTGAGTTAATATGGGTACCCATTACTTGCAATTGGTGTCTGAAGTGGGAGGTCAGTCTTAATTGCTTCTCGGCCTTTTGGCTAAGATCAGGTGAAGTGGGGGGCAGTCTTGTGGGAGTGAGCCCTTGGTCTGTGGGGTCTGCACTAACTCCAGGTAGTTGGTGTCAAATTGTTTGTAGAACACCCACTTGGTATCTGGAGAGTTGTAGAATTGATTGCTGTGTGAAAACCCCATACACATTTGGAGTCAGAAGTGTTGTGAGAAGAAGAAACAGTTTTCCTTTCATAGGCTACTGTACTTTTCATAAAATAGAATCCATTATGATTCTTAGACCTTTCGACAACTTTTAGTGAACAAAATAGGGAGCACAGGTTTTCTAGTACTCAAGTCAATTTCCAGTTTATCAGAAGATATAAATATAACAGGCAAACATTTTATTCTCCCTCGAAAGTCCTTCAGTAACTTCTTGCTGCCACTCGTTCCTCTTACAAATATGACATCACTTTGTGACTATAGCTTTGGATTTCACTGATACATGACAGTTTATTTTGATTGTAGTATGTTATATTTTACCTGGATTTTTGGTATATATGATCAGCAACTTATGCTTCTGTGCTAGTTCTCCGACTGGATGGTTAAATAGAGCAGGTTTCATCTGCAAAGGTGGGGATTGTTGGCACCAACATTGGGAAATAATTGTTTTTGGCTTTGAATGCAGCTCTTCTGTTTCAGTATTATAGCAAAAGCTTTCTTGTTTGAAACACTGGAATGAATCTATTGTACTTCTTATTATCATTGGGCTGCTTGTAGTTCATTTCTTTCCATGGACACAAGTTGATAAGGAGATTAAAATATGGCAGGTGCCTTAGTGGGACTTGGGCCTCTGTTAGTGCATATGGGAGGTTTGTTTAACCATTTCCTGACTTTGTTGAAAACCTGTACTTTTGGGGCACCTGGGTGGCTCAATTGGTTAAATGTCCAACTTTGGCTCAGGTCATGATCTCACGGTTCATGGGCTCCAGCCCTGCATTGGGCTCTCTGCTGTCAGCGTGGAACCCGCTTTGTATCTTCTGTCTCCCTTCTCTCTCTGCCCCTCTCCCACTTTCTCTCTCTCTCTCTCTCTCTCCAAAATAAAACATTAAAAAAATTTTAAAAAAGAACAAAAACCTGTATTTTTATACCCCTTTTCCCCCTGACTTGGTATGTTGTCAACATCTTTCTGGGTTAATAACCGTGCTTCTGAGCTATATAATTTTTTTGTGGTTACATGACATTTCATTGTATGGCTATTCTGTGATTATTTAATTGAGTTTTCAATTTTTTTTTCCCAGTAAAAACAAACATCTCTTCCTTTAGCTTCTATCTTTGTTTTATAGGATAGACCTTTTAAGATGTGTATATTATGCATACTGCCAGACTTTCTCTTTTCTATGTAAAATGTTTAAATTATGGAATATTTCAAATATATTGAAAAGATTGAAAAAGTATGATTAACACCTTTGTACCCTCCACCTAGCTTTAACAAATAGTAACATTTTGTCATGTTGGCTTCAGATTTTCTTTAAAGAAATAAAGTGCAGATGCTGTTAAATTGCCACTCTTTCCCTCCCACACACCATCATTTGCTTTTCCCACTCTTTCTCCCTAGAAAAAGACTGCCTAGAGGTAGTCTTTGATCTTTGATATGTATCATCCTCATGCACTTAAAAAAAAACCTTTTTATATGTATGCATATGCCTGTAGCAATGCAAAATTTTTCTTTTTGGGTTTTAAAAGTGTATAAAATGTATATACTTTTACTGCTTTAATTTCCTACTTGACATGGTTTTGCGATTTATCCATTCATTCATTTATCCTTTCATTTTAGCTGTTTTCAAGTGTGTTTCTATACTATAATGTACTTATCCATCAATGGACCTTTTGGTTATTTCTAACTCTACATCATTTTAAACATTGCAGCATTGAATTTCTGTGTATATGTCTTCTTGGGCACATATATGAGAGTGTTCCTAGAGATTATACCTAGAAATGGAATGGCTTGGGTTTAATGTTCCTCATCTTTATATTTACTAAGTGATTATTTCACTTTACATTCTCCACAGCAATATATAATAGTTACTTGCCCTTATAACCTTACCAAGTCTTGGTATTTTTAAAGTTGTAATTCTTGCCCACCTGAAGGGTATAAAATTATATCTTGTCTTGGGGTGTCTGGGTGGCTCAGTCGGTTAAGCGTCCGGCTTCAGCTCAGGTCACGATCTCGCAGTTCGTGAGTTTGAGGCTGGCGTCGGGCTCTATGCTGACAGCTCAGAGCCGGGAGCCTGCTTCAGATTCTGTGTCTCCTCCTTTCTCTCTGCCCCTCCCCTACTCATGCTCTGTCTCTCTCTATCTCTCAAGAATAAATAAACTTAAAAAAATTTTTTTAAATAAAAAAAAATTTATATCTTGTCTTAATAGGGATTGCCGTGATTACTAGTGTAATTGAACATATTTTCATAAATCTGTTGGCCATTTTCAGTTCTATAAGATTGCCTATTCACATTGTTATGTATTTTTTCATTGGATTTGTCTTTCAGATTGGTATATCTATCTGTCTGTCTATCCATATTTCGCAATATTTTCTCCCAGACTGAGGTCTTCTTACCTTTGCAAAGTACACAAAATAATTTGACACATATATTTTTATTCTTATATACTGAATTTTTCGCACCTCTACTTCAGCAATAAAGATATTTTCTTATATTTTATGAGTTTTCAAATTTTATCACTTTTAGGCCTTTAATTCATTGGAATTTATTTTCATTTTTGTATGTGTTGTGGATCTATTCCCGCACCCCCCCCTCCCCCCCCCATAGCCAACCAAGTATTCTCAGACTGGCTGATTTATGATATCACCTCTATCATACATTGCATTGCCTTGAATTGATCAAATTTTTAAATTTGTGTTTATTTCTGGTTTAAATATTTTCTTCCCTTGGTCTGGTAGATTGTCATAAGGTCTGGTAGATTGTCATAAAACAATATTGGTATGCAATATTGTTTTAATTCTTAAAACTTTATAAAAATTCTTGATATGTGGTAGGATGGTCCCCCAACCCCTTCTTTATTTTCTTCCAAATTGTTTTGGCTATTCCTGGATCTCATCTTTTCTTTCTTTCATATGAATTTTAGGATCAGTTTGTTATGTGTTTTGATTAGAACTGCAATTATTTTATAGATTTTTTTCAGGTAGAAATGAATGTAGAATATATATACACACCTCATAAATATTTGATATCACTTCATTTGTATCTTACTAAGTGCTTCAGTTGTTTTACATTAGTAAATGTTTTTTTTACAATAAAGCTTTAGATTTTCCATATAAAAATGTATCTTTGGTTAGATTTATTCCTATGTGTCTCATTTTGGAAGCTATTATGAATAGGATGTTTAAAAAAATGTACTTTTTAATTATTTGTCACTGTACTTTTGGCCCTTTATGGAGGTTTATATATTGGCTTTTGTATTCCACAACCTTGCCAAACTCTTATTATTGCAGTAGTTTTTCTGTAGATTATTTTGGATTATTTGGGTTGATAATAATAATTCTTTTGTGTTAACAATCCTTGTACTGCCTCTGCTTTTTTTCTGTTGCACTGAAGTTTCTGAGACCTTACATGTTATAATATTAAATGGAAGCAGTGATGGCAGTCACTTATATTTTGTTCTTGCCTTTAGAGGGGATGTTTCTACTATTTTACTAGTTTTGTTTGTTTTTGTTGTGAAATGTTGGCAGGTAGCTAGCTATAAAGGCTTAAGTCTGTTCCTTTCTATTTCTGTTTTGCTAAGAGGTTTTTTTTAAAAAGTTATGCCTGGGGCGCCTGGGTGGCGCAGTCGGTTAGGCGTCCGACTTCAGCCAGGTCACGATCTCGCGGTCCGTGAGTTCGAGCCCCGCGTCAGGCTCTGGGCTGATGGCTCGGAGCCTGGAGCCTGTTTCCGATTCTGCGTCTCCCTCTCTCTCTGACCCTCCCCCGTTCATGCTCTGTCTCTCTCTGTCCCAAAAATAAATAAAAAAAAACGTTAAAAAAAAAAAATAAAAAAAAAAATAAAATAAAAAGTTATGCTTGGGGCGCCTGGGTGGCTCAGTTGGTTGAGCGTCCGACTTCGGCTCAGGTCACAATCTCGCGGTCTGTGAGTTCGAGCCCCGCGTCAGGCTCTGGGCTGATGGCTCAGAGCCTGGAGCCTGCTTCCAATTTTGTGTCTCCCTCTCTCTCTGACCCTCCCCCGTTCATGCTCTGTCTCTCTCTGTCTCAAAAATAAAATAAAATGTTAAAAAATAAATAAATAAAAAAGTTATGCTTATTGAGTTTTATCAAATGCTTTCTGTACATTGAGATTTTTTTCTTTAATCTGTTAATGTGGTGACTTACTTTAATAGTTTCTAATGTTAAACTATTCTTGTATTCCTGAGATAAATCCTGTTTGATTTGATATACCACATTTGTTGATTCTGAGATGCAGATTTTTCACATTTCTGTCATTAGAATATATTTCACAGTCAATGGCATCTTCTAATTGCTTTTGTTTGAACTTGGTCACCTGTAATTCCTTAGTGTTTTAATCAGCAACCATGTAAGGATCACTTGAGAAGAAATATGAGTCCTGATTTTTGATTGAAAACTTTTGTTGTTGTCTTCTGGTACGGTAAAGAAACTTTCAGCATCAAAACTTTCAGAATGTGTGCCAGTGGCTTAGAAGAAAATGCCAGAAATAGCAGTAGAGTATCTTCAATGAAATGTACCACCACCTCTTGATGGCAAGAATGAATATCAAAGACTGAGTTTAAAAGTGATTTAGAGGAGCTAGACTGTAAATATGGGGATCTTGCCTTTTTTTTTTTTGCTTATGTTTTCCTTGTTATGGATGCATGAGAATGATAGATGACAAAACCTATGTGAGTCTAAAAAAGCTTCTTCAGTTAAGTATGGAATAAAATGTATGAGTGATAAGAAAGCATTATGTTATGGTTGAATGACAGCAGATTTTCTTTCTTAGTATTTAAAGTAATGGTGTATCTTACAGTCAGTGACATTTTGGATTCAATGAAATTTTGTATTAACTTTTTGTATGTTGCTGCACTTGATGCTAATATTGATTTAAATTTATGCATGTGTTCATAAGCAGTATTGGTTCTGCTTGTTCACTACAGCCTTTCCTTGATTTATGATGAAATTAAATCCTGATAAACCCATCATAAGTTGAAAATATTGTAAGTTGAGGGGTGGCTCAGTCAGTTAAGCGGCTGACTCTTGGTTTCGGCCTGGGTCATGATCTCATGGTTTGTGAGTTTGAGCCCCGATTTGGGCTCTGGTCTGATAGGGCAGAACCTGCTTGGGATTCTCTCACTCCCTCTCTCTCTCAAAATAAATTTAAAAAAAAAAGTAAAGAAAAGATACTAAGTTAAAAATGCATTTGATGTACCTAACCTACCTAACACCGTGTAACTTAGCCTAGCATACCTTAAACATGCTTTTGCAGCATTGTGTAGTCAAAAAATTGTAAATTGGACCATTGTAAGCTGGGGACCATCTGTATCCTTGTTTGGTATAAATGACATAGTTACCTCATAAAATGAGTTGGGAGTTATTTTTCATACTCTTTTCTTTGGAATAGTTGAGTCATTAAAATGGAGAGTTCTCTCTGGACAATTTCTGGACAGTTTTTAAATGGGAGGAATAGATTTTTGACTACTGATGTTTTTCATTGTTATAGGTCTTAAGTGTTTTCCTTTGAGTCTGTTCTGATAATTTATATTTTTATAGAAACCCTCTATAAATTGATGCTTTTTCCTTTGAAGTCTTATCTTGTTTTGTGTTACTCTAGAGATTCTGGCTCTTTTAGCTATGATGGGGTGGATGGGGTGGGTGGAGAGAAGATAATATTTTTCTTTTTCCATTCTTTTACTTTCTTTGTTATTAAGTTTTAAGTATGACTCTAAAAACAGCCTATAACTAGATTTTTATTTTTAAAATTCTGACATTAAAAGATTTTTAAAATGTTTATTTTTGTGAGACAGAAAGAGACACAGACCGCAGGCGGGGGAGGGGCAGAGAGAGAGGGAGACACAGAATCTGAAGCAGGCTCCAGGCTCTATGCTGTCAGCATAGAGCCCTGTGTGGCACTTCATCTCATGAACTATGAGATCACGACCAGAGCTGAAGTCAGACGCTTAACCAACTGAACCACCCGAACCACCCAGATGCCCCTGACACTGTCTTTGTAAAGTTTATCTATTTACTTTTGAAAGAGAGAGAAAGTGCAAGTGAGGGAAGGGCAGAGAGAGAGAGAGAGAGGGAGAGAGAGAATCCCAAGCAGGCTTCACACTGTCAGTGTGGAGACTGACACGGGGCTCAAACCCACAAACTATGAGATCATGACCTGAGCTGAAATCAAGAGTCAGATGTTTGACTGAGCCACCCATGTGCTCCTCTGACACTTTTAACTGGCAAGTTAATTTTTTATGATTACTGATATATTGGATTTATTTCTTCCATATAATTTTGGTACTTTCTGCTTACCTCTCTTTTTTATGCTTTTCTTCTTTTACTTCTTTTGGAATGGCACAATTTTATAGTTTATTCCCCCTCTTTTACCTCTGCTAGTTTGGAAATCATCTATCTTATTATTACTTTAAAAATTTTAACTTGCATACTTAATGTAGTTACTAACTTTCTGCTCCTCCCTAGCATTATAAACTCGTTAAAACATTTTAAATATAGTCATCCCCTCTTGTTTTACATGTGTTCTTATTCAGTATTTTGTTCCATCTTATTTTTAAATCCCCTTAGTTAGTCATAATAATAATTATTGTTTTATATAGCCAGTTATTGTTTATAATTTCCATATGCTTACTCATTTCTTTGTTCACCATTCTTTCTTGTAACTATCTTTTTCCATCTGGGCTCACTTTCTTTCTTACTGATGCATATATCCTTAGTCCTTGTCGTGTGAGTCTGGCAGTGATATTCTCGGTTTTGCTTCCCTCAAGAGGTTTTTTACACTGCCCCCCTACCACTGAGTGGTAATTTAGCTGAGTGGAGAATTCTAAGTTAACCATTATTTTCCCTCAGCACTTTGAAAATATTATTTCCTTGTTTTCTGCTATAGTATATGCTTTGCAATTTCAACAATATTGCCAAATTCCCCTCACTAGGGGTTGTACCAGTTTGTGTTCCCATCACCAATTTATAGAGCATGGGAACTCACTTTTACCTTTTTTAAAAACTCCGGTAGCATAAAGTTTTGTTTTTTTGTTTTTTTTTAACAGTAAGCTTTATGGCCAATGTGGGGCTTGAACTCATAGCCCTGAGATCAAGAGTCACAAGCTCTACCAGCTCAGCCAGCCAGGTGCCCCATCAGGTAGCATAAAATCTTCATCCGAGCCTGAGTACAGTGCAGACTTCGGGCTTCAGTTTCTTGTAGGAGCCCTGAGCGGAGCAAGTTCCCTTACTGCTTTGCGTGGCAGTAAGGTGGGGAGAGTTTGTGTAGCATCACAGAGAGGTGGCCTTTCCAAGGCCCTTCTCTCACTTAGGGCCTGGTATCAACTCTGTTCTTCCAGGATGGCCATGTTTCTGTGTGGGCATCAAAACTTGACACCTGGACTGGATCTTATGTCTAGTTTCTTATTTTCCTGGGCTTCTATCTACTATTCATCTTTAGAGTTTATCATTCTCTGTGGGTTTTCTCATGAGGAAAATATACCTCTCTTTTAAAGTTCAGGATAGTTTTTATTTTTTGTTTGTTTGCTTGTTTTCTGCTATTATTCAAATTGTGTAAAATATGCATAACATAAAATTTACTATTTTAATCATTTAAAGTGTACAGTTCAGTGGCATTAAGTCATTCATATTGATGTGCCGCCATTACCACCATCCATCTCCAGAACTTTTTTCTTTCAAAACCGAAATGCTTTACCCATTAAACAACAACTCCCTATTATCTTCTCTCCACAGTCTCTGGCAACCGCCATTCTACTTTCTGTTTCTATGAGTCTGACTACTCTAAGTACCTCATATGAGTAGAATCATATCGTATTTGTCCTTCTGTGACTGGCTTATTTCACTTAGCATAATGGCTTTAAGATTTATCTCTATTATGGCAAGTGTTGGAATTTCCTTCCTTTTTAAGACTGAATAATGTTCCATTGCATAGGTACACCATATTTCATTTATCTACTCATCTGTTGACGGGCACTTGGGTTGCTTCTACCTTTTGGCTATTGTGAATAATGGGTATGAACATGTGTATATAAATATCTCTTTGTGTCCTTGCTTTCAGTTTTTGAGATATATACGCAGAAGCGGAATTGTTGGATCATGTGATAACCTGTGTTTAAATTTTTGAGCCATCACCATACATTTTACATAACTACCAGCAGTACACAAGGGTTCCAATTTCTCTGCGTCCTTGCCAACACCTGTTCTTTTCTGTTATTTTTATTTTGTTTTATTTTATTTTATTTTATTTTATTTTATTTTATTTTATTTTGTTTTGTTTTTTTGTTTTATTTGATTTATTTTGTTTTGTTTTATTTTATTTTATTTTATTTTATTTTATTTTATATTTTAGAGAGAGAGCGAGCAAGCAGGGGAGGGGCAGAAAGACAGAGACAGAATCTGAAGCAGGCTCCAGGATCCGAGCTGTCAGCACAGAGCCCAACATGGGCCTCGAACCCACAAACTGGGAGATTGTGACCTGAGCCAAAACCAAGAGTTGGATGCTTAGCCGACGGAGCCACCCAGATGCCCCTGTTATTTTTTTTCCATAATGGCCATCCTAATGAGTATAAAATAGTATATCATAATGTGCCGTATAGTTTCAAGTATGCTGCATTTTATCTGGCATTTTCTTGTGTTTGTGAATTGACGGGAGGTCATCCACATCAGCTAAATCTTATATGTGCTACAACTGCCAGACCTATCCTGTTTTAATGCAAATTGCTTAACTAATTTTCTGTCTTCTGTAGAGTAGCCAACTTTTAAATATGTGAAAATTTGTAACAATTCCCTTAAAAATAATTTAAAAAAAAGACTTTATCCCAAGTTTGTTTCATAAACCTCTCAGTTTCAGTTAAAGTATCATGAGCCAAGAATGTTATCCCCCTGTCTGCCATTCTCCTAACAGTTTGTTTCTTACCTATCTTTTTTTTTTTTTATAGTCCATTCCATAACAATAACTCTTTCTTTGAGATCACTTTATTGGTGCCATCACTATTGCTTTCTGTTTTGATCCTGTCTGATAGTCATACATTACTACCCTCCCAACCTCCCACAATACACTGCCATCCCAGGGTTTTGGCTCTTGAACATAATTCAGTTTAATATCTCTAAGTATTAAGGCCTTGTAACAATCCATTCACTCTTCCTTTACAGCTGCCTATATAATTGTCAAAGAGATCTAGGGGAACAGGGATACAATCATTAAGGACATCCCTAGTGACTCTGTAAATAGACTTGCTTTCCTTATCCTATTCTAGATTAAGGTCTTTAAGCTTATCAACCAGGAAATCAGGTGCCTCATGAATTAGAGTTAATCTTCAATCATACTTTTCCTGGCCAGATGTTTAGGCTATATGGGAAAGGGACAGGAATGGGAAACTGGAAGATCAGTGTTTTAGAATTTAGAAGATCAGTGATTTAATGCCTTAGTGAAACACAAACAGCTGCTGCTAAGCTATTTCTTTTTTTTATTTTTTTATTTTTTTAATGTTTATTCATTTTTGAGAGAGTGAGGAGGGTAGGAGCAGAGAGAGAGGCAGACACAGAATCTGAAGCAGGCTCCAGGCTCCAAGCTGTCAGCACAGAGCCCGACATGGGGCTTGAACCCACAGTCTGTGAGATCATGACCTGAAATGAAGTTGGGTGCTTAACCAACTGAGCCACCCAGGCGACCTGCTGCTAAGCTATTTCTAAAGATTGCCTTACAACATACACTTATGAATTCTTGATTACACTGCTCTTTACTTTTTTCATAAATATTAGCCTTTCTTTAAAAAGGAGACTTGGGCATCTGAGTTGGAGTCTTCACTGAGCCTTTACTGGGCATTATGTTTGGGGACAGAGAGAGAAGTACCAGAGTGCTGATATTTCCCCAGAGCCTACAAATGGTAAGAATGGTTTTCCCATGATCAGGTTTGCCATGTTCTCTGTGCTCTTGATGGTACAGAACTGAGCTGATGACAGTCACAATGAGCAATGACTGCAGTTTCCTTCCTTCTGAGACTTTCTTAACATTTCTCAGTTGCTTTGTCCCAGAGTCAGCTGGCATAGCCCCGTGTTTGCTAGTTCCCTGGGCCAGGATGGAGCCAAGTGTCTTGTTGGACAAATAGCCTGTGGGCCTAAATCTGGCTCCTGCCCATGCAGGAGATAAATCTAGATGCAGAGGTTGAAGAACAGGTTCGGGCCATATGCTTGCCTGGCAGGTACTTCACAAAAGCTCAAGATGCATAGGGTAAGGCTGTGAAATCAGTGAGCTTAAAAGGACCTTTCCTGTTGCCTCTTTCTTCTCTAGCCCTGGAGTTGTATGCAGTGTTTGTTAGCGGGGGTGCTGTTGACATATGGGAGTCACCATTCATTGTGCTTGACTGTCCTATCCATTGGCGATGTTCCACATTCCTAGCACTCAGGCAGTACACCCCCATTCCTTGTGACAACTAAGAATGCCCTTGCATTTCCAGATGTCCTCTGGAAGATGGTACCACTGAAGGAAACTTTCTTCAGGAATCTACCCAATTGTATATCATTTGTATTACCTGCTTCTTTGTCTTCACTAACAGCCTCAAGAAGTTCTCTTTTCTCTCTCACCCCCGATCTGGCTCAGAGAATGTGATGGGCTATCCTGTGGGAAAGACAGTGTTGGAGACTTTCTGTCATGGAGTTGTCTTTGTAGAACTGGGTTGTGCTGGCAGTTAAGAATTCTGGCTCTGGAACCAGAGTGTGTGGGATCATATTCTGTCTCGACCATCTATTGGCTGTGTAACCTGGGGCCAGTTAACTAAAATTTTCTCATCTGTAAAAGGGGGACAATATTGTACCTATCTTACAGGGTTGTTGTGGGCATAAGTTAGTATGTATAAATTGCTTCACAGAGTTCTTGGTTCATATTTTGTACTTAACAGCTGTTTAGCTATTATTTTAATTACTATCAATGGTATGCATAAGAGAAGTGTTAGGGGCATAGCTGGTGACATAAATAGAGTAAAATCAACTAGTGACAATAACCCTGGAAGCTTCTGGCTTTAGCTGTTGGAGCTCAAGAAGTGTCAACATTGCTTTGACTGTGGGACCAGGATCATGCTGCCTGGAGACAGGTTGGGTGCCTGAGAATATGCCAAAGTGGTGAGTCAAATGAGTGTTTTCTTTCCTGTTTCCCCATTTGATACGCTGTCAGTCTCTACCCTAGACTATGACTGATGAAACTTACATAGTTTTTTTGGGGGGGGGCGGGGGCCTAATATTGCTGAAAGACCATAAGGCCTGTGAAGCCATTTTCCCTACAGTGTAGGGAAAATATTTCTGCTTAAGCATTGTGTGACATGAGTTGGGAGTTCTTTTCTGTTGCTCCAAATTAAATTTTCTGGAGATGCAGGCTTGATCTTACACACACATGTGGGTAAGCTGAAAGAGTATGGTCTCAGGGCACCAACAATGTCCTGACACTCAAACTTTTCTACCTCCTGTGGCTAAAATTCCAACATCAGCATTTAATTCTTTTGTATTAAGCATTATCGGCTTTCTGGGTTTTTGTTTTAAATGCAGGTGTGTAGAGGGGTGCCTGGGTGGCTCAGTCATTTAAGCATCTGACTTCATCTCAGGTCATGATCTCACCGTTCGTGAGTTTGAGCCCCACATCGGGCTCTGTGCTGACAGCTCAGAGCCTGGGGCCTGCTTCGGATTCTGTGTCTCCCTCTCTCTCTGCCCCTCACTGCTCATACTCTGTCTCTCTGTCTCTCTCAGATATAAATATTAAAAAAATTAAATGCAAGTGTGCAGAAAAGAGCTAACATAGCAGGCCTGACTCCTTTCAAAGGCCTGCTTCCAAGATTTGTTCCTAGTCGGCATCCGGTAGCTTGGATTTGGGGGTGTTCCCACCACCATAACTGGTAAGAGTGGCTCACTGTGCCTAAGATAAGCTGTCAATAATATGGTTTATGCTGAACATTTGCTTTCCTTTTGGGAGTCTGGAACTTGGGTTTATCTCAGGCATAGGGCACCCACGTGACCAGACTCCAGTAAAAACCCTGGTCACTGAGCCTCTGATGTCCTTCCCTGGTTGGCGACACTTCACAGGTGTCACAGTTTTTTGCTGGGAGAATTAAGAGCATCCTGACTGACTCCAGTGAGAGAGGGCCTTGGAAAACTTGCACTTGACTTCTTTTGGACTTAGTCCCATGTGCCTTTGTTGATTTTTCTTTGTATTCTTTTTCTGTAATAAATTATAGCCATGAGTATGACTATATACTGAGCACTTTGAGTCTTCTTAGTGAATCAGTGAACCTGAGGATGGTCTTGGGGGCCCCCAACACAATATTCCTGATATCACAAGAAAACTATAGAACAATATCTAAGCAGAAATCCTCAATAAATATTAGCAAGCTGAATCCAGTATCACAAAAAAGATTATGCAGTATATGACCCAAGTGGGATTTATCCCAGGAATGAAAAGTTGTTTTTATATTAAAAAATCAATTAATATAATATGCCATATTAATAGAATAAAGGGCAAAACCCATACAATTATCTCAATATGCACACATAAGGAAGATCATTAACAAATTTCATGGTACAACTCAATAAACTTAAGAGTAGAAGGAAACTTCCTTAACCAAAGATGTCCACTCACCTCTTTTTTTTCCTTCAAGTTTTATTTATTTATTTATTTTGAGAGAGAGAGAATGTAAGCAGGGGAGGAGCAAAGAGAGAGAGGGAGAGGGAGAGAGAGAGAGAGTCCCAAGCAGGCTGTGCCGAGCCCAATGCCGGGCTTGAACCTATGAACTGTGAGATTGTGACCTGAGCCAAAATCAAGAGGGGGACGCTTAACCGACTGAACCATCCAGATGCCCCCGCTCATCTCTTCAATTTAACATAGTATTAGAGGAAGAACTGTGTTCCCAGACAACATTGTCTGGTATCTAGAAACTCTAAGGAATTAATAAGCACAAGGTGTCCTAAGAGAAGATTGTCAAGTTTGTATGAGAATGGTTTTGGGGACTTTCTTCCTGGAGTCCTGAAGAACCTGGCAACTTGGGACTTGGAGACAGAGGAGGTATTGAATGGGAAATTAAAAATCTGCCTGCTACCTGGTATGTGGTTAATTCATCTACTAGAGTGTACGGGTAACTGGGAAGACAATCTGTTCTGGTGTGTATCTCTAAGACAAGAACAAGGGATGTAGGGATGTTGGCTGTTTAAAATCGCTGTAATGCCTGTGCCTTCTCATGAATTACTGAGAGTGAACAGGGAGGGCTCTTACCAAAGGGACGGGAGGGGCGTGGCTTTTGGAAACAGATTCAACTTTGAATCCTGTTTCTTTCCCTTACTTGGCTGTGGGATTTGGGACAATGTGTCAGCCTCAGTTTCCAGATGGGGATGATGGTAATAACCATTGTATCTGTTAAGGCATGCATTTGACTGCCAGCAAATGAGATGAGGAATAGTAGTAACTTGATTAATAATAAAGAGGTTTATTTCTGACCCATGTTCAGAGGCAGGGAGATCAGGCTTGTATAGTGGTTCCTCAGTATCATCTGGGACCCAGGACCCTACTTTTTTTGTTCCACTATTCTGAACATAAGATTCCCATCCTCAGAGTGTCCTTTATGATCCATGATGTCTATTAGATATTCAGTCATCATAACTGAGTTCCAGGCAGGAAGTGGGAGAAAAGGAGAAATAGCCCAAAGGGCCTACCTCAGAGTCTGTTCGATTTAAGGATCTTTTCCAGAAGTCTCACACAATGACTTCTTTGACATTTCGTTGGCTACAACTGAGTCTTATGGCTATACCTAATTGAAGTAGAGACTTTAAAACGAGTCTTTAGTTAGGCTCATTGACACTCTCTGTAAAACCAGAGTTCTCATTCTCCAGAAGTAGGGAAGCATGACACTGGATTGGCCAAGCAGCTCTAGCCACATCTACCTTGCTGAGCTAGCTGATGGAAGGACTCTGTGATGTAATACACAAAAAACCAAGCTCAGAGCAGGAGCTCACGAGTGTTTTTCCCCTATCTACCCCAAGGCTGTCACTTGCTTCAGCCAGGAATGAGATGCATGTTCCTTATGGGGCCGAGTGAAGGATGTAGGAGACAGGCACAAACCAAGGGATCCTTCTGAGAGAAGCACCTTTCCCATGTATGAATACTTGGTTCAGTGCCTGCCACTACGTAGATGCCCATAAGTGCTTTTGGATGAATGAAAGAGCATGGGATTTGGAGTCAGGCAAAGCTCGTACTTGAATCTTGTGTTTGCCACTTCCTGGTAAGGTTACCTAACCTCTTGAGTCTCAGTGTCCTTGTCTATAACTTGGGCATGATGATGAGTTTCTTCACAACCCATGAAAGGATCAAATAGGAAGGAAAGCACTTTGTGAAATTCTCAAGCACTGAATGGATAGCATCATCATTGAATTTCATGGGGAGAAAAACAGTATGGGAGATAAGTCACCCCTTGAGCTCCCTGCCCACCCCCCGCCCCAACCTTGCCCAGCCTTCTTCAAGCCATCTTTGTGCAGGTCCCTGTCCCTACATAGCATTTTCCAAAGCCATGAGCGTGGACCATAAAGCCAGCCAACACGGGTTGGGTCCCTGCTCTGTCCCTTCACTCGCTTACTCTTTGAGTAAGTTACTTAACTGCTCTGTGCCTCAGTTTCCTCATCTGTAAAATGGCATCATCATAGTTGTTGGCCTCACAGAGTTGTTCGCAAGATGAAGAGACTTAACACAAAGCTTTAAGAACCACTCCCTCCACACGCTGTTAAGCTGCTCTTTTTATTTGGCATGTTCCTTCTCTCTGCCTACTTTGTCTACACTGTGTACCCTTTTCCCTTCCCCACTGAAATCCATAATCCTGTTTCTTGTGAAGAATGAAGCACCTCTTCTCCTGTCCCTGTGGCCACCTCGGTGGCCCTCCCTCACCACCTGCTTCTCTTTGGCGATGCCTCAGTGGATGACAGAGTTTGCCACCTCCTTCTCCCCACAGAACCTTAAGCGGCATCAGAGTGGAGCTTGGGAGTAGATGTGTTGCTGTGGCGGCAGTTGGGGTGACAGCTTGTGTCAGGAGGGCTCTCCTGTGTCTCCAGTCCCCACCCGCCACTGTGGCCTAAAGGCCTTACCTTGCACCACCCCTGCCACTTCTCTTCAGCCAAGCTGGTCTCCCTGGCTGTTTCTGTCTTGGGGACTTTGCTTTTCTCACCGCCTAGAACACTCTTCCCCTAGGCCCCTGCATGCTTTACTCCTTTACTTAATTTAGTCCCACTTATTATTATTATTATTATTATTATTATTTTTATTTTTTTTTTTAAATCCTGCCTCCTCCCATGTTCTGTATTGTCTGCTTTATTTTTCCTCGGACTACTCATCACTACCTGAGATTTCAATAAAATGCTCATTGTTAATTGCTGATCTGCCCTGCACCGGAATGGAAGAGGCTTTCTGTCCCCAGGTGAGTCCTCAGTGCCTAGAACGGTCCCTGGCACATTAGCAGGGGCTCCAGGAGCTTTTGTTGATGGAGTGGAATGCTGGTTAATGCTGACCTTTCTCTGACCATTTTTTCCTTCTTGAGCCTGAGGTGGGGGGTGAACTCTGGGGTGGGATAGGAAGGAGGAGGCTGGTTGTCACCTGGTGGGCTTCAACAGCAGGGCTTGGGGTGCTGTTCTGGGACCTCTGTTTTCTCCTCTCCTGGCCCCAGATCCTTGGCACCTGCAATCAAAGTTAGTTATAGTCTGTTTCATATATGTTGTCATCCTCTTCATTTTCATAGGGATCAAACAGTTGACCTCAGGCAAAACTGGTCACTGTGTAAGTGGCTTGCCCTCCTACCCTCTGTCCTTCTTGTAGGGCATGCTGGCACAGCGCAGAGAATCCAGGGTGCAAGACTTTCTCATCCTTAGGGCAGGTGTGGCTGTTGCAGGCAGGACTGGCCGTGGAGAGACGGGGCTGAAGGGCAGGGTTCCTTTCCCAACTTGGGCATCATCCCCTGGCCCAGAGCCTGCTCAGGGCCAGCCTGCTCCACCCCTCCCCAGCCTCTACATTTTGCTGCAGGCTATTAAGGGCCCCCATCTGCACACCTCTCATTAATTAAAAATGCTACAAACCATCTGTTTGAGAGGAAGCCTCAGAGAGGGGCTGCCTGCCTGAGGCTGCATTTTCTCCTACTTCTCAACTTTAATTGAAAACTTAATTTTAGAAGAAAACCCAGGCCCATAAACAAACCCTTCTTGCTGCTGGTGGCAGTGATGGTGGAGGGGGTGGGCCAGGTGAACTTATAGGCAACAGCAGCTCTGGAGTCCAGGGTAGTGTGCTGGGCAGAATTTAGGAACTTGGTTAGCCAGCTTATCAGAGAGGAGGAGAGAGGAGCTAAGACCCAGAAGCTGGTGGCTAGAAGAACAGGTCCAGAGATACAGGGACAGTCCAGCCTAGAAGAATACACCTTAGGCATGAGGGGAGCCAGGAGGCCCAGAGCATCTCCCAAGTTCTCTGACGGTGTGTGGCCAAGCCATTCCCCAAGTCAGCTACTTTCCCAACCTGGGATACTGGAGTCGGGATTTTGCTTGGCTTTGTGCAGTGGGATGGTTTAGGGATGAGGGCCTTCTACAGGGAGTGGGGGCAGACCATGGCTTTTATACTGCCCTGACTGCTTCCTTCCACCCTTGGTCTGTCTTGCTATTGCCCCTGCCCTGCCTGTCTCCCTGGGAATGTTTTCAGTTTTGTTTTTTTTTTTAATTTTTTATGTTTATTTTTGAGAGAGACAGACAGAGTTTGAGCAGGGGAGGGGCTGAGAGAGAAGGAGACACAGAATCTGAAGCAGCTCCAGGCTCTGAGCTGTCAGCACAGAGCCTGATGTGGGGCTCAAACTCATGAACAGTGAGATCATGACCTGAGCCACAGTCGGACGTTTAACCGACTGAGCCACACAGGTGCCCCTTGTTTTTTTTTTTTTTTTTTTCAAGTAGGCTTCATGCTCAACAAGGGGCCCAATGTGGGGCTCAACCAAGGGGACTGAACCCATGACCTCAAGATCAAGACCCGAGCTGAGATTAAGAGTCGGATGCCCAACTGACAGAGCCACCCCGGTGCCCCTCCCTGGGAATATTTTAAAGGCTTTGAGGTCACTGTCAGGAGTTAAGGGCAGGGAGTCCTGGCGATTTCAGCCAAGGCTTGATCTCCTGGATACTCTGCCCTGTGGCTGGATTTCTTGGAGATGGGAAGGGCAGCTCCCTGGCAACAGGATAGAAGCAATCCTTCTCCCTCATCAACACACAAAAGGCCGTCTGGTTCACTAATGACATTCTTTTCAACTACCACCTCCCTCCCCCACCAAGCAAGACCAAGAGTTATCATTCCCATTTCCCCATTTTCCAGAAAAGGAGACTGATGGCTAGACACACAGGGACTTGCCCAAATCACTAACACAGTCGTTAGAGCCGGAGCTGATTCAGAACCCAGGCCTGGCACAAGGCCAATTCTCTTTCTGCCCCATCTCCCTGTCTCTTCTGGTCCTCGTCCTGTGGCTCTTGGAGCAGAGGGGATGATGAACTCTGAACCTGATGCTGAGCTCAGACCATGGTGAGGGTGACTATATGCCAGCCAGAAGCAGCTGATTTAAACCTGTGTCCCCTACTGTGGAGCCTCCTACAGATCCTTGGTCATGTGTGCTGAGTGAAAAGATGAATGATTGAATGGATGAGGGAAAGAAGGAAGAAAGGAAGCTCGTTTCCTCTCAGGCAAGCCATTCTGGCAGCCTCCGAGACTTAGAAATTGGAGTGAAGCAAGCCAGGAGAAATCACTGGTGAATCTGGACAAGCCCAACCTGCTCATTTTAAAGAAGAGGCCCAGACATGAAGTGACAGGCCTGGGGTCACAGGCCCACTTTTGGCTTTGGCCTGACTTTTTCTCTTTCCTCTCTTGCCCTGGGTGGAGATCAAGGGCAGAAGGATCTGAGCTGCTTAGAATGGGCTTCACATCGAGTCACGCCAGCCTCTCTCCATCTAATCTCCCCAAATCAATTTGCAAAACTTCCATTAATACTGTCAGGAAATCTGCAAGCTGTTTAAAGCCAGGGCAGCGCAGTAACTGCCAGCCTAACAGCTATCTGGGGGGGGGGAGACCAACATTAATGGCATAATTAAAGATTAGTGTGGCCTTGGGCAGTTCAACAAAATTTACCTTTCTCAGCAACTGCTGGTAGAAGAACTTTGAGTGGTGGGAGAGCCCCACTCTCACTAAGGGCTGGGCCAAGTGGCTTTGCGCCTCTCTGTATTAACACTGCACATATCCCCAGGAGGCTGGCATCTTCTGGGGACAGGGACCAGGAGCAGCAACCTGTTTTGTCAGGTTGAGTGAGGTGGGTCCAAGGAAATGCTGTAGAGCAGGACTTGTCAAACTCTGGTGGGCACCCGCGTCACTTGGGACTCCTGTGAATGCAGGTGCTTATCCAGAAAGGTTGGGGTGGGACCTAAGACTCCGCCTTTCTGACGAGCTCCCAGGTGATGCGTGTGCTGCTAGCTCTTGGAGCACATAGTGAGTAGCGAAGCCCTAGAGATAAAATCCGGAGATGAGGACGGGGGTCATGGCTCAAACACTCATGCACATAAGATGAGGCCGGCTACCGGGTTGTTTCATTGGTGTTTCCAAGCCAGCCCTGACCGGGTTCTTTCTTATGTGGGAACTGGGGCATAGGGCTTAAGGCAGATAGCTCTGAAACCCCAGCAGCCCCAGTTCAGAATCCTGGCTCCAGCGCTCAGTGCCTAGAAGATGGAAATAGTAATTGTACCTGCTTTATGGAGTTGTTATAAGGACTAAGTGAGATCATTCATTTAAAGTATAAGCTCTGAGCGCGTAGGAAGTGCTCCGTGTCAGTGTGAGATTTCTTTCTTTTTAAAAAAAATCTGTTTAAAATTTATTTTTGAGAGCACATGTGTGTGCCAGCAAGGGTAGGGTCAGAGAGAGAGGGGGACAGAGGATCCAAAGCAGGCTCTGTGCTGACAGCCCGATGTGGGGCTCAAACTCACGAACTGTGAGATCATGACCTAAGCCAAAGTCAGATGGTTAACAGAGCCACCCAGGTGCCCCAGTGTGAGATTTCTTTCAAGCCTCAAGACAGTTTGCACAGAAAGGATATTCAGAGGATGCTTATGTTTTTTTTTTTAAATTAAAAATTTTTTTTAATGTTCATTTTTGAGAGAGAGAGAAAGACAGAGAGTGAACAAGGGAGGGGCAGAGAGAGAAGGAAACACAGAATCCGAAGTAGGTTCCAGGCTCCGAGCCATCAGCACAGAGCCCGATGCAGGGCTTGAACCCACAAACTGTGAGATTATGACCTTAGCTGAAGTTGGATGCTTGACTGAGCCACCCGGGTACCCCCCTTTTCTTTATGTTTTAAAAAAGTTTATTTAGAGAGAACACACACACCTTCAAATACTTAAAACATCATTTGATATATTTCATAGATTTCATTTTATTTTTAAGTACTATGATTTATTACCTGTGAAATCTTCCCAAGTAATTAGGTAATTTTTATAAATGCAAAGGAATCTTAAGTTATCTTAAGTGTTCTAGCACTTCACACATATGAATTTAAGATGATTTTTTCACCTTAAAGTCACAAATATAACTCAATTGTTAAATTACATTTTAGATTGGAACTAAAGGCCAACTTGCTATTCAAATAGGCCAAGTTCTCAAAATACTGTAAATACAGCGCCAATATGCACAGAGCCTTTAACATCTAAAAATGTTCACCCTGTGGGTTTGAATTTCTCAAATATTTCTATGAGGATGGAAGGTCTTTACCCACTAAGGAGATAATTACACCTTCCTAAGTGGTTTGGGGAGTCACCTTCTTTGACAGTTAAGGTTGCCTAATCAGAGTCATCGGCCACAACTCTGGCTGGATTCTTATCAGCGGCATAGATGGAGCCCGCCAAGCTCCATATTTAGATGCTCTGTCAGGGATGCTATAAAGTAAAGAAGGAGGTGGTTATGTAGTCCGTGCCCCAGGACTCGAGCGCCTTCATTACTCACTCCACTACGGAAATATGCAACCCCTCCTAGGCCACCACAACATGTGCTCAGACATGGCTTTTGTTGGCCTCTTGAGATCTTGAAATATCTTCCTATCTCCAGGTTTTAATAACCTTTGACCTTGAGGAGAATGCTGCAGTTCTGTTTAGATTCTTTCTGTTAGGTTCACACTTCCTGACACATTAAAATGGCAGCCTTTGGAATTCTGGTTCTCTCTTGTGATTTGGTTTAGCTTTGTGGTTGCCACTCCCAGGGTCATGCTCTGATAAATCAATGTTAGCACTAAATTATGTTTATTGGCCCTGATCATCTTAAAAGGAAGGTGAAGGGGTCTCTCTGCAGACCCCTAGGGTATCCAGGAGGATGCCACACAGTGACCCCCAGCTCCTCGGGTTCTGACCACCTGTGGTTGCTCCTCTTCTGGACATTTATGGTGGAAAGGAAGGAGCGTCAGCTGAGGGTCTGAGTCAGAGACCTCGGGCAAGTAGCTTCACCTCTCTGAGCCTCAGTTTCCTAGTGGGTGTAGTGGGGATTGTGGTATTTCCCTTGATAGGGTTATCAGGAGGAGTCAAGGAGATGAAAAACCTACCTTTGTACCTGGTACACTGTAAGTGCTACAAAAAGTTATGTCCTTGCTCCTTTTCCTTCGGTCCATTTTCAGAATAGCAGCTGATTCCTTATATATCTCTCTTTCCATAATTGCAGGCAAGAACAAATCTAAGCTGACAGACCAGATATCCTTTTCTTCAAAACCCTCACCACGTCCACCGCCCACTATGGCTGTCTGGCCGAGTGAGAATGTCACCCCCGAGGGCAGGGGCTCTCTCAGTTCAGACCTAGCAATGTGGGCGGATTGGCTTGGGCCTGGGGATGGCAGCTGACCTGTTTCACAGAGCCATGGCCGTTTCTCCGCAGCCCTCCTTAACCCCACCTTGGGCCCACTCTGCCCTCACTGCCTCCCCTGCAGCACCCTTCTCCTGGGGACACACTGGCATCCCTGGGGTTGTAGAAAGAGCTTGAATTCCAGTTGTGCCATTGATTGGCTGTGGAGACCCAGGGGAGCCATTTCACCCCATGGGCCTCTTCTTCCCCTTCTGCAGGGTAAGTAGAATAGAATAATAATCTTTGCTTTGCAGGAATGGCATGAGATGAAATGAGATGATGGCAGCTTTGAAAACTGTAAAGCCCTGTTCACACGTTTAGAGTAAGGACCGTTGCAGGAGAAGAATGCCGTAATTAAATTAACATTTTTTCCTCCGCATTGTCACCAGCCTGGTGAATTTCTGAGGAGCAGCACAAAGGCCCCCGTCCCCTGCAGAATCTTCCACAGCCAGAGTGAAGTCTTCCCTTGGTCCTTGCTCCCTCAAAGCCCATAACTTTCCCCTATTGGAGTTTGTGGAATGCTGTAATCTACATAGCTAGTGGCCTATAGGTCTGTGTGCCCATTGCACTATGAATCCTGGCCTGTATTTCTCCTTTCTGCCTGTCCAGCATAAAACAGGGCCTGCCTCTGTGGATCCTAGCAGAGTGAAAGCGTGATTCAGGCACTAAATACACAGTAGAGCAAGCTGTGCCCCCTCCCCCAAGAATTTTGTTTCCAGCCATCTCCCCCCCCCCCCCCCCCCCCCCCCCCCGAGTCTCTTCCTGGACTCCACTGGCCCTCGCACAGCCCCTCCCTGGGCCTCTCCTCCCCTTCCCATCTCAAGCCTGGAACCAGATGCGCAGCTCCCCTTCTCTGCCTGAAGGATTAAATGCAGTGATGAGAAATGTGTTTTCTTATTGTTTTAGGAAGCCCAGTAGGGCTGGGGCGAGGGAGGGAGAAGCGGAATCAGAGGCAACAATTTATCTTGTGGTAAAGGGACTACAAGGATTCCAGGAAGCTGTGCTCTCACTGCGCACCCCTCCCCCAGCGCTGACCCCTCCTTTACCGGAAAGGTAATTGGCCACGACAGCTGGCAGCCCACGTGTGCCTGCCCTTGTGCCTGAGGGGACAGACTTCAGATTCTGCTCTGGGACCTCTCATTGGAGGAGCAGGCAGGGGACCTCACTTCCCCCTGCCTGCTGTCCAGGCCTTTGCCTCGGTTTCTTAGGCCCTGAGGTGCCACAGAAAGATGTGGTAGGAAGGAGACAGGAGACAATTGCCATTGCTAGGTATGGCACCTCAAGCCTGTTTCCCCTCTGAAATAGGGATAAGGACCGCAATGTGTGCCTCACATGGGCTGGATGGGTCACATGACCCGGCCTGTGCCTCCTAAGCTCCAAACCCCAGTTTCGTCCTTGTGCTCAGAAAGGTTCTGCCTTTGGGCCTGATTCATAATGACAGCTACGTAAAAGAAGCCAGGGTGCTACCCTGTGGTTTCTACATGGAGATACACCTGCCAGGTGGACAGAACACCCACCTTGGCATGGCTGACGCACCAGAGACCCAGGTCCAAATGTGGGCTCTGCCACTTACCTGCTGTTTCAGTCTCTCCACCTTGGAGCCTCAGTTTCTTCTTCTATAAAATGGGAAGAACAATAATACCTACCTGATAATGTTGTGTGAGGAATAAAGGACTATTGTATGTTAAATGCTTAGCTCTGTTTGGCATTTAGAAAATACATCACAGCATGTTATCGGTTACTTTTATTATTAGTTGGCCTTGAGTGAGCAAGGCTTTCACCCATCACTTGAATAGATTTTCCAAGACGGAATGGTCCCATCTACTTAGCCAAAATGTTCCCAGGGCAAGAGCTGGGATGGGCCCTCTCAAGATTTGCTTCTGGGAAAGCCATTTTTCCTGTTTCCGTTGCTGACCAAGCTTCTGTACGTGTTGGGCAGAATATAGCGATGGGTTTCTACTTAGTTACAGTTGCAATTTCGTCTTGCCTGACTGAGATTCCTCCTAATGGAAGATGATGGGCAACTCAGCTATTCCCAAACTCCACACTGGTGTTCGGAGCTAGTCTCCAGGTGGGGCCCGCTGGTGACAACATTAATCATGATGATAATATGAATGGTAACACTTGGTGGGCACTTACTACACACCAGGTGACTCTTCGAGAAGCTTTACAACCTCTGAGGCAGGTTCTGTTATTATCCCCATTTTACAGATGAGGAAACTGAGGCCCAAAGAGGTTAAGTCACTTTGCCCAAGGTCCTACATTTGGTTAATTATGCCCACAGGTGTGGAATTGATCATGCAACAGTGATATCCTGGTTCATAAGTCATTTTGCACAGGTAGGATAAGATTTGGAAGTGCTGTGTCAAATTTGGCCAAACTGCTATATATTTTATCAATTCACCAGCAAAATGGGGCACTTCCTGTTTCTCCAAAGGAGTATTCTCAAACTTTAACATTAAAAAAAGCTTTTTCCAGCTTTACTGAAGTATAATTGACATTTTTTTTTTTTTTTTTTTTAATGATTGATAGAAAGCCATAGGTATCCTGCTCCTGGTTTTGTGTGTTTCCTTGTTAATAAGGCTGAGGATCTTAGGTCTTAGGTCTGAGGACTATTTTTGTTTCCTTTTCTGTGAATTGTCTGTTCTTTACCCATTTTTTTCAAACTGGGTCTTTGTTATTTTCGCATTCATTTCCAGCCCTTCTTTATGAGGCCTTTTTCTGAACCTGTATTGAAATGTATTCCCTTGACTTTACATTTGTCTTTTAATTTTATTTATAGTTTTTTTTTTCATGTGAAATAGACAATCATATGTAGTTGAATTGACCCGTCTTTTCTTTTATGGTTTCTGGGTTTTGCGTCCTACTTAGAAAGGTGTTTTTCCCACTTTCAGATTCATGTTTTGGAAGTACATTTATGGTTTCATTGTTTATGTTTAAATCTGAGATCCATCTGGAATTTATTTTGGTGCATGGAGTGAGGTAAAGATCTAACTTAAAATATTTCCCAGATGGCTAGTTCCTCAAATGGAAGTCCTTCATATTTGAAATGAAACCCAAACAAATCAGAGGCTGTGGTTTGTTTGACTTTGTTTGAATTGAGCCCAAACAAATCAGAGGCTGTGATTCGTTTGGGTTTTCACAGATGATGGGACCCACTGTACTCTTGGGTGCATCCTGAGCACTGTTAGAGGCTACAGTAATGGAACATGTCCACAAAATGATCTCCTAGGGCCCAGCCAGGGGACAGGCACTTGCACTTGCTACACTCTGTGAAGAAACATCCCTAGAACCTAACAAGAGTTAACACTTAGCACTTGCCACGGGCCAGGCAGTGTTCTAGGTATTTACTCAGTCAATGCTCTCACAGCACCACTAGGAACTATTGTTATTCCTGTGTTACAGACAGAGCGTTGGAGGGGAGAGGTGACTTTCTCAGGCTGTCAGTGCAGAGGGGTGCCCCAGACATAGGTCCTGCTACCTCTCCTAGTGTGTGAGCAGTGATAGCACCCCAGGGTCTGAGCCTGGAGCTTCTCAACAGGGCATGGTGGGGTGAGCAGTGGAGGCCCTGTGCTCCTGTAAGGAGTGCATCCGAATCTCCTGGGAGCAGGGAGGAGTTAGCATGGGCAAAAGCAACTTTGGTGTCAGGATCTTTGGAAATGAACCTTCTCTCAGAATTTTGTTTTGGAAAACAAACCAAAAGTCTTCTGTTTTTTCATTGGGCAGGTCACAGAAAGGGCGTGAGCTCTCAATGTTGCTTAAACAGGGGCGTATATTTAGAAATATATATTAAGAAACATTGGTCCAAACCAGTTTGCAGATGAGAAAACTAAGATTCGATGAGGTACCCAAGGTGGTGGTCGGGAAGCACGCTAGCTTTGGAGTCAGGGACGTGAGAGGTTCAACATCATGTCCTACTAACTGTGCAACTTTGGGCCAGCCCCAGGGGCCCCTCTCATACATATCCTCTCCCATAAAATGGGAAAAGGACCACCCAACTCCCAGGGTAGGGGAGCCAGGAGTAAATGCGATTTTGCAAATAAAGAGGCCCGGCTTACATGTTGCATGGTGGGCTCTGTCACTGGGATTGTTTATTGGGGGCAGGGCCGGTCCTTCAGCCGGGTCATGACCCGTTGTTGGGTGCTCTGATATCTGTGCAGATAGAGCAGGTGTGGCCGAGTGAACCCTGAGGGACCTACCACCTGGTTCTCTCCTCGGTCTCCTACCCTTGCTCTGACCCCTTCCTGCGGTAGCACTGCTGACCCTGGAGTGAAGATGGGGGCGGGGTGTGTGTGTGTGTGTGCGCGCGCGCGTGTGTGTTCCCCCTCCTCTGCAGGGGTGGAGCTGGGAGCGCTTGTGCCGGCCAGGAGGTGGTCCCTGGGGGCTGGGAACCCGCCTGGGAGCTGCCCGGGAACTGCAGCTCCTGTTTGGAAATACAAATTGCAGCAGATTTGTCATCTCTGGAGAGAAATTGCGTTTGGTAATTTCCGTGTCTTTGCGCTTTGGTGCTCCCGTCTGTTTAAAGGGAGGGGCGAGTGTGTGCAGAGGGAATCAAGCTGGGCCTTCGTGACGGGAAATGGAGGCTGAAAAATCCAGCCTTGGTCCTGGCTGGGTGGTGGCCTGGGCGTACCTTGGCTGTGTTTACAGAAATATCAACAGACTCAGACCCGGGGCCAGCTGGCAGAAGTTCAGGACTGTCACTGCCTCTTGCTGGTGGCTCTGCCTACGGGTGGGGGCTTGGGCCAGATGATATAGTAAAATAATCCATCAGGCTGGAAAAGCCTCAAGCCTAGTGATTGGTTGATAAGAGTAGTGAACAGTATGGTAATAGCACTTACCCTGTGCCTAGTGTTACTCTAAGGATAGGTCTATTAACTCATTAATCCTCATCGCAACTCTATGTGGAGGGTACTATTATTTCCCTCATTTTACAGACGAGAAACCTGAGACACAGAGAGGTTAAGTGATTAGCCCGGTGTCACACAGCAAGTTGGTGGCAGGAACTCAAGTCTCTTGACTCATAGTCCTGAATTTATTGCCAAGTGTTGTCATCTGTGAGGTCAGTCCAGGTGCTGACCGTCCAAGACCGCATGTTGGAGGAAAGTGGTAGGAAAGAAGCCAGGTGTTTTACATCAAGGGGCATTGTTGGGGTCCGCCTGGTTAACTGGGTGCTTCCTGAAGCAGGTGAGACCTGGGCAGCATTTAGAATGATCTGAGAGGTTTACGCCTGTGTGGTGGGCACCCCAGGCATCTGACCCTGCATAGGCCAAGGCTGGGAGGCTGGGGCAGGCTGATTAGGCAGAGGGGACTTTGGGCAGCTTAGCAATCTGGGAGACTTGGCCGAGGAAGAAGGGGAAGAGATGTCAGCAAGCAGAGCACTAGCACCTGGGTTCATTCATTCGTTCATTTGTTCCTTGAATCCTTTATCCATTCACCAAACATTTCTGAAGCCTCTTCTTTGTGGCAGTCCCTGGGTGCTGGGGATGCAGAAAAGAATAAGACGCGGTCCTGGCCCTGGACAGATTTGTAATAAACTCAGTTATAGTATTGTGTGATAAGAGTTTTGGTAGTGGAGGTATCAGGGCACCTGGGGACTCAGAGGGAGGCACCCAGCCCAGGCTGGGGGTGGAGGGGTGGTGAGGGAAGGCTCCCTAGAAGAGGTGACTTCAGGGCCGAGGTATGAGGAAAAGGGGCAGTCCACTAAAGGTCTCACATTGGCGTGGTGGGATATCCCCTGGGAAGCTTTTAAAAAATTCTGATGCCCGGGCCCCACCCAGACCCATCGATTCAGACTCTCCCCTCATGATTCAAGTGTGCAGCCACCAGCAAGAGCTACTGAATGACAGGAAGAAAGGAGGAAGCGATGTTGGGGGTGGAACAGTGTGAGACAAAGGCTGGCATGAAGGTGGGAGAGAGGGCAGCCTGTTCTGGGGGCTGCGAAGTGGACAGAAGGACGATTGTGGGGAGGGCTCTGGCCGTCCCGGGTACAGATCTCCATGCCCTGCACCTATCCTGGGGGCACTGGCGGCCTTATGAGGGGCAGGCATCCTGTTGCCATCACTGTCCCTCCATGCTGCTAGCCGTGTGCACAGCCTACCTCTCAGGGTGGTTCTGGGTAGGGAATAAAGAGCCCTTGGCTCTCAGAGGCAGCTCAGGGCTGCCAGAAAGGCATGGAAGCCTCATGGGGTGCATGGCCGTTGCCTGTCAGAGACCTTGGGACTTGGAAGAACCCTCCAGAGGGGCCCCTCCAGGGCAGCCCAGAGCCCAGGGCTATGGGGAGGTGGAGGCATGGCCCCTGGAGGGGTGGGGGAGGGCTGCACTGACTGGTTTAAGCCCTGATTGGCCCTGTGGGTGCTGGGCACTCTTCGCAGACCTGTTTTTGAGCAGGGTCTGTCTCGAGGACCCTCTCACAGACACCAGCCCTGACATTGCCGCATCCCGGGGTCAGTCGGATTCGAGTTCCCTTCCCAGGGCTGTCACACATCTGCTCTCTGATTGTGGGGGAGGGACCTCTCTCCTCCGACCTCAGCCGCTTTATTGGTAAAATGAGGGTCGAAGTCCTAACCCAGCGGGGTTTGTGGATTGAGACAGCGTGTGTAAAATGCTCAGCACGCAGTCAGTACGAACCCAGCAAGTGCTTCTGTTCACTTCTTTTCCCTGCTCCACTCTGGCTTCCCCAAAACATTGGTCCCTGGCATTAAATAGCCCTGGGTTTTCACAGCTGTGTCTTCTGGAAAGTGTTCTCAGGTGGCTCTGGATCCTGCTGGGGTGCACTTCCTTCTCAGGGCGGGACTGTGGGCTTCCTCCTTGGCCCTGATCCTGCCCAGCCCCGGGATGGCTGTCCCTTCCCTCCACATGGAACACCTTGTCACAGGTCCCAGCAATGCTTTCTACGTTGTCCTGACCCTAAGAACTGGACCCAGAGGATGCCTGAGGTATAGATTTCCAGGTGAGGGCAGCTAATGCCTGGAGGGAGGGTGATGGGGAGTTATGGAAGGCACTGATGAGGAGCAGTGCCTAATCTCAGCGATTTAGGAAGGGTTCGGGATAGATGCTTGTTGCTAGGTGACCAGCAGGGGCTGGTTGGGAGAGGTGAGCAGGGCTGCTGTGGAAAACCCAGGTCCAGTTTGATTGTTAGCTCCTGGCTGAATTCCTGCCCCTTGTCACGTCCTGCGCTCCCGCTTCCTAGTCTACCCTCTGTCCTGTCTCCCGCATCCAGTGCCGTCAGAAGCAAATGGGTGCAGGGATAGGACAAAGTCCCAGGTTGTTGGCTTGAGATTTTTTCTTTCTTTTCATTAATATTTGCAGTTTGCATTGTGTGTGTGTGTGTGTGTGTGTGTGTGTGTATGAGTGTGTGAGTGAGTGGGTGTGTTTGTGTGTGGGGGGTGTGTGTGCCCATGTGCACACACTGTGTATGCATGTGTGTGTGTGCACGCATGTGTGCGTGTGAATATAAAATGGGGGCCGTGGCAACTGCTTCCCCATACTGTATGCTCATCATGTGCCAGGCATGGCTGCATCCTTTTACCGAACTCCTTTCCATCATCTCTCTGAATCCTCACAGCTACCCGTGAAGTAGGCAATTATGCCACTATTTTACAGATTAAACAACAGCAACGACAACAACCACCAGAGGCTCAGAGAGCCTAAGTGGGTTTGTCTGAGGTACCTGACAGGAAGTGGGAGAGCCAGGCTTTGAACTCAGATCTGCCCTGTGCACTTTAGCACTGAGTAACGTTCTGTAGAGACAGTGAAGCCATTCCCAGCCTCAGGAGAAAGGTCCTCTGACCCAGGACTCAGCAGGCCTGAGGTCTGCTCTCAAGTTTGCCACGGATGGCTCACTCTTTGCCTCTTGTCTTCTCTGGGCCTTTCCTGTGAGTGGCCCTGTCAAGTTGATGCCCCATGGCTCGTCTCCTAGGAGGGCTCCGGGTCTCCAGCCACAGCCTGACTCCTGTAGATAGGGGGGCTTAGAAGGACCATCTTAGCCAAGGGCAGGCCAGCTCTGAGGGATCCCCAGGACAGAGGCTTGAGTGGAGCCAGGCAGAAGCCCACTCTTCTTGTCCTCCTGGACGTTCCTGTGCTCAAGCAGACAGATGTGCAGTGAGTTGATGGAAGGGGTCTCAGAGCTGGAGCTTGGGGCAAGCCCGGCACTGTGTGAGGGCCCTGAGATGCGGACAGGCGGCTGACTTGAGTCCCTCCCACACGACACCGCGGGAGCTGGTGGTGATCATCGCCAATCCATAGGCACAGCTTTTTGCTTCTTCCCTGCTGAGGGGTCAGGGACTCTGACCCTAAAAAACTGGGCACTGAAATACTATGGGTATGACTGGGTGGAGGAAACTTAACACTGGAGGGGGGCATCAGGAAACCCCTCAGCTGGCTTCACAATTCCTTCCAAAATGTCAGGGTTCCTGGCTCTAACAGTTGGTTGGCAGCATCTGGTTACCAAGGATGCTGACTCAGCACAGACCTACCACGTGTGAGGAGTTTTATACACGTGGTGCCTTATGTAAGTGTAACGGCAACCCTGTGGTGGGCATCCTCCCTGCTCGACGGCTGAAGCTCAGAGAGGGCAGTTTACCCAAGATGCTTGGATAAGCTGGCTGAGATGACTTGGAACCCAGTCAAGGCCATCCCTAGAAAGACTGGCTTTCGAATGCCGGTGGAGCACTGGGTAGGTACCTGGCCTTGTGTTCAAACCTCCCGAAGCAATACGCCACTCGAATTCCTTCAAGTGCCAAATGAGGCAAGAATTATTCTTCCTCCTAACGGATGAAGAGGCCGTGGCTCAAAAAGGGAGCTGGAGAGCTGGCTGGCGTTCAAACCCAAGAAGACAATGCTGTGTCAAGGCCCTGGCCTGGCCCCTGGGGTGGGCACATGCTAGCCTCTGCTCCTGCCGTTATTTGTTTTTGTTTTTTTAAATTTTTTTAACGTTTATTTATTTTTGAGAGAGAGAGTACGCATGAGAGAGTGCATGAGAGAGTGCAAGTGGGGGAGGGGCAGAGAGCGAGGGAGACACAGAATCCGAAGCAGGGTCCAGGCTCTGATCTGTCAGCACAGAGCCTGACGCGGGGCTTGAACTCACAAACTGCGAGATCATGACCCGAGCCGAAGTCGGACGCTCAACCGACTGAGCCACCCAGGCGCCCCTCCTGCTGGGTTTTAAATACTAATTAGTGGTGTTCCTGTTGGTGTAGGCATGCAGTCCTTCCTATAGACACATTCCGATTAGGCGAAAGAGCAGTGAGGGTGTTGTTTTTACGGAAACGGGGCTTTGGACTGTATTCCTACAGAGACATCTAAAGGAATGCTCTGTTCTTGGCTTTGCTGCCTTTGGCCTGAAGATTTCCCCTGGGGCTCCCCCCGCCCCCACCCCGTGTTCCCTTCCAATAGTGTTCTGCTCACTTCTCTACTCCAGGCAGCCCTGAGGGCACAAAGCCGTGCCCACTCACTCATCTTCCCCCACGCACCCAGACCAACCAGGACCAGAGAATCTGCGCCTGGGCTTTAGTTGCAGCAGAGGGCATCCTGGTTGGATCCTAGGAACACTTCTGGACAATTAGGGGTTGTGGGAGGGTGCATATAGGACGGGAGTTTTTAAGGCCCAGAGCCAGCAGTAGGAACAGTGAAAGAGGAATGGGGTGCGGGGGAGAGTGCTGGCACATGTCCCCTGACCCTGCTTTTGGGGAGAGTTCTGATTCAGGGATTATCTGCCTACCTCCTTCCGGAGTCCCACATCCATGTGCTGGACCTGGAAGCCCTTCACCCACAGTCTCTACTCTGAGCCCGCTCCTAATATCCTTGTAAATGGATTTCTCCCAGCTTCAGGGTTTGAGGGTGAGGCTCAGGGTCCCAGACACAATCCAGCATAGAGACTGTCCACCCCCAGTTTACAGAGATTGCAGGTTTTCTGAGCAAAGCAACCTCCTTCCCCGGCTGCCTGTGGGGGGCAGCCTTACCCCACGCACCCTCTGTAGAGTCCTGTGGAGCCCAGTTACTCTAAGGGTTAGGTTGGGGCTCCTGGAGGAAGAGGCAGAAGAGCCGGACAGCCTCTTCCCTTCCCCTGGGCCTGTGAGTGGGGACAGGAGGGAAGGTCGTGCCCTGAGGGTAACCAGGGGCACACCTGGGCATGTGGGTGGGAGCATCTGAGAATGCTGAGGAGCACCTCAGTCTGGTCCAGGGGAGCAGTTCTCACCCATGGTCCAAAGCTCTCCAGTGCCCAGCTTTGGCCATGCTAGGTGCCCCCTCTGCAGGGCTCTTTTTGGTGCCCTGGATCGGACAGGCTGTTTGGATGTAGCAATGGGAAGAGGGGGTGGGGAACCAAGGAGCCGGCAACCTGGGTAGGGAGAGATGGACCCTGTGGCAGGAGGTATAAGGCAGGGTGTGGCCTATGTCCAGCCTCTAGTGACCTCACTGCCCATCCCCCAGGGCATCCAGTCCCTGGAACTGAGAAATGCAGGGCTTGGTAGGGGCTTTGGGCTCAGGAAGACAAGTTTGGGGTGGAGTGGAAGTAAAAGGGAAAGGGGAATGAGAATACATAGCTCATATCCCTGCCAGCCAGGAGACCTTGGGCTTTCTGGCCCTCAATCACCTGGTGTGCAGCTTGTGGTGGTGGGGTGTGGGGTAGGGGTGAAGGAGAGGTGGGCAGGGCTGTTGAATTAAGTGAGGAAAGTGCTTGGCACATAGTAGGTGCTCACTTAGGGGCAGGTGCCTCTGACCATCTTGTCCAGAGAGGCTGACTCCCTGATCTTTCTCCCTGCTCCAGAGAGGCAGCGTGGTTCAGTGATTAGAGCAGAGTCGAGAGCCAAACTGCCCTGCCTCACCAGCTTGCTGCAGCCACACATGAACTGGGTGTTCTTGGGCAACTTATTTAACCTCCCTGTGCCTCAATATTCTCATCTGTAAAACGGGGCGGCAATAATTCCACTTCAGAGGGTTGTGCTGAGAACAAAATAAGCTTTAATGGACATAAAGCAACCTCGGACAGCACCTGCTCCATGTGAGCACTCTGTAAGGGTGTATACCATTGTCACTATTAGCTGTCACAGTCCCATATATCTGCATGGCCCTGGGCTCCCTGTAAAGCTTTCCCCTAAGTGAACTGTTTGAATTCCCCACGGCAGCCTCTGAGATCCGTTAGGAGACCCACCCATTTTGCAGGTGAGCACATGGAGGCTCAGAAGGTAAAGTGATTTGCTCAAGACAGACCATCCCCTTCTTTTAAAAGTGACTCTTAAGTTCTTTTCAGTGTGTGCATGGCTCTGAGTACCCCCCAGCTGCCCTCCAACCTGAAACCTCTGGGGAGCTGGGCCCTGAGCCCTGGGCTGGCAAGGATGTCTCTTCTCCCTCCAGGTGCCCATCCATGGTGGCCTGTTTGCTTAGTAGCCAATTAACGGCAAGTAAAGTTATTTGTTAGATTTAATTTTTTGTTAGTATCTTTTCCCACTCATCAGGACAAAACAAACAAAAAACATACAAGGGAGGCACGTTCAAGACTCCTGGTCCAGGAAGGGGACTGGATGGAGGCCTGGGTGGCTGGAGCAAGGGGAGGGCAGGGTGAGGTGTGCCTGTGGGGCCGAGTTGGAGTTTCAGCTGCCTCAGAGGCCGTGGACTTCCCTTTAATTATGATTTGCAGGTGGCTGGGCGCCTGGGGTAAGGCTTTCATCTGACAGGTGAGGCTTATCTCCTGGAGCCGGAGAATTGACTCTGTAATTGACCAGGATGTTTTTACCTTTGATGGTCCCCTTGTAGTCTGAGTCCCTGAACAAGGGATGGTGTGTGTGTGGCGGGGGATGGTGGTGGTGCAGGGGTGGCATTGTCGATTTCAGCTGAGCCTCTGGTTCTCTGCGTGAAGGACTCACACGGAGCCTTAAACCCAAACAAGGGGATCACTGTGTAGTGAGGTGGGGTGTAAATGCCCAGGAGGCTGGTGTGGATAAGAGCCTGCACTCCAGAGTCAGACAGGTCCAATCTGAGTGTAGCTCTGCCGCTAAGTAGCAGTATCACGCTAGTCACCTTAATTAACCCTCCAATCTTCCATTGCCCCATCTGAAAATGGGGCTAATGGTATCCATGCGACATAGTCATTGTGAGGAATAAATAGGATAATGGGTGTAAAGTGCTTAGTGCAGCACCCAGCACCCTTGTAAGTGCCCAATTAGATGCTGGCTTTACTCATAGTCTATGCATGCAGTGTGCTCTGAGTACCCGTGCCGTGCCCTGCTTCAGGTAGATTCTGCCCTGGGCCCTGTCGTAGCGCTAGACCTAAAAAGCCTTGAGATTCACCCTTCTGAGGGCTCCCATTCCAGGCAGTGGGAAAACCGCATCGCCACCCAATCTTTATTGAGCACCTGCTATGTGCTGGCACTGTGGGTGCCACACTGCGCCCCTGCCGTGCTGTCAGGGAGCTCAGTTATATCACAGGGTCATGGAGATGGTAAAAGAGGGAGGCGGCATAGTGGGCACTGAGTGGGGAATGGTGAGCCCTGGGCGTGATTTCAAGGTGGCTTCACAGAGTGGAAAGCCACTGTGCATTGACGCGTAAGGAAGATTTGGAGGCAGGGCAGGGTTTTCCTGAAAACGAAATAACATTTACAGAGGCCTGGGGATCAAGTCTGTAGGCAGCTCTCCCACTTCCCCAAGAGCACTCAGAAAGGCTCCAGCTTCAATGAAAGGACACATCCCAGGCTGGGGGAGGCAGAGCTGCTGGGGCTGTTCAGGGAAGTCCTGTTTTCCTCTGATGAGGCCAGGTTTGACAAGACTGGGGACAGGATCTGGGAGCTTGCAGGGGGGGGGGAGGGGGGGGAGGGGGTGGCTCTTCTGTCTGGCAAAAAGAGGAGGGTGAGGGTTGAGGAGGAAAGTGAAACCAGTCTCTGCTCTCTTTCCTCCCATGCCGGGGCAGAGGTAAGGGCTGAGGGGGCGCACCCAGCCCCTTGCCTCTGGTTGGGGCTGTAGCCCTGGGGATGAGGGTGGGCAAGATTCGGGAAGAGACACTCACCACACGCAGCAGAGGGGGGCACCTGCCCACCTGAGCGCAGGAGCCTGTTTTCAGGGGAGCGAAGGACCCGCTTGTCAAGCTTGGAGGGCCTTTTAATTAGTTTTACAAGAGGCCTCCGTCTCTGTGTGTCTCTCTTCACCAAGATTCCCTGGGGAAGGAACGGGGTGGAGGGAAGATGGGTGTAGCTGTTCAGAGAATTTCTCCAAACCCTCATGCCTGCGGCATTTGCCTGATTTTTCCTCTTGCCTCTTGTCTCCCCTAGAACAGAGCACCCCCCCCCCCCCCTCCCAGGACCAGACCTGTGGGAAGGGAGAGGAGGTAGGGATGGGACATCTGCCTACCAAAACTAGATGCTGGATGTTTGTGTAGAGGGGATGCTGGGTGGTAGGAAGCAAGGGGACAGGTTGCTGTATACTTGGGAGCTTTGCCACTCACCAGCTGGGTGGGCCTGGGCACGGCCTATAAGCTTCTGAGCCTCAGTATTGGAATTTACAAATGGGGCAATAATGCTCACCATCTGGAGTCATTTTGAGGATGAAATGAGATGTAGATGAGGCATGGAACACAGACCTGGCAGAGTCCAGTCTTCAGCTTTGCCACAAGCCAGCCAAATGATGTCCAGGGGAAGTGTCAGATGAGGGGTCAGCCTGCAGAGGTCTGTTAGCAGGTGGATGGGTTACCAGATAAGGCCCTCGGCCCTTGGGCTACATTCCTCAGCTTTCAAATCTGCAAAATAGGGTTAATGATAGTATTTACTTCATAGGTTGTATGAAGATTAAGTGAATTATATGTGATAGTATTTGGTTATAGTGCTTAATAAATATTTGCCATTTTTACTGATTTTATTCTTACTGTTAGTTAGCCGCTGAGGCAAGCTCTCAAGCCTGAGGATTGGGTCACAGGGGTCAGAATGGGGGCCTAGAATGGAACCCGTCCTTAAGAAGGAGGTAGGGTCCATAGAAACCGTTAATTAGAACCCCAGTCCAGGTCAGAGTTGGAACCTCTAGGTTGTGCAAAGGCATGGATGGGTTGTCTAGTCGGGGTGTGTGTGTGTGTGTCCAGGGCTGGTGTGTGGCTTACTGTAACCACCCCTCCTCCCAACCCTTTCAGTATATTTCCTGCTTGCCTTGGGTTCTAGCTTGGGGGTGGGGGAAGGGGCCAGGAGCACTCTGGCTGGCATCCTGAGTGCCTCCACACTGGGTCCCATGTGGCTAGGCTCAGACAGGAGCAGGCCCAGCCCTGAGGGAGGGATGATGTCAGATGTGGCCCTTTCTTCCCACCTAGAGCTTCAGTGACTTTTTCCCACTCGAGGCTGCTCCCTTTCTCACAGGAGGGGCCATGCCGAGAGAGGGGACAGAGCCTCTGGGGTGGCCCAGGCTCTGATCTCGCTGGCATGTGTGGTTGTGACCCTTCTTACCCTAAGTTGCACTGCATTTGCTGACTCATGGGAGAGTCAGACTTTGGTGGACAGAGAGGGGGCACCCAAACCCTTAACTGTGTCCACAATGGGGGTTACGTATTCAGAGTTGTGTCCGCTGGGCCAGTGGAAGGGGCAATGAAAGCCAGGATGCTGGGAAGAGTGGGATCCCTGAGCGAAAATTCATCACAGTGGCCCGAGGAGGTCTGGTCTGCTTCCTGCCAGCGCCTGAACGTAACACAGGGAAACATTCTTCCACCCTGCAGGACAATGCTCAGTGCTTAGCACAGTACCTGGTACAAAGTAGGTGCTCAAAAATACTGGGTTAAAGTCTTGATAAGATTAAAAAAAACCCATCTCATTTAGGGAAGGGTTTGTTGTAGACAATTTGTGGAGCAATCAAGAGCGTGGAAACCCAAACCTATTAATGAGTGAGGAAGCCCTCAGGGCTCCCAGATATGGGAGGGAGTCTGCAGAGGGTAAGTGCTCTGAGCTAGAGATATCTGGGCCTTGTGAGTGCCATTCACACTCGCAGGCTGGTGAAGTAGGGGTGTTTGCTGAATGAAGGAAAAAAGTAGTTTGTCAACAGGAGAGGCGGGATCTAAGTGGGGGAAGTGGAAGTCATTCGGCAACGTTGGTACAAGCATTACACCTTGATGACTCACACGTTTATTAACGTTTCCTTTCTCTTCCCTGCTAGTCTTACCGAGGCACCGACGTGTTCTGAACGTGTTCGCGTAGCTCTTGACATCTGGGGGTGTGGGCCCTCGTGAGAAGGATCGGCAGGTCTGCCAGCATCCGAGGGAGACTTGATAGGCCAGAGAGAGGCCGGAGAATGGGCTGTGTTATTTCCCACCTTCCTTTCTCATCGTTGGGTGCCCAGCACCCTCACAGTCTTCTCCCTCTCCTCCTCAGCAGTATAAGAGGAAAGACTGTAAATTATTCATTCCCAGATGAGTGGAGCACATGTCCAGGCCAGGGCTTTGGGGCCTTGCATCTCAGAGTTGCTAAGGGCAAAGGCCCACATTTTTGGGCCCACCCTGTCTATCAAGTCAAAGCCCTGAGATCCGGAGCCAGCCCTGCCTGAACCCTGGCCTTCCCACCTGTCTGGTTGCTTCCCTGATTTTTTCCCTGTCCATATCTCCCTGCCCCACCTTGCCCCAGAGGAAACTCAGTGTCAGTGTTACCACCTCCTGGGCATGGAGCTGTGGCTGTGGGCACCAGGGTTACCTTTGCCCAGGACCCCCAGGCTGTCCCTTCCAGTAGGAGCAGGGAGCCGGCACATTCGAGAGGAGGGCTTAAGATCTGCCAAGCACCGAACAAGTAACAGTGTTAGAAGCACCTCAGGAGATATTTGTGGCACGCACTCTGAGTGTCAGCACTGTGCTTGGAAGGTCTCAGTTGAGCCCCACGACAACCCTATGGGATAGGTACTATTCCTATTCTGATTTTGCAGATGAGGAAACTGAAGCTCGGAGAGGGCCAATGCCTCACCCAAGGCCAAGCAGTCCGATGCCAGGGTCTAACCAATGTGCTGCTCCGTTAAAACATATGCTAGTTTGTTTATTCTCACAACAACCCAATGTAGAGATGGGGAGACTAAAATCTTGAGGAGATCGGTGACCCATTCCAGGTCATGGAGCTTGTGAGTGGCAGAGCCGAGATTTGAGTGCAAGGCATTCTAATTTAGAATCCGTGCTCCTTCTAGAAGCCGCTCTCCTTGAGACCAGTGAACAGGCTGACATTCTAGATGCCCTTACGAAGGGAGGAATGGAAGGGACACTTGCAGACCCAGGGAGCCTCGACCTGTACGCTTGATGGGGGCGGGGGCAACAGGGAGCCCTGGCTGATGGATCCAGGCTCTCTGAAACTTCCTGAGAATGAGTTTCAGTATATGTGTCTGTGATCCGGATTCAGTCTAATACCACCACCATTTAAAGATTCAGAACTGACAAAGGAGAAAAATACCGATGCTTCCTATCTGAGCCACTGCTTATCATTGAGAGTTCATCTCCAAGAAGCTGAATAATCATAACACACAGCACTCACATGTGGCTGGATGGCTTTGTCGTGAGTTTCATTTGATTACAACATGGAAGTCTGTTCATGACTTAGGGCACAGATATATGGCTGCTTGCTTACAACTGGGAAATAGAAGTAGAGGGCCCAGTAGGACCCAGGAGCATCAGATAATGAGGTTGTTGCTTTAGGAGCATGTTAATCAACAGAGACCATTGTGTGGCCCTTCCGAATGTCCCCTTCCTGGATCATCACAGCATCCTGGGGCTTTCTTCCTATGGAGGCACTGGCCAGAGCACTGGGCCATTCACAGAGGGAGGGGAGGATGAAGACAGTGTTTGCTTTGTGTGAAAACTATAAATGTGGGCTGTGAAGGGTGTGCTTTATTATTATTTTTAAATGTTTATTTGTTTAGAGAGAGACAGTATGCACGCGAGCAGGGGAGGGACACAGAGAGAGAGAGGGAGAGAGAGAATCCTAAGCAGACTCCATGCTGTTAGTGCAGAGCCTCACTTGGGGGTCGATCTCATGAATTTTGAGATCATGACCTGAGTTGAAACCAAGAGACAGACACTTCACCTGATGAGTCACTCAGGCATCCCGGGTGTGCTTTATTTTTAAGGCAAATTAAAAAAATCCAATCTTGTCTTGTGCCTGAACCCAAATAATACTAATAATAAGATTATTAATAAATAAGTATGGTTTTGGGTTGTTGTTGTTGAGCACTTACTACCTGCTGGGAACCATGCCAGGTGTTTACAGAGCAACCTTATCAAGTAGGGAAAATTATTAAGCTCATTTTACAGTCGAGGAAAGTGACACTGGAAGGGGTGAAGTGAGCTGAACCAGTAGTGCAGTTGGTAAGGGAGGGAGCTAGGCATCTATACCTGTCTTGCTTGGCTGTTTTGCTGGACAGCATCTCGCAGCCACCCAGACTCCCCCTCCAAGAGCCCAGTGGGCGGTGGGACCGAAGGGTCCTCTGGCAGGAGGTGGGACCTATCTGTAGTGGCCTCAACTCTGCCACTCAGCCTAGCTGGGAACCTCCAGGAGCGAGCAAATGATACCTTCTCTAGAAGGAGGGGGTCTGCTTGTCCCATACTATGTGTCACTCAGTGTCTCTAAGGCACACTCTCCTCATCTCCAAAGTAATATTTTCCTGATCTATCTTAGGGGGTTATTGTGGCATAACTCCTTATCAGCTTGTCACCTTGTTCCCCTAATCATGGGTTCGAGGTAGTGGTAAGCAGGGCAGGGAGAAACCTCAAGGAGAGATGGGCTGGGACAAGGTGGGGAGTAGGTGGCCCTAGACCTATGGGCCAGGCCTGGAGTCTTTGCATGTGCCATCCTCTTGCTGGAAATGCTCTCCTCTCCCCTCTTCCCATGATTGGGTCTTTTTAAACTTTCAGCCGTCAGCTTAAATGTCCTCTTCTCACAGAGACACTCTCCCCTCTCTCCCCTGATGGACTGGCCTGAGCCTCTACCTCCGTCAGTCCTGGGGGTCTTCCCTGGCTCCTCTACTTCGTCCCAAACCTTTCTACAAGACCCAGCCCTACCTGTGTATGAATTATTTAGTTAGAGGCTGAGGGCTCATTATGGGGACAAATATTCCAGCAAAAGCCATCTGGCTGGAACAGAGAGAGTGGAGTAGATTTAGTGTCAGGAAGTGATTTCCCATGGTAATTAAATGCTCACACCAGTGTGTGTGTGTGTGTGTGTGTGTGTGTGTGTGTGTGTGTGGTGGGAGATGTATTTTATCACTGTTCCCTCCCAGGGTCTAATCTAGCTGTGTCACACCTGGGTCTAAACAGAGCACCATACTTCCCTGACTTGAGGGGGATTGATGTTTTCAATTAAAAAAAAAGAGGAAGAATGAGGGCCTCTGTGAGGTTCCATGAGAAATGAAGGGAGCAGCGGGGTCAAGGGGAGCTGATTATGTAGATGTATTTAAGCTCTCAGCAGGGGATGGATGGTTTCCATAAACCTGCTGGGGGCCAAGACCCCCACTGTGTTTGCTGGCTCAGGCTGTTTCACAAGTTTATGGAAGAAAGGATGAGCAGGTGCTCAGGATGAGGGGCTGCCGGTCAGGTGGGGGACCCCATAGGGTGCAGAGACTGGTGGGAGGGGCCCTTTCTCTTATGGAGCACACACTCATTGTGTGCTCCCCCATTCCCATAGGGGTCTATCTCTGGGGGGGGGGGTCTGCCTCTAGACACTCCATTGGACAAATTCTAACTTGGTCTCTGCTACAGACCCCGATCTGGTCCTCTTGTCTTTTGGCATTAGGTTTTCAGTGTGTAAAATCAGGTGAAGTGCTAGAAATGGATGGTGGTGATGGTTGCACAGCAATGTGAGTGTATTTAACTGTACATGGTTAAAATGGTAGATTTTGGTACGTATCTTCGCCGCACACACACACACACACACACACGCACTCTAAAAGAAAAATTAGGTGTATCTGAAGTGTCCTTCCAGCCTTATTGCTCTGTGGATTGATGATCCTGGATTCAAAGAAATGCCTGGGGCTTTATCATTATTCGAGGCACAGGCTGTGTGACCTCTGCTAAGTTCGTCTCCCCCTCTGGTTGTATCTCCTTAGAGGAGAAACTTCTCCAGACCAGGCCACCTGCTTCCCCTCTGTTTCCTGTAGGTCTCCTGGCACACCCCTGAAGTTTCTTCTCTCCATAGAGGCTGGACCACACCACTCCCCCTTTGGTACCTCCACTGTCATTTTTCTTGGTCTCTGTGGCTTCTTCTGGGGGCCAAGGGGGAACCTCTGCTTGACTGTTCATTGAGCCATTGAAAATTTCATGGATAATTCAGGAACACAAATCAAACAGGAAGCTGGAAGCTCTGAATTTATGAAGAAAAATGAATCAGACTTGGCAATTTATGAGCAGCTCAGAATAGCAGCATGGTGGGGCCAGGGGAAGACCAGAGGACTGGTCTGAAGGGCTGGAGGGCGTAGCTAGGGGAGGCAGAGGTGGGAGCAGGGCTGGAGTGTAGCAGGCCTGGGCCTAAGCATCCGTGCCACTAGCTTTGTGGGAGGTTGTCTGTGTCCTGGCCAAATGGGACAAGTGGAGTCCAGTGAGGGGGCAGGGATTCCTCAGGATTCAGAGGGACTAGCCAGTCCCCAAATCTGAATTTCATCTCCCTGTGGCCTGGGCCTTGCTTGAGTACTAAGGAGAAGGGAGGTGAGGGTAGGGGGCATATTCTTCAGCCTTGGGTGAGTGCCAGAATGAGAAGCTTGACTGGCTTGAGAGAGTGAGACAGACCCCCAGTTGTCCAAGTGGCTTCTTTTGGGGCTTTTCCAGTCACTTGGTGGGGGGACCCTCAGTCTGAGTCTGCTGAGTCTGCTGTTGTGTACTCCACATAGATCCAACCCCAGGAACCCAGAGGGACATCCCAAAGGCCATCCCCAAGGTCAAGGCCCCAGAAATTTATGGGCCCTGGTAGAGGTGGGGTGGGAATCTGACTGGCTTTGCTCCTATGGCTAACCAGTAGCAGCTGGTTCTTGCCATCTCCCCAGCATGGTTCCTGCTGGATAGTCCCACCTTCTGTCCAGTTTCTTCTGCTTGGGATGAACTCCAAGAAATGCATTTACAAGTACATTGTCTAATAGAAATGACTGTATCTGGGGATCAGGGAGGGAGAGACAGAGACGAGTCCCTAGGAGACAATGCTTGACAGGGTGACACAGAGCAAGTCACATTGCCTGTTAGTGCTCAATTTCCTCATCTGAAAAATGGAAAAAGCATTCCCTTCCATCGGCCCCTTTCATAACTCATAAAGCTGTGGTATGGATGAAATAAAATTCTGAATGAATATGTGCTTGGTATCCTCTAAGGTGTTGTGTCAAGGTGGTGGATTCTCTTAATTTTCCAGGGGAATCTACCACAGGCACCTCTTCTCCCTTCCTTTTCTAGATTTCCAGTGTCTGAAATGAAGAGATTAGACCACGTCAACTCTCAGTCCCCTTCTGACCTGAACAATATCTGACCCCATGACTGTCCTGGTATCTCAGTTCCTGATCACCGTGTTCCTAGTTGAGGGTGGGGCTTCCAGAGTCTAGGAGGCAGGACTTAGTTTAAGCAGCCATTTAACAGGATGATATCTAGGTAGGGAGCATTGCTGGTTTCTCTTCATCCCTTTTAGGGCCCTACTGAAAGTGTGGCTGGACATGTGCATTTGTCTTTTCTTTAATTAAGTTTATTTATTTTGAGAGGGAGAGAGAGAGAGAGAGAGCAGGGGAGGGGCAGAGAGGAAGAGAGATAGAGAATCCCAAGCAGGCTTTGCACTTTCAGCATGGAGCATGACGTGGGGCTTGAACCCAAGAACTGTGAGATCATGACATTGAGCTGAAACCAAGAGTTGGACGCTTAACTGACTGAGCCACTAGGGCATCCCCGGATGTGTGCATTTGAATGACTTAGATGGGTGGGGCTGTCCCTTAGAATGTATCAGAGAGATTTCCCCAGAACTCTGGTTCTTTAATGCAAAACATTCCCATGTTAAGAACTGAAGGAGGTGGCGTGTGGAGGGTTTAGACTTCTCAAGTGTAGGAGTGGAGATGTGCTGTTGACTTGGGAATCATTATTTAGAGTCAACAAATAGTTATTGAGCTCATCCTACATTGCAAATACTGTCCCAGACACTTTCACGTTCTTATTTAATTTGGTTCCATGATGACCAAGGGAGGAAGGTGGTGTTACTCTCTTTTGGCAAATGAGGAAACTGAGGCTGAGAGATGTAAAGGAACTGGTCACAATCATCCAGCTGGATGTGGTGGAGCTGGGACACAAACCGGGCCTGTCTGACCTCAGTGTAAGAGTTTCTTCGGCAAAGTGATTTCTTATACCAGGCCCACTTTTGTGTCCATTAAAGCCCTAGTGTCATCTCACCATTGGTCTTCATTTATTTCTCTTTGACTGTGGTCACATTTTCCTGTTTCTTCATGTGTCTAGTAATTTTGGATTATATCCTGGACATTGTTAATGAACTATTAGAGAGACTCTAGATTCTGTTCTATTCCTCTAAAAGAGTATCAATTTTTTGTTTTTAATTTGACTGGGCTCAAACTTCAAACTGTCTCCCGTATGGTTGGCAGCAGCTGAAATCTCAGTTCAGGTCATTTAATTTTAGCTGGGGTTTTTGTCTCTCTTGTGCATGTATATTGAAGGATCAGCCAGAGATTTAGGTAGAGATTATACAAAGAAATTGGGGCTTAATCTCCGTGGCTCTCTCCTTTCTGGGGTTTCTGCCATCACTTTCCAGCTGCTGTGTTCACTCACATTTTCTCTGTTTCTTCAAGCCACTATGATTTCAGATTTCCTATAAATTTAGCTATCCTGTTTGACACCGACTGTGGTCTGCCCTCAGGAAAAATGCTTTAAAAACATAAAATATACCCATTGTCATTCTTCCAAGTATCAATTCTTCTCCAATTTCTGCCTGTTTGTTGTTTTACCAGTGCCTCTGTATAAAATATTTTATACAGAATTTGTAGTTGTTACCTGTGGGAGGACAAGCCTGATGGGAGCTACTTGGCTGTTTTTGGAAGCCTTATTCTGCTTTTGAGCATGTAGTTTCTCCTATGGCTTTTACCCAGTGGGTCTGTTCTTAAAGCCACACCAGGCTTATCCTATCAGAGTCTCTAGGAATTTAATAGTGGGTACCAAGACAATGATGTGTTGTGACTGGTTCTTGGAAATGTCATGCAACTGTGCCCAGGAAAACCTTCTGGGTGGCTTTGCCCCATGTGTGTTACCTTCAATATCACCTTCCTTGGGAAGGAGTGCTTCTAGACTGCGACCTGAATCCATTCCCAGATCACTGTTCCTGGTATCATGATGGTGGAGGGGCAAGCTTTGTCCCTCTCTCAAGCACACTTTTGACAAAGTCTCCATTGGGAGAGTAAGAGGGGTCAGGAGGGAGAAGGAGGCAGGTTCCCCAACTTGCCAATGTCATCCAAGTGTATGTCTGCTTAAACTTTGCCTTAGGAAGTTTGTCAGATGGCCACCACCTGTTTAAGTTCCCCCAAACACCTTCTGGAGCTGCAGGTGTGTGTCAAGAGCTGGAGGAAATTGGCTCTTCCCCAAAGTTCCTTTTCTCTTTTGTTGGCGATAACAGAAAAGCAGAGCATGATGGAAAAATCCATGTGCTTTAAAAAAGATTCCTGCTTTGTAGAAGGGTTGTTTTTCAGCCCCTTCTCTTCTTAAAAAAAAAAAAAAAAATCTCCTGTGTGTCAGAAAGATGAAGCCAGAAGAGAAATGTCCCTTTGATGGCTGAGAATTATTGTTTTAAAGGCTTTATTTAAGCCGCTCTTAACAAAACTCAAACATCTGGCTTGTGGCGCCTGTGTGCCAACTTTCAGCTTGAATGGAATGCATGAAGATGGCAGGCTCCCAGGCTGGAGGGAAGGAAGGCAAATCCTGCTGTGGTCCGCTTGGCTGCAGTGATTGCCGTGGCCACTGCCTATGCTGCGACTCCTCCGTGGGGCAGGGGCAGAGGAAGCAAATCGCCATCCTGAGCATGTTTTTATGCTAGAGACATTTTGCTAAGGTGAATGTCTCCGTGCTTATCTCTCGGGACTTACCGTGTGAAGAGAGTCAGGACTTGAGTTTAAGAGAAGCTGGGCTGGGGGATGGTGGGGGTGAGGGGGTGAATGTCAGGAGGGTTGTGTTTAACCAACACATACTCTGTGCCATGCGTTTTCATAGCCGTTGTCGGGTTCAGTTTTTGTAACCACTCTATGAGGCAAGTACTTCTGTCCTTTCCTTCCAGGTAAGAGAGCTAGTTACAACCTGTTTGGGTTAAGCCGGTTAGCGAATGGCAGAGTTAGGAGCCCGTCTCAAGGCTGGTGCCTCTTCAGTCTGGGTTTCTTGCATGTTCTCTGGCTGCTTCTCACATGAGCCCCGAAGCCTGGCTTCTCAGAGCAACATGCGGTCTTCCTCCTTCTAAAGTAGAAGAAGGGGCTGTTCTCCCACTCGAGGGGTGGGGAAGGTGGAGAGAGGAGACAGGTCCTCACTGTAAGCGACCTCCCTGATGATTCTGTAGAGTCAGAAATCGATTCTGTAACCCAAATTTGTGTGTGCGGGGGGAAGTTCAGGAGGGTGTGCTCTCGGGGATATGTTCCAGGCTGGACTCTGGCCTTGCCCACCAAGAGCTGTGTAATGTTCAACATGGTACTTCACCTCTTTGAGGCTTAGACTGGGTGGGGATAAGACTACCTACTGGAAGGAACCTCACGAGAAATACACGCAAAAGCCCACGGCTCTGTGCCTGGTATGGCAGAGGTGCTCAGCAAGTGTTGGTCTCTCTTCTCTGTAGCTGTGAGAGGTCCTCCGGGTTCTGGCCCTAGAGCCAGGAGTTGGGGTACAGAGAAGCCCTAGGAAAGTAAGGGAGACTGGACTGGGAAGCAGACACCTTAAGGGGCTTCAGCTTTGTTAACTGATTGGTCAGCAAGGGCCAGTGTGCACCCCAGTGAGGAGGGCTGGGTGACACGGTGGGAGGCTCAGTGTGGGGCTGCTCCCGTGTCTTTCACCTGGTGGGCTTGAGAGCCTGGAGGTTTTCCTGCTGGAAGGATCCCTCAGAAACCATCATGCCCAGCTTTCACATTTTACAGACAGGGAAAGTGAGGCCAGAAGAGGAAAAGGCCTTGGCCAAGGCTCAAGTAGCAGGTAGGAGGCAGAGCTGGTGCTTTGCCTCAGCTCTTCAGGTCCGAAGGCAGGGCTGGGTGGAGGATGGCCAATGTAGAGCAGTGCGGCCTGAGGGCGCCAGGGCCAGAACCCCCGGGGAGACCGCATGGCTCCTAGGGTCCAGCGCCCTTCCCTGAAGCCAGCGGAGAAAGAGGTGGGGCTGGTGGTAAAGAAGCTGGAGTGGCTCCCACTCCTGCTGATGCGCCTCTGATCTGTCTGTGGGCATCTGTTCACCTGCTCTCTGATCACTGCGTGGGCGGAATCTGCCCATTAGTGTTTCACACCCAGGGTCTCAGCACAGCCAAGCAATTAGGACGCCCAAGGTCTGAATCTCTTGCTGCTGCCTCTAAATATACTCAGGAGAGCTTTCTCTTGTCTTCTCCAGCCTCAGTGTTTCCAGCTGTAAGATGGAGGCAAGTGACCCGCCTTGGAGGATAGGAGCCCTGGAGAAATCCCTAAATGCTGGGGCATGCTTTAGGATGCCCTAGACATTCAAACAGATAAATATAGGTAATCACTATCACGAGTAGGTTATTTGGTCTTTCTGCCTTCCCTTCCCCTTCCCTCCCTTCCCTTCTCTTCCCTTCTCTTCCCTTCTCTCCCCTCCCTTCCCATCCCTTCCCCTCCCCTCCCTTCCTTTCCCCTCCTCTCCCCTTCCCTTCCCCTTCCTTCCCCTTCCTTCCCCTCCCTTCCCCTTCCTTCCCCTCCCTTCCCCTCCCCTCGTCTTCCCTTCCTTCCCCTTTCCTTCCCTCCTTTCCCTCTCCTCCCCTCTCTTCCTTCCCCTTTCCTTACCTCCCTTCCCTCTCCTCCCCTCCCCTTCCCTCCCCTCCCCCTCCCTTCCCCTTTTCCTCTCCTCCCTTCCCTTCCTTTCCCTTCCCTTCCCTTCCCTTCCCTTCCCTTCCCTTCCCTTCCCTTCCCTTCCCTTCCCTTCCCTTCCCTTCCCTCCTTTTTCCTTTGATGACATTTGTTGAGCATCTGAGAAGCCTGGTGTAATGACAAAAACCAGGACTGTGAGATGGGACTGCACCATGGAATTTCACAGGAGAGGGTGAATGTGTTTGGAGAATTTCTTGAGACTCCCAGGAACTGTGGGAGGCATAGGAAAGAATGGAAGGAAACTACATAAAAGATAAAGTGGCCACCAGATCAGTGCCAAGCCCCAGGAGAGGCTGGAGGAAGGGCGTTCAGGAGGACATCGGGTTTTCACTGTGCTGAGAACCAGACTGAGCCTGGAGATGCCCCAGCCTGGGACAGGGAATTCTGTATCCTTTTCCATAGAAACAAGATACCTAGGGGTCCTTTTTTCCAGGCTTGCCTCAAGTTTCTCAGGTAGCAGTGGCTGCTCTAGGTCCTCCTGGCTGGGATCTTCTCTGGAGGTTGCAGGGTCTGTGCTGTGAGCCTGGGGGAAGGGACCTGGCAGGAGGCATTTTTGTCGTTTAGATCCCAAGGCAGCCTGTCCCAGTGGGGCTGCCCATGGGTTCCTCTGGGGCCCAGTCCACTCTGCCCTTGATACTCGGTTCCAGTGGGTTGGTTGGGGAATTAATTGTCTCTCCCTGAGGACTGGGATGACTCAAAAACAAGGACTCTGTCATATTCATCACATGGAGCCTTACCTGTGGCTGATCAAAGTCTAGGCCGAGGCAGTGTAGAAGACCCAAAAGAGCAAGGATGCTGAATTTGATTAGATCTGAGTAAGAATTCAAGTTCTGCCAGTTTCAAGCTTTGTGACTGTCATAGGTCAGGTTCCCCCAGAAATAGATTCTGTAACCTAAATGTGTGTGTGGGTGTGTGGGAGGTTCATGGCAGTGTGTGCTCAGGAAGCGTAGCTGTAAGGGAGTGAGAGAGAAGAAGGAGGGGGCCGAGGGGGAAGTTGAATCATGGTACAGTTGCAACAGGAAGCCTCAGCCAATCCCAGGGGGAGGCTTAGGGCCAGAATGGCTTTTGGGGGTTGTCCCAGATGGAGGCAAGGGAGCCAGAACTTTGTACCCCCATTGACCAGTCATTAGATACAGGCTTCCTAGAGAAGGGCATACGCTTTGGCAAGGCAGATGTTAGCTGAAGGCAGTGCCTGAAGCGGGACTCAGCCGGGAGCCTCAATAATCAAGAGCCTTGGCCCCTGGGGAGGTGAGCAGCTGAGCCCTGGGAGGGCAGCTGGGAAGCACACCACATCAGCCATCACAGTGACCTTGAGTAAACCACTTAGCTTAACTGAGCCTCAGTTTCCACAGTTGTGAGAGGGAGATAATTGATTTGTTCATTCAGAACATTTTTTCAGGTGTTGGGAAATATGCAGCAAACGAAACAGACAAAGCTCCCTCCCTTCAGGAAGCTTACGTTCCGGCTGGGAAAAGAGACAGCTAGAGTCAGAGGGTGCTAGGTCCCAGGGAGAAACCTAAGACAGTAAGGAGGTGGGGACCGCCGATTTGGGCAGTTCTCTATTTTATGTAAGAAGGGAGGAGCAGAAACCTGAAGGAAGTGGAAGAATGCACCACAAGACCATCTAGGCCAAGACTTCTCAACCTCAACCCTATTGCGATTTCAGGTGGGATAATTCTTTGTTGTGGAGACTCTCCTGTGCATTGTTGGATGTGTAGAAGCATCTGGCCTCTACCCACTAGATGCCAGTAGCACCTTCTCTCCAGTTGCAACAACCCAAAATGTCTTCACTCAGTGTCAAATGTGCCCCTCAGGGGGCAAAATCATTCCCTGGTTGAGAACTACTGGTTCAGAGGAAGAAAATTCCAGGCAGAGGGAAGAGCGGGAGCAAAGACTGAGGGGTGTGTTCTTGTCACATCCACGGAGCAGTGAGGAGGCCAGTGTGGTTGGGGTGCTGTGGGCAGTGGGGAGAGAGGAATCAGAGGGGAAGGGGGAGGTGGAAGATCATGTAGGATCTCGTAGGTCATTGTCGGGATTTTGGCTTTGACTCCCAGATAAGTAGGAAGCCCTTGGAGGGTTTTGTGCAGAGAAATGATAGGCTCTGGCTTATATTTAAAAGGAAATCCTTTGGGTGCTCCTTCACACTAGTGATGGAAGATTAAAGATGAGGTTTCTGACATACAACAGGTACTCAATAAATGGGCCTGTCATCCTCAAGAACAGGTGGAGTGTGCCCTTTGTTTGCATTTAAGGTCATCATGCATCTTGGCTACCATCCCTCAGGTATATCATAGTTGCTGCTTTGTGACTCGGGCCTAGATAAGAACCCAAGGATGTTAGAGGTAGGGGGAGCTTTCAGGAGTGTGGAACCCAAACCACTTATTGGAGAGAAAAAAACCGAGCCTAGGGCTGCGGAGCAACCTGGACAGAACCACTCCCAGCATGAGCGGCAGCGCTAGGGTTAAATATCTACAGAGTTGCTCTTTGGGAAGGCAAATCTTTGATGGTGACCTAATTTGTGCCGCCTTATGTGAGTGTTTTTTTTTTTTTTTAATTAAAAAGATAAAATTCAAAGACAAGAAGAATGTGCTTAAGGCCGGATGGGCTTTTGCACAAATAAAGGATTTGACTGGAAAATTAGTCATAAAATAGTAATAATCAAAAGATGGGTTTGGACCCTATCTTCCTAGCAGGAAGCCAGATTGCCAAATCAGCACCTGACAATAATTCCTTTCTGGAGCTGTGGGGCTACCCCTTTGTTTTAGCAGAATGGGCGGAAGGCAGGGCGGCTGTGAGACTCACTTGTGGCCACCTTTGTGTTTTCAGGTTTGGGTAATATTTCTCTAATGGGCACATCCCTTTCTTATACGGGAAACGAAGGCAGAGGTAACCTTGAGTTTGACCCCACTGACTGATGTTCATTGTGGTGTAGATAGAACCTGACCACAGGGCCCAGGGATCTGGACTTTATTAGGTCAGCACCGTCTGGTTTAATCACCTTGGTGAAGTCATGAAATGTTCTGGTGCTTCTACTTCCTCATCTCTAGACCACAGACTATAGTTTCTCCCCCCTCTCGGGGTGATCTAGAGAGAAAAATACTTTATCTTCCAGTTTCTCTGCTTAGTGCTTTGCATTGAATGGGTGCTTGATTCAACATTTGTGGAAGGAATGGATATTTATAAGGAAAAACGAGGTGATGTATGGGAAATATCAAAGTGGAGCAAGAGGGACTTTGTAAGACTCTCTTAATACTATTGGGTGAACTCTGGGGCTCTGGTGAGTTGATGGGTTCTAGATTGAGAGGTTCCTTTTATCCATCCACCTGCCACAGGCCATACTATCGTGTACACACTGTCCAGGAGGAAGAATTTCTCTTCTGTGCTCTGTGGCCCTTTGGGGCAGACTTGTTGAGCGTTATCAACACTTTGGATAGGGTAGCCCCATTTTATTGCCAGGGCCTGATGCTGTGGCCATTCCTGACTCCCATGGGCAGGGACAGGAGTAAGCATTCTCTCAGGGTTGGGAGACCTGCCCCAGTTCAGGCAGGACTACAGCTACAGGAGACACAGTCCCTGCTCATGCTCAAGCCCTCCAAGGAAGCTTCGGAGTTCCTTCAGAGAGTGACTTGGCTTCTACCAGTTACTATTGTGTGTTCATGGGCAAGTTGCTAGAAATCTGCCTTGTTTTCTTCATATGTAAAATGGGGTTATTATAAGCAACAAAAGAAAAAGTAGATATGTTGGACTTCATCAAAATGAAAAACCTTTGTGTTTCAGAGGACACTATCAGGAAAATGAAGTAGCCTACAGAACGAAAGAAAATATTTTCAAATCATATATCTGATAAAGGACTTGTATTTCAAATATATAAAGAATGCTCACAACTCAATAATAAAAAGACAAATAACTCCATTACAAATGGGCAAAGGATCTGAACAGACACTTCTCCAAAGAAGATGTACAAATGGCCAGTAAGCACATAAAAAGATGCTCAACATCATTAGCTGCAAGGGAAATGCAAATCAAACCCACAATGAGATACCACTTCACAGCAGTAGGACGCCTATAAAAAAGAAAAAGACAGGGGTGCCTTGGTGGCTCAGTCGGTTAAGCATCCAGCTCCTGGTTTCGGCTCAGGTCATGATCTCATGGTTTGTGAGTTTGAGTCCCGCGTCCCACACTGTCAGCACAGAGCCTGCTTGGAATTCTCTCTCTGCCTCTCTCTGCCCCTCCTCCACGCTCTCGCTATCTCTCTCTCTCAACATTAATAAATAAACTTAAAAAAAAGAGAAAGATGGCTAATAACAAGTGCTGGGGGCCATGCAGAGAGATTGGAGCCCTCATACACTGGGAGAATATAAACTGTTGCAGTCACTTTGGAAAAAGGTAATGGCAGTTCCTTAAAAAGTTCAACACGTTGGGGCGCCTGGGTGGCTCGGTTGGTTAAGCGTCCAACTTTGGCTCAGGTCATGATCTCACGGTCCGTGGGTTCGGGCCCCGCGTCGGGCTCTGTGCTGACTGCTCAAAGCCTGGAGCCTGTTTCAGATTCTGTGTCTCCCTCTCTCTGTGACCCTCCCCCGTGCATGCTCTGTCTCTCTCTGTCTCAAAAATAAATAAACGTTAAAAAAAAAAAGTTCAACACGAATTACCATATGATTCCACAATTCCACTCCTGCATATATACCTGAGAGAAATGAAAACATATGTCCACACAAAAATTTATACACCCATGTTTATAGCCAAAAAGTAGCCAAATGGTAGAAAGACACCAAATGGCCATCATCTGATGGGCAGATAAACAAAATGTGGTATATCCACGCAATGAAATATTTTTCAGCTGAAACAAAGAATGAAGTGCTGATAAATGGTACAGCATAGGTGAACCTTGAGAATATTATGCTAAATTAAAGAAGCAGTCACAGAAGACCACATATTGTATGATTCCACTTACATGAAATGTCCAGGACAGGCAAATGTATAAAGACAGCAGATGAGTGGTCATCTAGGGCTGGGGGTGAAGGGGTTTGGGGAGTGATAACTAAAAGGTATGGCTTTTTGGCAGGTGAGGGGGCATGATGAAAATATTGTATAATCATGCAGCTGTCTTCTGACAATCTACTAAAAACCATTGACTTGTGTGCTTTAATGGGTGACTCATTTAGTATGTGAATTATATCTCAGCAAAGCTGTTACCAGGGGGATTTGGGGGTATTAGTAGGTCTACCTGTCAGTTTTGTTATGAGGGTCAGTGAGATAAAGCACGGCATCTGGTATGTAATTAGCTCCCAGACTATGCTAATTGTTTTGTTATTAACATTATCACTGGGCTGCTGGAGATTATAAGAGATAGGGGACAAACTAGTGAGCACAGTGTCTGACATGTAACTGGTGACTGTGATGTTAGCGCTCATCCTGTGCTTCCTTGTGCAGGCAAATCTGGGAGATGTAGGGAGATTCCCACGGAGTCCAGAACTCTGGTCATCTCACCCCTTGGAGGTGAGATCTTTATGGCTCCAGTGGGGAGATCTACCATGGGAAGCAGCCAGGGAAAAGTGTGGTGTGGGCTTATTAAAACCATAGAACTTCACGTTTCTCTGGAGAAATTCAGTGGGGCATTTTGGTTCTAGCCCAGTCTGTCAGCCTATCTCTGTCTCACCTCCTCTTGTCCCCCCTTCCTTATCAGCGGTTTTTCCTCTTTGTTCTGGGATTGCTCAGTAAGGAGCTGAATTATTGTTTTTATTAATGGGGCCCCCTGAGCATTTTCAATTTGAATCCTTCCCTGTAGCCTAAGTCTCTCTCCCCAACTTCTCTTTGTAGTGCAGATTAGCTACATGGAAGGATGTTTTACATTATTTTGCTTCCGGGAGAGGTGGGGAAGACAGGGCTGAGTTAGGGTTTGTGGTGGGTGGCTTTGGTGCAAAGGCGTTAGTTTCAGTGGTTTTAATTCTCTCCCCCATGTCTGACCTGCCTCAGGTCTCTCTCCCCTCTCTCCCATTAATCAGGCCCAAATGGGGGGTGTGGGTATGGTGGGGCTGAGGAGACGGGCACACGTGGATTCCTCGATTTCCCCGTAGCAAGGCCTAGTACATAGAAGGGGTTTCAGGGTCTCGGTTCCAGATGGGGCACGTGTGCGTGTGTGTCTGTTTGTGTGCATGGGAGAGAGAGAGGAAAAAAGAGAGGGAGAGAGCGAGATTGAGATTGAATGTAGCGGATGCTGTGCCTCGCTGCCCAGATGCCCCCTTCAGGGCTGGACCATTCATTCCCCCAGCTGATGGCTCTCAGTTGAGTTGTTCTCTGGGATTGCTATAGCCAAAAAACCCCAGCTGCCTCACCCAAGGTCTTACCCGCTCCCAGGGATGGTCTGCAACCAATGACTGCTCACTGTGCAGAGGGGGAGATATAAGTTGTCCTCAGAGTGGGACAACTTTGAAGGGCCAACTCGGCTCCATAACTCCCTGTGGGATCTGCTGAAGTCTTTGCTGTGACTACATCACAATTCAGTTTCTCTCTCTGCCCAATCCTGCTTCCTTCACAGCCTCTGACACCCAGAAGCTGGCCCTGCACTCACACCTTGGCCTTGGTGTTGCCCTGTTGGACAGGAACCCTCTCACAGAACACTGGACACGACCACTCAGTGATCATGCTGAAGTGAGGTACAAAACAAGACCACTCTGTAATCTTGTCGAAGCAAGGACAAAAGCATGACCACTGTCCAAGCCACAAAAATAGCAAACACCCCCATGTCCCAACGGGGGTGGGGTGTGCTTTTTCCCAACTATAACTTTAGCCTCACTTTGGTCTTCCTTCCTTCTAGATAAGATTTATTAAGACACCCAATCATAGAATTACCCTTGCTTGCTAAGAGAAAAGCCTTGCTTCCTTGAACCATCCCCCAAATCACCTACCATGAGCCCAGATCCTATAATAAGTCTTTTTAAACACCTTCTCCTGAGAGGTCCTACTGGTCCCCATGGTGTCTGCTCTGCCCCATCACACCAAACAATAAACCCAACCTGTGCACCGTAGAGGTGTTCCTTGAGGTCCTCGGCTAGAGGGCATTGACACTTCCCCATGGGCGTTGGTCCCAAGGCAACTTACAATAAACTTTCTGAACACGAATCTCTTTCTGAAAGCCTATTTAAGTTGACTTAAGAAAGTTAGTGCCGGGAGTGGTCCAAGGAGGAAACCTTTAAAATGATCTTGGAACTGAAGGGCAGAAAAAACTAAATATCAAGCCTAGTCTGCTACCCCAAGGTCATAACTATAACTGGGAAGGAGTGGGAACGCCCCGGCTTGTGACTGGAACATCTGGGTCAAACCACTTGAATATCATGAATCTTCAGACCCCCTTGGTCCCTTTGGGCCTGCAGAAATGGCCTGCTTTTCCCTGTTAAAGGCCAACAAGAGTCACCCTGGCTCTGCTCTTACAGAAGATGACACAGAGGCCTGTCTTGGACAATACTCACTGTCCTCAGGACCTACCTTCACTTCTCGTCTGGCTACCAGACCAATGACTAGAGATAACATGCAGCCTGGCTGGGGGAAGGTCTGGCCTGTTATAAAAGGAGACAGATTATTTACCCTAGGTTTTGCGGGACACAGACAACACTTCCAGTGGGAGTGAGCACGTGCACGAATGGACCCCTTACAGTGCAAGGGGTTAGGAGGCTCCCTGCTGAGTCCTTCTCCAAAAGCTTCCCTGAGGTGAAGGGAGCTGCTTCGCCTTCCCCAGCATAGGCTACAGTCAGCAACTGAACAGTGGGATGCGGAGGTTAAAACTCCTACCCCCTGTCCTCAAGGAGGCATAATTCTGAAGAATCCAGTCCAACTCCAGAGCTACCTCTGGGATCAGCTGAAGCCTTGATGGCAATTGCATGGCGATTCAGCTCCTCCCTCTGCCCGTTTCTGCTTCCTTCACCCTCTCTGCCGGGTGGCCCCAGGGGCACCCCCATAAATCCCCTGCAGGTAAATTGCTGTTTCCAAGTTCACTGCCTCAGGGAATCTGACCTTAGACAATGAGAAAGAGAATGGGAAGGAAGAAGACCGGGAAAACAGCTCCTCTGGAGCTAGGAGTCCCCCTCTGGAACTTCAACCAAGATCGGATGTTCCAGCCCTTGGCTTCTGTGCAGAAGGCCCTGCACGGAGTGACAGTGACTCCCCAAGTGGCATGAAAAGGCAGCTCTCCATCAACAAGCAGAAGGAGGGCAGAGCTGTGGAATAAGAACAATGGGAAAGCAAGATAGAATCCTTGGAAATAAAAAGATATTGTTGAAATGAAATTCGATGCAAGGACTGGAACATCAAGGTGAGATTTCTCAGAAAGCAAACAAAAAAGGAAAAATGTGAGGAAAGTAGAGAGAGCAAAGAGAGCCCAGAGGAAGAATCTAGAAGGTCTCACATGTGAATAATAGGAGTTCCAGGACACAGAAAAGGGAGGGTTGAAGATTATCAAGAAACAATGCAAGATAACTTCCGAAAGCTGGCACACCTGCATCTAGATTCAGAAGAGCCTATTAATATTGGACCAGTTGGCTATCCATATGAAAAAGAAATGAACATTCATCCCGATTTCTACCATATGCAAAAATTCAGGATAGGGCGCCTGGGTGGCTTAGCCAGTTAAGCATCTGACTCTTGATTTTGGCTCAGGTCATGATCTCATGGTCCATGGGATCAAACCCCGTGTCTGATTCTGTGCTGACACCATGGAGTCTGCTTGGGATTCCCTCTCTGCTTCTGTCTCTGCCCCTCCCCTTTTCACATACTCTGTCTCTGAACATAATACATAAACTTAAAAAAAAATTAGTTCAGGATGGATCAGAGGCCTAAATGTGAAAAGTAAGACAATAACGTATCTAAAGGAAAAAGAATCCAGAAGAGGGGCAGAGAGAGAGGGAGACACAGAATCTGAAGCAGGTTCTAGGTTCTGAGCTGTCAGAACAGAGCCCACGTGGGGCTCGAACTCGTAAGCCATGAGATCATGACCTGAGCCAAAGTCGGATGCTCAGCTGACTGAGCCACCCAGGACTTTTCTTCAGTAGAGACAATATTGAGAGAGAAAAGCCAAAGACCTGGAATGTTTGTAATGCATACACCCAACAAAGAAGGTACATCTAGAGTATTTGCAGAAATCCGACAAGTTCACAACATAAGAAACTTTTGCTTCTGAGAATGAGCAAAAGATTTACAAAATAAGTCACCGAGGGAAGTACAAAAATGGTCAATAAACATATGCAAAACGTGCTCAATATTGTTAGTCATCAGGGAAATGCTAATTAAAACCATAATAAAATATCACTACACCCCTAGTATGGCAAAAGCAAAAGGTCTGAAAATACGGCAAGAACGTAGAGCGAGTGGCACTCTCAGGCATTGCCACGGGTAGTGTAAATTTATGCACTGCTTTGGAAGGCTGTTTGGTAGCATCTAGAAAAGCCAAATGTGTGCCTGCCCTGTGATCCAAATTTTACCTCTAAATGTAGGCTGAAGGGACATGAATACTTATTTCCACTGAAAAACATGCAAGAATGTTACAGAAGCAGCTCAAAACTTAGAGACAGTTCCAAACGCTCCTCACTATTTGTAGACATAATTGTGGGTATATGCTCATGGTGGAATATACAGCAATGAAAAAAGAGCCAGCATTCTCTACATGGAACAACATGGGTGAATATTAGAGACATAATGTTAAGATAAAGAATCCAGACACAGAAGGGTTTATATTGTAAAAGTCCATTCATATAAAACTCAAAAAAGGCAAAATTAAGTTTATAGAGATAGGAGAGAAAAAGTGGCTACTCTTGGAAAGCTACTAACCAGGAGAAGGCATGGAGGAACCTGGATACTGGAAATGTTTGTGTCTTGATACATATTTGTGTAGTTTACAATATGTTAGATATAAAATTACATGTAAGTTTCAACTTAAAATAAGAAAGGTCCCATGAGGTGCCTGGGTGGTTTAGTTGGTTAAGCGTCCGACTTCAGCTCAGGTCATGATCTCGCAGTGCAGAAGTTCGAGCCTCACGTTGGGCTCTGTGCTGACAGCTCAGAGCCTGGAGCCTGCTTCAGACTCTGTGTCTCCCTCTCTCTCTGCCTCTCCCCTGCTCGTGCTTTGTCTCTCTCTCTTTCCCAAAAATAAATAACATTAAATTAAAAAAAAAAAAGAACGTTCCCATTGAGTGCTCAACACAGTACATAGGAAGAAGAGTCCATACCAAATTTCATATTATTGTGAGTCAGAAGAGTAAGAGAAAAGAATATTCTAAACACTTCCAAGAGGGAAATAAGGTCACTTACAAAGGACCAAGAATCAGATGGGCATCAGACTTCAGCAGCAACATCAGATATCCTCAAAATTCTGGAAGAAATTATTTTCAGCCTATGATTTCTATACCCAGGCAACCCACCATTCAAGTTGCCAGAACCCAGAAAATTTATCACCTGTGAATCTTTTTTAAAGAAGCAACTTGAGGATGTGTTACAATATTGGAGGAATAAACCATCCAAGGGGGAAGAGTGGGAAGGCACAAAACTGTAGATAGAACTCAGCAGAACAGGGATGAATTCCAGGGTATGGGCTGTGAGCAGGCCTAGAGAACATCAGTCTGGATTGAAGCAAGAGGACCAGTAGGGGAGAGTGGTGCCGGTGGTGTTCCCTCATGGAAAGGAGGACTGGATAGAATATGATTTATAAAGACTTTTTTTATTTAAAAAATTTTAATGTTTATTTATATTTGAGAGAGAAAGAAGAGAGCGAGCGAGCAGGGGAGGGGCAGAGAGATAGACAGAGACAGAATCTGAAGCAGGCTCCAGACTCTGAGCTGTCAGCACAGAGCCCAACATGGGGCTCGAACTCACGAGCTGTGAGATCATGACCTGAGCCCAAGTCGGCTGCTCAACCAACTGAGCCACCCAGGCGCCCCAAGACTTTTTTATTTTAGAGAGAGAATGAGTGTGAGCAGAGGAGAGGGGCACGGGGTGGGGGGGGGGGAGAGAGAGAGAGAGAGAGAGAGAGAGAGAGAGAATCTTAAGCAGGCTCCATGCTCAGCACAGAGCCCAATGTGGGGCTCGATCCCATGATCCTGGGATCATGCCCTGATCAAAATCAAGAGTCTGACACTCAACTGTTGGAGCCACCCAGGCGCTCCTGATTTATAAGGACTTTTAAAAGGAATTGGGAATGTTGGGGCACCTGAGTGGCTCAGCCGGTTAAGCATCTGACTGGCTCAGGTCATGGTCTCACGGTCCGTGAGTTTGAACCCCACGTCGGGCTCTGTGCTGACAGCTCACAGCCTGGAGCCTGTTTCAGATTCTGTGTCTCCCTCTCTCTCTGCCGCTCCCCTGCTCGCACTCTGTCTCTCTCTCAAAAATAAACGTTAAAAAAAAAGAATTGGGAATGTGATAAAGACAAATAAGACAAAAGAATAAAGAAAGGCAAGTGGAAACTTACAAGTGTGCACGCACGCGCACACACACGCACAGATACACACAACCGTACCTGAAAGAAAACCGTAATCCTGGTAGCCACTCGGCTCTGCAATGAATGGTCTTTACTGAGGCACACATATGTAAGTGCTTTTCAGTGATTTTCAACTCTTAGAATCAATATGAAAGACCTATATGGTTGCAGGATACATGTAAATATTAGCAACCTTACCAACATAAAAGTAAAAGTATGAACGGCCAAAGTTAGGAGGTGGAATGGGAGAAGCAAGGTGAAGGGTGGGGATATTAATATCCTCTTTACGACATGCAGATTCTCTTTTTGTCAAGTGCCACTCCAGAGGTTGGGAGATCACAGAGGTGACTAATGATGGACTCCAAAGAGAGATATGGCAGGAAGAAGTGACAGGGGTGTGAGGGAGATAAATCCTCACCTATTACAGTAGTAAGTCAATAGATTGTGTCTAAAATTGATGAATCAAGAAATATCAGCAGAAGCATATTATGTGGAAAAATGGAGGTAAATATAAGAAGAGATGTTTTAAAAAGATTCAGCTGCCTACGGGGAACAGAACTGGGAGTAGGCAGTAGTTTAGCAGGATACTGCATTTAAACTTGTGCATATGTTATTTCGCAGAAAAACATTTTCTTTTTTTAAAAGAAGACAGACACAGGTCAAATCAAGGAGGAGATTATAAAAACCTTTCTTCCCCCTAAAGGTGATCAAGGCATCAAGGGGCCCCTGGACAGCCCCCACCTGGAACAGGACTTGAAGTCATGGCTTTGTCATCTGGGGGCTGAACTCAAGCCAGTTTTTATAGGAGCAGGGATTTGGGGACTTTGAAATGTCACTAATTTTCATGCCAAGGCTTCTCTGTGATAAACTTCATCCCTCCCCTTCTTCCCCCCTCAAAAATACAATTTTCAATAAATAGCAAGCTCATAAATAACATGGGGCGATGCGGATCCTAATGAAACAGTGACAAATGTTATATCTTCATGGGATCAGGAGAAATAATAGAGGGGAGCGGGGAGCATGGGGAGGGGCCTGGAGTCCCCGGAGCTCCCGATATTTTATTAAAAATCCTTTAAGTTTCATGTGGCCCATTAAAATTATTCTCCTGCAAAATAATTAAACATCAACAGAGTCGTCGCTGCTTTATTAGGAGGATACAGGGCCCAAGATGCTATGGGTGAAGGGTGCATTAAGAGTCCATCCAAGGCAAGAGGGAAACAGGCTCACGGGGGTTCTTCGTCCTGGCTCCCTGTTGGATAGCTGGATGGCCTGGGGGCCTCCCTGCTACCACTCGGGTTTAGACTCCTCATCTGTAAAATGGGAGAGTTGGATTGGATCTGTGTTCCTAATCTGTTTTTTTGGGGGGAGGGTGGGCAGATTTCTCTCCCTCCACAAAATGCACAGCCACACACACAATTTTATAAATAATTTCATGGCTCCCTAATGCCCATCTGTAACCTTCTAAAGTTCTGTGAGCTTGGGTGCTCCAGAATTCTATTCTCTTCCTTCTCCATGGCTTACAGTTTGCAGCCACGGGCTCCAATTTTAATCAGATAGTTATTTTAACAGGGTGAAGCAGAGCTCTTCATGAAAGCCCTTGCCCCTCCCCAGACTCCCTGGACTTGCAAACTTAAGGACATCCTGTGTGATCAGCCAGCCAGGGGGAGACCGCTTCCTTGGAACTCCAGATCCCTGTTCCCGAGAGAGGACGTCCTAGCCTTCCCTCTGAAGCTGTGATGTGAAGGGGAGCTCTGTGTGTCTCACTCTCAGGGTTCCTGGGCCAACATCTGCAGCTTCCCCTGTTATTCTGTGCCCCACACTCTCCCCGTTACACTGCCTCTGGGCTCCAACTCAGCAAATGGTTTCCTTTTCTCCTGCCTCCTGGTCCTGCTCCTGGTCCCCCATCTCTGGTCCTCCACCCCTGCATTGTGTCGAGGTCCACCCGACTCTCTATGTGTGCCTGGATGCTCCTTAGCCCCTAAAGCCTCTCCCGGAGTCCAGGTCTACTGACAGGACTTAGAAGACTGATAACCCCCATTTTTTAAACACCTTCTATCTCCTTGGTGCTGAGCACAGTATCCCCTCCCTATGGTTATAGAGGAGGAAACTGACAGAGAGATTAAGGAATGTGGCCAAGGACACACAGGTGGCAATGGCTATGGTTGGTAGACTTATAAGATGGCCCCCAGGGACCTCTACTTCCTGGTATTCATGCCCTGGCATAATCATCTCCTCTTCAAGTGTGGGCTGGACCAAGTGACATGATTCTAACCAAGAGAATATGGCAGGTGATAGGATGTGACTTTCATGATTAGGTTACCAAAGCACATGACTTCCTTCTTGCTATCAGACTCTCCTTATTGCCCTCTTGGCTTGCCTGCTTTAAAAAAAAAATTTTTTTTTCAACGTTGTTTTTTTTTTTTTTTTTTTAATTTATTTTTGGGACAGAGAGAGACAGAGCATGAACGGGGGAGGGGCAGAGAGAGAGGGAGACACAGAATCGGAAACAGGCTCCAGGCTCCGAGCCATCAGCCCAGAGCCTGACGCGGGGCTCGAACTCACGGACCGCGAGATCGTGACCTGGCTGAAGTCGGACGCTTAACCGACTGCGCCACCCAGGCGCCCCCCCAAAAATTTTTTTTAATGTTTATTTAGTTTTTGAGAGAGAGAGAGAAAGAGAGAGACAGAGCTCAAGAGGGGAAGGGCCAGAGAAAGAGGGAGACACGGAATCCAAAGCAGGCTCCAGGCTGTCAGCACAGAGCCCGATGCGGGGCTCGAACTCATGAACCGCAAGATCATGACCTGAGCCGAAGTCGGTTGCTTAACTGATGGAGCCACCCAGGTGCCCCTTGGCTTGCCTGCTTTGATGAAGCAAGCTGCCATGTGGGAGAGGCCCATGTGGCAAGGAAGGGAGGCCCTCATTGCAACAGCCTGCGAGAAACTGAATCCAGGTAGCTGAGGTTGGAAATGGATTCTTTTGTCATCAAACCACCAGGTGAGACTGCAGACCCGGGGCCGACGCTGGCAGGGAACCCAGCTAAGCTGTACCCAAATTCCTGCCCTGCGGAAATAGTGAGCTAGTAAATATGTGGTGCTTTAAGCTGCTGAGTTTTGGGGTCATTGTTGTGCGTCAGTGGATAACTAACATAATGGCCAGGCTGGGATTTGAAGCCAGGTCTGCTGGTGCTGACGTTCTGGGTTGACTCTGTTGCGGCTGCCTCTCTCCACCCTTGCCCTTTAGCCCCAGTGTGGACGGGCTCTTGGTACTTAGCAGGCCCTGCAGCACATTGGCTTCCAGCTCTAGGGCATATGCAGTGGCAGATTCGGGGGACAGTTATGTAGTTAAGCCTGAAGTTTGAAGGGATGGCTAGTGCGAGAGCACTGGACCAGGAGCCAGGAGATTCACGTCTCATCTGAGCTCTATCCTGATGAGCCCGGTGACCCGGGACAGACCTTCCACTCTTTGAGCCTGCATTTCTCTCTGTGTGTCAGTGAGGTAGTTGGATAAGAACGCTGTCACGGTTCATTCCCACCTGGCTCTTCTGAGTTAGAGTCAGATCCTCTGGCTGTAGAAGGCTCTTTCAGGCAGCCTCAGCTCCAGGGTGGGTGTGGCCTCACCTGCACGAGCTTGAGGGTCGGACAGAGGCTGTGGGCCGCTGTCCTATTTGTGTTTGGGAGGGGGTAGTTCTGACGTGAGCCCCTGGTAGGGGTCCTGCCTTGGCCCCTGAAATTCCTGTCTAACCACCATTTCCTGGGGGTCTTTCGGTGAACTTTGGGTGGGGGCAAGTCTTCTGGAATAGAGGCTTTGTTCCCAGAGCAAAGGGCAGGGGCTGTGGGACCATGTGTGTGTGTTGAAAGGGGTGCTGACTCACTGGGCTTCAATAGGGGGCATTTGTTATAGGCAGGGGGATATATAAATGGGGGCCCATCCTCCTTCTGTCTTATTTCAGTTCCCTGGCCCTGGGGTGATTTATGCAACTCCATTTATGGTCTTGGGAGGCTGAAACAGAAAAGTTATTCAACTTCTTTCTCTTCTTCATTTGCCCTTTTCTGGTGTCTGGGAGGGCAGGGGTGAGAGGCGTTTTTCGTTTTTTTTTTTTTTACTAGCTCCTATAAATTATAGCTGTGGATGCTCAAACAGGCTTCTTTGCTGTCTTTGAGCTGCATGGAGTCTCTGGGGTTCAGAGAGATTTCCTTTAATCTCCAAGGAGGCAGAAAAGCAGAAGGCTTAAGAATGTAGGTTTGGAGGCAGACCACTGTGTTTGAATCCCTGTTCTGCCACTTACTAGCTGTGTGACCTCAGGCAAGTTACTTAACCTCTCTGAACCTCAGTTTCCTCATTATGTAAGATGAGGCCAAAGTACTTTATCATCTCATGGAGTTGTTGTAAGTACCAAATGTAACAGAGTAGGTAAGAGGATCAGCATAGTGCTGGCATATAGTAAGCAGTCTATAAATGCTCGTGTTGATGACTTTTCACAGTCCTGAGATGTGAATAGCCTTAAGTCTGTTGACCTTTAACTCTGCTTCTTCTGGTAAGCCATGCTACCTGCTGCGTCTCTGTCGAGTGCTGTCATTCTTCTGAAGGTGGCACTTTGGTTCTAATTTGACTTTGTTTTCCTGCTGCCTCTCGAATGTGTCCTTCAGTCTTTTCCTGGAGGCAGCAGCGGTGGGAGGAGGGGCTGGGGGAGAGAGAAGAGAGGATGGTGCTGGAGTCCAGAGGGGTGGCCTGGTTTGTAAAGCACACCTCTGCGTGTCTATTCATAATTCACCAGTAGTTTTCTCTTTCCTCACCTCCTTCTTTCCCCATCTGTAGAATGGCATTTATCAACACGTGTTAGGCTTTGTTCTCATGTGGCTGAGAAGCAAAACTAAGACTCAGAGATGAAGTGGCTTGCCCAGGGTCACATGGCTAGAAAGAAACAGCTGAGTTCACATCCTGATATTTGGGCCCCTATCTGGGAACTCTACCGTTTTCCCAGGGCTTCGGGCTCTGGGTGACCCTGAGTGAGTTTTCCTCTCCAGCCCTCAGTGTTCTCTCACCTGGAAATGAGGTGTGGGGCCCAGATCATCCCCAACAGCCCTTCCAGCTTGGGTTTCTTGTTCCCAGGTGGGGCCCACACAGGAGGAGTAAACTTCTCGAACTTTCTCTGGCTTGGCTGCTGGTGGAAAGTTTCTGCTTCAGCTTCGCTGTGTCTTTTGGAGTCTTGGGCCCTGGAAGCTGAGTGTTGTGCTTAATTATTCAGAAACCCATATATCCTCTCTAAGCAAGAAATCCACTCCGACAGGCGAGAAATGCCAAAAATTGTTTATTGCTCTTTGCTTCAAACCTGGAGTGGGAAGCAGGGGTTGGGAAGCATCTTCAGCTGCTGAAGACAAGTCCCCAGTCACTGTCAGGTATAGATGCTGGGCAGGATGCCTGGGTCAAGGATGAGGAGGCAGGAGTCTCATGACCCAGGTCCCCATTCTCCCATTAATCTGCTGAGTGGCTTTTGGAGAGCTATCATCTTGGAGCATCAACTTTCTCATCTGGAAAATGGGTTCACGTACACCCTGCCCCGTAAGAACAGTGAGGTTGCGAAGGCCGCTCAGGACCTGAGAGAATTCCTGAATTCATGGAGGTAAATACAGCTGGTGGTGGGATTCGTCTGGGGGGCCGGGCAAGAAATTTAGTATAAAAGCAGCCAGAGAATGGGCAGAGATCACTCTTGTTTCAGAAGTTTTCAGAGAAATAGGATGCTTGGGCTATCTGTCCCAGGATTTCCAAGATTTCTTCTTGTGTGGGCTCTTGGAGAGATTCCACACCGTCTCTGCACAGGGCCTTTGGGTCAGGATGGTAGGAAGTTGCTGTTGACGCTCCAGGTCAGACAGAAAGGGAGGAGAGAGACAAGCGCTTGCTCTGTGTCGGTCAGTGGGCTGTGGACTTGGCCACAATGGGACAAACCCCATGGCTATTCTCTTTTGGCAAACTTTGTCCATTTTACAGACGAAACAACCGAGGCTTACCAAAACTGGCACTTGCATTGGGTCACCTAGTGGCAAACAGCAGAGCAACTGTTGAGGACCATGTGTCCCCTAATGCCCTTTTCCATCAAATCATAGAGCATCATCTGGAAAGCCGACCTGCCAGGTGGAAAAGAACTTGAATGGTATCCCCGGAGCCCTGGCTCTCTGCGGGGATGTGGTTCCCAGAGCCAGCTGGCGGTCCTTGTCTGGCTCCTTGTCTCTGTGGTTGTGCACGGGCCGGGTCATTGGTCTTGGGGTCAGAGCTGTAAGAGGAGGGAAGAATACCCCTGGTGGGGGCGGGGGGTGTGCATCAGGCAGCCTCTCGCCATCATGGACACCCACCTCTCACCTGGCCAGTGGACTCCCGGCCCTATGTGGCCACTGCTCCAAAGAATTTCTCTAGGTGGGTCACAGCACTACTCATTACTGAATTCATTAATTCAGTTACGTAGGCATGCATGTGACCAGTATGTGGTAAGCCTGCCTCGGAGTCAGACTCTTGGCTCAGCTCTGGACAGCGCGCGCGTGTGCGCGCGCGTGCGCGCGTTCATTCACGCACCAAAACAATGCTAAGACTCAGTCTCCCAGGGAGGCAGCCTTGCGCTAGGGGCGTGGCCATTTCTTCAGCACAAGTGGCGGGTGGGGCTATCGGGGAAGCTAGCTCTCCCTTCATTGCCAAGTATACCCGAAGATATTTATTTCAAACGCAACATAATTCACTGAGCACCTACTGTGTACCAGACCCCACCTGAGGCACTGAGGAAAGGTTCAAAGATAATCCAGACCCAGTGGTCTCTGCCTTTGTGTGGTCAGGGGTGTCCCCCAGACATCAGCAAGGCGTCATCCCCGGCGGAGGGGATACTTTTCCAATCATTCGTTGCTGTGTGGACTAAGGTGGAATTGCTTATGGTCTGGAGCGGGGGATGTGTCAGATGGGGCAAGACCAAGATGGGGAGACCAGTTAGGGGACTACCGTATTTGTCCAGCAGGTGATGACAGGGGTCCAGATAAGGGCCTGAGCAGGGAGGCAGCCGCTGTCGGTGCTCTGCCCAGGCCCCCTCTGCACTCACCGTCTCCATGCATGCAGACCAGGGGCTGCCAGCTGCTAGCTTGCAGCCTGGGGCTCGTTGCCCGAGGCTTTCTCTGGCTATTGGCACCCCCTCAGCCATCTCAGTGGGGCAAGATACCCTTATTGACAGGAATTGGTGGAGACAAACCCCAGGTCCCTTACTCATGGGAAGGATTACCCAGAGGGGTGTTCTCTTTTTATGTTCATTTATTTTTGAGAGAGAGAGAAAGAGAGAGAGAGAGCCGGGAAGGGGCAGAGAGAGAGAGAGGGAGACATGGAATCTGAATCAGGCTGCAGGCTCTGAGCTGTCAGCACAGAGCCCAACGCGGGGCTCGAACTCACAGACTGTGAGATCATGACCTGAGCCGAAGTCGGACGCTTAACGGACTGAGCCACCCGAGTGCCTCACCGTGAGGAGTGTTCTATCCTGTCCCCAGTGGTCCTCGGTGGAGCCTGCTTGTAACACTTTCTGTGTCGTCTTCACTCTTTCCCTGTTTCACAGTCCTGTTCTCCTCCTGATACTTCCTGGGGTCAATCCTAAATAAATGTCTCGCGTTCAAATCCTTGCCTCGGGATCTGCTTCTGAGGGAGCCCAACCTAAGCTACATAACAGTGAGGACCATGGGACTGTAGTCAGCTAGATCTGGGTTGAAGTCTGATGCCACCACATCATCACGGTATGGTCTTGGGCAAGCCGCTTAACCCTCTGAATTTAAGTGCCTTCCCCTGTGAGCTGGGAGTGGCTGTAATGCCATGGTTGGGGGGGGGGGTTGGATTAAATGAGCAGGTGCTCCTGACCCCTGGTAGATGTGACACAAATGCAAGCTATTATGATTATTACCTCCTTGAGAAAAATCAGAAGGCAACCTAGATATCCAATTATTGAACTGAAATATGTGTGTCCCCTAGTGTTCTTTCCCGTCAAATCACTAAGTATCATCAGTGGGGAGGGAGGGGGCAGTGGAAGGCGAGGGAAGATATTCTTTAAGACAAGTCAGAGCCAGATGTGAGTGTGGGGGAAGAGGACATCTGCCCAGATCTTTGGATTCAGGCCCCACTGGCCTTTGGGGAAGTTGGGCTCCAGGAGGGAGATTCTTGATTTCGCAGAAATGGTGGTAAGGCTGGTGGGGGAGCTGTGGTACCACACTGGCTCATAATCCAGAGGAGTTCTGCGTGACATCGTGAGCATCCTTGGTTCCAGGGTTCTGGTCTACCCGAGACTCGGGTTTGCTCAGCCCTGGAGTCCACCTGCTGTGGACCTGAACCCCACAACAGTCAGTCACGGAGCCTCATCTCATGGTTGCTCACCCCACCCCCTTTTATGCCCAGGCTTCCCTGGGAAGTATTTATTACACGTCAGTGTGATAAATGAAAAGTCATATTTTACTGTGAATTATCCCCAGCCCATGTGAAGCACAGATCTATAGCCTGGAGAGTTATTAAGTGCTTACCACGGAATGCTATAAAAACCTCATCATTTCCCCCAAGGGCCTCTCCCACCAGGGGATGGGGAGGGAAAGGCTATTGCCTCAGTTATGAGGGTGGGCGGCAGGGAAGGGTGGCCAGGTCTGGTTGGATTGCTGTGCTCAGGAAGACACCCTAGGGTGGGATCCTGGAGTTCCTGACTTCTTGTGTTCAGCTGTGACCTTGGGTACGGTGTTGGGAGGCCTCAGTTTCCCTCTTTGGAGACAGCAGCCATGAGCGACAATGGTATGGAAAGTTGTGAGCCACAAGCCACTTCTGATGATGGCTGACGGCGTAAAGTTTAGTCCTGTAATGAAATAAATTCCAGGACAAAGTGAACCCGACTCACATTTTGTGGAACTGTTGAATTAATTGTACGCCATAGAGAGGCCATAGAGTTTTTCGTCTGATCAGGAACCCCCAGGTATCAGCCAGGATCCCAACAGGAAGCAGATGGCACAGTCACATTAGGACAGTTTCAGGAGGGTTTTAATAAAGGAACAGTTTACAGAGGCGTGGGCAGGGTGTAGGGAAACTACCAGGGTTGGTGTAGTACCCCAGGGTTGGTCACAGTGGTTCACTGGCCATGTCCCTCCTGGGGCTGCGAGGGATGAGAGGAGAGCAGGGACCACAAGCCAGAGGTAGCTGGGGCTGTGTGGTGCAGACTACAAGAGAGCTGGACCTTCTGTCCTGAGGCCAAGGTGGCCCTGCAGGGAGGGAGTGTGGAAGGTAAGTACCTCTCTTCTCTCCCCCACCCTGCCAGGGCTCCCACTGGCCTGATCCAACAGAAGGCGGTGGGAGTTGGGGCCTGTGATGGGGTCCATGCAGGTCAGCATCTAGGGCTGGGGGCAGGGGGAGGATAGAGAGGGGATCGGAGAGGTGAATGGAAGGGACCCAGCCAGCACCCCCCTTGAGGCTGGCTTCCGCTTGAATATTTCAGGATGGGTGGGGGCTGGGGGGAGGCACATGGTCTCCCTGAGCGATAGGTCCCACTGTTAGGTTGCCCTAATCACTGGGGGATTCTTCCTTTGAGCAAACCCAAGTCGGCTTCCCTATAAATCCTCCCCGCTTAACAACAAATAAAGTAATTATTAGGCGGCATCTGAGATGTAAATTGTAAACAATCAGTGTGACCACAGTTAGTATCCGTTGTTTGCTTTGCATGACCTACCCTTGTCTTTATAGCTTTTGTCTTTGCCTTTGGTGACTCACCTGTATCTACAGACAACAACGATGCTGATGTTTCCACTAATTCCGTGCACCACGAAAGGCTCACGAAAGGTCTGCGCTCTCACCTCAGTGCACCCGCTGAAAGACGACTAGGAAGGTTCTGACATTTCAATTTATAAAATTCCCTGTGACCTGGTGAACTCCTGCCTCCCTTTAGACCAGGCATGTTTTCTTCTCCTGGGCACATCTCAGGGAGCGGCACATCCAGAGAGAGAGACCACGGACATCCACTTCTACTGAAGCGGGGGGGGGGCACACGGGACAGGGACCTTTTCCAGAACCCAGAGACCCTACTGACCACACCTGCAGACGGGTAAGTTTATCCTTCAGGCACTGATATGTGGGGACCAGGGAGGGGTGGGGTGAAGGCCTTCACCAATTTCTTTTTTAGTCGGGCACCTTCTTCCCAGTCAGTATTGCCTAAAACCCCACGATCATCGACTCTGAGGATCCCATGAATGGGATGGACCCCAGGGGTGACTCTTTCTGATGCATTAACCCTTGACATCAGGCCAGGATGGCCCAGTGTCTGTTTGAATACCTCTAGGGACAGGAGGCTTGCTCCCTTTAAAGATAGCCTGCGGATGCTGTAGAAGCTTTGAGGAGAGTCCTGGTTGCTTTAAGCGTTGTCCTTAAATGAGGGCAGACACAAAGCGTAAAGAGAACAGCAAACACACACATGACACAGGCTGTCACGACTATGGTTTCTGCTCCGTCTTTCCTATCTTGTCTCGGAGGAGGCCAGGAAGGCAGTTTACCTTCCGCCCCTTCCCCATCCTGGAGCTCAGCAAAGTTCCCCACTTCCCATCAGATCAGGAGCTCCACAGACCTCCCTCCCCCTCAGCAAGCTCTAAAGCTGCCATCGGGGTGCAGCCTTCGGTGGTATTCTGGACTTACCCTTCCGGCCACCTTTCCCATCATTCTGGGCCATCCACTCCCTGCCAGGTCCACTTCTCTCTCTCTGAGGCCTGCCTTCCTCTCCAGACTCCAGAGCTTAGCTCTCCAAACCCACATCTCTCCTTGGACTGTGCCATCCCCTCCCCTAACAAGTCCTTTGTCCCGTCCTCCCCCGTCCCCCACCCCCCCACCCTGGCTGAGCCCTCCTGCCCTCTATCCTCTCCCACTGCAGAGGCACTCACACCAGTAGCCCAATCTTCTCCTGCGCAGGCCATCCTGCCAAGATCCTTGACACATTTACCTTTTATTTTATTTTATTTTTTTTTTTTTCAACGTTTTTTTATTTATTTGTGGGACAGAGAGAGACAGAGCATGAACGGGGGAGGGACAGAGAGAGAGGGAGACACAGAATCGGAAACAGGCTCCAGGCTCCGAGCCATCGGCCCAGAGCCTGACGCGGGGCTCGAACTCACGGACCGTGAGATCGTGACCTGGCTGAAGTCGGACGCTTAACCGACTGCGCCACCCAGGCGCCCCACATTTACCTTTTAAAATAATAATGTATTCTATTCTATTCTATTGTATTCTAATGTATTCTATTGTAGAACAAGTAGAAAATACAGGCAAATGTAGGGGTGCCTGGGTGGCTCAGTCCGTTGAATGTCTGACTCCTGATTTTGGCTCAGGTCATGACCTCATGGTCATGGGATTGAGCCTCGCATTGGACTCTGCCCTGAGCATGGAGCCTGCTTGAGATTCTCTTTCCCTCCACCCCTCCCCTGCTTGCACGCACGCTCTCTCTCTCTTTCTCAAAATAAATAAGCTTAAAAAAAAAAAGAAAGGAAAACCTTGAAAAATATGTAAGTAAATGTAAGGAAGATAAAAATCATCCATCATCTATTGCCTGGAGATAACCTCTGCTGAAATTTTGGGTGTATGGACAGTCCCCAATGTATGATGTCTCGACTTATGGTTTCTCAATCTTACGGTGGTGTGAAAGCGATATGTATGTGTTCAATAGAAATCGTACTTTGAATTTTGCACTTGGATCTTTCCCTGTGCTAGCGATATGTGGTACAGGATTGTCTTGTGATGCTGGGCTGTGGCAGCGAGCCGTGGCTCCCTGGCAGCCGCACGATCACGAGGGGAAACAGCCGATATGTTGACAACCCTTCTGTACCCACGCAAACATCCTGCTTCTCGTTTACAGTACAGTATTCGAGAACTTCCATGACACATCCAACACTTTATTACGAAGCGGGCTTTGTGTTAGATGATTTTGCACAACTGGAGGCTAATGTGAGTATTCTGAGCATGTTTAAGGTGGGCTAGGCGAGGGGCGCCTGGGTGGCTCAGTCGGTTAAGAATCTGACTCTTGGTTTCGGCTCAGGTCATGGTCTCACAGTTCGTGAGTTCGAGCCCTGCGTCAGGTTCTGTGCTGAGAACGTGGAGCCTGTTTGGGATTCCATGTCTCCCTCTCTCTGCCCCTCCTCTGCTCACTATCTCTCCCTGTCAAAATAAAGAAACAAACATTAAAAAAAAAAAAGGTAGGCTAGGCTAAGTATGATGTTTGGTAGGTTATGTGTATTAAATGCATTGTCAGCTTGAGATATTTTCAGCTTCTGATTGAGTTTATTGGGATGTAACCCCACTGTAAGTTGAGGAAGACCTGTATATCCTTCCAGACTTCTACAGAGATATTTTTCTCCCTTCCAGAATGGCATCATACCATGCATATTATTTTGCAACCTGCCTTTTCACTTGAAATATATGTGAACATTCTTCTACGACAATAAATATCCTCCCCGACAATGCAGTTTATGGCTGTGCAGCGTTCTGTGTGCTCATGGGTCACAGTTGGGATTTTAATTCCTAGGGTTCCGGGGATACAGTGTGGAGACTGCCCTCCCCTCCCCCAGTGAGTGCTGTGAGACTCACCCCTGGTCTGTCGGCAACCACCCCATTGCCCCCTGGATTTTCCCTCTTGCCCGATTTCTAGGAGCCTGGCCAGGGCTTGATCTGGGAAGTATTTTTATTCTCCCTGCCTCCTCCCTCCCTGTTTCTTGTACCTTCCGTCGGTGCTGCTGTTAAGAGTCTGGCCTGAGTTCTGCCGCTCTTCTGGGACCCTAGTTGATGTTTTGGCAGAGAGTGGGTGGGGGGGTCAATTTGCGTGTCCAAATTGCCCCATCTTTCAAAGACTTAGGTAAGAAGCCACTTCTTCCAGAAAGCCTTCCTTCCCCTGGATACTCACAGTATTTTGTCTCTTATTCTGGCTCTGCTACTTACTAGCTGTGTGACCTTGGGCAAATTATGGAACCTCTCTGGGTCTCAGTCTCTTCATCTCTAAAACGAGGGTAATACTAGTACCTATCTCATACGGCTTTGCCTGGTACTTGGTAGGGGCTCCGTAACTGTTAGCTGTTGGTATTATTAGCAAACTTAACTTCTCTATTAGCTGCAAGCTCCTGGAGAGCAGAGCCTGAGTCTTTCTTAGTCATCTTCTGGTTTTACCTGTGCTTTTCATTCCCAGGACCTAACGCAGGACCCGGCACCAACTTAAGCATGTATCACCCACACCTTGAATAAGTGAGTCTGAACCCAAATCCCGATTTGCAGACAAGGAGGGAGCATGGCTTACCAGGGTCACACAGCAAGCTGGTGGTCGGGCTCAGAGGCCCTGCCTTCGCACTGAATCTGCTCTGCCCGGCTGGCCTCTGCACTGGCGGACCCTATCTCCTTTCAATAGTGGTTAGTTGTGTACAGAACTATTGAAGAGTGTTCCGTCTGAAGGATCTGTGGCCGGAGAGCCTTCTTCCAAGAGCCTGACTGTGTGGGGATGCCTGGGTGGCTCGGTTGGTTAAGTGTCCGACTTCGGCTCAGGTCATGATCTGATGGTTCGTGGGTCCAAGCCCTGCGTCAGGCTCTCTGCTGTCTGCATAGAGCCCACTTCAGAGCCTCTGTCCCCCTCTCTCTTTGCCCCTCCCCTGCTCTCTCTCTCTCTCAAGAATAAATAGACATTAAAAGAAATTGAGAGCCTGAAGCCTCGGTGCCCCTCTACACCCCGCATCTCCTCCTCCCCGCCGATCCTTAGACCTCTAGTCGTTCCTCCCCACCAGCCCTCTGCAGGTATGGGGATGGGATGGACCCCGTTGTCCCTTCCCCCAGCTGCGTCTCCCCGGCCCTCTCTTCCATCCCTGCACCTGTCCCTTGGTGGCTGAGGTCTGTCATTAGGGGGTGTGCTTAGACTGCAAACTTCATTACACAGGGTGGTCATGAGGCAGGCGGCCGGGGGGTCGGGAGCCCAGCAGGGCTGTGGGCACAGCACAGCATGGCAGAGATGGGGTGGCAGGGAGACTGTGCTGACCTTCCTGGAGGAGCTGTGAGGTGTCCAATTGTTGGTCTCCTAGGTGTCTGGCTCAGAGCTGAGATAAACAAGAGTGGCTGGGCTGGGCAGGTGTGGTGGGGGAGAGGGGCAGCGGCCTGTGTCAGCATGCCTTGGGCCGTGACTGCTCATCGAGTACCTTGAAGGGGAGCGTGGCCAGGCTGTGTCCTGGGGTCTCTGAGCCTGAGGCCAGAGGCGCTCCTCGGTGGAGTGTCCCATGGAAAGAACATGTGCTTTGGAGCTTGAGTCTTGGCTCTGTCGTTTCCTTGCCGTGTGATCTTAAGCAGGTCATTTGATCTCTCTGCACCTCAGTTTTCTCATCTGTAAAATGGGGACAGCAGGAGTACTGACTTCATAGAGCTGTAACTAAATGCAGTTATTTGTGTGCCTAACAAAACCTCAGCAAGCCTTCGTTTCTTCTTACATCCTTTTCGCTTTTTGGCACCTCCCTTCCTTCTCAACAGAGTGAGCCCTGAGGGCCCCAAACAAATCACAATTGCCGGGTTCCCGGGGCCCTGTCTATACCCTGCCCAGCAAGGTTTCACCAGCCATACCCTCCCCTGCGCCACACTGGGGTCTAAGAGTTCAATCCCCTTGGCTCCTACTCTCTGTCCCCATTCCTCCAAGACACGCAGAGGTGATCAGCATTCAGGTGGCCAAGCCCCTCTCTTTATAGATGGAGACAATGGGGGCCAGAGGGGGCCGTGGCTTGCCCAGGGTTGAATCGCCCAGCAGTGATGGCTGAACTGGGACCAGGAACTGGTTTTCCCAAACTCCCAATGCGGAGCCCCTGATGCCGCTTCATCCAGCATCTTCTGTGTGTCTCTTACTGGTTTCCAAGCCCTGGGAGGACTCTCAGCCTTAACCTTGACCCCTTCCTTTGGGGAATGTGGCTTCCAGAGCTGTGCAGAGGGTATGGTTAGTGGGGCTATGCACTGAAGTGGGTTTGGGGTCTGTGGGGGCCACAACATTTGGGGCTGATGGCTTTTCAAAGGTGGTGGGAGGTTTCGTGGGAGTCCTTAAATCTTTCCTTCACTGAAGCTCTTCAGGGGCTTTCCTTGGTTCAGAGAGCTGGAGGTGGGACCGGGGACAGGGAGGGGGTGTTTGGGGAGGAGGGGAGCTCAGTGGCACCAACTGATATTACCGAATTTCATCCTCTCTGTTTTGTTCCAGTTCAGAAAACATAAAAATAGCCCTATCTCCGTTGCCCCTGCCCTGGGGGTGGGAGCAGAGGTTTTCAAAGGGACAGACAGCTTAATTCCCCACCTGCCTGCCTGCTTCATGGGCTGGGGTGGGGGTGGGGCTGGGGGGGGTTGTTCGATTTTTCCACCTCCACTCTGGGAGCCACCAGCTTGAACCTCTCCTACGTAGCAGGCCAAGTGCAGGGTCCCCCTATAAGGAAACTTGGCAGACACTAAGGCATCAGTAAAAACGAGATGTTTGGCTCTGCTGAGTTTGTGCCCCATGGAAGCTGTGTGCCTGAGAGCTCGGCGCTGTTTTTATTTGAATCGCATATGATGGTATGCAGTCTTTCCAGTGCTTGGTGCTTCTAGAGGTCTCATTCTGGCTCTGAACAGATCCATTTGAGGATCACTTGAAAGCTACGGACCGTCTTTCCAGAAATCGCACGGATGTACCAACACTTGGTGGGTTCCTTCAGACTTCATAATGTCCCCCCTCGTTTAGAACGGTGCTTGCCCTGCTTGCCCAGGGCGAATTGGCCTGCCGATGGGATAGAGGTAGGAAGGCATGCTTTCTGACCTTAGTAGTGCGTGGATTGATGAGGGAGACATATCTTGTCCTGATCTGATGGGGGAGGCAGTCAGTACGCTCTAGGAGTTCTTGGACCGGTATTCATGGAATGAAGAGAAATAATCACAGAATGACCTAAACTCACTGGGGGCTGAGAAAGGTCCAGAGCTTGGGTGGTAGGGCTGGGACATAGACGAGCATCATCTGGGAGGACTTCCTGGAGAAGGGGTTGAGGCTGCTTCAAAGTGAGGTAAGAGGTAGGGAAGTTGAAAGGAAGTGATGGGACAACAGTGCACTGATTTACAGGGTTCACCTTTAGGAACATCTGCTCGTTTTCTCCCCTGACAAAGGAAAACAGTTTCAAACATAAATCCAGCGATGGCTTGGATGGATTTTTTCCACCCCTCCCTCTCCCCGATCGCAGGGCCCGAGGGTGTAGGAAATGTGTTGTCTTGTGTTTATCACAGCCAAGCAGAGCTCGGGGTGACAGGCCTGACAGCCTGGTCATGTGGAGGTGATATACAGAGCTTTGGGAGAGGGCCCCAGAGAGGAGGCTTGGCATTTGTCCTTCAAACACAAAGTCACGCTTGCTATTTATTTATTTATTTATTTGCTGCATGGGGATAGCTTGCTCGTCACTCCGCTGGGGCATGAGGCAGACACTGGGAGAGGGGACGCTGGCGGGCTGCTCACCTGGGCATCCCCATGAAGAAGACTATGGCCCCCGCGGTGGGTGAGGCCTTGCTGGCTGAGCACACGGTGACCCTGCTCTCCTGTTTTTTTCCCCAGGACTATTCCATGGCTTCTTTAAGATTCCTCTGAGTCTGGAATCTGTGCTGTGATTGTAGACTCTGTGATCGATGCTAGGGTCTTTGATTTAGGATTGGGACAATCCAGAACTATTTCCTAAATCAGGAAGTTTGTGACTTTTTTTTTTTTTTTTTTTTAAATGAGTTACAAGTTCTGTAGGATTCTTTCACTCTGTGGTGATGAGAAAGGATCCATTTCTTTCTCATGTTCCGGAGTCCCCTCCAGGAGAAAGGAAAGAGAAGCCTGGGCTGAAGATCTGCCGTTGGGAAGGAGAAAAACCCAACTGTACCAAATTCTTCTTTAATATCCTCGGGATAGAGCGAACCCCAGAGTAAAGTCTGCACCCACTTTCTTCTTGATTCTGAAATCCCTAATTCTTGTATCACTAGACCCATTTTTCCTTTGTAACATACCAAGTGACAACTCCCCTCTGGTTCCTGAGAATGTCTGGTCCCTCACTCTCTACCCTGGTCCCCACTGTTGGGACTGCTTACAGATCTCGGTGCTCTATGCTTGCTTTTGAGCTCCTCAAAACCAGGGTCCTGGGGAGCACGGTGAGGGGGCCTTGCAAGGATCACTCACCTCGTTGTTAGAAAGTCCACTCCTTGCTATAGTGTCGTTCTTCTCTTATTAGTGCTATGAAGCAATTACCTCCAAAATCCCTTATTTAGAAAAACCATCATTTGAATATCTGGGGGGCAATAACTATAGGGGGCAGGAAAAGCCAGGTTATGCTGTGGTAACAGTAGCCTGCAGATCCTAATGGCATAATCCAGACACGGCTGACCTCTTACCTTTGCAGGGTCCACTGGGCATGTCCTCCGAGTGGCAATTTGACGATCTGGCCTTCTTGGCCACAACGCCGGAGAGGCCCCAGGAGCAGTGACGTCCTACTGGTCGGCGCTCTGTCCCGGAGGCCACAGACGTCTTTCTGCCCGTGGCCTCTTGGCAGGTGTGGACCCGGCCATGATCCCCAGACTGACTAGTCCAGCACTCCTGTCCCTTGTGCTCTTCCATGACCTGGTCCTGTGGGGCAGCTCAGGAGGGCAGGTGGAGGCCCGGGAGCTCACTGGGGACACGCGGCTCAGGGTCCCAGGGCCCGGTCCTGGCCGGCCTCTGTCCTCTGACTCCATCCATCCAGGGCATGATGGTCAATTAGTCAGCATGCGCCATTATGCCGCCTTAACAACTACTTTAGATGCAGCCAACACGGACGTCGTGTGGCAGCGGCGATGGACGGCCGCCGTTGTAATTAGCAGCCACATCGTGGAAGGACAAATGGGAGGCTTTTATAGTCAAGCAAACCTCAGAATCGAAATAACTCTGCTAATTGTGCTTCGGGTGCTTATTAACATGACTTGAGACGGTAAATAATGCCCTCCACCTGCAAGTTTCTCTCTCCATCGTCTTCGGGGCTGAGAATTAAGAGTGAAGCTCTTACTGATTGACCACCTACTACATGCCGCGCACCACTCTGTTTTACATGTGTCACCTCATCCGATTCTCACAGGAAACCGAGGCACTGGACAGCGGGGGTTCTTGCCCGAGGCCCTACAGCGGGTGGTGCAAGCGGTCTGGCTTCCGTGCTCTTAACCACCGTGCCTCAAGAACAAAGCAGCTTCTTTCTGAGAGGCGGGGCTTCTCTGTGTCTTGGAGATCCGAGGAGACGAGGAGAGAATTCTGCGGGTCCATGAACTTGGAGGCAAGAAATTCACGTCTTTATTTTCACTAACCTCTTACCGCAGTGGAGTATTTCCTTTTATTATGAATGCAGGGACCAGACTACAGTAAGCAGAATTAGCAGTGCTTGCGGTCTGTCACCAAATCACAGGCATTTTCTTTTTTCTTTTCTTTTTTTGATTTTTTAAAAATGTTTATTTATTTTTGAGAGACAGAGAGACAGAGCATGAGCGGGGGAGGGGCAGGGAGAGAGGGAGGCACAGCACCCAAAGCAGGCTCCAGGCTCTGAGCCGTCAGCACAGAGCCCGACGTGGGGCTCGAACCCACGAACTGCGAGATCATGACCTGAGCCGAAGTTGGACGCTTAACCTGCTGAGTCACCCAGACACCCCAAATCTTTATTTATTTTTGAGAGAGAGAGAGAGAGAGAGAGACAGAATGCAAGCAGGAGAGGAACAGAGAGAGAGGGAGACACAGAATCTGAAGCAGGGTCCAGGCTCTGAGCTGGCAGCAGAGAGCCCAACGCAGGGGCTTGAACTCATGAACTACAAGATCATGACCTGAGCCAAAGTTGGATGCTTCACCGACTGAGCCACCCAGGTGCACTTACTAAATATTTTTTGAAAGATTTCGTTTTTAAGCAATCTCTACACCCAACGTGGGGCTCGAACTCATAACCCCAAGATTAAGAGTCACATGGTCTTCTGACTGAGCCAGCCGGGTCCCCCTCCATATTACAGTTGTTTTAATATCTTGAAAAGCAATGTTTGCTCGGTACTACTTTCCGCCGCTAGATCTTGTCATTTAATGCATTGTTAAAGAGACACATATATTACTATGAACACACGTATATTTATTTGTTCATTTAAAATTTTTATTGAAGAGTAGTTGACATACAATATTATATTAGTTTCAGATGTATAATATAGTGATTCAACATCTCTATATATTAAGGAGTGATCACAAGAAATCTAGCTACCACCTGTCACCATACAAAGTTGTTATATATTATTAACTATATTCCCTACGTTGTATGCTGTATCCCCAGAGCACACACATATTTAAAAAAAATCTTTTGATAATAACTACTTTACTATCATTGGTTCCCTTTGCAATTCTATGTACTTTACTTCTTGTTTTTAAAGGCGGCCTCCCCTAGGCTTCACCAGATGGCCAGAGGCATCCGGAGCACAAAGAAGGTCAGGAACGCCCTCTGAGAGGGTCTCTCTGAGCCTCATGCACTTGCCCTAGAAACCATTTCATCTGGGAGTGAGTTAGATCCTGGTCGATGCTCTTCCTACTTTATATGGAGCTACCGGCAATTCCTCGAATGGGCCAAGTTCTCTCTCTTTTCCACGCCTTTGTGCAAACTGTTCCCCTTGCCTGATCACCGCACCATCAGCCCCAACGCGTCACCTGCCTCCTTGGGTTCACTCCCATCAGCAGGGAGGCCTCCTTTCTCCTCCAGGCTGGGGTAGGTGGGCCAACCTGTGCTTCCCCAGGGTCGTATTGATCACATTAGATCGGCTTAGACAGTGTTAACGATGATGGAGCACTTTGGAGAGGCAGGCTTCTGGAACACCGAGGCGCTGGTCGGAGCCTTGGTTCTGGGATACCTGGGCTGCTACTCTGCTTTCTCCTCTGGATGACTGTGTGGCCCTATTCGTGCTGGATTAGCTTTCAAAATAATCCACGGTGACTGTGAGTTTCCTGAAGTATGAGTACAAAGACTGTCAGGGTCAGTTGTCTGGATGGCGCTGTCACCCTCAGGCACAGAAGGGTAGTGATGTCGCCAGGGTGAGAGGACCTTATTTCTGTGAAGGAGGTCTCTAGTAGCCCTGCGACTTCTGGGACCCCAGGAGCCAGGGTCATGCAGAGCCCTGCTGCACCTGCTTCTACTCTGGGTGAAGGTTCATGTTCCTCACAGTGTGTGTCAATGACCCCTTCCTGCCAGCTCACTGCAGACACCCCCTGCTGCCGTGGACTTGGGTACTTTCTGAGCAGGTTGCGTGAAAGAATGCCTTTAATCCTCGTAAGCCCCTTGGCGGTAGGCACTGTTGTCTTGATGGTACGTCTGAGGAAACTGAGGCACAGAGAGTCTCTGTGCCTCATCCGAGGTCACGTAGTGGTAGAGCCAGGAGCAAGCTCCCCATGCTCTGATTCCGCAGCCAGAGCTCCAGACACAAGACCTGTTGCAGCGTGTGTGAGACACGCTCCAGAAAGCCTTGTATAACTCAGAAACTTGCATAATTTAAGACAATTCCTGACATGTTGGTAGGTGTTTCTGTTTATCAGCTGAAGTGGCATTGCCGTGTGGCAAGCATGCAAACACAGTTTACGATTTACTGGGCCTGCCAGCTTCAACATTCTTCATGCCTAAAAAATATTTGGGCTACACATTTGTGGACATTTTGCATATGAAGGGAGACTATTAATGTCTTTATCACAGTGTCAAACCCACATATACAAAATCTCATAAAGCACGAAGATACTATACTGCTGAGTAATTGGATTTTAATCCGTCGAGGGAGCCTGGGCTGTGAATTGCTCCAGAGAAGGCACCTCTTTTTGCCTGTGTGTCCCTGTGCCGAGCACAGTGCCAGCAGGTGCCCCGCAAAGGGTCGTTAAGTGAGCACAGTCTAATTCAAAGCCATCCAGCGCAGCTGGTTGTGATTTCTTTTTGGGAGGGGAGCCACCTTTAAATAAGGTTGTACTTCCTGGTAGTTTTGTTCATCTTGGATTTACTACCTCCTTCTTTTCCATTCTTAAAAAGCGGAGGAGAAAGTTATTAGTAACTGATAATGAACAGGGACAGGGACAGACCACCGGAGGATGAGTCGCAGGTGAGCACGGCATCCTGAAGAACAAGGCTTGCATATCTGAGGGCGTGGGCATGGTTTATGTATTGGTCCGGGGGTCTGCAGCGATGGAAAACCAATTCTGCATAACTTAGCAAAAGGGGGCTCCTGGAGCCGAATGAGGTGAGAATCCTAGTCTTGGGGACAGCAGGAACCCAGGGGCTGTGACGAGGAGGAAGTAGGGAGAGGACACAGTGCAGGCCAGTCTGTTCCAGACATTCCACCAGAGGTGACCCTTGTCCCCGGCACACACAGCTGGAGGTTTCCTAACAGGGAGTTTGGGTGCTAGAGGGATGGGGATGTGGGTGCTGGCGTGACAATGGGGACATGGGTCCACCACTTGCACCTCCAAATAATCAGGGTGGAGGGAACGATGAAGGTTGTCTAATCCCTCCTTGTGTCACAGATGAGGGAACTGAGTCTTTGGTTCCATTTCCAGTTGGTGACAGAAGCAGGACCAGAGCCCTCCTAGGTGCTCTGCGCAGAGAGGGGGCAGAAATGTGTTAACACCGTAAAGACCTTCAAAGCACCATTAGTCTTGGGGCGCCTGGGGGTGGCTCAGTTGGCTAAGTGTCTGACTCTTGATTTCGGCTCAGGTCATGATCTCATGGTTTGTGAGTTCGAGCCCCACATTGGGCTCTGTGCTGATGGTATAGAGCCTACTTGGGATTCTTCTCCCTCTCTCCATGCCCCTACCCTGCTTGCTCTCTAAATAAATAAATAAATAAATAAATAAATAAATAAATAAATAAAACAAAGCACTATCAGTCTTTATCATGATGGGTCAAAGGCCCTCTTGCCAATAGGTCCTGATGGGGCCTCCCTCCCTTTCACCCCAGTTCTCTCAACCCAGAGAATGAAGGGTCTGGGGTGGCCCTGGCAAGTACAGGGACAGACTCCTGATCAACTCTAGTGGGGAAGATGGCACCATCACACCTGGGCGTGTGTGTGGCAGGCAGGGTATAATAACCCTTAGCCAAGCCTACCCCTGCCATGTTTCTAGGTGAGCAAGAATTAAGATGGGAGGAAGGCCCCAAAGGGCAAAATAAGAGGGAGGAACATCCCAGAAAGATATAAACTGTAAATTCACATGGGAGGGCATTTTTATGTCCCCTTGTGTGCTACTTGCTGTAAACGTATGAATCCCAGATAACTTTTGCTACCAGAAGAATACAACCACCGTCCATTCTTGCCAATTTATTGGGCTTTATCCTGGGTGGGGATAGGGGAAGGGCAGAGAAACTAAGATTAATTGAACATCTACTGTGTGCCAGATCTTATACTTAGATAATCTCATTTAATCCAATATTTGTACCAGTCCCATGAAACAGTTATAATTACCTTATTTTATTTTATTTTATTTTATTTATTTTATTTTGAGAGAGAGAGAAAGGGTGAGGGAGTAGCAGAGGGAGAGGGAAAGAGATTTTTTAAAAAATAAAGTGTATTTTTAAAAGTGCAAAATTAGAAGGTCATTTTAAAAGCCCACCCCAGGATATACTGGTTAATTCCAGCTACTTTTCTCATTACAAACTATAATCCCTTTTAAACATCCTGTCTAATCTGTCTGCCGTGAGACCATAAGGTGGCAAATGTTGGAAAGAAAGAATCTTTTTTTAAATTTTTTTTTTTAATGTTTATTTATTTTTGAGACAGAGAGAGACAGAGCATGAACGGGCGAGGGGCAGAGAGAGAGGGAGATACAGAATCGGAAGCAGGCTCCAGGCTCTGAGCCATCAGCCCAGAGCCCGACTCGGGGCTCGATCTCACGGACCGCGAGATCCTGACCTGAGCTGAAGTCGGACGCTTAACCGACTGCGCCACCCAGGCGCCCCTGGAGAGAAAGAATCTTAAGCAGACTCCACATTCAGTGCAGAGCCCAAAGCAGGGCTCGATCTCATGACCGTGAGATCATGACCTGAGCCGAAATCAAGAGTTGGACGCTTAACCGACTGAGCCACCCAGGCGGCCCGTAATTACCTCATTTTATAGGTGAGGAAGCCAAGGCTCAGGCAAACCCCCCAACTGAGAAGGCTAGAGTCCAGGGCTGGCACAGTGACCCCCCAACTTTTGTGATTCTCCTGTGGGTGTGTGTATTAGTCAGGGTTCTCCAGAGAATAGGACCAATAGAATATATTTGTCATATTTCATTGATTGATTAGTAAGAAATTGGCTCGTGTGATTATGGAGGTTAAGAAGTCACAAGGTCTGTAGTCAGTGAGCTGGACGCAGGAGAGACAGTTATGTAGTTCTAGTCCAGGTCCAGAGACCTGAGAGCCAAGGAGAGCTGATATTGTAAGTTCCAGTCTGAAACCTGCCAGGCTCAAGACCCAAGGAGAGCCGATATTTTGAGTCTGAAGGCCAGAAGAGACCGATATCCCAGCCCAATCAGTCAGGTAGGAGGGATTCCCTGTCACTCAACCTTTTTGTTCTATTCTGGGCTTCAGCTGGTTGCACGAGGCCCACCCATGTTAGGGAGGACGATCTGTTTTACTCAGTCTACCGATTCAAGTGTGAATCTCATCCAGAAACACCCTCACAGACACACGGAATGATGTGTGACCTGATGTCTGGGAACCGTGTGGCCCAGTGAGGCAGTGAGGTTGACACACAAAATTACCCATCGCAGTGTGACACCGGGGACGGTTAGGGGAGGGGCCTTGGAAGCTATTTTATTTCCTCTTTGCAGAGAAGGTTTTGAGAGGGATTAGACTAGGGGCGGGGGCGGGGGGGGGGGGTGCTCAGCCCTTCTCTCTGCCCTTGCAGAGGAGGAAACTTAAGCATTCCCAGCACACAGCTAGACCAGCGCCACAGGTGGAAGCCAGACAATCCTTCTTGCGGATCAGCCCTCCGGGGGCTGAGTTCTTACAGCCAGGAACATCAGCCAAGGCTCCCAGAGAGGAAGGAGCCAGCGGGGGACCCATCGTTTCTTATCCTGGGACTGAACCAAGCCTGCAACCCTTGTCTCTATCACCTTGGCAATACTATCACAGGCCCAGTGCTTGGACTGGGAGCTGAGCCTGACTGGTTCCTGGCACAGAAACTTCAGGAATGCCTTCTCTCCTCCGCCCCTGTAAGAACCCTGCACGTAGCCTCCAGAATAGAGACTACATTTCCCAGTTACCCTTGTAAGTAGGTGTGGCCATATGAGCAACTTAGGGTCAATGCACTTGAAGCAGAAAATGGTGTGTATAACTTCCAGGAAATGTCCTTAAAGGGAGGGGTGCCCCTCTCTCCCCCAGCTTCTTTCCTGCCGGCTGCCATGCGGATGTAACGACTAGCACTGGAGCAGCCACACTGGGCCATGAGGTTGACGTAGGAGAGAGGCTGTGAAGCAGCAAGGCGGATGGAGCTTAAGTCTCCGACACTGAAGGCACCATAACAGCCCTGGACCCCCACCTGGAAAGTGACGGCTAAGCTCGATCCTGAGTTTTAGATAGTCCCTCCCTTGCTGTGAGACCTGGGGCAGTGGTTCAGCCTCTCTGGACCTCTGCTGGTTATTGATAGTGATAACTGCACATGGTGTGACCTCCCATGTCGGGGGGGGGGGCGGGGGGGTCAGGTGTGAGTGGCAGTAGGGAGATTTCACCTCCAGGGGGGCAGAACATGGAGAGGCCTGGGGCTTTGTTCCGTGTCAGCTGTTTGGGAAGAAGGTGGTGTAGCGAAAGGGGAGGCATCCTGGGACAGGGTCACCTCTTGGTTTTGCACGTCCAGTGACCTTGGGCATGTTGCTCTCTGTGAACCATACTGTCCTCGTCTGTAAATTAGAGACAGTGATAACTACTCCACAGATGGGGCGAGGATCAGAGACAGTGTGTGTAAAGAGCCTGTGCTCTGTGGGAGGCAGGCGCTCTGTGAATGGCAGCTAGGACTTTCACCGTTGCTCTGAGGGTCCAGAGGCTTAGATTTTTGGGTGCGTGGTGATCACGGGCTTAACTCTCTGGACCTGTTCACTCACATGTGAAATAGGGAAAGAGGTGGTGATTGGATTGTAGGAACTCTGAGGATTCCTTTCCAGCCCGGGTAGTTGATCTGGTCCCCTCCCCCCCCCCCCCCCCCCGCCCACATTTGACAAGTAGTAAAACTGAGGCTTCATGCGGCGGAGACGACTTTCTCTGCTCCCCTTCCGGTGTGGGGTGACCGTGTGGATGCAGCTGGCCCCCAGGACCACCATGGCCAGTCTGCTTCTCACAGACGGAATGTGGGCAGAAGGAATGCACGGTGCTTCTGGGCCACGATGGCTAACACGTGGGTGTACCCTCTCCTTCCTCTCTTCCCCATCTGCCAGCTGAAATCCTAGGCCCGGGGCAGCCTTGGTCAGGGGGCATGGTGCTTGGTCCCCTCCCCCAACCAGGGTTGCTTTGGCCTTTGTGTGAACACGGCATCGCGTTGCTGAGATTTCGGGGTTCACCTGTTATAGCAGCTAGCATTGCCGTTAACTAATGCACTCAAGTGGTAGAGTGGTCCAGAGTCTATGCCTTCTCTCTGATTCTTGGTGACATCCCGTTTGACAGACTAGTCTTCTCAATGAGTCTGCCGGTTCCTTGAGAGCCAGAACCGTGGCTTACATTCCTGCAGGCTTACGACACCCAGCACCCACCCATTGCCTGTCCCCCTCTGGGCATCTACAAGGCACCTACCTGAGTCCCACCAGGCTGCGAGTGGACCCCACAGATCAGGTGCTGCATCCCTCCCACATCGCTGGAGGCCCCAGGTGTGGGAACCCGCAAACAATGGGCAAGGGAACAGCTAAACTCTCAGAAGAGGGGAGCCTGAGTAGGGCAGGAGCCAAGGCCAGGAGGGTCTGGGAGAGGCATCCGTGTGCAACGGGGGCTTTGCTACTTTGTGGAATGGACGTCTGGCCTGGGGCCAAAGCCCTGATCTGAGTCTAGCTCTGCCCCCAACTTGTAAGTGACCTGCAGAAGTCCAAGGTCACCAGAGAGCTGGTGACAGGAGCGGAAACCAGAACCCAGGCTCCACTTCAGCCACGGATGGGTTCTTTCCTGGAAACACTGCCCCCCTCACTCTCTCTTCCCTCGAAGCCTGGGCATCCCTGATTAGGATGCTAATGGAGGGAGAGGTGAGGAACTGAGGGAGCTGGGGACTGGGGAGCCAGTGGCTAATTAAAGTCTCCATGTCAAAGAAGAATGCCAAGTAGGTAATTTCCATGCCATTTGAATAATGGGAAAACGTTTACCATTTCTCCAGTTTGCTTGCTGAAGAGAGAGGGGAAGAAGGAAGGAGGGGAGAAGATTGTGTCTGGAGGGGCCTCTCCATGCTCCTGGGGAGGGTGGGGGGGGGCACAGGGGGCAGAGTTGCTCCAGGCAGGGGGAGGGAGGCAGGGGGAGGGAGGCAGGGAGCAGGAGGGGGGATAATATTCTGCCTTTTTCCAGAAGGTCCTGTGAAGTTCCTGAAACCGGGCCAGGGGAGAGGGCAGCCATGCAGCGTGGTGGTGATGTCAGGTCCCAGTGGAGTTTAGGAGAGCCCTCCTCATGGGCGCACTGTACTTTATAGTTTACATCATTCGTCTCACTGGATCCGCTTGATAGGTGATCAGTAAGCCAGGAAGGGGTGATGGTGATGATGATGGTGATGATACCCAATTTTTTTTTTGTTTTTTGAGAGAGAGCGCAAGCTTGGGAGGGGCAGAGAGAGAGAGAGAGAGAGAGAGAAAGAGAGAGCGAGAGCAAGAGAGAGAGAGAATTGTAAGTAGGCTCCATGCTCAGTGCAGAGTCCAACCCAGGGCTTGATCCCATGACCCTGGGATCATGACCTGAGCTGAAATCAAGAGTCGGACACTTAACCGACTGAGCCACCCAGGCGCTCCGTGATGATTCCTATTTTAGAGATAAATAACTAAGCCCCGGAGAGCAAGAGTGAATTGCTTAAGGCCACATTTGTGCATTTATTCATTCATTAATTCAACAAAACAGTTTCTTGGGGAAAGAGTGACATGTGACAAACGCCATGGATGAAGAAGCCATGGCCCCGGTGATGTGAAAGTGTACCCCACCAGGTGCTGTGGGTGCCAGGTGGCAGAGGGACTGAGCCTGCTTGCTTGAGGCAGTTGGGTGCTCCCCAGGGGGCTGGCCTTTATGCTGAGGTGTCACACGGGAGCTTGCCAAGTGACTGAAGGGAAGAGCATAATCCAGATTGAGGGAACAGCGTATGCCAAGGTGTAGAGCCCCAGGAGAGCTTTTCTTGTCTAGGGAATGATGAAGGGCCCTGTGTGAGAGGGCCATAGGGCTCGTAGGGCAGGGTGGGGGTGGGAATGTGGCTGGGGTGCTTGGTGGGAGAAGAATGAGCCCATAGAGGCAGATCCTGGACAGATTGTGGAGGGCCTGTATGCTAAGCCATGAGGATTTTATCTTCAGGCTACAGGGCCCTAGGGAGTGGCTGACCAGGTGCTGGTGTCATAAGGCCAAAGCTACTGCTGACTCCTTGCTGGAAGCCAACCCTAAGAACCTGGTTTCCCAGCCCAGCCTGCCCAGCTCAGGCCCCTGCGGTCCCTCAAGTCAGGGGCCGATGAGCAGAAAGCCAAGCCAGGGGGTGGAGGGTCCCTGCTGCTCTGTCCTGCTCCTTCTTGTAGCAGTCAACCTGCTGATGTAACACATTACCCCAAATCTCAGTGGCTTAAAGCAGCAGCCAATGTTTATTGTCTCTCACGGTTTCTGTGGGTTAGACTTTTGGCCATAGCCTAGCTGGGAGCCTCTGGCTCTAAGTTTCTCATGAAGTTACGGTCAAGATGCGGGCCCAGGGCCACAGTCATCCGAGGGCTGGACTGGGGCCGGAGAGTCTGCCCCAGGATGCCCCATTCCCAGACGGCTCCCTTGCAGGCCTGGCCGGTTTGTGCTGGCGTGGCCAGGGAGCCTCAGTTCACCGCTACGTGGACCTCTCCAGGGTTGCTTGAAGTCCCCACCACATGGTGGCTGGCTGTCCCCAGGGTGAGAAAGAGAGACCTAGGTGGAAGTGGCAGTGTCTTCAGTGACCTAGCCTCGAGGTCTCACGCCCTCGTTCTGCCACAGCCCCTTGGTTACACAGTGTGGGAGGGGATGACACCAAGGCATGAGCCAGGAGGCCAGGCTCACTGGCGGCCATCTCGGAGGCTGCACAGCACTCCCTCCTGCAGGGGAGAGCAAACAGCAGCTCCCGCAGCAGCGCGAAGAAAGCCAGGCTGGTGAGATAAGGGGGCTTCCCTGGAGAAGGAGGGCACGTCTTGCCTGGCTCTGCCTCCAACTTACTGTGTGACCCTGAGCGGTTTCCCAAGCTCTCCAGGCCTCCGTTTGCCATCTCTGTGGCGTGGGAAGAACTCGTCGGCTCGGCAGGGCTGGGAAGGCACGGAGGATCCAGCTTCCGAGGGATGGATGAGAATTGCAGACCGTGGAGTCTTGTCTCTTCTTATCCTTAATCCCGTTTCTTCACACAGTCGGATAACCAGTTTTCCCAGAAGTCTCTGCAGCAAGCCATTTGCATAACCCCCAAATAAGCACTGTTCCTTCCTTTAAGCTAACTCTCAGCTGAAAATCTCCAGCTGGCTTTTGTGCATTTGAACCAGCGTGGTTTAACTTTCCTCTTCCAAAGGCCACATCACTCCCCGAGTGGCTTGGAACAGAGGCAGGACCCCATATCAGCTCTGCTCCCTTCCCCCGTGTTACCCCAAGCCTTGTGTGGCCAATGCCCGGGGGTCAGGCCAGGCCAGGCTGAGCTCTCCTCTCCTCTCCTCCTCAGCTATCCTTTGTAATGAGGGGTGAGGGCTTGGTGGTGAGAGCCTCAGGATGCCAGAGCCAGAAGGGACCTTGGGGACATCTCATGCAACCCTCCATTTTACAGATACGACAGTCACACAGCAAGTAAAGAGCAACACTGGGCCAAGAATCAGGCTTCTGGACTCCTTTGCAGAGCTCTTTCTGGTCTCACCACTGGGCGTGCTCAGGAGGTACTCTGTGGTTATTCTAGATGGGCCCTGGGTCACCTCTCTCTAAGAGAGGCAGGGCGGGTACCAGGGCAGGCAGAACAGGGGCAGGGCAAGGAGCAAGCGTGCCATCTGTGGACCAGTCAGACCCACCCTTAATGGGCACATGGAGGGGGGAATAGTCAAGAGAAGAATAAGAAGTGGGCCAAATCTTTGACGACTCATGTTCCATGGAGGAACAACAGAGCAGGAAATAATCAGAAAGCTAATGCAGCACGACCTAGACTCCATGTACTTGGAGGTTGGCTTAAACCTGAGAAGCTCACACGAAGGGGAGGGGTGAGTCGAGTTTCCAGTCCATGGAGTCCAGAAATGGGCCAGCCAGGAAGAGGCCAAAAGGCACGGAGGGACTCAGTGGGCCACCAGCTGTTCTCCTTCCTCGCTACAGACAGACGCCCCTTGTGCTCACAGCAGTGGGAGTGCCATGGTTCTCTCTGGCTTTGAGGGTCTGTTAGGGCCAGGCATGTTGTCCCTTTGTGTTTAGTTGATTGTTTCCTGGTGTGGGAGAATTTCTGTCTTCATTTTATGGCCAAGGAGCCAGAGGACCAGAGAGGGCAGACACTTGCCTAAGCTTGCACAGCCAGTTTGTGGCAGAGATGGGTTTGGAAGCTGGGCTTAGGCGACACCAAGGTCTAGGTGCTTTTCTTTCCATGGTGCAGGAAGAAGGGATCCCACCCTCCACCCTCTAGCTCTGCAGTTGTTGGCCTTGCCAAGGCCCTCAAGGAGCTGGTAACGAGCGGGGACCCCCGGGGAGCTAGATTTGCCACCTGCACACGGCCGGGTTAAAGAGGAGCCCTGAGACTAATCGGGGAGCAAGAGCCCCAGCATCTTTATTTCTCTTCTCTTCTTCTTGGCCCAACAAAAGGCCTTTGCCTTGGTTGGCCTGGTGACAGCATCATGTGATGCTCTCCTGCTCCTTCAGCCTGGCTCCTTCTCAGGCCTTTTAGGCGTGACGAATCCCCACTACCGTTTCATACGCAGTCACAGACAGGAGACATGGGGGACCGCCCAGCCAGCTACCAACCAGCTGTGTTCTCTTGAACAAGTTGCTTACTCTCTCTGGGTCTCAGTTTCTCCATCTGCAAAATGGGGGTAGATGTTGGAGCAGACGTTTGCTAAGTTTCTCTGGTGACTTCCTTCCTTCCCATCTTGATGAGGGAGGTCAGTGGGACATTAAAGTCAGGGCCGCTTCTGAACTCAGGCTGCAGAGATGGGGGATGGATGTCCCCAGGCAGAGGCATCTTTATCCAATCACGTGATTGCTAGAGAGTGATGTTATTTGCATATAATTTGCACTTTCTTTTAATGTCAAAATGCTCTGACATACCCATCCTAATTTGTCCCTCCCTCTCCCACTGCCTCTCACCCCCTGTTTTCTGCCTCCCACCCCATGTCAGCCCCAGCCCTGCATTGCTGGGTTGTGGCAGCTGCAGCCCCCGCCTGCCTTTACAGTGTGACCCAGCTGGGCAGCACCCACAGTGTGCCTGGAACTGTGCAGTGTGATCCTCGTGTTCAGCTCAGAGAGGTCAAGCAACCTGTCCAAACTTCCAGAGTGAAATGGCTGAGTCGGCATTCAATCCCTGACTGCCTGACTCTGGGACTGTGCTTTCCTCGCTGCTCCTCAATGTCAGGTCCCTACGCCAGGGGTGGGGGGCATCACTGGGCACTTGTTAGAGGTCAGGCCCCATAGCAGACCTGCTGAATCAGGATCTGAACTTTATCAGGATCCCCAGGAGGTTGTGTGCACAGTAAAGGTAGAGAGAAGCGCTGCTCTAGAACTCTGCCGGCCACCCTGGCTTCTAGGTTCCGGAGCCACCTGATGCTTTCTGGAGGCAAAATTACATGATAGCAGAGCCAGAAAGGCCCCCAGATGTCTTCAATGCTGGTGGTTTCACCAACTGTTCTCTTTGGAGCACTAGGGTTCCCAGAGGTGGCTTTGTGGCTTCTCTGCTGTGGGGTAGGTGCCCAGCAGGCAGGACTCCGGAACTCCCAGGCTCACTTGACCGCTTACCCTTGAATTAGGTTTATAAACTCATGGACGGGGCACCTGGATGGCTCAGTTGGTTAAGCGTCCGACTCTTGTCTTCGGCTCAGGTCATAGTCTCATGGTCTCAGATCGAGCCCGGCGTTGTTGGGCTCTGTGGTGACAGCACAGAGACTGCTTGGGATTCTCTCTCTCCCTCTCTCTCTCTGCCCCTCTCCTACTTGTGCGTGCGCATGCTCTCTCTCTCTCTCAAAATAAAGAAATAAGCTTAAAAAAAACCCCTCATGGAACACAATTTCATTGGATTGGGGTAGGACTGTTAGGGTCTATTGGCTAAAAAATTTTTTTTTAAAACATTCTTTATTCCATCCTTCTATTTTATAAGTGAGGAAATTGTTACTCAGAGAGATGTAGGGACCTGCCCAAAGTCACACAGAATCTGAGACCAGGTTCCAGCTACGTCAGTTAGGATTGTTTTTGACTGCAAGTAGTGGCAAAAGTGACTAAGAGAGACTTATGCAAGTAAAGACTTACAACAAGAAGGTCAAGCATAGACTGCTGAGGACTGGTACCATGTTCAGCCCAATGATGCATCAGTGGCCCAGGCTCTTCCGGTTTTCCATTTTGCCTGCCCTCCTTCCTGCCACAAGCCCTCTGCCTGGGGCTTTTATCCTCATGGCAGAGAATGGTTGCTATTGCTCCAGACCTTGCATCCATGTTCCAGGTGGGAAGAAGATGGATGGAGGAGTGAGCAGAGGGTATTCTTCTAGTTAATTTTGCTTTTTTTTTTTTTTTTTTTTCATTCAGGGAAGGATGCTCTCCCCTGAGGCTCCTATTTGTTTTACGCTGGGACTGGGTTACATGGCCACCCCTAGCTAGAAGAGAGCCAGGAGTAAGGGAGAGGGGAATGGGCTTAGGTCAAACCATCTGATGGTGAATGCCTCCCTATCTAGGGATCCTGTCCTGGTATCCTGAGATTCTTCAGGGCCCAGAATTGCAGCCTTCGGGATGGAATGGGATATGTTTGAATCAGAGAGGCTTGTGCTCAAGCCTTGGGGCTTGACTCCACCCCCCCCCCCCCCCACCACCAAAATGGTCCTTTATGGGAACCATTTGATGTGGGGACTAGAGCTCTGCTAAACAAAGACATACATTCTTGGGGGCTTAGGGGCAGAGGGATTGGGTTAGAGGGAAAACCACAAGGGCTAATTCTAATTCTCTGACTATCTCTACAGCTCACAGTCCCTAATGAAAACATGTGTAAGAAACCTGCAGGGTTAATTTTGCCGAAAAAAATTCCAATAAAGCCCCATTAGATTTTCACGTTAAATTAATGTAATGGATGCTTAAAAGCCATGCTAATTAGGCTTTGTTATTAACAGGAATGTCAGGTGGATGGGATCTGGCCCAGAGCTTACATTTTTTCCTGGCCACCTATGGGAGATGGATTTGTCAGTGGTCGGGAGGCACCACACCATCTGGCCCCAACAACCCAGCTCCCGCTCATGCCTTGGAATGTCTTTAGTCATTTAAATTCATTTGCCCGGAACTGGAATATTTGCTTCACCAAGATGACAGGCAACAAACTCTGTTTTATGTTGGTTTTTATTTTTATTTTTTGGGACATTTCCAAATTTTCCCTTCTAGGGACCGTCCTAATGTTTCTGCTAGGGACATGGCTCTGATGGGTTCTTCCCTTGCTCAGAAATCTTTGATGGCTCCCTATTATTGTCTATCTGATAAGTCCAGAGCCCTGACTTGGCATTCAAAGCCTTCTGGGATTTAGCCCTAATTCACCTTTCTGGCCCCTCCCCATTCCTCTCCATATGTACTAAGGGAAGGCTCCTCGCTGAACTTGGCCCTCCCAGTTCCCCTTGACTTTGGCTATAACCCCCAAACCCCATCATCTCAGCCTTCCAACATTTGTGTTATTCTTTCCATTTTACAGATGGCAAAACTGACCCTGATCACTCAGATTCCCTTTATGTAAGACCCCAGGCACGTTTTGGGTGCTCACATAATTCCTGTCTCTTCCTTTTCTCCCTTTCCCTCAACCTGTCTGCTGGGCCAGGTAGGACATCTTTAGGGTGGCTACCTGTCCTGCCCCAGGGCTTGGGACTTGGGAATTCCAAATGCCACATGGCATGTGGGAAGAGACTCTGTTTCCGGAAGGAGAAATGCACAAAGCCAGGATGAACAAGAGAAGGGAAGGCCTGGCCCCTGTTCCTCCCATCATCCCAGGCTGTCTGGGCCCAGGTTATATGCTCCACACTAGAGGCAGTTTGCATATCATAGGGAGACCCTGACCCCAACCCCAGGCTCATCTGTGTGTTTATAGGGGACAAAACCTATACTGTTTGCCTCCAGGCAGCCTGAACTGGGACACCAGCTGTTGAGAGGAGCTGGCTGTGAGACACCTGCCCAGCATCTGGGGCACTGGGGCCTATGGGAAGTTGCAGTCAGAGGTAGGCTGGGGGGAGCCTCTTCCCTGTGGGAAGCTGAGCTCGAGCCCAGCCACATAGGGGCAGAAAGGGTCCCAGGGTCTCTTTGCAACTGTCCTATCCCTGCATCATAGTCCACGCCTGCCTCTGAAGGCTCAAGGACGTAAACCTCATCTCCGGGGCCACCAGTCTCTCTAGATCTGAACTAGGACAAGAGAGAGGTCATTTAAAGCTCTTCTTTCTCTGTACTTTGAGATCTCTCATGTCTACGTCCAACCCATGGGGGTTGGCCATTCCCCTTTGGGGGTGAGTTGGATTTTCCCTTTCGAGTCACCACCAGGTTTGGGGTGAATCGCATGGCGTCTGATAGGAGAACTACAGGGTAGACTTTGGTACGGGGATGAGTCTCACACAGCTAGGAGCGGCAGGAAGGGAGAAAGTTTGGGTCTTGGGAGCCTCATCAATCACCCAGATGCCTGTTTGTTGAGCCCCAGGCACTCAGAGAGCAAGGAGGAAGGGACAAAAGAGCAGCACAGTCTCCAGGAGGGAGCTTGAGAAGCTTAGTACTTTAGAAATTGCTCAGAGGCTTTTTGAGGAAAATCCAGCCGTGATAGGGATGTGACAGCACAAGAAAGCAAATGGGGCTCCTCTGGGCCCAAACCACAACCAGAGGAATTGCTGGAGATTGAAATGTTTATTTCCACCCAGGCAACGAAGGAAAGTCAAAGGCCAGCAGACAGTGTGCGTGTGCGCGTGCATGTGTGTGTGTGTGTGTGTGCATGCGCGTGTGCATTTGTGCTCGCACACACACGCGTAGTTAATGCAAGGCCTCCCACTGCAGAACAAATTGTCCGACTGACCCCAGGCGGGAGGGAACATAACTCCTCTCTCTTGCACACTGGAGATTTCCCCAAGACGGAGCCTGTCAGCAAAACATTGCCTGAAATGCAAACCTATACTGGCCCTCAGTAGATGGCCTGACTCCCGCGTACCATCAGTGGAGATGACGAGAGGAAAGAAGCCCAGGCTTTCCCCCGCTGACTCCGCGTATTGTCCCCTCCCCTACATAACTCTTCTTTCTTAACGAAGGCCATGTGGCCTTGTGGAACTTGCCCCTGAGCTTTTGTATGACAGGTGGCACCAGGATGGGACCCACCTTGCCTGACACCCTTCTCCAGGAAGCTTCTTGAAACGCCTGGGTAATCTCTCTGCCTCAAAAATCTTGCCCAGATGGCAGGATGGAAGTCCTGGCAGAGACACGTGAACCCAGATGCCCAGGGTCTCAAAGAAATGAAGAGGGGGCCACGGAGGGGGAAAGGGAGATGTGGGGGTGGGAAAAGAATGCTGGGAATCTGGAAGCAGAGGGTATGAACTTCTGGCCTGTGCAGGGATGGGGGGCAGAAAGAGACTCCATGCACCAGGGCATGCCTTGCCCGGCCCAGGCCACCTGCACTGCCATTTCCATCCTGGCACTTGGCACAATCTGGAGTACCTCTCAGAAAGGGTGGCCTCTTGGTCCAGCCTGCTGCCTGGGGCCACTCGGGCCTCTACTTCTTTTACGTTTTTTTTTTTTTTTTTTTTTTTTTTTTTATTTATTTTTGGGACAGAGAGAGACAGAGCATGAACAGGGGAGGGGCAGAGAGAGAGGGAGACACAGAATCGGAAACAGGCTCCAGGCTCCGAGCCATCAGCCCAGAGCCTGACGCGGGGCTCGAACTCACAGACCGCGAGATCGTGACCTGGCTGAAGTCGGACGCTTAACCGACTGCGCCACCCAGGCGCCCCTTTTTTTTTTCTTTTACGTTGTTTTTTTTTTTTTTTTTTTTTTTTTTTTTTTTTTTTTATTTATTTTTGGGACAGAGAGAGACAGAGCATGAACAGGGGAGGGGCAGAGAGAGAGGGAGACACAGAATCGGAAACAGGTCTACTTCTTGGTGCACAGCTTGTGGCTTGTGGGGTCATTGAACAGGAAGGTGAGAGAAACAGAGCTGAGGAGGCAGCACTGCAGGGGGATGCCCACGAAACCTTGGCCTTTCTGGGCTGGGATGTGGGAAAGGGGAAGAGAGGACCAAAGGCCAAAGGGTCTCTGGAGGGATCTGTGCCTCCACTCGGGGTTAACTAGAGGCCAGGCCACTGGGGAGATGAACCCTTCCCCTGGCTCTCTCTGCTCCCTGAGGCAAGAAGACACAGCAGGGCACTGAAAAGATCGATGAGGAAGGTAGACTGTGTCTGTTTCCTAGACCTCGGGGGTTAGGACTCTCCATATGAGCCATAGCATAAGAATTCTAAAGTTTCCATCCGTTGCCTTCCCAACAGCCAACCCGCTGCCCACTTTTTCCTCGCTATCAGAACTCAGATACCAGCAGCCATGCTTTTAGGGGAGGCTGGGACCCTCCCCACCTCAGGAGTGAATCCTGACTACACCGAGCCAAATGTGACAATCCCATTTCCTTGGCTGGTGATGTTTGCACATGGGCATGCCATGCAGTTCTGGCCAGTGACAACTAAGGGGGAGACTCCTGGTGGAGAAGGGGTGCCTTCTGGGAAAAGCTTTTTGAGATCTGGAAAACTGACTTGCTAAAGAAGCAGCTACCCCTGCCCACCACCTGTGGATATTGTTTGACGAGGATGTGATGCCTGGAGCTTTGGCAGCCACATTAAGATCATGAGGGAAGTGGTTAAGATGCTGAGGAACAAATAGAAAGGGAGAAAGAATCTGGTTTCTGATGGTATCCCTGGACTCAGCTGAATTAACCAAATGTGGGATCACCTTACCTCCGGATTTCTTAGTATAAGGAATTATGAACCTTTTATTTTTAAAACTACTCATAATTGAGCTTTCTATTCGTTGTTGCAGAAAGCAGCCAACCTCATCACATTTCTGAGGTCAAGATGAAATAATTCGGATTGTCTGCTGTGAGTCTCTCCTTGGGGACAGTGAAGGTGTCTCTGAGCTCACTGGAAACTTAGCTCAGCTAGAACTGCCTCCTTCCCTTCCAGGCAAAAGTTGAAGAGTCTGGGTTTGGGAACCAGAAAACAGAAAACCTGGGTTCAAATCCCACACCTTCATGCAGGTACTGTGTGACCTTATGTTAATTATTTAAACCAGGGGTGGGCAAAATTTTTCTGTAAAGGGCCAGAAAGTAATTGTTCAGGCTTGGTGGGTCAAACGGTCATACGGTCACTATTGGAACATTGTTGGAACTATTTCACTCTTGTTTTAGTCTGAAAGCAAATCGTGGATAACATGCAACTAAATGGATATGGCTGTGTTCCAATAAAACTTTATTTACAAGAACAAGTAGCACGCTGGATTTGGCCTGCAGGCCATGGTAAATCAACCTAAATTCTCAGACTCTTAGCTTCCTCAGTAGGAAAACGAGGCTCATTTCTGTTTTCCTCATGGGGCAAATCTTGGCGTCAAATGAGTTGACTTAAAATGATCACTACATAAATAAAAGGTACATGTGGGACCTCTTTCCTATGAGAATCAAAGTGCTGGCCCTCAAGAATGGCGAAGCACTTGACTACCACCTCCTACAGCTGTGTGACTTTGGGAAGTACCTTAACTTCTCTGGGCATCACTTTCCTACCTTAAGACCGACTTCATACACGGTTGCAAGGGTTAAGTGAATACTGTGTGTAAAGGACGGCACGGATTGAGTACACAAGGAACAGTAGTAAGTGTTATTAATGAGTAAAGCCCCTCTTTTCTGACCTGGCAGATCCTATTCTTTCTCATCCTACCTGTATCCTGACATTTGGTAAATCTTGCTTTCCTCCCATGGATGTCAGAGCCCCTGGGGGCCTGCACACCGCCCCGCCTGCCGTGCACTCTCTCTCCCTCCACCACCCACCCATTGCCCTCCCCACCACACCCACTTCCCCATTTAACAGAACGAGTAATTAACAATGTTAATTCTAATCTCATTTGCTAATGAAGGCATTCTAATTGCACCATAATTGGCAGCGGCTGCAGCAGAAAAAACACAAAATAAACCCTGCGTGGGTAATTCGGTTTAACTTCTTTATAATTACCTTGCAGGCTGGGACCGGGTGGTTTTGAGTGGGATGGGGAGGTTGGGGGATTAAGAGGGGGGCAAAGACCCGAGGGTGGGAGAAAGTGGTGAACGGAGCACTTCTCTGGTCCCGCTCTCCTGCTTATCCCCAGACCTCTGACATAAACTTCCTTCTCGACTCCCATTTTCTCCTTGGGTGAGCCCTGGCAGACGTCTTCTGCAGGCTGACTACAGGATACTCCAGGGCATGGACTTACTCGCCCTCCAATATCTTCATCAGCCCGCCCTTCCCCAGTCCGGCCTCTGTGAGACCAGAATGCAGGCCCCAGATCTTTCCACCCTGAACTCACAGCTCTGACCTGATATTCCAGACAGACCCAATCGTCGGCCCGGCTTCTGTACAGGCTGTGTCCTCCGATTAGGAATGCCACCCCCACGTTCCCCTTCACCCCCTGGACAACCCTGTGAAGGAAAGGCTAACCCGCTCTCCTTTACTTAGTGCAAACCTGCACTGTAACACACATCCCATTATTTCACACGGGCCTGTTTACTTTGACAGCCTTCCTTTGTCACTAGATTGTGTCATTTTATGTATGGGCCCCTCCCCCTCCCCTCCCCCTGCCTGTGCCTGACCCAGAACAGGTGCTTGGTTCTACTTTTGTAGAGTGCTTGCATGAGATGTAGGTGACCGTGGAGAACATTCTGGAGGCATATGGCAAGGACCTGGGTTCTAGTCTTGGCTCTCTACATACAAAGGCATTTCTCTGTAGAGTGAAAGACTTATACTCTAGAATCTCTCCTTCTCCACCTGTTCTCAAAGTCAAGGACTTCTTGAACTGTCCTGCTTGAAATGCTTTCTCCCTTCCTAAATAAATAAGTAAGTAAGTATTAAAAGTCAGCCAACAGGGGAGTCGTATCCATTTCAGGCCATCTTTGTCACTGGAAGTGAAGTTTCTGCCTAAACTTCTCGTGCAGCCTTCTCTATTTCCACCAGGCAACCTCACTCTGATGTTGATGGTTCTGAAGAAGTCTTCTCTGAACCCTGATATAACGTCTTCTGCATCTCATCCGACTAAGCCTTACCTTGATAGCTTCCCCTGCCCAGTTTTGGAAGAAACGAGGGCCCAAGCTACTTGTTCGGCGTATACTTCCAACCATTCCCATAGCAAGCAGCTGTGATTCAGACTGAGCGGGGAACTGCTTTCCCTGAAGAGATGGTGGGAGAGGAAATCTAGCATTTCTGGCCAAAAGAGAGCGCTTCCGAAGGAGGTCCCTTCTTCTGAGCCTGGAGTCCCCACGCACTGTTCAAAGGCGGGCATCCGCGCTTAGGGCGTTCATCAGTGGTCTCTTGGTTTCATTGTTTCATTGGAGACATCCCTCGTGGAGACCTCTGTCCTGCTCTCCTGTTCCCCTGCAATCCCGGGGGTTCTTTGCCACCACCTGGAAATCTCCTTGGCTTCTCCTCTGTCTGGGTATTGTGTCTCCTGGTTCCCACGCCTCCATTTTTTCTTGGTTTATGCTCTTATTTTGGTGTAGCATGGGAGATAAAATTTCTGAGACTGCCTTTGAGAAATTTAATGCCATGCAGCTTCCTGATCTTTTTTATGTAACCAGACGTTTTCCCTTTCCTCTCCGGTGGCTTTAATAGCTTCATCCTCAGTGCTTTGAAATTTCCCAACGAAGTGCTTTGGCATCAGGGGCCCATGAATCTGGAAACTCATATCCTTCAATGCTAAGATATTTGCTTATGTTACTTCTGTGATCATTGCCTTACCTCCGATTTCTCTCTCTTTTTGGATTGCCTGTTAGTTAGATGTTGGGTCTCCTGAACTGATCTTCTGAAATTTTTAATCATTTTTCTCCTTTTTTATTCTTTTTTTTTTGTTGTTGTTCTCGGAGATTTCCTCAGTGTTATTCACTCACCCTCCAGTGGAATTCTCTCTCTCTTTTTGATTCCCAAAGTTCTTTTTATTTCCTGAGTGTTCTTTTATTTATTTTTGTGTTTTAATAGGAAACTCTTCTTTTTTCAAGCGTGCCGTATCTTCTCTTATACAGGGACGACTGTAAGGTTTTAAGAGATCCTGCTTCTTCCTAAATTGCTTCCTTTTGATCAGAGCCCCTTTCTCCCACTGTTTTTCTTCTCCATCTTTTGTACTTGATGCCCTGGCTTCCTGGAAGCCCCACATGCATGGGGCTGTTCTGTTCTGTCAGAGAGGAGTTCTCCAAGCTCCAGCCTGGGTGGTGGGAGCTGGGCTGACAGTGCTCAGGAAATTGAGTGGGAGTGGGAAGCGAGTAGATCTTTACTTAATACGTGTTTTCTGTCATCACCTTGCCCCCGGTGAGGACGGGTGTTCTGGAATTTAAAGCCCTTCAGATCCCATCACTCTTCTCTCTTATGAGGGAGAGTGGGGATTGTGTCTGGAGGGTCTGATGACTTTGTAATGCAGACTTTCAGTCACTGTGTCCACTTAAATATTATTCATTCATTCATTCATTCATTCATTCATTTTGAGAGAGACAACATGAGCAGGGGAGGGGCAGAGTGTGAGAAGCAGGGAGAGACAGAGAATCCCAAGCAGGCTCCGCACCACCAGCACAGAGCCCCATGCGGGGCTTGAACTCACGAAACCGTGAGATCATGACCTGAGCTAAAACCAAGAGTCAAGACGCTTACTCCACTGAGCCACCCAGGCGCCCCTCCATGACTCCATTTTTAGCCTGACCTGAGCCCTGCTTTCAGAAGCGGCTGGTCTTCCCCATACTTGAGACTTTCTGGGCTTCTGCACTAGGAACCAGCCAGGTCCTGGGCTGCCCCACAGCCAATGCAGGCTTCAGCCTTGTCTGACCTCCCGAGTCAGCTGTTATTCGCCTACCTGCTCCCCCGTCTCGGCAATTTTGTTGGTGTTGCTTCCTCTTCTGTTTTCCTGGTCTTGTTTACGTCTTAACGAAATCCCTTAGTCATTTTTGTGGTGTGTTGGGAGGAAGTAAGGAAAAGAGTGACTCCCTCCTGTGTGCACAGCACTTCAGCATTTATGCAGCCCATCCACATCCATTCTCTCATTTTTTATATGTCTTTTTTAAATGTTTATTTATTTATTTATTTATTTATTTTTTATTAAAAAAAAATTTTTTTTAACGTTTATTTATTTTTGAGGCAGAGAAAGGCAGAGCATGAACGGGGGAGGGTCAGAGAGAGAGGGAGACACAGAATCTGAAACAGGCTCCAGGCTCTGAGCTGTCAGCACAGAGCCCGACGCGGGGCTCGAACTCACGGACCGCGAGATCATGACCTGAGCTGAAGTCGGACGCTTAACCGACTGAGCCACCCAGGCGCCCCTATTTATTTATTTTTGAGAGAGAGAGAGAGAGAGAGAGAGAGAATCCCAAGCAGGCTCCACTGTCAGTGCAGAGCCTGACACGGGGCTTGAACTCACAAACTATGAGATCGTGACCCGGGCTGAAACCAAGAGTCGGACGCTTAACTGACTAAGCCACCCAGGTGCCTCCATTCTCTCATTTTATCTGCCAAGAGCCCAGTGGACCCGGCAGGGAGGGAATTTTTCTCCACCACATTTAACCGGGATTCTGAACGTGACCCCTTAAGCGGCATTTAAACAGAAGTGAGCAAGAGTTGGAAACAGAGGTGAGGGGGGGGTTTCACTGCCATCGTCCCTGCTTCCCCAAGCTCCCCATGTGGAATTTAATGAGAAGTGAAACGCCATTGGCAACGTGGACCCAGTGGGAAGAGGAATTTGGAATCAGGGCTGCTAGAAGCAGCCTGGGTCCAGGGCACCTGCGGTAACATTGCTTTGATGTAGTAACTGATGATGTGAAAATTAAAAGTTGAAAATCAAAGGCGAAGCCTGATAGTGATGTGAGGCATTGAGGGGGGCGCCGTTGGGATTTCTTCCCTCTTTCCTCAACTCCTGCTTTTCTTTCCAGGCCTGTCATTTCTGCTCGTTGGCAGATGTGTGTGTGTGCGCGTGCATGTACACATATGTATTTGCATGTATCTGTGTATGTGTATGCAGGCATCTGTGTGTGAGTGCACCTGTGTGTGTCTGTGTACACGTGTCCGTGTGTGTGCAGATGTGGATGTGTGTATCCATCTGTGTCTGTGCGTGTGCACACAGTTATGTGTATGTTCATGTATGTGTTGGGCAAGAGTGACGATTTGTGAATTTCAACTTGGTAAAGTGGGAAAGTGAAGGTTGTAGATGTGGATTCAAGGACACACATACTCATATTATTGTAGGCGACTCTTGTTTCTCTGGGTCTCTATGTTCTTATATCCAAAGTGAGTTTTAAGATGTCAAAGCTGGATACCACATGCCAGGGGTGGGGGTGCATTGTGAGAGCTCTCGGAGCGATATATGGGGAGATACTTTGTCAAGTGTCAAGGATCATGCAAATGTCATTCATTCGTTCATTCATTCATCTGAGACATACTTTTTGAGCTTTTTCTAATAGGACCCATGTTCTGAGGAATATACTTTCTCTTGGGAGAAACAAAGACAGAGGCACCTAAGATACGCCATGTAGAGAGCCTGGGGGAGCACTGGGGGGGGGGCGCCAAACCCGGACAGAGGAGGAGGAGGCCCTTTAGAGGTCAAGGCTGGAAGTGGGGGGGAGTAGTTCATGAGGAATCGATATTGCAGACAAATGGAGGCAGAGGCCTGGGTTCAAATCCCTTTAGGCAGGAGAGCAGAGGTACACAGACATGGATGTGAGAGAGTGACCTGTCTGATTTGCCGGGAAGATGGTCTCAAGGGGCTGGACACCATGAGACTTCATCCAGTCCATTGCCTGCCCGCCCCCCCCGCCCCCCCCCCCCCCACTAGGGACGGTCAGGCAAGACCCGGGGAAGTCTTGGCTCTTGGGCTCATTCTTTCACTCCGTCTTGAATGTAGTGAGCATTTATTAAGCCCCCACTCTGCTATCCCAGGCTCTGGGGATGCAGGAGCAGACCCACCTGGTGGAGCCCAGGGCTGGGCAGGGCCCCTCTTAGCCAGCCCTGCCTCTAGGTACACCTTCCAGGCTCAGGCTGGCTGGGAGGGTTCTCCCGGAACAATGTCACTGCGGAGTTTTATGCTGTTTTATCCCCTTCCAGGGGAACGTCTGCCAATGGCTTTTACGATGCCGAATAAAAAGCCCCTTTTTTTTTTTTTCCTTTAGATATTTTTATTTCACCTTTAAAGGATGTACAGTAAGGGTGAGAACATCTCGATGAAATCTCTGCAGTAAATAACTCTTGGATCCCTTTCTCATGCAAGCAGAAGGACAAAAGGACAAGGCACGCTGGAGGTGGCCTCCTCACCTTCCTCATCCTTATGGTGCTGGTTCTCAGCTAAACCACAAGCAGATGGGGAGGGATAGAGGTGGCCCCTGGGCTCCATGGGAAGGGGCTAAGGGTGCTTGGCCACCTACCATGCACTTCACCTTGGTGTGCAGGGGCTAAGTGGTCAGGACTCTGGATCTGCTCTGCTTTCATTTGGCTCCTGCCTTCTCCACTTGCTAGCTGTGAGACCCTGGCCAAGTTATTTGTCGCCTTTGTGCCTCAGTTTCCTCATCTCTAAAATGGGAATCACAACACTGATTCAAATGGAGAGATGATTCCCATCTCTAAAATGGGAATCACAATATGCCTACCTGACTAGAGCTCTTGGGGTGAATACATAAAATCGTGCAGGTAAAGCACATAGAAGTGTCTGGGATGCAGAAAAATGTTAAGAACTGGTCGCTATTTTATTCTTCTTATTTTGTCTCTTCATCAGCTAAGCAGGCCCTGGCCGTGTGCCTGTCTCATCTCTCAGCTGAAGGGTGGCCAGCCTCTCATTTGAGCCCACGAGGAAGGTGAAACTGAGTGGGTTGCCCAGACCAGCCAGGGGGAGAGCAAGGGGGCTGAGCGGTTGACGGAGAAGTCCCTTCTCTCGAACGCAGCCCCTGAAAGTTCTACTCCTGAGGAATCATTCTGAGATTTCCCCTGGGGGGCTGGAAGGCAGGTCCAGAAGGGGGAATGACTTCCCCAAGGCCAGCGTTGCCCCAGCACAGAGCCAGGATCTGGGCTCAGCCACGTTCGCTGACCCCTGGTCCCAGGCTCCTTCTTGCCTGCAGGCCACCTCTCGAGCATGGATGTGTCTGTTTGGGGGCCTCAGACTTGAGAGGTTGCCCCTTGCCTCCAGACCCAGGGGAGTCGGGCAGGGGAGGGCTCCATGGTGGTAATGAGTGGGCACCCTTGGCTCTAAGCGTCAACACTGGACTCTAAGCTGGGCTGTCCCATGTGTTGTCGGTGGCGGGGTGGGAGGTGGCCAGGGCTGCGGGGTCAGCGATGACACACGCCTGGGTGTTCTGCTGGACTGAGAGGCGCCAATGGCAACTGTTTTTAATGAAGCTGTCAGCTGGGCCGCTAGGCTGTGGGGAGCAGACTGGGTAGAAAATCATCAATTTAAACAGAAAATGAGTCAGAGGCTTGGGGTGGGGTGGGGTGAGGGCCTGGGATCAGCAGGGAAGGGCTGGAGGAGCTCTGTGGGGGGGCCGTGGCACTGACGGGCTCGGCCCAGGTGGCCCAAACCCTACCCCACCCACCACGGGGCCCTCCCTGCGGTGTTCGGGCTGGTTCAGTAAACCTGTCCTTAGCATCGGCTCTGTGCCAGGCACTGAGCCAGTGCTGGGAACGGAGACAGGAGACGCGTCCCTGCCTGTAAGAAGCCCAGTCCTCAGCGGGAGACAGACACCTAAGCAGTCAATGATACTGGCCCTGCGAACAGGGCATAAGAGGGCCGACTCTGGGACTTGATTGCCTGAACTTCTGTCTTGGCTTGGCCCCCTCCTAGCCTTAGGACCTTGTGCAGGTCACCTAACCTGTCATTGCCTCTGTGTTCTCATCTGTCACATGGGGTGCGCCATAATGGAGACGTGTAGGTAACAAACTCCCCGAACTCAGGGGCACAAAGGACCGCCATGTTATTACTTGCTGAGAGGTTCTGTGGTCAGGAATTTGGACAGGGTGCAGGGGGGATGGGCCTGTCTCTGCTCCACAACGTGTGGGGCCTCAGGCTGGAAGACTTGAACGTTCAGGGGTGATGAAAATGGCGGGGCTGGAATAATCTGGAGGCTTCTTTCTCACCTGGACTCCAAGGCTGGGCTCAGCTGGGACTGCAGACCAGAGCCACTAGCAGCCTATGCATGGGCTTAGGCTTCTCATAGCCTGGTGGCTTCTGAGAGGGAGCCCCCCGGGGGGAAATGTCCAGAAGGCAAGAACCCAAGGTGGCTGCTCCTTTGTAACCCAGCCTTGGGTTGGGTCCTTTGTAACACAGCACACTGCATCACTTCTGGACTCTGTTGGTTGAGGCCGTCACAAAACCACTTAGGTTTAAGGGGAGGGGACATTTTCAAAACCGTCACTCTACTCAGAGTGCTGGATAATTAAGTTAAATGAGAGACATGTAATGGGTATAGGATAATGCCTATAAGTACCCAATAAATGTTAAGTATTATCGTTAGTGCTGTCGTGGGGAGGACATGGTAAGAAAAGGCTTCGGAGTGAAGGGGTATCTGAGCATGGTTTTGAAGGATGAATAGGAGTTTGCTATGTACCATGGAGGGAGCACAGTTCAGGTAGAGGGAAGAGCTTAGGTAAAGGGAAAGAAGGCTTGAGACAATGATGTGTTCAGGGACACCAGGTGTAATTTGGTGTTGTTGCAGCACTGAGGGCAAGGAAGAGCATGGCTGAGGATATGCTACAGGGGCGGCAGGTTAACAGGAGGCAAAGCAGTGTCTTGTGGGCCTGAGAAGTCCGGATTTTATCCTGAGGGCATCAGGGAGCCATGGAAGGTTTCAAGCAGGGGAGTGACATAGGCAGGCTTGTCAGAAAGATGATTCTGGCAGCATTGTAGGGGAGGGACTGGGAGGGTAAAATCTGAGGCTGGGGACCAATGAGGAGGCCATTACGGAAAGAGATGAAGAAGGTCTGGCCTAAGTGGGTAGCAGTGAGGACAAAGGGAGCCAGTCAGACGCGGAGCCACTTAAGCTAGAACATGAGCTGGATTGGGGTAACTGGAGGCGGGAGGAAAGGGAGCAGCCCAGGGGAGGGTGGACCTGCGGCAGGAGGCTGGATGTAGGTGGGTAACATCAACCTTGTTCCCGAGCAGGGCCAGGGAAACATGGCGGACATGCAGTCTCCTCAGCCAGGCCTGATCCTGCTGCCTCGCTGGAGGATGCCTTCAACTCAGCTCTGAATCCTTCTCAGTCGACTCGGGCTACACTGCTTGGGGTCCAACAGGCTGTGGAGATGGGGGGAAAGAGGAGTCAAGGGCAGACTCTTATCCTTCCTGTGTCCAAGGTTTGGGAAGCCCTTCTTGAGGACAGAAGGGTCTCTCTGCTCAGAGCCCTGTCCCACGCTGAGGGCCAAGTGTCAGTGACCTTGGCTGGGGGGTGGCTAGGGCCACAGAGTGGCAGAGTTCCAGAGTGTTGGAATGGGAGAGTCCTGGGAGGAGGCCCCAAGTCTGGCACTAGACAGGACTGTGTTTTAGCTGTGGTTCTGCTTCTTGGCCATGTGTACAAAGCTCTGTGCAGAATGGAGGCCATGACCTGACCTTCCCCACAGGATTCCCAAGGGGGCTAAATGGAATCATAGATGGGAACAAGTGAGGGCCAATATATATATATATATATATATATATATATATATATATACACACACACACATACATACATATACCACTGACCCTTGAACAACACAGGCTTGAACTGCATGGGTCCATTCATATGTGGATATTTTTCAAGAAATACAGTACAGTACTATAAATGTATTTTCTCTTCCTTGTGATTTTCTTGATAACATTTGCTTTTCTGTCATTTATTTTATTGTAAGAATACTGTATATAATACATACAACATATAAAATATGTGTTAATTGTCTGTTCCTGTTATCAGTAAGCCTTCCAGTCAACAGTAGGCTGTTAGTAGTTAAGTTTTCGGGGAGTCAAAGGTTATGCACAGATTCTCAACTGCATAGGGGAGAGCGGGTTGGAGCCCCTAACTCTTGAGTTTTTCAGGGGTCAACTATACACACACACACACATACCCACACAATTGTATAATTGTATAATTATACATACACATATATATGTATATGTATAATTATTTTTAGGAGGACTTGGCTCACACAGTTACAGAGGCTGAGAAGTCCAAGCTCTGTAGCTAGCAAACTGAAGACCCAGGAGTCAGACCATTGTTCTAGCTCAACAGTCAGGCAGAGAGAGTGAATTCTCCCGTATCCTGCCATTTTGTTCTTTTCAAGCCTGCACCAGGTTGGATGAGACCCACATACATTGGGGAGGGCAGTCTGCTTTATTCAGTCTGTTGATCCACATTTTTATCTCATCCAGAAACACTCATGCAGACAACACCCAGAAGAGTGTTTAACCAAATATCTGGGCACCTGTGGCCCAGTCAAGCTGATGTAAAATATTAACCTTCACAGAAGAGACTGCTAAGGGTTACTCGGCAAACTTGTGGCAGACCCAGAGGACGGTCTGATCCAGGCAGAGATGGGAGGGCAGAAAGCAGAGATTTCTGCCAGTATCTATCTTTACACCAGGGCAGCAGGACAGACGTGACCTCCTCCCCAGAAAGCACGGCACCTTCTGCCTTTTGACCTGGGTTCTAGTTCTGGCTCTGTCATTTTCTAGCTGAGCGACTGGGCCGTCACATCTTAGGGCCCTGGTTTCCTCCTTTGTGCAGAGAAGTTGTGTTGTGTGTCTATGGCTCGCTGAGTGACCATGTTGCATGTGACAGCAGGATGAGGGAATCTGGGGCAAGAGACTAACGTTTAGCAGAGAGCATAGAAGGGGGGTCAGATGGTGCTGGAACCAGCAGCATTCCAGAACCACCGACTCTGTGTCTTTGCAGGAGTTATTTACTCTTCCTGCACCTTAGTTTCCTCATCAGCAAATGGGGATCCAATTAGATAATGCATCCTAAGTGCGGAGCATGGTGTGGAGCTCATGCAAACCTTCCAAGAACATTAGTCATTCGGATTTTTTGAGAGCCTTCTACGTGCTACGCATTTTATTTATTTACGTAAAACCCTTAGCTCATCGAATCACCCCAACAGCCCAAGAGGCGGTGTGGCAGAGGCAAGACTGCATGCTCCACAATTTTTCTGTTTCTGCCTCCACGACATGCAGTGGACTACATTTCCCAGCCTGCCCTGCAGGGGGACCGTGGGATCTCCCTCTGGCCAATGGAATGGGGGCAATGTAATGGGCTCTTCTGCTTCCAAGCTGGCCCCCTCAAACCTCCTGTGTGAGGTGCCTTGTGTTCCCTCTTGACGCCTCGGTTGGTCAGCTGTGGAGGATCTAAAGCAGCGGTTCTCCCAACGAGGCAATTTTGCTCCCTCTTCTGCTGGGGACGTCCATTAGGGAATATCTGGACACATTTTTGGTTGTTACAACTTGGGGTAAATGCTACTACTGGTGTCTCGTGGGTAAAGGGCAGGGATGCTGCGAAACATGTCGGAATGCATAGCACAGCCTCCACTACAAAGAATTATCCAGCCCTAATGTCAGTAGAGCTGACATTAAGAAACCCTGGGCTCTAGCCCAGGTCCCGAGGCCCTGGGATAGTCTAAAAAGAAGAGCCTGCATTCTTGAATGACTGTATGGAGCACAGCTCTCCTTCCCCCAAGGTTTAGACTGGAAGTAAGGAATAGGTCTTTAAACCACTGAGATTTGGGGGACTATTTGTTAGAACAGTTGGTCTACCTCAGTTAATGCAGGCAGCTACTGCTATGCCCGTTTCACTGATGAGGCAACTGAGACAGGAGGTCACGGAACTTGTAAATGACAAAGTGTGGGTTTGCAACCAGGTTTTCTCTGTGCTAAAACCCGTGCTCGCCTCAGTATTAGTACGGCCTCTTTTCAGCTCCTGGTTTTAGGGAGAAGCCTCATCATCATTTCTGTCCCCTCTCTTGCGTCCCCCAGGGGATTGATGTGGAGGCAGCTATAGAACAAATCACTAAATTGCTGCCAGGGCTTCTGCTCTGAGGCCTCCTGCTTTTGGGAGGAGCGTGTTCCCCAGAACATGCTGGCGGTCCCATCCCAGGCAGCCCGCGTTGGTTATCTGTGACACTGGATACCCCCCTACCAAGGGCTGGTACACAGCCCCTGCATGTGTCCGCTGTCCTCTGCATGGAGCCTCCTCCCATCACATGCTCTGCTCTCCAGAGCCAGCCCCCAGGTTTGAAATTCCGGGCAGGTGTCTGGAGGCGTCTTGGCTCCCTGTTAATTTCCTGACTTGGCTTCCTGAAAGGCAGAGGGCCCAGAGGTGGCTGCCCGGAGCGATGAGGAGATAGAAATGTCTCCTCTGGCTTCCTGCCTGTCTGTGGGGGCATCACTGCCCATTGGCCCACCTGAGGGCCCCTTCCCTCATAGTCCGGTCGCACAGAGGGGGTTGAGCTAGGCTGGTGAGCCTGGTTGTGGGTGGGCGGCAGAACCTCATCGAGGAGAAACAGTTGTCTAAGCCTCTAAGAAATGTGTGCGTGTGTGTGTGTGTCTGAATGTGTGTATTGGTGTGTTTACCTACACCTATGACCCTACGAGTCATAGGACCCGCCAACAGGTCATTTGGTGCAGAGGCTTTTTCTGTGTCCATGCAAGTTAGCGCCATTCCAATGCTTTATAGGGAAGGAGCCCCTCCTTCACTTACATAAGTCAAGCCTGTACCAGTTCTCTGATGGGTAGGAAGTCCTTCCTCCAGTCTGCTCCGCGTCCCTCTTGGTGCAGTCTGTGTCCATTGTCTTTATTTGGTGGAAATGCACGGTATCTTTTTTGCCTCCCTGATGTCAAGCCCTGCCAGTACCTGAAAATAGAAATTGAGCTCCTCCCTCAAAATACTTCCCAGATTCTCTTCCACAGACCTGGTAAACCCGCTTCCCCTTGCCTGTTTTTCACAGATGAGGATGGCTTCTGGGGACCTGCCCGGTAGGAAAAGTGTGTTTGCCAGTTTCCCTTCCTTTTTGAGGTTCTTTTCTCCTTTAGGAGTCCCCGTGGCTGCAGAAAAAGCATAGGCTTTGGGAGCCAGGCAGATATGCATCCCAGCTCCTGCATGGTCATTTACGAGCTGAGCCATCTAGGCAAAGTTTTTTAACCTCTCTGAGCAAGGCTCCCTTCCTGCACTTTGCACTGAGCGAGTTCCAGAGCACATGCTCAATAAATGTTTCTTTCTTCCCCCTGCCTTCCTCCTTTCTGTCTCTCCCCATCAAGTGGGAATCAGGTGCCCACACTCTCCACCCTACCTCTCTCCTACTTTCTCTCTGGCCCTTCGGCTACTGCTGCCTGAGAAAGGATCAGATGTGCACACGTCTCCTGCCAAACCTGATCAGTTGAGTGCAGGGTTAGCATGGGCCAAGTGCATTAGGGAAACTAAGTAGCCATGGTGACATCCCAGGCACCAGCCATGGGGTGGATGAAGGGAGAAGGCTTTCCCATTACCTCTGCTCATGGAGCCTGCTTTTCACCCCCTGATCTTTAAAAAAATTTTTTTTGATGTTTATTTATTTTTGAGAGAGAGTGACAGAGTATGAGCAGGAGAGGGCCAGAGAAAGGGAGGAAGACACAGATCCAAAGCAGGCTCGAGGCTCTGAGCTGCCAGCAGAGCCCAACGCGGGGCTCGAACTCACGAACCCGTGAGATCATGACCTGAGCTGCAGTTGGACACTTGACCGACTGGACCACCAGGTGCCCACCCCCTTATCTTTGAGTCCTTCCCCTGGCACCTACTCTGTGGGTTTCCGTTGGCCCTGATATCCCCTCTCTTAACGCTGCAACCACAGTCCTGCCTGTTGTTAGGTATGTGGTAAGATCTGGGGTCACTTGATTGCAGGATGCCCCAGATTTCTTAGAATCTTAGAGTACTGTAGCCATTTTCCAGATGGGAAAGCAGGCTCAGAACGGGGCCAAGATCTGCTCAAGGCTTCCTTGAGTTGGGTGAGACTCAGGTATCCTGACTCTGAGTCCAGTGCTGTCTCCACCGTGCTAGTTAGATGGGGGGCCCAACTGTGACTCTTACTCCCTGGGAACCAGGATGTACACAGCTCCCTGAACACGGTAGGAGCTTGAGGGGCTTATCTAAAAATTTTTTTAAACATTTATTTATTTTTGAGAGACAGAGCATGAGCAGGAGAGGGGCAGAGAGAGAGGGAGACACAGAATCCGAAGCAGGCTCCAGGCTCCGAGTCGTCAGCACAGAGCCCGACACGGGGCTCGAACCCACGAACCGTGAGATCATGACCTGAGCCGAAATTGGATGCTTAACCAACTTAGCCACCCAGGCGCCCCATTGAGAGGGTTATCTAAAGAGTTGACTTTCTCCTTTTCAGGAGGAGAAGGGAGAAGGTCCAGGCATCCCTGAGCAAAGGACCCTCAGGAGGGTCACAGCTCATTTTCCTGAAATCTAGGGTCGCATTAAATTCTTATATCTGCGAGCAGCCTTTCAAATTGGCTACTGCCACTGCTGTCTGTGTGTTACATAAATGCTCACGGAGGCAAGAAGCAAATAGGGAGTGGGGGGTGGTGGGGAGAGCCTACACGCAGAGATTCAGGGAGAGATGGACAGAAGAAGTGAGAGATGGAAAGGGAGAGATGGTAAGACACAGAGAGAAAACACATTCAGATACAGAGGCACAGATAGGTGGCAAGACAGAGGGAGAAACAACAGACTGAAGACGAGAGAGAGGAGAAACAAGGAAACAGGTGGAAAGCAAGTGTGAGACAGAGGGACACACAGAGAGTTGTAGAGTGAGGCAGAGAAAGCAGGAAACAGGGAGAGCACAGATGAACAGACAGGCAGGCAAGCAGACAGACAGCCACACACACGGAGACACAAAAGGAGGCCGAGGTAAAGAGAAGAAGACATTGAACTGATTAGAGACACAAAGATACAAAGCAAGCAAAGGGATCCAGAGAGATGAGTTTTCCTTTTGCAAAATTTAGATTTTGAAGCTGGTTTGCACATGAAAGGGAAGATGAAGGGTTTGTTCTCAGGATCATGGAAAATCTGTTCGGGTGGAGGAGAGGTCAGGGACCACATACATAACTGCATGGAAGTTTCTATGTTCACACACATGTGAGCTTTGCAGAAACCCAGGGAGGTAAGCAGCCAGGGATTGCTGTCACTCACATTTGAAAGGTGGGGAACCCCAAGGGCAGTGAGTTCCCCAGGCCCCAGGTGGTAAAATCCGGCCATGTTTGCACCTACATGGGCCTCACTGAAGTGCTTACTGCGCTCGTCTTGCCATGCTCCCAGGGTGGTGGACAGGTTGAGGAGCTGTTCTGGATTCTGTGCCTCGAACATCTTCTCACAGGTGGGGATGCAGGGCATGGCAGATGATGGCCTCACCTCCTGCCACAGGGCCTTTGCACATGCACCATTTCTTTCTTTCTTTCTTTCTTTCTTTCTTTTTATGTTTATTTATTTCTGAGGGAGAGAGTGAGACAGAGCACGAACAGGGGAGGGGCAGACAGAGGAGACAGGATCCGAAGCAGGCTCCAGGCTCTGCGCTGACAGCAGCGAGCCCTATGGGAGTCTTGAACTTGCGAACCGGAGATTGTGACCTGAGCTGAAGTTAGACATTCAGCCGACTGAGTCACCCAGGTGCCCCCCTACCAGTCTTCTCCACGGGGGTTGCCCGTGGGTGGAAATGCGCCTTCTCCCTCACCTAAAATCCTGGCCTCGACTCGATTTGACACCTGTCTGTCTGAGATGAGATGTCCAGGGCCTCAGAGGGCAGCTAGGTGCTTTGAGAAGAGACTTTCCTTCTTTCCTCCTCTGCCCCCATTCATTTTCCAAACGTTCAGTACGTGCCAGCAACTGTCATAGGTACTGAGGGATTCAGAATGAACAACACTAGTATAAAGAAAAAAAAAAAAGATAAAAAAGACAACTTGCCCCCAAGGAATTTACACTTTAGAAGGGGTGACAAAAGCAAACAAAATAAATTTTAAAAATGGCATTATTAATGATGACTCATGTTATACAGGAAAAAAGTGAAGCACGGAGGGGAGAGTGGGGGTGTTGGTACAGTTCATAGATGACAGCTAGGAAGGCCTTACCTGGCAGATGACATCCAAGTAGAGATCTGGAAGAGGGGAGGGGCATGTGAGTATCTGTGCATGTGCAAAGACCCTGTGGCAGGAGGTGAGGAGGCCAGTGTTACTGCAGCACAAAGGATGCAGGGGAGAGTGGTAGGTGATGAGGGCAGAGAGTGAGGGCTTTGTAGGGTCATTGTCATGACTGGCTTTTACCCTGAGTGAGACAGAGCCATGGGGAGGTTTTGAGCAGAACAGTGCCTGGACACGACTTGGATTTTAATGGGGTCGATTGCTCCGATGGCTGGGTTGGGCCTAGTGTGAAGAGGGCAAGAGCTGAAGCAGGGAGACAAAATTTCCAACATTAGCGAGGTTCCGTGAGGCCACAGGATGAAAAGGCGCAGTTTCTGCTCTCCGAGAAAGTGGTACCTGGTAGCAGGTGTGGGGTTCATGCGGACAGGTAACCTTCACCTCCACTCTGTGTGCCCCAGAGGGAAGAAAGGGCTGAACAGGCAATGCAAGCTTCTGAGTTAGGCGTAGGAGGAGAAAGCAATTGTGTTAAGTATATAGTAGGTGCTGAGCCCTGTTCCTACCAATACGATTTAATTAAAAAAATTTTTTTTAATGTTTTTATTTATTTTTGACAGAGAGAGAGAGAGAGAGAGAGAGAGAGCCAGAGCATGAGTGGGGGAGGGGCAGAGAGAGAGGGAGACACAGAATCCAAAGCAGGCTCCAGGCTCTGAGCCATCAGCACAGAGCCCGACGCGGGGCTCGAACTCACGGACCGTGAGATCATGACCTGAGCCAAAGTCGGACGCTCAACCGACTGAGCCATCCGGGTGCCCCGAATACGATTTAATTTAAATCATTGCACCAGCTTATGAGGTGTTTTCTCCTCTTCCTAGACAAGGCCCCCGAGGCTCATGGTAGTAGTCAAGGAGCTTGACTGAACTTCACTGCAGAAAGGAGGGGAGCTTCGGTATCAAGTTGAGGCAGCCCACCTGGAAAGCCCCCGCTTGTGCCTCTGGGCCCAATGCGTCACCTGGATATCCCCTTTTGGTTCCTCCCAGCTACCTTGGTTTCCTCTCTCTCTCCAGAGGAGTCTCTCCATAGTCCTTGAGGGAGTGAGTTGAGCTTTTTCCTACTTGGGAGCCCTGCACAAGCCATTTCCTCTACCTGGAACACTCCTCTCCCACCTCTTTCATAGGCAAACCCCACTCACCTGTCAGGTTTCAGATACCAAGTTACCTTCTCGGGGGACTTCTCCAGATGCCACGCGAGTCAGACTTCTGATCCTATGCCCTGCCCAGCTCTGGGGACTTTTCCTCAGCACTCATCCTCGTGCAAAGACAGGAATGGGAAAACAGGGAGTGATGCTCTTGGGGGAGGAGTATGGCACTGGGGGGCCTGGCAGGGTCAGGGATGGGGTGTTAATACAGCGACGGGGAAGGCTGGATGTAAAGACCAGTGGACCTGGTGGGGTCACATGTGCAGGGGGCTGTGAGCAGTGCCTGGACTCTGTCCCCCTGAGAGTAAGATGTCTTTGGTACCTCTTGTCCCCTTCTCATCTTCTTCCATGGCATTCTCAAGTAGGGGGTGGGGGAGCTAGGCAAGTGGGGCCAGAGAAGGAGAGGGCCTGAACTTGGGCAGAAACACTGCCACCCATCTCCCCACTGGACCCCCTCTCAGCAAGCCACAGCCCTTTCCCATAGGTGGGACCCAGCACTGAGGACCCCTCTTTGCTCACACCCTTCCCAGCAGCTGGGGAGCTAGAAGAACCCACCCAGGCCGGGCTCTGTCTGCTGCCATGCAGGGGGACTGGGCTTTTCTCTTCCCTCATTTCCCCCTTGGCTCACTCTGCCATTGCGGCCCTACAGCTCCCAGCTTTTGCTTCGGGACTGGCAGACACGTCTCATCCAGAGGGATGGGGCTTTTGCTGGCAGAAGCAGTGGGTGATGGTGACAGTGAGTGACTTTGGAGCAGTCAGGGATGCCCCAACTCTCCTCTGGGGAATCTCAGAAAACAGCCTTGCAAATGGAACTTGACCTTGGTTGCATGGCGTAAGAGAAAAAAAGACCTCAGGCCAAATGAAATCAGGGAGCAGCCTCGAAAGAAGTCAGATTCCCTTTTCTTCCTTTTTAGTCTCCTACGCTCGGTGCCCAGGGGACTCTGAGGTTTGAAGGCACCTGCCTGCTCTCACTTAATCTGAGAAAGTGAGGGTGTCCCAGGATCCAGGGCTGGGAGACAGCAGTTGTAGGTAATGAGGCAGGTCAGTGTTGGTGAAAGACAGTTTTCCCCGTCTGGTCTCAGGCACTGTGGTTTGGTTTTCCTTTTGTTGAGAGAAGATCTGGTCTAACATTATGCGTATTACCTTTGTTTCTTTATAATCTGAGATAATTGTAGTCGGTGCTGGCTTCTTGTAGCAAGGTATGAGAGTGGCTCAGTGGAAGAGACAGGCCAGGCACTAGGAGACTGGACCTTGCCCTTAAAAAGCTGTGTGATCTTAGGCCTTCCCTTGTCCTCTCTGGTCCCTGTGTCTGTAGGGCTAGGTTTGACAGGAGGCCCTCAGGCCCCTGGACTATGCCAGGTTGATATGACAGATGGATATGGCCAGACCCACAGGAGGTGAGGCCTCCGGCGGCCACCAGGTCCTGTATGTCTCATGTCATCTGCTGGGCAACTCCAGGCTGGCCTCCCCTTGCCTGGCTCATTCTCGCCGTCTGGGCGTTCTCAGGGAGGCCTTGACCTCCATCCGTTTTTCACTACCTGCTGGGAATTTCCTTGCAATGTGGGGTGGCCTCCATGAATCTCAGCTCCTCCAGGGCTGGGAACACCTCATTTGCTTGACTGGAGGCTGCCTATCCCTGCTTCTTTCTTAGTGACCCCCTGGTCAGAGATAGGCACGGAAACAGATGGAAAGGTCAGATCTGAAGAAGGATGCTTCTCTCCTAGACCTGGAGATCCCTGCTTAGTGGTGGTGGGGGGTGGGAGGTGGGCGGAGAGATGGGCTCCCTTGGGGACCCTGGTTCAGAAGGATGCTGTCTATGGGGTTGGCAGTAGGAATGAGCACCAGTGGTGAGACGACAGGGTGCCGGTTCTGGCTTAGGTTCTTTTTTTTTTTTTTTAAATGCTTATTTATTTATTTTAAGAGACAGAGAGAGAGTCACAAGCAGGCTCCTTGCTCAGCACAGAGCCTGATGTGGGGCTTGATCCCACAACGGTGAGATCATGAGCTGAACCAAAATCAAGAGTCGGACACTCAACCGACTGAACCCACAGGTGCCCCCTGGCTTAGGTGCTAACTCACTCTGAGCCTCTCTCCTCTCTCTAGGCCTCAGTCTCTCTGTCTGTAAAATGAGGGGATTGGACAATGTCCATATTCTCAAATGATCTTTTCTGGGTGTCTGCTTGTTACAAAATGCAGAGGACTTTCAGCATCAAAGCTTCGGGGCAAGGGCCTGGGAATCTGTATTTTAGTAAATCCCACCAGCTGATTCTGATGCATGTGAAGTTTGCCCGTGGCTGGAGTGGATGACCCCAAAGGGCCCTCTGGCATTAGTGCTATCCTGGCCTGTCACCCTCCTTCTTGGGTGTGTGATTGAGTGTTCAGTGCCATGTACAAATGTTAGGTCACATCAAGTCCTGTAGGAGGATATGGGGAGGTCTCTCTCTCTCTCTCTCTCTTTTAAAATAACCACACGGCACTTTTTATTTTCTTTAATCAGAAAAATAAGAGGGAAACTGGTTTCCCTGGGAGGGAAGAGAAGGCCTCAGCTAGAGAAGAGATCACCAAGAAGGAAACAGTCCTGTCTCCGGGAGATGCTGTGGGGGACAGAGACTGGCCTTGTTCCGTGTGACTCTGGAGGCAGATCCAGGACTACGTGAGTAAATGTTGAAGGAGGGAAGTACAGTAAAACCTTGGATTGTAAGTAACTTGTTTCACGAGGGTTCCGCGGGACGAGCAAACATTTCTAGTAAGTTTTAACTTGATAAATGAGCGACGTCTTCCAATATGAGTAGTATGTGATGCCAAACGTCAGACAATCACCACTGAGCCAACGGCTCTTGCAATTCGCTTTGATATAGGAGTGCTTTGGATGACAGGCATGTTTCTGGAACGATTTATGCTCGCAAACCAAGGTTTCACTGTCCGTCCTAACAGTGAGAGCCCGTAGGCCGCCTTGAGCGGTGATGAGTGAGCGCCCCTTCAGGCCGGAGGGTGGGATGACGTGTACCCTCTTGGGGGAATATGGTGGAAGCAGCAATTGGGGCCGAAGACATTTATGAAGTTCCCTTCCAAGTCAGAGTGGCTAGGATTCCATAGAAGTCAAGCAGCCTGCCTAGGATTTAAAGCAATGCGTGCACACCCGTGCACACATGTGCTCCCGCACATACAAAGCGACACTCACACAGGCACGTTCCCACATGCAGTTAAGTGCACACAGGCATGAACACGTGCATGGACACACACGGACATGTGCGTGCTTCACGCACTGTACACATCGTCTCGGCTGCTTTCCTCTGGCTGTTTGTTTCCCTCCCCTCCAGAACCCGGGGGCCCTCCCTGTGCCAGCTTCCGGGCTGGTCTCTGGAGTCAGAGCCTTGTTGAATCTCCATTAGCGCTCTTATTTTCGGCACCGAATTAAAAGTGTAACCGAGAGTTAATTATTCTAATTCAATTTGGCCCTAATGCGGGTGCGTGTGTGATGGGAGGCCCCGGGCGGAGGTGAGGCTGGGTGTGGGCAGGAGGAGGGGACCTCAGGATTTCACACGCCTTAATGATTTCTTGCAGGAAACTGCCCCAAAGCCTTTTCTTTCTGCCTCCTTCCCTGCCACGGCCACAGTCTAGATTTCTTAGAAATCTCAGGGTGCTCTGGGGAGCTTGGCTCTGGGAAATATCGAGGAGATCGCAGTCTTCCCTTTGGAGGCCAGAGCACAGGTGGAAAGGGGTGCATGGGTGTGCGCATGTGCGCATGCGCACGCCCACACGTGTTGTGTGTACTCTGGTGGAGAGCAGTCCAGACTCTCGTGTCAAAAAGGCTCCAGAGAGCGGAGTTGGAGCTTCTTGTGAGCATACACGGTTGAAGCCTGCCCGCGCCCCCTCCCCGCCCCCCCTTGCCCTGGGCCTTCCTCCTTGGACAAAGCTGAGAGAAATGAAGATTACTGCCTTTCCTGCCCTCTTCTCCAGCGCAGATTGCTTTTCAGATCAGTCTCCTGCTCTTGCCTCCACTCCCCGCTCAGACTTGTCTGTTCATTCCCCTCCCTCTCCTGCTCAGGAATGGAGAGTTTGGGCTCCAATCCAGCTTTCCCTAGTAACCGGGCCTTCCCCAAACACTGAATCTGCCCCCACATGTGAACAGTAACCGGGCCTTCCCCAAACACTGAATCTGCCCCCACATGTGAACACGAGGCCCCTCGATGGGTGCTGGGGCGGAGAGGAGGGAGGGTGGAGTCTGAAGAATTAGGATTCATGCTCCGGGGGCTTTCTGTCTCACTTGAGAATCAAGCCGGGGTCTTGGAGATCCCGGACTCATGCAGGAGGCAGCATCTCGGTTGGGAAAGACAGATCATAACATCACAGAATCTTAGGAAGCTGATGTCAAGCCACTTAGCTGATGCTCGACTAGCTTCTACAGCATTCCTGCCTCTTTGCACAGCCCCGTGATGGGAACTCACTATCTCCTAAGGTCTCCCTGCGTCCACATCTTCCTGTGTTTTGAGCTGTGATCTGCATCCTTGGAAGTTTCCTCCTGTTGGTCCTATAGCTGCTTTCTGGGGTCACACAGGACAACTCTGCCCCCTGACAGCGCATAAAGTATCTGAGCGTAATGTATAATGTTCTCTGCCAAACCTCCTCTTCTCCAGGGCAACAGTTCCCCAGCTGGCCTTGCACAATGGGGGCTGTGAGTCCACCTGCGGTAGTCAGGGCAGGCCAACCGCAATGCCACCCATGCCCAAATCTCAGGGGCTTCATTTACATGCAGGAGTTGACTTCTCAGTCAGGTAACTAATGGTCCAGTGCAGGTATTCAGTAGGCAACCTTCCGGGTAGCAATTCCACATCCCTGTTTCCTTCCATCGTGGGTTCTGCCCTGCTGCAGAAGGGGTCTTCTCCATTTAGCCGGGGGGAAGGTCATGTCTAGAAATGATGCACATCGCTCTTGTCCACACCCTGTTGGCTAGAGCCCATTCACGTGGCTGACCCTAAGAGCAAAGCAGGCTGGGAAATATAGGCTGGTGGTACGTCCAAGGAGTTAGCCAGTCTGTACCACGTCATCCTTAGGTCACCCTTCTCCGAGCATGCTCCAGCGTGGGCAGGGGAGAGGGCGGGAGCAGGGGCCAAGCACGTCAGGCCAAAGCGGGGTGCTGGCCCTGTAGACCCTGCCCACTGGCATCCCTGTGCTCCACAGCAGGTGCTGGTGTGTAATCATCAGGAGCACTGACCTGTAGCATGCATTAAGAGGAAGACAGAGGAAATTAAATTTTCTTTTTAATCCAATTAGGGAAAAATACCAGGGGTGGTAGGTTTGTGTGTTTGTTACTCACTGGCTCATAGAGCCATTCATCCAAGCTTTCCGGTTCGGCTGCGTCACTCGGGTGGAGCAATTGGCATGAGGAATGAGTTCGCAGCCTGCGGGGCTGATGGATGAATCTGGAAGGAGGGTGAGGGTGCCTGGCAGGGGTGCATGTCTGGGTGAATGAGAGGTGGCCCAAACTTCACCTTTCATTAGGGGGCCCTAACACTGGCCTGTTGGCTGGATGGTTTCTAGATCCCAGCCAACAGGATGGGGTTTGGCAAAGTTTTGCCATGCCCTTGATGGTTGGACTGGATTTATGGTTTCTGGTAATCTGGTAATCCTTTTCACCTCTTCTGCTTCCTTTTCTTGCCCCCTTTTCTCCTTCTTTTCTTTCTCTTCTTTATTTTTTGGAGTTATGAAGATGGCGAGGAGTGGGGAGGAGTTCCCGGCAAGGGATTTAGCATGAGGAAATTCAGGGAGAGGCAGAAGGCAAGGGGATGGCCACCCTAGCTGGAACAGGATTGGGGGCAGGGAGACCATTAGGGGGTGAGACTGGACCAAGTGTGAGGGTCCTGGGATGTCAGACTGAGAAGTCCTTGAAGTTTCTAGTTCAATGTTGTATCTCCAGGACCTGGTGCCATGCCCAGCACGTAGTAGGTATTCAAGAAATATTTTCTGAGTAAGTGAATGACATTGTTCTCATAAGTAAAGCCTGAACTTCAGCCAACTGAAGCTAGCTGAGGGTAGAATGGCATAATCCAGACACGTATGAAGTGCCCACAGGTTTTACAGTGGAAAAGGAATGGGAGTATGGGGTGCTTACCCTGGAGAAGCGCATTGTGCAGTTGGGGAGCTAATCCACTCATTCATGAAGGATTCTAAGGCAACTTGTGTGAGAAATAATAATAGCACAGACACACTGAGGGGACCCAAAGTAAGGAGCATATAGTTGTGAAGTAAATTGGGGGAAGAGTCTTAGAGAAAGTTGGATTGTGCTTTGGATTGGTGGAAGGGTGCTGGGAGGGCATTCCCAGTAAGGAACAGGCAGAGCAAAGGCTGGGAGCACCAGATGCTTGTTGGGAGGGGACAGTGAAAAGACTGGCCCATCATATTTAATAAGATCCTAGAACCTGAAAGACCTTTCATTTTTTTCAGAGCAGCAGACTGAGGCTCAGAAAGGGTATAAGAAGTCCAGGGTCACACAGCAAATGCTAAGAGGACCAACCTTCCGGCTCTCAGCCTAGTGCTTTTTCTCCTACACCATGCCGCCAGCTACCCTTTCAGACAGAACATGGTGTAGAAATTTAACAAACCTAGTCACAATGTATCAAGGAAGGAGAAGAAAATCCGCAAACGTTGGTCCCCTTCCTGGGTATTTGCATCATTCTAAATTGTCTTCTGTCTTTAAATTATTTCCCTTTGGAGATACTAAAAAGATCCTGGGCCTCCTGGGGATAAGGAGGGTGTGTGTGTGTGTGTGTGTGTGTGTGTGTGTGTGTGTATGTGTGTGTGTGTGTGTGTGTGTGTGATGGAGAGATGGCTTGGTTGGAGGCAGAGCTCCATCTCAGTTTGCCATATGGTAACCCTGGGCACCTGTCTGCTTGGCTTTGACCTTGACCATGGAGGTAGGAAGTTACGCATAGGGCAGGCTCTCTTCTCCCACTCTGGGATTTAGGAACTTGGGCGGGAGCTCTTTATTTGAGCTGTTGATCTTTTATTCTTTTGTGGTCAAAGTCTTCCACATTATGAAGGCTTTGGGGTAAGTTTTCCTTTTCCTTCCGCTGAGTCCCCACGGCTCAGACTTTGCAGTGTGCGTATCATGTTTCTTGAGGCCAATTCTGGCTTTGTTTCTGGGACCTCTGCTGTTAAAAAAATAAAAAAAGAACAAAGCTGTTCTTTTACTTCTAGGGAGTGAGTACAATTTGCCAGTACCTATGGAAAGATAGTGCTATGTAGAGTGGTAAGAAATAGATTGGGGGGCACTGGTCATTTTCTTTGATACTGTAAGAAAAATATCAGAGTCAGAGCCTGCCACCAATCGACTGTGTGACCCCCACTTCTCTGAGCCACAGTTTCATCCCTGGGAATATGAGAGGATTGGACCAGATTTTCTCTAAAGTGCATTTTCGTTTTAGCCATTTAGAATTCCATGCTTATGCCTCAATTTCTCCCTCAATCAGAGATATTTCTTGAAAATTCCTTCTGTCTCAAGCACGCTGCCTATTTTTCCTCCCCACCTCCACACATGGAATGACCAAAAACCCAGTTGCAAAGTAACGGATCTCATTACACATCTCATTACATAAGCAATGAGAGAGAATGTTAGCATTAGCATCTTGGTTAAGGGCATGGGGCCTGGAGGTGGACTTCTCTGGTTAGAATCCTGCCTCCACTACTTACGAGCTTGTGACCTTAGGCTAGTTCCACAGTCTGCCTGGATGTCAGTTTCCTCATCTGTAAAGATGGGATGTTAAGGGGCACCTGGGTGGCTCAGTCGGTTAAGCATCTGACTTCAGCTCAGGTCATGATCTCACGGTCCGTGAGTTCGAGCCCCGCGTCGGGCTCTGTGCTGACAGCTCAGAGCCTGGAGCCTGTTTCAGATTCTGTGTGTGTCTCTCTCTCTGCCCCTCCCCTGTTCATGCTCTGTCTCTCTCTGTCTCAAAAATAAATAAACGTTAAAAAAAAATTTAAAAAAAAAGATGGGATGTTAATAATGTGCATCTGTGGGCAGAGAGTACGTGAAGTTAGCTAGGCAAAATGCTAATACCAGTCTTAGCACATAGGAAGTATTCAATAGATGTTAGCAACTGGTGTAAGTACAATGATGACTTTGCTGTAGATTGCAGCACTCTCGTGCCCAAGATTCCTCATCCCTCCCCTCTCTGTCGCACACACCTATAGTCCAGACCACTTAGTGTGGCTCACGATGTTCCCTCAGACATGAGCCCCTTTCCTCCAACTCCCCTTTCCTCCAAACTCCCAACTCCCCTTTCCTCCAAAAAACCATGAAAACTTTATAATCCAATAATACTCAATGGCTGACGAGCCTCTGAAATAATGACACTTACTCTACACACTTGCCAGGAATGTTGTCCTCATCTTCGACACCTGGTCCACATACCCCCGTGCCTGTGATTTCTCCAACCCTTCAAGCAGGGATCACCACTTTCACTGGAGGGAAACGACGGACCCAGAACACGCCGTCATCAGATGGTTCCCCTGGAGCTGACAGTATTTACTGATCTGCCTTGTTTTCTGTGAGCTACACGAGAGTGGAGACGACTTCATTTTTATTTCTATCCTGGGTGCTTAACACAGTGCCTGAGTTTACTCTCAACCAAGCCGTCTTTCCACTGCACACAGAGCTTAGAGCTGGTGCCCAGTGAAGTTTTCTGAGTTTCATATGAAACACTGAAAATGGATGTTGGGTATGTGAGGAGCAAGGATCAAGGTGAATGGTGTTGGTGGTGGGGAGGCGGGAATAATTCAAGAAGGTTTACTGAAAAGATGAGTCTTGAACTGGTTTTGGGAGCTGGTTCAAGTTCTCCTTCATGGGAACAGGTGCCTCTGGGAGTCTGTACCAGGTATCTTGGTCCCCACTCAGGAACAAAGTGGGGACCTAACCTCCATGCCCAATCTGGGTCCTGTCACTAATCATTTGTTCATGCCTAGAACCTGGGCATTACTTAGGTTGCTCTTTCTCTCTCTACCCTCTTATTCTTCCCCATCCAAATACCAAGCCATAGATTTAATTTCCAAAATATTTCTTCAATCCATCCACTTTTCTTTCTTTCTGCTGTCACCAACCCAGTCCAACCTGCCATTACTCTGCCTGGATTCTTGCAATAATTTTATAACGGATGTATCTGCATTCACTTAGAACCCTGTATCAGTTAGAATTAGTCTAGAGTATGAGTAGCAGAGACCCAAAGTTACATGGAAAAGTCTGCAGCTGAGCAGTTCAGGGCTCTTCTCCTCAGCATTGTCAGGCACTGAAGCTCCTTTTTATTTTAATGTTCTGTCGTTTTTACTCTGTGACCTCATGGACCAAGATGGCTGCTTCAGCCCCAGCTACTATATCTGCAGTCCAGCCAGCAGGAAGGAGGGCTGTCCTTTTACAGACACTTCCTGGATAGGGCTCACCACTTCCACTGACATCCCATTGGCCAAAACTGAGTCATAGGGCCACACATAGATGCAGGAGAGACTTGAGCTGGAATCATGTGCCCATTGGCAGACTAGAAGCGCTGAGAAAGCAAGTGAGTGGTAGTATTGGGGGACAGTTAGTGGCTTCTACTACAAAGATCTAAACAAACAAATTCATTATCATTTCACTCTCCTGCTTAAAACCCTTCAATGGCTTTTAGATTCTTTCAGGGTAAAATTCAAAATCTTAACACAGCCTACAAGATTATGATTAGATACTACCTTTTTTTTTTTTTTCCCCCCTCAGGTCCTTCCCCAAGCCCAGTATGCTCTAATCATCTCTGTCACCTTTGGGGACATCTATAGGGGCTAGGAGTCCGTGAACAAACGTCCCTACCCTCTGCCCTTAGAAAAAACAATTAAAAGTGCAATCCACATGGTTCTTCAGAGGGTCCCAGTAGGGCTAAGCCCAGTTGCCCACAGTGTAACCAACTCAACTGTGTACTTGTATTGATTTTTCTCCTTCTCTCACTGTCTCTACCTCCTCACTCTGGTTTCCTGGGATCATCTTGTGCCTAAGATCTTGTCTCAGTTCTGCTTTAAAAAATTTTTTTTAATGTTTGTTTATTTATTTATTTATTTGAGAGAGAGAGAGAGAGAGAGAGACATTGAGAAAGAGAGCGAGACAGCACAAGCAGGGGAGGGGCAGGGAGAGAAAGAGACACAGAATCTGAAGCAGACTCCAGGCTCCCAGCTGTCATCACAGTGCCTGAGGCGGGGCTCGAACCCATGAACTGCAAGATCATGACCTGAGCCGAAGTCAGACGCTTAAGTGACTGAGCCACCCAGGCACCCCTCAGGTTCTGCTTTCAGGGGAACCTCAAATATGACAGTTAGTACTAGAAGTGGTCCTAGAAAATGGGATTCTGATACATCTATTACCAGTCAGATGGCAATAGGGATTCCATTGTAGGCAGTTAGTGGGGCATGTGATAACCTCTGAGGTGCCAAAGCATCCTAATTCCTGAAACTTTCACTTGGTAGATTGGGTGAGGTACAGTTAGAAGGCAGACAGGCTGAAGCCCAGGCCCAGGAGCTAATGATAAGGGAGGCAGAACTGCAAAGGAGGCTGAATGTGCAATCTCCACAGGTCTCTTAGGCTCAAGTCAGGTCCCTGATAGCAAAGGGATGAGACCCCAACAGTGGATGAGGACATTGGGTGATGCACCTGAGAACACTGAACTCACAGATTCCTCTGAACCCTCTCGGCTGGTAACAATAGTCCCCTCCCTTTTGTTGGAATAGGTCAGCATCTCTTTGTCTGAAGACCATGCAGAAACCTTTTCTGAGGTGGCCACCTTGTAAGATGATGCTTGTTCAACCTAAATATCTGCCCTTCATTTCCCACCCAGATCTGTAACTAGAGTCAGGTCTTAGCCTAGCTCAAGGGAAATATATAGCCTCTGTTCTGGGAGGAGATAGCTTATTCACTGAAAGGGTTGCGGAAGGACCCAAATAAAATATGACAGTATTAACTGGGAAATGTGTATGGGAGAGGAATTTGAGGGGTTGGACTTTGAATGGGGTGGAATATAGGCTGGAAACAGATTTATTGACATGGGGACACTCTCCCAAGACTCAGAATTTAATGTTCTGGAGAGGACTCCTGGAGCCAGTCCTAATTTGCTGCTGGAATTGCCCCTTGAAGATGTCAGAATAGCCTTGGCAGAACACTGAGGAAGGGGTCAGAAGGCTCAGAGAAGTGGATGCATTAGAATGGATTTATTACACAAAACCAGGAAAACGCCACCTAAATCCATGTGCCCTGGGAAGGCCAATAGGACACTCATCATTAAATTGATAAGGAATGCACTACTGAGAGAGGCTCTAGCATCACTGAGCTGTTCAATGGTGTCTGTCTTCTGGAGACCAGGGCTGTATTGGGAGATGTGGCCATAGAACTGGTTCCCTTGTATTGATGGGGATGAGGAGGTTCTGGACTAGAAGAGGTCTTGTGGTGGCATTAATCATCAGAGGCAAGGTTGACATAATTATCATAGTGGGAAGCAAGACCAGAATGGCCACCAGGGTGTCTTGACACACAGGGGACTATGGTGATGCATAATACACTATGGGGTTCCTAGGGACTAGATAGGTGACCAACTTGGGTATTCCATGACTTGTGTAACCAGGACAAACAAAAAACTGGTCATCTGATGGCCAATATTAGCCACTGCAATAGAAAAACATGATTTCTCATCCATGTGCCAGGTCTGAGAACTATCTCAGACCTAGTGTCTATCAACCGATGAAAAGACTGAGCCCTTTTGAGGAAGAACCTGCAATGCCACCACAAGTACATACAATAAATGTTACCTTAGTTCTTTCCCAAAGGAGCCCATGACCAGACCTTTTGAAGAAAGAGGAATACCCAGACCTTTTGAAGACTATGGAATACAGGGTCTGAACTATCAGTGATACTCGGGGACCTGTGATACCATCAAAATCCCCCAAGACTGGGGGTATGTGAAGGCCAGGTGATAATGGAGTCTTGCTTATACTCACCTTATCATACATCTCATGGGTCCACAGACCCTTCTTGCAGTCATGCCTCTAACTCTTGTGTGCATTACTGGGATGGGTATACTCATTCATTGGCAGAACCCTCACGTCGGTGCCTTCATCTGTGGAGTGAGAGTTTTTATGGTAAAAAGAGTCAAATGGAATGTCCTGAAACTTCCTTTCTCTCTAGCCAACATAGAAAGTGAAAAGCTAACCAAGTGGAATTGCAGAGATTAGTACCACCCTCAAAGATCTAAAAGATGCAGGTTAGTGGTCTTCATTTAACTCTGTTTAGTTCATCTGTTTGGCCTTTGTCCTCAGATGAGATTTGTTGTTCTTGTTCACAGTGCTTCCATTAATATTACTACCTGAGGGACTAAAGTGGACCAGATTTATCAACATGGGATGCCACAAAATGTCATGTCAGACCAAGAGACTACTTTCATGGTAAAGGACGTTGACATAGTCATGAGACATGTAATTCACTGGTCCTACAAGGTAACACATAACCAGCTGGCCTGGTTGAATACTGGAGTAGCCTAGTAAAGGTTTAGGGAAGGTGCTGGTTTGTGAGAAACACTTTGTGGTGCTGACCTCCAGGATATGGTATATGTATTGAATCGGTGGCTAATGTGTGGTGCTATGCCTCTAATAGCTGGAATACACATGTCTGGGAAACAAGAGATGGAAGTAGGGTTGGATTCACTCATCATTTCTAGTAACCTCTGTGGAGAATGTGTGCTTTCTGTTTCCATAACTCTAGGCTAAGTTCCTGTGAGGAATGCTTCCTTCAGGAGATAATGTAGGGGTCCACTGTGAGTGACACTACAAGTATGCCTGCTCACTTTGGGGTCCTCGTATTAGTGGAATAGCAGGCAAAGAGGAGGTGGGGATAATTCACTATGATTTTCATAAAGCTGGGGTTGCCGTTACATAATGAGGACAAGGAAGACTCTTTCTGGAGCTCAGGGATTCACTAGGAATCTTTTGATGTTTCTAGGCCTGATGATAATAGTGAGTGGGCTGTTGTAGCAACCATAGCCTGATGGCAAGGCAAGCAAGGGCTTACACCCCTCAGGGAGCAAGCAACCCGGATCAACTGAAGTCTGACTGAAGATGAAGGAAGTATAGGGTAAGTGCTAAAGGATGTAGATTATGAATATCAATTGTAGCCTCGGTTGATCTCATGGGTCCATAGACCTTGATCCACTAACCTTCCTGCTTGAAGAATTCTTTTTAAGGGTTAAGGCCAGCCACATCTTGAAAAATTCAAGTGACAAGGTGCACTTATTTTGGGTCATGAGCAGCTCGGAGCACTACAAGGGGTGGACTGTAGCAGACACTTCCTGGGTCCCATGGCACATTCCCTCAGTTGACTTGATTTCAGTGCAACTCTGGTGGACAGTTCCATGCATGCTGCCAGCATCTTATCTGAAGCCTGCAAAGTGGTATCTCTCTGCTTTTCTGACTCAGGGCTTTCTCTGAAGCCAGAGAAGACTGCTCAGCCCACACATGTGTAGTGTGGAAGTGCAGAAAAATGAATACCTCTGGGGGTCCCTCTGAAACAATGGGGACACGAGTCAGAGGTGAGTGTCCCAGCTTCTTTCCTTTAAAAGGATAACTCTGAGATTAATTTTGCATGGTTAGTCAGAGGGACTTGAGGTTTCTATATATATGTAACTAGTTCAATAATCTGCCCTTCGTTGTTTTTCTCCTTCCCTGTCTCACTCGCCTTATTCCCTTGCTCTGGTTTCTCAGGATCATCCCTCCAAGTAAATTACCTGCCCCCAGGACCTTGTTTCAGGCTCTGTTTTGAGAGGAACCCAAACTAAGAACCCACACTCATTTTCTCCTTTGAGCTTGTACAAATCCTGTTCAGATTTTCACCTATGTTACTTCCTCCCAAATTCTTCCCCGACCACCAGGTCTTGCTAAGAGACCCCTCTTATTATGGCTATACTCTCAGCACCTAATAGAGCACCTGGTTTATAAAAGGCTCTCAGTAAATATTTGTTGAGCAAATGGCTCCCCTGGTGGACCCTTCCCAGCAGGAGAGGAGTCCCTGAAGACAATTGTGAATCCTGCCACCCTTGACACAATGCTGCAGTCCCTGAGTACACCAATGCTGGCTCCCTATGTGGGACAGAAGTCCATTATCTGCTCATATCAAACTCTAATACACCTCAGCAAGGGGCCTCGGTAACTAGGCTGGATAAGTGCTGCACAGAACACCGTCTCCCCCTCCTGTCCTCCTCCTCTGCGCCCCTCCTCCCAGCCAGCCACATTAAGTGAGTAAGTAATGAGAATGGCTAGAAATTGAATTTTATGAAAAAGTAATCTGCGGCTTAGAGAACAAGCAGGGAGGAAGGGGGAGAGATTTGATGAGATGGGGGAGATGATTTTAAGGGCCATCAGAGGGAATGAAGGAACATGGGAGCTGACAAGGAGAGTCAGGTAGGAGAGTCACTCAATTAGGGAGGCTGAGACAGTGGCGGAATTTTGTCCCTCTTCTTCTGTTCTTTTCTTTTTTTCCCTCCATCCTTTTTATTGTATCTGTGGGTATTTTGTCTTCGTGTTCATGGGGTGGATGGGAGGAAGACTAAGACAGAGACGGCAGTAGGTGGGGAGCAGAAGATGCTTAGACTGTAGACTAAATTACGCTGCCTGCAACTCAGAGAATACTGACATCTGGAATGAACAAGGGGAGGAGGCAAGGGGCTGAGGAGGTGCAGGCTTGGGTGGCTAGCATGGCATGACTCACCCCATCCTATTTTGGCCTCCTAGATGGCCTGCCTGGTCGTTCTGCACCAGTCATGATAGGTGAGCCACACTGTTGGATGAGTGATGCTCAAAGTTGGGAGCAAGCAAGGCTGGTTCCTGTTACAGGGAGAGTGAGCATATTTGTCATGCATCCTATGTTGTGTGAACCCCTCTCTGGGTGAGTATATGAGTGATCACATTGCGTCCTGACAACAACTTTACAAGGTTTCCACATTCAAGATGAGCAAAGTGAGGCCCACAGAGTTAGGTGAATCCCCAGGAAGATAATCAATCCATTCATGGAAGACTGAGAGCTGTCTGGATATACACTGGAATTGCGTGAAAGCCTGTGTTGACCAATGTCTCTGCTTCTGGTTGAAAGATGGTCAATTTAGGGACGTGACTGTGGTCAGGGTGGACCCAAACCTTTGCTGTGTTGCTCACAGTCAGCCGGTCTTCCCCCCTCCCCACCCCCCGCACATACCTCACCTGCCTTGCCAACAGTCCCCCTACCTTGGTGTCTTCTCACAAGCCCCCAGACTCCCTCCCTGGGCTTCAAACCTCTCTTTCACACACCCACGTGCCCCCCACTCCCCACCGCCATTTGCAAACAGCTAAGTAGAGCACAGCTTGAGTTTGATGCTTGGTGATGATGAGTTTCCCAGCAGGGGAAGGGTTTGCTTTGCAGAGACAAAGACCAAAGCAGCAACATTAAATCTTCCAGCTTGTCCACACTCAGAGCTGCAAGGAGGCCCAGACAGCCTATCTTTGGGAAAACAGCAACGGGGTAGAGCCAGAGCAAACAGAAACCCCAGGGGGTTAAATGCATCAATAGAGATGCCCAAAGCAGAGCTGATGGGATAATGGAGGTGGGTATATGCATGGCCATTAACAGGCAGATGAAAGGACAGAAGCACAGAGGGAAGAGACCACAGGGAGAAAAGAGACTGGGAAGTAGGGGGCTGGCTTCTTGCCCTGGCTCTGCCACCTAATCATGGAATGATTTTATGCTTCAGAATTTTAATTCAGCTTTTTATTTTAGTGGGAGGGGGGGATTGGATGACTTTTAACTCTAGGTGAACTGGAGTTTAACTAGCCAACAAAGCCATGAGCTACGAAGGGACTATAATTTAGCACAGTTGATACAGACAGAAGGGGCTCAGTGATTTCTTCATTGAACTACTGTGTAACCAGGCCTTATGCTAGGGGCTGGATGCACAGTGGTGAGCACCACCAGTTTGCATCTTGCCTCCTGGAAATCCTGTTCTAGTAGGGAAGGAGACGTTAGTTAATAATCACACCAATATCTATCTCCTTGTAATCGCAATTTGTGCTCTGAAGGAAAGGGGTGAGGTGCTATGAGATAGAATTATATGGAGATTTAATTTGAACTGTAAGTTTGGAGCAGGTCTCCCTGAGAAAGTGATGCTGAAGCTGAGATCTGAAGAATAAGCAGGACAAAACTTCCTGGGGATGGAGCCGGAAGCACCCTGAGATGAGTCTGGTTTGAGTGGTGGACATAAGGCCCACGTGGCTGGAGCTCAAGGAATGAAGGGGCCACTGTGGGGAGGAGGGGGAGGCTGGGGAGGTAGGTGGCTCCTGGATCAGCTGTGCCTAGTTGGCTAAGGGTGGAACTGTCCGAGGTGCTGATTGAGAAAGGCTGCTAAGGCACCAGTAAGACCTTGGGTGTAGTGAGAGGGAAACCTTGGGTGGTTGTGGCTTCAGAGTAGGTGGGCAGTGGGTCCCCCTACTGGCCCCCTCAGATCACTCTTTCCCCGACCTTTGTGCAATGTGACACTTCACTGTCCTTGACACCTGTCATTATTTGGAATATTTTGTAAACTTACCTCCTGTCACCATCCTCTGAGGGAGCTGGGACAGGAGAGATATTCCCTGCTGTAGGAAGAAAGAAAAATGAAGAATTTAGTGATTAAAAAAATGTTTATTTATTTTGAGAGAGGGAGAGACAGAGTGTGTGTGTGTGTGTGTGTGTGTGTGTGTGTGTGTGTGTATGTACATGAGCAGGGGAGGGGCAGAGAGAGAGGGAGAGAGAGAGAATCCCAAGCAGGCTCTGTGTTGTCAGTGCGTAGCCCAACACGGGGCTCAATCCCACAACCCATGAGACCGTGACCTGAGCTGAAATCAAGAATCTGATGTTTAACCGACTGAGCCACCCAGGTGTCCCAAGTAATTTTTTTCCATAAAGAAATGAGGGGTTTGTAACCAATTAGCCAACCATCTCCTCCATATGTTTACTCACTTATTTGCAGGATTTAGAATCATAGGTCATAGGGAGACTGTGGCCAGGTTATGAGAGAGAAACCCAAAGGCCTATAGGAAGGTAACAGAAATGAGTGAATTGGGTCAGACAGGCATAAGAAAACTGAGGATACACTAGGGAGAGGTGAGGCCTGGGGCAAACTGGAGCGTGTGCATCCTGTCTGAAGGAAGAGTGGTTATGCAGCACCATGTGGCTGTTGCCATGAGGGATGTGGGCCCATTTGTTGTCCCATCTTCTGGGTTTTTTTTTCATGTTTATTTATTTATTTTGAGAGAGGCAGAGAGAGCACAAGCAGGAGAGGGACAGGGAGAGTGAGAGAGAGAATCCCAAGCAGGCTCTGCACTGTCAATGCAGAGCCCGATGCAGGGCTTGAACTCAAGAACCGTAAGATCGTGACCTGAGCCGAAATCAAGAATCGGACACTTAACCAACTGAACCCCCCAGGTGCCTCTCCCATGTTCTGTTTTGTTAAATAATGTTTTATTTATTTTTGAGAGAGCACAAACGGGGGAGGGGCAGAGAGAGGGGGACAGAAGATCTGAAGTGGGCTCTGTCCTGACAGCAGCAAGCCTGATGTGGGGCTTGAACTCATGAACCGCAAACCACGATATCGTGACCTGAGCTGAAATTGGACTGAGCCGCCCAGGCACCCCATCCCATCTTCTATTTTTTAAAGAGGCACTGGAAATTTATTTATTTATTTATTTATTTCAAAAATTTTTTTTACATTTATTTATTTTTGAGAAACAGAGTGAGACAAAGCATGAGCAGGGGAGGGGCAGAGAGCGGAGACACAGAATCTGAAGCAGGCTCCAGGCTCTGAGCTGTCAGCACGTGGGGCTCGAACCCACAAACTGTGAGATCATGACCTGAGCCGAAGTCGGACGCTCAACCGACTGAGCCACCCAGGTGCCCCTAAAGAGGCACTGGAAATTTAGATTTTTAGATGAAATTTCCTATTGTCTAAATATCACCAAATAATTGAATAAAAAAATCCCCCAGTCTTGTGAGTCATACAGAAAATGTCTGTGAGGCCAGCGGGCCTCCAGTTTGCAGCCTCTGGTGTGGTTAAGTCCCCTTATTTTCTAGAGGCAGGATGCAACTCACCCAGGGTGTTGGGGGACATCTGTTATCATGGACTAGAATGTATGTTCTCCAACTTGGAGTATCTACTACACGCGAGGCCCAGTGGACACAAAGATGCGTTCAAAAGACAGAGTCCCAGCCCTGGACGAGCTCATGGTCCGGTGGGGAGCAGGCCCATCCCCCCAGGACACAATATGATAGCTGTTAGAAGGTAGCACTAAGGGAACACAGAAGTTCACCCCAGAACATTCTGTCACATACACACGGATGGGGTGGAGATTTACAGTTTCCTGCAGCCCAAATAGGCAAAAGGTTCAGGCGCCCAGCTTCCAGGGGGTGTCTCTGCGCTGGCAGGTGGATCTGAGGGCGAGAATCGTCACCACCGACGGCTGGAGCCTCGGATGCAGGAGTGCAGGCGGGGACGCCTCAGCTGTGCCTGGCAGAGGCATGGCGGTGCCCGCAATTTACAGCCCGCTCTCTGCCGCCTAATTGCACCATCAGTGCCTGGTGTCGCAGGGCCAGGCTGAGGATAGATGGGCTGCAGTTACGGGCCTAATGGCTGCAGTAAAGAGTGGTGTTTACAGTGTTAAATAGCCCAGCCCACCCATGCTTGAGGGCCACCCTCCAGCTCCATTTTGGGGCCAGGAACTCGGTGCACCTGGGCTGGGTTTTGAGCGTGTCTTGAGAGGGGTCTCCCCACTCTGTCCCCTGCATCTCTTCCCTAATGCAGGCAGCAGAGCTCTGTGTTGGAAATACGGGCCTGGCACCGGTCCTCTTCCCGTCCTCTCTCTGGGTCTCGGAGCCAACTAGCAGCTCTCCAAGTGTGGGACTGTGCCTTTACCTAAAGACTGGGGTTCCCCAAGGCAAGGGCTAGGTCTCCCTAACAAGAAGGGGAGACTCCCACCAGGCAAGACTCTCTATTTTTTAAATTTTTTTTTTTATTTTTTGGGCAAGAGGGTGCAAGTGAGTGAGGGGCAGAGAGAGAGGGAGACAGAGAGAGAGAAAGAAGCAGGGCTTACCTGATGCGGGGCTCGAACTCATGAACTGTGAGATCATGACCTGACCTGAAGTCAGATGCTTAACCGACTAAGCCCACAGGCAGGGCTTTATACCCATTATTGCACTGGGGACTACATCTGTCTTGTCGGTTTTGGGGATCCTTGAACTTGGGGCCTATCCCGCCTCCATGAGACTGATTTCTCTAAGAGTATGTGTTCTGTCTCCCACCAGAGTGCCTGGGGGTGAGGACTCCATTCTTTGGTTCTTTACCTCTTTAAGCTTCAGCCTCCTCATCCATGAAATGGACTCCTAATGCCCTTCTGCAGGTTTCGTTTTTGTTTTTGTTTTTAGAGTAGTCATTCAGCGTTGCTCCTCAAAGCAGGGTCTACAGACCAGCAGCGTGGGCATTGCCTGGGAGCTTGTTAGAGATGCAGTATCAGGCCCCACCTCAGCCCTGCAGACTCAAGGTCTGATTTTAACGCAATCCCGGGTGACTGTTGTGCGCACTGAAGTCTGAGAGGTATTGACTTACGAAGCTCCTAAGACAATGCCTGATACATAGTGGCCTCAGTATAGTTTCTCCTTCACCCTTTTTGGTCTCCAGCGTCAGCGTAGAGGCATTGTAGCAGGCCACGGAGAAGGGACTCCAAGCCCCTGGACATAGCCTCAATCCATCTGGTGGGAAGTCCAGGCCATATCCCCATCCCCATCCCTATGTGGACTTCCTCTGCCACCCAGGGTAAATGATCGTCCCTCTCTGGGGAAAGGGGGACTAGCCCCTCTAAGATATGTGGGCTCAGAGGGTGTGCCTCTTGACCTCACGCTCAGTTCAAGAGTCCCTCTGCAGGGCCCTGATGAGTCAATGCCAGTCTCTGCTTGAGCATTCCTACTGCTAGTTTCCTGCCTCTCAGGGCTTCTAGATGCCTGAACTACATGCTCTCTGTATTGCAGTTCAATTGGACTCAAACAAAATCAAGGCACGGGGCTAGGCTCTGAGAAGCGACATTGTCCCTGCTTTTAGGGAGTATTCAGGGGCAAGAGGAACAGAATGTGACTGTGAGTTCAACAGAGAGATCAGTGGGTCTGGGGACGTGGAGCAAAGAAGTCATTACCATTGTGGGTGTGAAGGCAATCTGGGAAGCTGCATGGAGGAGAGGGTATTTGAATTGGACTTGGACGACTGGGTTAAGATTTCAGCGGGATATGTGACTGTCCTTCTTGGATGTCTCTCAGATCCGCCCCTTGTCACCATACTCACAGCCCCTGTCTTGGTTCCAGTCTTGGCCCCGCTCATCTGGACTAGTCCGGTGGCCTCTTAACACTGGCTCACCGCTCTGTCTCTTGTCTCACCCTCTGTAGCCATCCTTCACTCAGCTGCCAGGGCAAGTGTTTGCTGATGGCCGTCAGTGGCCCCGTGGCCACACTGCTGGGCACCATGAGACCCTAAAGTTCCGTGTCTCACCACTGCTCACCTTGTCTTCACAGCCCAGTGATCACAAACTCCTACAAGCTTCTCAAATGTGTGCATCCTCTATGACTCTGAGCCATCGCACATGCCTGTTCTCTTTGCTCCAAACACCCTTCCGCCAGCCTTCTCACCCAGCTTCTAAACTTCTCTTTACCCTTCAGGACCCAAACCTGTGTTGCAGGTGTCCTTGGTAGCTCACTCTCTCTACCGTCACGGCCACCACACTATTTTTAAATTGTTTATTGGAGAGATGATCTTCCTCTGTTGTACTAGTCAGGGGCTCGTTAATCTCATGCTATCCAGTGTTTTATTAGTAATGCGGATGGTAGGTGCTTACTTTACTGCCTGTCGAAGGCACAGATGACTAAGGTACCGAGTGGCACCCCAGGCAGAGAACACAGTCCAGGCATGGGCACAGAGGAGGGACAACACGGTGAGCGGCGGGCTGTGGCTGGAACAGGAGGTAAGGGAGGAGGTGGGGTGCAGGCAGATTTGGATCCTCATCCCGCCCTCTGGGGAGGGCCCTTCAACCCTGGGTCCTGGGCTGGAACAAGTGGGCTCCGCCAGCCTCCTCGGCCTCTGCCTTCCCACTGAGACTCCTCCCCAGAGACAAGGGGGAGGGAACATGACTTAGGGGTGGCAGTTCTCAGATGCATCCTCGCCCGGCACGGGGAGCGTGCTGGCGCCCGTATATCAGGGGCTGCGTCGGCTTGTTGCTCGCTGGAATGGGAAGTGGGGGAGATAATTGTGTCTCCTCGGGAAGAAATATGGGCACGGGCAGCAGCATCTTTCTTCCAGCTTTGGGAGAAGAGATGTCTACTCAGCATCCTTCCCCAGAACTGGGTGAGGTAGCGGGGAGAGTTTAACCGTTTCCCCTTGGATGCCCTCTGCAAAGTCGATTCCCAAAGGTGAATTGTGCCGAAGGAATTTGGAATCCTCCAGAGAGGTGGTTGGGGGAGAGTTCTTGGTGTTGGGCAGGCAGACGGCAGGTGGGGGGTGACAGTGGGCACCTCTGGAACAGCATCAGCTGAGAAAGTGGCCGTGGTGTCCATTGTAGTCTCCCACTGTCATCCTCGTAGATTCTCAGGTTCCACCCAGCCTGGGCCACCTGCAGGCATCTCCTTCCTATTTTGCCCAGGAGGGATCTGAGCCTGGCTCCAAAGCTGGAGGCTGGCTCAGCAGGTACAGGAGGGGATCTTGCCCCAGGCCAGGCGGCCCTCCCTCTCCATCACCAGATTAATTTGATTTCCAAATGAGTTTGTTCATGCCATTCTCCTTCACGGCCCCAATCTGCAATTTCCATTAATTAATGATTGTAAATTGCTAAGTAACGAACCACTTGGTGCTGCTGCTATTATTAATGGCTCTGAGTGGACCTAGATCAGAATGTGGGGGAGAAGGGTCATCAGCCTTGGGTTGAAGGAATGTGTGTGGGTGCGGGGGACAGGGCCGGCGGCCCGTCGAGAGTGAGGGCACGACAACCCTCAGGTCCCATCTTCTCACCAGCGTGGGTGGTGGGAAGGCTTGGGGTCCGCGTAACACCCCTCGGTGGTGGCCCCAGGATCCTGGGTGTCGGGGTTGGGGACTGAGGGAGGTGGCGGTCATAGCTATCCCCAGAAATGGCAGAAGGCGGGGGGGATTGCATAGGGCCTGGCCAGCTGGAGCACCGAAGTGATCCAGCAAGATTGCTGGTGAGGGCGGAGGGGCCAAAAGGCTGAGCCCCCAGCACATGCTGACAACAGATTCTAGGTGCTCAGAGTTGAGCCAGCCATTGATGAAACATCCATAGAGTGGCTGGGTTCCAAGGCCTTTTGCTTAACGTGCTTAACAGGGACATGGCTATGGGGCCACCAGAGATGAAGGGAATGGAATAATTTATTTTGCCTGGAAGAAGCTTGGAGGTCTCACGGAGAAAGCACTGTTTGAATAGAAACTCTTAGGTCTTTCCCCTAACTGATGGTGAGTGAGGGAAGGGCATGGTTGGAGGAGATTCCGCAGAGCGGATGCTAGCATGTTCTGGCTGCAGCGAGTGATCCAACACAGCCAGGGCGTGTGTGCGTGTGTGTACATGCGTGTGTACGTGTGTGAGGTATCTAAGAAGCAGAGAGGTGTGAGCTTGGTGAAGTGGGCGGCCGTCAGCTTGGAGCGCAGCCTGGCGTGCTGGGTCAGGGTGTAGGCTCCAGAGTCAGACCTGTATGGGTTTGAATCCCAGCTCTGCCCTTCGCGGGCTGTGCTCTGGGCATGTTGGCTTAACTTCTCTGAGCCTCATTTGCAAAATAGGGATCACAGCAGTACCCACCTTAGAATAAAAGTTGCTGTGAGAGTCGATTCTCATAACATAGAAAAGCGCCTGTTGTGGAGAAGGGACTCGACGGAAGTTAGCTGTTATTATTATAATCATTCTGTAAGAGACATAGCACCACTGCAAGATATCCCGGGGAGGAAAGACATGGTCAGAGGCCCTGGGAACAGGGTGCCTAGAAGGGCATCCAGAAAGGCGGTGTTTCGGGTTTTCACAATGGCTGGGGGCCACTAATTACTTAGGGCATGAATTGGGAGGGGCCAGGGGTGCCAAATATTTTGTAATGTGCAGGGCATCCCAATGGAGAACCAAATCCCCGAAACTCTATGGTGCTCCTGTGGGAAACTCAGCTTGGGTGACTAGCTTTGGCTCTGGAGTGAGTTGGGAGAGGGTAGAGGTTACCTTCAGCCCTTGGTGTGTGTGACCTCGTGCCAGGCTGGTTGGCTAGCAACACAAGCTTGCACCCATCACTCCTTCTTTCTTCTTGTCTTTCTTTTCCTCTTTTTGCCCTCCTCCCTTCCTTCCTTCCTTCCTTCCTTCCTTCCTTCCTTCCTTCCCTCCTTCCTACCCTCCTTCCTCTCTCTTTCTCAAATACTGTCAAATTCTGGGGATAAAATGGTGAGCAAGTCAGCATCTCATGGAGCTTAGAGTCTGGAGGGAGAGACAGAGAAAGTGCAGATAGGAAAACTTAGAAACGCACTAACCCAGTTCTGGGCTCTGTTTCTCCAACAGAGAAACTCAACTTTCTCCAACGAATGGAACTTATTCTAAGGCTACAGTAACAGGGCTGACAGGAGTCCTATGGGAAGTACAGGATGCAGGCATCACAGTCCTTAGATTCGGGAAAAAATGCAGGGTCCATGGCGACTACTGGATCTAGTCTTCTTGTGTCCCCAGCAGCATGGAGCATTGCTGACGTGTCCCTCTACTGAGACATCATCATGGCGGCTTCTGTCTGGCCCTATCAGCTTCTCCTCTAAACAGCTTTCTTTTCCTTTTCTCAACCTCCCGAATGCCTCATGGTTTCTTCCTACTCGTAATCTTAAGTCGCTCTGGGCAGCCTCATGGCCTTGCAACTTTGTGTATTTTTCCAATTCAAACTCTGAAGAGAATCTGAGTGGCTAAGCCCAGCCCTGTCAGGGGAGGCCCTTCCCAGGCTGGCCCCCCCTGAGGAAGCCACGCTCGGTCCAGGTGGCTGTGACCTGGTCATGTGGCACACGTCCAGCTCAGCACAGCAGGCTTCACTGGCTTGTCTGAGACATTGGGCCATGAGTTTCAGATCTACACGCCCTTCTTCTCAAAGCAATCAGTCCCCGGGGCGCCTGGGTGGCTCAGTCGGTTGAGCGTCCGACTTCAGCTCAGGTCACGATCTCGCGGTCCGTGAGCTCGAGCCCCGCATGGGGCTCTGGGCTGATGGCTCAGGGCCTGGAGCCTGCTTCCGATTCTGTGTCTCCCTCTCTCTCTACCCCTCCCCTGTTCATGCTCTGTCTCTCTCTGTCTCAAAAATAAATAAATGTTAAAAAAAAAATTAAAAAAAAAAAAGCAATCAGTCCCCAAGCCTCCTAACAGGACCCGACAACCACACGCATGGCGGCAAGGGTGTTGCCTTTCTTTGCAAGGACGGTGATGGCCCAAGCTGTAACTGCAACCAGGAGGTGAGCTCAGACAGCCACTGCTAGAGCTCTCCTCTGACAGTTCTTTTCCCCCAAACTTGTCTAATTCCTGCTGCCCCGCTGCCGAAACCCTGGATTCTTTTTCCACTCATGGGTAGCCTCGATTTCCCTGGCACAAAGGCCCAAAGAAGTGGGACAGAGCGTGCCTCTCCAAGTGCTTCTCCCCTGTGGGGCCATTTCCTTTCCTGGAATGTGGTCTGACAACAAATACAAACTTCGGGATCACGCTGGGGCTCCAGCCTTTACCAGGTGGGCTTGCCCACTGCAAGGAGCCTTCTGTTTCTGTTAGGATTCGTGGCTGAGACACAGCCCCCCGCCCCACCCTGAACCTGTTCTCACTTCTGCCAAAGTCTCCAGGAAGTGGGTAGACACGTGGACGAACTCGCTGACATCACACGTCAGCAAAGCAGTCTGTTGGCCATCTTTCTAGAAAGGTGGTGGAGGGAGACAGAGGCCAAGCTGTACATGTGCCTGGGGAGCCGGAGTGGGGCGGGCGTGGAAGGGGAGCTGAGTGGGATTGAGGACTCTGCTCAGCGGATTTGAATGCAGCGTGGTTCTCCAGTCGTTCATTCCCCTCCATGGCGGTTGGCTAACGTAAAACTCTTAAAAAAATTTTTTTTTGACATTAAGCAACTCTCAGTGAAGGCAAAAAAAAAAAACCCCAAATAATCCCAAGTGAACAATAGGCATTTTTATCTCTCCTCACATCCTGCAGCCTTTGTTAATGCTTACATTTATTTTGCTTGGTTGTAACCGACGTGAGAAGACGTTTTCGGTCTTTTCTGCTTATCGGTATTTTACCTGAGTGTGCCTACTGCCTCCTCTTCAGAGCTGTCACTGTTAATGACGACAGCATATCAACATGGCCACCATTTGCTTACCGCTAGAGTAGAGCACTTGAGTGCCGGCCAGATTTCCAATCTTGCAAACAGTGTTGCCTCGAACATCTTCGTCAGACTGCTTCCCCTGCCCCCCGCCCCCTCCTCTTTTCCTTTGGATTATTTCCCAGGGGTTGATTCCCAGAAGGACAATGACCAGGTCAAAGGGCACAAACGGTTTTGTGGCTCCTATTCCATATCGCGGATTTTTTTTCCCCCCGAGGATAGACTTGAGTTGTCACCTTACCCCACAGCGTGCACAGGGATGGAACTGTCCGGTGGGGACCAGGCCTTCCGTTCCTTGGGACTAGAGTCTGCTCTCAACTTGCTGTGTGACCTTGGGCGAGTCGGTTCCCCTCTCTGGACCTGGGTTTTCTTGTCTGTAAAATGAAGGAGGTGGATGAGATGATCTGTAGTGAGGGACATACCAGGCCCTTGACCGCGGGATGATTCAAATGGTGGACAGTGGAGTCTCAAGTTTGTTGGGATTTGTGTTCCTTTCCTCAGCGGTGAGGACCATGCCGGGATGATTTGCTGCTTGTTTCAGATGGATCATGTCTTGCTTGTGTGTGTGGGATTGGGAAGGTGCTGGATGCTAGGGAGAGGTAGTGTGGCTATCCTGGTGCCCAGTCACTTAGGATCTCTTCTGTTTGGTCCACATCCATGCCACGCTGATGGTTAAGTATTTTGAATTTCATCCTTGGGCTTTCAGGACGTGTTTGGGAGTCAGACAGAACTGGGTTTGAATCCATCGTTGACACTTGTTGGCTTTGTGGGATTTGAGCAGATGACTTAGTATCTTGGAACCTCGGTTTCCTCATCTGTAAAATGGGAATAGAAATACCCACCTCACAGATCATTCCAGAGAGTTAAATGAGATAATGCATGTAAAATACTATGACGGTGACTGTCTCGCTGGAGCCAGACAATATTAGGAATATTTTCCAAGGACCTGGTGTACCTCCCAGTCAGGTGTGATACTTGTCAAGAAGGATGTCCATGATCCAACTGGTTGCTGCTTCCTCTCCTGAGGGGGATAAAATGGATAAGCTCCTGCGAGGTGCCTGGGAGGGGCCTTACCTTCCTTGGGGATAGCTCAACCCTGGCCCTTTTCTGGATTCTGTTTGTGATGAGCCCTGAGCTGGGCTGGCCCTCTGGCCAACCTTCCCTCAGCTCCTTAGAGAGTTCCTGGGCTCCCACGGTGACTGGAAGAGTCAGAGACTCACGGGGCCCAGCCAGCACAAAGCCAATCTGTGCTGGATTTTCTGTCTCCAACTTCCAATTCCAGCTTTCGATCTGTGTTCTGTCCACACCTCCGCCTTGTCCTGGAGCCTTTCCCACAACTGCGAGCTTTCAGAATTGGGAACCCTTGGAACAGTCTCCTGCTTCCTGGAGAGCCCTGAGCCCGTCCTCAGAGCCAAGCCCCTGCCACTTGTTACTTGCTCCTTTTTCTGCTTTGGCTATGGGCCTGCAGCCAGGCTCTGCTGGGTCCAGCTGCCTGGGCTCTCCCCTTCATCCATCATGGTCTGTGGATTTTCCCAGAATGCTTGCCCTGCCAGTGCCTCCTCCCTCCCTACCCCTGCCATTGGATTGTCTGCCTGGGGAGAGAAGTTGGTGGACAAGCCTCCAAAGGACAGCTCGTCTACTAGGAAGTCAAGCCAGGGCCCCAGGCCGAGAAGCTTCCAGGCCAGCATGTTTATCAAGGGTGATAGCCTGGGCAGTAAACCTTGGAAGGCATTGAGGGAGGTGAGTGGTGGTGGTGGTGGTGGGGGACTTCTGGATCTGGGGCCCAACGAGGACTTTCCTAATCTCATAGACAGTTGTTTTTATGCTGTTCTGATGTCCGGACAGGAAGAGGCTATGGTACCATATCACTGGAACTATGCTAAGTCCACAAATGGATACAGAGGGGGAAGGTGAGAGGTGCCTGCCCCCACAGAGCTCATAGGCTGAGATTCAAGTCCTCACCCTTCTTCCCACATGGTCACAGTCAAGCCCTCTGTTATTTGTGTCCTTCTTGGCTCACAGAACCAGCTTCTGTAAGTGCCCACCTGTGCCGGGGACAAGAGGGACTGAAAAGAGACAGTGTCCTGCGGTGGCCCATAGGGAACTGTCTCCAAACCAGGGCTTGGAAAACTATGGCCTGTGGGCCAATCTGGTCCACCATCTGTTTTTGTGCATTGTTTCTACACTGTCCGTGGCTCTGCAGTGGCAGAGGTGAATGAGTAGTCGTAACAGATGCTGTATGGCCTGTAAAGCTTGAAATATTTACTGCTGGCTCATTCAGTGGCTACTGAACGTTTGGGGAGGAATTAGAGCCCCCTGGAAATGCAGGCACTCTCTGTACACTGGCCGTGAGGGGGATGGTGTTAGGGCTGCACGTGCCCAGGAGGGCCAGGCTGGAACTAGTAGGCCAAGTGCAGAGGCCCAAACTCCCCTGCTTGCCGGGCCCCAAGGTGAGCTGGGCAGCCCCCAGGCTCCTAGTGGACCCCTAGGAGGTATTTCTTACTCTCCACTGGGGCCTCAGGCCTCCCCGACCTCTTTGCATGCACTTCCTCCTTCACGAGTGCAGAACTTTGGGGGAAGAATCTGTCCTAGTCCTGCCCTGTCCTTGACACCCTGCTTGTCAGATTTCTTGCAGCCAGGAGCACTGTGGAAAGGCGCCCGCGCTGCGAAATCACCGTGTCCTCTTTGGTGCCAGTTTGTCCACCGGTGATGTGGGGGCAAGAAGATTCAGGGCTCTCCCAGAGAAAAATGCAGATCTCCGTTCTGCAGTCAGGATTGCTGTTAGTACAGCTCTTTCGTTGGGAGGAGAGGGAGTAGGGTCTCTTCACCCAGAGACCCATGGTTTTTCCCACAGTGAGCCCAAGTCCATAGACGCTCATTCCGAAAAAGTGTCTTCCCAAGTAATGGAAACAATGTAATTAGCAGCCTTTTTGTTCAGGGTGTTAATTAACTTGTTTTTTCTGAATACACCTTCTTCCAGGTACAGCGTATCATCTCTGGGGTGCTGGCAGGGGGAAGCAATTAGATCCTCGTTACTGTACAATTAATTATGGCTTGGAAAATGCTCAAGGTGCCTGGGTGCCGGGGGCGGGGTTGGGGGGGGGAAGGAATTCCTTGACAGCAGCAGCCCCAGGAAGAGGGCTGGCTTAGGAGAGGTCCTGAGCTGAGCCTGGTTCGTGGGACTGGAGAAAAAGGCTGCGGAGCCCAGCAGGGTATTGCAGAAAGGCAGATCTGGGTACCTCACTCTCCTGCTCAAGAACTTTCAGTGGCTCCCTAGTCCCTACCAAGTCAAGACCAAGTTCCCAGCCTGAACACTGAAGGCCATCTCTTACCTGGCCTGAACCCATTTTTCCAGAGTTATCTTCCATCACGGCTACCCAGAGTCCATTTTCTCAAGTAGGACTCACCTACTTGAATGTGCTTTCCATGTCTTTGCCCACACTCTTTCCCCACCTGGGGAAAGCTCTCTGTCTTTCACCCTGAATGGCATAATCATCTTCGCAAATACCCTCTCCTCCCTGGAGACTTGTCTGAAGGCAGGAGGGATCTTAGAAAGAATAAGGGCTTGGGACTCAGTAATTAACCTCCTAGAGCTTCCTAGCTTTAGAGCTCCTAGAGCTTCCCTCCTGCCCCTCCACTGCTCCCAGTGCAAAGAGACCCCAGGACTTGCCTCACAAACAATGTGTGACAAGGGCTGAGCTTGGATGAGACTCCTTTGCACCCCTCAGTGCTCATGTTGTGGCTGCTGGCATTACCTCTGTGGTCATGTCCGCACCTCACTGGATCATAGGCTCTGCTTTTTTCCAACTAGTTTCCATCCTTTGTCCCCTCTGCCCTTCACATCAATCTGCTGAGGTGGGCAACTGCTCTCTGGACAGTCTCAGAGAGCAGGCCAAGGTGGTGGTTCTCAGTGAGGGCAGTACTGTCCCCTAGGGGAGCATTTTGGACCACCACCGTAATTCGAGGGTGCCTGGCAGTGGGCGAGGCTAAAGACGCTACACGTCCTGCCAGATGGCATCCAGGAGAAACATGTAGGTATATATTTGTCCAAGGCTAGGGCTTAACTCTGTGCTTCTTACGTTTCCACTGTTTTGAAGCAGAACTATCTATATCTATATCTATATCTATATCTATATCTAATCTATATCTATATATCTATATCTATATCTATATCTATATCTATATCTATATCTATATCTATATCTATCTATATTTATCTGTATATCTATCTGTATCTATATCTATATCTGTATCTATATCTTTATCTGTATCTATCTGTATCTATCTCTATCTCTATCTCTATCTCTATCTCTGTCTCTATCTCTATCATCTCATCATCATCATCTCTTCCAGGAAGTTAACAACCAAGTAAATCAAAGGAAGGTTGGACTTTGTTTTGATGAGGATTTTACTAAGAATTGTTTGTCAGTTGGAGAACCACATCGTGGATGCACAGCACTGCTCATGATGTCTCAGTCCCCCAGAGAAGCTACCAGATCTAGCAGTGTTGGTAGGCGGTGTGCTCACGGTGCGCTCAGATGAAGGTGTTTTTGACTCCTTCCTGTGTCTCCATGGGTACTCATGCTAAAGCGTTCACATACCAAATTAGATATTTTTTTTTACATATTATTTTATTATAATCTGCTCTTATGTCTCCTTTATATTATAATTAGGGCATTTAAAAATTAAATGAGGAAGCAGGTTATATTCTCTATGAATTTCATTTCAAGAGGGCATTCCCCAATGTTTGTTATAAAAAGGGATGATGATAAACCTTGAGACTAGCCCAGCCGGGACAAATTCCTGGTTGGGCCCCATGCCTGCTTGGTCAGGGCCAGGGACCAGGTGGCGGTTTTGGAGGATGCTGGGCGTGGCGGGGGGTGGGGGAGGCATGTTGCTTCAGGTGTCCGCCTCTCCACCCCTGCGCCTGCACTGCTGTGTGTGTGTGTGTGTGTGTGTGTGTGCATCTGTGTGCGTGTGTGTGTGTGTGTGTATGTGACTGTCACGCATGGATGTTTCGCAGGGTATGCCCGAAGGTGAGTCAGGCTACCTGTGCTCCTGAGTGACAGGAGTGTCTGTGCGCGGCAGGGTGGGCCCTGTGAAGATAGGCACTGCCCCAGGGTGCACCTGCTTCTGGGTGTACCTGTGGGAGCCGGGCCGGAGGCAGCTGTCAGCTCTTCCCACTTGTAGCCTGTACTCTTTCAAAGTAGAGGGAAACATTTGTTCAACTTCAAGGGGAGCCTATCACAACAGCCTCCCCGGGCTCGGCCCCTCTCCCTTCAGCCGAGGAGAGGCCTCCCGCCCTGCCTGTTCCTGCCAGCCCCCTGGCCCAGGTCCCCCTTCCCGTCAGTGCCCTCCACTCCTTACCTCCTCCTCGGGCAAGTCTGTTAGCCACATAAGGGATCATCAGGGCTTGCAGCTTAAGCTGAGCTAAACCAGGAGGAGCTCCCCCAGCCCCACCACATCTGGACTTTGGGCAGCTCCTTTCCTTCACTGGGCCTTAGCGTCCCCCCTACCCCCATGCACAATCCAGGTGTTCCCCTTGCACTCACATGTCTGTAGTCTGTGACTTCTTTTTTTCAATTTCAAATCTTCCTCCCACATCCTTTACCCTTCTCTCAGGCTCCCCGCAGCATGTAAAGTGAATTAGAGTTTAATAAAGGGCTTCCGAAGGCATACTCCTTCTTCTCCCACCCCAGGTCAGTGCCCACCTGGCCCATCCTCCTTTGGGGCTGTGTCTGTGCTCTTGCAAGGGGACGTGACTCCCGCAAGGGAGCTAACATCCCAGAATGGTAGTACTCGGCCTTCATCACCCCCACAGCTAATCGGCTGGTGGCTCGAGGTGGTGGCTTTGGGGCATGTGGGTGGGGCTGGCAGCTTGTCAGGTTTTAATCTCCAAACAGTGAAGTGTCTGATCTCGGGACTTGGGAGAGCAGAGGGAGCTGGGCGGTGCTGGGAATATTAGTATGTGTTTGTGTGTGCGCATGTGTGTGTGTGTGTTTAGGGATGGGCTTTGGGATGGGAGGGATTTACCCAACTGCCTGTGGATGATGATCTTGAACTCCTTCTCAGACTTGGGCTTGAAGTGGGTCAAGGTCCTGCCTCGTGGCCCATCATTTGGGGTTGGACCAGCCAAGGCAGGAGTCCCTCTGGGTCCTGCCAGTTACAGATCCATCCAGTCTGTAACCTGGAAGCCTTGTCTGAGTCATCTGATCTCACACCCACCCCTTCCTCTCTGAAGAGTGGGGAGTCCTGCTTGGTTACTGAGGGCTGTGGGGCCTGGGCCTGTTGGTTTGGGGGCAATGGGGTGGTTTGAGGTGACTGTCACTAGGGGCTGGTGCTACAGACTGCTGGAAGCTGATGCCCTGATCCCCCTTCACAGACGATCTTTGTGTATTTCCGTCTGAAATAGCCCTCCTGTCCCCCTCGCAGAGGAGGTGGCAGGAGAGAATTCCGGGGGAAGGCCTCGCCTGCTTTCTGAAGCCCAGAGGCTGGGAGAGCCTTTCATCTAACTGTTGGGCCCACACTGAATGCACTTCTACCAACAGAATGATTTGTTGTTGAAATTAACTGGGAATCCTGGGTTTTGTTTTCTAAACCTGACAGACAGGGAAGGCCACCCGGTCCACTGAAAGTGGGTGAACGAGGGTGATGTGTTTTGCCCCTGAGTGTGGCCAAGTGGGCTCCTAAGCTTCTCATCTATAAATGGTGCCCTGATGACAAGGTGGGAGGGTGAGGAAGACCATGGGTTCTAAGACTTGGGTCTGATAGGCTCCCAGGCTCCTCTTTTGCTCCTGTTATAGCCCGTAGGCTCTGGGAAGGCCAGGGCTGAAGACGTCTTTAGAGGTCACACAGCTCCCCAAACCTGGCTGATCCCCATCCTGGAAGGACCGATTCCCCAAGCCACGTTGTGTGGCCTGTGTGGCTGACAAGCTATGAGGTGACTCCGAGGCTCACCTGGGACAGGGAAGGACAGATCCGGGCCACTATCCCCACTGAACCAAGGAGGACACAGAGGCATCATGAGCTATTGCCTCATCCCCAGCAAGAATCATAGGGAGAAGTGCCGTGCAAAAGAGAGCATGGAGGCCCTGGTTATTTTAAAAACCTTTTTAAAGTTTATTTATGAGAGAGAGAGAGAGAGAGAGCATGAGCAGGGGAGGGGCAGAGAGAGAGGGAGACACAGAACCCGAAGGAGGCTCCAGGCTCTGAGCTGTCAGCACAGAGCCTAACACGGGGCTTGAACTCACAAACCGGGAGATCATGACCTGAGCCGAAGTTGGACGCTTAACCAACTGAGCCACCCAGGCGCCCCAGAGACCCTGGTTATTTTAACAGGATTTCTTTGTGTCATCCCAGGCCCTTCTGCTGGCATTAGGGTCAGATGGAGTCATTTGTGGTATGGAGACACAGGGCATCTGTGAGGCCAGCGCTGTGCAAAGAGCTCAGACCCTTCGTCTCACCATTGCCCTGTCCCGGCCTGGATCCGCTGCTCACGCGAGCCCCCTCCTCACTGGCACGAGGAGGCCTTGCACGCCTAACTCCCACCTCCAGATCTTGTTGGTATCATTACCCCCTTCCTTTCTGCTAGGCTCTTCCTCATCTTTAAATACTCCTGGACATAATATGTCAGAACTCAACCGTGCATCCCCAGTGCCCAGTGCATTGCATGGAGCAGGTGCTCGATGAGTAGTGGCTGAACGGATGGATGGATGGATGAGAGTTAGAGTCAGGAGACCTGGATTCTTACTTCGGCTTGACCACTAACTGGCTGTGTGTCTCAGGACAAATCATTTCACCTCTCTGGGCCTCCATCGTCTACTCCCCAAAGCTGTTAACAGAGGTGACTTATTATTTCCTTATTAATGTGGTCTCCTCGGCCCTAAATCGTCAGGACGTTTTCTTCCTTGCACTTAACGGCACGTAACCACGGGAGAACTCGCGGTCACATCTTGTGTGTGCCTTGTCTTCCCCAAAGGGCAGGGTCCAGAGACTCTGCCCCCCTGTCCACTGAAATCCCCTGGCTGAACCTCCAGTTCTGCCTTCTCTCCTAAGCCAACCTAAGGCCCAGCCACCCATTGCCTGAAACTCGACACGATGGAATCTCTTCTCCAGACCTGCTTTCTACCCCTCTGCACTCCTTCTCCTCGAGGAATGGCCCCCCCTGAACACCCAGTTGCCCCATTGGAAACGCGGGGGTCAGATTTTCCTCTCAGGCTCCACCAAGTCCTGTTGACCTATCCTCTTATCTCCTCTCCAGCCCCATGTGGCCTCTGCCCCCTCAGGCAGACAAGACCTTGGCCACGGTCTCGGGTCTCCAGTGCTGACCCCTGTAAGCCTGCTTCTGAAATGCACATCTGCTCCCCAAACTCCCTCATCTCTAGTCCTTCAGCGGCTCCCTGTGTTCCTCAGGGTCAAGGCCAAACCCTCTCAGGGTGCCTTATGCCTGGTGTGTTTGGCCCCTCCCACCTCACCAGCCTCAGCTTTCAACTCCCCCACTCCCTCCCTTTAGATGCCTGATGCCACTGGTTTTTTTTTTTTTTTTTTAAGTTTTATTTATTTATTTTGAGAGAGAGCGCACACACACAAATGGGGGCAGGGAGAGAGAGAGAGAGGGAGAACAAGAATCCCAAGCAGGCTCTCCACTGTCAGTGCAGAGCCCGACGCAGGGCTCCAACCCACGAACCATGAGATCATAACCTGAGCCGAAATCAAGAGTCGGACGCTCAACTGACTGAGCCACCCAGGCGCCCCGAGATGTATGACACCACTGTTCTAAATGAACTGCCTGCAGTCTCCTGAATTTGCTGCCCACTTGCCTTCCGCTGGGCCTTTGCACGTGCTCTTGCCTGCTTCTTTACCTGGCTAACCTCAATTCAGGCTTCGGGTGTCTGGCTTCTGGATCTCCCCCCGACTGAAGCTCGCCCCCTCCCCCCACTCCAGGCTCATTTAGGTGCTTCTTCAATACAATTCTACAACACCGCGCTCTGACCACGATCTGTCACGTCTTGCCAACACTCACTACAACGTGTTGTCAGCTCCCGTGGATCTTCGCCAACAGACCGTGGGCTCCTTGAAGGGACCGTGCCTGGTTCATCTTTGTGTCCTCAATGAGTAGCCCTGAACCAGACACCAGGCAGGTGGAGGCAGTTGGTGCACAGTGGTTAAGAACCCCGACTTTGGCCCAGCACCATCCAATATGGTAGCCGCTTGCTGCAGGTGGCCGTTGAGCACCTGCGGTGTTGAGAGTCCACACCGGGAACTGCAGTGCGTTTAAAACGTACTCCGGATTCTGAAAGCTCCGTATGTAGATGATCTCATTAAGACTTTTAAAAATATCGATTAGATGTTGAAAGGGTAATATTTTGGATACCGTGGGTTAAGTAAAATATCTTATCAGAATTAATGTCACCAACTTATTTTTGCTTTTTAGAATGGGGTTCTTAGAAATTTTAAAATTACACACACCGGGGTGCCTGGGCGGCTCAGTTGGCTGAGCGTCTGACTCTTGATTTCGGCTCTGGTCATCATCTCATGGTTCGTGAGTTTGAGCCCTGCACTGGGCTCTGTGCTGATGGCACGGAGCGTGCTTGGGATTCTCTCTCTGTCTATCTCGGCTCCTCCCCAACTCATTCTCTCTCTCTCTCTCAAAATAAATACAACTTAAAAAAATTAAATTACATACACAGCTCATGTTACACTTCCATTGGACAGCCCTGACCCCTAGGTTCAAATACTCCATTACTCATGGGTCCATATGCCCTTGGGCAAGATGCTTAGCTGATCTGTGCCTCAGTTTTCACATCTGTACAATGAAGATAGTATTTGAATCCTCTGCACAGGGTCATCATTAGTATTAAATGAGTTAACTTGTGCTCTGCACATAAGGAACCCAATATAAATATTAACCGCCACGATTCTGATTACTTACTCAATTAATATTTGTTGAATAAAGCATTGAATTCCTGCATCCTAACCTCCTTGCCTTCACCCCATCCCTGCAGCTACCACTTATCTGTCATTCAACATTTATTTGGCAAATATTTATTGAGAAACTACAATGAGGCAGGCATTGTGATCGACACTGCAGGCAAAGAGGAACACTGAATCGATCAATTAATTAATTCAGTGAATTTCGTGTAGTGTATCTTTTGTGCCAGGTGCTGGCTGGGCTCCGGGATACACAGAGGCTGAATGATGCCCTCCAGGATTCTCGGGCATACAGAGGAGACAGATCTTAGCAAGGTCAAGGCTGGCACTGTGGGCTCTGTGCTGGGACAGTGGTGCAGGGGGTGGTGGAGACAAAAAGGATGGGCCAAACCCAGCCTGGGAGAGGAGAAACGCTTCCTGGAGGGGGCGACTGATGCATGAGCAGGGGTCTGGCCAGGCGGAGGGAGGCCACGCTTGGGAGAGGAGAGACATTTCCTCCATCATCCATCAGATGCCGAGCAGGGAGAAGCAGGGTCACACAACTTAACCTGAACTGCGCAGTCACATCAATATCAGTCGAGGCGGCTGTTTGTTCCTAAGTGGACAAGCCAGCTGGTTGATTGAATTTTTCACTCATCATTAGGATGTTGAACAGAATCTAGAAAACACAGCCCTGCAGCCAGAAGCCCCGGCATCCTTGGGCTTAGGCTCAGGCCCCCAGACGCCAGTACCCCTCCATCTCCCCCCAAGCCCTAGAGCCAGCCTCTTCTGCCACCGTTTAGTGCACAGCTGGTAAGTTAAGAGCAGTTTAGCGATAATTCCCCCTCCGCACTGAAGGCTTCCAGTGACTGTTAATGAATTTAAATGCTGGGGATTTTCTCTGATGCCTCATTGCATATGCTCCTTACATTAAGATGTTAATGAGGGATCTGTTGGACAGAGGCAATCGAGCCAGACCAGGGATGGTGGTGGCCCGGGCAGGGTTGCCGGCTGGTCAGGCGTTTTCTCATTCCTGACTGGCGCTTCATCAGTGAACTCGCCGAAAAGGTTAACTGGCCAGGGCCTCTGGTGGGGATGGAGATTCCGTCGGCTGGCTTGGGCTGGCTCGCAGAGGACTTGTCTTCAAACCAGAAGGCTGCTGGGCGCAGGCCTTATTAAGCAAATAGGGGAAGCTGCCGTAAGCCTCGAAGGCCTGGGACCCCATCAGGGAGGCTGTGCCCTCCTCGGGGACCGAGCTGGCCTGTGGGGGAGGCTGGGACCACAAGTCCATGTTCTCGGGTGGCTCCCATCTTGAAGGGAAGCGCAGATTCCCATCTGTTCTAGCTCTTGGGATGGGAGGCAGGAGAGGAGTCCGGGAGAGTGCCCAAGAGGTGTCTACCTTGGCACTGAGTGGCAGAAGTGGTTTGAGGCTGGGGGGACGGCCAGATGACCCTTGGGGCTGCCCTTGAAGGTAGCGCGAGAGGTCGTTGGCCCACAATCCCATGGGGCTGGGGGGAGGAACCTGGGTTTCCCTGGTCTCTCCCCTTTCTGACAGAAGCCAAAAGGAACACAAGGAGAGAGGCAAGAGACAAAGGATGTAGACTAGAAGAGAGGTTAAGAGTACCGCTGTCTGGTGCCAGACAGCCTGGCTTGAATCCTGTCCTGTCTCTACCACTTAGGAGCTACGCGACCGTGCGCGATAAGTGACGTCAGCTCCCTGTGCCTCAGTTTTTCCCATTCACGAAATGGGGATGATAACAGCACCTGGCTCGTTTATGAAGATGATAGGATTGGTTTTATCTGCCAGTTATACCTCCACAAAGCTGAAAGAAATGTTAAAAAAAAAAAAGATAAAATGAGTGAATGTCTGTTCACTGTCCAGCATGCTGGAAGCACTTACCCAGTATCCGAGAATTATTTCTATTAGTGGCTGAAGTCAGCCCTGACCAATTGTGGGGTTCTGCTTCCTAGAGAAGAGGCTGGGGTCAGTGCAGAGAAGCAGGGACCCTGCCAGGAGGTGCTGGAAGGCACGCAGCTGCGGCTGCCAGCTCCCCCAGAAGCTTCTTCCCTTGGCTTCCTGCAAATCCACTGACAATTTTGTAAATTTGCTTAAGGATTAAATTAATAAGCTGCTCCTTCTTGGCTCCCACGGCTGTGCAGACTGGCACGTCTGTACTCTGGAAATGCCTTGTGAGGCAGCGTCAGCAAGAAGTAAAGCCACTTTTAAGCCTACCTCCTCCTCAAAGGTGGCCCCAGGATTGACCTCGCTCCTCCCTACATATATGCTACTGTTCTCAGCACTGACGTGTGCAAGCGTGACAGAGGGTGGGGAGCCCTCTCACCGCCTGAGCCTCTGTGAGTCTGTCTCTGTGGGTTTGTCTTCCTCCCTCAGATTGGGGTTCTTGACCTCAGAACTCTGTCTCCCTTATCAGATTGGGAGCTTTTCCAGGGTAGGGTCTGTGTCTCTTCTGTCAGACTGCACTGCCCAGACCTCAGCCTCCCACATCTCCCATCAGGGAAGTTTAAGGCCCAGAACCCCTGCCAAGTTCTGGAACCAAGTTCTTTTGAAAGAAGAAGGCAGAGAAAGGGGGGCCTGGCAAGGCTCCTAGACCACTCTATTGCGGACATCCGCTTATGTGACAAAATCCCCATTAAATACCAAAGGCGGGAAGGACCTTGGGGGTTGACTGTGGGAGTGTTCTTTGCATGCCACCTTTCTCCACGTTTAGGGCTGGCTGCGCCCAGAGGGATGTGGTTGCGTGGAATTACAACTAGGAGGGTGGACAGGAGGCTCCCCACAATCTCCAGATGGCCCCTGCGTGCCGCCCTCAGCCCCCAGAATGAGGCTATGCTCAGAGAGCAGTGATGATATAGCCTCAGTGGTCCACTTCCCCAGTACTGCGGGGCCAGGTCTCTCTCAGCCGGGCTGGGGGGCCTCCCAGCTGGCTGCAGCTCTGTTCCCCCAGGACTGTTCCCTCTCCTCTGTCTCTGTCTCTGCTCCTTCTACCTCTTGAACTTCCTGCCGAGTAATTGGAGCTGGGGAAAGGGCCGCATTCATGCAGCCGCTGTGCTCTGAGCCTTTGATTAAGGGTCGGCGGGTTAACTTGTTGCCATTCAACATGCGGGCCGGGCTGGGGGCCTCCTGACCCCTCTCCTCTCCCAGCCCGTATCTCTGCCAGGAGAGCAGCAAATGAAATGAGGACGACTTGAGGCTCTGGGAGGGCCAGCAGAGACAGAAAGTGGGGCCCAGAGCCCCTCCATTAGTTACCCAGATCCGTCCCTGTACATGAGGGGCCCCGCAGCTGCTCGCAGTGAACCTCAAGCTCCAAGAGACTGCACAGGAACCGGGCCTGACCTTTCTACAGAGGTTCTGCTGGTGAGCCTCCAGGCCGCGCTTACATGCTTACAGGGATGGGGAACTCACTACCTATTCATACGGCCCGTTCATTTCACAGTGGGACATCGGCCTGTTAGAAAGTTTTCTTATCCCAAACTGAAATCTGTCTCCTGATAACATCCATTCTCTGGCCTGGTTCTGGCCTTTAGAGACAAGTAGAATGAGACATGTCTCTTTTCTGTGACTGGCCTTCAAGCACTTCCTCCCTTCTGGAGAGCTTTCTTCTCTGCCACGTAGACACTTCTGCCTCTCACCCTCTTCTAGACATTTCCATGGGCTTTGGAGTCAAAAGTCTTGGTCCCTGCTCTGCCATGTAGCAACTCTGTGCTCTTGGGTATAGCATTTGATGCCTTTGATGCTCAGCTTTCAGATCTATAAGATGGGGATAAGTCGGGACGAAAATGGGTATGAAATGTCTAGCACAGATTCTGACGCAGAGTAGGTCTTCAAGACTTGATGGTCCCTTCCTGTCTCTTATACAGGAAGCATCCCCTCCCCAGTCCCCGGCCTCACTCAGAATTCCAGCATCACTGGAACGTCATCTCACCGTTATCCTGCCTCTGTCTCTGACTGGCTTCCCTCCGTCTCTTCTCTACCATCCACAGGCAGAGGAGACACCCTGTGTTGTGGTCTGAAAGTGGCCCGTGGGGTTAAGAGAAGTTCTTGCTGACCCTGAACTCCCGCCAGCTGCTGCAGTGGGGTGTCCATTTTCTTCGAGCGAGGCCCCTTGGAGAGAGTTCTCTGAGACTGCTGGCTGCTTCCTCCTCCTCCTCCTCCACCTTCTCCTTCTGGCCTAAGGAGTCCCGGCCACCACGCTGGGTTCAGCAGGCACAGGGGCATGATGTGTTTGTTGCAGCTGACTGTGTTAGTTTCAAGACTTCCTGTTTCCAGGGGATGTTTTAATTACCCCTGGAGACAAGGCTGAACTACAGACCCCCACCAGCATGCGGCACACACTGTTTATGTTCTGCCTTAAGTAACTGAATCTTTGGTGAATTATGCAGTCTTGGGGAAAACTACAAGTTTGGCGGTGGAACTAGAGATCCAGGAAGGCCTCGCCTGCTCTCCGGCCTGTGTGTCCACCAGTGACACGCCCAGGTTGGCACCAGAGGCTTGGCGGGGGGTGCGGTGCTGTTTCCAAAGTGCTTCTCACCATGTTCCGTCTTCTGCTCTGTCACGCGGGCAGATCGTCGCGTATTCCTCTAATTGCTTGGTTCGGCCGAGGCCTTAATTTGGGACCATCGCCCCTCCCAGTAGACCGGAAGTGGAAGACGGTTTAATGCACACAAATCCCTCCCATCCCTGTACACACACCCCGTTACCACAGCTCCCATCCATAGAAGGTTCTGTTCCCCCACCCCCTGGGAGGCCTGTGACTTGTGTGGAGCTACAGAACGCAGCAGAAAAGGGTGCTGTCTGAGCTCTGGGGCCCAGGCCTCAAGAGGCTGGCGGCTTTCTCCTTTGCCACCGTCGGGGACTGTCCGGAGGTGTCATGCAAGAGGAAGCCAGTCTAGCTACTGCAGAATGAGGAACCAGGAGGAGGAGAATGGAGTGTCCCTGGCTGACAGCCACCTGCCCAATACATGCGTAAGGTCAGCTTTGACCTCCCAGCATAGTGGACCTTCCAGGTGAATGTAGCCACATGAGCAAGACTCCGGAAACACTTAGAGGCCCCCTGCCCCCACGCCCCACCCAGAATCAGGGGAAATAAGAAATCGTCGCTATTTCAAGCCATTTTGGTGTGGCGCGCTAAGTAGCAGGAGTACCTGGAAACAGAACCTGGGTGCAAGGCTGAGGGGTGGGGAAGTGAGACCAGGGAGGGGAAGCCAGGCAGAGCGTGTTGATGCGGGGTTCTCAGCGGGCAGCGGGGCTCAGTCTCCTGGGGGCCCTCAGCCACTGTGTCCAGTGTGTCTTAGATCGGTTCCACAGAGCGGGAGGGAGTTGGGGAGCTCATGCCCATCAGTGGTAACCTGTCTCAGAGCCTACTATCGGGCACGTTTGGCAGACCCTCTTTGTGGGCTGGCCAGCTCCTGGAGCCAGAGGAGGCCCACAGGCTGAGGCTTAGGAAGCTGATGGCACCCGGTCTGTCTACTGGCGCCCATTGGGGTTGGGTGGGAGATGTGGTCAGCATTTACTGAGCACCCATCTCGTGCCCAGCTTCTTCTAGGTTCTGGGCAGAGCAAGTGCATCTGCCCTCTGGTGGCTCACAGTCAGGACAAACTAGAACAGAAATTCTGCATCGGGACAGTGTCAGCCTTTAGGCAGAGTTTGGGGAGCAAGTGGAGGCATCTTGTTTTTCTTTTCTTTAAGAAATTTTTTAAAAAAGTGTTTGTTTATTTTTGAGGAAGAGAGAGAGAGAGAGAGAGAGAATGCAAGTGAGGAAGGGGCAGAAAGAGAGGGAGACACAGGATCCGAAACAGGCTCCAGGTTCTGAGCTGTCAGCACAGAGCCCGACGCGGGGCTTGAACTCACGGACTGTGAGATCATGACCTGAGCTGAAGTCGGATGCTTAACTGACTGAACCACCCGGGTGCCTCAAGTGGGGGTGTTTTCGATGGTCACAGTTACTACAGGAAATGCTACCGGCATCCACTGGAAAGGGTGAGGGATGCTCAAAGTCCTGCAGCAATGGAACAGTCCTGCACGATGAAGAATCACCCTGTCTCCTGCATGACTTTCTAATAACCTGGTTGACATTCCTGCAGGTGAAAAAAACCCGTTTGTAATTATTTGCTCCTGGAACCTAACTTTGGTTTGCGTATGAACACAAAGCATTTGTGTCACGGATTTAATAGCCACTGAATTTTCCAGGAATATGACTACTGTGTAAATTGAAGGAAGATTGCACTGCATTCGGTTGGAAATGTTACCAAGAGTTATTCATCATTTTTGGAAAAATCACATTTCCGATGGCAACGCTTTTTGTGGTATTTGAGTTCCAGACACGACCCCTGAGTGTCAGGCTGTATTTGAGACTGGGGCCCTCACGGTGATCCAGCATGCGGGTACAAGGCTCTGACTTCTCCGCTGTGTTTTCCGGTGTAGTCAGACCTGAGCATTTAATATTGAAATACATATTTTATTATAAATGATCTTATTTTACTTTTCTTTTATATTAAAGTTAGGACATTATATTGATTTATTTTCAAATGATGTGTCTAGGTAGGTTATACTATCCATGAATTTCGTTTCAGGATTGTAAAGGAGCCATCACAAACTATTTGTTATGAGAGTTGGGGGAGGGGGGCCGAGAACTAAGCCAGCATTTTAAGCCAACAGCTCTACCGTGGGGGGCAGCACACATGCAGCTTTGGGGATCTGAAAGATGATAGACTTTTCGTGGGAGTGGGGGACACCAAGGAGGTCGAGGATCAGGGAGGGCCTCACAGGGGAGGCGATACGTCAGCCGGTCCCACAGGATGAATCCAGAGAACTCCTGTTATCCAGAATGGTTCTGGAGAGTGGACAGGCAGGGGGACCGTGAGCTCCTGGTAAATGTCGGTGCATGAATGGATGTTTATGCTATTTCACAGATGAGCAAACTGCAGATTGAAGCTCAGAGAGGTTAAAGGACTTACCAAATCATACAGCCCTGAAGTTACCGAGCTTATCACATATTTCCTCAGCAAAGAGTTTGGGGCCACCTACCGCGTACTGAGTACCTGTAGGCACCGCCAGTCAACACATACTTACTGGGCGTCTGCAAGGGCGATACGGTGGGTCACACAGAAGAAGACCTTCTTGTGTGGAGGACACGGAAAAGAAACATTATCAACCAGGATTTGTCAGCCGTGGCACTGCTGACATTTTGGGCTAGGTGACGCTTTGCTGTGGATTGTAGGATGTTCGGGATGGAAGTGGGAAGAGAGTTGCCTCCATTATCACTGCCGTTGTTGTCGTCACCATCATCATCATCGTCACCGTCATCGCCATCAACAGCACTTCTGATTACGTAACACTTCCACGTGCCAGGCACTGCCCTTTATGCCCTATTGACTCACATACTCCTCTCGACCACTCTTGGCGATAGGTGTGGTCATTGCCTCCATCTTGCAGACGGGGAAACTGAGACACAGAAGCAGCTGCAAGGGCAAAGATCTTGAACTTGGCGTGTTTTAGGGGCCAAAGGAAGGTCGGTGTGGCTGGAGTATAGTAAACATGAAAGGGAGCGATGGGAGATGTGTTGGGGGCGAGGTGGCCAGATCACGCAGGTCTCGTGGGCCACGTGGAGTGGATGTGGTGGCGGGTTGTTCTCCTCCAGAGGCAGGAAGATCTCAGCTAATTCCCTCTCTAGGAACTGTGGTTAGTTCGAGAGAGCTGCCTGGTCCATCCAGGGTGACACGTCATGCCGCTGGAAGATAGCCCACAACCATGACAGGTCGAGGCAGGAGTATAAGGCTGGACTACCTTGCCCGGGGCAACTCAGAAAGGCCATCCCTGCCTCAGAGCTCCTATGGTATCGGCACAACTGTATCGAGGTTCAACGTTTTCCGCCATCCGTCGTGCTTCCTTCTCTTTCCCCACAGGCATGATCCCGAGAGTAGTCCCCGGGAAATTCCCTGCATGCTCTTTTCCATCTCAGGTTCTTCCCAGGGAAGCCTCATCTGCCACATCACGGTCAGGCATCGGGGTTTTACTCCTGTCTCAACAGGAAGCCATTGGGGTGTTTAAGCAGGGGGCACAGGGACCCGATTTACATTGGGAATGTTTGGGAGGCAGCGGGGGGTGGACAGATGAAATGGCGCAGGTGAGAGGGTAGCAGCAGAGGTGGGTGATAAATCATCAGTGTGGGGATGTGTTTAGGATGGGGAACCAGGAGGACTCGCTGTCTGGTGTGACAGAAGTATCCAAGGATAACTCTTTGGGTATCTGAGCCACTGCTGGATGGAGGTCCTGCTTCCCGAGACACAAAAGGCTTGTAGGGAGAAGGAGGAATGGATTTGAAGGGGGAAATGGAAGGTTCTTTTTGGACAGGTCGAGTCTGAGATGCCTTAGATATTCAAGGGAAGATGTTGAATGGTCGATCAGTTGGATAAGTGGGTCTGCAGGCTAAGGGATGATCAGAGAAAAGTGCTAGTGCATTTGAAGGTGGTCGGCACGTAGCTGATGTATAAAGCAGTGTGAGTAGATGAGATCCCCTGGAGAGAGAGGGTTCATGCGAAGCATAAGGGGGCCGGGGCACCCCCCGAGTTAGGGCCCAGGCAGAGGGGAAGCCGGGAACAGACAGGGACGAGGAGTGGCCCCGAAGGACAAAGCAAGGAAAGCAGCAGTTTGGAAGGGAGGGAGTGGTCAACCATGAGGTTGTTACAGGGGGTGGGAACAGGAAAGCGACAGTGGACTTTTACTAAGTGTAGGATATTTAGTAAAGGACATTGACCTTGATCGCAGCTGTTTCAGTGGACAGGTGGTAATGAAACCTGACTGGGGGTAATGAACGAATGGGGGGGGGGTGAGGAGGTGGGGAAGTGAATGTGTACAACTCTCTGGAGGAGGTTTTCTGTGAAGGCAAGTGAGAGAAATAGGGCCAGAGCAGGAAGGGGTGTGGATCTATCTATCTATCATCTATCTATCTATCTATCTATCTTTTATTTTGAAGTTTGTTTGTTTATGTCACCTCTACACCCAACGGGAGACTTGAACTCATGACCCCAAGATCAAGAGTCGTGTGCTCCACCGACTGAGCCAGCTGGGCTCCCCCCGGTGCCATTTTTACGACACACTATATTAAGGCATGTTTGTGTGGTGGTGGAATGTTCCAGCCGAGCAGGGAATGACAATGATGACTGGGCAGGAGAGACAGAGGACAATGGTAGGAGCGACACTCTGGAGTTGGCAAGAGGGGGTACAGGGAGCCCAGTGGGGGAGGTTGGTGGCAGATGAGGGCAGAGGTCTCTATGATGACGGAGGGGAGGACCCAGGAGGTGGGATGAGCCGCAGGTGAGAATGAGGGAGCCAGCGTGGGGAAGACAGGCGGACTTTGTATCTCTGAGTCTATTTTTCTCTTGTGAAACATGAGACAAGGTCATCGGGTGAGAGAAACATGTTAGAGATTTGAGGAGAGATGTGGGAAATGGCTGTCTCAGGTAGTGGGAAAGTGAATTTTCCAGGGATCCACAGAAGGTGTGTGTGGCGATTTTGAGTGCCCATTGGCATGAAGAAGGTCCAGCCATCAGGGTTGCCTGATTTTCCTTAGTGGCTTTCAGTTGTCAGGGGCCAGGGCAAAGCAGGTGGACAGCTGGGTCTGGCCACACTCAGGGTCTCACCAGGTAAAGTGGGGAAGGTGGAGAAGGACAAAGGTGTCAAAGGTACTGGAGTGCAGACTGAGGAGAGAGTGGAAGTGACCTTCATCTCATGGAGGTCAGTGCACAGCCAGGATAGGGTGCTGGGGTAGGTGAAACAGAAGGACGGGAGGTGATGGCCACAGGGTTCTCACAGATGTTTACATTCTGGATCTTGGGGACGGTACAGATACGACGATGTCAGGTTCAAAGAAGGAACATATGAAGGGATGGGGGGGAAAGGTCACTGGCATTAAGGAGACCAAAGAGCTGACAGGTGTATTGACAGGACCCACTTTGTGGACACTCAGTCGTGACAGGGGTGTTGATGGAGGGCAAGATGGTGAGGGGGGGTGTTCAACTCACCAGGGTGCGATGTCTGTCCGTGACTGCAGCCCGGGAGGAGGTGGGGTGGGTGATAGGGTCCGACTAGGCCACGGGCGGGACAACACTGGGATAAGCCCTGGGCCAGGCTGGAGAGCAGAGCGCCTCAGCAGGGGGCTGATGGGTGGGGCTGGAAGGGGGGTAAGACCTATGTTAAGGTCCGTCCTGGAGGCCCCACAGGGTGCCTGAGGGAAGGCAGAGGCCCCCGTCGGGGCCGCCCTGTTAAGCTGAGGCTAGGTGGCTTGTGGGAAGGGTTCCTTGGAGAGTGGTGGCAGCTGGGAGCCATATTCCCTTCATCTTCTTGCTGTAACCCAAATCGGGTTTTCTCCGGGAACGCTGATGCCCCTGCAGCCCTGTAGAGGGGAGGTGGCCTTTTCTTTATCCCACACTGTACCTCTTGGCCAGGGCTGGGATCCATTTCCTCCTTGCTCGAAGGCTTCCGGCTTGCAGGAGCCCCAGGGAGAAAGGGCTGAGGTCCGAGGTGCTCAGCAGCTAAAAGCTGGCTTCCCCTGCAAGTGGCCTGCATGTCCAGGGTGAGGCACCCAGAGAGGAAGTGGTTAGGCTGGAAGTTTGTTCAGGGGCAGGGGACTGAATTTGGCCTGAGCAAGCAGACAGGTCTTCTTGGAGAGCTGAGAGTACGGCGTCTGGGGGAGGGGGGTGGGGTGGCGGGGAACAGCCAGGCAGAGCACTGCACTCTTGGTGATCGGGATGGGGAGGGGCAAGCACCAGAAGAGGTGACCCCGATGCCAGTCACATGGTTCACTCACCGATGTGCAGGTGGAGGGGAGTCACAGGAGCTGAAGCTGGGGGCCGCATACAGGGTCAGATTCGTGTTCTAGCAGCTTCACCTCAGCCGCGGCGTATGGCCAAGGTGGCATTGGTGGAGAAGAGGCCAGCGTGACCCCGGAGAGAAGGTACCACTTTGAAGACTGAATTCAGAGCTAGGACTGAAGCTTTCAGCTCGCAGCCTAGCGGGCTTCCCATGCTCCCTGCGCTTGGGGGTCGGGGAAGGAGCCCCTTTCTCTGCCGAACAGTTCCAACTTCCTCTTGGCTCCCTACCTGCTTCCACCTAAGCTTCCTCCCCAGCCTGGAGTCTCACTCCCCAGCCTCCCCTCCCCCTTGGGAGCTGGGGGGTTGAGTGTCGGTGCCCTCTTCACTCTGAGAACCCTGAGGCTTGGTCTCTGGCTTTGAGATGAAAGGGAAATGAGGAGACTGCCTGGGAGCAGGTCCCTAGGTCCCTGTGGCGGGCTTTATTCACGCCCATTTCACACACAAGGAAATTGAGGCTCCGAGGGGTGAGCCGACTTTCCCAAGGCCAGGTAAGTACTAAGTGAAAGAGGTGTGTTAGAAAAATAGGCTCTCCTGACTCCAAATCCAGTGCTCTTTCTGCTGCATGGGGCCTTAGTCTCCTCATCTGGTCAATGGGGTCTGTACCCAGAGCTTTCCTCCCCGGTCTACGTTTTATGGTCTCTCAGGGGGGCAGGCGTGTTTGGGAGCAGAGCTTGTCATGGAGGGAGTGGGGGGCAGGAAAGAGGCTTTCGGGCTGGGTGCCCCGTTCTCCCAATCAGCTTTTGACATTATTTCCAAATGAGGCATTTCTCCTCTCTCAGACATAGCCTGACAGGCTCATCCTATAACTTTACACTGGGTCCTATTACCAGACCACACCATCTGCAGCCTATTATGAATTAATTAAAAATAAACCTGTAATTATCGTGTTAATAGAGCAATTATATTACATTGTAATTTTTGTGTTAAAGCATTAAATTGTTAACTGGTAAGATGTACTCTGAACCACACTTTTTGTAAAGCCGATCGTGGCAAAGTCCTCATTGTTTGAACACATGGGGAACCTCACGCGATGGAGGCGCCTCTGAGGGGCCATGGCGGTCACAGGATCCATCCCCGAGCCTGGTCAGAGCGCGGCTGGAGAAGGAGGCAGCCTCTGTGCTAATTGCCCAGTGTTCTTTTCAATTATTTTTTTCCTTGCACAGAGCCGCCCTTCACCCCAGCCTGGAAGTCCAGGCTATCAAAGAACCTGCAAAATCAAAGCAAAAGGAAATTGGAAAAGGGGGACAGAAGGCCCAAGTCTTCAGTCGCCCCAGTGGGCCTCGGGTAGGGGTCAGAGGTCAGCCTAGTGGGGACACGTGGTCCATCAGCAGAAGATGTGGGCTTGCAGGGCAGGGGCGCCAGTGTGGGGGTGTGAGGAGGGGTCCCCCAGAGAGGGAAGGGCTGGCGGTGGGGAGGGGAGGGCAATGTCTAGTTGTATTCAGCTAGACAGCGCCCAGAATAATCACTGGAGCTTCCTGGAGGAAGTGGCATTCCTGCCCCAAGCTGATCCAGAATCTACCATGGAGATGGTAACCTCCTCCTTTATCCTTCTCTCAGATGAGCCACTCTCTCATCTCCCTCTGGAGGGTGTTCTACCCCAGGAAGAATTGAGTTAGCCCTGCTCCCGCCCTCTCCTGGCTTTTATCCTCAGAGAAATAGACAACCTCATGGAGGAAGAAGCTTCATTTGAACGCCAGAGTCCCAGGCTGGCAGAGCTAGAAGGGCCCCGAGTAACCTTCTTGCCGCGGTCCCCATGCCCCCATTTTACAGAAGAGGAAACCGAGGCTCAGAGTAGATCAATGACTCTCCATCTGCTCTTCCCCCAGAATTCCATTTTCTTAGAGTCCTGGGGCGGGGGGGGGGGGGTTTGGTAGGGTGAGTTTGGGTGGGTGGGATGGAGGTCAGGAAGATTTCACATTTTCTTAGCGCTCTGGCTCTCCAGTAGCAAAGCTTGTGGAAAACTGACTGTTGTACCAGGGCCTCAACATAATATGTTTCCTGTGTTCTGTTGTGCTACAGGCCAGCTCTTGAGAACACTGAAATAGGGCAGTGAGCCTGGAAGTGACCTCAGGGAATGTCTTCATCCCACCCCCTATCACCCCACTTCTCTGCTCCACTTTATTTTCCGAGGAGGAAAGTGGGACCAGAGAGGGGCAGTGACTTGCCCAAGATCACACAGCAGGCCCCAAGGAACCCTAGCCTACAATTTCTGGGTGTCTCCACCCGGCACAGTACCTGCCCAGCTGCCTCCCCAGGCTCTGCCTCCTGGTCCCATACACCTGCTTGGCCTCCCATCCACCCACATCAACTTGTCTCCAGAATTTTCAACAGTAAAAAAGCTGGCTCCCTAGATGCCACCCACGATTGGTACAGCACCTGACAGTTCCTGGTGAGCTGTATTTTCAATCAGCTTTTTGTACCATGCTGTGTGGCAAGTGCCGTCCTTGTCCCCATTTAACACCAGAGAACTTAGGGGCAGTGTTAAGACTGGCCCTCAGAGCAGTTTTGGAACTGGAGGAGGTGAAGGGCCCTGGCTCTGGAGCTGAACTGCTTGGGTTTGAGCCCAGGCTCTGCCTCGTCCTGGCCATGTGTGACCTTGGCTAGTCACTTGCCTGTAAAGGGAACGAATAACTGTTGTCACAGTGAGGTTATGTGAGTTGGTTCACTTCTAGCACAGAGGAGGGCCTGACCGAAAACCTCAGTAATATTAACCCTCACTGTTATGATTGTTTTTGGGGGACTTTTCTGCCTGTCCTGCTGCCTGGGGGACATTTTCTGGTCATAGCAGGGGATTCTTTTGCTTTGGTTCTCCCCTCCATGCCCCCTTTTGTACAGATGTGAGAGGGGCAGTGGGAGGTAACTGGCCTCTCTTTGTACTTCCTGGTGGGCCAGCTTCTATCACTTACCATGTGAGCTGGGGAGAGTCACTTTCTCTGAGCCTCAGTTTCTTCATCTGTGGAATGGAGAGGCCTCACAGTGCTTGTGTGAAGATCAAATGTGAATGTCCATACAATGTGAGGAAGCAGTAATAATATTGACGGTGTGATTACTGACTAGCAGGTAAGCTATGTGTCTGAAAGGAAAGGAGTGGCCCCAATGGGAGGGCTTCCCAGAGGCAAGAGAGCCCAGCTCCCAGGCCCCACACCGTCAGTCCCCTGGGCCAGGCCCACAGTGAGGATGTGCCCCCCCCCCCCCGCCCCCGCCTCCAGTGGCCCCTGTTTGGGCGGAAGTCACAGCCCCTGTCCCTGCCCCAAACTGGCGGGGCTAGTGGGAAGCCAAATATAGCAAAACTTCCCATCGCAGCAGCGCTAACTGGGTTTTAAGTAACATTCACTTCTAACTACTTGTTTCTCAGAAGGAGGGGGGATGCTGGCAGAAGCAGTTTATCACGTTTAAACCTCTCCCGCCCTCCCCCGAACGCCTATGGAAAACCCAGCTCAGCCTAGGGCTGTGTTCAGGCTTGGGATGGAGTGTGGAGGAGGGGAGGAGAGAGCTCAGGAAGCCGAGCACTCCTGTGGGAGCCCTTGGAGCTGCTCTGCGTCTCTCCTTCTCTCCCCTGCTTCTCTTATTCATTCATTCCCTGGATCATTCATCACTCATCCATTCCTTTACGTGCCCATCCATCCTCCCATCAGCCCCTCAGCACTCCCTGAACAGACCTGCTGTCAGACCACGGGCTGGCCCCTCCATCACTGAGGCCGTAAATGCATCTGCGGTTCACGGCGTGCTGTCTGTTCAAGGTCCTGGCGACCTGCGTGTTGGCCCCTGGAGCCAGGCAGACCAGGTTCAAGCCCAAGTCTGAGCTCTTTCCACCACGCCACACTCTTCCCTGACGATTCTGCCTCCTCGGTGTCATTGGATTCCTCTTGCCATTCCCTGGGTGCGTGGCCTCCTCTGGCCCCCTCAGGCTCACTGCCTCTCTGGTGAGCGTCCTCCTAACTGGCCTTTCTCTTCCTACTCTGCTTTTGGTGTGGCCCGCCGCCTTACTGTTGCAGTCCCCCGTGGCACTGTCTCCCTCGAAAGTCCCCAGTGGCTCCCCACTGTTGGCCGAATGAAGCCCAGATTTTTACTCGTGGCATTCAAAGCCCTCAGCTTGTTGCTTCTAACTTACTGCTCTGGCCTTATCTTTGCTTGCCTGTTCATGCCCATCGCCCTTCAGAAAAGCGGGGCCTCTCCTTCCCAACCACCTCCCTGGACTTCCCACCATGGGGTGTTGGCTTACGAATCTCCCTCTGCTTGTGGTGCTCGCGGTGCGATGGCCACACCGTGTCCACAGGCGCAAATCTCACCTGCATTACAAGCCCTATTCAGTGCCACTTGCCTCGTGACTCTTTCCCAGGTCCTGCCCCTCCACTAGTTAGAGTCACCTCCCCCTCCACTGGGCCCCAGAACACTTCACCTGAGCCACCAATAGGACTTGCAGACTTGAGACCTATCTTGGTTTGGCCACCCATGCTTCCTAAAGCCCCGGCACAAGCCACGCACATAGCAGTATTTCATCATCTCGCGGTGCTCTTAGCTTCCTACTGCCCGGATGCTCCTCTCCCTGAAAGGCAGCCTTCGGGGGGCTGGAAAGGGCCCCAGGCTGAAGGCAGTGCAGTGGGGTGGCTCGTGGCACCGGCCCTGGGCAGACAGACCTAGGCCGGCTCCACTGACTAGCTGGTGACCTTGGGTAATTCACCTACCTGCTCTCCCCTCAGTTTCCCCATTTGTAGACAGGCAGATACAGACGGTAGCAATGTCACTGGAGTATTGCTGCTGTGACATGACACATGTGAGCCCCCAATCACAGCACCCACCACTCTAGATAAATTCATCCTTATCAGTTCTAGTTCCAACATTACCAGCTGGGTGGTCTCGGAGAACAAACTCAACTCTCTCAAGACTTGGCTTTTTCACCTGGAAAATAGGAGTAATAATCCCTCCTGGCTTGACTTGGGACATTATGGAAAGCAGATGAGATAGATGTCTTGTGACTCAGTGGCTGTGAATGGCAACATCCCAGCCTGGTTGTGTAATGAGGAATTTCATTTGGTCACATAACCTAGTCATACGAAGGCCAGACCAGTGGATCTGGGCATCCGCTTTTCAGATCATTTTTGTGCACATGACTTCATCTTGGCCAGTGAGAAAGGCCGGAGCTGTGCTCACAGGCAGGTCTCCTTCTGGCCTCATGACTGAACAAGAAGGAGGGCTCTCCACAAGTCTCAGGTAGAAAAAATACCTGGGGAAAGCTCTGATTGGACCAGTCTGGTCACATGGTCTGTGCAGCAGGAAGAGGAATAGATAGATACCAGGTGCAATGGGGAGATGTGGTTCCGGAAGGAAAAGGGAAGCTCTTCCTGGATGAAGGGGACAGAGTACTCTGCAGACAAGTGGAATGGGTGGCTCCTTCAGATTCCAAAGCACTTCATCCATCCAAGACACGTGAATCGAGCACTTCCTGTGTGTCTAGCGCTGGGGTGGACACTGGGAAAATGCAGAAGCTGAACGAGGCATTCTCATTGCCCAGAGCGCCCCCTAGCTAGCGGGGGTGGGGGGGGGGCAGGGGGGAGTTCTGTAAACTTAAATCGCCTTCACAGAGATCTAAAGTGACATTATTTGCATTCTTATTTATATACAACTTAGAGAGTTTGCGAGAATCTCCAGGAGTCAAAGAAGATGGGAAAGAAGGAATTGGCGATCAGGATGGGAAATCACAGAGGCCAAAAAATAGGTCACGTAACAGTTTTTAACAGGCTATTTTGCACACAACTTTCTCATGCCACCCTCACGATAAGCCTGTCGAAATCTTGCCCAAAAGCGACCTCCGTGTTTCGGAGAAGTATAACTCGAAGACAGAGTTTGGGATAAAGGGGAATGACAGCTTTATTGCGCAGCGGGCCAGGGCCTTCAAAAACCGCAAGCCCTCCCGGAGGAAGGGGCTGGGGCGTTTTATAGGGACACACAGGATCTAGCCTGTTCTGACAGCAGTTGTGTAGGTGATACTAGCCCCCTTCCTCGTGTCTTTAGGCTGGTACCAGTTTCCTGGAGCAAAAGGCTAAGAAGGGAGGAGGGAGGTTTGCGGAAGAGACGAAGAAGGTTCCTTTAAGATCCGACCTCACTGGAGTGTTAGTGCAGCCGTTTTGATTTTTGTTCAACTTTATGCTTTTAAGCCATTTCAAAAGTAGGAAATATAGTCTGCATTTTAGAGGTGCAGGGCGGGGGGCACCTGGGTGGCTCAGTCGGTTAAGCAGCCGACTTCACCTCAGGTCATGATCTCGCGGTCCGTGAGTTCGAGTCCCGCGTTGGGCTCCATGCTGACAGCTCAGAGCCTGGAGCCTGTTTCGGATTCTGTGTCTCCCTCTCTGACCTTCCCCCATTCATGCTCTGTCTCTCTCTGTCTCAAAAATGAATAAATGTTAAAAAAAAAATTTAGAGGTGCAGGGCCAGAAGCTCAGAGAGGAAAAATGACTCCCAGGGCTCACATGACTAGAGAGTAGCATTGCTGGACTTTGAACCCAGGTCTGTCCCAGCTGCATCGCATGCTGTTTGCTCAGTCCCGGCGAGTGGCAAGAGGTGGCTGGCCAGTCCTCGCCTTAGAAATATCTTCCACTCCTCCTTAGAATGAACCAGAGCATGCTTAGGAAGAGGTTGGGGCTGACCGCTGGGAAAATCCAGAGTGGACTGAATAAATGACCAACAGAGAAAATAATTCAGCAGGCAAGATTGAAAGGAAAAGACCCTCACAGGGGTGTGTGTGTGAGGGGTGGGGAGTGGGGAGGATCCTAAGCCTGAGTCCCCCTCTCCCTCTCCTACTTCACCCTTTCTCCTCTTCAACCCAACTCCAAGTGGCAGATTTATTAGTTTTAATTAACATCCCAAATGCTGGGAAAACGTCCAAATTTCCAGCTCTCGGAGTCACTGGGTTTCCACGGGAGGGGGAGCTTGGGGGAGGTGCCAGAAATAACAAGGAGGTGGACTGGGGGTGGGACTGCAGGGGAGAAGTTCCACCCCCCCTGGGCCTGGGACTCCACCCCTCTTCCTCTGGCCGCAGCCTGACCCAGCCTTTCAGGAACTAGAATTAGGCTGGCTCTAAGGAAGGGGAGGCCCAGTCCAGTGTGGGATTATGGGGTTGGGAGTACTTGGCTCTGGCCTTAGCTTCTCTGCTTTGTGACCTTGGCCAAGCCCCTTGACTTCCCCGGGATGATTGTGAAATTCGTCTCTGAAATGGAGAGGATGATTTGAAAACCTCTAAGAGTCTTGGCGGGTCTAACTTGTGATTCAAAGCTTCTTCCAGGGGCGTGTGGGTAGCTCAGAGGGTTAGGTGTCCAACTCTTGATTTCGGCTCAGGTCATGATCTCTTGGCTCCTGAGTTCGATCCCTGCCTCTGCCCACGCTGATAGCACGGAGCCTGCTTGGGATTCTCTCTCTCTGCCCCTCCCCCACCTCTCAAATAAAGAAATAAACTTAAAAAAAAAGAAAGGCTTCTTCTAGATCTTCTAACCGCCTTGCTTTCCCAACCCCTCCCCTCCAGGGAAACTCCCTGGATTCCTCTACCGGACTCTGCTCCTCTCTTAGGGTAGTCTTCCAGTTTGACATCTCCACCCCCAACCTAGATCCGTTGCTTCCTCTTGGAGTCTCGAGCACCCACCACCCTCTCCTTTGATGTCTGCCAATACTGGGCTTAGCCTTGGCTCCCATCAGCCCTTACTGGGCAGGTCTCTCCAGTAAGTCTGCACTTGTGTTTCCTTATGCATAGTGGGGATGACCATGCTTGCTTCCTGGGGGTGCGTGTGTCAGGATGTAAAGGTGGCAGAGATTCAGCGAGGTAATGCCAGCACAGGGTTGGGCACATCGGTCAACATGGGACCCACCCATGACCACATAGGGCTGGGAGTGGCCCGTGGCCCTTTCCCTGTGGGGGCTACTCAGAGCAATGCACAGAGGGAAGGGCTGCTGTAATTAGCGGACCAGCAACCACGGCTGTAGGAAATTCTAGTCCCTGGCAGAGACCAATTTGTAGGGAGCTCTTCAGATTCCAATTCCACCCTTCGCCCGCAGAGCAAGCCCCTCATCCTTAGCTTGGCACTCTCTCATGCTGTGCTGAGATCATGCAAAATTATTCAACTAAAATCATCCAGCAGGAAAAACAACCGAGCAATCATGGTTTACCGCTGAGAAGCCATGGCCTTAACCCAGGCTGGGTAGCAGGAGCTCAGCGGGGCTGAGAGGCCAGCTTGTTTCAGTGTTTTCCAGAGATGAGAACACAGGCCCCACTGGGCTTTTCGGCTCCAGCAGACGCTTAGCAGTGAGCCCCAGGACTGAGTGGCCAGACAGTCTGGACCCATCTCAGCACCAGACTTTGTGAGTGGCTTCAGCCAAGGCCCCAGGCCTTTCTGAGCCCCAGCGCTGCCAGTTGGAGTTGCTGGTATGAGTTACGGAGTTTGGAGCTCATAGCCTTGTTCTTGGGTCCAGAGAAGCATGTTCCCTCTTGGGGTCTTGAGGGCAATGGGGAAAGGAGATAGAGGAAGAAATGAGAGTTGAAGGTGAGACAGCAGGAAAGGGGAGAAGGAGGACGGGTAGAAGAGGATATCCAGGAACACTGTCCGTGGGAGCACAGTTAGGCATCTCTGGGTGCTGTGACTTGCTTATAGAGTCCTTGCTCCAAAATTGTATATATCTCTCCATCCTCACATGGAATGAGGTGGAGACCCAGAGGATCCTGGGCCATAAATGTGCTCACCTCTCCACCCCTCCCTTCTCTCAGCTGACCACCCATTCAGCCATTCATCCATCCACCTACCCACCCACCCATCCACCCATCCATCTAGCCATCCATGCATCCACCCACCCATCCGTCCACTCAACCATCTACCTATCTGCCTACCCACCCACCCATCCGCCATTTATAGAGTTCACATTCCATAGCAGCCTTTTTGCTAAGAATAAACAAGTAAGAAATAAATTGCTCAAGTCTTAAAAATCAACCTCCTCCCCTGTGAAACTTGCCCTTTCCTATCTTGGATTTTGGTTCCGCCAGCCACTGGGTCTCCCCAGCTGAAAACCTCAGCCTGTTCTCTGAAACTTTGCCCTCCGCCTCGCCCCCTCCCAACTCTCACTCTTCCTTTCAATCCCTTTCACCTTCCATCACCCCTGACTTCCTTTGGTGATTTCTCCACCCCTCCATTCATCAGCACTATTAGCACCCCAGCCAGGGCCGGAGGGAGCCAGAAGTTGGGAAGAGATTGACTTCCTTTCTTGATTCCATGCCAGGACTGGGCATGGGGTGAGAATAAAGAGCTGTGGAGTCAAACAGGCTCTGCCTCTGCCACTTGCCAACAGTGTGACTTTGAACAAGTTGCTGAAATTCTGAGCCTCAGGGTCTTCCTTTGGAAAATGGAAGTGTTAATATTGCTTCCAAATGTGTAAGGGGGCTGATTCAACCAGACAGCGAATGCCAAGTGCCTCTGCGGTGCTTGGCACACAGTAGGGGCTCGCCTTCTCACCTTCTCCTTGTCCTCTCTATGGGGAGGTACTTCCCAACTCTCGCGCTGCTGGGTCAGCCATCTTGGGGCAGGCACGGGCTGAGGACCAGAAGTCACCTCAGAGCTTGTGACAGAAGGAAGAAATTCTGCTTGGCTTTTGGATTCTTACCTTTTTTTTTTTTTTTTTTTTTAAGTTTATTTAGTTTTTGTTTGAGAGGCAGGGGCAAAGAGAGAGGGAGAGAGAATCCCAAATGTGGGTTTTACGAACTGTGAGATCATGACCTGAGCCAAAATCAAGAGTCTGACGCTTAACTGACTGAGCCACCCAGGTGCCCCTTACATCTTGTTTTTTAAAGGGAAATACTCAGAACTGAGCCAAAGTCTTCCTGGCAGGGATGGGGTATAAGCCTGGAGAACCCCAGGACTGCCCACAGCTCTTTGTGCAGGAGACCCCAAAACTCCATCTCCAAGGTAGGCAGGAGGCGCCCCCTAGTCACAAGCGCCCCAGGCTTGGTGGAAGAAGGACATCACTGCTTCCCTGGAATGAGGAAGAAGGAAACAGCACCCTGCAGAGGTGTGTCCAGGTACCTTCTGATTCCTATTCCTCACCTCTGCACATGCACACAGATTTCCCCCAGCAGAATTTGTTTTCCTGCTGGCTTAGGATTCTAGACTGTTCTGGCTCAATGGGTCCAATCCTCTCCTTTACAGATGAGGAAACTAAGCTCAGAGAGGGGAGTAGAACCAGAACCATGCCTCCTGCCTTCTAGTTCCGTGCTCTTCATTCTTTCGAATTTCCAGGTGAGTGGGCTCAGTACAGGATAGAGAAATGTTCTCCCATAAAAGTCAGAACGTGGTTTCCCTGAGCAGGGAGGGAGGAGCTGGCAGGGGGATGGTCGCTTCTGGCAACATCTTATTTTCTGGGGCCTGAGAGGTGGTTTCACTTTATATAACTCATTAAGCTCCACAGTTATGGATTATTCACTTTTTGGTATTTGTGCTGTATTTCACAATAAAAAAGGGTTGAAAAACCTCAATAAATCTCACTGAAATCAATTACACACACAAAAAGAAGGCGAAAGAGGCCTCAGGTATGAAGAAGACCCCATCCAAGTTTCAGTCCTGTTGGCAGGTGGTCTGTGCACAGTTACTCCCCCTGCAAAACAGGTGTGGCTGCCTTCACCCCTCCCCCTTGCTGTCCAGGGGAGCCCCGTGGGGGCAGAACATTTGCTTAACGCCCCTGTTCTGTTTCAAGAGGGTGATGGTTACCGTGGCTCCGGCATTAGGGATTGGGTGGGGACGCCATGAGGACATGTTTGTAAATGGTATCCCTGGCCTCACCCTCAAGGCCACCTCTAGTCTAGGAACCCGCTGCACTTTCAGAACAGCAGTTGCTAGGAGTCTGGTAGCCCCGGTCCCCTCTGGGCCCTACTTTCTTTTTCTGTGCAATGGGAAGATTGAGGGGAGGGAAGACATCATTTCTTTTGGGAGTGTTCCCAGAAACACCTGGATTCTGTTCACTAAGGGGAGAGTGTATCACCCAAAGGCTCAGCAATGGCATTAGACTTACCCGAGGTCACGCAGCATTCAGTGCAGCTCTGTGGATCGAAAGCCCTGTTCCCAGAACTTCTCAGGCACGTGCACGTCCCTCCTGCCCTCTCCCTCCTGTGCCCACGGCCTGGACCCTGGAGGGGTGGGACTCTGCCTGAGAAGCAACATTCCACACTCTGCTGTCCCTGGTGATGCAGGGCTGGCCCTGAGCACTTGTGACTTTTAGATTTCCCGAGATTTAAGGCCAGGCTGGCTGGTGGCCTCCACCTCCCCAGGCGGTGGGCGGGAGGAGGGGGTATGATTCATCTCTCCTCTCCTGGTGCTTAATAAGAACATGGCTATAAATGTAACTGGGCCTTTTATGAGCTCTGCCGCCTGCCTCTGGAAGTCAGGCTCACAGTTGGCTCAGGGCCTGGCCCAGCCAGTGCTGCTTCTCTCCTCTGGTCCCTTCACCCCCCACCCTGGGATCCAGGAAGCCTCACGGAGTAGGGGGGGGAGGGGGGTTGCTCTGCTCGGATATTATTAATTCAATTATTATTATTCATGTGTTCAGTGTTCCCTAAGCACCTACATAGGTCTGTCAGGCACACTCTAGGGACTGGAGGCACACTGATGGGTAATTTCCAGTTCTGGCCCACGGGAGCTTACAGTATCTGGTGGAGACCGACGAGAGGGCAGATAATGACTCTTCCTGCGACAAATGCTCTGACGGCCATCGGCACGGGGCCGACTCCTGCTGCAGGACGGGGCGTCCAGGAAAGCGTCCCTGAGGGAGACAACTGCAGAGGCCAAGGTGGGGAGGAGGTACCCAGTTAGGTAAGGATGGGGGTATCCCAGGCAGAGTGAGCAGATTTAGAGGACAATGGTTTACACAGGTGATTGGGAAGGGGGGGTGGGGTGTTGGGGATGGTGTGACCGAGAGGCCACTGGGCAGGGCTGCATCTGGGGGCCTGGCCTTTACCCTGAGGACCAAGAGGGGCCTCTAAAGAGCTTTGGAAATAGAGAGGGGAAAGGGGCAGGATTGGGAGACATTTACCTGAGTACCTTAGGAAGATGACTCTGGCAGGTACACAGTCACCTTCTGCTCATCGTCAGATGATGTCACCTTGCTCAGACTCTCCCAAGGCATGCCACCATGGTTACAATAGTCCCTGCCTCCTCACATGGCTTGCAAGGCATGGGTGACCCGGCCCTGCTTGCTTGGCCTCCTCCATCACGCCGTCCCGCGGCGACTCAGACCCACTTGAGCTGGTCCCCACTACAGAGCCCCGTCCCTGCCTTGCAGATCCTCTGCCTCCCTCGATTAGGTCTCAGCTCAGGTGTCGTCTCATTGGGTGGGCCTCCCTCACCATCCTTGTGTCTCTGCCCCTGACTCTGCTTTTTCTCCAAAGCACTTGTCCCTGTATTTTGATGGACGTAAAGAAAGGATAATGCTCTCCCTGCGGCTATCTTGAGGATGAAATGAGTTAATATATGGAGAACATTTAAATCAGTGCCTGGAAAATGGTAAGCCCTCCAATATCAACTTTTTGCTACTTCTTTTTTTTAATGTTTGTTTTTGAGAGAGAGAGAAAGAGAGAGAGAGGGCAAGCAGGGGAGGGGCAGAAAGAACGGGGTACCGAGGATCCCAAGGAGGCTCTGCTGACAGCAGAGAGACCGATGTGGGGCTCAAAGTCATGAACTGTGAGATCATGACCCGAGCCGAAGAGGGACGCTTAACCGACTGAGCTACCCAGGCGCCTCCTCACCTAAGCCAGTCTTAAGCCCTGTGGACATCTCAGAGGGTTCAGGTGACCCACAGAGAATCCCTATCTCCCGCATACGCCCACCAGGAGTTGTTGGCATGCTAAGTCCCAAGCCCCAGGTACCCCAAAGGGCTTCTTCAGTCCGCAAGAACCTTCTAGCTGTGAGTTCTTATAATCTGCCCTAAAGGTGAGTTTCTGTAATGCCCAGCAACTGGATGACCACATGGAGGAGGGAGAGGAAAAAAACCAGTCAGGCATCCCGTTGGCTGCTATGAAAACCAGGACTTACCAGCCCTGGGAATCTGCTCACCCAGCAAACACACTTGCATACCAGACCACCCACTGTCCCCCAACCCTCCTTGCTCCCCGACCCTACCATGCTTCCTTTCCCCTTCACTGTCATGATCTCCTTTTGCTTTTGACCTTTTTCTAATGAGCTCAGAGTTTCCTTATCTGGGGGAATAACTCACAACGTACTGTTGGCCTCTAAGTGCCTTTGGGCTGTCTCTGTTTCACAGAGAGGCAGCATGAGGTCTAGAAAGGACCACCTGTTGAGGGCCACATGGTGAGCTGTCCAGTGTCTGGCAGGGGAAGCAGGGGAAGAGCCCCAACTGGAGCTGCTGACTTCCGGCTATCCAATATTGAACGGGTTTTGGAACCCTCTCTGAGCCCCCTTTTCATCTGCAAAGTAGGAGGAATGATGCCTACCACTTTGGCTTGTTTTGTTTTGATTTCTAAAGGTAGCATGAGACAACAGGCATAAATCCCAAGCACAGTGCCCGGCACTCATAGATGCTCTCTCTGTATTAGTTCTCACCCTTCCACAGATATAAAAGAGGGAGTCCAGTTGGAGGTAGGATGGAACGTTAAACAGAACAGAAAAGCCAGCAAAAGACCCAGACTCCAGGAGCAGCCCAATCAATGCAACTGCAGAAGCAGACCATGCTATCATTGCTTAACCCACTTTGCAGAGAAAAAAAAAAATCAAAGGAGAGCTACAAATGAAAAACAAACAGAGCAAAACCAATACTCATTTATCTAGAACTAGTTCGCTGTCAGAGGAGGGGCCAGTCCCTCTTCCCAAGGACCTGTCGATTCCAGTTGTGCAGAAAGATGACAGGCAAGAAATGCACTCTCTTCCTCAGCCCTGGAGGATGAGGGAAAAGAAGAGAAGGAGGGAGTTCAGCCACAGAAGCGACAGGGGGGCTCCAGCCGCCAGCCAGGATGATAAAGATGTCAAGCCGCTCCTGTAGAATACTGTGTGAGCTTCCCTCATCTGGCTGGAGTAATATTGCTCAGTTTGCAAAGACTGTTCTGGTTTTGCTGAAAAGGCCCAGAAAGTTCCAGAAAAGCAAAGCCATTTACTGGCTGAAGTGTGAACCCCAGGGCAGGACTGCCATGAACTGTTGGGCAAGCTGTGCATAACACAAAGACTCCTAGCCGAAAGGACACATGGGAGCTGAAATCCAATGTGTTTTCCCTCAGGGTCCTGGTCTGATGGGGTGACCTGGGATAGCCTTCTTATCTCTGGGGGTCAAGACATTTTATAACCAGCTCTGGGCTTTTTGGAAGGTCCAATATGCTGGGCCAGATTGGAACCAGGGGCACTTTTGGGGAATAGTTATGCTCCTGACTTTGGCCCCAGGCTGCCTGGGGGATTCTGCCTCTGCCACTCACTTACTATGTGACTTGGAGAAGCTAGATATATTCAATATGTATCTAAAATATAAGACAACTATAACCTAAATGGATGAAGATAAAGGAACTTAGTGGTAAGGTTCCACATTCCACTTGAAGTGATAAAATAATGATTCTAAGTAGACTGTGAAAACTTAAGTATATATAATTTAATTCCTAGAGCAATCACTAAAGAACATTTTTTTAAAAAATTATTTTGAGAGAGAGAGAGTGAGAGTGCATGAGTAGGGGGAGGGGCAGAGGGAGAGGAAAGAGAGAGAACACCAAGCAGCTCCATGCTCACAGCATGGTGAACTCATTGACGTGCCACTCAATCTCATGAACCATGAGATTGTGACCTAAGCCGAAATCAAGAGTCAGACACTTAACCGACTGAGCCACCCAGGCATTGCCCTAAAGAACATTGTTAAAAAAGTTATGCAAAAAGATATATAGTAAAAAAAAAACTATAAATTAAAATAGAATACAAAAAATATTCACCCAACCCAAAATAAGTCAGAAAGGGACAAAATAGAGAAATAAATAAAAAAGAAGAGAAGGATTAAACCGGAAACTGATAAAATGGTATCTCCGAATCCAAACATGTCAGTAGTTACATTAAATGTAAATGGTCTAAACACACCCATTTAAATGTAGAGATCATCAGAATGGATTAAAAAACAAAACAAAACAACTCTAATCCAAATAGATGCTGTCTACAAGACACTCACATCATATATATTGAGATAGGTTACAAGTAAAAGGGTGGACAAATATATACCATGCAAATACTAACCAAAAGAAAGCTGGGTGGCTTTACTGATACCAAAGTAGACTTCAGAGCGAAGAAATTTACCAGAGAGAAAGTGGGTTTTTACAGAATGATAAAAGGATCAATTCATAAAGAAGACAAAATCTAAATGTGGATGCACTTAACAACAGAGCTTCAAAATACATGGAACAAAAAGACAAATCCGTAATTGTAATTGGAAATATCAACATTCGTTTCTCAGTTATTGATAGAATTAGTAGACAGAAAATCAGTAGAAGTGATTCAATCAACTGGATCTAATAGGCATTTGCAAAACACTCAACCCAACAAAAGTAGAATATACATTCTTTTCAAGTGCACATATTACATTCACCAAGCTAGGGATACACTGAGTCGTAAAACAAATATTAACAATTTTTAATTGAAATCATGCAAAGTATGTTCTCTGAGCATAATGAAATGAAACTAGATCAGTAATGGAAAGATAACTTTGAACTGAACAACATACCTCTAACTAATCAGTGAGTTGAATAAGAAGCCTCAAGGGAAATTAGAAAATAATTTGGACTGAATGAAAATGAAAACACAACATATCAAAATTTGTGGACTATAGTAAGGCAGTAGTTAGAATTTATGGCATGAAACACTTACGTTAGAAAAAAAGAAAATTTTCTAATCAGTAATCCTAGATTCTGTCTTAAGAAACTAGAAAGGGAAGAGCAAATAAACTCAAAGCAAGCAGGAGGAAGACAGAGCACAGAGATCAATAATATTGAAAACAGAAGAAACAGTTTAAAAAATCAATGAACCAGAGGCTTGTCCTTTGAAAACATAAATAAAACTGATAAACCTCTAGCAAGACTGATGAATAAAAAGAGAAGACAAAATTCTGAGTATCAGGAATGAAAGGAGGGATATCACAATAGATGTTAAATTAAGGGGATAATATGAACAACTACAGGCACATAAATTCGACAACTTAGAGGAAATGTATACATCCCACAAACTACCAAAACTCACCCGAGATAAAATAGATAACCTAAATAGTCCTACAGTTATTAAAGAAATTGAATTTGTAGATGAAAAAAAAATCTTCAAAAAAGTAAATCTCCCAGTCAAGATGATATTTCTGGCAAATTTTTCCAAATGAAATTCCAAACATTTTAAAAAGAAATCAAAAACTCTACACAATTTCTTCAAGAAAAGAGAGGAGGAGGGAACACTTCTCAACTCATTTTATGAGGCCAGCATTATCCCAATATCAGAACTAGACGTAGAAAGCGCAGAAGAAGAAAAACTACAGATCAATTTCCACCATGAATATAGATACAAAATTTCCTAACAAAGCAGTAGCAAATTGATTCCAGCAATACATAAAAAGAATAATACAGCACGACTAAGTAGAGTTTATCACAGGATGTCAAGCTGTTTAAACATTTGAAAATTAATCAATGTCAGCCACCATATTAACAGCCTGAAGAAGAAAAACCAGGTAATCATATCAACTAATGCAGAAAATACATTTAACAAAATTCAGTAGTGATTTATGATACAAACTCTCAGGAAACTAGAACTATAAGGGCATTTCCTCAACCTGATAACAGATATCTGTTAAAAACCTACAACTAACATCATACTTAATGGTGAAAAATAGAATGTTTCCCCCTAAGATCAGCAACAAGTCGGGGATGTCCACTCACCGTTGGAAGCTCTAGCTGATGCAATCAGGAAAGAAAAATAAATAAACGCATACAGATTGAAAAGTAATAAATAGAACTGTCCCTATTCACAGACCAAATGTTTGTGCAGAAAATTCTAAGGAATCTACAAAAATAAAAACTCCTACAACTAAGTTGCAGCTTAGCAAGGTCACAAGATACAAAATCAACACAGAAAAATCAATCATATTTCTATATGCCAGCAATGAATAATTGGACATTAAATTTTTTTTAAAGTCTCATTTACAATAGTCCAAAAATATGAAATACTTATATGTAAGTATATATATATATAACATATAAGGGTCCTGCATCTGAAAACTACAAAAGGCAGATGCTTTTTAGAAGAAGGCATAGGAGAAAACTTTAGTGATTTTAGGCTAGGCGAAGAATTCTTAGCTATGACATCAAAAGCATTACACATAAAATGAAAATTTGATAAATTGGACTTCACCACAATTAAAAACTCTTACCAAACAAAAGACACTGCTAAGACAAAACGTAGACTAGGAGAAAATATTTGTCACATATCTGACGAAGGACTTCTATCTATAATCTGTAAAGAACTCTCAAAATTCAGTACAGTCCCGTCAATCTGGAACACAGTTTGGCAGTTTCTAAATTTTGTTTTTTAGTTTATTTATTTATTTATTTATTTATTTTGAGAGAGGGAGAGAGAGAATCCCAAGCAGGCTCTGCACCATTAGTGCAGAGCCGGATGTGGGGCTCGAACTCACGAACCCTGAGAATACCACGTGAGCCGAAATCAAGAGTCGGACACTTAACTGAGCCACCCAGGTGCCTCTGTTTGGCAGTTTCTGAAGAAACATATGTGTCAGACAACCCAGCAGTCCTACTCACCAGTATTTACCCTAGAGAAATGAAGATTGCAGGTGAACGTTTATAGCAACTCTGTTCATAATCACCCCAAGCTGGAAACAACCCAATTGTCCTCCGGTGAGCGAATGGATGTGTATGTCCGTGCGACGAGATACTCCTCAGCGGTAAAAAGGAATGAGCTATTGATACACGTAACAATCTAGATGTGTCTCAAAGGCGCTATGCGGAGTGAAAACAGCCAATCTCGCAAGGTCACGTGCTATGTGGTTCCATTCGTATAACATTCCAGAAGAGGCCGAACTATAGTGATAGGGAACAGAGTCATGGTTGCCAAGAGATGGGAGCTACAGGGGGTGTGGCATGAGGGACTCTTCCCCGGTGACAGACCTACTCTGTTGCCGTGAATCTCTGCACCTGTAAATTCATAAGACTGTAATCAAACAGAAGCCAGTTTTATTCTATGTTAACAAATATATAAAAATATATATATAACAAATATATATTATATATATAACAAATTGTATATATATTATAAATATATAAAAATTATATATATATAACAAATATATATATATATATATATATATATATATATATATTTTTTTTTTTTTTTTTTAAGAGAGGAGTTGGGAGCAGAGTTAAAAGGGTAGCAGTACCCTGCAGGCCAGCATGTGGATGCCCCCAGGGATGGAAAAGAAAGAGTTGCAGAGGGATACGAAAGCAGGGGTCCAGCCACCCCTCCCCAGCAGAAGATCCCATTCCAGACCCAAGCCCAGGAGGTATTAGTTTTACTGTCATCAGAAAACGGTTTCCTTTTTGATCATCCCTTCCCTTTATCACCATCCCCTCTGGTCCAGCTCGGGAATGCTGGGAAAACCAGCTCTGACTTTACACATTAAAAATATCCTTCAACCCCACGCGGACCTTTATCTCCTGCCTCTCGCCTTCCTCTCAGGGAAACTTCTCCTGCTGCTCCAGCCACAGTTACCTGTGTTAGAAGCCTGGTGGCATTTTTTGCTTCCTTTCTCCCCCGACCTCTCCGTAAGTCAGTTAGAAGTTCCCTAATATATTTCGAACGTCTATTGCTACCTTGCTTAACCTTGGCCGTAGTGCCTGCCTCCACCACTCCAGACCGTGGGAACGCCCTGCCACGGCTCTTCCCCTGGAGGTCCTGCAGCCTCCAACCCTCCACACTGGAGCCAGGATGCTTTTTCTGAAGCACATCCTCACTCCCCTGCTGAGAGCCACAGGGGCTCCTGAGGGTGCGGGTGGGGGGGCACCACTTCTTCCTTCGCCTGGTCCTTCCCACCTCGGTTTCCTTACAGGCTCTCTAGCCAATGCCTCTCTGTCTGGACGTCAGAGCCTCATCCATTCCTCCCCTCCAGAGTCCTATCCTCACTGTTCTCTTTGCTGGAATGACCTCTTCTCCCCTTTGCTTGGCCAATTCGGACATCTTCTCCTCTCAGAAGTTTTCCTTGACCTCATCCAACTAGGGATAGCTCATGTATTAGTAGTGTGAGGTTTTTGTTTTTTTTTTTATATGTTCTTTCTTTCTTTCTTTCTTTCTTTCTTTCGACAAAACAATTTTACTTATTTTTGATTTTAAAATATACTTTATTGTCAATAGTAGTGTGAGTTTTACTGTCCGTTGTCAAAGCATCCATTTCAAAAGGCATCCATCTCAGATAAACATTTGCTAGTGGACGCAGCTATTAGCAAAACAAGGTAAGGAACTAGGCTCGCCCTCCCTCGTGAAGTTAGGTGCCTCTTCCAGAAAGCCCGGACTAACCTGGTTAACTGACCTGCTGGAGGGACCCCGCTTCTCCCTTCCCACACCCTAATTCCCACTCAAATCTTTTATATTAACCGTTAAAGAGTGAGTCCGGAAAACCATAGACACCCCACACTTGGGCCCTGATAAAGGCAGAGCCCCAGGTCGGCATTCTCTCTGCCCACAGCTTCGCTGTATGGCCCTCCGGCGTGCTGTGTCCTCTCCACAGGACTTGTGAGTAAGAAATCTTATTCCTCAAAGTTCCCTGATGGTTTCCAAGGGAGAACACGTCCTGTGATCGTAATAAGAACCACAAAGGCTGGTGGAGCCATAACGCTGGCCCTCTGGAGAAATGCCTGTGGGGCTGGCCAGGAGTAATACAGCCTGACAAGTGCCTCAGGCATTCCTGGGTGACACCGGCAGCATCAGTAGGCCAGGACTGACAAGACAGTCCCCTCTTCTGTGTCTTCCTCCTGCACCTCATTTTTAGAGGGTATTGAGATGGCTGGAAAGCATTTCTGGAGCAGACACTGGGCTGTGTCCCATCGACTCCCCCGCCCGTGCCTACTGCAGACACTGTCTGCTTGTTGACCATATGAGCAGCACATGACCATATGACCATCCCTTTGGCCAATATTGAGAAGACGTGACTTCACCGTGTCAGCGAGCATCCATGGCGTCCGTGCACGCAACCCCCCACCCCTAGAGTTGGCCAGACTCTGCCCTGTGACTGATGACTCAGAGTCTGTCTGGGCAGCGGGGAGAAGAGTCCCGTACCCTTCCCCGCTGCAATCTGTCTGTGGCCATTTACGTAGCCTTGTGCAGCAGGAGGGTTCCAGATGGAGTCAGAAGCCTGAGGTGCCACTGCGGGCTTTCCCACTGGCTCCCACCAGACCTGGGATAAAGCACTACCTCTCGCCGGACCTCAGTGTTCCCTCTATCCGATGGGACAAGGGAAACCTGGCCAGCCCATGTCTCAGAGGGCCTGGCTGACAGCTCTTAAAGCTGGTGAGAAGCTGCAGCCTTGGGTGAGCGGGACGACCCAGGGAGCAGGCTACCAGGGGCTGCGTGTCCCCACCCTGAAAACGCTCAGCCAAAACCCCGCGAGACGAAGGCATGCCTGTGGGATGGCTGAATACCCCTCGCCCCCCCCTTTTCTCTCACCCCCACTTAATTGCAGGGTGGGCAGCTGCCATCTCCCCCCCCCACCGCCTCCCTCACCCGCGTTTTGTTCAAACCCCTAATTTGTCAGTCAAGGACGCAACAGAGCATTAGCAATGGGTAGAACGTGCCAGGCAAAAATGTGGCGTTCATTCAGCCTGGGGCCCGAGGTGGGGAGGGGCACTGAGTTATTTCCCTGCCCATGGAGCTGGAGATTGAGGGGGGGGGTGCCTCCCCGCCACTACCCTGCACACCTTCTCCTTTTTCCACCTGGAGAGCACGCTTCCGCACGGAGGCAGGCAGCGGGCACGCAGTGGGCGCTTTGCTTTCCTCTGACAGTTGCCATTAATAACACATTACATTAAATCAGAGCTCGGAGGGGATAATTGGAGCCATTTATCACGTCTGCAGCCAGAGAGAGGGTTGGCTCTGGGACCAGGCACTGAGGGGCGAGCTGAGAACCTGTGAAGGTTTGGGGCCGTGTGGGGAGATTGGAAAGAGGCAGGGTCTAGGCTTGACCCTTCTGACCCTCCTACCCAGCCCCGGGATTTCGAGGGGATTTAAGGACCATCCCTTTGGCCTGAACAGAGGCCAGGAGGCCAGCTCCACTGCCAGATGGGAGAGGTCGGAATCCTGACCGTGCTACTTGCGAACTGGGCAAGTTCTCCAACTTTCCCCAAACTCAGTTTTCTCATCTGTAAAATGGGGACGGTACTAATACTTGCATCCGGGGCTTTTGCAAAGATTACGTTAGCTAATGCGTTTGAAGTGCTTAGCAGTTCCCTAGCACTCAGGAAGGGCTCGGGGAACATGAGCTGTTATTCCCATTCGTTTGACTGGCTGAGGGAAGCATGCAACAGAGAATGGGTGCCACGGGCTTCCAGGGTGATCTTTACCCTTACAAAGTGGAGAAAGCGTATGCTTCGTTCTCAGGCTGACCATCTGGGCACTTTCAACCCTGACCGCTCAGCTGCTTCCTCACCACGAGACCGGACAGGTCACACAACCCACTCCCGCCCCCCACCCCCCGCCCCGACCCTATTTCCTATTTGCACAATGAGGGGTACTCACAGCCACGTCACAGAGCTGTTTTCAGTTTAGGTATGAATGGATGGATAGCTTCTAGCTCAGGACTTGTCACAGAGTGGAGCTCAGTATGTGCTAAGGCTCCTCCTATCTCTTAGAAGAGAACCGCCTCCGTTGTTCAAACATGGTATCTGTCACAGGATGTGTGGGGAAGGCAGATGGCTCAGGCTCAGCTGGCCCCAGGTCCCAATGAGCCCACTCACAGTAGATCACATTCCAGCCCCCCATCTTAACCTCTGTCCGTATCCATGCCCCTGGTAACAGGTCTTGGCCATTCCTACCACGTAAAGGACAAAGTGGATTTCAGTGCTCTCTGACTCTGGGCCATGTGACTTATCTTGGGCCATGGGAGGGGCAGGAGTGACAGGGTGACAGTTCTGAGTCCAGTCCTTATACGACTTTGCTGGTTTCTGCTTGCTTTCTTGCCACTTTGCCAGCCCCAGGAGGACGAGAGCCATGAGCTGCGAAGCCACCCCAACTGCTGCTGTTCTTACAACAGGGTGGCCCAGCTGAGCCTGCCCCAGATCAGCCAAACCCCAGCCTACTTGCACATCCGCACGAATACTGGGGATGGTGCTGGAGTGTTGTGGCTGGTTATTGCACATCAAAGCTGACCGATGCTGACCGATCACCGATTTGGTCACCGATGCTGACCAAAGCTGACTGAGAGCACTCCCTGTCCATCCCACAGCCTTTTTTCTCCAGAAGGCGCGGCCCCTACATTGACCATCAACATATCCAGCTTACCTTTAATAGCTAAGACACCCCAGAACAATCCCCAGTAGGTCTAGGACCTGACTCGAATTGACGGAGATGAGATCGAATGTCTATCCTCAAACACCCACTGTGCCCGGGGGTGTGGAATCTTCGCTGGGCCTCGGTCACGTGTTTACCCATTGCAGCTGGCGCCTGGGGTCAACCTAGGGCACTCCATCCATCCCCATGGACTGCCAGCTGGGAGAGATCATCTCCCAAAGGAAATCAGGGTGGCTTTATCGGAACAGGGAAGCATGGATGCTAGGCAGGCAAGAGCGACAGATGTTCACAAGAAGAAGACAGGGAGTGCATAATTACACACTCAGGAAGGAGAATTGATGGGAATTGATGGCTGATTGAGTAAGCGGAACATGACCCTAAGGTTTCTAACTGGTGGAGGACCGGTGAGGTCATCTGCGAGGTGAAGAGACCTAGGTGTGAATGGAAGAGAGGGACGATTTCAGGACACAGAATCCCCGTGGCTTTCTTGGACAGGAAAACAAGAAGCTGGTCTGGCTAGATTGGAGGAGTTCTTCATCTGTGTTTAATTTTAGGTCCCAGAAAAGTCCCAAGAGATATGGAGTGTTTCATATTCAACAGGCCTCCCTGACTACGTGTTTTTAGGATTAGTGAGGGTTGTTCCCCCAGTAGGCGGGGATGGAGTGGGGCACACTTCAGTGGAGGAATCTGCACCTTGAGAAGGGCAGGTAGGGCCCCTCCCATGCATCAGAGTCTTTGGGGACAGGCCAGGCTGTCAGACATCAGTCCTACAGCCTGGAGAAAAGCCCCCCTGGACCTGGGGGGTGGTAAGAAGTCAGGCTCTGAGATGGGGGTCTGGAGACTGAGTGGGACTCCTTCTCTCACCAGAGCTCCGTCTGGATTCCAAAGCTGAGATGCTGTCTCTGAAATGTGAGCTGTAAACACGTCTACTGTGCTGTTTTCACATGTAGGTGGACTGGATTTGATCTCCTGGGACCTCCCATGAGATGGCACAGTGAGAAGATGGCCATCTGGAGGCCAGGAGGTGAGCTCTCAGAAAACCTAACCCTGCCGGAACCTTGATCTTGCACTTCCAGCCTCCAGAACCTTGAGAACAGAAATTGCCATTGGTTAAGCTACTTCGTCTGTGGTATTTTGCTACGGCAGCCCAAGCAGATGGCTCTGGGGAGCGAGTGGCAGTCACTGAGCTACTAGGCCAGATGTTTACCCAGTATCGTCCCGCGTGACCCTCGAGTGACCTCCCAAGGGAGGGGTGATCACTCTCACTTTCCAGATAAGGAAACTGAGTCCTGGTGGTCAGGCCCATCTGACTCTTTCCACATCACCACACTCCAGACCCAAGTTACGGATGGCCTATGGTTCTGACGGAGGACGACTTTGGTGACCTGGGCAGTATCATGCCGGTGCCACAGGACCTTCCTCGCCCGTTGAATCCCCTAAAGAGTTGTACAAGGTAGATACCATTATCCCACTCTATAGCTGAGGAAAGTGAAGTTTGGAGGAGTTAAGTGTTTTGCCCGTGGTTATGTGGCTAATAAGGATTTGAACCCAGGCCTCTCTGACTACAGATCCTTCATTTAGGACCACAGATCCAGAAAACCCCCTGTAGGGCATGGGAGCCAGCCCCCTCCAGACTTATTCTGCTCTATCAGCATCCCTTAAGGAAAACAGTAGCCTGGACAGTGTCACACGCAGCCCCAGGCACATCAGAAGCCATGCTGTGAGGGGGGAAGATCTCAGGGTGGGCAGGGGTCACAGAGTAAGCAGCCCCTCATCCTTTCTCGAATCTCATCTCCCTCTTGGGAAGCCCCCGACTCTGACCCATCCCCACACTCTTGGGGGCAGAAGTGCCGACGGAGGGAAGCAAATACAGCCCCTGATACCCCCGCTGTTGCCCGCCAGGCCCCAGCCTCTCTGGTCTTCAGAAAGCCAAGTTCTTCTCCTCTTCCTGGGCCTTTGCTCATGCCACGCCCTCCTCCCGGATATTCTGCCCCGACTCCAGGTCATCACAGGACCAACCTCAACGGCTGAGGCATCAGCTCATCTGTCGTCTTCTCTCGGGGCCCCTTCCCGGCCACGTCCCCTAAATCTGCCACCCGTTGCCGTCTCTGTCGCTTTGTTGCTTCCAGGACCTTCTCGCTGCCAGACATCATCTTCCTTGTTTGCTGCTTTTCCTGCTGTCTCTCCCAGCACAGAGCAGCCCAACATCTCAGCGCTCAATAAATAATAGTTGTGAGCACAAATGAATGAAGGGCCCTTTAAGGTGGTGGCAGCCGGAAGTGGGGTGGGGCGCGACACATTCTTCTCTGGGAAGAATTTTTTTAGGGTGTCCTGACAGTGTGGAGGCTGGTCCCCTTCGGAGGTGCTCAGCAAAGGAGCAAGTGGGCTGGTGTGGACACAGCCTGGGAGGAACGTGGCCGGACCTGGGGAGCCCCAAAAGGCACTGTTCACTTTGCAGGAAGCTTCTCTATGACGCTCCCCTGATCCCGGGCTCCCAGGGCCCCTCCTTGGCTCCTGGGCTGAGTGGGGCCGGGCTGGGCCGGGCTGGCTGATTTCCGCTTTATTATGTTATGATGATTTCCCCCTCCCCGGGATGATTAGGCCTTAATAAATAACATTTCTCTCCGATATTGTGCCATCATTAATTCTGCTTAGCTCTCCTCGGAGAAAATTTTGTGGAAACATTCTCAGTGCTGCTATTTAAAGCTAAATTAATTCGGCTGATTATTTCTGTCCAAGTAGATTTGTGCCCAGGCGGCTGGGGCTAGCCCTGAGGAGAGGCAAGGTGGGTGCTTGTCTCTCTCCCGGAGGCCTTGACCACGGTCTCTGTTTGCCCTTTGCTGTGGAGAGCTGAAGCCTGAGTCTTCTCTGGCAGGGTCAGGAAAGAGTGAAGTGGGGCCTGGATCCCGATTTGGGGGGTGAACATCTTCCCAGCCTCGGCTATGGTGAGGGCAGTATTGGGAGGACCCACGAGCGGTTCCTCCTACCGCTCGCCTCACAAAGGCTTGTACAGGTGCCCATGTCCTTACAGACGCCACTATGATGCTCGACTTCCTCAGAGAACGTGGGGATCCGTGAACCAGGACGGGGCCCTACTAACCAAAGAAAACTTCAGTGTCCAGTAGGCTTCTATGTGCCAACGTTGGGGCGCTACAGAAAACTTGGGGTTCTGAGCCCCCCAGGAGGACTCTGTGCAGCCAAAATGGGTCCCAAAGAACAATGAGATTGGCAAAAGCAGCGGTCAGATAGGCAGCAGGGTCCTGAACCCCAGGGCAGATGTCTGAGTCAATGCTGCTCGCATGATGGTACTGAGTTCTCTCTCTAATGGGGCAGGGCCATTAGAGACGGCAGGTTTCTCTGTAACAAAGAATTCTCTGATTCTGTGAATTCAGATTTCTATCAAATCACCAAGGGTTCGGCATAACCAAGCACAGTTCTGAAGAAAAAGGCAGGATTCTGTGTAACTGGGTGAGTTTCTTTATAACCAATCAGGGTTTATGTAGAATAAAGGCAGTCTCTGTATATCAACATTGGGAATCTAGTTAAAGAAAAAAAGCCAAGAGCAGAGTTCCGGGAAGCTGAGTAGAGTTCTGGAGAATCAAGTGGAATTCTGCATCAGAGAGCAGGCGGCTGGGTCTATGGAGAAGGCCCCGTGGCAGGTGCGGGTTTTGTTTTTAAAAAAAAAATTTTTTTTTATGTTTTATTTATTTTTGAGACAGAGAGAGACAGACCATGAACAGGGGAGGGTCAGAGAGAGAGGGAGACACAGAATCGGAAGCAGGTTCCAGGCTCTGAGCTGTCAGCACAGAGCCTGACGCAGGGCTCGAACTCACGGACCGTGAGATCATGACCTGAGCCGAAGTCGGACGCTTAACCGACTGAGCCACCCAGGCGCCTGCGGGGTTTTTGATAACAATGGTGCAGGGGGTCAGAAAGCAGATTTCTATCATGTATAAAGACTGGGAGCCAGATAAAGTAGGGCTCTATGCAACGAAGCAGAGTCCTCCAAGGGCTCCAACAGATTATCATTTTATTTATTTATTTAAAGTTTATTTATTTATTTTGAGAAAGAGAGAGAGAGGCAGAGAATCCCAAGCAGGCTCCACTGTCAGGGCAGAGCCTGATGCAGGACTGACTCAGGAACCGTGAGATCATGGCCCGAGCTGACACCAAGAGTTGACGCTTAACCGACGGAGCCACCCAGGCGGCCCCAGATTATCACTTCGAGTGACCAAGAGCCTTGCACGTGTGCTCTGTGCAGTCGGCACAGCCCAGGGTGACAGAGCAGGGCACGGTATGGTCTGTGATGGTCTGGCCCCGGCCCGGTGCCTGCATCCTGGCTGCAAGGGACACCGGGCATGTGATTATATGACCTTTGTAGTGACTATGGTGAGAAGCTGGTCTTGCAGAAGTAGAGGGACTCCTCAACATAGCAAGGGGGTTCTAATGTAGAATAGCCAAAAAGAATGGCAAATTTCCATCGCGTCTGGCTTCAATCATGCCAAGTCTCCCCAACCACAAGGCCTTTCCTTGTGCTATTTTCTCTGCTCGTCACCCCTCTGCCCCATCGCTCTCCTGCCACGTCCCTGAAAACCCTCCGTGTGCTCTAGATCTCTGTTTAAACGTCATGAACTCATGGACTTTGCCCTAACTCTTCTCATGCAACCTGTTTGCTCCGAAATAGCACCTTATTCTCATACGTATCAATCACACTGTGTACATACATATGTACTTGTCCATATCCTGCCGCAATGTTTTGTTTGTCCCTGGGCTTCAGCTCCTTAGAGAGATGGTCCCTAGGTCTCCACCTCCACCCCCAGAGTTGCCCTGCATCCTGGAGGTCATGCACGCATCTCGGTTCCCCTGTCCCAAGTTGGGCTCATCACTGCCCCCAGACCGGCTCGCCTCACAGTCCCATGTAACTAGCTATATCGTCACATTCTCATCCTCCAAACAAGGCATCTTGGAGTCTTCACAGACTCTCTGCTTCCATCACCCCATCACTAACCCAGTCTGTCCCATCTTGATGGCCCATCTGTCTATTCTTACCATCCCCACCCCGCCCCCCGCCCCCGGGCAGACCTTCCTCATGTTCTTTTCCACTCCTTTTGCCACTGAGCTGTGATGGCAGGCCGTGGCGACTCAGGAAATCTTTTCAACTGGGAGACACCTTCAGTTGCCATACGCAGGCCTAGGGTAACAGTAGCTTAAAGGAGATCGGGGTTGGTTTCTTTCTCATGTTTCTAGGCTGGCCACTGGCAGGCCAACTTAACATGGCGACCCCTTGGCATTGGGGATCTCTTCTATCTGACTGTTCTCCCATCTCAGGGTGCTGCCCTCCTTAGCGTGGGTGAGACGACTCACCGACACGTCCACTGGGTCTGCTTTCCCACCAGTTAGAAGCGGGGAGAGGGAGCACCGGAGAAGGAGGAGGGCCAGCCAGCCACCCTCTTCAAGAGCATCCCCCAGAATGCACACGCCACGTCTTCCCAAACACCGCTGGCCCCATCTAGCGGCAAGGGAGGCTGGGAACTGAGGTTGCTTCTGGAGGGCCACGTGTCCAGCTAAAATCCTTCCGCCACGAAGGGAAGAGGGAAACATAATCAGCAGTGTGCGGGGCACAGGTTGAAACACTGAAATAGCACAGACCTGAGGAGCAAGCATTTCTGGAGCCCCTGGCAGGCATGCACTTTGGTTTGATCCTCATGACATTGCAGATGGGGAGCGTCACTTCCTTTTTGCAGAGGAGGACCCTGGGGTGAGGGGGGCGTTAAATGACCCGCTCAGGGTCGCAAACTTAAAAGTGACAAGATGGGGTCCAAAGTGATGGCAGCTGATGCCGGAGCCCAGGCTTGACCCGTCACACCACACAGGAGGGAGGGATATTCCAAGGAACGAGGGACATTGCCAGTTTTCTCCACAGCTCTATTCCCGGCACTTAAACCAGTAGGGGTGAATCATTAATATTTTTGGACTTGATTGGATCTGTTCCTTTCTTTCTGTGGGTGCCTCAACTGGAGAGGAGGGACCCCCACCCTTTCTTGCCCTGAGGGAATGTGCTGACAGGGTTTCCCTTCCCTTACTTGTTCCTCCCAATGGAGGCACCTGCTCTGCGTCTCCACTTTCCTCGCTGTGCGCGCGCGCGGTGTGTGTGTGTGTGTGTGTGTGTGTGTGTGTTTGGGGAGGGGAGAACACATTCCTTGGCAAGGTCTGCTTTTCAAGAGGGAGAACTCAGCTGAAAAGAGTTCTTGCCATGGTCCCCTGGACCTCAAATCGTCTCTGTGCTCTCATTCTTCATAGAATACCGCCTGGGAATGGAAGCTGAGTAGCCTGGAGGGAGGCTGTGATTCTCTGGTTTCCTCCTCATTATATGGTTAAGAGCTCAGCTAACACTGAGCTAACACTCAGTCCCTTACCACGTGCCAGCTCTGTTCTATGTGCTTTATAGGACCGCATATACTTCTCACCCGGTCCTGTGAGTCGGGTGCTCTTTTCAGTCCTATTTTATAGACAAGGAAACAGAGGCACAGAGAGGTTACATAACTTGCGTAAGATCACACAGTAAGTGATGCAGCCAGGGCAAGGCCCAAGCCTGCACCTGTAACTCTACGCTGTAACTGTGCAACAAGTCACTATGAAGTCTTCAAATACCTTACGGTTTACAAGGCCCTGTTGTAGCTGTAACCAAAACTCACTTTCCGGATAAGGAAACTGAGGCTCAGAGAGGCTAGCTACGCTCCCCAGTGGCCCAGCTTGCCTCAAGGCCTCTCCATGGCTCCATGTGGTCTCCAGTTGTCAGGGGCTTACAGAAGAATCTGGTCCCGAGGTCGTGTTGGCTCTGAAGGCAGCTGTTGGGCTTGTCTGACTCCTTTCCCTCCAGAGGAACTTCCCGGCTTTTCTCAGGGGCCCACGCCCCCGGCGGCCCTCTCTCCTTTCCAGCTGTTACAGCTGTGCGTGTGTAGGGCCGGGTGGTGGCGGATGGGGGGTGGGCGTTGAGTGGAGGAAGAAGGCTGTTTATTTACAATGTGACAATTTTGATGTATTTGCTAGGGGGAAAAACACCCCAGCACCACACAATTAAATTAAAAGGCTGGTGGTTGTGGGCGAAGCTCGTCTACAGCTGACTTAGAACCAAGCAGATTGGAGAAAAACAACAGAAATTTCTGTGGCTTCCTTCACTCCCTCCCTCAGCCAGGCAACCCCCCCACACCCCCAGACTCCTGCAGCTCTTAGATGCTGCTCTGGGCAGATCCCAGCTTGCCTGGGTGTGTACCCCAACTAGGACCCTGTTCAGCGGGGGTGGTGGGGGTCTTGGGGGGCAACTCTATGTGTTTATTGGCTTTCCTGGTGTGATGGGTCTTCCCGGGGCATCATGGAACAAAAGGCGCCCGTGTTCTCTGTGGACTGCTCCTTCTTTTCTCTGTTGTCCCAAAGTGTGGCCACTGTAGTGAATGCCTGCCTCCCTCCTTTCTTCAGTTAGTCCCCTGGGAGTTCTAGCACCTTCACACCACTCCGGTCCGTCCTCTGCTGTGTCTCCTCTGCTTAGTGGGATGCTCATCCTGTGTCTCAACTGAAATATGTCAACAGCCTCCTACCTGGCCTCCCTGCCTTCACTTTTGCCCGATTAGATCTACTCTACACTCAGCCTTTATTCTCCTGTCTGCATAGCATATCATTCAAAGCCCTTGGATTAGTCAGGCTTCTGCTATGATAATGCTGTGTAACAAATAACCCCCCAAATCCCAATGGCTTACAATTGCGAACACTTAGCTCACTCACGGGTCTTCAGGTGGGCTGGGGCAGTTCTGTGTTAAGCTGTAGTCTGTGACACGTAGCTCCTATTCTGGGATCAGCAGGTGCCCAAAGCATGCTCTTCCGTGGCGGGTAGTAGAAGCACGAGATGCCATGCTGAACCACACAAGCAAATTTAAAGTTTCTGCTCACACACACGTCATTGGTCATGCCCCCACGTGGCAAGCCCAAGGGGGCATCTCTACCAGGAGGAGGCAAGTCACAGGCAAAAGGAGCAGATCCGTAATTCTATTACAGGGGGACTTGAAGAATTGGGACTAATAATCTAATTTGTCACGGTCCTTTACCAGTGTGGTTCTCAAAGGCAAAGTCCTGGGACTGGTGTCATCACCCCAGACCCACTGAATCAGAAAGTCTGGGAATGGGGCCTGGTAATTTGAGTTCTAATAAGCCCTCCAAGGGATGCAGGCCATAGTCTGAGAACCACGGCTGGACACGCAGGCTGCTCCATTTTTTTAAATCCCTGAGTCCCATCACCTATGCCTCCTTGGAGACTTTACCTTGTCTCTCTGTTGGAATGCTCATTCCTCCTGGCAAATTCCTGCTCATGTTTTAAGGCCTGAGCCAAATGTCTCCTCCTCTGGGAAGCCTCTCCTCCACCCGTACCCCCGGCAGAATTAATCATTCCCTCCTTTGTGCCTCCACAGGACTCAAACAGACACGCTCCATACAGCAGGCCTCGGATTGTATGACAACTTTGCGTTTGGGACAGGGCGTCCTCCAGGGTCAGGACTCTGCCTTACTGGCTATTTCACATTACGTACGTCTGGCACACAGCAAGCACTCAATAACTCTTCAGTGATTGTGTTGCTGCTTTTCTGGTGCTCTTGCTAGACGGAGGGGGAGCGATATTTCAGTGTCGGGAGCCTAGGCTTCCCAGAATGTTAGGTGGTGATTGTTGATGGAGCGGGGAGAATGGGTGAGGATGCTCAGGATGGCCCAGTCTGGGCTCTGCCCAGGCTCCAAGCGTGAGTGGGGGAGAGGTCTCGGGTCCCTGGGTATGGGCAAGAAGCAGATGAGGAGAGCATCTGGTACCCAGATGCCCAGCAGCTGTCCTTGCTTCTGGCAAATCTGGTAAAGGCTCACGCAGGGACTCTGCAGCGCTGGAAAAGCTCTGATTATTTATTAGATGTTGGGAGAGCTGACCAACCTTCAGACTGGGAGATCTTGGCAGAGATGCCACCTCCATCAGACTAGGAGCTCATCTGAGGCAGGGCTATGTCTCCTCTGTCTGACTGGGAGCTCCTGGGTGGCACAAGTCGTCTCTGCCCCATTGGACGAGGAGAGCCCTTCCTCTCTAGTTGGGCCGTGAAATTCCCCTCAAACTGAGGGTTCCTGGTTCAGAAGCTGCCCCCCCACCCCCACCCCACCAGACTTGGGCATCCCTGGGATGGAGAGGGCTGTGTCCTTTTTAAAGTCCTTTGCCCAAAGAAGGAGGCAAAGAACTCTCAGTTTCCTTTCTAGAGCTGAGATCCTTATAAGACTCTCCCTTATCAACTCATCCATTGCTCTGCCTTCAAACCCAGTGCGTCTCTGGATGAGCTTTCTCTTCCTTTCCGGAAACACCGAGAGAATGAGCAGCCAACACAAGGAGGAAGAGATTTCGGTGGCCCTGGGGAGGGATGGGGACCTGGGGCACCAGGTGCCAGGAAGAGGGTGGATACAGTGGGCCAGGAAGAGCCCTCTGCTTCTCTAATCTCCTTCTGGGCTGACAGGTACATTTCAAGGGAAATTGAACCTGTACATTTCAGCTTCATTTGCCCTTAACATGTCTGTTTGGCAGTGGGCAGGAGGCTTTTGATGTCTGCGTCTTGGCGCCCAAGACTTTTTAAGCTTCTTTTCTTTGAAGCCAAGGAGACTTGTGTTTCTGCCAAGGAGTAAATAGACTTGCATATCCCCCTGCGCCTTAGTCTCTAGAGAGCCAGCTCCCAAACACCCTGAGAGAGGGAGGCCCTTCTTCCTTCACTCAGCCTGCCCACACTCGTGCAGGGTGCAGTACAGGAAAGCTTTTGGAAAACTGTCTTTGGTGGCACAGGACAGAGCAAAACCGTGGGAGATTCTCACCAAGCTCCCCCTTCTAAGAAGCAACGGAAGGGGCCTGCATTCCTGCTAAGGCTTCTCCAGGGGCTTCAGCCTCCCCATGATTTCATCAATGTCTCCATCTCCCCACCCGCATCCAAAGTCATCCTTAAAATGGCGTTCTCATTCTTCACAGGGGCAATTGATGATTTCTCAATCTCACGGAAAGTGTGAATAAAGCACCTTTGGAAAGCGTGGCTGTTTTTGTTGATCTGAAATAATCTGCACAACCACAGCAGTCTTGCTGTGCGAAGGCAGCTTATGTCGTGGAGCTTCCTTTTGGAACAAATTGGTGCCCCGGAGCCCCTCCTTACAGAAAATTTGCAAGAGACACAGGAAACCACCCAGGCCCCCTCTTTCCAGTCCCACAGCCTCTGCTCCCTGGCCTCCTGATCTGATCCCGGCCCCATCTCTACTCCTCCTGAGACTGAAGGGAGAGGTCCCACTCTGGGTCTTGACCTACATGAGGGCAGCTGCTGTCATTCCTCTGATCGGAGCAATTGGGGGCTTAACCGGAAGGGGAACTGTGGCCTCTTTCCCTGATCAGTGGTGGGGGCCTCTGGACCCTGGAATTCGGGGTTTTCCTGAAGTCCGGATGGTTTTCAGTGCTTTAGCGGGGCCTGGGGCATCTCTGTGTTCTGCTCCCCACTCTCTGTGCACCTAGACATCTCCATGGGGGTTGGAGGGGTTGGCATGCAGCTCCAAGAGGTTCCAGCCCAGCCTGGTGCTCCAGGGTCTGGAGGGAGGTGGAGCCTGAGCCCTGGGGGTTTCCTTCTGAGAATAGAGGAGAAGCAGTGCTATGGAAAATGGGGCCCCTCTGTGTGGTTGGACGCTCACCATGGGCCTGGGGGAGGCTCCATTCTGAAAGGAAAGGCACAGCTCTTCAACGGGGCCCGAGGGGGCTATTCCCAACTATACCATAGTGTCCGAAGCAGGAACAGATGGAGACCTCGGCCCCAAGGTCGGCGAGAGGTCTGAGCAACAGCATTTGAGTGACCTACAGGATGTCCTACATTTGCGCCACAGACTGATGGAGCGTCAGGAGTCACCCGCTAAGTTCTGTGACCCAGGGGACGGCCCACAGCACGGTAGCGGTGGCATCGGGACTGGAACTTGGGTCTCCAGACTTTCAGCCTGGGGTCTTAACCTTTCCCGTTACAGGCTGAACTTGAGAAAGAACTTCCTGCCTCTGGCAGTTGACACAGACACAGAGGCATCTCGGAGTTGGCCGAGAGAGACCTCCAGGTAGCTCAGCAACCAGAGACTGGCCTGTGAGTCAGGGAGCGTGACCCTGACCTCCAGCCGCGTGCACCCACCTGGCCTGCGACTTGAAAGGGCAGCGTGTGGCAAGCAGGCCTCGCGGTAGAGCCAAGGTCACTGGAGGAGGGGGGCACCTGGCACCAGCTTAGAATAGACACAGAGTCATTATCCAGCAAGTACCGATCATAATCCTGGAAGACGCACGGTTCCCCTCCGGTGCCTTCCATCACCACTCTGAATGGGAGCGGAAACTCGAAGCAGGCATCAAACCCACGCAGATGGAAGCTGACAGCTCAGTCTCCAGCCTGCCCCTGCGCTCCCAGCTCAGCCTGTTTCCAGGGCTCAGGAGCACCTGATTTGTGAGGAGGCGGTGCTCTGTCCTAGCCAACGGTGGCCTGGCGGAGGGGGGGGGGGGAGGAGGGAGCCTCAGCGGATGGGGGCGTGGGTGCTGGGGTCTCTGACACGAGAACGTTGGATCCTGCTCGTGCTATGACATGTCAGGGGAGGCTCACACCCATCTGTCACTGAACACAGGGGTGCAGGAGATGACAGGCAGAGCGGCTGGAGTGCACTCAGCTCTTGATCATGGCAGCAAACCTACTATGTTCCTGGAGCTCCAGCCTCCCAGATGCTGGCTCCTGTCACCCCCACACAAACCCTGAGGAATGAATACTGCTCAGGTTTCTCAAATGGCTGGAGCCTGTAGGGGGAGGGGGCAGGGTGTGAGTGGCTTTGCCTCAGCCTCCCATGAGCCCGTGGGCTTGTTAAGTCCCGCTTCTTCTCTGCACCCCAATTTCTTCACCTGCCAAATGCAGGGAGGGTTGGCTGAGAGGGTTCCTAATGGTCCTGCAGAGGCAGGCCTCCTGGGCTCTTTGGGCCTTCCCGGGGGTCCTGGGGGTCCCAGCGTGACAGGCTAGAGGAACACTGGAGTGCCCATCATTCACTCAGACTCCCTGTCAGGAAGGAGGGATCAAGGAAGTAGTGGGTGCCGCTGGTGGCCACTTCCACGGTCCGGTCTGCTGGGTAATTGCCAGAAAGCCCTGCCCCCTCCGCGTTGGTCCCCTGTGGGCGTGGCCTGCATGGCTGCTGGCACATCCAACAAGGGACTTTTAACCCGAGGCTTCCACTCAGGTGGTGTGAATCTATTCTGTGGCAGAAAGAATATGGGTTTGGGACCACAAAGACCTGGGTTCAAATCCCCATTCTACCCCTTCTAGGCTGTGTGTCTTTAGATAAGTCCTTTCTCCTATCTGGGGCTATACAGGGTGGGGGGCAGGGATGCCTGCCTCACAGGAATTAATTTTTTTGAGGAATAAATGCAGCCCTGCGGGTGGAACACACGCCCAGGGTTTGGTACTACTTGTTTCTCAGGAGGTAGTAATCCCCCCTCTCCCTGGCTGGCCTCACGTAGGGCCGGGCACCTGCTGTCATAGGAGTCACCTGCCCCTGTCTTCCCAGGACCTGTGCCTTCCCTGCCTGCCTCTTGAATCCCAGACAGCAGGCAGAAACCCCAGACATAGTGCCTCCTAGAAGCAAGGCCCAAAGGTCAGAGTTTTTGACAAAGTCATTTCTGAGGAATTTTTATTTCCTCGGAAACATTTATTCAGGAACCCGGAATGAGGTACTGGCGGGGACCCCAGTTCCAGGAACCAGGGTGAAATGAAAGCCGGTGCTCTAGCGGCAGAACTGTGTCAGGAGAGGGTTCCAGACCCCGGGGCTGCTCCAGGAGGTCTGGCTGCCAGAGCTGGGTGCCCTCCCCACCCCCTGCGGGCCCCCCACCCTGGGGCGTGGCAAGGGGAGGGGGAACAGCCACAGGTTCGGAGCCAGGCAGCCGTGGGCATGACTCCCAACTCTGCTGCTGGAGAGCTGTGTGGCCTGGGGAGGTGAAGTTAACCTCTCTGAACTTTGGTGTCCTCATCTTCCAGACACAGTTCTCTGAGCAACACTGAAGTGTGGATCAAATGTGGCAAAATATGTGAACCTTCCTAGCTGAGGGCCTGATTCATAGGAGGTACTTAGTACATATTTGTTTCTTTCTTCAGTTGAGACTTATTTGTTGAACTTTGATTTAAAATTTTTTTAACATTTATTTATTTTTGAGAGAGAGAGAGAGAGAGAGAGAGAGAGTGAGTGGGGGAGGGACAGAGAGAGAGGGAGACACAGAATCCAAAGCAGGCTCCAGACTCTGAGCCATCAGCACAGAGCCCAATGCGGGGCTCAAACCCACAAGCCGGGAGATGCTTAGAAGTTGGATGCTTAACCAACAGAGCCACCCAGGCGCCCCTGTTGAACTTTAATTTAATACAATTTATTATGTTTGATACTGAGGACGCAACAAGGAGTAAGATCCAATTGCTACTCTGCAGGATGGACACAGTCTAATGGGAGGAGCCCTCCCTCCAATCTGTCCCCTCTCTCCCTCCCTGCTCCACTCTGGGGCCGCAAGTGGGGACCGAGAAAATCATGTTGGAACCTCAGAAGGCCTCAAGCTGGCTGCTGTTGAAAAGAGGATGCTTATAGGCCCGGGGTTTACAGGTGGTGGTTTCTGTGTCCCTAGTCCCCAGGCCTTGTCTCCTCTTAGCCTCTCTGTGGGGTGATGTCCCTTTCTAGGGCTGTTCCAGACCCCTCCTATTGTAAGCCCAGCTGAATGTAGGTGGAGTCCTGGGCCTATGGGGACCCAAACTCTCTGATCTTTGCTGCCAGCATGGAGCTTCACCCCCGATCCTCCTGCTGTGTAGAACCAAGCAGAGCTCAAGGTCAGGTTAGAGGCAAAAAGATTTGTAAAAAAGAACAGGAGCAGGTCTGGCTCCAGGGTCGGGCTGGAGCTGAGATTTTGTGTCGGCAGGGACCACTGTATCCCTTGGAAATGTAGGGGAGGAGGCTGGCGGGCAAACCCCAGGGGCCCATGGCCGCTGCTTGCTTATTATTTATTCCTTTATTTTAGCCTTGAGTAAGTCACGCCTTGGCCCTCCATTTCCTCATCTGCAAGGCGAGGTGATGTTATGGGATCCCCCTGCGGGAATCTTTGCCACCCCCTTTATCCTGTTCGCTGTAGCCCTAGCTCTCCCAAAGAGCTCAGGGCCCTCCCGGCCTCTGAACAAAGGGACTGGGGAAACTGGGGTGACCCCTTCATAGAGGGGCTGCAGGACCTCCAAGGCCCCGCCACATCTGAGCTGTGCCACACAAGGTGTGGCTGTGTCGCGGTGCGCCTGGAGTTTTCGGAACAAAGAGAAGGGATGGCCGCCCGTGTGCTGGCATTCTCTTGGGAGGCACACTACTTATTTGGTCACACTGTGTTTGCTTGGACTGTCTGGGAGGTCCCCTTTGGGAATGGCTATTAGAGTCCTTGGGAGATGGGTGGGCGGTGGTGAGGGTACCGACAAAGGCACTGCTCCAGACCAGACTTGGCTATAGTTCTTCAAATCGCACCCCGCTCCTTGCAGGGGCCAAGGAGCTGGAGAGACATGCCAGCGGCACCTTGACTCATGGATGGTGGACGGTGCCCTGGGGAAGAGGACCGGAGAGTCCCTCCCTCTCTCCCTGGTCTCTGCCCCATCCTAGCCCTCCCACTGCTCTCCTTGCTTCCTCCCTCACCTTCTCCAGGTGTGCCCCTGCCTGCCCCCTGCTCCAGACCATCCTCGGGTGACGTTCAAACTGCTCCCTGCGTGACCCTGTGAGCCTGTGCCCTCCATGTCCCCTCCATGTCCCCTCTCCCAGACCCCCATTCCAGGACACCGCCCTACTTGCTGCTTTGTAAACTCATGTTTCATTTTCATGCTTACCTTGGTGCCCTTGTGTATGCGATTCCCTGCCAAGAATGGCTTTCTCTCCCCAGGCAGCTTCTTCTCCTTCTTTTTAAATGTTTATTTATTTTTGAGAGACAGAGAGACAGAGTGTGAGCAGGGGAGGAACAGAGAGACAGGGAGACACAGAATCCGAAGCAGACTCCAGGCTCTGAGTGTCAGCACAGAGCCCGACCCGGGGCTCGAACTCACGAACCGCAAGGTCATGACCTGAGCCGAAGTCCAACGCCGACTGAGCCACCCAGGTGCCCCCTCCCGGGCCAGCTTCTTATTCAAACCGCAGCTCAGGCATTACCGACTCAGGATCGTCTCCCCACCCCTACCCCCCACCCCATCTGCTCTTGTTTTCATCTGGCACAGGTCACAGTGTGGCACCTTCTCTCTGTGGGCTTCCACAGCCCGCCGCCTCTGTGAGACCCACAAGAGAAGAATTATTATTACTATTTTTATTAAATCTTTGTATCCCCAGGGCCTAGAACAAAGCTTGGCAGAACGTAAGTGCTTAACAAATAATTGTTGATGCATCTATCGACGGTGCAGGCTGGCTGGAACCCTACTAGGATAGCGAGGAATTAATAATAAGCGTGCTTATTGAGTGTTTACTATGTGCCAGGCATTTTAATAACAACAGGTGACATATATTGTGAGTGCATACTCTGCAAGCAGAATTATATTTATTTCTCACCAGCAGAGATGGGTATTTCCAAGATCCCTCTTTTACCTAGAGATGAGGAAACTGAGGCACAGGGAAATGTCGGCACTTGTGACAGAGCTTACTCACCAACTGTGGCTGTCTGCTTCAGAGCCCAGGCTCTTTACCTGGCTCTAGGCCTGCCCGTATCCAGCTAGGACGTCAGTTGTGAGGCCTGGAAACGTCCTGAAGACCACTGGCCATTGTCTCTTTACATAGCCAGGGAAACTGAGGCCAGGGCCAGGAGAGGCTTGCCAGGCCTCCCCACTCCCGCTTGTTGGCCATATCTCTTGCCTGGCTTTTCCCGCTCTTTGCCTCCTCCTCGGAAAGGGGAGAGGGGGCTCCCTCTGGTCGGACGTTGCTCGACCTCCGCCTTGTTTCCAGGCAACTTGTTTCCTGGGCAGCGCCCCCCTGGTGCGGCTATGTTGCCATGGCGACCACAGTGGGTACAGGTGCATCTTTGAGATGGTGAAGGATGCAGCTCCAGTTCCTAACTGGCCCTCGGTTCCCTCTCAGAGACTCGGGGGTGCACACGTGGGTCCTCTGACATGCAAACTTGCCAGGCACATGACAAGGGAGGGCAGGGTTAGGCTTCCGGTGTGGGGGGGGGGGCAGAGACTGGAGAGGGGTGCGGGCGAGGGAACAGGACCCAGAGCCTCGTTCGCTGAGTGCAAAAAACTCCCTTCGAAATTCCTGCTTCAGAATCTGTGGTACGAGAGTGTCGGCATCTAACCTCGGGCTGCCTCTTCCTGGAGTAAGACAGAGAAGGGGATTTCATATTCTTTGGAGGAGGGGTCATCTTTAATTTTCCCTTTTTTACCTTGAAAAATATATGAAAAACACACACTGCAAGGTAAAAGTCTCCCCCACTGCCACGACATAAAATTACACAAAAATAAATTAAAACAGGCATGCCCCTCCAAAGTAAGTCCTATGGCTAGAAACTATCAACAGTTTGTGAAGTCTATTTACTGGTTATTTCTATGCTTAGGCATATATATATATCCATCTCTATATATTTATATCTGTAAAACTATTTTGTATCAAATTGGAATCATGCTCTACAAATTGGTTTACATCTTGCTTTTTTTTTTATAAGTCCACAATGTATGCTGGAGATTTTCCGTATCAGGAAGTATTGATCTGTTTTATATTGCTGAGGTGGGGATTACGAGTGGAGAAGGAAGAGGCCTGAAACAGGGCAGCCCTGGGGGGCTCCCTGGAGGAGGGGGTGACTGATGCCCTGCGCGGAGCAAGGAGAGGGTTACAGCAAGACAGGAAAATGGTGTTTGTTATAATGATGGTGTGCGGGGTGCGGTAATCTTGTCATCCCATTCCCCTCCCTCACGGTCCACAGAGGAGAGCTGATCCCTCCCACGTTTACAGATGCAGAAGTGAGGCCCACGCTCGCAAGGCTGGGATGTGGGGAAAAATCAGGCCTTGATCACAGGCCGGCACCCACCAAGCCTGTGGGGTTTCCCCCACCTCGTGTAAGGCAAGCCGTGCAGCCCCCCGGCATGTGGGATCTGGGAGAGCCCCTTCCCCTTTCCCCAGCCCCCTCTGTCTTTTCTCTCATGGCAGGAAGAGCCAGGTGGAGCTCTGAGCACCGCGGAGCACTTTGGAATTCATAAAATGGTAATTTATTGAACAAGCCTTTGGAGAAGGGAAGTAATGAAAACCGCTATATAAATTACGAGGTCATTGGTGTTATATGGCTGGAGCTAATGCTGTTAGTCCCCAGAAGGGTACAGGGAGCCTCCCCTGACTCCACCCTTCTTGGCCAAGATGTCAGCCCCTGGAGAAGAGCCTCAAAGAAGAAGAGGTCTGTGGGTCCACGAGCCAGACAGACATATGCCTGGGCTTAGCTGGGGGGCCTCCCTGAGACTCGGTTTCCTCATCGCTACAGTGGGACAATACTGGCACCTGCCACACCCCACAGTGCTCCGTCAGTGGACAAGGGCCACGTGCGTGGGGCTGTGCGTCTGTTAGGGTTACGACCTCGACTGCTATTTCCTCAGTTCGAAGATCCCCACTATCTTTCCTTCTGACCTTTAAATTCCGGCATCAGGATGTGTCTTACACGTAGTGTAATGTGGCTCCCGTTTGGGCCCCTAAAAAGCCGTTAACTTGGCTTTTACTTAAAATCAATGGCCTTTGAGGACCGAAGACACATCACGTGGTTGTCGTTGTTATTTATCGCCATTAGAATTTTGCAGGCCTGGATGCTACTACCTATTCCTCACCTTGAAAAGGGAAACCGTTCCTGGGGGAAGGGCGTGTGCTGTGTGACCCTCAGCACGTGGCTTAATGCCAAGAGTGGCCCACCGTCTGGCTAGTGGGCAACTGTGGGTTTTCCCGGGATGTGGGGCTTTCAGTGTTACAAAGGGGCAAGTCCTGGCAAGCCCCAGGGCAGCAGGTGGTCCTAGCGCCAGTCTCTGGGCCCTGACTTCCTTCTTCCACCTGCTGAGGACGGCGGCCAGGAGGAAGGCGTGATGGATTTGTCAGAGACAAGCAGCCTCCCTGCCATCTGGGGTCCCTCTGACGCATGTCCTTCTGGGGCAGCCATGAGATCTTAACCTGAACAACCCGGGTGGCAGCGCCTGTGAGCATGAACCCTGAGCCTCTGGGGGGTGGGTCATCCTCCAATCTGGTGGCCCATTTCTACATGGTCCAAGGAGCCGGCCGGTCGCCGCTGCATTTGCCGACTGTTTATTCTCACTGGATTCTTGACGCCCCTCCAGGAAACAGAAAGGTCCCATCTCAGAGATTCAAGTGACAGAAGAAATGGGGCCCAGGGAAAGCAAAGACCTTTCCCCACAGCACATCCATGCTAGGTCCAGAAGGCAAGGGATGTGGAGTCAGGCCACTTCTTTCCTGCTAATGCCCTGCTCTAGCTTTTGGTTATTTGGGAAGTGGGGGGTGGGGATGAGGAGGGGGCAGTGACTGAGAAAGCCCGGAGCCTGGCTGCTCCCTGCTAATGGCCCTCCAGGTGGAAAGGGAACTTAGACCTTACTCTGGGCTTTTGCTGTGTGACCTGGGGCTGATCGCATACCCTCTCTGGGCCTCAGTTTTCCCCTCTGTAAAATAAAGAATTTTGGTAAATAGAGTGGTTTCTACTTGCATATCTGAACCACTAAGGGGGGTTTGTTAAAATACAGATCTCCGGGCCCCACCCTAGGCCAACCATGTCTGGGAGAGGGCCCAGGAACCTCTGAATTTAACCAGCTTCCCAGGTGATCCAATGCAGTTAGTCTCTGAGTTGATGTTGGGGCACACTTGCTGGGCCTGGTGACAAGGAGCTGGGTGAGAGAAACCAGACTGCGTGGCCGTGGAGGTACTGGGATACGAGGTGGCATTACAGGCAAGTGCAGTAAGCCCAGGGCTTGGCTTCAGAACAGCTGGTTTTGTCTCACGGCTTGGTGACCTTGAGCAAGTTGCTTAACCTCTCTGAGCTTTTGTTTCCTCATCTATAAAAAGTGGGGTAATAATTCCCTGGAAGAGCCGTGGCCAGGATTAAATTACATGGTCCATGCCAAAACATTCCTGTTTCCCTCCCCAACCATGCATCGCAAATGCCAGCCTGGCCCCGTCTTGGCCCACCCCATCCTGTGTCCCTGGCTGAGTCTGGCTCACATCTCTGTCCCCTAGAATCTGGGGGACCAGAGGGTGAGCCACAGGGCCAAGGACGGCAAGGGAGGGGCTTGGCTAGAGGAGGAGAATGAGGGGAAGAGCAGAGGGAGGAGGGAGGGAGCAGGAGAAGGCGGAGGGTCCTCTGGGGACTGAAATATGGTTCCTTCATTCCGGAATGTGCTTCTTAATCAACTTAATGGGCCTCTGACTGAGCAGGGGCCTCAGAAGGTAGGAAAGATGGGGATGGCAACAGAGACCGCCCACTCCGGGGGGCCTGAGGAGGGTCCCAGGGGAAGCCTGGAAGATGCTGGTGGTGAAGACCTTCACCATCCCCCCTCCCCACCTCCTCCCCAGCCCAGGCCTGGCTCCTCCTGGATTTGGTGGAAATTGGGAGCCCTGGACCCTGGGCTTTTGATTTCTGACCTCTGACCTAGCTCAGCAGCCTCACAGATCCAGGATGTGCCGGAGGGAAGGTGGAGAAGCCTACTATGGGGTCGGCCAGGGGTCATGGTCATGGCAGTGGCACCCAGTGGTGGCTTTTCCAGATGCCATCCATCAGCGGAGCTCCAGAAACCTCCTGCAGGCTGCAGCATTGATTCTCAGGCTGTCACCAGTGCCAGCTTCCCGAGCAGGGGGCCTCGTGCCTCAGCGGTGCTAAGGTGGGAAGTGGCACTGCTGTGTCCTCTCCACCTTGACTCCTTTCTCCATCCTGGAACTACAGTCCGTGGGACAGAATCCGGCATCGTGGGTCTCCCGGCTCCTGGCTAACCATTCTGGCCCGGTGACTTCTTTCAAGCGGCTTCATTCTAAGCCTCGAGCTTCCTCACCTTAAAGTGGGGATCCTGATACCACCCTCCCGGCAGTGAGGGGAGAATGTGACCAATGAGTGAAAGGCTGAGAGCAAAGTGGGATGCCCTGTACACCTCGGTGAAATCTGATCCGCCACTCAGTGCCTTCTCCAGAGGTGGTGAGGCAACTCAGATCAGTCCAGGCAGAGGGTGAGGGGGCCGGGGTGGCAGGGTGGGGGCAGTGCGGGGAGCAGGAAGACAGAGCTCTGCCCAGGGGACCGGGCAGCGTCTTTCCCATGTGTAGGAGCTGAGCATTGCAAGGAAGAGGGCCATTTGCATGTTTCACATGATGCTGTGCATATGACAATCTGCCCCAGAGTCTGTTCTCAAGCAGCCTGGGGGCAAGCTGGGATCTGAGGCTGCCTGAGAGTGTCACAGGCTGAAGGGCGCCTGGGCCATCCCTTTGGGGGTAGAAAGGCCAAGAGGCCAGGGGATTTTCCCAGGGCCCCACTGTGGATGAGGAGCAGGGTAAGAACAAAAACCGAAATCTCTTGGTTCCTGGTCCTGCATGAGTTTTCTACCACATCATGACGATGGTAATGATGGGGATGATGACAGTGATGAGATAGTGGTCCCAGCGAACTCTTCCCAAGCATTTGTCATATGCTGGGTGCGGCTCTGGGTGTTTTACCCATGTTTCACTCATTCACACCAACCCTATGGAGTAGGTGTTACACATTATTCCTGTTTGACTCCTGAGGGCACCCAAGAACAGACAGCTTAGATGACCTTCCTGAGGTTGCAACGCCGAATGTGACAGAGCTGGGATTCACACCTGGGCAGTGTAGCCCAGAGCCCCTGCTCTCGACCACCAAGTCGGGCACTGCAAGTTCACAGTGAGGTGCACTGAGGGTCCCTCTTTGCCCTGACCCCCAAGCTCCTGGCCTCCGGGCCCTCTGCTGGGGCTCCTGCCCAGAGATGATTGAGCTGATTGCCTTGAGAACATTCTTTGTCTCCCTAATGTCAAGCCCAGAACTGCCGGGGAGACAATGGCTGCGGGAATCGCATTTGTTAATCTTGCATTCGTTAATTTATTTTATTTTCCATCCTCAGAATTAGGACGAGCCTCTTGAACTCAATATGCAAATGTATGCAAAGCAAGATGAACAGGCATCTTTAAAACCTTGGCACTTTTTTTTCCCTCCTTGCATTAGTGGAATTGCAGTTTACCCCAGCCTGGGGGAGACGGTCCTTGGCCACCTTCCAAAGCCAGTTTCTGTCCATGGGCTCATCTGTCCCTCCCTGGGACCCTCTGCAGTGGGTGTCGTTATTGTCTGTCCCTGTGTTACTCAGGAGGACAATGAGGCTCCAAGCAGTGAAGTTATATGCTCACGATCACGTAGGAAGAAGGGGTGGAACTTGGGCCCAGGCTTTTTTGACTCCAAACCCCATTCTCTTTGCTCTGCACACTCACTTTCTCCTTCTGCCCACAGTGTCACCAACTCCTAGCCCTTACACAAAGGGGACCCTGCAGCTTGGATGGTCTGGCTGGGACCCAGCTGTGCCTGGGGCCCTTAGAAAGGTGGCGTGCAGGGGCACCTGGGTGGCTCAGCTGGTTGAGCGTCCGGCTTCAGCTCAGGTCATGATCTCACGGTTTGTGAGTTCGAGCCCAGCGTCGGGTTCTGTGCTGACAGCTCAGAGCCTGGAGCCTGTTTCAGATTCCGTGTCTCCCTCTCTCTCTGCTCCTCCCCTGCTCATGCTCTCTCTCTCTCAAAAATAATAAATAAACATTAAAAAAAAAAAGAAAGGTGGTGTGCAGGGAAGGACTTTTGAGGCCTGTATTGCCACCACAACCCCTACCCCCCTCTCCTCCCTGGCAGCCCTTCCTGCCGTTGGCCTTGGCTCCTTGGCCAGGAGGTGAAAAGAGGCTCTGACTGTTGTCCTTCCCACCTCCCCACGGGGCCCAGTGGAGCGGGTTATTGCTCGCCAGGTGTTCAGCAATCTCTTGGATCAGAGGCCTTGGCCTAATTGCTAGAAAAGCCTCCCTCAGCTCCCCAGGAAGCAAAACCTGACAGATTTCCCAGCAACAGTCATGTTGCTGGAGGGCACATGGAGAGAGGGAGGATGACAAAGAGAATCAGAGAGGGACAGAGAGAGAGAGAGAGAAGCTAGGAACAGGACTTCCAGGTCTCTAGAAAGGAGGACCCTTCTTCCCTCCTCTCCTTTCCCCCTCTCCTCTTCTCCTCTCCCCTCTCTCCCTTAGTCTACTCAGAGTCCAGTTGCAAAGCTAACATTCTGAAGAATGAGGACAGAGCTTGGGGGGGGAGGGGTGCATGGGATGGAAATGGAGAATGGAATGAGGCCCTTAGGAAGACGCAGAGAACCTCAGGGTTCTGAAGAGAACCTCAGATTCTGAAGAGGAACCTATAAAACAAAAATAAATGGGGCGCCTGGGTGGCTCAGTCCGTTGAGAGTCTGACTTCAGCTCCGGTCATGATCTTATGGTTTGTGGGTTCGAGCCTCGCGTTGGGCTCTGTGCTGACAGCTCAGAGCCTGGAGCCTGCTTCAGATTCTGTGTCTCCCTCTCTCTCTCTGTCCTTCCCCCACTCTCACTCTGTCTCTCTCTCTCTCTCTCTCAAAAAATAAATAAATGTATAAAAAAAATAAAAAAAATAATGGGGGCAAAGAAATGTTTCTACATCCTTTAGACCAATCTCCCCAGTGAGTTTGTGCAGACTCTAAACCTGGAGCTTGGAATAGCATCCAGCCCGTGCCCTGTTTCTCAGCCAGATGGCCCCGCCCCTGCCTCAAAGCCCTCTCCTGTCCTTAGACCTGGTAGTCAGGAATTCCAAGGACCAGGAAAGGGGTTATGCAGACAGACCACGGCTGACTCCCTGGGCATCTTGCACCCTGTCCGTGCCCCTACGGAGCATGTTCTAGGCTGCAGCCTGTTGCTTGGGGGAAATATGCCCAGGCAGAACGTAAGGCTGCAGCCTGGTGTCGAGGGAGAGGTGCCCACCATCTGTTCCGTAAAGAAACAGATACCATTGGCTCTGCCAAGTCAAACAGCCTGGATGAAATTGAAAACAGGTTCTCGTGGAATCCCGGCACCAACAGCCAGCTTCTCAGTGAGCTATCTGGGGTCTTGGGCCGAGGGAACCACAACAGCCCCATCCTGGAGCATCAGAGAGCCTGCCCTCTCCAGCGGAAGTGGGTACCACAGGCCACCCACCCCCATGACACTTTCCTTCCAATCCCTTTCCCGTCATTGAATTATTCTCCAATGCCAGGTTTTACTGGGAAAGAATGAGAAGGATTTTGAAAAATAAATAAACATTTAAAAAATAAATCCATAAATAAGGGAGCGGGCCCCTCTTTCCCCCTTTAATTTTTTACAGGAAAAATTAATTTTCCCTTTGCCTAAGTACCTGTCACCTTAAATTAATATCTCTGAGAGCGAAAATGATGGAGAAGCTGGGTCATTAGGCAAATTTTAATTAGAGGCTCAGATGTCCTTTACTAATAAGATGTTACATATATTTCATTCTGTTCTTGCCTCCCGACTGCGAACACATCTTTGCAATGTGACCAAGGCCCCTGGGGGGCCAAGGAGATGGGGCCGAGGGGAGATAGAGACTCGGGCAAGGGAAGGGAGTGGTGGGTGTTTTTTTTTTTTCCATGGAGGGGACTGGGCAGGGCAGGGGATGGGATTGGGGGGAAAAGGTGTCCACTCTAGGGCCTAAATCAGCTTCCTTTTGCCCAGTGTGTGGGTGTGTGTGTGTGTGTGTGTGTGTTATGTATTGTGTGTTGTGTGTTGTATGCAGGCATGTGTGTGCAAAGAGGCAGTGTAGCGGACGGCAGAGCTGTTAAGAGGTTGGGTTCAGAAGACAGACTACTCTAGATCCACATTTAAGCTCTACTTATCTATCCTTGAATGGTTACTTAACTTCTCTGTGCCTCAGTTTCTTTACCTGCAAAATGGGGATAATGGGTACCTGCCTCCCACAGGTGTTGAAACGGTTCAACTTGACCTAATAAACCCCTGGGAACAGGGCCTGGCGATAGTAAGCCCTCCAGGTTAGCCACACGCGCTGTGTGCTGGTGAGAGCGTGTGAGGGCACGTGTGTGTGCGCGCGGCACTTTCATGGAGACAGCACTGAATTTGGACTCAACCGGCACGGCTTCAAGTCGCATCTCTGCTACTTCCAGGCTGGGTGACTTGGGTAAGTTGCCTTACTTCTCTGAGCCTTTAAAAAACAAAGTTTATTTATTTTGAGAGAGCGAGAGAGAGTGAGCAGGGGAAAGGCAGAGAGAGACGGAGAGAGAAATCCCAAGCAGGCTCTACACTGTCAGCATAGAGCCCAATGCAGGGCTCGAACTCACGAACCATGAGATCATGACCCGAGCGGCAGTCAGACACTTAACTGAGTGGACTACCCACATGCCCCTCTTCTCTGAGCTTTTTTTAGGTTTGCCATCCACCAACAAGCTTAAAGATGAGAGCTGGGACTCTAAACGTCCCTCCCTGGGCCGGACAAGACCCAGATGAGACAGCGGCTTATGCTGGGAAGCACCGGCAGTGGGTCAGGAGGCCTGCCTGCTTACACCCACCTACTCACCTACCTGCAGGCAGTGCGGATCAACACCCGGGGCAGGATGCATAATGCGCCTCCAAGCAGGCATGGAAGACTGTGGATGTGGTCAGTGACGGGATTTTTTTTTTTTTTTTTTTTTTTTTTTTTAGCATTTATTTATTATTGAGAGACAGAGAGACACAGAGCACGAGCGGGGGAGGGGCAGAGAGAGGGAGAGACACAGACTCCGAAGCAGGTTCCAAGCTATGAGCTGTTAGCCCAGAGCCCGATGCGGGGCTCGAATTCACAAACCATGAGATCGTGACCTGAGTCGAAGTCAGATGCTTAACCGACCGAGTCACCCAGGCGTCCCCTCAGGGACGGGATCTTAAAAAGTCTCCCTCTGCATTCCTCAGGGGACTCCTCTCTGCTCTTCCAGATCCAGTCATCCTCTGGCTCTGCAAATGGGCATCATTTCACCCCGGCCTGTGCTGGCCACGGCACAGGCACAGAGCTGGGTGTCCCCTCCACGGCCTGGTGACGTTCAAGGAGAGCGGCAGATGCAGAAATGTAGCACATCCTACTTCTCTCTGTCCACGTCTAAAGTTCTCAGGCTCAGGGCTGGGACGTGGTTCAGCAGAAGCTGAATCTCTCATCTTGTTGTGGGAACCTGGGCCTGAGGGACCCTGTAGGCCACTCTGGGAACGTCTTGTCTGTTTCTGGTCGTCAGTTCCCTCTAGAAGCCATTCAGCACTGGCTCTGAGTCTCACCCTGGATATTCTTGGATATTCTTGCTCCCCCGGCCATGTTTGGGGAGGAAATGGAGAAAAGAAAAGTGCCCAGGCTTCGTGAATGGGTGAGGGAGGGAAATCATGCATATTAAGCACCTACTGTATTCTGGCCACTGTGTGCAGCACTTTGCCTATGCTGACCCATTTAATTCTTTAACCGCCCCAGGGATGCCATCAGTATCACCTTTTTGCAGATGGGAACCCTGAGGTTACGTCATTTTCCTAAGGTCACCTAGCTAGTGAGCTGTCATTCGAATCTAGGTCCCTCTAGTTTTAGTCTTTCCTTTGTAGATAAGCACGTAGGCTAGTGGCAGAGCCCTGGGAGTGTCAGACTGTCCCACAGGCTCTGTGTGACGGGGCGCCGGTGGCTCTGAGGTGGTAGGGCTCTGAGCGGCTGTGTGCCTTCAGATGAGGCCCTTCCCCTCTCTGGGCCTCCATCACCCTCTGGCAGCTTCTCCTGAGACCAGGTCTGGAGGACCCCCATGGAGGAGAGAAATAACGCAGAGTGTTGAGGGGCTGGTGAGGGGAGGCTGGTATGGCTGAACTGAAGTGTCACTTTCCCTGGCTCATGGGCCCTAAGTTCATCTTTGGGGCACGAGGTATAAGTGGAGGGCAGAGCCATTGCTGGACCATTACTCACCAAGGCAACACCTCGCTGCTGCTGGCTCGCCGGACCCAGCTTCCTGTGGAAAAGAATGGCAATTGTGCTCATTTTCCAGGAACAAAGAGGCCAGCTCACTGACCCTGCCTGCTTCCTCCCACCTTTGCTCTGTTCCCTGCCTCTGCGCTCGGAGCAGAGAGCTCACGAGGGGCTCCAAGTCCTCTCATCAATCCCTCCTTCCCCAGCTCACTCTGGTGGGGAGGGGGTCAGGAGCACTTAGATGATGGCAGGAAAAGTAAGGGGGGAGGCCCTATAGGGAGAGCAAATTTGCTGATGGGGTTGAGAAGGTGCTGGGGGTGGACTGCAGGTGAAGGGGAAATCCACACTAGGGAGAGAGAATTCACTTTTTGGGTCATCTGTTGTGTATGAAGCTCTTCCATGCATGCTGCCTCATTAAATCCCCACAATACCCATCACCAGCCCATTCTAAACACTGAAACAGACTCAGAGAGGTTAAGCGATTTGCCCAAGAACACAGATCATCTCAGAAGACAGTGTAAAGATTCAAATTCCAGGCTGGTCTGAATCTGGTCCAGATTCAAACTCAGACACCAGAGCCATTTCCACTCTCCCATGATGCCTCTCTCTTGCTTGAGAGGTGGGAGTTTTGAGTTTTAGAGATGGAATGAATGTTCTATCACTATGAAAGTCTCTCTGGGACTATATTTACCCATCTGTAAAATGAAAGATTAGACCAAATGATTTCTAAAGTCTCTGAGTGCTGTCTTTGTGTGCTTAAGAGGTGAGAGTTTTCGAGTTCCCCCAAATCAGAGTTGAGAACCATAAATGGCTTGGAGTGACATCAGGCCATCAGGGCTGACCTTTGTCATCAGTGAACTAGAATGGGGTCTTTCTGCCTCTCAGGACTTGGTCATTACCACCACAGACACATAGTACTTTGGCTACAGCTTCTAGCTTTATAGACATATGGCTGCCCACAGGAAGGGGGGGGTGTCAAGAAAGAGCCCCATTTCAGGGCTCCAGTGGGCAAGGACACATGAACACTTTCTCTGTGGCACAAGAACCCACCTCTCCAAGCCACAAACCCCAATTTGCAGCTTAGCACCAAAGTTCCCAAGATGCTTTCCTGCCTTTGTATACACTGAATAATGGAGATGTTTCTGGGGCTGGGATGGGGAAGATGGGAGTAGGATGTGAACCCATAAAAGTGTAGCAAGAGAGATTGCAGACTCCTGGGTGTTGCACTTCCTTCACACTTCTAAGAAGGTGTCTGGTTCCTAGAAGGACTCCTGGCCCAAGTATAATTTTCTTGTAATTACTCCATTCCTCTGAGCTCACACTATCATCGTAAGTTTTGAGGAGTGAGAGAAAGAGAGAGGGCTCTACCTCCTCCTGGGAAAGACCAGTCCTTGTCCCTTGGGAATATGAATCCAGTGAGGGAGGCATAGCTCCCAATGAGGAGGGGTGTCCAACTAACCAGGTATGATGGCTGCCTCCCTTAGGGCATGTTTGGGTTGGTGGGGAAGACAGTGTCTTTGCCTAGCGGGGGGCGGGTCTGAAGGAGCTAAGGGGACTGAAAGGGGAAAATATAAATTTCAAATGCAAAGAGAGGAAATGATGGAAAAAGCATTCAGCTTGATGCTGGAGGGAAGAGGGAGAGAGGTAAATCAACCTCAGGAAGCCCAGTGATAAAGTTGAGGTGTGTGTGTGCATGTGCACGCATGTGCGTCCACTTGTGCGCATGCACACATGCAATCACATGTCCAGGACAGGCACACCTTCTTTCTAATTTTGTTTGACAGAAACTGTGACAAGGAAACCTCAAGAAAAAGATTCTCTTGTCCTGTCCTCCTCATCCGGAACAGAAAAGCTCAAACTGGAAACACGCATGTAAGTATCATGCCTCCTTCTACCAAGTTGAAGTTGTTGCACTGTGTGCTCTTTGTTGAGTTGTGAGAAAAAGGTCTGGAAGTCATAGGAGCACACCTGGTTACCAAATGACTTCAGAAGACTCCTTCCCCCACTCTAGGTCTCACTCTGGTGGACTGAATTTAGAAAATCTCTCAGCAGAAGAGAACCTGCCATTCCTTGGGTCCTCCTCAAGCTTTGAGTGTTTTACATTTGTTTTTTCATCCAGTCCTCAGGAGCATCTTGTGAGGAGGGATTGTTATTATCATACTAGTTTTATAGATGCAGAAGCAGAAGTCCAGAGAGATGAAACATTTCATCCAAACTGACCAGCTAGCAAGAGGTAGGTCTTAGTCTCCAGTACAGAACCCATACTTCTTCTACTCCAAAATGAATGGCAGGCCAAGGGTAGGAACAGAATGGGCCTATAAGAATCTCTTAATGAGTCCTTTCAAATTGCTCATCTCTTTCCATCTGCACCCCTGCCTTGGTTGTGGCAGGTAAGATACCAGATTTCTTCTCAGAGTGAGTCCTCCTTCTCCCTTCTCTGGAGAGTGAAGCTGTGTGGGGTTTCTCCCTCTTTGTCCTTGCCCTCCGGGTCTCAAATATACCCCTTGGGAGAGTTTTTGTCACACTAAGTGGCTTTGCAAGATTGGAAATGTTCAAACAGCCCGCTCTCCTCCACAAGGGTCGTTTGGTGGCTCCCTAGAATAATAAATCTGCAGGTGGGATGTGTCCTGCTGGGACCAACTTTACTCATCCAATACGTCCTGCTGATGCCATTCTCTCTCCACTTCTCACCTCTACATTGTGTGTGGGGAATACGTGAGTAGCAACAGTGCATTAAGGGAGAGGAGCCCTTCAAATACCCAAAGGAAAACACTTGTAAATATTGGAAATGTGATAGAATTGTCAACATTACGCGAAACCAATTGCATTAGTTGTGGAATGCAAGTCCTGATTCTGTTTGTTTTGCATCAGTGTAAAACAATTGGTAATGTCATCAAGAAGGGAAGTAAAAGCAAAGGAATCTGGACCAAAGTCACCAGAATCCTGGGTTTTGGAGAAAACACTCAGGATCAAGTTTACAAGCATGAGTCAGAACCACGGACAGAGACAGAGTTTGTTACCCACACTCCTCTCTTCTCTCTGCTTAATGATGCTGTGCCTACGGCTAGGGTCAGGTCCTCCAACTGGCAGGCCTCCTTCTCCTGACCCCTGCCTTCCCTTTGCCCTAGCTGGGGCATCTCCAGAGGGCTCTGAACAGCTGGCACTGTCCTGGCACATTTACAGGATGAACTTGCTACTTTTCAAAGCTCAGGCCTCCGACACGGAGGGCATCTGGGCTGCTCAGGCCTCCTCCCCACAGGGTAGGTGACCTTCTTCTTTGATGAAGGAGCAGGTGGGTTGGTTTGGCTCTAGTGAGGATTTTTGCTGTGACAGGTGGCCTAGAGCGATTGGACAGGAACTCTCTCCCTTCCCCCACATCCAGGAGACTCTGGCTGCAGGGTAGAAGGAGAAAAATTAAAACTACGGTTGATTATGAAATTAGGGCCATAAAACCACAGGCTACAGCAATGCAACAGCTACAACCATAAATATAGAGCCCATTCGTTCCTACACATTAAGTAGGAACACTTATGTACAGGTAATAGAGAACAACTCCTGTGCTTCTGTTTGTGGCAATGACTGGCCCATTACGGAGTTCTTGTGGCTGCTTACTGGTGAATGGACAATGAAGTCTGGGATGGGCTAGGTCAGTGTATATAAAAGTGTGGCCAGTATTGACTTTCATGACCAAAGAAGCCCCCAAGAAGCACGAGCCCAGTGTTCAGGTCAGATTGGTAATGCTCACCTTGGGATATAGGAAGCAGGATGTTGTTTGGTGTTTTTTTCCTAATCATCACTTGTATTAAGTTTTGCTCTGTGGTATGCAATGCAACCATCTCTTCCATCTTTTGATTAAATCTTCAGTAAAATTGGCTTCATTTGCTAATGTTTTATGATATACTTGGATCATTTGTTGGGGTCTTGGCTAAAGTGCTAGGCCCTCCTTAAGGGTGGATGCAAATTGCCAACAGAGAATATTCCTGGGACTCTCAAACTGGTTTCCATTTCTAGGTAATTTAAAAATTGTTCAGTGTAAAGCAGAAACAGAAAGATCTTTTGTCTTGAAATACAATGAATAATGAAAGTCCTGTTGTGTTTTGTGAACTCTCATCAAATGTGATACTGCTTTTCCGTAGGACTGGAGGCAGGTTATTTTTCCTCCTAGTCCTTCTGTTTTTCCTGGCTCCAGCCTCATCACTAGAGTACCTCTCTCTGCTAGCTCCAAAGACAATGCCAGCCTGGGCTCTTCCAATTGCCCAGGCTCAGCTTGCCACATGGAAGCAGAATGTTTTGAAGTATTCCTTGGATTTTCTTCCCCCAGCCACCCAATTTTTCTTCAGTGAGTCACAGCCACTGTCAACACTCAGAACTCAGCTCTGGGTCTGGTCTTTGAGCTTAGACTCCTCTCTTTCCATCTACTAAGGGTTTCTATGGCCTCCCCTTATCTGTCAGGGTCACAAGGCAAAAGGTGGATTTGTAGAGTAAAGATCTTTTTGTTCCCAAAGGTCTAGAAGAGGCAAAGAGGTGCAGTTGACAGCTATCCAGAAATGTCTCTAATGACAAGTGACACATTCTAATCTCTAAATTTAACAAACAGTTGTTGGACAAAATTTTGTTGAGCATCTGGTATGCCAGGCTCTGGACACAAGGGGTGTAAAGTGAATGAGACACAATCTTTTCCTTCAAAGAGTTCCCAGGATGGTAGGGGAGTTGTGAAGGTAACAAATAAATGATAATATAGTAAGGGAAGTGAAAAATAAAATTATTGTCATGTCATTATCTGGGGGCTAATTAATGCATTGCCTGTGGATAAAATACTTTAGAAACTGGGATGTGATTCATTCCCCCAAGGGGACACATAAGAGGTGATTAGTGTATATTGAGATCTCTTTTGCGAAGGGAGAATGTCTGTGATTCCATGTTAGAGGATCATATGTGAGCCTCTACCTGTGCCCCAACTGGAACAGCCCACCTCAACTTCTTCATCCCCACTCCAAGCTTTCTGATCCTAAGGTTAACTCCTTTCTGCATATACATGCATTACCCACTGCCCAAATTCCAAGTCCCTTTGGAGAAGTGAGTACCTCTGGGTCCAGTGCCCTTTACCCACAGTGATCTGATAACATGTGATGGACAGTTGATGACACTTTTGTTTTATTTGTGACTCAGGTATGTCTGTGGCTTCTTTCCATGCCCCTGGGTCCCATTACTCTATTTAACTGAAATTTAGCTATTTATGCAAGCAGCAAAAGAATCCTGAGGAAGTAGTGAGCATCTTTTGCTGGAAGACTTCAGGCAGTCTTTCTGAAGGAGGGGAGATGTCTGATATGGGACTTTGAAAGATGTAGAGATATATAATTATCTTGGTTTCACCTGTATGAGTGTTGTAGGATGTAGAGGCTAGTGTGGAGTAGGTAGCTGACTTACTCTGTTCCATTTCCCTATGTCTACTCTGGGGAGGCCCTTGGCCAAGCTTATGCCATAAAGGACCCTGAACATCCTTCAACTGTCAGAAAGGACTGCAACCCAAAATTCTGTAAGTTGGCTCTTGTTTGCATTTTTTCAGAATCAGGAAATGTCATACCTTCCCAGTTCTGCTCTTTCCTGCAAAAGTCATTTCAGTGATCTATACTTCCAGGAATAATCTTAATACATTCACAGAACTTTATAGTTTATGAGGCTTTCCACTTGGGTGTAATCAAAGCCTTGTGGTACGGACAAGTTGGGAAAGATTGTCAGTTTCATTTTATAGACAAAGAGCTTGGGCCTCAGAGAGATTGAATTAGGTGGCAGAGCTGGGTCCAGAATGCAGGTTTCCTGACTCCTAGGCAGGACCTTTTAGTTCTACCAGACTTGGAGCTCTACCTCAGCCTAACCTGAATTCCTATTGCTGAACATGACTCTCATTTCTTCATTCTTGGTCTTTGAAATGTTCCACAAAGGGGGGATCCCCACCTGATTTGAAATCTCCTGGGCTTAGTCCATATTTCCTGAATAATAGTGATAGCTAGCATTTATTAAATGCCATTTGCAGGCATTGTTCTAAATTCTTGGATATGTTATAGTCACACAACTCTATGAGGTAGGTACTATTATTATCCCCAGTTGACAGATGGGGGAAATTGAAGCACAGAGACATTAACTAACTTACCCAAAGTCTCACAGGTGGCAAATGGCAGACCAGGCAGTCTGCTCCAAAGTCTGTACTGTTAACCACTGCACTATGCTGTCTTTGTGGTGTGGTGTGGTGACTTTGGATGAGTCACTTGACCCCTGTGGGACTCAGTTTCCTTCATTGACAAATAACAATAATAACTCACACTCATATGGTAATTTTCAGTTTACAAAGTGCTTTGTCAGGTGCCATCTCATTTGATCCTCACAAATGACAGTGAAGATGATCATCTTGACTTTGCGGAGGAGAAAACCCATGGCTCCAGGGTCTGGCCAAGGTTACATAGCTAGTATGCACTGAAGTAAGACCTGGAACCCAAGACTTGGTGGTTTTGTTATGCGTGTCTTGGACTAAATGTTATACAAGAGTCCTGCCAGCCCACATCTTTTCTGTGCTGGGAAATTAAGAATCTGGGGTGGTCTAGTCAATTTGGGTTGCTACAGTAAATTTCCAAAGATCAGGATGACTTATAAACAACAGAAATTTATTTCTCACAGTTTTGGAGGCTGGATGTCTGAGCTCAGAATGCCAGCTTGGTTGGGTTCTGGTGAGACCCCCCCTTGGGGTTGTAGACACAACCCCTATGTGTTGTGTCCTCACATAGTGGAAAGAGGGTGAGGGAGATCTCTTGCACCTCCTTTATAAGAGCAGTAATCTCATTCATGAGGGTTCGACCCTCATGGCTTAATCACATCCCAAAGACCCCACCTCCTAATACCATTAGGCTGGAGTTTAGGATTTCAACATAGGAATTTATTTATCTATTTATTTATTTACTTACTTAATTTTTAAAAAATGTTTACTTATTTTTGAGAGTGGAGGAGGGGCAGAGAGAGGGGGAGACACAGAATCCGAAGCAGGCTCCAGGCTCTGAGCTGTCAGCACAGAGCCTGACACGGGGCTTAAACTCAAGAACCGAGAGATCATGACCTGAGCCGAAGTCAGATGCTTAACTGACTGAGCCACCCAGGTGCCCCTCAACATATGAATTTAGGGGGGGGGGACACAAATACTCAGTCCATAACAGGGGTAATAGTGAGCTCTTTGCTTGGGGCCAGCCCAAGCTGGTGGTACAGATAACAGCTCCTTTGTACACAGCACTCAGACATCTGAAGCTACCCTTTGCAATCCCTCACCAATCACAAGGTTTAATAGGGGCCTCCCACAGACCATCCTCCCAGTAGAAACTAGCTTTAGAAAACTGCCGTGAAACCACCTCTCGACCTTCTCTTCCTCAGCCTGAGAAGCCTCCTCTTCCTTGCCCTTTCATTTTTTTTCAGACATCAACCCTGGGGATGGCCAGGAATCATCTCTGAGCTGAGGCTTTGTCCCCAGAGAGGCAAAGGGAAAAAGGGCAAAAATATAAAATAAAGATTATACAGAAGAATTACCCTGCATGTTTCTCCCATCTCCCTCATCTCCCCGTGTAAATTACCCTATTATTCTGCTCCCTTAGGACTCCTGATCGTCCTTATTTCTTCTTTTGAGCTAAAGTCATTCATGCAGTAAATTAGTTCTTTGCTTCGAAACAGCTCTGATTGTAGCAGTTGCCACCACCAGTAGCAGCACCACGTCCCCCGGACAGTTTCCAAAAAAAAAAAAAAAAAAAAAAAGGGAGAAAAAAGAAATAAAGAAAAAACCCTCAACAACCCTCCCTTCCTCCCACTCTATTCATATGTAGGGAAAGACACGGAGTGCCCATTTCCTGGGAAATGTTTTCTTCGAAAGGCAAGTAGGTGTTGAGAAGGAATCCAGATGGAGTCCTGAGAAATAACTCAGATTGGACATGGCCTGAAAACTTCCACTCTGCTGTCTCCTCTTGAAAACCAAACATTGGTTTACCTTGGGTTACTGGGGAAGCAGTATAATAATATAAAGGTTAAAGACCCAGGTGTTGACGTCAGATACTCTTGGATTGAGTCCTGGATCCTGCCACTTTCTAGCTGTGTGACTTTGGGTAAGTGTCCTAAAAGACCTTCAAATATGCAAGTTTTCTCTAAACATTTTCTACGTATTCATTTTATTTTTTATATCTGACTATCCATCAGGTATTTATTTAGTGCCCACTATGTGCCAGTTTCTAGTATAGAAGCTGGGGATTCAGCAGTAAACAAAACACATAAAAATACCTGCTTTCATGCAGCTGAGACTCTAGTGGGTTAATTCCAATGTCTGAGGTCAAATGATTTGCAAGTAATTTCTCTCATTCTGTGGGTTGTCTTTTCAATTGTTTGATAATTCCTTTTGATGCCAGTACCACACTCTTGATTACTATGGCTTTGTAGTAAGTTTTGATATTGGGGAAAAGTGACTCTGACTTTGTTATTGTTTATCAAGGTTGTTTGGGCTATTTAGGGTCCCCTTATAACTCCACATGAATTTGATGTTTGGCTTCTCCATTTCAGAAATAAAAGGCTATTGGAATTTTGATAAGGATTGCATTGAATCTGTGGATCACTTTGGGTAGTATAGGCATCTTAACAATATAGTCTTCCTACCTATGAATGTGAGCTGTGCTTTGTTGGGGAGAAAAATTTTTCTCTACCCTTTGAGGTTCTTTTGACTGGTCTAAGACTTATATTGACATAGATTACAGGGGGAAATCAAGTTTAATCATGCACCTATGGGAGCCTCATAAAAATATGAGACCTCTAGGCAGTCAGACAGTTGAGGCTTATATACCATCTAGAGCTAAGGAGAAGGGGGTAGGGGTCTGGGACTTCAAAGGGAAGGAAGACAATTCACAGGAGGTTGAAAAAGAGTAAAGGTTTGGTAAACAAATATTTGCTGGGCCATGCAGAAACAATGGGACACAGAGGAATTTTAACATTACTCTGTTGGGTTCCTTTCTGTCTATGACACCTAGTTCATATTATACTGTAGTCATCTATGGTGATCTTTCCCTTCCAGGAACAGGTCCTCTGTCTAAATTCTTTTAGATAGGCAGTTAGTAGGGAGGCAATAAAGAAAAACTTCTGAGTCTTCTATTTCTTAAAAATAATCAGCCTAAAATAATCCACATGCCAAAGAGATGCATTTTGGGGTGGTAAATTTTGCTCCCTGAAGTTTCCGTTTCATTAGGTTTTCTTTGATTTCTTTTGGCAGTTTTGTGGTCTTCAGTATATGAGTCTTTCGTGCCCCTGGTTAAGTTTATTCCTAAATATTTTAACCTTTTAGATGCTATAATGAATGATTTTGTTCCCTTAACTTCCCTTTCTGTATTGCAGGTGTATAGAAACACAACTGATCTTATACCCTACAACTCTGCTGAACTGAATGCTCTAGCAGTTTCTTGTGAATTATTTGGGGTTTTGTACATATGGGATCATGTCATCTATGAGCAAAGGTAGTTTTACCTCATGCTTTCCAACGTAGAAGCCTTTTATTTCTTTTTCTTTTCTAATTGTTCTAGTAACACAATGTTAAATAGCAGTGGTGAATGTAAGTATCTTTATCTGCTCCAACATTTGTCTTTTGCGTTTCCTTGCTGCTTATTACTTGTTGCCCTAGTTTCAGTAAATTTGGGGGATGGATGGGATTATACATATTTCTCTTACTTATGTTGACCCCAGAAATGCACTTAAGTCTGTTTTTGCAGGAGCTAGTTATTTTGTAGTGAAAGACCTTTCAGGTTATTTTGTTTACTATCACTGGAAGAAGCACAGGGTGACACTTTGAAAACCTTTGGCATAGAAAATGGGAGATTAGTTCTCATGGCCTGGCTCAATGTCTCTCTCTCCATGTCACCCAGAATAATAAAAACAAACTGTATTATCATGTTAGAAGCCGAGTCCCAAAGAAAATCTGGAAAGTAATCAAACTTATAGGGGTCAGAGGTTGGGGGAAGCTCTAGGGAAACTGGCATGAAGGATGGGAGATGAGTAGATCTTGTATCCCATAGAATAACCAAGTTTGTTCCATTTCTCAGCCAGGTGTCTAGCGTCCTATCATGCAACCCCTTGAAAAAGTGTCATGAGTTGCTAGGGAACCTACCCTTGAGAACATGAATCATACTTTAAGCTGTGCATCTGTGTACTCATGAGGGCGGGAGAGAGAGAGGGAGGGAGAGAGAGAGAGAGGGAGAGAATGAGATAAGGGGGAGATATACTAGTTGTCTCATAGGGTTCTCTAAAGAAGAGAAGCAGAGAAAACACTTCTGCTCTTCCCCCTCTCTCTTTTCCTGTCTGTTCTTCCTGGAGCCTCAGTATCCTCCCCCTTTCTCTGGATATCTGGGTACACCCCACCCTTAGTTCCTGTGAGCCCAGGTGTGTGAAGGCGGATGTGCTTCCACCTGCCCAATGAGCTGTTGAGCATTGTGACCTGCTGCCAATGCCTGGGGGTGACGTTGCCCAGCTACAGTTGCTGAGGGAACCTCAAGTTAGAATTTCTTCACTTTAGGGCGTGTAAAGTCTCAATCACTACAGTGAATTCATGTTGCTTTTCCCTAGCTAAATGTAAAAGAGTGTCAGCTTCTGGGATGATTGAAGTTGGAGCATTCCTGCTTGGAAACTGTCAGTAACTCCTCTCTCACTCTCTGCTGAGTGCACTCAACCTGCACAGCTCAAGTGGGAATCATGGGAGAAACACAGGAAACAATTGACAGCTCTCTGAAAGGCCCCTGTCAAATGGCAGATACATCCAGGGCAGCCTTCTGATGGTGGAGTTAGTCTCCATCCTATCAGAGTTCCCAAACTGATGGAAGAGCTAACTTCTAGCCTGAGGAAGCTCACGGTGTGATGGGGAAGACCCAGGTCTTATTTAAAGTAAGTACTTAGGGGGGGGCGCCTGGGTGGCTCAGTCGGTTGAGCGTCTGACTTCAGCTCAGGTCATGATCTCGTGGTCCGTGAGTTCGAGCCCCATGGCGGGCTCTGTGCTGACAGCTCAGAGCCTGGAGCCTGCTTAGGCTTCTCTCTCTCCCTCTCTCTCTCTGCCCCTCCCCCACTCATGCTCTGTCTCTCTCTCTCTCTCTGTCAAAAATAAATAAACATTTAAAAAATTAAAGTAAGTGCTTAGGGGCACCTGTGTGGCTCAGTTGGTTAAGCGTCTGACTCTTGGTTTCGGCTCAGGTCATGATTTGGTGGTTGTGAGATCAAGCCCCGCGTCAGGCTCTGTACTAACGATGCAGAGTCTGCTTGGGATTTTCTCTCTCCCTCTTTCTCTGCCACTCTCTCTGTCTCTCTCTCAAAATAAACTTAAAAAAATAAAGTAAGCATTTAGTCTGTTGGGGGATATCTAGTCCCTGTCCTGGGATAATCTCCGGTCTCCTGTGGGGAGGACACTCTCTCATGGGGAGATGGAAAATGTAATGTCACCATGCTGTCTCTCAGATGTCCTATTGGATAGGTGTGATCAGTCAGACTGGGTGTGACTGTTGAAAAAGAACGGCCGGGACACAGGCTGACTGACTTTCTGACACACAAGGGCTATAGAAACCTAGCTGAACCCTTCTTTCACCCAGGAAATTCTGACCACTCCTTCCTGGTTCACCTCAAGGCTATTGTGAGATTTTTCCATTCTTGACCAGCTTTGCATCCCATCTTTTGACTCCCCTTTCCCCAAAGGTTTATTGCGAAATTTTAAACATGAAAAGAATTGTGAGTACTCACAATTGGCTACTCAGCAGGTAGACTCTTCAAATGTGAACATTTTGCTCTATCTCCCTTCTTCAAACATCTATCCATATATCTATCCTTCAATACATCTTATTTTTGGTATATTTTTAAATAAGATGTAGATCATCAGCATACCTCACTTCAAATACTTCAGCATGCATATCATTAAGCAGAATTCAATATTTGCTTGTGGTTTGCGTGTGTGTGTGTGTGTTGGGGTGTTAAATTTATATCAGTGAAATGGTAAAATGCACAGAGTGTAAGTATATTCTTCCAGGAGATTTGACAAATGCTTACACATGTGTAACCCAAACCCCTATCAAGATATGGAACATTTCTATCATGTAGGAAGTCTGTTCATGCCCATTTCCAGTCAATCACTGTTCTCATCTTGCAGAAGCAATCAGTTTTCATTTTTAGACAGACCTTTTTAGAATTTCATGTGAATGGAACCGACTAGTATCATCATGTTTTGGGGATCCATCCATTTTGTTGCATGTGTTAGTGCTGTGTTCCTTTTGTATCACCCATTAACGGTTAGAATTTGTTTATCCATTTTTCCCATTACATGGAGTTGTTTCTAGTTAGGGGCTACCGTGAATGAAACTGCTAGGGATGTTCTTGTACAAGTATTTTTGTGGATGTATGTTTTCTTCTCTTTTAGGTGAATACCTAGAAGTGGAGTTACTGGGTCATAGGGTAGGCATACATTTAGTTCATCCACCTTATTTTGAAATGTCTGCTCAATTCTCTTGCCCTTCTCTTTATCGGGTTGTTTGTGCTTTTATTCTTGTGTTTTAGTTCCTTGTATATATTTGATACAATTCCTTTAATGGAAATGTTTTACAAATATTTCCTCGTAGTCTGTGACTTGTCATCATTTTCTTTCTTGGGTAGCAATTAGGATTTATTGGTGGGCCTAAGGAGGGGCAGTGCAGAAGCTCTCAGGAGTGCAGAGCTCACCATTTGCCCTGGGGAGCCTCAGTTAGGGATATATCTGACCCCACAGCCATCCAGGATAAACTGTTTTTCAGCCATCGTGTCTTCAAATTCATCTGTACTAAACTTGGTAAAGCCCCACTTCTTGGAGATGTGGACCACCTGGCCACCAGGGAACTTGAACTTGGCACTATGGAGGGCTTCAATCACATGCTTCTTGTTCTGCAACTTGGCGTGGAAGGACATGACAACTTGGCCAATGTGGACCATGACCACTGTGCCCTGGGACTTTCCAAAGACACTCTGAATACTGTCTGGAGCCTAGACTGGGGACAGCATGAGTTCAGACATGCATGTTCACTGGCAAGTGTGGTCTCTAAGGTCCCTTAGGACAACCCACACAAGCAACAGACTGCATATATTACCGAGGAAGCCACTGTTTGCAGCCATTGCACACCATTATTTTCTTAACTGTAGTTTTGATGGGCAGAAGTTTTTAATTTTTATAAAATCTGGATGACAATTATTTTTTCTTCTATTGTTTGCCTCCTACCTAAGAAACCTTGCCCATCTGCAGATCATGAAGATATTCTCTTAAGTTTTATTCTAGAAACTTGATAATTTTAGCTTTTAGATTTAGATCTATAATTCATCTCAAATTAAATTTTGTGTATTTGCTAGATAAGAATCAGTGTTCACGTTTCTCCATATTGAGAGCCAGTTTTGCCAGCCATACCTGTTAAAAGATTGCTTTATTCATAAGATTGCTTGGTTCCTCATTGTTTCTGGGCTCTCTATTCTGTTCCATTGAACTATATGTGTCTCTTTATACTTCCATACTGTTTGGAAGATAGCATACCAGCTTTGTTGCAAGCCTTGAAATTAGGTAATGTTAAGTTCTCTAACTTTGTTTTCCTTTGTCAAGATTGCTTTGGATATTCTAGATCCTTTGCATTTCCACATAAATTTTAGAATAAGCCCATCATTTTCTACAAATAAAGTCTGCTGGGGGTGTCTGGGTGGCTCAGTCACTTGAACATTGACTCTTGATCTCAGGGGTTGTGAATTCAAGCCCTACATTGGGCCCTGGGCTGAGTGTGAAGCTTACTTAGAAACAAACAAATAAACAAAAACAAACAAACAAAAACAAAGCCTGCTGGAAACTGGGATTGGGATTGTGTTGTATCTGTAGATCAAATTGGAAAGAATTGACATTTGAACAATATTGAGTCTTTGCCTACAAAAACAAAAATGTCTTCCTTAACTTATCTCAGCGTCTTTTAAGCCATCTCCAGGGTATAGTTCTTGTACATCTTTTGTTAAATCCATTCCTAAGTATTTTTTATGTTTTTTGGCCTTATTGTAAATGAGGTTTTTTTAAATTTCTTTTTCCAATGGTTTGCTGCTAGTATATGGGAATGTGGTTGATCTGTGAGTGTTATTCTTTTATCTTGTGACTTTGCGATGTTCATTTACTTGTTCTAGTTGCTATTTTGTAGGTTACTTAGGATTTTTTTACATAAAAAGTCATGTCATCTGTGCATAAAGTTTTAGTTCTTTCTTTCTGATCTCTGTGCCTTTTATTCCTTTATTTTGCCTAATTAAGCAATTTGGCTCCTGGCCAAAACCTCCAACAAAATATTAAATAAATGTAGTAAGACTGGACATCCTTGTTTTGTTCCAAATCTTAGGGAGAATGTGTATTAAAAATCATACTAAATATGACGTTAGCTGTAGGTTTTTCATAGATGTACTTTATCAGGTTAAAGAAATTCCTTCTTTTCCTAATTTGCTCAGATTAAAAAAAATGATGAACGGGTGTTGGAATTGATAAAAACAGTCATGTTTTTTCTTCTTTATTCTGTTAATGTAGTGAATTACATTAATGAGTTGGAGTGTTCAAATAATCTTGCATTCCTAGGATTAACCTCTTTGGTCATGAGGTATATTTTTGTGTCTTGCTGGTTTTATTTGCTAACAATTTGTTAAGGATCTATGTTCATGAGGGATATTTGTTGTCTTTTCTTCTTTTTTGTAATGTTTTTGTCAGGATTTAGTATCAGGGTTAATCTGGCATTGTAAAACAAGTTGGGAATGTTCATCTTCCTCTATTTTCTGAGTTTATAGAGGGTTGATACTATTTCCTTCTTAAATGTTTGATCAAATTCATAGTGAAACAAGCATTATGAAGTTTTCCTTGTGGGCAAGTTTTTGATAACAAATTAGCTTTATTTAATAGATATAAGGCTATTTGGATTTTTCTATTTTATCTCCTGTCATTTTTAGTAACTTTCATTTTTCAAGGAACGTGTTTGAACTAATGCTCTTGCCTCTGACTTTTCTGGAAGGTCAAGGGTGGACCTCCTAGGCCAGTCAGTTCCCCCTCCCTATTTCAACATGCCTCTACCTTCTCTTTCTTCCTTCCCTCCTACCTTAAAGGAAGAATTGTCCTTGATTCTTCCCATTTGAACTCTCCTCTGACATCAAACCCATGGGTCCTGAACTAACACCCCCAACACAACATTCGTCTTGATCCTTCCCTCTTTCTGTATTATGGCCCACACTACTGTCCATGCCATGGTATCTTTAGGCATCTCTAGCCTCAGCTCTGGATCTGATAGTCCCAAGTATCAGACCAACTTATAAGTCTAGAATATGTCATGTTTCACTCACTGGTATTTTTCTCATGCTGTCCCTCCATATGGAGTATGTTTTCCCTCAAAGTCTTCCTGGAGAACATTTACACAGTTCTTGAGTAACTTCCTCCTTGAAATCTAGTGAAATCAATCACCTCCTTGTTCTGCGGTCTAATTGGACTGACATTGTGGATAAAAGCATCTGTTATACTTCACTGCATGCATTGGTTGATGTCTTTGCTTCCCCTACTGATACCATAAAGTCCCTGGGGGGCAGGAACCATGTCTGTTCATATTTATATTCTTAGTGCCTGACACCATTTAGGCTCAACATATGTTTGTTGACTGAATATAGAACCATTTTGTGAAGATCAGGGTTTCCATGTGGAACCACTCACCCTTTTCTCCATCAATCCCTTCTTCTCCTGTTCTCTCGGTTCTCCTCCCTTTCCTAAAAGTGTGAAGTCACCAGTGAGTCCTTGCTCTTCTCCATTATTTACCAACATCTGCTCTGCTGGGTCCTTTTCGTTTTCTTCCTTTCAGTCTCTGTTGTCTCCACTAAATTTTGAAGCAGAATTTACATTACTCCTGAATGACACATCTCTAAATCTATCTCTTGGCCTTTCCCCTTGCCCCACTCCAATCCATCTTTCCTACCATGCAATGATTAATTTCATTAAAACATAGCAGGAAAAATGGGACTACATCAAAATAAAAAGCTTCTGCATAGCAAAGGAAACCATCAACAAAACAAAAAGACAACCTACTGAATGGGGGAAGATATTTGCAAATGACATATCTGATAAAGTGTTAGTATTCAGAATATTTACAGAACTTCTAACTCTCAACACTGAAAAAAAAAAACAAATAAGTCAATAAAAATGGACAGAAGACATGGACAGACGTTTCTCCAAAGAAGACATTAGAGGTGGCCAATAGACACATGAAAAGATGCTCAACATCACTTGTCATCAGGGAAATACAAATCAAAACCACAGTGGGATACCACCTCACACCTGTCAGAATGGCTAAACTAAAAAACACAAGAAACAACAAGTGTTGGTGAGGATGTGGAGAAAAAGGAACCCTCGTGCACGGCTGGTGGGAATGCAAACTGGTGCAGCCGCTGTGGAAAACAGTATGGAGGTTCCTCAAAAAATTAAAAATAGAATTACCATATGACCCAGTAATTCCACTACTGGGTATTTAACTGAAGGATATGAAAACACCAGTTTGAAAGGATATATGCACCCTTGTTTATTGAAGCATTATTTACAATAGTCAAATTATGGAAGCAGCCCAAATGCCCACTGGTAGATGAATGGACACACACACACACACACACAATGGAATATTTCTCAGCTGTAAAAAAAGAATGAAATCTTGCCATTTGCAACAACATAGACAGATCTAGAAGGTATAACACTAAAACAAGTCAGTCACAGAAAGACAAGTACCAGATGATTTCACTCATATGTGGAATTTAAGAAACAAAACAAATGAACAAAGAAAAAAGGAGACAAACCAAGAAACAGCCTCTCAACTACAGAGAAAAAATTGATGGTTACCAGAGTGGGGGCAGGGGGGGGGGCAATGGGTAAAACGGGTGGACGGGATTAAGAGCACACTTATTGTGATGAGCGCTGAGCAATGTATGAAACTGTTGAATCACTCTATTGTACACCTGAAACTGATATAACACTGTGTGTTGACTGTACTGGAATTTAAAAGAATATATCTATCTATCAGGAAAGATGATAGATACATGATAGATAGATGATAGATAGATAGATAGATAGATGATAGATAGATAGATAGATAGATGATAGATAGATGATAGATAGATAAATAGATAGATAGATAGATGATAGATAGATATCAGGAAAAAGCTTCCCTTGTTCTTTACCACTCCCAGGACAAACCATAGCTACTATTGATTGAGTACCACTGCTTTCCAGGTGCTGCATAAATGTTAGCTTAGCGTTACTTTTTAGGGGCGCGTATTAGTGTCCTGGTAAGGATAGGAAAACTGAGGCTTTAGAACCGTAACTTGCTCAAGGTCACTCAAGTACTAGGAGGAAACGGACCTGGGTCTCTGCCTTCCCCGGGGAAGCTGGAATCTTGTTTCCTAATTCTCTTCTCCCTCATCTTCAGGCAAAGATGCCTAGAGCGTAAGCCCTGACAGTTTTTCTTTTTTTGTGACGCAAGGGCTGGCTTACGCTTTGCCAAGAGATCTACTCCAAAGACTGTGACCTATCTGGAATAAGCACTTAGCTGGCCACAGACTGGGTAAAGACCCAGGCCACTTCCTCTAGCTGAGGCTCCTTTGTTTTAGAGATCCTAGCTCATTTTGATAACTCACCATTTGGGCCACTTGTCTTTTCTCTTTCTTGTGCTTTTTTTTTTCTTAATTTTTAATGTTTACTTATTTTTGAGAGAAAGACAGAGCATGAGTGGGGGAGGGGCAGAGAGAGAGAGAGGGAGACACAGAATCCGAAGCAGGCTCCAGGCTCTGAGCTGTCAGCACAGAGCCCGACGAGGGGCTTGAATGCACAAACCAGAGATCATGACCTGAGCCAAAGTTGGACACTTAATTGAGCCACCCAGGCACCCCCCTTCCCTGTGCTTTACATTCCCATCTGTATATTTTATTGATTTAGTTTTAAAATTTTTTTAATGTTTTATTTAATTTTGAGAGAGTGAGAGAGTGCAAGTGGGGAGGGGCAGGGCGAGAGAGAGGGAGACAGAATCTGAAGCAGACTCCAGGCTCTGGGCTGTCAGCACAGAGCCTGATGCAGGGCTTGAACTCACAAACCATTAGATCATGACCTGAGTCAAAGTCGGACATCTAACTGACTGAGCCACCCAGATGCCCCATGTTTATTTATTTTATTATTATTTTTTTTAATGTTAATTTACTTTTGAGAGAGTGCAAGCGTGGATGGGGGCAGAGAGGGGGACAGAAGATCCAAAGCAGCCTCTGTGCTGACAGGTAGACAGTAGCAAGCCTGATATGGGGCTCCAACTTACTAACGGCGAGATCATGACCTGAGCTGAAGTTAGACGCTTAACCGACTGTGCCACCCAGGTGCCCCCACCTTTATATTTTAAATTTACCAATAAAGAGTGAGCCTGAGACACCCGTGGCCTCCAACCTTGACCCCAATAAAAACAGAAGCCCCATCCAGATGGGCTCTGTCTCCACCGGTGACCTCGCTGTGTGGCCCCAGGTGTGCTGTGTAATTTCCAGGTCTTGTAAGTAATAAAACCTTTATTTTTTAAAAGGTTCCTGACAATTGTTGCTGAAGGGTGGTTGTTGAAATCGTAACAAGAACCACAAGGGCCAATCCAGTCATAACATTGGTTTGGAAAGGGGAGATGTCTGTGGGAAGCTCACCAGGGCTCAGGTGAATTGCTCCTGGACATTTCTAGCCCATTCCATTGCCACTTCTAGGTTGAGACCTCACACACACACAAACTAAATTAAATAAAAAGGCCCTGTAGAGAATGTAGAGAAACTCTGGGGCCTATCCTTGTTTATCCTTCACTGTCTTCCAGAAAGGCCATGTGCTGCCACCCTGGGTCTTTGCCTTCACTGGCCCCCTTTCCAGAATGCTTCCATCCCAGCCCCCACCCCCATGTCTGGATACTTGCCAGATTCCTGCCCCTCCTTCTAGCCTCATGCAACTCTCACTTCTTCCAGGAAGCATGACTGGTTTTACCATCTGGGATATCATGACCTTTGATCGTTTCTTCCTGAAGGTGCTGGTTGTCTAAACTCAGTGTAAGCTCTGCAAGGGCGGGTCCTCTGCATCCTTCCAGCTAGCCTAGGGCAGCAAACACCGCAGGTCCTTACAAATGCTTCTTGTTGATGCGGGTTTCCCGTTCACCTCATGTCTGGCTCATTCACTCCTTTGATCTTTGTCCCCCCCGCCCCCCAGCTTTACTGAGATTTAACCAACATAGAATATTGTGCACGTTTAAGGTGTATAATGTGAAGATTTGATACATGTATATATTCCGAAGAGGTCACCACAGTAGAGTTAGTAAACACCTGGATAATCTCACATAGTTACCATTTCCTTTTCATGGTGAGAGCATTTAAGATCCACTCTTGGGGCACCTGAGTGGCTCAGTTAGTTAAGTGTCCGACTCTTGGTTTTGGCTCAGTTCATAATCTCATGGTTTGTGGGATCGAGCCCTGAGTCGGGCTCTGTGCTGACAGCACAGAGTCTGCTTAGATTCTCTCTCTCTCTCTCTCTCTCTCTCTCTGCCCCTCTCCCACTTATGCTCCTGCTCTCTCTCTTAAAACTAAATAAATAAACATCAAAAAAAAAGATCTACCCTTTTTGCAACTTTCAAGTATATAGTACAGTATCATTAATTATAGTCACCATGTTGTACATTATGACCCCAGAACTTAGTCTCCTTGTAATGGGAAGTTTGTGCCCTTGACTGGCATGTCCCCATTTCCCCACCTCCCAGCCCCTGGCAATCATCATTCCACAATCTGTTTCTACAAATTTGGGCTTTTAAAAATTCCACACGTAAGTGATATCATAGTCTGTCTTTCTCTGACTCATTTAACTTAGGATAATGTCCTCAAATGCCATCCGTGTTTCCACAAGATTTCCTTCTTTTTTATGGCTGAGTACTATTCCATTGTGTACATATACTACATCTCCTTTATCCATTCACCCATTGGCGGACACTTATGTTGTTTCCATGTCTTGGCTTACTGTGAATAATGCTTCAGTGACCATGGGAGTACAAATATCTCTTCAAGATTCTGACTTCATTTTCTTTGGCTATATACCCAGAAGTGGGATTGCTGGATCGTAGGGTGGTCTTACTCTTAATTTTGTGAGAAACCTCCCTACTGTTTTCCATAATGGCCGCACCGATTCACAGTCCCACCAGCAGTGTACAAAGGTTCCCTTTTCTACACATCCTTGCCAGCATTTGTTTTGTCTTGTCTTTCCCCACCACCCCAGCTTTATTGATGTGTAAATGACAAAATTATAAGATATTTAAAGTGTACGTGTGATGACTTGATATACGTATTCATTGTGAAGGGATTTCCCCCATCAAGTTAAGTAACACATCCATCACCTCACCTAGACACTATGCTAAGTGAAGTAAGTCCAAATACTGTATGCTCTCATTCATGTGTGGAATCTAAAATAAAAAGTCAGACTCCTAGAAATAAAGAGTAAAAAGGTGGTTGGCAGAGACTGACGGGGGGGGGGGGGGGTGGGTGCAGAAATAGAAAGAGGCTGGTAGAAGTTATAAGATCCATAAGGTCTGAGGATCTAATGTATAACATGGTGACTACAGTTGATAATACTGTGTTGTGTAATTGAAACTTGCTAACAGTAGAATTTAAATGTTTTCTCCCTCCCAACAACAAAAAAATAAAATCTCCAACAACAACAAAAAAATCCCACTTTGATCTTGGATAAGTCCTAACAAGAACCAGTCACTGGGGAGGTAAGCTAGAGCTGAGGCTGAGGCTGGTGATGGTCATGACAGTGACAGTGACGTTAGCACACGGCTACTGGACCCTTGCTTTGTGCTACGTTCTGTTCCAAACACTTTACATGGATTATAGAATTCAACCCTCACAATATGCCCATGAGGTAAGAGCTATTATTAGCCTCATTTTACAAGACGAAGAAACTGAGGCTCAGAGATTATTTATTTATTTATTTTTTAATGTGTATTTTTGAGAGGGCACAAGTGGGGGAGGGGTAGATAGAGGGGGAGACAGAGGATCCTTGCAAGGCAGGCTCTGTGCTGACAGCAGTGAGCCCGATGTGGGGAGCTCACAACTCACGAACCTCGAGATGGTGACCTGAGCCGAAGTCAGGCACTCAACTTACTGAGCCACCCCAGGCGCCCCCAGAGATTTTTTTTTTTGTAAGGAAATTCTCTCCATGTAGCTACATGTGTAGTGAGCACCACTTAATGTATAGTGACCTTGAATCACAATGTCCTACAGAGATGTTGAATCACTATGTCATACATTTGAAACTAATGTAACATTGTGTGTCAACTATACAAAAAAAAAAAAAAAAAAAAAAAGGAATCTGCCTACGCTCACACAGTGAATGGCAGATGAGGAGCCAGGCGTCCAATCCAAACAGCTGGGGAACTTTCCATTCCTGTGTAGGTTTACTCATTATAAACTAATAATGATACCTGCCACTTACTGGGTACTTAACATGTGCAAGATATTATACTAAGCACTTCAGATGCTGTGTTTCGCTTTAATCCTTTCCCAAAAAATCCTGTAAGGCTGGTATTATGACTCACTTTTCACAGGTGAGGAAATAGATGTTCAGAGAAAATTAACTTGCTCAAGGTCACACAGCAAGTTGGATGCAGAGCTGGGACCTGAGCCCAGGTCTGTCTGACTCCAAAGTGCATGTTCAGAACCATCACATCTCACTGCCTCTGCTATCACAAGATCTCAGAATTGGAAGAGCTGCCTTTATAATCTCCTTACTTGATGGGGGAAGTTGTTCTGATAATCTCGGACCGAGGATCTTCCCAGCCCAGTCTGAATGCTCCCAGGGGTGGGGAGCTCACTGCCTCCTGGGGCAGCCCATCCGTGGTTGCACAGTGCTGATTGCCAGAGAACTCCTTTTTCCAACAAGCCCAGGAAGTCAGTCTTCCTGAGTCCGCAGAATGTCCCTTCCAGAACTGCCTGTATCTCCCCTCTTCACAACAGACTGTGTGTTCCTCTAGATTCGGGGTCAAATCTCCTGTGCCAGAGAGGGGCTGAATGGCCTAAGATTATACAGTGGGGGTGGGGAGCCAGGAAGTAGCTGGCACCCTGGGAAGAGATGCTCTGGGTCTTTCATCTTGAGTGGTTTCTGATCTGTCTGGCTGAGTGATTGCCTAGAGCCACGCCTTTTTAACATTCATGTAGATTCCAGGCTGGGCTATTGCAGGAGTAAATCACCCGTGCCTGACTTAGCCCCCCACCCAGTCCCAGCCCCGCAAGACAAGTAGCCCCCTGGTCTCCATGGCAACAGGGCCATCTGTTTCACACAGCATCCCGGGCCAGGAGAAGTTCATTTTGTCCCGACTTTGCTAAGTTATGGGTAATGCAGGAAAAAGTGGGAGAAAGAGGAGTCTTAGGGGATGGGGAGGGGGGCGCAGGTGGGCTATTGCACTTCCTTGTGATTCCATTTAGAACAAGGCAGCCTATCAGAGCTGGCTCTAGACCTTAGAGTTCCACTGGCCCAACACCCTCACTTTATGTATGGGAAACGGACTCTAGAGAGGAAACTGGTAGTCACACAGCACACGAGCCACAGAGCTGGGTCTAGCGGGTAGCCAATAAACATTTGCTAAATGAATGAGTCATAGAATCATAAAGAGTTGGAGGCAGCCAGCAGATTATGCCAAAATTCTCATCCAGTGCATCAAAGTGTCCAGAAATTATACTCTACAACAGACGGTCATCCAAACTGCTTGGATGCTTGAATTGTGCTCAATCACTATCTTAACCGTTTCCATTACTGGACACTTTGAATATAGAAAGGTTCTTCTACACACCAAGGGAAAGCCTGACCGCCTGTAAATTTACCCATCGGATGCGATTCTGTCCGTTTGGAGCCACGGAGATTCCAGCCCTTCATGGGTGTTGTCTTGTTCTACCAGCTTTGGGAGAAGTCTGAGAAGAGGTGATTCCCCATCTTATAAGGGCCTCCGGGGTGAAGTAATTGACCAGAGGTCCAGAACTAGTTAAGAGCCCAGGTGTCCTGGCCCTTGAGTGGGGGCAGTCGTCTTTTATCCCTTCTGGGTGCTGCCCATTCTCTTCCCAGCTAGAGAGACTCTGTTCTACAATTTGCGGGGAGCTTGCTCCTCCAAATAGTTCCCTTGTCCTTTCTCAACGCCCCGTAGTTACCTTGTAACTAGGGTTACTTGGGGAAGGGTTTGGGGGAGGGGTGGGCTGCCAGGTACAGTTCCAAAAAGGTGGTCACCTTGGCAGACAAGGACAGAGGAATGAGTGTGTGGGACAGGAGGCTGAGTCAGAGCTGGAAAGGGGACAGCGGAAGGTGATTTGGGGACACCATCTTATTTTCTTCCTTCCCACCCATCTTAAATTCTGCCCTTACCACAATCAGGCTAAGAAGCTCAGATGGGTAAGGGACCATCTTTCCTGGGTCTCAGAGTGAGCTGAATGCCTGCGGGGAGTGGCGGGGCGGGGGGGGGGGGGGGGGGGGGGGGGGGGGGGGGGGGGGGGGGATTGACTCCTGGATTCCCTCTGCCTGGACTGGGAACTTGCTTTCCACCACTGGGGGCAGTGGTTCAGCCAATCAGCACAGGCATGCAAATGAGCGAATCCTGAGTAGCCTTTTCCCTGGCCATTCATCAGCGAAGTCACACCCCCAGCTCTGTGATTGGTCCATCAGAAGACTGAGCTTGGGTGGTCAGGCTCAGTTATTTCCTTTAATACCTGGGCCAGTGGTTAGGGGAGGGAACCCAAGAGTAGATCATTAGAACACGCAAGTACACACACACACACACACACACACACACACACACAATTTCGTTTTACTTTGGAATGCATTATATCAAAATTTTATATCACGTTTGACTTCAAATAATGTAATATTAGTTGACTTTTGTTAGATGGTGTGGGGGATTTGGGAGAGGGTTCAGAAGAGCAGACAGGAACAAACATGGGATGGCTATGGTAGCTCTCTCTCGCCCTCCCCACCTCCCCCTCCCCCCGCCCCCCCAGTTACACTTCCCCTCATTATACGCTGACTCCTGTTTGATCAGTGTCAGACCCCTCTCCGTTGCCCCCTCCCTCAGATGTGTTCACGGAGACCGTTCCAACATTTAGCACCAAGGCCTCGGGTGTGCCCTGAGTGGGGCTCTGTGTGCACAGACCAGACATGAAGATGGATTGTTCCCCGCAATAAATATCGACTGATTCATAAATCTGGTTGCCAGATTCAATCAAAATCTCTGCCTGCATAATCCAGGAGCCGTAAGACGCCAGCTAATTTTGTGCTGGGCCGGGCCGATTCCCAGTGGAAGATGTTGTATAAAAGGCAGTGTCTCTTAGCTCCATGCAACCTGGCGGGGGTTGGGGAGAACAAATTTTCTGGTGAGGACAGAGTGAGCCAAGGGGCAGAAGGTTCCACAGGGCAGAACTGCCACCTCTCCTCCCTCACGATCCCCTGGCCTCCTCAATTTGAATCTGTCTCTACAGCAACCACCGTCAGGCTGAACCTAGGGAACGCTGAACATCTGGACAAAAAGCAGAACCAGCCAGCCCATCACCCAGATGTTTCTAAATACCTAGAGCTTTGTACAGGGGAAAAAAAAAAAAGAAAAGAAAAAAGAAAAGAAAGAAAGACAGAAACCTTGACAATGATGATTTTTCACGTTTCATCCAGATGTTGGGTGTCAGATAAAGACAGTCGTGGGGGCCCTTAATCGCACTTTCTTAGAACCCCCTCTTGTTGACTTGGGGTCCCACAACCCCGTGAGGAATTTAATAGGAGAATGCAGCTGCTCTTGCTGGCACATTCCTTTTGGGGGCTTTGGGGAGGTTTCTTCTAATACCGTGGCCAGCCATGTGGCTGTCATGGCTGGGGTTGTTTGAGGGGGAGTTAGAGGGGACCCGCCCCATCTGCCGTCCCTAATCCTTCCAGCTCTTACAGCCAGTCGCCACTGACCTCCGCTCACACTCATCTCCTCATCCCCTCTGCTCTCCTTCTCTTCTGGGCTCAGGGTCAATAATCCACACTGCTCTCCCCTCCACTGCCTATTACAGGAGGGACTCCAAGAAACCAGCCCTGCCTTGCCCAACCCCAGACAAGGCCGGGTTTCCTATGCTCCTGACAGAGGAGGGGCAGGGCTTCGAGGGCACAGGAGCTGGGCTCCTTCGGGCCTGGGGCTTGGGGGAGGGCCTGAGGTAGGGACAGCTGCTAAGAATGTGGGCTAGGCTGCCTGCCGGACCATCTGGGCTCTAATCTCAGCTTTGCCACCAGCTCTGCGGCCTCGGGCTCAGTTCCCTGAGCCTCAGCGGCCTCACCTGTAAGACAGGGCTAGTAACAGTACCTGCCTCACAGGACTGTTGTGGGGTGAAATCAGTCCATGCACGTAGGAGCTGGAGCGGTGGCTGGAACAGAACGTGCGCTCCAGCGCTGGTGGAGATTTCCACCCTGGGCTGGATCCCTGGCATCCCACCACCAAGTATATGGAGCACCCAGAGTGTGCAAGCCACCGGTTGGTGCACAAAGGCTGCAAAGATCAGTCAGAGATAGTCCCTGTCATGCTCCTCCATGATGTCCACAACAAATACAGACAAGGCACAGTGGGCAAATGTTCCAACTGTTTGGAGAATCAGGAAAGGTCTAATGGACAGAGAGAGAGGATGGCCTTTGGCTGGGTCACCAGAGGATGAGTAGTTATCACTGGGATGGGAGGGCACTCTGGGAGGGGACACTAGGGTGAGCAAAGGTGCAGAGGTGGGAAAGCACAGTATTTAGAGAACAGAGGACGAGAAAGGGACGGGAAAGGGAGTCGAAGCTGGGAAAGGGAAGGTGGTGCTAAATCATGGAGGGCCTTGATTATTCCGTGACGGATTGTGCCTGATCCCGTAGGCAGTGGGGAGCCATTGAAGGATCGGTAGGAGGGGTAATCCAAGCTGTGTTGTGATGTGGTCTCCCTGGTGGAGGTGTGACAGTGGGAGGGGAGGGGGTGACGCTGCAGAGGTGGTGGGGTCTCCTCGGCCTGCGCGAGGCCACATGGAATAGAGTGGACAGTGATGCCACGTAAAGCCAAGTGCGGGTTCCAGAGAGCTGGCACACATCATCAGGAGGAGGGTCTGGGCAATGGGGCGGGACGCACCCTGTCTCTCTTGGCACTTACTCATTTTCCCTCTTAGGAAGAGGAGCAGCGGCCTCCCTCAGGAAGTAGATGGCGGAATTTGGAACAAAACCCTCACGAATCCACAGAATGCTAGAGCTGGAGACCGTTGGAGAGATCACCTGGTCTCTTTATGTCTTTATGACCTCCTGCCTTTATGTCACAGGTGCCAGAATGAGGTCTGCAGGGGGTGGAGAGCCATCCCATTGCCACCTTGCTGGTCAGGGGCAAAGAGGGAGGAGACCCCCGCCCCCCACTGCTCCCACCCCAGCCCAGCCACTTCAATCCACTTAAAACTGAGTCAGTCCCTCACAGGTGTGTGGGCCCCCCAGGCACCAGTTAGGCACACGGGAGGGCAAGGTGAGAGGCACGCGGGCTCCCCTCAAAGAGCCCGCGCTGCAGCAGGAGAAAGAGAGCTCAGTGCATCCAAGTCCACACATGTGATCCGTGTGGCAAGAATCCCAACAGCATGAGGTGTCGCGTTCCAGCAACTGCGAGATATTCTAGGCAACTCTAGCTCTCCGGCTCACCCCCTCTGGTTTCCCGTCAGTCTGTGGCTGCCTGTTGACTCTGAATATCTTTTTCTAAATTTTCCCCTCTCATTCCCTCCCTCTTCCCCGCCCCTTCGGTGCCGGTCTGGACCCTCCTGATTGAACAGAAGCACGGAAGCCTATGCTGTCATGGGGAGAAAAGTGTGGCTATAATTACCGTGATAATTGGGACCACCCAGTGGAAATTTCCTGCCTGGCCTGGCCTGGCTCCTACTGCCCTCGCTCACGCACACTTGTTTTCACAGTTGGGTGGTTCTTCCAGGTGCCTGGATGTGACATCTTCTTGTCACTTCCAAACACCAACCCAGACTGTGGCCCAGGTGGTGCTGGTTCCCACCTTCAGAAGGTTAAAGACCTCATTCAGGGATGGTGCCCATGTGTGCCAGGAGGCATTAGACACTCTGGAGATAAAGCAAGATGGACCAAAGTCCCTGTGCTCACAGAGCTGCTGTGGGACAGAGGGACAAACATGCATACATTAGGATGAAACACATTACACTAGATGGCTGGAGGTATTAAGGAGAAAGGGCAAGAAAGTGGGTTTGGGCCACAGTGGGGTTGACTTGCAACTTTAGATGGTGTTGCCGGGGGCGGGGCTCTCTGAGACGATGATATTCCAGTCAAGACCAGAAGAAAGTGAGCCAACCATGTGATGTCTGAAGGTCGTGCGGGCAGAGGGACCCACAATTGCAAAGCGTCAGAGGCAGGAATGAGCCTGTGGTGTTTGAGGAACGGAGAGGGGGCCCATGCGGCTGGGGAGGGGTAAGCAGCAGGGACAGAAGTAGGACGTGAGGTCAGCAAGGTTACAGGGTCTGGGTCATCCAGGTCCCTGGTGGCCAGGGCAGGACTGCAGGCTTTTACTCTGGCTGAGCTCCAGTCCCATGGGGAGTGCTCCTAAGACCCAAGCTCTGAAGGAGAGCAGCGTTATTGCTCTACCATCAAGAGTCTTCTCCTCCTCCTCCTCCCCCTCCTCCTCTACTCGTCCAGGACTTTATGGGATGGGGGTGGGTCATTCCACGGTCCTGGCACAGAGCGTTTCCATCCAGTCTACACGGGTGCCACTTAACCCCATGGCCCAGGGCTCTGGGGGTGTCCAGGTGCCTCAGTCTCGGAACGGCCAGGCTGTCCACACAGGCAGGGCAGGCCTCTGCAAGGAAAGAAGAAAGACCAGATCCCAGGCGAGCGCATGATCTGCCTGTGCTACTGGCTGGGGTCCCCCCCGCCCCCCCCCCCCCCCCCCGGGCTGGTCCAAGTCTGCTGACTTGCTGTGACCTAGCACTTGTGACCGACAGCGTTGTTTTTTTAGTGGATGAAATGATCCCCCAGCCCTACCTCGACCCTCTCCACCTGGCTCCCTCCCAGCTTGTGGGATTTTCAAACACTGAATCTGAGGGTAGTATTAGGAAGAGCGTGGGCTCTGGGGCCAGACGGCTTGCAATCCTAGATCCACCATATGCCTGGCTGCGTGATCTAGAGCAAGTTGCTGAGTTCCTCTGAGCCTCAGCTTCCTCATCTGTAGAGTGGGCATAGTGGAATGGAGCCTGTCTCCTGGGGTTGTGGGAGGGCTGGATGTGATGATGCGTGCAAAGGGCCTGGCACATAGCAAGCCCTCAGTAAACCGTGGCTTCTGTTACGGCAGCAGCCAGAACAAGGGCAGATGCTGGGATCCTGACTTCACTGGGGGTGCCAGGGAGACAGAGGCACCTGAGCCACTATTTGTCAGTGCCCATGGCCCTGCTTGGGGCCCAAGGGGCTCTGGAGGTGGCTGTGGTTCTAGCACTATGGGTCACTTAGGGACACACCCTGTGTGTGGCTTCTGCCTTCTCTCATGTGACACTAGCTGGTCCAGTTACCCCCTGTTTTCTCTTCAAGTGCATAGTTTCTGCAAGTTATAAAAAAATGGCCATCTGCAGCAGAGAGAGGAGAGAGAAATCCAGACGAGGGGCCTCTGGAAACCTGGGTTCTCACCCTACCTGTGCTATGTGGCCTTGGACGGGTCACCTCTCTTCCCTGGGTCTGAGCAATCATTTCTGTAAAAGCTCCAGGTTAGCCCAGAGGATCAGGGGTCCCTCTAGCTGGGAAAAATCTATTCTGAGGATCAAACAAACAAACAAAAATCAAACCCAGGTTCTGGTGCCAAAGTTGAAAGCCTCTCATCTGTGAAACGAGGGTTTAAATTACCCTGTGTTTAAAAAAGAAGAAAGAGGGAAAAAATTAACGGGGCTTAGAATGGAAAGTCCAAGTGCAAAACCTGCTCTGCAGGCAAAGAGGGTGGGTAGGGGCGGGGCAGGATTATTATCTTCAGCATCTGAGCTTTTGGAGCAGGGGCTCCTGGGTGGCTCAGTCTGTTAGTGTCTGACTTCGGCTCCAGTCATGATCTTGTGGTTTGTGGGTTCGAGCCCTGCATCGGGCTCTGTGCCGACAGCACGGAGCCTGCTTTGGATTCTGTGTCTCCCTCTCTCTCTGCCCCTCCCCTGCTCATGCTCTGTCTTTCTCTCTCAAAAATAAATACATATTTAAAAAAAGTTTTTCAGGGGTGGGGAGGGGTGGAGAAGTTCCAGATGAGGCCTTAGAAGGGCAGACGGTGTGCCCCAGAATGGGAAACTGGGGAAGGTGTGGGGGACAGCTGGGGGAATCTGACCACAGAGGTCTGGTCAGAGGGCAGAGGTGACCTGGAGGCTGGGCTGGTGAGAAATGTGTTCAGTGTAGAGAATGGGTGAGTTTTGCTGAAGAAAACCCTGGCAAATGGCCTCTCCCAGTGAGCTAGTCTCACAGGCCTGATGGGGTCTTCAGAACTTGCATTTGCTTCCCCCTATTCAGTTTGCTTGAACATCAGCGCTGGGTCCTGGGGTCCGGGTGAGGGCTGGCATGAAGGATGTTGTGCCCCGTGCAAACTGGGGCCAGGCAGGACCCATTCAGTGTGTGGGGGGAGGGCCTGGGCAGGCCATGGTGCAAGGATGGTGTATGGGGCCATCTCAAGGTGTTTGGGGGCCAAGGGCTGTTAACAGATTGGAACACTGGAGAATTCACAGAAGTTGGTGTGGACCACGAAGGACGAGATTTGTGGGCAGTGCTCCAGGTGGAGGTGTGGCATGAGTGAAGGCTCAGAGGCGGGCGAGTATAGTCTGAGGAACAGGAAGCGGCCCAATGTCAACCACTGCTTCCAGGCCCCTTGCTCAGTCTAGAGACCGGGGACCCCCAGACAGGACAGTCTCATGTGCAAGGAACTCCCGCACTTGCCAGCACAGCTGATTGGATCAGGTGGACTCCTGGCCTATGCTGAGCCAATCAGAGCCCTGCTCCTGGGAACTGGGAACTTGGACTCTGAGAACTAGTCAGATGGATGGCGGGAAAGCTCATCATGGGAGCGGGAATTGGAGGCAAAGTAAAGCCACCTGCCAGCATGGGGTTATAGGGCCGTGAGTAAGCAGAGAAAGCAGGCACACAACGGAGGGCAGGAGAAGGGGGCAGAGAGCAGAGAGAAGCCGGATAGATACCCTGGAGACCCCGTAGGAGGTATCCTGTTGCGTTTCCATGGAACTCCCTGAGGTAGTACCAGTGGGTTTATGTTCCTGGCCACCAGTGACCCCTGGGCCAGGACCCCTGGCTTGTTACAGGATGGAACAGGTGTGCTGGGGAGGGACCGGTGCCTGAGGCATTTGGGGCCAGTTTGGGCAGGCTTCCAGATCCCTTGTAACTTTGTAGGTAGTATGTGGAGGGGTGGGGGGTGGGGGTGGGCTCAGTGATGTTTTCAAGTGCCCTGGAAGCCCAAATGTAGTAGAAGGGAAGGGGATGGATCCCGAAGTTAAGGCCCTGAGTGTCCCCAGACAGGGAGCCTCAAGGGCAGGAGGCAGCTCAGAGAGCCTTGCTGGGTGCTCCTTGCAAGGCCTGGGCCCAGATCCCCAGTGGATGAAGGAGGCACCTTCTGCCAGATTCCCTGGCATGCTCCCCCACCCCAGTAATGGCAGTCTTGAGTAACCTGCCCCCAAACCCACACACCCAGCATCTACCGGCCATCCATAGGTTCACCCCTGCCCGGCCCAGCCCACATAAACAAGACCTTTTTAAATACATGGCTTACAATCCTTCTGTAGCATTCCATTAACATCAAATCCACACTCCACATCACAGCTCACAAAACCTTTTCCGATCTGGCCTCTGCTTTCCTTTCTGGCCTCCCCTCCCGCCCCCCCCCACCCCAACCACTCACACACCAGGCTTTTGTCTGGCTTTCAAACACAGTAAGTTCATTCCTGCCTCAGGGCCTTTGCACAGGCTGTACTTTCTGCCTGGAACAATCTTGCCTTAGTGTCACATGACCAGCTCCTCATAAAGTTGCCACAAAACACTACCTTCTTGGAAAAGTCTTCCTAGTGATGCTCTCTCTCCTCTCTCTCTTTTTTTTTTTTTTACAGTGTGTATTATTATTTAAAATTACCAATTGCTGATTTAGTCACTTATGAACCACCTCTCCCTCTGGAACGTAGGTTCCTCGAGGGAGGGGCCTTACTTTGTTTGCCAGCCTGCATTCCCTAGTAGCTACATGAGAAACAGCACACAAGGCCTTAGTGAACATCTGTCGAAGGAATGAATCTTTCCACGTATATGTGTATACATAGGTGTTCATTTAACTAAAGTGGGAACATACTGGAGGGATTTTTTTTTTTTTCACCCAGCCCCATGATAGGGCCATTTTCTACCTTCAGTGCTCACTGTTGGTTTACTTGTCTGTCACCCGCCAGGGGGAGGGGTCTGCCTTTTGTGTCTCACCGATGGCTCTCCTCCTGCCACAGGCTGGCTCTGTGGCCCCAGGCAAGTTCTCTAGGAGCTTCTGTTGTCTCAGCTGGGATTTGAATGGCTCCTGCTTTCAGGCCGAGGAGAGTGAGTGATGTGTGTGTTCCAGGCCCAGCCCAGCTGGCTCAGGATACGCTCCACAAACGAGGGGTTTAGCTGGATCCCTGGCACCAGATTCTGGCTATAAACACAGAGGGTGGCCTTGCCCCTCTGCCCCCTTGCAGCCTTGGTCTGAGGCTTCAAGATGTGGTGGCCTCTGGCCTCCCACCTCGGTCCCCTGTAGGGTGACAGGAAGGGAAACTGAGGCCCCAGGTGGAAGAGAAAGGCTGCTCCAGAGGAGACCACACAGCCCTCAGCAGTCAGCCTGGCCCACTCTCCAGCATCTGCCCCTCCTCTGGGAAAGCAAAGAACAAAAACAAACCTTGCTGTCATCAAGCAATTAAGTGGAAATCAAATAATCCCAAGAACAGAAAAGCCAATTAATAAAGGAGCAGTGAAAACTAACAGAACCGCAGGGGCTGTGGAGGAAACACTACGCAAACACCCACGGAGCGGAAGCCGGAGACTGTCAGGAGAGGGCTGGGTGCTGGGCTGCTGGCCCTGTGGAGGGGGGTGGGAGGGTCTGGTCTGAACCTGATCCATGAGGGATCCCCTTGGGCCCAGCCCAGCTCAAGGGAGCTGCCAGACTCACTTGAGGAGACACGGTTCCTTGCACTGGAGGTTAGAGATTTAAGTTTATTAAACCTCTGTTATATGTCAGACCCTGTGCAAGGTGTTTTTACACATTAATTCCCAAAAAGTTACTACCCTCCACTTGGCCATCGCCCATGGCTCACCAGGCCCTACCTACTGTGGCCCCCATGGCCTCTCCAAAGTCCCCACCTACAATTTGCTTCCTTTTACTATCCTAGCCTCTCTGATGCTCCTCAAGCACTATAGGCACACTCCTGCCTCAGGGCCTTTGCACTTACTGTTTCTGCCCGCCTGGAACACGCTTCCCCTAGACATTCACAGGCCTTGATCAACTCACTCCATTTTGCTCAAATGTCACCTCATCCAAGAGGGCTTTCTTGACCACTTTTCCTAATGGAGCACCCGACCCCACCCTTCAGTCCTCATTCCCTTTCCCTGCTAATTTTCCTCCATAACAATTATTCCCACCACCTGACATCTTGTATGCTGATTTGGTTCTTTTCCATCTCCGTCCTACTAGAACATATGTCCATGAGAGGAAGAGCCCTTGCTTTATCCCAAGCACTTAGACCAGCATATAGTCAGGCATTCCATGCATAGTTGTTGAATGAATGACACAGGGAAGCACAGAGAGGTTAAGTTACTTGCCTGGGGTCACCCCAGCATTAAGCGGCAGACCTCTTCACCCCCTAACCCAGAACCTTTTACCCTCATTACACTGCTTCCCAGGCTTCTGTGGCTCCTGGCCTAATGCAGGCAGACAGTGGCCTCCCAAAGATGTCCAGGGTTCACATCCTAACCTCCAGAGCTTTGAGTGTGTTGGGTTCAAAGCAAAGGGGAATTAAGGTTGCAGATGGAATTGTTTGTGAATCAGCTGACCTTAAGATAGGGGGAGCCTCCCCTGTTAGCCAGGTGGGCCCAAAGTAATCACGAGGGTCTTTAAATACAGAAGGGGAGGAGCCAGGAGGCAGGCAGGATGTGGTGGCAGTGAAACAATGTGGAGGCTCCACCAGCCCTTGGAAATCTCTGGAGGCCTCTAGAAGCTGGGACAGGCAAGGAGACGGATTCTTTCTAAGCACCTCCGGAAGGAACATGGCCCTGCTGACATCTTGATTTCAACCCAGTGAGACCCTTTGCAGATTTCTGACCTCCAGAACTGTAGAACGTTAATCTATATTGGTTAGGTCACCGGATTTGTGATAATTTGTTACAGCAGTCGGGAACCTAACTATATGCCTGGAAGCTGCCTGGTCTCAGGGTGGGAGGCTGAGCAGAAGCGGTACCTGAGCCTGGGGACAGCACAGTACACAGGCCCTCAGTAAACCGGAGACCCTCAGGGCTTGGGAGCAGCCCCTGGGGAAGGGGCTGTCCTGTGGGCTGGGGTGGGGGGGGAGGGAAGGGGAGAGGCAGGCAGGAGGGAGTCTCAAGTCTGCGCCTTTGGCCTGGTGGCTGCGGTGGGGGCTAGGATGGAGAGGATTTCCAGAGCACCATGAAGCCATGCCCCTGACCCACAGTCCCTCCGTCATTGCATTCTGTCCTATTCCCTCCCCCTCCATACTTGCCTTTGGCTCACAATTAAGCACACACCTACACCAGTGGGTAGCCAGTGGGGAAGACCTCTGACCCCGCCCTGAAACCTGGGGGATGGACACTCTCCAAGGAAAGAGAGGCCAGCTAAGAAGGGAAGTGGAGAGCAGCAAGGACAAAAGCCCTGTGCCCCTGCAACAGCCACTCTGGGGCATTGACGTCTCCTTCTCGGGTCTGAGACCCTCCCAGTCTGCCCGGCAGAGGTTACCAGGATGGAAGGAGAAACCTGACCCAGAATGGCCAGGTAGGAGACGCAAGGCAAAAGCCTGCAGCGACCCCTCCAAATGTGGGGGCCGGGTAAGGGCTCAGGCCCAGGACACGGATCTCAGCCTCACGTCCGGCCCTGCTCACGCTCTCCGGGTGTCCTCGGCCACGTCCGTGGCCTGAGCCCTCTTGGCTTCTGGTTTCAGTTGCTGCATCCGTAAAATAGGGACCGTAACTCGGGCCCACATTCCGTACCTGGAATTCAGGAAACCACCAATCCCTGAAAACGACACTGTTGTTCAAAACTCATTTGGTGGCAGACTTGACTTGAATTGACATGAGGCTGTAAACCTAGAGTTTACTTACTTTGCTTGATGCGGAAAGTCACGTGTATCACTACAGATACGTTAATGTACTTGATTATGGGGTGCACCCCTGGAGGCTTTATAAAATAAACATTTTATGCACTGAATTACTTTTAAAACATCTGGTTCCAAGGGTTTTTTTTTTAAGTTTATTTATTTTGAGAGCGTGCGAGAGAGAACAGCACAAGTGGGGGAGAGGCAGAGAGAGAGAAAGCTAGAGAACCCCAAGTGGGGCTTGATCCCACAAACCGTGAGATAATGACCCGAACCAAAAACCAAGAGTCAGAGGCTTAACTGACTGAGCCACCCAGATGCCCCCAAGGGTTTTTGAAAATGGATTTGGACCCACAGCATCCATCTATGGGGCTGAGGTGAAGAGGTCCTTCTGCAGCTCCTTGGATGCTGTGGGCACTCAACAGATGCTCAGATGACCCCTGTAAGGAGGCGGTGGTGTTCTCATTGTACGCATCAGAAAACAGAGGCTCAGAATGGGTAAGTAACTTTCCCAGGGTCACCTAGCAGCTAAGAAACAGAGCTGCATTCAAGCACAAAATTCACGGCCTTAGGCACTGAATTAGAATGTTCATTGTCAGGCGGTTCATTCTTCCAAGAGTCCATCCAGGAGGAATTCTATCCAGTGACTTCTGCCCTACACACCCCACCCCCCTTTGTTCCTGCTGGACACAGGTTCACAGAAAGGCTGGGTGGAGTTCTGGGCTCCTCCGTTTCCATCCAGTTTGAAGCAGGTAGAGTTTGGGAAACCACAACTACCGCATCCCTGGATGACCTGTGGCCATGTGCAGAGAGCTCTTAAATGCCAGCACTGGGAAACTGATCTGTCATCCGTCATCCTCCCCTCCCTGGCCATTTTTACCAAGGTCTCTGGGCATTGGAGGGGCAGGCCCCCTATAATCAGAGCTGCGGCTGGGAGGGGGGTGGTGGTATTCAGGCCCCTCTGTGCTCTTTAAAGTCTGTGTGGGTTCTAAGTTCATAGAGTCAGGGAACTGTGGGTGCTCCGGGGTCAGAGAGGGCTGGCTGGAGGTGCCTTGGCACCACTGGACCACCTTGGGCCACATGGGGACATGTCCTGTGAAGCCAGGGTCCCCAGTGAGGCTCTCTGGCATGTCTAGGCAACCATGGGTGGCATGAATGGAGGGCGTGATGGCAGTGGGCAGTCCAGGGAGCCAGAGCAGCCAACACATGGATCATCCCTGAGGAGTAAGTGGAGATATGGGTGCCTTGTGCCCAATAACACCTAGCGCGTCCCCAGCAGAGCTCAGGAGCCCAGCCCCCAGGGGTGGAATAGAGGCCAGAAAGGACTGGGGGAATAAACTGGATGATAGAATCAGGGTCCAAGAGGATCTTGGATGATTGGAGCAAACACCAGAATCGGACAAGACGAAACTTAACAGGGACAAAGGGGACATCTGCTTTGGGTGTCCCAAGAGCCAAGGCGGGCCCCAGCAGGGGTGACGATGACCTAGGGGCTTTAGCAAATACTCAGAGGGCCTGCTGCAGGCAGCAATGATTCCTTTGGGGGAAGGTACAGATACTCAGCACAGGATATTGACAAAGTGGGATATCAGTATCCAGGGTTGCCCCCTCACCCCCCAACACCTAGGGTCTTGGGCCTGACACTACACATTGAGGTTTAGAGTTAGGGATAAGAAACATCCTATGTGACCGCACCCCCTGTCTGTTTTTAGACCCCTGTGACCAAGAAAACCTCAGGGGTAAAGGCTGTAAGGCATGGAAACGCAGGAGGGACTCAGGCTAGAGACAGAGGCATTTCTAAACCGTTTGGAATACCAGGCTCAGGCTTCTGTGACGACTAAGATGCCCTCCGTATGTGGGCGGCCCACGTGCCGCGGGGGTGTCCTTTCCAGCCCCGGTCCCCCGGGCGCGGCCGGCCACTGCGCCAGGGACCCGGAGGGGACAGGGGTGAAGAGCGGGGGGGGGGGGGGGGGGGGGGGGACCCGCTGTCTGAGACGGACTGGCAGCCTCAGCTGGCTCCGAGGCCCCCGGGAGGGAAGGAGGCGGGCAGGGGCCTAGCGGAGCGCACTCTCCCTTTTAATTACCCCCTCGGCCTAATTGGTCTCCCAGCCTCCCCTCCCGCTGGTAGGAAGAGGCCTTTGTTCGCCGCCTGCCTGTTTACCAAGCAAATGGTTTTTAAAAGCTTTCACAGACACACAGAACCCATTTAGGACGCTCGGCGGATAAAATTATTTATAGAGATGAATGGTTATCGTTCCCGTGCCTTTAGGAAACCCGGAGCCATATGCCCAGGCGCGCGGCGGGCGGGGCGCCTCCGCTCGGCTCTCTGCGGGCTGCGCCCCTGCGCCCCCGCCCTCCTCCCGCCGCCCCTGCGCCTCTCTTCCGACGGTCCCGGCCTCGGCCCTTCTCTTCCGCGTCTCCTGTCAGGTTTCCTTGCCGAGTTTCCCCTTAGCTTTCTTCGCCTCGCCCTCCGCCTTCCACCTTCCCCTCTCTTCCTGAGCTGGCTGCTCCCCGCTTCCGCTGCCGCCGGGCCTTCTTGGGCTCTGTATTTGCTTTTCTGGGTGTTTCTCTCTGTGTTCTCTGTCATGCTGAATGGCTGGCTCTCCTCATCTCTGCTCCCGTCTTGGTAAGCCTGCGTCTCTGGCTGCCTCACTGTCTCTCCCCCATCTCTCTGTCTCTCTGCCTTTCCTCCCACTGTGTCACTCTATCTCTCCTTTATCTCTGCCTCTCTGTCTCTGTCTCTCTGTCCTTCCTCTCTCCCCATGTCTGGATCTCTACCCCTCTCTCCCTTTCCCCTTCTCCCTCCCATTCTCCTGCTGTATGTACCCTGTGTGTTTTGTCTGGCTGCATGTGGTGGTGGTGAGCCCCTCTCTACAAGGGCCCCTTTCCATGAGCCTCTTAGGACAGTGTGAGACCATGTGAGTGGCCGCTGGGGTGCTTTCCTGAATGTCCTGGGCTGGCTGCTTCTGCTGGCCGGAGTATGTTATGGCTCCATGCGTGTGGCGCCTTGAGGGCAGGGCCCTCTGCTTCCCCTGCAGAGACAAGGCCCATCGTGGAAGAGGCTTCCCCACTGCCCCTGGCCAAGGTCACTCAGTGGAGAAGTACGCAAGCAGAGAGAGGCGAGGCTGGGAGCCAGTGCACCCCTCAAGCTCTTGTCCTCAGGCTCAGACTCACGGGAACAGAAGATAGGTCCTAAGGGGGCACGAGAGGCTCCCCAGGGTCAAGGATAACAGGGGAAGCTCTTAGGAACTGGGCAGAACTTTGTGAAATTTCTCTGAGATCGGGTCCACTGAAGCTCACACCAAACAGGCTCCTATCCAAAACTAAGCCCACCAAGTGCACCCCAGTCATTCCCTCAGGTCTGATGTGGACCTTCAGGGATGGGAAGCCCTACTGTGAACCCACAAGTCTCTTTTTCAGGCAGCTGTGCCTGAGGAAGCATCATCTCTATCTACACTGAGCCACCCCCAGTCCGTGGTATCCCAGAAAACAGCGGTCTTTGGAGTGTGGAGACAGGCTGGGCTCCAGTGCTGATTGGTACATTACTAGCCGTGTCACTTGGTCCTTGAAAGCCTGCTTTCTTCCTCTAGAAAATGGTTTGGTGATAATACACCTACATCTCTGGATTGATAGCAATCACATGGTGATAAAAGCCCAAACTTGGGGTGGGGGATCACTAAAAAGCCTGTGTCCTAGGCCATATTCCCCTACTTCTTAGCTGTGTGGTGTTGTGCAAGTTACATTGTTTCTTTCTCCGTTTTTTTTTTTAGGCAGTTTCTTGCTCTATACAATAGTGATCAAAACAGTCCCTTTCCCTACTGACTGGTGAGAACAGTTCAGTGAGATTTTTACATGCACCGTGCTTAGCTAGGACAAGTCACTGGACCTCTTTGAGCCTCAGTTTCCTAGCCTGTAAAATGGGGATCGTGATAGCACTCACCTCCCATGGTGGTTGCGGGGACGAAACGAAGGAGCACCTGTAAAGCGTCTGGACCGCTGCCTGGTAAGGCATGTGCCTCACATGAGGCTCACCTGTTATTAGCACAATGCCTGGCCTGCAGGAGGATGTGGTCCCATGTATGCCCCGCCCCCCCCCCCCCCCCCCCCCCCCCCCCGTGGACACTGATCTGCTTCCTCCCATACCACTCTGGGAGTTCCCCTTTATCCCTGTCATATTTGCTATGACTGGAAGGAGGGGGAATGGTGGGTGGGGTGGGGTGGGCTGTGGTCTCCTGGGAAGACCTCTCTCCACGTTCCTGCTCATCCGTCTGTCCATATGCAGGCTCGCGCAGCTGGAGCCTCCCAAAAGCTCTTTAATGAGCCTCCATGGGGGCCAGGAGGCGCCCCGTGCTGCTCTGTGGGCTGGTAACAGCCCAGAGGGAGTGTGGGGGGGACTGGGGTAGAGCATCTGATGGGAAGCCCCAGGTGGAGGAGACATTCCCGCGCACCATGCACCCTGGCCAGGGTGTCTGGAGCTCCAAGCCAGCTCCTTCACCACGCCAAGCTGGACACGGCACACTGGGCACAGGGCTCCTGGGTCTTTGTGGCATCCTTATTATTCTGCCTGATCCGCTCATTAAATAGTCCTGCCCTTTTTCCTTCCTGGGGAATTGATGAGGGGAATTCAAATCAGGGGTGTGTGTGTGTGGGGGGTCCCTGAATCTCGTTTTCTGACTTTGTACTTGAACTTACATTTAGAGACATTTTGAATCTCCTTATCATCTGGACCTCAATTTGCCAGTTTATAGGATGGAATTAACAACCCTGACCCCACTTAGCCTTTTATGGGGGGTGGATGAATAATTAATAACCGCAGTAACACCAGCCAGCGTTTATTCGGAGTTTAGCTTTGTTGCATGGTCCTATTTACTGCTCACAACCTTATGAGTAGGGGCTAATATGGTCCCCATCCTCCATGTGGGAAAACAGGTGAAGCCCCTGGCACAAGGTCACACAGCGAGTAATTAGTGGAGGAGCTGAGGCCCCAACACTATCTGACGTGCTGCCCTGTACACTTTTCACTGAACCACACTGGGGGCTCTAGAGACCCAGGAGCTTTGGTGGAGAGAGGTGCTAATTTCCTCTTCTGGGGAAGGAGGCCCCCCTGTAAGTGGAAGCCGTGGCCACTGAGGCAGGCCAGCTGCCCTGGAGTCTGGAGAGCCCTGCTTCCCACAAGAGGATTTTGGCCAGGCTTTCTTGGAGGGGTGGGGGACTGGAACATAGGGTCTCTCTGGTTCCTTAAGGGCCTACCTGATGCCAGGGCCATTTGGAACATGAATGACAGCAGGGCTGAGGCCTAGGGAAGTTGAAAGAGACCTGAAGGGAGAGCCCTCCTGGTTGGCTCTGCTCTCAGAGCACTTGGCAATAGCAGGTGCTCAGTTAACGCGGCTCGAATGACGGACCGAGGAGCCCAGCAAAAGATCCCGAGCTCCCTGCTTTCCAGAGTCCCCTTCTGTGAAGCTCACAGACTGGGCACAACCGGAAAGAGGGAGGCCCCTTTCTGCTCAGAATGTGGGGCTGGGGCCTCCCATCAGGAGGGAACACTGATATCTTTTCCATGTTTCTGTTAGCAAGAAACGTAGTGGAATAGATGTTGGGAGAGATCACTAGAAGCCCCCCACCCCCTTGGCCAGGCCCCATGGCAGGGGAACAAGTAGCGGGGAGCAGTACGGGGACTGTTGGGGTGCACCCTGCCCCTAACCCCCACGATTCCAGTTTCCGGATGAGAAATTGCCAGCCATCTTGGGAGTATTAATAAAGGATCATTTATTTTGAAAAAGGACCATCATGACTCCCGTATAGAAATAAAATGAACATGTGTCAAGATTGTATTAACTCAATAATTAGCGAGGGACCCCGTGAGATGTTACAACCTGTTTAAAGGAGAATTCAAAGTACCTCACATCTATAGTCCGGGAAGGTATTGCTAGAGTGAATTTACAAATAGATGCAAACACGGGCAAATCTAGTCGGTTTCCGCAGAACAACAATCAATTGCATGCCTCCGAAAGTAATTTGCATTTGTATGGGCAAGCAGTATTTGCATTATTATCACTTGGGACGTGAATGACAGCAGGGCGGGGGTCCAGGGAAGGAGATGGGAAGGGCCCCGCCTTTTCCTTTGCAAAGGGTAGTCTCCCCGCGCTCCCGTTCCCAGTGGGCGGGGCTCCCCGGCACGTGCTGTGAGCAGCGCACCTGTGCGCAACCTGGAAGCGGGCTGAGCCAAGGGGCCCATCGGAGACCTGCGTTCTACCTGCTGGTGAGCAGCGTGTGGCCTGAGCACTCCACACGGAACGGTGGAATGATTCCTGCGATCTCACGCCTTGGGGAGGGAGGTGCCCTTTCTGAGCCTCATTGATCCTGTGCCTAAAAATGGGACCATTGCATTCCAGTAATGGCGCCCACCTCACAGGGCGGCGATAATGCCTGTAAATCCTTCAGCCCTTCAGGCCCTGGGACCTGGGCTGCACCCAATCAATGTGAACTGTTCTTATTCTACACCTGTGAGAAGGCGCATCGTCCTCTGGTCGCTGGGGCCAGCGGTATCTGTCTGCCCTACTGAGCGGGGCTGTGTCTCATTTTCTTGTGTGCCTCCAAGCCTGGTCCGGTGCCTGGACCTTAGCAGGCTCGCAGTGAATCCCAGTTGGATGCAGTGATTTTGGAAGTAAATGGCAGAAGTGGAGCGGCGGGGAAGGACCGATAGGAGGAGAGGCCTGGCTGGGCGAGGTGTGGGGGTCTGAGCTGCCAAGAGGAGCTGGCAGGGACAGTGATAATTAGCTTGGGAGGGAGGGGTGGGGCCCAACTACGGCTGGCTGCTGGTAGGAGAGCTGGCATCTGGTTGGGGACGTATCTCGCAGGGCAGGAGCCCTCTGGACTTTCTCCAGGACACAGGAGCTTCCCTGGACGTGTCCAAGGATGGACGGAGATGGGTGTGTGTGTGAGAATCAAGCCTTGGCTTTCTCGAAGGTGGGGGGTGGGGAGGGGGAAAGAAACCTGCGGCTCATCCCAGGCGGCTCCAGCTAGGAGCTGCTCTCTCCTCTCTCCCTGAGGCGGGGGTGTGGGCAGGGAGGGGGAATACACTTACCAGCCTCTTGCCTAGCGCTGCCTCATAGGAACTGAGGCACAGAGGAAGTCAGCGACCGGGTGAAGGTCACGCAGTAGGTTGAGCCATGTGTAAAATGCATCGTCTTGCGCCATCTCCGTTTACAACCACAGAGTGGCGGAGGTTAGGGAGGACGGAGCCGATGAGAAAACGGACGCTTGGAAGAGGCGTGCACAAGCCGGGATTCAAGAAATGAGTCAGCAGTGGAGCCGTGAGCTCCAGCTCGGGACCCCAGTCTTCTGTGTGGCGTCGGGGGGCTGTCCTCGGGCCTGGGCGGGGCTGCTTGTAATCAAGGTTTGGATCCCAGAGCTTAGTGACGGGGCCGATAGGGGCTGTAACCACGGGGCCCAGGCAGGGGCGCCTCACCCCACCAGCGACTAGCTTGGCAGAGTCCCAGCCTCCCAGGCTGCTCTGGAAACGGAGGAGCCAGGCGCTGCCAGGTTTGTTGGCAGTGTGGCAGCCACACCCTGGGAGTGGGGAGAAGATAGGGTTGGGGAAGCAGCCCTGGGCAGTCCGCCAGCATCCTGAGCCTGCCTCCTGCCCACCTGGATCCCAGCTGCTCTGGGCCTGTCCTGCCACCACACAGGGCCCATCCTGGCAGCTGACTCCAAGCTCGGATGCTGCCTGGAGAAGCAGCTTCTTCCCTACCCTCAGCTACATTAAAGATGGGAACCAATGCCCCCCAGGGGAACTCAGGGCCCCCGAAGCTCCAGCCTGCCTCTGCCCCCCTCGCGTCCTGTTCTAGCTGCCTGTCCCCGCTGCCAGGCTATGCGAGGGTTCTATGGCCGGGTGAGGGGGTCAGCTCCTCTTCCACAGGGAAGAGGGGAGGGTCGGGGGAGGGTAGGCGAACACCAACATTTACTCAGGGTCTGTATGTGCCTATAGACATCATTAATCCTCACAAAGACCCTAGGAAGTAACGGTCATTGTTCCCATTGTATAGACCAGGAAACAGACTCAGAGACAGCAATTCACCTGGACAAAGGCAGCCCTCAAGCTCATCACACCGCCCCCTTCCTGCCCCCCACCAGAGAACCCTCAGTGGTGGGAGGTACAGATGCGGTGACCAACGACCCCCACCTAGTATGATGCAGGGAGGGAGAAGAAGGTGCCCTGGGAACTCAGGGGGCGGGGCCCGAGCTTCAGATGGGGACAGCAGGGAAGGTTGCTTACAGGGGAGGCATTTGGAGCCGGGCCTCCTGAATGGGTAGGGACTTCTGCAGGCAGAAGAAAGAACCAGAAGGGGGCTTCTCCGGCAGAGGGGAGGCAGCAATAAAGGCTTGAATGTCTGTCTGGAAAGTTTGGGCTGGATCCGGTTGGTTTTATCCCTTGTGCTTGTGACTATTTGATTAAGATCTCTCGGGGCGCCTGGGTGGCGCAGTCGGTTAAGCGTCCGACTTCAGCCAGGTCACGATCTCGCGGTCCGTGAGTTCGAGCCCCGCGTCAGGCTCTGGGCTGACAGCTCGGAGCCTGGAGCCTCTTTCCGATTCTGTGTCTCCTTCTCTCTCTGCCCCTCCCCCGTTCATGCTCTGTCTCTCTCTGTCCCAAAAATAAATAAAAAAAGTTGAAAAAAAAATTAAAAAAAAAAAAAAAAAAAAAAAAGATCTCTCTTACCAATTTGTAAGCTCCAGGAGAGTAGAGGGCACATCTTTTGTTCATATCTCCTCCCCAAACTTGGCACACTGTGGGCATAACGAGATGCTCGATACTGATCAGTTGAATAAGTAGTGCCTGTTTTAGCCTAGCACCGTGATCTGTTCCCTCCCACCCACCCTGAACTTTCCACCCCGGCCTCCTTGGTAAGGATTTCTCTACTGGCTCTCAGATAGCTGGAGGGTCCTTCCCTACACAGCCACTCAGGGCTGAGTCTCCTCACCCAGCCAGGCTCCTGCACTACAGGGTGGAGGAGGCTCCCCTGCCGCTTTGGCCTCTCTTCTCTCCCTCCTTGACCCACCCATGCCTACCATCTGTGGGGCCCCGGGCAGCCTTGCAAAGGGGGGCCCACACACCACACATCGAAGCGCCTCAATGTCACGGAGACAGCTAGCAGACCGGCAAACATACCTTCGTAATGACAAAATTGCAAAGAATGTATAAGGCTTTGGTGGTAAACATCAAACAATTTAATTACTACCGTGGCTGTCCCGGAGTCCTGTTGGTGGGTTGATGTCTGAATGAGGAATAAAATAAAAATGTGTAAAAGAAGCTGGACCCACAGGAGTAGATAATACGGGATTCTGCTCACAGGAGGTTCAAGAACAGGTCAAATCAATCTGTGGTGATAGGAATCAGAAAATCCGTTGTTTCTAGGGGGTGGGTTTCAAGGAAAAGGAATACGAGGGACCAGTCTGGGGTGTGGGGTTGTCTCATATCTAGATGGGAGTATACACCCATCCAGACTCATCCAACTCTCTACTAAAAACGAGGGCGTTGCACTATATGTAAATTATGCCTCGAATATAATAACAGAAAACTGAACATCAGAATCGTGAGAAATTTAGAACAACTCAGTGTTAAAATATCACACAAAAATAGCTGTGCACAATGCTTCAACTATCACGTATCCACTCCCCAAAGTTTTTCTTGCCATCATGTCAGCAAAATCGCCAATCTTGTCGTTACAATCAGGATTTTTATATAATTCGTGTTCTACTTACAGGACTGAGCTAAGGCAACCCTGTCCCATAGAAATAGCATGAGTCACAGATAGGAGTCGCGTGTATAATTTTCTAGCAGTCACATTTTTAAAAGTCAAAATAAATGGGTGAAATTAATTTTAGGAATACATGTTGCTCAGCCCAAGGTATCCAAAATGTGATTTCAATAGGCAATCAATATAAAAAGTTATTAACGACATATCTCATGTTCCTTTTTTCATACTAGAGCTCTGGGATTTAGTGTGCATTTTACACTTGGAGTACCTCTCAGTTCAAACTGGTCACATTTCAAGTGTTCGATCATCACATATAGAGTGGCTACTCTGTGGGACAGCTCAGCTAAGGGATGAAATCTTAACCCAAGGTGTACGAAATTTGGATATATTTTCATTAAATACCTCAGTTCAACCGATAGTCAGAAATTAAATTCTTTCATGCTTTTTTGAAAAGCATTCAAAATGGTCTATCCAAATTAAACAATGTAATTCCTATTGTAACTAAAGAAGATCAAAACTCTAAATCAAAATTATTTACACAAAGCTGAAATTTTATTCTAATTTTTTGGAAAAGATATTTAAATATTATTAAATATTTGTCTAAAAACTTTTATGAGAAAACAGCATTAACTGTTCAATTTTTTGGTTAATGAAATGAATCAGTATCACGCTTTTTACATCTAGCCCTACACATATAACATGTGATTAATACGAATTGCTCAATGTAGCAAAATGTTCCTTAGCTGCTGTGCCGACTGTAGCAAATGCTACAAGTAATAACTTGGTAATTGTGGGTACTTCCAGAACCATTAATTGGAGCAGTCAGATAGCTAGGACACTTGGCATTACTTGGAAGCGATGTTTGTTTTTCAAGAATCTATTGCATTCTTGCTATCTAAGAGCAAGGCTTTGAAAAGCTAATTAATTCTTCTTCTTGGTTACCTAAGGGCTTCTGCTGCTTTCCATGTTCCCCATTCCATCAAGTGGAGAGTGATGTCAGCTGCAGCGGCTCCCAGAAAACTTCTCAGCAATCTGCTGGTTTTTATTTTGCAAACCTGGACCAAACCACGTGGAGGTGCACATCCCTGGGGCCTGAACAGTGTTAATCGTGAGGGTTTTTAGGATTAGGGGGTTTACCATGGTGGCACTGAGCATAGTATAGTATTCCTGAGGATAAGAGGTGGCCTTGAGTTGTTTAAAGGGTCTGTGTGTGTGTGTGTGTGTGTGTGTGCGCGTGTGTGTGTGTTCCTGCATGTGTGTGATATTTGAGTTCCAGCAGACAACTACCTGGGTTCATAAATAAAGTTGTACTGCACAGAATTACCCCATTTGCTCAGGTATAGTCTGTAGCTGCTTTTGTACTATGAGAGAGCCCACACGGTGTGGCTGGCAAGCCTGAAATATTTGTTATCTGGTGCTTTAAGATAATGTGTCGATCCAGGGCAGGATCTTGCCTGGGTCTGAGTGGTTCTTCTCCTTGGTGGCCCTCGAACTGTGATCTCCTGTGTAGTCCAGATCCAGTCTAGACTTCTGCTGTGGTTGCGAGCCCCTTAAAGGAGGAGATCTGGGGGGCTAGGAAGGTCCCCCAAGGCAGGTCCTCCAAATTAAATTCTGAGGGCCTCAGGTGTTCTCTGCAGTGAATTTTCTGTACCCATGGCCAAGTGGTTGGGGCTGATCAAGAGAAAGGTTCTCTTCCTTCCCTGCTCTGTCAGCCACTCCCCATCCCTTATAAGAAGAGCCATGATGGAATTTCCCACAATTCTCCACTCCCTTCTCAAGGAGCAGAGCTGATTCTAAGCTCGGTCTTCTGGCCCCAGTGTCCTGGATGGTGGTGGTAATGACCAAGCTATGCTGGTGAGCCGGGTGCCTTGCGTGCCTGGGGAAGCCTGATTCAGCTGTGGAGACGATGTGGCCAGAGGTAGAGGGCAAAATGTTGGGGCGGGGGGCTGCTCACCCCTATCGCAGCACTGGTCACAGAAGCATTTTGTTTGATTCTGCATCTGTCTCCTCTACTGGATGCATCGTCCTTGGTCAGCCCCCTGTGGGCCTACTCAGGGCCGGCACATGGGAGCTCCACAGTCAGTACATGTGGTCAGCCATCTTGGCACGTGCCCTATGCCAGGCATAGGTACAAAAATGAATCCAAAGGGTCCATGCCCCCAAGTAGCTCACTGTCCTGTGGGAGAGACAGAGAGGCCAGCAGCTTGGGCCCTGACTTTGAGGGCAGAAACCTCAAGGAAGCACTCACTCTAAGAGCTCCAAGTAGGACACCCTAATTCAGCTTGCAGGGATGGGAACGCTTGGGCAAAGGGTGACAAATTGGGCTACTTGCTGAACGAACGCATGAACAAATGAGAGATGAGGGCCTGATGCTGGAGCTGTGAGCTTTAAAAATGTGGGAAGGGATTCCTCCTGAAGTTTTAAATTGGATCCTTTTAAGAAGTTCCTGGGCTGAAACTAGGATGAGAGGAGAGGCCTGGAGGGAGGGGGCTGAACTGGGAGGGGCTTCGGGGAGCAGGGGGGACCAAGGCCAAGGAGATGGGCTCTCAGGCCTCCTGCCCAGGCTCACCCGGCAATCTGCGCAGAGCTGCGGGCCCAGGAAAGTTGTCGCTGCTGTGGTGAGAGAGATGAGCTGTCTCGGCTCGAGGACAAATCTCTTTTAATTTTGTTCTCTGGAGGAGGGGGTGGGGTTGGGCCTGTGTCGGAGTGAGAGATTGGCTCAGTGAGTAATGGCCATCTCCGCTAACACCCTTGGTGAGGGATGAGGTGAGAAAGGCCCCCCCGCCCCCAGCCTTTCCTGGGGCTTGCCGCCAGGGACCAGGGAGAGACTGCTGTCCGCCTGGCCTCCTCCTGGTCGTGCGGAAGCAGACCATGTCAGAGAGCTGAAGCTGGAAAGTTTCTTAGGAACTGTCTTACAAGAGCTTCCGAAGTGGCCTCTGTGAACGTGTATTTTTTTTTTTTAGTTTATTTATTTATTTTGGAGAGAGAGAAAGAGCATGAGTGGGGGAAGGGGAGGGTCAGAGAGAGAGAGAGAGAAGGAGGGAGAGAGAGAATCCCAAGCAGGCTCCATGCTGTCAGCACAGAGCCCGACGCGGGGCCCAAACTCATGACCTGAGCTGAAATCGAGTCACATGCTCAACCCACCGAGCCACCCAGGTGCCCCTAGCTTCCATGGAGTTTTAAGGAGGATCCTCAGGGGTCTGTCCACCACCCCCACGGAGTGGCAGGTGAAATTTTGTATGAGGAGGAATTTATTTCAGAAAAGTGTGTGTGGTTGGGGAAGGTTCATGGTTTCTCTAAAGGGTTCATACTCCCCACCCCAAGATCTCTCAGATTCTGCCCTCTTGCTTAACAGATGGGGAGGGAGAAGGGCTTGTCCCATGTCCTATGGCACGTGTGTGGATGGATCCGGAGGCTGGGCTGGGTTGTGTTCATTTTCACGTCCGCATGATCTCTGCTAAAGAGGGGTGCCGAGTGAGAGAATCCTGGTTTCTTGAGCCTCCCTGCATGCCTTTCTCCTTGTGAACCACAGGGTGAAGGGGCTGGTGGGGGTGGGGAGGAGGCGGAGTGAGACCAGGGGCCTCCAGCAAAGCCTCTGATGTGTGGTGTGTGCTTGGGCTGCCCTGACTGCTTCCACCGAGGTTCCTAGGGCTGGCAACCTGTGAGGACCCTTCGCCTGGGTCAGCCGATCTTGGCTCCCCCAAAAGACACCTGTGTGGGGCAGGGGGAGGGGACATAGCGCAGCTTCACTGAGGGGTGTGGAGGTCACAGGCTGCGGTGGAAGCCAGGTAGGAGGGTGTTCTAGTGGTGCTGGTGAGCCCTAGCAGGTGGGAAGGCAGAGAGAAAGAGCATTGGAGCCAGCCCTGCCCCTGCGGGGACAAAGGGGGGAGGGGCGGATCTCATGCTGGGGCTGGGAACTTGAAAACTGTGGAAAGGAATTGCTTCTGAAGGTTCAGATTAAATCTAGTCCTCGTGTGTGCTTTGGTTTCTTGTCACTCCAGGCAAGATTTCTCTATGTGTTGGCCTCAGTTTTCTCATCTGTTAAATGGGAATCATAGTAGCAACTCTTCTTTGCAAGCAAGGCCCGAAGACAGGAGGGTGGGCATGAAAGCACTTTGATGCTTATGGAGAACAGATGTGGGACTGTTGTATAAGAAGAAGTGATGGGGGCGGGGAGTACGGAAGGGAGAGGGAGGGCCCGAGAAGGAAGCATCAAACTCCACTCAGCGTGTCTACTTGCCTTCCCGGAAGCACAATAGAATTGACAAGGGCATCTGACAGAGCCTGCCAGGAAGGAGGCAGCCTTTGACCTGGGAAGGAAATAGTGAACTTTGATTTTACGCATGTTCTAGCCTAGTCCTGGGCTGCCCTGGAATACAGATAATTCACTACAGGGGAAGCGCGGGAGGACCAAGCTCAGAAATGATACAGTTGCGGGGAGCCGAAGTGGGATAAAAATTATTCAACCATTTAAAGCCAAATTTGCTCATAGGATATATGCCAAGAGCAGTGGGAAATAAAGCTGCTAGGATCTGGGAAGGCTCCTCGGAGGAGGTGACTTGTGGGCTGGCCCCAGGTATTCCCAGGAGGGACGCGGAGAGAACACCCCATGCGGGGGACAGCACAGGCAAAGGCAGGGCTTCAGGGACAGGGGGCACCCAGCCATTTTTCTCCTGGATCCATCTCGGTGGCCAGATGGTCCATCTGACTTCCTAACTTCTGCTTCCTGAGGGTGTGTGTGGCTCCCCCGAGGGTCCCACCCCGTGGGTCTACACTTGGGAGTCCTTCCAGTCGTGGGCGCCCTGGGGAAATGAGTCCCAGTGCTTTCTCCTAGCATCCCAGCCCCTGTGGGAGGCCTGCTGAGCTGGGCTCCGCTCCAGGCTGTTCTCCGAGAGGCTTGCCTGTTTACCACTTCGCTGCAGAGCAGATAAATGGCGCAGAGGCCACATTTTTCTCCCCTAGCAGCGGGGAAAATGAATCTCACCAAGTGTTGCCGACACCATCCTACCAGGTTCCACATCCATCTTGGACCGGGGCTGCTGACAGAGCACTGGCCTATCCCTCAGCCCCGCTCTAGGGCCCAGGGGAGAGCAAGAGACAAGAGGAACATTCCTTCTTCTCTCCCGCTCTGCTGGAGGCCAGCCCTGGGCCTCGGAAGACAGAGAGAGGATGAGGTTGTGGTCAGGGGAGAGGAGATATGAGGCCCTGCATTCGGGCCTGGTAGCCTTACCCAATCTTAAAACTTGACACAGGGCAGTCATTTCACGGAAACGCCGAAGGTCAGGTCCGCCTGGGGATGGGGCAGCTGGGAAGAAGGAACAGTGGTCTGGAGACCCAGATCTGAATCCGGCTCCTTCCGGATTCGAATCAGTGAAATTCTAGGACTTGGGGCAAATCGTTCTACCGCTCTGGGTCTTGTTTTCTTCCACAACTGGAATGGATTCCTCCCAGGGCTGGTGACAGATGATGCACTGGTGATTGAAAGATCCGATACGAATGTCCCTTATTGAGCACTTACTGTGTGCCTTAGACAGTATGGAAAAGATGGCTGGTCTTCACAAGAGCACTTTAGCCCTGATTTACACTTTGGATCACTGAGATGCTGATTTGAAGGGACTTTCAAGAAGTGAATGGCAGACCCAAGACTCAAACCCAGCCCTGTCGGCTCCACAGTCTTTATTCAATGATGTGCTCATCCCAGGGTGCGGAGACACCTGGGGGCCTGGAACTTAGGGAATTTCACGGAGAAGTAAATAATGGAAAAGAGGGTGGGGGGGGGGTGGGGTGCCTGGGTGGCTCAGTCGGTTGAGCGTCCGACTTCGGCTCAGGTCATGATCTCACCGCTTGTGAGTTCGAGCCCCGCATCCGGCTCTGTGCTGACAGTTCAGAGCCTGGAGCCTGCTTCTGATTCTGTGTCTCCCTTTCTCTCTGCCCCTCCCCCGCTCATGCTCTGTCTCTGTCTCTCTCTCTCTCTCAAGAATAAATAAAAAACATTAAAATTTTTTTTTAAATAATGGAAAGGAGGTATTTGGGAGCCTTGAGAGAGCTCTGGGGGACAGCATTCCCTTTCCCAGACTCAGGTAACACCTAGTGCAACTTCAGGCCTCAGTGGGCCCCAGGATATAGCCCACACTCCTAGCCTCACCTGCCTCTTTGCTTGCTGAGCTCTGGTGGGTGGGGGTGAGGTAGGGGAGAAGGCTTCTGTGTTTCCAAATCCCTGGGTTCTCTCTTACTTCTGATCTCTTTGGAGTCTGGGTTTCCTCCCTTGCCAGCAAGAGTTCTCCTAATGTGGTTTCCAGGAGGAAATTTTGAGCTTCTCAGTGCCTTTTCTATTTGGCCATTGGACTCTGTTTCACTCCCCTCCGCACCCCTCAGGAAACCCTCCGGAAGGTAGACCTGAGGCACCCCAAGGTAGAGCCTGTTTTTATAAGAGACTGAAGCACAGGTAGGGAGGGCTGAGCCTGAGGACTCGAAGGGAGGGATTCTTCCAGTCTGGTCTTTGAGCATTGCTCCTGCCATGCCTTCCTATGGGCTGTCGGTCCCGGGTGGGCCAGGAAAGGCAGGAGCCGCCCACCATGTCCCTGGGGACCAGCCGGGGGTTGTCTCCCAACCCATGGGCCCCAGTGGCCGAGAAACAAAGTCACTATACATTCATTCCCTCCCAGCCTGGAGTACAGAGTGGCCCAAACAGAACCACACACCCTCTCCGGTGCAGGGTCTCATTGGGGGGCTCACCGAGATGCAAGCCTCAGGAGGGGATTGGAACTGGGAATTGGGGATGGTGGGGAGCCATGGTAGCAGGCCAACCAGCCAGTGAGCACCATGAGAGACAGGCCAGCGGGAGATAAGCCCCCTGCTGTTGGGCTGGGCCTTATCTCCACCCTGCAGATATACATCTCCGCCTGGCTGCCTGCTTATGGCCCACAGTGGTCCTCTGAGCTCCATGCCAGCTTGAGGAGCGGGAGCAGGATCTGTGTGGCCTGGCAAGTTGCCCCCTGGCCCGCCTTAGCTGAGATCCTGCTTCTCTGAGTCGACTGTCCCTGGCCTCAGCTCCAGGGGCCTGCTCTCCTGAAGCATTCCTACTCCTGATGAGGTCACCTGGACCAAAAGAATCGAGTTACTCCACCCCTCTGCTCCCAGCACATGCAAAAGATTCAGTTCATACCTCCTAGTGTTAGAATGGCTCCAAGGAATATCAGTAGAGAGCCCGTCCTGAAAAATATTTCAAATGTAGGTATTCTGACGCCAGCCTGGATTCAGATCTCTTTTGGGCTCTCAGATGAATTGACTGAACTCCCCCTGCCCCAAATTAGCAAAACATCGATATCTTCCTTTTAGGGACTGCAAGCCTCCCCTCCAAATTGTGCAGGTACCCCAGAGAGGTGGTTTAACCTAAGAGGGAAGTCCCACATCTAAACACCAAGCTGGGAAAAAAAAAATTGGGAGTATCATAGGGAGGATCAGATCAGGTGTCACATCACTTTAGAAAATTCATCTTTTCCTGGAAGATGATAAAATAATAGCTGGCATTTACTCAGGTGAGCTGTAGGCCGGACATTTTCTGTTATTCACATGCAAGAACTTATTTTATCCTTACGAGCACCCAATGAGGTTAAGTGCTATTTTACCCCCATTTCATAGACAAGGAACTGAGCTCAGGGAGGAATCAATTCGGTTGCCTTCTGCGGCAAAGGCAGACTGGCCAGCATGGCCCCCAAGTCTCCTTGGGTGCCCTTCCCCTCCAGCCAGCCTCAGAGGGGCTCCCTCCATCCACAGGAGAGGTGTTAATCTCTGCGGATCCCTGTCCCCTTTCCCACAGAGGTTTTCCGGGACCAAGAACGTCAGCGCAGAGAACCAGGGCACACCCTCCCCACCCTATGAGGGCTTCTGGTCCCAGGTTCTACCTCACTAGGCACGAGTCCAAAATAAATCATTTCATTAGAGTTAATAACATGGTCCCTTTAACTGCAAAGTGTTTCCAAATAGAGGGCCCTCCAGTCTGCTTTAATGAACAGATAAGAATCTTTGTAATTAACTCAGTTATGGCTTGCATGTAAATGGAAATTCCTCTGAGTGCCTGAGACTATTTATTTATTGTTTTAAGTGTGGGGTAAAGATGTTCCTGACTGCCCCTCCCTCAGACAAGCTGCTCTACAGTCGACCACACTCCCCCCTCTGCCCCAGGGTACTTCCACAGAGGGGCAACAGCAAGCACCCCTTCGCAGAGACCCCTTGGGGACAACTGGAGCCCAGAGTGTGCCACCTGTCTTCATTCCAGCCCCTCTTCATGAGGCCCCTGCAGACCTTCTCTCAAACTCTGGGCCTTCCTGCCTGGGGGCGGGGAGGGCCTGGAGGGTTCTGCCCCCTCAAATGCTCAAACATTGTCTCAGTTGGTTAAGCTTCCGACTTCGGCTCAGGCCATGATCTCCTGGTCTGTGAGTTCAAGCCCTGCGTCGGGCTCTGTGCTGACAGCTCAGAGCCTGGAGCCTGCTTCTGATTCTGGGTCTCCCTCTCTCTCTGCCCCTCCCCTGTTTGCGCTCTGTCTCTGTCTCTCAAAAATGAACAAACATTAAAAAAATAGTGAAAAAAACATTGGCTGCCTCTGCTTATTACTGCGCTGGGGCTATAGTGTGCACGCGCCCTGTGTGTGCATGTGTGCATGTGTTTATTGTGTGTGCATGCGTGTTGGGGGCAGCGAGTTCGGCAGGTGTGTGGATGCGCAGCGGTGCTCAGAGAGCGTGCGTTTATGTGTGCTCTGCATGCGTGTGGGGAGCGTGTGTACGTGTGATCTGCTTGCCTCACACCACTCACCAGAGCCTGGCTCCTCATCTTTTGACAAAGGCAGTTCTCTAATCACTGGATGCTTCTGGTGCTTTGTTGTGTCTGTTCCTGGAGCCTGGTTTGCTGGGGTGGAGGGGTCGCCTCATGACTCTGGCATCTCTGGAGGTTTCCCTGGCTGAGCTGCAGCGGCTGGAGTGGTCTGCGCTCTCCCTCCTCCCCTCTTCCCTCCCTGGAGGAAGTGGTCCCCGACCCGAGGGCCAACCACAGTCTAGCTCCCCTCCTCTGGGCCCACCCCTTCCCTGGGTAGAGAGTCTTCCCACCAAGGGACTGGGACCAGAGCACCCCCCGGGAGGAGAGGGGCAGAGGCAGGACCCCGTGGGCAAAAGTGTGAGAGGGAGGAGGGCCTGGAACAGCGTTCTAGCTCAGTCAGCGCTGATGAAGTGCATCCCTGGGGTGGGCTCCACTCTGTCTTGTGCAGGTGGTTGTGGGGAGTAAATAATAAGGAGGGCAGAGAGGGGGTGCCTAGGTGACCCTTCGCTTGCCTCCTTCCATTGGCTGTGGCTTTCTCCCACCCCCCTCCCGGATAGGTCTGTAGGTGGAGGCCACTTTCAGGGCAAGTGCTGGGTGGCAGGGCGCAGAGATCCGTGCCTAGCCCTGCTCTGCTCGCCATCAGTTCTCTTGGCTGACGGGGCCGCTCCAGGAGGGAGTGGGAGAGCTATGGGGAGCAGCCACAGTACCCCTCCCTGAGGTCCCCTCCTACTGCCCAGGGAGGGGCTGCCTGGCACAGTGATCCCTGTGCTCGAATTGATGTATATGTGTCTGCAAACGGGGCACCACGGGGCTCCTGATAGGAGGGTCAGTCCGGAGAGGGCCCTCTGATGCCATCCAGTCCAGATCCCTTGGGCCAGAGGAGGGGGCCAGAGGAGGGCCAGAGATTCATGCCAGGGCCCGTTGCGAATGGGGATGCCCAGGGGGCTGGAATCCAAGCCTGTTGGCCCCCATCCAGGCCTCCCCACTATGCGCCAGTCTCCTTTTCCTCCCCTAAGGGTGTAAAGGGTTGGGGCCCTCTCCCCTGCCTCTCCCAGGCCTGGACAGCGGCTCTCTCCCCAGCAGCCCAGGGCTTCTCCAGGGTCACCGAGGGAGGGTCACATCCTGCCTCCCCATACCCACTCTTCTTGGTCAGGACCCCGCAGGACTCCATCCCTTTCCTCCAGGAGAAATCCATCCCATCTCCCAAACCTCTGAGTGCTGGGTCCCGATTTCCCAGTCCCAGCCATCTGGTAGACCCTTCCTCACAACTCCCCTCAGCGCCCCTGACACTCCCCTCTGCCTTCCTGGATGAGCTGTCTGCTTTCCATGTCCACTTCATCCCCTCTGCTCTGTGGGCTCAGTGCTTATATCTCTCTGAATGCATGATGTCCTTTCTTCAGGGTGCGACCTGCTGCCCTGATCAGATTGGTCGTTTATCACAGGCAGGTGGCTTCCCGCCCCCTCCCCCAAGACCGGGAGCTCCCGTGGAACAGATTCTGGTCTCTGCCATCAGATTGGGAGCTCCCTGTGGGCAGGGGACCCTTCACGCTCTGTCTCAGCCCCGAGACCCACTGCCTGTTTGGCTCACACAGGGATAGCTACCGTTCCCACCCCCCTTTGCTCCTTCACCATGCTCTTCCCACCCCAACACGGCCAATCCAAACCCATGCTGGCGTCGGATAGAGGCTGGCAGAGCTTTGAGGACCGCTGAGGCCCATTACTCTCCCTTCTACCCCACAGCAACTATCTCTATAAGGTGGCGGAGGTGTGGCCTGGCAGGGCTGGGTGGTGCCCAGGGATTCCCACCTGAAGATACACAAAGCATCAAGACTGAAGGGACTGGAGGGACCATCTGACCCCTGGATTCTAGCTGAGGGTCCTGGCTTGTTCCACACATGGCCATGCCAGACTCGTGGCTGAGAACTTGCACCAAGCCCTTGGATTCCCAGCCTGGCTGTTCTTTCGGCCTCATCAGAACGATCCTCTGGAGTCCAGATGCCTGCTGAGGAGGGCGGTGCGGGGCAGCGGAAAGACCTGGAACTCGGAACCACGTAATCTGGGTTTGCATCCGGACTCTGCCGTTTATCCGTTATGTGCCACGAGGCAAGTCATAGAATTCTCTCAGCAGGTGAGTACTGTCCCTCTGACGATGGCAGAGAGGTCATAGTGTTCATAATGTTCCATCTGTCCCCAGACACTTTCCGTGATCTATCCATGCCTTGAATGGTGGCCCCACAGGCTGCCCCCATCACAGCCCATCAAATCTTTAGAGACCCCCTTCTTAATCTCCCCCAAATCTCTGCAACCTCTTTCCCCTTCAGTTGCCAATGGTGCTTAAGGAGGTAGCAAAAGGAGGATAGATTTGTAGCTGCCCGCCTGGTCACTTCTGAGCTGGAGACCACTGGCAAGTTACCTGCCCTCTCTGTGTTATGGTCTCTTGGAAATGGGAGTAGTAATTCCTACCTCTCTAGACGCTTTGTAGTGATACAGGTGTTGAAACAGTTGGGGCCTTGTGAGGGAGGTCAGTGGACATGGCCTAGCAGTAGTGATTTCCATGTTTGTACAAAAGGGGAAACGAGGGCTCAGAGCTGGTGATACACTGGCTGAAGGCCACACAGCAAATGCACTGTCAGACCCAGGAGTCCTTGCCAACCTGTCTTGGGAAGAATCATCCTTTCAGTTGAGAGTTTCCTTTCTCCGACCCATGCATTCTATTTTCAGCCTTCTCAACAGGCTCCATGGCTTCTCCCTCTTCTCCTGAAGACTTCTCTCAGGGGGAATGTAGTGCCTGGCACATAGTAGGTGCCTGTCAATATTTGTTGAAGGCGGGCACGGAGACACATGCAGGGCTGGTGGGGGTGGGGAGCTAGCGGTGTGGGGTGGGGCAAGGAGCTGAGCACCAGGGTGGGGACAGGCTCGAGGTGGCTTCTCTGTACCTCTGGCTCTGCCTTTGCCAGGCCTGGCTGTCTGGGAAATCTCATTTCCCTCGCAAGCTGATTCATGGGCCCGGTGTCTCAGTGCTCCCCGAGCAGCTCTCCGTCAATAACTATTCTTTACAAGGTCCCTCGATTCATTTTTGGGGTTGAAGACAAATTTTTAAAGAGAAGTTTGGTGCCAGGGCCATTCCAGAGGGGCTGTTAACTTAATGTCCTGTCTCGTTCCCTCCAAGCCTGCTCCCTCTTGAACTGCACGAGGGTCAGGGCTCGCTGTTTCTAGCAATTGCTTCTGAGTTCTTGCATCCGGACAGGGGGTGAGGGATGAACAGAAAGGGACACAAATTATAGGACAGAGCAGGAGGCAGGCTGCTGGCTCCGTTATTGTTTGCTGTGTGACTTTTGGCCAACGGCTCCCCTTCTCTGGGTCCTGGTTTCCCTGTCTGTGAAAGCCTGGATGCTGACAGACACCTCTGTGGAAGCTTCCACCTTGTTTTCTGGGGCAGCCTGGTCTCTGAGGTTCATTAGGGAAGGAGGTCTCTGTGGCAAGCAGTGGCTCGTGTCTCCTCCCCCTCATCCCCAGGTAGGACGATGCAGTTGACAATTCCGCAGCTGGGTGCCCCTGTAGGCACCCAGTCAGAGACCGTCTGAACCTCTAGTCTGAGCCTGACTCCCCAGTCCATGCTGAACCCACCGCACTGCCTCTGGCCTCCACAACTTTGCGTATGTTTGTTGTGTTCCCCCTACCACCTGGGACTCATATTCCAGAAGCATGCGCATAGAGAGACAAAGAAAACATGCACAAAGACACGGCAGCAAAAGAAAGTACAGGGTATTGAGTAGGTGGCGTCTGGGCCTTTATACCCGCTCCCTTCCCTTCCTGGAATGCCTTTGGCCCCATCCTCAGCAAACTCAGTTTGAGAATGTCTCCTCCCCCCTCCCCTGCGTCCCACCAACCCAGGGTAAAGCTATCATAGCATCAATCAATCCAGATAACCGTGGTCAGTTGACGTGTCCATCTTCCCAGCGGGGCTGGGGCTCCTTGGGGGACAGGCCCATGATCTTGCCTCCACGCTTCCCAGGAGGGCCCAGTGCACGGCAGGAGCTTAATGTGTTGCATAAACAAATGGATCCTGAACATTGAGGCCTGAGAAACTCCATTTGTTGGGAACCTCTAGGAACAGGTGTGCGCTAGGAGCTTAATCTCCTGCCGGGCATATGTGGTGTCATTTGGTCCTCACAACAACCCCAGGGCCACCATGATCTGTTGAGCAGAGGACTGAGGAAAGCAGGCTTCCTTTCGTGGTGGGCAACAGCATGTTGGGCACGGATGCCAATGCAGCCCTGGTTCTGAGCCAGGAGGGAGGTCCGGGCCTCCTCCCTGGTCCCTTCTGGAACAGATGTTGGTGGCTGTAGTCACCCGTCCAGGGCGCTGCAGGCTGGCCAGGCAGCCTCGGCTGGGCTCTTGCTCTGGCCAGGTCCCCTGTGCCCCTCTGGGGAGCAGTGCCCCAGGGCCGTCGGAGGCCATGTGCTCACTCAACAGCCCTCGCTCTCTCTTGCCTACAGCTTGGACATGGAGACCCCGCCCCAGGCTTTCCTCATCAATCCATGCAGAAGAGAGGCCTCCCTGGGAGGTGGTGACAGTGACAGTGACGGGGAGGGACCGTCTCTGGAAGGTGAACTACAGGTGGAGAGGGAATCCAGAAGCAGCTCAGGTGTGCACACCAACCTGCTCTCACCCCTCTCCTTACTCTTCTGTGCCCCCTCACTCCCCAAGCCTTTTCTCCCGAGGCGAGGCCCTGAGGCTTGCCCCACCCTCCCGAGGCAACCTTGGCATTTCCTAGGGGAGCTACCTCTCTGTAAGGGCACATTTCTGGGCCAGCAAATCCTTCACACCGGACGTGGGCACCCGCTTCGGCAAGACAGGGCCCGAAGGGATGTGGATGTTGGAGGAAGGGGCAACCGGGTTCAGCTGGGCGTCGATCTCTGTCATTTAGTGTGTCCACAGTGTGTGTGTGTGTGTGTGTGTGTGTGTATGTGCACACACGCACAAGGACCAGACGCAGAGCCAGCCACCACACGCCTTCTGTTCTCCGGGAGCTGCTGCCCCGCTCCAGTCTGGTCACCCCCATTTATTTAAGAAAATCCGACACAGTGGTGGGTAGAACCCAAGAGAGAAGTGGCTGTGGGCTGGGAGGGGTAAGGGAGACGCCCGGCTCCCCGCTGCCTTTGCCCATCCCGAGGTCCTCCACAGCATCCCCTGGTGCCTCCTCCCCCTCCCACCGATTCCGTTCCCTGGGGGGATGGGTGGCTGCCCCTGCAGAGAGGGAGGAGTGGTCAGCAGAGCGAGAGGAGCGGCTAAGGGCTAAGGCGTAGTGTTGACCTTGCTGTGGGCTTAGCAGGGGGACCGGGCTTCCCAGGGACTGCTCAGACCACAGTGCTGGGGTGTGGCTTGCTCAGGGCCTGCCCAGGGCTCCTCCCCCTCTAGGCTCCGCCCACAGCCGGTTGGGATAGAGGAGGGAGTCCTGAGATCTCAGGAAGGTGCCTGGCTTGGTCCCAGACCCCTCTGTAGGGTCAACTCCCAGGTCCTGGGAAGGGACTGGAGGGGGAGGGGGCACCCGGAAGCCAGCAGATGCTACAAGTGTCTCCCCCATTCCCCACATGTTTTGTCCACAGCAAGATCCTCCGCAGGGCGGGCAGCCGCCGTCTCCCCACCCTGCAGGACAGAAATCCCTGAATATTGGTTTGAGAAAAGTCTTTGTGCAGCTTGTGACACAAGACCCCCCCAAAGCTCCCCCACACAGGGGGAAGACAGGGGACGTGGGGGGGCAGGGGCGGGGCACAGTGTGGGCCCACCTCACCCCAAGCTTGGCCTCCATGCCTCACTTTTGGGGCAGGGGGTTGTCTAAGATGGGAGGAGGTTTGGAAAGAGTCGAACAAGGATTGCTTTCCTCCTAGCAAGCTCCTGAGGAAGGAGCCCTCCGCCTTCGGTGGCACAATTGGGTATGGTGCGAGGTGGTCGCGGGGAAGGCCCAGCTGGGGCAGGCGGCCGCCCAGCACAGAGCAAAGCTGCAGGGGCAGGGAGTACGACATCCGCTTCGGCCCGCCTGCGTCAGTGTGAGCAGGGGTCCCGGTCGCGTCCCACACAGAGCCCACCCCCCCGGGGGGAGGGGGCGGGACGGCGCCTCTACGCCATATCTTTGATTCTGCGCATGTAATTGTGCAGGTCTGGGGGCGCGGTGGGCCGCGTGGTGCCCGCCACATCCGGGCAGCCCCAACCCAGGTCCTCTTCGTCCTCCTCGTCCTCTTCGCCGGCGGGCACCGAGTCATAGGCCAGCTCCTCCGTGGGCAGCGTGGCGAAGGTGGTGAACTTGACCCGCTTGCGCTTGGAGGTGGGCGAGCTGGCGGGGTCCTCGGCCTGGTCCCGGGCCGAGCCGCCCGACGAGCCGTCGCCCCGCCCATGCACCTGGCTCTGCACGCTGGTCTGTGAGCTGCCGCTGCTGTGGTGGTCGCCGTGGCAGCAGGCGGGCACGGTCTCCAGCGGGTTGCCCGCGGGCGGCGACAGCTCCGCCTGCCCCCGCAGCGGCTGCCCGTTGCCCAGGAACACCCAGTGGTGAGAGTGGTCCATGCTGGTCTGGCCCTCGGGCGGGATGCGCTTGTGCCGGTAGCGCAGCACGAAGACGATGCAGTTGATGAGGAAGACGAGGATGGCGAGGCAGAAGACGCCCAGCAGCGCATACATGCCGATCTCCAGGTCCGTGAGCCCGCGCGGCATCTGCAGGAAGCCGGTGGGCAGCGGCAGGAAGTCTTCTGTGGGCGGCACCGCGGGGCTGGCGGTGCCCGGGCCCGGGGCCTCGGCTGGGGGCAGCGCGGTGCCCGGTGGGCCGGCTCCCCGGGCCTCGTCCTCGCCCCCGCCGGGGCCTGGCTGGCTGGGCCCGGGGTAGTCGTACGTGGGGTCCTCCTCGTCCCGCCCAAAGTGCACCCGCAGGCCCACGGGGGTCGTGGCCAGCACACTCTTGCGCTTGGTTTTCTGGCAGCTCTCAGCGATGGTGAGCTCTGCACGAAGCAGTTCCCCCGCCCCCTCGGCCTGGGCCACCACCAGCGGGAAGGCCCGGTCCTGGGTCACCGTGGCCACCCGCTCATCCAGGCTGTTCACCAGCAGCCCGTAGTCCCGGGGGCTGTACAGGGAGAGTGGGGCTGTGGTGCCATCGCTGTAGGAGAGCCAGAGGCTCAGGAGGGCTTCCTGGAAGAGGAGGAGGAGGAGAAGGGGACAGGAGTCAGAGAGCTAGTTCTGGCTGGCTTCACTGGGAGATGCCGAGCAGATGCTGAGCTCTATGAGGACAGGGACTGGGGTACTCTGCCTCCCTGCTGTCACTCCCAGCCCTGGAACTGTGCCTGACAGGGTGGCAGGTGCTTAGGAGGAATTGTTGGAGCAGGAAGTCTTCCTCTGGAGGTTGTGGGGAGCGTCAGGGGCTCAATATGGCCTCATACGGCCCTGAGAATTTCCTCGCCCACTTTATCCTTCGCCCCTCGATGGGCTGAATGTATGCTCTGCCTTGGATCTACCTCAAGTCCCTTTTGCTGCAGGAGCAACCCCATATCTCCATGCCTGACCTTGGGATCATCCCCATGAGACACGTGGACATTGAGAACACACACCCCACCCCACCCTTGTCCTCCGTTAAAACATTCTGAGCACTGCCCCTCCTGCAGATGAGGAAGCAGGGCCCAGGGAGAAGGGATTGGCCTGGGGTCATGGAGCAGGTTAGGGGCAGGGGACCCTTGGCCCGGTGCTCAACAGCAGCCTTCTGGCTCCCTGTGCTCCTGCCTGTCACCTTTGTACCTCTGTCCTGTAGCCTACGCCCTGGTGGATCTGTCGGGGCGGGGGGGGGCGGCTGTAACTGGGGCTCCAGAGATGACTGAGGGTAATTCCTGGGGGTGGAGGCACAGCTGACGGGGGTTCTCTGAGAATCTGGGAGGGGGAACCCTCAGCAGGAGCATCTCTGGTGGCAGATGCAAGAAGCGGGACCTTGGCCAGACTCCCGGTGCAGATGGCAGGGGAATGGGGTGGGTCGGGTGTGTAGGGCACAAAGGGCAGACAGATCTTCCATTCGAGCCCTAACCTGGGGACTCATGGCCCCAGGGAAAACTGGAGTTTCCTTCTTCCTTCCACACCGCAAGCCCCCAGATTGGCCGGCTGGACATCCAGTTACCTGCTTGAGGAAGCTGAGGGTCTGCTGGGCGGCCGTGGTGGCCAGGATGGTGTGGCTGCTCCCCGGGCTGGGCCGCAGGGAGAGGGCAAGGCTGGCCACCACCTGGGCCTGCAGCTGTGTGATGCTGACCTTCTCCTCCGTCACTGTTAGCAGCGTCTCCCCAAGCACAGACTCCGTCAGCGGGGACACCACCTGAGGCAGAGTGGGGCAGGGATGGGCGGAGGCCAGGAGAGCACCCCCCCAATTCCCAGCCTGGGAAGAAAAGCCAGTGCTGCAAGAGAGGCCCACCCCTGGAGGCAGGCTGGGGGGAGCAAGACTCTTGGGCTCTGCCTTAGGGCTGCAACAGGAAACCAGGGTCCAGAGGCCAGGTGAGGGTCAGGGGCTTGCCAGAGCCAGGCAGGAACACGGATGAGACAGGTGGGCAGATTTTAAGGTCAACAACAGCCCCCCACAGCGATAAATAGCCATTGATGTTTGGCCTCGATGTCAGAGAGACAAAGGGGGAAGGTAGGGACCTTGGCAGATAGAACTCAACGCTCATGTCAAGGAGGCACCAGTACCGACCAGCTGATGATTGCCAGGTGGGATTGTGGGCCTGGTATTTTGTAAAACCAGAAATCTAGATTTTGAAAAATGAGAAACCTCCCAAGATTTCAACACTGGATCCACTGCTTTACAGATAAATCACGTCTGCGGGCAAATCCTAGCCCAGGGGCCATTATTCACAACCTCTTAGATGGATGGTTTCTGCCCAGGCACCCCGCTGTAGGAGGGTCAGAGTTGAATTCCTAAGGTCCCTGAATTCCCCTTCCTGGGCCCTCTCCTCTGCCGCCTCTCCGCATCCACACCTGCTCTCAGGGAACACACCGAGCGATCTACACGGATGGGTAAAGGTTGATAGGGCTTGCAGGGAGAGCCTTCACCAAGGGGGCAGTGAAGGAGCTCACCTCTGGTGGTGGGGGGGGGGGGCAGGGGCAGGGTGAGGGGAAGAGAGTGTGTTTTGGGGGCCGGCTGGGGTGGACCCCAGAGGCCCTAGAGATCCCGTCCCGGGAACGTCTGTGTTCTCTGCCCACAGATCCACAGAGCGGCCGTGTGCCTACCTTGAAGGGCGTGGTGCCTGGCTCCAGGCCCGCCAGCGTGCTGCTGTCCACCATGCGTGCCACGCGGGGGTCGCCCACCCGCATAAAGTCGCTGACCAGGTCAGTGACCTCCACCAGCCAGTCCGGGCCCAGCATGGTGACCACCTGGTCGGTGCCCTCGGACGATGTCGTGTGGAACTGGGTGAACACCTGCAGAGTGGCGTGCTGGTACTGCAGGGTGCAGCCGCGGCTGGCGCTCTGCCTACGCTCCTCTTCCTCCTCGTCCTCGTCCTCGCTCTCCCGGGCCGACCTGGGGGGGCGGGGCACAGGGGGGGTCACTCCCTCACCCTTGCGCTGTGGGTGGGAGCCGTGCAAAGGGGCAAGCCCCCTCCCTGCCCCGTTCCTTCTGTCTCTGACAAGCTTGGAGCCCGGAGTCCCCAGCCTTTCCTCTCCTAGAAAGGCACCTCCTTGACCCTCCCTTGTGCCTCCCGGCCTCTGCTGGGCACGGCCGGGAGAAGCTGATGTCAAATCCTGACAAGTGCCGTCTCTCTCTCTCGGCGCCAGGCATGCGCCTGGCCCTGTTCTCAGCTCTAAACTGGAGCGAAGGCAGCCTTGTTACAGACTGCCAGAACGCTCGGCCAGATTGTATCCTTACAGCCGTGCGGCAAGCAGATGAACTCGGAGGTTTAGCTGGTGCGATTTCGATTTCCAAGCAGCGTGTGGAATGTGCGGCCTGGTTCCCCTTGCTGCTCATTGTGAAACTTGAGAGCAGAGAGGTGAGCCGAGGGAGGCACTAGTAAGCAAAAGGGCGCCAGAACTTGAGGATTTGGGAAATTCAGCCTATCCAGATTGCCTAAGAGGCTAAAACCAGGAGATTTCACTGTCAGGGAAGCGTGCTCTGGAGAGAGAGAGCAGAGGGCGTGGCTCGTGCTTTGCTACTGCTCTGGACGCATCCAGCAACCAGAATATCCCTTCACACAGGTCTCTTGTGCCCGTGTTAATGAATCCTCACAACCATTCTATGAGGTGTTAACGTGCCCGTTTTGTGGACGAAGAAACGGGGGCACAGAGAGGTTATGTAAGTAGTCCAAGGTGGCCCAGCTAGTAAACAGCAGTCAGGATTTAAACCCAGCCTGTCTGGCTGCAGAGTTCACTCCCCCGTCATGACTCAAAGCAGCACCTGGTGGGGGGGGGGGGGCGGGGCAGGGGCTGGTTCCCCTGCAGAAGGCCCCCTCCCAGACCTACTGGGTCAGAATCTGCATTTGAACAGGCCCTCAGGGGATTCATGTGCACATTCAAATTTGAGAGGCTCCGATCCCCGATCCACCCCACCGGGCCTTGCTTTTCCCAATCTCTACAGAACTGAGCTGAGCCCAGCTCTCCCTTGGCTGCCTGCTTCTCCCCCAGCCCCTCCCCTCCCCTCTTAGCTGCCTGCCACTCTTTCTCTCTCTGCCCTGCTGGCTTTCCTCTCCAGCAGCAATGAGGGGTGAGTGGAGGACGTGCCCCAGAGAGGCATACCCAGAGTCACCTCTTCTAGGAAGCCTGCTTGGACTTCTCCTGGAGGAAGAGGTGGCTGTCTCCTTTAGTGCCACTCGATTCCCTGCGCACAGGGCTTCCCGTGTCTACCATGTTCGTGGCTTGGCCGGGTCAGGCACTGGCCACACCCACCCCATGTCTCAAGCACCCATCAGTGCCTGGCACACAGGAAGCTACTCAATATAAGTTTGCTGACTGCATCACCGACCTGCAGACTGTGTACACCTGGGGTCTTACACACATGCGTGGATCAGACTATGTGCCAGGGCTGTGTCCACCTGTGAGTATCCCGAGTGTCCACTGTGTGTGGAGGGGCTGTACCTCCGGTCGGGGAGGATAGGTACCCTCCAGCCCTTCACTTGGCTGAGGCGTGCGTCTGAGAGTTCGATGTGCAGGGGCAGCTTGGGGACCCAGACTGTCATTTCCAGGGGGGCGTTGAGGATGTCATAGCGGAAGGTGACCCTGGCGTTCATGGACCCGCGAGACTCCTTTCCACTCACAAACACGTAGTCACAGCTGCTGGATACCTGGGGAGGGGGAGGGAGGTTGGTTGGCCTGTCTTGCCCTACAGGGGGCATCCTGTGGGCTGGAGGGGAGGTGACGAATTTATTTCCTCCGGGAGACATCAGCCTCTGGTGTCCCTGTTCCCACTGTTTCTCCACCAAGCATCATCTCTCAGTGGCTACTATGGGAGGTTTTTGCTCCCTGGCAAGGAGCCAGCGTGCCCGTGATTTTACACAGACCGCCCCTCAGAGGAGACTTCTGGTGGACGACCCCCCCCCCCCCCACCCCCCGCCCCGGCCGGGGGCTGGCTCCCCTCCCCCGCATGACTGCCTGCGCTCTGGTGCAGGTGTCACTTGGTAGGACCCTCCACAGTGCAGAGGGGGCAGGGAGCCTGTCCTGAGCCCACGACTCCTCAACGGCCCATCTGGCCCTGTGGCCCCAGGAAAATGAGCCGCTAGTTAATTTCAGTTAATTTCAGCCGCTAGTTAATTTCTGCTCTAGCCCTGGGGTGGAGGTGGGGGACGGGGAGAGGAAAAATCAGGACAGACAGGTGGATGGTTGCCACCAGTGGGTGCAGCTTTTACGGATGCATGCCCACCAGGACACCGGCTTATACTCCTAGAGGTTCGCTGGGTGGGCACATGCCTGCTGAACACATCCTGGTGGACACCTGTGCCGGTACTTCAGGGCAGATGTAGGTGGGTGTGCACGTCAAGTGTGCCCAGTATGTACCCGGCACACGCAGCAGTGAATCTTGTGTGCAACGCATTTAAGTGTTCCTGCCGCTACAGGCCACTGGGTGCCCACCCTCGCGTGCACGTGCGAGGAGGGTCTAATCATGCGGCTTGCGGGGGTAGGACGCTCTGGAGGCTCTGGTGGGGGTGGGGAGGGGGCCGGGGTTGTGGTTAATCTGTGATGAGCCCCTAGCTCGTCCCAAACTCTTGCCAGCTCCCTTAGGCATCTCAGATGGGGGTGGTGGGACGTGGGACAGCAGCCCTGCCAGAAATGTTCATTTCCCACTTCAGAAGGCTGGCAAAGTCCATTCAGAGTGTTGGCCAACTCCATAAAGAACCTGAGTGTATTTCATTGAGAACGGAAACAGATTCCACTTAGCATCTTTGCGAATTCCCCTTTGGTATCTAAGCCGTCAAGACTTTGTTCTGGTCCATTCTGCGGCCGGGGTCGGGGAGCGTGGAGGTGGGGGGCAGGGGCAGGTGCTGGGTGACAGCCTTTGAGAGCAGGTCTATTTCTTCCTGATGCAGCCTGCCAGCACCGGGAAGCCCCAAGGGCCTGGGCAAGGCTTTTGCTCTGCAGGGGATGGGGCTGTGGTACCCAGCCATCTGCTCTGACTGACTTTGAAGGGGGCATTCTTCCTGGGTGGGGAATGGGTGAAGTGAGGCTCCAGCTCCCTAGACCTGGAGGGATCTGGGACAGAATGTGGGGAGAGAGAGCGAGCACACTCCAGGCTAGCCCCAGTTAGCCAGAGGGAGAAGGACACCCACGGCCCACTCCTCCCGTTCTCCTTCACGCTGAGCTATTTACAGACACAGGGAACAGATTCTGTTGTCTGATCATCTGATTTTGGCACCTGCTGGAGGCTGGCCCAACAAACAGCTCACCTACCACACAGATACTGGGGCTGCACCCTTGTGCATCATGGCCTGTGACCACCGTCCAAAACCAGGGGCAGGGGCAAATCTGGAGGCCCTCTTGGAGAGGTGGCAAATTGGGACATGTGAGTCAGACCGATGTCCTGTTTGCTGGGTTGTGAGGACCAGGGGCCCAGAGTGGATCTCTGGGGAGGAGCTCTAGCGGGTGGGGGGTGGGGGGCTTCGGGAGTTGGAGGACTTGGGGGAGTGTGCCCTGAGAGAGTCCTTCCTTACACGACCTTCACCCCTGGACTAACTCGCATGTTTCTGGGGCTTCCTCCCAGAGCTGAAGCTTCTCTGTGAGGTCACCAGCATCTGGGTTCAGGGCGTGTCCCTGAGGGGTAGGCTCCCTCCCTACCCCCACTGCCTTCCCTGATGGCTGTCATGGGCAAGGGCTCAATAATCACTTGCTGGATTGGATTGAGCTCAGGCTGTCAACACTGCCTTCTCCCCTCTGCCTGCCAAATGGCCTCTTTCAAATTCCTGCAGGAAGCCCTCTAGGATAGCAGTACCCAAGGCTTTTCCTCACCCCCCTCAGGCTAGACGTGGGATGTGAAGCTATTCTCCCCCACCCCCATTTCTCCTCCACTTGCCTACCAAGGGGAGCTGCCTGGGATGTGAATCCCCACTGGCTTGGGGCTCTGCTCCCCCTGAAGGTCTGAGGCCTCTTTCCCTGTGTGTGGGGGGCCCATCTCCAGGACGCCCACCTTGATGATGTCCTCATTGTCAGACTCGCATTCCACCAGGGCAGAGACATCTAGGACAAGTCCAGTCACCTCGATGGCGATGACCTTGACAGGGATGGCCACCGTCCTGCCCGTCAAGATAGCCGTGTTGATGATCTCTGTGTCCTGCAGGGAGGGTGGGACCCTGATGAACTGGGGTGCTTATGGTGGTCATCTGCTCTCCCACGACAGGCCAGCCAAGGCCCAGGCTCCTGGAGCCCCCACTCCTCAGATGCGCGTCCTTCCCCTGGGGACACCAGCACGCATGTGCAGAGAGGGGCCTCCGCCCAGTCTCACTTGCCTTCTCAGGTGCTCTGCTTACCTGGCCTCCTGCCACAGCCTTCAGGAAGCCACTGTGCCACCAGGAGACAACCCTTCGCCAGTCCCCCACCATCTTCTCTCAACATCTGACATGCTTCTCAGCATCACATCCAACACATTTGCTGACCATTCCAGGTGCCCTCAGGCTGGCCCAGTGACTCCAGCCATGGCACCCCCAAGTCCATTGCTCCTTAGAACAAACTACTCACGTTCCCATCACCGCACCTTTGCCCACATGATCCTCAGCCTCGAGCACCCTCCTCATCTCTGGTTATATAAGCCCTTCCTTCCAGGTTCAACTGCATGGCCGCCTCCTCCAGGAAGCCTCTCCTGAGTGCCCTCTCCATGGGTGACTTCTCCCACCTCTGTCCCCGTGAGCCTCTGCTGTCCTACTCGAGCACCAGGCACAGAGCACCGCCTGCCTCCAGTGAGCGCGTGCACACACACACACACACCTTTACTCACAGGCACACACTTGGCCGCAGGCTCACACAGACATGCGTTGATCTATACACACGCTCAGCTGTGCACGTGCCTGTCACACACACGCGCCCGTGACAGATGTATGCATCCACTGGCCCAGTCACCTGCCCCGCTCACCATGGCTAGGGGCAGGATGGCTTGTACATCCCGCTGGATGACCGTCAACTCGGTGACCGCCCGCTCCAGGTCAGGCAGGGGGCTGCGGCCGCGGTAGTCAATGTGCCACATGATCCTCCTCTTGACCGACTGGCTGGTAAAGTTCTCCATCTCAAAGTCCAGCTGCAGGATCTCCAGGGGCCCCTGGCCTTCCCTGCAGGGGGGAGGAAGGAAGCAGAGCCCGGGAGGAAGAGCTGGGAGCAGCTCGGGATGAGGACCCCGATGAGGACCCCTGCCCTCCTTGGCATCCTGCCTCCTGGAGCTTTCTGAGCCTTTTCCAGCCACCTGAGGTGCCCGGACCTGGACCCCAGAGCCCCCACAATCTGAGCCCCAGCCCTTCTGTTGGTCTCGCTTCCTCCATCAAGAACTCCCCCACCCCTCCCAGGTGCTATCCTGCAAAGAGGTGGGCAGAGGCACCACCTCAGCTTACCAGGGGGGCAGGGGTGTGCCCTGCGCCCAGGCCACATCCACAGTGGCTGTTGAGTGCTTTGCCCCAGTCAGCAGCTCCGAGGTCACATGCCACTGACCACTCCGTGACTTGGTGCCCAGAAGGGTCACACCCTTCTTGGCCTTCACCCTGGGACAAAGTGGGAGGGAGAAGAGCGAGAGGGTCAGCCTAGGGCCCGATGGCTGCCCACCTGGCCACCCCCACCCCCCAGGCTGGGGCTGGGAGTAGGGGGAGCAGGTGAGTACATTACCCTGAGTCCTAGACTTCATGCTTGAGATGAACTTGGGGAATCTGGTATCATGTGACTGAAAATGCTGACCTTCAGTGGAGGCTACAATCGCTTCTACCCCATCTCTCTGCCAAGTTCTACCAAACCTCTACTTGCATACCTTAGTGACAGGGAACTCACTACTGTGCACATCCCATTCCATTCTCAGAAAGCCCTTAAGGATTGGAAACCCCATTCCTATACTTAGTCATGGGTTCTGCTGGGGCAGGAAAGAACAATCCTCCTTCGTCTCAATTGTAACAGTTCTCAGACAGCCGGAGGGGAGCGGGTGTTCCCTGAGTCTCTCTTTTCTCCAGGCCTAAAATCTCTAGCTCTTCCAATTGTTACTTTTTGCCACAGGTTCAGGTCACCGTCCTCTGGACACTGCACACATAAGTACCCTGTAGCGCCCTGTACCAAATACAACACTTCAGCTATGCTCCGATTCATACTGGCTAAAGCAGAATGGTGATCACCTCCCTAATTCTACATGTTTACTCCTATTAATGTAGCCCAAGATCTGTGATGACTGATTTAACTCATATTCACATTCACGTATCAATCATTGAATCAGGTCTCATCCCTTCCAGGAAGATCTGAACTTTAAGGTGGTACACTCAGGAGAGAGGGTAATACTTAACTCAAAGAAGTCGGAGGCTAAAGGCAATGTTGTGGGTCCTATGCATAGTGCCTGGGGTGGGGGGAATATTTTGGTGGGGCCTTTGCTACATTCTCAGAATCATTCAACATGGTTTAAATTCCATTCTGTTTTGTGGGGATGTGATATGGCTTAAGGTATTTCTGAATTTGTGGACTGTATCCTGTTCAGGGTACAGAAAAGGCTGGGAGTCCTGAAAATTTTTCTCTTAATTCCAAGATTGGGCAAATGTCCTGACACATGGGCACACTACTGCTCATTTCTGACTCCCAGCCAACGGGCTGCTGTCTGATCTCCATTTCTTCTCTTTGCCTTTGGTCTCCTCATCTGCAAAATGGGTACACCATTTTAAGTTACACCAGCTAAGGCCCAAGGGCCCTTCCAACCCCATTCTATCATTCTTGATACCTATGCTTGTGAAAAGGAACATTTCTCCTTCCCCATGTCTGTGAGCTAGGGAGGTAGGGCAGAATTTTTTGTTGTCACCGGGCAGATGAGAACACTGAGGCTCAAATAAGTAAGGTGCCTTCCTGAAGTAGCTCAAGTGAGAAACGGAAGAAGTCGGATTAGGGTGCTGGCTCACCCCTGCAAGCGGCCAGGTATGCATTTGACCTTGGGATGCGGGCGGACCCTCCCCCCACATGCCCCCTACCTGAGAGTGAAATGCTCCACGCTGGGGCTGGAGGGAGAGGAGGAGTTGGGGGCCAGGTAGAGGAGGACGCTGAGCACCTCGCCAGGCTTGAGGGGCCGATCTGGCAGGCGGATCATCAGGTTGCTGTCCAGCCTGTGCTCCTGCAGGGTCCTTCTGGGGGGCGGGCGGAACAGGCTGATGCTCCCGATGCGCAGCAGCGGGTGCTGGGTGGGGCTCTCCGCGCGGGCGCCTGCCCCGGGCCCGGTCCCCCGACGGGCGCCCCCGCAGCCCCCAGACGCGTCCGGGGCGTGGAGGGTGTAGTAGAGCTCAGCCTGCTGACTCTCCCCGGCCGCCTCGGGTTCCAGCCCATCCGGGGACTTGCGGCGGGCGGCGGGCGGCGCGGCGGGGGCTGGGGGCCCGAACCAGGCCAGGGGCAGCTCCGCCCGCACCAGGCAGGTGGCCAGGCCCCCGCTGAGGCGGCAGGAGCTCTTGACCTCCCGCGCGTCCCTGAAGGCGTGCAGGCGGACGCACGGCAGCCGCTCGGTGACGCCGAAGTCGTCCCAGTCGCGGCCGGCCACGTAGAACAGCACCTGGGCCTCGGGCTGCGAGGCAGGCACGCGGGCGCGGACGATGAAGGCCCGCACCTTCCAGTTGACCGTCAGGCGCTCGGGGATGTCCAGGGTGCTGGACGGCTGCAGCAGCTCCCGGGCCACCACCTGGCTGGTGCTGAAGGGCCCCAGGGAGACGTTGAGGACGGGCAGCTCCTTGGTCTGGAACACCACGAAGGGCTCGGAGCGCTGCAGGGAGCCGTTGGCCACCGCAGGCGGCGGGGGCCGCGCGTCCCGCAGGAAGAAGGCCAGCCGCGTCCGCGACAGGCGGTAGCTGACCGGCAGCACCGGGCCGGCCTGCGGGCCGGGTGGGCTGGGGCTGGCCGGGTGCGAGCGGCCGGAGGCTGGGGACAGACAGGGGAAAGAGCCCAGAGGGGTGAGCAGAGGCTGTGCTGGCACGGCAGGGCACCCCAGCCTCCCACCCCGCAGCGGGCGTCCGCGCCAAGCGCGTCCCCTTGTGCTGCTGTGTTAACCTTCCGCTCACCGTTGCCTGGTTTCTTCTGCTGCAGCGTGCGCGTAAACCGGACACTAGCGCAAAGCCCTGTGAGGCTTTAAAGAGGGTTTATCCCCCCACATCCTCATCTGTAAAATGAGGATGAAATTGCTTTCTGCCTCCAGGTGCGGTTGCTTAAGACTTCCCAAGTAGTGTGTGCGGGTAAAGGGCCGAGAGCGGAGAGGGGGCCCCCAGAAAGCGCTCTTACCATTCCAACCTGCTCCACGCTGACGCCACCGGCATTAGCTTATTTGATCCTCAGATGGATCCTCTGAGCTACACAGTCTACCATTTCCACGGATTCAATCGTGTTCTGTCAACAGCTTCTCTTTTTTGAGAGCTTATTCTCACATGTTACAGGTAAAGGTGCAGAATGCTTAAGCAACTTGCCCGAGCCACATGAGCCAAAGGGGCCAGCAGTAGGCTTCGAACCCAGGGCCACCTGACTCTCAAACCCAAGCCCTTTCCTGCTCCCGCTGCCTCAGACGGTGCAGGGCCCCCAGAGATCCCTTGTCTCCCCCCACCCCCACGCCCTCTCCCCATGCACTGTATACACAGGGAATGGGACCCCACTCTCCCAAACCCAACTCAAGCCTTGGGTCTGCCATCTCTGGTCCCCTCCCCACATCTGAGCAGGACCCTGCCCAAAGCAATTCTACCTCTTGACTCTGTGAGGTGTCCTGAGCTGCCCCCTGTCCTCCATCCCCAGAACCCTGCCTTGATCCCGCTGCTATGACAACATAACACGGCCTGACTGGGTCTCCCCTCTCCCTCTAACCACCTCCCTGGCATCCACTCCCCCCCACAATAGCAGAGAGATTTGTTTCTCCTGGACACAAATGAGACCTTGCTGGCCCCTCACCGCCAGCTCAATTCCCTTTGGACACTGTTCTGGAATAGGAAGGACCAAGCTGTGGGGGTTTGAGGTTTGAGAAGCAGTTCTCTTCCCATCTTCCCATCGGTGCTGAGTCACTTTCCTCACCTTTAAAATCAAGTTAATAATAATAATAATTGATAATAATAATAATAATAATACCGGTCTTAAAGGATGTTGTGCTGTCACTTGCTCTGTTTTCGAGAATCAAATAAGAAAGAACTCTATAAATTGTGCATCGCAATGCCAATGTCTGTAAGCATTTTTATAGACTCTCTCCCTTCTGCTTACAAGACAAAATCCAGACTCACTTTGGGCCTGAGTGTGGCATTCAGGGTCCTCTACTGTGGGGTTCCAGGCTCCCCTTTGCCCCAGGACTCCCCCTCCCAAACCCACGCTGCCAGCATGACTGGACCATCTCTGCCTGTAGCACTTGCTGATTCTGCCCCATCTGCCGTCTTTGCTCATGCTGTGCCTTCTGCATCAAATTCTCCCCTTTCCTAACTGCACGCATCCACATCGGAATCCTCCTCCGAGGCCCAGCTCCAATGCCACCTCCTCCAGGAAGCCTTCCAAGGTATGACCTCAAATCCCTGGGACTCTCCTTCTCAGAGGGGACTTCGCATCCTGTCTTGTATGGAAGTTAGTTATCTAGGAGGCCGTGCACTGAGCAAGGCTCTGACAAATCATGCCTGATTTACGCGGAGTGATTTGCAGAGACCTGTGTCCCAAGGAAGAGCCTTCTAAGCAACGCTATAGTGGTTCCTTGCAGTTTATGCCCATTTATTATTTTGCCATCATCAATGAAACCTTGATAATTCTACAGACCTTCACATCCAATTCCTCATAAAGGCAATGAACTAAAAATTCCCCGCTCTTGAGGCTCTGGCACCTATGGCCTATTTTTTTTTTTTTTTTTTAATCTGTGGTTTAATTTCCTCATTCAAAAAAAAGAGGCATTTGGCTTGGGGCAGGGCATAGGCCCGTGCGGCGGGCAGCCCATGCTTTAATCACCAGACTGCTCCTCCCATTCCCCGGAGAACTCTGCTCCCAGGCCACCTTCCCCACTAGATGCTCCGAACCCTGCAAGGTATGCTGGCTGCAGTGGCGGGGCGGACAGCTAGGTCCAAGACGAGGACAGGAAGATGTCTGGAGAGATGGGAAGAGCCTTCCTGGCCGCAGTCCCTGCCCCACAGTTACCCCTGGAGTCTCTGAGATGCTGTCCTTGCCATCAGGGGGAGGCTGGTCCAAGTGACACATGTTGGAGTCCAGGGGAACAGCCCGAGCCAGAGCTCAGAAACCACCCAAACTGCTTTGGAAGCGGCAGGAAGCAGGCAAACAAAGAATCCAGGACTCAGGTGCAAGGTTCTCCCCGTGACACTCATGGGCAAGATACTTCCTTTGGTTCCCATATCTAAAATTGAGATGGTGACATCAGCCCCTCCACGAGGATGTGGAGAGTGGCTAAAAGGCCAAGGGAGAGGAGGAGGGGGGCACTGCTCTGTGTGGTGGGATGTCCAGGGCTTGTGGGCACTGGGCCAAGGCGGGGAGGGGCCACCGTGCTTGTCCCGCTGGTGTTGGGGAAGGGCAGCTGCCATAGCAGTAAGTGCTCAGCATCCGGGGTGGACAGGCTGGGGGCACGGAACTCATAACCACTGACCCTGCCTTGCTTACTGTCCTCAGGAGATCCCAAAGGCTGCTAAGTAAGCACTTAGTCCCCTTTGACGACACTCTCATTGTCCCCACCCCACAGTTGGCCATCTGGACCCCTTGGAGGCACAGTGGGGGCAGGAGCCACCAGATGGGCAGAAGACTCAGAGGGGCACGGGGGAGGGGCCTGGAGGCCATGTCCGCATGCACCCCTCTGCCCTCCATAGATTTTTGTGGAATGAGTGGGATTCTCAGAACCCGATGACTGGGATGCTCTGTGGGGTACAAGGGCCTCCTCCACGAGGCATCCAAGAGAAGACCGGATGGCCGCTGAGGGGGACGGTTCTCAGTGGCAGGCAGCAACCTTGCAGATAAAGAGTCTGGGTTTCTGAAAGGGGAAGCAACTTGTGCTAAGAAAACAGCTCACTTTCAGAAAGGAGAGCCAGAAAAGACAGTATTAGGGTGGTGCAATTTTCGTATTTGTGTCATCGTGACACACGACACCCCCTCCAGTCACCACTGTGAGTCATTCTATCCTCTGTGAGGCCCTGAGGCCTCTTCTGTGGTGGAGGTGAGTGTTTCTGAGGCCCCAGCACTATAACCTCTGCTCTCCTGCCCACTTACTCTGGAGCATAAAGGAAGCTGCTTGATCTCTCTGGACCTCAGTTTCCCCAGGGAGGTGGGAGAGGCCCTGGAGGTGGTCTGGGGTGGGTGGGGGGGCTGGAGGGGAGGAAGTTGAGGCCCGTGGAGCTGTCGGCAGACAGGTCAGGTTTTCTGGAAGGCTATCTGGGAAGGTGTGTGTGTGCTAATGTGTGCACTGGCCTGTTATCTCAGCATAAAGCAGGGCCTGGCCTTGGGAGGAAAGAGCTGCAGTTTCCCTGAATGACAACAGTCGGGGGAGGGGAAGATCTACACAGAACTGAGGTTGGTTGGGCCCAGAGGTGGGGGAGAGGTGCTGAAAGGGTGTGGCTGGGATGGACATGACAGCCTGGACCCCCCCCCCCCCCCCCAACACAGGGGGGCTGATCTCACGGGCTGGCGCACATCCGCCCCTCGGGCCCCACATCAGGCACCCCACAGGGTTCTTAGGCTTGGCTTTGAACCCTGGCCACTCTTTGCCCCTCACCCTCTCACTTGCTCCCCAGAGCATTGGCCTCCAGGCTCCCAACTCCTGCTCTTGTGTTTGGGCCCAGCTCACCCTGTGGACCACCCTTTGCACTGTGTTCCTGTCAGTGGCCTTGACTCTCCCCCGGAGCAGCAGCTAGGTTTCCCTCTGTGTAAACAGCTTTGGGCCTCCGGAGGCATTTGGGTGCAGCCCTGGGAGTCAGAGTACAAGCAGGGTAGGGGCAGAAAGAGAGGGAGACACAGAGTATAAAGCAGGCTCCAGGCTCTGAGCTCAGCACACAGCCCGACATGGGGCTCGAACTCACGAGCTGTGGGATCATGACCTGAGCAGAAGTTGGACGCTCAACCGACTGAGCCGCCTTCTGATAGAGAGGGCTTCTCCACATCTTCTCGGGCGCATGATGGGTGTTAGGAGTTGAATTGTGACCCCCACCCCAATTCATACGTGGAAGACCTGACCTCCAGGACCTCAGAATGTGGCCGTGTTTGGAGACAGGGTCTGCAAGGAGGTGATCCGGGTAAGATGAGGTCATCAGGGTAAAACGAGGTCATCGATCCAATACGCCTGGTGTCCCAACAAGTAGGGAGATGAGGACACGGACACACAGAGTGAAGAGCACGTGAACACACAGGGAGAAGACGGCCCTTTGCAAGCCAAGGAGAGAGGCCGCAGGAGAAACCCACCCTGCTGCCACTCTGACCTTGCACTTCTGGCCTCCAGAACCGAGAAGCCAAAATCTGTTGTTTTAGTCATGCAGTCCGTAGTGCTTTGTTAGGGCTGCCCAAGCAGATGAACACATGGGGATTGGCTGTTTCTGCCCCCCAACAGCCTCAGTTTCCCCAGTCAGGAGCGGAGACACCATCCAGGGGAAGAAGCTGGGCGGGGATCATGCTGGTTTTGTGCTCAGGGATAATGATGGCGGCTGAGGCAGACCCAGCCTTTCCCTGAGACTAGACCCAGAGTGTGACCCTTCCCAACTCAGCTGAGCCAGCTCCTTCTTCCCACAGCCCCAGAAGGCACATACAGCTCTTTACAGCTTGGTAACGAAGAATGGGGTGTCTGTGGATGCAACAGGCCTGAACTCCCATCTTCCTCGAATCTTCTCCCCCCACCCAGCTTCCCTGGGCACTGAATCTGCCCAGTCCCTTGGGGAGCACCGACCCGGGGCCACTTTGGGGTTATGCTCAGCTGGGATGGGGTGTGGGGGTCCCATCTTCTTTCCACGCCCACCCCGGCTCTGCCTCCTCCTGAAGCACTCCCCCACGCCTCTCACTAGGACCCGTGGGTGCTGCTTTGCTCTGTCCAGCTCTGGGTCCGACTGATCTGGAGCTTGGCCTTGGTCTGGGTGTAACATGCAAATTACCATCGAACTGCTTCGTTAGTCACTTCAGTGAATGCTCTCCGCAGGCAGGACGCTGGCCTACGCGCCCCTTCACCTGTGCAGAAGTCTCCCAAGCCACCCCCGACACCAGAAGGCACCTACTTATTTATGCTTTTGCTTTTCCAGCTCAATGGCGATACAGGCAGACACGGGGCCTGGACCAGCTTTGCGCAGCGCAAAGGGTGGCACTTGGGGTGCTTAACAAATCTCAGTTCTACCCTCTTATGAGACACCTGCGCAGGGCCAGTGGCTGGACAGAGGCCCTCCCCCCTCCTTGTTTTTAAGATTATAGGTTTATTTATTTTGAGAGATAGAGAGGGTATGAATGGGGGAGGGGCAGGAAGTTGGGGAGAATCTCAAGCAGGCACCAAGCTGCCAGCGCAGAGCCCGATGCAGGGCTCGAACCCACAAAACTGTGAGATCATGACCTGAACTGAAATCAAGAGTCTGACGCTCAAATGACTGAGCCACCCAGGTGCCCCACAGAGGCCCTCCCTCTTCAACTCAGTCTGGCTTTTGTGGTCTGGGAGCACAGCAGGGGCCTCTGGCCACCCCCACAAAACCTTCCCACTTTCTCCCCAGACACACAGGCCAGCCTGCCACCCCCACAAACCTACTGAAAATATAAATTAATCTACACAGAGGCTACAGCCAGGCAGGCTGGGGATGGGGGTGCCTCTGGCCATTTCCCGGCTTCTAATCAAGATCAGATGCCTCCTGCTTCTACCTCTAATTGTCCCCAAATTAAAACTAATCGCTTCCAAATCAGAAAAAAAAGATCGTCATTAGCTCTGGTGAGTTTGAGGCTGAGGGACACAGCAGGGTGTCCTAGCAGGGCCTGAGGGTGCTGGGCTGTGCTGGGAGCCGCTTGGTTACTCACCTGTGTGTGCACACACACACGCACACACACACACACACACACAGGTGCCACACCAGATGTCAATGTTTGGGGAGCCTTTGGCACTTGCTCCTGAACTTGCTTGAATGTAAGAATCAGTGGAAGCAAACAAAACAAAAGCAAACAGATTCTAGGGCTGGACCCAGGCTTAACACAATCGGAGTTTCCAGGGGAGAGACCTGATGATGTGTGTTTATCAAACACCCCAGGCGCTGTTATCACAGAAGTTTGGAAAACATGGCGCCCAGCGGGAAAGGTTGGGAGACACTGAAGTGACTTGTATGACATAATTTGGTGATGCTGACAGTGGGTGATGAAGTACCCAGAGCCTAGAACGGTGCCTGGCACATACAGGTGCCAAATCTGTGAAGAGATGAATGAATGAATGAATGAATGGGAGCAAGAGATATGGTTGCTGTAGGTGGTGAGGATCCTGGGGTCTATGTGTCCACTATCAAGAGGCCAGGGATGGGTTTGCACAGTGGCACCCTCCCCCCTCCCCCACACAAGCTCAAACCTCTAGGCCCACAGCAGAGGTGTGAAACACCCCTGGCCCAGGAGAGCTGTAGGGGAGGAAGCTCCCCTCTGAGGGTGCCTGGAAGAGGGCTCTGGCCGGGAGGAGGGGTGCCCCAGTTCCAGTCCTGCTCTTCCTTGGCTAACGATTAGCTCCCACCCGGGGCAAGCATGCCATTTCTGAGGACCCATTTCCCCATATCAGTAAACGGAGAATCAATCATCAACCCATATGCCAGGAACCACGGAGTGAGGTGCTGAAGTGGGAAAAAACCTGTCTTGAAGAAGGTTTTTGGTTTTCATTTGTGGTTGTTTTCATTAGTGAGATCCAGTATTAGCAAGGGTTTTAAGAAACGGGGCATCTGCACGCCCTACTGTCGGAGGGTACTGTAGACAATTTTCTAGAACGCACTTTCAAGATACGTTTTAAAGGTTTTGGCGATGCTCATGCTCTTTGCCCCAGGAACTCCCCTTGGGGAATCTCGTCCATAGATATCGGCTCAGAGATTTATGTAAAAAGATATTCACTGTGATGTTACGTTTATAAGTAAAAAATATGAAACACCTAAGTGTCCAAAAGCAAGACATGGTTAAATAAAAGCAAATGCTTAAGAATGGATGTGTGCAAGCATTACAGATCAAGTTTTCAAAAAAATATTTACTCAGATGGGAAAATGCTCACAAAATAGTTTGAACTAAACAAAGAAGGGTGTAAAATTGGCTCTATGGCATGATATCAATTTTACATAAAAAGATGTAGACACCGGGAGGAAATACATCAAAATGCTAATAGTGGTTATCTCTGGGGGGTGAGGATTACGGGTGATTGTTATTTTTTACTTTATGCTTTTATGTATTTTCCAGTTGTCTGCGATGAACATGTACTGCTTGTAAAATTAGAAAGAAAACAATAAATGTCATTAAAAATGAAGGAAAGTGTTTGAAGCTATTCCGAGATTTTTTTAAAAAAGGAAAATAAAAAAAAAGAAAGAAAGGAAAGGAAGAAAGAACCCGTGTGGTTTGGGAACCACACAAACTCACGTTCAAATCCCAGTTTTGACACTTCCTTAGCTGTGTGACCTTAGGCAAGTTACTTAACCTCTCTGAGCCTCGATTGCCACACCTGGGAAATGAGGATAATAGAACCTATTTCATAGGGTTGCCATGACTAAATAAACAAATTGCCTGGTGTAATTCCTGGCACAGAGTCAGTGTTCAGCGTTCAGTGTTTATTCATTTATTCACTCAACACGTATTGGTTATTTCATTGTGAGAAGGGAGAAGTGCTGATCTGCTTTTCTCCAGCACTGGATGCATTGTTTAGCTCACAGCAGGCCCTCTGTCAATGTCTGTTGAGTTAAAAAGGACAAGTACAGAGATGACAGGCACATGAAGCACAGTGTCCCAAGGAGCTCGAAAGTGCCACCGAGGCTGAAAGGATTACTAGTTTTGGGGGCCCCTGGGATCCAGCTCAGGAAGATCTGCCGGTGGCCTGCTGAGTGAGCTGAGGCAGTTTCCTCCCCTGTCTGGACCTCATCAGGAAGAAGCGGACAGTCCCTGAGCTGCCTGCCACATGGGGGACGTGGGGGTGGGCAGGGGCCATGTGTGCAGGGAGTCTGGTGGGTTCTGGGCCAGGCAGGGGTCAGCCGGATAAAGGAGAGGTGACAGCTGGGCCCGTGGGCCCCAAACAATGCCCTCCCGTATCCCCTAAGGCAGGGCCTCTATATACTGTTAAACAGTTTGGGTCTTGTACAAAGATGCTGGGTCCAGGGAGCCAGCAGGAAATTAAACCCAGCCCCGGGCTCTGCTCACCAAGCCCAGAGCCTGATGCAGAAATGCTTCTGCCTTTTCCCTATGTGATGCCATCTGGGCTGGTCGATATAGGTATGTCCCCACCCAAGGCTGGGGCTGTGGTGAACCACCTCTTTGAGGAGGAGCCCGGCGGAGAAATGGGTGCCTCCCTGAGGTCTGGGTCCTGAGATGTCTGTCCCCACCCTGAGCCCCACTATCCCTGCCTCCCCAGCTTCGCTCTGCCTCTTCCCAAAGCGGTTCCCTCAAGGTGAGGCTCTCTCACCATGAACCTGACTCCTGTGCCCCCAGCACTGAGGACCTCCGTGGGCCTGTAGCCCTGGCTGGGCTGAGTGGAGCAGGAGCTCCAGGGAGAGGACCCATGGCAAGCCAAGCCTCCAGTATCCCACAGCCCCCAGGAGGCTGCAAATCCTGGGGAGGCAGCCTCCCCATGCTGTCACACCCCCTGCCACACGGGATGGAACAAGCTGAGGGAAAGGGGCCAGTAGAAGGGGCACCTGTCCACTCCGCCCAAATTGCCTGCTGCCTGCGGCACTGATGATTGGCCAGGTCTCTTCCTGCATCTACCGGAGAACTCCTGGTCCCTTAGCTGTAGCGATGGCAGGATCCCTACCCTGCATTTACAGATGAGGAAACTGAGGGTCAGGAAGGCTCCCCTCAGATTGGCTGTGCCATCAATTAGCTGTGTGAGCTTGGGCAAACGGCTTAGCATCCCTCTACCTCAGTTTCCTAAAGTGTCCAAGGGGGCGATAGTCTCTCTTTCTCTGGGCTGCTCTGAGAAGGAAATGCACATGTTATAAGATGACCTATAAAGTACTTCACCCATGCCTGGTGCACAGTCAGCCTCTTTATTTAAAAAAAATTTTTTTTAATGTTTATTTTTTCTGAGAGAGGGAGAGACAGGGGAAGTGGGGGAAGGCAGAGAGAGAGGGAGACACAGAATCCAAAGCAGGCTCCAGGCTCTGAGCTGTCAGCACAGAGCCCGACACGGGGCTCGAACCCACAAGCCATGAGATCATGACCCGAGCCAAAGTCGGAGGCTCAACCGACTGAGCCACCCAGGCGCCCCAACAGTCAGCCTCTTTTAATGTCAGCTATGGTTTGGCAGTCATTGTCCCCATCACTGAAGGGAACCCACACAGCCTCCTGAGTCAGGGCCCAGAGAGCCTCTGAAACCCAGTGACTGTTCCCCCTCCTCACTGTGTCTGAGCCTTCTGGTGCTTTGCACAGAGCCATGAACAAATGAACGACCGGGGTGGGGGGGGGGGGCCCTGGGAGGTTGTGTGTGCTGATTCACAGCCACGCACGCCCGCATGCGCGCGCACACACGCAGTCTGGGCCAGTCTTCCGCTTCCAGGCCCCCTGCTCCAGCCCTATCCCGGGCCGGCATTCTGACCTGGCCACTCTTGCTCCATGAGACCAGCAGCTGCCTGCCGCTCAGCTGTGACTGGTCATCTTTGAGAATGAGGGGAGAAATCCGATGCAGGCAGAAACAGAGGGGAGGAGGAGAGTATTGGTGAATGAGAGACAGTATCAAGCTCCGCTAACTTGGAGCTTGGGAGCTTGGCTGGGAGTGCTTCTCAGGGGCCCAAAGGAGGGCCAGGGCACCGGAAGTTCGGGTAGCCGTGCCCCCCAGGGAGCTGCTGTGGCCCCTGCGTGCTGGTGCTGACCATCTATCCAGTCCTGCTCCTGGGCACCTGGCAGGGGACCTGAGGCCCAGGCAGGGAGGACATCCTGGGTGCACAGCAAGGCAGATGGGAGACCCGCTGGAGCCAGGGCTCTTGTTCCCCGGCTCCCTGCTGGTCCCAGGGGCACTATCTTGCTGGCCCCAGAGCCTTGCAGCCAGAGGGAAGCAGTCCCAGGGCAAGACCAAGCCTGGTCCTGAGGGACTGGTTGAGCCAGGCTCACTCCCTTCCCGTCCAGCCTCTGCTCTCTCTGTGGGATGCTGTAAGCTACAGATGGCCCGGGGGTCCAGAGCCTTGGGGCCCATGAAGAGAGGGAGGGTGAGAAGCGTTAGCCCTAGAGAGGGTGATACAGACCTCTTGGGGGCAAGGACTTGAAGATGTGGGACGGTGACCTTGGGCTGGAGGAGCCTGAGCCCAGAGACAGGGTTCCTGGGCTGGGGGAGCCCAGGAGAGGAGGGACAGAAGCCCGGCCCCTTCCAGATGCCCAGTGTCCCAGGCCCCCCTCCCAGTGCCTGCTCTGTGAGCCTGCCCTTATGAGTCGTGAGTGTGTGTCTGTCTGTTAGTCTGTCTGCATCTGTGATCCCAGGATGGGGACCAGAGGCTCAGACAGGCTTGTGAGGACAAGGAGGCCTTGTATTTCCAGGCAAGCATCTCTCACCCCTGGGGAACAGCTCTTTTATTGACTTCTGAAAAGCTGGAAGGGACCCCGTCCTCACCTCTGCCCCCTGCAACAACTATCAGGGCGAGTGAAACCCTCAGTCTGCCCAGCTGTAATGGGTCTGATGTGAGGTCTCTTTTGTGGTGGAAAGGGCTGAGCGGGGGTGGGGGGTGGGGTCCAGGGTGGAGGAAGAGGGGTTGGGGTTCATATGTGGCCAGGTCTGGTTTCCACTGGTGGCTGTGGGGCTCAGAACAAAAGGAAGCTGCTGGAAGAGCCCCTGGTTGCTGGTGAACTAATGGATACTCTTCAGCAGCCCGCTGCCCCTCCCCACCTCGGGCCACGTGAGGCGGACGGCTCCCTGCTTGGCCATTCCTGTGGGGGTCCCCACCTTCACACCCAGAACCCTAAGCCCCTAACCCCCCAAACACCCCTGTTTCTGGGATTTCAGGAAGACCCTAAGGGCATGGGGGATAGGGCAATAGAGTCATACTGCTGTGCTCCTGGGAGGGGGCTTTTGGAGATCAAGCCCTGCTCTACCAGTCCAGTCCTCCAGCCTCGGGCAGGGAAGAGGGGAGGGCAGCTGCAAGGAGGGCCCCTCCAAGGGAGCAGGCCTGAGGGAGGCGGGTCCCCCAGGAGGTCACAGCCTCCACTAGAACTGCCCCCGCCTGGGGCCTGGAAACCCAGGCTTGACCTACTCTGCTGACCCTCCCAACCCAGCTTCTGGTTCAGGCTCCCAGGAGGGCAAGGGGAGGGGGAGAGCAGACATGAGGCAAGGATGAGGGAACTGGGTGGGGGGGGTGGGGGTTGGTGTTGAGAAAAGGAGAGAGGAAGCTAGAGTCAGGAGAGCAGGGGGGAGGTAGAGGAAGAGGACAGAGAGAAAGAAACCAGGAGAGGGAGGGAGGAAAACCTCAGCCTGGCAGGTGCCCAGGGGGATGGAGGGGTAAGGAGGTGGGCCGAGGGCAAGGGTGGGGCGGCCTGGCACTGGAGCACGCTGGGCAGCCAGGCCTGGGAGCTGCAGCAGGAGCCGCGGGGGAGGGGCTGCTCTCTGAGTTTCACTAAATGACTAGTGGGCATTATCCTAATTATAGCGGAGCAAGCTGAGCCTTCCCACTGGCGCAGCCGCCCCGCATCTCCTAATAAACAATTAGCCGCAAACAACAGAAAGAGAGAGAGAGAGAATGTGTGTGTGTGTGTGTGTGTGTGTGTGTGTGTCTGCCCGTGGGGGTGGGGGTGGGGTTTGGAGCTGGGCCTTGGGAAGGGAGGCTCTGGGGACAGCTGGGGAACCACCTCACCCCTGCAGCCCAGCCCAGCCCAGTCTGGGGGTCAGGGCTGCAGTGAACAGAGTGGCCCCAAAGGGCCGAGCAAGCCCGTGGGGGGGCCCAGCTCATATTTAGAGGCTGCTACGGACCGCAGGCACTAGGCTAGACTCCTGTCCCCACGATAACTCCAGGAAATAAATAACATCCCTATTTCCGCCTATGAGGGAACCAAAGCTCAGAGACGCTAAGAGGCTTGCCCAAGGCCACACAGCTGGGGTTAGGCTCCTTCAGGCCTCCTGATTTCCCTAGCCCTGGGCTCATTTCCTGGGAGCAATGGAAGCTGGAGACCTGGCATGCTGGACCAACTGAGCTGTGTTTCCAGAACAGCTCCGGCGGCTGGCGCTATTACGAACACAGGGCTTTTCGGCCCGTCCACAGCCCAGGTCTGACGTTCTGACAACGGTCCGAGAGGTGGGCCTTCCCTGAGCCCGTTTTAACTGAGGCCTAGAGACAGGAGGGTATCTGTCCAAGATCTCAGGGGTTCTGTGGCAGAGCAGGGTTTGGAACTCAGACTCCTGGCCCCTGGGACAGGTCAGTAGGGTGGCGGTAGGGGGGGTGGTCTGCTGGGGCTGCACAGCCAAAGCCCCATCTGGGGAGTTTCCAGCTGGGGAAGAGAGAGCCACCCAGGAAGGAAGAGAGTGCACTCCAAGCTGGTCTGGGCATCCGGACCTGGAGGAGGAACCCATGATTGTCCTTCGGCATTGAGCCTTGCCTTGGTCTTCCTGACTCACTTACAAGCTGTCTAGTGTCTTCACTAGAGAGTCTTCTGTGGCCCCCAGCTTGGGGCCTTGGGAACTGGGTAGCTGGGGAGGGAGGCCCCTTCTTGAGCTGGCCCCTGGGCTGGAACATGTGTGTGTGAGGGCGAGTTTGGGGACCAGGGCATTGCCCCCTGGAGTGACCTGGGCCTGCAGAATGAGTAGTGCGACCAATCTGATACTGACAGTCCCCCCCGCCCCCCCCCGTCCTGGGCAAAACACAGTTGGTCACTTTAAGAAGGAGGCTAACCATCTTTTCTCTGTCTGCCCCACAGGGTTGTCAAAGGGCGTTAAAAAGAACTAGGAAGTGTCCTGCAGGGTGACTGTAGGACCTGGGCTGGTTTCCTGGGGGTGGAGGCGGGGAGCCCTGGATGATGAGATTCGCCTGCCAGCTGGGAAGAGAGCAGAGGGTCAGTGTCACAACCTTGGATTCAAGCCACTTACTTACTCTTTGAGGCTCAGCTCCCTCACCCACGAAATGGGGCCAAGGAAACCCACCTCTATACGGGTGTTATAAAGAACAGGTGTGGGAATCCCTACTGAGTGCTCTCACAGACTCTGGCTCACGGGTGTCCCCCTTCGGCCCCATGGAGCCTTCCGGATCTGCTCTGCCCTACCCTAACTGCCCCTCGAAGCCTAGGCCCTCTTGTGCCTTGTTTCTCTTGGCACCACGATGATTGACGGTCAGTCATCTACCTGATGCGCCATGGGCGTTTCTGATCCAGGGCTGGGGTCTTCAAGACTCTGATTGTAACCACCCACTTTACGGATGAGAAGACTGAGGTTTGGAGAACACAGACACCCTGCTCCTCCTCCTCTGCTCTGCCTCAGTGCAACCCATTCCTCTTCCTTATGGGATGCTTTCTTTCCTCCTCCCGGTCCCACATCCCCACGAGTGTTTCATTCCCACAGTGCCCCGGTCGTGGGTCCTTACTTGCTCTCGAGTCACCTCCTTCCACTCCCTAGCCCACACACCTGGGTCTGGGCCACTCCAGCCATGCCCTCTGCCTCTGTGCCTTTGCACATGCTGTTCCCTATGCCTGTGGTGCTGTTGCCCACATGCTCCGCCTGGTGGGTTCTCCTTGACCTTTGACTCCTCCCAAGGGTCACCTCCTCGATGATGCCCTCCTTGACCGCCCCCAAGACCTGGTTAGGCACTTCTGAGCCACTCGCATTCACCATTCCGCATTTTTCTCTGTACAGGTTTTGCTTCCTCTTAGACCGAAGCCTTGCTGAGGGCAGGGGCTGGGCCTTTCACCTTGCAACCTGACCACCCAGTACAACAGTCCTCAATAAAGATATTCAACACATAAATATTTACTCAGCCCCTTCTCTGCTCAAGACCCTGCTGGGAGCTGCCAGGGAGCCAGAGATAAAGAAGATAGTTTCTGCCCGGAAGGAATTTGCAGGCTAACAGGGAGACCAGAAAGGTACATAAATAACCACGCTAAAAGGTAGAATGCTGCAAGGCTCAGGAGGAGTGCAGGGTACCCTGGGTGTTCTAGGAGGAGCCAGATGCCCACACAAGAAATGCCGGGAGGGGGAGGAGGGACTGAGTGGCGGGCCTTGGAGGAGGGTAGAAGAAATACATAAACCGAGGAGTGTGACGAGACCCGGGAGGTGGGGGGCTTTCAGGCGGAGCGAGTGGGGGTGGACAACGGGGTCAGGGGTGAAGGCAGCTCTGGGCTGGGTGGCATAGGGAGCTGAGGTGGACAGCAGGTGGCAGCGAGGGCGTGGGAAAGGCTTTGGTGCTGGACAGATGAGTCTGGGGATTTTATCCCAATGGTTTTCAGACTGTATTCCCAGGGGCCCTGGGGCCCTGCAGAAGGGTCCCGGACCCTACAAGGCCTGGGGGTGATGCAAGGGGGGTGCCACAGAGGTCCTCGGCAGGTTTTGTAGATAGGGATTTTCACAAAGGCTTTCACGTGAATAATTGCCTTTAAAAGTTCGGGCCATCATGCTGTGGGTGATGGGGAGCCCCTAGGGATTTGGAGCAAGGCAGGGAGGCCAGAGGTGGGGCCCTGCCTTATCTCCCAGCGCCTCCCAGGCACTCCATCCCCAACATACACTCAAGACAGCAGGCAAAAGCAGGAGACACGGATAAAACTGCTGTTCAGAGGGGCTGATACAGGGCATGGGAAGCAAGTGCCATAATTACAAAGAATTTCCTGAGCTTATGTTATTGCAACAACCCGTCAGGTCAGCCTGGGCTCCAGGCATCCTGAGGTGAAGGGGCCAGACCCCGTGGCGGGCACCTGCACTAGCCCCTCACCTCACCCCATGGCCCCCTCCGCTCACAACTGCCTTCTTCTCCCTCCTCTCCCATCCTGTCCCTGTCCCTGCCCCACTCCACGCCAGCGCCTCCCAGAGGCTCTCTGAGAGAGATCTCACAGGCACCTGCCGGGAAGGCAGGAGAACTGAGCACAGGGCCCTCCCCAGACGTCCCCCCAACTCCACATCTGGAACGTGCTCGCCCCATGTCTGCTCATTTCAATCCCCAAATCCCGCCTCCTCTAGGAAGCCTGTGTGGGCTGCTGTAAAGCAAGACTGGTCAAGAAATTCTTATCCCTCCTGCAGAGGAGCCGGAGTTGAGAGTGGCTTGAATCTGAGCCCACATTCAAGGGAAGAAGAGAGCCACACGTGATGAACAATGTCTTCTGTGAGGGCCGGATGGGGGAACAGTGGCTTCTGTGTCCGTCTGTAGTGTGCCTACCCCTCCTGACTCCAAGCACCCAGATGGATATTCAACTAGACATTTTTGAGGTTCCCTGCAGCCCTCAGATTCTGGGAGGGGCCATATAAGAGCAGATGACATTCTCTTCCATGCTAAGGCCACCTGCTCCCCGATCTCTGCTAAAGAGATCTGCTCAAACTCCTCTGTGGGCCTAATGCCCCCTGGTCGTTCTCAGGGCCCCACGACGCTGCTCATTTCCAAGAGGAAGCAACCAGAAGGGAGATAACAGAGTCACATTCTCAACAGTCTTTGCTCACACCAGAGCATCTCAAGATGCCCTGGGGAAGAGGACAAGATGTCCTGACGCTCCAAGAAGGTGAGGACGTCTCGCAAGGACAACCATGATTCCTCCCACCCAAATGCCTGTCACCCTGTACCCTTGTCTGCCTCCCATGTGGACTGCAGCCCCTTGGACATGTGGGCAGACTCTCATCTCTGTATCCCCAGATCCCGGCTGGCATGTATGTTTTCCTACATATTGAACTAAGATCAGTGAATGGAATTTGGGGTGGGGGGGCGAGGAAGACTTGGAACTAAAAATGAGTTGGGAATTTCTTGGGGTCGGAGCTGCCCAACAACAGAAAGGACTGCCTTCTGGGGGTAGTGAGCTCCCCATTCCCAGAAGGATCCCAACCACCTGAGGCTGACGATCTCCATCGGTGATACCGCACAGGCAGAGGGTTGGCCTGGATGACCTTCCAACCATGGGATTCTGGGAGGCTACCGTTCTTAGGAACTGCTGTCTGCTGTGGAAGGGCGGAGGAAAGGAAAGGAGGAGGGGGGGAAGGGGTGAGTGCGAGATGCAGAGAGGGGATAAGAGGCCCAGCGCTGTCTTTCCGGCAGTCCAGGCATGGGCAGGGAGGGCAGATAGGACTGCAGCTGGAGAAACTGAAGAAGTCATGTCTCTGCTTGGTAGGAGAGGTCATGGGATTGGGGTGCACACTGCTCCCCACTCCAGGTGGTCCGGTCCGTCCAACACAAGCACAAACTAAGGGCATGAGACTGGGTCCTGCACCTCCCTGGGCACGTCCTATCCCCTCCCTGGGCCTCAGTTTCTATGCCTGTGATCTCTTGGTCCCTTTCCGGCTCTGACTTGCCTCACTTTCTCCCTGGGTGGCAGATGGAATTATTGGTCTCAGTTCTTCAACGTCCTGCAGCCGTACGGTGCAGCTGTGCCCTGGCCGTGGCCTTGTGGTAGGTGGGGTATACGTCCCCAGCTCCTGATCTGGAGCTTGGCCATGGGACTTGCTTTAGCTAGTGAGATTTGAGTGAAGGAAATGCACGTAGACGCTTGAGATGTGCTTGCACGACTGGGACTTTCCATCACAAGAAGAGTAAGCCCTCAAGCAGCACCTGGTCCAAAGAGGGTGTTGGGAGACATGGAGAGACTGGGGTCCAAACAGCGGCTTGGAGTCCAGCCAGCCAAACCCGGTCTAGAATAGCCAAACCCCAGACGCCAGGCAGACTCACGAGAAATAGACACACCTTAAGACAGATGGGGAAGTCTGTTACGTGGCATCGTCACGGCAATAGCTGACTGATAGCCTTTCCTGGATGTGTGGAATCCTGGTGCTGATGAGGGACTTTGAAAGATCATCTCAGCCCTTCTTCTGCCAGTGGACGAGAACACGGCTTATTGGAGGCACAGTGCAGTTCCCTGTCTGCAGCCCAGGTGGGAGAGCGGGACGGGGTCAAGCCGTTCTGATGCTGGGGGTGTATTCGGGGGCTACTGGCACCTCCTCCAGGCTGGCTCTAGATGACCAAGGAAGGGTCTCCGTAGGAACTCGCCTAAAAGGGGCAGCCCCTCCTGTCCCACGTAGCTATGGAGATGGGGGTGCCAAGCACAGCTGACCCGACCCCTTATTCTAAAAAGAGATACCTTCGCTGGGCTCCGCTGTGAAGAACCACGTGGTTCTGGAGCTGGGCTGAGCCCTCAGTCATCATATGGTTCATGCTCTGAGGGCCCCAATTGCCCGTGTGACAGTCAGGGACAAGGGACCTGAGTCTGCTCACTTAGGACTTCATGGCTGATTACATACGGAAATGCAAGCCGCTCTTCAGGCAGCAGAGGACAGGCACGTCCCACTCAGTGCTGCCCATGTAGGCACGGCCCCTCCAGGTTTGCCCCATTATTCTGGGCTGTTCTGGGCAGCGGGAGTGCAAGCAGTGGCGGGGGTGGGAGGGTCTGCAGCTCAAGTTCGGACTCGGAGAAACCTGGCTTTGAATCCCAGCCCTGCCTCTTTCCAGCTGTGTGACCTTGAGCGAGCGACTCAACCTCGCTGAGCCTCAGCCACCTCTCCGTTAAAGTGGATGCTTCAAGGGGGTGCCGTGAGGATACGAAGCAAACTCCGCGTGTGGTGCCTGGTACAGATACGTGCTCAGTAATAAAGGCTCGCAACAGTTATTAATAATAAACCACTCTCATTAGTCTCAGGACTTGATCTTCCTGAAAATGCATCCATTCCTTTATTTGGTCCTTCAAAGGCTTTCCATGTGCAGGTGAGGCCCAGAGAGGTCATAACTGGATTCCAAGAGGGACAGACTCACAGGCAGCTAACTAAGCTGCCAAGGGTGCACAGAGCAGGGAATGATGGAGTCCGATGGGGACTCAGCAGGGCCCTCAGCTGGGGCCCGTGAGCGGGATTTTGCCAGGAAGAGTCAGGGATGGGTGGGTCAGCGAGGCGCTGTGGGACCTGTGGGGCTTGGGGAGTTCAGGCACCAGTGGCCATCTGGGTGGGGGGGCAGCCTGAGGGCATGTGTTCAGGGGGAGAGGGCAGAGAGGTGGGTGATGGCACAGGAGAAAGAGCAAGGCCAGATCAGGGCCTCGGGTGCCACCCTATATTCCCTCCACCCCATACATAGGCAACTAGGAAAGGTGGGAGGGTGGTGGTGACACAGTCAGACTTTCATTTTGAAAGTCCGCCCCGGACACCGGATGCAGGTGCAGTGGTCCAGCAGAGAGACGTGGAGCCCCGAGTGGGGTGGTGACAGCGAGGAAGCAGAGGCCCTTTCCAGAGAAGCCACTGTGAAGCGCAGACTCGAGGGCATATGTGCGCCTGGTCCTGGCTTCACGTTCACCTCTCCTCTTCCTTCTCTTCTCTTCTCTTCTCTTCTCTTCTCTTCTCTTCTTTTCTTATTGTTTAAAAAATTTTGTTTAAATCCAAGCTGGTTAACATATAGTGTTTGTTGCTGTCACTTTAAAGCAACTCCGTCAACCAGACCCAAGGCCAGGAGAGGGAGGGAGGAGGAGGAGGAGGAGGGGGAGAGGTCTAGATGGTGGGCAGTTTGCCCACTTGGGCTTCTGGGTGGAAGGAGGGCAGTTGCAGTGAATGACGGAGGGCTCAGGGGTGACCAGGCTCAGTGGGTGACCAGAGTGAGGAAGCCGTGTGAGGAGACACGGATGATGGCTGGGTCCAGTGCCCAGAGATCTGAGCGTGGCCGGGACGGCCGAGGGGGAGGGCTGCCCACCAGGGCACATGGCTGAGAGTGGCGGGCACGGACAGAAGCTGCAAGGAGTCTGAGAAAGCAGGGTCGGGGGACATGGGGACACCCGGGGGAAAGAGCTGGCTGGAGGAGGACAGTGCCACCGATCACACCCAGGGAAGGAATGGCCCCTGAGGGCTCCCTCCAAGGTCCAGGCCAAAGCCTGCTCAGCTCCACCACCCATCTTGTCCCGTGTGTCCCCTGTCAAATGGATGCCTGTGCAGGAGCGGGCACGGCATACATCCCTTCTTCCCACCTACCATGGCATGGAGGTTTATTTAGCAGGACCCCGAAGGCAACACTTGGCCAAGGCTGGGAGTCGTCGGCTGGCTTTCACAGAGCACGTCTACACGGCGTGCCGGCCCTGTGACCGCTCTGGGCCTCAGTCTCCCCACCAGTAACAACAGGGAGAGGCTAAGCTGGCCCCTCCCTGGGTCCCTTCCTGCCCTGAATCCTCTGCCCCGAGGCTCCAGGTGGTCTGTGAGTCTGTTGCCCTAGCCTCCTGTCCTGGGGGCCCCAATACCATAGACTCTGAGGTCACGCACATCTGAGACGCAACACTGGCTTTCCCTCAAAGGGAATGACCCGGGAGAGGATGCCGAGGAGGTGAGGCTCTCCTGCATTTGCCACAGTCCTGCACCTGACCCTCACCCATCCCGTCTCCTGTCTGCCAAGACACAGCCCCAAGATGACTTCATGTAAGAACTTAGCACCAACAAACTACCTCTGGGCCCCGCCCTGGCCATCTGGCCCTCCTCCTCTCCTGGGAGCCCGGCCTAGGCTGGGACGCATCTTACAGGACGAACTCCCAAGGAGGCCGAGCCACTGTGTGGCCCTGTGCAGCTGGAGGTCTCCCGAGAGGGGACTCTCATCTCTCTGCAGACGGTGCACTTACCCCATCCCACTTGGACGTGCTCCCCCACCCTCTGCCCTTGGTGGAAGTGACTCTGGTCATGAGATGGGTTGAGGAAGCCACCTGGTAGGGGCTTAACGGGGAGCTCGACTCATTGCGTGCCGGACGCTGACCCTGCCTGTGGCGCCTTCCAGATTCTCTTCTCCTGCCCGCCTCCCCCGGAAACCACTGCTCCGGCCGATGCCCTCCCTCTGCCCTGAGTGTTAGGCCCAGATTGGGTCCCTGGGGATGAAAGCTGAGCAGCCGCTGCCCTCAGGGGACACTGTGAAGTTCTGGATCCCCCTCCTCCCTGCCAGTCCTCCAGGACTGCTCTCACCTCTTGCGCCTGCTCTCACCTCGACAGAACGGAGGCAGAGAGGGAGCACTCCATTTCCTTCCCCTCGACCTCCACTCCCTCTAGGAGGACTTGTCAAATGTGAGAGCCGTAGGGTCCTAGCCCAATTTCCTCTTCGGGTCCGGCAATGCTACAGATGGGTAAACTAAGGCCCAGAGGAGCGAAGGGGCCTCACGAGACTCCAGGTAGCTGGAGCTGCATGTCGGGCTGGGGATCTGGCCTCTGACCCCGTGCTTGCCTAAAGTGCTGCTGCTCCCACCCCTCTTGTGGGTGAGGCCAGGTCCAGACGCTCCCAGGGCCCAGCTTCCAGGCAGCACTATCGCCCTTTCCAGAAGATGGCCGTTCTCTCCTTGGCCGGGAGGCCAAGCAGAGGCAGCTGGCTTTGCTTTGGAGACACTGATTTTTGTCCCTGCCTCCCTTTTCTTGTGGAAGGTGGAACCTGAGAGAGTGGGGAAGTGGTTTCCAAACTGTGTTCCTTGGAGCCTCTCAGGGACCATGGCAGCGGGGCTCCCCTGGGCCTCAGGAGCACAGACTGAGTGCCTTCAGGAAATTGTAAGTCCAAATGGCCTGGGGAGAGGAGCGCTGGACTGGGCTTTGAATGCTTGGCTCAGATCTTTCTATTCCGCTAACCTGGAGTCATCTCCTCCCTGGAGGACCTCTAATTGCTCATCTGTGGGACAGGGATTAACCCTGCCTGACCTACCTTATGGGGCCCCTGCAGGGGTGACAGCCGCAGAGGCCCTTGGGCAGTGCAATGGGAGGGGTCACAAGGTTCAGGAATGTCCCTGAGCCTGGGGCTTTGGGATGGGGATGGGAGAATGGCCACGGAGGCCAGGGCACTGCCTCCTCCTTCCCTTCCCGCTCCCTCCTCCCTTGGAAGCCCCAGAGGGACCGCAGCCATTACAGAGAAGGGACTTCAAGTCGACAAAGACAAATTGGCTTAATTGACCCAAATTAGCAGCAGGGAGGGCCCGGATGGCCCAGCTGCTGGTACATTTAATCACTGTCACCCTGTGTGGTCAGGGATAGCCCCCTCCCCCAAGGCCATCAGGGTCACCTCTCCTGTGAATGGCTGCCTCTCTGGAGTCCTCTGTCAGCAGGAAGTAGGGCTGGGACTATGGGGACAAAGACAGCCTTGGGCCAGAGGTCGGAGCACCCTGCCGGGCTGAGCCTGGCTGTAGGAAAGACAGCCTGGTCCCAGATATAAGGCAGCCTAGAGAGCTGGGGGGCTCTCCCAAGCCCCTCATTCTGAGTTTAATGGCTGCCCCTTGGAGTGACAGCGATGCCCTGGGGACCAATGGCCAGTAGGCTGACTGTCATTCCTCCTTGGAGATGCTACCTGATTCTTGCACTTTAGAGGCTCCGGGAAGGGACACTGTTGGCCAGGCCTCTGGACCAGGCTCTGCTTCTCTCTTCTTTCCACCATATTCCTTAACGACGCTGGGGTGATGGTCAAGTTGGGGTCTCCTGCAAACCCCTAGAAGGTTATGAGCCAGAGCCCTCCTTGGTCTTTGGTGACACTCTTCCCAGGACTCTGGTCAGCTGTCATTGACCAAATCCTGTGTCATGAGAAGGCAGTAAGGAGACTCCTCCCCACTCCAACCTTTCCTGGGTTCTGCCTGCTCCCTGGTGGGGACTGTCCCTTCTCTCTTCCCACAGCAAACACTGTTAGAGACCCACAGTGAGCTGGACCTGGGCTAAAGCTCCAGGTCAGGGGGTCCTGTGACCTCATGGCCTCCCCTTCACAGCTCCCCATCTCCAGCCATTTTTTCTACTTGGAATCTTTGATCTGTCCTTGTACCCCGCCCCCCCCCCCCCCCCCCCCCGCCCCGGTGGAGGAGGCCGTGTGCAGAGGACCCTGACATCTGTGTCCTTCACAGCCACATCCCGGGCCCCAGCTCAGCGCTGGCCACTCTAACCCCTGCCCGTCTGCCTGTCCTGGATGCCTCAGCCCTTCTCTGACCTTCTCCTCAACCACCACTCAGGCCTTCCTCCCTCTGACCACACTTCTCTCTGCCATCTCCATAAATGCCCACTGAGTTCAATCAGGGTACCCATATCACATCTCACTGTGGGCCCCAAGGTGGGTGAGGTCCATGCTGGGCTCACTGGGAGCAGAATATTCTCTCTCCCTCACACACACACACACACACACATACACACACACCAGCTTCTACATGGCTGCTCATCAAAAGTTTGCTGGAAATTGGGTATTAGAAACACATTTCAATGCCTTCCTCCATAGAGCCAGTATCATTGATAGCAGTTACATTCCCAGTCTAGCCCACCCAACAGATTTTGCCTATAAAGTGTTTATTAAATATTTTTAAAGTTTTATTTGAGAGAGAGACAGAGAGCGAGCGAGCATGAGCAAGCATGGGGGACGGGCAGAGACAGAGAGGGAGAGAGAAAGAATCTCAAGCAGGCTCCATGCTGTTGGCACAGAGCCCGATGGGGGCTCAAACTCACGAACTGTGAGATCATGACCCGAGCCGAAATCAAGAGTCGGACGCTTAGCTGACTGAGCCACTCAGGCGCCTCTCAATAAATATTTATTGGGTACCTACTATGTGTGTAATGAAACTGAACAGCAGTTCTAAGAGTGTCACCTTGAGTTCTGGGTCCTGAAACAAGATCACGCGAGAGAGAGAAAGAGAAGAGAGAAAACCAGAGAAAGTTTCTCTTCAAATCACTTAAAAATAGACAGGCCCATCCTTAACACCTTTTCTAGCCTCCTCCTCTTCCCCAGGGACCCCAGCGCCTCTGGCCCCCAGGCCCTCCAAGTGTCCCCTCCCCAGAGGACCCCAGCATGGGGACATCCCCACCGGGATCATCCAGGTTCTAGGAAGCTTTGTAAGATGCAGGTTCCCAGACCCCTCCCCAGCCACGCCAGGCGGGCGGGTCTGGGTGGGTCCTGGAAGGGGACAGTTGTCTCACTCCTCCCCGACCCCTTTTGCCCCAGTAGCGAGTCTGAAGAATCACCTGGGAGCCCATGCCGCACCCCAAGCTGGTGGCCTCAGAATCACTAGGGTTGGGACCCTAGACACCAGGAGTTATCTACAAACTCCTGAATGTGCAGCCAAGATTCAGAACTGCTACCTGAGTTGTTCTATTTCTTTCCCTGCCCCTGAATCCACAGACACTGTCATCACACCTGCTCCTCACCCCTTCTCACCCCCATTCTTCTGGGGACCTTCGTCCCTGCCTCGACGGTGACACTTCCACGCACCTGCATTCGGACCAAGCAAGTGTCTGTGAGACCTGGGGCGAGGAGTCCACATCCTGGGTCAGTCAAGTTTGGCAGCCAAATGTGACACCAGAGGGTGGAGGCCAGAGGCTGTGCTCGGGCAGCAGGGGCTGGACGGGATCCTCCGCATCTCTCCCAGCTTTGGGGGGCGCGGTCAGGAGTTCTGTGAGTCACCATTTCCCCAGCCCCTGGAAAGCCTGCACTGCTGGGCCGGGGCTGGGTCCCTGCCTGGGTCCCACAGGGTCAGGCTGAGCATAGGCTCATGTCCCCAAGTTGGTGGAAGGTGATTTCACATTTGTAACAATTACTCACTTAATTGGGTTCCAATTAAATCGGAAAAGAAGCGGAGGGCTATGTCTGTTTATTCTCCCCCTTTCAACTTCTGCGCATCACCGGGAATGCAGGGAGGGTGACAAATGGGATTGATCCCATCTAGAATAATCTACCTCCTGTCAGGGGTGGACAGGGCTGTCCTGGGGCCGGTCCCACCTGCCACCTTCTGAGTAGCTCTCATGCCAGCACTTCTAACCGGAGGCTGGACCCATTCAGGGACCCTAGGGGGTGCTGGGGGCCCAGGCAAAAGCCAAAGTCTTCTCATGGGCTTCACCCCACAGGGGAACTGAGTGTGGCCCCAGGTAACTGGGGCCAGAGAGGTGGAAGGACTGCCCCTAATCAGGCAGCTCTAGCCAGACCCCCCCAAAGGCAGAGTGGATGGGGCCTCAGGGGTGGATTAAGTAGACCCAGAGCTTGCCAGCTGGGCTCCCTCGGGTGTCTCCAGGGCTGCCCTGGGGTGGCAGGGGAGGGTGGGGCAGATGAGCCCTCAGTGGGGGACACCTCTCTTCTCCATATAATGAGTAGCTCTGCTTTGACTGCATCCTATAGTAATCGTATCATATGTAATATATAGTATGTGATACATTATAGACTATGTATATCTCTGGCAATATATATTACATATTATAATATATTACGGATTATGTATTTCCCTGGTCAGAAAAAAAAAATTACTGATGGAGTCCAATTCTGTCACCTCTTAGAAAGGGAAACTGATGCCCGGAAGGGAGAAGAGACTTGTTTAAGTCCATGCCACCATTTTAGGACTTAGGTTGCTAGGATCAAGGTCTCCTGGCCCTGATCTCAGCCCCTTGTGGCCAGGAGATGGTGGGGGTGGGGGGCTTGGGGAGAGTTTATGGAGGGAAGCGGGGGGCAGGCCAGGGTCTCCTTGGAAGCACCTCCCTCCCACCCCTGGCCTCTGCTCCCCAAGAGGGGCCCCTCTCTGGTCCACCTTGGCCAAGAGGTCATCACGGTGGCTAAGGGGTGAGGCTGGGCTCATGTCCATGAGGGATGCCGCCCCAGCTGGCCCTCTGGCTGGATACCCTATCCCCAGGAGAACTAGGCCTATGTCTGAGGGCCCTGCTAATAGGAGCACCATAAAGGAGTCAACTCTGCAGAAGGACACCTGCCCAGTCAGTGTCTGGCACAAAGGAGGTATTTAGGAAAGCTTCGTAGAATGAATGAATGAATGTGTGCATGCTTGACTGAGTCATAGAAATGGAGCTCAGTCTAGGAATCAGGGCCCAAGCTTCTAACATGGGTGAAGGAAATGAGGCTGTACAGGGCAGCTGGTTGCAGAACAAGGAGAGTTAGTCCTGCCCAGAGAGAACCCCCTGCCTGACCGGGCAGGTGCAGTCTCTCCTGGGAAAGCCTCATGTCTAATGGGGGAGGAGCCCCAGACTGAGAAGGGAGACACAGCTCTACCTTTGGCGGGTCTACAGGCTGGAGGGGTGGGGGAAGGGGAAGGGAGAATGTCAGTGTCCCAGGGATCTTCCTGTCTGATGGGGGATGCTCCTGCCTGACGGAGGAGGCAAGGTGGGGTCTCAGAGGCAGTGCCGCCCCTTCCTGGGTTAAGGAGCAGAGGACCCTGTGCGTGGGTGCTGGGCCTGAAGGAGCTGGGAGCTGCGGCCAGACAGGAGAGCCATCCACATTCTGGTCAGGCAGCCACTCGCTGAGTTATTATTATTTCTTTTTTTTTTTTTTTTTTTTTTTGAGCTACTTAGAGCAATTTACAGAAATCATTTAGGGGCCGTTTAGGGAGAAGAGAAAAGATGAAGACTTTTAAAGGCAGGGCCCGGGGATGGTTTTATGCAGATCAGCTTTGCAGGGTTGCCAAGAAGGAGAATCTGGATTCTGAGGGGTGTGGGGAGGGGGAGGGGGCCTGCAGGGTCCCGCTCTGACAAATCTCTCAAGGCTGGGGTAGCAGCAGCCAGGGACCCAGGAAATGGATGGATGGGGAGTATATGGTGGGCGAAGAGATGTGACACATGAGGAGGGTAGCCGGCACCAGTGGATGTATGCCTTGGTTTCCCCTTTTGTAACTGGGGCACCTGCATGGGTGAGTTGATGGCTCTGGGACCAAGCTGAATGGGTGTGACTCTTCCTCTGATATTGGGGCAAGAGGAGAAGCCTTGGGCCTGGACCAACAGACTCAGGAGATAGGGCCCAGGGGGAGCAGACGACAGTTCTCAACAGGCAAATGCAGCCTTCCCCTTCTATGACCTGGACCAGTCACTTCCCTTCTCTGAGCCTCAGTTTCCTCGTCCATACAATGGGGATCAGGATTGCCAATTTCACAAGCTGGGCTTACCTGTGATGAGGTGATAAAGTGTGTAGTAGCCACTTTTGAACTGCCCAGGGTACCACACTCTTGGTCTTGGTCTTGAGGGATGAGAACCTGATCTTCAAACACCCCCTCCTCCTGCCCAGCCCCCCAGACAGGGGAAACTGCTCTCTCGAACAAGGACTTAAGTGACCTTGGCTGGGCTGGGATCAGAGGCCTGAATTGGATGTCTGGAGAATGCAGGTCACGTATGTGTGCATCCATGTGCGGGCGTGCGATTCGGCGGCAAGAGAAGTGGGGGCGGGGAGCGAGCGGAGGGAAAATCAGAAAACCGGTTGCACATTTAGCAAAGCCTTCCCCACAGTTCGCATTTCATGCTGTTTGTGATGTGATTATTGGAGATGGAATCTGGTTACTCGGTTGTAAACACCATGCCCGCTGAGACCTACCCCCCAGATACAGCCGTGGGGGAAGCCGGAGATGGCAGGGTTACCCTGATCTGCGATTGACCAACCGGCTTCCTCCAGTGATTGCTGGCCACACCCTCGCCTCTAATGCCCTCATGCAAAACCTCTGAAGACACCCTGGCAAGCCCACTGGGCTGGGCATCAGGGACCTGGGTCTTAGGTGTGGCTTTGCCATCACAGACCGCTGTGTGAGCTGGGCCAAGATCTGTCCCTTTCTGGACCTTAGTGTCCCTATCTTTCAAATATGGATGGGAGGCATGAGAGGGGCACGTAGCTCCCATCTAGTTTCCCTGACCCAAGCTTCTCTGACCTTAAGTATCTCACCCCACTGAGCAGCCCTTCTGTGCCACGGTGCAGGTAGGACATCAGAGGACACCTGCTTTCCGTGTATTCAACACGCACTGACAGAGTGCCAGCTGCAGGCAGGGCGCCGTGTGCAGGGAGATTCACACTGTCTGCCTTCCCTCTGGCCAGTACATCAATAGCCAGGGTAATAATAGGTCTGGTCTCTCTGGTCTACACTCTGCATCCAGGCAGTGCTGGCTCCTTTACGTACATGAGCCCATCGGACCCCATGATCTAAGAGGTGGGTGTTGTCATAACGGGGTTCTCGAACCGCTCTGCTGTACTCTCTCGAGCATGCCACAGTCACTGGGCGGGCAAGACTCTGCACAGAATGGCTGCCCCAGTTGTAGTTACCGGAGCTCAAGTCACCAGTTTGCAGAGCCTTTGAGAGCGGTTGTTGCAAAATGACGGGAAGCCACACCCTGCGCGTCTCCAAAGTCACCGGCACCTCTACCGCCCTGGCACCGATTCTGCTGCACTGGAGGTTTCCGCCCTTGTCCCACATCAGCTGGCGAACACGTCTTCCCTGCGCATGACCACTGCTTGTCACAGTAGGCGTGGAGTAGGTGCTCAAAAATGTGTGCAGAGTAAAACTGGAGCTACCATTTACTGAGCACTTACTACGAGCCAGGCACTGCTCTGAGCACATTACTGGCATTAAGGTGTTTATTCACCCCAACAACCCTATGGGACCAGTGCCCTTATTCTCCCATTTTATAGATGTGGAAACTGAGCCACAGTGCAGTGAAGTAATTTTTGTAAGACCACCAAGTTAGGATGTGGCAGATGAGTGTGGGAAGGAAGGAAGGAAGGAAGGAAGGAAGGAAGGAAAAAGGGGGAAGGAAGGAAGGAGGAAGGAAGGAAGGAAAGAGGAAGGAAGGAAGGAAGGAGGAAGGAAGGAAGGAGGAAAGAAGGAGGAAGGAAGGAAGGAAGGAGGAAGGAAGGAAGGGAGGAAGGAAGGAAGGGAGGAAGGAAGGAAGGAAGAAAGGAGGAAGGAAGGAAGGAGGAAGAAAGGAAGGAGGAAGGAAGGAAGGAGGAAGGAAGGAAGGGAGGAAGAAAGGAAGGAGGAAGGAAGGAAGGGAGGAAGGAAGGAAGGAAGGAGGAAGGAAGGAAGGAGGAAGGAAGGAGGAAGGAGGGTAGAGAGGAAGGAAGGAAGGAAAGAAAGAAGGAAGGGAGGGAGGAGGGAGGGAGAAAGGAGGGAGGAAGGAAGGAAAGCAGGCAGGAAGGGGGGGAGGGAGGCAGGGAGGAAGAAATTACTTCCCTCTGGTCTCTGTCACCCATTTAACTCCTAGATCTCTCTTCCCAGTGGGTCCCTGGGGAGAAAGGTGAGAGGAGAGAAAGAAGCAAGCTTTTAATTCTTTCCTTCCACAAATTTGTACTGAGCGGCCCCGAGCCAGGTGCTGGGAATATAGCAGGGAACAAAAGAGATGTGGCTCCTGTTCTCAGGAGCTTCCATTCCAAGGGTGTGTCAGTCTATGAACAAGCAGACACGTAACTACATGACCTGTCGGTGAAGGGAAACAGTGGGGGGCAGACGGAGGTGTGGGCAGGGCCAGTTTGGATAGGGGATGGCCAGGGAGGGGCACTCCCGCAGCATGCACTTGAGTGGAGGCCTGAAGGGCGTGGGGGCATGAGTCATCCTTATCTGGGGGGAAAAGGCCAGATGGGGGACAGCAAGGGCCAAGTCCCTGAGGCTCTGTGCCTGGCGTGTATGAGGACAGCAGAGGACAGTGTGGTGGGGGCCAAGTGGCTGAGAAGGAAGATCCGGTCAGAGAGGTATTGTCGGGAAAAGTGACAGATCGTGCCAGCCTTGTCAGCCACAGTAAGGACTTTGGCCTTCACTCTCAGTGAGGTGGAGGGCTCTGAGCCGGAGAGGGATTTGGTGTGATGTGTGGTTTACAGGATCTCCCGGTAGAGCGGGAAGGGGAAGCTGCCGGGAGCTGCCGGGCCCTGCATGGATGGGTCTCCAGGTCCCCCACGAATCACCCCAGGGCTGGGGCGGAACTGAGTCGACTCCACATGGGCAGGGAATCTCCAAGGACTGCAGAAAGGACAGTGGCCCAGCTCATCAGTCCCAGGGGGCTGACTCCAGGGCTCCCCAAGGAACCTCCCAGGGGAGAACTTGGTAAGGTCCTTGGGGAGCATCTATCCCTGCACCGTCCAGAGTGGTGGCTACTCTTTAGGCTTTGCTACTGAGCCACTGAAACGCGGCTGGCTGGGATCGCGATGTGTAAGAGTTAGACACAGGGGCTTTCGAAGATTTAACACAAAATTAAAAAAAAAAAAAAAAAAAAACACCCAACAATGTAAAATAATTCCTCACTAACTTTCGTGCTGATTACATGTTGAAATGACAACCTTTTGAATATATCGGTTAGAGTATGTTCAAATTCATTTCTCCTGTTTCTTTTCACTGTTTTCTCGCGTGATTACTAGGAAAACGTACCTTCCACATGTGGTATATTTCCATTGGGCAGCAATGATCCAATATAGCAGCCCTGATTTCAGGGACCCAGTATAGCAGCCCCGATTTCAGAGACAAGGAGAATGAACTCCAGTGGGAAGAAGGCTGTGTCTAAGGCCGGTGGTTGGCGGAGACAGCCCAGAGGCAGAGGAAGATTTGGTGGGAGGCTGGCAAGACCAGGGCCCTGAGGGGACTCCTAGGGGCTCAATATGAATAAGAAATGGTTACCGAGACCTGTACTGAGTTCTGACTATGCCGGCAGGGTGCATAACCTCGGTTACCCTGCCCTCAACGCCCCTACAGGACGGGTTTGCTTTTCTTTGTTTGCAGACGGGCAATCTGAGCCGGAGGACTGGGAGGAGGCAGCTCTGGGACCAGGTTCTCCACGTGCTTTGGGCTGCAGGACGCACCAGAGCACGTGTTTCGGGAACCTCCCTGGCTCCGCGGCTATAACCCCAGACCCCATTTCTGGCCACCTGCTGAGAATGCAATCAGATGTCAGGAAGCCACGGCCTCACCGGCCCAGTGAGACCCAGGCAGTGCCACGGGGCCGGCTGCGGGACCCAGGAACGCCTCCCCTGGCCCCAGGCTGGAGAGGCACTGGGAATGGGGGCTTTCCTGGGAAGGGAAAGGAAGAGGAATGGAGGGAGGACGAGGGGCCGGCTGCTGACCACTCCTGTGTTTCAAACAGGCAGCATGTTGCTAGGAGGCATAAGGGTAAGAAAAATAAGACCCCAAACAAAACGAAATGAAAAAACTCAACCACCAGAAAACAGATCTCCGGGAAGTCTTTGGCACTGTCTTAACCATGCTTCCCAGCAGCGAGGCCTGGCTCCAGGCAAGAGAGGGAAGAAACAAACAGAACCTACCACATTTACTGGGCTGAGCCCTCCGGCAGGCTCACGGCTCCTGTTCCGGGCATGTCCACCCTTATACCCTTGCAGCAGCCCAGCTCAAGAGAGACAATGCCATTACTCCCATTCTGCAGAGGGGGAAGCCGAGGCTTCTGGGTCACCCGGCTGCACTGCGGCAAGGGCTGAGATGTCAACCTACATTTGCATGACTTGAAAACCCACCCCGATTCTCTGACCTGACAGGGCTTCGTCTGAGAGTTCCCTGGAGCCCAAAGCTGGCAGGGATCCCTGGGATCTGTCCCCTTGGCCCTGGCTGCTAGTGGAGGTGGGGAACAGGAGGGAGGCTGGGCTTTTGCTGAAAATACTGAGGGCGATCTTGCCTCTCTCCTCCTACCCAGCCACTTTCTCCAGGACTCCTGTCTACCCACCCCCCACTCCCCCCCACCTCCCAGGGGTCATAAATGGCTGTGAGCCAAAGTGCCCTTTCCTCCCTGGGCCTTAGCTGCTAAAATAATCAAGATAGTTCCAAACACTGAGCCTTACGCTGCAGGCTCTGTACCTCACATTTGCCATCAGGCCTCACAGGTGGAAACCAAGGAGTAGAAAGAAGTCAGGCCACGGAAGAATGGCAGAGCCAGCACTCAGATCTGTTCTAAGGCTGGGCTCCTTGCCATATGGTGGTACCTCTTAGGACAGCTAGGGTCACTTACCATCCTTCCCAAGAGCCCTCACCCAACAGCATTCTTCAGCACTGCTCCAATCTGCAGACTGCCCCAACCAACTCATTGCTGAGAACCCCGCTTTGATCATGTCACTCCCTCACTCCAGAGCACTCAGTAGCTCCCCAGCACTCAATGGAACATAGAGTCAAAGCTTTGAGAGATCTCTAAAGATCATCCAGGTAAAGAATTACCAACCATATACCCTGCATTTAGTCTGCCTATCCTGCTACTCCTTCCCAGGCAGCTTGGCTCTCCCTCGCTGGACTGAATTGTAGGCCAGCAACCGTTTTTGCCCTGCATTTCTGTCTTCCCTAGGGTATCAGACACACAGTAGATGCTGACTGATTGGTCTTCAGGGGCGGCACTTCCTCCGTGAAGCCTCCCCTGACCTCTTGAATAGTTATGAGAGTTCTCCCTCCACAACCTACGACTTTATCCCTCCCGACAACCTACGACTGCATTTTATCACAGTCTGTGCAGACATGGTTCATTTGCTCAGGGCACCCCGTTAGAAGCCCCCCTTGGGACAGGCACCATATTTTCTTCATTTTTACATTTAACAAGGTGCTGGGCATGTGCTAGTATGGTAACAACAATGACATTGACAACCTTCAGTTTTGGCACTTGGTATATGGGCGGGCACTATTTTTTTTTAAATGTTTAATTATTTATTTTGAGAGAGAGGGCATTTGTGTGCGAGCAGGCGAGGGGAGAGGGAGAGAGGGAGGGAGAGAACCCCAAACAGGCTTCGTGCTGTCAGCGCAGAGCCCAAAGCAGGCCTCAATCTCACGAACCATGAGATCATGACCTGAGCCAAAATCAAGAGTCGGATGCTTAATTGACTGAGCCACCCAGGTGCCCCAAAGGCACTATTTTTTTTTATGTTTATTTATTTTTGAGAGAGAAAGAGAGAGAGAGAGAGAGAGAGAGAGAGAGAGTGTGAGTGGGGGAGGGGCAGAAAGAGAGACAGAGAGGGAGATACAGAATCTGAAGCAGGCCCCAGGCTCTGAGCTGTCAGCACAGAACCCGACTCGGGGCTCGAACTCACGAACCGTGAGATCATGACCTGAGCTGAAGTCGGATGCTGAACCGACTGAGCCACCCAGGAGCCCCCAAGTCACTATTCTTAACATCTGACATGAAACAATGACTCATTTATCGAATCATAACAACCCTACAAGTTGGGTACTTTTATAATCATTTGCAGATGAGGAAACCGAGGCACGAAGTGGTTCAGTGGCTTTGCCTGAAGTCACACAGGAAGTGACGACGCCGGGCAGGTTGGTTTTAGAGTCAAGCACAGGGAAAAAGTGAGGGTAGGGGAGGAGAGCTGTGGGCATCAGGGCTGAAACAAAACGGACCAAAGTCTACTTCTGGCTCCCCGGGGACAATTCCTGGTGCCCAGCACAGGGAGTGGCACATGGTAGGTACTCAGTTAACAGAAGTGATGAGTGAGGCAGTTAGATAATTCAACAGCTCCTCTGACACAGGCTTGTGGTCAGTGGGGGCCGCGCTGGAGGAGGGCTGCAGTCCTCTGCCCTATGCCAGTCCCCCCTCCCCCGCATCTCACTCCACTACCTCCCCCAGCGCCTGCCTCCTCCCTCCAGCATTTCAGACCTCTCATGCATGGGGCAGGCGGCTGGCAGTGTTCCTCCTGCCGAGAACAGCCACAGAAAATTGAGATCATTTCTCTGCTGTGTTGGCAGCTGAGAAAATGGTAATTTTTCCTATTTTCAATCCAAGAGTTCTTTCCTATTGGACAAAGGCCTCCTACCACTTCTCTCTCCCCAGGAGGGGCAGGGCCCAGGAGAGTGCGGTCCCCCAACACCCACCCCGGGGTGGGTCGCCTCCCTGCCTAAGGGGCGTGGGCTGCAGAGGTCATGCGGGTGGCAGGGGGCTGGTGGTGGAAGGAGGGGCCACCAACCCAGCTCTTGCGGACATAAAACAGGGACAGAGAGGGAGAGGTCAAAGCAACAGGTAATCTGGAGTCACTGCAGGGTGTTCAGGGATCCAGGGAAATTGGGTTTTGCTTTCCTGGAACACAGAGCCGGCACACATCCTGGCTGTCTTCCTTCCCAAATCAGAGTGGTCTAGAAGATCGCTGTCCAAGCAAGTGCCTATAATCCGCCTGACCCCTGGAGTGGTTTTTTTTTTTTTTTTTTTTTTTTTTTTTTGGTAAGGGATGATAATTAGTTAAAAAAAAATCAGAATCTGTGACATAAACTGCAGCTAACTTAGCATCCCAAATGCCCCAGCTGAGATGAAGATACTGGCATCTGGCATCCATCACGGAGGCGATGGTGGGGGCCTGGCAAGAAGAGGCCGTGGAAGCATCCAGGGCTGCAGTTCCAGAGGTCCAAGCCCATCAGAGGAGGGCCGGACAGCCACACGGCTCCTCGGCCGGGCGGGTCTGGAAATCAGCTTTGCCAATGCTTGGATCGTCTCTGCTGCAGCCTGCCCCCTCCGCACCCTGGGCGTCCCCCCGATGGGGTGGCTGTGGGGCAGCCAGAAAGGCAGCCACAGCCGGGATTGTGAGGGTCAATGGGCCAAAGGGAGCAGACAGAGGTCCCTCCCTGCGGCACTGACCCCAGGTTCTGGGGCTCTGCAAGCCTGCAGCTCAGGTCACCCCTGCTCCAAACCCTGCTATGGCTCCCCATTTCCCTGAGCCTACAAGTCAATGTTCCTACAAGAGCCACCCGTCTGCCGCAGCTGTCCTTATCCTGCATTGTTGTCCAGCCCAGTCTCGCCTCCTTGCTGAATCTGAATGGTCAAGCCCACTCCTGCCCTAGGGCCTGCCCTCTGTAATATTCCCCTACTCACTTTGTTCGCTTCCTACCTCCTTCAAGTGTGCTTAATGACACTTTATCAAGTGAGCATTCATTTTATACTGCACAACCCCTCCCAAAACACACACACACACACACACACACACACACACACACTCCCAATTCCCCATACCCTACCTTTTTTATTTTCCTTATAGCGCCTTTTGCCTTCTAACATACAATTCACTTATTTAATACAGTATATTTATTACTTGCTGTCTGCGTGCCTCACCACCTTCCACAAGAACACAGCCTCCATGAGTGCAGGGATTTTTGTTAAATTCACGGATTAAGACAACGCCTGGCCCACAGTAAGCACCGACTGAATACTCATGGAGTGACGGTGCCTGGCCCACAGTAAGCACCGACTGAATACTCACGGAGTGACGGGGAAGGTGTCTATGTACACAAGTATGCGCACTAGGGTATGTTCACTGACTCACCTGACAAATCACCAAACGCCTATTTTGTCCCAGACCTCCCAGCAGACCACGGGAATACAGCGGCCGGGAAGAGGCCACCCACTTTCCAGGTCCACTCATGCTTATGGCCAGCCGGGAGGCCACACAGCACAGTTATGCGCACGGCAAATCGGCAAGGAGCTGCAGAAGGCAGTGGGTCTTTGCCCACCTGAGAATCAGGGTGGGCTTCCAAGAGGAGGTGTGGTTAGACTCTGGCCTGAAGGCTGAGCAAGGAGATGGCTATGGAAGGGTGTTCTGGTCAGAGGGAACAGCATGTCCAGAGGCTCTGGCACGGAAAAGAACATTCATTCAAGGGACTGAAAGAGGTCTAGAGAGTAAGGGGAGAGGAGCTCGAGATGAGGGAGCCCACATGTCTGTCTGTCCATGTCCGTGCTTATTCCCTGTGAGAGACAGACAGGTACAGCAAAGAAGACTTCCCTGTTCAGGGTTAGAAAGTAGAGCTGGTGTGGTGAGGATTCTGTGGAGGCTCAGTTTTGCCATCTGTAAAATGGGGATCGCAAGCACTGCCTTCGCCCCGCCCCTGCCGTGGAACTCAGATGAGCTTGTGGATCTGAACCCCAAAGGACTGCCTGATCTCTCAAGCATGTCTGGGTGTGCCCATGACCATGTGGGTGCACATGTGAGCGTAAGCCTGTGCTGCGAGCTCCCCGTGACACCGTTCTCCTGCCGTGACAAGTCTGCTGCATCGTCTGTATCAATCCACCCAAAACACACTCGCTTCTGGCCCAGAGCCATGCTCTCCAACAGCCCTGGGGGCGGCGGGGAGAGGAGGAGGAGGTCTGCAAGGTGGGGCCCCGCACTTCTGGGCGAAGGTGGTCATCTTGTCTCTCTCCGTCAGACCCTCACCGTGCAAGGGGACAAAGGCCATCTCTGAGGGCTTGGGCTGTGCCTCCTTCATCGGACTGGGGCTTCTCTGGCACGAGACCGTGATGCCCCTTGTCATACTGGGTACTCCCGGGAGGTAGAAACATTTTCCCTCTTCTCCTTTTGTCCCTCAGAAAAGCAGGGAGGTTGTCACTCAGTGCAACTGTGACTCATTCTGTTTAAGGATTGGCCACCTCTGGGACTGGGTGCCTGGGCAAGGGTTCAGGGTTAAGGGTGTCCCGGCTGCCAGGGGACTGCTCTCTAGGGTCTGATGCCATTCAGACCTGGCTTCTTGGAGAAAGATGCCTGTGAAAAGCTCAACTATTTTGAGTGTTGTCCTGTTTACCCAGCTGACCCTGGGCATATCACTCCCCAGCTCTGAGGGCCCTGAGGTAGGGGCCTAGGAAATGGAGACAGGCTGCTAAACTCTGCCAGTAAGCATGTGCCCTGCCCCCTGCCTCCCATGTGGGCAGAACAGGAAAAGTCACTCAAGAGAAGAGAGTAACGGGTTGCCTATCCTCACAGGCCAAGAAGGTGTGGGCGAGAATGTAGCAAGAGAGTGCAGGAAGGATTCAAGTTTGATACAAAGCAGAACTTTCCAGGGGGGCCTGGGGGCCTCAGTGGTTTGGGCCTCCGACTTCAGCTCAGGTCATGATCTTGCCACTCGGAGTTCAAGCCCCACGTCGTCCGGCTCTGTGCTGACAGCCCGGAGCCTGGAGCCTGTGCCTCCCTCTCTCTCTGCCCCTCCCTGGCTTGCGCGCTCTCTCTCTCTCTCTCTCAAAAATAGATGCAACATTAAAAGAAAAAAAAGCAAAACTTTCCAAAGGCAGAAAATTTAGGCCAAAAGGGATTTCCTTCAATTACCTTTTCCACCTTTTTCCGGCACCGAATTATTCATTCTTGCATTCATTCTCTGCTGCAACAAGCGTTGAGTAATCCAGGCAATTGCTTCCAATGTCCCATACATCCTGCTGGGTTGTCTCCAGAGCCTGGGGTGGAGGTGTGTGCATGGGGGGGCTGGGGGAGGCGGGACTGAAAGGGGCAAACAGGACAGAAGAAAGGAGAAGGGGACTTCTGGCCTCTCTGCATGTGTCCCCAGAGAGGCTTGTGCCCTGTTATTACACTGGCCTCCAGAGACCAGTGTCCCATCCTTGGGGACAGATGGAGGGCAGCAGAGCTGACTGAATTGATGGTAAGGAGGCCCCCTTTCCACGTAAAAAGAGTAGGAAAATAGAAAAAGAAATTCATTTTCTTAAAAAAAAAACCCCACCACACCTGGCTCATTAATCTCTTATTAAAATTCTGTGTTGAGTACTGCAAGGAAGAAGTAAGGAGAACTCTGGGGAGGGAACGGAGAGAGGGAAGCCGATCCCCTTGTTAGCATCTAATGTGGGCATCTGTGCAGCGAGGCACCGCACAGAGCAGAGACACGTTAAGGGACGAAACAGCAGGCTTGTCCATCACAACAAGAGACGTGGACGGGGGCGTGGGGGACACCGTCCCTTCATTGACAGAGAAGGAAAAAACTCAGAGAGGGAGATGGCTTCACTGTGGTTGCACAGCAAGCGGATGACAAATTCAGGATCCGAACCCCCGCCTCCCTTCTCCTAGGGAATTCTGATTTCAAACTACCTTGAATTTCAGAATTTGGGCCTTTTTCTCATCTCTTCAACTGGACGCATGAAAGAGAGCTGAAGATCATGTCCGGAACCCCTCCACGTTCCCTGTTGTGCCCGGCGAAGTCTGTGAATGCCACTGGTGATTGGCTGTCTCGACTGGCTGGGACTCGAGGCTGGCTTGAGGCCAGAAACGCGTCTTCGGACAAAGCCGGGAGAAGGGGTTGGGGGGGCGGCAACAGAGACGGTGGGATCCCTGCCAAGTGGCCTGGAGCAGACGGCCACTCCAGGAACTCCCTTTGGGCTCTGGTGCTAGTTCTGATTCCAGAACAAACTGGCAGGGTGACCTTGGCCAATCCCCGTCCCTCTCTGAGAGTCCGTTTCCTCATCTGTGTGAGGGCTGCAGCGGTGGCTGTGTGGTCCTTTTCATTCACAGGTTTGGGGATGGACATCACCATGTGTAGGGCAGCAAGGCGAGCCCTCCCCTCGCCCCCACCCACCCCCCTGCCCTAGGTGGGTGGCAGGGGTTGGAGTTAGTGCCTCTAAGGGTCTCAGTTTCTGCAGCCTCATTGAGCACTCACTGCCAATCTCAGGCCTGGGGTCCGTCAGTTCCAGCCAGGCTGCCCCAAGCCCTCCCCTCATGTTCCAACGTGGCCTTGCCTCCTACAGCCAAGCACTGAGTTATCCTCAGGATTCTAATAAAGCTCATTTTCTGCCGCCAAGTTTATAACACATCCCCACCTACTGGTCTTAAACATAACAAGGCTGTGTTGTGGTGTAGGGCTCCATGTGGCCAGGACCAAGATGGGGGTGTGCGTTGGGGGGTGGGGGGAACACCATTCCTCACTCCAGGGGTCAGTGCTGACCCTCTTCTACGGTGTCCCTCGTGCATCTCCAAAGGGTCATTGGTGGGGTGGGGAGAGCGTGGCCCCAACCTACCAGGGAGGCTCGAGGTTGCCAGGCTGGGGACCAAAAGGTGAGGACGCACGCATCTGAGGTTGTGCAGTCAGATTGCCGTGGGACGCTACGTTCGTATCCTATGGAGTGCTGTTATAACATGTCACTCCAGAGATGTGTACCCTATATGTGCCCCTCAAGAGGGTGTGGGCACGGCCCTGCCCCATTCCTTTGCTCTCTTCCTGGTGTCTCTGCCTACCTCCTCCTTGTCCTGGCTTCTGCATGTCCCCCCTCCGCCTTCCACCGCCAAAGCTCCCTTTTCTTTTCTTTTTCTTTCTTTCTTTCTTTTTTTTTTAAGCTTTATTTATTTATTTTGAGAGAGAGAGAAAGCAAAAGTTGGGGAGGAGCAGAGAGAGAGAGAGAGAGGGAGAGAGAGAGAATCCCAAGCAGGCTCTATACTGTCAGGGATGAGCCAGACGTGGGGCTCGAACTCACGAACCGTGAGATCACGGCCTGAACCGAAGTCGGACGCTTAACCGACTGAGCCACCCAGGCGCCCCCAGAGCTCCCTTTTCAATTGTGACTGGGAGGGCCCCTCAAGACGGGGCTGTCTTCCCACCCCATCCCTTTCTTCTGAGCACCTACCATGTGTCAAGCCCTGGAGAGTGGGGCAAAAATGAAGAACACATAGCCTCTGTGCTAAATGCAAGGACGTGGGGACCAGGAGGGGTGCACATGCACAAACAGGCTCACGCACACCCTTCACACACCCACACTCCGGCGCACGAGGAGTGCTGGAAAGGCCTCACAAAGAGCCAAGGCTGCACTAGAAAAAGCCATTGTTTCTGTCACAGGGTGGGGGCTGCTGGTGGGAAGCCAAGGGGTAACAGAGGCAGACTCCCTGGAAGAGATGAGGTTTGACTTGGGTTCTGATGGCAAGGTAAGGATTTCTGGAGGCTGGTATTCCAGAGGGAGGGGCTGGTGGGTGCACAAGCGGAGAGGCAGGAAGTGCCACCGAGGAGAAGACGCAGACCTAGACAAGATCGTGTAGGGCCTCTGATCCCGGGAGGGAGGGGGGGCCAAAGAGTGTATCCTTGATCCTACAGGCAGCGGGGAGCCAGTGCAGGTTACTGAGTAGGAGGCTGACATTATCAGCTCTACAACACATTTAACCAGCACCCTGCCCCCCTAAACTCCCATTCAAACTAAAAATGGAGCAGAAAGCCTCCCCAAAGACCAGATGCAGGAAAGTGGCCTTCTCTGATAGTCTCTGGCAGAAGCCTTGAGGCTAAGGGCTGCTGCCCCACAGGCTGAGCTGGGCCCTAAAAATGTAGTGGGGTTCTGTCCACACGTGGTATCTGCCCAGCGGTTCTGGCAGAATGTGAGGGGGGCAGGGCCGCGAGGGACTGCTTGTGCAAGATGGGGAGCATGAGGGAGACAGCCCAAGGTCACCCTGCCGGATGGCGCCAGAGTCAGACAGAAACCTAGGCTATCTGGCTCCCAGTCTGGCTGTGTGGTCAGAAGCCTGTGGCCTCAGTGGCCTGCCGGGCACCGAAGACTACAAGTCCCTCCCCTATCTCAGCATCTTTGGAGAGCCCAGAAATCCCAAGCGTTAGCTTGAAGTGAGACTAAATCCATGACCGCTTTTCTTGACAGAGGGACGGTCCGGGTGGGTGGGTGTCACACAGCCCCGAAGGAGGAAAGTCCAGGGAAGACGGGTTGTTTCTGAAGAGGGGAGGAACTTCTGTGATTCTGGCCTTATCCAGCTCTGGAGTGGGGAGTTCCCCAAGCTTTGAGCATCTCCTGGCACCCTTCCCTGAGGATGGGGAGATTGAGGCATGGCATGGGAACTCCGGGAAGGGGCTCAGAAAGGGAGCCAGGTAACCAGGAAGGGAAACCACTTGGTCAGTGGGGGAATCCCACCCCACCTCTGCAAATAGCTTCTTTCTGATTGCTGGTCAGCCAGGGGTCCTGTGCATACTAGCACTGGCTGTGTGGAGGGACAGAGGAGAATAAGCCCACCGTTCTGCCTCGACCACTCCAGGACTAACGGGGTGCAAAAAAGACAGGAACATCTCAGGAGGAAACGAAGCAGACTGCTACCCCTCAGGAAAAGCAGGGCCAGGACGCCAAGGCCCCACTGGGGCTGGGTCTCTGGAAGCAGGCAGGATTCTAACAGGTGAGGGAGGAGAAAGGATCTTTAATACCAGGCTGAGGGGTCAGGAAGCTGGGCAGTGGGAACCTAATAAGAGCGGCTGAGCTGCCCCCAGGTGGGGCCATGGCTGGGTTCTAGAAAGGAGACCCAACAATAAGACACAAGACTGCAGGAGCGGGGCAGAACCACACCTAGACCCAGGCCCCAGCTCAGTTTCCTCCTGTTAGGCGCCCACACTTCCTGCTCAGCAGGGCCGGGTCACAGGCACAGCCCCTGCACCTCCAGTGCCCAGACGGGCACAGCCCACCTCCCCACCCCCTCCCCACCCTCAGTCTTGCACACAGAGCCGAGATTTCTGGTTCCCAGCTGCATTCACCCTGCCCCTACCCCCCTCCCGCTGCCCTGCCCATTTTTCTTATAAAGAACTGAGGTTGGCTGTGTCTGGTGAACTGAACTCAAACCGGCTCCCACCCAGAGTCAACCCCCCGCCCCGGGCAGAGAAGAGCCAATCTACCCTAGAGGAAGGTGGGCCTTATTCCCCACCCACTCCTAACCCCAGGCCCCCAGATTCCCGGAACCCATTCCTTTCCTTCTTCTTTCAACCGTGAGGACGCGCCTTGGTCAGGGTGAGAGAGGCAGCCGGTTAGAGGCCGGGGACAAGCTCAAGAGGGGCTTGGGCCGGCCCCTCAGGACTGGGCAGATGTGGGCAAACGCTGAGCCCGACACATCGAGGGTCTTCCATCAACCCGGAGAGCCCCCTGCCCTCTCCATCCAAGCCGCCTCCAGCCTGTCCAGGCTCACCCCTCAGCGTGGGGCGACAAAGCCCTCCCCACCCCCACCCCCGGTGGGGGAAATGTGTCCCAGGTCTGCTGGTTTCGTGTTGGGAGGGGGCAGGGGGCCTCTATTCTCCATTCTCCTCCTCCGCCCCAGCTCTCTCCCTCCCCGCTCGGTCAGCGCCCCTCGCCTCCTGGAGCGCCTCCAGCTTGCGGAAGGCCCGCTGCAGCCTTCTCCCGTCGGCTCGGAGTTCCCACTCTGGGGAGGGGGGGGTGCTGTTCAGCGACCCTCTGTCCCCTACCCGTATCCCTGCTGTCCCACTGCCAAAGCGCGCCAACCCCGACCCCTCCCTCTCCCACCCCCTTTACCGCGGAGCCCGGGGCGAGCCTAGGGAGCAGACGCAACAGATTGCAGAACGCGAGAGCGCGGAGCCTGTCCCCTCCGCGCGCCGCTCGCCGCCCCGGCCCGCGCCCGTGGCCCAGACCCCCGCCCTCCAGGCTCGGCTAAGCCGGCCATTTAGATGCAGCTCACAGGACGGCGGGCGGCGAGCGGCGAGCCGCCGCGGCTCCCGGGGCCCGGGTCAGTCCACTTCCCTTCCCGAGGACCGCCGCAGGAAGCCAGGCGGCCGGCGGCGCGGCCCCGCACCGGCCTGCGCGCCCGCGGCGGCGAAGACAGGATCCCCGCGGACCCAAACGGCCCCCAGCCCCGCAGGGTGCGGGGGTGAAAGTGGAATGAGGGGCAGCCCGGATGCGATCTAGCGGATCCCTTGGATCCCCATAGATCTCCGTGGGCGGACACGCCCCCAGACTCTAGGGTTTGGACCCTTCTTTCTAACCAGGAAAGGATTGGAGTGCCTACCCCCCCCCCCCCCACCGCCCTTTTCGGGAGCCGGTCTCGGTCCCCAGGGCGGGGCTCGCAGCCGCCGCTCCCGCCAAAGGGCTAGGGGACTGAAGGTAACTCGAGCAGCAGCCCGAGATGCCGGGCTGGGAACCGCGGCTGCGAGTCCGGAGGGTGGGGGCTCGCCTTTCTCCAGTCTCCCCTGTGCCCCCTCCAGCGGCGCCCGCCGCATCTTCACTTCCCAATCCGCGCCGCGACACTTACCGTGGGCGAGCAGAGCAGAGAGGCAGAGCAGGGCGGCGCCGCCGCGGCCCGACATCCTTGGGGCCATGGCCGAGGTGGGAGAGGGAAGGGGCCGAGGGGGCAACAGTCCTCGACGACTTGGCCCCAGTCTGGGCTTGGTCACATCCAACTCAGGGTGGCCGTGGCGCCCGAATGTCTCTGCCGAAAGCTCTGGGGGGCCAGGGAGTGCAATTCGGGGACACTTTGAGGGGAGGGGGGCGTCCCAGGCGCCGCCGGCTACACCCTCGGAGCTGGTAGGGGCGCAGCTCCGGGCGGGAGGAGCCTTCACCTCCCCCGGCTGGTGCCCCCTGCAGGATCTGTGCGGCGAGGGGGGAGCCGCACGTGCGGTCCCGGAGCCCAGTGGCCACCGGCGTCTCGGGGACTGCCTAGAGCCAAGTGCTGGATCCCCCAGCCCCGAGGCCCAGCTCGAACCCGAACTCGCTCGAGGGTGCAGATTTCCGACGCAAGCCCCAGTTTCTTCGGTTTCGGTAGTAACCCCACATAGATAGCGCGGCTTCCTTCCTCCAAGCGCCCTGCAGCAGCCCCAGCATAGAAATTCCAGGTTAGGTGCAAATGAATGATTTCTTTCGCAAAGAAAGAGCAAATCCAGGCAACTTTAATCCATCTGGAGCAGGAAAAGTTTCCGTGCGGTGCTGAGACCGGCGACGCGGGTCGCCACCACCTTGGGCGACGCCGGGACAAAATGCCCGAGGCAGGCGGCCAGCAGCTCGTCCCCTCGCAGAGCTCGCTGCTCGGCTCCAGCGCGCTCTCTCCAGTCTCGACCAGGGCCCGGGCTCCACGCAGGCTGGCTCAGCGCCGCCTGCCCGGGCAGCGGCTCCGCGGCTGGGGCGAGGGTGGTGCGGCCGGAACGCGCTGCCCCATGGAGATGGGGCTCGGAGAAGCGGGGGAGCGGGACAGCCGGCTAATGCGCTGGACCCGCGCCCTCCCTGCCAGGGGTGCCGACTCCAGCCTCCCGGCCGGTAAGCCGTACTAGGATGGAGAAGGGCTCGGCCAGCCCGCCGCGGCCCCGAGCCTCTCCCCTCTCCTCCCAGGTCTCGCTGTCTCAGCAGAGGGGCACGCCGCTCCGCCTCGCTCGTCGCCTTCCCCGGGGGGACCTGCACAAACCTTGAACTTTTCGGGGGTTCAGAGTCTCCGATGTCTCCTTCTCCCCGCCGCCCCCGCCCTGCCCCCGGATACCGGCTCGCGCGCTGTCTCGGTGCAGCCGGGCATCGGCTGCCTCTCTCGGAGTCAGTTTGGGCGAGCGGAGCGCCGCGCCAGCCCAGGCTGCGGGCGGCGAGACCCGGGCGCCACGCCAGGGGCCGAGGCACCGGGCGCCCGCGCAGCCCGCGGCCAGGGAGGCGGCAGCTGGAGCCTACGGGGCCGAGCCGAGAGGAGGTGCCGGCAGGGGGGCCGGCTCCCCATGGACGTGTGTGGGGGTAGAAGAATCAAGGAGCAAAAAGAGAGAGGAGGTGGGGGGAGCCACAGTTGCACGAAGCCACCGCCGCCGCTGCCTCCTCGGCGCTCGCGCCGGCTGCTCCGCCGTAAATGACTCGAGAGAGACACACACACTCGCGCCCGCCCGCCCTCCTCCCCCGTCCGGGATTCAGCGCCCACCCCGGCAGTAGCGGGCGCGGAGCCTGGCGCGCTCGCTCCCTTCCCCTCCCCTCCCAGATTCCCCGTGGTCACGTGGGCCCGGAGCGCGCGGCCCACGACTCGCGCGCCTCGGAGACACCCCCCCCCCCCCCCAACCCTGCTCCCCCCACCCCGGTCCACGTGTCCATTCCGCATTCCCAGCCTGGGGGCGCGCGCGGCTCCTTAATGAGACTCGGGCCGCGGCCGACCTCGCGATTCCGCTCGCCTCTCTTTTATGTTTTATTTTTTCCTCCCCATTGTAGGCTAGCGCCGGGGCCCGAGCGGGGCCGGCCGGCTGCGGTGGCTGCATTTCCCCCGGGTAGACGCCACCGCAACCACCGATGTCCCTTTTCAAAGGAAGCACGCTCCTCGCCGGGCGCCGGAGGTGCTTTCCAGCCGCTCTGCCAGAGGCGCGGGTAGGGGGCACTCTACCCCCACCCCCTGAGTCTCTGCGGGGCTCTCGGGGGGCACTGGGTGGGAATCGACCGAGCTGCCGCGCCCTGCCCCTCCGTCGCGCGGGAACTCGTCGGCTCAGCTTCGTTTGGGATGGATCTGGGGAGCAGCTGGGGAAAAACCCGTCCGCTGCTGGGGGTGGGGGGGGGAGAGGAGGGGGACGTGCCTTTCTACAGGTTGTTTTGCAAGCCTTTAAAGGGACGTGCGGGTAGTGGTGGGGATCTGCCCCTCTGGCACACTCACCAGAGCACCTGCTGACGAGGGGGAGGGGCGACAGGGGTGGCGTTCTTTCCCACCGTCAGGCCGGTTCCATTAGAGCGCAACCCAGATCAGACCCGACAAGTCAACCGTCAACCGTCAGCCAGGCGTTCGATCAATGGCAATGATTTTATAGCATCCTTGGGTGTCGGGCCCCAGCCCCCAGGGGCCGGATCTCAATCCCACTCAACTCGGGAGGGACGGGGTCTTCAAGCCTATGGACATACCTCTTATGGGGGGCGGGTGGTGGCTATGGATCTTGAGGGCCACTCCGCCACACTTGTGCATGCGTCCAGAGAGTGTGGGGTGATGTAGGTCAGAACAAGGCTAGCTGGGGTGCTCAATCTATGTCCCCCATGTGCCTGACTCTGCCCTAGACTTCTTAACCCTGTTATCCAGGAAACTGGCATTTTCTTTTTGGAAAATGGGCTTGGACGGTTCCTGGAAGCCTCCCTCCTCCCTGGCAGCCTGCTGTTGCTGTCTCAGCTTAGAACCGGGGCCTGCCGAGAGCCGCTCTCGCCCTCCCCCACGCCCACATCTGTCTGGAGCTCCGAGGCGCAGCTACCGAGGGCTGGCCAGGCACTTGGAGGCCCTGGGGATGGATGGAAGGTGCTGGAGTCATCAAGGAAGATGATTCTCATTAGGCCCCTAATGCCTCACGGCAATTAATGTCACCCAAAGGCTTATTAACCATCCCACTGAGAGGCTAGCGAGGAGCTCCGTGTATGGAAGAAAGGGGGAAAAGAAGCCACCTTCCTTTCTCCCTCCCCAAATGGAAGGGGGCACAGGGCCTGTAAAGAGTAAGTCCAGAGGAGAGACACAAGTTTGCTTTTCTGAGCTGAGGACCCACTGCCCCCAGTGATGTGGGGCAAGCCATCCTCCCCAGATGTCTGCCGCTGACGTGGGCCAGCAGTGCCAGCCACTCTCCCAGCCTTCTCTGGAAACCGAGCCCAGGAGACTTCTGGTTCTTCTCTGCACCGCATCCACCCTCCCCTCCCCCGGCTCTTAGGTGAAGGGAAAGTAGCCTCCCCTCCCCCCTCCTTTCACAACACTTCAGTGAGTGACTCCAGCCCCACAGGCCCTGCTCACAACAGAGAGCTAAGGCAGACCTAGCCCATCCTCATGGAACTTCCACTCTAGAGGGGAAGACAGACTTTCAGCCAATCACTGATGGCCACTGTGATAAGTTATAAGGCAACATACATTTTGGCTCCTCTTACGGAGGAGACTGAGGCACAAGGTCAGGAAAGGGGGGCAGCCTGCTATGTAATTTCAGTCCCAGGTTCTTCTGGTCCCCCCCACCCCCCCAATCGAAGAGTCTTCTGCCTGGTCAGCATATCTGATTATCCTCTGTTGCTCCAAATGGCAGTTCGTTCTCCTCACCCTAGGGAGTGGAGGGCTGCTGGCAGCCCACCTGGGGAATAAAATGCCCAAGTTGTTACAGCTGCAGTGCCCCGTGGGCCTGTTACTGTTCTAGAGCTCAGGGAGAGAGCAGTGGGCAAGAGATAGACACAGCCAGCTGCCGTAACAATCCCAATCCCGTATGTCATTTACTGGGAAAGGGCCTCACACCTTCCTGCAGTCCTTTCCTGCCACACCCACAGACTGCCCTTACCTCACCTGTGGGGCTTCCTCATGGATCCCACCTGGAACCTGGGTAGGAGCCCAGACTGGAGGAAGGACTGGCATGTATGTACTCTTCTTCCCCAAATGGATGCCTTATTTATTCAGGTGGTGGCATCTCCTTTCTGCTGTTACCAGTTTGTTCAGGGTCAGGTGTCTTTCTAGCCAGAGGGCTGGCAATGGTTGGGGATGTCCTAGATCCCCAGCTCCTGGGCGCTGCCTGGAGCAGCCCCACCTTCCTGCCAGACAGCCAAAGAGTCAGTGGGGCTCTATGTCAGGTCCCTGTGCCCTGCGTGGATGTCCCCGAGGGAGCTAGGCTGAACCAGGCACCTGGCTTCACCTCTGCCACCATGGTGGACCTGATGACATCTGCCCTATCAGCATGTCCCCGTGTTTCAGGATGCCTGTGGAGAAGAGAAGATGGACAGGCCAACGTGGGACTTCACTAAGGGGAAGTCACCATTTGGGGGGAGTTCCTGGGATTCCCCTAGAATCCTAGTCTGGCTCAGCTGGCGAGGGGCTCAGAGATTTCCTACATTAGCCCTCTCTGTTTACAGCTGCAAAAACTGAGGTCATTTGATTCATTCATTTTATTAGTTAATTCATTTTATTAATTACTTCAACTTTTTTCTATTGAGCTCTAATTATATGTGAAGCATTGTGTTAGGTACTGGAATACATTGGTTGGATAAGACAGACAAGAGCCAGATGGGGAAGTTCAAGAGCTTAGTTCTACAAACCCATATTGAGTGCCTAGTCATATAATAGCCAACATTTATTGAGTGTTTTTGATATGCCAGGCATCGTTCTGGGCATTTTGCATGCATTATTATCTGGGTTCTCGTGACAACCCTGTTAAGTAGATACTATTATTGGGGCGCCTGGGTGGCTCAGTCTGTTGAAGCTTCCAACTCTTGATTTCGGTTCAGGTCATGGTCTCATGGTTTGTGGGTTTCAGCCCTGCCCTGGGCTCTGGGCTGACAGTGCAGAAGCTGCTTGGGAGTCTCCCTCTCTCTCTCTCTCTCCCTCCCTTTCTGCCCCTCTCTTTCTCTCAAAATAAATAAATAAACTTAAAAAAAAGTATATACTATTATTGCTATTTCCCAGATGAGGAGACAGAGATTCAGAGAAGGTTAAGTCTCTTGCCTAAGTTCGCACAGCTAGAAAGTAGCTGAGCTCCAACTCAGGTATGTAACCCATTTAACCACTTTTACCGTGAGATGTAAGTTCCCAAGATGCCCTGTGACAAAGCTATTGCCTCTGACTGGAGAAACTCATAGTCAGTGGGGACATTCAATGCTGGGGGCAGGGGGGGCGGCTGCGGAGGCAGTGCTGTGGAGGCCAGCACAGGGGTTCCCGGGGACAGGAGCCTCTGATGAGAGGGTAGTGTCCTTTGCACAGCACCGTGCTACAGCTAATTCCCCAGTGTGAATCCTCTGCCCCAGCCAGGCTAGGCCAGCCGGCACCAACACCAGGCAGGGGTCCAAATCCTGCTTAGTTACCCTGCTCAGTTTCTTTCTGTGTCCTGAGCAACCAGTCATTACTACACGGTTAATCCCCACCCTCCCCCATCCCCCCTAGTAGGGGGTCAGGTTCTCAATTAGGATTGTGATAAGAATCCACTATATTCTTATTGTATAGACAAGAAACCCGAAGCCCAGAGAGAGCTAGTGACTGGCTCAAGGTCACACAGCCAGTTATTGACAGACAGGAATATAACCCAGTGTAAGGATAAGCCTGGCACCCTGCCCCACAGTGTGGCCATCCCCAAAGTTTTACCACCCGTCTCAGTCCCGCTGTGGACTTGGGAACCAGTCTTCTCTTTGATGGAGGGATTGAGGCTCCCAGGTCGTTATTTTGGGGGTTCAGCCCTCATTTGGTTCAGCTCAGACCTTAGATTCGGTTTAGTAATTGCATTTACATCCTCATTCGCTTATTCCGTCTCACTTTGGACACCTCTTGTTCTCTGAAGCCTTCCTGGACACTCCCTACACCCATCCTTATTTTGTGCACTTGGGGGGTCTTGTTTCCTGAATCCAAGCATGCATGGCATTGTGTCCATGTGTCTTCTGTCCTCCTATAATGGGGAGACCCAGGAAAGCAGGCACCATGTCTCTGTTGTGCCCATTGTATACCTCTGGCCTGACACCTGTTGGGTGCTCAGTTAATGGCTATTGAATAAATGAATTCTTGACCACCTACTATGTGTCTGGAGCTAAGCTAGCTGAATCAAATGGTCTCTGTCCTCAGAGAGCTCACCATTGTGTGGAAGAGGTAGGGATTGTGAGGTAGGGGAGCTGGGAGCACTTTCACAGAAGGAAGCACAGGAGAGGTGAGGGCTGGAACAAAGAGCATCTAGTTCAGCCTCAGTCTTGGGTGGTGGGAGGGCTTCCTGGAGGAGGTGAGCTTTGAGCTGCACTGAAGGAACAGCAAGCGGGGCACATCAGGAAAGTAGAGGGGAGAGGCAGGAGAGGAGGCGGCTGTAGGAAGAGGGCACAGCTTTCATGAGGGCTTGGAGCTGGGGAGGAGGACGGTACAGTATGATCAGGAAACAACACGGCCAGAGCACTGAGAGCCGGGGTGGCGCTGGGGACGGAGGCTGGAGAGGCAAGCAGGCACACAAAGGTATATGCCTGTGATGCCACGCACACCCACGTTATTATATTCAGTTACACCCTCACACGTACACAGGCAAAGACACTGAGATGCTTCTAAAGCGTCTTAACAGAGCATGCGTGTGCATAGCCACACACACACACACACACACACACGCACGCACGCACACTCACCAACTCTGCAACATGAGTTGCCCCCTGAACCATCTGTTGGCGGTCTTTCTAGTTTCATTTTCCCAGAGCACTCCACCTTTGGTTCTTCCTGGCTGCACGCTCCCTCCAGCCCCTACTCTCTGCCAGCCCTGACTCTAGCTGTCCCCTTTCCCTTCCTCCCTCAGGCACACACTGACAGTAAGCTAGGACCACCCCTGGGCACCCAGCCAAGGGAGGATTTGGACTCCGGCCATGAGGGCCTGGGCTCTGCTCTCCTGTCTTTTCCTCCCCACCCCCCCACATGGCTTCACTTAATTCCAGGGCAAAGTTCTGATCAAATGTGAAGCAGAGAAATGGAGAGCCAGAACCGAGGAGAGACAGAGAGAGAGAGAGAGAGAGAGAGATACAGAGTGAACGAGCACACTCTCTTTGCCACGGCCCAGCAGCTAAATGGCAGTAAACTCTTGGTTTTCCTACAACTTACTCAAGTTCTCTTTTGTTCGCCAACGTGACTGCCGGGTGCAGGAGGAGGAGGAAGAGCCCGGGGCCCAGCTTCTCCGCAGAGCCTCCCAAACCACCGTCTGTGATGCCACAGAGTTATGGAGCCAGCTCTGCCAGGCTCCTGGGCTTCGCAGCACCCGGGACTCCTGCTTGGGGTGGAGAATGCCAGGCTGGGCTGCTGGGGAGGCTGAGAGGGGGAGGCAGGTGTGCTGAGCGTTGGCGAGGAAGCCCTCATGCTGTAGGCTTGTACCCCTGTTCAAGGCCATCTGGGAAATCCATGAGTGCTACAGGTGGGGCCAGGAGACCCAGGACCCTGGGCGACTCGCCTGACTTCACACAGGGAGCTCCTTCAGAGCTGGGATCCAAACTGGGGTTCTCCTTTCTGCTCCTGTAAGACGGGAACCCGTGCTTTCCCTTCCCACCCCACCCCCAAATCTGATTCTCAGCTTCTTTATGTCTCATCCTTGCTGTAAGGCCACCTCCGGTGCCCCGCTGGAGCAGGATTAATTCCAAATTGCCCGGATTGGCATTTAGCACTTGACACACACCTTCTCCTCACCTTTAGCCACTCTTCCCCCTGACATCGGCTGTGCACTTCTCTACCTTGGGGGCACCTAGCCTGCTGCTCTTCCTGCTTAGAAGCCTCGTTCCTCCTTCCCCACCTCCTCGTGGAGCCTTATCTGCAAAGCCTTATTCATCACTCCAGATGGAATCAATCGTTGTCTGCCTTGTAGTTCGGATTTGCCTGATCTCTTAGCTTTTCCTATTCACTTATAAAATCCTTAAGGACAAAGATTATATCTTATTCATCTTCAGATCCTTCCACAACACTGAACACAGTCCCATACATGCAGCAAGTGTCCGACAAATGGTTCGTGAACAAATGAATGAATACAGGAAGGGCAGAGGGGCAATCGTGGTTTGGACACGTGTTCTGCAATGGCTCAGACACTTCCTATCCATCACCTATCTGAATCCTCACTATGTAGCTGAGTGGTATGTAAATATCACCCCCCTTGGGTGATGAGGAAGCTGAGGCCCAGAGAGGCAAAGTAACGTGCCCAAAGCTACACAGCTTAGAAAGGGGTGGGGCTGGGGTTCTGTTCCAAGCCTGTCTGTCCCTAATGCTTGGTCTTGTCACCTGCTCAGAGCACAATTATAAATGACTTCTCATGATTACCTCAAAATCCAAAAGCAGGGGGTAAAGAGAGTCTGGGGGTGATGGCAGTGTCTTCTTCACTTGGAGACTCCCCTTCTCCCTTCTGAAGCTAAGTGAAGGCATCCTTGTCTCCACCTTGACACCTGTCTTTCAGATCCTCATAGGCAGCTACCCAGGGCTGTCTAGTGGGTGGTTCGAACCCTAATTCCTGGAGCCAGGCTGTCTGTGCTCAAAGCTCAGTTCTGTTGCCTACTAGCTGTGTGACCTTGGGCAACTGCCTTAACCTCTCTGTGCCCCAGTGCCTCATCTCTAAAATGTGGATATTGGTAGTTACCTACCTTGCAGTGTCACGAAGAACTTTGGAGCAGTGACTGGCTCATGGTAAGTCCTGTGTGTGTGTGCTGCCGTTATTATCCACATCTGTGCCACTTCTGAAAGGCAAGCCCCAAAGGGTTTGCCTTCTCCCTTGTCTTTTGAGAAGAGTGGCCTCCATTTCTTCCTGTGCATTCTTGACAGGCGCTCGAAACTCTCTAGGCCTCCTCTGTAAGATTAGGAAGCAAAATTGGGCAGGGAGAACAGCTCCAAGGAAAAGCCAAATCAAAGTGACTTTTGTGGTGACAAATGCTTAATAATTACTTTACAAATCCAGTTGAATTACTATGAATAACACCCCTTTTTTTTTCTTGTATGGATACCGCTCCTGTCTCCCAGAGAGCACACAGCTACAACCCTGAAATCCACCCAAAAGAATCATTACCAGGAAAACAAGCTAAAAATAACCCCAAAGGAAGCAGTGCCAGCTGAAAAGCAGTTCTTTGGAGGTGGGGGGTGTCCAAGGAACTGTTCTGTTGCTTCTGGGGTATAATTCTTAAATCTGGAGTTGCTTGGAGAGGTGGGGCCTGTCTCCCTGCCCCCACAGTCTAGGCCCCTAGGTCAGCTTTAGTATGGTCTTTGGGCATCTGGCCTCCTGCCATCTTCTAGTGGCCCAAGGAAGGCTGTGGCATGTTGGGGCCCTGCTTCTAGTCCTTCCGCCGGCTTGGTTACTACCTTGTGGAACCCCGGCCTCCTTTTCCCTCGAGGGCCGGGATCACTTGAGCTGGCTGGGCTGCCTCTGCCCCATCCCGCGGTGAGTTGGCCTGACCTGGAGGCTGCTGTCCTCCCCTGAGGGTTTCCCTGTGGCAGACAGTCTCACCACTTTCTCCTCAGAGCAGGCCCCATTTTCCAGGTAAAGAAAAGAGGCTCAGAGAGGCCGAGTCACTGGTTCAAAGACACACAGGAAGAAAAGCACAGAGTTGGAATTTGAACTCAGGCACGTCCGCCTAATGCCAAAGATGAGGAACGTTCCTTTAGGAAGTCCTGAAATGAGGGGCTCTTCTTCACCAGGGCCCACGTGGTGGGGGTGCAGGGGGATGCTCAGAATATGGCTGAGGCCATGTCTGCCATTCAGATGGGGCTTCCCAAGGCAGGTGCTTTGTGTCTGCCATCAGAAAGGGGCTCTGTTCCCCTTTAAGCCTGGGCGGGGTGTGGGGCTCCCCTAGGCAGGGACCTGTGTCACTCAGACACTCAGGGCTTTCCACAAGGCGGGGCTATGCTTCCCCCATCAGGAAAGGGGTTCCCAAGGACAGGGCTCTCCACTCAGTCTGTCACATCCCCAGAAGAAGACTGTCTCCCGTCAGCCTGAAGACGCCTTGGGGTAGGGGACCTCAGGCTCCCCCACCAAGGGCCCCGCCCTCCTCAAACTAAGTCTTTGTCATACCTTCTCCCTTTCCCCTTGCTTGCCACTTCCTTGGGATTCCAGAGGTCCCGGCTGGCCGGTGACAGCCCAACGAATGGGAAGGGCAGAGGCACAAACATGGGGCTCCCCTTGGCAGAGACCATGGCTGTTTTTCTCCTCCCAGGGAGATGGATGTCTGTCCCTGGGAAGGCTGATGGCTTCTCTTCCTGAGAGTGCTGCAGTCCTCTTGATTGAACGTGTCCCTGTAGTGATGAGGCCAGCTCTGGGGATGGGGGCTTCTGGTTCCCCCTGCTTGGCCTGCAGGCTCCGTCCATCTGGGGAAGATAGATGACGTTATTCCAAGCCGAGATGATGCAACCAAGGTCAGAGTGAAGTGTTTAATTGGAATGTCAGGGGCCGGGGCCTGGCTCTGCTCGGGTGATTGATTCCTGAGCGGTGCTTGTCAGAGGCGCAACCACGGCAGGGGGAGGAGGTGCGGGCGGTGTGTGAGTGACCCTGGGGAGGCTGCCAGCCCCTGTCCGTTCTGCATTGAGGGCAACCAGTGGGCCTCTGCATCTGTCCGTGGCTATGCCTCCTGCAAAAGGGAAACCGAGGCACAAGGAGATTGGGGTGACATAACCAGAAGCGTTAGTGGTTATAAGAATGCTGGAGCTTGGAACCTCAGCCTTCATTGCTGGCAGACAGCTTTGTCTTCCTTCTGCTCTCAATTCTCCCTGGTCTCCTGACGGGTCCTGACCCCTCCGTGTGCTGAGAGGAGGGCTACAGAACAGGACATGGTTGTCCCCTGGCACAGATGGGACACGGCCCATCCTACAGCTTCCCCTCACCCAGCCTGCTGAGGAGAGTGGCAACAGAGTTTACAAGCCCCTGATCCTCATCCGTACTGGCAGGAAACTCTTTCACAGTCTCCGGAGACTAAGCAGTCACTCCCATGTGGCAGAAACTGAAGCAGGGGGCTGGGCTTGGGGCCACCACACGAGCAGCCCTTATACATCCCATGGTGGTCCTGTCCCAGGAGTTGAGGAAGAGCCTTGGGTGGGCAGTAGACAGCCCTGTCCATCCTGCCTCCCATCTTAGAAAGCTTGACTGCAGGGCAGTGCTGGATGGAAGGAAGCCAAGGCAGGGGAAACGTGAGGTGTTCTGAGTATAAATAGCCATGGTGGGTGTGCTCACCCTCCTTGCTTGGGTGTTGCAGTGAGTCAAGGGAAAGAACAGGTTGGGGAGGTGGCCAGGGAAGGGGAGCCAAGGCTACAGAGAGAGAAGTGACACTTGGGCTCGGGATAGAGTGGCATCTGCAGAGGAGGGGCTGGAGGAGTTGAGAGAGCTGAAGGTTTAGAGCTTGGATCTGTGCTTTAGGGCAACTTAAAGGGGAAGTTGGGATTGGAGGTCTGGGCTGGCAGAGGGTGCACAGAAGTCCCTGGGTGTGAGCTGGAGGGGGCTTCTGTCTCCAAAGCATACCCACTGTTTTACATCTTCGCGTCAGAAGGCTGGATCCAGAGCGTTACATTTTGTTACTGTGAACATGATCACCGCTATAACCATCCCCACGGCCATGATCACAATGGTCCTCCACATCACAGCTCTCATCTCGTCACCACCATCACCGTCACCACCATCACCATCATACTCAGGGTTATTGTTATCACCAATCATCAATCACTGTCCTTGTCCTGCCTTCCATTACTGCCTGGTGGTTGACAGTTTATTCCAAAGCACTTCCATATCCTTGCACTAATGAGAATTAACCAGAGGCTTGTGAAGCAGGCAGAGTTGCTCTGATTACCTCTATTTCGCAGCAGAAGAAACTGAGGCTCAGTGATGGTAAGTGACATGACCAAGGTCGAACAGCAGGCTCATTGACAAGCTGTTACTAGAACCGAGTTCTTATCCACTGGCCCAAAGCTCTTCCTACTCCACCTTGCTGCTGTGGGACCACCATTGCCTTCTCTTTCCTGCACATCCTGCTCCTACTTGGCATCAGCATGAAGTGGCAACGAAGGCTTTAGCTTTGATAAAACAAGAGAGGTTTTAGCCACAGTAGTCCTGGCTTAGGTGTATCTGGAGGCCTGTCCCTCCCCTTTATTCTAGTTTCCTCATTTCCACAAGTACATGTTGGGCCTGATGAGGTCTAAAGACTCTTTCTACCCTGTTCGTCTGTGATGGTGCCATGAGAAACATCATAGAAAAAGAGAGAGAGATAGAAAAAAACAGTGACGTGGAGATATAGACACACATAGACCAAGATAGAGATGCAGAGAGACCTAGGAAGACCCAGCTGGAAGACTCATTAAGATGCAGAAAGATATAGAAATAGACACAGAGACAGGAAGCAGGAAAGGGACTGAGAACATGTCAGTGGAGACTCAGGAGGCCAGAGCCCAGGAGGAGAAGCAGGAGGAAGCAGCTACTGCTCTGTATGGTGGTCTCCATGCCGCGCCCCTGCCTATTTCAGAGTGAGAGCAGCCCAAAGCAAGGACCGCCAGGGAAGCCGAAGGTACTTCTGAGGGGCTGCGGTGGTGTCGGCAGCTCCTGCTGTTTGTGTGCCTGTGTGTGCACCTGTGAGTGTGTGCCTGAGTGTGCCGTGAGTGTGTCTGTGTGAGCATCTCAGTGTGTGTCTGTGCATCTCTGATGTGTCTGTGTGTGCACGTCTGAGTGTGTGTCTATGTGTGCATCTCAGTGTGTGCCTGCCTGTGTGTGTATCTTAGTGTGTGTCTGTGTGCATGTCTGAGTGTGTGTGTGCATGTCTGAGTGTGTGTCTGTGTGTGCATCTCAGTGCCTGCCTGTGTGTGCATCTCAGTGTGTGCCTGCCTGTGTGTGCATCTCAGTGTGTGCCTGCCTGTGTGTACATCTCAGTGTGTGCCTGTGTGTGCACATCTGAGTGTGTGTCTGTGCATGTCTGAGTGCGTGTGTGCACGTCTGAGTGTGTGTCTGTGCATCTCTGAGTGTGCCTGTGTGTGCATCTATAAGTGTGTACCTGTATGTGCATCTCTGAGTGTGTCTGTGTATGCACATCTGAGTGTGTCTGTGTGTGCATGTCTGAGTGTGTGTGCATCCCAGTGTGTGTTTGTGTGTGCATCTGAGTGTGCCTGTGTATGTGTCTCTGAGTGTGTGTCTGTGTGTGCATCTCTGAGTGGGGTTGCAGCTTCGGAATTCTTTCGCGTGCACACCGGGAAGGGTGTTGGGACCTCTCTCACAGCTTTCTAGCTCCTTATAGCCAGGCCCCCACAGCAGTATGCTTGCTGATTGAGCCACCTCTGGCCGTGTCACAGAAAGCTGGAAAAATGGGATGTGGTGGGGGTGGGGCTACAGGTGTAGGCTGCATATAAGGGGGCCGGTGGGGGGCTCCCCACTCTCTTACACAGAGTTGGGGATGGCTTCTTCCTTCGTTCAAGGCTCTCTTGTCAGCTCTCAGCTACAGAGCCTCTGCAACACTGGACTGGAGGTTGGGCTCAAGCTCAGCGTGGGCACCAACTCACACTGATCTTGAGCAAGACTCTTGCTGCTTATGTTCATGACAGGTGGGAAGGGGTGGGTTCTGCCTCCCGCCAGTGTGGGGAATGCACTGCTTTAGCAACTAGCTCCCTTTGGGGTGTTCCGTGCCCCAAAGCCCTGCTTTAGGGAAAGATGGCCAGGGCTGCCTCGCTGCTGGTGTTCCAGCAGGCCCTACATGGCTAAGCACTTGTGGGGGCAGGGGGAGCATCGCTCACACCTTCCCATCATCTGTTTAATTCACAAATCCGACATTGTCACTTTCCCCCTTTAGGACCTCTTTATGGCTTCCCATTGCACCCGGAGTCCAGGTGTTTCCACTGAGACCCCTTGAAACTGCTGCAGCATTAGACCTACACGCGGCTGGGCCGCTCCCACCTCACCCCCACCATGTCAGTCTCCTCTCTGCACAGCCCTCACTGCGGCCACAGGTTCCCCTGGGTTTCGGCTGGCTGGACCTGGGGTGGACCTAACTCCAGGGCAGGCAACCCAAGGCTGCACGGAGCTAGAGTGCAAGACAGAGTCCAGGAAAAGGAGGCAGGGTCAGGGCCTTCAGGCATTGAGGCAGGTGAGCACAAGGGAAGAGGGGGCCTGAAGCTAGGAGGAAGCACAAACCACAGGTAGGAGGGTTGGTTGGATCTGGGCTCTGCTGGGGGATCACCAGCAATCTCCAGCTCCCAGGTGAGACAGCTCACTTGTTTCCTGACAGTAACACCCCCATCGGCAGAGGGAGGGAGCCAGCGAAGCGACACCGAAACATGCATTCCCGGATTGCTTTGCACCCATGTCTTCCCCACTCAACTCTTTTCCTCTGGTTTCCCACCTTAGGTGTTAGCCACAGAGGACCGTGTTCTGTGAACGCGTCCTGCTGTTCAGCTGTTTTGCACACGCGGTGCCCTTTGCCTGGAGCGCCCCCTCTCAGCTGCGCCCAGGACACTCAGCCCTCAGGTTGCCTCCTCTGGGAAGTTTTCCTGACCACCCCCTGCCTCTCCTGCAAAGCTGATCACTCCTTTCCCTGCCCCATATGCCCTTTTGATTTCCCCTCCGTGCTTGGTCTCTGTCTTCCCTATTAGACTGAGAACTTGCCAAGGGCTGGGACCATGACTTTCATCTCAGCATCCCCAGCTGCTGGCACCGGGCCTGGCATGCAGGCAGCATTGAATTTGTGTTGGACAAATGAATGGCTTCAAAAGTTCCTTCACTGACAGCGGGAAGGTGGGAGGAAGACCAGGTTGGGGTGGGCTGGGGAGAGAAGGTGAGTGAGGTTTGGCAGGCTGGCTTTGGGCTCTCTGTGGATTTGGACATGGAGGCACCCGGGATGAGAGGGGCATTTGGGACTGGAGCTGGGGGAGCGGGTCTGGACTGGGGAGAGATCTGGGAGCTGCACGCTATGGGTGGTAGCTGGAGCGATGGGGTGCATGCCTGTGCTCAGGGAGAAAGAATAGAGAGAGAAAATAAGGCAGCTGAGCAAGGATGGGCTGGAGGAGGACAGACTCGCCCTTTCTCCAGCTACCTGAGCTGAGGGCTGCCCACCAGTCCTTTGGGGCCAGAGGCAGCCGGCTTCAATTTGGGAGGAAGGAGGTGCTCAGGATGAAGGTATCTACGCAGCTCCAGGTAGCTATTTCCCTCCCTCCAGTCCCTAGGTTTCAGTGGATGACAATTTTCCTTGTTAATGAGCATGCAGACGAGCCGCTGAGATTTTCTTCGGCTCACCCTCTTCCAGGTAGCCAGCACCCCCCTCTCTCCTTCCATGGGTAGGCACTACCAACGAGGGATGGGTCAGCCTCACTACAAGGCATGATGGGACTGCAAAAACCTGGTGAGGGCAGGGGGAGCCAGGGTGGAATAGACGGGGGAGGGCAAGGCCAGGCTTCGAGGCTGGGGCCACGGTGGAGGACAGGTCTTTTCAGTGCTTTAGCCCATGGGACACACAGCCACCATGTATGTAGTGCCCTCAACACGCCCAAGCACAGCAGCAGGCACGATATAGGTGCTATCTCCGTGGTGTCCTTTCTGGCAGGGAGCTTGCTGTTTTAAAGATGAAGAAACTGAGGCTCAGAGAGAATATGACTGTCCCATGGTCACGCAGCAGGAAGTTGCAGACCCAGTGTTCAAACTCAGGCCTCTGAGACTCCATAGTCCATATCCTTCTGGAAAGTCACAGTGGGAAGGGATGTTTCACAGAACTGGAAACACTTGTCACAGAGGCTGGATGCATCCCAGGAACTGTGACCTCAGGACGGAGTGCACCTGATGTGGCTTTTGTCTTTGGGGTCATCATTAGCACTGCTATCTGGTTATTTCCAGCTGTCCCCACTTGTCCTTTCCTACATGGTAGGATTGCACTGCCTGGTCCCCTTGCGTGGGGCTCTGTGTTAGTTCTGACCCCTGACTTGTGAGCAGAATTGACCCCTGTCACTTCCAGGCCAAGCACAATTGTCAAAGTGAGACCTTCCGTGGTAGAGGACTAGCAACAGGAAAGATATTAACTGCTCCATCAGTCTGGGGTCCAGTGACGCCTGGGAGCAGAGCCCCCTCTTGACTGATGATGGAGATCAGCGTGAGCAAGAAATAATGTGGTTTTCAGCCACTGAGATTCAGGGGTTATTTGTTACTGAGGTGTAGTATAGCCGATTCTGACCGATACATGCCTTTTCTTCATAGCTGTCAAGAGGTAGGTAGGCTTCCAAGGCTCTGTCCCTGCTGGCCCAGGACCGTCACTCCCTGAGCCCTTCTTCAGAAGGATTGCCGAGATATATGGACATTCCCACCAAAGCCAAATTGAGATCCTGATGCTGCCTTGAGTGCAGAATCTGAGAACAGGATTTCTGGGAGCTTCCCAGCTCTCCAATGCTGCCATCAATGTCTGTCGATAGTTCCAGAGCTTACAAAGACTGCTCATGTGGATTGCCTAATCTCTGTGAAGGAGCCACAGCTGTTCCCATTTCACAGATGGGCTGCCTGGGAGCCAGAGAGGTTAAGGAACTTAGCCAGGTCACAAATCCTGGGGTGGATCCAGTTATGTGGCAAGCATGCCCAGTCCCGTGAAACATTTCCTTTCTAGTGTGACTTTCTGGAAGGATATGGACTATTTGAATGACAGACCAGGAAGCAGAATTTGGGTTCTTGGCTCTATTCCCCTTGGGTTTCCTTTACTGTGGACCAAGAATAAGGCCTAGGTTCCTAGGAAGGAATGCAAACCAGAGAGGAGGGTTTGGTAGTCAGTGAGAAGGTTCCTGAAGATGGGGAGAGGAGTCCAAGGGGGAAAACCCAGTACCACTAGAAGGTTCCAGACTTCCTGTTGGGGGTGGCTGGTCAGCAAGTGGACCATGCGGGCAGGGCGGGGCCTACTGGACTCTACAGTGACTCTGGAGCTGCCCCTGTTTTGTCCGCATCCTGTAACTCTTTGTGCCTCATTTCCTCAAGTGTAAACTGGAGATAATAACAGAGCTTCTCTCATATGCTTGTGATGAGGATGGAAAGAAATAATGTATATAATGAAAACACAGTAGTACCTGTCTCTCTCATAAGTGCAAAGTAAGCATCAGCTCCTGTGTCATCATCAGCGTCACCCTCCCCCACCCCAAACATCATCATTCTTAGGACTTTGGATAAGTCACTTCTACCCTCTGGGCCTCAGCTCCCTTACTTATGGAATGGGGGCAGGACATGTGTGGGAACCCTGTGATAATTAGGGTTTATTGAGTGTTCCTCATGGGCTTGGCATTTTTTCTTAAATGTTTATTTTTTTTAATTTTTTAACGTTTATTTTTTTAAGAGACAGAGACAGAGCATGAGCAGGGGAGGGGCAGAGAGAGAGAGAGGGAGTCACAGAATCTGAAGCAGGCTCCAGGCTCTGAGCTGTCAGCACAGAGCCTGACGTGGGGCTCGAACTCACGAGCCGTGAGATCATGACCTGAGCTGAAGTTGGACGCTTAACTGACTGAGCCACCCAGGCGCCCCATTAAATGTTTATTTATTTTTGAGAGAGAGAGAGAGAGAGAGAGAGAGAGAGAGAGAGAGAGAATGTGAGTCGGGGAGGGACAGAGAAAGGGAGATACAGAATCTGAAATAGGCTCTAGGCTCTGAGCTGTCAGCACTGAGCCCTACATGGGGCTCGAACTTGGAAATGGTGAGATCACAACCTAGGCCAAAGTCAGACGCTTATCCCACTGAGCCACCCAGGCGCCCCTGCTTGGTACCATTTCTAAGTCCACTTGCTCCCTCCAATATCAGTTGGCAAACAGAAGAGCTGGGTTCTACCCCAGACCACCTGACTCCAGGGGAGTCTTAACCACTGCCCTGCAAGCATTAAACTTACAGCATAAAGCCTCCCAGGTGGTGGTGGGTTGCTTGTGCAAGACAACGTGTGATGCTGCACAATCACAATGGGTCTAGGGCCTCTGATAAATAAACTGTATTTGCAACGATGTGTAAGCTATGTTGAGTCTGTGAGTATTAAATGCCTGTGTGTGTGCATGCACTCCTGTGTGTAACTGATGTGCTGTTCCGTGTGCGATTGGGTCCCTGTGAGAGATCACGTGTATGTTCTGTGTATGTGTTGGTTCACCTGTGATATTGTTTAATCTATGATGACTGGTCTCTGTGTGTTTCAGTCACATGTACATTTGTGGGGGTGATGCCTTGTGAACTGAGTGTGTGTAGGTGTTATTGTGTGGGCTGTATGGGCCACTGTGGACGTATTTGTAGTGATATGTGAGTTGTGTGGTCTGTTTGTATATGTGATACAGTGTGTGTGTGTGTGTGTGTGAGAGAGAGAGAGAGAGAGAGAGAGAGAGAGAGAGAGAGAAAGCGCAAGCTGGCACACATAGATGTGTGTGGTGTGTATTTGGGTGCCACGAGTGAGTGTTCACATGTGCGTCTGTGTGAGAACCAAAAAACTGTGTGTGAACCAAAAAACTGTGTGTGTGTGTGTGTGTGTGTGTGTGTGTGTGTACGTGTGTGTGGCTAATCATGTCCCCACATGCAGGGTGCTGGGGTATGCCAGCATGTGTCCCAGTGGGCTGAGTGCCCTGTGTGTGTCTCTGAGAGCCAGAAGGCCGGTGCAACGTGGGCTGGGGAAGCTGTTGAGTTAGAGGGGTTTAAACAGGCTTCCTGGCTGGCCTAGGTCCAGAGCTCCCCTCCCAGCCTCTGCAAACACTGCCTACCAGACGGGCTGAGTTTTTATACATGTGGAAACAGCCCTCTAAATATTTACCCGCCAGCCTGGTAGAATGGCCTGCTTCCCTTCTCTACCTTCTCTCTGCAAGGGGAGCTCCAAACGTGAGCTCAGCTCTCCTGCCACTCTGCCCTCCCTGGGGCTCAGCCCGGTGGCCCCTGCTGCCCCCCAGGAGCAACGAGAAGGGAAGCTGGAAGCCCGAGATTGGCCCAGTTCTAGTCCTGGGTTGCTCTCATTTGCACATCTCTCATCCTTGCCTCCACATCCACTCAAGTGGACAGACATAGTCTTATGCACTCGTGGCTATCCCTTATCTGCTAACCCTACTTTCATGCTCAGGTACACCTGAACTTGTAGCCTTAGTCTTCACATTCAGCCCACCTTCTCTTCTTCATGTGTCTGCCCTTCACCCTCACTCTGCTCTCAGCCCTGCCCACGCCCGTGGATTCAAGCTCCTCCTCTTCCACCCTCTCATTTCTAGGAGCTTCTTCCCAAACTGCTCAGCCTTTTCCCAGCCTGCTCACCCTGACTGGGACCCTGTGGGCGGCACCTACTTTCTCAAGGCCTGGAGGTCCTAGCGAGGCTGAGGCAAAACTCTGTCCATGGTTCTGAATCACATGCCTCCAAGGCACTTTACCCCTCCTCTATCTTGGGACATCTGTGGGAACGAACACTTATCTAAAAGTTTTCAGGAATTCTGAGTCTTCGTAGAAGAAAAAAAAAGATTGCATATGCATGCACATGCACACAAAGACTGAGAGATAAGAGAGAGACAAAGAGATATAAAGGGAGACAAAGAGGGAGACAGAAAAGGACACAGATACACACACACACACACACACACACACACACAGGTGCAGACAGGAGAAGCCACTGGAAAGTCAGAAGTGCTGAGAGATTTCCAGAGAGAGAGAAAAAAATGGCTTTTGTTTTGACATCACTTTCAAATCATCCTACTTACTAAGAAGTCATGTTATTTTCCTCTGGGAAGTTGGGGGAATACGTGCCCCCTGATTCTATCTGCTGGAACAACAACTAATTAAGGGCAACCCTCAGATGTTTCAACTCCCTGCCGGGGCTGAGATTCATTTAAAAGGAGAGGCTGGTGTAATCTTGTACTCAGATTTAGGATTGGTAATAGCACCAAAATGCCCTCCTTAATCCAGGGCTGGCATCCTGGCAGGTCACTGTCTTCCCATGCCACCCAGGTCTGCTAATCCCTCACCTCCCCCACCTGTCCTGGCTGAACAGGAGTTTTAAGGTCAGACATCATCTGGAGGAAACAGCTCGAAAGAGGCAGACCCTCTGCCTAGCTGCTGCCTGACCGTGCCTGAGATCAAGGCGTGTCTCCTGGCTCATGCCCCTCCCCACTTCCAGTCATGCTGGCTTCTCCCACCCTTGCAGGCAACTCCCACAGATCACATTCCTCCTGCCTCGACTGCCAGGCTTCTTTCTTGCGCTGGGCACTCTGTTAGCCACAACGGACACATTAAAGCCTTAAAATTCCATTCGGAGGTGGTGGTTATTTCCAGTTTACAGATGAGGCAGCTGAAACACAGAGAGGTTAAGGAGCTTGCCCGAGGTCCCACAGCAAATAAGTGGCTGAGCTGGGAGTCTAGCATCTTCTTTGAATAGGGTTTTCTTGAGGGCTGGGTGTGTGACCTCTTTTGCTGGGGGTCTCTCCGAGGGTGACACTGCATGGATGTGAGCCAGCCTGGGTTTCAAAGGTAGGAGTCCTGGAGGTGATCTGGGGTTTCCATGTGTTCTGGTGGGATCCAGCTGGGGCCCCTTAGGAGTACCTGAGGAAGTCAGGGGAGGGAGACGGCAGCAGCAGCCCGGTCTGGGCAGGCCGGGTGCGTTCAGCCAACCTCGAAATGCCACGGCCTCCGGCTACAGGCGCGGGTGCCCCTGCCCATAGCCACAGAGCCCGCATGGCAGGGCGGAAGCCCGGCTAATGGCCATGTTTATAGCTCAAAGCATTATTAGCTCTTAGGAGCGCTCAGCTCTCGCTTGTTGTCAACAGCTGAGCTCATTGATCGAGTGACTTGATGTTTTTGCTTATTAAGTGCCCGGGAGTGTCGGCAGATTTGGGCCAGCCTTGGCTGTGGGGAGGACCATGTGAATAGAGGGGAGGCCGTCTGTCTGCTCACACATCCCGTCCTTGCTCGTTTGTTCAGGCGCATGTGTGGGGATGATGGTCCCATGTGGGTTCCCGTGTGGTTTCTGAGTGCAGCTTTAGGAGAAGGAACCTGGTTTTCTGTACACAGCAATCAGAGCGGCCCTGGGGGGTTCTGGGATTTGGATTTGGAAGGTCTGGCTTTGAGTCTCGGCCTTATCTTTCCAAGCTGCAAGCTTGGACAAATCCCTTACTGTCTCTGAGCCTTGGCTTCCTTATCTGGAAAATGGGGATTAAAATAATACCAGCTTTGCCTACCTTTGAGATGGAGAGTTAATGAGGTACAGCGGTTTATAAACTGTAAAGTGCCGCCTATATGCCAGGGAGTATAACTATTATAACTATTGTGAGCTGAGCTGTGATGCTCTAATTAGGTTTGTGTTTAGACAACAGGTTGGCAGAGTGAAAAATGAATGGGGGGAGTCCTGGGGGATTGTTGGGAACCCCAGCTCCAAGGGGCCTGAACTAGGCTTTGTCACTCGTATTTTAGGAGACCACTGAAACTGGGCACCTGGAGAGACCTGGGTTCCGGTCCCGGCTTTGACATCAACGTGCTGTGCAGCCTTGGGAAAGTTGTTTTCCTTCTCTGGGCTAGGAAGCCTTCTTTAGGGCTTCTCTTCCCTTTCTTTATCAAAAGAAGGGCTCTAAACTCAATGGTCCCCAGGGCCCTTTTCAGCGTTGCCTTTTTGTGCCTAAAGGAATCACTGGGTCTTTTCCATCCATATATGTGGGCATTGGTGGGATTCACGATATTCTGTGTCCAAAATATCCTGTGTGAGTTTCACTGTGCACGTGCACAGGGTTCCAATGCCCCTGAGCGGGTGTGTATTGGCAAGCTGACTGCCCCCCGCACCCCCCAGTGCCTGGAACGCATACGTGCTGGTGCATTTGCTCCTTGTTAAGGCAGAGGGGCTGGGAAGCTAGCCGACTCCCTGGACTCCAGCAGCTAATGGGGAAAGCCCATTTTAATAGCTGATAACAAGATGGGTCCATTAAAAGAACAAATTAACTACAAACCCAAAGATTACTTCTGTCCTTCCCGTGAAGGGCTGTGGAATGAATGCCGGCTCCATTTGTTAAACGAGCGCCCCAACCCCTGGCTTCCCCCGAGCGTGGCCGCTGTCTGGCCCAGACTGCCAGGCGGTCCCTACCCCCTTCTTTTCTTATGAAAGTGCTTTTTGCCCCCGTTCAAAGCCCTGCACAGCTGCCTCCTCAGTGAGCCCTCGTCCGTCTACCCTGGCTGGAGGGGGCCGCCTCCCTTCTTGCTCTGAGCACACCCCAGGGCTTGGCTGGATGAGGCAGAAGCTGGCCTTTCCTGATTTCCATTTCAGCTCTGTGTGTTTCCCACCTTCCATTCTACTTGGTCGTTCATCCATTCACACCTTTAGCCAATGTGTTTTGAAGACCTACTGTGTGCCAGATGGCATGCTAGGCCCAGTCTCTGCCCTGGAAGAAGGGCAAACGGAGAGGCGGACCCTCTCATGCAGTGTAGGGGGCCCTGCAGGGTGGGAGGGAGGTGGAGGAGGGAGTGACAGGTCCTGCCTGGGGGTGGCACAGAAATGGCATCTGAGCGGCATCTTGAAGCCTCCGTGGAGCTTCCTAGGGGGTGAAGGAATCTGTGTCAAGGGACCAGCCTGAGCATGACATGTGTAGGGCTTATTCAAGAGTAGGGTCTCTTTAGGGGCATCTGGGTGGCTCAGTCGGTTAAGGATTTGACCTCAGCTCAGGTCGTGATCTCATGGTTCATGAGTTCGAGCCCCGCATCAGGCTCTGTGCTGACAGCTCAGAGCCTGGAGCCTGCTTCGGGTTCTGTGTCTCCCTCTCTCTCTGCCCCTCCCCCACTTGTGCTCTCTCTCTCTCTCTCTCTCAAAAATAAATACACATTTAAAAAAAAGGAGCAGGGTCTTCTGGGGAGCCTTGCACACAGTTGATGCTCAATTAATATTCATGGGAAGATGAAATGCTTATTAAGTGGGCCAGGCATTTGCAGGGGCTAGAATGGCAGCCTCAGTTTCCTCATCTGTGAAGTGGGAATAATAATGTTACTTACTTCACGAGGGGAGAAGATAATGAGTGTGATGAGCCTGGCACATGGTACCATTAGGAGGAAGCCTGGACCCCTACCTTCTTCCACCAGCAGAAGGCTATCTCTTCCTTTCCAGAGCAGGAGGCAAATCAATCTGTCTGAGGCAAGAGGGCCTTCCTGGGTGGGCAGAGAACCGGCTTTTGCTGCCTTCCCCCAGGCTTCCTAGGAGGCCAGAGGGAGTACCACGTCTTAGTGGCTCAGCCTCTGAAGCAGGGCCTAGTAGCAAGTAACCTGGATAATTTTGAGAAAGGAGGAAAAAAAATCCACTTTGGCGACATTTGGATTTAGGACCCATCCTGTCCTGCTAAATCCGTAAGGATGCTTCTCCATGTGATTTGATATGGAAACAATGTGAGTTAGAAGAGTGAGTTCAGGGCGCCTGGGTGGCTCAGTCAGTTAACTGTCCGACTCCTGATTTCAACTCAGGTCACGATCTCATGGTTTGTGAGATTGAACCCCACGTCGGGCTCTGCGCTGACAGCACAGTGTCTGCTTGGGATTCTCTCTCTCCCTCTCTCTCTGCCCCTTGTCCACATGCACTCTCCCTCTCTCAAAATAAATCAACTTAAAAAAAAAAAGCAGAGTGAGTTCAGACTTGTTCATGGCTCTCATCTGCCTCCAGAACAGAGTCCATACCCCTGGAGGAGCATTTGAGGTCCTTTCCTTTTTTTTTTTTTTAATGTTTATATTTTGTTTTTGAAAGAGACAGAACATGAGCAGGGGAGGAGGAGAGAGACAGGGAGACAGAATCCGAAGCAGGCTCCAGGCTCTGAGCTGTCAGCATAGAGCCTTATGTGGGACTTGAACTCACGAACTGTGAGATCATGACCTGAGCTGAAGTCGGACGCTTAACCGACTGAGCCCCCCAGGTGCCCTGAGGCCCTTTCCAAATGGCCTCTGGTCTCATCTTTAGTCACTGACCCCAGCATCTTCCACCCTAGACACACCAAACTTTGGAGCTCTTCTAGCAATGGACAGATACTGTTCCAGACCTCGGGGCCTTTGCACTTGCTGTTTCCCCTGCCCGGAACGCCCTTTCTGTAATCTCATTGTGGAAAATGCCCACTCATTCCTCAAAGCTCTGCTAAATATTCTCTGCTTGGGGACGTTTCTACCAAGTCTCCTTGGGGAGGATGAATCCCTGCGTCTCTGGGTTCTTGTGCATTTCCTCAATTGTAAGATGCCATCAATTGTGAGATGCACCATCGATTTAATAATAGCTGTAGGGAGAAAAGAAACCCTGCTTTAATGTACATATCTGCATTTCAGTAATGTGCAAATGTTTTTGAGAAGTGCCTTTTAGAAACAGGGAAATGCAGTAGATGCTTCTCTTCTGGTGTAAGTGTTACGAGGACTGATAGTCATTCATTCATTCATTCATTCATTCAATCATTCATTATTTATGAGCTCTGTTCTAGGCACTGAGTTGGAGCAGTGAACAAAAACCAAGTCTCTAACCTCCTGTAGCTTATGTTCCATTGCGAGAAACAAATAATTAAACAAATAAAAATCTGATGTAAATAATTTAACAGGAAGGTCATGGTTAATGCTTTGAGAAACATAAGGCCAGGAAGGAGGATGGGGAGGGATCAGGGATTGTTCTTTTAACCAGGGTGACCAGGAAAACCCTCTCTGAAGAAGGGATGTTTGTGCAGAGAGGTGAAAGAAGGGAGGGAGAGGACCACGTGGGTATTTGGGGAGGGGCATTCCAGGCAGAGGGTCTGAAAGGACAAAAACCTGGTGGGAGTGGGGGGAACCATTCTTGGCCAGTTTGAAGGACAAGCCGGGGTGTGAGTGGCTGGAGAGGCACGAGGGAGGGGCAGTGCTAGCACATGAGGTCAGTGTGGCCAAAAGGGCCCAGAGACAAGGGCAGGTTTGGGCTTTTTATCCTAAGTGTGAGGGGACACCTGATCTGTTTGCAGATGGGACCCCCATGCACCTCAGGCCTATCAGACAGTAAATTCTCTGAGTGCAGAGAGCCCGGCCCTTAGCTCGGTGCCCGGCATAGAATAAAGGATTGTCGAATGAATATTGGATGGCCCTCCAGAAGTCCCTTCCCCGGGATGATAGGCTGGGTGGGATCTCAGGTTCCTGGAGGGAGTGTGGTAAGGCTTGGGGCAGCAAAGGACCCCCACCTACTGAAATGCACCACCCCCAATGCCAAGAGCCAGTGGAGAGGGGGGCCATTCCCACGGCGGCCCCTGTGTCAGTCATCTGTGCAGACCCCATGGCGTACAGAGGCATATCTGGGACGGAGCAGGCACAGGCCAAACATCCAGTAAAGGAGCGATGATGAGAGTACGAAGCCGAAGACGTCACCATGGGTGATACTTTCCGGTTCAACAAGCCTTTCACATGGGTGGGCTTACTCCACCCACATCTCCAGCCCATCCGGTTTTCCTTTTACAGCCGGGGAAACTGAGGCTCAGAGAGGGTCAGGAAGTGGCACAGGAACAACAGCGATCACCCTACAAAGTCTCTGCTCTGAGTCAGGACACCTGGACTGTGTCCCCAGCACTGGGTGACATTGAGCAAGTGGCCACCCTTCCAGGGCCTCAGTTTCTGAGACCGTCAGATGAGAGAGTTGATCTAGATGTTTCTCAAAGGCCCACTGTAGCTTGGGAATTCACAGTGTTACCTTCCAGGGGCGGCACAGGGGGCCGGTCACTGCAGCAGGCCGGACTTAAGGCAGACATGTGGACACAGCAACAGCCACCTCCTACCCATCCCGCCCCCACCTGGCCCCAGGCTCCCTCACCTCCAATCCATTCTCCACACCGCAGCCTGGGCCATCTTTCCAAACTGTGATTCTGGTCATGTCCTACCCCAGCTTAAAACCCTTCAGTCACTTCCCTTTGCCCTCAGGACAAAGTCCAAACTCTTTAACATGCTCACAGAGCTGCTTGGAGTTCTGGCCGCTGCCAGCATCCACCCTCCCCCTCCGTCCCTCTCTCCCTCCCTCCTCATTTTCCAGCCCTAATTATGTTCTCTGGTCTCACGGAGCTCTCCTCAGTGCTCTGAACCTGCCATGTCCGTCCTCTCTCCCCTCCCTGCCTTTGCCCACACTGTCCCTTCTCTTTGGAACACGGTTCTCAGGTCTGTATTGCCCCAACCCCGACCCCCGCTCCTGCCCTTCTTCGGGACTCAGCTTCAGGAAACCTCCTCCTGGAAGCCCTTGTCAGTCCCTCCCTTCATCCCCAGCCTGGCCAAGCCCCCTTTGGGTGCGTGCATCGCACAGACTGCAGTCCTCTGTCCCCGGGGCTGTGAGCTCGTAGGTAGGGATCTTGTTCGTCTCTGTCTTCCCAGGTACTCTAGGTACTCAATAGATATTTGAGGGGTGGGGGGACCCAAATGAATGAATGAGTAAATGGATGCAGAAGTGTCCGTTTATATTCATTCATTCAGTTCGTGTATTCAGCAACTAGTTGCTGATTATCTATTAGATGTGGGGGCTGAGGATACAAAACTGAGTGTGACAGGCACGGCCTCTGCCTTACGGAGCTGTGTGTCTGCAGGCAGGGGAGTGAATATTGTCTCTCTTACGTCTCTGAGGTTTGGGAACTTCGACGTTTTTGCTGCCTGGACCACTGAAGAACTCCTTTTGAATTAAGAAAGCAAGGCATGTTCCCGTGTTGGGTTGAGGCTGGGGCCAGGCCAGGACCTGCCTGCTTCCTTGCGGGCCCCTCTCCGCCCCTCCGGAGGACATCCCAGCCTTGGAGGAAGACTGCTCCCCTTCTCCCTGGTCCCACCCTTCCCCTTCCTCCCCCTCCTCTCCCTCAGCTGTTCCGTTTCCAACCAGGCAGCTTAACTTAGGCCTCCCGGTTGGGCTTTTAATTTGGATTTATTGCCGGCCGTGATTGTATGTTAAACAAACTCCAGGCGATTATTAAAAACATGATTATCACGGTTTATTGTCTTGCTAGGCCCTCGGTGGGTGTTCTCGTGCTGAGAGCTTGGCCAGGCCTCCCTGAGACTGAGGGGTGAAGACCCCCACAAAAGATCAGCCCTCATTTCTGGCCTTGTCACACCTCGCAGGGGAGGAGGCGACGCTGAGGGCCGAAGGACATTTCTGAAGGAGGACAGAGGCCTTGGGGAGGAGCAGCAATGCTGTACAAGGAGCACTAACCGGGCACCTGGGAGGCCTGGGACCAATCCGACCCCTGACTTCTTTGGGCTTCAATCTCCTCTTCTGAAAAGCGGACAGCTGAGTCACGCGACCCAGTGCTCTGAGGGCTGAAGTCCCAGTGTCCACTGGGGCCAGAGGGACTTTTTTCTGCAGTAAGGCTCAAGCCAGGGGCACTTACAAAGCGTACGTGATCCAGAGCGTTTCATCACGGGTGTCGGATGAGCTCTGCTCAACCTAGTTACGCCGACCCTGGGAACATCCTCCTGGGGTCTGGCAAGCTGTCTGCTCTCGGCAAGTCCACCTCTGGTCCCGGGGGACCAAGGGACATGCCCAGACAATGGCACTGGCAAGGCAAAGCCAACAGAGAAGAAAGAAGGCTCTTGGACAGAGAGCCATGACTCTGGGTTCTGGTCCCAGCTCTCCCACTGCCCGAATGGCAAGTTGTATACCCACTTAGGCCCTCAGTTTCCTCCGCTGTAAATCAAAGGCGTAGACTGGTCAGTGATATGCAAACTTCAAAAAATTAATGATGGTTTTTTTTTTTCCTCTCTCCAAACAGAATCTCCTGTAGAAGCCAAAGATACAAGGCAGAGGTGGGAAAGAACTGCTTGGAAGCCCAGAGCCGAGAGCCTTGGCCCACTGGCCGATCTCTCCTTTGCCCCCTGCATCTGCCAGTCTGGAATGTCGGTCTATCCCATCAGGTCTCAATGCCTCACTGTAAAGTCAGTGGGGGTGTCACTCAGTCTGCTGCCCAGCGAGAACGGGTCTTGTCCATCGTCCCCTTGACCCTCCTCACCTCCCGTGAGATGGGGAGGGCAGACAGGCTGTGGGGGAAGGCGAGGCCCAGACTGCTGAAGGGGGTCTCCGAGAGCTGGACTCAAACCTCCTGCCTCCTTTGTTTCCAGTCCCTCCACCGAGCACACAGGGCAGAGGCGGGCAGAGAGCCCCCACGTCGCTCTGGGTGCCCACACGCCTGCACAGCCCGCCGGCCTCCTGGCTTACCCCGCCTCCCCCCTGCCCCGCCGCCCCACTCCACCTCCACTTGGCTCCTCAGGCAAACGCTTGGGCCAATCCCAAGCCTGATGAATCTTTGATGAATTCTGAGTAAAGGCACTTTAAAAAATTCAGAAAGGTAGGGAGGTGTTGGGACTGAGGGAGGCGAGCTGCTTCTGCTCCCCTCCTGTCCTTCTCCCCACCTCGGTCGGCTAACGAGGCCTAAGCCGGGGGGAGTGCGGGGCTTGAGAAGAAGGGCAGGGACACAGCTGAACCACCCAGACCAAAGAGCGCCTATAGAACAAGGCCACCTCCCTGGAGAAGGCTTCCTGCCAGCCCTTCTGATTGAAGCAGAGGCAGATTCTAGAACTGATGGATGTTAGAGATAGAAAACACTCAGAAACACCATCTCGGTCAGCCTCCCTGCTCTGCATTGGCGGAAAGGAAACGAAATCTTAGAGAGGAGAGGTACATGCCCCAAGTCAGGCCCAAAGGGGCCAGGGCAGTGCTGGAACTCAGACCCCCATCTCCCAGGGTGGAGCTGGGCTCGTAGCCTCCCTCTGGACCCCGGTGCCTGAGACAGGCTTCCTGATCCACACTCAGAGCTTTGCATTTTAGTCCCTCCTTCACCCGGTAGAGCCTTGCCCACGATGTGCGGGACCCAGGGAACAGCTTGGCTATCCCTCAGGGACACCTGGGAGGGCAGAGACTCAGGAATGAGGTGGCTCCCTCCTGCTGCTGGTTGTCATTGAGGCTGATAAACAATCACCCTCAACCCTTGTCCCCTCCCGTCCTTCAAGGTTTACCAGAACTGGGTCTCTTCCCCCCTCGGTGTATCCCCAGACCCTCCAGGTTGCCTTTCTGTGGCTTAACTTCCTCTTTGCATCTGCTCCCAGTGGCTCTGCCAGCCCCGTCTGGCCTAGAAAAGTCCACGTCCAGACTGGGGCAGAGTCTTTCCAGCTGGCAGCTGGAGGTAGAGGGGCTGATGTGGAGTCACTGCTGCGGGTTCCAGCTCTGACTCTACTGCTCACTTAGCTGTGTGACCGTGGCCGCTTACAGAACCTCTCTGGGCATCTTTCCTTATCACTAAAATGGGAGATGCTGGGGATGACGTGGGGCAAAATGGGTGAAACCTAGCCTGAGGGTATTGCCCTAAGAAAGCTGGGACATTCATTCCCCACGACTCTGTTCACCATCTTCCTTGAACCCCCCCACCATGTGCGATGTCCTTAGAAATCCTCCTAACTCAGGGGCAGAGAGAGCTGCCATACCGCACGACTCAAGGGGGCGCCCTTCGTATTTTCGAACACGCAAATCCGCCCCCCCAGCCCCCGGAGTTGGGCGCAGTCTTTGTGGTTCTGTGTGGTGCTGCCCTTGGCAAGAGGCAGGCAGGGAAAATCTGAGTCCTTCGCTTCTCAGACGGAGAACTCGATTGGCTTTGTTTTTTCCCTGCTGAAGTTCCGTTCCCTTCTCTTGGCAACGATACCCGTTATCTTGTCTGGTTCTCTGTATTTTGAACTTTATTCCCCGAACTGAAGATTTTTGACTTGATTCCCATAATTTAGACTTCAGCTTTTGCAACAACTTCTCGCCTTCACCAATGCGTCCTGCTTTGGTTTCCAAGCACGTAAGATTCTAGAGACACATTTTTTGGTCTATTTCAATTGCACATTCATAGGACTTGTAAATATAAAAGAGGCCCATAAACTGAGAGATGCTAGGTAATGGCCTCAAAAACAATACATTTTATATCAGAACCTGAAGAGCGGGTCCTAACTCGGGCACCCGGGTCTGCACCTTCCAAGTCTTCAGACCCAAGTGAGATTCTGTGTTTCAAGGGGTGGGGGTGGGGGGTGGGGCCACAAGTGCATGGAGCGCAGAGCCCGGTTTTAGACAGATATTTATATTTATGTTCGGAACCCTACCCTTCCACCCCAGCTGTGTGACCTCGGACACCTCACACAACCTCTCTGAGTCTCACCTTCCTCTTCAACAAAATGAGGCTGATACTCCCCAGCTCACAGGGCTGGGGGACAGGGACGTGAGATGATGTCTGTGAAATGACCCCCATGGCAAACTCCCTGAGACGTGAGGTCTTGCCCCCCTCCCCGTATCACAGAAGAGAAAGTGGAAACTCAGGAAGTTCAGTCAGATTCCCCAGAGACAGCTGGGGTTCACCCGAGACCTGCCTGACTCTGAAGTTCATGGTTCACCTCTCAGCCTTGTTTAAAAAATTTTTTTCGAGAGAGAGAGTGAGAGAGAGAGAGAGAGAGCAAGCGCCCAAGCAGGGGAGGGGCAGAGAGAGAGGGAGAGAGAGAGAGAATCTCAAGCAGGCTCTACACTCAGCACACAGCCCAACTCGGGTCTCCATCTTCTGACCGTGAGATCCTGACCTGAGCCGAAATTAAGAGTTGGATGTTCAACCGCCTGAGCCCCTCAGACGCCTCTTGGCCCAGTCTTATAGTAAGCCCATGTTTTCTGCGTGTGAGTGCTCAAATACACATAACAGGAAAGCTACCGCTTAGCTGTTTTAAGTGTGAGGTTCAGTGGCATTAGGTACACTGACGTTATGCAGCTGTCCCCACGGTCCATCTCCAGAACCTGAAACTCCATACCTGAAACACTAGCTCTCCATTACCCTCTCCCCCCAGCCCCTGGCATTGGCCCTTCGACTTTGTGTCTCTGTGAATCTGGCCACCCTAAGAACCCCACGTACGTGGAACCGTCTCGAATTTACCTCTTGTGGCTGGCTTATTTCACTCGGCACCCTGTCTTCAAGGTTCCTCCATGATGGAGCATGGGTCAATGTGCCGAATACCGTTGAGGTTGGACGCCATCCCACTGGATGTGTGCACCACCTTTGTTTATGTAAGGATGGGTTTTAGTGCATGTGATGAACCCAGTACCTGGTGGGCGGGAGTCCTGTGATCGTATCTCTGTTGGTACTTATTAGTATTTAATTACTGGACTGTTAGAAGCGTTCGCTGTAAAACTCAATTCTTCGATAATGCGATAATAATAATGACAATAATAACTACCCACCGAAGAGAGAAATCCTTCCTTTTGTCCCATTTCAGGATTTCCTGGTCTGCTGGCCTCAGCCTCTGGTGTCTCAGAGCCACCAGGGAGCTTGTTTGCCATCTCAGTGTCTATGGTGTCACTGAGCTCCCCAAGTTCTGATGTGCACGGAAGCCTGAGTGTTACTATCCTGGCCTTTGGATCTTTCCCTGGCAGTATCTGGAAAGATGCCACAAGATCAAGGTCAGGAGGCTGTGAGGGCAGAGAAGTGGAAACCCCGGTGCTTCTGAGCAGCTTCTCTGAGACCACAGACTCTGGCTTTGTGACTGACCCCATTCTGACTTTCCTGTGTTGGACACGCGTTCCAGCCCTTTCTGGGGAAATGCCTGACACGAGAAATGACCTATTCAGACCCACGATTGGAACTCAAGCAGACAGCTGTGTCCCTCTCACCTCCGCTCGCCTGGTGGGTCAGGATGGGAGTTTGGGCTGGAGGCTGGCATAATGAAGAACTTTGGTGAGCAGGCTGGATGGGGCCCTTTGTTTATAACTCACTAACATGGACTGAATGTCCGTGTATCCCACCAAGATTCATGTGTTGGAGCCCCAGTCCCCAGGGTGAGGGTATGGCAAAGTGGGGGAAGGCTACCTTTGAGAGGTAATCAGGTGGAGCCCTTGTAAGGGGATTCGTGCCCTTGAAAAAGATCCTAGAGAGGTGATCCGGCTCTCTTTCTGGATCGTGTGAAGAAGGAAGTTCAGGCAGGAAGTCAATCCTGGCTGAGACAAGGAAGGCACCAGCATCCTCATGGCCCCAGAGCAGGGTGGACGGGAGAGAGCATTTATGGGGCAAATGGAAGGTATCTGGTGCACTGGCTTCTGCTTTTCCATTTGCCTTGGAGCCCTCCTGCTCACCCTCCCTTGTGGGACTGGCAACCTCCTACGGATCCTTCAGGACTCAGCCCAAGGTCACCTCCTCTGGGAAGACGTCCCTGATCTCTGCAGGCAGAGCCGGGTACTCCTGCCTCAGGAAGCTTGCTTTGTATCATTGTATCAACTGCACACTTGAGCCCCAGACCTTTGCTCATTCATCCTGTCACCTAGGGTCTTTCTGGGGTGGCGGGGGGAGGCTGGAAATCTCAGATTTATTCCTATTGTAAAGATAGAGGTAAACAGTACACTGTGGCATTTTTGTAAAGTGACCGCGTTTTTATTCTAAGAATCACGTTCTGATTAAGAATCCTGTCATTATTGTGAGGCACAGCCCCAGATTTAGGCTTCAGTTTGTTGAATTGGCCGAGAGATCAGCTAGAGATTTTGAATGTAATAAGATTTTGAGTGACTAAAATAAGGCAGGCAGAATGTTACAAAATTCAGAATTCAGCATATCGTCTTTCCCACACATTCCATCATCGCCTTTCCATTGTCTTGTTTCCCCTGTAGCCTTCAGGTTAGATGTCCTGGATAATGTCCTGGCCGTGAGAAGCTATATTCTTACTGGAAGAAAAAATATTACTGTGTCACTTTAAAATCAACAGTTTTGAAAAAGAAAGAAAAAAAAGAAATACAAAGTCTACTTGCTTATTCAAAATGGTGGTTGTTCCAAATCTTGTCAAGTTCTGCAGTTCCCACTCTGAATTCTGTTCTGTGACTTTGTCACTGCCTAGGGACGTGACATTGACAGAAACCAATAAGAAAGACAAAAGTGTCAAACCATTGACGATTGTGGATGTAGCTGAAAATACCGCTAAAACACCTGGGATTATCTGCTAGGTAGTCCCCGATTTCAGGGTCCATAGCCTTTGTATATCATAGACAATCACTTCTAGATGTTCTCCGAATGTCCATGTTGACCACTCAAGGGATGTTTCAGCAGACATCCATAGAGAACCTACTGTGTGTCAGAAACAGTGTAGGTGTGAGTGGCGCCCCCTGGAGGTTCAAACAGGAATAACACAACCTGCCGTGTAGAGAAAACACGACAGTTGGGTTCTACCTGCAGATTTTTCTTTCTTTTTTCTTTTTTTTCCTAATAAATCTTTAATTTGTTTTTTGTTTTTTTTTTTTTAAATTTTAATGGTTATTTATTTTTGAGAGAGAGAGACAGAGCGCAAGCAGGGGAGGGCAGAGAGAGAGAGAGGGACACACAGAATCCAAAGCAGGCTCCAGGCTCTGAGCTGTCGGCACAGAGCCCCACTCGGGGCTCGAACCCACGAACCGTGAGATCATGACCTGAGCCGAAGTCGGAAGCTTAACTGACAGAACTGCCGCAATAAATCTTACTTTTGGAATATGTTTAGATTTATAGGGAAGTTGCAACTATAGTACAGATCATTCCTATGTATTCCTCACACGGTTTTGAGGGGCTCTTCTTGAAAACAACCTGGAGAGGATATACTCTCAGGTCCCAGCACCAGAATTGTTTGGGCACCTCCAGTTATTCCCAGGCTTTTGTTTAAGGAACACTGTGAACTGTACAACGTTGAGGGTTTCTCCTCTTGCATTGACTGCTAGGAACCTCGGAGGCAAGCGTGTGGCTCAATGACAGCTAGAGTGTGGAACTCTTGGCGGATACCTTGGGTATTAGCTTTGCCCTTGCTTTCGTCTTGTTCTGCCCGCATTATTTTTCTCTCCTGGTTTACTCGATTTTCACTTTGTTTTTCTACGCTGAGCTTTGTTGGCCTCTTCAAATCGTTTTTGGAACAAGGCGGAGGCACATATAACTGAATAAACAGACTATTTTCTCTGTGTTCCCCAGGTGCCCGATGCAGGCTTCTATTCTAGCATTTATCATGTTTTATTATAATTGCCTGTTTACGTGTTTGACTCCCTCCAGTGGGCGGTGACCGCCACCTGGTTTTCCTGTAGCTGGACTCCTCTGCATGATTGAGTACCTCGGGATGGGCTGTTGTCTGAATCCCATTTTTCCTACCGGGAGTTTACCACTGCCATCCTATCCTGCCCTACACAGACCCCACCCCCACCTCGACCCCGCACACGCACACGTGCAGGCTTAGCATTTCTCAGCATCTCTCCTGCCCTCATGGCTATTCTATATGTGCCACTCGGAGGCATGGGCAGGCAGAACTGGTCAATACCCAGAGGAAAGAGTCAAGAACCACTGTGTACCTGAGAAGATGGAGAGGGAAAACAGGGGTGTGGTCAGTTTCCTCCTCCCCCTCAGCCCCTGGGTGGCACCTCTCCTCTCCCCTCCCCTTTGGCCATCCAGGTGAAGGGGTGGGGAGGCCATTATGACCAATGGAATCACAGGATCCCAAGGTTGTAGGCTGGAGATTACTTGTGTCTTGTCCAAGAACTCGGACCCTTCTCTTATTCAACTTCCTCCTCCCACTGACTCCCCTCATCATGTAGAAGGGACAGCTGAGGTCCAGAAAGGGAGAATGATTTCTTCAAGGTCACACAGTGAATTCAAGGCTGACCTAACTGGGGGGGTGAGCTCTGTGCTCTGTGAGCACCAGGCACAAGCTGAGCAGGTGGGGAAGCATTTCAGGGGTCAGGGGAGTTTTCCTAGTGCCCTGGAGGCAGCCTTCCAAGGGCTAGAAGGCTGGCCAATGGTTCTGGGTAAACCTCTCTTCTCTGCCCCACCCCCACTGCAGGATTCTTCCTGGAATTAGGTAGATTTTGAAGGTTTCTTTTGAAGGGGGGGGGGTGGTCCAAGTGACTTCCAGTGTGAGGTGAGAGAGACTTAAACCATCTAAGGTAGGTCTAGCTAGCCCTGGTGCTAGCAGGGTCCTAGCAGGGACCCTGCTGCAGGGGTAAGGCAATGGGGCAGGGGAGTGCACGTCTCCTCCTGAGTGTGTGCTGCGTGCTCAGGGCCACTGCCAAGTTGCAAATCTTTCTGGTTGTTTTTTTTTTTTTCCTTTTCCAAGAGGAGCTGAAAATCTGATGCTTATGGAAACCCAGATTTTCACATTTGACAACCAATTCAAAAATTGAAAAGCTCTGCATGAATACAGTGTGTAGACCTTATTTGGATTCTGATTCAAACAAACCACCTGTAAAAAGACATTTTGAGACAATTAGGGACATTTAAATACAAATGAGGCACTAGCTGCTAATAAGGAGTTATTCTTCATTTTGTTAGGGTGATAAAGCTTGCGTGGCTCTGTTTTTAAAACGTCTTTATCTGCTAGAGAGATGTACTGAAGTATTTATGGGCGAAATAACAACGTGATGTCTGAATTTGCTTTAAAATACTTCAGAAAATACAATGTGTGTAGGAGATAGATGACGAGGGATAGGCAACGTGGTGATCGTTACTGAGCTGAGGCTGGGTGATGGGTTCATGTGGGTTCATTGTTCTAGTATCTGCTTTGGGGTATGTCCTTTAAGAACAAACACTCTGTTTGGGCTGGACAAAATCTGCTGGTGGGCTGCATGGGCCTTAGACCACCATTTTTCAACCTCTAGTTTGGGACTTTCTGCCAAACATAAGACACAGAACATCAGGGCATGAAAAAACCCTAAAGATCACAGAAGTTGGCAAACTATAGCTGGGGGGCCCAATCTGGCATGCCTCCCATTTTTGGGGGGTCAACAAAGTTTTATTGGACCATGATCATGTCTATTTTTCTTACGTTTATTTATTTATTTTGATAGCGAGAGGGAGAGAGGAAGGGAGAGAATGAGTGGGTGAGGGGCAGAGAGAGAGGGAGAGAGAGAATCCCAAGCACGTTCCATGCTGTCAGCACAGAAAGCCCCACATGGGGCTCAAACTCAAGAACCACAAGATCATGACCGAAATCAAGAGTCAGATGCTTAACTGAACCACTCAGATGCCCCATGCTTTTTCTTTTTATTGTTTTTCAATGTTTATTTATTTTTGAGACAGAGAGAGACAGAGCATGAACGGGGGAAGGTCAGAGAGAGAGGGAGACACAGAATCTGAAGCAGGCTCCAGGTTCTGAACTGTCAGCATGGAGCCGGACACGGGGCTCAAACTCACAGACCGTGAGATCATGACCTGAGCCGAAGTCCGACGCTCAACTGACTGAGCCACCCAGGTGCCATGCCCCATGTTTTTATATTAACTATGACTGCTTTGGTGCTGGGATAGCTGAATGGAATAAATGAGATGGAAATCCTGTACCTTGGAGAGCCTGAAGTATTTACTGTCTTGTCCTTTACAGAAGAGAGGGGTCTGCAGACCCCCAATCCAGGTCAATAGCCATCCATCCTACACAGGCCCTTGTGCGCCATCTCCCAAGCCCAGGGCTAATGTGGGGCTGGAGTGAAAGTGGACCCTGCTGGGGGGAGGGGAGAGGAGACCCTAGAGACCTGGTCTCAGGGATGGAATGTCAGTCGGGCAAAATGAGAACTTTGAGCTCCTGAGCCAGACCTGCTGACATTCCAATGTGAACCAAGGGCCTCTCTGACTATGAGGCAATGTGGGGCAGGCAGAAAACTTGGGCTTTGGAGCCAGGCAGTTCTCATGTCCAATCCTGACCCGTCCCTTAGTGCCATGGCCAAGTCTATGCCTTAGTTTCTTCTGGAAAATAGAAATGTAGTATAAGCTTGAGGTGCAGATTAGAGATGCTGATATTTGCATAGTGCAAACAGTAGGTATTTAATAAATGGTAGGTATTCTTCTTATTATGTCCCTCTGCTGTAATCATTGAGCTTGTAGACCATAAAGACTCAGCCTTACTAAATTTTATTGTTAATCTGAGATATGTCTTCTAATAAAAGGAAATAAATGTGGATTATAGAGAATTTGCACCACTTTTGTTAAAGGCAAAACAAGATGTTTATTGATCTTTTAAGAGCAAACAAAGGAGAAAATTGTATTCTTTGCACATATAAAAATGCCGTGCCTCTATGTGAGTGAGAAACTCAAGGTTAAGATCAGATGCCAACTGTAAAGAAGGTTTTACATGCGAGCATAGCATGAAGCTATGTTCTGTATGTAACCTCGTTCAGAGGATAGCAGCAGGATTCTGAAAAGCTTCAAGATATAGATAGGGAGGCCATGGTTTGGCCCGGTCTCTCCAGACATCGCCCATGTGGGCATCAGCACACCTAGGGTTGTTATGGAGATAAATGCAAAAAACTATCCAGTGTAAAGTGTCCAGCGTGGTGCCTGGCTTTGTTAGGGGCTCACCAGATTTTAATTCCCCCGGTCCATCCATCCTTCCATCATCCCTTGTTAGTCTGCCTTCTGTTTGCCCCAATCCCAGATGCCCCGCATTTGGCCTCTGTGGTTCATAGTTTGGTTTGCTGGCTATGGATCCTCTATTCGTGTTTTTTTAGATCATGTTTTCCAAACTTGACTATAAATACAGATTCTTATTCAGTAGCTCCGAGAAACAAGCTCCCGGGTGATGCCACATCTTTGTCACACATCAATATCAAGGGTGTCGATGTAGATCAGGGTCTCAGCCTTGGCACCTCTGACTTTTTGAGCTGGATAACTCTTTGTTTTGGGTCTGTCCTCTGCTTTGTAGGGTGTTTAACAACATCCTTGGCCTTTGCTCACTAGTAAAGTGATCACTCCCCAGGCTGTGACAACCAAAAGTGTCTCTAGACATTGCCAGAGGTTCCTTGGGGGGGAAAAATCATCCCCCCCCCCCCAGTTGAGAACCACTGGTGTAGAGAATAATTTATTCCCTGCAATGGCAGGGTTCATGCCATTCTCTACAAAGAGCCCCATCAATTGCAGTGTGCGGTCCGACATTTAGCACCACGGTTCCAATGACAATGACGATGGTGGCGATGGTGGTGATGATCATGACAGTGAAGATGGCTTCAAAGATTCCTCAAGCCCAGACCTGTTCTTAGCTTTCTCACCTCCTTAAGGCCCCAAAGGTCCTGCTTACTGTCATCATGCCGTCTCTTTCCCGGAATAACCACCAGTGCATCTCCGAATGCTATCCTTTAGACTCTACGTGATGCTGTCGCTGCCATGACCCGCACAGAAGGGCAGGTGTTATTACCTTTGCTCTGCAGATGAGAGAACTCTTTGGCGGGAAGAGAACTGTCCAGGGTCACAGGACATCTTGGAGCCAGAGCTGGGGTGCTACCTGAGATGTCATCGCTGTCCCCGCAGGAGGTAGGTTGAATCATTCTTCCCTGGAGCATGAAAGATTGTCCCCTTTCCTCCTCGTCCCCACGGTCAAGGGTCACCGGAACAGTCATGGGTGGCAATTATGGAACATCGCTGAACGTATTTTACAAGTAATTATTCTGCTATTCTTTCATGATGATACCTCGGTGGTCATACAGATGAGGAAACCGAGGCACAGAGAGAGTTAAGCAACTTCCCCAAGGTCACAGAGCTGGTAAGCGTGAGAGGCAGGACTCAAACCCAGGCAGTGTGGCTCCAGAGCCCACATGCTATATTGCCAGTTGAGACTCGGAGATAAAACCTGAAGTCCTGCCTCCGACGCTGTCATTTTGCCGCAGGGAGTTACCGAGATGAGGGTCACCAGTTGCCAGAGACACCCAGGGTGAGACCTCCCTGCCTGCGTGTGGCTGCCGCTGTACCCAGACCGCACCTTAAAATATCGGGGCACCTTCCGCCACTCCTGCCTGGCAGGAGACAGCCCCTCCGCGCCAGTCTTCAAAGCTTACTCAGGTGCTGTGACTGAGTGACAGATGTACAAGCTTGTTAGCCTTGTAATGAATGTCCCAGCCTCCTCTGGTGGGAGCCAGCCTGCCCAAGGATGATGGGGAATGGAGGGAGGCAGAGGAGCCTCCTTCAAAAGCCTTCAGTCATTGTCAGAAAGCGAAAAGAACACACCTGTGCGGGCTGACAGAGTGAGAACACCAGCTGACTGTGGGGTTTCCGCTAAAGAGAGGGAACAAAGCAAACGAGCATCCGAGTTTGACTTCGAACTCGAATCCCAGCTCAGCCATTTCATAGCTGTGTGACTTTGAGCAACTGATTTGACCTCTCTGAGCCTCAGTTTCTTGGTCGGTAAAGTGGGGGTGCTAACACCCAGCTGAAGCCCTGCTGTAAAGATTAGAGAAAACCCAGGGGAGGTGCTCAGCAGGGAGGGGTTGTCATAAGGAGACTGAGGCCGTAAAAATCACCTGAGTTGGGCACTGGGCAGTCTGTAATGCTTACTGAGAAAGTTGAAAATCATGTAATGGAGCACTGTTATGTCTGTCTTTTCAAGATCGCCTCCTAGGAGGGGCACCCGGGTGGCTCGGTCGGTTAAGCGTCCGACTCTTGGTTTCAGCTCAGGTCATGATCTCCCAGTTCGAGAGTTCAAACCCTGCGTCAAGCCTGCTTAGGATTCTCTCTCTCCCTTTCTCTTTGCCCCTCCACTGCTTGTGTGCTCTGTTTCTCTCTCTCAAAATAGATAAATACACTTAAAAAAGAAAGATCCCCTTGGGGCACCTGGGTGGCTCAGTCGGTTGAGCGTCCGACTTCGGCTCAGGTCATGATCTCATGGTTCGTGGGTTTGAGCCCCGTGTCGGGCTCTGTGCTGACAGCTCAGAGCCTGGAGCCTGTTTCAGATTCTGTGTCTCCCTCGCTCTCTGCCCCTCCCCCGCTCACACTTGCTCTCTTTCAAAAATAAATAAACATTAAAAAAATAAAAAAATAAAAAAGATCCCCTTCTTGGGGACATAGTTTTCTACCTTTCCTTTGGAGAACCTCCTTCTTCCACCCCATGTGGTGCTGTTAGGACTGCCAATCCCAGCACTGCGATTCCCATTTAAACCTCAGAGTGGGCACACTCCTGGCTACAGACAACGGCTGAGAGACAAGCACGTGCCCAAGCCAGGTATCGGAGTCCACCCCTTGGGATTTTATATACAGACAGTAGGGGACAAAGCTCTTTCCCTGTCCTCTGAGATTACTCAACAGCGTTTATTTAAGCCTAGAAATACCTGAGGCATGGCTCCTACCCCCACGTCTCTGTCCTGCCTACCCCGCCCCATGGGGAGGCCCGAGTCCAGGAGGAGAGGGCTGCGGACAAAGGCACATGTAAGAGAGAGAATGCTGACCTGGTGATTTCATGTACAAAGTCCCCGGCCCCGTCCAAGCTTCTCCCACTAAATAGAATCCCCTCTTAGCCCCGGCTCTCTTGGGTTGGGTCTTTGTAACTTCCAACCACGAAACCTGGCTACTAAAAACGAAGCATTCCGAGAGACTTGGGGTGAGCTATAGTGGGCATCCCGCTAAAGGTGTCGGGATCCCGAGCCAGGAAAGGCTGTCTTGGGATGGATTTGCCATCCCAGTATTCTTTTGCATGCCCTTTTATCTTGGAAGGTTTTACAGCCTCTTGTTGCATTGCAGGGAGCGGTAGGTAGTCAAGGCTAGAGTTCCGTACCTACGTAGGCCCTGTTCCATCGGGCCTTATCTGCAGACACCGGATGTTGGGCAGGACGCATACGGTCTGAGTTGTAACCTGGTGCTGAACATCCGCAGATTCCAGACTCGGATGCGGGCTTCCGAGTGCACTTGGGCAATGCATCTGCACAAGACGCCGGGAACAGGAACAATAGTCACAAAGTGTGGCTAAGACAGAAGCTGACCGTTCCAGGCCTGTCGGAAGGACAGGCGAGCGAGGTGCTGTGTGGGGCTTGTAGAATGCCCCTGGGTGCCTGGGGCAGGTTCCGTAGGAGGGACCGTTACCACAGAAACGGGGCATCACTTGGAGGGAGAAACTCTGCCTTAGATTCAGAGCAAAGTCAGTGGGGGTGGCTTTCGGAAAATTTGGAGGCGCTGGCACATTGATATATTAATAAAGAAAGGGAAAGGGGAAGATGCTCTCTTTTCCCACTACTTGCCAGGCATCATAGCAGGTACCTCATAAACATCATCTCAGGACAACCTTGTAAGAACCACCCCGGGCCTCAGACCCTCAGCCAGGATTGTAAAGCAGTGTAGCTACTTTATTATTATTATTTTTTTAATTTTTGAAGTTTATTTATTTTGAGAGAGAGAAAGAGAGAGAGAGAGGGAACCAGCAGCGGAGGGACAGAGAGAAAGGGAGACAGAGGATCAGAAGCGGGTTCTGTGCTGACAGCAGAGAGCCCAGTGCGGGGCTTGAACCCACAAACCGTGAGATCATGACCTGAGCCGAAGTCGTACGATTAACCGACTGAGCCACCCAGGCGCCCCCGGGGGCAACCACTTCAGAAAACAGTCTGGCAGCTCCTCAAATGGTTAAACAGAGAGTTACCCTATGATATAGCACTCCCAATCCCAGATACACACTCAAGAGGAGCGAAAACACACGTCCACGCACAGACTCGTATACACACGCCCGTCCTGTGCCCTTCACGGAGGCTCCAAAATGGAAACAACCCAAATGTTCATCGCCTGATGAAGGGGCAAATAAGATGTGCAACAGCCACAAATGGGATATCATTAGGCAAGAGGAGGACTGGAGTGCTGGCATCTGCCACAACATGAGTAAACCTCGAAAACGTGATGCTCAAGCAAAGGAGCCAAAGACCGCATATCGCACGCTTCCGTCGTCTGAGACGTCTACAGCAGGCAGATCCATGGAGTCGGAAAGTAGATTAGTGGCTGCCTAGCGCTGGGGCTGGGGAGGCAGAGTGGATGGCTAAGGGGTGTGGGGGGATTTTTTTTGGGGGGGGGAAGTAATAAAAATGTTCTAAAATTAATCATGGTAATGGATGCACCCTCTGTGAATACACTAAAAGCCCTTGAATTGTACGCTTTAAAAGGGTGAATCGTGTGGTTGTGGATGATACCTCAATAAAGCTGTTAAAAGAGTTGAAAGCGTTTTCCTTAGGGAAGTGAGAAATGGAGGTAGAAATGGGGCCGGGGCTGCTGTTTTTCATAAAAGTCTTGTGTAATGACGTGAGGCGTAAGCTATGAGCACGTATAGCTTAGAATGAAATAAAAGCGAAATGAAAAATCATACACTGATCCTAAAAAAAGAAAAAGAAGGAATCACCCTTGCTGTATCATTGTTTCCACTTTTCAGTGGCAGGAGCCGAGATTCCTGGAGGGAAAAATAATTTTACTCGTGGTCAAATGCTAATAAGGGGAGGAGCCAGAGTTAGAATTCATGTTACTTTGGTTTCTACTGCTGAACTGTTGCTGGGGGCTGGGGTAGGAAGAGTGAGCGGAGTGCTGCTCTGGAAAGTGGTTCTTTCTGGAGGATTCTGCTTGGCCACGGATGCCTGAGGCTGACCGCAGGCCTCCCATCTGGATGAAAGGCTCTGTACCTCCAAGGGGGGTGTAGAAGAGGCGGCCTGATGGGGACTCCATTTCACCTCGTTTCAAACGCCCCCTTTCTGATTTCTGTTGCTACCACCTTTCTGGCCTCAGTGGGGGACACTCTGGCCTTCCGTGACACTCTGGCCCTTACCGGACCAATGGCCCTTCTCTTTACACTCCAGAGCAGAGCCAAGGAGAGAACAGATGACCTTTAATAAAGGCTATAGGGGGTCTTGACTTGAGAGGGTGGAAACAGGGTGACAAGGAGGCAGATTCAGCTGCTGGAATTTGAGCAAAGTCACTCCATTGTTCTGAGCCTCAGTTTTCTCATCTGTATAAGGGGGACAAGAATGCTCAGGTTTTAGGATCAGGAAGTGTTAACAAAGAGCTTGGGTAAAGCACCTTTGTGGTTGTGGGCACTTGATTTCCTTACGTCCTTATGCCTATAGAGGTGGATCCTGGGGGCAAGAGGTGGGGGGGGGGTCAGGGTGTTTCCACATTTTGGTTCCTAAGCTTGTCTGCTTCACATGCCCAACCCCGCTCTTGGAGGAGTAACTCCTGTCATTTCCCAGAAACAGTTTGGATTCCATCTTGCCTGGGGTGGAGTGAGGGCCCTCTGGAGCTGCTGGCTCCTGTAAGTACTCACATTTGGGGGGGGGGACACCACACATGGCTGCATCTACCCCTCCCCAAGACAGAGGTCCCAAGACGCAGGGTGCAGGCTCGCCTGCCAGTCCTTCCCTACTGGCCAGGACTGCATGTACCTTGCAGGCGACACTCAAGAAATAGATTCAAGGATGGGAAGTAGAATGTCAAAGCTGAAAGAAATCTCAGAGGACATGCAATCCAGTAATTCTCAGTTTATTTTTAACCTCAAAACCCTTTCTTCAAAGGGAAAGTTTATGCAGAGTCCTAGTCTATATATAGATAAAAGCTGAGCTGTTCTGACCACGGTGATGCAGGCCGGTCCTCTCCGGGCTTGTGTATCTTCTTCCAGCCATCTCTGTGGAACCCTTACAACTGCGGGGAGCAGAGTTCAATGCCCACCGATGCCCTGTCAACTGTCCATTTCACAGATGGGAAACCCAAGACTCAGAAAGGAGAAGTGGGTTGGGTCTTGCTGAGTGTCACAGAGAGCCCAGTGCCGCTTTGCAGCTGGGATTCCAGCTCTCAGCCCTGTCCCCCTTGCGTGAAAATCTCCCAGAACCCCCGGCTTCCAGTGTGGCTGGAGAGCTGCAGGTGTTCGTAAATGCCTTTTGCTCTCCAGCGGTGCCGACTGCCCTGGATTCACACAGAGCAGCAATGCTATCACGATCGTGTTCATCATTCGCTGGGGGAGGCATGGGGGCGGAGGAGAGAGGCAGAGGTTTGGGAACCTGCCAGAAGAAGTCAGGCTTTATTATCATCATAATAAACTGACACGACTCCCACCTCCTCAAAGGAGCAATTTCTCCCAGGTTTAAGGGATCTGTTGCATGCCCATTGTCTTTAATCCCTTCTTCCTTCCTGCCTGCCTTCCTACCTTTTCTTACTCAGCCATTCACCAACACAAGATGTCATGGGTCTTTGGTTATTTTGTTGTTTCTTGTTTTTTTTTTTTAGTTGATTTATTTATTTTAGAGGTGAGGAGGGGCAGAGAGAGAGGGAGAGAGAATCCCCAAGCAGCCTCCACGCGGTCAGGGCAGAGCCCGACACGGGGCTTGGTCCCACGAACCGTGAGATCATGACCTGAGCCGAAATCAAGAGTGGGATGCTTAACCCACTGAGCCACCCAGGTGCCCTGTTGTTTCTTGATTTCAAAGGGAGCTGCTGTGTCCCAGTCCCTGGGCACAGAGTTGACCAGTTATAAAAGACGCAGACCCAGCCTTCCAGAAGCATCCAACCTAGACCCACAGAGAGACAGGGAAACAGTTGGTGATGCTCTACTGTGCTAGGTACTCCAAAGCAAGGCAGCGGACATGCTTGACCATCCGTTATTGCTATGGTGACCACATCTTCCCAGTCTCCAAAACGGGACACCTGGTCTGCCAAGAACTCATAATGCCTTAGGAGACAATAGGAGATAGAATATATGAAATTGTGACGGTCACCAAAACTCTGTGCTGTTTGGGTACTTTAATTATAACATTGGTCTAAATTTACTGGACATCAGAGTTATACGTATGGCGAGTTTATTTTCGGGGCATGCTCAGATACATCTGATGCCTTGATGTTTTGATCAGATACCACTAAGAGTCTGTTTTTGTTTTCCACCTTAATAAAAATTTGGGAAGATGTCACCGTTTTCTAAAACAAATGGAATTGAATTTTGTCTTTCCAGCGAATGCCATGAACTTGTGACAGTTGTTTTGTGATTCTGAAAGCCGGATACAGTTGTCCCTCCTGGGGAGTAGGGCTCTGTATGGGTGTGTAGCTCCCTCTTTGCCAAGACAGGAAGTTCCCTGAGAACAGGAATGGAGTCTTTATTTATCTTTATTTTTCTATCCCTTCCAGTGCCCAGGACAGTCCTTAGAATGAGGTAGGGCTTAACCAGGGCTTGTTGAATTGAATTATTGAGTAGACAGGCTTGCGATGGGAAATAAACAAACAAAAGAACCGACCCCCCTGTGATTCAGTACCGCTCAACCTGTCACTCGCGGGCAAAATTCCCAGCTCCCTCAGATGGATTGATGGAAGGGAGCACACAGACATAGGGAGCACCCCACTGGGCACACACAATCTCACGCACTCCTCCCTGCATCCCTCGGCAGGAAGTGCTCTTACTATGTTGTCACAGATGAGGAAGCAGGCTCGGGGAGGTCCAGCCTCCCCTGCAAGGAAGCGGAGAGCTGGGCTGGGGGCCATGGCTTGCCTGTCCCCAGTGGGTGCTTTTCCTACCAGACGGTGCTGTCTGGGTCAATGTTGCTATGACTCCTCATGTCCCCTAGCCACTCTCGGTTCCTGGAAACAACCTGCACCCCCCTGACCTCCTGATCAGGTGAAAACAGTGGCTCTGGACACCACAGCTGCTATGACCTCTGTAGGGGTGGGTTATTTCCTTATTGGTCCCAAGTTTCTGAAAGATAGCAAACATCAAGATCGGACTGAAAGCCAAGATCAGCCAGCAAGACCTCTTTCATGGGAAAAATGCTTTCAGTTGCAGGAGGGGATTTTGTTCCTGCATCCTCCTGCCCATGTGTCGCATCTGGCACCTAGTGTGTCCTCAGTTCCTGTTTTGTCGAGTGATGACGGAATGGGTGGAACGACTGAATTGTCCTGGCTTAGGCCTTTCTCAGCTCTTCTCTGAGAATGCCTAATCTCAAAGCAACTCCGAAGGCCAAAACGAAAGAAAATGGGAAGAAAGAAAGGAAGGACGGATGGAACGAGGCAAGAGGGGGAGGAAGAAGAGGAAAAAGACCAGCGTCCTCTCTTTCCTCTGTCCTCCCCTCCACATACACATTTTCTGGGAATAAATATGGCTGACCAGGGCTACTCAAAGGGTGGCCCATGGGCCAGCAGCACCAGCCTCACTGGGAAGCTTGCTAGAAACGCAGTCTCAGGCTCCACCTCATGCCTAAGGGTGCACAAAATGAGTGCGCACTCAGCAAGGTCTTCAGGAGATGTGTGTGCACGTTAACTGCCCAGAAGCACTGGGCCACCGGAACCTTGTCTATTCCTTTACGAGGGGGGTGGGTGGGTTTCTTCCACATCATGGCAAAGGCACTGGAGAGGGTTTTCATGCAAGGACTTTAGGAATGGAGAGAGAAAACAGCGTGGCAGGAGACCAATAGTGATTATTACCTTCATGGCTAAAGTTGATTGAGCATTTACTGCTCCGTGCCAGACATTTGACACTCATGAGCTCATTTTATCCCCACATCAGCCCTCTCGGGGGTCCCTCATCCCTTATTCCCATTTCAGAGATGAGGAAACCCGGACTGGGGTGATGAACAGCCTGCCGGGATCACACAGGGAGACTTGAGTTCCCACTGTGACTCAGCTCCCCTTTGTTCTGTGACCTTGGCCAAACGACTTTGATCTCCAGGCCAGGCTGCTCCCTGCTTTCAGACCGGAGGGACGGCACAATGCCCAGAGCCTCCTAGGAAGCCGGCAAGGGGAGGAATAGCAAATACACAAGCCTGCAAGGTCCTTTGGAGCTGTGATGCCCTACTTCCAATGCACTAGAATCATTTAACTGATAAACATGGAAGCAATGTCAACATGGCAATAAATTGCCTCGCTATCCAGCTAGGCCTTTGTGTGGTGTTCAAAAGAAACTAATTAAAAGAATTTTTCTTTAAAGTATATTTGACCCAGACGTTTCCACATCGGGCTAGGAAGCCAATCCAGTTTGAAAACTTGGTGTGAAGCTTGAATTATTAACACACGCCTGAAAAATGGTACTGCGTGTTTGCCCTAGAACATTTTGGGGCTGGGGGGAGGATTAAATGCATCTCTTGAGGATTTGAGCGGGGATACGGCTGGGAGGTGAGGCAAAGCCCAAGAAGCCTGTGAGTGTGTGTGAGTGTGTGCATGCTTGTAAAACATACATCATGAAACGTGGCGCTTTATCGGCACTCCAGCGTTCGGATGCCTGAGACAAATTTTAAAGGGAATTTTTCACAGCTGATACATAAAACATGATCCCCCCCACCCCCAGTCTCCCTCTTTAAACAGCTTTGTTAAATAGTCAGTTGAATGACATCTCCCTTGCTGCCGTGAATCCATTAGGGAATCGTATTCATATGGGGACTTTCACCTGATCATCTACAACCCCTTAGAGAACGTCAGTCCGTTCAGCCTTCTGGTACCCTCGTGAGAACTCTGCGAACATGTCCTAGCTTATCTCTGCTCCCTCGATGCTGTGACAGTATTCTCCATGAGAAGTGGACTTGGAAGGACCAGCTTCCCGGCTAGTGCCTTCCAGGACAGCCGGCCCAGGGCCGCTCTGTCTCCTGCCGGCCAGGCTGCTGGGACCCGGGGGGGACCGGGGCTGAGATGGGGCCTGCTACGTCTCCTGCCATCACCCCCGCTCACTGCTCCACTGTTCATCGAGCTGACAGGCTGACGTGGAAACTCCAACAAGCTGGCGGCCAAATAACGATGGTAATAACGTGAGTAGCTGACGTGTCTTGCTTAAATGTGCGGTAGGCACCGTGTGAAACACGTGACATGGGGTGGCCCAGTGAAGCCTTGTGAGCCTTCCAGTGTTACCCCCACAGCACTGATGAGGACAGTGAGGTCTAGAGAGGTTAAAGGACAGGCTTAAACCCACCTTTGTCTGCTTCATTCCTCCCTCGTAGTCACCATTTTGAAAGACCAAAGGGCACCAGAGTTAAAGGGGGCATTGACAGAGGGAGAGGATGGAACGTGATGTGTTGCATGTGTGGATATGTATGTATATGCAACGTGTGCCTTCAGCAAATGCCTCCAGTCTTGCTTCCTTTCCTTTGGCATTGAGGCAGGAATAATGCTCTTTTCTTCTCTTTAAAATCATCTGTACCTGGTTATGTGAAGCAGCTAGCGTGGTGGCCAAAACACAATGGATGGTCAATGGTGTTCTTTCTCTTTTCTATTTACAGCCCACGCCTATGTGCTGACACTCTCTGATTTCATGAATCAATACATTTCTTGAACTCATACCGGAAGGAGAATCCTGAAAATATGGATTGGGCAGGACCGTTGCAGTCATCAGTTCAAACATGGCTAACCTTATCAGCAGAAACCATGAAAAGCTGAGTAGGGTATCTAGGAAGTAGAGGGGCCTATTAGGTAGTGTGGAGCAAACAGAGTGGTGGGTGGGCAGCAGAGTGGTGCAAATGGGGACCAATCTGCTATTTTGCCGGGGGAAGGCTGGCCCGGCTGACACTGAGAAGAATCATCACTCATGGCCCCAGACTACCATGTACTGTTGTGCAGGCTGTGCACTGCAGAACTCCAGGGGGTGCTATTCTCACCCACCATCCAGGGAATGGTAGCCCTGAGAAGTGCACAGTCAGTCTGGCTATCGACCTTGCAGGGACCATTTACTGAGCGTTGATGAGGATAAAACCATGTGATGTGGGGAGGTAGAGAAAACATAGGTCAAAAATTGGGACTGGTTTGGGTTAAGGGGCTCAAGGAGGGGTTTTTAAGCTACGCCTTGCGGGTTAAGCAGAATCTCAACAAGTGGCAAAGAGGGAAGGGGAAAGTCCAGGTGGGTCTCTCTTATTCATCCCTAGAGACTGATCTCCTACCTCTCTGCTCTGGGATGACTTCTGACACCTCCCTTTTTCTCCTCCAGCACTGGGCTTGCTGTATCCTAACCTTTACCACACCTTTCTGAAACGGTTCATTCACAAGTCGGCCAACTCCCATGGTACCCCCACGACACCGTGAGCTCCTCAAACACGAACTACACCTTTCACCGTGGAGTGCAAGCCCTAGCATGAGTGTTCAGGCACATAGTAGATCCTGGCACATAGTAGGTGTGGAGTGAACCAAGTAACAAATATATGCATGAGGGAAGCTCGTGCAGAAGAGATGACAACAGAGGCGGGGCGGGGGGGTGGTCAGTGTGCAGCTAAGAGATGACGATGTCCTCAGCAGGGGCTGTGGACCAGGGTGAGAAAGGGCAGACCTTGGGGACCACTCAGCCACGAGGCAGTGGGGAGAGTCAAGAGGAAGCTGAGTGATGCGAGCCACCCAGTGTGGAGCGGGGGCCTCTGCTCATGAACCTGACACACAGCCCGGGGCTCGGAGCCAGGTGACACGCTTCTGCCCGGCGCCCTGAGCCTCATTTGAAGGCTGATGATTTTTTAACGGCATCTGTTTCCCCGAGGGTCAGGATTCAGGATGTGCCTCTCTCCAACAGGGCAGAGAAGTGGCTTCAAGACAAACAGCTTTTATCAGATTGAAAAATTAATGTGTGAAGCAAAGCCAATGCTGCCGGGCATTGGCGGGCACAGAGAGGCCACAGACCCAGTGATGTTTGATGACTGACTGGCAGACAAAGCAGACAGTCCTCTAGGGCGAAAGGCAGGGCCTCCCTGCTCTCCAGCTGCTGCTTGGAAGGCCCCTTCCCGAGCCTCAGGATGAGCCCTGAGAGGCACCGACAGCCTGCTCTCCTCCTTCTCACTGTGGGAAATCAGAGCCTCCAGGCGATATTCCTCTCATGGCATCTGCCCTCTCTGTACCTAAAATCCCATTCACCCGTCCTCAGCAGAATCCTATAGACGGTGGGAAAAGGAGACATTGGGAAGTAGACACATCTTTGTTCTTGCCAATTCCTGGCTGTGTGACCAGAGGCAAGTCACTTAACCTCTCTGAGTGCCTGTCACAAAGGAATAATGAGTCTTCCTCATAGAGCTGTGCGGATTCAGTGAGCTACTGTCCATCAGTCAAATGCTTGGCACGTAGCGAGTTCCCAGTAAATGACAGCCACAGCCGCTGTAAACGGTTCTAGCCTCTTGTCTACTCCAGACCTAGCTCAGCCCTGCTTTCTGCTGCCCGGGATGTCGCCTGCCCCACCCACCCCGGCCTCCACGTCTTTCCAGGCCTAGCCAGAGGGGCTGCTTACTCCCCGAGCCCTGAAATGCCTCTCCGTGTGAGGAGCGCCCCCTCCCAAGGTCTGAACACTCCAGTCTCTCCTTCTGGCCTCAGTGATCTACGCTGGATCCCGGAGTAACTAGTGGCTGAGAGCGTGAGTTCTGGAGTCAGATGGGCTTTCTGATTTCTCAGTGCCTCAGTTTCCTCATCCGTGCACTGGTAGAGTTGCATGAAGGCCTGTGAGATGCAGCCTCTCGGTCTGCAGGAGCAGGCAGAGGGCTGTGTGGTCCAGGAACGGTGGGTGCCGGCCTGTTGTGAGCACACAGTGAAGTCCCTCCTTTCTCGGAGACCCAGGCCGAGGGGCCGGGCGGGGCCCCCCGGGCCAGCAGGAGGGGCGTGGGGCCGCATCTGTCTGGTGTCTGCTGTGGTTTCTTGACTCCACCCCCACCTCCGAGGTCCTCAGAGAGGCAGGAACCAGTTAGAGACGCCCGACTGGCCATTGTCTCCTTGTCTCAGCTTCCCCTCTGCTTTTCACATCCCCATGGGCCTCTCCCGAGGAAGGCTTGCTTTCCAGCTCCAAGGCCCTATCCAGGCATCAGGAACAGCTTGCTTCCCGTCCCTCTGGATCAGTCAGCGGCTTTCTCTCCTCCCGTCTCGGGAAGAACCCTCCAGATGCTCTATAGCCTCCTTTGCCCGAGGTATCGCTCTCGCCTGTTATCTCTCGCCCTGGAAGGCTGATGCTTCCCTGAGTCCCGAATCCCCTGCAGGACTGACGGCTCCTTATAGGAGCATTAATCCTCCTGTTAATCCTGTGCGCCTTTCTGAGGGGTGCGAGGCGCTTGGTGGGCTTGATCTTGGCCCTCCTCTCTCCCTGGGATGTGCAGAGGATGAAGCAAGGGCAGGAGGAGCATCTTCCCATTTCACAATGGGGGAAACCAAGGCAAGAGTCACCTGGGCTTTTCCCCTCTGCCGGGCACCCAGGGCTCATCCCAGGAGGGACCCATAGGCCCGCTGCCTGCCCTGGGCCTGCCTCTGCCTCCCTGGCCTCTCTTCCCATCCCCACGGTTTCAGCCTCCAACCCAGAGATCCTTAATTCTTCCCACCAGGCTCCCCCCACCGCCTCTCCTGGCTTCCATCCTGCATTCAGGCAGACTTGGGAAAAGTTCCCCTTCCCCTGTTTGCCGGTCCCCGCATGCCTGTAAACCATTTTTTTGTTTTTGTTTTTGTTTTTGTTTTTGTTTTTGTTTTTGTTTTTGGTGCCCCGCCTAATTCTAGTGGTGCTGGAATCAGGGGATCCCACGCGTTGGGCAAGAGGTTGCTTAGTACTTTTGTGCTTAGCTAGGGGTATGATTCTGGGAGCTTCTGAAATGATAGGTCAGTGTGACAGGGCAGGTGCACATGGGACTGTTTCAAAGGGAGCGCCCGAAGCTCTAACAGAATCTCAAAGGGGTCTGTCACTGCCACAAAATTAGGAGGCTTTGCACCAGCCTGGGAGTGATGGAGGCCACCTGGACCCACTAAAGAACTGGTTCCTTGTACACAGGTGCACGCAGGGGGAGCCTTGTCCTGTTCAGGGGCCCTGTGGCCTCTGGAAAGGGTGCTCCGTCTGGCTGTTCTGTCCCTTCAACTCCAGCTCCAGACCCACGGCTCCTTCTCATCGCCTGCTCCGAACAGCTGCCATCTACATTCTTTCGGGGACCAGATGCTGGCCCAAGGGCTGGCTTCTCCCTTGTGAAGTCAGCTTCTCCTTGTCTAGATGCCCTGACACTGAGCCACTTTGGGGCCATTCTCTGAAACCGTCGCTACTCAGAGTGTGGTCCCCGGACGGGCATGTTGAACAGCACAGCCTTAGCCTTTATCCAGACGGTTCCTTTTGTCTCCCCGATTGCCCCTGTCCCCTCCATGTCCATCTTCTGGAGTCCTATCCATCCTCCAGGGCCCAGCTCCAATGCCACTTCCTCCAGGAAGTCTCTCTGACTGGGAGCAGCCTTCCTGATTGCCCCAGTACCGGCTCCCTCCCTGCCCGCCTTCCTCCCTCCCAGACAGCACTGCCAGGCTTCCGTGCTTTGGGCATTTTCTGCACTCAGCCTGGCACAAAGGAGGGGCTCAGCAAATGCTTGGTGCGTGCTCGGTCACTCTGGGTGAGGAAGATCTCATTCTTAAACGGAGCTGTGCATTTCCCCCACAAGTGCGTACATATCAGGCATTGTGCTGGAGACAGAATAGTGAGAGAGGAGGAGTTGTCACCCACACAGAACTCAAGGAAGAGGAATAGACGTGAAGACAGGCCACGGAGTGAGGAATCACTGCCCTTGGGGGGCGGAGGGGGGTGAGAGGGTATCCTGAGAGCACACTGTGGAGATCAGGAAGGACTGCCCCCAGGAAGTAGGGTCTAGGTGAGCGAGAGGTGGGGTCGGCCGGGGCCCCTGAGGAGGAACCGACGTGCGGGCCATCAGGGAGGGCATGTGGGCCGTGTGGGAGCAAGCCGTGTTCTGGAAGTCAAGGCATTTCCATGTGGCGGAAGCAAAGCACGGGCCGGGTAGCAGGCAGGGCAGGTCACGGAGGCCTGGCAAGTCAGGGTAGAAAACTTGGACGTCGTCGTAAGGGCAGACGATGGGGGGCCGTCCTAGTTACTCCGCCGGTGTAACAAATTACACCAAAGTGTAGTAGTGTAAGACAGCTCTTTATTATGTCACGGGTTCTGTGGCTCGGGGAGTTGGGTCAGGGCACAGCAGGGATGACTTTTCTCTGCTCCCACGTCTGGGGCCTCAGCTGGAAAACTCAAAGGCCAGGGCTGGAATCTGTCTGGTGCTTCACGCTGGCAGTCACCCCGGGGGCCTGTCCACGTGGGCTGCTGGCTGAAAGTGGCTGGCAGGGTGGACTTGAGTCGAGGCCTTGGTCCTTCTGCGTGGCCTCAGGTCTGTGCCTGGGGTTCCCCTACTGTGTGTTGCTGCCTGTCCCGACTCCCTCCTGCAGATGCTGGCTGACAGCCACCTCCCCTGGGAAGCCCTCCCTGATCTCCCTGGGTAGGGCTGTCCGCTGGCTGGCTATGCCTGCAGTCATCTGCCTGCCCTGTCTCCCCTGCTAGCCTGGGACCGCCTTGAGCACTACATCTCACGCCTGTCTGATTCCGCACTGGCTGGTATACAGAAGGTACTCGACAAATGTTTGCTGACTTGTCAATGACACATGAGAATGTTGCTCTGGCCGTTTCCTGGCAGGGATCGAGTGGCCTTGGCTCTTTGGATTATCTTTGCTGAGTCTGCCTTTTAAAGCTGCATTCTGCCGGCCTCCTTTCTAAGCTCGCTTTTGTGTCCCCGATCGCCCCTGTCCCTTCCATGTCCGTCTGCTGGAATCCCATCCATAATCATATCCATGATACGCATACCTGTTACGGGGCCTCCTTCCTTACCACACACTTCCATTCCTGTCCCCTTCCACCCACTCTCTGCAAAGCAACTGGAGCGACTCTATCGGATGGAGGTCAGATCATGGCTCTCCCCAGCTCAGAACCTTCCAGGAGCTCCCACTGTAAGTGAAGTCCACACTCCTTACCACAGTCTCAGGCACGGGGATGCGGGCTTCCTTTCTACCTGAACGGGTCAGCTCCTTCCCACCTCAGGACTTTGCCTTTGCTGTTCCCTCTGCTTTGGACACGTTTCCTTCAAGTCCTTACTTGGCTGTTGCTCCTTATCGCAGGGGGACCTCAGCTCAGATGCCACTTCTTCGGACTTCCTGGAAGCCCTTGGCTTAAATGGTGTCCTCACCACGGTCACTCTCTCTTCTGGCAACTTTTCGATTTTCTTCAGAGCCATTAGTGTCTGAAAGAGTCTGGTCTGTCTGTGTTTACCTCGGCACTGTTGGTCTCCACCAGAGCGCAAGCTTGCTCGGGGCGGGGTCTTATCTTATTGATGGCTAGACACAGCGTTCAGAACAGGGCAGACATGTAAATATTTGCTGACCAAAAGGAATGCAGACCCATTGTACAGATGGGAACATCTAGGCCAAAGCAGCCTTCTGGCTGAGGAGTCTGTGGCTCTGGGCCTCCAGCCCTGTTCACGTCTCCCTGCTGGGGCTCCCCTCCTTCCCTTCCCACCCACCCACCCTTCCTTCCTGGCAATGCTAGGAACACTCCTTCCTCATGCAGGGAGCACTCCTTCCTCCTCTCCTCAGCAGCCCCGGGCTGGGAAGAGTTGATGAGCCGGAGAACACAGGCAGGCAGCCACAGAACTGTTCCAAGAAGTGAGAGAGATCCTGGTCCAGGGGGAGAATTCAGCTCCCAGCCTCAGGGAGAGGTGAAAAACAGGCGGTTGTCTCAGCCAGCGTGGAGCGGGAGGGAGGCTCCTCTCCCGGGGTTATTGATGGATCAGATGCAGAACTACAGATTATGCTCTGTGAGGGCTCCTGTGCCAGCCCAGTGCAGAGCCGCTGGGCCCCGGGAGGAAAGAGGCTCGCCAAGGAGCGGTTGGCTCGCCTGCTTGCTCGCTCCCACCCCGGGATTTATGGTGCTGCCCTTGAGCGGGAGGCTCTGACGGGAGATCTATCGGCCTGCTTATCTGCCGGGAGTGGGCCCTCCGATGAATCTGAGCAGCTACTGTTGCAGCCACCGGGCGGGAGGCAGGAGATCTACAACCCTCTCTCCTGGCCCCAATCCCTCTACTCTCCTGCCCACGGGCCGACAACCACTTAGCCGGGACAGAAAGGCCCCGACCTGCCAGGTCCCTGGGCAGTAATAACAGCCGGTGGCTAAAAAGGATGGCCTAGCCCGTTCTCTCCCGCCGAGCTTCTGGGAGGAAGGCTGGCGTCCGACTGTCTGGGGTGGCCCTGGGTAGCTGGACACTCCTGATGACAAATCCCGTGCTGAACCATATGTGGCACTCCAGGCCCCGGGGAAGCGATGGAGCTGGGGACTGGTGTCCTGGGGGCTCTGCCACCTCTTGGAGGCTCCCAGCAGCCCCAAGAGGGGAGCCCTGTGAGCCAGCTCTCAGAGAGGCAGGAGCTGAGACTCAGAGGGGAGCAAGGGGCCCCACGGATGGGCACTACATGTGATACGCTGCCTATTTGCTTTTTATAATCGTCCTAAGGGGCGGACATTGGGGCTGCATCTTAGAGATTAGGAACCTGAGCCTCAATGAGAAAGCAGCAGGGAGAAGGAAGGACAGGACGGCCGCGTCCTGTGTCCTCCTGCGTGAAGACATGTGATTAAGTTCTGTGCGTGGGCCTTGCCATCATCACTGCGAGCCCAGGAGGTAGGTAGGTCCTACTGTCCCGATGGGATCAATGACACACTGGGGTCAGGGGAGGCCTGGTAGCAGGAGGGGCTGGATGGAGCCAGTCTTTCCTGGTCTCCCGCCAGAGATGCTTTTTTGGGGACAACGGAATCACTTTCCGGCTCAACATCAGAGATAAGCCAGTGGGGGCGGAGCGATGGTCTTCACATTAAAGATCAGGGCCCAGGACCCCATCCGCACCTGTCCCCCAGTGAGGGCCAGCACAGAGCCAGCAGGAGGCCTCCTTGGGATTCCTGCCCACACCCCCCAGCCCCCTCTGGAGCCTGTCAGGCTGGCTCCTCCCCTCCTCCCAGCCCTGGGAGACTTCCGGTAAAGGCACTTTGATCACAGAAACCCTGGGGAGCCGAAGTGAGTGGGAAAGAGAGAGAGCATGTATGTGAGAGATTTACATCCAAAGCCAGATCAGAGATTCCCGTTCCGCTGCAGTTACACGGGGACTTGTCCCTGTCGGCGGCAGTGACCAGGCAGATAGAGCAAGAGTGGCAAGGCGTGAGCCTGTCATTAGGAGAAGTAATTGGGCCGCTGGGCAGGTCTCCCACGGCCTGGCTGTCATCCCTCTGACAAAGTCATCACTTTTTGGGTGGAGAACCAAACCTCCCCTTTATGCCAACTCATTAGAATCGGGGCACATCAGAGCCAGCAGGCCCTTAGAGATCATCCCCTTGTTACAGGTGGGGAAACTGAGGCTTGGGAGAGAGCAACGTGCCCAGGTCACCCAGTTTACCTGAGGCAGCGCTGAGGATCTGGAGCTCCGGGCAGTGTTTTTTCCATGAAGTTCAGAGAAGTAGTTAAGAGCACAAGCTTTGGAGCCAGGTAGGGCCCAATCCCAGGCTTGCTGCTGTGTGGCTCGGGGAAAGTGTCCCAATGTCTCTGTTTCCTCCCAGGATACATATGGATGGGGACTGCTGTTACCGTTGGTGGTGGTGGTGGTGGGAGCCAGAAGACGGGGGGAGGTGTGGAGCGGGTGGAGGGCGGGGTGTGCAGGCAGAGTTTGGCATATGCAGCAGTTTCCTCCCAGAGCCACGGGCCCCGATTTAGGGACTTCTTGGCCGTGCTGAGCTCCTCAGGGCAATCAGATACTCCCACTTAATGCTCACTACAACCCTATGAGCTGAGGGGAACCATCCCCATTCTGCAGATGAAAAGAGAAAACTCAGGTGCAGAAAGAGTACGCATCCTGCCCCGTTACTCAGTTGGTAAGAGGCACGACAGGATTCGAGCCCTGGTCTCTTTGGTTCTTTCCATTTGGCCAACGGCATCTGAGGCCAGCCTCACTTTCTGGGAGTGCAGTGCTTGCAGGGCACGGGATGGGCAGGCTGATCGCCTTTAGAACCTTCTAGGAGGTTCTGCCCTGGCCTGGATGGGGCCCCCATTCCCAGGGCTCCCTCCGAGGCTAAGCCATATCCTGCTTCATCCGACAGAGGGAGCCAGCGGCCCGGTTGTCTGGCTGCCACAGGGCCCACCTGTCCTGCCTTGTTTCCCTGGAGACAGGTGGGGTTGCCAGGCACCACCCCCCCTTTCCACTCCCCCACCCGCCCGCCCAGCTTGGTCCTGAGAGAGGACAGTCTCCTTTCTTCCCCTGCCCCCGCCCACACTGTTGATGTTCTTGACTTAGGCTAGCTCCGCGGTTCTGACTGGGGAATAATACAAAACAGGATGGCGTTTCATAGTAAATTACTTTAATTTTTACGGTGCTGTGTGCATTTCCTGACGAAGTAACTCTATTTAGCTTCCAAGTGGAATGTTTTCTTTGGGTGTTTTGGTTCTTCATCCCCCCAGACCCCTGCTTTATCCCTTCGTGCCCTCACCTCATGCCTGCTTCCACCCTTGTGACTAGACTACAGCCTCAGAGAGGGAGGTGGGAACCACTGAATTCCCTGCCAGCGTTACTGTGAGCAAACTGGGCCCCCTGTACGCCAGGCAGGTGGTGGCGGAACCCTTGGAACAGGGCAGAGTCCACACCCCAGGGCTGCAGGGAGGCCGTGAGCTCAGCTCAAATTGGAGGGGCACCCATTCTGAGAGCAAGCAAATGCTTGCGGGCCAGCCTTCAGAGCTGCGCCCCAAACTGCCCTTCCCTAATGCCAAGGCAAAGGGGGGGGTGTCGCGCCTCCCACTCTGCCCCTCAGGCTGCCCTTTTGAGGGCATCTCACCTCTTTTACCCTCAAAGCAAATATTTGTTGGGAAGGAGGTCCCTTTGCGGCCATCTTTGAGGTTCTGGGTGACTTGACTCGTATCAGAAGGCTGGGGTTGTGGAATTGTGCCCTCTCATAAAATACTAGCACATTTAAAAATCTGCTGGGGTGGGTGGAAAGGAGGTGGAGCTTCAAAGCCCCCAGGGATATTGTGGGCCCCATACCCATGATCTAGCTGCACCCCTCCATTCCCCATGGCCAGGGAGCTAATGCTGTTTGCTGGGCATTAGGTGAGGCATCTTAAGCCCACATTACGTTAAGCACACCAGCCTCGGCAGACCCCAGGAGCTTGTTAGCAATGCAGACACTCCGGCCCCACCCCGGATTTGCTGCATTAGAGTCTGCTGGATAACGAGATCTCCAGGTGACCACACTCACGCCAGAGTTTGCCAAGCCACGCTTAGAATCTCCACCAGCCTCATTTCATGGAGGCAGACACCGGAGCCGGAAGGGTAAGTGGCCAGTGCAGGCGATGCTGTGGTTAAATCACGGGGCTGGGAATCAGACTTGGATCCTTTGGAGGATGGGTGGGATTTCAACAGGAGCAATGAGGGAGAAGGGCGATTGAGGACAAGGGATGGTTTGTCGCAGAGCTCCAGAAGCACATTGAAGTTACTTGGAAAGAGGCAGTGGGGAACCATGGGAGACCTGGGCACAGAGAGGTAGGCCCTGCAAGGCAAGAGAGGCCCCCAGGAGAGGCAAGAGGTGTTTGGGGGCCATGGGGCTGAGACACATCCTTGACCTTTCCTTGAGGGTCCTGGCTACAGCTCTGCTTCTCATACAGCTCTGTTCTCATATGTGGCTGATGGGCTGAATTCTCCAGCCCAGTGTGGAGTTGAGGGACAGGAGGGCAGGCTTCCAGGGTCTGGAACCGCAAGGGGTCAGGGGGGACACATCAAGTACCGTGGAAGCATCAGCTTCTCCAAAGCAGAAGCCTGACGTGCTTGTCCCAAGGGTCAGCTCAAACAGGGCCACTGCCCCTCTCCTGAACCTTCTTCCCAGGACCAGGAGGAGAGACTGGGTTGGGGGGAGGTAAAGTCCAGAGGAAGTTTCCAGTGAGATTTTCAAATGCTAGAGACTCATGGGATACTGGAGGCCTAGCTCTGGTCAAGCTAAGGTTGTTTTTCCCTCTAGCAAAGCGTTAGCATTAAGACGGTAGGGAGTTCACGGAGGAAGGTTTGGCTCTGGCTGCCTCAACTTATTTGTCAATGGGCTGCAGGTCAGAAGGACAGCTGATTTTATCTGCCATTTCCTTCTGCCTTTGCTCCCCACATCACTACGGAGGGGTGACGTTGGGGCTCCGGGAAATGGAGTCTATAGGTTTCTGGAGATTAGGCTATTGATAAGATTGCCCTTTTCTGGTAATTTACTAAGATATTTGTAAATAGATGGAGATGTAGGTCCTGCAGGACTATGATCTCTAGCACACGTCTCCCATCTGGGGGTGTGTGTGGGGGGGTGCGGCCTGTCAGCTTGCTTTATGCTCCCTCATCACTTGTCACCCAGCGGCCACCATCCTCTCATGCGCCCCTCCTCGGCCCCCATCTTCTGGGGAGCTCATTTTCTATGCTCTCACTTCTCCCTGTTTCTAGAAGCTTCTTGTCCTCTTGCTGTGCCTTGTTCCCTTCCCTCAAGGCCTCCTCTTTCTGACCCAGAGCCATAAATCCCGAATTGGTGAGTACCGGGGTAATGGTGGGTGTCATGGGATGGGGCCACTCTGAGCTGTTCTCCAGGCCCCTTTGGGGTTCAGGGGCCAGTCTGTCTTTCAGTGTGAGCCAGCCCGAGTGGAAGGAGTCCTGGCCGGTGGGTCCCCACTCCCAACACACAGGGTGACCTTGTCACCTGCTTCATAGGATTAAATCAGTTAATGCGCCCAAGTGCTTAGAAACAGCTTAACAAACAACAGCTATTCTCTGGGCCTCAGTTTCCCCATCTGTAAAACCAAGGCAGGGGTTGTGGTATGCGAGTTCTGCCGATTTCTCTCCCTTTGTGGAATTTCAGCAGACAGTCATGTGCAAGATTCATAAATAAATGGATAAATAAATAAATAACCTCTTATTTATGCAGCGTTGAATAGTTTTCAAAGTGCTTTCTCATCCATTAATTATCTCAGTCGAGCCTCGTGCAGGCCGTGGGAAGCAGGCAGCCCAGGGATTATTCCTGCCGTTTTCAGAGGAGGAACGACAGCTTCCGAGAGGCAAAGTGACTTGTCCAAGGTCATGCTATTATTTGATGTCAAGATGAGAAGGGTGGAAAAAGACAAGCTGAAAGAGAAAAGAAGGCAGGTGGGGGTGGGGGTCTGGGTGGTGGGGAGCAGAAATAAAAATGGGTGAGAGAAAGAAGGATTTGCCAAAGGCAACCTCAGGGCTTTGGGGTTTCTCCTCCTGCTTTGGGGCTCCTCAAATATCTGACTTCCAGGCCATTTTCTTCTCTATGACTAGATCAGTGGCTGGGGCTCAGTCTAACCTTTGGCTAAGAATTAGTAAAATCTTGGTCCATATTAATAGAGGTATGGTGCTCACACTAAGGGAGGTGATAATCTCCTCTGTGTGAGAACCTGGTGTCCACTCCCAGGCTCTGCACTTTGAGGCGGACTTCGACAAATTGGAGGTGAGTGGTGAAGAGTCTGAACACTGACCCATCCGGAGGAAAAGGCTGGGGAGTTCCAACACTGTCTCCACATTTTAGAAAGAACCTAGATTTGGCTCTAGGAGGCCCCAGAGGGCAGAAGCAGGACTGGTGGGTGGATGGGACCAGGAGTAGTTTCAATTGCAAGGAGGGCGAGAACTGGCTAATCTCTGCTGTGAAACAGTCCTGACCACCCACCTTGCCCCCAGACACACTGAAGTTCAAGTCTCCTTGGTTTCCCCCTTTCCCGTCCTCTCCTCTCCATGAAGCCCTTCCCAGGCTGCAGGTGTGGGGTGGGCCCTTGCCCTTGTCACTCTTTCTGGGGACTGAGCTCCCTGAGGGCTGGGTGGGGTATGGGGAGGGGGGTCCCTGCTTTGGGTGTAGGCTACAGTTGAGGCTGCTGGCCGCTCTGAACAGCATTCATTCAGGGCTCTGTGCAGGGAAGGCCGATGGGAAACAGGGCTTATTTCTGACAACAGCACCGGGCCGGTGGGGGCTTGAAACACTCTCCCCAGGCCTGGTGCAGCTGTTTGTCGAAGAGGCCCTGGCCTCCGGGACCAATGTGGGGGGAGGAGGGGCAGCGGGGGTCAGGGTGCGGTATGTGGGTGGGGGTGCTGGGACCCTGGAAGGAGGTAGGGAAGGAGAGCTGCAGGTCTGCCCCCCCCCCCCCCCACTCCTTGCCGGGCATCCTCTGTGTAGGACCAGGCTGAGCCTGGAGCCTGCTGCCCTCTGAGCCAAGCACTTATCCTCAGATGGAATGAAAACAAGGCAGTTATCACGGGTGCTGGGGAACCCTGAGCTCCCCCTTGGAGACCACACCGACTGGGGGCAGGGATGGATCTTTAAGAGAGAGGGAACCAGCCGAGTAAAGAAGCCCCAGCATGTCCGTGGTAATCAGCCTCTGTTCCACTCTCTCAGCTGGGGTCCGGGCTGCCTCAGGGGGAGATCATTGCCCTCTAAGAAGCTTTAGTGCTCCTGCCGCCTGTTCTCAGGGGCTGGGACACAGGGCCCATTGCCTGAACGGTGATCTGTGGTGCCTCCACCTCCCCTCATGCTCCCACCCTGCAAGGGCAGGTGATCTCCAGAAGCGTCCTCTCTCTGATCCAATTTTTCTCTCTGTCTCTTTGTATTTCTCTCTTATTTTCCCGCACCTTCCCACCTCAGCCATCGCTCTGGAGGCTCCCCATTTCTCCTCCCCTGCTCTCAGCCCCATGGCATGAGGACTGCAGGAGGCAGGGGTAGGACTGAGCAGGAAGGAGTAGGAAGATGGGGTGCAGCTCGGTGCTCAGGACTGGTGTCTTGCTCCCCCTCGCCCAGGGGCCTGGCTCAGATTTAGTAGATAAAAATACAGGGTGGCCAGTTAATGTGAAGTTCATATAACAACAAATTAAAAAAAAAATTTTTTTTTTTTTTAGTATAAGGATGTCCCATGCAGAATTTGGGATGCACTTATACTAAAATTTCAATTGTTTATCTGAAATGCAGACTAACCCAGGGTTCGGTCTTTTGTCTGGTAGCCCCAGTCTTGACTGCTCCTTCCTATTGCCTCTGGAAGGGCCTTTGAGCATCTCCCTGGCTGTGGGGGGAACAGTCCTAAATCCTAGTCCTAACCATTGATAATTAGGAACAAAGGCCCCATCTCCCAACAATGGGACAGTCAGTGATAACTGATGGCCTTTAGGAAGCTTCAGGGTATCCTCTGGCAATCAGGGATTGTTGTCAACATTGTGAACAATACGTGTGTATAAACCTGTACCCATCGGGTTTAGTGCTGCCAGGGTGACCTAGAGAGGCTGGTGGCTATAGAGCTGTCCTGGGCTGAGGCTTCTCGACTCCTCACAGGGCTCTTCTCGCCCCATGCATTTCTCAAAGCAGCATTTAGCAGCCACATGTCACTTGGGAAAGGGTGAGAGCAGGTGCAGTGGCCAGGGCCAAGAGAGAAAGGGGACCCCGCCTGGGATCGACCCAGGCTCACATTCTGGCCCTCGAAGCTTCCCTCCCTCCATCTGCCCACTCCTTACCGCCCTGCCCATCACAAGCCCCACACAGTTGAGGAACATCCTCTCTAGCGGGCTTCCCAGTGGAATCATTGGCTGCTGTGAAATTAATTTCAAACTGAGAGACACAGATCTGGAGGCTGCAGGTGGAAACTCATGCAAATGACTTTGGGGGGGGTGTTGGGGGGGGGGCTTGGTTCAACTTCTGCTCCTGTGATGGTGCCTTCAGGCTGCTGAGCCCAGAGTCCAGAGGATAGGAGGTGCTAATCCATTCTGTGCAAAGCTGGTATCCAGCCCTATGCCCTGAGCTTTGAGATAGGCTTTGACAAAGTAGAGATGCGTGGGGAAGAGTCTGAACCCTGAGCCTTCTGGGGCCAAATGGTAAAGCTGGACTTGGGGGAAAATGGCTGGGGGGGTTCAACAACTTCTTCACATGTTAGAAAAAAGTTGGGTTTGTTCTGGGAGGCTCTGGGGGCAGAAACAGGACTAGAAGGTCCCAGGGGCAAAGCCATGGGCCCTTATCTGCATGGGCAGGGGGAGAGGCTGTGGCTCTAATCTCAGTTTTTCTGTGTAACCCTGTTCAAGTCACTTGCCCTTTCTGAATGTCAGGGCCCTAACTGTATCATTATGTGGTGCTCTAGATTATACCCAAGGCTCCCGCCAATGCAGGGTCGAGGTGAGTCTACCCTGTGGTTGATTCCACAGCCAGCAAGCTGAAGTCAGAGGTCATGCCTCATTCTGCTTGGTGCGTCCCCTACCCTCTAGCTTGCTTAATAAAGACGGGTTCGTTGTTGGGAGAGAAAGAGGGAGGAGGGAGATGTACTCATCCAAAGCACAGCTCAAAGTCCTCTCCTCCATGAAGGCCTTCAGATTGCTCTCAAGGATGAGTCCTTTCTTATTTTGCTACACGAGGAACTCAAGCTTTGCTTTGACCTGTGTATCCCTCAGGCCGGGTGCCTGTCGAAGCAGCAGCCAGGGCCTTATTGACTGTCCTGACTGAAGAGGCCCCAGTGTCTGCTTGCAGGAGCTTCAGTCTTTCCCCAACATGCCTGATCTTTATCCCGTGCTCCTTCTCCTCGCCAGTAATTCTCTCTCATTTGTGTCCTACCTTGTATCTACTCTTCCTTTAAGACTCCGCTCAGATGTCCTCGTAAAGCCTTCTAACTCCTCCCCGTGTTCATAGCACCAGCCACTTAGTTACTTCCCTCAGATGCCCCTCCCACTTAGTTACTTCCCTCAGATGCCCCAAGGGAGGGAGCTCCACGTAAGGAAGGTGGGGGTGTGTGTGTCTCCCATTCAGCCTGGGGCTCCTCCAGGACCAGGACACCACATTCAGCCCCCGGGGGCGCACCCATGGGACACACTACGGATCTCAGCCTGCACGGCTCAGCTTTGACGCCGCCTCTGCACAGAGACCTCCCTGCCCACCCATTTCAAGAAGATTCTCCGGTTCTCTTACAGCGCCCTGTTTATTTGCTGCATGGGGGCTCAGGATCAGTAATTTAAATAAAAAAACATTCTGGATGCCTCTGTTTTCGACTTCCAGCTCCAGAGTGCCAGTCTGTCTTGGCCAGCGCTGCATCTCTAGCACCTAGGACAGGGCCATCTACTCCTTCCCTGGGCTGGTAGCTATCCTCCTTCTGGTGGCCACCCTGTGGTTATCCTTCAGGGAGGCTTTTGCTCTCTCAGTCTGTGTGGCTCAGCAGCTCCGACCTCTTTCCCGGCTACAGAGCCAGGCCCACAGCCCACTCTTGGCCCATCAGAACATTCCTCTCTCTGACTGGGGCTGGGCACCATGCCAAGCCACTCAGGGACACCCAATCCCAGGACACTTGCTGCCAACGTGATAGAATAGAAGCCTGTTGCTGCCAGTGGGAAAGTCTGTCTGGGAACGATGCCTGCAGAGAGGGAAGAGATGGAGAGACAAGGATTTCTGGCAACGTTGCTGGAGCACCTGGATCTCCATGTGCCTGAAGCTACCTCTAGACTTTCCAGCTACATGCCCATAAGTTGTCTTTTGTGCTTAAGCTGATTTGAATTGTAATGTATTATTACAACTAGAATAGTCTTTGCTTGTGCAGACTGGAAAAGTATCTTAAATCAACCTTTTGTTCTCATCCAGCATCTAACGGGCCCGGCTTGCAGTAGGCACTCAATAAACATTTTGAGCGAATCAATGACTGCAAGCTCTTTAAAGGGATGAAATTTACTTTAACAGTTTTTCCTCTTTCTATGCAGGCAAATGTTCAGTATACATTATGCATGCCATGAATGTTATTTGATCCCAGTTGGATAAGATTCATCTCCCTTTATCTTCCTCCTCCTCTATTAACGTCCTGTTAATAGAATTCCTGCCTCTCGCCCCCACCTCCTTTATGGCTCCTGTGTTCTCCTTCTCTCCTTCTTCTTTCAGTTAATAATCGCAATGATTTGTAATCTGTCGTCCAGAATAGGTCTGCATCCTACGTCTCAAAATAACTTGGGGAAAGAGTGAATACTAACAAATAAAAATCATAGGTGTTGCATACACAAGGGCTGATGGAGGGGTTCACCCACCAGGTTGCTCACACAGGCTGCTCAGTTTCACATTCCTGTCCAGGGAGGGAGAGGAACCAGAGCTCCTAGAGAACTTCCCCCTGGTGCTGGCTCCCTGCTCATTTCCTTGGGAAGTAGGACATGATATCTTGGAAGCAGTAATGGTGCTGAGGGTCCTCTTGTCTTCCTTGGGTTCTAGTATTAGAAGTGGACTAGCCATGAAAAATGGAACTTGATATCATCAAAAATTTCAAGCACATAGGAAAGTAGAGATAATAATATAATAAGCCACCATATTCTCATCAACCAGCCTCAGTGAACTCATGGACAATCTTATTTCATCGCTACACCCACTCCTGCCCTCCCTCCCACCCCCCAATTACTTTGAAACATATGGGAATATTTTAATACTCATTTCTGGATGATAAACACTCTTTTAAAACCATAACCACTATCATGCTGTGGCAGCTTGTTATACTGGAGTATAACCCCCAATGAGGCATGCCTTTCGGTGATTACACCCTTGTGAAGACTTCCTTCTACGTGCACCTAGGCTTGACCATGTGACCCTCTTGGCCAATGGGAAAATGACAAGCATTGTGCAAGGCAGAAGCTCAGAAAGCCCTTGTCCATTGGGCTTTCCCTTTCTCGCCACTTGCTGCAAATGTTTCTGCCACATGTAAAGAGCCCAAAGCCTCCTTAAGAATGAGAGACCACAGGGAGCTGGCAATAGAGAGGCACAACTGTTCTTGTTGAGTTGACACATGAATGATCCAACCACACTGTGCAGGACAGACACGGGCCATGCCCATTGGCATGTACCCAAACCAGTGACTCACAGAATCACAAGAAAATAAGACAGTTGTTGATCTAAGCCATTGAGTGTTGGGGTGGCTTGTTACCTGGCAAGAACTGATTGATGCACATGCAAAAAAATGAACATTAAGTTCTTAATTTCATCAACTACATAATCGGTGTTGACATTTCTTAAACTTATTTTTGGTTAGGGGGCACCTGGGTGGCTCCAGTCGGTTAAGCATCCAACTTTGGCCCAGGTCATGATCTCACGGTTCATGAGTTCAAGCCCCGTGTCGGGCTCTGTGCTGACAGCTCAGAGCCTGGAGCCTGACTCAGATTCTTTTTCTCCCTCTCTCTCTGCCCCTCCCCCACTCATGCTCTATCTCTCTCTGTCTCTCAAAAATAAATAAACGTTAAAAAATTTTTTTTAATAAAAAAATAAAAAACCCTTATTTTTGGTTTACCCTTTGTTTATCTTTTATCAGGATCCAGGAAGGTTGACATATTTTGATTGACTGATACGTCCTCTTGCGTCTTGAAGTCTGTAATTTCCACTTTCAATACATATATATTTTTTTCTTTTGGAATTTATTTTTCAAAGAAACCAGGTCCTTTGTCCCATAGACTTGCAAAATCTTAATTTGCTTAATGCTGTGGTGCCATTTAATGTGTTCTGCTGTCCCTAAATTTCCTGGAAACTGGCAGTTGGTTAGATCCGGAGGCTTGATTAGATCAGGCTTGGTTTATTTTGCTGTCCTGTTCTTCCGCGGGAGGGGTCGATATCCAGGTGTCTTTGGATCACATGACCCTTTCCCAGATCGACAATCTTATTAGTTTTTCCAGAAGATACCACACTCATTCACTCTGTTTGTCAGTCATAATATTTCTATGAAGATATATTTCTCCTCATAAAGTGTTTGGTTACCAATGGTACCACTTGTATAAGAAAAGGTAGGGTAAATGTTTGATTCTTTTCCCTTTATTTCAGTTTTCTAAAGAATAAGTTTATTTCCTTGACATCCCCTGGGGTGGCCAATGAGGTTTATTTTATTTTTTGGAGTATCATTATAAACTCATGGATTTAAACATTTTCGTGTATTTTAATACAGTATATTGTCCTTATTGGTGCTTAAGTTGCATCAGCTTTGACCAGCGGGAGGCTATTCAAGTTGGCTCCCAAGTCATTTTGACACAAAGCCCGTAATCTTTGATAATGTTTGATAGCTTCCTTGTTTCTGGTAAAAAGATGTTCTGGCTTATCTTGTACTTTTTCCTGTGCTGGTCTCAGAATTAGCCTTTTCTCCAAGGATACTCGGTTTCCTTTTGACATAGTTTATGTATGATATTTCATAAGCAGGAAAAGCTTGGATGAGAGTTTCTTTTTTTTCCCCTCCCCTTAGAACAGAAAGGCCAGAAATCTTCTTGGAGGTCAAGTTGCTTGGCACATGTAGGTGGCTTTCCCCGAGATAAGTCTGGAAAATTCTACCAGGTAAGAGTGTATCATTCTTGTGTTTGCAAAAAGCAATTGTCAAGAGAAATGACAATTTTTGCTGATCCACTGACTTCCACAATAAAGAAGAAACCTTACCTTGTAAACAAAGGAACAAAAGAGCTATTTCAGATCTGGTTGATTCTAAGAAGGGGAGGCTCTCAGAAGCAAGACTTGAGGCCTGAGTCCTGACTGGGGGCCTGGGATGGCATGTTCACAGCCAACTTGGAGAGTCTGAGCTGCACTCTGGGAGGCACTTACAAATCCTGGGTGGTTTGCTGGGGGCGGCTGGGTGGCTTCGTGGGTCAGGCGTCCGACTTCGGTTCAGGTCATGATCTCACGGTTCGTGGGTTCGAGCCCTGCCTCGGGCTCTGTGCTGATGGCTCGGAGCCTGGAGCCTGCTTCAGATTCTGTGTCTCCCTCTCTCTCTCAGCCCTTCCCCCTCTCATGCTCTCTCTCTCTCTCTCTCTCTCTCTGTCTCTCTCTCTTGAAAATAAAGAAACATTAAGAAAAAAAAATTCTGGGCAGTTGCTTTGCTAAGGCCTGCTTTCTCATCTGAGGACTAGAGATTAACTACTTCCAAACACATTTTGTGGGTGCGATGAGTAGGTCATATAGAGACTTATGCGGCTCAGCCTGCCATCTCTCTTGCTTTCTTCATTCTTGAATCCCTCTATGCCCCCAAACTTTTTCCATAAGGAGTGTCCAGAACCCCTGCCACTTCTCTCAGGGAACAGATTGTGAGAGAGAGGCCAAGGGACAGTGGGACACCTTCGCCCAGAGGCTCTGGGTCCACTCAGCTCACACAGTCCTGTGTGGGGGTCCAGAAGGGTCTGGTGTATGTTCCTGCTGGGACATGGGCTGTTTGGGGGCCTCCCTGACCTCCTACTCTCTGTTTTATAAAGTTTATTTATTTATTTTGAGACAGAGAGAGAGAGAGAGAGAGAGAGAGCACCAGCATGAGCTGGGGAGGGGCAGAGAGAGAGGGAGAGAGAGAATCCCAAACAGGTTCCGCATCGTCAGTGCAGAGCCCGAAATGGGGCTCAAATTCACAAACTGTGAGATCACAACCTGAGCCCAAAACAAGAGTCAGACACTTACTTAACCAATTGAGCCACACAGGCGGCCATTACCTCCTATTCTTGATGATGATGAAGAAATTGATGATACTAGCAATAGCAATTATAGATAACAGTGAGCACTTTGCATATGCTGGGTTCTGTTCTAAGTATTATGTACTTGTTTCTGTTTGTTCGAGCCACCATCCACTCTTCTCTGGCAAGAGCTTCCTAACTGGGTTCTCTGCCTTCGCCCTTGCTGCTCGACACTCTATTCTTCACAGATTGTCGAGAAAGAGCCTTTTCAAAAATTTTATTAAAAAAATTTTTTAATGTTTTTATTTATTTTTGAGAGACAGAGACAGAGACAGAGTATGAGCAGGGGAGGGGCAGAGACGGAGACACAGAATCCGAAGCAGGCTCCAGGCTCTGAGCTGTCAGCAGAGAGCCCGACGCGGGGCTTGAACTCATGAACCTCAAGATCGTGACCTGAGCCGAAGTAGGATGCTTAACTGACTGAGCTACCCAGGCGCCCCCAGAAACATTTAAAACATTAATCAGATCATGTCACTCCTCAAAGAGTGACTTTCAATGTCTTCTTGCCTTAGTCTAAATAAAAGATAAAGCACATACCGTGCTTTCCCAGCCCCTCATCATCTGGTCCCTCACTACTTCTCTGAGCTCTTTTTACCCTTTCCCCTCCCCTGGAGCCACACTGGCACCCTGGCTATCCTTCAGCTCTGGCAAGCACACTCTGGTCTCTGAGTCTCTACCCATGCTGTTCCCTCCACGTGCAATGTTCCCCTCCCTGCCCTCCTCTCTCATTCCTCCAGGTCTCTGCTCAAACACCAGCTCCTCGGCGAGCTTCCCCTTCCCTGGCCGTTCTGTATAAAATAGCCCCTTTGTGCTGTCACTGTCTAGCCCCTTGTCTCTTGGCATTTCCACCACCTACTGGATTATATATTTTACTCGTTGTTACTGCCTCTGTGCCTACATTGCAAACCTCATGAAAATACGAATTTTTATGCACATAAGTCAGCGACAGGTACATAATAGATGAGCAATAAATATTTCTTCATTGAATAATTAAGTGAATTAAGTGAATTAAGTGAATATTCACTCACTTAATAATCTCATAACTTTTGAGGTTAGGTTGGTACTATTATTTTTCCATTTTTACAGACGAGGAAGCCAAAGAGAAGCTATAACCTACCTTATCCAACAACCAACAATTTCCTTAAGATCACATAACAAGTGGGGCATCTGGGTGGCTCAGTCGGTTGAATGTCCGACTCTTGATTTTGGCCCAGTTTCGTGGGATCGAGGGCTGTGGACAGACTCCGTACTGAGTGTGGAGCCTGCTTGAGGTTTTCTCTCTCTCTCTCTCTCTCTCTCTCTCTCTCTTTCTCTCTCTGCCCCCCCCCCCCAGCTCACAGGTGTGTGCTCTCTCTCTCTAAAATAAAAAATGTTTAAAGATCACATAAACAAGTAAGTGGAAAGACGGACTTGGCTGATCAGGCTGGCAAAGGGACACCGATATCCCATGTCTGCCTCTCTGCCCTGGGCTTCATGCTGGGCAAAGCAGAAGGAAACCTGGACACTTGACCTCCAATGCCCGAGCAGGTGGTTCCATTGTATGCTTCCTCCCTGGCCGCCCCGAGCCTGCTAGGGCTGCCCCAGCCGGCTTCTCCAGCCCTGCAGAGACCCACCTGCTTCAGCCTGACAACCAAAGACTCCATCAAGGGAAGATGAGAGGTACCCGAAGGGGAGAGGAGGCAGCCTTGGTCACTTCTTTGCTCTGAAAAATTTCCCATCTTCATCCCAGGGACCCGAGATGCACGGGGATGGAGGGAGGGAGGGTCTGTGGCAGGATGGTTTGACCGCACACCCTCGGTGCTGCTATCGCAACAGAGCTCAGTCAACATGGCCTCGTTGATGCTTTTTTTTTTTTTTTTGGCTTTTTGTTTTCACTTTCTAAAATGTATTTTTTAAATTTACACACAGAAAAGTTTGCTCTTTGTAGCCTACAGCTCTATTTGGGTTTTGACAAATGCAAAGTGTCACGTCTCCACCATTGCAATCATGACACAGAGCACTTTAGTTACTCCCAAATTCCTGTGTGCTGTCCTCCCAAGGTCAGCCTCTTCCCAAGAGCCTCTGCCTGGCAATTGTTGATAGGTTATCCATCCCTGTAGTTCCGTTTTCAGAAAGTCATAGAAATGGAAGCACATAGCGCACAGCCTTTTGGACCAGGCTTCTCTCACTTAGCAAAATGCATCTGAGATTCATCTGTGACATTGTTGCCTGTATCAATAGCACATTGTCTTTTACTGCTGAGTGGTATTCCATTGTATGGATACACCCCACTTTGTCCATTCACTCAATGGAGGGAGGCATTCACTCTGTTTCTGGTTCTGGTGATTACTAACAAAGCCGCTCTATCGTTCATATGTATGTTTCTGGGTGAATGTGAGTTTTCTTTTTCTTGGGCAAGTTCCTGGTAGTAGGATTACTAGGTCATGTGATAAGTGTATGTTTAACTTGTTAAGAAACTGCCAAGATGTCCCCAGGGTGGCTGTGTATTTTGTACAGATGCTCCAATCCTCGCCAGCATTCATATGTCAGTTTAAAACATTTTTTTTTTAGCCATGCTAGCAGGTGCATTTTGGCATATGACCAGTGATGCGGAACATCTCTTTACAGGCTTCTTTGCCATCCCTCGATCTTCTTTAGTAAGGTGTCCAAATGTCCCTTTATCAAAGTTGTTGCTAAATTGTCATGCCATCTAACAACTTGGATCCCTCACCCGAGGGGCCTGGGGGAGGGCATTGTTTTCAGGTCTCTCCATCCAGAACCTTTGCCATATGTTGAAAAGGCGGGTGGGTGGGTGGGGGCGGTGGGTGTTATCCAGAACTAAGAACCACAGCAGCTCTATTCTATTTTTAGTAGCTGTGAAAATTCTTCAAGGCTATCTAGTTCAATCTTACTTCTCTGCTCTTCAGAAATAAGAAAACAGAGGCCTAAGAGAAGAAGCTTTTGCCCAGATCCTACAACGGGAAAGTTCCTGACTGGATCAAGATTGTAGATCAACTAATTTCATTACTAAACGTCCCAAGCTCTCTGCTCTGTCGACCTTTGGTGTTGTGGGAGATGCTGAAGATATATATGTGGTCCCACCCCTGGGAAGGTTCTGGGAAAAATGGAAACAATGCAGGATGATTCTAGGAAGACACACGTGGACGTGCATCTCCGGGTTGCTGATGTTTTGGAGGAAATGGAGACAAAAGGTGGAGTTGGTTGAGCCCGGCTTCCTGGAAGAAGGGAGCTCTGGGCGCCAGTTTGGAAGGGAAGCTCAAAGCCTGTGTGTCTGTCGCTGTGGCTGTGTGCATCTCAGTCTCGTACGGGGTTGTGTATACTGGGTGTGCTCACAATGTACATGGGACAGTAGTCATATGAGCAGCTGTAAGGCTCAAAGCGAGTTTCTGCTTGGAATGCTTTTGTGGTGAGTTTTCAGTTCTTGCTTCTGTCTTATCGCTCTCATCTCCGTGGCCTCAGGTGGGGAGCACCTAGGTGACCCCCCCCCTTGCCATCCAAACTGCAGCTGCCAGCACTTAAATCCAGTGAGCAGTGAGCTTCTCGGATTTGCTTCTAGTTGAAATCAATATTTGCTGAGAAGGATGCATCTTAATTTCAGCGGCCAGTTCTCCGGGCGAGAATTGCTCTAAAACAAACCTCCAAACCCGCAGACTTAATGCGTGCTAGTTCAGTTGTTTAGTAAATCTTTCTGCACAGAGAAAAACCCATTAGCTGACAGGGGCAGGGATGGGGTGGGGATGTGGGAGGGAGCACGAAGACCCAAGTGAAGCCTCAGCAGCAGAGACTGGACCAAGAGCGCAGGGGACCCGAGTGAGGCGTCCACCATGTCCCTGGGCCCAGTCCAGGACTTCCCTAGCCTGCCGCAAGCCGGGAGGCACAGCCAGTGTGTCACCGCCAGAATGAATGGGATATGGAATGAGACCCCTTTCCCCAGTGCCTGCCTGGGGAAGTGTTTTCTAATTGCCAACTGTCCTGTTCTAAATCTACAAGGAGGCTATCGATTTTTCTTTTCAGCAGGACGGGGGGAAAGCAATCATTTACCCCAGAACACAGGCTTTAATGAATCCGTGAAACATAGGAGGTCACCCTGATTACATCTTCCCCCTGACAGCCCTGGATGGCTCCTAGCAAGCCACTCGGAAAACTTCCTGGATGAGAAGCTTTTCCAAATCCAGGTCTCTCCCTGCTCCTCTCACTCTGCTGAGTCAGGGTGCGGCTCAGAGCTTTCTACCTGGAAGGCAGGAGGCCTCGGTTTAGGCCCCCAGCCTTGGACACATTGTGGAGAGAGGCAGCTGGAGCCGGAGGGATCAGCTGTGGGCTCCAGTGTTGCATCACCAGAACCAGCGTCCAGCTTTGCCAAATTCCATTTGTGTGTCTAGGTGGCTGCGTTAAACTCCTGGAGCCTCAGTTTCCTCAAGAATCCCTATAGGGTAGGGGTGCCTGGGTGGCTCAGTCGGTTAAGTGTCCGACTTTGGCTCGGGTCGTGATCTCACAACTCGTGAGTTCAAGCTCTGCTTTGGACTCTGTGCTGACAGCTCAGAGCCTGAAACCTGTTTCGGATTCTGTGTCTCCCTCTCTCTCTGCTCCTCCCCTGCTCATGTTCTGTCTCTTTCAAAAGCAAATAAACATAAAATTTTTTTTTTTAATATTACAAAATGAGAATCCCTATAGGGCAGAATTGCTGTCAGGATACAAGTTTACATATTTAAAATATCAGGCATATGGGGTGCCAGTCAGTTAAGCGCCTGACTTCGGCTCAGGTCATGATCTCACGGCTTGTGAGTTCAAACCCCACGTTGGGCTCTGTGCTGACAGCTCAGAGCCTGGACCCTGCTTCGGATTCTGTGTCTCTGTCTCTCTCTGCTCCTCCCCTGCTTGTGCTCCTGCTCTGTATCTCTCTCAAGAATAAATAAACATTAAAAAATAAATAAGTAAAATACCAGGCATATAGTGGTAGGCAAGACAAGGTGGCAATAATGACCACTTGGCATCCCAGTTTATCCTCTCTGTATAATGGGTTGAATTTTATTTGTTTCACAATGATTTGAGAACAGAGAAGGAAAGGATGAACCTCCCATGGCCTGGAAACCATCCAGAAACAGTGGTATGGGGGAGGAGGTCCTTTCAAGGTCAAACGCAGGAGATCAGAAATGAACATCAGCAGTGGGGTGTCTGGGTGGCTCAGTTGAGCATCCGATTCTTGGTTTTGGCTCAGGTCATGATCTCACGGTTCATGGGATTGAGCCCCATGTCAGGCTCTGTGCTGAGAATCCCTGCTTGGGATTCTCTCTTTCTCTCTCTCTCAAAATAAATAAAGTTAAAAAAAAAAACCAAACAAAACAACGAAGGAACTGAGCAGATAGGAACAAGATCTGCAGGCAACGGTGTGGAAAGCAAGTTCCTTGGCCTCAGAAGGGTCTGGTACTGGACCACTGGCTGCAAATGAGGACCTACACATTTATATTGTCTCCTAATCTTCCAGAGAGGGCAACCGAAACTCACAGGAGCAGCACCTTGCCTGGGGTCAGCAGCCAGCTGGTAACTGTGCGTCTCAAACCCAGGGCTACAGGTGGCAGGTCCCCAGCCCTTTCTGCATTGGTAGATTCTCGCCTTCACCTGCCTCTTTTTGAAGTTGGTCCAGGCCATCCAATAGCGGGCAGGAGGCTGCCTGAGTCTGGAAGGGGAGATGGAAGCTGAGGTGGTGTTGATGAAGAGGGAGGAGGGAGCAGGGAGGAAGAGGTATTTTTACCTTGAATTATTTTTATTAAATGTCACAACAGCTTCACAGCACTTGGGATCAAACTAGACAAATCAATGAAAATAATTATAGTGAACATCCTGCCTTTCCACTTCCCTCCTCCTTCCACCCCCGCGGCTCCCTCGGACTAACAGAGAGGATGGCTAACTCAGCTTTGCACTTTGTCCAGGGGGCGCAGGGGCAGCAGCCCCTCTGACCTCTGCCTTCTTTTTGCTTTACCTGCAGACAGCTCAGCCTGACTCAAGGCTCGAATCTTGGAGAGACGAGCAGCTCCTGCAGCAGTAGGAAAAAATGAGCCAGAGGCCAGAGAGAGACAAGCAACTCTTACAGGGACTTAGACACTGAGAAGAGGGCTTTTATTCTTAGTACCCATTTATGGCTTAGGAATAAACCTAGCAAGATTTATATTTCTAGTTAGGTGACAAAATTAGTCAAAACCACATGAATGAAGCCTGTAGGAATTCTCCAACCAGCTCCCCATACATCCACCCTCGCATCCATACATCTACCTAACCATCCATCCTTCCACCCACTCATCCATCCAACCATCCAACTATCCATGCATCCAACCATCCATCCATCCATCCATCCATCCATCCACCCACCCACCTATCCATCTATCCACTCACCCACCCACTCATCCATCCAACTATCCATCCATCCATCCATCCATCCATCCACCCATCCATCCTTTTTCAAACTTTTAATGATCATTTACTGAGAATCTACAGAAAATGACTTTGTAGTGGAATGGGCTTCAAATTCTCTGCCATTTTGGAGTTTGCTATGTGTGTTGGACATTTTCCATTTGCTCTCCAGATGCACTCTCCCTGCCTGTGCCCAGGGAGGTTGATCTGCATGGACTGCATCAGTGGGTTCCCTTGCCCCTGGCCTCTAGGTGAGTTCATACCATGGAGAGCACCAGTGGGAGATGAGAAGGAGGGAGGAGAGCAAAGTTAAGGTATTTAATTCTCCATCTATCTCCCTCAAGTAATGGTCAGAGGTCCTGACAGGTGGTTCTCTCTACACAGCCCTTTCTATCCTTGGTTTCTGGGTATCTTTTCTTCAGGTAAAGTCACCTATTGTTATCTGTCCTCAGGTACTTTCATACCCCTTGCCATTTTCCTATGCTATGTTCAAGCCTTTGAAAATAGCCTTTTTATTAAACTTTCCTCAGGTTACTCAGTTTTAGTTGGCCATTGGCTTCCTACTGGGACCCAAACTGATACAGATATACCGTGTGACCCTGAGTAAATTATTTTATCTCTTTGAGTCTCATTTTCTCCATGGGTGAAGTGGGAGTATAAAATCTGCTTTGAAGGAGTGTTGTGAGGCTCAGGGAAGATAAGGGACTTGCCCAAGTTTGTATGGCTGTTTAAGCGACAGAGGAGAAGTGAAAACTGAGATATCGAGACAAAAGCCCAATCTCCTCATTATCTCCTAGGATCTGAGTGGTGGCTCTGGACATTGTAGGGTCAGAGGCAATGGAGGGTCACATTTGTGGATCCTCCTGGACAGGTTGGCATTGGTACCTTGAACTCATCACTCAGGTGGTGGCTTGAAGTCCTAAAAGGGGAGGCAGTTAGCCTCCTTCTTCTCACTGCTGCAGGGAAAGTCTGTCTGAGAGCCTGAGCTGTCAATTCTATTCATTGGCAGCATTTGAGAAAAGGATGCTCTGGTGCTGGCTGACAAGGTCAAGAAGTACTGTCAAATTTCCTTCTTGACTGAGCAGATGGTAAAATAAAGGGGAGCTGGTATTTGTTGAGAGACCTCCATGTGCCAGGCACTTTACAAATAAATTCTCCCACCTATAATTTACAAATAAACTATCCCAGCAGTATATGAGGTAGGAATTCTCATCCTTAGATTTCAGGTGAGGAAACTAAGGCATAAAAAGATTAAACCTCCTTCAGCCAGTAAGGGGTGGGGTAGGTGAGGGACAACTCAAGCCCAGTCTGTCTACCTGCATGGCCTCCATTCTTTCTACAAAGCTAGGATAAACAGAAGGAAACAATAACCTATTTTATTTGCTCAGCAACTTATATTTCTTTTTGCATTTTCTGGGCCTTGGCCCATCAATTATCCCTTCCCTCTCTCCTGCTTCTTCAAACCTGCACTCTTCCTTGGCTCCTTCTCCTCAACATAAGATTATGTGTAAGTCTCCTGTGTCCTTGAAATGTGTGTTGCTCATCTCTGCTTTCTCTACCTGTCACCTCTCTTTCTTGTCCCTACCCTACTTCCTCACCTGCTGCAGCCAGCCTTCTGTCCCCCTCAAGCCCTGTCCAGCAAAGGCCACCAGTGACTTGCTGGCTGCCAATTTTAACAGGAACTATAGAGTTTCATTTTCTCCAGCTTCATTCATTCAACAAATGTTGTTGAGTCCCTACTATGTGACAGGCATGATTCTAGGTACTAGGGACAAAATGGTGAATGGAACAGAAAACCAAATCCCTGCCATTTTGGAGCTTACATTCTAGTGGGTTGGGGTGACAGGTAACAAGCAGGTATCTCAACTCATGTGGCTCTATCCCTCTCACTTGACTGTGTAACTCCCTGACCAATTTTTCTGGGTCTTAGGTGAGAGCTTTCCCTGTTCTTCCTTTTCCCACCTGTGGAAGCCAACCTGCCCCTGGGCTCTGTTCTCAGACCCAACATGCCTCACTCAATCCCTCCTTGGCTTCAACTAACCGAACCCCCACGATTCTTGAATCCCTGACCCAGCCTGGCCATTGCTTCTGTGTCCCAGATGCGTTTATCTGCAGCTGCCTTCTTCTTTCTTCTTCCTTTTCTTCCTCCCCTCCTCCTCCTCCTCCACCTTCTCCTTCTTCTTTTTTTAAATGTTTATTTGTCTGGGGGAGGGAAGGACAGAGAGAAAGAGGGAGACAGAGAATCCCAAGCAGGCTCCATGCTCAGCATAGAGCCTGGCGCAGGGCTCGATCTCATGACTGTGAGACCATGACTTGAGCCAAAATCTACATTGGATGCTTAACCAACTAAGCCACCCAGGTGCCCTTATCCACAGCCTTCTTGACTGTTCCACATGAGTGCCTCACCTCAAGCACCTCTTCTTGACCACAACATATCCTTAACTGAATATTCCCTTTCTCCTCCCTATTCCACTCCTTTCCCTATATTCCCAGGCATGCAGGCAGGACTCCCGGTCTTCATCTCCCTACTGCTGCTCTTCCTAAGACCCAGTGTTTCCCATGCCGATTCCCCCCCGCCTGCACCTCACTTCATCACTCATGTGGATCACTGCAGCCATCTCCCCAAGCAATCTCTGTCTCTATTCTCACCTTTGCTGCACCAGCCCTCCAGGGGCTTGGTCTATCGTACACATCTGGTTATGAGAGTTGCCTGTCAGAATTCCCCAGGGGCCTCCAGGTGCTTCTAGACACTAACTCATATTTCTGGCTTCATCTACCATGCCCTCGCCTGGAACCTAGCAGTTCCAAACCCCTAACTGCCCCCCAGATCCCTTAGTGTTTCCATAACTCTGTGGAACTTTGTTCTAGTGGCTTCTCTGCCCTGGGACCTCTCCCCTGACTGTGCCTGATAAACACCTTCTTTTCCTCTAATATCTCACTTGAAGACCAGCTGGTTTAACAGGCCTTGCTCAGGATTCCGGGGGTTGGGGGATTATTAGCTCCCTCTTTCACAGTTCTGAAACCCTGTGTTCCTACCTCTATTCACATCCCAAACCTCAGTTGGTGCCAGGCATTGTGATGGATACGTTTTCTAATTCCAGTCCTCAAGGTAACTCCAGGGGGTAGCAAGTCTTCTTCCCATCTGTAGGTGAGACAGCTGAGGCCAAGGGAGGTTAAGCAGTTTGCCCAAGATGTTGGAGCACCCAAGGGCTGGAGGCAAAGCTGGAACCCAGGCCTTTGGGATTTAGAGCCCCTCAGCCAAGTAGCTTTTCCTTTAACAATGCATCATGATCTCTTGTTCTCCCTTCCCCCCCCCCCCCCCCCCCCCCCGCCAACTGTATTCCTCAAGAGCAAAGGCCATGCCTTTCTTTCCTTCCTCTTCTCCATCCCCACCACCTGGCATGGTGCTTGGCATGTGACAGGAACCCGCGCCGCGTGTGTTGAAAGAGCGTGTGCACATACAAATAAGGGACCACAAATGCCTTCCCTGCCACAATTTCAAGGAGTCCCCCCAGCAATCCTGAAAATGGCCACTAACCTCTTCCTTTCACAGCTCAGGGAAGCCGAAGCCTGGAAGAAAGTCCTATAGCCAATAAGAGGGGGAAAGCCGGGGCTCCATCTTTCCTATTTCTCTGGATTGGAGAAATCCCACACTTAGAGCTTCAAGGTTGGTTGGGCTAGGACAGTTCCAGGAGCGACTTGCCAAGACACAAAAAGTTCTCTGGGTAGATGAAGTGTTGTTTCCAGAGCTAATAAAGCCAAGGTTCTTACTGCACTCTCTAAGGGAGAGAAATTAAGAGTGAGGCTATAGCCCTCATTGGCTCCAGGTGAACAGAGAGCCCAGGGTCAGTCCCGCTGGGGTGTGATTTGCCCCCACCAATATCCACTGAGTGCTGATGGTGTGCATGGCACTGTTCTAGGCCTGGCCAAGATGCTGAGTTAATACCGCTGCCTGATTGTAACATCAAGGGAAATGAACTCTTAAAAAAAAAAAAAAAAAAAAAAAAAAAAAAAAAAAAAAAGCAAGCAAAATATGCTGCTGCAAGTAGGGGGAAAAAGGATCATTGTGGATGCATATTAAGTATATCTGACACTGTGTATAATATATTTTCAATGCCAGGCAACTTGTTAGGTTCCTAATATGTGTATTCTGGGATGTTTGCAAATATGTTACAGAGCTCGGCAAACAGCTCTGCAGGCATGCTGGAGAGGCTGCTCACATTTTAAGCTGATGTTATCTGTGGCTTTTAAACCCTTTACTGCCCTGGTTCACTCAGGCCTGGTGTGGCGGCCTCCAGAGCACCCCATCTCACCGGCATCCTTTTGGCCACTGGGGGACAGAATGTCAATGGACCCGTCAGCTCAGCCCAGCTCCCAATGGAGGATACAGGCCCACTGTCAGGATGTCCTAAAACCCTGGAGGGCTCGGACTTCGGGGCCCTTTCCAGAGTATCAGGTCCTATTGCCCATTTTATGGCAGGGTAAACTGAGGCCCAGATAGGAAAGGCACTTGCTTAAAGTCATTGGTGCAAAGGGATGGCAGAAACAGACTAGATCCCAGTCACCCAGAGCATTCCTAGACATTCTGTTTGGTGGTCAGGGTTTAGGAAAGAGGCTGCAACGGTCTCAAGAACCATTGCATTTTTGGCAGAGGCCAGAACCAGGTATCAGGGAATGAAGGAGGAGACAGCATCCATTTTTCAGGTCTCTGAGAAGAATAAAAGCCCCTGTCCTTGTCCTTATTCTCCTCCTCGCACCTTGCCTTCCAGAGCAAAAGGTGCAGGCCCTAGCCATCAGCCACAGGGCCTGCTGGGATGAGAACTGGAAGCCTGGTGGGGGCAGGACTGGCCTTAGCTCCTCTCTCTGGCTGGCTTGCTGTCCTCTGGCCTAAGGAACAGCGAGAGCCTGGAGAACTCACCCCAGTAAAGGAAATCCCTACTCGACTTGTTTTTCATAATCTGCCTGCAGATCTTGCCTGGTTCACCCGGTGGGTCATTTTAATTTTCCAGAAGCTTTTCGACTTCCCTTGGATCCTTAATCAGATAAGGGGATCTGTGTATGTTTGTGTGCGTGCGCGCACGCGCGTGTGCGCGCACGCATGTCTGGGCTCACTCGGCTCTCCGCCCCCACTTTGCCCTCCCTCTCTCCCTCCCGTAAGCGAGCTGTCTTTCCCTCTGTCTCCATAATCACTTCCCATCTCTTCCAGAATGCTTAATGGAGTCTGGAGATGGGAGGAAGGAAGAGTTCATTTCCAAACGGGGAGCCAGCCCTCGCCCCTCTTCTCCTCATTTCCCTTGTCTGTTTCCCTGTTATTCTGGAGGACGATGGGGCAAAGTGTTTTCTCCGAGGAAGGACAGGAACTTCTTCCCCCCTCCCCTCTGCTCCCCTCGGGAAGGGTGCTTCTGCCACCCCCTGGGCTTGTCGCTGGGTTCCCACAGTGCCGCCTGAGCCCTGGGCTGCCCGCCGTCTCCCGCCGGCTCCGGCGGAGGGGAACGTAACACGCGAAGATGCATAATTGGACGAGGAGGGATGCCGGTGGCTGGCGGGTGCGTGGCAGTGCCCAGGGAGAGAGAGCCCGACAGGACGCCTCTAATAGCTTATCTTCTAATACTTGTTGTTTGGAGCTGTTGTCTTCCCCTCCGAGCCTGTCTGCCCGGCCAAGCGCAGCGCGGCTGGTGTCAGCAGCCTCCTCCTGCCGAGCCAGCTCAGCTCCCCTCTGCCGTGGAGAGCCCAGCATCCCTCCTGTTAGTGGGCATTTTTCTCAGTCCGTGCGGGAGTGGTGGTGGAGGGGCTCCGGGGGGAGGTGCGGGATCAGCTCAGCACAGCTGGAGGAAGGGGAGTGAAGGGGACCCAGTGCCTTCTTGGCAGATCCTTTCCTGGACCCCCTCTGTCTTTGTCCCACTGTGTCTGGTGTGGTACTTGGCACACAGTAAGCACTTAATAAACGTTTGTGGTTCTGAACTAAATTATCTGCCGACGGCATTGGGCTGGGACAGATCTCTCCAGGTCCTTTGTAGCCCTCAGGGCTATGACTCTGATACAGGATAGATGCATATCTCCAGAGAGCACGTGTACTGTGCTGGGCACTTTGGGGAACGTGGGGTGTTTAAGGCACCTGCTTGTCTCAGGAGCTCACCTCACAGGTGGAATCAAAGGTGAGAGTGCCAGGAGCTGTTCAGCATGGATCGGCACTTTCCCTGTGTCTTCCAGAACGAGACGATACTCACGTTCTAAGGGCCCTTGGAGAATCATCTTACCCTACCCCACTGTTTACCAAGTAAGTATGGGAAGAAGCCCTTGGATGATTTGCCAACGGCCCCCCATCCATCAGAAAGAGTTAAGAGGCAAACTCAGGTTGCATGACTCCCTGTACAGCGCTCCCTCTATAAAAGTAGGTTGCAGAAGAGTTAAGACCCGGGCGCGGGAGACGTAATCATGCTACAAAGCTGGGTCAGGTGTAGGTGGGTACTTGGGACCCACATGAAGTGCCCTATACAAGGATTCAATACAAGAAGACACATCCCAGCGTTTACGGCCTTTGATCTTTAATGGTTTCTCTGTTCCTTTGTTCATTCATTCATTCATTCATTCAATGAATATGTAATTAGCACCTTCTCTGTGCTAAGCACAAAGAGTTAACTAGACTGAGTCGGCACAGGACAAGAGCTTAGTTCTGATTCCAGGTTGGCTATTCTAGGTTCCCCACACTGGCTCTCTGCCTTTCCAGCCTCGCCTTCTGAGGATCCTGCCTGCCTGCTGGGTAATGTTGCCTCTCTCAGCAACCGGAGGCCTTCTTCTGAGCCCAGATGGGCAGAATTTCTTCTCTGGCCTGTCCCTGCTTCATGGATGGAGCCCAGGCCCTCTGCCCGTGGTGGAGCGTATCCCGGTTGCACATTCAGTACGTACCCACCTCCCCACCCTCCAGTGATGCTACGCGTGTGCCCTGGGCTATCTCTGTCCCCAGAGAGAAGGGAATGTGAGGTAAGTCACATGAACTGCTGGACAGGCTCTGACCTTGGACCCTGACTCTTGCAACCTTTGTGATCAATGGCCTGCCTGGTATCTCTATCGGGAAGCCCCTTCCTCCAGGATAAGGGTTCTTCTAGGAGAGGAAGGGCTGTTCCCACAGCTGTCTGCCAACTTCTTTCTGCCATAGTGCCCTCTCCTCACCTGCCCAGAGCTCCTCCTTTGGCCTGCTCCTGCTGGTCAGCCTAGACCTCCTCCCACTGAGGCTGCAATGCTGTTTGTTTTCTGATTGCAGCCATCAATGGTCTGGCCCACAAGTCTGTGACCCAGAGCCAGTGGGGCAAAGCTATATCCCCAGGAATCTTCACGCATGCCTGCAATGCTAAGTCCCGGGTGAACAGGCAGGAAGAAGTGGACTGACACTTAGCAAGTCAAGAAATACCTTCCTGTCTCTGAGCTGAGGCCGAGTCCATGGTCACCCTGGAGAGTGGTCAGACACTGGCCGATAGCTTGATCTCTGCCTGGGAGTCTGGGGGTGGGCTGGAGTCTTCAGCTTCCTGTTTTGGGGCCATGGGCAAAGGTGCCTGGGGGGTAATAGGCAGACCTATTAGCATTACCTCTCCCCAGCCTCCCTCTCCTCTGTCCCGTGTTCCCTCTGCATCCATTATTGGCAGGTGAAAGTGGAAAATAACCCGGCTCTTAGGGGAACGCAGGTCTCTGCTCCTTCCTCTGGCTGCTAATGGAACCAGCATTTGTCCCCAGCCCTGTGTGGCTGCCCTGACCTCTGAGACTGAGGGTGGAGACCAACCCCGGGGAAAGGATTCTGCTCAGTTCTGTTTCCCGGGGGGGGGGGGGGGGGGGCGGGCGGGCACAGGGCTGACATCATGCAGGGAGCGTAGGGAAACAGCAATTGATTTGGAGGTGGAGCCTTGAATAGAATAATCGCAGACTTCATTTACTGAGCGCCTCCTGTGGGTCTGGCAAAATGCAAGTTGTTCTGGTTGCATTATCTCATTTAATCTTCTCACCAACCCTGGGAGATAGGTAGGGCTTGCTATCATCTCCCGTTGTGGTAACTGAGGCTCGGAGAGGTTAAGTAACTTGCTTGTAGTCACACAGCTAGAAAGAGGCAGAGCTGGGATCTGGACCAGGACTCCCTGACTCCAAAGTTCTTTCCTCAGGCCGCGGGACAGTTCTGGGAGGTCACAGTGTGTCGTAACTCCTAACACGTCTGGAACCTGATTCTGCCTCGGATGGGTGAGGAAAATAGACAAGAGAGCTGCCTACCAAATGGGTCCTTATTTCCCAGGGAAGAGGCTTCCTAGGGCCACCTGAGCCATCAGAACCGGAGACACATTGGAACCCTGGCTGAAGGACCACATAGGTCATGCTCAGGAACTCAGGAGTGCATATCACACCTTCTGAATGGTCTTTAAAGTCTCTTTTGCCTTTCGTTTCTGGTGGTTCTATACAAGTTGTGTGTCTGTGTCTTCTTCCCTTGGCTGGGTTGACCACCTGTGTTGGGCTCAAGAAATCCACCTTTGGAAAGACCCGGGGATGAGCCCCATGTCGAATGGGTGAGGTGAGATAAGACTGGATATGTACGTCCTTAGAGGTGGAGAGTGGAAGTTCCAGGGTCAGCCGGAGCATGACAGAGGAAGGGGGGGTGCATGGGGGAGCAGCCTGCAGCTGTGCCGTCCTGCAGAGAGCGCAAGGCCAGCTCAGCACCACAGGAAGCTTGGCAGGGGCTCAGAGAAGCTGCTTGAAGGGGCTTTGTGGGCACAGCACCCTGCTCAATAAATTCTTGGAGCAAGAGTGAAGGGGCTCCCCCCAGAGGACTCACGATTCTCACCCGGGAGCATCCCTTGCATAAAAAGGAAACAAACGAATGGTTGTTGAGCATCTGCTCTGTATCAGGCACCCTGCTAAGGCATGCTGACACGGGCCATCTCAGCCACGCTGGGGTTTTTGCAAAGCAGGATGTTCAAGCCTCCTTGTGGGGAAGCGGCACCAATGCCCCCAAGAAGAGCCCCGCTGCCTGCAGTGGGGTAGAGCGACTGGCAGCGAGGAGCAGGCTGATACCTCCTGTGTCCTCCCTCTGGTCCCCGCGCATGGGCCTTGGAGGCTCCGCGGAACTGCAGGGAGACCACGGGCTCTGGGGCCCTGGACCTGTGCTCCATGTCCTGGCTGTCCCCCTCGCTGCCTTGCTGTGTGATCTTAGACAAGCCACGCCCCCCCTGCTGGAGCCAGGTGTCTGATTCTGCAAGGCGATGGGGGTCCCGGAAGGGCTCAGGGCCTTCCCGGGTCCTTCCCTGCATCTCAGTTCTCCTCTGTGTTTTCCTCTCCTCACTACCAGGCTGTTGATCGTGTGGGATGTGTGACCCCTGCCTCCACCACGTTCTGGCTCTGGGACATTGGGCACACTGTTAACCTCTGTAAAGCCTCCACTTCCTCCTTCGTAAATGAATACCCACTCCCGGGGGCGCTGTTTGAGGACTAGATGAGATAATGCATGTACCCACGGAAACAGCCCAGTTCAGTGCCTGGTGCAAGGGGGAGGTGCTCAGAGGAGGTTTCTTTGTCCTCCTCCCCCCTTCGTCCACACCTCCATCATTGTCTGGGATCTGGACAGGGATCCCTGCTATCTCCTCTCTCAGCTCCCTGACAGAGACAGAGCCAGCCCCAGCAGACAATGGACAGATGGGCCACCGGACCTGTCCTATTCCCTTGGAAGAAACCCTCTGCTTCTGCTCTGCCTCGCTTTTTCCAACCATCGGTGTGTTTTACCCACTTTAAATTCCACTGTCATTTGGTCTGATCTCGGCCGACCCCATCTCCTGGAGCAGGGGCAGAGGACTGTCTGTCTCTGAGTTCTAGGAAGGGGAAGGAGGATGGCCAAGGACAAAACCGTATGGATGGGCCTAGAATACCAATCATATCCAGCCCAGGAAATGGTCCTGGGGCAGGCGTCGGTACAGGAGCAGAGGGGCTGGGAGGGGCTGGCTGGCCATGAAAGGCTGGGAGGTGGGTAGGTGGGACCAGACCATCTCTGAGTAACATTCTTGGGTCCTCTGGCCTGATGACCAAAGTCGCCTGACTCCTTCAGTGACCTTTCTTCCTCCTTCACCTCAGCCTCGCCACCCCCAAGGGCCCCAGACTTATAATTCAGGATTCCCTACAAACCCAACGGACGTCCACTGCTCAGACACCTCAGGACACAGCTCGACAGCCTGCAGGTGTTCAGGCTGGGGGTCAGCAGGTGCAGGGCCTGGAGATCAGGAGTGGCCGAACTGTACAGTGGAAAGAGCTTCCAACAGACGCCTGGGTTCTGGTGCCAGTTCTGACGTTAGTTAGTTCCCTGGATGACACAGGGAGAGTCACTGCCCCTCTCGGGGCCTCAGTTTCCCCATCTATGAAATGGGAGAGTCGGGTTTGTTGATTCCTGAAGGACTTTCAGCTCTATTTATCTATGTCTCTGAACTTCTCAGAGGCCTCAGGCTATGGCCATGGTGGGGATGCCTACGTTCCCAGCTGTCTCAAGACCCCCTTCCTCCTCCTGGAACCCCAAGACCCTTCTCTGTAGAGTAGGATCGTTACCCTTTGTCTTCTGCCCTGCCCCCTTCTTCCTCCAGCGTCCCCTTCCCCTTCTCTCATCTTTGTGAGTGTCTAGCTGTGGAAGCCGCTGTGTAGACCCTGGGGCGTGGGTGTGGACATACAGGAGGGCACAGAGCTCACCTCAGGGGCCCTCATCCCGGTGAAGGTGGATCCGTGTGCGGATAACCACAGCACAGTTTGGAAGGAGGGATATATGCTGGACTAGAGGCCACGGAGGAAGTGAGAGGTCTGGAGGGACGCCATTGGGAATCTTCACAGAAGAGGCAACAGAATTGAGTTTTGAAGGATGAGCGAGAAAAGTCCCTGCTAATGAGGGAGAGAGAGTAAGGGCATCTGGGCGTGACACCGAGCATGCGCAAAACAAAGCAGGGAGGTCTTTGGGACATGAGGCACGTTTAGGGAAGGAGGTTCTAGGTGGTTGGGGAGTAGATGGTGTCCAGTGTGGGGAAGTGTGGAAATCTGAGCTACAATGAGCCAGTAGGGAGGATCTGGCCCCTATCAGGGAGGACTCTGGACTTTATCCATTGTTTTTGAGCCACGTGTCTATGAATAATAATGGTGATAATAATAGCTAGCACACACAGCCCTCATTCTATTTCAGAGGCTGTCCTAAGCATTCGGTACATGTCCCCTTTTATCCTCCCTCAACCCCTATGAGGTCTATGCACATCCCCATTTTCCAGATGAGGAAACTGAGGCACGGAGCGGTTACGTTATTGCCGAAGGTTACGCAGTTGAAAGTGACAGGGATTCAAATCCAATTAGCTCGGCTCCAGAGCCTGTGCTCCAAGCCACCAAAGGGGGGTGGGGTGCATCACCGGAGGGTGCCAGCTGCCCCAGGGTGGAGGGTTTCCTCACCAGGCTGGGCACCCCCTCGCTGGCTGGACCACTCCTCCCTGCTTACCCACTCCCTTGGGCAGACAGGTGAGGGATGGCAGCCAGGAGCCCGGGTTTGGGGGGGAGCATCTGTGCCCAGTTCTGAACATCTGCCTCCATTTTGATCTGATTACTCTCATCTTCTCTCTGCTGGCAGGAGACAGCACCTGCTTTCCATGGTCTTAATTAAGCTGCGTTTTTGTTTCTATTTACTTAGCACCAGGATGGGAAGAAGTGTCTCCAGTGCACAAATGAGGAGTGGCAGGTGAAGAGATGGGGTAGTGTTTGAGAAGCCTCACGTTTTTGAGCCAGGGAGAGCCTTGGCCACTGACAGGTTACGCCTGCCACCCCCAAACCTTCCAGGACTCCCCACTGACTACCTGCTCTAGCCAGGCAGGTCCACACTCCCTGATGGGTCAGTCAAGCCTTTCCTGGATTTCAGCCGGAGTTCGAATTCTACCTTCCCTATTTAGTAGCTCTGAGACCTTGGCTAAGCTACTTAAACTTATGGAACCTCTGTTTCCTCATCTGTCCATAATACTTGCCTCTCACGATTGTGCTATAAGTGATATTCTATTAAGCCGCTAACCTGGGGCTAGCTCACAGTAGGTGCTTAAGCACTTTCTCCATGCTTTCTATGATGTTCCCCAGGCCTCTGTGAGGTCTGTAGCATTAGCTTCCCCATTTTCCAGATGAGGAAACTGAGGCACAGAGAGGTGAAGTTATTTGCCTTAGGCCAAGTGGCAAAGGCTTCCCATTCACCGGTCTCTCCTTCTGTCTGGGCCATCCTTCCACACTTACCCTGCACTTCATCCAAACGAGACTCCTTGCTGCCCCCATTTCCCAGCTGCAAAGGCTTCGCTCACATGGTCCTCTCCGCCTGGCTCCACGCTTTGCTTTAAGGTCTGTCTTTAATGCTGCCCCCTTCAGAGAGCCTTTCCTGATTTGTTAACAGAACCGAATTTCATTCCCTGCTCTGAACTTGTATCTTCCTTGGGTTTTAATTTTTTTAATTTTTTTTTTTTTACTTGGGGTGGGGAGGGGCAGAGAGAGGGAGACACAGAATCCGAAGCAGGCTCCAGGCTCTGAGCTGTCAGCACAGAGTGGGACGCGGGGCTCAAACTCACAACCACGAGATCATAACCTGAGCTGAAGTCGGACGCTCAACTGACTGAGCCACCCAGGCACCTCCTTTTTTTGAAATAAAAAAAAAATCCTTGGGTTTTAAATCCAAGGGTTTGGGCTCAAACCCCAGCCCTGCTACCTAACTGCAGGTGTGACCATAGGTGAGTCACTTGGTTCAGATCCTACCCTCACCTTTGACTGGCTGTGGGGCCTCGGGTGGTTTATTTAAGAGAGCCTCTGTTTCCTCTCTGTTATTGTGAGTAGAAATACTCGCCAAGTACCCAGCACCATTAGAGACAGCACCTGGATTCTGGAGCCAGACTGCTTGGCCTCAAATCCCAGCTCGGCCTCTGAGTATCCGAATGACCTTGGCAAAGTTGCTCAACCTTTCTGTGCTTCCGTTTTTCCATCTGTGATATGGAGATGTTGGTAATGACACCCAACCCACGGTGCTGCTGTGAGGGTTACGTGAGATAACATGTGCAGAACGTTTAGAAAAATGCCTGGCACTTAGTGAGAGCCCAGTAAGCACTGGATGCTCCGTTATCTCAGGATTGCTTGGGGATTAATTGAGACTGTGAAAGTGCTTTGTAAATTTCCGTGCTCTGGACCAACACAAGGTATCGATCTTTTTCCTTCTGCCTTGGACTTCTGCCATTTGTGCTTGGCCTCATCCCTCTCAAGGGGCAGGGATCAAGCCCCATGGTTTGTGTCCCTCCAGAGGCTTTGTGCTAAGCCCTGTGCTGCATAGGCGTGAATCAGGTGCCCTGCCTCAGTTTCCCTGAGAGCCGCAGCAGCAGCCTCCCTGGGAGCTGAGGCGAGCAGTGAGCCGGCTGTTCGGGGGCTCCCTGTCTGGCATTGCTGAGGGTGTGTGCAGTGCGCCAGCCTGCCCAAGGGATGGGGAGGGTCCTCTACAGAGTCCAGGTGGCCTGGAGGGAGGCAGGAGGAAGGCTTCTGGACACCCGCCCCTCCTGCTCTGGCTTGCCAGGAATCCAACCTTTCCAGGGGCCGAGAGACCTCCCACTTGGCCCCTCCAGGGCAGGGGCAGGTGCTCTGGGGAGGCAGCGGAAGGAGAGGAGGGTGCGGGAGAGAGGGTCCCTCCCCCCTTCCCCCGTTGGCACTTACTCTCCCAACAGGTCAGTGAGCTAGGGAGCTGACTCGGAGAATTACAGAGGCGTGGCAGCAGCAGCTGAGCGCTGGGCCAGCCCGTCAGTCAGCCGCCAGGGGGCTAACCTGCTAACCTGGTGGGACGGGCCACTTGCCGTGGAGGCTGAGGGCAGGGTGGTGGCCCCCGTGGTCACCTGTTCCTGGGAGGCAAGTGTGCTCACATGGCAATGGCACATGCTGCTCTTGGGGAGGCCTGCACCTCGGGGTTCAAATCCCAGCTCTGGGTTTGATGCCTTTGACTCTCTGAGCCTCAACTTCCTTATCTGTAAAATGGGTGCAGTCACAATGCCTATTTACTTACTTACTTTGTTTATTTATTTATTTATTTTGACAAACACAGAGAGAGAGAGAGAGAGAGAGAGAGAGAACAAGCAGGGGAGGGTCAGAGAGAAGGAGAGACAGCATCCCAAGCAGGCTCTGCACCATCAATGCAGAGTCCCATGCAAGGCTCGAACCCACAAACCATGAGATCATGACCTGAGCCGAGATCAAGAGTCAGACACTTAACCGACCACGCCACCCAGGTGTCCCCACAGTTGCCTACTTTATGAGGCTCTTCGAAGGATTTTCACAGACTAGCATGGAAAGCACCAGCCGGTGCGTGGGGCACAGTGAGTACTCCGTATGCCTAATACTCTGACTGAGAGATTCTAGATAAGGTGCTCCTATCCAAAGTGGCCCAGCTCGGTGATTCAGATTCCCTGGGAATCTGTTTCCATCTGGGTAGATGGCACGGAGATGTGCTGCAGGAGATTCTCACTTTATCCTCACAATTTTTTCCCAGTATGCGAGGCTGGGGACCAGTGCTGAAACCAGGTTAAGACAACTTGAACAAGACACAGCCCCTCCCTCCCTCAAGGAGCTCACCATCCCTAAGTCTGGTGGGTAGGGAATGTGGAACTATGGGGATTAATGGAGAAGCCAAGGGAGTGGGGCATGGAAGGGCAGACAGAGGGAGAAACCATCTCTGACGGGGCCTGGGGGCATCTTTGAAGGGGTGACATATGTGGGGCTCGGGCTAGGGCAAGGGCACGCCCAAAGTGGATGGGGTGATCCGGGAGTGGAGAGAGGGTGAAGTCTGCAGTCTTCCCGGGCCACACCATGGAGGGCTTGAATGCCGACCCTAGGACTGAGGCAGTTATTCCCCAGCAGCATCTGAGACCATCTGATGTGCCCACCTCACACCAGGAAGTAGGGTACTGGCTCAATGCATATTGCATCGTAAGGGACATATGTGCTTGGTTTGCAAAACTTGATGCAAAGGAGATGTTGGGTGAGGGCGGCTTCCTTACACTCAGCAAGGATTCTCCATGCCACAAAAGGCTGTGTAGCAAAGTTCTTTACAGAGCAAATTTTCTTGGTGTCTTCTTTTTTTAAAGGACACATACTTGGTGTGATGGGGCGCCTGAGTGGCTCAGTCAGTTAAGCGTCCGACTCTTGGTTTCAACTCAGGTCATGATTTCACAGTTCGTGGGTTCAAGCCCTACGTCGGGCTCTGTGCTGGCAACGCAGAGCCTGCTTGGGATTCTCTCTCTCCCTGTCTTTCTCTGCCCCTTCCCTGCTCTCTCTCTGTTTCTCTCAAAATAAATAAATAAATAAACTTAAAAAAAAAAGCACATATACTTAGTACGAAAGGTGTGGCAGACCTCTCTGCGTTGAGCTCCTGGTCATAATTTCTTTGTTTAAAAGATTTGTAAATCGTGGCTGCTACATGACATAGAACTTATCACCTGAGCCACTTTTAAGCATATAGTTTACTAGTGTTAAGTACATTCCCATTGTTGGGAAACCAATCTCCAGAACATTTTCATCTTGTAAAACTGAAACTCTATATCCTTAAAATTTTTCCATGTCTCCCTTCCCTGCCCACCCGCCTGTGGCAACTACCATTCTTTTTTAATTTTTTTTAACGTTTATTTATTATTAAGAGACAGAGTATGAGCAGGGGAGGGGCAGAGAGAGAGGCAGACACAGAATCTGAAGCAGGCTCCAGGCTCCGAGCTGTCAGCACAGAGCCTGATGCGGGACTCGAACTCACAAACCGCGAGATCACGACCTGAGCAGAAGTCGGACACTTAACCGACTGAGCCACCCAGGCGCCCCTGGCGACTACCATTCTACCTGGTCTCTATGAATATGACTGCCCCAGGTCCCTCCTAGAAGTGGAATCATCCAGTATTTGACCTTTCATGACTGGCTTATCTCACTCAACATAACGTCTTCAAGGCTCATCCGTGTTGTAGCGTGTGCTAGAACGTCCTTCCTTCTAAGGTTGAGTAACACTCCATTGTACGGATGTAGCACATTTTGTTCATCCATCGGTCTGTTGATGAACCCTTGGTTTGCTTCTACCTCTTGGCTCTTGTCAGTGGTGCTGCCGTGAACATGAGGGTACAAATACTGTTTGAGTTTCTGCTTTGTCATTCTTTCGTGTCTATATCCAGAAGTGGAATCACTGAATCATACTGTAATTCTATTTTTAATCTCTTAATGAACTGCCATACTATTTCTGGCCATAGACTCTTAGGCTGGACAGGAAGCTCAGAAGCCACACACTCCTGCTTATGGACAGGGAAATGAGAGCCCAGCCTCAGGCCCTTCTTTCTGCCTCTCATGTGTATTGGTGGCCCAGTCAAGATTAGAACATGGGGTTCTCAGTGTGTGCCTCTGTTTACCTTTAAGGGCAGCTCTGGGAACACCTCACTGAGGCATGGCATTCTTTTTTTTTAAATATTTTTTTAAAATTTATTTTTGAGATGGTGGGGGAGGAGCAGAGAGAGAAGGGGACAGAGGATCCTAAGCAGGCTCTGTGCTGACAGCAGAGAACCCAATGCAGGGCTCGAACTCATGAATGGTGAGATCATGACCTGAGCTGAAGTCAGACAGAGCTAAAGTTGGATGCTTGACCGACTGAGCCACCCAGGCGCCCCGGAAGCATGATAATTCTGTACATGGGGACTCAAGAGCCCAGAGAGGCAGGGACTCCTGAAGCCACATGGCCAGCTGGGCAGGTGGGTGGGCAGCCTCCCTGCCCCATGCGTTCTAGCTGCTCAGGGCTCTGGGAACCTTTCCCATTCTGAGCTTTAGGTCTGGGGGCAGGGCCCTCCCCTCTGGTTTCCAAAGCCCCAGCGGGATGGGGTCGGATGGTGTGCAAAGAACACGACACGGAGATCCTAGACCTTGCTATGTGACCCCAGATGAGTCATTCTCTGTTTTGTGGACCTCAATTCACCCTCCCATACAGTTGAGAAGGGGCAGAGGGTCTCTCCGGACCCTTGTAGCTTTGCTCTTCCCCATCCAAGGAAGCCTCAGTTCCTGGGGTGTGTTCACTGTCTCCCCTGGTGGAGGCAGGACCAGGGCTTCCCAAGCTCCCAGGGTGTCTGCTTTACAGGGGGGCAGAGAAAGGCCCTGGGGATAAGGGGCACTGCAGAGAGGGTGGATCAGAACACAGACAGCCAGGATCCCCAGAAAGGAGCACCCACACCTTTCCTCATGTCCTCTCCATGACCAGGAAGGCATGGGGTACCCCGGCCCCTGCTGAGCCTGTGCTGTTTGCCCCTAAGAGTCAACATTGCTGAGGACCAAAGGGACAGCTGCCCCCAAGGGCCTTCATCCTCCAGCTCCTGGGAAGAGCCTGTGCCCTTAGGGTCAGCCTGTCACCCTGAGCTCATTAGGGATGCATAAGGTTCAATATGTGAGTGAGACTAAGAGACGGCCGGGTCTATAATAAACTTCCCCTCCCGCCCCAGCTGGCCAGCACTGTGGAAACATTAGGTGGTGGCCAATATCACTTATTTATTACTGAGCACTTAGGCAGCTGTTCTGGGCTTCTGCCCAGAGTGCCCTCCTCCCTTTTCCCATCCAGCCGGCCCCTCTTCTTACCCAGGCCGCCCCCTCTCTGCTCCGGCCAATTCTGTTCTAAACTGGCCCTGCCATCTGAGGGTCCAGCACAAAGGGCAAGCCCATCACAGCCATACAGAGGCGCGTCATCATCACCCCAACATGCCAGCCAAGGAAACTGCCTCTCAGAGAGCGTGAGAGACTCATTCAAGGGCACACAGTTGGTGAGTGGCAGAGCTAGGACTGGACCCCAGTCAAGTTCATCGAATGACCTGAGTCCTGGTGCCGCCTCCCAGTCTGCTTGGAGCTGCACTGGGGAGGAGAAGGGGGAATTGGGTTCCAGCAACGTCACTGACCAAATGCTGGGGGGGGGAGGGCCCTGCTTTAGAAGTCCGCCTTGCTCATGGGTGATGGAGACAGCAGGCCCAGTCTGGGATTCTAGGACAGGCTCTGTTCCTGATGGCTGTGTGGCCTTGGACCCAACACTCAGCTTCTCTGAGCTGGTGCCATGCCATCCTTCAATGGGGGTCAAAACCACAGGAAGCACCCTGCCTGGTGAGGCGGTTAGCCCTGTGCCATGAAGGGGTGGGGCTGAGGAGCCCTTGCTGCTGGTGGTTACTGTTTTACCTTTTCCTGGCAGAGCATGGTGCTCTTAGGAGAAGAGAGAAACTGGAGAGCTGGAACCTTCTGAAGAAAGACCTGACCCCCACCCTGCAAATTCCAGAAACGTGTAGCCTCTGCCGCCTCTCACCCCAGCCAGAGGGAACAATCAGCCCCTCCCTTCCACTGTCTTATAGTCAATTGAGGTCAGAGCTGGAGGAGGCTGAGGGACCTACTTGTCTAGCCGCTGAGGCCCAGAGAGGGAAAAGGGCCAGTGCAAGGTCACACAGCAATCAGTGGAGGAGTGTGGTCCCTGCTGGCCAGTTCCAGGCCCCTTGCCTATGCTGTGGATCTGTACACATCTTGACTTTCTCCCTGGGTGAACGTTTGCAGCAGGGTCACCAGCAGGGTTCCTCGATGCCCTGTGAGGTAGGGTGGGAAGACAGCAGGGAGGGACGGAAGAGGTTTCCAAAGGCCCAGAGCGCTGGCCTTGCTGACCCGACGGATGGGAGAGGCCCTGCCATTCACCATGTGTCTAGGAGTGCGCTCAGGGCCGGGGCCACGAGTGGGAGACTCGGATCATGGTGAAGTGATTATCCTGTATCCAGCCATCTCCTGGTTCCCATTTTCCAGTTGAGAAAGCTGAGGCTTAGTGAGGTTAAATGGTTTTCCAAAGGCCGCACTGTTTTGATGCTGCTTGGAACCCAGCTCTAACAGCCTCCAGAGTCCACAACCTTCTCCTAGGACCACGTTACCTTTCACGCGTCCTTTCAGGCAGGCCCAGGCCTGGGACTCAGGTTCTGTCTCCTTCTGGCACCTGCTGCTCTCCTGGGCGGGGCTGTGCTGTGCCTTATCTCAGTTACCGCTTGCCCTGTGGGCTCTGGTCAGAGCCTGGCCACACTGGCACTGGGCTGCCCCCGGTGAGCGGTGACGTCAGACTTTGTACATTGTCATGCCATTGCTGCCCCCGGGGCTGCGTCAGCAGCTGCCTGGCTGAATAATTCATCGAACCTTGTTTACTCTTCCTGGCTGTTAGTGGCTCTCAAAACTCCACCACCGCCTCCTCCCAGGTCCAGCTGCCCTGGCCTCCACCCCCCTCTCCAATTTGGCCACTGGAAAGCTGCTCCAGGCCCAGGCCGTGTGCATTGGCCATGAATTATTCAGGCCTCATTTGGCTGGAGCAGGGGCGGATATTGGGGCTGGAGGAGAGTCTGGGCCATGCAGTTCATCCCATTTGGGACCACGTGGAAGGTGCACGTGGCAAACAGAGATATCTCCATTCCCATCTCTATCTGAGCCAAAACCCAAGTGCTGTTGGATCCAGAGTCATCTGCCAGGTTGCTGGCCCCGGGGAGCAGTGCGCTTCCGTGACAGGTCCCCAAGCTTGAAGCACAGAGACCCGCACACAGCTCACTGTCAGTCTTCCAGGCTGTGGGTGGATTTGCCAGGACTACACCCATCAGCAAGGGGATGGCGCGTTCTGTCAGAGGGGCCAAGAACACAGCTCAGGAGTCCAACAGCCTCGCTGTAAATCCTGACCCATCTATCTTGCAGCTGAGTGACCGTGGGCAAGTTACTTAACCTTCCTGTGCTCGGGGTTTTCATCTGTCGAATGGGGCTAAGAGTGGTGCCCACCCACAGCTCGCGGTGCAGGGTGGACAAGACCATACCTCTAACACACCGGAACGTATCGCGTGTTCCACCAAACACGACCCCGTGTTGTCATCGCTTGGCTGTTTGTTTGTCTTTCCCACCATCCTGAGAACTTTCTGCAAGAAGGTACTGGGTTGTGTTTTCCTCAGCCAGAAGAAAGAGTTCTTTTCTCCAAAAACTAGTCCTGAGGTGGCTCCTAGTAGATGCTTGGTAAATGCTTGCTGAATGGATGAATAAATGAATGAGGGAGAAATTGCTCTCCAGAGATGCAGTGGGTTGATTTATGAAGCAGCGAGTAAGCTCCTTATTGCCAGGACTGTTGCGCTGGGTCACAATTCACCAGGCATTTCACAGCGAGGATTGATGCCCTGGTTAGAAAGGTGCTTTCTAAAGCTCCTCCCCTCTCATTAAGCCACAGTGGCTGTAGGATTTAATGAATACGTATGGGTTGTAGGAGTTGGTGGTGGTGCGGGATGATGATGATGGTGACGAGGAGGATGATGGTGGTGATGATGGCGATAAAAAGGATAAATCCGATGACGTGAGGGGGGGTGAAGAAGACGGAAGACACAGCTGACCCACTGGTCCAGCCTGTCACAAACTGGGCTCCTCACAGGCAAGGAATGATGGCTTCTCCTCTGTATTCCTGGCACCTGACACTCACTGGGCGCTCAGTAGAAGTCTACTATGTGGGTGAGTGTCCTCAGCCCTCAGACAATCAGGCAGACTCAGCACTTACCTCTTCTCAACCCAGCATACAAACTCCTCAGTCTGCCCCCACCCAGCTCCTGTGGCCCTTCTACCTAGTCCTTTGCCTCAGTTTCCCTAACCATAAAAACGGATCTCTTGAGTTGCTCATCTAAACTGACTAGTCCTGGCCCCGCTGGGCCCACCTGGCTGGACCCCTTGGCCATCAAGCTTCTGGAAACCACAAACATGGGGGTACCACACCCACAATGTGGAGCGCTGCTGAACTATTTTGGTATTTCTGTTGCTTTCAGAAAGACAGCTTCCAGGATTCAAGACCAGGTGGTGCTGGTCTTTTTTTGGAGGCGCTAATTAATAATTTAACTTCATATAATGATAATTTTATCTTGTTGCAGTTTGTGGATTTATGATTATCTCATCCGTTCGATGTCTGGTGCTCAGCATGGAGCGTCTCTCCTGCTGTCTACCAGAGTGTGCTTCTGGGAGAATTTCCCCGCAGGGAGAGGGACTGCGAGAGGCACCTGCATGGAAGTTCTCCCAAACCCATTTCCTCGGCCTGGCTCCTGGCGTCTGTGGGGTTGGACAGCTTTCTGGAATCTCTCAAGGGCTGTCTTGCTTGGGAACAGAGTGGGGAGCCAGTGACCTTTCGCCTCTGCTCATCTTGGTTTCTGTGGAAATGGGTATCAAGAGGAAGCCCAGGGTCAGCCTGTCGCAACGGGAAGAGCCATGAGGGTTGGGCACCAGAGTGCCCCGACTGCCTTTCCTGCTGGCAGGGAACAGTTGAGGATAAACCGAAAGAGGCATTTGCGGCCATGGAATCCCACCTGAATGGAAGCAAAACTCAGCCTCAGGTTCTCCCTGTCAGCTGGGTGACACTGGCGTCCTATTGTCCAGAAGTGAGCTTGGCTTAGATTCACCTCACCTGGAAGATGACAGAGCTAGGAGTGCTAAGGAGCAGTGAGGCTATACCAGGAGACAGGGGCCAGACTCTGGGAGGGCCACTGATGACATCATCTGCAGGGTTGGAAGTCAGGTTGGCCTCTAGGGGCTTCAGTTGATTCTCCTGTGATACTAGGGAGAGTGCTCTGGGAGGATGGCAGAAGCAGTGTCCTCCTGCCTGTCCACCTGGGGTCTCAGTTTCCCCTCTACCCAAAGCTGGGCTGGGGACCGTGCTCCAGGTTGGCCTCAGACCATGCTAATGAGATGCGAATGCTCCAGACCAGATTGGCTGTGGCATCAAAGTGTGTGGGGACCCTCCTGACAGCTTGAGAAGGCCCCCAGCAACTCTGGGTAGCTTGAGCTCCAGGCTGGGATGTTTTCCCAGCAACCGTACCTGTCACTTCTCATTATAGCTGGTGCCCATGGTACCTGCCAGGGGGCTGTGGGGCATAACTGGCTGTGTTCTTCCCCAGAGCTCCAGGGAGGCCAGTGCCAGGTCTGGTGGGGTCTCCGGGGCTTCCGGAAGCTTCCTCGGTGCCAGGATCAGGTCGTGCCCATTCCAGATCCCCTTGGCCGTGGCTCAAGTGTAAGATCTCACAAGGACCTCACATGCTCAGAATGACATATGACCTTTCTTTGTTTTGACTTCTCTGTCCAGGGCCTGCGACAGTTTGTGTTCAGACAAATCTCCACTGTGACACAAGCTTTCTCCCCCAGATGCTTAGAATTCAAGAACCTTAGAAGGTCAGAAATGATTAGCAAATGCAGGGGGTTTTATTTTTAGCATTTGTTTTGGGTTTGCTTTAAAAATTGTCCAAATAATACATCTGTAAATCGAAAAAAAAATTGTAAATACCAAGGGCTTATAATAAAAAAAAGCACAGTCTTTCCCTTTCCTACCTCTACTTTTGCTTTTTATGGGGACAGTACATTTTTAGCTCTTTTAGCATCCTGTTTGCTGGGTGCCTTCATATTTTTAAGTAATACGCGGACAATGCTGTTTCTTGGTTTATCAGTATTAGACACCATTTATTGACTTCCTGCTATCGTAGGCATTTCAGATGATTTGCTCTGATACCCACCTCACTTTTGCCCCTTCCTATATAGGAATAGTAGGGTATAACTATACTCTTCTAAAAGTACAGTACTTTAAAAATTTTTAATGTTTATTTTGAGAAAGAGAAAGATAAAGTGGGGGGAAGGGCAGAGAGAGAAGGGCACAGAAGATCCAAAGCAGGCTGTGTGCTGACAGGGGAGAGCCTGATGCGGGGCTTGAACTCACAAACTGTGAGATCATGACCTGAGCTGAAGTCAGATGCTTAACCTACTGAGCCACCCAGGCGCCCCTAAAAGTGCAGTCCTTTTAGTCAGTATAGTTACATTGGACTTTCGGTTAAATCTAGAACCTCATGACGATGATCGTGTAAAGATGGCTCACTTGAGAGACAAGCAATGAATTATGAGTTTATTTTCTTTCTCATACTTTTTTTTCTGTTGTGGCAAAGAAAGTTGGTGTTCCTCTGATATCTATCTGTTCCAGATATGTCTCCATTTCCTTTCCAGGTAGGTAGAGGTCATGTGCCTAGAGCTCTCCCTTTGGGCTAGGGCAGTGAAGGGGCTGTCTGCCTCTTCCATCTGTCTGTCTCTTGCCTAGTGAGCAGACTGTGTAGGCCAGGAGTTCCATGGGGTTCTCCAAAGGGAGGACTGGCTGGCCAGTATGCAATGTGATGTGGGAAATAAATTCTTACTGTCTATCACTAACACCTGGTATTAACTACCTGGAAAAATATACCCAGAGGTAATAAGCATCTCACACTTTCAATGCATTGTTTTCTTACATTTTTCTAAATGGTGCATCAGATCTGCTATTCCATTGTTGTCACTATTTTGTTCACAAGCATTGTCTTATATCAGTTCATCTATCAATCCCTCCTGTTTCCCTGGATTGTTCTCTTTTGGAGCACTGAATTTCCTGTTTCAATCTGGCCTATTACTTTGTAGGTCTGCTGCAAAGCTTTTTCTTTTTTTTTTTTAAATATTTTTTTCAACGTTTATTTTTGAGAGACAGAGAGAGACAGAGCATGAGTTGGGGAGGGGCAGGGAGAGAGGGAGACACAGAATTTGAAGCAGGCTCCAGGGTCTGAGCTGTCAGCACAGAGCCCGACATGGGGCTTGAACCCACAAACCATAAGATCATGACCTGGGCCAAAGTCAGACACTTAACTGACTGAGCCATCCAGGTGCCCTTGCAAAGCTTTTATCCTTGGAATTTCCTCTGCCAGCCAACTGTGCTGAATCTTCTGTTTCCTAGGCTCTATTTTTTTTTAAGTTTATTTATTATTTGAGACAGTGAGCAAGTGGGAGAGGGTCAGAGAGAGAGAGGGAGAGAGAGAGAATCCCAAGCAGGCTCCACACTGTCAACACAGAGCCCGATGTGGGGCTCAAAAACTCATGAACCATGAGATCATGACCTGAGCTGAAGTTGGACACTTAACTGGCTGAGCCACCCAGATTCCCTAGATTCTATTTAAAAAAAATTTTTTTAAATGTTTATTTGTTTTTGAGAGAGAGAGAGAGAGCGTGCGTGCGCACGAATGGGGAAGGGGCAGAGAGAGATGGAGACACAGAATCTGAAGCAGGCTCCGGGCTCTGAGCTGTCAGCATAGAACCCAACACGGGGCTCGAACTCACGAACCGTGAGATCATGACCTGGGCTGAAGTCGGATGCTTAACTGACTGAGCCATCCAGCAGCCCCCCTAGATTCTATTTTTTAGATTTACTTTCCACTTTGGCTGGAGAGCACATCATCTGGTAGCGTACTAAGTAAAAGGGTGTGCCAAGTGAATTTTCTGAATCCTTCTATAGCTAAAAAAATATTTACATTCAACTTATATCTTAATTGTGTGTCTAGGTCTAGAATTCTATATTAAAAACAACTTCTCCCAAAACATTTAAAAGACATTGCCTTACTATTATGTAGTATGCAGTGTTCCTCTTGAGAAGCCTTGTAGCCATCCTGATTCATGTTCCTTCCTATGAAACCTGTTTTTTTCTAGCTGAAAACTTTTAGTATCGTCTCTTTGACCATAGTTTCTGACATTTCTCAACAGTATGCCTTGGGGTGGATCTATGTATCGTTCTGGGTACTCCGTAAGCCCTTTGATCTGGAGGCTGCTACCTTTTGGTGCGGGGAAACACACATGAATTATTTCTTTGGTAATTCTCTTCCTTCCATTTTCTCTGTTAACTGGGTATCAGCTCCTAGGTTGATAGCTGCATAGGTTAACCATGACCACAATAATGCTACATAACAAACCAACCCAAAACTCTATGGCTTAAAATAAAATTATTTATTCTCAGGGATCTGTGGCTGGGAGTCACTGATTTAGGCTGAATTGGTTGAGTGGCTGTGTTGACTGTGCTTCCCCTTCAACTGGGAGTAAGCTAGGGGGTGGCTGATCTAGGACGGGGTTGGCTGGTGGAATGTAGTTCTGCTCTAAATGGGTCTCACCCACACTGTGAGACCAGTGGGCTAGTCCAAGAATGTTCTTGGCCTGCCTGGTGATGGCAAAGAAGCAAGAGCCCAATCCCATAAGAGCTTTCAAGCCTTTGGTCACACCCCCCCACCACTAATGGCCCACAGCAAATCAGACGGCAGCACCCCAAAATCAAGAGACCCCTTTAGTGGAGCGAACTGCCCAATCACATGGCAAAAGGTCCGAATATTGGGCTGAGCAAAGAATTAGGGCAATCAGTGTAATCTATCATAGTCCATTACATCATGTATTTCTACATCTATGGCATACTGACCTACTTCCTAGAAGATTTGGTTGACCCTGTTTTATAATACATGTTGTGTGTTTTATTTCACATTTTAAAATTTTCTAGAGCTCTTTCCTGCTGTCTAATTTTTCTTTTTCACAGTATTCTATTCCTATTTTATGAATGAAATATATTTTTTATCTCAGAATATGTGTTGATCTGTAAACTTCTTACATTTAGAAAATGACTCACAGTTCCTTACATTATTTCTTTTCCCCTCTGCGTCATCCACCTGCCTTTGTTGGGCTTGATCTCCACCTTAGCGGTAAGAGCTCATAGCATGAGCTCTTGAATGTGGACTTGGAGGCTGACTGCCTGGACCTATAGCTCGATTCCCTGGCTTACTACCTAGATGACTGTACTTGGGCTTGACTTCTTTCTTCCTCAGAGTCCTCATCTGTAAAATGGGAACAGAAATAGTAGCCTACATCAAGAATTATTGGGAGCATTAGAGAAGTCCACACATGGAAAGCACCTGGAAGGATCCAACCCTAGCACCTGGCACAAAACCTTAGTTACCTATTGTCCATGGTAGGATCTCTTCTCAAATAATTGTGCGGTACTAAAAAGCAGATTTTGGCAGTTTTATGTTTAGTGTTGAAGTTTGTGGAAAGGTGGACTTCAATGTAGAGTACTGGGTAGGGTTCCTGCTCTTGCCATTGGACATCACATTGGCATTTTCAACTTGTTTTTTTGTACTCATAGCAAATGAGCTATTTGCTCATGTTTTTACCCAATAAAGGGGGCAGCAGTGAGGACTTCTCTGACTTATGGGGGCAAGGAACCTGGGGTTCCCAGTGATTTCTGTTTAGATTTCCATGTAATCCCCCTGTTTCCAGCTTCGGTGATCAATGTCACCTCTGTGTGGCTGGTACCCGAGCCCCGGTGGCGGGGGTGGGGGTGGGGTTGCTATAATTTTAGGAGGTCCTACGAAAGAAGGAAAGAAAGATGATAAAGCCATCTTTAACTAGACGTCAAGGCTACACTTTCACACTGTTTGAGCTGCAGAACTTCTCATTTGGTGAAACTTTCCATGACAGCCCATATGTAAAGCAGGGGAAAGTAGACCTGCCCTGTGTTGAGCGAGTGGGGCCTAGAGACCCCCATTACTCTCTCCACACCAGTATCCCTCCTGGACGCTGGCTCTCCAGCACTCACTTTGAAAGCGCTAAGACACAACCATCCTTGCCCTCAGTTTACAGATGACAGAACCCAGGCTAAGAGAGCAAAATGTCTGGAACTTGGCCTCTGACCCTGAGTTCAATGTTGTCCTGCCCACGCTTTGTTAACTTCTGCATAGAGGGTATGTGGTTGATTTCCATTTCACTGTTTTAAAAAAGTTAAGGACATAGTCTAAGCTTCCTCCCCACAACCTCCTTCAGGGTCCAGCATCTCTGACTCCATTTCGGCATTCTATTTTCATCCCTGCCACCTCTGGGAATGATGACAAGGGGCCTGGAATTGCTACCTGCCAGGAACAGTAGCTCTACCTTTTAACCTTTTATCTGTCCTAAAATGTTCTATTCCCGTAAGGTGGCCTCCACCAGCATCTGTCATCTGAACTCCTGCTCGTCCTTTTTGGGCACCTACATCCCAGCCAATAGTGCCTCTATACCCACATTCCTGCACATCTGAAGAGCCTCCCGGGTCCTAGATTCTTTTTATTTTATTTTATTTTTTTAATTTACATCCAAATTAGTTGGTATATAGTGCAACAATGATTTCAGGAGTAGATTACTTAATGCCCCTTACCCATTTAGACCATCCCCCCTCCCACAACCCCTCCGATAACCCTCTGTTCTCCATATTTAAGAGTCTCTTATGTTTTGTCCCCCTCCCTGTTTTCATATTATTTTTGCTTCCCTTCCCTTATGTTCATCTGTTTTTCTCTTAAAGTCCTCATATGAGTGAAGTCATATGATATTTGTCTTTCTCTAATTTCGCTTAGCATAATACCCTCTGGTTCCATCCATGTAGTTGCAAATGGCAAGACTTCATTCTTTTTGATTGCTGAGTAATACTCCATTGTATATATATACCACGTGTTCTTCATTCATCCATCCATGGACACTTGGGCTCTTTCCATACTGTGGCTATTGTTGATAGTGCTGCTATAAACATGGGGGTGCATGTGTCCCTTTGAAACAGCACACCTGTATCCTGTGGATAAATGCCTAGTAGTGCAATTGCTGGGTCATAGGGTAGTTCTATTTTTAGTTTTTTGAGGAACCTCCATACTGTTTTCCAGAGTGACTGCACCAGCTTGCATTCCTACCAACAATGCAAAAGATATTCTCTTTCTTCGCATCCTCGCCAACATCTGTTGTTGCCTGAGTTGTTAATATTAGCCATTCTGACCGGTGTAAGGTGGTATCTGATTGTGGTTTTGATTTTATTTCCCTGGTGATGAGTGATGTTGAGCATTTTTTCATGTGTCGGTTGGCCATCTGGATGTCTTCTTTGGAGAAGTCATGTCTTTTACCCATTTCTTCCCTGGGTTATTTGTTTTTTGGGTGTTGAGTTTGATAAGTTCTTTATAGATTTTGGATATTGACCCTTTATCTGATATGCCATTTGCAAATATCTTCTCCCATTCTGTCAGTTTGCTGATTGTCCAGGTCTTGGATTCTAACAGCCAGACAATCGAGAACACCCCTATCCTTCTGTTGCTCTGTCTCTCCAGAAAATTCTATTTTCTTTCAAATTTCAGCATGAATGTTGCCTTTTTGGAGAAGTCTTGCCTTGAGTAAGTCTCTCGAGCTTCATTTATTCTTCTGTAAATTAAGTGCATGGGGCATGCCTTCCTGGGTTTAGGGAAAGCTCAAATATACTCATGTGCAACTTGGCACAGTGGTGGTCATACACACACACAGAATGGCCCAGCCAATGTTAGCTATTATTATTGTGTGTGCATCTATTGTAAAAATGTCCCATTCTGCCTTTTGGTTTATGTCTAATTTCTCCACTAGATGGGTGGGTCTCAACTCCAACTGCACATTAGAATCACCTGGGGGGCTTTTTAAAAACATGGTTGCCTGGGCCCCATTGCACATCAATTGACTATGAATCTCTGGGGATGGGACCCAGGTGCCAGTGTTTTAAAAGACCCCCAGGCCAGGATTCTATCAGATAACCAGGGTTGAGAATGCTGAGTTATCCCAGGAGCTGCCTAAGAGCAAAGACAAGGCACTGTCCATTTTTAAATCTGTGATATTGTGATTTATACTAAGACATAGATATTTGGTCTTTGTCCCATTTCTGGCACAGAGCCCCTAAAACCCTTGGAATTTCCTAAATGACTAGAGCATAAAAGTGTCTTTTTTACGTGAATGAGGTGACTTTTGGAAAGCCCCTAAATCACTTAAGGAGGGGGGCTGGCTGCCAGAGGAGCCAACCCTGTGATTAGAAGGTTGAAACTTTGGGTCCCTCCCTGACTTCTGCAGAAGGGAGAGGGGAGGGGACTAGAGATGGCGTGCAATTGCCAATGGCCAATGATTTAATCCACCGTGCTCATGTGTTGAAGTTTCCATAAAAACCAAAAAGATGGATTCTGAGAGCTTCCAGGCTGGTGAAGATGTGGAGATGCAGGGAGAATGGCATGCTCAGAGAGCATGGAAGTTTCACACCCTTTCCGTGGACGTTGTCCTAGTGTATTCTAGTGTCCTAGACCTGGCTGGCTGACCAGGGCTCCAGGACAAGGCCCAGAGTGGCTGTGCACCCGAGGGGAGGGGTTCTGCTCCCAGGTCTGGGGATCAACTTATCTTACAAAATGCTTTCATCAGATCTCATCGCAATCCCATGAGTAGGCACTATTATTCCTTCTTCCTATTTCCCTATTGGACAGAGGGAGAAAACTGTGGCCCAGAGACATTGTGACTTGTGCCCTCCCCTCACTGTCTCCCATTCATAGAGCTGTAGAGGCAGGCCAGGGCCCTGTGTCTACTGACACCCAGTCCTGTGCTTGGGGTGAGGCTCAGAGCCACCCACACTGTCTTCTGGGAGTGAGTCATACAGGAGGGAGGCAGAGGAGTGGAAAGCCCCCTCTGAGAAGGTGGCTCCAGGGCTGAGGTTCCTCCTGGGGAAGTGGTCTGGGGAAGCTTGGGCAGTAGTAGAACTCTGTGTGTGTGTGTGTGTGTGTGTGTGTGTGTGTGTGTGTGTGGTGCAGCTCTGCGTGTGGCTGTGCTTTTGTCCTTCTTGCTGTGTGGTGTGTGTGGCTGAGCATGTGTCCTGCTGCCAGTGCTGTGTGTCACATGTGCTGCCACATGGCTGGTGTGTCTGTTGTTGCATGTTGGGTGTGTGCCGCAACTTGAGGAGCTCCCCAGAACCTGCTCCTGGCCGTCAGGAGACCAGCTCCCCAGCTGGGAGTTCAGGGGCTCAAATGGCTGCCTCTCCCGAAGGCAGGGCATGGAGGGGAAAGTCCTCTCTCCAAACTTGAGCTCCAGTGCTCCTGTGGGGACCCCTCTCTGTCCAGCACCCCACACCCTTCTTCTCCCTGGCCCCACTGCCCCCACCACAGTGGCTTCTTTCTAGAGAAGAAGAAGCAGGCAATGTGCAAAGGAGGCTGCCTGTGGCTTTCCCTGTCTAGCCCCCACTCACTGCCTTGCCCCCGCTGAGCCTTCTCATCTGCCAAGGCTCGCTTCTGCAGGAAATTTCCCTGGGCACCTTACTCCCGACTGTGTGTTAATTGCTTAGTCTCCAGCCTCCCCATCCACCTCAGAACTGGGGACAGGGTCACCTTGTCACGTAACTTTACCCCTGTTTGAACAGGAGGTGGGAGAGGCTGAGCAGGGGAGTGGGCTGTGGGGTGCCTGGGCCAGGACTATGGCCACTGCAGGGAGGACAGCAGATAGGAGAGGCTCGATACCCAATCTTTTCCTTCTTCCACTCCTGCATCAGAATGCACAGAGAACTCATCTCAGGACTTGAAGGTCCTTGAAAAGAGGCAACCCCCCAGTTCCCAGACACCTGGAGAGGATGTGCCAAGCCTGTTTTAGGTAAGGGGAGGGGTCTTTTCCAGGGGACTGTGTGACGTGGAGGGGTGGTGACACCTGCTTGGAAGCAAGGGAATGGTTTACATGGGCCAACCTCTTCCTCATTTTGCCTCTCATTAGTGACATCATGGCTCCCTATCCTCTCTCTTGAATGTGACTATCCTTTCTCTCCAAACTCCCAAATTGGCCACTCCCCATAATAGTTCCCTGCTGCTCATGTCTTCAAGCCTGGTATCTACAGGGAAAAACAGCTTCCTCCCATATCCTTTTTTTTAATTTTTAAATTTTTAATTTTTTTTTAATTTTTTTTAACGTTTATTTATTTTTGAGACAGAGAGAGACAGAGCATGAATGGGGGAGGGTCAGAGAGAGGGAGACACAGAATCCGAAACAGGCTCCAGGCTCTGAGCTGTCAGCACAGAGCCCGACGCGGGGCTTGAACTCACGGACCGCAAGATCATGACCTGAGCCGAAGTCGGCCGCTTAACCGACTGAGCCACCCAGGCGCCCCAGCTTCCTCCCATATCCTTGACTGTTCTCCTATTGTGCTGAAGTTGAACTGAGACACAAGGCAAGAATTCCTTCTATCAAGGACACATGGTTTTAATTCTAGTTCTGACCCTGTGACCATCTGGCTGGGTGACCCTGGGCATATCATTGCTCCCCTCTGTGTTTTGGTTTCTTTACCAATAAAAGAATCAAAGACTTTGCCAACATCCCATGCTCTATCACAGTGTCTCACAGTGGGGCTCCAGAGTTCTCCTGTACAGGGATCCAGGCCTCTGGGACCATCAAACCTCACAGTAAAGAAACTTCCTCCAAGATAGTTTCAGGGATAATCAGAGGCCCTGGTGGTGACGGAGGGCCATGGTAGGGGAGGAGACAGGTTCCTGACCTCAATCACCATCTCCAAGGATCAGCCAGATGACCATGGTGGGAACATCAGAGTGACCAACACAGAACTTATCAGAAGTGGAGAGGTGCACAGGCCAGGGCAGGGCCCACCAGACCGTGAGTCCCTGAAGGCACGTTTGGTCCATCTTTATCTCTCTAGTTCTTAACATCCTGTCTCCTCAGAGCTGATGCTTAGTGCATATTTGCTAAATAGATGAGTAATTGAATAGAGGTGAGACTATAAAGTTGGCTAGGTGGCCAACTGAAGGGAGAGGAGATCTTGGGTTGCTGGCTTGAGTGGAAGGAAAGAGAAGAATTAGGGGGAAAATGATAAGTTAGGATGAGGCTAGGTTATGCTGTGGTAACAAACAAGCTTAAAGCAACAAAAGTTTATTTCTCACTCCTCCACATGGATCTAGGGGCTGGCAGCTTGTATATAGACTTTTCTCATTACAGTGACTCAAGCACTTAGTATGACACAGTAGCCATCATCTTGGACATCACTAGTCACTGTGTCAGAGAGAAGAGAACTTTGAGGTCTCATGCTAGCGATTAGTAGCCTGAAAGTGACACTTTCATTCACATCCCATAGGCCAGAACCAGTCACATGGTTACTTTTGTTCATGTCTCATTGGCCAGAACTAGTCACATGATACTTCCAACAATGGAGGACCAGGAAATGCAATCCTACCATGTGCCTGGAAGACACAGAGATAGAAACATTTGATGAATAGCACTAATAAGAGCCATTAAAGAGTTAGCCATGGAGAGCCAGAAGGAGAGGGGTGCAGTTGACATTCCAGATCTTCTCTGACCCATATCCCGGAGTGCCAAGGCCATGGATGATGTTCTTTTAAGATCATAACATCATAAACTGTCTCCTGAAAGTGACAGGGAGAAAGCTGGCTGCACATGAATTGAACTGAGAACCAGTTATATGCCAGGCTGTGCTGAATGCTGGAAATATGATGGACATGGCCTTTACCCTGATGGAGCCAAAAACTATATAAGAAAGAGTAAGGCATGAAATAGCATAAGGATTTGAAATCCTAGATCCAAGGTGGAGGCTGATCAGCTAAGGAAAGAAGAGGCAGCATGGTCTGTAGCTGTTCTTGGTGGTTTCTGCATTTACTCTTATTGCCTGAAGGTTGGGGCTGCCCATATGAAGTCATAGGTCAGTGTAATTACATGGTGCTTAGTTTCTTCACCCACAGCCCTCAAAGATTAAGAGCCTCTGTAAATGGAGCCATTTCTGGGGGAGAAGCAAGGACTTACTCTAAAGTCTTAAAATGCATGAATATTGTCTTAGTAATGTGCTCCTAGGAAAGGGAATGTTTCATTTTGATTACATTTTACAGACATTTTCTTGGTGACTTTGTGCTGGGCCATCCTTGTTCTGGGGTCCTAATCCAATCAGTAAAAAGACAAAAATAAAAAAGAGAGAGAGAGAGAGAGAGGGAGAGAGACAAGAATATTGAGAATACTGGACCCCTTGGTTTGCGCAAGATGGATTTGCTTTTCAATCATCTGGAGGGTAATCCCTCCCTCACCAAATTTGACTTTCTGCAATTTGGCTCGAACTGGGAAAATCAAAGTCATGGAGTATTAAAACTTGAGTTTGTACAAAATTTACCCGTCAGAAAAGGGGAGATGAAGGGAGGAATTACACTTACATGCTTGCTATCTTCAGAATGAACCCCAAGTCCTTAGCTTGGATTGAAAGACCATCATGGAATGTCTTCATCCCATCTTTTCCTCTAGCTTCCCCTTCCCTTAGACACCCACCTGCACCCCATACTCTAGTTCTAGGCTGCATTTCTTACACCTACCCAAACATAGCTCATGCCTCAGTGCCTTTGCACTCACTGTTTTCCTCTGTGTGGGATGCTCTCCCAGTCACCTACTTGGAAAATCCTCCTCCTCTTTGTGATCATGGCTCAAGTATCTCTTTCTCTGTTGGCACCTGTCTAAGTCTCTCCCTTATTCACTGTGTGGTCTCCTTTTTGTCACTACTGTGTTTTGTACAAATTCCCATCACAGTCCTTATTGTACCAAAAGACTGTTGTTTCTAGGCAGGTCTCTCCTACTAGGCTGTAGAATCTTTGAAGGAAGTGATGGTATCTTATTTGTTTCTCTGTACTGAGGGTAAGGCCTAGCACACAGCACTCAATAATAGCACTCAATAATAAATTGAGTGAATGAATGAGTAAATGAATGAATGAAGTTGGAGAACATCTGAAAAGATACCTAGTGTAAACTCTCACTCAAAACCAGAAATCCTTCTATAGCAGGGTCAACAAACTACAGCCTGTGGACTGGATCTTGCCAGGTGCTTGTTCGTGTGAATAAAGTTTTATTGGAACACAGCTATGTCCTTTTGTAGATATATTCCCATGGCTACTTTGGTATGACAGCAAGAGCTGAGTGGTTGGGATCGTACGATTCTCAAAGCCTACAGCATTTTCTATCTGGCTCTTTACAGAAAAGTTTCCCTACCCCTGGTCTATAGCACTGGTTCTTGATCTTTTTTGGACTAGAGATACTTTTGAGAATCTGATAAAAATCCTGAATACATGCACATAGACAGAACATTTTGCATTCAGTTTCATGAGGACCAGTGCCCCCTTGAATTCCACCCATCAATCCCTTAAGTATCCATGGACACAGGGTTAGGATTCTGTTGTAAGGATTTCTTACCTCTGATGCTGGAGGTAAGAAAGCAGTGGAAGCATGGTCTATGGTTGTTGGGGGAAGATATAGGAGCAAAAGCCAAATCTCTCAAAAATCAAAACGAAAAAGAAATTAAATGCACTGCCCTAAGGCATCCTTGACATACAGTTGGCCATCGTGTGTATGGTATCTTCAGTCCCAGAAAACTCACTACCATGCCTCATATTGTGCTGTTGCAGGAGCACACAGTTCGGGATGAAAGCTCATCCTCACACTCAGCTGGGCTCTTGTAACTAGAACCCAGTGCATGTTGAGGCCATGGTCTAATGGGCATAAGCTCGTTTTCTCAGCTGACGAGAAGAGGCAAGGAGAAACCAGAAGCCTGCTCGCCCCGATCTTCCCAAGGTTGAGGCACAGCAAGGAGGGGCAGGGAAGAGGAGCCAGGACCATTACAATTGATCAAATGCAGTCTTGCTTTCTTGAAAACAAGGGGTGACAGGGAGAATGTGTGTGTCTGGGAGTTAATGAAGTCATGAGCAATAGGAGTTAGGCCTCTGGGAAGCAAATCGAGGGCCAAACGAGCTCATTTTTTTAGCAGAATTATTAAATTAGTAGATGAAAGAAACACATTAGACATTATGAATCTTGCTTTTAGCAGAGCCCTTGATAGAGGGTTGCGCAGATGCTTGCGAAATTCATTCCATGCAGGGCTCGAAGGCAGCTGGAATCGCTGGGCTCCCCAGTGGGAGGGCTGGGGTGAGGCTGATGTTTAATGAACTTCTGGGCCAGGTACTGTCTTGGGGGCTTTAGGTCTACAACCCCATCCAATCCCCACAGCACTCAGGGAGGAAGGGGTGACTTTCCTCATTTCGGAAGGGAAGGGGAGCTCAAAGGGACAAAATGTCAAGCCTCAGCTTGCATGGGGTCAGCAACTGAGCCTGTGCTTGAATCCTGGTCTACCTCAGTCCAAACCCAGAGCTCTTGCCCCGGGGGTAAGAGATACCTCCCTGCCAGAAGTGCTTGGGTGCCTTGGAAATGGAGCAAAGGACCATGGAAATGAGTCAGGTGGGAAGGGTGGAGCCAGTAGGGAGGGCTGGGAGCCCCAGCTGGTGCTGAGTCAGGACTAGACTGGCCCTTCTAGCAGGCCTGGTTTTCCCTGCTGCATTTACAAAGGTATGGCACAGGGATAAGCATTCAGAGAAGGGCAAGGGTGTGTAATCCATGTTGTGGGGAATGGTTGAGTGAACAAACAGGGCTGTGTCATTTGCTCATGATATTCAGAGGCCGGTCCTGGAGACTGCTGTGGCCTCCTAGGGTTGAGCTGGGTCAGCGATGTGTCACAGGAGGCAAGGACAGCTTTCTAACAAGGAGAAGTGTCCAACCTTATAAGGAATGAGCTCCTCAACCCTGGAGACATTCCAAGAGCTGGCATAGCACGGGAGGAGGGTCTGATTCCAGGGAAGATAAGAGATTGGCCAAAGTCTCTCCAAACACTACAATTCTCTATCTTCTGAAGTCAAGCATGAGGAAGGATATTCCAAGAGCAAAGCTACCCTGCAGGATTTGGGGAGTGGAGTGAGACAATCTGTATTTGTCTCTGAGATCTGCTAGTGACCAACCACATGCTTGCACACAGAAGGGAGGGACTTAGTGACTCCTGGAGCCTCCCTTTAGTCTGAGGATTCCTCCTAGGCAATGGGATGACTGACAGGCCTTCCCAAATCCTTCCAGCATAAGAGGGGGGCACCCTTAACTTCTAGAGAACCTAACAGAGAAAACCAGACCCATCAAAAATACAGAGAAGAGGGAAGGCAAGGGAGGAGGTGATGAGAAGGGGCAATGGTTCAACTCACCTGCCTACAAACCTTTCCAGAAGTCCTAGTGCATGCCAGAATCTAAGACCAATAAGAAATGAGCCATGGAGGGCCTATGGTGCAGTGGGCGAAGTAAAGCATGCCCATGGTCTCTCTCATGCAAACCAGACACAGTCAAAGGCCTCAAAAGAAGACAGATGGGTTTGCTCAGAGCAACAAGCAACCACTTCTACCTGGGACATTTCTAAAGGTGTTACTGAAGAATGGAACTTTGTAACATGGAGGGGAATTTGGCTGGAGGCAGCAGGAGGAGAAACACTGTAGGGAAGTGAATGGTGAGGGACGGGGGATGGGGAAATGGGGGACAGCTGGGTAGGCGGAAGGGCCAGATTTCCCAGGGCTTCGAATGCCAGTCTGAGTCCTTCATGCCAGAGGCAGTGAGGTGCCATTGACCCTTTCCATGTAGGAGAGGGTCAAGATCAGAATCATGTGGCTCCTGTGTAAAGGTTGGGATTGGAAGCCAGGAGGCCAGGGAGGGTGTCAGTGTAGAATCCGGGGATGTGGGGAACCTCAAGTCGGTTGCTAAGAGGAGCTGGTGAAGAGTGAAGGTTCTCAGCATGCATGCCTGTGTAAGCACACCTCCAGGTGAATGTTTACTTCTCTAAGTGTACACATTTGGGAGTGAACATGTTTACATGTGTCTGTTTGCCAGCATGCCTCAGGGTGCATGATTTTTTTTTTTGTCTTGCTGTGGAAAAGTATGCATACTTGCCCCAGGAACCATGAGGCTTTGATCTGCACGTGAAATGTGTGTGTGTGTGTGTGTGTGTGTGTGTGTGTGTGTGTGTGTTTGCGCGCGCCATGTTCAGGCCCTCATCTACCTTAATTCCATCTTCTGCCACCACCCCTTCTAATGACATGGACACTCCGCATAGGACATTGTGGGATGGGTTGTGTCTATCCCCACCTCCACACATCTCCCACTTTTGCCCTTGAGCTCTTAGATTCTGCAGTAACTGCTTTGATCTGCAAGAGCAGTGAACTCCTTCCTGTTTCCTTAGTAGAGGGGTAAGAAGGTGCTGTGAGTAAAGCCTCTGTTACTGGTTGCAGGACAGAAGAGGGCTCCTCCCCACCATGCCAAGCCTGGCCCTACACCATTCCAGACAGGATCTCCCAAATGCTCTGACCTGGGCCAAAGCCACATTGGTCCTGCTGTTCCTGAGACCTGAACCAAGATGTCTGTTCCCACCTGCTTTGCAGGCAGCCTGGAGAAGTTGTGAGAGACCTCACTCAAGCCACAGAGTCCCAATCCTGGCCCTGCTCTTGACCTATGAGATGACCTTGGACTGGACTTTTTAGCATCAGTTTTCCCATGTAAAACCTGGCCAGGCTCTCACCTGGTGTCCGATCATGGGCTTGGGGTGAAGGTAATGGGATTGTCATCCACTATGCTGAAGTGTGTGGGACTTCTGCGGTTGTTCTTGGTTGGGCAAGTCCTTTATCCAGAGGTGTGCTGGTAAATGTTCAACACCTGGCTTCCTGGAAGAAAAAAGCCCTGATCGGCAGTGTCTACCAATTTCTCTGGTGTAAACACTCTTACCATGACTGATTTCAGTCCACTAGCATGAAGCCATGGAACATGGAAATGGAAAGAGAGGTGTGCAGTTGGCTCTTGAGAGCTGGTAGGAGCGGCTCCAGCCCCTCCCTGCCTTTATCCAAAACAACCAGCAACAGCCCAGTCTGAGGAAGCATCTACATCAACATCAGGCGAGAAGCAAAAGGTTCAGCTAGAGTGCCGAGCATTGAGTCTGAGTGACAAGTGAGGCTATAAAGTGAAAAGAAGAGCCAGGAAGTTAGGCACTTGGAGGAGAAACAGGTTGGGAAGTGTGACGTGCAAGGAGGGCCAGGTCAGGCAGTTCAGGACAGAAACTGCGTTATGCTGGGTGATGCATGGACAGCCCAACGCGGCCAGAATATATTATTGCTGCCTGCTATTCCCGGGCTGGGAGGGGGAGGAGGGTGTACGTGATGATGAGGGAGCTGGGCAAATAGACAGGTGTTCCCTGAGCACCAGGGATGACGTCTGAGCAGGCCGAGCCAGGGAAGGGCAAATCCAATTCTGTAATTGTTGGTGCATCAATTCTGGTGACGGTCCCATGAGGGTGATGCCAAGGGCCCAGGGAGGGGGGAAGCCCTGGCTGACATCATCTGTTATTTCTGGGCCAATTCACAGCCTCATCCAGTGGGAACTTCCTTGAGGACATGAATCACCCCCACCTTCTCATGGCTGCCTCATCCTCCCAAGAAAATAGGGAATCCACCCACGAGGGTGTCCTCTGGAGACGGTGTGGGGAGTGAAGAGAAGAGTGTGATCCTGAAGTCATGTGGACCCAGGTTCAAATCTGACCTCTGCCCCTTGTTAGCTGAAGAGCTTTGGTCAAGCCATTTCACTTATATGATATTCCATTTCTCAAATGGGCTCATAATACCCACGAAGGGTAGAAATGTCATTAGTGAGATGGTAAATGTGAAGGGTCTTGCTCCTTGCAGGTGCTCAGTGAATGTCAAATCTCATTTCCTTCCCCCCTGCCTCTTTTAGAGACAATCCTTGCAGTGGACAGTCTGTGGAAGCTTCCAGAGGGAGATGTAGACTCCCTTTCTGGTCCTTTGCCTGACTTTGTAGTTAGTGGCTCACAGGGGACAGGAGGGAAGTTGCCTTTGGGAGGGTGGAGAGGGTGGTGGGATGACAAGGACTGAGGCCATTCACCCAGGTGCAGTGTCTGGCCTGCTGGGGTGTGAGGGAAGCATGTTCTTTCCTCACAGAGCCAAGACTTGTCCTTAGTAACTTCTCAGCCAAGCAGGGCTCAGAGGCCAGGAGAGAAGCCTGTTGACCTCAGTGGCACAAGGCTCATTTCTCAAGCAGAGGTACCTGTTCATCTTACGTGTCAGGTGTCTGCTTGACACCCTCCCTATTCAGTGCCTGGCTGTCTGTATTTCTGGCCTAGCTGTCTGTCCATTGGTCTTCAGGAAAGACTGTTAAACTTGTTCCTGCCTGCTGCATTCATTTCTGCAGAAGTCTGTCCATCTGTCAGTCTGCCTACAATCCACCTTCCCATTGCTCTGATTGCAGCTGACTCTCTTGTACCTGGGCTCCATTGTATGATGTCTGGGTGACAGAGACAGGTAAATGAGAGTTGGAGAGAGTGACAGACAGGAGTACACATGGGGGAGGGAGCATGTGCACACACAGAGGAGTGACAGTTGGGTTGTCCTCTTTGAGACAGGACCACTCAAGGTCTCCCCAGCCCCAGAAGGGTGTCCAGAGCACCATCCGTCTCACCCCAAAGCACTATCTGCCTCCCAGACCTCAGACAGAGGTGTTCCCTGCAGAAGCTCCAGGAAGAGGGGGAGAGGGAAGGACAGTACCCATGGCAACCAATGGAGAGGCCCATTTCAGCTCAAGAAGAACCCTTCTTGAACAGTGGAGCTGTCCAACAAACAAAATGGGCTGTTGGTGAGGTAGTGGTCTCCCTGTCATTGAAGTTATTTAATTAGGGGCTGGCCACCCTGTCAGGGCTGCTATGGTGGGGATTCCCAAGTAAGGGATGTGGTATGACTGGGTGGTCGAGACCGGCCAACATTTAGCACTGATCTACACAAAGCAGTCTCCATGGTGTCTGGCCGGTAGGAGGTGCTCATGACCAGCACTGCTGTTGGAAGGAGCTTGGATGAAGTGACCTGAAGGCCCAGTCCCACAGCCTTTGAGCTGGAGAAAGACGAAAGGCCAATTAGTGGCAACAGGTTATGAATAAACAGGAGCTGGGAACTTGGGATGATAAAGAGCTTCCCAGAATAGGAATGTCTCCATCTATCTCCCTCACACTGATTTGCATGGCTCCCGCAGGCCTCCCTCCCCTCTCCTAACTCAATTTCAATTTCAATTTCAATGTCAATAACTTCCTTGGCACGACAAGCAGTCAGGGGTTGCCAGAGTGAATTGGAACATTGAGTTTCAGAGTCTCGGACCAGCTCGTCCGGCCAGTGTCGCCGTCCCCTCCCAGGTCTTCCAAGCCCTTCCTGTGCAAATGTCTCATCCTCTGTGCCCTTTGGAGAGACTTATTTTTACCCTCCTTGGCTTCCTGTAAGGTTATTTGAAAAAATGATGCACTGCTTTGTTTGACCAAGATGTCCAAACAGCAGTAGCCTGTGGGACGTCATGCATCCACGTGATGTGCTGAGAACAGAAAGCTAAAGAAGGCTTATTCCCTCTCTCTTGAGACCCCAGCCAAAGGGGAAGCAGATGAGAAGTAGCAGTTCCCATAACGTGGTGAGTGCGTTAATGGAGGGGGACAGGGGGTTCTGGGACACAGAAGAGGGGTCTCTGAGCCAAGGTGGAACAGAGGTGGGTAAGGGAGCGGGAGCAGCTTCCTGGAAGAGGCAGAATGAGAGGGACTTCAGAAGGACCCTTGGGTAGCAAGCTACCAAGTTCTTTCCCTCATGGGTCATTGATGGCTGGAATGTCACCATTGTAACAGCTCCCTTTACATAAGTCATAACAACTCTTGGCCCTGCAGAGTGTTGGCAGTGGTCAGATCCTCCAGAAAGGGAGGGTGTGGTATGGAGGGGTGAGAAGGAGGTAAAAAGGATGCAGGGAGATAATGTGTGCGGGAGGTGGGGCCCAAAGTGCTGGAGGGGCCATGGGAGTGCATGGTGGCCAAAGCCCAGGCGTGTCGGTCTGTGGGCTGAGGCAGTGGTGTGGTCCATCAGGGAGCACCATTTGGACTTGGTGTAGTCATACAGGAGAGAGGGCCCAGAGGAAGTGGAACAAAGGTGTCGGGAGGCCAGGAGGCACAGGGGCACCATCTAGAATGCTCTGGCTCAGAGACGCGACAGAGGGGCTGAGTCAGGAGTAGCCCTGGAGCGTGAAGATGAACAGGTGGTAAGGCAGGTGACGTCGGTTCTGCCAGTTTGACATCCCTGCCCAGCACCAACTGGGGGTCATCCATAGCCACCACCATGGGGAGCCACAGTTCATGGAGTCAGACCTAAAGGGACCAGGGCAACTTTGCCAGGAGGCCACCACGAGCAGGACCTTGACCCCTCTCCTCCTCCCTTCTTCTCCCCACCTGCACTGTGGAGAATTCTAATGAAACACAGCTCCCCACCACACCACTACCAGGAGTGGGGGCTGCTAGGGCAGCATGCCTCTGCCGTAGACGGTATGTGGGCGCTGCCTCCAGCTGTCTTTCCACAGCTTTGGACCAGCAGAGAAGAGCCCCAGGAAGAGACAGCCCTGGGCAAGATTGACTAATGCTCACAGGCCAAGAGGGTCTGCTTGCAAATCTGGCAGGTTTCCCATGGGACTGTGAAAACCAGGAGAAGCAAAGTCCTCTCCAGAAATGCCCCAAACCTCTTGGCTCCTGGGGACCCTCCAGCCACCAGGCTGTGAACATTTGCAGAGGCTAAACCATCCTTGGGGCCCCTCTGGGTCTTCCTCTTTGTACATCTTTGGGGAGTTGGGAGAGTCAGTGGGGGAGGGGATAGCCGGGAAGGAGGCGAGCCACGTGGAATGAAGTCACTGAGGATGATGCAGTTCCCCTTGTGTTGCTGGGGACTTTTAAGCAAATTCCTGCCATTTTCAGGGCCCCATTCAACTCCTCAGTAAGATGAGGGGAAGAGAGGGGTGCCTGGGTGGCTCATTCGGTTAAGCATCCGACTTTGGCTCAGGTCATGATCTTGTGGTTTGTGGATTCGAGCCACACGTCAGGCTCTGTGCTGACAGCTCAGAACCTGGAGCCTGTTTCAGATTCTGTGTCTCCCTCTCTCTCTGCCCCTCCCCTGCTCTCTCTCTCAAACATAAACCTTACCAAAAAAAAAAAAAAAAAAAGATCAGGTGTTTACAAAGAGGGTTCCTCAGAAGACTATTGTAAGATGTGCTGGGGAAAAGTCTGGAAGAATGGATTGTCCATCCTCTGGACTTAGAAAACTGTTCCATTCGCTTTTCAGTTACATGTCGGTTGGTTTCCCAGACCTTGACTTCCCTTGTCCTCAGCCCATATTATTATTCCCTGGTGGGTTCTCTCAAGGAAAAGGTGGGCAGGGAGAGCTCCTGAATGGGACTGGTAGAGCTTTAGAACTTTGTCTCATCAGGTGTTTCCCATACATTCTCCACAGCCTTGTTTTCTCAAACTGTCCATTTTCATCCCAAGGAAGGAATGGGCCCCGTGACAGGTTTGGAAAATAGAGGACTACTTGTTCTTCTGCAAGATTCTCTCCAGTTCTGAAAGCCTAAGCATCTAAACAACCTAGAACTTCTTTTCTCTAATGTAGGGAGAAGGGAGGGAAAATGACGTTTTAAAGCTCTTACTAGGTGCCCAGTTCTGCATCACCTTTTTGATCACACAGCTCCACTGTGGTGTGGGTATGCATTCCCCCAATGGGGAGTAGGGACCCACTCAAAGGAGAGGGGGAGGCTCCCCCCACCCCCAGCCCACCTTGTGCTGGAAGGTGAGAAAGCCTTGCTCGAAGGTGTGAATGGAGGTCAAAGCTCCCTTTCCTGCAGTTTCAGGCTGTCTTCCTGTACTACCACATTCAAGGGCATTTCCTGCCCACCCTGCTTTTAGGAAAGGCCATTGGGGAACATTATGGGGTGAGGACAAGGAATGCCAGGGGCTTGGAGAAGCCCCTACGTATAACTGAAAATGCTAACTCCTAAGAGTTAAGATCCACATAGGGCTGACCCTGCACAGAAGTATGGAGATGGCTATGAGACTCTGTGTGGTATAGTGGAAAGGAGCTAGCCAGATGAGGGTTCAAATCCTGCCACAAGCAAACGCTCTTAACACAGCTTAACTGAGGTCTGCATAAACTGACCTCTGTCTACTCACCCTGTCAATCCTGCCAGCAGCAGCCTGCTTATTTGGAACTACCTGGCAGGTAAGACAATTCCTTTCTCATTTGCCCATGTCATGTGTGTTCCCAAACCTGTTTATGTCAGTTGTACAGATAATTTAATCAAGCATGGCATAAGTCAATTAAATATGAGTGCAGAAAAGAGTTATGTTGCCATGGTAATTAATTTAATGCTTTGGGCAGGTTGCTAAAAAGTTGCTGTTGAATTTGGTGTGGGTAGGACTCTAAAAGATTGGGAGAAAAAGAAACCCCATACGAGGAGGTTTGTGTACGTTGATTGCCTTGCAAGGAATCAAAACCCGAAATCTCTTGGGGGGTATTCATGTGGTCTCCATTACATGTGATCTCCAGAAGCCAATTCACCTTCCTGAACTTCATTTTTCTTGGCTTTAAAATAAGTATAATAGCTCCTGCCTCGCAGAGTGTTATGAGGAACAAAGGAGCCACATGAGGTCCCCTTCTTATCCTTTGTTCACTTCTGGATGATTCCCTGGTCTTTTTCCTGCCATGACAGCTTTCTCCCATCCGGTGTTTTTGGGACATCGTCTCGAAGTTTGCAGCTGAACTAATTGGACTGTGATTAGAATTTAAGGCATGGACCCTCCCTAAGAGTGATATCATTAATGAGGAAAAGCTCTTTCAAGGAACTGTGTGGGGTGAAGCCTGGCAGGGTGACATTCTGAGATGGAATCTGCATGGTGTTCCTACAGTCCAGGTGAGGGTGTGTGTACTTGTGCTGAAGTGTGACCTGACCTGGCCATCTTTTTTTTTTTTTAATGTTTATTTAGTCTTGAGAGAGAGAGAGAGACATAGCACAACCAGGGGAGGGGCAGGGGGAGGGAGACCCAGAATCCAAAGCAGGCTCCAGGCTCTGAGCTGTCAGCACAGCTGATGTGGGGCTTGAACCCATGAACCGTGAGATCACGACCTGAGCCCAAGTCAAATGCTTAACCGACTGAGCCACCATGCACCCCTTGGCCATCTTTATACCCTCGCTGTGATGCCCCAGCTTCTCTGACCCATCCACCTGGGGCTCAACTCAGCCTCAGACTCTGGAGCAACCAGGAGAAGAAGGAAGTTGAGGCTGGTCAGCGGAGTTTGGGCACTGCTCAGCTCAGACCTCTCGGGTCCTGCTTCTTGTCCAGTACCTCAGAGTCAGGGAGAGGTGTGGCTCCCCAACACTTGCACCCCTGATGGGCTCCTGCTGGCCTTCCCAGGGATGGAGGTTCCACCTGTGGCTGGGTTCAGCGCCTCCTTGGCTGCCCAGGTGTCTACAAGCACCTGTCATTTGATGCCTCGTGCTCCCAAATCCTGGCCCAAGAAACCCAAGAGAGTCCTCCAAAGGGATCAGAATGTGCACTAATTCCCATTCTGAGGGCCTGACCCTGCCTCTGCTGTTGCCACTGCTGGCTTCCCAGCGCACAGTTCATTGGCCTCAAGGCTCTGCCAGTTGGTTCATCCCCCAACTCAGCTGGATTGACCCCAGCTGGAGCCCCAAGGCTGAGGGGGATGCTTCAGCAGCTCTTCTCCTGCCAGGAAGCCAGTACCATATGTGCTCCTAGATGTCTAGAGCCCAGCAGAGGCGGGAAGGTCTCTGTGTGTGGAGACAGGCTGTGATGCACTAGAGGGGACAAAGGAGGCGGCAGACAGTAAGTCTCTTCTCTTCTGTGTTGGCTTCTGCATTACGGACAGAGTCAAGAAGACCTGTGGTCATTCATCACTGATGAGTGTGAAATCTTAGGGTGCCCTCTTAGTCCTCGTGAGCCTCTGTTTCTCCATCTGTAAAATGGGGCTGATGGTTGCATCATCTGTTTGTTGAGAATAATGTCAATCAGGTAATGTCTGTAAAGACCTTCTTTTCCCCTATGTGACCTGTTCTTGTCAAAGAAGCCAAGGAAACATTGAGAAAAGTGAGAGCTCTGCTGTAGCCTACTGGTCCAAGAATGGGCAGCTCTGGACCACCGGAGTGATGCCAGATTGTCCCTCCCGTCTGGGCAGTGAATTCCCTGCCTTCCCTGGGCACACAAGTCTAAGAGTCGCCTCCTTGGCTCCTGGCTTGCCGATCTTGACAGATTTTTCAGAGCTAGAGCAGAGAATCCATTTTCCCTTTGGCAAAACTGAGGCCTAGAGAGCAAACAACTTGTTCAGGGCCACACAGCAGGCCAGGGGCAGGGGTGGGACAGGTTCTCAGAATCCTGACTCCCAGGTACAGAGCTGGGTGTCCCGCTGCCAGCACGCCAGCCAGCCCCTCTGCATCCTGATATGGGATGGGGACGTGCAGCGGTGAGGCCGCCTGGGCTCCACAGGGGCAGCCTGGTGGTGGTGGTGCTGGGCCATCCCACCCTTTCTCCAGGGCTGTGCTGTGGTGGCTGCCAGAGCCCTGACTGTAGCTACTCGGGTAGGACTATGCTTTTCCCATGGACCCCTGAGCTCCTTGTGGTGTTTCTCAGGGAAATAACCCTTCCAACCCCATTACAGAAGGGAAGAGAAGCAGAACAGGAGGAGGGAGAGAGGGCAGGCACAGGCAAGACCCAGAGCAACTTAGAGACAGAGGGATTCATTCACTCATGTGGGCCCCACATTCATCCAGGATGCACCAGTATCCTGTTAAAATGCCGAAACTCTCCCCTCTTGGCTGCTCAATGGTGACTTCTCAGGGCCTAGGACGGTCCCTCAGGATCTCCTGGATCCAGAAACCCTAAGGTTAATGCTTGGCCTGTGGGGACCTCGGGACCCTGCTCCAGTGCTCGTTCTTCAGCATTTCAACAATCATCCTTCTCCTCGATGCAGGCAAACCCCGCAACTGGAAGTATAGGGGGAAATAGGAAGTATTTATCTGTGAAATGCCATGATTCATTCACTCATTTGCTCATTCATTCATTCATTCATTCAGCAAATGTTTGTTGAGCACCTAGTACCTGCCAGGGAAAAGGCTTGGAAGCCGGATGCTGAGCTGTGTAACGTAAGGCCTCTGCTCACAGTCGTGCGGTGGACTGGGAAGTGGGGAGGGGAGTGGACAGCGTAAACAGAGTGACCGAGAGACGAGGCACGGCAAGGGGAAAATGACGCCCTGGCTTGCAGCAACAGTGAAGGCGGCTGTTAAGCCCATGGGGCGGGGCCTCCGAGGCCGGCTTAGAGCTGTCAAGGTTCTTCAGCTCTGTCCAATTATCCACTAATGACTCACAATGAATAGATTAGGAAGGGGACTGAGGACAAGGACGCTTAATTATCCAGCAGATAAGTGAGGAAACACTGAGCAGCCCGTGACAGGTCTCAGGGAAGGCAGGTGAGGGGAGGGAGGGAGGGAGGGGGCCCAGATCACCCTCTCCTGGAGTACCCATGACCGCTGCTGGGGCTTCTGGGGGGCTGGGCCAGGCCGCCGAGCCTGGGGCACCAGGGACCAGAGCGGAGGAAGGTCAGGACAGTGGGGACTGAGGTGGGGGAGGGGGAGAGGGACAGGGGAGCACGGATGGGTGATACAGACCTCATGTGCCAAGGTCTCTGCACATGCATTATGTCCCACCGTCAGGACTTGTGCCCCCGCAGCAAGGAGTCGGGTCTGTGGGCTTTGTCTTCTGGAGACCGTGCTCTGGCGCTTTCTTGAGGGTGCTCTTGTTCCAGCCTGGGCAGGATGCTGTCCCCGCTGTCCCCTTTAGTTCCACCTGCTCCCCGACATCTGGGTCCACACCTTGCTCTTGTCTCCCGGAGGAGGAGGAATTTTGTGCAGCTTCATCCAGAATGATCACAAGCCACATCTCTGCCCCAGAGGCCAAGGTTCACTGTCTGTGTCACCCTTTGTTCATGTTCTCTTGTGTGATAATCCCAGGGATCCTGGGCCAGGCCATGAGGTGCTCCTTTCCCATGAGGCCCCAGAGGAAAATGGGGCTCAGGTGACTTGATTTGCCCAAGGCCTCAGAGGTGGCCCGCCAGAGTCGGGGCTTGAACTCAGGTCTGTCTGCTTCTGCCCAGCCTTCTCTTCAGAGCTTGATACTGATTTGTCTGTCAGGCCTGAGGCTGTGGAGAAGGAGCTTACCTGGAGCTCCTGGCCAATGTAAGTTGACCTGACTACCTGATTCCCCATCTCTGGTCCTCCCCCTCCAGCCTCACTATACTCATCTTGTGAGAAAACTTCTGGCTCCCCGTGGCTGCTGTTCTGAGGTGCCCATGATGCACCCTGAGTGATGTTCCCCAGCCCCCCAGGGACACTCTCTCTCCTGCTACCTCAGCGTCCCCTGCCTCTGTTACATGCCTGGTACCCTCTGGAGGCACAGGTACCTGGGACAGCTGCTGTCATCTCATTTCGGCCGTGTGTGCTTCAGACCCTGCCTCCACAGACTTCCAGTCACTCAGGTACACATCCCTTCCCACCTTCTGCCTTGCTCAGATTACAGGGGTCACTGCAGCCTGATTGCTTAGACAATCAGGAGACATGGGCCGACCCCAGGGAGAATGGCCCTGAACAAGGGGTGTGAGGGGGTGGCAGTTGAAGGTGCGTGTTCGTCACATTCTGGGCCGAGTTTCATTCCTGCCAGCAAATTCCTTGCTGAAGGAGACAAGGCTTTATATATATTTTGACTCTTGTCCTGGGATAAGAACGGAAGGGTGCTGCATGTCTAGAGTGTACCAAGCGCTTGGCAGACCTTCTCTTCCTTATTCTTACAACCCTCCCGTAAGTGGGTGTTTCGAGCTTGCACATGAGAAAGCACATGGAATGTAAGGTGACTTAACTAAGGTCACCTAGTTCGTACAGTAGCTGGGGTTTGAACAGAGGGTTTGGACTCCAAAGTCCACGTCCTTTCATCCATTTAATAGAGTGTACAAGAAGCAACCTGGAAATTCAGGGGTTGGGTGAGGTGGACTTGAGCCAAATGCACCACCGTGCCCATGTGTGGGGCTGCAGGGGAGGGGTCCTGGCAAATGACGTGACCGACCTTACAGTGCTTTCTGAAGTTTCATACGCTCTCAGTTAATGCCCACAGCCACCAGTCCTCAGACCCTGTGTACCTGGTCCCCTGGTAGAAACACATCTCTTGTCCTTTAGTACTAACTCTCCTGAGTGTCCAGGTCTTGACCTCTGGCCTGGGTCTGTGAGGCGCAAGCCCTGCCTGGGAGTCTTGTCTGGCACCTTGGGACCGGGGACACAGGGTCTGAGGAGCTGATAGTTTCCACAGGACCCCAGAGGACAGATGCATCAATATTAGCATCAGTTGTAGCTCTGTCTCCTAGCCACACAGGTGATCGAAAATGACAAGCAGAGGAGGGACGCAGACCCAGCCTCTGCACGGTGCCGACGCTCACGCGAAGAGCCGCCCTGGGAAGTGGGACACTCCAGAGGTGAATCGTGACCCCAAGAAGTCTGCTCCTTTTCCTCTTCCTGTTAACCTGCTCTGGGTACCCAAGATAGGAAGTGGCCAGTACAACAGATTAGACTTTCCAGAAGGACCTCATGTCTCCCCTGGTCGTCCAGGTTCGGGATATCTTGCTAGCCTGTGTAGAAGCACTTCCCCCTTGCCCTGAGTTCCACCCCCTCTTCCATTCCAGCAGCAAATCTGAGATGCCTTCTCTCAGGGGATGGCAGGCCCTTTGAGCTTAGGATGCTGGGTGAGGGTCTTCTCTTGCTTTTTTGTTTGTTTGTTTGTTTGTTTGTTTGTTTGTTTTTCTGCTTCGCTGAGCTTTGAAAGCCAAGGCAGGAGCCCATGGCAGAAAGGGCTCTTCTCTCTTTTTCCTTTCTAAGCCCTTGGCTGGGGGTCTGACACCCTGAGTGGTTGGTTGGGGTGGGGTGGCATTTGGAGCTCCTGTGTTCTGTTTGGTTGTCTGCCTAAAATTCCCGGGCTGGTGTGGGTGTTATGGGCCATGGAGACGGTGCTGGTGGGAAAGTAGGAGGGAAGGAGGGGGATGTGTGATGTCTTTGAAAGCAGGACATGCCTTCTCCACCTGCAGTGGCTCAGCCTGTGGTGTGCCCGGGAGCCGTTCTCTTCCCAGCAGCCAGAGGGAGATTTCCAGAACCCCAATCTGACCATTGCCACTTCTTTGGTCAAAATCCTTCAAAAGCTCCCCATCCCCCACCAGACTGAGCTCAGGTGAACAGCTTCAAGGCCCTTGGTGAGAGGGTGGAGTAAAGGAGGCACAGGCCTGAGAGCCACCCCAAGCTCCTCTCCGTGCCCCGCCATCTTCCTCCCCTACATCCTGACTTCTCCCCTTGATCTGACTCCTCAGCAATCATTCAGGACTCCCCATGCCATCTTTTCTGGGATGCCCTCCAAGCCCTCTGAAAGTCAGGTGTGTCCCTATCACCCTCTCTGACAGTGACACACTCATCCACTGAGTGTCCCTTGCCCCATGTCTCCTGCTAGATGCTGAACCTCAAGAAAGCAGGGATGCACCTTGCTCAGAATGACAGCCCTCATGTCTAGCCTCTTGCTCCTCCAAATGTGGTCCACAGACCAGCAGCATCAGCATCAGCTGAGACCTTGTTAGAAATGCACAATGTCAGACCTCACCCATCACCTATATTTAAACGCTACCTGCATTTAAATCAGATACAGGTGATTTGAGTGCACATTAAACTTGGAAAAATTCTGAGCTAGCCAGGGTCTGGCCCAGAGTAGATGCCCATTTCTTTTCTGTCTTTCTTCTTCTTCTTCTTCTTCTTCTTCTTCTTCTTCTTCTTCTTCTTCTTTACTTTTTAATGTTTATTTATTTATGAGAGAGAGAGAGAGAGAGACCAGGGGAAGGACAGAGAGAGAGGGAGACACAGAATCTGAAGCAGGCTCCAGGCTCTGAGCTGTCAGCAAAGAGCCAAAAGCAGGGCTCAAACTCAGACTGGGAGATCATGACCCGAGCCGAAGTTGGATGCTTACTGACTGAGCCACCCGGGTGCCCCCCATTCACTATTTCTTGAGTAAATGAAGAAATGTATGAGATCTGCAGGGAGTGACATGACAGCTATAGGCCTCTGCCTGAAACAAGACTGTGGACCCTGGAATAGCTTGGAGTGAGGGTGTCAGCTACAGCACTCACAAACCGAGTGCCCAGCTCACACAAGTTATTTATTTTTTATTTTTTTTTAACGTTTATTCATTTTTGAGAGAGAGAGAGAGAGAGAGAGAGAGAGAGAGAGCGCTTGAGTGGGGGAGGAGCAGAGAGAGTGGGAGACACAGAATCCAAAGCAGGGTCCAGGCTCTGAGCTGTCAGTACAGAGCCTGAGGCGGGGCTCGAACTCACAGACTGCAAGATCATGACCTGAGCCAAAGTCAGACCCTCAACCAACTGAGCCACCCAGGCGCCCCGGCTCACACACTTTAAAATGCATTGTTTTGCTGAGGGACACCTGGGTGGTGTCAGTCAAGTGTTGGACTCTTGGTTTCAGCTCAGCTCATGATCTCGAAGTTCTTGAGATCCATCCCTGCATTGGGCTCTGTGCTGGTGGCACAGAGCCTACTTGGGATGCTTTCTTCCCCTCTCTGCCTCTCCCTCTCTCATAAAATAAATAAATAAACCTTAAAAAATAAAATACATTGTTCTGTTGAAACCTTATGACAATTGGATCATCATCCCTTGTTTATTGATGTGGATACAGAGGTGTAGAGAGACTCCTTACAGACCCCATGTTTGTGTCCCCCACAAATTCATGTGTTGGAACCCTAACCCCCCATGGTGATGATATTAGGAGGTGGGGCCCTTAGGAAGTGGTAAGGTCATGAGGGTGGAGCCATCACAAATGGATTAAGTGCCCTTACAAGAAGAGACAGGCGAGCAAGCTTCCTTCACCATGTGCGGTGCAGGAAGGCAGCCATCTACCAACTGGAAGCGGGCCCTCACCCAACAAGGATCTGTCAGCACCCTGGTCTTGGACTTGCCAGCCTCCAGAACCATGAGAAATCAATGTTTGGTGTTTAAGTCACTCAGTCTATGGTTTTGCTATAGCAGCCCAGACTGACTAGGATGCTTGTCCAAGGTCACAGAGCAGTAAAGGGCAAAGCTGGGGTCCCAGCTTCAGCCTGACTACTTCCTGCTGGAGGAGTGAGAACAGAGGCGGGGGTGGGGTGGGGAAAGAATGTGCTATGTAAGGCCTTGCTGGGCCAGGCCCAAGGATTAGCTCACTTCAGGATGGAACTAAAACCTGCCTCCCATCAGAAGGGGCATATGGGGGGAGACTTTGGGCAGAGGCCTGAGTGGGTTTGATTTGTGGCTGAAATCCCAGCTTCTACTCTGGGGCCCTCTGGCTCCCTCCGCCTGGCTGGGACTTGCTCTGTTTTCTTGGTGGTGCCCTCTCCCCTTCTATGTGGGAAATGTATCCCTCCCGTGGGCTTTTCTGCAGCCCGCACCACCCAGGCCACATTACCCGAGCTCAGCACAGTCTGGACGCCTTCCCATCCCTTCAGGGCTCGGCCTGGGGCAGAGCCTGAGTTCGCCAATCCCTCCTTCTTCCTCACATCTCTTGCCTTGCCTAAGAAGGTCTAGAATCCACTCAGCAGTGGGATGTGGAGCAAGGGGACAGGACCTAGTCTAACCCCTGTCCTGTTTCAGATGAGGCGTTCAGGTCCAGAGACGGGAGGAAGTTTCTCAGGGTCCCAGGTTACATGGTGGGTCATGGACAGCGCCAGCCATGGGAGTCCAGACCACTATTGCTGTTTTCCATTGCGCCAAGCAGCCTTCTCAGAGCCTATGTAGGAAGTGCACCCACAGGTAACATTTGCCACTTTTATTATTAGCTATTATTTATTGAATACTTACCATCTGCCTGACACTGTGCAAAGCACTTAACATACATAATCACATTTTATCCTCATAATAACCTTATGATTTATTTACTATTCCTACCATTATCACGGCCATTCTCATTTTTTAGATAGAGAAACTGAGGTTCTGAGAAGTGAAGTAACTTACCCCAAGGTGCACAGCTAAGCAGCGAGGATTTGGAGGCAGTGTTATATGACCCCAAACCCTGCTTTGCTAAACCTCCTCTTAAAAAAAAAAGAAAAAACATATTTATTTATTTAGAGAGAGAGCAAGTGAGCAGGGGAGAGGCAGAGAGAGAGAGAGAGAGAGAGAGAGAGAGAGAGAGAGAGAGAGAATCCCAAGCAGGCTCTGCACTGTCAGTGTGGAGTGAACTCAGGGCTCAAACTCATGAACCATGAGATCATGACCTGAGCTGAAACCAAGAATCATATGTTCAACCTGCTGAGCCATCCAGGTGCCCATAACCTTCCCCTTGAGTGGGTTCACCTCAGGCATTCAGACTCATGTCAGTGTGTGGCAGCGAGGGAGGAGTCCTGTGTCTCTCTGAGTGGTGGGGTCTTAAGGATCACGGCAGCACTGTCTTATATACATGCAACCTTACAAGCACACACCGTTGGTTTACAAGGTACTCTTACGTTCTTCACATAACCTCAGTGACTACAATAAACCCACAGAGCTGGCAAAGTAGGTATTTTTCCCATTTAAAGAGTTAGGAAAATGGGTTTAATACCCCAAGGCACACAATTTGTGGGCGGCCGGGCTGTATGTTGACACTATGACCACACACTGTTCCCGGTCTGGACTTAGGATAAATGCAGGGATCCTCAGAGGCACTTAGCATAAACTCACCAGGGTGTTCGCACCCATCAGTGCTTGACCCCTGCCATTTGCAGGACTTCACTTCTGGGGTGAGGCTGGGCCTGGGGAAGACACACCCATCCATAACCCCAGGATTCCTGTGTAGAAAAGGGCCTGGGAGTGTGTGATAAATCCCCCCCAAAACTTATCTGGGTTTGTAATGCATGCTGTCAACAGATACTGATGGAGGGAGACATCAGTAAATGTGGGGACTGGTCCAGCTTCTGCTACCAATGAACTATGTGGCCTTGGGCAGGTCCATAACTCCTCTGAGCCTTAGTTCTCTCACCTATAAAGAGGAGGAATATTGCCTATCCTGCAGATCCTTTAGAGATTTTGTGAGCATAGAATGATACAATATAGATGAAAGACCTTCAAGAAGAACAAACCCTGTATTTACAGAATGATGATCTCAGGCATAAAAGCTGAAGCTTGGGACTTGCAGTATGGGGAGGCAACATTTATTGAGCAACTATGAGCATCTCATAGACGTTATCACATACAACCCTCAACACAGCTCTTCAGAGAGGTATTATAGGCTTTTCTGCCACTGATCCTGGCTGAGTAGCTCTTAATAGACTGACCGCCCCACAGATAACAACTATAAATTCTGAGCAAAATATTAAAAAATAGTTTTCAGAAGGAGAGCGACTCAAAAGCAGACAAATTTCAGAGTCAAGGGGCCGGGGAGATTATGGACACTTGGGAGAAGAGGATGGCACCGAGTGAATTTCTCAGTTTTTGCAAGTTTAGCCTGAGGGCAAGCCCTTGTCCTCCCATGCTGGACGGCTAAAACTTGGAGAGAATCCTGCAGTCATACTGGTTTGAAGACGGAGGGAATAGATTTCAAGGCGACTGTGGCAGGTGGAAAATGAAGGAGGAAACTCAGGAACCAGATAGGAGAACCCCAGATTCTGAGTGTAAACTCTGCCTGAAAATACTGCTGACCCCCTGAATCAATGCATGTATAGGATAGCAGTCAAGTTGCCCAGCAGAGCTTATAAGGAACTGAACAGAAATTTCAGCTGCAATTCATTAAAGGGGTGACAGCTTTGCAGAGGACAGTTCATTCAGGTTACCTACTAAGTTAAATAAAGAAAAGAACTAAATACTCTTCATAACCACATGAAGAATCCAAAGTCTCTACAACTTCATTATCTACAATATCCAGCATACGGTCCAAAATTGTTGATGTAAAAAGCAACAAGAAATGAGATGATCCCATAGGAGATAATCAATGGAGATGAATCCTAAAATGATCCACGGTTTGCAATTAGCAGACAAAGATTTTAAAGCAGCTTTTATAATTGTCCTCAAGGATGTAAAGAAAGTATGCTCACAATGAATGCAAACATAGAACTAATCTCAGCAAAAAACAACAATAGTAATAATAATCTCTACAAAAATGCAAATTTTAGACCTAAAAATATATCTTAAACAAAGAAGCATTGTAATCACCATTTATAAACGTTTATTTATTTTTGAGAGACAGAGACAGAGACAGAGAATGAGCAGGGAAGGGTCAAAGAGAGAGGGAGACACAGAATCTGAAGCAGGCTCCAGGCTCTGAGCTGTCAGCACAGAGTCTGACGTGGGGCTCAAACTCATGAACCGTGAGATCACGACCTGAACCGAAGTCGGGCGCTTAACCGACTGAGCCACCCAGGCTCCCCTATAATCACCATTTATAAATAAAATACATTCAGGTTCCAAGAGATTAAGTAATTTCCTCGAAGTTACACTAGCAAGTGATAATGTTAGAATTTGAATCCCAAGTCTATCTGGTTTTAAAGACTATTTTTTCAGGGGTGCCTGGGTGGCTCAGTCAGTTAAGTGTCCAACTTCAGCTCAGGTCATGATCTCACGGTTCGTGGGTTCGAGCCCCGCGTTGGGCTCTGTGCTGACGGCTCAGAGCCTGGAGCCTGCTTCAGATTCGGCGTCTCCCTCTCTCTCTGCCCCTCTCCTGCGTGCACTCTGTCTCTCTCTCTCTCTCTCTCAAAAATAAATAAACATTAAAAAAGTTTTTTAAAAAAAAGACTATGTTTTTCAACTTCACTAGGTGGGATTTAAAGATTAGTAGGAGTCTGTAGGAAAATGAAAGTGGAATGGGAACTATTCTAAAACTCCACTGAAGTAGGGAACCTTTCTAGAAGACTTTGTTGTTGTTTCCTGAGAACAGTCAAGACAACTGTCATGGTGCTGAATTTTGCCCCCCATCCAAAACTTTTGTGTCTACCAAACAATTTCTGATTATTTGCACCAATGAGTGGAAAGAGAAGTAAAGATAAACCATAGCAGCCCATGCTTTAGAATCTATTTCATTTTGACTTTCAAGACTAATGCAATGCATTGCCCCATCCATTGCCATCTATGGGTTTTGCCCATGTTCTGCATATTTTTTTTTGTTTGTTTCCTTATGGGTGTGGATAGAGAGTGAAGATCTTCATTTATTCATACTACCTTCCTATAGCTGAGATATAGTGAAGTTCAATTCCTGTTTGGTGAGTTCAGTAATATGCCTAATATTGTGCATGGTATTGTGGAAAGCTGAGAAACAGGAGACCCAGCACTCGCTCTTCAGGAACGTCCACCTGAAAATGAGCACAGAGAAGGAGCAGGGACCGGGCCAGCATGTGAGCTCAATGTCTATTGTGTGTTCTTGGAAGACCCAGGTTGGGGCTTCAGAGGAGGATGGAGGACACTGTGAATTAGGAGAAACCACAAAAGACTTTCTAGAAGAGATGGGATATCACCTAGTCTATAAAGGCTAAGCTCAAGAGAGGAAGGGAAAAGATCGTTCCAGGGCATAGTAGGTGCTTAATAGCTATTTATCAAATGAGGGAATAAGTGCAAAATTATTTTCTTCTTGGCTGTTTTTAAGCATCTGTCTTCTAAAATGATTGTTTAAAATATTAAAAACAGGCTATTTTAACACTATTTGTAATAGCTCCAAACTGGAAACTACCCAAATGCCCTTCAACAATAGAGTGGATAAATAAATTATAGTATGTTCACACAATGGAATACTACCTAACAATGAGAAGGGGCACTCAACAATGACATGCAACATTATGGATGAGTTTCAGAATAACAAAGTTACATAAAAGAAGGTGTACACCCAGGAGGACATAGTGTAGGTTTCCATTTATACAAGGTACAGAAAGAGGCATAGTTAATCTATGGTGTTTGAAGACGGCATGAGGGACTTGGGTGGCAGTGAGTAGAAGAAGCCCAAGGAAGCTTCTCAGGGGCCAGGGAGGTTCTGTTTCTTGGTCTTAATATCGGTTACATAGATGGTTCCATTGTGAACATCTCATTAGGCTTCACACTTACGATAAGTGCATTTTTCTGTGTGTATGTTATATTTCAACAAAAAGTGAACAAACAAAAACAGGCTATGTTCCCCACCTTGAGTTCCTGGACCCTGAGCTCTCTTGCCCTTTCTCATTGATATCAGATGCCATGACCTTCTGATGATGATTTTCAAAGAATGGCAGGTGTCACCTCTCCTAAGGCCAGGAGAGAAAAGACAGAGAATCTTTGCCTCCATTTTAATAATTGGGAAACTGAGGCCTGTAGGCAGGAAGTGACTTGTCCTTTGGTCACATAATGAGTCAAGATAAGAAAGAACTTTGGTCTTCTGGGAACTTCCTTGCTGTACCCCAGATAACAGATATCTTATCAGCCAGACCCAGTGGAAGAGACCAAGGATGTCACAAGAAGTCAGTAATGGATGGGAATGTCTGGAGGTCATTCCCACTGCCAATGCCAATGTCATTCTAATGACCCCACTGCCAGATCCAAATAAAGCACCATCTGGAAGGTCCTGGGCCTGCCACCTGCTTTTGTGAAATTTGAGGGAGCCATATCCTGTCTTTGGACCTGGGACCTCAACTGTAAAACTGGAGATTGAACTTGATGATAGTAAGACACCAGTGTCCATTCAACTCTAATATTTCAGGGTCTAGACCCAAGGCATGGCCATCCATGTTCAATTAAGCACAGTCTCTACTATCTGCTACCCTCAGGGGGCTGTGCTGGGGTAGGGTTAAGGAAGGAAGTCCTTAGGACATTTTAGAGCATTCATTTATTCCTTCATTCGTTTGTTCAACATTCATTCCAGAATGCTTCACTGGGCTGGAATGCTGTGCTAGGGATGCAAAGGTGAATGGCAAGGTCACTATCTTTGAGGAGCTTACATTCTGGGGAGAGGGATACAGTAAATGGTTGTAAAAAGTGTGACCCGTGTTGCACATATGGCTAAGTATCAGCTGCTGTGGATGTTCAGAAGACCTGATTCTTGCTTTAGAGATGAGGTTAGGCCTGGGGTGGGAGAGTGGGGCTTGTCAGGGGAGGTGATATTTGAGCTGGACCTGGAAGAAGGGGTAGGTCAGAATGGAGAAATGGAGGTAGAGATCACATCCTTGACACAGAGAACAACGTACCTAGAGGCAGAGGAGCAGAAAAGAGAAGGCCTTTCTGTGTGGCCAGAACCTGGTGTGTGGGGGCAGGGTGGGGGGAGAAGGGAGGAGGGGCTTGATCTCTGAATGGGAAAACAACCACTGGAGGGTGGGGGTGGGGCTACAAGTCCCCAATGAGTGTGAGACTGGGGGAGGTGGCAGAGGCCAGGGAGGGGCCCGCTCCTCACATTCTTCTTCTTTGCTTTCCTCCCGCATTTGGATGAGTCTCAGGTTTCTGCCTCACGTCCCAGCCCCCTGAGGCTCTCTGGTCAATAAGCTCTTTAAGGAGCCAAAGAGAGGCAAGATCAATGCAGTTGCCATCGATCTCGCTTCAGTGGCCGATTAGTACCAGGGACTTGGCTGGCCCAGGAGCCCCTCGCTAATGCACCATGGAACTCAGATTAAACCGGGAGCACCCAGTGGCCCTGGGGAGAGCTTCTGCCCTCCCCATAGTAGCAGAGAGGTCCTCATCCCCATCTTGCTGGGAACTCTTTGCCACCCAGATGAACACCATACACTCCCTAGGCAGACAGCAGGCATCTGATCATGTCACTCCCTAGCTTATAATCTTCCAGTGTTCCCATTGCCTTTGGGGTCTGTGCAACTCCCTCATAGGGCAAATGTGCCTCTGTGATCTGGCCCTGGCTGCCTCTTCCAGCCTTATCTCATGCACTTTCCCCTCACCCTCTGGACTTGGTCCACAGGACTGCCTTCTTTCTTCCAACTTGCCATCATATTGCTAGGGGTCATCTGTCATTTTTTCCGGAAAGCCTTCCCTGTGCCTCCCCTACCACCACCACCACCACCACCACCACCACCAAAAATCTGACTTAGGCACCTTTCCAAGGTTCTCCCTGTACTTTACTGAGCAGAGCAAGGATGAGAATATACTGTAATTGCTGATTTTCTTGTCTCATTCTGGCTGCAGATGAGAATTGCTTGGGAGCTTAAAAAAATACAGATTCAGTTTCAGTCAGTCTGGAATGAGGCTTGAGTGCTGATGTTTTCATCACCCCCTCCAGAAGATCCTATGGCACACCCATGGCTGAGGGTCACTGAATTAGAGCCTAAGCTCCAAGAAAGCAGGGGCCACACTGATCAACTTAACCCCTCTGTCCCTGGCGCCCAGCCCAGGGGCTGGCACAGTGCATGTTCGCTCAGTGCATGTTCGCAGAATCTCCTAGCCCCGAGCACCCCCACTGACTGGGACTGCCTTCTCTTCTGCCCTCTGTTGGACAACATCAAGAAGAAAGGGTTAGCTCTTAGAGTTGACCAGCGTCATTTAGGAGACTCTTTTGCAACCTGTCATGTCACATTTAATTCTCAGTGTGGTTCTGTGAGGCAGGAGGATGAATAATGAAAATCTCATTTTGCACAGGGGGACCCTGAAACTCAGAGAAGGTAAACGGCCAGGCCTGGGTGCCACAGCTAAAAACAGACAGAGCCAAGATCACACCCTATCTTCTCTCTGATATTTTTTCAGGAGTCTTGCTACCAGGGGCTTTCTTAGACTACACCAAAGCCTTCTGTGGCCACTGTCCTTGGTCCTTACCCTGTCAGACCCCCTTCCCTGGTGCGGCCTTCCCACAGTGGAAAGTAGAGGGAGCCTTCCTACAGTCTAGGCAGCCCCCGTTCCCATGGCTTCATGGAGGCAGGGATGCTGGCATAGTGGCCCGAGAGATCTCCAGCCTGGGAATTGGGAGAACTGGGCTCTAGGTCAGTCTCTGTCTTCCACAAGTATCGTGAACCTGTCTTCTTACAGCCATCCTTGCAAAGTGGGGACTGAGAACACTGAGCCACGAGCCACATATCCAAGTGACCCTCAGCCCTCAAAGCACTGTCAAGGGCATGAGGGGTGCTGTGCAGGAGTATTACATGTAGAACTTGTTGGGCCCAGATATTCACCCCATCCCCTCCCAAGCTTCAGCCTCTGAGCTGGCCTTCCTGTCTTCCCCATCTGCAAAAGCATTGGCTCTCTCAGCTCTGCCCACTGTAGCCTGGCAGACTGGCACGGGACACCTCACTGACATGAACCATGGAAGTTTACTCAGACTTAAGAGCTTATGACGTGCAAGATAAAGATAGAGCTGTTTGAACAAGGAGGGGGCATCAGGGTCCCCCCATCTCTGCTGCTTCCCTGGGGGCTTTGAGGCAAGGGGCCAGAGCCTCTGCCTGACTGGGATGGTGGGAAGTCTGCCCTCCTGCTGCTCTGGAAAGTAGAGAAGCTTCTTTGGAGCACCCATATCTCTGGACACCCCAAGGAAGGATAATACAATGAGTTTGACAGCCCAGGGCCCACAGGGATCCTTCCTTATAGAAATATCCTGGATGGGAGCAGGAGAGCTGGGAGGGGAGGACAAGAGAGAGATGGAGACAGAGGTTGGGAGAGGGCCAATTCCCCCTGTCCTAATCTTGGAGGGGGATGGCAGTGGTAAGGAAACTCAGCCCACTGAGACCCAAGTTGGGGCCAAGACTCCCAGGGCAGGAATGCTGAAGTGCAGTGAGAAAATTGAGGTGGATAGGCCCTTGGGCTCCATTGGCCCTGACCCCTCCCCAAATCACATTCAGTACCCTTGGCCTCAGCCTCTCCTGGAGCTATGGTCCCTTGGGTCCTAGAGGAGCAGACACCATTTGGCCTTCAGTATGTTGGATAATCTTTTTTTTTAATTAAAATTAATTTTTTCCCCTGTGATTTCAGGGCACTAAGGGAACCATGCTGGGTAGTGCTTCAAAAAGAGGAAATTTTCTGGATAATCTGGGCTTTGACTCTTCTTGGAAAGCCAGAGAGGCTCAGAGATCCAGGTGCCCAGGAAGCCAAGGTCATACGGTCCAATCTCAGAATTCATGTTTTTTTTAAAAATATTTTCCCCAATTTTTTTTGGAAGCTCAGATATTCAGAATTTGAATAATTACAGTCTTTGTTATGTTCTCCTCATTGGTCCATGTTTGGTCCTGCTTTTCATTCATTCATTCACGTTAAAAATATAATACTTATTATAAATCCATCACCCAACATAAAAGCTAACACCTTGATAATGGTCACTACTTAATTGTATGACTTCCTCTTGCCCATACCATCTGTCTGCCTTCCTCCATCCAAAATAACCATCATTCGGAATCCAGTATCTGCCATTCATTTACTTTCTTTCATCATCTTTCTTTCTTCATCTTGCCATTCATTTACTTTCACTTATTCTATTGCATCTAAATATTTTCTAGTTCTCCTGAGTTTTTGCTGACCCCACCCATCCCATTTGGGGTGCGTGTAGTCATAAAATACAGGAAATGAGATGTGGGTTGCTCCATTATTTTTAGCTGCAATTAAACTCTGTTACTGAAATCACCTTGGCCTCCAGTGTTCTCTGAAGGTGGGGGGATGAGTGGGGGAGGGAAATTCCCCATCCAGAGAGGCCACTATTTTAGGAAATGACGTGAAGGGTGTGCTTTGCTGGGCAGAATTTAGAAGGGTGGGCTTTCTGGGTGACTCCCCTCTCCTTCCAAGCCTTCACTTCATTCATCCCTGTCTAAAGCCTGGAGCCTTGTAAACCAAGTGTACCCTCTACTGACCACCCAGCACTGTTCCCCAGAAGCCCAGGGTCTTGCTGGCCAAAGTTTATTCTCAGTGATTCCAGCCAATGTCTACCCTCTGGAGGGCACAGAGCAGGTACCTACTGGGAAACTGCCTGAGATGTAATTATTGGGATGGAAGGCAGCCCTGATGTCATGCCCTGGACTGGCAGCAACCACCCCCCTGCCAGGCCACCTCGCTGCCAGTGTGCTAGCCCCAGGCCCTCTGAGATGTTCATACTGAATCCCCCCCCCTTGCGGCTCCTCAGGCTGAGAACCAATTTTATCCATGAGTGAGTCTGCATAATCCTCTTCTGGTCCCTGTCCACTGCCTGGGGAGGCAGTGGGGAGGGAAGCTGCGTGGGCCACAGAGGGAGCCAGTCAGGTCTGGCCTCAGCTGCCAGGGCAGCCATCCCTTCTTGGCAGAAAGGTCCAAGCACTCTCCCTGGCTGACGGGTCCTATGTCTCTCATTTTTCCCAAGGGGAAACAGAGGCATTCACCGGCCCGAGGGAGGTCTCTCTGAGGCCACTACCAGAACCCCCACACCCATCAGATTTTTAGTCTAAGTGGATCTGACATGGAGCCTTGTGGGGAGCATCTCCCCGGCACCCCCTTCTCCTCCTTAAGGCTGAGGGTTGGGAGAGGGGTGGGGCACTCTGTCCAGAGCTTGAGATGCAGCTGTGGGCCCAGAAGCTGAAGATCCCTCAAGCCAGAAGGGTTTCTAGAGAGAGCCCCACCCTAGATGTATTGATGGGGAAACTAAGGCCCACAGAGAGAAGTCATTTGGTTAAGGTTTCCCAAAACTGATCTGGCAGGGTAACAACCACCCATTGCTCTGACCTCCTATCTTACCAGTTCCTGTCACCTGCTTTGAATCCTGGACCCCCTGTACATGTTCCCTCCTCTGGGGAAGTGTCCTTCGCAGAAGTCTGTTATCCTAGAGTGTCCCGGAGCCCACGGGCTAAGCACAGGGGCTGGCATGCATGGTTTGGGGTTCAAGCCTAACTCCACCTCTCTGTGGAGGCCTCCAACACAGGGCACAACCTCTCCAAGCCTGTTTCTTTACCTGGAAGACAACAGAGGTGCTTCCCATAACGCTGATCATTCAGACTCGTTGTGAAGTTTGAATGAGATGCTGCACTGTGCAGCAAGTAGCTGGCGCCCAATAAATAGTCAGGAAATCCTAGTGGTTGTGATTGTCATTGGGGCCGCACTCCTGTTCATCCTTCACAACCCTGCCCAGGCATCCGTTTCCTTGTGAAAGCCTCTCTGCTAGCCTCACACGCAGACTCGATGTCTGGCCCCACTGCTGCAGCTTCAGTCTAGTCATCAATCGCTTTCTCTTGTGGCTGGTTCGCACATTTATCATGGGCAGGAGTGTGAGCTCCTAAGGGGAAGGGGTGTGTCTCATTCTCCGGCGTCTCCTACAGGCAGCAGTGGGGCCAGGGCTGGGCAGATGGCGTCTTAGCGGCAGGTGTGGGATGGGGCTTTCTTGACTTGTTGGTGCCCACCCCTACCAAGCCGGGCTCCTCTCCTGTCCTTTATGCCCCATCTCCCAGTCCAGGCTTCGGGTCTGCATTCGGTGGCCTTCGCTGCCCTCTCCTGACCACAGAGGGCAGGACAGTGCAGGTGGCGCAGGGAGGGTGGGCTGGGGAGTTAGGGCTCTACTTCTCACTACATGGCCTTCCTGTATCCCTCCGCGCCTGAGGCCTCGACCCCCCTGAGCCCACTGGGAAACCAGCTTTGCCTGGATCACAGGGGACCAACCCCAGCTCTCTGCCTGGCCGGCTCACCCCAAGCCCACCTTCCCGACAGGCAGCCTCTGAGAGTGACCCCTGGGCCACTCTACCACACACAGGTACCAGCCTCGCTCAAGTGCTCGCAGTTATGGTCGCCTGCCTTCCTCGGGGAGTGTGACAGATTGAGAGAAGATGGTTCCAGCTAAGAGAGTCCTATAATTATCAACTGCGGATTATTTTAATTAAAATGCTTTGCATCCTCAGCTCTTAATTTCTAAAATGATTATAAATGTTATTATTAAAGAAAAATCCTTGAAGTGAGATCCATAAATCTCAGCCTGGGCTGAGATGACAGGGGAGCTGAGGCAGCAGAGGAGGCTCCGCCTAGGGCTGAGCCTCCAGGGGAAGCAGGGGGGAAGAGAGGAGATGGGAGGGAAGGCAGGCAGGAAGGGAGCAAGGAGGAGCTCCGTGAGCACCCTTCCCATCCCACCCTCTGTATCCTTAGCATTTGGGACTGAGAAATCAGACCAGATCCAGGTTTGGAAACTGCCTCTGCTGTTTGCTGTGTGGTTTGGGGCAAGTCAAGTAACTTCTCTGAACTCTGTTTCCCATCTAAACATGCTTTATTTAATCTTTCACATTTCTCGTGGAAAGAATGAGCAAAGTGCCTGTCTGATAGGGCTATTTTGAGGCAGGTTGATAATGTAAGATGCTTGTCATAGAGAAGATACAGATTAGAGCTTTCGGTTAACTCTGGCCCCATCCTTAGGAGGGCCCCCGGAACACTCTGTTACTTCCTAGCTCTCTCCCCTGGTGGCCATTGCCCAGGAGAGGTGGCTGTCCTCCCCCTCCAGAATGCTGGGGGGTGGGGGTCTCAGCCAGACACACAGGGCAGGCCCTTCAGATCTCAGCAGTCCCCAACTCACGGGGGCGGGGGTGGGAGGAAGCCAAGAGGCCAGCCCTCATGCTCAACACCCAAGGAAACGGAGGCCCAGAGAAGGAAGCTTCTGGCCCAAGGTCACTCGGCAAATTGCTGGCGGGTCATTTTACCATTTTAGCAGATGGCTGAAGCCTGGCTTTCTTGTTTATTTTAAGCCTGTCTTTGTAATGGCTGAGAACAGGTCCCCTGAACCAGGCGGAGATGATGCTGACGTTGACACGGTGAGGTGAGTGAAGAAAGGGGCTGACTGCAGGGAGAAGGTAAGCACCGTCCTGGGGTCAGGGGTCAGGGCGCCTGGCCTCTGCTCCTCCCAGCAGCTCTCCCGCAGGCTGTCCTGTCGTGACAGCCTTGGGCGGACCCCTCCTCGTCCTGGGTCTTAGCTCTCTCCAGGGGACAATGGGCTTGGTAATCGCTGCCCCTGCTGACCTACCAGGCTGGTGGCGAGGAGCCGATGAGATGACAGATCTGAAAGTGCTTTGTAAGCGGGAAAGCGTGAAGCAAATGTAGGAGATTATTAACATTAATATTAATGAACTGGCTCACAGTTGGCTACTGGCCACCGACAGGATGGAAGGGAAACTTCTCCAGGCTCCGTGGGGTTTGCAGAGGGGCGATTCTTTCCGAGATGACTCCCCCAAACTCCTGTAGATATGAGTGCTGGAGGAAGAAAACCGCCTGGGGTGATGGGTGCAGGCAGTGCTGGGGCAAGTGCTGCAGGACGGACCCCTGCTCCCTGGCAAGCATGGTGACAGAGAAGCCTGGCTTTGTCACCCAAGGCTGAGCGCTCCTGGGGCTCAGGAGTCACCTGGGCTGAAGGCTGGGCCCCCTTCTCTGGACCAAACTGAAGGCAGAGGAACTTTTATCCCTACTGGGTTCCCATATTCTGTCCTCCTTCCTAACCAGTACCTTCTTGGGAGAGCGGCCAGGTTGAAGAAATGCGGATGGGGTCAGGCTCCTGTACCCTCTTTCTAGCACATTCTTTCTCCTCCTCCCTCTCCCCATATGCGCACATGTGGTGGGCTTTGCTTCTATTAACATAGCTGTGCACAGAGTTGCTGTGTGTCCTGGGCTAATCCTTGTCCCTCCCTCCCTCCCTCCTCCTCCCTTCCTTCCTTCCTCCCTCCCTTCCTTCCTTCCTTCCTTCCTTCACTCACCCATTCACTCACTCCCTCACTCTCTCCTTCACTCATAGGCTCAGTAAATGTCTAAGATGTGCCAGGCACTGGGATGCCGAGGTGAACGAGACCCTGTCCCTGCCGTTAAAGCTCAAAGGCTGCTGCAGGAGGACAAGTGACCAGAAGTGCAAACAGGCCCCATGCCACCCGCTGGGCTCTGGAGCTACAGGAACACACTGGAGTCTGGGGGTCAGGGGAGCTGTTCAGAAAAGGTTCCTTGGAGGAAGCTGTTCTGAGCTGAGCCTTGAGAGCGGACGTGTGAGGTCCGTACCCCCCATTACTTAACCTGAATGGAATAGTCCTGTTTCTTGTCTCACAGAAGAAGGAAGCACAGATCTTCAGGCTTAGAAGAGCTCTACTTTCAGTTCCCCAACAGCCCCAGTTCCTGAAGATGCAGAGTCCTGCATGGCTACTGCCTTCAGGGGGTTGGGATCAGAGCCCAAAGAGGGGGGCCCGAGCCCCAGTCCTGCCTCACACAGACTGCGCTCACTGCCCTCCATGCCCGAAGGGTGGGACCAGACTGTGAGGACCCCGTGAGGTCATGATTGTGAAGAACATGCTGGAAAGGGCAGAGCAGGTTGTCAGTATTTATTATTTTATTATTCAGTTACTAGAAGCATTATGATGTGCCCAGCAGGACCGATACCTGTCAGGCACAGCTGAGCATCATTTCTGTATGTGTTGATTTATTTTTACCAATCATCGGGTTTAAGAATGTGAAGATTTACAAGATGTCTGTGTGCTGTGTGTGTGTGTGTGAGAGAGAGAGAGAGAGAGAGGTCTATGTGCTGGCTTTGGTACAGGGACTCCTGTGCCCTAAGGGTCCCATATGCACACTTGTGGACTGTGGTGCACACGCACACGATAATTTCTGCCCCTCAAGTCTACACTCCCGACAACTCACACCACACATCCTGTGAGCACCCTGGCGTAGCCCCAGCTCACACTCCGTTCCCGGGAATCTTTCTCATTGGCACCTGCGTGAGAGCTAACATTCTGGTGCAGGTACAGACTTCACTGCTCACTTAGAACATTACCCATTGGTGCGAATAACCCCATTAGAAGTGGACTTTGCTGGGACCTAGGACAAAGAGTCCAAATTCTGCACAGCAGAGGGAGAGAGTGTTCTGGCTGGTAGGATTCTGGAAGAATCCAGCATGTTATCTGGACACACCGAAGAGTGATGGGCCTTCCAGGTGGGAGGGATGGCTTGCGTGAAACAGAGGCAGGATAGGGTAGGTTGGGTCTCGGGAAGGGCAGCATGGCCCAGTAGGGGGAGGATGGAGTGAGGGAGGTTAGCCATTGTCGGCTGAGTGCCAGCTTTGTACCAGGAGCTGTGCTGGTCATTGCGTTGGCCAGGGGCACCAGAATGTGGCTGGCCTCAACTGCCAAGAGGTGGGCAGTGTGGCCGAGCCTGGCACAGAGGATGGGGATAACCAGAACTGGGCTTCTGGAAGTAGACCTACAGGTGTGTATGAGGTGGGACCGGGGGTGGCTGGAACCAGGGAGGCCTGTGAGGTGGCAGCTGGGGCGGCTGGGGAAAAAGATGATGGGGAGGCCGGCAAGGGCTAGGGGGCCAGGACAGGGAGAGAGAGAGGGAATGATGGCATGAGAGCCCAGCTGAGTAGTCTGTAGCCAGGAAGGTGCCTCTAGGGAACAAGAGAGGAAGGACAGCCTGGTGGGCTCGGGGGAGACAGCAGGCTTGGTGTCTGGATGTCTGAGCCCTTCATTCCGCCATTTTGCCTGCAGAGAGTGCAGCATTGATGAGAAGCATCACTCAAGGAGACCTACTGTGTGCTATACATGGGACCCACCAGAAGCCCATTTCACAGGCATAGTGATGGAGGCCGAAGGATATGTGCGCCAGGCCAGAATCATAGGTGAGGACTCAGGTCCAACAACACAACCAACACTGGACTGGTCTCCCCGCTCCACCTGGCCTTTGGCTGGGGCCGACCACCCTCCTGTGCCCTCCCCACCAGTTACGTGCCTGCCCAGCCTGTCTGGCACAGTCTGGACCCACCTGAGGCATTCCTGTGAGCCCAGGAGGAAGGTGAGAGCTCCTTCCTGGTTTCCCACCCTCGAAGAGCCCAATGCTTTGCAGCAAGAGAGGCCATGGGCAGGGCTGTCCTTGGCCACCAGCAGAATGGGAGGTCTGGCTTCAGGTGATAAAAACTCCTTCCTTCTCTCTCCCTCTTCCCCGCTCCTCCCCCTTACCTCACCTCCTCTTCTGGCTTTTTTTTTTTAAGCTTATTTTTAACAAGGGATTTGAAACTTCAGATGCACAAAGCTCTGGGACAGTGGGAGGTACAGGGTTAATGCTAAGTGGCTGGAGAGAGGAGTGGCCTAGAAGCAGATCAGGTTCATAATTGTGTCGTTGTGCATTGGCTGAGCACCTACTAAGTGCAGACCCCAGGCTGAGTGCTTGATGGCCGACCATCCTTACCACCCCTCCACGAGAGAGATGCTTTGTTCTGTTTCCAGGTGGGGAAACAAAGGCACAGTGAGGTTCAGAAGCTTGTTCCAGGTCATGCGGCCAGTAAGGGTCGAGTCTGGCTACGCCCACTACCTGAACTGGGACCACTCGTAGACCCTGTCCCACTGTGAGCTCACAGGCATAGAGGCTCAGACCTCTCTCTGTCCCTCTCACCCCCAGAGGGATTCCTGGACGGTTAGACATGTGCCTTGCAAGCCTGAGGTGGTCCTTCCAGTGGTCCTGGGGGCCTTGTTCAGGGGACTGCTTCCTCCGTTGCTGGCCCCATCCCAGGTATCTTGGGACTGTATAATCAGAAGGACATTGGGGGGCCTGGGTGGCTCAGTTGGTTGAGTGTCCAACTTCGGCTCAGGTCATGATCTCACACTCCGTGAGTTCAAGCCCCGCGTCGGGCTCTGTGCTGACAGCTCGGAGCCTGGAGCTTGCTTCGGATTCTGTGTGTCCCTCTCTCTCTGACCCTTCCCCGCTCACACTCTGTCTGTCTGTCTGTCTCTCTCTCTCAAAAATAAATAAACATTAAAAAAAATCAGAAGGACATTGGTCCAGTGCAGCACAGCCCATGTGTGACTAGAAGAAGATAACCCCAGACGGGGGATCCCCAATGCCCTCATTCTGCCCCACTCTGTGACCAAGGAGGTAACTGGTCATTTCCTGCCACTCCTGTAGAGGGCGCAGCACGGGGTGGGAGGGGACAGCATGAGAAGGTGTAAAGACTCCATCTTTGGTGTCTAACAGACCCAGGTGACCTTTGGCAGCAGCTTCCTGTCACATTTATGAGAAAATCGGAACTTCTAGAGCTTCCAAGGCCCTGCCTGCTCTGGGTCTGCCTCTATCCCTACCTTGCCTCCTGCGGTGCCCTTGCCTGCACAGATCCCAGCTATCCTGACCCCGACCCCAAGTTCTTTCCCTGTGCAAGGCCTTTGCATATGCCGTCTCCTCTTCCTGGGATACCCTCCCTCCACTTCTGGATGGTTCCTCTTCATCCTTTGGGCTGCACTTGTGGCTATTCTGACCCTGCCGCGAGGATACAGACCAGCTCTGTCTGGCACACCTTTGCCTCACAGGTGCTCACCTGCAGCCTGGGAGCCAGCTGAGGTCCACCCTAAGCACCTGTTGACAAATCATTGAATTTAAGCTCCCTGCACCTTCTATTTCTTCATTTGCAAGCTGGGGATAGTAACATCTATGTCACAGGGTTGCTGTGAGGGCAAAGCGGCAAAGGATTTGCATGAGGTGAGCACTGGGTAGATACCAGCTGCTATTCATATGAGTACTCATTCTCGGGTTGAACTCAGCTGGAGCACTCACACATCTTGGAGACCTGCAACACTTGAGACCCAGAGGTGTGGACAAGACTAGCTTCTAGGCAGGTGGCCATCGGTGCTGCCTCCGGCTCCTTCCTGGTCCATCCTTGCCTCCTGCTGACCATGGGACATCACGTGTCCGCTCCTTGCCTCAGCATTTCTAGAGTGATCAGGACATTGGAGGGAACCAGCAGGGTGTGGGGAGATACATCCCAGGAGAACTGGGATGGGCCCTCCTCTCTGTAATTGGCCATTCTGGGCCCATCGTCTGCCTTCTCGATGCCCATCCCACTTGCCCTTCGGCTGACTTCCCTCCCTTACTAAGGACATTTGCATGAGCAGAGCATCTCCAGCGACTGCCTTCTCGCCACCTGCTCCTGCGGCTCTCTCCCCACCTGAAGCCATAAATACATATGCAAAGGCCAGTATATTAATTTGTGTTTGAGCACGGAGCTGGGGACGCCGCCGAGAAGGGGGATTAGGCGATGGCAGTGGTGGGAGGCAACAGATGGCTTGATTGCTTTTACCTGTTGCTAATTTGTTAGGCTACAATTCCTCATTTGTGTTTAATTGTGCCCAGACTCAGAGACGGCAGGGCACCGGGCAGTGGATGGTCCTCAGGTGCTTGCGTGGGGCGAGGGGCCAGGTAGCCTGCCTGGGAATTAGATGCCAGAGTCTGAAAATGTGTGGCTCACCCTAACTCTCTCTTAATTGGACTGTGGTCCCTGTCCCTGGGCATCGGGACCCTCTGAGCATATGCAGCAACGGAGAGGGAGCTGAGTTGAGGGCAGCACGCTTGGCCCTTCCGTTAATTGGCTGTGTGACCTTGGGCGGGTCACTGAACATCTCTGGGCCCCATTTGCTTGACTGGGAAATGAGCATACTCACACGTGCCCTATCCACGTTGCAGGGTTGCTGCGAGCGTGAACAGAGATAATAGATCTGGGAGCACTTTGACATGCGTAGTGCTCTGTAATAGTGGGGCATTATTTGTTAGCAGAGCGGTTAAGAGCTCGGTTTCTGGAGTCAACCAGGCCTGGACTGAATTCTGACTCTGCCACTTGTAACCATGAGGCCTTGGGGGAGACACCTAAGCTTGCTGTGCCTGCTTCCTCACCTAGGCAGCGGGTGGTGATTGTTCCTGCCTCTGGGGCTTCTGGGAGGAGCACTGGTTCAGGCCAGGCTCTGCCCGGCTCTCCCAGAACACAGCCTATCCCTACAGGGTGTTATTGGACTGCTGCTGTCCCTTCAAGCCTCAGATTATGTGTCTCCTGTTCTGTGCACCTGCTCTGATGGGGCCCCTGCCACAGTCCGTGTCCGCTCCTTGGTGTCACCTTCCTGGTGGAAGTCTGGTCATTTCTTCCCCATCAGCTGCTGTCTAATGGGGCACCAACTATCTGGAGCCTGTGAGCTGGGCGCTGGGAGGCATCCCATGAGCAAGCATGGCCATTTGAAAGCATCTTCTGGAGAAGAGAAGAACCACCATCTTCCCAAAATGGGGAGCTTGGGGACCATCGGGGGTGGGGGAGGTTCCTTTTACATCAGGTCCTCTAAGTGGTCCTGGCTCCCACCAAAATCTGGGCCCCTTTCTCCAGCCATCCTGCTGATCATTTGGGCCCCAGGCACATTGCCAGGAAAATGCCTTTCACTTCCATGAGCTAGAATGTGTCTCTATTGCTTGTATTTTAAGAGTCTAGCCGATACACCCCGGTACCTTATACACACTTTAATGACAGCATGTAGGGACTTTCTCTTAAGGAACCTTTTCAGTGTTTGCCTCCATGACTCCCTGGCTATGTGACCTTGGGCAAATCCTTTTGTTTCTCTGAGCCTCAGTTTCTTTTTCTGTATAATGGGGGGGGGGGGGTAGAGAGCCTCCCTGGATTACTCTGAGTATGAAATGCCACGATATAGGTAAAGCGCACAGCTCGGTGTCAGGCACATAGGTGACACTCAGTGATAACTGATCATTACCAGTGGAGGGTGAGTGATAGACCTTTCTAAAGCAAGGCAGAAAACAAGGCTTACAAGTCTGTCAGGAAAGCAGCCTTTTGAGAAACTTGCTCAAGGGGTTATTGACTGGGAATCATCGCATCTCTCTTTGGCCTTTGAATTTCCCTCAGGGAAATGTGCAATTATTAGAAGAGGTAAGTTGATGGAGGCAATGGAAGGTGGCAGAATGCTCCCTTGGGCCAACTGGTGAGGAGAAGCCAGCGTCCTGGCTGGGGGGGGGGGGGGGTGGGGAGGGAGGGGGGAAGGGAGGAAGCAGGGGTGGGCTGGGCTCCTTGATGTTCCTGTGAAGGGGGTGGAAGAGTGAGGAGGTGGGAGGAAAAGGGAGGGAGGAGGAGGGGGAGGAAGAGTGAGGAGATGGGAGCATGGGGGAGGGAAGAGGAGGGAGGGGGGAAGGAAGAGATAGAGAGGTGGGGGAGGGGAGGAAGAGACAGGAGGAAGAGGAAGGGTGAAGGGGAGGGGAGGGGGGAGAGTGAGGAGGGAAGTGGGGGGAGGGTGAAGAGGTGGGGGAGGGGGAGGGAGGGATAAAGATTCTGCCTTCCCTTTCCATCCCTCCCCCTTTCCATGGCATTTGTCCCTCTCGTCTTACATTTGGTTCTACATCCGAACATAGTGCCCTCCCCAAATAATGCCCTCATCCACCCCCACCTCTGAGGTGCACTGTGGGAAGCACACATGGAATGTTTCAGGAGTTCGTCCCCTTGAGCAGCAGCCTGGAGAGAGGGCTGTCCTGCCCATTTCTCTCTGGTACTTCCTCCTTCCTAGGCAGGGGCAACAGAGAGTGCACCGAACAAAGGCAAACCTGCTTGGAAGGCCGAGTCTCTCAGGTCCCAGCTGATGACTTTGGGCAAGTTACAAACCTCCCTGCTCCTCTTGCCTTGCAACACGCACGATCCTAATAGACCCGTAACACCCACCTCCCAGGAGGTCCTGTGTGCGAATTATGCAGCGCAGCGGCAGGTGCGTGGGGCCGGGTCACGTGGGCAGCGGCTGCCCGCCCTCCAGCCTGACACAGGCTCCCTTCGCTGCCCGGCGGCGGCCTCTCCGTATCCCTGGCAGTTATGTGAAGCCAACTCAGGGCTACAGAGCTTGCTCACATAAGCCAGCTGGACTGAGGGGTGTGCTGTTTGGGATGTTATTGAATCTTTCTCACGACCGCCGAGATTCCACCCTTGACCTTTTAACAAGGGTGCTCTGCCCAGACTCCCTCCTCTACAGCCAAGGAACCAGGGAAGGAAAGAAAGGAGCCCCTACTTGGGACCAGGTGCAGTGCCAGAGGCTCTGTGTCCCTCATTCATCTGATCCTCGCCATGGCTCTTTGGGGGTGATGGTAGTGTATTCTGTTCTAGGTGAGAACGCTGAGGTTTGGTGAAGTTAAGCGATGTGTCCAATGGCACGTGGCTAGTGGAGCGGGGGTTGGAACCCTCACTGCCCTCCTTGCGATCATTCTGGCTCCCCTCTTGCTCACCTCCTGGGATTTTCATGGCCTGCCATAGCTTTAGACTTTCCCATCCCTTGTGACTTGGAAAACACAGAATTCTATGATATCGCGACTCTTGTGGACTCTAAGGCAACCTCCCCCCTCATATCATTTCCTCCCACTTTGTTCCATTCCTTACATATTAATAGTAGCCTAGAAGGCCGGTGAAAAATAAAATAGACCTATAAGAAACAATGCAGGGTGGAGCGCCATGGGTATGGCCCTGGGTTATCAGGAGGTGTTGCAGAACCTGTGGGGCGCTGCCTTAACCTCAACCCCAAACCCGCTAGTGTCTACCGCGATGTGGCTGTTCTCCGAAACCCAGCAACCAGTTGCTTAGACAGTGGTGTTGGATTTTTATCAGAACCCTGTGGGGAAAGTCGGTGATGGGGAAAGAGAGAGCTTGCTGGCAGCTGGGGAAGACCACAAATGATGACCCATTTGACGTCATCTGTTTCAAGAGAAGAAGACAGTTCTCAAAGGAAGGAAGACCCCAGGGCAAGACAGGACTTCCCCCCACCCCATCCCCTGTCACCCCCTCATCTCAGGGCCTCTCAAACTGCATGCAGATTCTAAAAGGCAACATCTGGGTTAGGGCTGAGCATTTATGGGACTGTGCCTATTCTGTGGGAGTTGATGCGTGTTTAATTTCGGCACTCCAGAGCTTCATGCCAAAGTTTCCATCAGCTCGTGGAGAAGTGAGAAAACATGAGTGAGGCTTTCAAAAAGCTAAATGTATTCAGTTTCAACAGGATTGTCCTTTTTTATGGGATTATATCTTTCTTTTCCTGGTGTTAAAATACCATCTCCTCTATGAAACAATGGGGATAGTAGACTTGATTTCTTGAGTATCTATACCTGGCTGAGTACAAAACTGGCAATTCTATGTTGAATCCTCCAATTTTCTCTTTAAAAATTTTGCTGAACTACAAAATCCCAAAGTCTGAGGACCACTGGGTTGTACTTTGTCAGTTATCATTTATATCAACTCTCTTCTCAATCTTGGGACAATTTTTTTTTCTGCTTAGCACAGACATTCTTTGAAATTCAAATACCTCAGCCCTGTGCTTGAATTTAATAACCTTTTTTTGTTTTGTTTTTTGTTTTTGTTTTTTTGATCTATAGGGTAACAGGTAGTATATTCCACATGCACCATAACTTGGAGAAGAAGATATTTTCCTTTACAAGATTGTGTCTCTTTTCTTTATTTCTCTAAATTAAAAAAAAATGTTTATTTATTTATCTTAAGAAAGATGGGGAGAAAGAACGTGTATGCATGAGGCTCAGAGAGAGAGAGAGAGAGAGAGAGAGGGAGGGAGGGAGAAAAGAGAATCCTGAGCAGGCCCACACTGTCAGCACAGAGGGGCTTAAACTCACGAACTGTGAGATCATGACTGGAGCCCAAATCAAGAATTGGACGCTTAGCCAACTGAGCCACCCAGGTGCCTCTCTTTACTTTTCTGTATGTGTTACTATGACTTGGTTTGAAGAATGTTCCTTCCTATAAAAAGACCCCGTAGGCCAGATGCGGTGGTGGGAGTTTAAGGAGGGTGTGGAAGGGTGGAAGAGACAGACGATGAACCTTGAGGTCTCTTAAGACCTTTAGGTAGAGCAAAAGCTCAAATCATAGGTGAGAGGCTTCCAAGTTCCCAGACCCAGAAAGGGCAATACCAAGAGCCAAGTTCAAAGGGCAAAGTGGGGAGAAAATGTCAGGGAGATCATAATGTTAGATGCTAAAAGAATCTGTTAGAGAATTCAGTGGAGAATGAGATGTGCAAGGAGTCCCCAAGCATGACGGTCAACAATCAGAGTTGGTGCTCTGTGCATTAGTTGGTGGATGGTACAAGGCGAGTGGCCCACGTGCAGAGACCGCATATGTCCCTACTTGGCAGGAGTTAGACTGTGCGTGTCCCCGGAGCAGGTGTCCTTGTCTGTTATTAACACTGCTGTAGGAGAGAAAGCAGGAGATGGCACGTGATTAGTGATTCTTGCATTGTCACAACTACTATTAGTTATGCAGAGTAAAGGACCTACTTCCTTCTTCCCATTGACAGAATTTTGCTGGGGGAGCTCCATTTTTTCATCTTCCACTTTTTCTCCCCCACCCCTACTAATTCCCCTATAGGGAAGAGGAGTGGCAACGTGATATGCCAAGTTCTGGACTCTCTTAGGAACATGAGAAAGCAGGCAAGATCCTGCACCCAGTGCAGCGTGCCCTCTGGTACTTGGTGCTTCCTTGTGGATGCACATGACACAGGCCCCTCGTTCTGTGTTTCATATGGAGACTGCAAGCAGACAAGGCAGGCCTCAAAGACCCGGGCGTGGCTTTGTCCTCTGGACCCCACATTGAGCGGCTGAGTTACACCCACTTCCAGACTCAGGGGAAGGAAATAGAAGGCAGGTCAGACTGCCAAGCCTCAACCATGTTCCCCAAGTCAGTTGTAGCAGAAACACCGGCATTGGGAGTTACTGAGTAGTGGCACACAGATAGTAATAAAATAATCTTCTGATCTCCATTCTGCTCATGTCTCCTGGCTTTAAATACCAGCTATATGCTGACGATCCTTGAATCCCTTTCTGGGCTCCGGATCTTTGCATCCGACAGTCTACTTGGCATCTCCTAAGGCCATCTACCAGGCATGCCATTCTTTGTATGGCCTCAGTGAGCTGCTGATCCTCTCTTTCCAGACCCGCTGTCCTGCAGTGGGTCCCATCTCTGTGAATGGCAGGGCCCTTCCTCTGGCTTCCCAGGTGAAAGACCGTGGTGTCACTGGTGACTTTTCTCTTCCTCTCAGCCTACCTCCAATCAGCTGGCAAATTGTGTCAGCTCAGCATCTCAAATACATCCAGAATCCAACCACTTGGCTCCATCCCTACTGCCCCTCCAAATCTAGTCTGTGTCACAGGTCCCTAGGGAGCCCCCTGACTTCTTTCTTCTACCCTTGCCTCTGCTCCCCACACCATGGGTCATTCTCGATCAGAGTGGTTCTGTGAACCTGAGGGTCACATCATGTCACTAATCTGCACCAAACCTTTTAATGCCCCTTAATAACACACACTCTCTCTCTCTCTCTCTGTCTCTGTCACTGTTTGTCTCTCTGTCTGTCTGTCTGTCTGTCTCTCTCTCTCTCTCACACACACACACACACACACACACACACACTCCTATGACTTACAAGACCCAACAAAATCTGGCTCCCCCTTACCTCTCTGACTTTGTCTTCTATTACTTTTTTTCCTCATTTTCTCACACACTGGCCTCCTGGCTAGTCCTTTAGTGGGCCTGTCACTGTCCTACCTCAGGGTCTTTGCATACACAGTTGCCTTTTCCTGAAAAGCTCTCCCCCTCAGTACCCATGTAGTGAGCTCCCTCACTCCCATCAAGTCTTTACTCGGTGAGGTCTTTCTGACTGCCTTCTCTGAGATCTCAACCCTGTAGCATTTTATATCTCCCTTTCCTGCTTTATTCTTTTTTTCCCCTCTGTCAGTTTTCTATATCTAACATTTTATACACTTTATTGTCGTGTATATTGTCTGTCTCCCCAGCAAGAACAGAGGTGCCTTGAAGAGTTTTAGATATTTTGTTCACTGGTCCTTATTAGAGTTCTGGGCATAGTAGCTGCCCCATGAATATCTGTTGGAAAACAGTGAGTCAATGAAGCACATGGAAAGGTGCTCGGCATCATTGGTCCTTGAGGAAATGCAAATCAAAACCACAACAAGACACTACTTCATACTGCTAGAATGGTTATTACAAAAAAGACCTACAATAACAGGGGCTGGCAAGCATGGGAATAAGAAGGAACCCTCTTCTGCTGGTTGTGCCAATTTGCACACCAGCTTGACAGTTTCTTTAAAAGCTAACCATCAACTTCCCATGTGACCCAGCGATTTTACTCCTAGGTGTCTACACAAGAGAAACAAAGACAGTATTCACACAAAGACTTGCATGCAAATGTTCACAGCAACGGCCTTTGCAAATCCCCTCAAATGGAAACTACCCAAATGTCCATCAGCAGGTGCATGGCTGAACAAAATGCCGCATATCCATACTATGGAATAGTAGCCGGCCATCAAAAGGAGTGAACTACTGGGGTGCCTGGGTGGCTCAGTCGGTTAAGAGTCCGACTTCGGCTCAGGTCATGATCTCATGGTTGGTGGGTTCGAGCCTTGTGTCAGGCTCTGTGCTGAACACTTGCTCAGAGCCTGGAGTCTGCTTCAGATTCTGTGTCTCCCTATCTCTCTCTAACCCTCCCCCGCTAGTGCTCTCTCAAAAATAAATGTAAAAAAAAAAAAAAGAAAAAGAAAAAGGACTGAACTACTGATACAATGTGGATGAACCCCAGAAACATGCAAAATAAAACAGCCAGACACAAAAGACTGTGTGTTGTATGATCCCATGTCATTCATTTCATGTCCAAAAAGGCAAATCCAGAGAGAGAGAATGCAGATTAGTGGCTGCCTATGGATGGGGTGGGATGGGTTAATTGTAAATAGGTAGGAAGGATCTCATGGGGTGATAAAAATGTGTAAGACTGGATTGTTGGGGGTGGTTGCATAGCTTGGTACATTTATGAAAAAATCATTGAATTTAATGATTAAACACTTAAAATGGGTGAATCGTATGGTATGTAAGTTGTACAGGCACAGCTCAGAGGTATGAGGGTTTGGTCCCAGACCACCTCAGTTAAGCGGATATTGTGGGGTGCCTGAGTGGCTCAGTTGGGTGAGCACCCGACTTCGGCTCAGATCATGCTCTTGTGGTTCGTGAGTTCGAGCCCTGTATCAGGCTGACTGCTGTCAGACCATCAGTGTGGAGTCCGCTTCAGATCCTCGGTCTCCTCTCTCTACCCTCCTCCACTTGAGCATCATAACAAAGTGATTCAAATGAGTTTTTTTCTTCCCAGTGCACATAAAAAGTGATATTTATACTTTTCTATAGTCTATTAAGTGTGCAATAGTGTTGTGTCTAAAAAAACCCCAATGTCTATACCTTAATTAAAAAATACTTTATTGCTAAAAACTGCTAACCATCATCCAAGCTTTCACTGAGTTGTAATCACTGATCACAGATCACCATAACCAGTATAATAATAAAACAGAGTTTGAAATGCTGCAGGAGTTACCAAGATGTGACGCAGAGACACGAAGCAAGCAAACGCTGTCAGAAAAATGGCGCCAGACTTGCCTGACGTGGGGTTGCCACAAACCTTCAGTTGTAAAAAACACAATTATCTGCAAAGCGCAAATAAGTGAGGTGCCTGTACCTCAATTATGCTGTTTTGAAAAATGAACGAGTGGATGCTCCCCTGTGCATAGCTACCTGAGTCAGGAATCCTGGGGAGGTGGGGGGCTGGGGACCAGGCCAGGACCTCGGCCTCTCCGGTCCCTTCCATCCGGCCTCCAGCCAATGTGGGTTGGAGGGCCTCTCTGCTCACAGAGTGGGAGCAGAATGGGGACGGGAAGGAGCTTCACACACCCTTGCTGCTAATGGGGCCCTGCGGGCCTCAAGTTCATGGCGGCCTCAGGAGCCAGGCCTGCCATGGAGTCTGAGGAGGGAGGGAGGGCAGAGCGGAAGCAGATGGGGAGGGGGCCAGAAAGGAAGATCTAGAGTCAGCAAAGCCTTCGGAGAAACAGAAGGGCAGCCAAGGGAAGAAATAAAAGCTGTGGAGACTTTTGAGGCTGCCAAAGAGAATAAGAAGGGCGTTTTACAAATATATCAGGGGAAAAGGGATCCTTGAGAGCTGCCTGGCCCATTAATAAATGAGAAGGGAAATAAAATTAATGATGATGATAAAAATGGCTGAGCTGCTGAAGTGCTTTGTAAAATTGGTCCTTAACAAGGAAAGGGAAAAAAAAATCCAAGGGATGGGCAATTAGAAAGGGACAGAAGCCTTGTCAATATAGTTGATGAAAGGTAGGAAAGAGAATACTTAGAAAAATTGGGTAATACCTACCCAGTTCACATCACTGTGTCCGGATATAGGCCTTGGGGGCTGAAGGGATTTGCTGATGAGATTATTAAACCCTTGGCAGGTGTTTTAATTTTATATATACATATATATTAAAAAATTTTTTTTTGAAGAGGGAAGCAGAATCAATGGAAATTCAAGAGCTTGGGAAAAAGAGGGAGGAAAGAGAAGTACCACGTGTGGAACGCATTCACAGGGCCTGGCTCTGTGCCATATGCTGTTGCATCATTAAATCTCCCAGCAGCACCTCTGCATCTGTGATTAGCACTCTTTACAGGCAAGGAAACTGAGACCCAGAGGGTTTCTGCGACTCTCCAAGATTACTCAACTAGCAGATGGTAGTAGCAGAACTTGAACCCACGTTTTTCTGATTCCAAAGAGGATTCCTTTGCTCTCTACCAGCTGCTGATTCTCACTCTCAAGATCTGATTCTACATGCCAGAGAGAAAGGACACTCACCTGCCAGGGACCTCCTGCCAGTCATGGTCCTCTGTCCTCAAGCTGTGGGATTCTGATGACAATGACAGAGAGGGGACTGTCTGATTCTAATTTTGAGATGTTTAGAGAGGATTTTATTCCTATGTTGAAGAGAAAGAAATGGGGCAGAGGTTGAAGAATGTGGGCCCAGGGGCATGAGGTGTCGGAGTCATCAGGGATGTATAGGTTCCTAGAGTCCAAAGTCCACACCACACTATGGGAAACCGAGGCCTGTAGGGGGAGGAGGGGTACTTTCCCAAGGTGAGAGCAGGAGTTAGAGCCATAGCCAGGACTGTTGACTTGAGGTCCAAGGCTATGTTTTCTGCACCTCTTGGCCTAAGCTTGTTATTTGCCCTTGTCCCGTGTCCCTGACTTCTGTCCCGTGACATCCAAAGACTGGCCTTGAATTTGATTCTCAGCTTTAGCTTTATCTTCTACTCTCTGCTGTTGTGCCATAACCTGTGGTTCACATCAGTGTCTTCTTGAACCTCACATCTTGTCTCTGTTGCTGTTTTGTTGTCCTGATGCCAAGGGCAGGTGGTGGGGATGATGGTAGGAGAAGCCTGTAGGACTTGTCTCTTTCCTGTCCCACCGAGGTCCTGTCATTCTGGAGTCCTGTGCACAGTGTGATGGGGACCCACCTGGACCTGATTCTTACTCATCTAAACTTTGCTATGGCTTCATCTAGTGTAGAGTTCACTTCCCTGTTTCTTGACTTTGGGCTTCACCATATGACAGTCAGTGAGATGTTAACCATGCGGCAGAGCAAGAACTTGAAAGGTACTTGTGTGGTTGGGTGTTTTCTCTTGCAGTTCTGTCCCTGCCATGAGATGAACACGCTCCAGCTCTCCCACTGCTTCAGGGTGGATGAGAGACACTTGGAGCAGAGTCACCCCAGCCAACTCCCAGTCTTTCAGGGAGAAACCAAGCTTCCCCAGGAAGAAAATTGCCAGAATGAACCCAGACCTGTCACACATCAGCTGACCCGAATATCCTTGAGAACAAATGCTTATTATGGCACGCCACTAGGATTTTGTGGTTGTTTGTTAGGCAGCCACGGCTAACTGATACATGGTTGTTCTACACAATGTACTTTGCTAGATCTACAATTCCCTTCTAAAATCTTTTTACCTTAATTTATTAAAAGTAAAAACAAATTGTTAAGTACCTACTGTGTGCCCACTTCCAAGTTAGGCATAATGTACTTAGAAGTTTTGGTTACTGCTTTCAAGGAGCTAGCCTAGGGGAGACGGTGGGGCAGGGGGGGAGGTAAACAGATGGTTACAAAATATGATGTCAATGAGAGCTTTCTGGAGGAAAAAGATCTCTCTGTGGAGTCTGGGAGAAGGAAGACGAAGAAGAAAGTTTCTCAAGGCACAAAGTGCAGCGTGCCTGATGCTGTGAAGCAAGCTGGCACATGTGTGGAACCCAAGCTCCTCTTTGTGCTGGAATGTTAATCCCAGAATGGAGAGAGGCAGGCAGAGCCCGGGTCCAGCTCTGACATTTTACAAGTCCCTGACCAAATGTTTTTATAAAACAAGGCATCAACAATGGCAATGTACTGCCAGATGATGAAGTCCAGGGGTACTCCATTAAATTAAAAAGTGGCACAAGATGTGATAAAACTCAAAGAAACTCAAAGGGAATAAAAGACTCCGGGTACCACTGCAGATGCAATAAACCAAACAGCATAATCCAGGAATGCCAACGGCACAGAGGTAATTACGCACTGACACCTGCTCCTGAAAGTCAGGCTGGGGTCTGGGAGGCCGGGCTGAGGGCTGCTGAGTTGGACGGCACCCCAGCACTGCCCTCACCTCATCATACCCAGACCCCTCCTGAGATGCAGACCCTTCAGCTCCTCTAGCCTCACTTCCCCTAGGACCCCTAGTTTCTGTGGGTCCTGCTTTCTGCAGGGGGAGGTGGCTGGGGGTGGTGGGGAGGGGAAGGTGAGCAGCCTCCCTGGCCATATGGCGCTGAACATGCCTCCCCCTCAAGGCCTAGCCCCTCCTTCTAGCACTCTCCTTCTAGGAGTGGGGGAGCCAAGCCCAAGAGTGTGTGATTTCAGAGTTAATCTGTCTACACTAATTAAATATTGACGGCTGTTAAATATTCATGGGGCATTTTAGCTGGCAGGTTTGATGTCTCCAGGCCTTGCCGGCTGCTGGTGGGCATTTCTGGCTGGTCACTTTGTGCTTCTGACTGCTCTTCCTCACCCAGAGGTTTCTGCCTGCTGCAATGGGCGGCCCGGTAGGAAGCTCTCTCCCCCTGGGTCTCAGGGAACCTCTCCTCCAGGCCTGGGACTCCTTATTAGCTTGCTCGTGTGAAATTTGGGGGGCTGCAGCTTTGGGTTTGGGACTTGGTGGGAGCTGAGCCACCAGTGTAGACAGATGCCACAGAGGGAATCTGCCTGGGGTGTGGGAAAGAGGCTTGACTCAGGTGTCGCCTAGAGGCCGGGTGTGTCCTCCAGTGGGGACTTCTGGGGGCCTCCTTCCTTCAGGCTGAGCTCTGAGGGAGGCACTAGAAGAAAGCCAGCCACCAGACAGTATCCCTGATCCCTGCGAGAGCCCGGTCTGGCGAGAGGAGACAGTCTTGCAAAGGGCAGTTATGACCCTGAGGGAGTGTGACCATGGGGAGGTGAGGAAGGGGCTCTTGTGCAGGTGTCCCAGGAGGACACCAACCAGACTGGGGGTGGGGGCCATCGAGGCAGGCTTCGCAAAACGTGACTTAGAGCAGAAGCCTGAGAGACAAGTGGGAACCAGGCAAGTCAGTGCAGCAGGGTCTGTGTGGAAGACGTCCCGTCAAGAGCAGGGTTTGGGTGAAGGCCCAGAGACCAGCGAGAGGTCTGGAGGTCACAAAGCAGGGGGAGTGCTGGGAGAGGTTAGGGAGGGGGGGCGGTCAGCGGTCTGTGGGAATGAGGTCACGTGGAGTCAGAGAGCAGGCCTCAGGGAGGCTGGGCAGCGACAGGAAATACCCTGAGATGGGTCTAGCATTTCCTAGCCCCTGAATTCCTGAGTTCTTGAAGGGCGTCTGGTCTCCAGGCCAAGGAGGACGGGTTCCGTCTCACACTTGCTGGTGGGTCAGCACCTCGCCATAGGCAGATGGCTCCCTGTGGCCAAGAGGAGGTATTCTGGGTCCTCTCTGCCCCCCACCTTCCCCCCAGGCTACAGGGCCTGTCACTGACCTCAGACACCTCTGTGTAACTCCCTACCTCAAGGCAGGGCTGGGGTGTCTGAGAGGGCCGCTTCCTTCCTGTGTGTGTGCTTGCAGTTGTGCAGTGTCCGGGGGTCCAGGGAGGTATTATCTGAGTGACAACGTGTGTCAGCTCTTCCTCAGCTGTGAGGTCATGCTCCTATTGTGCTGGGCCTCTCAGGCTGGGTCCCCAAGTCTAGGGCCCTGAGGCTGGGTCCCTGTGGTTGAAAACCTGAGGCCTCCCGCACCAACCACTTGCAGACTTGCAAAAGGCATTGACCTTTGGGCCCAAAGGAATCTGCAACTTTGAAGTGCTCCCCTTGGGATAATCCCAGAGACAGCAATACCACAGCAGCAGCCAGAACTTGTTTGCTTAAGCACTTGGCTGCATTCCTCCGTGTAATCCTCACCCAACCCTACCATCCAGGTAGTTCTGTGAGCCACGTTTCACAGAGAAGGACACAGGAGGGTCCGAGAGGTTGAGGAGCCGTCCAGGGTCACACAGAAAGGGTGGAACCGGCATCTGAAGTCAGGTGGGCTAAGCGGAGACCTCGCCTTCAGTTCTACATCAGTGTTTCTCAGGCCTCCCCCCGCCCACCAGACAAAACTCCCCGGGGAGCCCAGTAACATGTAGACTCTGAGCCCCTCTTGGCTCCACTGAAGCAGAATCCCCAGGGAAGGGCCTGGGAGGTGGATCGGGCCGGGTAGGGCTTCCGCTGTGCTGTCGCCTGTGGGCTGGAGCGCTCCTCCCCCTGGGCCTGGATGGGGAGGGGCTGGTGGAGATTAGGATCATGCGTTAGGATCATGACCGCCTTAATGTTGAGCAAAACGCTCTTTAAGATGCCAGCCTGACTCAGAGCTGCTAATGGAACAGGAAAGGGTTTGTGTTCCCCCTTGGGCCGGAGCTATAAAGCAGAGGCCGTTAAGTACTGGGGTGCCCTGATAGTGGCAGCAGCAGCAGAAACCAAAGCTGGGGACAAGGGGAAGGAGGGACTCTGGGGAGTGACATGGGGCTCAGTGCTTGGTGACCCACCCCCCTCTTGATGGAAACAGAATCAGAAAGAGCTGTGCTGGAATCGTCCCTCACTCGCTGCGCGGCCTTGGGTAAGCAACGGATTGTCTCTGAGTCTCAATATTCCTGTCTGCAAAATGGGCTGATAATAGGACTCACCCAACAGTGTTGTTGTCAGCATCAGGTGAGATGTGGGAAGCGCACCATGCCAGCAGCAGCTAACTCTGACATAGCACTTCCTCTGCGCCAATCACTGTTCTACGTGGTTTACATATATAAGCTCCTTTTACCCTCACAACAGCCCTTCCCGGCTGGTGTTACCACTGTCCTCTGTTTCCAGGTGTGAAACTGGCATGGAGATATTCGTGCACCTGCCCGTGGTCCCACAGGTAGGAGGTGGTGAAGCTGAGCCCAATGTATTGGACTCCAGGGTTCATCCTTTTCACCCATCATAGGTGTCCCAAAGTGGGAGTCTCCCATCTTTCCCTCTCCCAAACGCTGGAGACATTTGCTGTTCTGTTTTGGACAAAGATGCTTCTTCCGTGGAAGGTTGTCCCATCAGGAAACCCCACTGGACTGAAAAATGGATATCTCCTCTGTCGACTCGGGGCTCCTCTGCAGAGGACGTTCCCTCGCTCGCTACTCCCTTTGCTCGACATCCCACACTATTACCGAGCACGTATCATGTGCCCTGCCCTGTGGACACACAGCGGGCACTAGCTGTGACTGTCGTGAGACCATAACTGGGGAACAAAGCGCGGCCACAAATAAGAAGCGAAGCAAAATAGAAAGTATCTCAGTGTGTGGCAACTGCTGTGGGGAAGAATAAAGCAGAAAAGGAAGGCTAGAGGGGGTGGTCGGGGTGACTGGCTGGGCAGGTGCACTTGAACAATGACCTGAGCAGGTGAGCCACGTGGGTGTGGGGGGAGAGGGTGCCAGCCTGACGGAACACCAGGAACCAAGCCAGCAAGCAGGAGACGGAGGAGAGCCATGTGGCTGGGGGAAGAGAGTTGGAGAGCGGGTCGGAGAGAAAGTGGTGCAGGGAGCCGGTCATGAAGGGTCCCGACAGCCATGGTGAGGTCTTTGACTTGTGTCAGAGAGGTGGAGGCCACTGGGGGAATTGAATTCCTATTCTCTTCTTTTTTTTTTTTTTAATATTTATTTATTTTTGAGACAGAGAGAGACAGAGCATGAACAGGGGAGGGACAGAGAGAGAGGGAGACACAGAATCTGAAACGGGCTCCAGGCTCTGAGCTGTCAGCACAGAGCCCGACGTGGGGTTCGAACTCACGGACCATGAGATCATGACCTGAGGCGAAGTCGGACGCTTAACCGACAAAGCCACCCAGGCGCCCCTTATTCCTATTCTCTTCTTGAGGAGGGGCAAGACCTTGCTACTCTTGCCTGAACAGGGCTGCCCTGGTTGCCATGAGGAATAGACTGTGGGGCCACGGAGGACACAGGGGAGCACTCAGCAGGTCCAGCTGACGGATGACGGTGGCTTGCGCCATGATGTTAGCGTCTGAGACGGTAAGGAGTGCTCGGATGATGACACACGGTATTCTGAAGGTAGAACCTGGTAGAATCTGTATTTGCTGACAGATTGGATGTAGGATGGTAAGAGAGGAGTAAGTCCAAGGGTTCAGGCTAGGGCAGCCAGAGTGATGAGTAGTCATTCGCTCCAATGGGGAAAGAGTGAGGTTTGGTGCAGAGGTGGGACATGTCAGGAGCTCAGATGGGAAGGTCCAAATGGCTAATTAATTAGATCTCCAATTGGAGGTTCAGGTAGGCAATTGGGATACACACCTGAATTTGAGGAGATGTCCGACTACAGATACAAATCTGGGAGTTATCAGCGTAGAGATGGTATTTAAAATCACCGCATTGGATGAGATCACCCAGAAAGAATGGGTGGAAAAGAATGGAGGTCTGAGGACAGAGCCTGGGAGCAGGAATATTTATAGGGCAGAGAGAAGCCGAGGAGGCAGCAAGAGAGACTGGGGCCCTGTCACCGCAGCCCCCAGGACCAAGAGGGGACCCCTGGCTCCAGAGCGGGTTATCCCAGATTCCCTGGCTTTCCAAGTACCTGCTCGGCACTTTCGGCAGGCCTTTCCTACCCTCTAGTGGTCATGATTGGGAACGCACCCAACGGAGCTAGAGAGCTAGGCCACCTTTCTGGGTTCCTCCTGGGTGGTTTCACTCATTCATTCGGGAGGCGAATTTTATTAAGCACCTACTGTGTGCTGGGCACTGACCAATGCAGAAGAGAACCAAATGATTTCTTGGAAGAAAAGGCATACAAACACAATTGTAAGACGGTGGCTCTTCACTGCGGGTGGTTTGGGTAATGCCTGGAAACATTTTTTCAATGCATTTCAATGCATTTTTCAAAGCATTTTTCACTGCTAGGTGGGGGTGGGTGGATTGCTACTGGCATCTAGTGGGTAGAGGCCAAGGATGCTGCAGACAATTTTATAATGCGCGGAGTATCTTCTTACAACAAAGAATTATCTAATGTCAATAAATGCCAAGATCGAGAAGCCCTGATCCAATACAACATGTCCAGTGCTATAGCACATGTATTAACCAGAATGTTTGGTTGCAGAGAAGAGAGTAATTAAACCTGTCTTTGGAGGAAAGGAAGGGTTCACTTCACAGAGACTGAGAGGTTTCAGCTTGTCTTATAGGATGAGTAGGGCTTCGCCAAGTAGGAAGACGAGAGATTAGAAAATAGATCATAGAAATATGTTCAGATCGTGTCACAGAAGAGTCTAGAATGGCCACAGGCTGAGGTGTGCCCGGGACTGCCCCGCTGATGCAAGATGTTCCAGCACAGTTGTTCAGAGAGCCATCTTCCAGTGGGACGAGAGCATATCTGGTCATCCTAGACTCAGAGGCTCAATATGCTGGAGTGGTGTCTGGGGGAGACAGGAGCTAGGTCATGAGGGCCTAGTGAGGTCAGGCAGAGGGGTTGGGTTTTAGCAGAGAGCAATGGGGACTCACTGGTGCTTGCAGGCAGGAGTCTTTCCTCAAGAGAGCAGGGTGGAGGTTGCCATAAACATCCAGAGTAGATAGGAAGAGAGTCTGATCTTGGAGAGTGACAATGACCCTCCCTTCTCACGTGCCCCTCAGAATCCCAGTCTTGGGTGAGGGTTGGAAAGAACAGGGCCAAGCGCTCCACACAGGGATAAGGACAAATGAAAACACTCCCAGCACAAGGCCCGGGGCCCCCGGTCATTTGGCTTCCTGACGTGGGCAGTTTCTTCCTCCTTACGTGTCCCAGGCAGAGGTGCTGATTGGGTTAACGTAAAAGCAGGGGTCAGGGAAGTTGGTGTCAGCCTGAGCTCTGCCGCTGATAAGCCCGGGGACCCGTCACAGCTCTTTCTGGCTTTGGTTTTTCCATCTGCAGCAGGAAGGGGTGGGCAGAGCCTCCCTACGACCCTTCAGTTCTCAACTTCTATGCTCTTGTGCATTCTACTCCTGAGCCCCTCTGAGAGGTGGATTCTGCAGCCAGACAGACCCAAGTCTGGAACTTTGCTTTCTGATCAACTGGTGGGACCGCCTCCCCTTCTAGGCCTGAGGTCTTTAATGAAATGAGGACAAGTCTATCCACTTGGAGAAGGCAGCCCTTTAAGCTGTGTATCATCAGGCACTCTGCTGGGGCACCCTGAGGGCCACACACTTGGAATCTATGGCTGTGAACTCCCAGGATGCTGTCCTTCTGAGGTCTGTGCCCTACCCAGTGGTTCCAGGTTCCTGTCTGCCCAACCATGTCTCTGGAGGGTGGGTAAACAGGTTTTGCCACAGGAAAATCAGAAAGGGCACAGCCCCAAGAGCCATCAGAGAGAACACTGTCTTGCTATTTACAGATGGCTTAACTCGAGTGAGCAGAGATGACAGCAGACGGGGCCCAGGCAGGACCCAGTAGGCAAGGGTTTTCTATCCAGACAGACTCCCATCCATGTAGGGCAATCCACTGCCCACAGGCTGGACGGAATGGCTGGATCGTCCCACCAATAGCACTGGGATTCCAAGGGGGAATTCATTCAGCAAGTTGCTGGCTGAGCATGTGGGGAGGAGAACGTGGGCATTCTGACTCCTGTTCAGTGCTGTTTCTGGGACATCTATTCTGACACCTTGTCTCTGACAGAGGAGGACGCTGGCACCTACAGGGACACACAGATTGGCCACAGGTCATCTAGCTACTGAGTGAAATACGTGGGGCCGTATCCGACTGTCTCACGAGCGTCTTCTGCCTCCAGCTGGGCAAAGGGGTAGTGACGTCCTTATTTCAGAAATTGGTTGTGTGCCTGTGTGTCTCTCTCTATGTACGTCACCAACAACATCACAGAAAACCTTCTTCCGTTATAAAAACACAAAGAGAATTTAGAAAATAAAACAAAATTGAAACAAAAATGATCCCACTGCCCAAGCATTCACTTTTGGCTACATTTACTTCCTTAGTTTTTCCTATATAGAATTCTTTTGCTTCTCCCTTCACATAGTTGAGTTCATATTGACTATACGATTTCATGCCCTGATTTCACTCACACTATCATAAGTATTTTCCATGTTGTTACATGCTCTTCATAAGTGCCATTTTGAAAGCCGCAAGCTCACTGGACCAACTCCTGATTGTTGGACATTTAGGCTGTTTCAGATCTTTCACTGCTACACCTAATGCTTCAGAGAGCAGCTTTGTGTAAGACAGCTTTGAATATTTGGGATAATTTTATTGGGCTGGAACTTTATGGAGAATACTGATAATATGTATACCAGATGCTCCTGTGGTTGGCTTTCTCATGGCTGGCCCAGACTTGAGGGTTGTATGCAGAAAGCTAACAGGTCCCCTCTCCTCTTTCTGCAGCCTTTCCTAAAGTTTGTGTTGATTTTTTATTCTCATTACTCCCTCGAGACCTATAAGTTATTTCGTAAGACCCTTCTGTTAAAACCTGTCACATTAACAAGGATACTCTCTGTTGAAAGTGAAGGGAAAAAAATCACATCGCAAACTATATTGGTAAAAAATGGACTATATTGGTTTAAGAAACTGAAAAGCTGTTGGCTTCAGGTATAGCTGGATCCGGGTGCTTAGGCAGTGTGGTCAGGACCTGGTTTTTCGTTGCTTCTTGGCTCAGTTCTGTTGTTAATTCCATCTTCAGACCTTGCATGCTGGCATCGGTTTCAGCCTGCCTGTTTCTAGGCCCACAAGATACAGCAAGATTTTCTCCCTGGTAGCTCCTAGTTAAGCCCTCAAATTCACTTTGATTGGACTAGCTTAGGCTGCTTGCTCCCTGCTGCACTCATCACTGTCATTAGAGATATGTCCTGACCTTAAGCCTAGTGGACATGGATGACAGGCTTTGTGGGACTGGGGTCGGCTCCACTTGTCCCAGAGCCCATAGATTAGGAGAGATGGTCCCTGCAAGGCATGCTTGGGGCATTGATTATCACAAGAAAAGAGTGGATGCTGGGGTGGAGAATGCGAAACAATAGATGCCATTCTGTTTGGGGGACTAAAACTTATCTCAGAAGCATAGCATTTTGGACCTGAAGCATCCTACAAACACATCTCCCTACGATCCCTGACAAAGAGGATCCCGTGTTACAACCTCTATGAGAGATAGCCGTTCCAATTCTGTCTGCATACCTCTAATGATAGGGAGCTCACCACTGTGCAGACCAACTCACTCCACCCTGGCATAGCTGTGACCGTAAGAGAATTAATCCTCCTTTACACTGAGCGCTCAAATCTGCGTATCCATGTAACCACACACGGGCACTGGCCCTACCGGTCCCACCTGAAAGACCCTCAGATATGTAAAGACTGACATCACAGCCTCCTGGGGTCTTTTCTTCTCTCCACGAAACAGCCCTTGGACTTTGTTGTATGTGATTTGGTTTCCTATCTTTTTACAATTGGTTGGCTTCCTCAGATTTGTTAACCCGTATAGAGTGAAGAAGTGACCATGAGGCTCAAGATTGAGGCAAATCCACAAATCCACGGCTCCTCGAGAAGACTTTGGTAGGACAGCCAAGTCTCCTTTTTAAACAGTTGCCCAGATGCAGGGAGAGTTGGTTCCAACACAAGTTGTTGCTTCCCTGTGGTTTGTGTGAATTGCTCTTTTAGCCAAATTCAGGGCTCTGAAAGCAAAAGTAAAAAAACCCAACCGTGCATTACTTAAAAGGATATGTATGACATTTAAATTTTTTTAAATGTTTATGTATGTTGACAGAGAGAGAGAGAGAGAGAAAGAGAGAGAGCTCATGAGTGGGGGAGGGGCAGAGAGAGGGGGAGACTCAGAATCCGAAGCAGGCTCCAGGCTCTGAGCTGTCAGCACAGAGCCCGACACGGGGCTCGAACTCACAGACCATGAGATCATGACCTCAGCTGAAGTCGGACGCTCAACCGACTGAGCCAACCAGGTGCCCCAGAGATATATGACATTTAACTGAAGGGATCCTTTTCTAGGGAGGGCACTCGATGTGCCAGCCATAGGGAAATGGCGCCCACTGTTTGGTCGACTATGTGAGCCTCCCACAAACTCCCTTTTCTACCACTCCTTTTTCTGGTGCTCAGAGCTGGCCTCTGCTCCTGGGACAGCATCCAGCACCTTATGGACCCAGGAGATCATAGCACAGGTAGCAGATGGGTGGATCATCTTGTCTTGGCGACCCTGCAGCATTTTGCGCAACTCTGCTTCCTTTTTGTAACCCTAGAGGACTACCATTCAAGACAGTCATGACCCTTCTCTGTTGAGCAGCCTCAAGCATATGATACCCCCATCCCTCCAATCACCAAAAGCAAGCAAGGAGTTGGCGAAATCATCGATTGGCTGGATTCAATCAACATCAGAGCTGGGGGGCTACTGTTTCAACTCTCTCTGCCATCTGAGTGGGTTGGGGTAATGCTTGCTGCTGTAACAAGTAAGCCCCAAATTGTACATTGGTTTGGATGTGACAGAGTTATTTCTTCCCTCTGTTATAGGACTGGTGGATGATTGGGTCAGCAAGAGGCCATCCTTCATGTCGGCTCTGAGCCCCAGGCTGCTGGATGCTTTGCCGCCTTCAACTAAAGGCTTCCAAGAGGACCCAAGGAGTGTCTCCATGTCACCTTGCCAGAGAGGAGTGCCATGCAAGTTGTATATGAGGGCAGAACTTGATCACAAGACCACACGTGACTGCAGGAGAGACTGGGAAATACAGTCAAGCTGTGGGCAAAGAGGAAGAACTAGATTTTGGTGATCAGAAAGCAGTCTGTGGCACACAATCCCAATCCAAATTATGAGCCTGGACCATTTAAAATGGAAGCTGAGGAAATGAGTACCAATCCATAGAGTGGATTGGGCAGGCAGGCAATCCCTGTTGCAGGTAATCTCACTCTGAGACACCGCTCCAGCCATCTCCCATATCCTGGTTCCATCTAGCACCCTTGATAGACCATGACCCATCCCCAGGACAAAGGCAGGGGACCTGATTTGTGCATGATCCCCAAAGACTTCTTGAGTCTTGCTTTTCTCACACACACTATGCACGGTTTAAAGGTATCACGATAGCATCACCTGGAAAAATTGTGAAGCTTCGGCTGAACAACTTGGGATGTCTGAAGGCTTGTCGGGCAAGAGAAACTGACTTGTAACTTGAGGCAGGTGGAAACTCAGGGATGGATTTCTGATAACACAGCATGATGGATGTATGTAGCATTTCCTGACTTCTCTTAACAACTCTTCAGCTGCCATGGCTCCATCTTGTCGGCTCACTCCACATTAACATGCCTTTTGAAAGGATCATCTCAGACTCAAGTATCTTTTACAGACTCTCAGCCTGCTCAGTTGGCTGTAATTATTGCCTCGATGATCAGGTTGAAGTTCCACTTTTTTTGCACGACAGATAACCTGTATAAGAGGGACCGTCTTCCCCGGCAGCACCCTCCCAACCTGCTTACTGGCACCGCGGTCCAACATGACTCTTCAGACTCTCCAGATGCTCTTGACCCAGCTGGCTTCCCTCAACCCATCTCTGGAAAGGGCTGTCCTTCAGGGAGCCCTGCTCTGCTCAGATGACAGTAAGAGAGGATTGTGTTCTAGGCTTGTGGCTATGTTTATGTCACTTTGCACGCTTACTGGTCACACACAAGGTGCACCACGGGCAGGTCAGGACATCTCAGCAGACAGAGGGACTTTTTTCTGAAGTCACAAGTTCACATTCATGTGTGTTGGTAATCACACCATTTCACCAAGCCCTTCTTTTCTTATTATCACATAAGAACCTCTTGATTTATATCCTTGTTTCCTTTCTCAAAACTCCCAGCCCTCCATCATAAACACACACACACACACACACACACACACACACACACACACACACACGTTTCTAAGTGCCAAGCTGTACATTGTGAAGCCCAACTCTATGTTGAATTATAATAATGCTCACACCTTTCAAAATATCAGCATTCAAATGCCAACTTGTGGCTACTTGCTCTCGTGATTTCTTATTGATGACTTTCTATATAGCACATGTCTGTTTACATTTATCTGAGCCAGGGGACTGCACTGCTGATTACTTTTTCCACTTTACTAAGTTTATTAACAATGGTTTACACATCCTGCACATTCAGGAAACCAGCAACAAGGGGATTTCACTTGGGGTTCCATGTCTCCTTTTAATATGGTTGGATCTTATCCAAGCATCCTTTTTAGAAAGAACACTCCACAATGAGTAAGATGTGGACTATGTATGTAAAGTAAGAATCCTTTCCTATTTAAAGGGCTTTCAGCATAATCCTCTTTATGCATCATACAACACAACAAGAACATCTTTACCTGGGGCAAATGACCCTAAATGGTTTAGTGAGGGAGGTGTGTGGTGTGGAGAATGGGGCAAAGGGGGCATTTGAGGGCAAAAGACAGTGACAGAAAATGGTAGGGTTGAGCTGGCACTGGGAAGCCTGCCCTGGGTCCCATGAAAGAATTATCCCAGACTCTTCAGGCCCTGCAGGTCTAGTGGAATAGAGAAACACACACACACACACACACACACACACACACACACACACACGATCTATATGGACACTGCCTGTACAATGTTATTCCCTCTACATGGAACATTCCTTCTTCTTCCACTTCTTTTTTTTTAATGTTTATTTAACTTTTAGAGAGAGGGAGAGACAGAGTGTGAGCAGAGGAGGGGCAGAGGAGGGGGGTGCACAGAATCTGAAGCAGGCTCCAGGCTCAGAACTGTCAGCACAGATCCCAACATGGGGCTCCAACCCACGAATGGCAAGATCATGACCTGAGCTGAAGTTGGACGTTTAACTGGCTGAGCCATCAGGTGCCCTCTCTTCTTCTACTTCTGCCCAATGTGTGAATTATCTTAATCCTGAAGGTGAAGATCTATGTTACCATCCACATCCCGCCCTCTCTGCACTCAACACCCTACCTACACTTCTTGTGTCATTTGCCACACTTGATTGTACTATCAGTGTCATGTGTTTGTCTGTCGGCCTATTTTCCCTTTGAACATAGGCTTTTGGAGGCAATAAGCATTTCTTCTACATCTTAATATCCTTTGTGTCTGCCATGTGGTCAGTACTCCACGAATGTTGAATGAATGGCTAAAATTAGTATCCAACTTGTTATAAAACCTTAATAAACATTACAATCCAGGTGATTTTTTCCATCCAGAGTCTCTCCTTTATCAATATCCAGGAAGACACTTGATATGCATACTAATGATGACCATGCATGCTTCATAGAAATGTTCCAGAACCTACCAAACCCCCACATTTGTCATTTGTGATGGCATCATGTTATTCCACTGTGTTAACACATTTCATTTTGCTTGGTCAGCCTCCCTCTTCTTTGGCCTTCGGGTTGTTGACAATTTCTCGTTATTATGGGTAATGCTGCTCTAGACATGTTTTTCTTTCTTTTTGGGCTAATACCATGGGGTTTGTTACCAAAGAGAGAATTACTGGGTCAGAGAATATAAACAGTGGCTCAGCTTTCATTCATGTTGCCTGATTGCTTATGTAAATTGGTCCAGTGTTTCTAGAAAGCAATGCTGAAGGATGTGCTTCCACTGGCTGCCAATCTTGGGTTTTCTCATATTTATTTTTGCGGCTCTAATAGGCATGTAATGGGACCTGAAAGTTGGTTGGATCTAAATTTTATTTCATAGTTGGCGAGATTGCACATGTTTCCACATGGTGATTTACTACCTCCATTTCCCAGTGTGATTCTGTTCATCTCCTTTGACCACTTATCAGGGGGAATCACATAGCCGCCCATCCATTATCTGTTTTCGGCAGTAAGCAGACCTGGGAAGGAGAATGTGACAGACATAATGGATGCCGCTGCTTTCCTTTTAATATTTATTTTTATTACATTGTGGTGTAAAAATTTTCATTCTTATATATTTGAACCCATCCATCAGAGCCCCGATGGTATCTGTTTCTTCAATAGCTGGGAATTTATCTCCTCATCGGTTGCAGTGGGGATGGCGATGCTGGTCCCTTGTCTCCAGGTTTGTCACAGATTAACGGTACGAGACAACTGAACTTGACAGGCATGCTGTATGAATTCAAATGAACTCTCCCCTGGCCCGTTAGCCAACTGTCCCAGCGATGTTTATTAAATAACAATTTCTTTCCCCAATGTGCTCTTTTGCTGGCCTAGCGTTAGTTTTACTAGGGTCCAAAATCATCTCCGGAATCTCTTCTACTGAACTTTGCTGCTTTCATTCAGCACAGGACGGTTGCAGTGATTGACAATTCACATCTTAATCGCTCAGGAGGGATCAGCTATCACTGCCATTAAAAGATGAATCCTTCGATGGTTCTTTACCCGGAAGAATAAGCGTCCCACACTCAGAGCTATCGAATTCTATTAGAGGACTTACGGAGATTTACATTGGTATTGCATTCACTCTATATATTGACTCTGGGACAGAGCATATGTACTTAGGGATTACAATTAGACCACAGCTGGAAAGCTCCCCAAAGACTTCGGAGCTTTAGACAAAGGGAAGACTCAAGTTTCCTTCAAATAAGCCTGACCGGGGAAGTGTCCCAAAGGGTCAGTTGGTCCCAAAGCTGATCATTTTGAGTAATGTACTTTTTCTGTAGCCTACCCCGCCCCTGACCTCAGGACAGTGATCTGCACATACCCAGAACAAGAAGACCAAGAAGGAATCTTGGCTATACCCTATGAGTCCTACTGTAAAGGTGTTGGTAGGTGGGTAGTTGGGTTGGGTGGGGTGGCAATAGAGGATCCATAGCCCCTCCACTCAGTCTGGAGTCATGGAACGTGAGTCCCATTATTTTAGCACCAGTTTTTTCCAGTTCTTCTGCCCAAGTGTCTTTCAGTTACACTCTCCTGGCAAAGCCCTCAGATTGAATCGATCTACCTGTACACATTCTCCTCCATCACCCCTGGGCTATTGAGGACACCTGAAGGAAGATCACACAACCCCCACGTCGATGCTGCACAAAACTCGTGGTCTCCAAGCTCAGCAATGCTGGTGATCCTTCTCTGCTTCTGTGGTTTGCATTCTCTCCTTCAATTCATCTTTCTCTCTCCTCCCTGTTCCACTGAGCATAATGTCCTTGCTCAGATGTGGATCTATTCCTCCTGGAGCTCGCCTGTCCCTGCCTTAGCAGGGACCTCATTCTCCTTATTATACCCTCTCTGTCCTGGGTCCTCAAACTTGCCTTCTCTATTGCCTTTTCCCCCTCGATGCTTAAACGTACTCTCTTCATTGTTTAGGTGTTTTGGGACTTGCACGCTCTTCTCAGAGCCAACATGACAAACAGACAATGGGTAAACAATAAGAAACTACAGAAACTATTTTTTATCAACGTCACTAATGGCTTCCTCATTTCTTAAATTTTTTTTAATGTTTATTTATTTTTGAGAGAGACAGAGACAGAATGCAAGTGGGTTGGGGCAGAGAGAGAGGGAGGCACAGAATCTGAAGCAGGCTCCAGGCTCTGAGCTGTCATCACAGAGGCCGATGTGGGGCTTGAACACATGAACTGTGAGATCATGACCTGAGCCAAAGTCAGACGTTTAACGAACTGAGCCACCCAGGTGCCCTCATCTTTTTTTTTAAGTTTATTTATTTATTTTTAGAGAGAGAGAGCGGGAGGGGCAAAAAGAGAGGGAGAGAGAGAGGGAGAGAGGAAGAATCCCAAGCAGGCTCCACACTATCAGCATGGAGCCTGATGTAGGGCTTGAAATTATGAACCATGAGATCATGACCTGAGCCGAAACTAAGAGTTTCAGATGCTGAACTGACTGAGCCAGCCAGGCACCCCACCCCTAGTTCTCATCTCATTGATATGACAATGCTATTCTCTCTCCTTCCTGAAACATGGTCTTTCTCTGACTCGGGGACAGCTTACTCTCTTGGCTTCCCACCCACCTAAGTGGCCTTTCCTTCTCAGTCTCATCTTTTGGCTTCTCTCTCTCTGCCTGGTCCTCCAATGTTGGTGTTTCTTGGGGTACTATGTATGCGTTTGATTCGCCCCACTTGACACTCTGTTTCTTGGCCACCGCTTCCATTCTTGTGGCTCCAGTGGCCCTCTGTCTCTGTGTGGATGATTTTCCAGTTACATCTGCAGGCCTGTGACACCTCTTTGCTGAATTTTAGGTTTCTACTATGAGCCCTGGAACTGGAATGTCTGTGTATTGAACTGTCTCTGCCCCTTAGTGGGTGTGTGACCTCGGACAGGCTACTTGATATCTGTGCCTCCGTGTCCGCCTCCTAGGATCCTAGTGAGGGTTAAATTATTATTATGAACAGCCAGCTGTTTGCTGAATGTCATACCCTTCAGGTGACCCAAAGACATATTGAATGTGACCTGCCCAAATCTAACTCACCATGTTCACTTAGCCTCCAAAATCTTCATCTCCCCATGTGCTCCTTTCTTTTTGGTGGATGATACCATTGAAGTCCCCAGACATCCTGGACTGCCCTGCTATCTTCATCCTTATGGCCAGCCAATCACCAGACCCATGCATCTACCTCCTAAACATCTCTCCTCTTCCTGTTACCCATGTCCCCTGCCCACACCCTTACTCTGGCCACCATCATCTCTCACTTAGGTATGATGCATGAACTCTTCAGTGGGTCCCCATTGCTCTGAAAATCCAAACCTCTTGGCATGGCTCACAAGTTCCTATCTGGCCTAGTGGTGCTCATTTATCTTTCCGTGCTATCACCACCTTCCAGCATCCAGCCGCTCTAAATGTATTCCCTTTTCTTGCACTCACTGTGACCTCCAGCATTTTTACCTGCTGTTCCCTCTGCCTGAAAGTCCTTCAAACACATCCCCTTTTTCTGCATTACTAACTACTCATCTTTGGGGCTTTGTATTAAAAGCCATATCCCCATGGGGTGCCTGGTTGGCTCAGCTGGTTTAGCAACCGACCTTGGCTCCGGTCATGATCTTGTAGTTCATGAGTTCAAGCCCATGTTGGGCTCTGTGCTTATAGCTCAGAGCCTGGAGCCTGCTTCAGATTCTGTGTCTCCCTCTGTCTCTGCCCCTTCCCCACTTGTGCTCTGTCTCTCTCTCTCTTAAAAATAAACATTAAAAACTTAAAAAAAGCCATATCCTCCAGGTAGCTTCTCTGACCTCCTTGTGGAAAGAGATGCATAGTCCTTTATGCTCCTACAGCACCCTGTACTTCACCCATCACTAGTCCCCCTTCACACTAGTCTGTTTAGAAGACCATATTCCCCTTTAAGGAATATGACACTCTTGTTCTCTCCTGTATGTCCAGTGCTTGCCGTCTGGTAGTTGTTTCACAGTATTCGTACTCCATAAATATTTACTGAATAGATATATCGTTCCACCCTGTGACAATACGCATGCTCTGTCTATCCAAGGTCTTCAATACCTTCTGCTTCTCATCACCTGGTTCTGGATATCAGAATCCTTCTCTTTTGCTCATTCTCCTCTAAATAATTCCCAGTACTTGCCATTGAGTAGCTCAGTGTAATGGTGGAGGTGTACAAGGAAGTGGGTAATGACAATGTGGCTAACACAACACGATTGGTGCGTATGAGAATCAGCGATGTGGGTTGGAGGCAGAGGAGGGGATGGGTAAACATTTCCTGGAAGAATTGACTCTGAGCTGAGTTTTTACATTTATTTATTTATTTATTTATTTATTTATTTATTTATGTTTAATATAGTTTATTGTCAAATAAACCATCACTCATCCCAACAAGTTCCCTCCTCAATGCCCATGAGTTTGTTTGTTTGTTTGTTTGTTTGTTTGTTTGTTTAAAGGAAGATCTGGACAGCAATGGAGGAGAGGAGAGATGCTCATGTATTATTACTCATACTCTTCTGTGTGCCAAAAAGTAGGTAAGCAGAGACAGCCCTTACGCCTACTTCCACTGACAGTTTTCACACTTCCCATCAGCTCCATTTCACTGAAAGACTGTGATGCACCTTTGGGATACTGAACACTGCACCCTTTTCTCAAAGGCCCTTCAATGTCGTCCCTCGTCTAAATAAACCTGGCTTATCCTGCAGGGCAAACGCTGTATCACTGATGCTACTAATGTCCAGTGCATGCCTGTCTTCACCCATGATTTCCCCAGACGAGGGGATGGATGTGGAGGAGGTGAACTGTTTGGAGGAGGTTGCACAGAGCTAATTAGAAGCACAGCCAGGAGTCAGCTCCAAGGACCTGCTCTTTCTACCACAACCTGCTGTCTGCTACATTTTTAAACACACGTGTATGAAAGAGTGATGTTGCTAAAGGATGGGGGCGGGGTACCGAAGGGCAATACCCAAATCTTGAACTTGAACTTGAACAGTTAGCCTTCCAAGATAGATTCTTCCTGAAACATATCACTTACTAGGAAACAAAGACACTTATTCAATAAGAAAAGACAGAAACATTTTGCCTTCCATATCCTAAGACCGCTGTTCAATGAAGTTAGAAATAAATCTCACAAACAAGAAGGGGTTATCCAGTCACGTAGAAGTTAGCACTCCTAAATAAATCCCTGGAAAGAGAAGCAATTCAGAATAGAGTATTTAAAGAACAAAGATATAAACACAGCATAACATATAAATTTATGGGATGCTGCCAGGCTGGTACTTAGAGGAGAAAGTATTGCTCGTGATGGCCTCTATTAGTGAGAAAGAAGAAAAACCAGGAATTAAGTCTCTACCTAAATAACCCAGAAGGGGTACAAATTATCAAGTGAAAGGAAAGTGGGAAGAGTAATAAACCCCAAAACAGAAATGAATAAAACAGAGACATAAAATTGAATTTGAAGCACAAGCTAAGATGGTGACTTCCAAGCCTGGCAATTCATCAGAATTACCTGGGATGCTTGTTTGAACCATGAATGTTCCAGCTGGAGCTCAGACCTACTGAATCAGATGCATGAGGGGGTGGAGGGGCTGGAATCTGTATTTCTGACAAATTCCCTTCCTGACTGTTATGCACCCACCACACTCACCTTTATATCCTCTGGTGTTGAGATCCATTGTCTATACCGATTCTTTCATGAGACTAACCCCCATCCTCTCTTCCCTGCACATGGTGGGAATAGCTAGGTCACAGGGGACCCCAGCCTCTAGACATATCTGATTAGTCTAAGAGTGGATACGTGACCCATGCTGGGCCAGTGTATCCTTTCTCTGGGACTTTTAGATTTGGAGCCTGGAGACTCGCACAGCCTCCCTCTCATGCTCTGGATTGTTATCTATGAAGCAATAAGCTTCCTGAAACCATGTCTCCTACCCTGTAGAGTAGAAAAGGGGAGGTAGCTGGTCTTTAGAGAGAGAGGGTTGAAGGCAACATAGAGAGAGAAACATAGATGCTAGAGAAACACAGATGCCAGAAGAAAGCCCAGTGTGATGCAAGCCCTTGCTTCTTTTTGTCCTAAGACCCAACTGCTTCCTGCCCTTGGACTCCAAGAGTGCTCCTGGGCACTTATATTGTTTTCCCTTCATGTGTAAGTTGGCTTGAGCAGCATTCTTGTCCCATGCATCAAAGGAAGCATAGCTAATTCACGAGTATACTTAGTTCCTTTCTCCCCAGGCATGGGCTCCTGATGTTATCACACTCATCCTTCCAAAAAAGAAGTAAGAACATACTTACAGGAGTCATACCCTCTGTATCTTGGTGACAATGATGCCTTTGGGTCCTGGTGTGATCGAGGTCTGTCATAAATCAGACTCTACTTTCTTCTCCGTGACATATACCTTCCTGCCTCTCAAGGTCAAATCTGATTGTGCAGCCAAGTAGCCATGGATATGGGTGCAATTTACAGCAGCATGGGCAAGGAAAATTGGAAAATTGTGTAACAACTCATAAACCATTGAGCCTATATTCATGATTTTTTAAAAATGGAGAAAACGCACCTAGTATTAGGTACTATCAAAGGAGTCATCACCAAATATTCAAGAATATATGCTGAATATCTCATTCAAGCTGAGGACAGTGTTACGTTTGGGTATTCTTTTTTTTTTTTTAAGTTTATTTTTCAGTGAGAGCAGGGGAGGGGCAGAGAGAGGGAGAGAGAGATTCCCAAGCAGGCTCTGTACTATCAGTGCAGATGTGAGGCTAGAACTCATGAACTGTGAGATCACGACCCAAGCCAAAATCAAGAGTTGGACCCTTAACTGACTGAGCTACCCGGGTGCCCCAAGTTCAGGTATTCGGAGACAAGTAGCCTGTGGTCACTTCCCACGGGGTCCGACTGGTGGAGGAGGAGACATACAGGTAAATGAACAGAAGGAGTGTGGAGGTTGGGACTCAACTCTAACTACTGAAGCTGTCAGAGAAGGCTGCCTGGAAGTCATTTGTGCCGTCTTCATGAATGAGTTCACAGGCAGATCAGGTGGCAGGAAAGCATGTGGAAAGGCACAGCATGGCACTTAGTCATCGGGGTCACCGGAGACTGGAGGGTCTGTTGGGGAGCAGTTGAGATGAGGCAGGTGGGACAGCTGGAGACCAGATTTCTGGGCCTCCTTGTCCTTGGATGGGACCACATGAATGACTTTGGCCAGTGAGACATGAGTAGACGTGACAAATGTTATTTCTGGGTCAAGCATCTAATTGCTGGGGTAAGAGCCCATAGAGTTCTCATTCCCTCTTTCCTGATAACTGTCAGTGTTCCAGATGGTGACTGCTCCACGTGCCTGGAGGTGGGGATGGGACAGACCTTGGAAGCCTCCTGCTGGACATGTAGCATGAACAAACAGTAAGCCACTGTTCTATTTAAGCACTGAGATTTGGATTGCCTCATACCACAGCATACCCCAGCCTGTCCTGACTGATTAAACTGACCCATCATCCATCCCCAAGTGGGGGCTGTGTGGTGGGGCAGTGGCAGAGGAGGCTGGACCTTGGCCTACACCAGTGGAGGACATGGAGGCCTGGGGGCCCTCAGGCGGGCAGCCTAGGGAATGGCCGCCAGGGTCACCCACATCTTGTTGCCCATGTGACTGGTGCTCTTGACCCTTCCCCGCCAGCCAACCAGTTGCTCCTTGGAGAAGGGCGAAATTCTGAGTGTGATGATGAAGAGTGACAAGAAAAGGCCTGGAGAAAGTATACATGGGGAAAAACCTTGACTTAGAAACAAGCACATGAACTTTGAAAATGCAAATCATCTCCCAGCTAAATGAATAGAATCAGTCCAATAAATGGCACGCACAAATTTTGAAAAGTGTGATTGAGGGAAAAGGGTCAGAGGAAACAATGAATAATGGCAAGACAACAAAATGTAGTGGTGGAAAACGGACTTCAGAGTCACAGACCTGCCTTCAGACCCCACTTTTGATATTTGCAATATAACCTCCCCACACTCACGCATCCATTCATCTTCTTCTTTTTTTTTTTAAGTTTTATTTATTTTGAGAGAGAGAGAGCACATGCATGGGAGGGCAGAAAGGAGGGAGAGAGAGAGAATCACAAGCAGACTCCCCACTGTCAGTGCAGAGCCTAATATGGGGCTCGAACTCATGAACTGTGAGATCATGACTTGAGCTGAAACCAAGAGTCGGGCGCTCGACAGACTAAGCCACCCAGGTGCCCCCCTTTACCTTGTTTACCCAGTAAATGTTGACTGCCTTCTGGGTGCCGTGTACCATGCCAGGTCCTGGGGCCCAGTGCTTCTGAGCCTTTGAGACACTGACTGTGCCCTACGTGGAACCTGTAGTCCAGGGGCACCCACACAAGAATGTGGGCTCCTTATCTATGCTGCAGGAAATCCACTCACCTGACAGGGGTTGCGAGCATGGGGCTCGTGTACAAGCCACCTTGCAGTGTAGACAGCTGCTCAGAGATGCTAAACCAATGGTGACTAAGACCATTAAAATGTCAGAGACCAGTAATAGACCACAGGATGCTGTAGTAGAAAAAAACACTTCCGTTCAATAATCACTGGAGATCCATGCATTATTTAGAGTTTACAGGGAGGCACTTTGTAACATCTGAAGTTACAATGGAAACTGAAAGGTAATTATGGCTCTAGATTCTTCATTCCAAAACACTTCCTCTTAAGCCCACACATGGGAGTCTCAAAGTTCTATTCTAGATGATTTGGCCCTATAGCATGGGGCCGACAGAGGAGGATTAGGAAGGGGGGCGGTGACCCATCAGGCCTCCCTTGGTCTTGGCCTGGCACACTGGGCTACCTGGTGTGCCCACAGCCGGCTGTCTCCTCCCTCTCCCATTGCTGAATGTGGTAGGACACAGTGCATACACAGTATACACAGAATGTAAAACAAATGTCCCAGGGAGATAGACCTGCCGCGTGTCTAATTACATTTTATTTTTAGGAGAGGAAACAGTGTGGAAGGAACATGGGTTTCAGAGTCATGGAGATTTGGAGTCAAATTCAGCTTTGTGATCTTGGCAGGTTAAGTAATCTTTCTAAGCCTTGACTTTCCTCACTTTGCAATGGACTGATAATGAGAGCAATTATGAGGGTACTCACACACACACATCCAGATGTATATATACATAAATATATAAGTATGAATATTTACATACATACATTTATACAAAATACATATTCAAGTAATGTTTATGTATACATGTAGATATGTGTATACACACACATACACACACACACACACACACACACACGGCCTAGCACAGTGCCAAATTTTTGTCTTGAAATTAATGTAAATCTGTCCATTTGAAACCATACTATCCATTTTTGGCATTCTGCTAATAAGACAGCCAGTAAGGAGGCTTCTGGGACACCTACTAACCAAAGCCAAACATTCTGAACAGAGTTCTCAAACCCAGCTCACCCTTGGGATCATCTAGGATGTGCATTAAAATGCTGATTTCCAGGCTGACCCACGGGGATTTTGAGAATGGTATGTGATAGGGCAGTGGAGGCTATAGTTTTACTGGTTCTACCAGGACTCCTGATGAAGGGCTGGCCCTGGGACCCACAGACCTACAGTGGGGCCAGGTCTCTTGTGTGTCCTGATGAAACGCGGTGTGCTCCTCAGAAGGGCTGAGGACCTGACTCATCAGTGGCCACCTTCATTTTCTCCACTGATTGGGATCCCTCCTCCCAGAGATTGACTTCAGTTTCATCCTGCATTCCTCTGCCCCTTCCCCTTGCTTCTGACAAGGGAGGAGGCAGAGGAAGAAGAGCTAAGATTGACTGAGTGCCCAGTGCAGGCTGGGTCTGGAGCTAAGGGCTTCATTCACATTATCCCATTTAATCCTCAAAGTACGACAATGTCTAATGGCATTTGGGATAAGAACACTAAGGGCCAGAGAGTCTAAGTAGCTGGCTTTCATGGAAACACATGAATCTGAATCTAGGATTTTATGGTTCCAAAAAGCAGGCTCTTCTAGACATCATGAGTGACAGACAACTTACATTTCAAATTAGGTCTTCTGTTTTCTCAGGGAAGAAGGGGTCAGGACATAAAACGGAGATTAATCAATAGTATCTTATATTAAGTCAGGTGGACAATGACCTGCTTACCTTCATTCTCATAGTTATCCTCTTAGGTAGATACTATTATTTCCTCCATTTTACAGGTGGCTGAGGGCTCCAGAGGTTGAGCAATTTTACTAAAGGGCACAGAGCTGGCGTATGGTGGTCCAGGAGGTCTGGCTCCTGAGCCTATGATCTCAGTCACTGTGATGCCTCTTAACCAAAATGGTGGCCTCCAAGGTGGAGAAGAGATAGAGGGGTTTAATAGTACTTAAGAGAGAGAATTGCCAAGATTTAGTGACTGGGGCTGATGAGGAAGGGGAAGGAGTCAAGGAAGGGTGACAGCTAGGTTCTGAGTGGGTACCAATGGACCCAGCCTCTTTCATCTATAAGAGGGAATAAGGATGGAAAAATGGTTCATTAAGTTCGGGACATATTCATTTTGATATGCCTGTGAGATCACCAAGACAAATTAGTATGGATTCAGGAAATAATCATAATTCATCCATCCATTTAACACATTTTAAAAAGTTATTTTAGAGGGAGAGAGAGAGAGCTCAAGCAAGGGAGAGGGGCAGAGGGAGAGGGGGTAGAATTCTAAGTAGGCTCCACACTCAGTGTGATGCAGGGCTCTATCCCATGACCCCAGGATCATGATCTGAGCCAAAATCAAGAGTCAGATGCTCAACAAACTGAGCCATCCAGGCATCCCTAACAAATATTTATTCGGTGTTTAATTTGACAGTGTTGTGGGCCAGGCCCTGGTCATGCATGGACCAGGTAGCCTGGAATAATTTCCAGGCTAAAGCTCCTGGGAACAGACCCCATCTCACCATGTTTATTTCTGATACCTACACGAGATACTAGATACTAGACACACTAGAGAGTGTCTTGTTCCATCCTTCAAAATTTCCACTCACATCAGTCACCAGTTACCAATCACAAATGACAATGTCTGTGGCTAGAATGACATTTTCACTACTCAAATCCACAGATGGGTGACCACCATTGTGTCGCAGGGAACTTCATGCTAACTCAGGGTTTCTGCGTCACGGGGGAGCAGTTGGATAAGACTTGACCATTCTTGTCTTGTTGTCCATCTTTTCCTCTTGCCAAGCCCAGTGCCAGAGATAAGAAAGGTGAGGTGACTGCACTTCTGGAGCTGTCAGCCTGCAGAGGGGATGGGGACACAGCTCTGACAAGGGGAGGAGGTAGGCTGCTTTGCAAAGAGATGGTTATGTGGAGTTGAGGCTGATTAAAGAAATCTGCAAACCCACTGGGCTTGTTTATCCAGTTGTGCTGCCAGTGATGCCTATCCTGGTGTGGTGAGGAGGAAGCCACACCCATGAGGTCTGTGATGCAGGCCAGTCACTTTACTTCTCTGAGCCTCATATTCCCATGTATAAATATGATACCTGCTCTGCAGGGATAATATGGGGACTTCACAGGAAGCTGGTGCAAAGTACTCGGCACATAGTATGCCCGCTCCTTCTGTTAATCACTTAGGGAGATGTTGCTAACAGGCATCTGATGTAACCCATTCCATGTAGACTTCACCCTTCCAGTGTACCCACACATGCACGCACCCATGCACACATATGCACGTGCACCGCAAGGGTTGTGGGAGATGTGCGGTAGGAGGAGCTGGCAGACCCAGTCTTTGTCCTCACTCTGCCATGAACTCCCCCTTCTGGGGTTACCAGAGCTGCCCAAGACTCCTGAGCTTCCTGAGGCTTTGACATCCAGGTTTCTCGTTGAAGCTCTGAGATGCCCCAGATGCTCCTGACACCCTTCTTATGTACCAATATACCCAATTCATTCATTTAACACATATTTGCCAAGGACTGTGCTGAGTGAGGAATTGAATTGGCTTCTGTTTCTGTCACTTATGACCCAAACCGGAATCACCTAGGTATCATGTTTATTTCACAGGTACGAACATGGGGTACAAGAGGGCATGGGTGAGCCTAAACTAAGAGTCCTTTGCCAGTAACAGTGGAGCTGGGGAATATACCCTTGTCTGAGCTCCTTCCCTCAGGGAGATAATTGTCAAAACTTGTCTCCATTCTGCTAAGACCAGACCAGAAGGTAAATGTGCATAGTGTGTTATCTCAAGAGGGACACACGACCAAACCTCCTGGGTAAGGTTGAGGAATTTGATGATATTCTTGGCTTTTAAGGAAGTACACTATAGTAATTGTAAAAATGGACTCTAGGGGTGCCTGGGTGGCTCAGTCGGTTAAGCATCTGACTTTGGCTCAGGTCATGATTTCACTGCTCATGAGTTTAAGCATCGTATTGGGCTCTGTGCTGACAGCTCAGAGACGGGAGCCTGCTTCAGATTCTGTGTGTGTGTCTCTTTCTCTGCCTCTCCCCTGCTCGCACTCTGTCTCTCTGTTTCTCTCTCTCTCTCTCTCAAAAATAAATAAATATTAAAACATTTTTTTAAATGGACTTTGAGGGCCAGGAAATATGGGCTCAAATCTTTATCACTTCTGAGTAGATGACCTTGATTAGCTTACTTTTTGAGCCTCAGTGTCCTTCTCTGTAAAATGAGGATGTTTATAACTATCACTTGTGTTGGTCATGAAACTTCACTGAGGTAATGCATGTAAAGTCTGAGCTCTACATGCTTGGCAAGAGTAAGTGCTCAGTGAGTACTGCTTGTGATGGTGATGATGATGGATGATGATGGTGATGATGATGGTGATGCTGCTGCTGCTGGAGACCAATGCAAAGTTGTTCAGGTTGGCAGATGTACTATGGCCCCAGGTGGTTAATACTAACGAGTTCTATTCAACAAGTTAGCCTGCTTTGTTTCATGGTGGTTATGTCTTATGGTTGTGAAGGGGATGATATTGGTGTGTGCTGTGGGGCATGTGAACGGTCAATGGTGGGTACCTTCATGTTGTGCAGGTAAGGTTGCCTTTGCTACCATTCATGCTAAAGACCTCTGGGAAACTCTAGCCCGGTTTTTGATTGGGCCCTCCAGAGCATCCAGGTGGTTCGGCAGAAGAGCATGGGCTGGGCACAAGGTGTTCCAAAGCCCAGTGTGGGCACAATTAACGTGGCATTCTGGGTAAGACAGAGACCCCATTCAGCACCTTAAAGTTGCACCATAGCAGCAACATCCTGCTTGAGGTCACTGGTCTTTCAACAAATAACAGAGTTTGGGTTCATTTTGGAAGACACAGTGGGTCTTAACTGCCATGCAATTTCTATCAAAATCTCAGCAACTGGGGAAAGCTTTCTGTCTTCCTTTGTCCTACCTTGCCACCGGGATGGGAGTAGGAAGAGAAAGTCCCCAACCAGGAAGTGGAGCTGAGCTCAGACCCAGGGTGAAATCCCTAGCAAGTCTTAGGGGAGGCAAACCACTGAATCTCTGTAACTGGGCTGTGAGTTAGAACAGTCCCTTGGCCCAGATCACTGTGCAACAAGCCCTTCATGAACAGCTACACAGGCACTTTTTAAATAATTTTTTAATGGTTATTTTTGAGAGACACAGAGTGTGAGTGGGGGAGGGGCAGAGAGAGAGGGAGACTCAGAATCTGAAACAGGCTCCCTGCTCCGAGCTGTCAGCACAGAGCCCGATGCAGGGCTCGAACCCACAAACTGTGGGATCATGACCTGAATTGAAGTCAGATGCTTAACCGACTGAGCCACCGAGGCACCCAATACAAAGGCAATTTTTAAAAAAGCTAAATATTATTGTATAATTTAAAAATTTAATATCTTAAATAATAAAAAAATTCATGTATTATTTAAATACCGTCTTTCTCTATAAAGAATCTGGGGGAGGCAGAGAGAGAGAGAGAGAGAGAGAACCCAAGACACGGACAGAAGTAGAAAGAGAGAGCTTTCAAATATCATTTAATGCCTAAATGTCACAGGTTTAAAAAATTCAACAGAATTCTCACGCATTCTTTTCCCATAGGGGGATACCCTTTAAACAATGACCTTTAAAAAAAACTGAAGCAAACAAACAGCTTTGATGCTGACATGTTCTTTATAGGCCTGGAGAGTCCATTGCTGACAGGAAGAAGTTTACCAGCTCACATGGTCAGTGTTGGGGGCAGTGGATCTTGAGATCCAACAGATTCTTGTGGACCTCATCTGTCTGGGTTGATTGAGTCCCTGGTTCTTACATGATGAAATGGTTTAAATACCTATCATTTCTTGTGGTTGTAAAAATTCAATTTTGACCTTCTAGCTGTGATGATTTATATGAAGGCTCTGGGGAGACGCAGGGTTGGAGCACAGAGTAATCTATAGGACAACATATCAATTACATTGCAGATGCTTCCTCCCTAAAGATCTCAGAGTGGCTCAAAAGCCAGGGCTTCATAGTGGAAAGGGCATGGTACTTGAGGTCTGAAGGCTTGGGTTCATGCCTTGATGTCATTAATAAGCTCCCAGGGGGAGCTGTAGGGCCAGACAGAGCAGTCTTTCCAGATAATAGATGTTTTGCAAGCCTACCAGAGAGCAACTTTCTTGATATATAAATATAAATATGGGTGGTAAGAACTGCTTAAAGTAGGAACATTGAATAATTACACACTGAGAGTCTGATAAATCTTCGTAATTAATATTAAACATGTTGATACATGGAAGTGACCTTCCCAGCTCAGACTGGTGTGGGATCAGACCAGCTCGGGTCAAGTTTCAGCAGGTCCTTGGTGACGAGAAGAAGGATCTGGGTTGGCTCTACACATAGAAATAATTTTCTTAGCTAATGGACTCATTAATTGCTGATGAGGAAGAATTGGAAGTTAATTATCTGAATTTTACTCTATATAGTATGATTACAAATATTCTATTCTCAGTCCTTTGACTGTCTTGAAATATGGCACCCCTTTAGCGTGTTAAGAAAAAGGTAAACTCTGTAAACAGTTGTCTCCAATTCCTTTCTTCTGTTCTCTCTTTTTTTTTTTTTTTTTAACATTTTTTATTTATTTTTGGGACAGAGAGAGACAGAGCATGAACGGGGGAGGGGCAGAGAGAGAGGGAGACACAGAATCGGAAACAGGCTCCAGGCTCCGAGCCATCAGCCCAGAGCCTGACGCGGGGCTCGAACTCACGGACCGCGAGATCGTGACCTGGCTGAAGTCGGACGCTTAACCAACTGCGCCACCCAGGCGCCCCAACTTCTGTTCTCTCTTGAATCCATTCTGATTAACTCTTGTCAGGGTCCCCAGTGACCAAAGCTAAATCCAATGGTCAATTCTTAGTTGTCATTCTCCTTGAACTCCCTAAGCATTTGGCTTGGCTGGTCACTCCCTCCTTCCTGAAATACTTTCTTCCCTTGGCTTCTAGGGCACCATATTCCCCCGGTTTTCCTGTTGCCCCTGCACATACCCCACCCTCACCTCCACTGCTCCTGTTCCTTCTTAGTGTTCTTAGTGTTCTATCCTCAACTTCCTGACATTTTAACAATGGAGAATGCCAGGGCTTTGTCAAGGGACTTGGTCCTTTCCTTCTCTACATCCAATCCTTGGTGATCTGACCCAATGCTATGGTTTTGACAACCATTTCTCGGCTGAACCATTAAAAAAAAATCACCACTTTGTGGGTCAAAATGGCGGAATATCGGCATAGTCATATGGTTAAACCCAGTGATTCCCAAACGTTATTGCCTGTGAACTCCAGATACCTCCATCTACCTGTATATTGGGCTTGATCTTTTCTCTTGGATGTCCAGGAGGTATTATAAGCATGGCTTGACCAAAACCAAACTCGTGATAACCCCTTACTACTGCCCTGTCCCCCACCAAGACCTACTCCTCCTGCATTCTTGCTTATTTCAGTCAATGACAATTCTACTTTTTAAACTTTTTAAAATGTCTATTTTTTTTTGACAGGGAGAGAGAGAGACACAGTGTAAGTGGGGAAGGGGCAGAGAGAGAGAGAGAGAGAGAGAGATTGAGAATCTGAAGCAGGCCCTAGGCTCTGAGCTGTCAGCACAGAGCCTGACGTGAGGCTCAAACTCACAAACCACGAGATCATGACCTGAGGAGAAGTCGGGCACTTAACTGACCGAGCCACCCAGGCGCCCCCATTTTTTTTAAGTTCTTCAGCTAAAAATCCTTGGAGTTATTCTTGAGCCCTCCATTTCTCTGACAACCAACGTCCAGTCCACGTGCAAATCTTTTTGACTCTAACTTCCAAATATATCCAGCCCTGGTATGCCTGGGTGGCTCAGTTAGTTAAATGTTCAACTCTTGATTTTGGCTCAGGTCGTGATCTCATGGTTCATGAGGTAGAGCCTCAAATCAGGCTGAGTGTGGAGCATGCTTGGGATTCTCTCCCTCCTTCTCCCTTTCCCTCTCCCCTGCTCATGCATACTCAGACATGCGTGCACTCACTCTCTCTCTCAAAACAAATAAATAAACATTTAAAAAATATATATTCACCCCTGCCAACATTGGCCATCTCCACTGCACGTTGGCTGAGCCATTATTATCTCTCATTTGACTTGTGCAGTAACATCTTACCTAATATTCTTGCTTCTGTCCTTGCCCCCTAAAGCAGCCCAGGGACTCCCGTGAAAACGCAATTTAGATCATGTTCATCCTTTGTTCAGAAACTTTGACTTTACTCAGAATAAAAGTCAGACTTCTTACAGTGGCCTCCCACTCTCTGTTTCATCCCTGGACTTAACTGTGGACTTCTCACTCTCACCTACTGCAGGTACACTGGCTCTTTGTTGTTTGTGTAGACATGCTTCTGCCCCAGGGCCTTTGCACTGGCTAGTTTTTTTCTGCCTGGAATGTTTCTCCCCTGATAGCTATATGGTTCCCTCCCTCATCTCCTTCCAGGCTTTGCATAAATGTCACTTTTTCGTGAAGCTTTCCCTGACGACGAATTTCAAAAGTGCAGCCCTCCCCCCAAAGTTCCTGCATTCGTTTTGGCACTTGTCAGTCTCCCCCACCAGGCAGAGGATTTCTCTCCGTGTATCCCAACACCCAAAACAGTATTGGGATGTAGTGGCGTTCAATCCATTTTTGTTGGGTAAGTAAGGAAGTACCAGGATCACGCTGTCCATGGGAGGGGGGATGTAGCCAGAAAACTTTCAGAGAACTATTTTTCTTAAGTCGACACGGAAGGAAGACAGGCCTGAAAGCAGCCACACAATTTCTACTATCCGCCAGTGTGTGCCAGGCTGTGTGCGAAGTGCCGTGGATACTGCGGTGGTACCCACGCTCCCGGACCTTCTGTTTAGTGGGGGAGACAAATATTCATCAGGTAGTTGCACAGACGCGTGCACAGGGGGAGCTCAGACGAGTGGTGTGAGGGAGAGAGCCTCAGTGCAATGAGAACTTAATCAGGCGGATCTGGGAGGGCTTCTAGGAGGTGGCACTTGAGCCGGGACTGCTGGAGGGATACACTCCTCTGAGCGCACTGATTGGTGCAGAGGTGGGCACGTGACTCTCCATAGGCCAGCGACTCTCGCCAGGCCACCGTCTTGGGGACGGTTCCCAAAAGGGCGTGGGAGACTGTGATCCTTTTTCTTCCAGGTAGCTGAGCTTTTGGCCGTGAGCCCAGCGCTGCTGGAGGCCACATCGCTGTGGTGTGAGGGGCCTGCCTGCTGGGGGAAAGAATCAAGAACCTCTGAGAAGGGAAGACGGGCCCGAAGGGGCTCTGACAGTGGGGGAGGCCCCTGATCCAGCGTCCTCCCAGTTCTTTCCCTGGGTCATATGAGCCTATCAACCCGTTCAGCGGTGTAAGGACGCTCAGTCAACCCAGGGTTTCTCTGCCCCTTGCATTGCGGGCCTCCTGACCAATCCTCTCTATTCCGTAAGAGGAACACGCAGTTGGATGGTAGAGGTGAGTCCGAGAAGGAGAAGCCCAAGTCCACAAGTCTCACGCTCTCCCCTCCTCCTCAGTACTGGGGGTCTCTCTCACGAGGGCGGGGCCAGAGGAGCAAAGCGTCAGGGACTCCGTGGGGCGGGCCTTGTCCACGCCAAGGATCATGACACGGCTGAACCAGATGGGGCCTCAGCTGTCTAGCGGGTGTCTCACCTTTTCTAAAGGGACAGTTAGGGGCTGGAGAAGAAAACTCTCTGGGTCCAAGATAAAGTAATGATCACCAAATGCTCTATCAGAAGTCCTTTTCCTTTCTTCTGTCTCACTGCAGGGGCTTCCTGGTATAAAATGCAAAAAGCTCATAGTGAAAAATCGGTCTCTATTTGTCCCCCGCAATGGTGAGTTCCTCCCTTTAGAGACAGTTTCCCGCATAGCCTTCCAGAGGACAAGCGAGTGTATAAAGCTGAGTGCCCACGATTTCACACAAGTGGTTTCATGCCACACACACTGTTCCGTCCCTTACCCTTAGTACTTAATATATTTTAGATCTCGCTCCATATGCACACATGAAGTGGCCTCATTCTTCCTCACAACTGCAGAACATTCTGCTGAGCGGAGATAGTATATGTGTTTATCTAGTTCCCAGCTAATGGATGTTTAGGTGTTTCCAATCTTCTGCTATCACTAAGGCTTTCTTGAATGTCCAGTACGATACATGCATTGTTGGGCCCGTGCACAGGGCTCCCTGTAGGGTAAATTTGGGGCATGTTTTCCCGTTAATTTTCATTTTATCCTTCTGTGGATCAGAAACACACTCTCCTGGCCCAGGGAGAGGGCGTGATTAGGTGCAGGTCACAGAGTGAGTGAGGAACAAGCTAAGTCAGAATTAGAACTCAGATGCCTGGTTTTCTGGTCCAGCATCAGCCCTGCCCACCTCCATGTGGCCTCCCTGGGAAGGGGCAGGAGTGGACTGGGGGAAGGAAGGTGGTCACACCCCAAACTGTGGATAAGCAGGGGACCAAAGGAGGGGCCCCCCAAGGGTGTCTAGGATCTGGGGAAGAAGAGGCTGAATATGTAGGACCAAGAGTGAATTTAGGAGTGAAAACCGAAGGCAGGTGTCCACTCTCCCTTTCTTCCATTGTAACAGAATTTTAGCTGGGCTCATGGCCGCCCATGATAAAAAAGCACGTTTTCCAGCTTCTCACTTGACTAGGCTCTGACTCCCAGGCTGTAAAGAGATGTGTCTGGGATAGCCCCAACAACCTTAGATAAAAGGTAGGTTATGCACTGATCGCCCCTCTTCTTCCTCATCCTGCGCTGCTACCTGGAAAGCAGGTGCCTTTGGTATGGGTTGTGGGATGAAGGCCATGCCTTAGGGATGGTATTGAGGGTGCCTGGAAACAGCCTGAGTCCCTGACAACTTTGTGGAGTGGAGCTCTCCTAATAGCCTGGACCTCATGCCTCCAGACTTTTACCGGCAAGATTAAAAACCATTGTGCTTGGGGCGCCTGGGTGGCTCAGTTGATTAAGTGTCCGACTTCAGCTCAGATCATGATCTCATGGTTTGTGGTTTTGAACCCCACATCGGGCTCTGTGCTGACAGCTCGGAGCCTGGAGCCTGCTTAGAATTCTGTGTCTCTGTCTCTCTGCCCCTCCCTCACTGGACTCTATCTCGTTCTCAAAAATAAATAAACATTAAAAAAAAACTAAAAAAAGATTGTTCTTAACCCAGGACTGTTCTGGGTTTCTTTCTTTTTTTTGTTTTAATGTTTTTATTTATTTTTGAGACAGAGAGAGACAGAGCATGAGCAGGGGAGGAGGAGAGAGAGAGGGAGACACAGAATCGGAAGCAGGCTCCAGGCTCTGAGCTGTTAGCACAGAGCCTGATGCGGGGCTCGAACTCACGGACTGTGAGATCATGACCTGAGCTGAAATTGGACACCCAACCAGCTGAGCCACCCAGGTGCCCCATGTTCTGGGTTTCTTTGTGCAGCTGAGTTGAGTCTTATCTAATACAAAAGGCCAGCATGTTGAGCACGTGGGGTTCTTACACTCATGACTGAATTGTCCCAGGCTACTTAGGTTCCATCTGCTAGATCACCTGTCAGTGTGGTCGGTAGCATAAATGGAATGGTTGATGGGCCTGAGGAGTCAGGGAAACTGGGTCCTCAGCTGGCCCTGCTGCTGTCATTAAGGTACATGGCTTTATGCAAAGAACTCTCTTTCCTGGGGTCCCTGTTTTCTCATGTGGAAAATGAGAAGTTTGAGCAGGAGGTCTCTAAGAGCCCTTCCATCTGTGATGATCATAGCTCTGGATCAGACACTCAACCTGGGTCCTTTTCCCTTCCCATCTCTGCCCCTGTAACTCCCCACATTTCCCGGGAGCCTCCTGTGGGACTGTGGTCATAGTCGACATTGCACATGCCTTCCTGCTAAGCTCTCTGAGGTCAGGATCTTGGTCTTTGTCATGTATACCCTTGTCTAGCTTCTAGAATAGGGCCTTGGGTATAATGGGTGTTCAGGACCCATCTGTCGAATAGATGATCTTGTGGCTCAAGACAGATTGGAGACCGAGGGGCAGAGAAAGTTCTGACAATGATGAAAATCATGATGTGGGGTTCTTCCTGGCCTTGTGTGGTGGCCTCCTATGGAAACAGGGTGGACTCACTGGGGTCCTCGTGTAAAGGAAGGAGTGTTGGCATTGGAGGCAGGCAGGCCGCTTTGTCCCTCACCAGCTGGTGGCCTTTGGCACTTTGACAAACTTCTTTGAGCCTTAGATCTTTCTTTTTCCTGGGGGAATATTATGCCTGCTCTTCAGATTGTCTGCCTCGACGAAGGTACTCACATCAGCTCTTACTGTAGCCCGTGGCATGCAGGGGGCTCGGGGAAAGTCCATTCCCTTCCCTCCTACACCCCAAAGTGTTCTTGCCACATCCTGTCGGGGCTGGGGCGGGGGCAAGGACCAGTGGGCTGCTTGCTTTCTCCAGAGGAGAGAGCATGAGTGACCCTGGAGTGAACTCTTCTGATGTGCTTTTGGATTCAGCGCCTTCAGGTCTAGCCTTTTTGAGTTCATTCTATTACCGTGATCTCCTTCATGCTTCAACATACCAGCAGACAGAAGAAGCTGCACTTGAGGTGACCTGAGCTCAAGATCACAGCCATGAAGTTCATTTTGGGCCGTCTGCTTCTTCCTGTTAGATCATCTGCCTGAGTGTCTGTTACTGGTGTGGGCGTGTGCAGGACCAGGCTGAGGTGCCACTGGCCAGGAGCAGGTGGGGTCAAGAATAAGTAGGCCTCGGGGACAGCAGTGTGCACCAGGAATCTCAGGTCCCAGGATAAGGCCAGGGACTGAGCCCAGCAGTGGGGCAGAGTCTGGGGATGGAGCAGGGACCAAGGACCAAGGAGGGACTTTGGAGGGAAGAACGAAGCACTCTTCAGTCATCACATGCCAGGTTCTAAAGTGTGAATAGAGGCCCACAGACCTTGGCCTGACATCCAGCCTGCTGTTTACCAGTGGTGTGGCTTGAATCTATCCCTTAACTCCTCTGAGCTCTTTCCTTGGGAAACCGGGAATAAAAGAATTCCCATGGCAGGCTTGTGAAGATTCATGAGATAGCACACATCCTGGCATGTATCAGCGGGTACCATTCTTAACAGCTGTATTCTCTTCTCCTATGTACTCAGTAGGTAAGTATTATTGCCCCATTTGAGAGATGAGAAAACAAAGGCTCAGGAAGGTTAAGTTTGGGCTACAGCCATAGGCTGGAAGAAGACACAGCAAGAATCTCATCCCAGATGTTCATGCACTGGGGACGCCCCCTACCCCAGTCCGCTTTGAGCTGGTGGAAGCTGGGAGAGAGAAGGGGGCTGAGGGCCGTGGTCCACACCCACCTTCCCCAGCAGCTGGTAGGTGGAAGCACAGCTGCACCCACACAGGGTTTCCCTGTCTGACCTTGTTGCTAATTTCAGTCTCTGCGGCTTGGTCCTCCTCAGTCACACCTTCCTGTGAAGTCCTCCAGTCCCCACCCCCCAACCACACCAAAGGCAAGGAGATATCACTGATACTGCACTGGGCAGGGCTTTGCCCAGGCCTTCTATTTGTTTCCTTTCGAGTACTTTATCCTCCTCATGTCACCCCTCCCACCCAAGAACTCTGTGAGCATCACTTTCTTCTAGTGTGAACACCAAAAAGAGAAGGAACAGAGTGGGTGAGCAGCTTACCCCCAGTTATACAGCAAGAAGGTCTCTGTAGGCAGTCAGCTCCTTAGTGGCCACCTTGAGCAGAATGTGACAGAAAAAGGTAAAGACCCCAGCCCTACAAGGTTCCCATTCGTATATGCTCCGTGTGTATCAGAATCTTTCTCTGTGGCTGGAGAAATGCCCACCTTGGTTTTGCAGGAGGGATTTGGATCTTCCCAGGCATCTGAACCTTCCTCCATGCGCCTTCCCCTCTCCCTCACACTGGCCACTGATCGGCTCCCTCTACCACAGGGAAATCCCGGTCCCTGCTGGCTGGTCTCTGCTCCTCTCTGGACGACACCACGTTCTGTCATATCCATGATGGTCCACCATTACCCTTTGCTGTCGGTAGCATTATTATCCTTATTCTAGAGATGAAGACACTGAAGTTCAGAGAGGTCCCATGACTTGTCAAACGTCACAACCCTGGTAAGGTGTACAGCTCAGCTCCAGACTCGGGTCTGTAGACCCCAAGCCCAGTGCCCAAGCCCCTACGTGGGATGGGGTCAGCCATGCTTTCTTCCACTCTTCTGACAAACTGCTTTGCTTTTTTCAAAAAAATTTTACATGTATTATTTATTTTTGAGAGAGAGAGAGAGAGACAGAGTGCAAACTGGGGAGGGGCACAGAGAGAGGGAGACACAGAATCTGAAGCAGACTCCAGGCTCTGAGCTGTCAGCACAGAGCCCGATGTGGGGCTCGAACTCACGAACCATGAGATCATGACCTGAGCCAAAGTTGGATGCTTAACTGACTGAGCCACCCAGGTGCCCCAAACTGCTTTTCTTAAGAACACAAGCGCCACAGTTGACTGTGGTAAATCAAGCACTGACTGTGGCAGGCATGGCTCTAGCTCCCTGAATCCTTATGTCACCCATAGTAGTAGGAGATACTGTCATTGGTTTATAGCCAGGGAGGCTGAGGTCCAGAGAGGCGAGGGACTTGTCCGTGGTTACATCTCATGGTTGGCAGAAGTGTGAACTTGACCCTGGGACAGACAGCCCCAGTGCCCAAGGATGGGGCCACCTGCCTAGAAGGAAAAGCATGGATCTGAGAACGCCATAGGTGCGGGTTTGAATCCCCTCTCTGCCTCTGTCCAGCTGGTGAAGGCTCCTACCGTGGGCTCCTAGGTGTATAAGGTATTGTTGAGTTGTGTTCAGGCAAGAGAGGCATCCAGAGATAGAGCTTGTTATAATCTGGTCCTGGGCACAGAGTAGGGGCTCATTCAACTGCCTTCCTTTCTTCTCTTTCTGGGCTTCAGCAAAGGCCCTCTGGCCTTAGACCCTGGGGAAGCATCTTGGGTTACAGCAAAGGGACATTCTGCTGGATTGGAAGCAGACTCCTTCTTGGGTGTTTCAGCTCCCTCAACCTTGCTCCGTGGGGCTGTGGGAGAGGCTATGGCTCATGGCTTCCTGAATTTCGTCTCCTTTCCAGCCTGAATTTAGTCTCCTTCCTCTTCCTGCCCACCCTGGCATTCTCTCCCCACATCTCTCTCAATCATACTGCCCGTACGTTTCCACCATGGAAAAGCCCCTCTGTTTAAACTCCTCTCTGCTTCCTGTGGTTAGTTGGGCAGATTCTCTGAATGGGCACATCTCTCTGAGTCACTGTCCCCTCCCCAGCTCCTATTGAGTCAGCAGTGGACTTCTCTTTGTCTTCTTCCTGTCCCCATGCCCCACCAAGGTGAGCTCCTCCCTGTCCACTCTGACCACCCTCCTCCTCCTTTGCCAGCTGCCTAGAGCCTCAGATAGAGGACAGGGGTGAACTCCAAGCCCCCACTCTCTCTGAACAACTACTCTGAGCCAGGCACTGTGTTCAGCACTTTCCATGCTCTGTCTTATCAACTCTCACAACGTCATGATGTGGTCATGATCAGTTAGCAATTGTTTCCTCTTAGAGGCTCAGGCAAATTAGGGAATTTGCCCCCAAATTATAGAACCAGCAAGTGGTAGAGGCAGGACTTAAACCCATGTCTGGCTGACTCCAGATCCCAGGCTCCTAAACATACTGCCCCAAGTAACATTCGGTTCTGAGGCAGACAGAAGGACAGACAAGAGTCCTTGAAGCTGTGAGAGTTCAAATGCCCCCTTGCTCATTCAACTTTTGGGGAAAATGTGGCTCCTTTGCACACACTTTGAGCCCCAAAACAGCCCTGGAATTTCCCAGAGAGTGAAGAGGGCCACTGTGTGTGGGAAGGAGGAAGTGTGAATTTTCAGGGGCCTGAAGCTTTCTCAGAACTGAGAGCATCAAAGCCTGGAGTCCAGAGGTGCTGGGGAGGGTTTCTCAATGACTTGGAGGTCAATGATTTGGACTGGGCTGCTCGTTTCCTAGCAAACCTTCACTGCAGGCCATGTGTGGACCTGCTGTTTGCCATCAATGATCCCCAGCTAGCTGGAGAGACAGACTTGGCCACCAGCACTTGGCAGGGCTGGGTGACAAGGCTTATGATGGAAGCAGGCAGAGAAGGAACTCTGGTAGCTTCGAGGAAGGCTCTGAAGAAGATTAAGGACCTGCTGTCCCCAAAGGCTGGCAAATCTAGTGCAGCATAATGGAAGGTCAGAGGCTGCTGGGTTCAAATCTAGGCTCTGCCATGTCTGAGCTGGAAGATCTCCAGCAAGTTTTCTCTGAGCCTTATTTTTGCAATCTGTGAATTAAAAATAATGATCTATTTCACTGGGGTGTTATAGCTATTAAATAAGTGATAGTTATTAAATAAGGTGGTGTTGCAAAACACCAAAAGATATCAGATGCTACTCCCTGCCTCCATGCTGGCCTTGCCCCATCATCGAACAAATAGCTGCAGGAACCATCTCCACCAGCAGCCATGGGTGTTGTCAAAGTCAATGGCTTGACTCTCAGGTTAGACAGTATCTCTGGGCTATACCCTTGTTTTCTAATCACAGACAGTTTTAGATAAGAGACTGAGCATGACTTGGGGGCCACTTCCATATCTCCACTTAAAAACAAAGCAAAGAAAAACAAACAACAAACAAACGAACAAAAAATTGGGTTGTCACAAGTTCTGGGGAATGGGAACTTAAAAACCAAAAGATGCGATTCAACTCCAAAAGGGAGGTTTTGCAGAGAAAGGTTAAGAACCTAGAATTCTGGACCCAGACTATCTAGGTTCACTTCTTGGCTCCATAGCACAGACAATGAATGAACTTGGACACCTTTTTTATAATGCCAGTCACCTTGTATTGTGTCTTAGAATCCTCGACTGTGGAATGGCCTTCTTAATAGTACCATCAGGATCTTCCTCCTGGGGAACACATGGGGGATAAAGTGAGATAGGGTAGCAAGGAGCTGAGCATACAACCTGGCGTATAGAAAGCTCTCAATAAATGTAGCTGGTTCTTTCATTGCTGCTTGGAAACTGTGGCTTAACCTTAGAGAACGGCAGGGCAGATGAGGACCCCTGGGGGGCCATCTAGATGCCTGGTTTTCACCTGGGGTGCTCCAGAGTGTGGGGAAGAGCTCCAGGAGCCCCTTGTCACAGTCCAAGAAGGGGGAAAGGGAGAGGAGCCCGCCTCTCCTCCACCTCTACCTCCATCTGTTTCGTAGTTTGGAGTTCCCTTTTTATTGACATATAGCTGACACCCAGTGTTACACTAATTTCAGGTATGCAATACAGTGATTCCACAACTCTATATGTTATACCATGCCCACCACAAGTGTTGCTACCACCCGTCACCATACAACGCTCTCACTATACCATTGACTATATTCCCTATGCTGTACCTGTCATCCCCATGACTGAGTCATTCCATAACTGGAAGCCTGTAGCTCCCACCCCCCTTTACAGTTTGAAGTTCCCTTTAAGAGTTGTATGGATAAAAGCGCAGGGATGAAAGAAGTTGTGTTGGTCTAAAAAGTTTGAAATCTGCAGATTTGTCCCAGTGATTTCCAACTCCCCCCACTCCATGAGGATGTTTTGACGGTCTTTTCCCCATGGATACTTATCATATTGCTTTCATGATCTCATTATACATAGATCCACATGATCTATGAGTTGAATCTCAGATCCACATAAACATACTCTGGAAGAATGCATGCTTGGAAACATGGTATCTGGGAAAAACCCTCAGATATGGACACTGCACAACACGTGTGTTCTTTGGAGCATAAACACAGAAATAAGTACCCACACAGAGATGCTCAGATACTCAGACACATATATGTATCTCGACGCACATAAGCACATGACACGCACACATGTACATGTATGCCCAGATTGGAATGAATTTTCTTTGAGGCCAGTTTGACCAGCTCTGTCTTTGGAAAAAAGAGAACTGGGATTTACAAAAAGGAAAATTACACCAATAATAGGGTACAATTACATTTTCACTAAATTGGCAAAAAAAAAAAAAAAAGGTGGCTGTGAGGGTTGGAATGATACACTCAATACTGAGAACGACTTTTTGTAAAACAGATGTATTTATGCATCGCTGCTAACAGACTACACTTACATTTCTTTTGAAGACATTTTGCCTATATGTTCCAGGAGTCAGATTCACACCTCCTTTTCTTATAATTCCACTTCTAGGAAGTTAATCTAAAGAAAAACATCACAAGGTGAAAATGTGACTTACAGAAAAGTAGTCACAAATATTGTTCTTTAGGCAATAATGGTAGCTAGACAATACCTGTAATTAAAGATGTCAACTCTGAGGGAATATTTTTCAGTTATCACAATGGCAATTAGGGAGGCTCGGGGGCATTGCAGAAAATATTTCTGATAAAGCCAGTGAAAAAGGACAGCACAGAATTGGGTGTTTGCTGTCATTGGGATGATATGATTTGTCCGTGAAGAGCTAAGCAATGCTAACTGAGAAAAGAACAGTTCTTTGAGGGCTATAGGACTATTATTGATATGTTTTTGTGTGTGTGTTTACTTTAATGTTGTTGTAAACTGATTTCAATTCTAAAAGCTATCTATAATATGAAAGACAAACCCATTCTAGGCCAACCTGATAACTGCAGTAGAGATTTAAGCCATTTATGGATAATGGAGACTTAGCAGGTCATATGTATGAGAAGCTCTATGTACAGACATGTCATATATAAGAATGCCACATGTTTGTTTGCCTTCGTCTTTTTTTTTAAATTTATTTATTTATTTTAAGAAAGAGCACAAGCAGTGGAAGGGGAGAGAAGGGGGGCAGAGGATTCATAGTGGGTTCTGTGCTGAGAGCCTGATGTGGGGCTCAAATTCACGAACCGTGGGATCATGATCCGAGCCAAAGTCGGATGCCACCCAGGCACCCCTCATTTGACTTAGTCTTAAATGGCAAACTACAAAGTATCCATGGTACTTGACATGTCTCAGACTCCGCTCTGTTATTCTTCCAGGCCCTGAACTTGAGCGCTTAATCTCTGTTTAACACCAATGTCTGACCTTACACTAATCTTCCCGGATATGCAGATCTGTCTCCCAGGAGATAAGACTTGGTGGACAAAGATGTCTGGAATCAGGAGGGCTGGAGACTAAGTCCTTGATTCCGCACCATCTAGCTCTGTAAGCTCTAGCTACTATTGTTAGTATTCATCGGGAATATACTCTGTTGTGTGCTGTGGTGAATTCTTAATCCTTGCTTCTCAAATTTTAGGAGCACCAGAATCACCCAGGAAAACGGTAATACAGAGATTGTTGAGCCTCCCCCCAGAGTGGTAGAATTTTCAGTAGATCTGGGGTAGGGGCAGAGAATTTGTATTTCCAAGAAGTTTCCAAGTGATGCCTAAGCTGTGGCCTGGTATTGACAACCACTGCTCCACTTCTATTGTTTCATTGCTCAAAATAACCTTGCTGATGAAGTACCTTAAATATCCCTCCAGCTAACTAAGGGGGCCGAGAACATGAATGTCTTGGCAAGTCATTTAATGGGCTTTGTTTCATTGCATCTAAGAGAGAGTCATCAGATTATCTCCTTTCCTTTCAAGGACTAGAGAATAGAATGGGTATGAAAGAGCCAATCCAGATAGTGGCCAGATTTGCTTTGATACATATACCAGCACACACACACTCCACACATATCCACACATACCCCCCCCACCCCGCCCCACCATGTACACACAGGGACACAGAAGCACCCCCCACCTCCCAATACACACCCTCTTCTGTTGTGGAGACCAGCTGCCTGCCTTCTCTTCAAATGTGAACCCTTTCCAGTTTCCAGGCCCCTGACTTTTCTTTTAGTTGGAGAGAATGAGTCAACTCAAACACAGCCTACCTGCATGGCTCCCGCGGTCACTTGGAGGGCTCAGCACAGTGACATTATGCACTGCTAAGGACTCTGCAGATGCATCAGGCTTTGTGGCCTCAGGCTTAGCATTCAGTCCACTGTGCTGCCTGCATGAGCTGGGTGCCAGGAGCATGCAGATGAGCAAGAGGAAATGCCAGGTGTTTGATGAGGGCCTTGGCAACCTCCCCTTTCTTGTGGGAACCAGAGGGCAGGCTTGATTCAGCATCTCCGAGCTGAGCACATCCACCCCAAATTCTGTGATGTGGGGACGACAGGGACTCCGGAGTCAGACGGGCCTGGGTTTGAATTTGGAGCTACTACTTCGTAGCTGTGGGCCAGGATCTCTGTGCATCTCAGTTTTGTCATCTGTAGTCTGGGGTAAATGATGCTGACCTTCCCTGGGTACTTGTGAGGGTTCAGTGAGCTAGTACATGTAAGAGCGTAGCCTGGGGCCCAGCAGAATGTTTCCTGGAACTTGATGATATGGCTCAAAAGTTTGTATAAGAGGGTAAGAAAGTAAAAATAGCCAGAACACTTCTGGTTGAAGAATAAAAAGCAAACAACAAGCAAAAACAAAAACAAAGAGATGGGAGAATTGACTTTACCAGACACCATGACTTACTATGAGTTATAAGTCAATGCAGCGATTGACAAGTTGACCAAAGGAAGGAAACAAGAGAGCCCAGAAACAGAACCATATATGTATGAAGTCATGGTAAATTTCATACATTACATCAAAGGGGAAAGGAAAGACTATTCAAAATTAGCTCTGGAAAAATTACAATCCATATGGAAGAAAGATGAAACCAATCCATTACACCAGATACAAAAATCAAGTCCAGATGCTCGAATGTTTTTTTTAACTTTTTAAAGTTTATATGTTTATTTTGAGAGAGAGAGAGAGAGAGAGAGAGAGAGAGAGAGAGAGAAGGAATGTGCACACACACACATGCACAAGTAGGAGAAGGGCAGAGAGAAGGAAGGAGAGAATCCCAAGCAGGTCCTGAGCCATCAACACAGAGCCTGAGGTGGGGCTTGAACTCACAAACTGTGAGATCATGGCCTCAGCCAACATCAAGGCTTAACCGACTGCACCACTCAGGCATCCCTAGTTGCTTAGATGTTTAAAAATGTTTAAAAATTTTGTAACAGAAAACTTAATAAAAATAATTTTTAAACTTTGGGGAAGGAAGAGATTTCTTAAACAGGACACAAAAATAAAAGAAAAGATGGATAAATGTTTCTGGATTAAAATTATGAGCCTTCATTCTTAAAAAGACAGCTTGAAAGTAAAACTACAGATTGGAGAATATATTGCAAGACACATACTAACAAAAGATTGATACGAGAGTGTGTCAAGAGCTCCTTTATATCTGAGGGAGACTCTATTTTTGTTTAAAATGATTTGGAATATGGGAATGCAAGCTGGTGCAGCCACTCTGGAAAACAGTATGGAGGTTCCTCAAAAAACTAAAAATAGAACTACCCTACTACCCAGCAATTGCACTACCAGGCATTTATCCAAGGGATACAGGTGTGCTGTTTCGAAGGGGCACATGCACCCCCATGTTTATAGAGGCACTATTAACAAGAGCCAAAGTATGGAAAAAGCACAAATGTCCATCGATGGATGAATGAAGAGCATGTGGTATATATATACAATGGAGTATTACTCGGCAATCAAAAAGAATGAAATCTTGCCATTTGCAACAATGTGGATAGAACTAGAGGGTATTATGCTCAGTGAAATCAGCCAGTCAGAGAAAGACAAAAATCACATGACTCCACTCATATGAGGACTTTAGGAGACAAAACAGATGAACATAAAGGAAGGAAAATAAAAATAATATAAAAACAGGGAGGGGGACAAAACATAAGAGACTCATAAATATGGAGAACAAACTGAGGGTTACTGGAGGGGTTGTGGGAGGGGGGATGGGCTAAATAGTAAGGGGCACTAAGGAATCTACCCCTGAAATCATTGTTGCACTATACACTAACTAATTTGGATGCAAATTTAAAAAATAAAATAAAATAAAATAAAATAAAATAAAATAAAATAAACAATGAAAGCCCATCAAAAAAGAATGATTTGGGATATACTCCCTACATCATTGGCTTTGTTTGGACTCAGCCATGTAACTTCCGTGAACCAATAGAATGTGAGCAAGTATGACACCTGCTATATTCTAGCAGAAGCCTTAAAAATGTTGCAAGTTTCTGCCCATCTGCTTTTTCCTGAACCCTCTGCCAGGAGAATGTCATGTCCTAAGTGAGAGCTATTCCTTCAGCTGGGGCCCAGGTGTGGGAAGACATAAGCAAGGATCTGACCTGACCCACAGCTCAGAGGGGAGATTCGGTTGACCTATTGAGAGCAAAAAAGAAATGTTTCTTGTTATAAGCCACTGATATTTTGGGGATGCTTTTGTTATTGCAGCCAAAGCTGACCATTACAGAAACTAGCACCTAGAAGTGGGGTACTGCACTCACCAAAGAATAAAGTGTGTGGTTTTGGCTTTAGGGCTGAGTGGCAAGCGGCGAAGAAATTATTATAGGGGACTAGAAGAAGCTATATAAGCTGGTAGTGAAATATTTGGTAAAACATCACATGTGATCATTTGGAAGGTGGGAAACATACCTACGGAATTTATGGCTTTGGAAGAGGTTTTGAGACAGAATGTGGTTCGTGCGAGCTGGTTGTTACTAACTCCATTTTATAAGGTTCACGAAGGAGATGTCAGCAGAAAAGAACCGGTTTCTTTGCAAGCAGAACTGAAAGGGAATCTAGAAAGTCTAGAAATTCTAGGGCTTCCAGAGTTGAAAGGGGCAATCATCCCTCATTTCCAATCTCTTCAGCATAAAATGTTCTCAAAATAGGACACAGCTTAAGAAGCTGTGGTTATGAATACTCAGCCTTTGAGGTTCAAGATCAAATCAAGGGTGTGACTTATGGAAAAAAACTGGATCTTACAAAACCTGATAGCGTCAAAGGAATTGACATCACAGCTAGAGAGAAAAAGAAAGGCCTGGCCTCAAAGTGAATTGTGAGTTTGGCTGCTGATGTTCCAAAAAGTTTTTGAGAGAGTTATATTACCCAAAATGCTGCTGGTCTACACTAAATAAAACTGACTTTTCAGGCCATAAAATGATCTTGAGCCCCAGCATTCTACAGGCAGGAAGCAGGCTGATGGTATCGATATGAAAAACAAAATACCCAGAAGAAAAATAAAAAACAACAACAACACAAAAAAACAGGAACAGACAGTTCACAGAAGAGGAAACATTTATGGCTGATAGACAAATAAATGTTTAACCTCATTGTCGGTCAGGGAAATGCAAATCCATACAGAAAGTGATCTCGATGAAAAATAATCGGTTAGCAAAAACTGAACACTCAGATGATACCAGGTGTGGATGAGAGAATGTGGATCCATACGATCTCCCATACTTTGCTGCTTTCATGCAGCTACTTCAGAAGATGATTGGAACTATCTCCTAACAGTGAATATTCTAGACCAGCCATCCTACTTTTTTGTATATGCTTTGTAGAAGTCTTGCATATACAAACATGTTCAGAGCTGCACTGTTTACAATGGCAAAAATCTGGAAAAACTCAAATGCCCATTTGAAATGCCCATTTGAAAGCAGATGAGTCAATAGGAGTATACTTAACCAGTGCAATTTTATACAGCAGCTAAAACAAATGCACTGCTGTGGCACTCAATAATGTGAATGTATGTTGGCAAAATGCTATACAGCACAAAGGAAGTCTCTAAAATCTAAAAGTATGATACCTTTGCAGTAAGTACAATTAACCTATGTAAAAACATATACATTGTAGAAACCCATACAGATTAAAACTATGGAAAAGGGAAAGCAAGGGAATTCGGGGAGTTGGTTATGGTGGGTTGGAGGAGTCGGGGAGAGTAGAAGAGGGATGATATGGTTGGAAGGAGGTTATTTACAAGGTGTTAGCTTTGTTTTGCATGGTAGTTCACATGGGTTTATGGCGTTATCAAAAAGAAGTGTTAAAAAAGACTCTTAACTATAGAGAACAAATTGATGGCTACCAGAGGGGAAGTGGGTAGGGGGATGGGTGAAATGGGTTTAAGAGGGGATTAAGAGCACTTAATCATGATGAGCACTGAGTAATGTATAGAATTGTTGAATCCCTATATTGTACACCGAAACTAATAGAACACTGTGTGTTAATTGTACTGAAATTAAAATAATTTTTTTTAAAGAGTGAAAACTGGAAACAGACAAAAGTCCATCAACAGTAGAATGCACAGATTGTGTTACCATAAGTAGCATACTATGTTGTAGAGAAAAGTAATGAACTACTGCATATATCATATGCGTGAGTCTCAAAAACATACAGTTGAGAAAAAGAAAAGTAAGTCATCTAAGAGAGTGCCCTGGGATTCCATTTATATAAAGTGCAAAACTGAAAAAGAAAAAAAAAAGGATAGATAGATAGATAGATAGATGATAGATAGATGATAGATAAAATCAATAAAGAGAATCAGGAGAGTGTTATAATTAATAATCAGAACAATGGTTACTTCTGGGGTTGGGGGAGAGGCGTGGTCAAGGAGAAGCCCATAGGGCTTTTAAACCCCAATAATAAGGATCTAAACATGAAAAAAAATGAAATTACTTCAAGAATTTGCATCCCAGGGGCCCCTGGGTGGCTCAGTCAGTTAAGCATCTGACTCTTGGTTTCAGTTCAGCTCATGATCCCAAGGTTCATGAGTTCAAACCCTGCACTGGGATTCTCTGTCTCCCTCTCTCTCTGCCCCTCCCCATCTCCATCTCTCTCTTTCTCTCTCTCAAAAACAAACAAACAAACCTAAAATAAAAAGAATTTGCATCCCAGGGGGGAAATAAAGAAGTAAAATGTTAAAAAAAAAGATTGTTTTGATTGCTATTTTAAAATCACAGACTATTAGAGTTAAAAGCATCCTCAGAAGTTGGTTTGTTCTCCTATTTTCCAAATTAGAGAACTGAGGCCAGAAGGGGGAGTGACCAATCTAAGTCACGCAATTCCTTAGTCCCTTGGCCCAGCCTGCTTCTCTGGTAACCCTCCTGTCTCGCACGCCCAAGCCACGGCTCCATCCTTCTGGACTCTCCCTGCCACAGAACCCCTCCCTCTGTCAGTTCTGCTGCTACAGCACACTTGGGTCCTTCCACTGAGCACCACCTCCCATCAGCAGAAGCTGCCAGAACCTCTTGCATGGACTTCTGCCATTCCATCCTGGCTGGTCCTCCTACATTCTCTCTTGCTCTCCAAAAAAACCTGTTTTCCATAAAACTCAGAGAAAAACCTTATTATTACATTTTTCGAGTCGGTTCCTCACCCTGACTAAATTTCTCGGCTGCCTTCCCAATGTACTTTGAATACAATTCAGACTCATCATGGCCTACCAGGCTTCACATGAGCTGCTCCCTGCCTTTCTCTGACTTCATTTCCTACCAATGTCCCCCAATACGTTTCATATGCCCCCCTCACTGACTTTTCTTTCTGGAACACTCCAGGCTGGTCTCTGCGCATGGTAGACGTGGCCAGTACCCTGGTCACATCCCTCAGCTAGACATTCTACCTTCAGCGCCCACCAGCTGACCTCAGCCACGCAAACCTGCTCCTCCTGTAAGCCAGGCTGGACAGAAGTGTCAGGGAGCAGCCCTCACCAGTTACGGACAGGAGTTGGAGTGTAAATACCCCTGCTCCCTCGCTCCTGTGTGGCCTAGCTCAGGACTTTGCTTTGTGCTGTCTCCCATGGTATCCCCTGGAGATTGAGTTCCAGTCACCCACCGTGGAGCTGCCCTGATACCCTTTATTTAGTCTTCCCCTTCCTCATTTTATACCCTACTCCCTTAGTAGTCTTTCCTGCACCTCCCAAATAAACCACTGTCACTTAAATCTTTGTCTCGGGTCTTCTTCAGAGTGTGGTGTAAGCTAAGGCACCATGTTGGGCCTCAGCACAAGACGCTCCCGGCCTAGCACATTTCACCCCTCTGTCTTCATATCTTCTTGTCATTCAAGTCTCAGCTCAGATGATAGTCTTTTCATCTCCACCCAGTCGTGTGCCTTTGTTATGTTTCTTCAATGAGTTACCCTATTTGAAATTATCTTGTTTATATAATTAGCCTTGAAAATTATGTCTTTCCTGCAGGGTATTAGCTCTACAAGGGCAAGTGCTATCTGGATCCTGGTTCCCAGGACATAGGAGAGTGTCTGACACATAGTAGGCATCCTTTAAGTATTTGTTGACTTAGTTAAGGGGTGTTTGTTGCTGGGAGGGATGTCATATACTGCATCAGGAGTAAGATTTACAGAGGCTGTTGGAGTATACGCATTTATAATTGAACAGCAATTGTTGGCACGTAAATGGATATTACGATTGTGTTTTTGAGTGGATGATTCTCTTTTGTGGGCTTAATCTGCTTCCAGCTACTTTAAAGAGCTCACTATTGCTCTGCTAATTACAAATCCCGATAAACTCTCCATTAAAGCATATCTTCTAAGTGCCTTCAACCTGATAATACTGGAATTAGAAGGAATTATGAATGGTTGAAGGTAGAAAACCATATTTACTTAATAACGATCTTAAATTCAACTCGCCTTTCCGATGCCTGTACCTGAACTAGCAAAGCCATACTGCATTTACCTGCTTGCTTAATGACACAGGTCAGATGTTAGCAGGGGCTTGACCCTGGAAATGCGGATGCAGGGGCCACAAAGAATGCTCTGTGTGAAGTCCTTTAGAGAAAACTTGTCTTCTTTTGGGTGTTGGCCCATCCTATGTCCACCTGGCATGAACCTGCTTTGACATGGGCCTCATCGGGCCCAACACTTTGCCGAGGGCATTCAGGTAGAGGCAAGCATGTGTGTGTTATTAATCTCTGTGAGCCTTGATTTCCTCATTTGTAAAATAGATTTATAATCATGATTCCATACCTTGTGAGGCTCAGAGTTACACATGGGTGTAAGGGACCAAGGAAGCCACAAATTGCCGTAAACATGTAAAGACTATCATTGTGACTGGCACCCACTGCTTCCTGCTTAGAGAGAGTCCTGTGTACATGAGATATGTCTCAGTGGTCAGGTTGTAACTGTGTGGCCCCATGAAATGACTAGAATATGGAAGAAGGCAAAACTCAGGCATCTCGGGGTTAGGTTGAGACACTGTGGAAAAGGCAGGATTTTCAGATGCCTGGAAAGCCACAAGGAGCAGGGACAATGCCCTGAGGAAGCTGGGGCTGCCAAGAGGGCCTCTGAGCCAGGGAGAAAGTGTGCGTGTGCATGGTTGTATGCATATGAGCACGTGATGGACCTGAATGACATGACTTAGGTTAGGTTAAGGTTAAGCTTAAGCTTAAGGTTAAAGTCTCCAGCTCCATCTGGGTATGGATCAGCTCCCTAGGTCACCTCCGCTTTCGTTAGCAGTATCGCATGCACTGTGTTGAGCCAGGAGCTCAGCGTCCAGACAGGAAGGCAGGCTTGGGAATGGACAGCTTTGTTATAAAGCAGTAGGTGGAAGACAGGGGGGAGCCCACAGTGCCCGGGATCCAGAGAAGTGGAGCTTTGGGAAGAAGGGAGAAGGCCTGGCAGAGCAGGTGTGTTTGAACAAGAGTGGACACTTACCAGGGGGGTGAAACAGGCATAGGGCTCAAGTGCAAAGACCAGGGTGGGGAATCCAGGGTAGGGGCATAGAGTATACATATGGGGATAGAGTGGTATAGGTTGTGGCCAGATTAGGAGGGATGTTACAGGATAAGTTTAGATGTCTGGGCAGCTCCTGGGGAGGGGGAGACTGTGCTGAGAAGCAGTGCAAAGTGCTGGTTCAGAATTGGAGTCCCACTGCCTGTGTTTGTATCCCACCTGCCTGATTACTAGCTGAGTAATCCTGGGCAGTTTCTCTGTGCCTCAGTTTCCCTATCTGTGAAATGGGGTGTTGCCCTCTACTTCCAGGGTGTTGAGGAACAGTAAAAGGGCTAACACATGTGAAGTGCTTAGAGAAGTGCCTGGCACACGGTAAAGTTAGCTATTAACCACCACCATTCCTTGAGGGCTAAGGGAACACCAGGGTTAAGGGATGAACAGAGGGCAAAGAGCCTCTGACCAAGTGTCTGACATCACAGCCATAGGGTTTGGAGGAAATCCAAGAAGCTGTCATAGAAGCCACGGCAAGAGGAAGTTTCTGGAAAGGTCAACACAGTCAAGGGTACCAAGAGGTCAGGCAAGACAAAGCCAACGGGGCCTTGCATTTAGCAAGAAGCAGGTCATGGGTGGCTAAAGTTGGCCACTGCAATTTCCGTGATGTCATAGGGTCAGAGTCCAATGTGTGGTGTAAGAAAAGGTGGGTGGGGAGGAACTGGAGCCGGGAGGGATGAAACATCGCAGCTGTCTGGCTGGGGAAGGATGCAAGTGAGAGGCAGTAATGGTAGAGGGGCACGAGGCTTGGTAGCCATCTGTTTTGCCAAACACCCATTGAACCCAGCCATTGTCTCCTGCAGGGCTCATGACCTCTGATCAGCTAAGCAAGGGGAGGATTGGGATCCTTCTAGATAAGGACACTTAGGTTGGCAGAGATTAAGAGCAGCAGAGCTGGGACAAAAGCCAAGCTACCCATTTCCTCTCCCTTTTGAAGATGCTGGTAAGATTGTGTGCAAGAAGAGAACGGGCAAGAGGGCGTAGGGGGCTTAGTGCCATCTAGCTGCTTTATCACACCTGGATCTCAAAGGGCCCGTCCAGTGAAGGTGGCAAGGGGAAGTGCTGACAGATCCCTTTCATGAGCACCTAGCATATGCTGGGTGCCCAACGTGTTCCATCTGGCCGAGTCACATCATATTTGGGTAGAAGTCTTTGGTGGAGATTTCTAGCTCCAGCTGGAAATAGTGGGCAAGATGGACCTCAGATCAGCAGAAGGAATACTACCTATTTTCACATCTGCCCCTTCTGCCTAGTCCCTTCTTTGCCATGTGAGATCTGGCTGCTGGAAGTAGTCCTGGTTTTTGACTCTGCTGCAGGGGAGTTGGGGCTGTGACTTGAAGGTAATGTGTCTCTCAGAACATGCTTGTGGGAAGTAAAGTACATGCTTCTGGCTCATTTGGGAAATGTCTTTACGTTGAGAACTTTGGAACAATAAAACCATAATGATATGATTTGGGAAAGTCACCTTCCAAACCTGGGTAGAGGAGACCCTGCGGGGGCTGGAGGAGATTCCAGGGGGTAAACCAACAGATGTCTATCCAACATGCTGCAGAAACACGGCCAGAGGGCTGACGGGGACAGGGCAGCTTTCGTGGCATGCTTTCCGTGCGGTCCCTGCTGTTGCCATCTTGACATGCTTCGTTTTTGAACAAGGATCCCTTATTTTGCAGTTGACCCTGCAAATGAGGTGACCTATGCTGGCCATGGGCACAGGTGGTGGGACGCACAGACTGAGGACTTTGGCTACGTCTGGCAGGCAGCAGCCCTGACTTCAGATGCTCCCCATGTGAACTTGGCTCCTGAAATGCACCCACCTCTGACCAAGCTCAAAGAGCCAGCGGTGGTGGAGAAACAGGACTTGGCCAGTTTAGAATCGCCTCTTCAGAGCAGCTATGAAGGTGCCTCACACAAAGCAAGCAGGGAGGGAGGAAACACAGAGCGCTCCCCAAAACCACGATAGATGAGTCGGGCTCTGTGCTGGAGGCCTTTGCACACGGGTCCGTATTAACCTCCTAAGACAGAGCATAGTGAATCCAGCTTCAGAGATGATGCCTCAGAGCTTCAAGATGATTAGAATTGACCAGGTGCTAGTAAATTGCAACCTGGATTAGAATGCAGGTGTCTGGACCCCATGTCCAGTGCTCTTTCCATCACAGTAGAGGATTGGGGTGGAGACGAGGAGACCTGGATGTCTGAGCTCTGCTGGCTAGCACATCCGAGGCACGGCTCCCATTCTGAGGGATGAGGAGTCTGGGCTCAGTGCACAGTCTGTCGTCAGTTCTGCTCACTCGGGAGCCCAGGGGGCCAGACCTGGTGATGGGAGCACCCCTGGGGGAGGGCCAGCTCTGAGCTGGCCTGGGTTCACAGGGCTCTGGGCACAGGATGTAGTGGGAATTGGGCGGTGGGCCGTGGTGAGGCCCGGGCTGTCCACTTGCCACCGCAGGAAGAGAAAGCTCCCCAGGGGGCTTTCCCAGCAGTTTATGGGTGTGTCACCTGAATCATGAGTGGCCTTGCTGGTTTTGGTGGGCATACTGTGGAGTCAAATTGCTGCCACTTCCTGTCCCTGCATCTTTGCACTGCAAGGTGGAAATGCTGGGGCATTTTTTCCACCATTCCCTGCAAAGTTGGCACCGTGCCCCAGCCCTCAGGTGGGCAGCGGGCTTTCCAGCATCTTAGGGGCCCTGATCATGCCCACCTTCTCTCTTTGGCCACAGTACAGCCCTTTGAACATGAGCACAAGGCCAGAAAATCACAGAGGAAGAGCCTGACCTGGCAGTTGAGAAGTGGGGCTGTCTTTGGGCCTCTGTCACTGGGTCCCCATGTAACATCTGACTTTTCAGGGCCTCCAGATCCTCGTCCATAATGTGAGATGACCCACCCCAATTCTTCCTAGGAGCTCTCCTTGCTCTGTGGGGAATGGGGCCCAGAGGGAGAAGGGCAAAAGGGCTAACGTTCCACCGGATGCCAGGCTATCTGTGGCGCACACCTGACCCATGCCAAGTCCTTGAATCCTCATGGGGACTTTGCAAGGTGGATACTTCTGATCCAGGGTCAAACAGCTCAGGGACCACGAAACTGAGTCCACCACACATTTACAATCCAAGCCCATGTCATGCCTCCCAGGCTTCTTCGAGCTTCTGACTTCTGGGTGCTTTCTAAGTTCCAAATGAGGCATTTTAAATGTAGCCCATGACTCCTAGAGTCGGGGGTGGGGGGCGGTCTTAAAGGGCTCAGGGGCTGGCATTAGCCCAATGAGGCTCTGCTGCCCTGGTTCCTCACCAGAAGTCCCCCCCGCCCCCCCCAGCATAACAGGCTTGATCCAAAGACCAGTTCCACTGGGGGTGTTTGAGGGGGCTATTTGGGGGATGGGTGGGAGTCTGCCTGAACTTGGAGACTCGGAGAGCCATTAAATGCCAGACCAGAGCGGGTCTCAGTGGCCATCCAGGCTAGGGGCTTCAGATGGGGTGCAGCGTTGGGGCTGGATTGCCTGGGGAGGCATTTCGAGATCCTCCAGTTGCCCTGGATTCAGAATACACCCCTCCCTCCCAAGCATGTGTCTTTTGATAAAAGCTTCCCAAACGACCCTATTATGAATCCCATTTGTGGGGAAAGAGTCCTTGACTTAGGTCAGCATTCTCACTTTTTAGGTGAGGAAATTGAGGCCCAGAGAGAGGCAGTGACCTGCCCAAGGTCCCACAGAAAATGAGCAGCAGAGCCCAGAGACCTCATATCCTGATTGTCACACGGAACCTCCTCACTTGTCACCCCTTCTGGATTCGTTCAAACCTTCAGGCCTCCTGCCTTTTTCTGCTCCTTATTTCCTTTGGCCTCTAACAAAAGCCTTCAGTCCAAACCAAAAATCTGGCTGCACCTTTTTCCTGCACAAAAGATTGCTTAAGACCTTCTCCTGACAATAGAGTCAAGTCCCAAGGCCCAAGTCTCATAAACAGGATCTTGTGGAACCAACCCCTACAGTCCTGCTGGCTTCCCTCCCAGCCATTCCCTGAAGCCTACATGGTTTCCCCCGTGCTCTAGAAACACCAGCCTATACACTGGCTACCCATCGTTGTGAAGCAATTGTTCATTTTCCCTTAAGAAATATGTCACATTTATTTTCATACAAGCCTATTACAGATATGATTATTATCCCGATTTGGAGGGGAGGCTCAAGGTTGAGCAACCTGAAAGAAGTCAGTCACACCAGCAGGAGCACAGAAGAGCTGGGAGTGGATACCGGGCATCTCCCCAGAACTCACTGCACCCATCCTGTCCACCCCCGCCTGGCAAACTCTGCCTTCGCCCTCCCTGCCCCCGTTGAAATGCCACACGGCACCCCAGCCGGACTGGGCGTGCACAGCCTGTGGCTTTTGCATGATGGCAGTTGTAGCCTGTCTGTGCTGCTTACTGGTTTTCGTGTCTGTTTCCCTCTCTAGGCTCTAGTTCTTGCAGTCAGGTCTCCTCCCAAACCTGACTGCCTGCACAGGGGCTGACAGAGTGGATCCTTGAAGATATCTGCCCGACAAATGGATGAATGAATGAATGAATGAACACATAAGGAACTGAGATGTGGCACCAAGGAGTAGTGCCAGAAGCACTGATGCAAACAGCCTGATGCGTATCCATGTGCGTGAGGCAGGAGACAGACAGTACGGGGTGGTACAAACACGCACAGCCCTGCGGCCGGAGCTCCCCACCCTCGCTCTGTCACTTGCTCAAACTGTGCAGCTCCTATAAGGCCCAGGGCCAACATTTCTTATCGGTGGCCGGGGTCGATGATACGGATAAGACCTCTCCTTCCTCCTTCAGCAAACAGTCACTGCACACACACCCTGTGTTGGGCACTGGGGCATCAAAGGTAGCCCGCAACAGAGGGACCCTGCCCTCCGGGAGCTTCCAGATACGGCAGGTGTGTGGACCACCAGGCAGTTACGACAGTGAGAGTCGCCTGCCCTGAGGAGCGAGCCCGGCTCACCCCGCGAGCTCAGGTGGGACAGCCGCGGGCAGTGAGCCAGCTGGAGACAGAACAGGCGGCCCAGGCAACGGGCGGTGAACCCCTGGCGCGTGTGCAGAACAGTGACAGTGCCGTGCAGCTGGCACTCTGTCGGCCACGTCGCGCAGGACTTTGTAAGCCCAGCCAAGACATCTGTACTCCCCACCCCCTCCCCCCTGGCACCGCGGTGTGAGCTCTTGTCAAGCCCAGGAGCCCAGTGGCTGTGGCTGCACATTGAAAAGCCGGCTATCGTCCCCGCTGTGACATTCCTCGGGCCCCCAAGGTTCGCCAGTTGCTATGAGAGCAGTTCAATGTCTCCTTCACGTTGTCACTGAGAAGGAGATAAGAGAGGCCGCCTTAAAAGAAGGAAAGTGCTGGGTGTTAGAGAGCAATAGGGGACAAGGGGACCTAGGCAGAGTGTAAGAGGCACTGGAAAATACCAGGCAAGGCTGTGAGTTCCAAGGCGTTTGGGTGCTGGGGGGACCTTGCCTGGGCTGGCCTTGTGCTTGCTGATGTGAGGCTGGTGCAGGGCTGGGGCCAGAGGGGACGCTGTGCTCACGGGGTCGACCACAGCAAGCTTGCCTGGGTGTTAGGCAGCACTGATTAGAAGGGAAAGGGACTGGGGGAGCAGCCCTGGGTGGGGAGGCGGTGGCATCGCCGGGGTCATGTGATGAACCTCGGAGGGTCCAGGATTGAGGGGTGAAGAGGAGAGGAGGGCGGTTTTACTGAGCACCTTTCACTATGTGTCAGGCCCCGTGGGAAGGATTTCCACCTACGATTCAACTCACAGGACACTGTGCCTCTTTTGGAACATTTACCACAACTTACCACAATTCTCCGTACCTGCCTCCCCGAGTGAGGCTCCCCATGGGGCTCGGGGCCGGTGTCTGCCTTGTGTCCCCTGTGTCCCCAGGACCTAGTGTATAGTGGGTGCCTCACAATGGTTATGAATGATTCAACTATCTTTTCTTTTCCTCTCCTCCTTCCTGTGTTCCCCCTCTTCCTTTCTTTCTCCCTTGTTCCAAGACCAGGTGAGAAATCTCGTTTGCTCCTTCAAATAGCACAAAGTTAGGTTAAGGTGTTTGGGGAGCCGGTCTTCAAAACAGTGGGGGGAGTTTGTACCTGTCCAGCTGGCAGTGGGTTTCATAAGGATGGAAAGAAGGCTCAGAAGTGTTAAGTTACTTGCCTGAGGCCACACAGCTAACAGGAGGTAGGGCGGAGATCTGACCCAGTTCTCTTAGAATCCACAGTATGCTTCCTCCCTAAGTGAGGGAACGGAGAAGACTTGGCCCCTGAGGTGGGCAAAGCTGGGCCAGTATTTCTGCAGCTGTGATGGTAGCAAATGAGTCCTCCCCCGTGGGTTTCTATGTCCTGGTTGGCAAAGATCAGGTAGAAATGTGACTGGAGAGCAAGCAGGCAGGGCCAGGCTGCAGTCCACTCAAGGTCACTCTTGGACACCCCTGGTGGAAATGAACTTGCGAGAGATCCACACCAGCTGAGCTCTGTCTGGTGTCTAGCCATCCTCTGTCAATGGGCACCTATTTCACAAAAGATAACTGATAAGAAAGCCTTCCTGCAGGCACTTCCTGGTTGCAAGCTTCTAACTAAGAAAGGGTTGCACCTCTATGCCATGTTCCTCGGAGGGAATGATTAAGCCTTTCTGTGACTCTTTTCCCACCCTGGGCTCGAGGTGGCCACAGGGAGGGGGAGGAGGGAAAGTAAGTTTCCGTCCCTTTCTTGAGTGGGCCAGGCAGCATGCCTGGGAGGAAGGGAAGAGGGAGGAATTTTCTGGGTGGCAAGGTAGCCTCCCTCCGGGCCCCAAGTGAGTGAGAGCCCCGGGATTACATGGTTACATTCAATACCTTTATCTCCCTTCTCCCCCAGGGAGACTCTGCTAAAATGATGGGAGAGGAATCCAAAAGCATCAGTCTGTAAGGACCAAGGGAATAAGAGAGTGGCAACTGTGGGTTAGTGATTTCTGCTACTTCAAGGGCATTTTGGGTGGCAGGATGGAAGGGAATTGATGGAGCAGAGCAGCCGTTAGCTGTGGTCCTTGCTGGAAATGTGTTCTCAGAGGCGGCCACGCATGGAGCTCAGATGAGCAGATGACTTCAGCGTCTGCTGTCCCATCTCCACAACAAATTCTCAGTAGGACCTTGGGCGAGTCTGTTTCCTCTTTCTGAGGCTCCTACTGGAGCCATACTGGACCCGTGATCCTTCTGGTGTCTGAATGTCCTGGAGGTTTTTTTGTTGTTTTTTTTTTCTTCAACATGTAGAGGCACCAAGTTTTGATTCAGTTTCTGGTATTTGCATTTTTTTCAAAAGCTGTCCCAGGAAGCTTTAAAAGTGCCTGCTGCAGATGGTCTTTGAGGGCCCATTCAATTCCAACTTGTCAGGACTCCCACCCAGGTGTTAGTTCGGAGAACACACTGGGCTGGGTGGGAGACTCGCAGGGATATAAGACCTTCGGGGGAGTGATCCAGGAGGCTTTGAAGGAGGCCGAGTGCCCATCTGCTGGGGACGGCAGAGGCTCTATACAGGGACAGTGGCATTTGAAAAGGGCAGAAAGCCCACTGAGGGAGACCGTGAGGACGGCCCTGCAGGTGGAAGTCCCAGTAGGAGCAAGATCTTAGCAGTAGGGACACTTGTGGCATGTGGGGGAATTACAGATATTCAAATGTGGAGACAGCGCGAGGAGCTATGAATGTCCAGGGGAGCACCTGCGCTCCATCCAAATGACAATGGGGAGCCACGCAGATCTCTGAGCTAGAGGGTGCACGAGCAAAGTATATCAGCCTCACCAGCCCTCTCTGGTTATTTAATGCACGTGGGCCTCATGGTTTTAATACATGGGTTTGGCCCCGCGACCTTTTCTGGAGCAGCTACTATGTGCTGTTTGTGCCAAGCACTGCTCACAGTGTCTGGCATGACCTGGCCACTCTGTGGCTACACAGCCGCATCTCTCTCCTGCCACTTCCCTACTCAGTCCACTCTCCTTACCCCACACCCTCAAGGAGTGTGGTCCCCCATGCCTCCCTGTCCTTACTCAAGCCCCTTCCTCTGTTGGCACGCCCCTTCCTACTTCAGCCCTTCTGCAGGAGGCTCTGCGTGAAGAACATTCCCTGGGCAGCCTTTCGGATGCCCTTGGGCAGTTCCTGGTCCTTCCCGTCCCCCTCCAGATGGCACATCCACTGCTGGCCTCACACTGTGTGGCTTTTACTTGTTAATCTGTGAGTCTAAGGGCAGCCAGGTCAAGATGAGGCACCACCCGTTAGCGGTAGCTGTCTTTCCTGGGGCTCCCTGAGGATTTAGGGCAGAGCAAGCTGTTGAGGAGTGTTGAGTGATTGAAAAAATAGCAATGGCAACGATCTGGGCCAGGCACGTGACATAGCAGATTTACCTCTTATGGCACACCCTTGGGACGTGTGTCACTCTCTCCACCTTGCAGCGCACGTGTGACTTGGGATATGTGAGTTTGTGCAACTTCTCTCCTGCCAAACAGGGCTAAAACACAGGTATGCCTCAGCCCTGGCCCTCCTCTCCACCATGTCCCGGGCCAGCCGCTCCGGCCCGGGCCAGAAGGATGTGGGGTCAGAGAAGCCACAAACAGGCAACTTCCTTTCTCCTGTCTCCACTTCCCACTCAGCCGGGACAGCTCCTACTCATTTTCTCAAGATCCTTATCTGCCCCTGCACTCGGAGAAGTTTCCCCATACCTTGCACACTACCCAGGAGAGGTGGGGAAAGGAGTGTTCCATGTGGTCACTGGGCGTGAGTAAGCATCTCTCCTCCCTGTGACTTCCCCACCTCTGCACCAGGGGCTGGGAAACCCCACTCAGGTCATCGAATAAAAGCTCTGGGCCCCGCAGCATGGTCCAGGGAAGAGCTCTTAGCTTCACCAGACACATCGAGACCGCTGCAAGGAGGTCTGAGCCAGACCCGCCAGGATGAAGCTCATCACCGTGGCCCTGGTGTGCCTGCTGCTGGCTGGGATGTGGCTGCACGAGGCAGACAGCAGGAGCAGTGAGTGTGGTTGACATCACTATGCTCCTCCTTGGGGAGGGTGCTCTGGGCTTGTGGGCAGGGCTTGCCCTGAACTCAAGGCCTCTGTCTCCTCTCCTCCTGGAAGAATTCTTCCTGAAGAGGGTGAATGGAGGACTTGGATGCGGTAGGGGCAAGGAGCCGGAGGGAGAAGGTGTTCAGGCCAGATGCCACAGCTCAGCTGCCAGCCTCAGCCGAAGCAGGCCCTGCCTCCTCCAGGGAGCTCTGAGGCTATTTAGGCAAGCCAGGAGGCCTGAGGCCCAGAGGAGGGACTGGGTCCTGCCTCTACCGGGGAACAGAAAACAGGCAGAGTGTAAAGTCAGGACCGAGACTAGAACGGGTGGCTAGTCACTGTCGGGCAAGTGTTGGCCCAGTGACTCAGGCCAGTCACTTTACCTCTCAAACTCTGCGTTCCCTGCTGGCAAAATGGGATTGATAATGCTTGCCCTCGGGGCTCTAGAAAGAAGATTGACCTAATTCCAGGCACCTGAAAAATGCTGCGTAGACAATGAAACGAGGAGGAAGGAGCCAGGATTGGAATTTGAGTCTCTTGGGGGGTGGGGGGTGGCAAAGAGTGTGTAAAGTGGCCGAGTTGGGGGTGGAGCCTGGACAGGGCTGAGGGCCTGGGTAAAGGGCATTCTAGAGAGGGGGTGGAGAGCATCTCAGCTCCTGAAAGCTCTTCCCTGGTCATCTCATCCGTTTGAACTCCTTGAACCATTCCTAGTCTTGACCGAAAGGTACAGACCACTGTTGTCCTGTGTGCACCAGGCTCACTGGGCCCCCAGAATGTGGAGTCCTGAGCCCTTGAACCCAAATATTGGGCCAGAACCGTACACTCATGGTGGGATGTCAGAACTGGAAGCTTCTTAAAAATCAGTCCAAAAAGTCCTGTTTGACAGATGGGAAGTCTGGGGCCCAGATGGGGGCTCATCTTGGTCAAGGCCACACAGGTGGATTGGAGGGGGCTGGGATCTAAACCCCAATGTCCTGACCCTCTGCCTACCTACAGAAGTAGGTGGCTGATGAGACAGCACTGCACTGGGCTGGATGTAGTCCCCAAGCCTGGGCCTGTCCCAAAAGGTTTTGTTTGTTTGTTTGTTTGTTTGTTTTTTGTTTGTTTGTTTCTAACCACTTGGATAAAAGGAAAAACGTCCAGGTTAAGAAATAGATGCAAACCATTTTTTTGTGTGTTTTTCTTCTAGTGCACGTATCGTCCTCCAACTGTTGCTTCACGTTTGTGGAGAAGAAGATTTCCTCGCAGAGAATCCAGTGTTACAAAAACACCAGCTCTGCGTGCTCCCGCAGTAGTCTAATGTGAGTGGCCCTACCTGGGTCAGTTCCTGACTCCCTCCTCCAGGGACCAGAAATCAGCCCACCTGGAATTAGAATGGCAGACGCTAGATGGCGATGCTCCACCAGATTCTGGTTTCCGAACCTGGAGTGAGGCCGCCAAGATCTAGGTGTGCAGAGCCCAGTATGGGCACCAGGGGGAGCGCTGCGCTTCTTAGCAGGTGCCAGGAGGGATGCCCCTGCGCTCCCACAGTGACTTGGGTTTCTTGCAACTCCAAGGCGCCAAGTATTATATCCTGATATTTTATATCCAGAAGAAGGGACTGCTTAAAAGCTCCAGGAATTACTGTGTAGTGGGAAAAGTGAGGGGGTCACAATTATTTCCTGCCTCGGGATTTGCCAACCTATAATCTTGGTTGACCTTGGGCGGATAACTCTTCTGCACCTCATTATCTGGGCACTCCTCTGCACTCCTTATCTGTGAAATGGAGTAAAGATGACAGTCGCATCATAGGGTCATTAGAAAGTTAGACTAAGGTAGCTTACCCCCACTTCTCAGTATCTAGAAAGCATTCACGTATATGATCTTGGCTAACCCTTTTGGGGCACCCATTTTCATTATCATGAACAGTGAAGTTCAGGGAAGTAGAGATATTTGTCTGAGGTCACCCAGATAATTAAACTTAGAATTGGTCTATAGTTTGGTTGGACAATAGCCAAATTAAAGAGGTGGGCAGGTTAGAAAAGACACACACACACACACACACACACACACACACACAGTGAATCTAAAGCAATGACTGAGGGTTCCAGATGGACACAGACACATGAAAAGATGGATCGCGGGCCCTCATAGATAGTCTAGGATGGATATTTCCATACTAGCTAATCCTCAGAGTGTCTGCAGCCCTTACCCCGCCCTAATACAACAAATCACACTCTCCAGAAAAGGGAGAAACTCAGTTGAGTAAGCTCTTCCCGAGGTTTGGGAGTTCTTCCCAGTGTACAAGCCGCAGGTCTTATGCCACAATTTCATTTTACAGGCCCAGAGAGAGAAGCTTAGGGGAACCCAGCAGCAAGGAGGGGGAGATGGGACTTGTGTGTGGCACCCAGGGGGCAACTCAAGGTGATTCAGCTCCTCTTTTGTTCTTTTCCCACAGAATCAAGCTGAAGGGAGGCAGAGAGACCTGTGTCTTGCCGACAGCCCGATGGGTTAAGCAATCTTTAAAGTCCAAGGAACCGTGCCTGCTAAAGTAAACACGAGTGGATTTCCTTCCATCCTGGACTCTGAAGACCGCATGGCTTCACCTGTCCCCCGCCTCAGCCCCTGACCCTATGCCAGTCCTTCTGCCCAGCTTTGTAAGGTCGTAGAGGGTTGACTCAGTCTTAATAAGCTATGTTGTTGCACTTTATATATTTAAATGCTAGAATCTTCAATTCCTGCCTCCCTGGGCTTCTTGGATCCCACAGGGATTTCAGGGTGCAAACTTGATTGGCACTGAGAAGCTGGGGCCAGGGGCCAGGTGGGTGGGGGTGGGGAAGACTGGTTGGTGCCAGAAGAATTGACTTCTTATCAACAGAGACAATAAATGACTTGCACGTCTCAGCTGACTGCCTTTTCTTGGGGCGTGGGGGGAACATTAATTCAGGACAGTGATGTAGATTCTCTGCTTCCAGGTTTGGCAGCGGGGGGTGGAGGGGGAGGAGGCACGGTGAAGCGGAAAATGGGAACTCAGGGTTGGGGTTCCCAAAGTCACAGCTGACCTAGCTGGAGGGGATCTTGTGAGGTCATCTGCCTGTAAGACGTTGCTAGGCCCATTCTACAGATGAGGTGACTGAGGGTTGGAGAGGGACAGAGATAGGCCAGAGGATACAGAGCGAGTCAGGGTCAGGTCTGGTGGTAGAGCCTGGGGCTCCTGCCTCTCAGACCAGAACTCTCCCGTGTGTCCCAAGATGGCAAGTGACGGCCTGACACAGCATGCAAGGTAGACACATAGGGGAAGCGGAGGCCCCGTCCCTGTCAAAGGGGTAATCACAGGCCCCGACTGGTGCAGTGTGGGACTCCGGGGAGAACAGCAAGGGAGGGATGTGGCTTCTGGGTCTCAGGGTTGGCGCCCTTAAAGGAGTGGCCTTAGTGGAGAAGTTCTCATGGCTGCTCTAAAAGAGGCTTCTCTCCTTTCCTTGGCAGTACAGTGTCTGGCCCACTCTTCTTAAACTGCCTCTTCCCTTCTGCCCCCACTTCCTCCCATCCTCTCTTGTAAGGACCACCGCAGGGCAGTAAGTTGCTCTCAACTCTCCTTTGCCAACTCCTTCCAGCCCAGGGTCACAGGCCACCCACCCTGGCATGCCTCTGCCCTCTCCAAGGCTCTGGAGGCCTTCGGCCCCTCCCTCCTGCCTTCAGAACAGACTCCAAACTCCGCCCGCCCGTTGATATTCCAATCCCTCTACAGCCCCGCCTCCCTCAACCTTCCTTTCTAAAGGACTGTACCTCTTCCGTCCCCTGAACCCCAAACTTCAACCCCTCTCCCTTCCTTTCCATCCTGTGCTTCGTCTAGAAGAATCTTTGCCGTGACTGCGCTCTGGCATCCTTCAGGGTCGCTACTAACTAGGACCGGGTCATTTCGTTTTCCCCTGGAGGTCAGGTGCACGTAGTGTCTGTATTACTCTGAGGACCGCTTGGAGCGGGGAGGCATGGTGGCAGACAGACCAGTTAGAAGCTGATGTTGGGGCCGGAGTAATTGTTCTAGAACATGCTGGGCTGATGATCCAGGCCCTCTTGCGACACTCCGATGAGCCCATGTCGGCCAGCCACCAACCTCGCGAGGGCCACCCCAGGTCGGCCGCATTCCTCCAGCGCCCTCCGCCAGCCACCTGTGCCTGGGAGCGCCCCCTACTGGTTGGAAGTGACGCTTCCCCAAGAAAACACCCTTACGAGATTTTAAACAAAATTTATTTTCTGCAACAAGCCCACAATCTTACCAATGGCCTTCTCCTTTCTGCACTAACCTAGTTAGCTACACTTCACATTCGCAAGGTCTTCCCCTCCCCGGATCGCAGCAACCCAAGATTTGGAGGCCCATACAATGGCTGGGGAGTTAGGCAGGGACAGACCCACTGCTGGAAGCTTACAGGTCAGGGAACTGGGGCTTATGACGGGAAGCAGCTGGCTCAAGGCCTTGCTTTAAAAAAAGATCACCAATATTAAAAACAACCCCAAGGCTGGCAGCAATTCAAATAACCTTAAATATTACTTAAGACCTAGTACATTTTTTTTTTTTTTGGCATCACAATATGGAAAGCACCCTGTTTGAAAATTACAGTAAAATTAGTCCAGGGTATCGCCGGGCAGGCTGGAGGTGAATAAATCGTCGTTTCTCACACTCTGGCTTGGTCTTAGTGTGGCTGGACGAGTTCAAGGCTTCAGGGCACGAGATTTTTGACTGAGCTGTTTCACATACTCCTGGACCCATTTCTCCTTCGGGTCAGCACAGATCTCCTTGGCCAGCTTCGTCCTGAAGCTGTGGATGAAGGAGGGCTGCACAGTTAGATCCAGAGAGGACTCACTGTGCTCTAAACCCTGCGTGGCCCACCTGCTCCAGGTGAGGGAACCTCCCCGGGACAGGAGGGAGGCGGGGGGTGTGGAAAGAAGGGGACTCTGGAGGTAGTCGCTGTTCTTGGAGGCCCTGGAGAAGCTGGCCTGGCATCAGCCAAAGCAACTGTGAGAATGCAACTCCATTCGGGGAGCGGGGGTGGGAGGGGGTGTGGGGGTGGGGGAAGCCAGCCCTCTCTGGGCCTGTTTTCAGGGTAATCACAGTCTGAATTTAAGATCCCGGGTTGGTCTGATGCCTGTCCTCTGGGGTGGCACTTCAGGTGCGGGGATGTGGGAATGAGGTGGGGTGGGGTGGGGTCAGGGAGCGGGTGAGCAGCGTTTTTCTACCTACATGACAGCTCTCTGGGGACAGTGGCTGCTGGTGATTCGATAGGTCGTCAGCTTCGGCAAGGGGATCTTCTTATTGTTAAATGTGAAACAGCAAGGGAACAGGGCACTGAATGCACCTAGAGATAAAGTCACAAAGAAAAAGCCTTTTCGGAGGCGCTAGGTTTTTCTCAGCTTGAATAGGGCAGGAAGCGTCTTTGGGGACAGGAAAGGAAAGAGGCAGAAATGGATCTTATCTACCCCAGGTCCAGTGCTCCTGCCCGAAGCCCCGAGGTGGGGTGAGACCTGGACCACGTGGCTCAAGGGTCTCTCAGCTGCGTGGTGCAGACACGTCATTGCAGACAGGGGCAGGCCAGTGTGACAGGTCCTGGCTCTGGCACTCCCATGTGCCGAGTTTGTGAAGGTTGGCCAGGGTCAAAAAAAAGGCCCTGGATTTGGGGTGAACAGCTTAGGTTTTATCTTGGCTCTGCAATGGCTGGGGGTGGACGCGTAGGACCCCTCTGTCCCCAGCTTGGTCTTCAGCTTTCTGTCTTTAAAATTAGACGTTAAAGTGAAGCTCTGAGGATTCCCAGGGCTCTGATAGGCTCAGAAGTGGGACACTTTGGCTTTGGGCTTCCTAGAAGGAGAGGAAAAGGAAAAGAAGGAGACAGGGCGGGAAGGAGGGAGAGAGGGGCTTACCTGGCTGGGCGAGCGCCTGGAGGCTGAAGGCGGCAGCTGCGAGCAGCAGGCACAGAAGCACTGCGGAGACCCTCATGACCGCAGGGAGCTGGGGCGTGAGATCTGGAACTTTCTGGGCTGGTCTCAGCCTCTCTGCAATGCTGGTGGCCCTGCCTGCCTTTTATAAGGAAGCAGAGAGGGCAGGGGCAGCCAGAGGGATGACTGCCTGGGTCGCGTCATGGTCAAGTTGAGATGCAGGGTGCTCCTGAATCTGCTGAGCTGGGGGTTGGCTACCAGCGTTTTCCAGGAATTTCAAGAAGGAAGCTGTGGCTGCAGCAGGGCAGGTACTGTTTCCTTCCAGCTGCCCAGGCCACAGAGAGGAAGTGGGAACACAGATGTGGTACCACTCTCCATAGTGAGTGCTCCCAGGAGCTGTTCCTGGGCCTGGCTTTCTCTGCAACCAGAGAAAGAGCGCCGTGTGAGGGCTCTGCATGGGTGATGTATCTAGTCCTGACGAGGTGTATACCGTTATCATCGTGCCCATTTACAGATGAAGATGCTGGGGTGCAGAGACATGAAGTAACTTGCCCCAAAGTCTTGTGGGAAGTGAGTGGCGGCACCAGAAGAGAGAGCTGGTCTGTTTACATATAATCACTGCCACTGAACTGCAGAAGTCTTCCTCCGGGCGGGTTTATGTGGAAGTCTCGTACTTGAGACCAATCAAAGCCAGCTTCTGATGGATGACAAGGGCTCCTCTTGTCACCTACTGGTGCCCCCTTCTGCCACTCAGGCCCAGAGAGATATGGGTTGAAGTCCACTGATTTGTCCAGGACCCCTGTTTTCAGGGAGGACTGTTGAGTTTCTAGAGCTGTTGCCGGGAAGGCGGTTGCAGAGTAGAACAAAGTGGGATCCTTGCTTCTGGGCCTGGCTCCCCACTGCAGTGAGCTTCTGGCTGAGCTTGAGCTTGGGCGAACATCCCCGTGTGCACGGTGGGAGGGGGAATGGGCTTGGACTCTGGGAAAACACCTGCCAAGGGGCGTGGCCTGAGCCTTCTGTTCCCCATGCTTCTTCCCAGCTCCCAGACCTTACTTACTTTTTGGACCTGCCTGGAATGCTTTCCCCTAGGTTTTCTATTCTTGTGGGTCTTTCCACTCTAGCATATTGTTTTTCACTTGTGTGCAATGAGGGTAAAAGCATGGAAATAGAGAGCTAAGATTAGTGAAATAGAAAATCAAATCATATATACTGGAAAGGATTGATGGAGCTCAAAGTCGGTTCTTTGATGAACCTACAACGAAGCTAATGCTCTCCTGAGACTCACCATGAAAAAAAATACAAAAACGTGGCACCTGAGTGGCTCAGTCTGTTGAGTATCCAACTCTTGATTTTGGCTAAGGTCATTATCCCAGGGTTGTTGGATCGAACCCTAAGTCTGGCTCCACATTGAGCATGGAGACTGCTATAAATTCTCTCTCTCTCTCTCTCTCTGCCCTTCTCTCTCCCTTTCTCTCTGTCTGTCTCAAACATACATGCAAAAAGGCACAGATAGCCAGCAGCAGGAATAAAGGGAGAGGTGTCACCCTGGAGCCTGTAGACTCCAGAAGGAAAATTGGACCCTTATGCCAAAAATTTTAATTTAGATGAAATGGATGACTTCCTAAAAACTATAACTTACCAGACTGCCAACAAAAAAGAGTAATTCTAAAACTACTGAAAAAATGGAATCAGTCATTGAAAATCCTCCTACAAAACATCCTCTGGTTCCAAGGGCTTTCGTAGCTAATTCTTTCAAGCATCCCATGGATTAATCTTTCACAATTTTGTTCCAGAGAATATCAAAAGAGTGTGCACTCCATTTCATGTTTTTTTTTTAACTTAATGTTTATTTATTTTTGAAAGAGAGAGAGAGAGAGCAAGTGGGGAAGGGGCAAAAGGAAGGAAGACACAGAATCCAAAGCAGGCTATAGGCTCTGAACTGTGAGCACAGAGCCCGACATGGGGCTGAAACCCATAAGCTGTGAGATCATGACCTGAGCCACCCAGGCGCCCCCACTCCAATTCATGTTGTACATCTTACATAACTTTGACACAAAAATTTGTCAAGAACCACACGAGAAAGGAAACCTGTCCCCCTGGACACACATTCCTTTCTGGTCCACCCTCTTCTCTGACCTGGGAAGCCAACCTATGTGGATCTCTAGAGTAGGACTTCAGGTCTGCCGTCTGTAGGCAGCGCTTGCGCACTAGGGAGCCCCTTGGGGCGTGAGAGAGGGAGTAGAGTAAGGTGAGGTCTGCTGCCTCCTCTGGGCCTCAGCGTGGATGCAGTCCTCAACCAATGGCTTTCACTTCTCTCCAGGGGCTGGAGGGAGGGGGCGTATACCCTGGCCTTTCCTCTTTGGGTTAAGGGTCAGTTCCTACACTGTTATTAGCCTCAGAGTACTAAAGCACCCCTGTGGTTTCTCCACATTCAGCCCACATCTTGCTAAATAGCCTCTACTAATCCGTCCCCAGATCACTCAAATTTAAGTGTTATCTATTCCTTATTAGGACCCTCACTGGCATAGGTTTGGACCCAGTACCAGAAATGGCTCCTGGAAATGGTCCTTCCACATGGGATTCTGGGATTGGGTCGCTCATATATTTTAGGAGCGTCTGTTGGCATCATGGTTGCTTAAATCATCACGGGTAAGGTTGTGTGGCCGACTGTGTTTCAACGAGCCCTGCGGGTGATTCTGGTGTGTGCCCAAGTTTGAGAACCATGGAGTTACAGCGCATCCCATAGCTGTCTCTGATCTCTAGTGAAGCCACCAGAAAGCCTTGGCAAAAGAAGCATCCCGGGGCCTTCCCTGGGAGCAAGTAGATCCCTTTCAACAGATCCACTTCTCTGAGCCTTTGGACTCCTTCCTAACACCCCAGGGAAGTCTCAGAATTACAGATTAATTAACTGCAGCCTTCTTTGTAAGCCTAGACTCCAATCAGCCAATCTGGCTGAGCATTAACATCATTTCCAGGTACTTGTGCTAACACATTAAATCCCAAATTTTCCGCAAGTACGCCTATGTCAATAAATTGGACGGAATGAGTCTTGTGTGTTATTCTTCCATTAGTGACCACTCCTATACATGCACCCTGAACCCACAAACTGAGTGGGTGAAGGGATATCCAAACCCTCCTGACTGTAGGGACTCCTGTCTGTCCTTCCCTCTGCTTCGGGACACAATATCTCATAGGAGAGTGGGGTTAGGAGCCAGGGATCTGGAGTCAGCCAGTCATGGCTTCAAGTCCTATATCCACCATTGACTGGTTATGTGATTTGGAGTAAATTGCTTACCTCTCTGAGCCTCTAAGAGGAAACTGATGGTTAGTTATTACCTCACTTTGATGTCAGAGCTGAATAAGATAATCCATGGAAAGTGCTCATCACAGTGCCAACAACCTCCATTTCTAAATAGTGACCAAGTGATGCTCACGCCTTTGGTCTGGGGCCCATGCTGGGGAACCATGCTGTGATACATCTGAGTCTGGATCCCACTGGGAGGAGTGGGATCTGGGATGGCACAGGCTGGACAGTGCTGCTTCTTGAGCAGCAGAGACAAGGTGGGCACAGTTACCACCCAGGAGCCCCAGGGCTGGAGAGGTAATCCGTGTTTTGGCCAGCAGGGATCAGTGGCAGCGGTTATGAGATCCCTAGACATGAAATGGATGGGATGCTTACTAAGGGACTGCTTGACTTTAGGTAGAAAATTTTAAGTTTTATGGGCAGAAACCTAATACAAGTCCCTGTATCCGTGGGACTTGAATTCATGGCCTCTTGAAACCCAATACAAGTCTCTGTATTCATGGGACTTGAATTCATTGATTCATGGCATCTTACCCAAGTTATCAAATCTAAACAGTTTCATAGACCTGAAATCTTCAGATCAGGAAGACCAGGAAGGGCCCTTGCAATGTTAGGCTGCAGATGAAATACAAGACAGTTGATTAAATTTGAGTTTCACATAAACAGTGAGCATTTTTTTTAGTGTAACTATGCAATTGGCAGTATTTTTGCTAAATCTGGAAACTCAGAGGTCTATACTGTAAATCTTTGCTAAGCCTTCCCCAGAGAAGCCTACTGCCGTATAACCAGGGTGACTCTGCCTTAGGGAAAGAAACACTGAGACCTTCTGGGATTATTTGATGATGGCTCTAAATGGACTATTCTCTGGATACCTGAAAATTCACCCAGGCTCCCTGGTCAGAGTGGGAGCTTATGGAAACTCTATTGGCATGGGGTTTCACTCAATGATGTTTAGAGCAGAAGTTCAGTTACCTCTTTTCTAGCTCAATGATCTTTATATGATATAAGTCTCCCAGAACTTAGAATCCTGTAATTTTAGAATCATTTTCTTGTGTAGAGTCTTAGGATCCAAGCCTCCTGCAAGCAGTGCCCAGTAGCCCTGGGCAATCTTAGTGCCCTGCTGTCTTAGACTGGAACATGCTGGAGTTGGCTTCACTATGTCATGTTGTGATTTTCAGAGGTTTACCCATTGAAGTCTATTCTCGTGGAATAACTTGTTGGGAAGCCTTGATATGTCACAGCTTAAAGCTATGACTAGTCAGAGAAGCACCCTGTACTTACGCTTCCCCCTGTCCATCTCACTTTACTCTTCAAAGCTGTCAGGAGTATTGAGATAGTACAGTCTTTCCACTTTACAGAACGGATATTTGACTGCTAGAATGGCAGTCAATGGGAAGGGAGTGAGCCAGCACTAACTGGCACTCTCTGCCCCCCGGGCTGGTCTCTCCAGAGAAAGGCAAGCCTGCAGAGGAAGAGAATAGCACCCTTGTGGCACCAGAGGAGGGAAGTCCCTCCATCCCCCTGCAAACAGTGCAAAACCGCTTGCTTACTCCTTCCTTCACACCTCCTTCTCTCCTATCTCCACATTCACTTACAATATCCCATCCACCTGCAACATTATTCCTTCCATTTGGCCCCCAACAGGAATCATGTGAGGCCTGACTTAAAATGTGCTTCCAGCCCATACAGATTCCACAGGGGACCAAACCTTGTTCTGAATGGATGGTTTACAGAAAATAGGACAAATCATAGAGGAACATTTTGATAAATGGACCATATTAAGATTAGGAAGCTTATTTCATCAAAAGGCATATTTAAGGGAGTGGAAAGAAAAACCACAGATTATGAGAGGTGTTTCAATTCACACATCTGACAAAAGATTCCTATTAGGAATACAGAAGGTACTTCTATTAATTTATGGTAAAAAAGACAGCCAATCTACAAATGGACAAAATCTAAATCTAAGCATTACCAAAAATGGACAAAAGGCATGGCCTGGGGTTCATGAAAGAAGACATCCAACAAATATTTGAATAGATGCTCAACCTCAGCAGTCATGAATATAATGAAATTTTAAACCGCTACTATGTGGATTATGGGAAGTTATAATCAGAATGGCTAACTTAAAAAGAATTGACAGAAGTGTTGCAATACCGAATGTGGAGCAACTCTAGTCCTTATACTTTGCTGGTGGCTGGGAGTGGATGTAAATTAGCACCATAGTTTTGGAAAATATTTGGCAGATTTGAAAAAAGGTTTGGTGGGTGAGCATATGTTCAACGTACACATATCCTATGATCTCTGTGTGTATTTCTATCAATCACCAATCATCTATTTATCATCTACATTCTACCTCTGTATTTATCTACCTCTGTGTCTATCTATCTATCTATCTATCTATCTATCTATCATCTATCTATCTATCTATCTATCATCTGTCATCTACCTGTAAATCCTAATGTTTGCACCAATACCTCCAATTTCAGGCCAACACAACATGCTTTTTTCCCCTAGCTTTCTGACATTCCTATGTTTTGTCTATGGAAACTTCTCCAACAATAAGTGGCTTGACCTCTGTTATCTGCAATATATTTGCTTATTTGCTACACCCTTCTCTATGTCAACATTCTCCTAGTTATGTAGCTAACTTAGTCCCAATCTTGTTGGCCCTGAATTGTGGGCCACCTTCTTGGACCCAGTCCTACCAAACATGCTGGTCAAGTTCACGGTCTTGTCCGAGCCCTGGTCCCAAAGAGCACACTGGGCAAGTCCCTGATTCTGGTCCTAGCCCCAGCCCAGGTGAAAACCCCAATCAAATGCCCAGCTAAATGCCTGGCCCTGAGCCAGTGAATTTGTCTGTTGAGATCCAGGCATTGACCAAAGGAAAGGAGAACAAATATTGACTGTATGAAGCCATGACTCAATAAGACAGAGCCTTAGATGAGGACCTGTGTACAGATAGTTCATTTGGAAGTGATCAATGGAAAGGGATCAAGGATCCCAGGGATCAGGACTGAGCAGGTGGCAGAGGTGGAGAAGGAGGAGAAGCCAACACAAGTATGCATAATCCAGGTCAGCATAGAGGGTAGTGGGGACTGATTCCCCTGGGACTACCTGAGAAGCCTATGGAATGGCTCCCAGAATCCACCACTGGAAAGAAGGGTGGCAGGAGTGTGTGAACTACTGCCTCCACTCTTCATTGGCAGTAGATTGTCACCCTGTGTTCCCTCCCCCACACTTCTGAGCCTTGGGCGAATGTGTAGGCTGAGCCAAATCCCGACCTGAGAAGGCACCCAAAGAGGAGCCTGTGGGCAGAAAGCAAGAAGTGAGGAGGACACTGGCAGCAGATGTGGAGAGACTGAAGTGAATCACAGCCTGAGGCAAGCTGTGACCTGAGGGTGAAATCAGAGGTGTGCCCAAGAGGATGGCCATCATCTTCAAGTGACCTCCCCAGTCTTCACTCCTAGTTGACAAGGGAATAAGTCGGGTTCACAGATATTAACCAATCAATATAAGGATGTGGATTTCCAAAGCACTAATATTCAAGTTAGGCCATGTAAAACATCAATAACTTAAATGAGATGACACATTACTTATGTGTTTATGTTTAATGTTGTGAACAAAGGTTGTTGTGAGTTGAAATATGATGACACAGTCCTGGAGTGCAGCTAGCTGGGCAAAGCTCAGGGGAAACAAATGGATTGTGTTTTGATTGTGGCCTGGGTGTCATTCTAGGCTGTGTCTTCTTGCATTGGAAATTGGATTTGTGGTCAGGCTATTTCATGAAACCCTGGTCCCAGACCTCATCAGCCAGCTTGTCCTTGAGGCTGTGGAAGAGAGGTGAGAAATGGATGGAGCTCTTGTGGCCAGAAGTGCTCCTCTTACCCAGCTGATACTCAGCTGCTTATTGTCCCTGGGGCTTGACTGTGCTACCTTGGACTTCAGTGGAAAGCTGGTCTTTAGACAGGTGATATATCTGACTTGTAATAGGCTAGGCTCCTGACTGGCTCAATGTTTGTTTTTTAAAATATATATACTTTAATGTTTATTTTTTAGAGAGACAGAGCATGAGTCGGGGAGGGGCAGAGAGAGAGAAGGAGATACAGAATCTGAAGCAGGCTCCAGGCTCTGAGCTGTCAGCACAGAGCCCGATGTGGGGCCTGAACTCACAGACTGCGAGATAATGACCTGAGCCGAAGTTGGATGCTTAACCAACTGAGCCACCCAGGTGCCCCTGGCTCAATGGTTTTAATCCTGGGTGCTTTACTTCCCCAATCTACCCTAGCTAACAGGCATGGCCAAGATTCCAAGAGACATGGAGGGGGCTTGTGAGGTCATCTGCCAGGTCCCCTCACTTTCTGCCTGTGAAACAGCACAACCTCCCATTTTTTATGGGGCATCTTAATGCCGGAGAGAGAGATCCAGTTGTCCTAAGTGACATAGAGTCAGGGTCAGTTCTGGGACCAGATCCCAAGTGCTAAGCTTCCAAGTGTACTCAGATTGTCGTATCCCTCCACACGATCACAGATTACAGGCCTTGCAGAGCTGGGTCAGTGGAACAATAGTCCTCTTTCCCTCAGGGAGTGGTCTGGTCTTTGTGCCTTACTATGGTGGGCCTCATGTCTGAAAATGGAGCCAGCCATGCTCACGAAGTACAAGACAATCTTGACACTAAGAGACTATTAAGGAAAGGAAGTCCCATGCCTTCAAACAGATGCTTGCAATTTTGGGAGATTGGGGCTGGAGATAGCTTAATTCTGTGTCTCAAGGGCACCAGCTGTCTCTAAATAGTTGCCTTATGAGATTGTAAGAGAAGGTCTATGTTCCAGGTCAAATGCTTTCCCTCTCCAACATTTAACATACCACTCCATCTTGCCCATTCTACCTAACCTCACCCCCACTCCCAGCCTGCTTCACCTCCCCTGTACCTTTACAGTGGCCTGCCTGCCCTCAGGCCCTCCCTCACTTACTCCGACCCCATACTCAGATACCAGGTCATTCTTCCTCATGTGCATCTTGGAATGTGACACTGTCCTTCACTCCTATTTCCAAAACTTTTAGTGCATCTTGTTTTTCCAGAGTCCAGCCAGATGGGATTTCCCCCTCCATCCACTCTCTTCCTCCTCCTCTTGTACCAGCTCTGAAAAATCTTTTCATTTCCCATTGCATGCCATTCCCATTCAAGACCAGTCCTGTTGAAGATTTTTTAACGAAAAGCCTTGAAAGAGCTTCTAGGTTATAGACATCTAGTTTCCTCTAGTTTCACTACTAGGACAATAGTCTGGGTTTGAGGATTAATTAGTTAGATAAAAGTTGGGGTTATGGAGAAAAGTTTGAAGCAAGAGAGAGACTGGACAAAAGGAGGTGTGATGAGAAAAGAAATGTGCAGGTGATGTTAGAGACTGGAGCCAAAGGCTGGAACACCCTGAACCTCAGTTGAATCTAAAATACTTCTTAGAGGATGGCCCCCAAACCCTAAATTGCCAGCCATTGCTGCTGTTTTCTTCCTCCTAGCTAAATGTTACCCCATGAAAAATAAGACCAAGTTGTTTAGGGGCACCTGGGTGGCTCAGTCAGTTGACTGTCCGACTTCGGCTCAGGTCATGATCTCACGGATCATGAGATCGAGCCCTGCGTCAGGTTCTGTGCTGACAGCTCAGAGCCTGGAGCCTACTTCAGATTCTGTGTGTCTCCCTCTCTCCGTCCCTCCCCTCCTTGTGCTCTCTCCTTCTCAAAACTAAACAAATAAACATTAAAAAAAGAACAAGTTTAAAGTCATATATTTTTTCTTTGAAATTGCCATATAGTCATTAAATAACATTAATTTCAACAACACTACACAGCAGTACAGGAGCATTGACTTTCTAAGAATTCAGAAGTGTTTCACTCTGATGATCCATGGAAGGACCTGACAATACTGTAGGCAGGTTGGAGGGAGAACAATGACATCCTGCCATGAACTTGACTGAGTTCACAGGAAAGAAAACATGCCACCAGATTTTATACTTTACATTTGCTAACATTTATATCAGAAAAAGTCAAAACATCAATAACTTAAATATAATTAAATAATATTTAAGAAATGTGCTTTAAATTATTATACAAAGTGCTATTGTTGGGATTGTAATAAAATAATATCACTCTGCCCTTGGGGAGGGTTGGGGGAAAATAAATAAGATTTTCTTCAGGCTCTGTCTCTCCAGTCCGGGTATAAAGGTTCAAGGCTTCTGGGTTTGGGACTTTTGGTCCAGGCGCTTCATGAAATCCTGGACCCACTTCTGCTTGGGGTCAGCACAGATCTCTCTGGATGTTTTGGTCTTGAAGCTGTGGAGGGAAGAGAGGGCAGTTAGATGGAGCACCTTGAGGATTTTGTCCAGGAATGTGGCCTGTTGGACCCTAAACCTGAGCAGCTTTTTCTCTCTGGGTGAGGGGGCTGGATGGGGACAGGTGGGGGAGGAAAAGTCCTCAAAAGGAAACTGTGCTCTTGTCCCAGGGGAAGCCCTCAAGCTCCTGGCTGAAAGAACTTGGATGATCTGGCCAAGCTCCCAGAAGGTTAGCCTGGACAGAGTATGGATTCCCTCCCATGAGCTCAGTTTCTCCATGGGGTAAAAGTTCCTTTGGATTAGATGGTATATTTATCTGACTCATTTGGACATGCATCCCGATATCTTTCCCTTGTATGTAACTCAGATAGAACTTTTGGTGGAGGGTTCCAGGGCATGATCTACTCACATCACAGCTTCCTGGGGACACTGGATGTTGGTGATCCTTGTGTAGCTCTCTAGCTTCTGCATAGGGATCTTCCCTTTGACCACACTGAAGCAGCAGGTAATTGGGATGGAAACTGAACCTGAAAAACATTTTGCAAAGAATGATACAGTTATAATGCATCATAAGCATGCATTTGCAAGGGCAGGTAGAGAAGCTAGGAAAAGACAAAACAAACATACAAGTTCCAATGAACACTGGGCACTCCCAAGTCCAGTGCCTTAGTTCACATTCCACAGATGAAATGGTGCCCAGGAGTCAGTTTCCTCTTTGGGAGTCTGGGGACCCTCATTGTTGACTTGGAATGGAGAAATCTCACGTGACAAGACTAATCCAGTAGTGCCATTAGGAGGATCCACTGATCCAAAACCACTGACACCAAAAAGATAAGTTCTAAGAACTTGCTTCCCAGCTTTCTGTCCCCATGGGCTCTAAAGCCAACCAGTGTCATACACTGAGAGGCCCCTGGGTCCTTATTATTCTTACATGGCTGCCTGTAATTCAAAATTTGAAACCCCAAGCACTAATTTTTTTCCTCTGCACTACTGCCTGAAATGTTCTTCACATCCACAATGAGAAATGGTCCTTCCTTCTGTGTCACATCCCCAAACAATGTAAGGGTCATTGAGGTAGTGGCTGCATTTAGTGTCTCTTCTCCAGCTGGTGTCAGGAAGGACCATGGGGACTGGCCTCAGTGGCCTGGGCATCTGGTTCTGGGTCTGGCTAATTGTGCCATGACAGCTCTTTTTATCTCTGCTGTTGGTTTCACTTTCTCCATCTCTGTAATGTAGGCTATGCAGCAAGCATGCTGGGATGGTAGTACCTACAACAGTTAAAATGGTAAGCCTTAGGAAGAGAGGGCCTTACCTGGCTGAGCAAGCACCTGGATGCTGAAGGTGGCCACTGTGAGCAGCAGGCACAGAAGCACTGCGGAGACCTTCATGGCAGAAGGAAGCACAGGAGCTTGGGTGTGAGAGATGGAAGTTCCTGGGTTGGTTTCAGCCTCGCTGTTCCTCTGGACACCCTGCCTGTCTTTTATAGAGAGCAGAGTGTGTGGGCGGGGGCATGAAGTAAGACTTTGAATATGCTTAGTAGGCACCAGATCCTGGGGGTGATTTCCAAACGCTGGAAGAAGGAAGCTGAACAGTTTCTATCATTCACTTAGACTATGTGGAGTAGAGGTGAAAGGGTATGTCGTTGTACCAAGAGAAATACAGGAAGTGACCTCAATGGAATGTTAAGGATATGGAAATGGAAATGTTTGAAATGGAAAATGTTCTGTTGGAAAGGAAGAATGGAAGCTGAAGTCATAGTGAAGTGAAGACAATCAAAGATCTGGCCCCCTCTGGGGCCCAGGAGGCCTGAGACTGGGTTTTAAGTCTTTGACTGTACTTTCCATCAGACTCAGGTCCCTGGCATCCTAAACTAGTCAGGCTCCTGTAAAACCCCACACAGGTAGCCTGATACAACCCTGGCAGAATGGTGGAGTCCGGGAAAATCTTCAAGTTTTAATGCCATGGAATCTTATGTTATGGAGCATGAGAATTGGACAGCACATACTGATCTTGCAGGGTGGTGTTTCCAAATATTTTATTTAGACACTAATTTTTCTTTCCAGTGAAATCATAAGGAGAAACTCAATATTTCATGCAGGTAGAATGGGTCTGTTTGAGAAAGGCCTTCAGTTCCCTTTGTTTACATACAGTGGGGGTAGGGGTGGAGAAGGAAGGGAAGGAGCTAGGTTTGCAAACCACTGACCTCTTCTACTCGCCTCTCCTCATGTATCTGCCATTACGGTATCATGTGGAAATCCCACTGCCCTTAGACTCCCCTGTGCTCCTCCTCTCAAATCTCTGGCTACCACTGATCTTTATAATATCTCTATATGTTTATTTTTACAGAATGTCATACAGTTGGAACCATACAGTATGTAGTCTTTTCAAATTGGCTGCTTTCACTTAGAAATAGGCATTTAAGCTTCCCTTGTGTCTTTTCATGGCTCATTTCTTTTTATTGCTGAATAGTATTCTATCATATGTGTGTATCAGTTTATTTAACCATTCATCTATTGAGGGACATCTTGGTTGCTTCCATTTTGGGGCAATTATGAATAAAGCTGCTGTAAACATTCTTGTGCAGGCCTTCATGTGGACGTAAATTTTCAAATCATTTGGGTAAATATCTAGGAGAGTGATTGCTAGATGATATGGTAAGACTATGTCTAGCCTTGTAAGAAGCTGACAAAGGGTCTTCCAAAGTGGCTGTACAATGCATTGTTCATTCTCACTAGCAAAGAATGAGAATTCCTGTTTTCTGCATCTTCACCAGCATTTGCTATTGTCAATATTTTGGATTTTAGCTACTCTCCTGGGTGGGTAGTTGTTTCTGATTGTCTTAATCTGCAATTCCCTAATGACATATGATGTTGAATATATTTCATATGCCAATTTTCTATTTGCATATTTTCTTTGGTGGGTGTCTCTGATGAGGCCTGTCACTATTTTTAAATTGGGTTGTTTGTTTTCTCATTATTGAGTTTTAAGTGTTCTTTGTATATTTTGGACACAAGCCCTTTAACAGATGTGTATTTCACAAAGGTTTTCTCACAGTCTATGGTTTGTCTTCTCCTAATGGTGTCTTTCATGCAGGAGAAGTTTTTCATTGTAATGAAGTCCAACTTATTAATTTATTAATTTCATGGATCAGGCTTTTCGTGTTGTGTCTACAGAGTCATCACCAAACCCAAAGTCATCTCAATTTTTTTCTATGTTATCTTCTAGAATTTCATAGATTTGAATTTTACATTGAGGACTATGATCCATTTTGAGTTACTTTCTGTGAAAGGTATAAGATCTGTATCTAGATTCTTCTTATTTTATTTTATTTTATTTTATTTTATTTTGCATGTGGATGACAAGAACCATTTGTTGAAAAGATTTCCTTTTCTATTGAATTATCTTTGCTTCTTCAATATTGATTCTTCCTATCCATGAACATAGGATCTCTATTTACTTAGTTCTTTAATCTTTCATTAAAATTATTGTAGTTTTCCACATATTGATATTATACATATTTTCTTAGATTCATTCCAATGTACTTTATATTTTAGTCCTAATATATATATAGTATTGTGTTATTAATTTCAAGTTGAAATTGTTTGTTGTTGGTATGTGGAAAAATAATTGAGTTTTATGTATTAACTTGGTAGCTTGATACCTTGCTATAATTGCTTTTTTGTGCAGGAGGGGTGTGTGTGTGTGTGTGTGTTTCTTTTCCTACATGGACAATTATGTCTTTTACAAACAAAGACCTTTTTTTTTCAATTTATTCTCAATTTGTATACCTGTTTATTTTCTTGTCTTGTCTTATTGCATTAGCTAGGACTTCCAGTATTTTGAATAAGCGTGGTTAGAGGGAACATCCTTGCCTTGTTCCCAATCTTAGGGGAAAAGCATTTTTTCATGATTAAGAACATCATTTCATTGTTTCTACATCAGTAAATATGATGTTAGCTGTAGGCCTGTTGTAGATGGTCTTTATTAAGTTGAGGACACATCTCTCTATTCCCGGTTTGCTGAAAGTTTTTTCATGAATGGGTGTTGGATTTTGTCAAATGCTTTCTGTTGGTATCATCATATTGATATCTTTGTGTACTTGGAATAAACCCCACCTGATTGTGTTGTGTAATTCTTTTCAAACATTGTTGAATTCTATTTGTTAATATTTTGTGGAGGATTTTGTATCTAGGTTCATAAGATGGCCTATAGTTTTCTTTTGGTTCTTCCAGGATGGCAGGATTTTGATCACTTTGGGGACAGTCCCCCTGCCAGATATACCATGTATCACTGATCTCTATGGGGCTGTGTAGGCTAACAGGTCAAATTTGCTTATCTTTTTAATTTGGAAATAAAATCATTGTCTTACAAAATACCCTGAAGACCTCATTTTTAATTTCTCCTCTGAGCAGTCTTCGTATGGAAAATGCATCTATAAACAAATGACAGAAATAATGGTGGAAATCATAGTTCTTGGGAATCAAAAAGGAATAATCAAATGAATAGAAATAAATTGCATGTCTTGAGTCTAATCCTGATTTAGCCAATAACTAGCTAATGACTTGCCCAATGTGACCATGAACTAATCTTGACTCTGAGGTTCATTGTCCTCATCTATAAAGTATGGATTTTTGAAAAGTTTAGGGATGGTAAATAGTTTTCAATCATGTATTAACCTGATGGATTTATGGTACGTGACCAGAAAGGTTTGTTGGGAAAACAAATAAACAATAAGCCTTCATTTGAGTATTGAATGTAAAGTCATGATTGATTATTGATGTCTGCCATGGGTACAACAGTGGGAATTGGTACTTCCCATGTAACATAGTTTCTTTTCTAGGGTTAAATCATATTTAAGCTCTTCTGTAACTTAATTTATGTATGATTATCTGCAAATGATCCAATCAGAAACCAGAGAGGCTGGGATGCCAGGAACTTGCAGACAAGTGTTTTCAGCTGTCAGCCCTAGGAAAGACAGTACAGCATGGTAGTTAAAAGTCTGGATTTAGATACTAAGATTACTAGTTAATATCTATGTCAGAGAAGGCACAAGTAATCTAATTTCTTTGTAGTTCAAATTCTTTACCTATTCTTTGTTTTTCTTATATGGAAATGAAGTTTATTGAGAATATTAAACTACCTAACACTGAAAATTTACTTTGCAGAGTGGGTGGCGTATGGTAATACGTGCAATAAGGTAGCCATTAGCAATAGTCAAATAAAATGAGTGTTCTGTCTAGAACAAGCTAGAAAGGAACTCAAAATGTAGTTCTTGGTCTCTTTTACCAGTTCCCCTCAAAACCATTTCCAAACAAAGATATGTGATAAAGACAGGCCTCCCGAAATGCCTACACTTTAGATGAAGAAAGAAAAAGAGTCTCCTGGAAACAGAGAAGTGACGTCCTGCCATGAACCAGAAGAATGGAATGTTGTGGGGTCTCAGAAGAGATGGGGGTCAGATCCCAGTGTTGATATGCCAAAGAGCAGCAGGCTCCTAATTCTACAGGGAGTTCAGAGTTCTTAGCTGGCAAGTCACTCTGATTATGCAATTTCCCTTTCTTGCTTTGTTTTTAAACTGAAATCAAGAAATCCAAACATAAAAAAGTTAAAACGAAACTTTAGCCCATGCAAGTTCATGTCTGTCCAGCAGCCTGGTTGTGTCGTTCAAGGAAGTGGTCATTTTGCCTCTTCCCTTTCCCTTCTCCACAGTGCTTTCCCAGCAAACAAATTCTTGAAGCAGTTTTGACAACCCACCTACAGGTCAGTGGCTGCAAAGGGGAGCTTGAGGTCAGAAACCTGTGAGTAGCAGGCAGGAAATGAGTATCTTGGTATGGAAATAGATCTGAATTTTTAGGTGGTTCTCAAGGGATGTGATGGGAATGGGAGAGCACGTGGGAATCAGAATTGCTGCGTTCATTTTCCAGTTCAGTCTCCAGTGTCCTCAGTGGTCACACAATTATAGATTGCATTGGAAGAGACATTTGCATTTAATTTCACTAATCTTTTCACTTTACAAATGAGGGAAAGAATTATGGAAGTGAAATGATTTGTCATGGATTGTACAGCGACTACATGACAAACCAAGACTGGTCAGTGGTCATGTCTGAACGAAAACCATTTTGAAATTCAAAGTTAGAAGACAAAGACCAGGTAGAAGACTGCAGTGAGGTGCTCCAAAACCCCAGGGACCATCTAATGTCCTAGTCCCCAGATCCACCTATAATATCAGGATTCTCTGGGCAATTATTGGTAAGATATGCCTTAACCACTTCAGTATAATGAGTGAGAATCTTTGGAGATGATGTCTTAGATTCTGTTTTTGAAGTGCGCCGAGTGATTTTTAATCAGATCCATTAACCTAGTTCAAATGTCTCATTTACGGATGTATAAACTGAGGCACAGGGTAGGAAAATGATGTGCCCAGAGTCACTTGGAAAATTTAGTTAAGAACTGATACCAGAATTCAGAGATGCAGGCACCATGCTTAGTTATGCACTGGGCCTCTTTGGTCCCTGGTACAGGTAGGGTCTCAGTCTAGTGGAGGACCCCAGATTTCCAATGTTTTGTGTCTGAAAGTCTGTTTTGCAGGGAGAAACGATTATGGGCCCAGCTGGAATGTACATGATTTCAAGGAGGATTACTTGATGGGTCTTAATAAGAACAGCATGAACAGATTCTATCTGGGCTCGAGGATATATAACTTATGCCACCAAGCTCTTAACCATCATTCCCACTCAATGCTTAAGATTTTCTTGGCACAGGGGATCTCTGAGACTCAACAAACTAACTAGTAATGTCTATTCCTGTCCTTTATAACTCCATGCAATCGATGGGATTTTAGGATAAACTCCTGAATGGTGTTTGGGGCTATGGGCTGGATGTGAGAAAGAGAGGTAAGCAGGGTCACTGGACTCAATGTGAGGGCAAGACTGTGCTATTATGGCAACTAGAACATTGTCTTAATAATAGTGAGCTGTTCAGTTGTTCCTGGGTCTTTGCTGGGAGCCACTGGGATGTGGATTAAAGTCTCTGAGCCTGCTCTGCTGGTTATGTGGGGGGCATTTGCTGTGATCCCCGCTTCCTGGCTGGGTTGGTAGTGTGGATTCTAGGTGCTGCCTCACCCTACTCTGTCCCTGCTGGAACAGTGTGGTATAGCAGAGCACAGCACAACATCACATGGGGTGCCTCTTACCCAGCTTCCAGGGGTTCCTTCACTAATAAGTGAGTGAAGGGCTTTGGTACTGCTCTAGTCTTTCCTCACTCGGGCTGTCTTTATCACCAGGAATACCCTGGTCACTGTGGCAGGTCAGAGACATGGGGGTTCTTGTAATAGCTCTAAAGGCCTCTGCCTTAAGTGACACATGTCACTTCTGCTTATATTTTATTGATCAAAGTGGGTCATACAGCTTGCCTGTCTTCGAGATGGCATGGAAAGCTAATCCTACCATGTGACAGAAGAATAAGAACTGAAAATTTCAGGGGATATCTCTAGTCACTACCACCTGCTCCGTGGTATCTACCTCAGTTTATTAACTGTTAAACTTTGCAAAGAAGTGACTGTTCTATGTGACATTCTTTGATTAAATGATTTCTTTTACTTCACATTCAAAATAGTCCACTCTTTTTAATTTTTTAAATTTTAACTTGGAACAGATTGGTGAATGTAAATAGTTTCATCATCTTCAGTGCACCTCTTGGCATTCTAAATCAAACATGATGTATTATTTTTGTTCTCCTTCCGTAAGTGACTTTTATCTAAATGTCAGGGAACTGTACCAATGACTGCCACACAAGGTTATCCACATCAACTCAGTAAAGTGGGAAATTATGATAAAGCCCTTAATGGATACAGGTGTTAATTGGCCCTTAGAGCAATATTTTTATTTCATTATTTATGAAGATCACAATTAAACTCGTGAAGGCTAAGAACCTCTACATTAGTAACTATGAAGCACTGTGAAGGAGCCTTTGTGCTATTAAATGTTCCACCTCACATACAAAACAGTCGCTGTTTTGTTTTATCAGTGTTTTTTTTTTTTTTTTTCCAGTGGGACCGTGTAGTCTACCTAATTTGATATTATATTATGCCCCATAACATTCTGGACCAAACATGTTTTATGATCTTTATGTCAAAAATAACTAGTTTTTATTCTAGCTTTTAAAAAAAAGGAATGCATAACGTTAAGTCAATTGTAGAAACTTCAGGTCAGTATGATACACACTAATGTATTCCACCATATGAATGAACTGAAAACGTAAAACCTCCCTCTCAAGGCATCTGCCAACACGGGTGATTGGCAGCGGGCAGATGTGATGTCAGCACCGTCCCGGAAGTGCACCCGCACACGCCCACCTGTAGCAGGAATGCTGGCCACGTTCCAGACTACGGATCGCCAATAAGAAACTCTTCTTGCAATTTGCAGCTGCCACGTGTTCAAGTTTGGCTTCATGGTTTTTAATTCAATTGTTTTCCCTATTCTGATCTCCAAGGTGGTTCTCGTCATACAGAAGCGGAGGGTTCTGTTGCAACTCTTGTTTGCTAACCAGGGTCTGCCGCCATCCGCGGGAATACCGTGCTTCCTCCAGAAGCTGCCCTTGAAATTCAGGTCTCTCATTTGTGGATGGTAGCACACTTCTTCACTCGTCTGCAACATTGCCAGGACTTGTAACATCTAAGAACGACTTCTGGCATGTTTCCCAGGTCCAGACTCTGGCATTTTCCCCACCTCAGAACAAAACACTGAAGGACTTTTAGTGATTTTTAATGATTGCACTCTTTTTTGTAGGAAACATAAAAAATATACAGAAGTGCCTAAAAATGAGGACGAAACGTACCTGCATTTAGGGTGACCATCTTGCCCTGGTTTGGCCTAGAATTTCTCATTTTTAGCACTACAAGTCCAGTATCCCTGGAAACCCCTCAGTGTCGTCTCAGTCATGACAGCTGGTCACCCTATTTGAATTTTAAATACTGAGATTGAACTTGAGCTGATATTTTTATTTTATTCCTCTTTTCTCTCTTAATTTCACTGCATGTACATATACATATGTAAACATATATGTATATATGTGTTTTTGTATATCTACACATACATATACCCATATATCCATATACACATATATAGACAAAATGCACACATGATGATATTCACAGCTTAATTCACTTAACATTGGTCATATACTCTTTCAAATCATTTGATATCCCTTAGTTGCTTGAATTTTAAAGGCCTCATATTGGTCCTCTATATAAAGCTCATTATAGTTGGGTATGTATATTTATGTTTTCATTTAAAAAATAATTTTAATTATTATTATGATGAAAAAGCCAGTTTAAAAACCCTGCCTATGTCTTTATTTATTTCTGTAGGTTTGGAATTGATATATCACAAAGTATAAAATGCTGAGGCTTTGAATATCACCATAGCACTTTCTAGAAAGTTTTACTCTGGACAACATTTACTATTTATAGTAAGCAGAATAACGGACACCACCACCGCTCTAATTAGCCTCACCTAGTCCCTGGAACCTGAGAATATGTCACCTTACCTGGCAAAGCGGTCTTTGCAGATGTGAGTCAGGGTATGGACCTGGGAGGAGAGTATCCTGCCTTCTCCAGCTGGGTCCAATGAGTCTTTAGAAGTGTGGGACTCTTTCCTGATGCTTCAGTGACAGGAGATGGAAGAAGAAGAGATTCAAAGTGAGAGGGACTTGGTCCACATTACTGGATTTGAAGATGGAAGAAGGGGGCTCTGGGTCAAGGATTATAGCAACTTCTAGAAGCTGGGAACAGCCCTTACCTGACAGCCATCAAGAAAATGACGATCTCAGTCCAATGACCCAAAGGACTGAATTCTGCCAACAAGCCAAATGATCAGGAAAATTGATCCTCCTCTAAAGCTTCTAGGAATTAACACAGCTCTGCCAATGTCTTGATTTTAGTGTGATGAGACCCAAGGCCTACCTCCAACCTCCAGCGCTGTAATTTTTATGTTGTTTAAGCCACTAATTTTGTGCTAATTTATTATGACAGTGGTAGAAAACTAATACATTATTCTTTAAAAATGTACGATGCTTTGTTAATAAAATATTATCATGTATATAGGCAAAACTAACCTATAGTGATAGGATTCAGCCTAGAGACTCCCTTTTATAGATATGAACTGGCAGGAGCATGGGAGGGCAAAAGGGAGGCTTTGGGGTTGGAAAAGCTCTACAAATGTTGATCTGGATGGTGGATATGTGGAATGCATATAAGTATAAAAATGACTTATCTGTATTGCACTTTATGGTAGGAGAGTATTACCTTGATAAGAAAGAAGTAAAGAGAAATCATTCCAGTACCTGCTTGTTCAAACTTTTATTACTGGTGGATATGCTTACGTGCATGTTCAATGGATTACGTTTTTATTTTGTGAATTATCTGATAGCCTCCCTGGTTTGGGAGTTCAGTTATTTTTTCTTATTTATTTACAAGAGACATTAGGACTTCTACCTTTTGTTTATTCTCTGTGTTGAAAACACAGTATCCTCTCAATGATGCAGAAGTTCTCGCACTGGAAACATAGCCCTGACTCGGGATTTCCTCTTTAAAGAAGACAGAACTTAAGGCCTCTAGGATGGCAGCTTTTTGTAAAGTGTTTGGGACTGTCCCTGCCCGTTGCGTCACATAGCACTGATCCACACAAAAACCACACAAGGCCACCGTTCCACTGAAAAAGTCCCGGTTATATTTATTCTCCAGTGATGTGGCTTGATAATAAGGGCACATCTGGAAGCAAGAAATAGAAACAGCAGCTAAAGTCCCTTATGAGGACAACGAGTGGGTTTGTAGAAAGCAAGAGATGAATGTCAAACAGGCAGAATCCTGGCCTGCTTGTTAAGTAGCTATGTGACCTAACTAGATTCCATCAGGTCCACCCTGCCTCATATAGAGAATGTGGGAATGCCCAAGATCAGGGATGGCAAGGGGCCTCAGTGCCAGTTTCAACCCAAGAGGGTGGTTGGAAAGACAGTGAGGCCTTATCTCGTGCTATGAGAAATAGTGATCCGATTCTTTACTGAAGTCCTCCACGGGCACAGGTCGAGGGATGACCCCAGCTTTGTGACATGTGGCCCACTTCTAGGCCAGGAGATACTTGTGATCCCTCCTTTTTTTTTCATTTTATTCTTCCATGATTATCTTCTTGAAATGAGTCCAGTCTGAGAACTGGACATCTAGGAATTGGCTGGAAAGAGTTCTTTGCTGCTTTGCTCTAGGACCAGCAGGATGGTGGTCACGAGAATGCACTCTGGAGTCAGACTGCCAGGTCTTGGATGCATATTTCAACCTGTGTATCTGTTTCCTTTTCAGTGAAATGAGTGTGAGTTAAACAAGTTGACACAGGAAAAGGGAGTTGTTAGCATATGGTAGGTATTTAGTAAGTTACCTGTTATGCATATTCAGAACAAGTGGGTGCAGTGATTAGAGGAGGGGCCCCAGGTGTGGGCTACTGGACAGAAGCATTCCCTTAGCAGTTTTCATGGTTCCCGATGAGGTCATGTGACAGAGGTGGACCACAGCAGGAGCTTTGCTGTCCATGAGGAAGTAGTGCGTCTCCTGGATACAGAGAAGAATGAGGGTCCCGGGTCCTCACATGAACCAGAGGCACAGAAGGCTCTGGGCGCAGAAGCAATGAGAGACAGATTCCCAGGTAGGACAGACACCAAGAGGCACCACGGCCAAGTTCTGCAGGGAGATCAAAGACTGCAGTCAGTAAATCTCCCTGATTTCGCAATCTCCCTCCTTTGCTTTTGGTTTCAGTCTGGATTTGGGAAATCAGTGTGAGAAGCTAAAACGAAACTTAGGATTGGCCAAGTTCTGTGGCCGCTCCATTCCCAGGAAGGTGGTCGCCCTCCCCTCCCCTTCTGTCTCCTCCTAGTTTGCAGTTAGCTGAAGCATGTACGACCACGTGCTTGGACTCCACTAGCTGCCGGACAGCGAGACTGTGGTCTAGACAATAAGTCAGTGGTGGATGGAGATAGATGAGCTTGGGAGAGAAATAAGTCTCCTTCAGTGGAAGCTCTTCTTAAATGACTCCCAAGTGACGTTAAGTTCAGATGGAAGACTATCCTGGAATCACAAGTCCTGGCCACCTTTTACAGCTCACCTCAGATTTATTCAGAGGTTACAACGTCATAGAGACAATGGAGAGAGATGTTAAAAGAAAGAGGTGAAGTGCTTCCCAGCAGGTCACAACGCTAGTCCAATGGTGATCCAGGAGGGGCAATGACCAGCAGCACGTGGTCATTGACCAAGCAGGTCATTACAAAGACTGCCTTGCAAGTTCAACACAGGGCAGGTGGGACCAAAAGCTGAGAGCACAGAGGAACTTCAGAGAGCATCCAGTGCCTGGTCCCAGACCAGCCTGTGCCTCAGGTCCCCAGGGAAACTAATTAAAAACCTGAAAGAGGCATTCTCCATAAGCCAGTGTTCTGAACCAGAGTGTCACAATAAAGCCTGGGAATCTGTGTTTTTAGAAGCAGTCCTGGCAATTCTGATTCACTGCCAGTTTGGAAGCCATCAATCTAGAGTGAAAGCACTCAGCACTGGTGGCTGAGTCTCATGCAAGGAAGATGGTTTGCGCAAACAGTCCTGGTAATGTAGCACAGAGGCATAGCTTAAAGAAAAAGCCGGGGATGTAACGATCAATTATGTGTCATGCATCTGTGTTTGGTCCCTGCTACCCGGTAGGAACTCTGCGTTTCAGAGGTCCCAACATCTCCAATGCGTTGAGTTTGCAGGTTCATGGACACAGTGGGAGGGCAATGGACTGAGGACCATTTCCGAATGAAGAGCCCTGGCTTTACAAGAAAGAGGGGTTGAAATGAATTCTATTGGTGGTTGTGCACACAGAGGCTACCCATACTCTACCTTCTGCCCAAGCTCAGAGTCATTTCTGAGTATCAGGATGCATGGTGACATGTTAGTCATCTGTGTGTGTCTACCCTTGATTGGATCTTCAAGGGTCCCACTTGATTGGATTTCAGAGATGAGATCTTGGTGGCAGATGGCACACAGAACGACCGGATCTGGCATGAGGATGGAAGAAGTGGCCTGTTTGCTAAGTGCTCCCAGGACTTTGGGTGTCTTTGGGGGCTTTGATAAAAACTCGGGGTCTGGGCAGGCAATAATGGAGCAACGGAATGGGTTTGTAGTAACGCAGGCCCTACATGTAAATTTGAAACACTTTTCCATCCAGCTCTTCCCCAGCTAATGCACATGATAATATTTTGCTAAGAGACATGGTTTTTAGAGCTGAGGGAACTGGGAGGTCATCTGCCGGATTCCCTCACTTCCTACCTGAGACACAGGATCATTCCCATTTAATGGAGAGGAAAACTGAGCCCCTGAAGGAGAACTTGATATGCCTAAGTGCATGAGGGAATCCCCAGGCTGGAATTTTTTCAGTGCCCCAGGCTCCTGAGTGTGCCGCTGTCCACAGCAACCATCTCTCCCTGAGACTGGCAGGCATGAGTCCTGATTGTTGGTCTTTACCTTGATGAGGAGGCTGGTTTCCATACAAGCGGGTTCCATTTTGGAAAGAAGAGCTGGCAAAATTCATGTACTGCAGTGGAATTTTAGGGGGCACCAAAAAACTCAGACCCTGTCCCTTTAAATATATGTACGTAAACCTCTATAATTAAGGTTTAGGGGGATAGTGATGGAAGAAAATTTGGGTCTCAGGTGGGCATGCTCCAAAAGACCACCTTGTGGTATTGGGGAGCTAGTTCTAGGATCTGAGTCCCTGGCCCTCCCTCTCTCTCCTCACACTAAATATCTTCGGTAAAATCTCAGTGTTTTCCATCCCTCCTAAAACTGCCTTCCTGTTACTTCTTGCCTGAATCATTGCAGAGACCTACTCTTGGGCCCTCCCTTCCACATCCCATCCTGCCCACAGCCACCTGCTTTCTTTTCCTCAAAACACACTTCTGATGGTGGCATTTCCTCTCCCTGCTGGTCAGTGTATCCCTATCACCTTCAGAATTGCACCCAAGCTGTGCATATTGACTTTCAAGAGCCTCTAAAACATGACTCCAAGCTTGCATCCTAAACTTTCTAGACCTTTCTCCTGCTCCTGCACAAAAATTGCCGCCAAATTCTGCTTCTCACCTCCTCTTCTCATTGTCCAACCTGAGTCAATGCTGCAGAACATTTGCCTCTCACCTCATCCCCTCCTTAAGACAGGTCTTGTGGTGCCTCTTTTTCAGTGAAAAGTGTCACTTGATGATTAAATCGGTGTCCCCTAGCCTTTCTCTGAGGTCTCAGTTCACAGAAGATCAGCATTTCTCGGGCTGAGATAGATGGGTGGGAGGAACTAGAGGTGAAGAGAACACTCTTAAGACCATTGCAGTCGTCCGAGTGGGAGTCTGTCGCTGGTAGAGGGAGAAGTGGTGGGCAGCCGAGGGAAGGGATGGGTGTGAGCTGGCACTGGGCATTGGGACCCTGGTGCTGGAACAGCCCTGCCCGTCTTGGACCTGTGTGGAGACCAGCCAGGTCAAAGGGCCACTCATCAGGGCATGGCCCCCATGTCCTAAACCTGGGGGGGGGGGTGTCTGGGTTTGTCTCAGCCTCCCTGCTCTCTGTTCTGCCGGTTTTTATAGAGTTGATATCCCTTATTTTGTAAGAGGTAGAGAGTTAGGGGGAAAGGAAGGAAGCCTTTCCCTTGACAGGGTCATGGTCATAGAATGGTGAAATGAGATCTGGAATCTGCAGAGTAGGTGCTGGGCCCCGGGATGGCTTGCAGGACATCAGAAAGGGTAGCAATGGGCTGGGGCATGGCACATTTTCCACCCAGTTCCGGGGGTGAGATAGGAACGGGAGGTGGAGTCACGCCCAATCTAAGAATAAGAGATGCTTCGTGTTGGCTTATCTTCAGGGCTCCATTTACTCTTGATGGAAACGCCTCTGCTGCAGCAAAAGGAGGAAGAAGGGAAAGTGGTCGCAAGGGAGGGGAGCTGCTCTTGTTTCCACCTTCTGGCAGCATCCCCGTGAGGGGCTCAGCACCGTGGCAGGATCCCAACCAGAGACCTGAAACACCTCTCTGTTCCTGAAGCCTGCTAACTTTGTTAGAACCCTGGACAGTATTAAACTCAAACTTGGGCTGGATGAAGGACTCCAGGAATCCTACAGTTACAAGGCTGTTGGATCTCAGCATCTGAGAATGTCAAAGCTGGGTGGCAGATACAGATGTTGGAGTGCTGTGTTTTTCCAAGCTCAGTTTGGCTGGCAAAGCCTTTCCCCGAGAGAGACCACAGGGGGGAATCCCAATCTATCAGTCAGGGCAAGTGGAGCCATCTACGTGACACAGAAGCTGCCGACCCCCGTGTCTCACACCCAGAGCTCCCGGGTACAGCATGAAATGTGGTGTGAGATGGCACTGATCCAGCCAAACTCCTCTTCCCCAACGCACACATCAAGTCAGGGTATAGGAGACACCACTAATGGACCAGTGGTGAACACCCCCACCCCCACGTGCTTCCAGGGTGCTGAAGACTGGCTTTCTCTAGCGGACAGTTGGTGCAGACATGGGAAGTTGTGTACTCCAGGGCATTGGAGAAAAACGCTGCAGCAAATACTGGCTTGGGTGCATTTTAGGGACATTTGCTCAGATACCCCTGCGTTCTGTGCTCATCCCTGCTTTTGGCCAGGTTCCCTCTGCCCCAGCAGACGGTCGTCATTGAAGACCTATGACATGGATGTGGATGTGGAAATGGCATAGGGACTGTGTGCAGAGGGGACTGGACACCTCTTGTGGATGTCACATCAATAGGTCAAGGGCTATGATGTTCAAATAATGCGGCCCCTTCCTTCTAGAGGCTTCCTCAAAGTGAAGGTCCACAACACCCTGGCCCCGGGGCCGGGGAAAATGCCTACGGTGTCTACTAGATAAAAGCCCTTTGTTCATCAACCATGGGATGTAGGAAAGAATGAGGTATAGGAAGCTGGAGCTTAGTTTCCCCTTCTGGAAAGGGGGCTAAAACAAGTTGTGAGGGTTAAATGGATTGATGTGTGAAAAGGTTTTTTTTTTTTTTCTTTTAGCATTCAAATGATATTTATTTATTTATTTATTTATTTTATTATTATTATTTTAATATGAAATTTATTGTCAAATTGGCTTCCATGCAACACCCAATGCTCATCCCAAGTGCCCTCCTCAATGCTCATCACCCACTTTCCCCTCTCCCCCACCCCCCATCAACCCTCAGTTTGTTCTCAGTATTTAAGAGCCTCTTATGGTTTGCCTCCCTCCCTCTCTACCTTTTTTCCCCCCTCCCCCTCCCCCATCGTCTTCTGTTAAGTTTCTCAGGATCCACAGAAGAGTGAAAACATACGGTATCTGTCTTTCTCTGCCTGACTTATTTCACTTAGCATAACACTCTCCAGTTCCAACCACAAAAGGCCATATTTCATTCTTTCTCATTGCCACGTAGTATTCCCTTTTCACCAGTACTTATACAGCAGTATCTGTGTGGGTGAAAAGGTGTTTTGAACAGTGACTTCTATCCTAGTGGTACACCATTTCCCGCATCTGCACCAACCGTCCACTAGAGGGAACCCATCCTTAGCACCTAGAAGCCAGGCTGCGCTGTGTTCTCCGCTGGTCGGTGAGTATCGTTTCCTACATTGTGTCTTGCGTGCGTGGAGGGAGAGTAAGTTTACCAGTCATGACTTTTTTCAAAGGGACTTCAAAAGAAGCTGCTGGGAAGGGACTCAAAGTCTAAGACAATGGAATTCTCATAATTCCTCCCCCAAACTGACTCATGGTTCCAAATGGAGACATGTTGCTGTGGGCAAACTTTGCCAGAAATGCCTGTGTTATGGAAAAGGAACCATGAGGAATGCCAGGTAGAGGGAGGAGGTCCCAGAGGACAAATGCATGATGCCAGTGTCACAGCTGGGCAAGTGTTCAGTGATGCCAGGCCGTCGTCTGTTATTTTCATTTTGCGGTATCCTCTCCCAGATGCCAACGTCACGGTCTCTGGGGAGCTTCTGTGTGAAATTCCTTAACCCAATCTCTTCCGCCATCTGCGGTCAGCAGCTCTTCAGGCTGGCTCAGCTGCCTTCTGCAGGTAGGTGCTGTCTGTTTTCCTTCCGTGTTCTCTCTCGATGATCTCCTGGCCAGCACTTACCCAAGGCAGATGCGATTCACATTGTTGCTGGTGCATGGATGGAAGTGTGTGATCAGGAATGACTCTGGCGGGAGATGAGTCCCCTGTCATGGAAACGGAGCCCCTGGCTCCCATCCTGGTCCCTAAGGAGCAAGAGTGATTAGGTTACTGTGCAACCTGGGAATCCAGGCTCTCCGCTTTCTTTTATAGCTCGGACTTGGATTTCATCTGAGACCACACAACTGGAGGAGGAATTAAATAGGACCCGAGAACACCTTGTCTTCTATCCTCTCCTTTCTCCGATGGAAAAACTGAGGCCCAAGGACAGCAGCGAAATCCTTCAGGCCATGCAGGGTATGAGAGGCCTCTGTGTCCCAGAGCCCACATCTTCTGCTATATTCTCTCTCAATCCCAGGGCCTTGGTTCTCTCTCTACAGAAGGGAAACAGCTGGCATGTGCTACCGGCCTTTCCCAAAGTTGCTTGGAACTCCCTTGGAAGAAACATTCTACAAACTCATTTTCCTGCAGGGTTCAGCATTGCAGCTGCTGTGCGGTAAATAACAAACAGTGATGGTTGTTTCTGTCGTATTTGTTCTCCAAGCCAGGGAGTACAGAGTTTGTGTGCCTTCTCCAATTTATCCTCCTGATCAACATCTGAGATAAGTGCTCCTAAGCTGCTCATTAGAAAGATAAAAGAATGGCGGTTTAGAGAAGCTAAATGCTTTCCTTTTGTGGGACAAAGCTCGTGAAAGTGAGAGCTGCCTCTCTGTGCAGACATGCCTCTGAACTAGGATGAACACATACCCACACGCCTTTGTTACAGTGCCATTGACCCAGGATCTCACATCATTGGCTAGTGGCAGGTATGTTGATCTCCACCTTACCAGCGAAATTAAGCAATTTTCCTGGGAATACATAGCCAGTGCGGGGCAATCCAGAGCTGAAGCAAATGTAGGAAGTAGAATAGGGGTCCCAAGTCGCCCTCTCCCCCTCCCTCTAACACATTGAACTAGAGTCTTTGGGGAAGATAACTTAGAATCTGTTCTTGGGGTGCTTGGGTGGCTCAGTCGGTTAAGCTTCTGACTTCGGCTCAGGTCATGATCTCATGGTTTGTGGGTTCGAGCCCCGCTTTGGGCTCTGTGCTGACAGCTCAGAGCCTGGAGCCTGCTTTGGATCCTGTGTCTCCCTCTCTCTCTGTTCCTCCCTTTCTCGCACTCTGTCTCTTTCTCACTCAAAAATAAATAAACATTAAAAAATTAAAAAAAAAATAAAGACACCATGCCAAAACAACAACAACAATGACAACAAAAATCTGTTCTTTTAGGGGTGCCTGGGTGGCTCAGTTGATTAAGCTGCTGACTTCAGCTCAGGTCATGATCTCGCAGTTCGTGGGTTCAAGTCTCACGTCAGGCTCTGTGCTGACAGCTTGGAACCTGGAGCCTGCTTTGGGTTCTGTGTCTCCCTCTCTTTCTCTGCCCCTCCCCTGCTTGCGCTCTGTCTCTCTCACTCTCAAAAATAAACATTTAAAAAAGAACCTGTTCTTTTAGACATGTCCCTAGTGATTGTGATGCATAGCTGATTGAAAGCCATACATCTAGTTCAGAATTCCATTTTATAGTTGGGTAGACTAAAGCTCAGTGAGAAAAATGTGAATTTCTAAGAGTCACCTTACAAGGGAGTTGCAAAACCAAGCCAGGGCTCAGAGATCATGCCTCAGACCCAGGCTTGCAACCTTGGAGGGGATGCCCTGGTGCCCTGCCGGGACCCCCATCCACCTGTCAGCACTGTTTTTCCCCAGCTGCAGCTGTGTTGGTAGCCGACCAGCCTGCACTGAACACCTCTCTGGGGAATGCCCTTGGCTGTAGGGAGCCTCCTTCTTCAGGGTCACACTCTCTTTTTCTGGGGACAGCCCACATCCAATGGTTGGTGATATAGGTGTAATAAAGGCATGTCCCCTTCTCGTAATCGTGGACAACTCTGAAAGGAACATCCCAGCTCAGATAATCTCCTCTAAGTAAAAGACTATACGTCTCTTGCCTCCACCATGAAAAAAGAGGAGCGGTGCCTGGGAGTCAGCTCCCCTATCCTCGGGAAGACTGCTCTGATCACGTACCCAAAAGGCTATTGTTGTCACTGGGGTGTTGACCAGGAGCGGGTTCTGCACGGGTGCAGGTGTGATACAACCGTTCCCATGGCTTGCACCACACCACCAGGTAGGCTTCATGGTATTAGAGTGTTCTGTGCTGGGAAAAGAAGCCCACTGCGCCCCACACAGCCCATGGCTCAGTAGGAGAATCACAAAATGGAAATTGGGATTCCAAACCAAGGCTGTGGCACTTAAAGAGGAGAATTTACATCTTTTGGGGAAAAAAATTCCCAGTGTCGGATGGAGCCCTTGAAGAGACAAAGACCCCGGTCAAAGGAATTCAAGTGACCTTGTGGCCCAAACTGCCCATCATGAGGTGAGTTTTAGTCAGACCACCAGGTTATGATGCCAGGTGGGCCCAGCAGCAATCCACTAAGATATTAAAACCGCGTATATGGCCTGGGCACCAGCGGGGCCAGAGGGCACAGTAAGCCAGAGAAGCAGGTGACTCAGACCCTGATGTCATCCACACTGCAGTGCCTCTCCCTCGGTTCACACCCATGGTTGCCTGAGAAGTCACTTATGGAGGAACTAACGGAGGAAGAGAATGGTTGAGCTCGGTTCACAGGTGGTTCATGTCACTATGTGGATACAGCAAAGAATGGATGGCAGTTTTCTACAGCTCACCTCATGGGTAGCCTTGAAAGACAGAGTGAAGAGGGCACAGCTTTGATCAACATTCCCAGTCGTCCACTCAGGTGGCCTGAGATTAGAATATGTGTGGACTCGTAGCCAGTGGGGAATACTCTGGATGGTTGGTCGGGAAGGAGAAAGGTAGAAAGATTAGGGAAAAGAAAGGCTGGTAGGGAGGCATGTGGATGGACCTATGGGACAAGGCACAGGAGGTGAAGACCTTTGTTTGCTATTACTGTCCATCAGAGAACTTGGAGAACAAGAGAGGCATTGAATGGCCAAGCAAACAGAGTGACATGACCAGTGGACATTGGCCACTGCAGTATTGGACAGTGGGCACATGAACAGAATAGCAGGGGTTTACGTTACACATAGGCCCTGTAGCATGGGTTCCCACTCATCAAGACCAATGTAGTTAAATGTCTAACCTACTACCAACAGAGGCCAAGGTTGAGTCCGTGACATGGCATCATCCATCAAGGACACTACCCAGCTATTTGGTGGCAAATACACATGTGATTACATTGCACCTCTTCTACCCTGAGAAGGAAAGTGATCCATCTTAACTGGAGTAGGCACACACTTCCAGGTATGGGTTGGGTATTATTTCTCCAAGTATCTCAGCCAACATCATTACCTGAAGGTTTATAGAGTGTTCATCCACTGGCATACAGTACATCTCTATAGACCCAGAGACATATTTAACAGCAAATGAGGGATAGCAGTGGACATATGACCATGGGGTCCACTGATCCTACTACATAACTTCTTCAGCAAGAAGCTTCCAGTCTGGTAAAGTAATTGAATGGCCTATTGAAGGCATAGCTGAGGCACCAGCTTGGAAAAAAAAATATGCTGTATGGATACAGCCCCATCCTCTAGGATTCAATGTATACCCTAAATCAACTAATAAATACTCTTGTATCTCCAAACAGGTAAAATTTGCATATCCAGGTATCAAGAGGTGGAATTAGGAATGGTCCTACTTACCATCACTCCCAGTGACCCACTTGGGGGAGTTTGGGTTTCCTATCCCTGCAACTGAGGGCTCTGTGGGCTCAGAAGTCCTGGTTCCCTGAGGAAGAAAAACCATAGTTTATAGAAAGAGTCTCATTAAACCTCAAGCTATGGCTACATTCTGTCTCTTTAGACTTGCAGGCTAAGAGACCCACAGGTAAGGGGAGGAGGTGGAAACAGGGGCAGAGGAGACTATGTTTGGCTCCCAGGTGATCCACTTGGATATCTCTCGGTATACCTTTACCCAATTTTGATGGTGTCACAGCCTGAGAAGAGCATGATGACCAGGCACTGAACTCCTCAGGAATGAGGGTCTGAGTAATACCCTGAGGTCAAGCCACCTAGACCAGGGAAGGTGTTGGCTGAGGTTGAGGGCAATCTAGAATGAGTGTCAAGGAAAGAGTTAATAAGTATCTAAGATTCTGATCTTGATTTCAGTGCACGCATATGTGTGTGTGTGTGTGTGTGTGCGCGCGCGTGCGCGCGTGCGCGCACGCACACGTGCGTGTCCCAAGCAGTTCTCCATCACTAGCTGGATGTCCCACAATTCAACTCGCTCCTGACACCATCTAGCCGGAGATAGCATCAGATGACACATGTTAGGGTTCAGTCCTAATCAGATGACACATGTTAGGGTTCAGTCCTACAAGACTGCACCCACCACCCATCCACCCCAACCCAACATTTCAGACATCAATTGCAAGTCCAGATGGTCACCTGTGCTTCTGACTGACCGGCTCTAGATTGGAGGTTCCAAGACGCCCTCTTTGGGTTTGATTAATTTGTTAGAGCAGCTCACAGAACTCAGAGAAACATTTTACTTACAAGATTACTGGTTTATTATAAAAAGATTTAACTCAGGAATAGCCGGATGGAAGAGAGCCATAGGGCAAGGTATGGGGAAAGGGCATGGAGCTTCTGTGCCATCTTACAGGGCACCATTCTCCCCAAATCTCCATGTGTTCAACAACCAGAAGATCTCTGAGCCCTGTCCTCCTGAGTTGTTATGGAGGCTTCATTACATAGTCATTGGTCATTGGTGATGCCTCATCTCCAGCCCTTCTCCGCTCCCTAGAGGTTGTAGAATTTTCAGTCCCAACCATCTAGTCATGTGGTTGGTTCCTCTAGCAACCAACCCCCATTCTTAGGTGTTTTCCAAAAGTCACCTCATTAACGTAACAAAAGACACCTTTATAGATCTCATTACAGGAAATTCTGAGGGTTGTAAGAGCTCTGAGCCAAAAATAGGTTGAGCATCATATATTCTTATATTTCTTATTATAAATCACAACATCACAGTATTACTTACAGTCTCAAGACCAGCTGCAGCAGTGGGGGGGGGCACTAGTTCATTCCACTAGCCTTGCTCTTACAAGCTGCCTGAGGAAAAGAGCCTCAACAGATTCTCAGATGAGTTAGGATCTATCCTATAACCGAGTGGATGAGCAGCAAAAGGGCCAGGGCCCGGTGGATTCCCTGGTGGGTTGCCAGATCCTGCCTCCCAGAACTGGTGTTTTCCTTCCCCAGCTGCTGAGTGTGTTGGCAGTCAACGTGCTCTAAGCTGTTTCCTTGTAGGAACTGCCCTTGGCTGACAGAGCGAGCGCTGTCTTGCCCAGGATCATGCCCTTTTCCAGGAGCAGTCTGCCTCAATGACAGATTCATATGGGGTATAAAAGCCTGGGTCTTCCTGCCCATTGGGTTATCCCAGTTCTAAAACTTCCTGATTAGCACTCGGGGCTGAAGTGTGCTAGGCTGCAGGAGAGGCTGGGAGACTTGCTGTGCCTGGACTGCGATCGGGGATTGCTCTGGACAGGAGCCATTCTGCAGTAGTCCCTAGAACATCTCTGACGGCTCCTGGAGACCATGCTTCTACCCGAGGCTCTCATAGAGAAGCTTCTGAGAAAGGTTCAGTCTGATGGACAGTAGCCATGCCAGCCTGCCTGACTTGGGAGTGGCCTGCCTGACTTGGGAGTATGACTGCAGAACTTGGTGCCCAACCTTCCCTGCTCCAGGGTGGAGAACTGACATTTTCCAAGAAAAGTGCTCTCAGAGCAGATTTTGTGAGGTCATTTGTTAGGTCCCTTAGTTCTTTCCCTAAAACATGATTATTTCCAGGGGCACCTGGGTGGCTCAGTCGGTTGAGCGTCCGACTTCGGCTCAGGTCATGATCTCACAGTCTGTGGGTTCGAGCTCCACATCGGTCTCTGTGCGGACAGCTCAGATCCTGGAGCCTGCTTTGGATTCTGTGTCTCCCTCTCCCTCTGCCCCTCTCCCGCTCATGCTCCGTCTCTCTCTCTCTCTGTCAAAAATAAATAAACATTAAAAAAAAAACGTGATTATTCCCAAATTATAGATGGGCAATCAAGGCCCAACGTAACACCTTGGGAGAGACCAATTCTGGATATAAATTGGAAGTCACCTGCTTCCCAGGTCAGTACTGTTTCTAGTGCCTCATGCTGCCCTTTATGTCACCTTGTGCCACAGCCACAACACATAGTGACCCAAGGGGACTTTGGTGTGAATTGTACCCCTTGGAGCTATGTAATGCGGTGGACTGCTGGATGGAGTGTGATGGAGTGGGCCATTATCCCTCCAGATTGGCAGCCTCAGACTATGTGGAGTTACACCAGCAGGGCACACAGATGCTAGGGTGGCCAGATGTTTGGGACAGTTAATTTATATATATATATATTGTCCCAGCATAATTTTTTAAAATTTAAATTCAAGTTAGTTAACATATAGGGTAGTCTTGGTTTCAGGAGTAGAGCCCAGTGATTCATCTCTCTAATATGACACCCAGTGCTCACCCCTTAAATGTGCCCTTCTTAATGCCACCGGTTTAACCCACCCCCCAATCCACCTCCCCTCCAGCAACCTTAAGTTTGTTCTTTGTATTTGAGAGTTTCTTATGGTTTGCCTCCCTCTCTGTTTTTATCTTATTTTTTCCTTCCCTTCCCCTATGTTCATCTGTTTTTTTCTTAAATTCCTCATATGATGAAATCATATGATGTTTGTCTTTCTCTGACTGAATTATTTCGCTTAGCCTAATACCCTATAGTTCCATCCACGTTGTTGCAAATGGCAAGATATTATTTCCATCACTGAGTATGATTCCACTGAGTATGTGTATATATATATATACACATATATATACATATATATACACATATATATACATATATATGTATATATATGTGTGTGTGTGTGTGTATATATATATATATATATATATATATATATATGTATATCACATCTTCTTTATCCATTCATCAGTTGATGGACATTTGGGCTCTCCCCAAAATTTGGCTATTGTTGTTTCTGTAACCATTGGGGTGCATGTGTCCCTTTGAATCAGCAATTTTTGTATCCTTTGGATGAATACCTACTTGTGCAATTGCTGGAGTGTAGGGTAGCTCTATTTTCAATATTTTGAGGAACCTCCATACCATTTTCCAGTTGCTGCACTACCAACATTCCTACCAACAGTCGTCTCAGCATAATTATTAATGGTACTTCCTTTTTTTCTCAGAAGTGTCCTAATTTGGGCAATAAAAATGACGTTGATATGACATGTTCATCTTACTTCTTACTATATGAATGGAGCACAACTCCTCACCTTCCTAGACTGGCCTCAACCTTCCTTCCCAAGTTTCCCCACTGCTTCACACAGATGCTGACCCTAACGCCTTCCCAGTGGGCTTCCACCCAATTTGATAAACACGTCATGATCATCCTTACTTCCAGACATTTGCTCAAATCATACCTGTCTCCTATCAACATAGCCTGAAATACCTTTCAAGAAGCCCCTGCACTTGCCCATCCATCAAGAGCTGGCTTAAGTTCTAGGATGAAGCCTCTCTAAGTGCCTGGAAAGCCTTAGTCTCAGTCAACTTCTTGCCAAGGGCCATCTAGCCTTCCTCTGGTTTCCAATGTTTGTATTAGCTGTGTATTGGGAGCTGGAGGATAATCCGAAGAAGAAGCTCAGGCACAAGGATGATATCACAGGCTACTGCAATAGGCCACTGGAGAGACTTGGGGCAAGTGTGAGGTCTGCCAAGAAGGGAATTGTGGTGATGGGGTGAAGGTTTTCCTGAATGAAGGGCTAAAGTACTTGGGGTCTGGGAAGCCGCTCTTAGGTACCACAATCAGAGGGATGGAGAGGATGAGGTCCTGAATCTCATTGAAGACCAGTGGAACCAAAAGGCTATGTGTCAGGCACACAATTCCCACCCCATAACCATGCCTCTTACCCCTACTTCTATCTTTCTCCCTCCCCAGTTCAATATAGAACCCCCCACAAATATTACAACGGCTGACTGTAATAAAAAGTATCTATTTTTATGTATTCCTAAAATAACATGTACTTTCACTTTATGAGTCATGCTTTGATTTACAAAGAGCAATGTTTTTTCTTAAAAACACAAAATACCTTCATGTGGATGATCTTCGCCAGGACTTCTACAGAATTCTAGGGAGGTAGGGAGGAGAGGAGTCCCATTACTCACACTTTGCAAGGGACTGAGTTGGGGGTCACAGAGAAGAAGGCAGCTGACTTTCTGCTTTATATTTTAAAAACAAGGCAGACCCTCATGGCAGATAAGTTTAAAGTTTTTCAATAACTTAAACGCAATATGTTTTATTAAAATGATTAAAAAGAGTGCTTGGGTGGCTTAGCCCGCTGAGTGTCTGACTCTAGACTTCAGCTCAGATCATGATCCCAAAGTCATGGAATCAAGCCCCACTTTGAGCTCCATACTGAGTGTGGAGCCTGCTTGAGATTCTCTCTCTCGCTCTCTCTCTCTCTCTCTGTCTCTGCCGCTCCCCCCTCTCTGTGCCCCCTCCCCCTCTCGTGCTATCTCTCTAAAATAAAAATATATTAAAATAAAATAAAATAAAATGATGAAATAAGGGGCACCTGGGTGGCTCAGTCAGTTAAGTGCCAACTTTGGCTCAGGTCATGATCTCGCGGTTCATGAGTTCAAGCCCCGCATTGGGGCTCTATGCTGACAGCTCAGAGCCTGGAGCCTGCTCTGGATACTGTGTCTCTCTCTCTCTCCGCCTCCCCCTTGCTTGCACTCTGTCTCTCTCTCTCTTTCTCTCAAAAATAAATAAATTAAAAAATTTTTTAAATGATGAAATAAAAGCTATTCCTTTTGGAATGAGGATGAGATTATTTTGGAATGAATCTTAGAAAGACCGTTGCAAATGAATCAGGCATTTCTCAGGCTCTGGTTTGGCTTCAAAAAGGTGAATATCTATGGCTTTGAAGTTTGGGGTTTGGGGCCAAGTACTTCATGGCATTCTAGACACACTCCTCCCTGGGACCACCTCCTTGGCCTGTTTGGTGGGATGGAGGGGAAACAATGAGAAGGATCCTCTACAGAAATTGTGTCCATTTAATTGAATTGTGTCCATTTAACTGAATTGTGTCCTTTTAAACCTTCCAGGACCATTTGCCATGGGGCAAGGGGGTTGCCATTGGAGAGGACGAAGTGGACAGAGAGAGGAGGGGAATCTGGGGGTTATCTGCCACTCTTGATGGCCCAGTAAAGCCATCCTTGCTCTTCACCCAAAGAAACTAGTGTGAGCTGAACAAGCTTCCAGGCAGAGAGCTAGGCATGAACATTTCCTGTTGTGAAATTTCATGGATTGAATTTCCATGGATCGAACTCTTTGAGTCCATGACTCCAAGTAACTTTGAAATAATCCTGTACTGCTCGCTGCCCCTGAGAAATGAATTTTGGGGCTGGGAGAAGGTGAGTATTGTCAGAGGCTCTCTGCTGCTGGTGATTCTTCTGTAGCTCTATGATCACTGAACAGAGAACTTCCGACTGGCCACATTAAAGCAGCAGATGTTTGGGAAAGAAGCTGAATTTGGGGGAGAAATAAATAGAAAGGATAAGCCACTAATGACATGTAGATATTTAAAATCATGATTTTGTAAGAAAGGAAGGATATTTCAGAGAAGGCAAAGAAATGATGTAAGAGGTGCAGGTAGAATCCATCTGCTCTGAGGTCCTGTGTCTCTGCCTTTGGTTCACTGTCCCCATCTGGGACCCACCACCCCTGGCAAGGGTATGGGAAAATCTTGGTCAGTGCAATAAGTTCTATCTCTGCCGTTATGAGGAGCTATGTGGCTCTGTGATAGTCATGATACAGTTGACCAAATATTCTCCATTCTCTGCTTTCTGGAAACTTGGTAGACTTGCATTTCCTGGTTACTTTTGGTTGGTTGCAACCATAGCTAGTTTTGATCAATAAGTTAGAAAACAGAGTGGCAAGTGTCATCTCTGAGCCAGAGTTTGTACTTGTCCGTGCAAGACCCCCAAGAGCTTTCTTTTTCTTTTTTTTAATTTTTATTTAACATTTATTTATTTTTGAGACAGAGAGAGAGAGAGAGCATGAACAGGGGAGGGTCAGAGAAAGAGGGAGACACAGAATCTGAAACAGGCTCCAGGCTCTGAGCAGTCAGCACACAGCCTGATGCGGGGCTCGAACCCACGGACCGCGAGATCATGACCTGAGCCGAAGTCGGACGCTTAACCGACTGAGCCACCCAGGCGCCCCGAGCTTTCTTTTTCTTTATCACAGTAAGCAGCAATGTCCCCAGTGGCAGCTGCTCCTCGATCCAGGATCCTGAGTATATGAGGCTAAAGCTTTATCCAGCACATTAAAGATAATTTAGTACAGTGAGAAATTAACCTTCATTGTTTTAAGCTACTGATAACCTAGGATTGTTTGCAACCACAGCATGCATTATCTTATTCGGACTGAAACATGCAAGAAATGTAAGTCATCAGAGGATGGAAAAATGAGTTATGATACAAACACCTACACTGTTTCCCAGAGTCAAAACATGTCACCTTGAGATTCTGTTGGGACCTCATTCTCCTCTTCAAACCACTGTTTGCGAAAGCCATCTCAGTTCGGTAAAAATTCTGGTTCTACAATCAAATGGTTTCTTTCCCCTCTGCTACTGACAAAAATACCTTCTGTGCCACAGTACAAGAACATCTCTTTTGTGAGCCCCATCGCCGAACACTGCAAGGGCAGTCAGATCTTGGACGCACATGGTGCCTTTCTCAATACTCGTGTCAGGCAAGAATGTGGGGACTGGCTTTGGTGACCTGGATTTCTAGCTTTGGTTGGGGCATTTCTTGTCCACTCATGGCATCTGTTTGCCCATTTTTAAAATGCAGGGTTTGTAGCAAGTCTTTGCAGATTCTTGCTGATCTGATAGTTCTGGAGGTGGTTAGCTTTTCCGTAGGGAGGGAGGGGTTTACCTGGCTGGGTGAGCACCTGGGTGCTGAAGGCAGGCACAGAAACACTGCAGAGACCTTCCTGTTAGACAGAGAGTGAGGATGCAAGTTTCAGTGTGACAGCGGGCATTTTCTGGGTTGGTCTCAGCCTTTCTGAGACACTGGCTGCTCTGCCCACCTTTAAAAAAGAGCAGAGAGGGTGGGACCTTCCAGGGAGGCTTTTGGCTGGCCAGAGTCATGAGCAAGTCATGAAGAAGGAAGCGCTTGACTGCTGACCAAGTTCCAGGTCCCAGCAAATGAACAAGACATAAGAGGCAAACTAGGGTGTGTGTGCGTGTGTGTGTGTGTGTGTGTAGGGGGGCACATTTGTCATCTGTCCTGGGGCTCAAAGTATAGAATATGTGCATATGGAATGACTGAGCTTGGATAATAATTCTTAAAAGTTCTGCCTTTTCTCAAATGACACATCTGTAGTTGGGGAGGGAAGCGGGGAAACCAAGGGCATGATGATGCAGACATCCAGGAACCCCCCTGGTCCCTGTGTTCATGTGGTGGCCTTTAGGATTTGCAGGCCAGGAAGGGTTCCTAAAACTCATGCTAGGCTCCCTCCCCTGCCCTGCCAGAACTGTAGCACATGAGAACCTCGTCCTTATGTTTCAATCTCATGGTCATAGGCTTTGAGACCCTGGGATTTTTGTGTCCTAGGACATGACTAGATTGTTCTTATTGATCTTGACCTCCTGTGAATTCCTGCCCCAGCTTTACTGAGGCATCAGCGACAAATAAAGATTGCATATATTTAAGGTGTACAGTGTGACAGTTCTACATATATATATATATATATATATATATGTCACATATATATGTCATATACATACATATATACATATATATGTCATATATATATCACATATATATATATATGTCACATATATATGTCATATACATACATATATACATATATATGTCATATATATATATCACATATATATGTCATATACATACATATATACATATATATGTCATATATATATATATATATATATATATATATAGTGATCACGGCAATCAAGTGAACCTCACATAGTCTCTTTATGGTGTGGTAAAAGCATTTAAAATCTATTTTCTTAGCAAACTTCAAGAATACCGTGCAGTATTATTACCTATAGTCCCCATGCTGTACAGTAGATTCCCCAAAACTTACTCGTCTTATAACTGAAAGTTTGTACAGTGTGACAGACCCTTCCCCAGAAAGACAAATCAAAACCACCATGAAATACCACCCCACACCTATTAGGATGGCTATCAAAAAGACAAGGCATAACAAGTGTTAGTGAGGGTGTGGAGAAAAGGAAACCCTCGTGCACCGTTGACGGGAATGTAAATTGGTGCAGCCACTGTGGGAAACAGTATGGAGGTTCTTGCGAATTTGTAAACTATTTGCTTAGCTGCTAACTCTCTTCTCCCCCAAATGGAATGAAATAGCAAAAGCCTATACATCAAAGACACGGTGGTGGAGGTCTGTTTGAAGCAGAGTGGGGGGCCCCCTATGCTCTCACCCCGCAAGTGTTCAAGAAATACTTTCGGAAAACCAGCAATCTGTTTCGCCCTCGCTCCCTGAGCCCATGTTCCAGACCAGACGACTGGTAGCTAAAAATATCAAAGAGAAAGAGAAGACAAGAATCCAACACGTATCCTTTTTTGTGCACAACGCCAAGCCCCTTAATGGGAGATGCTGCAAGGACAGGCAGTCTTTCATGGTGTCACTGTGGTGAATTACAGAATTGAATATTGCCACAGAGACACTGCAAGGGTCGCCTGGTTTTTCCTGCACACTTAAATATCAAGTTGATTGATTGGAACAGGTCATAGAGAGGTGTGTTGAGAAGGATTCTGAGGCTGACTGGTGATGTCTGTCATGGGCATGGGATTAAGAGAGTGCCCTTGAAGATCCTGAGTTTGGATGGTTCTGCCACTAACTAGCTTTGATGCCATGGACAGCTTACCTACTCTGCTAGATTAAGATGGAGGGAATCACGCCTACCTTAGAGGATTCTTGTGTGAATTAAGTGAGTTAGTATATATAAAGTGCTCAGAAGAGTGATCAGATGGCTGTAGTCAGTTGCTCTGTAAGTGGAAGTCCATCATCATTGTCGTCGTCGTTCTTGTTGTTATTAGGAAATAAGAAGGATTTTGCCAGCCAGGGGATGCTAGAAAACGACTCCAAGTCTGGCCAGATGGCTTTCTCCATATCTTCTCCCCCGGTTCCCCCAGCTTCTAAGTAAAGACATGCAACCCCGGGATGGTTTCCAGAAATGCCTGAGTTGCACTTGTGGGAGATGCAGAATCTCAAAAAGTGTGTCCAAACAACACGTTTGGAATGTTTTTGACCTCAGAGGCGTTAGGTTGACATGGTTGAGTGATTATATTCCCTTAGTAGAAATAATTTTGTAACTGCTGCTGGGTGTCTAGAGGGCCCTATCAGCAAGTGATTTTCCATTTTTGTGTTTTCCTCCCAGGGGTTTGGATTTAGCCTGGACCACAGACACTTCAGTGGGAAAGAATAAACTGAATCTGAGACATCCAAGTTTAGCAGCTGTTCCATCCAGCTGCCTGGCTGTCTCTAACAGTGGGGGCAGCTTCACCAGCTGTTTTGTCTCTCTTCCTGGGGGTTCTCTCATGGACAAGTGACCTGGGCTAGGTCCACTACTTTTTTTGGTCTGGTGCCTGATACATGTGGGGTGTTGGTGGGGAATGACTCTGAGCAATGGGCAGGAAATGAGTCCCTCATTGTGAAAACAAAATCCTAGCTCTCTTTCCAAGGATGAATGATCAGTGGAAAAAAGGATCCCAGGAATTAGGACTTTTTTTTAGTTTAGTTTAGTTTTGTTTCTGTTCTTGTTTTGCAGCTGTGCTCTAGACTTCCTCTAATAACGCAAAGTTATACACAGAATTGAAAGAGACATTAACATTCATTTTATTCCAACTCTATCTTAAAAAAAAAAATAGAGACCTGAGGGCCAGTGACAAAATCCCTAAGGCAATGTGGTATGTTTTAGGCTGAGTCTGATTCTAGAACCCCTGACTCTTGACTCCCTACCTTGTGAAACCTTCACTGCACAGTAGCCCTTAGACTCAGTTTTCCCTTGTGCCAAACAGAACCATGTAGGGTGTGCTGCCTCTCTCTCTCAAGTCACTGAAGATGTCTGCAGTTTCCTGTTACTTTTGGAGGAAGGTTACTCCCAATATATGTTAACATAAAAATTCTAACAATGTGTCTAAGAAATAGCACGTTCTCCACAGCAGTGCTAACTTATTCAATGTAAGCAAGCACTGTATTACTTCACTTATTTAATCATCCCAATAGACCTACAAAGTAGGTTTTCTAACTAAGTTCATCTTAAAAATGAGACAACAGAGGCTTAGGGAAGGCAAGCAGTTTCCTCTTCTGCAAAGTCATTTCTAAAAGTGAAGTCTGCCAGGGGCCCCTGGTTGGCTCAATAGGTTGAGCATCCAACTTTGGCTCGGGTCATGATCTCACGGTTCGTGAGTTCTAGCCCTGCATTGGGATCACTGGTGTCAGCACAGAGCCTGCTTTGAATCCTCTGTCCCCTCTCTGTCTGCAACTCCCCCATTTGCACTTTCTCTCCCTCTCTCTCTCAAAATAAATAAACATTAAAAAAAAGAAATAGAAGTGAATCCTGCTTCTCAGAGTTGCCCTGAGAAAAACCAAAGCTCTTTTATTTAAAATATGTTTACTGTTTATTACATGATCTTACATAATCCTCTTGGGACAATCAACTTTAGTCCTTTGTATGGTGAACAGGGAGGCAAAGGATGGTGAAAGTATTTCCCGGAACCAGTTGATCATGGTAACACTGGCCTCTGCTTCCAGAGCAAGGACAAAACTCACAGCGGCTCACTGCAACAGGTGTTTATTTCTGTGTTGTTCATGTCATGGCTTGATGTTGGTCAGGCAGCTTGCCAAAGGTGCTCTTTTCTGAGGAGTGACTCAGCAATCCAGCCTTCTTGTAAATCACAGCCAGCATCTGGAACACGTGGCCCTCAAGTTCACTGAGGCCAGGGAGAGAGGGTTGATAGATTGTACAGGGAGCTTTAAAGAACCAGGCATGGAAGCCTTGATTACCACATCTGCCTACATCCTGTGGCCCTAACTCGCCATACGACTCCAAGTGCAAGGAGGCTGAGAAGTAAAGAGAAGATCCCGGGTGAGGGCTAATAGTTTCTATACAGTCTGCCCTTTGTCACTGCTTCTCTACCTAGGTTAATGCAATTGACCAATCCCCAAGAGAGATCAACCCAAAGTCCTATACGGTCATTGCATCAAATTAAATGTCCAGGATCTCTGGATGGCACGTGGTCTTCTCTGGCAGGTGAGGGCATTGGATTCACTCTGTCCAGAGACCCGTGAACTGAAAAGACCAGTTATTTGCCCTAGACGTAACATATCTGGTTTGGAGAGGACAGGTGCTTGCAATCAACTACTTCATTCGTGGAGGGGAAGATGGTGACACCAGTGGCCAGTGCTCTGTAGCGATCCTGAAATCCTCCAGAAAGATGTTGTGAAAGTCCCTCACCCTTGGTTAGGCTAGATTCTGCAATCTGGGGACACTCTTTTGTCTTGTTGATCCTGGTGCCTGATTGCTTTTGTGAGGTCTCTCCTTCTACATTATTCTTTGGCCTCCTCTGAAATGGGTGTAGAAGAGACATGATCTTCCAGGGGCTTCTGCAGCCTTTGAAGGTGGCTTGCTGCACTGTAGAGCTTGAAGTTTGTTTTTATTTGGAACGGCCAGTGGTATCTTGTTTTCAGGCAGGCTCATTCATGGTTTTATTGGCCATATGGTCTACCGCCCTTGAGAACGTAGCAGGTTTCTAATATCTTCCCACCAGGCTATTCGATATATGCCAGCAGCCACAGCCTGGATCTTTCTACATATACTTCTCACATTATTTTTTTACCTTTCCCTCTCTCTCTCCCCTCCTCTTAACGAGGCTTGAAAAGGCAGAGCAGCAACTTCAGTCTGATTTGTGCCCTAAGTTACTTCCTCCAACTCACAGTTTTTTCCTGAATGTTTATTACTGAAATCCTTTTACTTTTTCCCCTTAAATTACCTTCTCTTAATGTTTGAGGCCTAGAAACAGATGGCTTTCCAACAATGTGAGATCCTGAATTTGTGGACTTTATTCCAGTTCATTTTATGTTAAAACCAGTCAGTTCTTGGGGCGCTGCGTGGCTCAGTCAGTTAAGCATCTGACTCTTGATTTCAGCTCAGGCCATGATCTCATGGGTCGTGAATTCAAGCCCCATGTCAGGCTCTGCACTGACAGTGCTGGGCCTGCTTGGGATTTTTCTCTCTCTCCCTCTGTCTCTCTGTCCCTTCCCCCGCTCATGTGTGCTCTGCCTCTCTCAAAAATTAACTAATTACTTAATTAATAAAAACAGTCAATTATTTCCTGAGTTCATCTCTTTCTTGCAATACCCTAACAAGTGCAGAGAAAAACAACCAATGCATTATGGATGCATATTTTTAAAACTCTCTCCTTGGAGCTACAATTTCAGCAGACCAGGCCTGTCAGCTCTGGCACTTTGTACCAAGACTCTCCATCATTTCAACCTGAGATAGCTTCCTCACTGCCTCTGCCAAATGTCTAGTCAATGTTGCACATTTTAGGTTTTTACTGGCAACCCACGATCATGGTACCGATTCCTCCGTTAATCAGGGTTAGGCCAGGGTCCCAACTGCAGTGGCTTAACCCGATGAAAGATTATTTGTTTTGCATGTCACTGAACAGGGTAGGCCAAGTGGCTCTCCTCTGATGGCTTAAAGATGTGGGCTGTCTCCATCTGAAAGCTGAGGTTTTTGGAGCACGTTGCCTCCAAGGTCAGCACAGCAGAGGAAGAGAAGCCCTAAACTGTGAGCTGTTTATAGGGAAGTGGCTTCCATCATTTCGGTCCTCACCTTCTTGCTTAGAATCCAGTCACATGGCCCCTCAATAAACACAGTGTAGTCTGGAAAATGTAGACGAGCACACGAACATGTGGTTGGCATTTTCAGCCTCTGCTATTTCAAGTCTAGGGGATGAGAAAGTTCAGACTCCTCATGTCTAAGCCAGAGGCATAGGTCAAGCCCAGAGACTGCATTGATCTGAAAGAGGACATCAGGGAACTTCAAAGTGTACCCATCACTCTCCAGCAGACAGGGCTGGGAACCAGTTGCAAAGATGGAAGGAGCACCTTGCCCGCCCAACACTCTGTATTAGAATCTTTGGTGATGGTACCCAGAAATCTGCTTTTTTATTAATGTCTTAGAGATATTGAGGCCAACATGACAGCCATTGATGTACTATAAATCTCCACGGATGCGGGCTCAGTCAGGAAAAATAACTTGCCCTAATTTACCAGGCACATGAGTGGTATAGCCAGTCAGATTTTTGAATCCCATTAAATTTTATGTCCAGTTATGTATCAGCTTCTGTTCCTGGTTGTCGTTTGGAATTTCTCTTTAACACTCTGGGTCCAGAGAGGCCCATTGAGAACAAGTGAGTTCAGCATTCCTTGAAAATGAAAAGATAGGCTTGACAAAGAGAGTGTGATCAGATTCTGTTTGGGCTTGGGCACATGGAACACATCTCTCCTTGCCTGTCTTACTACCTGACATTCTGCTTGTATCTGGCTGCACCACACGACTTTGCTGTGTCTCATTGCACGATTGCATCTATTTCCCTCCTACCCCTGGTCATCTTCCTGTCATTCCCCATTGGTATTTGAGATTATGCTCCTTATTGATGTTTGGAGATGAGGACTATTGGGCTGGAGAAGGGGGAAAGGGCTGTTGGACCTTGGTCTGAGCATCAACAATGGCAGCAAATAGTTCACCAGTAAATTGTCTGCTTGCCACCAAAGTGTCTGACTTCTCCTGACCCCTTGAGATTTCTACTGCAATTTTGATGCAAACCGCCCCCCCCCCCTTCCAAGAAGCTCAGCTTGAAGTTGTCAAGGGTTTGTCAGTATGCTGCCTTGGATACAGGATCCTGACCCTCTTTGGTCTTCTTCAACCTCTGGAGGTAGATATCTTTAAGACATGTGGTTCCTAGGTGTGGAAGGGAACTTCTGGAGTCATCTGTTGATCCCCTCCCTGGTTTCTTAATGCAGGGGATACTTGTATTATTCTGGATTCAAAGTTGATTACAAGAAAGAAAATCAACCAGCCACAAGGCTGATGCAACAACTGAGAGGAGAGACCACTGGGTAGGGCATGGGATGGTGAGAAAAGAAATGACTTTGGAAAGGAAGAAGGTATTTGAACAAATGACTGAAACTGATGTCAGATCTGGAGCTGTGGAGCTGGCTAACCCTGTCGCCAGCCAAGCTGACTTTCCTTGACATGCAGGTGAGCCCAGCTTGGGGGCAAGCCCGGAGTCTATCATATACTCATTCCTCCAGAACACAAGCTCCACCTTCTGAATCCAGCCCTCCTTTCTTTGGCACTCCCACCAGCTTTATCTTATCCTTTAAAAAGGCATCAAAGTCAGGTTTTATCCAAAAATATATTTTATGTGAAAATTCAAGAGCTGTACATATAAAAATACTCAGTTCTATAATAATATTATGTTTCATAGGGACATCCCCTCCTAAAAATTAAATATATGTATATTTGCATTGATTCATGCACAGATACTCACAACACTACAGTGAGGTAGAGAGGAAGGAGCACCCTGTAGTTTTGAAGGGTCTGAAGTGACATGTGTCCAAAGGTTTGCATTTGAAACACATCCAATTCCAGAGCCCATTAAATTAAAATATTAACAACTTAGAAGACATAATACACTACTTAAGAAAAACCATGATTCACATTATTACACAAATTTCATATTCCTTAGAATTGTAATAGAATAATTTCAGAATGCATGTTGGAAAGAACAGGGCATATACATTAATTGTTCCCTGAGTACTGACTTGGCTTCATTGTGGGCATGAAGGTTCATAGCTTTGAGGTTTGGGTTTTCTTGTCCAGGTACTCCATGAAATCCTGGACCCACTTCTGCTTGGGGTCAGCACAGAGCTCCTTGGCCTGTTTGGTCTTGAAGCTGTGGGTAAAGAGGGCAGTTAGATGGAGCACCTTGAAGATTCAGCTTGGGAGTGTAACCTACTCTATGGAAAACTTGCCTGGCCCATTAGCCTGAGGTTAGGAAGGGGCCTCTGGGGAAGCAGCTGTTTTTGCTGACCTAGGTGAAGCCATCTTGGCTCCTAGATGAAAGAACTGACATCTGAACCAATGTCTGGACAGGGAGCTGAAAATGGGAAGTCTCTTTACTTTCTTGAATTCACTTTTCCCATAAAAAAAATTCCTGGGATTGGATTAGTCTAAGCATCTGAGGGTTAAATTCCAACTCAGTCTTATCATAGAACCCAATCCACTGTCTGGGAGCGGAGCTCAAGATCAAGGGATGAGTGTGGGTGGTCATGGCTTCACTCACATCACGGCTTCCCTGGGACAATAGCTGCTGGTGATTCTTCTGTAGCTCTTCAGCTTCTGGATGGGGATCTTTCTAACGGTAAATCTATAGCAGCAGGTGGTTGGGCTATTAATCCCCTCTGTTGAAACAACAACAACAAAGGCTATTGAGGGTGTGTCCTGGGACTTTCATTTGAAAAGTAGGGAACAGTAAGGAGGAGGAGTCAAAGGAAAGGGAAGCCACCCACCCTAAATCCCTAAGGACTAGGTCTGTCTTGAAGTACCTAAATCTGTCTTGAAACTCTCTCATTTGCATGGACTGTAAAGTGGAAGGATACCACAGCTCATTAAGAAGAGAAGAGGAACTGGTGACAAATCTGGGTATTTCTAGGAGAGGCTCATAGAATAGTCCAGTTCCTCAGGTCAAGGGGACCCCAGCTATAGGTCCCCCTCTAGGCTCTGAGAAATCTGTTCCTAGTTGTCAGTTTCTCTGATACCTGCAGCCTCTGCAGAACCCTGTCTCTGGATCCTGGGCTGAATGAAGCATAGACCAGATTCTGGGTCTCCTCCTTTCCCCTCCACCATATCTAGAGATACCCTGCACATTCTCCACCAGAGTCCCCTTCTTTTTGGTGATTCAAGTCCCCAACTCCTGTTGCAAGAAGCCGGGGCAGTAACTACACGGAGGGTGTGATTACAGAGCTGGAGTCCTGGGAGGACTGGATTTGGGGTCCACAGCTGGAATTCTCATCCAGGCTCTGCCTTGGAGCAGCTGTGTGATCCGCCTCACTCCGTGTCCTTCTCTGACTTTCCTGATTATGAGAACCCAGAGATGAGGTGATGGGCTTCAAAGGGAAGGAGAAAGGGGCTTACCTGGCTGAGCAAGTGCCTGGAGGCTGAAGGCAGCAGCTGTGAGCAGCAGGCACAGAAGCGCTGCGGAGACCTTCATGTCTGCAGGGAGCGAGGAACTTGGGCGTGAGAGCTGGAGATTTCCAAGCTAGTCTCAGCTTCTCTGCTCCTCTGGGGATTCTGCCTGCCTTTTATAGGGAGAAGACAGGAATAAGAAGAAAGTGAGTGGATGACAGGGCTTTGTTCTTCTGAATGAATCATAGGATGGAATAGTAAATCTGCTGAGCCATTGCCCTCCCCTGAGGAACATACTAGGAAATGAGAGAGAAATGTGATTGATGCTGGCCTGCTTTCCATTCAAGCTCTGGTGTGTTGGTGAGGTGCTGGCTATGCCCAAGCAGTGTGTGATCTATGACTGTTACCAAGGGTTCCTTTTTTTTTTTTTTTTTTGAAATGAAACGCTTTATGTAGAAAAAGAAAGGAAGTAGGGTTACCAAATCAAAGAAATGTAAGGGATTTCCCCAATTTTCCTTTCAGACAGCATCTCCAGGACCCCAGTTTCCAGAGAAAGTAAAACTTTGGCTGGGCTTTAAAATGGACTAAAAAAATCCTTTACTGCTTTAAACCCTGGTGGCTTTTCTTAAACCCAAAGAAGAATGCGATAATAGGACATTAGCAGAAAAGTAGACTTCTCTATTTTTAGAATAATACCTAAAATTGTATATCTAATAATTAAATGCTATAACAACCCATCTGAAAACAGTGATTTAAAGCAAGAACAATAATTGATTTTGCTTTTGGATATGGGACTTGACGGGCTCAGCCAGGTAGTTCTTGCTCAGGGATTTTTACATCATTGTAGTTGGATGATGGCTGAGACTGGGGTCATCTCAAGGCTTTCACTCAGTGTCAGGTGTCTGAGCTGGGAGGTCTTAAACAGCTGGGGATTGGATCAGATGGAAGCTTCTTGCCCCCCACCCCCATCTTTCCAGTGGTCCTTCCACATAGCTGGATATGGATATTTTACATGATGGTTTAAGACTCCCAGGTACAAAGTTAGGGAACATAGACCACATCTCTTAATTTGAGGACCATAAAAGAATTTGCAGACATGTTTTTAAACCACTATCTGTTTCATAGGCTATCTGAACTACAAAGCACTTAATAAGATCATGGGATGCTGTGGTTTTTAAAATATCGGATTATCTATGAAAATATTCTTACAAGTAAAATAACAGAAGGGATGGGGTGCCTGGGCAGCTCAGTCAGTTGAGTGTCTGACTGTTGGTTTGGGCTCAGGTCATGATCCCAGAGTCCTGGAACTGAGCCCCACGTTAGGCTCCATGCTGAGTATGGATCATGCTTAAGATTCTCTGCCTCTTTTTAACTCTGCCTCTCTCCCCTACTCACACTCTCACTCTCTCTCTCTCTCTTATAAAAAGAATAGAGGGGAAGCCAAACTTATGAATAAAATCAAAGTGGACTTGCTCAGTTGGAAGCTAAGACAGGAGTCTTCACAACCTCTCTTCTCATACATATCTCAAGGATCTAAAGACTAGATTTTGAAAACCAGTTGTCCATTTGCTGTTTCAACCTGCCCTTGTTTATATGCACACACTACAAGCTCATCAACTAATCGCTGATGATATTAATGAAAAGGGGGCTTGATGAGAGGCCTTTGGCGTTGTCCGTCTTTTCTATTGTTGTTCAGTCTTTATTTAATTTACTTCTGCTCTGATATTCATTACTTCCTCCCTTCTACTAACTGTGGGTTGAGTGTGCCCTTTTTGTTGTCTCTTGAGGTATAAAGTTAGGTTTGTTATTTGAGATCTTTCTTTTTTTCTTAATGTTTGCATCCATTGTTACAAGCATCTCTCTTAGAACTGCTTTTGATGTGTTGCATAAGTTTTGGTTGGTTGTGTTTCCATTTTTGTTACCTCCAAGATATTTTTTATTTCCCTTGGATTTCTTCTTTGACCCATTGATTGTTTAGGGGTGTGTTGTTTAATCCTTACATATTTGCATATTTTCCAGTTTTCCTCTTGTTATTGATTTATAGTTTCATACCATTGTGTTAGGAAAAGATACTTGGCATGAATTCAATCTTTTTAAAGTTTGCTAAGCCTTGCTTTGTTATCTATCATGTAACATTGGAGAATGTTTTGTGTGTGATTAAGGAGAATGTACATTCTGTATACATTCCATTTGATTGGATGGAATGTTCTATATATGTCTGTAAGGTACATTTGATCCAAAGTACTTCAGGTCCAACATTTCCTTACTGATTTTTGTTTGGTTGATCTATCCATTGTTGAAGGGGGTATAAAAGTCCCTTACTATTATTGTGATCTATTTTTCCCCTTTGATCCGTTAGTATTTGCTCAATATGTTTAGTTTCTCCAATGTTGGGTATAGTTATATTTATGATTGTTATATCCTCTTGATGAATTGACCCCTTTATAATTACATAATGATCTTCTTTGTCGCTTACAGTTTTTGGCTTAAAGTCTATTTTTTGCTACATGTATAGTTATTCCTGTTCTCTTTTGGAATATCTTTTCCATCTTTTTCACATTGAGCCTATGTGTGTTTGTAAAGTCAAAGTGAGTCTCCTGTAGGAAGCATAGAGTTGGGTCTTATTTATAATTTTTTAATGTATTTAGCCACAGTATGCCTTTTCTGGAAAATTTAGTCCATTCACATTTGGTGAATATTGATAGGTAAGGACTTGATAATGCCATCTTACTTTTTTCTATTTTGTAGTTCCCTTGTTCCTTTCTCCTATCTCACTTGTTCCCTTCATTTGTGAATTGATGATTTTTCATAGTGGTATTCTTTGATTCCTTTCTCTTTCTCTTTTGTGTATTCACTGTAGATTTTTGCCTTAAGGCTATCATGAGGCTCACATAATACATCTAATAGATACAACAAGCTATTTTATGCCTGATTGCTTGACTTTGACTGCATACAAAACCTTTACCTTTATATCTCTCCTTTTATGTTTGTTATGCTACATTACCTCTCTTTACATTGTGTAACATTTAACAGATATTGCAGCTATTATTTTTAATAATTTTGTCCTTGAGCCTTTATAGTAAAGTGGTTAATACAGTATAATATTACAGTATTATTCTGAACTTGACTATATAATTACCTTTACTAGTGTGATGTATATGTTTTCATGTTACTAATTAGTATCCTTTCATTTCAGCTCGAAAAACCCTTTTCAGCATTTCTTATAAGGCAGGTCTAATGGTAATGAAGACACCATCCCACTCTCTCCTGACTGTGAAGTTTCTGCTGAGAAATCCTCTGATTACCTTATGGGAGTTCCTTTGTAAGTGACAAGTTTCTTTTCTCTTTCTGCTTTTAAGATCCTCTTTTTGTCTTTGTTTTTTTGACAGTTTTATTACAATATGTCTTCGGAGAAGAGTTTTTAAAGTTGAGTTTGTTTGGGGACCTATGAACTTTATGAATTTGGATATTGAAATCTCTCCCCAGATTTGGAAAGTTCTCAAACATTACTTCTTTAAAGAAGCTTTCCTGGGGTGCCTGGGTGGCTCAGTCAGTTGAGCGTCCGACCTTGGCTCAGGTCATGATCTCATAGTTCGTGAGTTCGAGCCCCGCATTGGGCTCTGTGCCGACAGCTCGGGGCCTGGAACCTGCTTCAGATTCTGTGTCTCCCTCTCTCTGCCCTGTTCCCGCTCATGTTCTGTCTCTCTCTGTCTTGCAAAGATGAGTAAACGTTAAAAAAATTTTTTAAAGAAGTTTTCTTGCCCCTTCTCCCTCTCTGTCTTTCTGGGACTCCAATAATTCACAGATTTTTTTTTCTTTTAATAATATCCCAGAGATCACATAGGCTTTCTTCAGTCTTCTTCATTCTTTGTTGTTGTTATTCTCTGACTAGATAATTTCTAAGGTCTTCTCCACAAATTCTTTCTTCCCCTTGGTCCATTCTGCTGTTGATGATGTTTATTGTATTTTTTATTTCATTTATTGCATCTTCAGCTCCACAACTTCTTCTTTTTAATGCTTTTTATCTCTTTATTAAACTTCTCATTTTGTTGATGTTTTGTTTTCCTGATTTTGCTGAAAGGACTTTCTCTGTTTTCTTGTAGTTCATTGAGCTTCCTTAAAAAGGCTATTTTAAATTCTTTTTCAGGTAAGTTATAGATCTTCATGCCTTTGAGGTCAGTTACTGGAATGTTATTGTGATCCTTTGGTGGTGTCATGTTTCTTTGATTTTACATATTCCTCGAAGTCTTGTTTTGTTTCTTTGAATTTGAAGTAGAAGTAGCAGTCACCTCCTCTAGTCTTTTTTTTTTTAGTTTATTTATTTATTTTTGAGAGAGACAGAGACAGAGACAGCACAAGTAAGGGAGATGCAGAGATAAAGGGAGGGAGAGAATCCCAAGCAGGCTCCACACTGTCAGCACAGAGTCCAGCGTGGAGCTTGAACTCACAAAACCATGAAATCATGACCTCAGCCAAAAACAAGAGTTGGGTGCTTAACTGACTGAGTCACCCTGGTGCCCTTCTCCTCTATTCTTTGCTGACTGGATTTGGGAGACAACTTCCATCTGTCAGCCCTGCTAGGGATTTTGAGGCTTTCTCAGAACTTCTATAGATATGTCTGTTCCATTCTTCTTTCTCCTTCTTGTGACAGAGTTCTTAAGCTTGTATGCCTTCTCTCAATCCTGCAATACACCAGGCTGAATGCTGACAGTCTGTCTTGCTTCCTCAAGGGCATAACTAAAGCTCACATTTATGGTCTCTCTCTGGATCACAGCTGCAGGTGGTTTTCTGTGCTGGACCACTAGCTGTCAAAGCTTGCTCTTGCCCTTGTCAGGAGCAGTCACAGATGCAGGGAAACAGATGCAGGTTGGGGAGGGGTGTTTTGGTGAAGCTCATAGAGTGCTGAGGGTGCCCATGGGGCCAGTTAAAAGGATCTGCCAGTGAGATGTCTCCAGTGGCCTGTGGGCAGGCTTCTTGATGAAGTCTGTGGTGCAGTTAGTAGGATCCATGCCCTTTGAATGCCTTAAAAAAGTCTTATCTGCTGCCCTGTCAGCCTCTTTTTGTTCCCTGAGTCATGTAGCTCAATGAGTTAGTACTTTGGATGAGACAGAAAACAAATGGATCTCTTTGGTAGCTCTCACCTAGCTGGGGAGCTGGGGAAGCGCACCCCAAATGCCCTCACTTTCCCCACAGGAGAAATCAAGGGCTGAGAGGGTCTCTCTTGGCACTGGTCTGTGCCACTTTGGAGAAGGAGTGATGCAGGTAATGTCAGATTGTTCCTCTTACCCTCTCCAATGCATCCAAACTTGATTTATTTTTTTCCAACAGCGTGCTGGAACTTCTCCACTAAAACTCTGGACTTTGATAGATGCTCTCCCATCTGTAGGTGACTGTCCAAGACAGTGTTCCCCAGGAACTCCCAGAATACAGCCAAGAGAGGTCCCTGCAGATTCCACAGCCAGAAGCAATATCTGAATGCTTTTGACTTGATGAATGAATGGGTGACTTCTTCCTTGGCATATGGTGCTGGATCACACAGCTCCCAAAAGGCACTTTTGTCCCTGCATGGGTGCAAAATTATTGCTGTTAAGGGGGAGATATGAGCAAGGGACATCTTATTTGGCCATCTTACTGACTTCGGTCCTCTTTCCATTACTGTTTTATTTTGTGATACATAAATAATACTATTTTATTGTATACCATTTTATTCCCTTTTTTTCTTTTACTATGTATATTTTAGTTATTTTCATAGTAGTCGCTCTGACTATAATTATCATGTATAACAACATGGTTCAGGTTAATGTCATCTTTATTTCAATAGTATCAAAACTTTGATCCCTGTAGCTTCACTCCTCCTCCACCTTAAAGCTATGTTGAATGGAGAAAGGGGCCCTGAGGAATGCAGGTGGTCTCTAAAAATTAGAAAAGACAAGAAAAAAGATTCTTCCCCAGAGCCTCCAAAAGGCATGCAGCCCTACTGACCCATTTTAAACTTCTGGTCTCCAGAACTATAAGGTAATATATTTGTGTTGTTTTAAGCCATTATGTTAATGATAAATTGTTACAGTAGCAATAAGAAACTAAAAGAGATTTTGATATCTGGAATATCTATAAATGGGGTGCTGCCATAATAAATATTTTAAAAAATGTAGAAGCAACTTTGGAATTGGGCAATGAGCACAGGCTGGAAGAATTTCGAGTGTGATAGAAAAGGCCTAGATTTCCTGGAACAGACTGTTGGCAGCAACAGGAAATGAATACACCACACTTGGCATTCCCTCCTGAACCAGGGCCTATTGCCAGCGCCTCATGCTCACAGTTTTATCATGCAAGGAGCAAGGACTCCCTTGCTTAGCTGGAGAAAAAAAATAGATTCAAGATTTCCTGAAAATGAATAGGTGTGGCTTGGAAAGGGAATGTGAGTGGATTGCTTTTGGGCTTGAGCACATGGATTGCCTCTCCCTCGGCCTCCCCTCCTTCCAGACCCTCCATCACAAATCTGCCTGGTTTTAGAGGGTCTGACGCTCCCTAAACTGTATGTGGATGTCCCATTTGCTCGCACTCCATTCCCTTTTGCCCACCCCCCCCCCCCCCCCCGGCATCCACTGCAGCTGAGGATTTAGTCTTGCTTGGCAATCAATGATGTAGACTGGAGGAGTGGAGGAGAAGCAGGGAGGGCTACTGGACCTGGCAGATGGGTCAGAGAGTTCCATAAAAAGCAGCCAATAAGTTGTCTTCTAACAGATGTATCAAGGCACTTTGGGGAGCTTGGAGCTTTGATAGAATCCCTCAGCCTGAACCAGGGACCCTGGACTATCTTGGGAATATGGAAGCAGAATCCCCTTTATTCATCTCCAGCTCCAACTGTTGGAGATGGAGGTTTTCCAACACACACACTCCCAGATCCTAGAACCTAGGTTCTGCCAAATTCCTATTTGTAGCACATTATCACCCCCATTTTACTGATGGAAACTCAGAATACCCAATCTGCCCTGAATGACAGAGTGAGTCAATGCCAGGACTGGGATTAGAACTCGAGTGTCCCTGCCAGCCAGGGTTTTCCCCAGCTGCTGAAGGCATTGCCTGGTCTAGCTTGATACAGTAGCCATCTCACCACCAGACTAGACTGGTGAATCTGAAAAATCACCATGCAGAATTTATTCAATAGGGCAAGATATCTGCTTTCTTTAAGTGGAATGGCTGCCTGTGCTTAGATGGGTCAAATGCCTCACAGGTAGGTCAAATGCCATGCAAGGAAGTACAGACCTTAGGTGGACATTCAGGGAAAAGAGATCCATCCATATAAATGGATGATCCTGTGCTCCTTGGATTGAAATGGGGGATAGTGGTGAAGAGAAGCACATTCTGATTTCAGGTCATCTGTCTCTTAGAATGTGGATTGTAGAAAGGGCTTCTGAGTCTTAGGTCACAGGTCCTTTTCTTCCATCTACAACACACAGCATTTCACTCTACCTAGATCATTCTTCTCCAAAGCTGCTTCTTGGGCTCCATATTCGAGCACTCATCATCTCTTTCTTGGATCATGACAGTAGCCTCTCCCTTGTCCATACTTCTCCAAACATGTATGAAGCCAATAAGTTACATTTACTGAAACTCATCTCTGAATCTTTGAACATGGCATGTCCTTCCTCATTGGCTCAAACATTGTCAACATCTCCTTTTAAGCTATAAAGTTGAGTACTGACTTACCATCCTGACATTCAAAACCCTTTCCCAACTTTTCTTTCTAAACTTCCTCATCACTTGACACCGACATGGACCCCAACTCCCACCTGATTGGTTTTCACCCTCTTTGATGTGCACACCATCATCATTTCTACCTCCAGGTATTTGGCTCCATTCTTCTTTCTCCTCTTCTAAATGATACTGTAATTTTTCTAGAAAAATCTCATGTATTCATCAAGGAGAAGTTCAAGTCATATCTTCTTTATGAAATCTGAATCTAACTGTCTTATCAGTGGTCATTCAGTTTCTCCTTGATTTCCCAAAGACGGCAGTGTCTGTATTACTCCAAGTTGGAAGATTACTTGAAGGGGGAGAGGTTGGGGGCAAGTATCCCAGGTAGGGGGCAGTAGTAGTAGATGATGAGAAAGATTGAGGGCAGGGGTCAAGGGCTGTGAGAAAGGACATGGGGCGTTGCTAAGGAGATAGGGTGACAAGGGTAATTGGAATCTGGACAGATGGTCTTGGGGACTAGAGTGGTAGGGCTGGAATGCTTGACTGGGTCCTGACTTAAAGATTCTTCTATAGGCACTCAGATTTGCCTACCCAGTGAAAAAGACCAGGGCCAATCCACATTGTCACTCCTCCCAACACAAGCCCACCCTCTGCAAACATGTTCCCTCCTAATCACCAAAATTACACTCAGCTTTTTAATTTCTTTCAAGAAAACACCAAAGGCAGTTTTGTACAAAAATATATATTTATATATTGATCAATAGTTATATAATATACATCTCCACAATAGCATTTTTAGCAGTTCTTTAGAATTTAAAACATAGTCTTTGCATTAATGGTCCTTGCAAGGACACTCACACCATCCGAGGGGTGGAACTTCCCCCCCTCCCAGAGAAAAGCAATTTGTCTGGTCTCCATATGTAAAAACAAAAACAAACAAAAAAAAAACAACAACAAAAAAACACCCTAGTATCTAGGGAAGATAAATTTAAAACATCAATAACTTAAATAAGATTAACAGTACTTCAGGCATCATGTGAGTATCAATAAACAAAGTTTGTAGTCTTTGAAATTATAATAAAATAACATCAGGAGGGCATTTAGGGAAAACTAGAAGAAAATAAATTAATTTTAGATTCTTCGGTTTCAGAGTGAGTAGTCAAGGCTTTGCAGTTTGGGTTTTCTTGTCCAGGTGTGCCATGGAATCCTTGACCCACTTCTGGTTTGGGTCAGCGCAGATCTCCTTGTTTAGGATGGTCTTGAAGCTGTAGGGGAGAGAGAACACAGTCAGATAGAGTTCCATCGAGATCTCAGCCTATGACGACAGCCCATTCTGCCCCAGGAAGCTGCCATGGGAACAAGAAGAGGAAGGCAGGTGGAGAGAGGACATCAGGGTGTCCTGACTTCCCGCTAAAGAAATTGGGAGGGTCTGTGTAAGCACTCAGATGGAGAGTGATGTTGGGATCACCTTGTCCCTTGTGGCCTCAGTTTTCCCACTGGGCACCTTTGAAGATGAGATTAGGTGGCCTAACTCTCTAAGTTTGTAAGGCTTGTCCCTTGCTACCCAAGGAAGAACTGGCCCAGGGAGGGCTGGTGTGTTCCACTTACATCACAGCTTCTTTGGGACACTTGCTGCTGGTGACTCTTTTATAGCTCATCAGCCTCTGCATCGAGATCTTCTTATTGGTGAGTGTATAGCAACAGGTGACTGGAGAATTAATTGCATCTGGAAATAGAACCACAAAGAAAAAGCATGTTAGGATGGGTTAGATTCTTCTGATCTTAATCATAGCAAGAAAGAGTAGGAAGGAGCAGGAGAAGGGAAGTCAGGAGTAGAGGTAGAACTCATAAATCCCAATATTTCTGCCTATGCTTCAGAGCTAGAATGGCATACTGACTCAGCTTCCTCTGCTTTATAATGGGTATATAGCTTTGATAATGAGTGGTGGGAAGGGGGAACTGTTAAAACTAGATAATTCCTGGGAGTATCATTAATCACTGATCCTGGGAGTAGTGAATAATCCAAATTATCAGGTTCAGAGAAGATCAGCTCAGGGAACCCAGCTATGGGTCCCCCTCTAGGCTCCAAGTTGTGAGTTTCTCTGATACTTGCTGCCTCGGGATGCTGGACCGAATGAAGCATAGACCAGATTCTGGGTCTCCTCCTTTCCTCTCCACCATATCTAGAGATACCCTGCACACTCTCCACCAGAGTCCCCTTCTTTTTGATGATCCAAGTCCCCAACCCCTGTTGCAAGGAGCCGGGGCAGTAACTACACGGAGGGTGTGATTACAGAGCTGGAGTCCTGGGAGGACTGGATTTGGGGTCCACGGCTGGAATTCTCATCCAGGCTCTGCCCTGGAGCAGCTGTGTGATCTGGCTCCCTCTGTGTCCTTCTCTGACTTTCCTGATTATGAGAACCCAGAGATGGGGTGATGGGCTTCAGAGGGAAGGAGAGAGGGGCTTACCTGGCTGGGCGAGCACCTGGAGGCTGAAGGCAGCTGCTGTGAGCAGCAGGCACAGAAGCGCTGCGGAGACCTTCATGTCTGCGGGGAACGAGGAGCTTGGGCGTGAGAGCTGGAGGTTTCCAAGCTGGTCTCAGCTTCTCTGCTCCTCTGGTTCCTCTGGCTGCTCTGCCTGCTTTTTATGGAAAGTAAAGAGGGCGGAGCTAAGAGAGAAAGTTTGGCCCAGGGCAGCATCATTCTCAATGAATGACAAAGTAGAGTCATAAATGTGCTGAGCAAGGATAGTGCCCTGGGAGGTTTCCAGGAAGTAGGAGGGAAGTAGTGAGTCTGGCCTGGACACTTTTTCCATTTGCTGCTAAGACCAAAAGAAGTGGGGTGGGTGGGGTACAGTTACATCCAGAGCGACCACAGATGTGAGCACAACAGGATTTTCTTAAGAATTCCACTTTCTCTGAAGCGAAAATTTTGTGGTTGAAAAGGAAGCAAGGAAACAGAGATCACGAGAGATGACAGCATCTCATGCCCCCCTCTAGCCAACCTTTAGGCAACAGCCTGTGGGGTTTTCAAGCCAGGAAGGGGCCCCGAGGCCTTGGTGGACTCCCCCGCAGCATAATAAATCCATTTGCTTCTTAAAATCCAGGATGGTGGCACAGTTGAAGCTGAGCCAAACTATAGGATTTTATAACCATAGAATTGAATTCCAAGAATCACTGGGTTTAAGACATGGCAGATGCCACAGAGGTCATGTAGTGCTACAGATAAATTCCCGTGTCATACTCATACAGTGCTTACCGTGTGCCAGTAATATTCTATGCCCTTTACATGTGCTAAGTCTTTCAATTCTCCAACCCCCATCCAGTAGGTATTGTTAATTCCCATTTTAGAGATCAGACAGCCGAGGCACAGACAGCGTAAGTCACCTGCCAAGGTTCCCAGTGTAGGACCCCGTGTGTCTGTGCATCACCACTGTGACACATCCTCCAACCGGCTGCCTGGTAATATACCTGGGTGCCCTCTGTCCTCCACATCTGCCAAAGTAGCAGGCATCCGAAGGGGAATGGAGAAACATCCCTCGTGGCTAAGTTACTGCGGGATTTGGAGTCTGTGGTTATACGGCAGGCAGGCAGAAGTCAGGCAGCACATGCCCCCTTCCTTTCTGGATTCCCAGGAAGAGCTGGTGAGCAGATGGGACAGTGTTACAGGATTCAAATGTCTGCTTTAGTGCCACAGCTCTGCCTTAGATGTCCTCAGAAACCCCCAGAGTCACAGTCATAAAAGCTTAAAGGTGTTCACATTGATCTCAGTGAATCCCTTTCTTCTACAAATATGATAGGATTGCTTGAGGCATGTTATTAGATGAGCAGAGCCTAGAATTCAGGTCTCATCTTCCTCATTCCACTGCTGCCAAGAGCTTTTCCCTCTTATTAGTGGAAACCCTTCCCTAATCTCTCTGAGTGTCCTTTGCCAGGGACTGGGAGGGTTGCATCCCCTTTGCCTGTGGAGTCCATCCATTCTTTGGGTTCTGCCCAGGTTAACTGGTTGAAAGATGTTGAGATCCTGGTTCAGTCATGTCATGGTCAGTCCTAGGACCCTGGACCAAAAAACCTGGACAGATGGTGTATTTCCACATCTGCTCTTTTATGTGAGGAAACCATATTCCAGACGGGAAGGCCAACGGGAGGTCTCTGGCCAACAGGAAAGCTTCTTGGCTTCTCGGAGTATTTAGATGGACTTCTGAGTATCTGAAGCTAAGTATCTACTGCCAGGAAGGGTCATCAGTTTTGGAAAGTGACTTGGTCTCTGTGAGTGTGAGATAATCAACAGACCCAAGATGAAGGGGGTGGGAATCAGAGGAGAAGGTGTCTTGATAGCTGTCTCCCTCCCACCTTTGCTGTCAAGCAACGATGCTCTCCTCAGCTGGAAGGTCAGTCACAGAGGAGGAGAAACAAGTGGAAATTCCCACTCTGAGGCAGCTTTGGAAGTTCCCGGATCCCATGGAAAATAATGAGTTTGGCCGGAGCCCGCATTCCAGATGCTGGGCCTGGAGCCAGCGCCGTCTCATGTGGGGCTGTGCTGGGAATGTTCCGGCACAAGGTCTGGATCGGGCCCCTGCTTAGGAGTGGACAAGGGAAAGGCCCAAAGTAGAACACGGTGGAGAGGCAGGGTCAAGGTTTTGCAGCTGGCTGGAATACCCAGGCCCCCTAGCCCCCTGCTCATCAACTCAGAGATGAAGAATGGAAAAGTGAATAACTCCTTGGTGAATAATCCTGCTTTCCTTTCTTCCAGTGGGGCTGACCCCCACCCCCCACAGACATCCTCCGCATGGGCCTTTGTCATCACCCCAGACTCCCACTCAGTGTCAGGGGAAATGGAAAGAGGAACTAAGACTGAGCTTTCTAGAAATATCAGAAACCAGCACCTCGCCCCTGCCTTGGTTTGCTTTGTAGTTACTGCAAAGTCTCCATCCAGCATGGCACCCCCTTCCCCCATCCTGCCACTCAGGCTTTTGAGTGAGACACACAGTAGGCTCTGCCCCAGCCAGGTCTTTTCTAGATACCTCCCCCAGGCCTTCTTCCAGGTTACTCTTAGTTCCAGAGCCCATTTTCCTGGCACCCCAACTCTGTGATCTGGTTCCTTTCAAGGACTAGAAATCCATTCTTTATTCTTATACAGAATGTCAGATAAGCACAGGACCTTGGAGATCATCATCCTGTTTCAGTGATGGGGAAACTGAGGCCAAGAAGGAGGCAGTGACGGGCCTGAGGTGACATAGAAAACTAATGGCAGATTGTGTCCATTTCTGGGCTCTCCATGTAGCACCCTTGCTCATATCCTGCATTGTCTGCTTAGTAGAGCACGAATACGATTAGCATCTCCTCTGTGCAGAGCACCAGGAAGGGGACTGGGGTAAGGGGAAGGAGAAATGAACCAGACATGAAGCTTGCTTTCCAGAAGTCTCCATGGGAAGTGGGGCTGGGTTGATAAAAACACCTGAACTGGTTCACTCCAAGCTTCCAGCATGAAGGCATTTACTGCGTTCCGGGATGGACCTGCCTTACGTCTATTTGCATGAAGGAGCCAAGGATATTACGGGAGGTGGGGGGAGTGGGAGTCAGGGGGGTGCAGATAACCTTTGCAAGAGAAAGAAAGATTCATCTGCAATGGCCTGGGTTCTTTGGGGGGTGGGGAGGGAGTGGTGTCCCAGCTTGTCACTCAGACTGCCTTCTGGGCCAGCCCTCATGGACCAGCTCTTGACCCTACAGTGAGGGGCTATCATGGGGGTGGGGGAGTGAGCATAAGTAAACTGTTAGGGTAATTGTCGTGTGAGACACTGCGGATCCTTCGATAGACTGTAAGGAAGGACAGCAGAGCAGGGAAGAAATCACTTTCGTCACTTAGAGATCGCATTGCCCAGGGTGGCCTGAGCAGTGTCAGTGGGACAGGTGAACACACTGGAGGTGCCCTTTGTAAAGGTGCCGAACTCGGGGGTGCATCTTAGGGAAACAGAGGTCATGAAAAGCGGGCGGGGAGACACAGAGAAACATTTTACCACCTTTGCTGGACCCTTGCTTTTAAGGGAAATTCAAGAGACAAACGATTGCCCTCACTGGATAGACTGGAGCTGCTGAGGTTCAGGGAAGGCTGGGTGGTGATGCATTTAAGGTGGGCAAGGGGTTTGGCAGGTTCTGGAAACCTGGGTGAGTGCTCGATGGAGGAGGGGCACATTTTGTAACAAACTTACAGACCCTGCAAATGTAAAGTCCTTGCACATCTCCATGGGATTTTGTTAAAGTGCAGATTCTGGTCCCTGGTCTCGGGTGGGCCTGAGATCCTGCATTTCCAACCAGCTCCCAGGTGATGTTGATGATACTGGCCCATGATCCCGTTAGAACAACCTTAAAAGGGCTGAGTATGGGAAATCCGGGGCAGGTGGGGGAAGTGAGCAGTCCATTTTGTCCAGATGAAGGTTCCTATCCCTGGCTCCGGGCTAGGCTTCAAGGACCATCTGGAATTGTCTTCCATATTTATGTGACTGTGTAGTTTTCTAGAGAGAGAGACCATCGCTCCCATCAGATTAGCAAAGGCATCCTTGACCTCCAAACAGTTAAGAACCAATGAACCTATCAAAAAAGGAGAGTTCTGGTCTGCACCTCAGACCCACTGAGTCACAATCTATAGTTTTGTTATGTAAAGCTGTATTTTTTCTAAGCTGCCCTCCCCTGGGCCTCACGTGATCTCCAGCCTGTGTTTGGGCACCCCTGGGCTAAGTCCACGAAGCAGAGGCTATGCTGGCCGGGCCAGGAGACACTAACAGAAAAGAGGCACAGGCGGAAGAAAGGAAAGAAACCAGAGGAGAAAGAGCAAGAGAAGGGGGAGGAAGAAGCAGCCACCTGGACTCCTGGGAAGAGCTCCAGGTGGCATCCGAACACCAGGGCCAGAGGTCTGGCTCTGCCTCTGTCAGGCTGTGTGGCCTTGCACAACCCCCTTGACCTCTCTGGGCCTCTTCCGTAAAGTGTGATTACTAAGACAGCTGTTTCTAATATTGTCACGAGACTTGTCTGAAATGATAAACCAAGGGTGCTTTGTAAGCACCGTGTAAAGAGCTGTGTCACTCTAAGGACCTGAGCAAGCTCCAGGCGGCCTCGGGGCACCCATGCCAATCCTAGGCAGCAGATGCTTTCATTTCTTGCTGTGAAAGTTTACCGGGCATCTGAGGTATAACGCAGTGGGGTCTAGACTTCCTAAGCTCTTCCTAATCTCCGTTCTCTTGTCTGCCTAGGGACAGAGGGAGAGCCTTTGGGGGCTGACCAAAGCCTGAGTTAGGCAGAAGCAGCCCCAGAATCGAGTTAGGGCCTCAGGTCCTCACACAGCCAGCTCTCACGGGAAGCTCCCATTGTGACAGGCCCCTGTCTGCCTTCAGACCTCGGCGTGGCTCTCAGCCCCTCCCTCTGCTTCTAGAACTCTCTGTGCTGTGCTCTATCCTACCTCAAGGCTCCTGCCTGTGCTGCATCCAGCGCCCGGTGCGTGTCTTTCCTGCAGCGCGGTTCTCAATAAACAGTGTTTGATCGAACCTACGAACAGTCCAAGAATTTCTAATCGTTGCCCCAGATATCTGAATCGCAGGGTGGTTTACTCTCAGACAGGCAGATGAATACAGAAGCAAGGCTGTGGTTTTCCCAAGTTGCCCACTGGTTCTATCCGGGGAAGAGGTACTGGCAGGGCTGGGGGGCACAAGCCAGGGAGAGATTTTCAGTGACCACACGGGCCCTTCTTGGGGGATGAGCTGCTTCTCTTTCTTGGTTGCAAAATGTTGCATCCTGACAAAGGGAAACTTCCCAGGGGAACAAAGAGCTCCTTCTTAGCTAATGGTTTCAGCTGGCATAGCCGTGTAGCCCCAGGTTGCAAAGCGCTGGCTCTCCATTCATAAGCTTCTTCTGCTTTTACTGTAGATCAGAGCCTGAGAGAGTCTGGATGAACACGCAGACAGTATTTGCCTGGGCGGGGGAGGGAAGAAGTTGGGGGGTATGTGGTTTTGCACAGCACACACATCTCTTTGTCTTCCATGCAAGGATTTGGAATAAAGCGTTGCCAAATAGCTCAACTTTGCAATGTATATATTACTCAGAAATACAGTCAGGGTAATGACAGAAACTTCACAAGCACATTGTTCTCTCCGGAGCTGTTGATGATGGGGCGGGAATGGCGAGCAAGCAGGAGCCAATCGTGGGCAGGGACTTTTGTTTGTGTGATCTTGGCATTAGCACCTAGCATGGGGCGCATCAATGACTAGAGGGGGCACAGTTAGAGCAAGGGAGAGAGACAGACAAGAATCAGTGAATTAGGGAACTGTCAGAGCTGCATGTGCCATAGAGATTCCTCCCTGAAAAGCCCTGCCCGGCTTAATTTAAAATGGGGAAAAGAGGGGCCTCTGAGTGGCTCCGCCGGTTGAGCGGCCGACTCTCGGTTTCGGCTCAGGTCGTGATCTCACAGTTTCGTGGGTTTGAGCCTCCTGTCGGGCTCTGCGTTGACAGTGAGGAGCCTGCTTGGGATTCTCTCTCCCTCTCTCTGCCCCTCCTCCACTCACGATGTCTCTGTCTCTCTCAAAATAGGTGAATAAGCTTAAAAAAATTAAATGGGGGGGGGGGAAAGAGGGTTGCCCAGGATTTTAGCGCACTCCCTAAATCAGAGCAGACAAGCTGTGTGTATGCATGTGTGTGCTGTGGGAAGTGCCTGGTGACCCAGAGCTTAACTTTTTCCAGTGAGACTGCCAGCTGCTATTTATTTTCCTTAAGGCAAACCTCCTTTGTTTAGAGAAATCTTACTGAGGCAGTAGAAGTAGGCACTCACTGCGTTGTAGGCACTCAGTTCTCATTGTCCTTGATGAAGGGAGCAAAGAGCCTTTGGTGGCCAAAGGGAAAGACTGCCCCTCTTAACACTCCACGCTATGCAGAGCTGGACATGGGGGAGAAGATGGGTACATTTGCTTAAGGACCAAGGACCTCCTAAGGGGAGAAAATTGAGGCCCCTTCTCTTGAGTCCAAAGTTCTTAGACACTCTCCATGTCGATACAGCCATCACATGGTAAGGGCCATGGCCAAACCTGCCAGTGTAAAATGAAGACACCGTGACTTTGGGAGCCCCGGGGTAGCAGTGTGGCCAGGACTAGAGGGGGCACAGTTAGAGCAAGGGAGAGAGACAGACTTTGGGTTGTGTGGGCAGTCCCACACAGTCATGCCACAGTCACACAGTCATGCCACAGGGCAGTGCCAGAAGCATTGGCAGCCGAGAGCCCTGGCCACTGTGCTTGAAATTTAGCAGTAGGACTTGGAGCTCGACTGGACAGGTCCCCAAGGCTCTTGGGAGCTGTGACAAGGTTGGGAGCGGCCACTTAAGCACAGACAGAGATTTCCTCCTAATCTGGACAACTTGGGGGTTCTGAGGACAAGGGAGCTGAGAACCATTTGTGCTCCAAGATGACAGAAAGGACTATATTGGACACACACACACACACACACACACACACTTGTTTGCTGTGGACAGTTCACTTTCCAGCACATCACGTGCTCCCAATATAGTTGGGATGTCCTTCTATCCCCAAGCTGTGACAAACTTCGCCATGACACAATTCTGATTTCATAATGAGGATAACCATTAGTTTTAAGTATTTACTGAATGTCTTCTAGAACTTCTGTGTGGTTACCAAGGAAAGATTTCAAAATTGTGGGCCATGAGGCACCCATGATTAGAATTCTTTGCATGTGCTTTATGATTCATTAGATCATGTGAATCTAGCAAGGGCATCATTATGTAGATGAGGCCGATATCGTCACTCCCATGTTACAGATGTGGACGTTGAGGCATAGCGGTTGGCTTGCTCAGGGATGAGGGAGCTGGGAAGCAGCGGGGCTAGGACGGAAACCTAGGTGTTCGCACTCCAAGGTCAGTCTTCTCCATGCTCTCCCAGTCCTTTCCTTCTCCTGCTCATTCTCCTTTCTCTTCTCCCGAGAGCTCACCTCTGTCCACCAGGTCCATGGAAGGCTTAGTAGAGAGGCGCTGGGTCAAGGGAAGGAAAAGATCAGGGAATGAAAAGGAACTGATAGGGAAGGCCTCTAATGGCTCCTAGGCCCCTCAAGTGAGCCCAGCACCGCATCATTTCAGCATTGGCCCACTCTCTGGACTTTGTCATCTCCCTGACCTTCTGCATTTCATGGAGTTCAACTTAGTCATCGATTCTTTGACCACAGGCTTCCACTTCCTTCCCCTTTGAGCAACTCCACACGCACTGTGTCAGCTCCTCCAGGGCCCTCCACCCCTACCTGGTTTCCTTGCCTCCCCGCCTTGCCAATTCTTGCGTTTCCGTGGTTCCCACATGCTGGTACCCAAATGCAGGCCATCTGACCACACCCCCTAACTCCTGACCATCCCATTGTCCTGGATAAGCGCCCCAGTGATGCTGGCACACATGCCTCGTCCTCTCCATCCTGCGTACCCCAAAACTCGGGCTCCAGGCTCAGGCTCCAGTGCTCTCAGGAGACAACATACCCCCTGAGGAAGCGGAGACTGTGTGGCTAGAATTCCCTCCCTGCTCATCCCTGTGCGCAGAGCGTAAATCTGTTTTCATCTTCTCAAATCTCTTCTCTCCTGCAGAAGAGCTTGTCCCTCTTGTTGAGGGTCACTTATTGATCTACATCCTTGAACCCCTGCAGACTTTTCCAGAAACCTGGTTTTCTCCATTAGCTCCATGTTATTTCTGGCTCTCTCTTTCTACTCTTCCCTTCCTTTAACCCAACGGGCATGCTCAGGTCTTCTTTGTTTAAAAAAACCTATTTCCAGGGCACCTGGGTGGCTCAGTCAGTTGGGCGTCCAACTCTCAACTTCAGCTCAGGTCATGATCTCACAGTTCATGAGTATGAGCCGTGAATGGGATCATCTGCACTTGGGAATCCCTGTACTTGGGACTCTCTCTCCTTCTCTCTCTGGCCCTCCCCACTTGCTCTCTCTCTCAAAAATAAATAAACATTTTGGGCGCCTGAGGGGCTCAATGGATTAAGCATCTGACTCCTGATTTCAGCTCAGGTCATGATCCCAGGGTCATGGGATTGAGCCCCTCATCAGACTCCATGCTGACAGTTCAAAGCCTGCTTGGGATTCTCTCTTCCTCTCTCTGTCCCTCCCCTGCTCGCACTATCTCTTTCTTTTTCTCTCAAAACAAATAAATAAACTTAAAAAATAAATAAACATCGGGGCGCCTGGGTGGCTGAGTCGGTTAAGCATCTGACTTCAGGTCAGGTCATGATCTCACAGTTTTTGAGTTCCAGCCCCACATCGGGCTCTGTGCTGATAGCCCAGAGCCTGGAACTTGCTTCAGATTCTGGGTCTCCCTGTCTCTCTGCCCCTTCCCTGTTCATACTCTGTCTGTCTCTGTCTCTCAACAATAAATAAATGTTAAATAAATAAATAAATAAATAAACATTTAAAAAAACCTGTTTCCCTTAGCCCCATCCTCCCTCAAAGGGCATCCTTCTCTCTTTCTTTCCTTCTTTTCCTGGGACAAAACTTGAATCACTGATTTCTACTTTGGTCTCTGTGCTCTCACCTACAATTAATTCCTTAATCTGTTTCCATTTACTTCCCGCATCCATCGCTCAGCTGAAAATGTTATGGTCTCGGCAGTGACCTTCTTTCTTATCACTTCCTGCAGAGGATTCCCCACAACCTGATCCAGTGTGAAGTCACTGCCATGTTAATGCTGCCTGCGGCCCGCCCTTTCAGGAAATCCTGCCCACCTTTGTGTCTGAGGCTTTGTTCTCTTCCCTATTGCTTTCTGCTGCTTCTTATACACTGTGTTTGTTGGTGTCTCTTCCCTGTGCATCCTTGAATACTGCTTTTCTCTAAGGATTTATATTTTCACTCCTACTCTTCATGACAGTTGGCAAACTGGTGGTCCACAACTTGGTTCTGTTTGCATAGAGATTAAAGAGAAGAAAAATTAATTGCTAGCATGTAAAATTGACCGATTTCTCACTTAAAACTGTGGGCACCTGGTTTGTCTTGGTAGAATCAGACCTGGCAACATGGAGCCCGTATGCCCACATGGCAGTCACCCGTGAGAGCAGAGGGGTAGCTGTCCCTTTGGATGAAGCCTATGTTTCCGGGTTCACCAGAGATGCCTCCCTCCCCCACAGTTGCTCTGTTACCTGTTGCTGGGCTCCCTTCACTCACTCGTCTTCTCTACCTGGCCCTTGTGGTAGCTGAATTTGTTACCCTGGGTCTAGACTCTTTTTCCTCTGAACTCATTGTCTAGCAAACTACTTGAGGTGACCTCTAGACTTGTGCTTGTATCAGCCCACTGGGCATTTACACCTGGATGTCACTCACTTCCAACAAAGACATCCTTCCTTCTGTGTATCTCCCCTTTCCCTCCCCCTCTTCCTTCCTTGTCTTCTTTCAACCAAGATGCAATAAGTCCCTGTGGCCAATGTGACGTCTCTACCCAGGAGGAACTTGGGGAATCGGTTTGGCTGGAAGATGTGGTATAGGACTGCTGTTGGGATTGCGTTTGCACATGAGCCGCATTATTTTCTCTTAGTTTACTCATTCATTTGGGGTGGCTTTGGGCAGAGAGTCTATGGAGAATTTTTTTTTTAAGTTTTTACTTAAATTCCAGTTAGTTACCATACACTGTGATATTAGTTTCTAGTGTAGATGATTAGTTTCTAGATTAGTTTCTAGTGTATAATGATTCAACCCTTCCATACATCAGCTGGTGCTCATCACAACAGGTGCACTCCTTAATCCCCATCCCCTATTTCACCCATCCCCCCACCCACCTCCGTTCTGGTGACTCTCATTTTGTTCTCTATAGTTAAGAGTCTGTTTCTTGGTTTGCCTCTCTCTCTCTCTCTCTCAACCTCATCTTTGGAGAATTTTTGAGGAGGGGTTTCAAAGCTCGCCAAATCGTCCCCTGATACTGTCTCTACGTGCGCCTACTCTTCCAGGTGCCATGCTGAGTGAGAGGAAGGCAGATACATCCTGGCCCCCAGTCCCTGGTATCATGTTACTCCCAGATCTGCTTCCCCCACCAAGAATTCACCTGCCTGCTCACGCAGATGGCCAAGCTTGAAAGCAGAGCTCCATTTTTAGAGTTTCCTCCCCACCTCCTGTCACATCCAGTTGGCCTCTAAAGACATGTCCATTGTTACTTTTGAGGCATCTCTTGCAAACATTTCCACTTCCTTGACCCAAAGGACTCACCTTCAATTAAGTTCTATTAAAACAGCTTAATGTGATCTCCTGCCAAATAGAAGCTCTACCATCTGGTCCACCCTTTGTACTGATGGCAAATTTATGTATCCCAGACCGCTAATATGGTCTGTCAAAAGTGTTTCAGCAGCTCCATGTATCTACTTGAGAGAGTCCACCTCCTTCGTACAGCCATCGAGAAGCCTGACCTCACCACAGCACATCTTCCAGGCCACGCCTCATGAATCACTTCTTTTGGTTGCTCTAGGCTGTAGTAAGACCTAATGGCTGTCCCAAATGTCTCTCCCAAAACACAGCCCTGCTGCGCATTGTTTCCTCTGCCTGGAATGGTTGCTGGGCCTTCTCCAGGAAGTCCTTCCAGACTCCTTTTGACACACAATTGCCTTAGGTTCCCTTAAAGCTTTACACTTTTCTTTCCATGACACTTGATGTGCCCTGCATTTCCAAGGTTCTTTATATGTCTGTCTTTTGCACCACACTGTAAGTGAAGATAGGCAGGGTGTATCTATTCTTTCACTGTATCCCAGCACATAGGAGAGGGCCTGGCATTCATTCATTCATTCATTTATTCATTTACTTAACAAGCAGAGATCAAGTGTCCTTTCCATGCTGGATGTGAGCTCCGTACTGGGCACATGTTTGCCGAATGTGTGAATCGAGAGCCTGGGAGTGGTTAGACCTTGGCCAATAAAGGGGTTAAAATCTGAAAAATCTAGCTCCTGTGTTTTGACTGTATTTTGACTGGGTCTGAGCTACACTGGGCATCCCCCTAGCAGGCTCACCCCTCCCAACTGACTCAGTGTAATACCTTGGCTGAGCGGTTAGTTCTCATCTGTAGAAGGGAAATGATAATACTCTGAATCTCTTTATAATGCTGAGGTCCCTCTGTTTCATCACTCTTCACTTCCAGAGCAGCTGTAGAGGAAGGAAATAATCTAAGTTCTGGAAATTCCCCATCGGATGGGCCCTTAGACTTCGTGACCACAGGCCAGAATTAGCATCATCTCACTTTACACCCATAACAACCTTGCAGGATGAGCAGGTCAGGGACGATCATGCCATCACAGAGACAGGTCAAATGACCTGCCAAAAGTCAAGTGCAAGAAGGTACCAGAGCAAGGACTGGAAGTAGGTCTTCTGTGTCTACGTCTGATCCTGCTTGGACTCTCCATTACTGCTTTGTCAGGTGTCTTGGTGAGAAAGTGGGTCCTGACACCCAGATTTGAAACCCAGTGTGGTCTACAGTCTGGGCTCTGCTCTCACATCTTGGCCAAAACCGCATCCTTCTCATTCCTGTTTCTCGGATGTGTTTTGCAATGTAATTCTTCTTATCTTCACTGCTCTGGGCTGGACATCAAGATTCTGGTTCCCTTTCTAGTCATCAGCTTCTGCTGCTCATTTTTTTTCTTACAGTGGCTTTTTCTAGTTCCCCATTTCTCTCTCTCTCTCTCTTTCTCTCTCATTTCATTTTTGTCTCATTGGGACTTATCATCCAAACTGGCGGTTTGGGTTACATCAGACAACCTGTTTTGAAGGATGACACAGGTTTTTCCAGGACTGATAGCAATTTCCAAGCCTTCTAAGAAAAAGAGAGTCACAAAACCCCTCTGTCTTCCATTATTTGCATCTGGCAAACCAGACAAGAACTCCACCTTGCTGGGGTCTACTGGCTTCTTAGCCAGGCTGGCAGGGAAATCAAGAGGCAAGTATGACTCTAGACCCTCACCCTTCTCTCCAAGCCAACCAGAACTCAGAGTTGCTAATGTCCTATAAGCTTGAGAGACTAACCTCCCTCCAGTGGGTGCAGCCCCAGGTAAGAGGGGTGTTTGATATGAACATTGCAGCTCTGGGTTGGGAATAGGGAGACGCAGAAGGGAACCTGGCACCCAAGCCACATTTTGCAGATCGAGGATCCTAAAGCCTGAAGAAAGCAGTGACTTACTCAAAGTCACACAGCAAATCAGTGACCAGGGATTGGGCTGCATCTTTGATCTCTGCTTCCTCTCCTGGGGAAGGAGTCTCTCCTCTACCACAAGGTTCTTGGAGCATCAGGGGCATTTGGTAAGAGAGTTGCAAATAGATTCTGGATAAATCCCTCAGAGTCACTTACGTCATGCCTTTAAACTTGAAGGAGTTGCCTGGAGGGGGTCGTATCTCTGGGTCACATGCTGTCCACAGAGCTCTTGTTTTAAGTTTATTCATTTATTTGAGAGAAACAGAGACAGTGCGAGTAGGGAAGGGCAGAGCAAGAGAAAGGGAGAGAGAAAAATCCCCAGCAAGCCCCATGCTGTCAGTGCAGAGCTCCATGTGGGGCTCAAACTCACGAGACCGTGAGATCATGACCTGAGCCAAAACCAAGAGTCTGGCACTTAACCAACAGAGCCACCCAGGTGCCCTCCACAGAGCATTAGATGCTTAACAGACATGGTTTCAGCCACCTGAGGCGTTGGTGAGGGGCAACGAGGCACAGACATGTTAACCATTGGTCATTCACATGCCTGTCCCGAGGCTGCGGTGGAACCTGCCCGTGCCCACAGAGCGGAGAGCGCTCTAAGGCCAACAGACGACCTGTCCCCAAGGAAATGCCATCCTCGGGTTACCTCTCCCACTGTTATCTCAGATATGCCACCTCTCACAGCTGGTCAGAATCATGCGTATTGTCTCTCGTTTCCCGTCTCCACACCAGCCTGCAGGGATAGACACTCTATTTTCCTTTTTTTCAGTTGAGAAGTGAAGGTTCAGAGAAGTGAAACATGTTGGACGCAGCCACCCGGCTAGAAAACAATAGAAACCAAAACTCCATACTTGCTATACTTCTCTAACGTACACATTCACAATAATGATGTTTCTCTGTAAGAAACATCTTCAACAGCCTTCCCTCTTTTAGATCCTCACAGCTGTATGCTGAGTCGCCCTCATTGAGGTTCAGCCATTAAATAGCTGAAGTGGACCACAAATTCAGGGTGCCTTCCACTGCTCGGCCTTGCCTGGACCCCAGGTCCCAAGGAGAAATCCCCAGCTGTGCCCTGGGGAGCCCTCCAGGCCAGGACTTCCTGTCCAGAGTCCTCTCTCCGCTGACGCCAGCTGGGCCTCTCTGGGAGAAGGAGGTGCTTTCTTTCTGAGATGACTTAGTTTTCCTGTCACCCTCACCTCCTCAGGACCTCCACTTTCCCTAGAAGGAAGCTAAGACAGGAGATGACAACACTGGCCAGTGTTGATCAGACTGCAGTGGTCTTAGAGGAGGATTTCATTCACTCCTTCACTCATTCAATTATCCCACATCCTTTAATAAAGCTCTACCAGAGATCGATTCTGTGAAAGGCATTATTAGCTGCTTGGGGTTCTGGGGTTGGTAGAGCATGGCACATGGCTTCAAGGAGTTGATTTTTGGTTCAACAGAATGAATAGAAAATTGTAGATTGTCTTGGGCCCTTCTAGCTACTTTATCCTCCCAGTCTGGCCCCCTCCTTAGCCTCCTGATGGGCACTGTCTTCTTTGGGTTCTTAAGGCACTTTTCCTGGGCATGGCAAGGCTCCCAGCTGGGCTCTTAGGCCATGGTCTCACACTTCTCACCCATCCTCCACCCTGATGCTGAAAGATTGAAAATGTCAATCCAATCTCAGCAATGTGTCCTCCCTGCTGAGAATCCCTTGATGGCTCCCCTGTGTCCTCAGGATAAACTCCAAGCCCCCCTCAGCATGCCTATCCGAAACCTGGTCATCTCTCAGTCCCTTCCCCTTTCTCTGGCCTCAACTCTCCTTTCGAACTTCGGGCACCTTGGCTTCAGAAAAGCCAAATTGGTTTACAGGGACTTCCCCCCTCCACCATCTTCCCCTCCTCCAAGAGCACACTTCTTGGTCTTTGCACAAGCTTTTCCTTTTTCTGGAGGAACTTAACCCTTCTTCACCAGTCAACTTCTACTCATCCTGCAAAACCCAGCTCAGAGACCCTTTCCTCCTGGAAGCAAAGGAAGAAAAGATGTCCTTATTCTACATTTCTATAGCATCGATGTTCACCCCAAACAAGTGTTTATCTACTCTATTGGTTTTGCTTGCCCCTCCATTTATCTGTGGGCTCCTGGTTCCCTGATACATAGATAAAGCCTGTACCAACAAAGTGTTTAATAATGTTCTAGTGAATGAACAAAAGGGAAATTCCAAAGAGAGAAACTTATTTATCCTCTCAGCTCCAAAGCAGCTTGCAAAATGCAGCCAACTTGGTCCACCCTCGTGGGTGTCTGGAGCTCAGAAGGAAGGAATGTATCTGAGATTTTCTGGAGAACAAAAGGGTCACTCTCAAGCCCACAGAGGCAGCAGAAAGAAGGAGCAGCTATTAATCATTGTGACTGGGGAAGTCCACACGCTTTCCTGTGGCTTTTTGCTGTGACACAGGTCCTTGGACAGATTTCAGGAGGAAAATACCAAGCGATTTGACCTTTCCCTCTTGCTAGCCAGCTTTTTTCTCTCTCTGTTCCATGGTCAGGGTTTTAGTCCGGAGTCATTCAGCTTTTCCCACTCAAGGACAAACTGAAAGCTGGAGTTTGTAGGTCTAGACCTGCACACAGGTGCCTTGCTGGACCCAGGACCTGGGATCCATGCACTTGCCAACTTTTAAGTTTCTTGGAATCCAGAGAGAGCCACCAGACAACTCAATTAGCTTCCTCACTGTTGTCCCTCCACGGATTCATCCTCATGGTGGAAAAGCATGGTAGAAAGATTGGCAGTTATTGGCAGGCTTACCGTTTCCAAGAACTTAGAATAGGTGGGAAATTTCTGCTGAATTCTTGACATCTTTTTTTTTTTCTAATGTTTATTTATTTTTGAGACAGAGAGAGAAAGACAGAGTGTGAGCAGGGGAGGGGCAGAGAGAGAGAGGGAGACACAGAATCCGAAGCAGGCTCCAGGCTCTGAGCTGTCAGCACAGAGCCCGAGGCGAGGCTCAAACCCACAGACCTGAGATCATGCCCTGAGCCTAAGTCAGACGCCCAACCGACTGAGCCACCCGGCACCCCAACACTTGACATCTTAATTCATGAAAATAACCAGAGCTTCCCATGGGATGGATCCTGGGTCTACATCAGCTCATTAAACAGGCTTGGTCCCTGCCTTGGTGAAGCTCACCTCTGATTCTTTCAACAGCCCTGTGAGCTTAGAGATATTACCCATCTTGCCCTTTTGCAGGTGAGAAAACGGGTCTGGGGAGGTAAAGTGACTTGATCAAGGTCATGCCATCAGCTTAAATCAGTCCTGAAATTAGGATTTAGGACTTCTGACTATTTGTGCGAACTTTCTATGGCACAAACTTAATAAGTGATAACCCGTGACCTCACCATCTCGTCTTCTGACACCGTGAAGACCTGTCCGGGCACATCATCTTGACTCAGAGATGTCACACGTGCAGCAGAAGCAGCTGACTCTCATAGCCTGGAGGCCCATGCACATCTCAGCCTGCCTCCAGCTAGCCCCAGTCTCACCGGACTGGTGAACCCAGATCTCACCAGCCAACCCCTAATGCCAGAGGTTTGGCCTGCCCACCTCGTCTCCCTCTCTTCAACTTCACCTCCCAGAGCCCAGACTTGGCACTGGATGAGACACCTTCTTCAGAAAAATTTGGTCTCAGTCTTTGGGTTTTGGTGTTTTGTTTTTGTTTTTGCTTTTTTGAACATCCTTGCTTGCTAAATGAATGAATGAATTGGCAGAAGAAAAAAGATGGCCTTCATCTTGGGGACATGATACCCTCGTAGCTGAGATTCATGTGCACGTTATCAAACTCTGGGATCTGAACACCTCTCCCACCGGCATGTTAAGGGCCTAGAACTATCCCTGTTAGGATGCGTCATTCAGCTAAAGCTCATCCCCAGCTTTGGCATTCTACCTTTGTGACTTTTCACAAAAGTCTTTGTAACACCGTTCTCTTACATACTTAGTGGTTTTCTTTAAAATGACTCTTTTTTTTTTTTTTACTTAAATAGATGCATTCTGAAAGGAAACATTTTATAACTGCTATAAATTTGAAACCAATATTGTTTGCCATAAATGCAATCAAAATAAACATTGTTTTTTCAGGGTGAACTGGATGTAGTTGTCTGGCTGATGCTCTGAGCTCTGAGCTTACTCTCTCTTGTTGACAGGCAGGGAGAAGGGGGAAGAGGTTTGTAAGTGCTCGGGCTTTCTTCCTGATTGGATCAGAAGGATTAAAAAGGATTCCCTTTTCAAAGGGAATGTCTTTCTCTACTAATGATTCACTGCCTTTGAATGGCCCGGTCTAGGATAACAGTGGCTTAGGGCCTTATATATGTCTTGCCCCGGGTTAGTTAACAGAATGACTCTCACCCACGAACACGGCACGGGACTCATGGAGCTGTTGTGCTGACGAGGCTACTGAGGACACATACATCTGTTGAGCCAGATGACCTTGGCCTTAACCGGGTTGAATGTCCAGGCCGAGTGTGGGTGCAAGTGGGCTGAAGCCAGGGTTTCTTGGAGTGCTGGGGTGGTGATAATGGGTGACACTTCTGTTCTGCCCAGCTATGGCTCTGGACAGACTCGGGATGGACGGGGGGAGGGGGGGGGGGTAGTTCGGGTAGGGGGAGTTGGCTGCTGGTGCCTAGAAGGGAACATGGGGAAAGAAAAGCGTTGCTGAAAATCCTCTAGATGGCTGGGCAGAGATCCTCACGTGAACGTTGGGGAAAGGCCCAGAGCTGAAGGACTTCCTCATATAAGGACAAGACCCTATTTGCAGTGCACTTCACAAAAGAGAAGGGAAATTTCCCAGAAAACCACATGAGATGTGCTGACAGTGGGGCAGAGGAGGTGGAGGAGGGCCTCTGAATGGGGTGAATAGAAGAAAGGTGAGCGTCCAAGGTCAGGAGGGCACACGCTAGTGAGACCCCACTCGCCAGGCACAGAGGCGGGGATATGACAAGCATTAACTCCTTTAAACCTCATCATTTAATCATTACTAGTTAACACAGGAAGACAGGGAGACCCAGAGAGGGTAAGTGCCGATGAAGATTGCACAGCGGGGGAAGGGTAGAGCCAGGAGAGAGGCCAGATCTTCTGTCACCCAGAGTGGGAGTGCAGACCCAGCCTGGTTCCCATGTGGCCTGCCCTCCCTCTGGAAAGCAGCTAAACTGTGGGCAAGAAAAGGCTGCTGCCTCTAACAAGCGTGAGTTCACAGTCACCCCCTCCCCACACACACACTCCTCAGACCTGCTCTGCACACGCTGTTGTGCCTTTTCACCTTAATTCTGTGAAGCCAATCCTCTCCCATGTTCAGGGGCTGTGGAGGTGGTGCTCATGCAAAGAGGTCCCTTTGGCCCCCCTCTTATTCTAACAAGGGTCTAGACCGCCACGCGCCTACAATGGCTTCATCCACCGCTCCGGGTGGGGAGAAACCCCAAGAGACTGGGGACTTGGAAGGCAGCTGGGAGGAGGGACAGTGTGGCTGTGTGGCCTCACCTCCGGCCACTAGGCAGTTCCGCAAGTTGGGCTGGAAAAACGCCAGAGCAATGACCTGCCATCAGGCTCAAAGTACAGGCCTGTTCATGGGGATGATCCTGCCTTTTAGGGACAATAAACACAGCTGGGACTTTCCCAATTTCAGGGTCTGGGAGGAAATTCCAGGCTTTCTCTTGAAGGCTGAGAAAACGGAGGGACTCTGGCCCTTTGGAAGTGGAGACAGCAGGGAAAGGCAAGGGTGGGGTACATACACAGAGTTTGCTTGGATGCCTGGCCCTGTTTTCTTTGGGAATTAGCGAGGAGACGTCAACAGGGCAGGAACCGTTAGGAACCTTGCTATGTCATCATTGTGCTCCAGTCACTGGCTCCGTGAGGTGATGAGTATGTGGATATGTCTGGCCCTGATATTGCCTCGCTTTGTCTCCTTGGCTTGGGCTTATCTTCCCCTGTGCAGAACCTAGCTGAGGATGTTTGTAAGAAATGGCCTGAGAAATGACAAGGTCCCACTGCACTGGCCCCATGACCTTCCCACGGGGAACCTCTTTGCCATGTGTTCCATCCGTCCAGTGGCAGTGACCCATATGCAATGGCCTGTATGCATGATGCAGGAGTTGGGGGTCCAGGGGCTCCCATTGTAGAGACAGAACATTGTCCTTTATTAAGATAGGGCCATAAAAATGTTAGCACCAGCTCCTTTATTTATAGGACAAGAAGCAGAGTCCAGGGCAGGATGTATGTGTGTGTGTGTGTGTGTGTGTGTGTGTGTGTGTGTGAGAGAGAGAGAGAGAGAGAGAACCAGTCATGCAGTTAGTAGGCAGTGGAGGCAGACCTCACACCCACATCTTCCAGGAGCTCCCCAGCAGAGAGTCTGAGTATATTGGGTGACATATGGCTAAAATTCTGAGCAAGAGTCCTCAGTTTCTCAGTTTTGAGTCTGATTGGGGCGCAGAGGGAGGGAATGGGGAGCTAGGAGGCCTTGGAAGCAGGAGCGGAATCACAGCTTCTGAAGGGCCAGGCCAGCAGGCCTCAGGCCAGTCCAAAGGGGAGCCCCCTACAGTCAGGACAGCCCCTGTGTGTTGGGTAATGGAGAGGACTCTGGTTCAGAGGAGGGGCCAAGGCTCCCTTTGGGGATGGTGTCCAGGTAACCTGTCAGTGCCATTCACCCGTGGGGGTCTTTCCACTTCAGGGCTTTGCATTCTACCGGGTGAGGGAGAATGGGTTGGACCTTGGTTCCCAGCACTTGGTATGTGGCTATGCTATGAGGTGTCAAAATACGGAAGGAAAGAAAGAAACGAGCACAATTTATTTTTCTTTTTACTCCTCACAATACCTGCAAGAAACCCATTTCGTAGACCATGACAGTGAAGCATTGGCCCTTCCTACTGTTCAGGTTCAAGTCCACACGGCTAGTGAGGGGAGGGGCAGGTCACCGCGTTGTTCCATGTGACCTGAAGTCTGTCTCTGGGTGGCTGTCACCTCCCTGGGTACACATGTGTGGGGGAAAGGATAAGAAAGGTTCACTAATTCCTGTTATCTGTGCTGTGAATAACGGCCCACGGGAAGTACCATGTGTTCTGAAGGGGCCACCTCATGCCCATGTGCCAATACAGAGATCGACGGCAATGGTGGGGAAATTGGGTCAAACATGCAGAACACTGAAAAGGTCTGCTCAGGCATCTCTTTCCCTAATCCCTTGTCCAGACTGTCAACGACCAGGGCGGGTCCTGGGACATGGGCGGCCACTTTCGATGTTTCCTTGAGTACTTGGTGCAAGTTAGGGCTCCCGAACACTGAGCTGGGATGAACCACAGAAGGTCAGAGCCAAGGCTTCAAGAGGAGAGAGTCGACCAGAAAGGGTATTTAATTTGCTTGTACTCAACTAGATGCATTCGGATTCGCTGTGCATCTCCCGAGTCTCTAGAAGATATTGAGCACTGTGTTGGACACCAGGAGGGGATAAAATGTTAGAAAGAGAATGAAGAGAAGACAAAACAAGCAAGCTGAGGAAGGTTGGGGACGAGAAAGAGAGAAGAGAGTAGGACTCAAGCTGATTGCACCGCGTCATCTTAGGTGAGGGCCATTTTTTAAAAAATTTTTTTTAACGTTTATTTATTTTTGAGACAGAGACAGAGCATGAACGCGGGAGGGTCAGAGAGAGAGGGAGACACAGAATCTGAAACAGGCTCCAGGTTCTGAGCTGTCAGCACAGAGCCCAACAGGGGGCTCGAACTCACGGACCGCGTGATCATGACCTGAGCCGAAGTCGGACGCTTAACCAACTGAGCCACCCAAGTGCCCCAGGTGAGGGGCATTTTATATAGATTTCACTTAACCCCTGTGATGTCCGTATTCAGCGTGCTCCGCTCTGGTGTCATTTTTACACACAGGAGCCTGATGGTCAATGAGGTTGTCCAATCACACTTGTCCAAGGTGATCAGGCTAACAAGTGACATGGTCATGGTATGATCCCAAGACTCCTTGAATACAAAGTTCGTAGCTCCGTCCCCATCTCCACTCTCCTCCCCAAGACGTTCTGCGCACTGAACCCTTTCCCAGAGCATTCTCTACAGCCCAACTGTCAATTTTACTTCAGTGACAGACACTTCAAAACCTCAGACGCATCGTAATAATACTTTCAATTTACTCAGTATTGGAAATTGAGACACGAACGGTTGAAGGAAGTAGGCTACATCATTGGAAAAAGAATAGAGTACCCTGTCTCATGTTTTGGTGGTTACCCCCCGGTCTCGGAAATGTGACTTCAGTTTGAATCCTATGTATTTTTTGGTCTTGATTTGTTAATGCGAGTTGCAAGGCAAAGCAGGCGTTAATCCAATGCGTGCATCTATTTATTCATTTTTCCATGTCTGCACGTCACTGGGTGGGGCTTGGTTTGCTTAGTTCCAGATGCCTGAAACCCCTTACAAGAATCAGGTCACAAGAGTAAATGGAACCTCAAACCAGATCACTGGGTCTGTAGAACACAACCTCTTTGTTCGCTGGTGATTCATGCATTTGGCTAAAAGTTGGAGGTTTGGGGTGATCATGTTTGCATGATGCAGTTTAGTTACTATATCTTCTCATTTCTTGGAGATAGTTCTTTTTGATTGAGTTGGCTTTTATAAACTGCATGTAGCAAATTGAGCAGTTGACATTCATTCCTTCTTTCATTCACTTATGTTTGGTAGCAAGTATTTTGTTGAATGCTTATTATGTTCCTGCCACTATAGTGGTGCACAAGGAAAACTCCCTGCCCTCGAGCACTCGGGGTCTGTGGACCCCCAAACAACCTGTTATATCCCAACATTATACCTACTGCAGTGAGAATTTGTACAGCACGCAGCAACCAGATTTGCCAAAGGAGGAAGACCTCAGTTCTGAGTTTTCAGAGCCTGGATATGGCCTTTGCTATGTTAGAGGGGTTTACCTTAGGATCTAGTTCTTTCCTTTGGAGCCAGGAGGGCCACACCCCAGCTAGAAACAGGTAAGCAGTTGGAACAAGTGTGTATGTCAATCAGGAAGAGAGGATCAATCTTTTTGAGCTGAAATGAGACTTTGAATGGACTTCAGAAGGGGCAGAGGCCAATTTCTTTTCAGTCTGGAGCGCCAAGTGCAACAGATTTCCTGCCTCGGTTTTTTTGTTTTGTTTTGTTTTGTTTCTGCCTCGGTTTTGAAAGCGACCTCAGGTCAATGGTCTGTACCAGCTGTTTGATGCTGTGATTTCAGAGCTAGACAAGGACCGTCCCTTCTCCACCCCTTGTTCTCTCCCTGCCAGAGTCTGGTAGAGTCTCAGAGGGTTCTGCAGAAAGGGCCATTCACCGGTGACTAAGATAACAGTGAATGGTTAACAGAGGAGGACCCCATTACAGGTACCATGAAAGTGATGAGGGAGATTAATTTCTACTCAACAGTAACTGTTCTCCCCTGGTTCCCAGCTCAGCCAGTAACCACACCAGGCAAGAGTAGAAGGAAGGGGACCCTCTCCCTCGTTGGGCTTTAGGTATGAGTATAATGTACACGTGTGTAGGTATGTTGGGGGTGGAGGGAACTACCACAATATTGTGCCACTAGAGTCTTGAAAAAAAAAAAACAGAGAAAAAAGAGTCATTAAGAGGCCAGTTCTTTGGATTGGCAGGTGCCTGCTTTCAAGTATTGGTGGCAATTGAGAGAAATTTCCAGACCCACACAAGCTTTCCCACGCCCTAAAATGGGTATGTTATTATTTTCTTTCACTTAACCACAACCTTCACACTCCCCCAGGCCTTGGTCTCTGCCTCTGAATGACAGTCAAGATGACAGATATGAAAATAAAGATAACTCATTCTCAGGTTTTGCTGTTTTGATGGATAAAATACCTGGTGTGCATGTGGGCTCCGTTCTGTGACTTCTGTTTTCAATCAGCTTCTCAGAGGGCGCTCTGAGATTGAGCTCATGTTCCAGAAATTAACTTATTCATCTGCAAGAAAGGATATGTGACCATGTTGGTCTATAAGGGGTGCGCTTAGACTTTGACTGATGTTCCGTGAGACAAAAAGGAATGAGAAAAAGGGTGATAGAAAACATTATTCCTATCACTGTCTTTTACACAACTCTCTGGGCCACACAGATACACTTCCACCCTGTGCCCCAGGCCTGATGCATTTCATGAAACTCCAGTTTTTCAGAATTACCTCGAGGCTTTCTAAAAGTGCAGGTTTCTGGGATCTTCCTGTCAAGACCTGTTATATATATGTATTAAGGAAAACAAGCTTTACACCAACCACCCCACAGTTTCAATGGCTGAACCAGATAGTGGCTCACTTTTCAAGCCACAACGCAGTATGGGTCAGTGGGGGGCAGAGTTCTCTATTTCACTTGGTTATTCAGGGACCCAGATTTCCCATCTAGGGCTCTATCATCCCCTATAGCCTCAGAGTCCACAAACAAGGGAATGGAAGGGGGGCGTGGAGAAGATACACCGGCTCTTAATTGCTGCAGCAAAGAGGTCACCATGTCACTTCCACTCACATCCCATCATCAAGAACTAATCTCATGGCTCCCTGCTGTGGCCCAGGAAATATAGTCTAATGCCCAGAAAGGAAAGGGAACTTGGCGAAAAATTAACCAGTCTCAGCCATTACCTGGGATGGGAACATACATATTATTACAAGCATCCTTGGTAACTCTAAGAAAGATGGCATGGTGCCCATTTTCTTGAGAAACACCCATCCACAGGCACCTGCGTGGGTTATAGCAAGTGGGTGCTAATCCACTTTCAGATCATGGAGACTGGCTTGTAGTGGCAGAAATGTGAATACGCAAAGCAAACATCCATAGTGATCCAGGGTGTTCAGAAGGGGGGGTCCTCGTCTGCAGCCATAGCTTCCCCCACTGCAGCTTGAGCCCACAGTCCACACCTCAGGAGCTGGAAGACTCCATATATCTCTCTGAGACTTGGGTTCTTCATCCATAAAGTGGGGATGTGCACACATTACATCAAATAAGTCAGTTGAAGTGCTTATCAATGGCCTGCCACGCAGTAGATATACAATAAATGTTACAAGTAGTTAACAAAGGGTGGTCAAGAGGTACAAACTTCCAGTTATAACATTAACATGTTATGGGGATGTAATGTACCACACGGACACTATTGTTAACAATACTATATTGCATATTTTGAAAGTTGCTGAGAGTAAATGTTACAAGTTCTCATCACAAGAAAAAGAAAGTGTAACTATGTGAGGTGATTCATGTTGAGTAGACTTTTTGTGGCAATCATTTGGCAATATACACACATACCAAGCCATTGTGCTATATACCTTAAACTAATAGAAGATCAAACGTCACCTGTATCTCAGTAAAACTGGGGAAAAATTATGGTGAAAATTGGAATTTTTAAAAACTTGTATTTACCACTGGGGGCTTGATAGTTTCCCAATACTTCAAGACCTTGCTGATGACATCAGTGGTGAGATTAGGAAGGTAATCTTTGACATTATGTTAATAAAATATGTCAACATTTGGAAGGTCTGCACAGCTCCATGAAGCAATACTTTCCAAGCGACCAATGCTTAAACCGTGTTTTTTTTTTTTTTAGTTTGGTAGATACTTTGATCACGAGTCAACATATCTATGAAAGAAGGTTTAGTCTACTTTATGAGACTGACACGCTGCCTTCTACAAACAAAATACTGCATAAGCTCTGTTTGATGTAGGAAATTTTATATGTCTATAAAAGGGACTAAATAGTCTCCAAAAACAAGACAGTAAATGTTCAGCGTACACTATAATTAGAACTCATCTTTTATTACACATGCAAAATACTTAATAACTATTAATTCAATGATTAATTTGCATTATGTAATCTACAGAAGAAAATTTCCATGTTTCAAATGTATTTTTCAATACATATATATATAAATCATTCCCCCCCCCATTCTATTTAAATATAATTGACAAATAAAATTATAAGAAATTTTCAAAAAAAGTATTTAGCAGGGGTGCCTGGGTGGGTCAGTCGGTTAAGCGTTCGACTTCGGCTCAGGTCATGGTCTCTCAGTTCGTGAGTTCGAGTCCCAAGTCAGGCTCCGTGCTGCCTGTTTCAGATTCTGTGTCTCCTTCTCTCTCTGCCCCTCCCCCACTCCCATTCTGTCCTCTCAAAAGTAGATAAACATTTAAAAAAAATTTAAAAACAAAGGATTTAGCAGAAGGATGGGCTTCTAAGATTCCAGGAGAATGATGAGATCCATAGTCCAGGAATAGAGTAGACCCTTCCTATTCAAAGTGTGGTTCACAGACCAGCAACCTTTTCATTGCCTGGAGTTTACTAGAAATGGAGAATCTCCAGCCCCACCACTGATCTACTGACTCAGAACCTACAGTTTCATAAGGCCTGCAGGTGATTCCACCATTTGACAAGATAGGAATATAAAGAGAGATAATCTCTGACTTCTTTAGCCTGAGTCCCTGCATTTGAGAGAGATACAGCAAGAATGGAGTGTGAGGGGTGGTGGGGGCAGGGTGGCACAGATGGCCTGGAAGAGAGCAGATGGTGACAATCACGCTGGGAAGTTGTGATCTGCATGAACTAACAGGACTATTGGGCTGTTCTTGACCTTCCAATTAACAGCACCATTTTGGAGCCATCTTTTCCATATCCCTCACCCAGATGTTTGGTCCACATCTTGCTGAGACCCCTCTTTTACAGTTTCTTAGAAAAGATATCTCTTCTGTGTTTGAGGTTGAGGGATGATCAAGGACAGACATGGGTCCCTAGAAAAGTTGGACATGGACTGAGTGTTGGAGCTCTTGCAGCCTGACTGGTGATGTCAGGGCTCTAGAGAAGATTGCGGCTCAAATAGTTATTATGGGAGAGGGCTGAAGATATGTTAAGGTGATAAAAGATTGAAAACAGATTGGACAAGATGTTGAAATAATGGAGGGGAAACCCCACAGCATATATTTGAATTGTGTGTGGAGAAGTCATAGCCCACTCACATGGAGCTGGAAGACAGCATACGTCAGCAACCACAATAATAATAAATTTAGGATCTCTGGCTCTCTCAGGTTATCTAAATTCTGGTAACTAAAAACAAACAAACAAACAAAATAACAACCTTTTATTTGTACAGAGCTTTACAAATTACACAACACTTTCTAGGCATTTGTTTACATTTATGTATTTGTTGGTTTGTCTAATTTACTTATTATTTATTGCAAATATTTATTGCACATCCATCATGTATGAGAAACTGGGCCAAGCAGCAGGATTATAATGGTGAATACACCACACATAGGCACCTATCTATGGAATGTACACTGAGGTGGGTTTACAAGGTAATGGCTTTGCCTGAGTTTTACTGGACATTTACTATGTGCTAGTCACTGGGCTAGGCACAGTAGCCCCCAAGGAATCCTCAGAACAAATTCTCTGTGGTTGGCACCTTCATCATCTCCTTTACCCAAATAGGGTTGATAGGAGTACCCATGGCTCAAAAGTTCAGGTGATTTTCCCAATGGGATTTAGATAGTTGTTGCTGGGCCAAGGAGGAACCCAAGCTCTTGACTGCGAGATACTCATCCATTATGGGCTAGATCTGTACCTATTCTGACAATGACAGTGGAGTTGAGCCTCAACGACTGAGGAAGGTGTTGGAGAGAGAGAAGAGCGTTCCAGGAAGCAGAGATTGAGTCAGTTGGGGAAGATCATGAAATGACAGTACCCCATGGGGATGGGGACTCATTTCTGGAATTAGGAGCTGAGGCCTCTAAGTGACATTGTCCAGGATGGCTAGAGCACAGCATCTGCAAGGCACCAGGGCCAGAAAGGTGGGGTTGGTCCAGATTGAGGAGGGACTTGAATGCCACCACAAGAAGTTTATCCTTTAGGCAACAGGGAACCATGAACACATGGGAAGATGAGGAAGCCAGAGTCCTACTTAAGGAAGATCATTCTCCCAGGGAGATGGAGTATAAATCAGGCACAGGTTGGCAGAGATGAAAAACTGGTTAGAAAGCTGTTGTAATACCCATTCCATCCTCCCCACCCCCCAGTTAGTGACCTAACCCCTTCTTCCAAACTATAATGCTTATGTGCATACCCAGGAAACTTGCCAGAATGCAGATTCGGACTGAACAGGTCTGGGATGGGGCATGAGATCCTACATTTCCAACAAGGTCTCAGGTGACACAGAGGCTGCTTCTTTGGGGACCACACTGTGTGTAGCAAGATGTAGAAAAGGATGACAGCAGATATAGAGACACAGAGCCCCTACGACACGTTAGCAGCTTGGCTGAGCCCTTTGCACTACATGTTCATTCAGTTGCTTAATAACCAGGAGGAAGTTAGAATCCTTATCCCTATTTTACTATTAAGGGACTGGATCTCAGAGCGATTAGGTCACTGGTTTAAAGTCACAGAGTCACATAGACACTTCAGCACTGTCTCTCCATAACAGAACAAACCAAATGCAGACAGAGAGCCCATGAACTTCTTACTGAATTTGGAGTCTTTCTGCACAAACCCTGTCACCACTTGTTAACCATGAAAAAGATTCCACCATTACTCACATGCAGAAAAGGAAGGAAGAAGCAGTTTTCTCTTTTTCTCTTGTGACCCAGAGGGATGCCTTTAAGGAACAGGCTTGCACGATGGCAGGTGAAGATAAGGAAGTCTACAAGATCTGTGCAGTAAGCGTCTTTATTTTATTTAATTTTTTTTTAACATTTATTCATTTTTGAAAGGCAGAGAGAGAGCGCGAACGGGGGAGGGGCAGAGAGAGAGGGAGACACAGAAACAGAAGCAGGCTCCAGGCTCCGAGCTATCAGCACAGAGCGCGACGCGGGGCTCGAACTCACAGACTGCGAGATCATGACCTGAGCCGAAGTCAGGCATTTAACCGACTGAGCCACCCAGGTGCCCCAGTAAGCATCTTTAAAGGCTACCATTTGATGCAGTGTCTTGCTGTACTTGCGGTGGGAAATGAGGAGGAAGCAGCCATGATGTGCCACGGTGGGCAAAGAGCCATTTGTTTCTCTGCATACACGTACCTGGCTGGGGACAAGACCTGGCGGGCAGCCCAGGAATGTCTCATTTCTACTGTGGGGGAATTTCATGATGCAGAGAGCACTCCAGTTGTACTAAAAAAGTCTGCCATTGCAACATCACGCCTGGGGTTTCCCGCTTCCTCTGGCCAGATCTGGAAAGCTAATCAAAAGTCACAGAAGGAGGTGATATTGAGGGTCCGTTCTGAAAAAATCCCATGGGAACAGCAAGAGGCAGAGGTGGAAGAAGGCTCCAACCGTCTCCCTCTCACCTCCAGAAGAGGCTTACTGCCATGATTTGTGCAGACTTGGCCAAGAAGCAAGCCAAAGGAGGTTTGACTCATGGGGAAATTCTTAAGAATTGACTTTCAGAGCCCAGTACCTGCGGTGGCAGGAAAGGCTGTTGTAGGTGAACCGCTAGCTTCAGAATCACCTAGCGGTTCATCAGGGTCTCCAAAGCCCACTCTGGACCTAGCGAATTACAATTTAGGGGGTGAGGATAGTCAGAGAAACCGCGATTTGTGTCCCCTCCCTGAGCTATTAGCGGAGTGCAGAGGATCCTCCTTGTAGAGGATTGTTAAGGTATTGGGTCTGCAAATGCCTGCTGTGTGTCAGGTGCCGAGTAAATACCTGTGGATTTCACTTCAGCATCCCCCAGGCCCCAGTCTTGTTTCTGGTTGACATAGCCTGGGGTGCTCATCTACCTCGGACATTTGCCACTGGCAGGTGGAAGTGCACGGGGAGATGGGAGGAAATCAGATGATGTAGTAGGATTTATTTTCATTATATTCAATACTTTGCTTTAAGATGGGTGTGACAATCAGGGCCTCAGATGCCTGGGACACGTGCTGACTCTAACAAGATGCATTTTAAAAGGATTGGGGAATATATAGGCAAATTTAGATGCAAACATGAGGCCCAGGACAGTCCCACCGTGTGGCATAACTAAAAGAAAAGGTGCTCTTGGGCTGCATTATGAGAGGTACAAACTTTGTAATGGGGCAGTGAGAGATGCCCTTTCTCTCTCTGCTGGTCAGAGCAATCTGGAGACCTTCCCACACCGTGGGTGACGAGGGGAGCGGATCTTATCTCTAGAGGACAGGAAATATGGTGGTGAAGGAAGTCATATGTTTGGGCAGTTGTTCAGGAAGTAATTATTTTTTTACATAAATAAAAAGAGGCAATGCAATTGCTGTGCGCAAGACCTGAAAGTACCGGCTGAGGAAGTTGGGCTGAAAGAATAGAATTAGGAACAATGGATGGAAACTGCCCAGACACAGATTTCAGCTCCTTAACGGAAGAACCCCCAGACAGCTGCTATTGTCGAACTGCTTGGCCAAGTGCGCTCAATGGCCTCATGTCATCAGCCCTCCCACAACCTTGCCAACCAGGCATGCTTTTCTCCATTTCTCATATGAGGAAATGGGTTCAGAGAGAGGAAGTGGCTTGGTGAAATCACACAAATCAGAAGGGGTGGAATCAAAGACCTAAAGACTCTGCTTGCTCCACTGTGCTGGGATGTCCATCTGATAAGCAGAGAAGCCTGAAGGGGGCTTGAGTTGCCTTGGAAGGTAGTGAGTTCTCTGTCCTTGAAGTTGACTGTACATCAAGCATTCCATTGAAGGGATTCAATAAAAGCTGACCCTAGGAGTTAAGATCTTAGACCCTGGAATCATATGCCCCCCCCCCTTTTAAGTCACTTGCTGAAGTTTTCTTTTGCTGTTTCATAGACCTACTACAGTCTAAGTGCTTGTCATGGGGCCAGGTATCTGCAGTGAAGGCCCAATAAAAGACAGCTTTTAAAATGGGCTGGCATCAGTTGTGATGGCCTTGAAGTATCCCCTCCCTGAAGTCCTTAAAATGCACAGGTAGTTTTGGCTTATCATACATAGGGTGAGCTTTTCTTCCTCCATTCTTGAAATTCCCTGGAATTAGCTTTGGCTCTAAGTCTCTATGACCAGGTGCTTGCAAACTCCCAAGAGCTGACCCTTCAACCTCAAACTTGATGTAGAAGGCTTCTATGCTGGGTTAAAGCCAGAATTACAATTAGCAAGGAAGAGGCATACCTGTGGAAATTGAAGGTGTCTTACTGTTTGGAGCAGAGAGAGCATGACTTTGGGTTTGAATCTAGTGTCTTTCACTGCTTGAGGGAGAGCTTATGTAAGTCAATTAACATCTTTGGGCCACAGTTTGCAGATCATTGAATGGGATTATCAACACCTAACAAAGCTATGCAGAATCCGGAAGGCCATGTATATACATAACACTGTGCACAGGTTCAGGAAAGTCTTAAAAGACCCTAAGTTCTCACCTCTGACTAACCTTGAGACACTAAGCAAGCAGGAGGTGAAGGCTAAGAAAGAATTATAAACGCCAGCTCATGCTGAAGGTAGGGCCTAACACACATTTGTCCTTTGCCCTTTGGTAAAGACTGGGAGACTTATTGATTTCAGGCATCTAAGGAAATCTTTGTCCAATCACTATTTAATAACTATGCTAACTGAGAAGAGATTTCATTGGTCACACCCAACAAAAAATACAGACTTTGTAGAATTAGTTCAGAAAGAGCATTAAGTAAACAAACAAACAAGAAACAACAACAAACCCCGAGGAGAGAAGAGAATCTGATTTTTAGAGTTGCCACATTATATTATTTAAAATGTCTAGGTTACAACAAAAGATTGTGAGACATGAAAAGGAACAAGAATGTAAGGCTCATACATAGGGGGAAAAAAAGTCAGTATAAATTTATCCTTGAGGAAGCCCAGATGTTGGACTTTCTAGACAAATAAAAACCTTAACTTACATATTTTAAATATGCTTAAAAATCAAATGAAATCATATCTAAAGAACTAAAGGGAAGTATGAGAGTGCGTCACTAAATAAAGCATATAGGAAAATTAAAAACAACCTAATAGAAATCCTGAAGTTGAAAAGCACAACAGAAATGAAAAATTTATTAGAGGAGTTCAGCATCAGACTCGAGTAAGCAGGGTAAAGAATCAGGAAACATGAAGCTATGTCTATTGAAATTATCCAGTCTGAGGCACAGAAGGAAAAAAAAAAGGTGGGGGGAAAGAACAGAAATTTGAGACTTACAGGAACCAATATACGCATAATGGGAGTCCCAGAAAGCTCAAAGAGAGATAAAGAGGAAAAAGGAATATTTGCATAAATAATGGCCTAAAAATCCCCAAACTTGATGAAAAGCATTAATCTACACATCTGAAAAGCTGCAAGTATGATAAATGTAAATAAATCTATACCAACACACACATAGTCAAACCATCAAAAGCCAGACAATGAGATGCTTTGAAAATAGAGAGAAATAACTCATTACATAAAAGATACTCAATAAGATTAACAGCTGACTCATCATCAAAAACTACACAGGTCAGTAGGCAAAGGCATAATTTATTCAAAGAGCTGAAAGCAAAAACTATCAACTAAGAACTCTATATTGGACAAACAATCCTTTAAATTTTTTTTAATGTTTATTTATTTTCGAGAGACAAAGAGACAGGGTGTAAGTGGGGAAGGATCAGAGAGAGAGGGAGACACAGAGTCTGAAGCAGGCTCCAAGCTCTGAGCTATCAGCACAGAGCCTGATGCAGGGCTCGAACCCATGAACCGTGAGATCATGACCTGCGCCAAAGTCAGACGCTTAACCAACTGAGCCACCCAGGCACCCCAGGACAAACAATCCTTTAAAAGTGAAGAAAAAATTGAGTAATTCTCAAATAAGAACAGAGAGATTTTCCTACTTAGCAAATCTGTTCTACAAGAAGTGCTAAAGTGAGTCCTTCAGGCTGAAATAAAATACACTGGGCAAAAACTAGAATTCACATAGAGAAATAATACCAGTAAAAGCAATATATAGGTTGATTTAAAGACAATAGAATGTATTTTTATTATATTTTTCTTTTTCGTATTTTTGTTTGTATTTCTTTGTATTTTTATTTATATTTTTCTCCTGATTTAAGAGATAGTTGTATAAAGCAATAACACTAAATACATGTTTATAGACACACAATGTATAAAGATGTGATTTGTATGACAATAAATAGCCAAAAAAATCACATGGGGGTTAGGGAATAAAGTTCTATGGAAACATTTTTTTGTATGCTACTGAAATTAAGTTGATATTACTACAAACTAGATTGTTATAAATTAAGATGGTAGTTGTAATTCCCAAAACATGCAGTAAGATAATAAATTTTAAAAAGAACAGTAAAAGAAAACAGGAGAATTTGAATAATGTATTAGAAAATATCTATTTAACACAAAAGAAGTTATAGATGAATAGAGAAACAAGAAAAATATAGACTAGCAGAAAAAAAATGACAAAATGACAGATTATTTATAAAATAAAAATTTTTTATTTCACTAGTAATTACATTAAATGTAAAGGGATTAAACTCTCTAAAGCCTGAGTTTGGCAGGACTTCTTAGAAAAACATGATCTTCAAAGAAGATATGAAAAGAACATATACAAATGTCCAATAAGTACATAAACAGAAGATCAACATCATTAGTCATTAGGGAAATGCATATCAACACCACAATGATAGATCACTTTGTAGACACAGGATGGCAATAATAAAAAAAGTTGGGAAATTACAAGTGTTGGTTAGAGTATGGAAAAATTGGAACCCTCCTACACGCTGGTGAGAATGTAAAATGGTGCAACCACTATGGAAAACAGTTTGACAGTTTCTCCAAAAGTCAGGGAGAGTTACTATATTACCCTGCAATTCTACTCTTGGTACCTACTAAAAAAATTGAAAACACCTGTCCATCCAAAAACTTGTCCATTAATGTCCCTCGCTGCATAGTTCACAACAGTCAAAAAGTAGAGACCACCCACATGTTCATCAACTGCTGAAGGGATGAACAAAATGTGGTGTATCCACACATTGGGATTCACCCATAAAAATGAATAAAGTAGCAACACATGCTACAGCATGGGTGAATCTTGAAAAACATTACACTAAGTGAAAGACACCTATTACAAAATGCCACATATATTCCATGTGAAATGTCCAGAAGAGGTAAATCAGTACAGATGGAAAGTACATTGGTGGCTTCTACGGGCTGGGGACAGGGACAGCGACTGCTAATGGATATGGGGTTATTTTTTGGAGTGATGAGAATATTCTGTAATTAAATAGTGGTGATGATTGCACAACTTTGTAAACACACTAAAACCACCAAACAGTTTAAAAAGGTGAATATTATGGTATGAATTACTTCTCAATTAAAAAAAAAAGCCATGAGATAATGTATGTAGATCCCTGAATATTACTTGGCACATAGTGCTTCTCAATGAGACTTTCCTTCTTCTCTCCCTCCCTCCCTCCCTCCCTCTTTCCTTCCTTCCTTCCTTCCTTCCTTCCTTCCTTCCTTCCTTCCCTCTTTCTTTCCTTCTTTCCTCTCCTCTCCTCTCCTCTCCTTTCCTTTCCTTTCTTCCTTCCATTCTTTCTTTTCTTCCCTTTTCTTTCTTTCCTTCTCTTTTTCTCCTTTCCTTCTCTCTTTCTCCCTCTCCCCCTTTCTCTCTCCCTCTCTTTCTTTTTTTCTTTCTTTCTCTCTTTCTTTTCTTCTCCTACTGTGTTTTGTAAGAAGTCAATCTGGACTGCTCACCTCTGAGAGTCTGCCAGGTGACATCAGCTTATTGGACTGAGAAGTCAAATTCATAATTTCAATTTCCTGAAAGCCTGGTATCTCTTTGGCCTCAGACTCACGTTCATGATTTATAGGCAAATCTCAGATCATCAGAGCTGGAAATCACTCAGAGATCCTGTGGATATTTTCCAAAACCCTCAGCAACCATGTCTGAAGGTACTGCACCCAGAGGTGTGAAGTGCCCGGCCCAGACCCAGAACCGAGTTCCCACCTGGCCCCTGAGCTTCTTCATTCAACCTCCATTTCCTCTTCTGCCTTCCTGCCTCCTCTGCCAGGATCCCTCTCGGCCTGTCCAGAGGTGGTGCAAGGGGTGTGACCAGGGGCCAAGCAAAACTGGAAGGGTCAATGAGGTCTGTGTCTTTGAAAATGTGGGTGTAGTGACCCAAAAGAAAAAAAAAAGTGGTACTGAAAATCAACTGCCCCCATCTCCCAGCTGAGGGCTGAGGAAGTCAACAGGCTTCTCTTTTGGGAAAACACTCTCTGGACCCCTGCTGAGCGCCCCAGTTCGCCAGGTCTCATCCGGGAAGGGAAGGGTTGGAAACAAAGACCTCATTTCTTGATGTAAGAAAGTGGAAAGGGAACTTGCTAGCCCAGAGATGACTTTTACTAGGGAGGCATTTTCAGTTTCTCTTGGTGGGTGTAAGGACGGGGGAGGGACCCAATGAAAGGAAAAAAGCAGAAGTGGAGGAAGGGGCTCAGTTCAGAGGATGAAGCCTGTGATTGAGGGGGAGGGGGCAGGTGGGGTCAAAGTTGAGACTGACCCAAGAAAGCACTCTGACATGCATCCTGCAGTTGCCTTCTCTCCTGCATGGTGCACGTGACCCCAGCTCAAGGCAAGTGGCACAGGCCACCTTGAGGGAAGCAGGGTGGAGGAGAGCGCCCGAAGGGAGTGGTGGGAAGTGATGGGGGGAATGCTCAGAGCAGCATTTAAGGCTGAGAAGTGAGAAAAGCCACACGGAGAAGGTCACATCTTGGGGAGCCTAATACTGGGAGGTGATGATGTTTCTGTCATCTGTGTGGGATGGGGTCTTGAGTTATGGCGGCGAGTCAAGAAAGGGTGACCTCCAGGGGCTGGTGAATGCTGAGGGGTGCTGGATTCTCCGGAGGCCTTCTGGAACTCTGAAAGCTAGAGTACAGAATGGTGTGTTGGCCATTTCCCCCAAATTCCCACGAGCTACCAACGCTACTTTGCCACTGGTCTCATCTCCTCCTGTGGGGACCCAGTGCCGCCATTCCTCTCTCCCATGCACACACCCATTCCTCAGGGGTTCCAGCATGCGTAACACCATTGACAAATCGCATGGGGTGCTTGGTGCGTGCCAGCTGTATGCCATGGCCGTGCGGCTTCAGACAGGACTCTGCTTGCTTCTGCTGGAATCCCTTTGGGGCTTGGCCTGATCAGATGAACAAACTCAATCTGTCCCTGTCTCCAACTGGGTCCAAAGAGGTAGAGGGAGAAGTTCCCATGCAGTTTTAGGAGCACTTCCTCCCCACCCCACCCCTTGGCCTTCAGGTGTACATGAACCTCAGGTATGGCAGGAATGGGGTTCATCTCCTCCCTTTCCGGGAATGGGTGATAAAGGTGCTTAGCATTCACAGCACCGGTGCCCTTCTCTGAAAGCTTCTGTCTCATGGGGGCCACGCTGACTTCCAACAGCCTCAAAGAAGACTAGACACCAGCCAGAAAGTACCTGTCACTCATACAGCCTCTGCCTTCCTAAGACGGGTATGCTCCTCTCAGCTCCGTGTGCTTCTAAAATTCTAGCTACGTATCTCCAACTATTGTCTCCAACTGGAGACTTGAATATCTGGAGCACTGGGGCATCCGTGTGGGAAAAGTGTTAATCCTTTCATCAGCCCTATGCCCCCAGCCTTGCTAGATATCCCAGACGAGGTGAGCGATCTCTCCGACCTAGTCAGCCTGGATTGTGCTGTATCCGTGACACGAAGGCAGTTATCACACAGCGGCTAGGAAAGTGCACTTTGGTGTTAGTCCGTCAGTTGAAACGCCAGACCTGTTGGGTTTAGACAGGGTAACCTTGGGAAGCTTCCTTAACCACTTGTGTCTTGTTTTAGTCACCTATAAAACAGAGATGGTGGCACAGATCTTCCATGGCTCTTGTGGGAGTGAGATGCTTTAATATATGTCTTAGATACGCACGCCCCATATGTGATGTGACCAGGCTCCCCCTTTCCCTCCCCTGCAAGTTCTTCAATCCCATTCTGTTCCGCTCAGCTGGCCCATGTGATTCTTTCTGGGAGCTGACTTTATCTCCCCATGCCCTCCTACACACCAAGAGTAGCTCTGAGCCATCATAATCATCCTTTTTATAAAAGACGGTGAAAGGCCCCCTTCTGGGCCCTCAGGATCCTCCAGGATCTGTCCCTGACCCGCCCATGCAGCCTCATTTCCACCCATTCCCTACAGGACCCTCCATCCAGTCCAGCCAGCCTCTCTATTCTCTTCAGAGCTCTTCACCGTATGCTGCCCTTCATCTCCGTAAGCCTTACACAGCCCTGAGGCTTAAGTGGAAGAACCCACCCTTATTTTCCTTTGAAGTCTTCCCTGACTAAGTAGAAATTCTCTGCAACCCACGTGTTGACCAGTCACCCTCAGAATTCTGTCCTTGTGGTTTTGCTTTTTTCCTATACTTGCAAATGATCTTACTCCTAACACAACAGCTCTTGGCGGGTGGACATTGTCTCCATAGTCTATGTTTGGCACTCAGTAGGTACTCAGCAAAGGCTGGCTGGCTAGACAGATGGACAGTCATGGGTCGTAGAAGATTCCTAAGGGCTGGGGATATGGTCAGATCTAACAGTGAGCCCCTGCATGCCCCTGGGCTCTAAGGAACATGGCGGAGGCAGAAGCCATTCTTAGCCGCCCCTGGGCATTTGGAAGGAGCAGGACTGATACTCCCTCTACAGCCAGTAGCCTCTTCCATGTCCCTACAAGGTCTGATAAAATGGCCATGTGGTGAACAGTCCTGTAGTTAAGGGTCCGAGTTTCCATTGCTGGGCCCCATTTTTACTAATGGTGTAGCCTGTTCAAGTTCGTCTCTCTCAGGGCCCCAGTTTCACACTTAGCTTTAAAATGGGTATAGAGCCAGTCCCTGCGTCACCTGGTTGTGCAGATTAAATGAATCACTGCTTCCAGAGGGGTTGGGATGCTGTCACATTGATCATTGTGGCCTCCAGGTTTGGAGTGTTGGCTGGATGTAAAAGTTAGGTTCAAACCCCGTCTCTACGACTTCTAGCTCGGTGCTAAGGAATATAGTCTCCCCTACTGGGCATCTGTTTGCTTGTCTTTAGAATAAAGAAACTCATGCCCACGATGCAGGGTTGAGGTGGATAGGAGGTACTTACTATCTATTAAGGGTGGAGAACAGAGTCTGGCATACGTGGGGCTCGTGGGTGTCTTCCCATCCTCTCCCACTTAAGTCTCCCTTTTCTGCCTGTCAGAGGATCTGGGCAGAGACAGCACAACTGGAGGAAGCAAATACTGAGATGTCCACGACACAAAAGATCCTGAAAATTCCACTCGGTGTCTTTAGAGGTTGATGTGGGCCTGCTGCCATCTGCTGGATTGATTAGGAATGGCCTCTCTTGTGCTCTCTGATGCTACCTTGTGGTTGGAAGCGGTTTGTAACAGAGAGCAGATCTTGTCTGCTTGCGTTCAGACTTGGGACCCTGCTCCTCCCCTCACCCCTGCAAGCCATAGCCTCCGCCACCCCACCTTCTTTCAGTCTCTTTCTATATGGAGTACTTACCGCGTGCCAGGTGTTGTATGAATTGCCATGAAACGATAAAGGTGACAAAAGCAATCTGGCAGAGATAAATGTTCAACCTTTAATGGGTTTAAGAAATACCTGGGAAACATTATTTCTTAAGTCAAATTTGTTGGTGTGCAATCTATTCGCAAACCGTAAAATGGATGCATTTTAGAGGTACATCTTGATTCTGACAAACGTATATACCCATGGAACGAACCGCTGCCCCAATCAAAATACGGAACATTAGCATTACAACAGAAAGTTTCCTCGTGTCCCTTTGTAGTGTGAGTAAGTTTGAAAATCTAATTGGCTTTCTTAAGCAGCATCCCACCTAGCAAGTAGAGAGATGCTCCCAGGAGTTGTACAAAATGGAAGGTGTTTGGGGCGCCTGGGTGGCTCAGTCGGTTAAGCATCCGACTTGGGCTCAGGTCATGATCTCGCGGTCCTTGAGTTCGAGCCCTGTGTCAGGCTCTGTGCTGACAGCTCAGAGCCTGGAGCCTGTTTCAGATTCTGGGTCTCCCTCTCTCTCTGACCCTCCCCCGTTCATGCTGTCTCTCCCTGTCTCAAAAATAAATAAACGTTAAAAAAATTTTTTTTTAAAATTAAAAAAAAAATGGAAGGTGTTTGTAGGCAGGAGAGACGGGGCAAGAATTTATTAGCAAGAATGAAGAAAAGATTGTTACATTGTCTTGGGGAGAAGGGAAAGGCAGGGTTTTTGTTTAATGTGGATTATTAGATTATTAATGTAGATTATGTAGATGTTATGTAAATAAAATAGATGTATAGAGTTTTTTTAGAGTTTATTTATTTTGAGAGAGAGAGAAAGAAAGAAAGAAAGAAAGAAAGAAAGAAAAAGAAAGAAAGAAACAGAGAAAGAAAGAAAGAAAGAAAGAAAGAAAGAAAGAGAGAGAGAACAAGGACTGGGCAGAGAGAGAGAGGGAGAGCCCAATGCAGGGTTCAATCTCACAAACTGTGAGGTCACGACCTGAGCTGAGATCAATAGTGGGACGCTTAACCATTTAACCCACTGAGCCACCCAGGCGCCCCTACGTAGATTTTTAAATGTAGATTTTTATGTAGATTACTTCACCAGTGCAGACAAGGAAATTTCAGATTGATTGTTAATTGGTCACGTTCCTGGAGTGGGTTGAAATTGTAATTAAGTCTTGGTCTGCTCTGTAGGGGGGCAAATGACTCAATTTTGGACCTGTTCCTTCTACCCCAGGCAATCTCTGATCTGATTTCTCTTGCCAGAGTTCATTTTTGTCTCTTCTAGAATTTTATGTAAGTGGAGTTGAGCATCATGTATTCTTTTGTGTCTGCCTTCTCTGGCACAACAAAGTGTTTTGAGATTCATCCATGCTTTTGTATGTATCAGTAGTTTGTTTCTTTTTATTGCTACATGGTATGCAAGTATAGAAATATACCACAGCTTATCCACTCTCTTCTTGATAGACATATGGGCTGTTTCCAATTTCATACATGCTCTGGTGCATAAGATTGCAGGAACATTTGTGTACAAGTCTTTGTGCAGATGAATGTTTTTATTTATCTTGGGTAAATTTCTAGAAGTGAAATTGCTGGGTCATTGGGTAGATGCAAGGTTCACTTTATAAGTAACTGACAAGCTATTCTCCAAAGCAGTTATTCAATTTTGCACCCCCCATAATGAGATTTCCAGTTTCCCGCATATTCATCAGTGATTTTGATGGTTTTTTAAATTTCTTTCTTCCTTTTTTTTTTTTTTTTACTTTCAGGCATTTTAATGTGTGGCATACCACATTTTGGTTTGAATATGCAATTCCTTTTAAAGATATTTTTAATGTTTATTTATTTTTGAGAGGCGGGGAGGGGCAGAGAGAGAGGGAGACAGGATTCAAAGCACCTCTGGGCTAACAGCAGAGAGCCTGATGGGGGCTCAAACTGACAAACCATGAGATCATGACCTGAGCTGAAGTCCGATGCTTAATGACTGAGCCACCCAGGTGCCCCTGAATATGCAATTCTTTAATGTTTAATGATGTTGAGCGTCTTTTCAGGTGCTTATTGTCCATTTGTTTATGTTTTTAAGGAGTGACTCAACTTCGAGTTGAGTCCATTTTTATTATTGGCTTGAAACAGTTCCTTTTATATTTTGGATACAAGTCCTTTGTCAGATGTATGTATTTTGTCCATTATGTGGCATTGTTTTTCAGTTTCTTAATGGTGTCTTCTAACGAGCAGGAGTTTTCAGTTCTGTTGAAGTTCAATTTAGCAGTTTTTCCTTCCTTCCTTCCTTCCTTTCTTTCTTTTCTTTTCTTTTCTTTCTTTCTTTCTTTCTTTCTTTCCTTTCTTTCTCCCTTCCTTCCTCTCTCTCTGTCTGCCTGTCTTTCTCTCTCTCTCTTCTTTCCTTTCTTTCTTCATTCTTTTCTGTCTTCTTTTCTTTTCTTTCTTGGGGAAGAGATTAGTGATTTTTGTGTCCTCCTAGGGAAATCTTTGTCTGCACTGTTAGAAAACACAATTCAATTGAAGATCTAATTGGCTTTAGTAAACAATTTGTGAATTGGGCAGCATCTAACAAGTAGCATGCAGAGGTGAACTCCAAACAGTTACAGAAAGGGAAAGGAAGTTATAAACAGAAAAAAGGTTATTTTAGGTGAGGTCACTCTCTTTTGGGGGGCCAAAGGGCTTTATTGGATGGATTACCTCACCTTTTTGGTGGGCATGAAGAGTGCCAAGTGACAGACTGCCTTATTGGTACTGACTAGAAAATTACATTTAAGACTACATTTCTGGGGGAGGGTGAAACTGTAATTAGATTAGATATTAAGCCTCAGATTAGTGATGTGGCCTGGAAGGAGTGATTCCATTTTGAATTTATCTTTGTGTGTGATGTAAGGTAGGAATTATGGCTTATGGATACCCATCAAGCCAGTACCATTTGTTGAAAAGATTGCCTTTCTCCACTAAATTATCTTACATGACCATACCTGGATGGGTCCATTTCTGACTCTCTGTTCTATTTCATTAACATATCCGACTATGCCAATGGCACACTGTCTCGATTTCTGTAGTTTTACAGTAAATTCTGAAGTCGGGTACTGAAAGTATTTAATTTTGATCTTTTATCATCATTGTTTTCATTATTATAGGTCTTTTGCATTTTCAAATCAATCACAACTAGCTTGTCAATTTCTATAATAAGGCCACTGTAATTCTGGCTGTATTTCATTGAATTTCACTGGTGTTTAAGCTTCTATTCCACAAACATGGTATAGCTCTCCATTTACTTACGTTTTCCTTAATTTCTCTTTGTATTCTCTGGTAGTTTTCAATGTAGATGTCTTGCACATACTCTGTAAATTTTATCCCTAAGTATTTCATGCTTTTAGATACTATTATAAATGGTATTCCTCTTATTACATTTTCCATTTGCTTGTCACTAATATACAGAATTACATTTTTTTGTATATTGATTTTACTGCATATTCTGAATCCTTGCTAAATTCACTTACTAATTCTAGTATTGTTTTTATAGATTCCTTGGGATTAAAAGTCACAATATCTGTGAATAAAGACAGTTTTATTTCTTTCTTTCCCATCCTTATGCCCTTTATTTATTTATCTTGCCTTTTATTCTGGTTAGGATAGCCAATGCAGTATTTAGTACAAGTAGTTAGAACACATATCTTTGCTGTGGACATACTCCTCAACGGTAAGTATTTAATTTTGTTATTTGTGATTTTTTTCTTATTATAGCCCTTTATCAGTTAGAGGAGATTCTCTTTATTTTGAGGTTATAGCTGCTTTAAAAAAATCATGAATGGGTATCGAATTCGTCAAGTGATTTTTCTGTATATTTTGAGGTGATCATCCTTTTTTTAATGTGGGGAATTTCTTTTTAAATATTGAAACCTCCTTGGACTGCTAGAATAAAGCAGTTGGTTGTGATGTATTATTTGCATATATTACTTTTCCAAGAATTTTGGGGTCTGTGTTCATGGACAATATCGGTCTGTAATTTTCATGGCTTTTTAAATAGTGTTCTCAGCAGACTTTGGTATCAAGAGTGGCCTCATGAAGTGAGCTAGGAAGTGTTTCTTCTTCATTTATTTATTTATTGATTGATTGATTTTAACGTTTATTTATTTTTGAGACAGAGAGAGACAGAACATGAACGGGGGAGGGTCAGAGAGAAGGAGACACAGAATCTGAAACAGGCTCCAGGCTCTGAGCTGTCAGCACAGAGCGCGACGCGGGGCCCGAACCCACGGACCGTGAGATCATGACCTGAGCCGAAGTCGGCCGCCCAACCGACTGAGCCACCCAGGCGCCCCTTCTTCGTTTATTTTCTGAAAGAACCTGAGGAATACTGTTACGGAAGCACATGCCTGGCGCTAGAAGATTCTCAGCCGTGTGACTTTGGATGATGAACTTAAACTCTCTTGGATTTTAACTTCTCACCCGTAAAGTGGAGATGATACTGTCTACTTCGCCTGGTTGTGGCGAAAAATAGATGTAATGGTGTCTGAAAAATTGTCTCGTAGCACGCCTAGTGGGCCTTTGACACACGGGAGGTATTTTGTTAATTAATAGGATTATTATTACATCGCTAGAGGGATCAGAAGCCTACAGATGATGCTTGAGGTCCTTTCTGCTGTAAACTGGCATTCTTTTCTCTCAGAGAGTTTACATTGAACCATGGGTCACTTCTGCAGAGCTTTCTAAGTTGGTTTTAGCTGTTATCTCACGTGGCTCACAGGAGTCTCCAAACATTGTCATTACCGATCTCATGTCTCCCTTTAACAGATGAGGAAACTGAGGCTTGTCAGTTGAGCGTTTGGCTGGAGGCAACATGGTGTGCTAGTTCCCATCACTCATTCTGCGGCCAGAGTTCCCAGGAAGGCAGCCAGAGGGCTGGAGAGGCCCCTGTTCTCCCTCTTCGTGGCCGCTGGGCGCCCCTTCTCACACTGTTTGGGGTCCCCTCAGGAGGAGGCATCTTTAAAAGTCTCCAACAGGAAGACTCAGGTCATTCAGGGAACTGTACTCTCTGCCTAGCTGTATGGCCTTAAGCACATTTTCAATCTCCCTGAGTTTCAGGCGTCCTTATTTTTTTTCCTCCTCAAATTTATTTATTTATTTTGAGAGAAGGAGAGAAAGAGAGGCAGAGAAAGAAGGGGAGAGAGAATCCCAAGCAGGCTCCACGCTATATCAGTGTGGAGCCCAACATGGGACTCGAACTCACAAACCTGGAGATCATGACCTAGGCCGAAGCCAAGAGTCAGACGCTTAACCAGCTGAGCCACCAGGCTCCCCTTCAGGTTTCCTATTTGGAAAAAGACAGGATCCACAACGGCCCTTTTTTATTGGGTACATATATGACTTATTTAGTCTTCCGAAGAATCCTACAAAATAATGAAAATATGAGCCATAGGTAAGAAAAGTGGGGTCAAAGAGATTAAGTAATTTACCCAAGGTCAAGAAAGATCTAGATCCAGAACTGAAACCCAGGAATACCTGACTTTCCTTCCCACATTAAAGTTCACCATATTGTATACTTTAAATATGTACAGTTTATGATAAGCCAGTTATACCTTAATAAAAAAATTTAGGCAGCATCCAGAATTAGAAATAAAAGTTGAAGAGAGGAACAACACCAACAAGTAATGCATTCACCAGAATATATATATGCCAACATCCATCCAGCCATACGCTTAGGATTTGAGAGTTTTATTGGATATAAAATATGCTTGAATAAAGTATGGCTGCATTTTTTTTAAAAGTAATTAGACCTAAAGTCATAATTCTCAAATATCACCTGGATCTCTTACTGGCAGAAAAAGAACACTAGACTGTATCTAAAGTAAATCATTCTCTCAACTCCTGCTCACCTTGGAAAAAGGGCATTTTTTTTTTTTTTTTTTTTTTTTTTTTTTTTGCTTATTGTAAAAGCAATACGTGTTCATTGCAGGCGAATTAGAAAATACAGATGAACAAAAATAAAAAAAAATTAAAGGCAGCCTTGGTTCTACATTCAGATATAACAAGATTGGGCACTCTGGCATTTCTTTCTGCTACTCAATGCCTGTATGTATATTCAGATGTATACACAATTCTGTAAGATACAGTGAATTTCAAAAAAGGGATCTTATCCTGAAAGTTATTTTATTTTATTTTTTTTAAAGATTAAAAAAATTTTTTTAATGTTTATTTTTGAGAGAGACAGAGCGTGAGTGAGGGAGGGGTAGAGAGAGAGAGAGAGAGAGAGGCAGAATCCGAAGCAGGCTCCAGGCTCTGAGCTGTCAGCACAGAGCCCGACACGAGGCTCGAACCCATGAACCATGAGGTCATGACCTGAGCCAAAGTCAGACGCTCAACCGACTGAGTCACCCAGGCGCCACTAAAGTAAGAATCTTTGAATTAAGCCCCATGATGCCCTGGGGTTCTTCAGGGGCTGGGCGCTGGGGTAGGGAGAAGCTAAAGGTCAGGTGGGGGGCAGGAAGGAGAGTAGGCAGGTGAGGTCTGAATCTACCACTGTTACTTAACAGAGCCATTTTTTTTATTTGTTCAAATATTCATTTCCCATGTGAGATTTCATTTGCAAAGGAATTCCATTGCCAAAAACAATTTTAAAAAAGGAAATCATGTAACACCATTCTTATTTCTGCTTAATTTCTTTGCAAAATTAACATAGCTTGTTTTATAATTATAAAAGTAACACCCGCACAATTTTCAAGATTCAAACAATTCAGAAATATAGAAATAAAAAATTGAAAATCATTCATTAATCTCCCTACATGTCTCTTTATAGACATTTTGGGGTGTATATCAAAATATACTGTACATATATTATGCCTTGGCTTTTTTTCTTAACACAGCCTATTTTCCCATGTTACTTGTGGGTCTTTAAAAATATGATTCTTGATGCCAGGGTGGCTCCGTTGGTTAAGCGTCTGACTTCAGCTCAGGTCATGATCTCGCAGTCTGTGGGTTTGAACCCCACGTCGTGCTTTGTGGTGACAGCTCAGAGCCTGGAGCCTGCTTCAGATTCTGTCTCCCTTTCTCTCTGCCCCTCCTCCACCCCTGTTCCATCTCTCTTTTTCTCAAAAGTAAACATTTAAAAACTTAAAAATAGATAAATATGATTCTCAACCGTTTACTCTTTGTGCTGTGCCATCATATTTATTAATATAAAGAAAAAAGCTTCCAAGTTAAATTTAAAGGCTTAAGGAGAAATTGGATTGTCACTTTTAAATGTGGAATTTTAGCACATTGAATAGCCATATAAACATTGCAAATGGAACACCGCACATAAACAGCTCCTCCTAGCGTTAAAGTCCCGCATTGGTAGATCTTCAAAACCAGAAGAGCTTCTTGAATATTGTCCTGAACAGTAGAGGAAAGTGTAATCAAGAATCCAAAAAGGTCTGAGGGAAGAAGACGGGTTCGCGAGCCCCTCCCAGACCCAGAAGAGCTTTGATATTTTTTGTTTTTCCTCTAAATTGAATCCACTGCATATTTTCCCATCCCTGGATTATTCTTTTTTTAAATTCTTTTTTTATTATTTTTTTAAGTGTTTATTCATTGTTTTAGAGAGAGAGAGACAGAGACAGAGAAAGGGAGACACGGAATCCAAAGCAGGCTCCAGGCTCCAGGCTCCAAGCTGTCAGCACAGAGCCGGATGCGGGACTCGAACTCACCGACCATAAGATCATGACCTGAGCCGAAGTCAGACACTACATACACCCCCTGAGTCACCCAGGCGCCCCATCATCCCTGGATTATTCAACACAGTCTCTGCTTCATACACAGTTTGTGTCAACTGTTGCTTATAATTATAAATAAAACTGCAATGAATTCCCTTAAAAGGAAACCTAACTCTTTGGTTGCATCTCTGATTATTTCCTTAGGAATAAATTCTAGAAGTGGAACTTTCTGGTCAACCAGTATAGGTATTTTAGGACTTTCTCTATAGTGCCAGATTATCTCTCAGAAAGGAAGTACTAATTTAGAATCCTGTCATTTCATCCCTCCTCACCAATACTGGGTGGTCATAAAAAGTGCAGTTGATATGTGAAAAATGATATCTCGTTAGTATCTGAACTAGTATTTTTTTTTAAGTTTATTTATTTGAGAGAGAGTGTGCATGCAAGCACAAGCAGAAAGGAGGCAGGGATAGAGGGAGAGAGAGGATCCCAAGCAGTCTCCACACTCAGCACAGAGCCCCATGCGGGGCTCAAACCCATGAACCACAAGATCATGACCGGATCCAAAACCAAGAGTCAGATGCTTCACCCACTGAGCCACCCAGGCACCTCTCTTGATTAGTATTCTTTTCTTTTAATTTTTTCTAATGTTTATTTATTTTTGAGAGAGACAGAGACAGAATGAGAGTGTGTTAGGGGCAGAGAGAAAGGGAGACACAGAATCCAAAGTGGGCTCCAGGCCCTGAGCTGTCAGCACAGAGCCTGACGTGAGGCTTGCACTCACAAATGTGAGATCATGATCTGAGCTGAAGTCAGATGCACAACGAACCGAGCCACCCAGCAGCCACTCTTAATTAGTATTCTTTTTTTTTTTTTTAATTTTAATGTTTATTTATTTTTGAGAGAGAGACAGAATGTGAGTGCATTAGGGGAAGAGAGAGAGGTAGACACAGAATCCAAAGCAGGCTCCAGGCTCTGAGGTGTCAGCACAGAGCCCGACTTGGGGCTCAAACTCACGAGCTGTGAGATTATGACCCGAGCCGAAGTCGGATGCTCAACCGACTGAGCCACCCAAGCGCCCCAATTAGTATTCTTAAATTACTACTGAGATGTAAGAATTTTATGAATTTATTAGACATTTTTGTCTCCCACTTTGTAGAATATATGTATATATATAATATATACATATATATTTTATTATACTATATATACTATATATATAGTATATGAAATATTATGCTATATATACTATAATATATATAGTATATAGTATACTATATATACTATATATGTATACTATATACTATATATGTATACTATATATACTATATATATATATATATATATATATATATATATACATACTTTTATCCTTTGTATATATTTCTGTTGGAGCGTATTTATATTATTATTGTTATTTAGAAAGAGCTTTTTGTATTTAAATGGCATCAATGCTTTGCACAGTATAGGCAATCTCTTTCTAGTCTCTACAGTTTATAATTTGATAATTTACATTATACTTACAATGCTTTGCCTGTAGTTTTTCATCTCTTTGTATGCTTAGAACGGTCTCCCTAATCTCTCACTGCCAAGATTACACAATAGCCTCATCTGCTTTACGATTTCATGGTCATATAAGTGTTTTTACTTAAGCAAAAATTTAAAGACACACAACGTGTGTACATATGTTGAATGCATCTGTACTTTATTTTAGCGATGATTTGAGGATGGTAGTTAGCTTTTTTTCCCCCTTCTAACTAGTCAATAAATGGTCCCAACACTACTGTTGAATAATTCTCTTTTCCCTCATTGATCCAAAATATCTTCTTGATCCTGTAAATAATTCCGTTCTGTTCCAAGGTATGTTTCTTGGTTTTCCATTGTATTTCACTGACCTATATTCCTAGTTTTGTGCCAATACCATACCTTCTGTATTACTGTAGCTTTGTAATATGTTTTAATATCTGCTTTCTTTGATTTCCTTTAGTTACTCCTTTTCTTGTGAACATCTTAAATATGTTTTTATTCTTTACTGAAGTGCAATATATATGTGAAGGGTGTGTATGTCATGGAAGTGAATGGCCTGGTATATTTTCACAAAATGACCACATTCGCCCAGTCAACAGGCAGATCAAGAAACAGAATATTACTGGCAACACAGAAGCACTCTCCACCATCAAGCCCTCTTCCAGCCACTATCCACTCTAAGAATGATCATTATGTTGACTTTGATCAAAACTGGTTTGGGGGCACTGGGTGGCTCAGTTGGTTAAGTGTCTGACTTTTCATTTTTGGCTCAAGTCAGGATCTCATGGTTTGTGAATTTGAATCCCACATGGGGTTCCCCGCTGACAGTGTAGAGCCTGTTTGGGATTCTCTCTCTTCTCCCTCTCTGTCTACCCTCCCCAACTTGTGCTGTCTCTCTCTCAAAATAAATAAATAAAAACTTTAAAAGTTTTAAAAAACTGGCTTTGAACTTTATGTAATAAGAATCATATTGTCTGCCCACTTGATGTCTGTCCTCTTCAACTTTCCATTTTGGGAGATTCATCCACATTGTTGAATATAGTTTTAAATGGTTCGTGCCCATTGCTATATAATATTCCTCTATGTGAATATACCATGACTTATTTATTCATTCTACTGTTGGTAGGTATTTGAGTAATTTCCAAGTTTGGGTCTATTACAAATAATGCTGCCATGAATGTTTTAGTACCATATGTGAACCTATGCACACAGTTCATTGGTGTGCATACATATCTATGCAGCTCTGTTATGCCTACTCCTGAGGTGCAAGTCCTGGGTCTTAGACTAAGGTTATGCTTGGTTTTTGTAGATACTGCCAAAGTTTCCCAGAATGGTTGCAGTAATTTACAATCCTGCCAGGAGTGTATAAGAGTTCCAGTTATTCACACTCTTTAAAAAAATTTTTTTTAATGTATATTTTTGAGAGAGAGAGAGAAACAGAGTGCAAGCATGAGAGCAGCAGAGAGAGAGGGAGACACAGAATCCAAAGCAGCCTCCAGGCTCTGAGCCATCAGCACAGAGTCCGATGCAGGGCTTGAACCCACGAACTGTGAGATTATGATCTGAGCCAAAGTCTGACACTTAACTGACTGAGCCACCCAGGCGCCCCATCCAGTTACCCACACTCTTGCCAACACTTAGCTTTTCCTGTCTTACTTATTTAGTCATTCTGGCATGAGAGGTATTGAACTCTGAATTTCAATTCCTGTGATGATTTTTTTTTTAACATTTATTCATTTTTTTGAGAGAGAGAGAGTGAGAGGGAGACATAGAATCTGAAGCAGGCTCCAGTCTTTGAGCTGTCAACACAGAGCCTGATGTGGGGCTTGAATTCACAAACAGTGAGATCATGGCCTGAGCTGAAGTCGACCGCTTAACCAACTGAGCCACCCACGCGCCCCGATTTCCATGATGATTCTTGAGGCTGAACACATTCTGCAGCTTTATTGGCCATTTGTATATCCCTTCTGGCTAGCTGTGTTTTCCTGTCTTCTGCCTCCTTTTTTGGGGTTGCTTTTTTTTTTAAACCGATTTGTAGGAGTTCTTCATATATTTGGGATTTGTGTTCCTTGTTGTGTACATATATTGCAAATATCATCTCTTACTTTCCAGACTGCCTTTTTACCCTTCTAGTTGTGTCCTTCAATGACATCATTAAAATTCTAATGTTATCTACTACATGACTTTTTCTGTGGCAGCTAGCCCCTTTTGTGACACGTTTAAGAAATCTGTGCCTTCTCCAATGTCACAAACATGTTTTTTTTGTAAAATCTCCATGGTTTTAGCCTTCACATTTAGAAAGGCAACCCATCTGAAACTGATTTTTGTGTGTCATGTGAGGTAAGGGGGACAAAATACATTTTTTCCATATAAATGTCCAATTGGCCCCGAACCGTTTATTAAAATGATTGTCACTTCTCCCCTGCACTGGAGATGCACACTGTCAGAGTGCCACGCAGCAAGGCGCATAGACAATTTCATGCTGTGTTCAACAGTACAGATGAATCTCACCAACGTAAGGGACAGGCGACATGATTCTTTGCTTGTGATACATCCAGCAGCCGTATACGTGTAGGACTGTGATCGCTCTATTTTTCTCCACATCGGTTTATCTATTCTTGTGTAGATATGATAACGTCTTAATTATTAAAACTTCAAAATACGTCTGACTATCTGATAATAGAAGCCTTCTAGCTTTGTTTGTCTCCAGAATTGCCTTAGAGAAGGCACTGGGTCCTCTCCATTTTCATGTGAATTTTAGTAGCAATCTATTGCCACACATAAACCTGCTAGGATTTTGTTTGAGATTGCTCTTGTCTGTTTTTGATCTTCCAAATCCCTTCAGAAAATCCCTTTGGAGTCTTGATTTGGATTTTATTAATCCCATAATTTAATTTGTGGTATATTGAATTCTTTTTTGATTATTTCATTGCTGTGAATATTGATTTCCCCCCAGACCATTAGCAACTTTTGGAGAAGTTCCCAGTGATATAATTCTTTTGTTTTCCGCATAATTTTATGGCAACCTATATAGCCAAATAGCATTTAATGTGTGTTTCTTGAATAGACCTCATAGACTCTTGCAAAATGACCTTATCAAATGCTTTTCTCAAATATTCCACCATGGATGCTCCTCAGCTTCTGACTTAATTTGTTTGGCTCAGTCATTCAAGTATTTATTACTTCACCTAGCAAAGCAACCAGCGCAGCCTAATCTTAAATAGATATTGACACACAGGATATGTTGTGTCATCTGTATTTAGCCGTCTCCTTTTTCCCTAGGGATATCTCAGTCCAGTAAAGGGAGCGAACACAAAACCAACTATCTAAAATGTCATCTCATTAGTGCTAGAGCTTTAGAGCTATAGGAGTGATTGACTCTAGCTAAGAAAGTGAGGTTGATAAACTTTAGCGAAGTTGACGGTAGAACTGAGTCTTGAAGCATGAATAAGGAGTTCTCCAGGCACCAGAATCCAGGAGTCCCGGAGAGCATGGGGAGCGTTCTGGGGGGGGGGGTAAGAGGACAAAAAGACAAGAAAGCATGGACGTTCATCCCGTATCAAAGAAGCCTGAGTGCTTTAGTATAGCTGAGGCATAACAAGATGGAATGAGAGCTAGGTGAAGTTGGACAGCTGGGTAGGGTCAGACGATGGATGGCTTGCTCATAGACGCCGGTGGTTCTTTTCACTGTATTATTTAAGATGGTTAGTATAAGAGCGTGTCATGATCAGTTTCGTGTTTGAAATCATGTTCTCCTAGCGCTGAGGAGGGTGAACTGCGGTAAGCACTAGGAGGTTGGAGCAGTAGTCCAGGGGGGAGATAATCAGAGGCAGGACATGGCATCCATGGTGACTGCAGGTTATTCCGGAGGCGAAATCAATGACTTGGTGATTGATCCACCAGGTGCACGTAGGTTGGGGAAGGGCATCCAGATGCCTGGGTGAAGATTATGGGATGTCACTGTGCTAAGCTCCAAGTGGTCCACTTGGATATTTGGGTAGAAGAGGTCGGCTCCTCAGAAAGTATGCCAAGGTGTACCTGTGATTGGCAGCTGTGTGAAAAGGCCTGTGCCAAAGTGCCGGGGGTGGGGGGCTGTTTTATTCTCTTTCCGAATGATTACATTTTGCCACGTGATTTCATTTTACAGGAGTCGTAGGTTCTTCGGTATAGTTACCAGCACTCTGCCGGGGAGAGAGAAGACAGGTTATTTCGGAAGCACAAACGCAAACTTAGACACTCCCTCCCTACTGCTGCTCTGAAATTAGATTCGTTTGTCAGATCAGACTGGCAAGAAATCCTAAATCATTTAGCACAAACTGCTCCTTTGGTAGACGAGGAGGCCAAATCCAAGACAGAAAGGACGGTGTATGAACCAGTAAGCAGGGTCACTGGGTGTACCCAGAGGTGGTGGCAGGCAGTAAAGTAAGGAATCAAACCGGTGTGGACGCGGCCATCTACCAGCTGTGTGATCTGGAGAATGTTCACTTTTTCTGAGGCCCCGTTCGCTTGACTACAAAACGGAGCTGTGATAATTCAATGCCTCCTGTACACACTCACAGTGGCGACATAGCCAAAGGCTCAGTGCCATCATCAGTGATGATGAAGACGAAGGCGGTGGTGATGCTGATGTAAGTGAAGGAGCCTGGGCTTCGACACCAAGACACCAGAGTTAAAACGTCTATTGTACTTAGGGCACCTGGGTGGCTCGGTCGGTTGAGTGTCTGACTTTGGCTCAGGTCATGATCTCACAGTTCGTGAGTTCAAGCCCCACGTCGGGCTCTGTGCTGACAGCTCAGAGCCTGGAGCCTGCTTCGGATTCTGTGTCTCCCTCTCTCTCTGCCCCACCCCTGCTCGTGCTCTGTCTCTCTCTCTCGGTCTCAAAAGCAAATAAACATTAAAACAAATTTTTAAAAAACGCCTGTTGTGCTTGACCTTGTAAAAAAGGATCCAGCCTCTGTAACTATCAATTTAATACTGTGTAAAACAGAGAAAATCATCTCTCTCTTGCACTAGTTTGAGGATGACATAAAAAGAAAAATAGCTATATTTAAATTACCTAGCACCGTGTCTGGCACAAAGAAGGTACTTGGGTCATGTTTATTCCCTATCTGGGAGCCCAAACTTCCTGCTTCATCACTTTCTCCTTCCCTTTCCTTCTCGTCTTCCTCTCCCAGAGCAATCGTATTTCTTATTTAATGCTGCATTACCATTTATCCCTCAGTCGCAGATCTGGAAGTATGCATTGCCATCATTACTCCCAAAGCCTGTTCGTGTTCTCATTTCCACAGGTGGGAATTCATTCTCTGCAGTGTCTGTCTGTCCCTTCTGGAGCTTGCGGATGGCCGCTCTGCCAAGAGCTTCCCTGGACACTCGCTTCAGGACAAGGACCCTTGCTCTGGGGAAACGGTCATCTTCCCACAGACGTGAGGCAGTGCACCTCCCACCAGGTTCCCTCATCTTCATTTTGACTGCACGTGGTGGATATAATCAATAACTTGTTGCTGGGAGGTTCTTGGCAGTTTCCTTGCTTCCGCAGTTGTATTGTCTTTCTGGTTGTATTTTGGTGGAGCTTCAGGAACGAGAGTGGAATAAAAAACCTTCTGAACCCCCTCTTTGGACTCAGGTTGTTTCCCTCACGTAATGGGGGAAAAAACTAATGAGCCATGTATTCAGACATCCTTTGTAAAGGCAGCAGGTCCCCCGGCTCTGATGTGGATGCACCAGCCTGATGGCTCACTGTGGCTGGCTGAATGGCTGAACGTGACCGGAAATCAGGCCAGGGATTGTCACCGGAGAAGGATGAAAAGGTCAGTAACCGATAATGGCATGTCCCTGTGGCTGACAGAAGTGCATTACAGAACTGGCAAGTACCAGCCCGGGGGTTCCATCTTTTCTGGAATGGCAAATCCCATCTGTCTGCTTTTATGCCTTAATATCCCCAAAGTTGAGCCCCCAAAATGCACACAGCATGTATTTATTGTTTTAATTAAAATGAACAGGTCTGAGGATTTCGAAAGAGAAAAGCAAAGATACCCAAGGGAGTGACAAAATCCGGGATGGGAAAGCTTATGCCAGAGAGAATTGGGGTCATAGAGGTCTCCAGGCTCTCTGATTTATGCCTGCAGACAGCACTGGGGTCAGCGGAGAGAAGAAGGGGGATGGGTCCAGGAGGGGCACAAACCTGATTATAATTATTTTTTTCTTATAGGCAAACAACAAAGGAAGAAAAGAATAAAGGAAGAAGGAAAGAATAAACACCAAAGCTCACATCTTTATTTTGTTCCCAAATGGATTCCATTAGACTCGATATGTCATTCTAAGTGCACCTGAATATAGCTGTGGATTTAGATAACTCTCTTCTCCTCTTCTGACCTTTATACAACTACAAAAATTCTGTGTGTGAGGGATAAATAATGCATGCTCTCAGCCAAGAATGGAAAGAAGACCCAAGAAAACATTGCAGGATAAAGCAAGCAACATTCCTTTCTCTGGTGTATTTTTATTCCTGACCCACGCCTACCTCCGCTGCCCACCCCCCTCTGCCTGCCTGTTCCTACCCACCAGTCAGGACCCCCAAAGCCTGGAACAGAGTGCTTGACATCATAGGTTTGGGGGTCAAACTTGCATTTCAAATGCCTATAGTCATGACATATTGATTGTGTGATCCCAAGAAAGTCCCCTCCCCTCTCTCCACCTTGGTCATCTCTGTAAAGTGAGGATACCCGTGTTGGTCTGCTCTGGGCCAAAGGCTTTGGGTAAATCATAAATGGACTGGGATGCAAATAAACCTTTTCAACTGCACCCTGGGGAACAGACAGAAGAAAGGAAGGGTGTTCTGGTCAGTTGTGAGGCTCAGACATGAGGGAAAGAGTTGTAGACAAAGGGGGCACCTTCTCAGCCTAGGATTACCTCGAAGGGGTCGGTAAGAGCCTAGAAACCCAGTCTTGGTGTTGGATCTTCCAGCTGGGGTCTGGGGCAGCAAAGTGAACGGAAGGTCTCTTACCACATTTAGATGCCAGCAGCCTCTGCTTCTTCAAGTTAGAACAGAACCAGATGAAGGGATAGAACCGAACCCTAAGCTCAAGCTAAATTCAAAGTTGGATCGTCCACAGGGATTGTTTGTACATCTGAATGTGTTTGCTCCTTACTCAAGCCTATATTGGGCTGAGAAGTAGGGACAGTGACTCTTTTCCAGTTGGGGCTTTAACAAAGACCCTGAGTGTTTGACCCTCCAGCCTGTGGAGTGGAAAATGAGGTGGGAAAGGAAAAAATTGTAGAACAAAAGGATATAGTGTGTGGGTACTCAGCTGTTGGAAGTCATAACAAAAATGGAAGACCGGGGACTCCATGCTCATTTACGCATTATCCCCAGCTCCCCAATTACACACCTGATTAAGAGTTGGATGGTCAGGCAAATGGTTTAAATATATGACAAGGGCGTTGGGGGTTAACACACAGAGCTAGAGGAGGCTCTAGTCTTCAGGAAGACGTGGGGAGATGTGTCCCTGCAATAATGTCTTCCAGAGCCTTAGCCCCTGCTTCTCTGTGGGCATTTCTGATGCCTTCTGGACAGTTCTTCAGCTCCCTGTGCCTTGTCACTCTGTCCCTAAAAACACTAAATTTCAGAGATGGAAGAGATCGCTATAGACGATAGGAACAAGGTCCCAAAAAGGGAGCAAGCAGCTCTAGGATACAGAGAACGAGGCACCCAGGGCAGCACCTGGCCTGTTGATGCCCATTCCCTTGACCTTCCTCCACTCCTTCCCGTCTTCACTCCCACTTGAGGGTTATCCTTTTCGACATGTCTTCTCTCTCTGTGATTCCCAGTCTTCCTCCTAGACTTCCCTGTACCCCCTTGTAAACTAGTCCTCAGAGCCTCTAACATTGACAGGTCCAGGTAGAAAGGAAACAAGTCTGCCTGGTAAGTAAGAGCATCCCGCCATGGGTGGGATGATTTTGACTTACCTGGTGCTGGTCCCCAACACAGCTGCTTTTGAGACCAATGAAAGATGAGTGGGTCAGGCACCCTTGCGGGCTCTCCCTCCATGCCCCATCCATGGCTGCTCCATTATGAGTTTGCTTCAGACAGCAAGTGGTTTTGTATAACTATTGGGGAACCCCTCTTCTTGTTCCCGTATTTTGGAATGGCTATCCCCCAAGAGGTATCAGGCTGGAAGAGGGCTGACTAGCCCTGCGTAGTTGACCTGGGTCAGAGCTGGGGTGAAAATGTGGTAATCCACTGCCAGTTGGAGCACACTGAGAACCTCAGGGCTCTTCCTATTACCAGAGAAATCTTGGACTCTGCATGCAAAGGGTAACTGGAAAACTTACTCAGGGGTTGCCTAAGGCAGCTGTAGAATCCGGTCCTTCCATTCTTACTTCCTATTAGATGCATCTGTGCCATTTCCATGGCAACCGGGAAGCTTCTTGGGTTTCACTGATCCATTGCTTGGGGAGATATGGGAGGACCACTGGATAGGGTATGTAGATAGGGAGGCTGAGATGTGTATGTCTTCCCATTCAGCCTCACCTCGGGCTCTGGCAGGGCTCTCCCCACGAGCACGTGCAGGAAGACCAGGATCATTATTCACTCTGTGACCTCAAGGCCCCAGATGTCAATCCTGAGAGTCACGAGCATGCATCAAGGGGCTAGAGATCAGCACTAGAAACACTGTGCTGCTTAGCTGCCCAGATAGTCTTGTCTGCCCTTAGGGCTCCCCTCCTCTCTGCCCATCTTTCTTCTTCCTCCTTTCCTTCCTTTGGCCCCTTCCCCTTGGCAGAGTCCCAGCCTAGGGCCAGAGTCAGGGTAAAGGCATCCTGTTCTCTTATGAGGGGCTGGGAGATGTGGGGGGAGAGGGAAATAGAGCATAGAGGGAAGAGCTATGCCTACTTTCCAGCCATGTGACCTTGAGTTTCAGTTTCTTCACCAGTAAAATGGAGGTGACAAGAGTTCCTCCTTCTTAGGCCGGCTGTGAGGACTCAGTGAGTTCATCTAGGTGTGGCGCTTACAGCAGGGTCTGTCATGTGGATGGTCCTATATACATAGGGTAACCTGAGATCCAGGTGTGACAAGGACGATCCCATTTTAGGCCCACTGTCCCTGCATCCCTATTAGCAGTATTCTCTTCCCGTTTCACAAATACCTGGAGTTTGATGTGAAATATGGTTACTTTGTGAATGGTTTTAGCAATTTTGTGTGGCAAGTGGTCCAGTGTTTTGGTACAGGGTTGGATGCCCCAGGCTAGGAAGTGCGGCAGGCAAGAGTTTGGTGCCAGAGTATCTCCAACGAACCAGTTCAGGGTAAACCACCCTTATCTGGGGAGACAAGGAAAACTGTGTAACACTCAAGTATTGCTTTTTCTCACCCACTCCCACCTCCCTGGTGAAAGATGCCAGCTAGGAGGGGCGCCTGCATGGCTCAGTCAGTTGAGCATTGGACTCTTAATTTCAGCTTAGGTCATGATCTCAGGGTTGTAAGATCGAGCCCTGAGTCGGGCTCCATGCTGGGTGTGCAGCCTGCTTAAGATTCTCTCTCTCTCTCTTCCCCTCTACCTTTCCTCACTCTTGTGTTCATGTGGGCACACACACTCTCTCTCCCCCCAAAAAACAAAACAAAACAAAAAAAAAACAAAAGGTGCCAAAAGCCAATATGGGTGCAGCCCCACCGGATCCTACCGGTAATGTGCACTCAGAAAACAAGGTTTGAGAACCTGGTACTGGGAACTGCTTCCTGTTCTGCCTCGGGCCAGGTAACTGGGGTCAGGGTGCCCCGATCTCCAAGGGCAGCCAGCAGAGCCATAAGTGAAAACTCTCTACAGAGATGACCCACTTCCCTTGTTAGTGTCAGGGCTGGAGTCAATCTCGGCAGCACATTTCCAGAGGGATTAGACTGCCTTTCCGTTGCCGGAGTAGTGGGCCAAGAGCTCTAGGGGACGCTGAGTCCTTGGGGTCCCTGCGTGGATGTACTCAGATCGTCGTCTGTCTGTCTATCCCGTCGTCGTTAGAAGTACCACCTGTCATTCTAATAGCTTGGATGCTGGAGTCAAATCCCAGCTCCCCCATTCATTAGCTGTGTAACTTTCGACCAGCTTTTCTGTGCCTCAGTTTCCTCATCTGCAAAACGAGGATGATGCTGTATCTGCCCGGTAGGGTTGTTGTGGCGGATTCAAAGCCATTCGTAGGTCAGTCACAATGAACACTCCCATAACTTTTGCTGTTGTTTGCTTGTTATCTCCCTGCTATTCTTTTCAAAGGGGGTTCTGACTCCTCATACCCTCCCTTTAGTTGCCTTAATATAATTTTAAGTGAAAGACAGATGCTCGCATGTTGTGCGGAGGAATACGCTGGCCTGCTTAGGCACCGCCAGCATCGGCATTCATCGCTTCATTCCACAGATGGGACCGACTCAGAAAACAGAGCTCGGTACAGAAGGGAGGGTTTGGCTCTTGGAGAAAGAGTGTGTTAAGGATTGCACAGATTGTGCAATGAGACAGACTCTGGATTGGATGCTGGATCTTCTGATGTTAACCATTTTGGGTAAAATAGCTGATCTCCTTGAGCCTCGGTTGACCGATACATAAAATAGAAAAAAAAAAATGGCGTAGTTGGTGTCAAGAATAAATGGGTGGAGAAGCTTCTGGCACGATTTCTGTCTGGCCTGTGGCGGGTATTCCAGAGGTGCCGTTTCCTTGTCCCCTGCTGTGATTCGACTGTAAGCTCCTCGCAGGGAAGGCCATGCTTGTTCACTGTCGCGTCTCCTGGGTCTTGGCTTGGTGCCCGCCACTGAGCAAGCCATCAGTAAAGAGCCGGCAAATGAATGCAGAATGAATAGAGTTTTCATGCATCATATGCCTCCTTAGGCATAAATATATTAACTTCCTGCTTCGTGCATCATGGCTAATCACTGCTAGAGATGAAGGCTTTGAGGGCTTGATGATTTTTGAAAACTATATTCAAGGTTAACTTATGAGCCGAGTCACGACTCTAAACTGCAGGAAGCCATTTCCTCATGTTTCAACCGTTGCCAAGCCTCATCTGCTTTATTTATTCAAAGTGCCCTGACCCCTCCCCCTCACATTTTCCACGTACGGAGTGTAAACATCAGTGTACAGATCCTTGATGCACTTTACTGGATTTCCCTGGAAGGAGGCCGGCGCATAGCACACAGTTTAAGGCTGTAAGTGCCCCCGTCCTTGTGTTTTGGAGGGAATTAACTAGAAGGTGGGTGGGTGTTTGTTCCTGGCCCCAGTCCCCGATTCCTGAATTCTACATTTACGCACAGTGTGTGAGAGAGGGGAAGGGGACACTGATTTAGAGATAGGCCCTTTTTCTGGGTTCATCCACAGCCTGGCTAGCTCACATGAGCCTTACACCCTCCCCACCCCCTCCACATCCCGAGACTCCATAAAGGGCTGTCTCTTGGGGGACGGCGGGCGCCGGGGGGTGACAGTTGAGGTGGCTAAAGTCCTCTGGGGCTGCTCAAGGCGGCTGTTTCCTGCATATGCCTCTGTGCCCATCTTAGTATTTCCCCTGGGCACCTAGGATCTCTCTGTTTCCCTTAAAGCATTCCTGATGCGGTGGGATTTGGTTAATCGCATAGAGAACTTCCATTATGTCTGGAATGGTCTGGGAGTTCATGGACGTCTTCCCTGAAGTGAAAAACCCTTCAGGCCTGTGTTTTGTTTTGTTTTGTTTCATATTTTTTTAAAACTAAGGCTGGCACCTGGTCACAGTCGACCGTAACTGCTTAAGGAAAAAACTTGTAGCTCTTCTCTGCAAAGGAGCATCTAGCAGAAAGCGCAGGGCAGACCTGACAATAGACAATAGAATGAGGATGGGGGAAATAAAAATACCATCACGAGGGAGGGAGACTCTGGACTTTATGTGGGTTAGGAAAAGTGGCTTCAGCAATTCCTTTCCCCAAAACACCATGGGACCACAGTGGTGAAATAGGTCATACCAGTTACAAAACTTTCAGTATGTGTTTGTTGAATTAAGAAGATGGACCAATGCCTAGGGAATGAAATAAACATTCATTGAAACCCACATCCTCAAAGGAACTTCAGACACTTCCCCAATTCCTTCCTCACAATCTGGTAAATATTGGCATCCTTACTTCATAGACCAGCCGTCCAAGAGTCCACATACGGTGGGTAGCCAATGGGGGAAACGGCGTTCCATCCCAGAGCTGACTCACAATGCCATGGGGGTCCCTGGCTAGATGGGCTGCTGCCAGGGGGGCTGCTGAAGCCTCAAGCCCCCACGGGTAGGCGGGATTATTTGGGCGGGGGTAGAGTCAGCGGAAGCCCGGGAAGGGTGACCCTGACCTAATTAAAACCAAGTCCAGAGAAGCCTTTACAAAGTGAGAAATGATGGTTTTCTCCTGAGAGTTAGGATCTGGTACGAGGACGGTAGTGCTGAAAACCCCAGCAAAGTTGTCACCAGCAGCCGCTGTGGGAGATGTGAAGGGAGAAAGGAATAAAGGACAGAAAACCAGTCAAAGGATGTAGGGATTAAGAACCGGGCCAAAAATTAGGCAGGGATGTGGGAAAAGGGGAGAGGAAAGAACGTTTTGATAAAACGGACACACATCGATTATTCAACAGAAAGAAACATAAGGGCGAGAGGTTCGTTATTTTGACCCTCATTTCCTGCTATCACACTTGACCCGGGGACATCTGGGCTGGAAAGGACAGCACTGCCCTCGATAACATGTTTATAGCAACTAATGACCTCTCTGGAGTGTAACTCATGCTCCCGAAGTACCATCGTAAGTCTAGAAGCAAACTGGCTTTGCGGTAATGGCTTCGACATAACGGTACACGGTTTCTGACCTGTTTGGGCAAGAAACTCAAGCGATGAAATTGTTACGGTTTCTTTCTTTCTTTCTTTCTTTCTTTCTTTCTTTCTTTCTTTCTCTTTCTTTCTCTCTTTCTTTCTTTCTCTTTCTTTCTTTCTTTCTTTCTTTCTCTTTGTTTCTTTTCTTTTGTTCTGTTTTTTAAGAGCCTGTGGTCCATCTTGTACTATCGGAGAATACGTGACTGTTGCAGACTCATTTGTGCAGAAGTACTGGCTAGAGTGAACCTGAGGAGGGTGGTGGCCAGGATGGCTTTGTGTGGATTGTACCCAAGAGCCTGGTACAAGGGGTAAACCAGTGAACATTTGAAAAAAGGGTGAACATATGCTTTTAGAGGCCATACTTTTTTTCCCTAAATAGTGTTTTGAGCCTTTCTGATGTGTTAAGCTCTCTGCTAGCCTTTGAGGATACAGTGTTCAACAGGGCATGTTCTGTATCCTCAAAAACTTATGGGTAGTGAGACAATTCTGTTTGAGAGGGAGGGGAAAAATAATATAACAGGGCATTCAGATGCTATAGGCTTGACTTTGTTACTTTTTAAAGACATTCTTCCATCTCTGGTTGGATATCTCTGTTTTACATAGGAGACTTTTTTTTTAAGTTCATTCATTATTTCAACAAGTATTGATTGAGCCTCAACCATGTGTTAGGAGATGGTTTTGATGCTAAGAAAGTGACTTAAGGCAGCCCCAAACCCTCATCTTCCAGGAGGTCATGTTCCAGTTGGGGGAGGGGCAGACACCAGAAGAGAGAAATACGTAGTAAAAGATGTGTCAGGGTGGTTACCTTGTGACAGGTGCAGGACGTTGAAAAGACTTTAGGTTTTACTCAGAGATGGGGAAGTTGGTAATTCTTTTTCATGTTGCTCTCATTTCTTTTTCAGACAAACAGACCCCTCAAACTTTTTCCATTTCTCCAACCACATTTAACGCTGCTTAGGAGAAATTTTGACAGTGCACACCCACGCACCATTTCCTAATGCTTACGATTCCGTCAAAACCATGAACGAACGAATACACTTCTGTGCTCCTCCGGTGTCTCATCTGTGAGATGAACATCACAGTGCCTGTAGGGCTGTTGTATGTCAAGGCGAAATGGATGAGAACACAGCTGAAGCCCAGTAAGTGCCTGATCACTTTCTTCTGAAAGGAAAATAAGGTTCTTTTATGAGGCTCTTTTCAGGCTTAAGGAGACCCAGGTATAAAGTACCTTGTGCTATGGTGTTCCTGCAAAGGAGGGGGGGTGCTTAGAATCACAGTGGCTTCAGGGCAGGGAGGACCTGCAGGGGTGCATCATCTGGGTAAGCGACCCGATCAGAGTGTCCCCGCCCATCTTGTGGGAAAGGCCCTGAACCCCAAATGGGAGAGTCCTCTCCTTGTCCAAGGGCCCTAGCTGGACCCCAGCGTATGGCTGTTACACCTGCACTGCTCATCTGCCCTCACGTTTAAGCCCCGGGTTGTGACTGCACACCTGCCATTTTGCAGGGGGATGGGGTGGGGTCATGGGGACCAGAGAAGGATCACAAGTCCACAGGGGGTGTTCCATGTCACCTAGCTCCCCTTTTGACAATACTAGTAATAATAATGAGGGCGTTCATAATGGCAGCTATAGTTACTGGGCTTTTCTTAGACACTCATTAATGCTTCACACATTTTAACTCCTCACATTCTCCCTTCAGACCTATAAGGTGGGTGTTTTCACTATCCCCATTTTACGGATGAGCAAACCAAGGTTTAGACAAGGTACATAGTGTGCTTCCCATAACAGAGCTAGCATGCGGTGGATCCAGCCATCTGGCACCAGCACCTGAAGCCTGGACCACAGCCCTCATGGCCTCATTAGGTGCACAGACAGCAGTGTGGTTCAGTGACCCTGGACTCTTACCAGAAGCGCATCCCCACACTTGACGTGGGCTCATGGGCAACTTACTTACCTTCCTGAAGCCTTAGTCTCCTTGTCTGAAAAATGGGCAGAAAAACCTCACAGGACAAATAGAGGTATAGGTCTGTGCAGAGAACTTAGTGGGACATTTCAATGTCAGCGGTATGCAGCCCATAGAACCCACTTGATGTACAAACAGTACGTGGTTCCTTTAGAATTAGGATTGTCCTTCAAAGGGCTTAGGCATTGGCATTGTTTTAATCAATGATTTCAAGCTCTATTGGATTATAACTCCTCCTTATAGGACCGCCAGCCAGTATCATTACTTTGAGCGAAGACTGTGACTGTTTTGGTTTCAGGTGGGAGCCTCAGAATGTTTTCCCAGCAAAGTTAATTAAATGTACCCAACACTCTCCATGCACCTTCTCCATCTTTCACACAGTCAGGCTTGTAATTTCATGTGCTCTCCCTTGATCTATTTTTATACCATCGCATAATAATTTATCCCCTAAATAGATCCATCATCCAGAATTTGCATTCATTTTTTATTAAGTCTCTTGCCTGTCTCCCATAGTATCATCGGTGTTTATGCCACTCTCTGAGTAGTGGAGGGCAGAGAATTACAAGCTGGGGCATTCAAATTCTGGACCCTCGTGGCTTGCCGGCTCTGTGACCTGGGGGCAACCCCTTCCTGTTAATCCCGGTCTCAGTGCGCTCATTTATAAATGGGAGATACACCTACAAGGAAGGGTTGTTGTGCGGCTCATGGAAAGAAAGGTAGTGAAATGCAGACCCGACAGAAGGGACCGCCATGACTAATGGCCCATCTTTGTGCAGGGTTATTGCACATTGCCCAGTCCTCAGCACCATGCACGCGGTGATAGGCGGTGCAGTAAAGACAGTAAAAGTGTGGTCTGTGGAAGAAGACTGGCTGGCTCCCACCTCTTCCTAGCAGTGTGACTGCGGACACACGATTTAACTTTGCTGTGCCTCAGTTTAGAGGAGAAACAGCTCTAAAGTGCAGACGGTAATAGCACCCACCTCCCTGGTCTATATTAAGTTGCACTCAGCGGGGCGCCTGGGAAGCTCAGTCAGTTGAGTGTCTGGCTCTTGATTTCAGCTCAGGTCATAATCTCATGGCTCGTGAGATGGAAACCTTGTAGGGCTCCACGCTGAGACCACGGAGCCTGCTTGGGATTCTCTCTCCTTCTTTCTTTGCCCCTCCCCAACTCGTGTGCGTGCGCGTGTTGTCTCTCTCTCTCTCAAAATAAATAAATAAACTTAAAAAAAAAAGATTCACTCAGTGGTTCTTAACAAGGAATGATTCTGCTTCCTAGGAGTCTGGGGACATTTCTGGGTGTCATAATTGGTGGCGGTGGGATGCGGCTGGCTTCTGGTGGGTAGAGGTCAGGGATGAGGCTAATTACCATACAGTGCACAGAAAAGCACCTGCACAGCATAGAATTATCCAGCCCCAAGTGTTAACAGTGCCAAAGTTGAGAAACTCTCACTAATTGACACAATCCAGGTAAACCCTTGGCATCGTCAACTGGCATACAATAAGTGTCTGTCTTGAGTAACATTGGCTATTCCTGGGGAGAGTCCCAGAAGGATTTAATGTCAGCTGCAGCACTGAGATGGGAACCTTCACACAAATTCCATTCTAGGTCCCCAGCATATGCCTGGCTCCATCACACATCTCTTCCCTTGTGCCAAATGTGTATACAGCAGTCCTATTCATCCACCTTAAGCTCTGTGGGTGACAGAGCAAATCTTGATTCCTCTTTCAGTCCTTCCTGACATTTATTGCTGTGACCTGACTCACAGAACATGCTTTGCTATGGTCAGTAAAATCAACAGCTGCCTTAGACGTGGTTGGCAATTTGCTTTTGGAGTTTGGTTGGCAGGTATTGTAGAGATATGCGGATGTAGGAGTCATTTGTTAAGAAAGAAGGCGGGACTGGTGGATGTAGGGAGTGCTGATGGATGAATGGGGTCAGGAAGTTCAAAGACAACTGGCCTTGCTGGGGGATGATCCTCACTCCTCAAATCTCACAAAAAAAATACACTTGACAGGAAGAAGGAGCAGAAGTCTTCACGTCTCCAGCCTTGGGAAGACCAAATACTCTTCTCTGGGGACAGAAGCTGGAAGAGTGTTTATTCACAGCACTACTCAGGGGGTAGGTCTGCAAGGGACCACGGGAGTCCTCCGGCCTCTCTGTTTCCCCAAAGAGGAAACAGATCCAGCAAAACATATCTGCCAAAGCTGCACCAGAGCTCAAGGGGATACATCTTATTGAGTATTATATCTTCACAGTCTAGTGTAGAGCTTGACACACCAGAGATGCTTAATAGGGGGCAAGTGACCTGATCAGAGTGTCCCCGCCCATCTCAGGGGAAAGGCCCTGAACCCCAGCTGGGAGAGTCCTCTCCTTGTCCAAGGGCCCTAGCTGGACTCCAGCGTATGGCTATTACAGCTGCACTGCTCGTCTGCCCTCACGTTCAAGCCCTGGGTCGTGACTGCATACCCGCCATTTTGCAGGGGGATGGGGTGGGGTCATGGGGACCAGAGAAAGATCACAAGCCCACAGGGGTGGCTTCATGTCACCTAGCTCCCCTGTTGACAACAGCAGTAATGATAATGATGGCGCTTATAATGGCAGCTATAGTTACTGGGCTTTTCTTAGACACTCATTAGTGCTTCACACATTTTAGCTCCTCACATTCTCCCTACGAGGCAGGTGCTTTCACACTATACCCATTTTACAGATGAGCAAACCAAGGTTTAGACAAGGTACATAGCGTGCTTCGCATAACAGAGCTAGCATGCGGTGGATCCAGCCGTCTGGCACCAGCACCTGAAGCCTGGACCACAGCCTTCACGGCCTCATGAGGTGCACCGGTAGCAGTGTGATTCAGTGACCCTGAACTCTTACCAGAAGCGCATCCCCACACTTGAAGTGGGCTCATGGGCAATTTACATATCTCCTGAAGCCTCAGTCTCCTTGTCTGTAAAATGGGCAAAAAACCTCACAGATGAAACGAGAGTTTGGCTCTCAGTACATGCCAATTCCCTTCCCTCCATGAAAATGCAGTTTGTACAGAGAACTTCGGGACATTTCGATGCCACATCCCCTGCTATCCCATAATCCAGAGCTCTCTCTGCAGTATGCGCAGACCGTTGCCTTGGTCACACCCTGGGGACAACTGTTGGTTTGCACACGGGTGCCTGTACACAGAGGGCAAGGAGAGACCTAGGAAAGAGGCAGACCTCTCCAGGTTAGTAGGTGGCAGTTTTAATAAGCAAAGGAACTTACTAACCAGGCTCGTCTTAGGCATTGAGAGATGAGTAGACCTCCATACCTAACCTGCCATTATCTCAAATGTTTATGCAGAGGCCTTAACTAGGTTCGGTTACGTATACCATTTAGATGTCCTCAACAGCACCTTACTCTCAAGGCTGGGTCCTTGAAAGCAGCTCCCATCGTGGGAATGGTGGGCAGAGCGTGACTTCCAAGGACAGAGGAGGGAGTGAGGAGCTTTTGATTGCCTTGGGGCCAGTTCGCTGGTCAACTGGTGGAGGGGGCTCACGTTCCTTTGATCACCTCCTCCAACAACAGAAAAATGGTGTCTCTTCCTTCCTGGTGTTCTCCCAGATTGTTTTATCAAAGCGCCCAGACCAAAATTAGCAGTCCTTAAATCCATGCTGAATTGAATGCATAATCAGACACAGAAAGAGGAGACATGTATACATATGTATATGTTTATATTTATATATACACAGAGAGAGTGAAAAGACACCTCCATCTCACTCCTTCTACAAAAGCTCTTGAAAATCTGCCTCCAGTGGCTCTTCAGTGGCCTTCTGGATGACACATGGGTACACACAGGGGCTGAAGCGACCTCCGCGGTATCACCCCGTGGCCAGGTTCTGGACCTTCTTCCAGCCTCCACCTCCCACCCATCGTTCCTTGCCTCTCTCTTCTCTCTCTCCAGCCCTCACTGGTTTTCTCTTCCCTGGAGCCTGCTCCTCTTGTCACGGTCAGTAGACTCTGCCCAGCTTCACTGTGTCCTAGCTCTGTGACATGTCTGCAGAGGATGCTTGCTTAGAATGATGGCAGAGTGGAAAGGACAGAAAATCTGGAGTCAGGGAGCCAGGACGTGAGCCCCAGATGCTCCTACTGTCTTCTCAATGTCCTCCAACTCTCAGAGCCTCAGTGTCGTCTTTCATGCCACAGAGACCACGACCCCTCTTCTGCTCATGGAAATCATGTAAGATAAAGACTGCTGGACACGTGACGTCAAGTGTGGTATTGATACAAATTATTATTAGTGCCTCAGCAGGGAGACACAAAGCTCTGTGAGAGAAGGGGCTGTGCTTTTCATGACTTCCTTATTCCCCTGTGGTGCCTGCCACTGGGTTGCCTGCGTGAACATGTATGTAATGAATTTATAGTCGAACGTGTATAAATGCAAGAAAAAGATGAACGTGATTATAACAACAATGCCTTGTTCCTTTTTTCTCAATCCTGCCTTTTCTCTTTCTTATTCCCATTTCATTAATTTTATTTCTCATTGCTTTATGACAGAGGTAAAGGAGTAAATTGACTTAAAATGAATGCCGGAGATACAGAAAAGTCATCCCACGCAAAGGGGTACACAGATGAGGCACACTCCAATCCATACACACTGAGCCACTTCTTAGAAGAAGTGGGGATGAGTGAAGAGAGAGGGGAGCAGGGGGGAGGGAGGACTGATATAAGAAGGTGGGTGGATGGGCGAGGGAGGGTTCATGAGGGTTCAAGGAGGTTGTAATAAGCAAATTGAATAGGTAGGAATAAAATATCACCTCCACCAACCACTTGTTCCCAAAGATAAGAATCAGTTCTAGGGGTGCTTGAGTGGCTCAGTTGGTCAAGCACCTGACTCTTGGTTTTGGCTCAGGTCATGGTCTCACAACTTGTGATTTCCAGCCCCTCATGGGCTCTGTGCTGACAGCACAGAGCCTGCTTAGGATTCTCTCTCTCTCCCTCCTTCTCTGCCCTGCCCCTGCTCATGCTCTCTCTCTCAAAAATAAATAAACATTAAAAAAAGAAAAGAAGAAGCAGTTCTAACCAGTAGTGGGAGGAAGTTCCCCTTGGAATCAGGGCAAGACTAACCCTTAGGCACTTGTGGGCTTTCCCTGGCATTCCTGTTGCCACTAGGTCACCTATGGCCAAGGTGGTGCCCATAAAATTTTTGTTGAAAGCCTGTCTATAGCTGATTGACTTCATTTGTCTTCATGCGTTAAACAGCTGGCTCTGGGGGGTGAGAGACAGAGAAAACAGCGATGGGTTCTTTCTCCTACTTCTATCCCAGGGGAAAGAGGAGCAGAGGCAGACTCAAAGAGGAAGGCGCATAAAGACGGACACATGCAAAAAAGAATATTTAGAGAAGGCAAACATAATACAGAGGTTGGACAGGGAGCGGTGGGGTCGGGGGACTTTCACGCCCCACGGAGAAGGGAAATGACAACATTAAATCAGGAGCCAGCGCCTCAGGGTCCCGGGTACCTCGTTTTACGCATGGGGTAGATTTGAAGCACACCTGCTTTGCTCGAGATGGGACTTCTGTGTCTTTAAACAGAGGGACTGGAGAGGTCGGGTGTGGTCCTGGAGCCTCTCCTGAGCCCACCTGGAGCCTTAGGTGACTAAGGGGCTACAGGTATATGTGTCTCATTGAAAGCAAACAAGAGAAAGAAGCCATTGATTCCGTACTAAGGGGGTGAGTGCTCATATTACAAACTAATTTTTGGCTATCAAAAAACTGATTGAGGGTAAGGAAGAGTTTGGAGGTCCTCTTGTGAGTCTTCCTAATTTTACATCAGCGAACATTTATTAAACACCTACTGTTTAAGTTATTTCTTTATGACATCATTATTCCATCAGATTAGGAAAGTAGAGAAAAGCTGGTATGGGAAATGTCAAGGTCAGCTGTCTTTGGTCAGGGGGAGTGAAAATGGAACGGCCCTTTTGTGGGCTAGGTAACCACTACTCCATTCACACCTGACCTCAGCTTCCACCAGCACCCATTTTTTTGCTAGACCGTGAAGGGAGGAGAACCTTGTCAACAGCCTCTGAGTTAGGATTTTCCATCAAATACCCCAGCTGAGGTTCTCCGGGCACCTGGCCGCCTGCTGGTGCCACTGGGGTCTTCCTCCGTGCCGTGGATGCGGCTGGGGGGTAAGAGATGCCCCTCGCCACCCTCGGGAACTGGTTTCAGGACAAGGTCCAGGTTTCTCAGGGTCGGAAGAGGGTCCCCATTCCTGCATCTCAGACAAGCAGCCTCAACCTTGGGGCTAAGGGAATTCTTACATCACAGAGCACCTCCCAGGTCTCTCATGTGGGGGTCCAGCTTCCAACAAGCCGGGCAGGGTCTCTGCCCCCGGAGGGTAGGGTGTGGGTGAAGTAGGGCCTCCTATTCCAGTAGGGGTAATAGATAATGCACAAGGAGGGGAGATGAATTTCAAAAAGTGACTAGTGCTGAGAAGAAAAGGAAACAAGTGATGGGTTAGCGAGTGGGGTGGAGGGTGGAGAGATGGAGGCCAGCCAAGACCCTCTGTGAGCAGGTGACACATGAGAAGAAGCCAGCCATGGGGGAAACCTTTCCGGGCCAAGGGAAATGCCAAGTGCAAAACTCTGGAAAATAGCTTGGCGTGCCTGATAGACAGGAGGAGCTCCTGGAACCTGGCTGGTTTGGGTGGGGTCCCCATTCTGCCCTCTGTAATCTCATAAAGGAAAGAGAGCCTTCCAGGCCCCACCCCTAGAGATTCTGATTCAGTGAGGGTGTAGGGTGTGGAGAGAGGATGGAACAGACACCTGCATGTTTAACATGTGATTTGGATTCACCTGACCCTGTCATCGCAGCGCTCTAACAGAAGGTGACATGGGGTTAATGACCAGAATCCCAGATTCAAACTCATTTTTATCCCATTAACAAGGTATTTATGATTTGGTCAAGGATTGTGTCAAATTGCAGTGGCATAGAAAGCTGGTGCAGGAAGAGGCCTCAGCAATAATTTAGCACAAACAAGGAAACGGCGCAGAGATGTTACATGGCTTTCCAAAGGCTGTGCAGCAAGTTATATCCGTTCCGGGGCTCAGATCAATGGGCAGCTGAACCCTAAAAGTCTTCTCTGTGTGGACTGGTTTCTGTAGTTTTCTCCTGGAAGGCAAAAATAAAACAACTATAAATAAGATTTCAATAAGTCACACATTAAATGCCTTTGCTGATTGTCCCTCCCTGGTGACAGATTATTTGCTTTATGACAAATTATTTGCTAAGCATATGCTGAGGTAACAAAACCGGATGGGATTAACTGCTGTATGAGGTGTTTATTTAAAAACCAGCCAACAACAGGAAACACTTTGATTTACAATAGTTGATCTTCAACCTTTTTTCTTCTTTTTAAAAAGTGTTTATTTATTTTGAGAGAGGGAGAGAGAGAGAGAGAGAGAGGGAGGAGGGAGAGTACAGGCAGGGGGGCAGCAAAGAAAGAGAGGGAGAGGGAGAATCCCAAGCAGCCTCCACACTGGCATGGGGCTCAAACTCACAAACCGTGAGATCATGACCTGAGCTGAAATCACGAGTCAGTTGCTTTACTGACTGAGTCACTCAGGCACCCCATAAATGTTTATTATTTATTTTTGAGAGGGAGATACAGAGAGCACATGAGAGTGGGGGGTGGGCAGAGGGAGAGGGAGACAGAGCCAGAGGATCCAAAGCGGGCTCTGAGCTGAAAGCAGCAGCAAGCCCTGGGCGGGGCTGAAACTCACAAACTGCGAGATCCTGAACGGAACCGAAATTGAATGCTTACCAGACTGAGCCATCCAGGCACCCCTTTAACCTTTCTTTAGGTCAATGAGAGGTCAGGAGAAAAAGTTGTATATTGACTATATAGTAATGTATATTACTCAATGACAATATGGACTCCAATAGTAACGTAATGTACTAAGAAGTAGTAATGAAGTAACAATGCCACCTGTATATTAGAAAAGGATGTCTTTTTTTTTAATTAGGGAGTTATTGTGACAGTAGCATGTATCTAGCATATGTTAAAGAGCAAATTAGCATCCGAGGTCATTGTAGGTCTCAGCTTCCTGACTCTCCTACCTGTCACCACTTGCTTGAGATGGCAGGCTGCCCTCTGTGCCCTCACCTTCCCTGGGCAGCAGGCTCTGGGTTCTGGGCAGACCTCAGATCCCCCAGGGTTGGAAGAGGGTCCCCCCAGCTTGTTGCTTCTCAGAAAAGCAGGATCAGTGTCAGAGAACATGAATTCAAGCAAGCGAATAAATTTACCAGAGCAAAAATCGCGGCACATTGTCTAAGTAGGGAGTTAAATTGCCTGATTTGCAAATGAATTTATCTGGAAATTTCCTTAATGTTTAGCCAGACACTTAATATTTTGCTTTCATCAAAAAGACCACAAATTAGGGCAGAGCCTGAAAGTTTGGGCCAAATGGCCCCAATTTAAATCCAGTCCCCTTTGCCCCCATACATACCCACAGGGCCAAGGGGATAAGTGTTGTAAATCTGATTGAAGAGGAAGATGTTTAACCAATAGAATACCACAAAAACACTTTTAAGGATCCTGGAATATATGATGTTCATGCATAAGCCATACTGCGAATTGCAAATGAGTCTTACCTAATAAAAAGGGCCCTTAAGAAGAGCTGTGTAGAAACATTTTATTCACTGTCAGGTTGAATTGCTATATACGCCCGTTTCCTTACATATACAAGGAATCACCGACAGATTGGCAAGTGCAGGTGTCTGACGACTTAAGATCAATTCGCTTATGTGGGAGGGGCAATAGTGGACCTTTCCAGTGCCTCCCCAGGGCTCTCTGCTCAGCCCCACAATATGTCACAGGATGGTCACTCCAGACCTGTCCCTGTTCTCCTCCCACACATCAGTAAACTGGGCCCATTACATTGATGATATAACGTTAACATGGGAAGACTTGTCTCTGCTGCGGGACATCCTGCAGACTTTGCTTCGAGGGAGACGGTGGCTGGTGAACCCACAGAAATTCGAGGCTCAGGCACCAGTGTAAAGTTTTGGTGAGTCACCTGGTCAGATAAACCCCATGTTGTCTCAGAAGCTGTGGTTGGTGAGGTGCAAGCCCATCCGACCCCTAGGAACACGAGGGAGGTGCAAACCTTTGCAGGCATTTGGGGGTTTTGTAGGACTTTCATTCCCCACCTGGCACAGTACCTCCATCCCTTATGCTGCCTGGTAAAGAAAGGGCAGGCGTGGACATAGGGTAAGGGAACACAAAAATACTAATGAAACCGATTAAAGCCTGGGCATCTCCCAAGCAGGGCTACCTTCTGAGTTAGACGTGTCTGTGACTGCAGAAGGTGGGGGTCGTGCACTGTGGCAGGGAGGACAGAAGGAGAAAATACCCTAGGATTTTGGTCTTGGCTCTGGAAGGGGCAAGAAACTGACATGGCCCCATAGAGCACCAGCTCCTGGCAGTGCACATCGCGCTCCTCCAGGTGGAGCCTCTCACCAAGGAACAGCATATCCTGGTAAGCGCTCCGCTTTTCTATCAGGGGATGGGCTGAGACCGTGTACCATCCACGCACTTCCACCACGGTTCAAACCCCCATTGTGACCAAAGGGCCATGCCTATTTTGCAGCAGGGGGGCACTCTGTCCACCAGCCCACTGTTTCTAGAAATGCAGGGGCTCCTAGGTCCTGTAGAATGTGGAGCGCCTCTCCGTTCTCATGGTGGCCCCTATGGTCTATGGGGAGGGGGTGGGGGAAATTCCTGCTGATGCCTGGAAACAGAAAGGAACCATGGCAGCCAGTAGGCTGAATTCAGAGGGGTTTGGCTTGTGATTATTCATGAGTCCTGGCCACTAGCTCTTTGCACTGACAGTGGACTATTCTAAAGGGATTAGCTCTATGGCTTGGACAATGGGAAGCTGAGAGGTGGATGATCATGAGTAAGCCCTCATGTCTCAGAAAAGGTGGAAAAGACATTTGGGTTCACCTGCAATCCTGTGTTCCATGTCCTAGCTCGGACACCCGTGGCAATCAGGAAACTGATTCCCTACTCTTAGCAAGTGCCCCGTCAGTTGATACAGCTGAATTAGGTGCATAGGAAGAGTGGCCACTGTTGTGCCGGGGCAGGCTGGCATATAACCAAGGATGCTGGATTGCCCTTGAAATACAGTGACTTGGTTTAACTACATGTTCTGTGTGTTCTCCAACGCCCCGGGTTGGGGCATCTGGTTGGCTCAGTTAGTAGAGTGTGTGGTTCTTGATATTAGAGTCATGAGTCTTGATATTAGAGACATGAAAGTCATGAAACCCTCCCATTGGGTATAGAGATTACTTAAAAATAAAAATCTTAAATAAACAAACAATACCCAGGGCAACTGCCAAAGGGGTCTGGAGTCAACCTCAGGAATTCCCATCTGGTGAGAGATGGGAAAATTGATTATATTGGCCCCCTCCTTCTGAGTGAGGATTCTAAATATGCCCGGTTTGTGTGGACACTTGGCCTTACTCAAGCTTTTCCTTATCACCACGTAAACCAGGCTGCCACCATTAGAGGATTAGAGAAGCTGAGTACCATGTATGGATACCCATGCCATATAAACAGTGATCAGGGGTCACATTCTGAGACTGGGCAAAAGAACATGACATTGAGTGGAAGTGTCACCTCCCCTCACACCTGCACGCAGCAGGCTTAGTGGAAAGGAAAAAAAGAGTACTAAAGCAGAAGCCTAAATTACTAACCAGTAAAACCACTGTGGCCAGGCAGACTAAAGTGCCATCCCAGGCTTTAATGCATTTGAATCATCTGCCAATAGGGTCTGTTGTTCTATATGCTACAATGGGGACCCCTACTGAGACACTCAATGCCATTAGGCACGGAAGTTTCTGGAAATAGCCATTACCCGGACTCTTACCGTGGATCAATGTGCTATACTGCTGAAAACACCAAGCCCCCATCATGCATCATCTACTGGAATTTGCAGTAAGACATCTCACCAGGATGGGTGAATTACTTTGCATCTCTCTGTGGGGGGAGGGGGAATCGCTCCAATCTCCCTGGGGATCTGGCTGTCCTGCTGCAGGCTGAACCTGTTGAAAACGCCATACGTGGAATGGTACATGCACCAATGAGAGAGGGGAGAAGGTGGGGGTCTTGGTCTGGCATATCCCACCCCCCAGTGCATCTCCTCACACCCAAGAGTGCTGCCTCCCCGGCTAACATGTATGGTACATACAACAAGGCTACGTTCCTAAAGCTGCCAAGCTCCCTCTCCTCAAGGCCAGGTGCACACGCTCTGTTTTCCACTGCTACAATCATTTGGCTCGTCTTTGTCTCCCCCATTGGCCTAGAAGACAGCACGCACAGAAGCCCTTACTGAATTCACCCAGCAAGGCCTGTCTTTACCAAACACTGACGTGTCTAATGGGAAAAGCTGTCCTCCAAAGTAAGATGGCCTTGGATGTTACGACTGCCTTGCAAGGAGGCACCTGTGCCATTATCCCAACAGAATGTTGTGTGTTCATACCTGGTGAGTCTGCTGATGTACCATCTTTTTTAAATCATGCGAGGACACAAGGGAACATCCTGAGTGATCTGATCTCAAACCTACAGGTTTTAATAAATCAGTGGTTCAGACCATGGGGCTCTTCATGGAGAATGTTGTTTGGGGGAGAATGATCTTAATCTGTGTTTTCTCTTGACTGTGCCTAGGCTGTTGCTATGGTAGCTGTCTCAGGGAGGCTGAAGACCTGCCCCAAATGAGCCACCCTGAAGCAGCAAGGGGTTTCCCCTTGCTGACCCCTCAGGCATGCAGTGGAGGAGGGGGGCATGTGAGATTAGAAGAGCCCGTCAAGAGGGGTGGAATGTTGAAGGAGGTGATCGAGAGGACGAGACCGCTGGTTAACCCCGAGCTTGACCCAGGGCAGTTGGAGGCTCCTTAGTCCCTCTTGAAATGTGCATTCTGCTTGCCTTCCCCATGCTGCCCAAGGACACAGCTTTGCAGAGCAAGGTGTTGTTGAGAACATCTGGGTGGCACATGTGACTGAGGCCAGTTAAGGCCTCTACATAAACATTTAATGTTCTCGCAAGCAGGCATGGAAATCGACACTTCTTGTGGTGCCCAAGACAAGCCTTGTTAGTTCAGTTCCCGGCTTATGTAACCCGCCACCTACCCATCTGGAGAGGTCTGCTTCTTTCTTGGTCTCTCCTTGCCGACTGTGTCCAGGGGCCAGTTTGCAAACCAACACCGCCTCTGCCCCCAATGAATCCTGAATTGTCAAGGGTAAGAAATGTGTTGGATTCCTCCTCATTTCCCCCAAACCAATACAGGGTGTGGTGCAGATGGAGTTCAACATACTTGTTAACCAAACTGATGAGCCAAGATTAGATTCGTGAGGGAAGTCTTCCTGTAGGAGGAGGGCCTTGAGCTAAAAAATGGACAACAGGGATTGATTGGCCTGGTGGGGAGGAGGGATAGCGCTGCTTTCTGTATGTGGAAGGAGGAAGTGATTCACAGTGTGTGTGTGTGTGTGTGTGTGTGTGTGTGTGTGTGTGTGTGTAATTTGGGAAGTGGGGTAGAAATGCTTGCCCCTTCCTACGTTTGGGAGGGAGTGTTTGGATTTGCTTTTTGAGCCTGTGTTTTGGAGGCAAGTATGCCTGAGTTCAAGGCCCAGCTCTGGAACTTATTAGCTGTGTAACTTGGTGGGGGCATCTTCTGTGAGTCTCAGTTTCTCATCTATATACTGGAGGTGATATTGCAGCATATACCTGCCATGGAGGTTGGAAGGGTTAAGTGAGATAAGACACTCTCACACAGGTCTTGACAGATGACAGGCTCTTAATTTTGGCACCCTTGTTTTGAAGACCCTCTGCCTGTCTAGGCAGGGGTCTGGGACCTCGGAGGTGGCACACGGATGAGGTTGGGTACCCTCTGGCATTTGCGCTTGCTTGCGATGCTTCCGCACCGTAAGCTCCCAGGATCAATACATCACTAATTCAATGCCACATGCTTATTGCCTCAGAGAGCATCCGGATTCTGTTCTGTTTGGGTCTGGTTTAGAGCAGATGGGATGGAGAAATATTTTGAAGTAGATACAATCCAGGAGGGACATTCCCTAGGCTGCCTTCTTCTCAAATGCCTTCCAAGGAGTATTTAAGCTTGGCGTGCCCTGGGGACACCAGGTTGGCTCAACAAGGCGCCTCCATGTGGCTCTGCCCCAGCTTGGCTGTGTGCACTGGGTTGGCCACTGGAACTTTCTGTTCCTTTCCTCCTGATGAGGATTTAGCATCCCTGACTCTATAGGTTCCAACCATTTGATCTCTGGCGCGGGGCAAGCCACACCCACCTCCTAGCAGGGGCTGACTTCCAGTGGATTTTCAGGAAAAGGAGGTAGGCTGCTCAAACCCCAGTCCTATGCTCCCCACCTCTATCTCCAGCTGTGATTCCATCTGGCAAATCCGGGGCCAGAACACACACAGCCCAAAGGGGGCCAGCCAGCCCTACCTGGAACCCCAGCTGTCTTTCTTTTGCAGATACAGAACCTCGGGATAGCACAGCGGCTCTGTGGGGTGGGGGCTACTTGTTGCTCTTTATCCGGGTCTCCGGAGGGGCTTCCTCGCTCCCTGGAATGTCCCCCTCCCGCCGGCCGGTGGCAGAGGCACTGTGGTTTCTGGGTTGCTTCTTACATTCTCCACATTCAGCATCTCCCCTCTGAGGGCCCCGGGGTGAGTGTGACCCGGGAGCAGAATCCGAGCAAAGGAATTCTGCCTCCACCCCCACACCTGGCTCTCCGGAGTTTATCCAGTGCCTCCCTGCCATCTATTTACGGGGAGGGGTGTCACGTCCTCACTCCACCTTCGGCGAAGGCCGCCCCCCCCCCACTAGCTCCTCCCAAAACGGCCAAAAAGAAACTTTCGCGGGGTTTCCCCGCCCCCCCAGGCCTCTCGCCCCCGTGCCTCCCTGCCCCCACTCCCCCCCCCCTCCCCGCCCCGTCTCCCCCCTCCCCCACCTCGCAGCCCGGGATAGGGGGCGGCGGGGAGGGGAGGAGGCCGGCTCGCTCTGCGGCCTCTGGGTCTCGCCTTACTTCCGGGAGGCGGGGTAGAGGCGAGGCCCGTGGAGCCCCCGCGTCCTGCCGGCCTCCGGGTCCGCGCCTGTCCGCGGTGGCGCGCTGCCCCCTCTCCGGGGCGCTGGCCGCGGCCCGCCGGCATTTGGAATTCCGCCCGAAAGAGGGGGCCCGGAGGAGGCGGCGAGGAGGGCCGGCGGCCGGCGGCGAGAAGCGGAATCCGGGGTCCGGAGCGGCGCGGCGGCGGCTCGGGAGGCTCGCGCTGCGCCCGCCCGCAGTGCATCAGCGTGGCCGCGCGACATCCCCGGGATGCTCACCGCGGGGCATTATGCGCTGCCTAACAGGCTCCGGGCTGCCGAGCGACTTGTTTGAAGCATTTTCTCCCTCGCTCTCGCTTTTAATCTTGTCTCTAGTGGCGTGTGTAGGGGGGAGGACTTTATTTCCATTGGCTAAGCTCTCCCTTCCCACCCACATCTCTTCCACATCACCTTGGTGTCTCCCTAAATAAAACCAGCCCTCCTTATCGCCTGGAAAAAATCAGGAGCTAGAGTTTGAATGGGTTTATATAAACACTCACCCCTGGCAGCGTGCGGCTGGGCTCCCAGGATAAACTCCAGGCGTCTGGCCTGATGCTTGCCTTGCCGTGTTCTCTCCCTTGAACGTCAAGGTTTAAGCAGAGCCCGAGAACTGGGAACTCTTCTCTGAAATTGGATCAACCTGAAGCCAGTTGCGGAACTGCACAGGGTCCCCATGGACCTCAAGGAGAGCCCCAGCGAGGGCAGCCTGCAGCCCTCTAGCATCCACATCTTCGCCAACACCTCCACCCTCCACGGCATCCGCCACATCTTCGTGTATGGGCCGATGACCATCCGGCGTGTGCTCTGGGCCGTGGCCTTCGTGGGCTCTCTGGGCCTGCTGCTGGTGGAGAGCTCCGAGAGAGTGTCCTACTACCTCTCCTACCAGCACGTCACCAAGGTGGATGAGGTGGTGGCCCAAAGCCTGGTCTTCCCAGCTGTGACCCTCTGCAACCTCAACGGCTTCCGGTTCTCCAGGCTGACCACCAATGACCTGTACCACGCCGGGGAGCTGCTGGCCCTGCTCGATGTCAACCTGCAGATCCCGGACCCGCACCTGGCAGACCCCACGGTCCTGGAGGCCCTGCGGCAGAAGGCCAACTTCAAACACTACAAACCCAAGCAGTTCAGCATGCTGGAGTTCCTGCATCGCGTGGGCCACGACCTGAAGGATATGATGCTCTACTGCAAGTTCAAAGGGCAGGAGTGCGGCCACCAGGACTTCACCACCGTGAGTACTTGGCTTTCAGCTCACTCTTGCGCATGGTTCTCTTGAGAAGTGCCACACTGGGGTCTCCGCGTTCCCCGGAGCAGGAGAGAGCGTGGTGCCCGAGTCGAAGGCCAGGAGGGTAGTTGGCCAGAGTTGTTGGAACTGGTTGGAGCGGTGTGCCTGCCAGGATGGGGCAGTGTGGTCTGGTGAGGCGTGGAGGGCGAGCAGGGGGCCTGCGGTGGGGGATCGCTTCCCCAGATGTGCTGAGCTGGCTTCCTCCCAACTAGAGGGAGGAGGCCTGAGCTGTCCGCTGTCCGGGGCACTTGGTCGCTGAGCTGTGTGATTGGAACAGCTTGTCATTGACGAGGTGGCATTTTTCTCCCCTCTCTGTCTCTTTCTCTGCTCGGAAGTGGCATCAGGCACTGCATCCTGTGGGCTGGGCTGGAGCTGAAGCTGCCAGAGAAGGGGGTGTGGGGCCCCAGACAGCCTGGGTGTTATCAGTGGCTTTGGGAGCTTGCTGGAGCAGGTGATGCTCACAGGGGTGGAAGTCTCTGTGCTTCCTTTTCTTGCGTGGATTCCGAGCTCCGTGTGGGGAGAGGAGAGTCGGGGGCGGGGGACCCCCTGGTCTCCATCTGGTCTGCTGGCAGGTCAGAAGCAAAGAGATGTCCAGGGTGCTTGGGCCCAAGAGGAGCGTGTAAGTGGAGGCCTGTGTGTAGGAGGACGGTCAGGGAGATGCCTGTGAGGGCGAGGCGGTCCAGGCTGGCTTGTCTGGGAGCTTCGGCTTGAAACTCAAAGGCTCGGGCTGCTGCCTGTGCAGTCGCTTAACAACGTGGATGCCAGAGGAGTGGTGTGGGGAGGGGGCGAGCAGCTGTGGGATTGGAAAGCCTGGAGGAGGAGTGTGGAGCTGAGTAAAGAGGAAAGGCGGAGGGGGATGTGGTTCACATTCAGGATGGGGCTTCCTGGAGGGGCAGAGAAAGGATGGGAGGAGAGCTGTCGCTGCCAGGGTTCTCCGTTTGCCCAGTTAGTGGGCTGCTAGGCATAACTTGGCATAAGGGGGTGAGACTGCAGCTACGCACGCCTCCTTGCTTCCAGGCGGGTCTGGGGCCTCAGGGGCTGTGGGACCCTCCAGAAGCCCAGGGTGGCTGCTTCTCCCATAGCTGCCTTAGGGAGAAGCCAGAGCTTTTGAGTCTCCGAGCCTTGAGCCAAATTGCAATGGTAGGTTCTGGATGACAGGTGCAGCAGTTGCAAAGGAACTGGATGGGCTCTGTCACCAGCACTTGTCCGGGGCCCTCTGCCTAATTAAGACATGCCCCACCTTGCTGGTAGTGCACCCATTCTCCACCCGCTCTCAGGTCCACTGCCTGCTGGCCTCTTGCTCTGAGTTTCTGCCATCACCAGTTAATGCCATAACCAGTTTCTGTCTGCAGCCTCTGTGCTTGCAGTTAGCTGTCTGTGATTCTGGAAAAACCCACAGTGCCGGGGGTGGGGGGCATCCCATAGAGCTCTGTTTCCTGGGGGAGCTGTTTTTACCATCCGTTTCAAACACTGTGAGGAAGAGCACAGCAAAACCAGTGGCAGTGCATTTATACGAAAGGGGAAGGGGGTCTGAACTGGAGGAAGGGACCGGCCGTACTGGAAGCCCTTCTGAACGGAGCAAACGACTCTCATACATTTCATGCACAAACGATGGCCTAGGTGGCTTGAGAGAGGAGGGGACGATGCCTCATTCTCAGAGGCTGAAACCATCCCTGTATCCCACCCCGTGCTTTCTAGTGCCGTGGCAACGCTCAGCTTCACCACTGCACCTTGCAGCTCAGAAATGCACTCAGCTGTTCCTCTGTCTGCCTGAACGTACCCGGAACACACTCAGAGAAACTGCTGTAGCAGACCCCGGACCGAGATCTCAAGCACCCTCGTCACTGCGTGTCCAACTAGTGGTTTCCTCTCAGTTCATGATCAAGTTCCATTTCCAAGTAAAGGTTCTTTGGCCCACAGATGACGTATTGCACTTAGCCCATAATTGGAGGCCCCGGAGTCCCAGGAGACCAAAGATCAGGCCTTAAAGCCTTACCTGAGCCTTTGACCTCTCCAGGATGTCTCTCAAATGTAAAGGTGCTTGTGGATATGGTTTATGAAATAGTAAGTGGTATGTCATTATCTGCCAGCCTCAGCAAGTCCAGGGCTCATCTGGCCGGGTGTCCCTCCTTGGACTGACCCTCAATGTGTGACCTCCCCCAGCACCGAAAGGGGGATGAGCCTCAGGGCTGGATCTCCCAGCTGTTTGGGCGGTGTCAAAAAGGGCACCCACTCGAGGAAACCTGGAGGAGGCCCCAAGTGGATGGCTGACCTTTCTCAGCCTCTGATCACAGTGGGAAGCCATGCTGAGCTTCTGTGAGAGGGGACATGGCACCAGGTTTGTTCCAAGACCTTGCAGTGAGGGGTAATCCTTCCCACTCCCCCTTTATACCCCTGTACCTTTTAGTCTGGGGTATAGTATGCTGATTCTGGGGCTCTTGCACCGGAAGAGGGCAGGGAACCTTGCTGATGGGAGAAGTCAGTTCACTGGCCTTCTTGCCCATTCCATCTCTCCGCTGCTCATCCCTCTCCATTTGGCTTATTTATTAGGCCCTGCCTGGGTTTTTCCCATGCTGAGTGGCTTCTTTCTTTACATGCGGTGGCTGACTTATTAGAGAAGTTAAGTATGGGGGAGGGGATGTCCCAGGTGGATCGCTTTTTCCATTTTTCTTTTTCTATAAAACATACCTAGTGCTGTCTCCAGGGGTAATGCTTTTGCATAAGCTCTTATTCCAAGTTCTTAGCTGGTGTGCAATGAAGTGCGTAATACCCTTTAATTAGTGAATGAGCCATGATTCTAGCAGAGGGGAAGGCTGTTTGTGGAGGTTAAAAGTCCCAAGAAGCCAGGTGTGGAATTCTCACTGCCATGTTTACAGGTGTGTTCCATGCTCATGCAGGTACATTCTTAGCCCTCACCTGGGACAATCTGAATGCAGATAGGCATGTATTTGTCCTTCCTGGGAAAGCCGAATGGGACTTACTTCCGTAGTGCCTGCTTGGGGCGGGAGCGGGGGCAGGGGCGGGGGCGGGGGGGGGGGCGTTTGCCGTGCTGACCTCAGGTGGAAGGAGGGAGATGTGGACGGGGTGTCTATGGCCATGGTGGTGGGTGATCTAAGGATAAGGTTAGGAACAACTTCTTGGCTTGAGGAGGTTTGAATCACAGCTCCATCATTTTCTAGCTTATTCCCTGGGTCATATTTTATGTCCTCTCTAGGCCTCAACTTGCTCGCTGTAACATCTGGTAGTAATACGTGACTTTGTAACTCACAGGGTTGTTGGGGGATGAGGAATGTGAGACAATGCATGTAAATGTCCTTTTGTACATTGTGCAGATGTAAGGCGGGGCCGCTTTCCGTGTTAGCAGGGGATTATTATTGTCCAGCCCCCCTGCCCTGTTCGCAGCCCACCGTAGGAGTCAGCTGATGAGTAACGCTGTGAGCAGAAACCAGGGGCGTGGAGGTGGCCGCAAGGTGTTTGGAGCCCAGGGTTAAAGCCCAGCCTTGTGGAAATGGGATTGCTTGGAGCGGAGGTCACAGCTGGGTTCAATAGCTAACTGTGACAGACAGGTGGCAATTCCATTGTTTGTGACTAGCACGTGACTGTTTCACGCTGTTTCTCTGCTCATCACATTGGGGTTCATCTGCCTCCAGGTTCAGGAATGCAAATGACCCTTCAGTTGGCACTTTTAATTTGATGTCCGTAATTGTATGTGTTTGCGCTTTAAACTTGAGATTTCTTTTATTGACCTTTCCTTACTGAAAGAAAGGTCTCTCCACAATGAGATCTTGTTAGATCTTCTTCATCTACATCACATAGCGTTACTGAGATGTAGAGGTGAGGGTTTAGGACTCTCGGTGGAATTCCTGCCCAAGGCTGGTAGATCTGCACCCAACCTCTCAATATTTCTTATTACATGAGCAGCAGGTGCACGAAGATGGTGAGCTTTGGGGAGAGAAGAGTTGGGAGTTCTAACTGTACTCCCATTTGCTGTGTAATCGTAGGCAAGTTCCCTAACCTCACTTTCCATTTATTTATTTATTTATTTATTGAGAGAGAGAGAGAGAGAGAGCGCGCGCGTGAGTGGGTTAGGAAGAGAGGGAGAGAGAGAATTGAGAATCCCAAGCAGGCTCCGCACTGTCAGCACAGATCCTGATGCAGAGCTCAATCCCACAAACCGTGAGATCATGACCTGAGCCAAAATAAAAAGTCAGGCACCTAACCCTACTGAGTCACCCAGGCGCCCCTCCCCAACTTTAAAATAGAAACAATAATACCTGCCACTGGGAGCTGCACCCATTCAGGGAGGTAAAGTGCGACAGGAGCCAGTGAGTGGCCCAAGCCTGGTGCGTACAGGGCAGGCCCCTTGCTTTGCTTCGTGTCCCACAGGAGTATGACTGAGCCTGTGCTAGACGTTGGCTCTCTTGACTCCAGGCCAGTGTTCTTCCCACTCCTCCTTACCGTGACTCACCACCAGCTTTAGAGCACAGGCGACTGCTGTGATGGTGGGATTTGTAATTTTCACAGTAGTCAAACCTTCACATTTTTCAGCGCTTTGGTCCATATCAGTTCTGCTGCCTAGACACCATCTTGGCTTCCACGAACCAGCTCATGGCTACTAATCTCACCCCGGGAAGCTCGTGCCCCCCAAGCCCCGAGAGGCGTGGAGTGACCTCCATACGAGGCGTAGTGTTTTTATCACAGTGTGGCATGTTACCGCGTGTTCCTTCAGTCATCCCTTTATCCATCAGAGAGGACATCTGCTATGCAGCTGTTATAAAGCCAGACCAGTTCCTTGCCATCTGAGAGCTCACAGCTCGTTTCCCAACCCCTTCTAGATGGGGAGCTAGTTGAGAGCAGGCATCTTGTCTCCTCAAACACGTTCTCTGCATACATCCTGCCGACAGTTGCTGATTAAACTGTTGCCTTCTGTTTCCCGAATGGACCCAGAATACTTTGCTCGTGGGCCTTACTTACTTTTTGCTCTCCCACCTCTCTCTCCACGTCTATTCATTTAAATCCTACTCGTCCTTTAAAGTCCAGCTCTAATATCTCTGTAGCCTTCTCAGGAAATCATTGCCGATCCCTCTCCCCATGACCGTAATCTAAATGAATCTCTTCCTCCTCTGTCTTTGAAAGAGCATCTTGGCTCATATTCCTCTGTCAGAGCTCTCACTGTGCCTTTCTTAGCATTACACGCAGAAAGTGTTTACGCTAGAAGAGACCTCAGAGATGATTTAATTTAATACCTGAATTCCTTAACCACTGATAATTTTTAGACATTGCCTATTTCTGTCTCTCTTCCCTGTAAGACATGATGTCTTTACTGACCTTCTATTCTCAAGACTTGGAACTGCTTAGCACATGGTAAGCTCTCAAAGTGTGTCTTCAGAGTATGTTAAGGGGGATTAAAGTTATTGGAAGCTAAGGTGACACTATAGCTGATACGGCCATTTTTCTCCGCTTCCTTTTTTGGTGTAGGTATCTAGGATCCCACCTACACCAGGATGGCATGTCTCATTGTTGTGATTATTATCATACCACACTTTCTGATGACAGAAACAGTCCATGCTCATTGGAGAAAACTTGGGCAGTGTGGGGAAGGAGTAAGGAAGGAACAAAAAAATTGCCTACGGCAGCATCCCGGACATAATTACATGTATTACTTTGGCATTTGGGAATAGCTCCATCCAGTCACATAATGTGTGCGTGTTTGTGTACCCTCGTGCCTGGGATCACACCTTCTGTACATGTGGTGCCTTGTCTGATGTGCAGCACACTTCCGATCAGTGTCAGCTAGCTCTCTTCCTCTTGGGTCCCCAGGGTAGCATCCGCGGTGTTAAGGATGCCCTTAAAAGTCCATTCAGAGGGAAAGTAAAATCCAAAGGTATGTTGGGGCACCTGGGTGGCTCAGTCAGTTAAGTGTCCGACTTCAGCTCTGGTCATGATCTCGCACTCCTTGAGTTCAAGCTCTGCATCGGGGTCTGTATGATCTCACAGTTTGTGGGTTTGAGCCCCTCCTCGGGCTCTGTGATGACAGCTCAGAGCCTGGAGCCTGCTTAAGACACTGTGTCTCCCTCTCTCTGCCCCTTCCCTGCTTTTTCTCTCTCTTTCTCTCAAAAGTAAACAAAAAAATCCAAAGAGATGTCCAATCAATACCCCTCTTGTGAGATGTGTTTTGTCTTATCTGCTAGAAGCACCAGGGATAATTTGTGGGAGCAAGTGGAAACCACCCCTCTTAATTCAGCCTTCTTGGATTTTAGGTTCACAACTGAACACCACATACTCTCCTTCGATGGCACTTTATTGACAGCCTAGCTGTGCATTTACCTGAAGCCATCTTGACCCCACTGTTTGTTGCATGTTTGCTAGGATGAACCACAGATGTGTTCACTGACACTAAATTAGATCTCCCCACTGAGGCCTGACCCTGTTCCTAGATGCGGCACAACTTTAGGACTATGAGGAACCATGAGGACCATGGACCATGGACCACGGAGACCATGAGGTTCTCTTTGCATAGAAATTCCTGCCTGCCTCAGTCCACTGTGTGGAGCCTAACTACCCATCACCTGTAAAGTCTCTGGGCACTACATCTAAATTGCACTTTTACTCCTTAAGATGCCTGGAAGTTTTGTGAGCATTTGCCGTGTCCTTGGAGAGGCGACCCCTGCCAAGCTAAGTGAGCGGTTTTCCGTGGAGCTGGTTCCGGTCTGTATTACTTTAGGTTGCGGCTCCCTGGAAAACAAGTTTTCAGGGGTGTGCTGAATTCTCTCTGATGTGTTGGATGGCTGGGGCAGTGACCGGGAGCTGACTGTGATAATGACCCACACCATCTACTTGCAGAGAAAAGCTGATGTTACTGCACAGGCCACTTAGTGCTTAGCTGCTGGTGGGGGAGAGTCTGTGTGTCTGTGCCTCTGTCCCCGGGAGCTCTTAGACCTCCAGAGTGGCTGATGAAGGAAGGCTACCTGAGAGCTTATTGAATTGGTAATTGGTCCTTTCCCCCTCTCTACAGGGCTTCCCTTTTCCTCTCTACAGAAAGTCCTTCCCTTAATGAAGAGATGAGTTCTAGAAAATTTTCTGCAAAGTGAATCCTAGTTTGCCGCGGATGCCTAGAAGAAGAGCTGACATGGGATCCCATTGAAAAAAATCCCCCGAAGACTGAATTGGCAGCTTTTAGCATCAAGTTTGCTGTCAGAGCTATTGCTCCGTAGAACAGTTCATATTTCAAAGTGCCAAGAATCCCGTGTTCTCCATCTGACCAAAAATATACCACCCAGGTCTAGTGATACCTGAAAGTATGCTGGGTGTTTTCTCTTTTTTTGTCTGCGTGTTTATGTTTGATGGAACTGGGTTGAAATAGCAAGCCGGACTGCAGGGTCATTGGACTCACAATCTATTATAACCTGAAACGGATGGCCTACATCATCACCCCTGCAAGTGTGAAATTCCGTATATCACATTTCTCCCTTGCTGTGGACTGAAAACTAGTCCATGCTGCCTGGCCTGAGTGGTTACTGGGTAGCAGATGCTTCCAGAAATGCATGTTTATTATTTGAGAAATCTGAAGCATGTGATAGAAGCCTGTTGATCATGTTGGGCTTTATTGGGGAAGAACATTCCAAAAAGTCACATCCCCTGGGTGCTAAAGCATCTTTCTACTTCCCAGTACTTATTTTCTCATGACTCAGGTACATTCTGTATTGATTACCTTAGTGATCATGGAAATTTATACTCAAGAAATAAAGCATGAAACACAGAAGGAATGTATTTGGATTTAATTGACTTCTGTTGATTGAGTTGTACAACCTTGGGCAAGGTAATTAGCCTCTGTGGGCCTCAGTTTCCTTGTCTATAAAATCAGGGGGTTGAACCCGGTGATTCCAAAGGACTTGCCAACCTGTAGAAGTCTAAATGCAATAAAACATAGCCAACATTTATTTTTCTGATCCCACATTTGATCCCACATTTGTTACCTGAAGCTACGACTTTTATATTTGGTGGAGGGAGTTGGTGCTTTTTTTTTTTCAAACAGACACATTTATCCATTTATTTGTTTGTTTTATTTAGATAGATCTGCAAGTGGAAGCTGAAACACTGGCTATAGTGGGGTAAAGGGAGGCACAGAACCCTATTCTCAAAATCCTGTCCATGAGCCATTATGTGTCTGGCTGCAGCTTGTAGGTGTGACCGCAAGTTTCCATCCCACTAGTCCTGTGCTTGTGAGTGGCGGTGCATGTATGAATTAGCAAGGGCACCCTTGGAAGATGCTGCCCAAATCCCCTTTGCTGATGTGAGCGTACAACTCCTGACCACTCATATCTGTACCAATGGCACTGCCACTCCTGGAGATCTCTGGGAAGTTATTCACCTCCCCGCCACCTGGGGGCAGCCGACGGCCAGCGACTAATTGACCCAGGAGTACAAGTTGCCAGCCATCTTGCCTCAAGATGGAACCAATTATGGTTGACGGTTGACACTCCAGAGCTTCCCATGGGATCAGGCTGAGCTGGAATTTTCCTGTGGTTTCAACATCCTTGCTTACCTTTTCTCCCTTGCCAGTATCCTGCACACCTCCCTCCCTTCCAGGCTCTTCCTGATGTCATTCCCCCAGTAAATCCCCTGGAGGAGAAACCCCATCTCAGTCCCTGCCAGGGACTATGACCTGTGTGTTGGTGAGTTTTAGCTTCTCCATCTGTTTGGTAACATGGAGAACCACCCAGGCATATGGACCTATGTCTGGCTTGGAAAGAAGGAAGTATCGGTTTCGAAAGTCTTTTAAGACTTGAACTTTCTGGATCTGTGTCCTCAGCTGGGGCCTGTAACAATTTCCAGGGGACATATATTTATATTTATATTTACATTTATATTTACATTTATATTTATATTTACTTATATATAAGTATATATATGTACACACATACATATGTATATATGTTTATTTATTTATATATCTATAATTCAAATGAGCATCTGTCCAATCAGGATTCATACCACTGGGTGCAGCTGGTTTGTTCTTCTTTGGACCTTCTGGTCCAAGGAAAGCCCTTCCCAAAGCTGCCCATATCCTAAGAGCTGAGCTATCCCTAGTCTCTCAGCTGCTGCATACCCCCAGCTGCTCACATTCTAGCTCACACCTTCACCAACACCTGAATTCTCATCTTTTCCCAGTTCTGCTCTCTCTGAAAACCTCCCTTTCCCATGCCCCTCCCCCAGCCAACCCTCGCTGCCATTTCTTCCTGGATGTGCATCAGACTGGCTTTGAGCCACAGGGAGGAGCCTTCCGTGGTGGCAGTGGCTCGGGCCCATCTCTAAAGCAGGAGGTGGTGAGCGATGTTTGGCTGACCAAGGGTGATGCTCCTCGTAGGTCACAGAACCCATGAGTGATGAGGAGCAAAGGAAAGAACTGAGACCGTTAGCCTGAAGAGGGAAGTAGGTGACCCAAGGCAGGGCAGTTGCTTTCCTCAAACCCTTGGAAGGCAGGCCTAGGGAAGAGGAATAAAGCTTTCTCTGTGCAAGGCCAAGGGCAGAGCTAACAGCAGTTGGGGGTGGGGGACAGAAGTTCAGAGAGGTGGCTACCTGCTGATTGGAGGGAGCTCTCCTGGGAGGTTAGAGTACCTGTGCCCGGTCATCAGCCCCAGCCGAGGCCACACAATTGCTTATTGGCAGTGCTGTGGAGGTAGATCAATGTCAAGTGAAGAGTTGGATTTACTGGCCTCTAAAGTTACTTCCAAAGCTGAGCATCTTTGATTTATTTCCTTCCTGAACAGATATTTGAAGTCAGAGGTGAGGACCATTGGCCTTTGGCTTTGGAAAGAATGGATAATAGATGCAAGCCAGCTCACACAGCCTGCAGAACCACCCTATTTCCCAATACTGTGTAGTGCTGATGCTAAGTGTTTCTGAAGCCGGGAATAAGAGGGTGCTGGGGGACAGTCCTTATAGAGGAGAGAGCGGATACGCAGTTCCTTCAAACAGGAAGTCTGTGGGTGCTGGTAGCCAGGGCTTGGGGTGGCTGTTCAAAGAGCTGGCCTCCCAAAGTGAGTGTGCATGCCTTCCTTGAGAAGCAGTTCCCAGAGGAATTTGTCATAAGTTCTAGGCTCTAGATCCAAACCTAGAGAGCAGATCTTGGGGTGGTTTGGTCTGGCCTGGTTCCATGTGCAGTCTGGAGAGACTGGGAGGTATATGGATTAGAGGTGACTCTGGAGTGGCTGGTGGGTAGAGATAGACCCAGCTACAGGGGCTGGGAAGGAGGCTGATGCCAAGGCAGGGCCCAGAGGATGCCCTGCCCAAGAGCACCAGGGGACTGTGGCAAATGTTGGAAAGATGAAGGGGCTTTGGCACCTGAGATAATGACATAATGAGATATCTTAGCTCTGTGGTATAATCATGGAATTGCGTGTCGGGTAGGTGTATGCACCAGGCTTGTGTGACTGTGATTTCTTGATTAATAAGAAATATGTATTTGGTCTTCATTCCTGGTTCCTGGTACAAGAGCTTTGAAAGCCCTTGGAATTTCCTGAGGGGTTGGGTGAGAGGCACATCTTTGGCTATGCATATGAAGAGCCTTTCAACCATACCTGATGTTATGCTGATGAAGTGACTCTTGGGGGCTCCCCAGATAGCTTTTAGGTTGGAGGCTGGTTGCCAGAGGGACCAACCATGTGAGTGAGAAGAGAGAGAGCTGGAGGTTGAGTCAGTCACCAGTGACCAGTGATTTAATGCAGCGTGCCGGTGTAATGGAACCTCCACAGAAATCTCCAAATGAGGGGATTCCGAGTGCTTCTGGGACGTGCTGGGAGGGTGGCGTGCCTGGGGGAGGGGCATGGAAGCTCTGTGCCCCTCCCCCATATCTTGGATACAACCTGAATTGTATCCTATAAATAAAGCAGTACCAGTAAATAAACTTTTCCTGAGTTTCTGTGAGCCATTCTAACAAATTTATGAACCCGAGGAGGGGGTTGTGGGAATCTCTGATGTATAGCTAACTGGTCAGAAGTGTGGGTGACTTGGACTCATAACTGGCACCTGAAGTGGGGGACATTCTCATGGGACTGAGCCCTTAACCCGTGGGGTCCTGCACAAACTTTGAGGAGTCGGTATCAGAATTGCTTGGTGTAAGGGGAAACCCACGCGTTTGGTGTCAGAAGTGAAGGGTTCCGGGAGTCAAAAACAGAGCTTAGTAACGACCTTGGGCAAAGTATTTACCCTCTCCAGACCTCAGTTTCCCCCTCTCTTCAGTAACAATAATCCTGGCACTTGCCTTAAAGGATTGTTCTCAGTCATTGAATGAAGTGATAGAAAGGAAAGTTCAGCTCTGGGCCAGATGCACAGCACCATCTACTTTGTTGCTGTTGTTATTTTCATTATTACTAAGAGGAGCCAGGGGTAAAGCATAGTGATGGGAGAATCCAAGAGCGAAAAGATTTTTTGGGAAGTCCATACTGACATCAGCAGGTGTCAAGAGTACGGGGAATGAGTCTGTAGTCAAGCCAGGCACCCAGTGCCTGCCATTACTGTTGGCTGTAAGCTACCGGAGACACTTACAACTATGTCAGAAATGGAATTCCTCTCATTGGGTCACCCCGTGTTGTTTACAAAGCCTGTTAGTGGCTAACATTTTCTGAGCACATCATATATCCAGGTGCTGTTCTAACTTAAGTACTTCGCCAGAGCTCTGTGAATTATATGATATTCGTAGCTCTTGTTTTTGTATGGAAAAAATGGGGGCTCAGAAAGGTTAAATGATAAGACTGAGGTCACTTAGCTAAGAATTGGGAGAATTGAGATTTGAACCAGATAATCTAGATCCTTGATGCTTTCTTTAGAAGATGCTATTTGATCTTCACCAGAATGCTGAAACTGGGTAAGGTAACAGTGTGTCTGTTTCACCGCTGAACATAAATAAGGCTCAGAGAGGTTTAGTGACGGGCACGGGGTCACTCAGCAGGAAGGTGTCACCATTGGGGATTGGAGTCATGCCTTTTGATTTCCTTGGGGTGTTTTCTGTGAGACATCAAGCTTATTTGCACTGGGCCGAACCGAGTGAAGTCAGGCCATTCATCAGCAGTTCTCCAGCTCAAAAGAGTTGGATTTAGGCGCAAGGTGCCTCAACTTACCTGCATCCTCCCCTGGGAGCCAGAAGCTTGGTCGCTGCCAGAGCTGAAGCAGAGCAGGAAGGCCGCCCGGCTCTTGGTTCGGCACGCACAGGTGGAGGTGCCAAGCGATCCCACAGCACCTTCTTCAGGAAAGTCTAGAAGCCTGAAAAGTCTCCTCTTGCCAGGGTGACACTTGGGATCTGTCCAGGTTGCCAAAGGAGGAGCTCAGGGGTCTGACCCTAGGAAGCGAGAGGCAGTTATCGGATGTGATGTGACTCTGCCCTGCCTGCTCTTTCTGCCTCCACCTCCCCACTTGAAATCCGACTTCGGGGGGCAGAAATGACAGCCTCAGGAGACACAGCTGTGTTTAAGGAAACGGGTGGCTAGAGCTCGGTCTGGGGGCTGCAGCTTCTGCCTCTGAACCAGCGACCTGAACTTGAACATCCAGGCTGGGCGTGCTGTGATGGACACATTTGCAGGTGGCAGAACAGTACGGTGGTGAAGAACTGGGCTCCGGAGCGAGACCGTCTGGATTCAGATCCTGAAATCGTACACGAGTTGGACAAATACTCAGTTTGGTTTGGGGAGACTTCAGTCATTTGTGGAGTATGGCACGGTAGACCTCAACCCATGTGAGTTTCTTCCTCTTGCCATTTCCACCTACGTGGAAACCTGCTGACTGCTCCTCCAGGACTCTGTTCTTCCTTTCTGTTTCTTCCTTTCTGTAATTTTTAAAAAAATTTTTTTAACGTCTTTATTTTTGAGACAGAGAGAGACAGAGCATGAGCTGGGAAGGGGCAGAGAGAGAGAGAGGGAGACACAGAATCTGAAACAGACTCCAGGTTCTGAGCGGTCAGCACAGAGCCCGACGCGGGGCTCGAACTCACAAACTGCGAGATCATGACCTGAGCCGAAGTCGGACGCTCAACCGACTGAGCCACCCAGGCGCCCCATTCCTGTCTGTTCTTTAAACTAAGGCTTTCCAGTGCAATCCTCTGCACTGTGTTCTCTTGTGTTCCCCACCCCCCACCAGATATGGCAGTCGAGGGACATCTCTCTAGAGCAGAAGTGGCTGCAACAGGGCTCTGTGATGTAGGGATTCCAGGTTCCTTCCTTCTCCCTGGTGTCTGTCCCTCTCTTCGTGGAGTGTGAGGAGGCGGCGTGCGGAGAGAGAAGTATCTCCATGAACTGGAAGTAACAGTGTCTTCTAAAGTTTGGGCCAAGGCAGCTTCTGCCTTCCTGGAATGATTTCTTAGCAGAACACCTTCCATCCCCTGGGCCTGTTAGCTATTTCAGGGACATTTTAAGTGGCTATTAACAAATGTTGAATTATGGCTGCAAACCTCTGGGAGCTCAAGTGACATTCACATGAATCACGAGTGAGCTCTGTGCAGTCAAGGCTGCCACAATGGGCTGGGATTAAACAAACAGGAGCCATTGTTCTCTCTAAAGCAATGAGGCAAGAGCGCTGCTCCTTGGAGCCTGTGATCTCAAGGCAGTGTGCCCCTCAGAAGCAGGACGCTGTCCAGGACACCCAGCTCATTGCTGCCAGGGCAGACAAATGCTCTCGGGTTTGCAGAGAGGCGTATTCGAACTTAGAATCTGCAGGAATTTACCAACAGTCAGCATGTCTGGGGATACGCCGGCCAGTCTCAGAATCAGAACACCGATTCTGCAGACATCTGCTGAGTGCTTCCTATGTTCTGGGCTAAGCTCTAGAGAAATAGAAATGAGTAAGGCCCAGGCTGCACGGTAAGATTACTTGACACTAAGCAGGCAGAGTTTGCACCAGGTCCAGAGGCAACACTGGGTAGGCTCCGAAAATATTCCAAGAAGAGGTGATGTGTGCATAATTCTTTTTATTTTTTTTTGAAACAATTTTGAACATATAAATGTTGCAAGACTAGTCCAAAGACCTCCTGTGTGTCCGTTCCCCCATGTCCCACTGATGTCATCTCTGGCCAGAGGACCTCATGCCAGGTCACTCCGTTGTCAGATCCCCCCAAGCCTCCTTTACTCTGCCACCGTTTCTTAGTCTCTCCCTGACTTTCATGACCTTGACATTTCTTAAAACTTTTTTTTTTTTAACTTTTATTTATTATTGAGAGCAGGCTCCAGGCTCTGAGCTGTCAGCACAGAGCCCGACACAGGGCTTGAACCCACGAACTGTGAGATCCTGACCTGAGCTGAAGTTGGATGCCTAACTGGCTGAGCCACCCAGGTGCCCCATGACCTTGACACTTCTTATAATTCAAGGGCAACCATCTTGATTTCCAGTTTGGGTTTCCCTCTTCATTAGACCCAGGTGGTGAATTTTTGGCTGAGTTTCACAGAACTGATCCAGGCTTCTTCCCACTGCCTTCTGCCCAGAGGTCCCAGTTTGTCCCCATTTGTCCCAGTACTTACGGTGTTCACTTTTGTCACTTGATTACCACGGTGTCCTCCAGGGAGACACTTTGAGACCATGTAAAACCCCACTTCTCAACTCTCTCTCACCCGCTGGTTTTATCATCATTGATTTTTCTTGCCTGAGTTACTGCCGTGATACTCACCAAATGGTGATTTTCTAATTCCATCATTTCATCCACATTTGTTAGTTGACTTTCTAAAACACAGAAGAGCTCTCTCGTCTCCCTTTTTTTTTTTTTTTTTTTTTTTTAAATTTTTTTTTTTTCAACATTTTTTATTTATTTTTGGGACAGAGAGAGACAGAGCATGAACGGGGGAGGGGCAGAGAGAGAGGGAGACACAGAATCGGAAACAGGCTCCAGGCTCCGAGCCATCAGCCCAGAGCCTGACGCGGGGCTCGAACTCACGGACCGCGAGATCGTGACCTGGCTGAAGTCGGACGCTTAACCGACTGCGCCACCCAGGCGCCCCTCGTCTCCCTTTTTTATTCATTTATATATTTGTATCAATGTAGGTTCAGATCTCTGTTTTATTCAATGGGTTATAATCTGGTTGTATCATTATTTAGTTCAAAACTCCAGTTTTCCTGTACTTGGGAACCTCTTCCGGCTGACTTTTGTGTTCTTTTGACATTTCCTGGCAACTTTTGAGCACTTTTAGAGTTTCTGGCCCATCTCTTTCTTTTCCTTATTCAGTCCTGTGGTTAGTCATCTCCAGTGAAGACTGGGTCCTTTTAGTGGGAAATGCTGCTTAGAGCTCTGATCTGGGTTCTGGGTATGATCATCACAACTAGGGTTCCCCTACTCCCTGGCTCAGTGGATGGAACTAGGGTATTTACACATACATTTACATCTACAGTGAAAACCTTGACCCCACACCAATACTTCGAAAGCCAAAGTGGGGCTCGAATCTCACAACCTTGAGATCAAAAGTCAGGCTCCACTGACTGGGCCAGCCAGGTGCCCCTCACACCAATACTGTCAATTCCTGTCTACTACCACAGGGTTCATTCTAGATTTTTCCTCTTTTCATATCAGCCTCTCCTTTCTCCAGCAGCAGGAAATCAGCCTCCCATTATCTTATCTACTGTTTTGCTCCCATTCTCTTGAATGGAGACCATCTCCCTTTCCTGTGGGCTGCTGCTCTGTTTGGATGCCTCCTCACATGGGTCCTGTCCTATCCTGCCAGGCTCTTGTGCCCTCCTTGTGTGTGCTCTGACTGTAAACAGGCTGCCTCCCATTCGTCTTCAGATTTCCTCAGTTGTCCCCCAAACATTTTTTACAGCATTTAACTTGAAACATTCAGGATCCATTCGAGATGCAATCAAGATTCATGGGCTGCATTTGGTTATTCTGTCTCCTTAATCGAAAAACTCTCCCCCAGCCTAACACACGTACATGCAGAGTTTAAAAAAAAAATAGCAGTTTTGGGATAAAATTCTTATATCCTACAGTTTATCCATAGAAAGTGTTAAAGTCAGTGGATTTAGTGCATCCGCAGTATTGTGAATTGTAGAACATGTTCATTACTCCAAAAAGAAACGCTCTGCCCATTAGCAGTTGCCACTTGCTCTCCCCTTTCTCCCAAACCCTTCTACTTTAGCCTCGGGTAATTACCAGTCTGCTGTCTGTCCCTGTAGATTTGCCTATCCTGGACATTTCTACAAATGCAATCATACGCTACAGTATGTGGTCTTTTGTGATAGACCTTTTGTGTTCAAGGTCCGTCCATGTTGTAGCGTGTATCATACTTCATTCCTTTTTATTACCAAATGATGGTCCATTGTATGACTGTGCCTCATTTTATTTGTCTCTATCAGTTGATGGACATTTGAGTCATTTACATTTTGGGTGGTTCTGAATAATGCTGCTATTCACACTTCTTTTAGTATTGACTTTTGGAAGAAAACAGACCGATCGTTTTCAACAATCGGATTCTTTCCTTGTGGTTTCACTCAACCCATTCCTCCCTGCCCTGCATTTCTTGTAAACAGGGAGTTAGGTTTAAGGGCTTGATGAGATTTAGGGTAATGATTTTGGCAAGAGGACTCCTTGGATGAAGCTGCGTACTTCCTGTCGTCTCAAAACAGGATGAGCCTAGTCTGTGGTTGTCCCAGTCTTAGAGATGCTAGTTTTGATCACGTGGTTAAGGTGGCAACCTCTGGATCTCCCTGTTGCATCCTCTCCCACGATCAGATTATCCCCATCATCTGTGGGATGATAGATGCTGTGGTACCCTGCAAACATTCTGTTTACCGTGGTATTTGAACCGGAATTAACAGTTTCACTAGGGGTTGTGAAATAGTGAGTCCCCAATTCTATCGTTCTTTCTACATGTGTTAGCTGACATTCCTTTGTAAAGAAGAGCATCCGCTAGTCAACTGGGGACCAGGTACAGTTCCTCCTGTAAAGGCAAGAACTGTTACCCTTTGGATGGATGGTGGATGCTGGATGGCGAGTTCCCAGATGGACCACAGATAATAAGGTGTTCACCAGAGAATGTTTATGGGTGGGAAGGGAGCCAGAAGGACAGTAGGACTCTACTCAGCAGTAGTCAAGGCAACCACAGACTCCTTCCAGATGCCATGGTATCCCAAGATAGGACTGTTCATCTTTTCAACACGGTTCTCACTGGCCCAGGGCGGAGGTGACAGGAGCTAGGGTTGGTGGAGCAGGCTGTGACAACACTGACCACAGGGCATAAGGCAGGTCATGAAGTGTGAGCCGTAGGGATCTGAATTATTTGGCTGGTCCCTTTGTGTCTCATCACTTCCCTGGAGCTTCCCCAGCTAGATGGCCTGATACTTGTGCTGCCTGGCACCTGTCTCCAGGGGGTTCGTGGAGCAGCTCCCTCCACTCAGTGGGAGCAGAAGAGGTGGGGCAGAAAGGGAAGTCTCACATGGAGATTCCATTCCCTTGAACTGTCGGGGTAAATGAAGCGAGCAGATCATCTACTGAGCATTTTGCTACCGGCCCGGGCAGTGTTGAAAGCATCTTCCAACGATGTGATGGGGGAGGTCCTTTCTTCCTTCCATTTTGTGTATATGACTGAGGCACAAGAGATTTAGGAAATCGCCAAGGTCTCAAAGTTCCTGTTCTCATGCTCTCCCCCGTTCTGCCTTTCTAGGCAGTACTCGAAGTAGAGCTTCTGCTGGGAGGGGGCACAAGTCACGGGGTAAGTGTGGCAGTGTCACATTCACCTGTCTCCAGCCTGTATTTCCCTGCGGAACTGGATAATTCAACAGCTATCTGGCTATAATGCCTGCAGGGGGCACTTCTGGGTGGAACAGGGGTGGGGCGGGGATGCGCTCATGGAGGGGAGAGGCACCCAGTAGACACAAGCACGACTGTCCCCGGGAGCCCTTGGCGTCGTGGTTCTCTGTCCCTTACCCTGCATCCTCTGCCTGATAGTCCACAAGCAGAGACAGCGTTTCCTTCACACAGCCTGGTCCCTGCCTTGCCTGCACAGGGGCGCTAATTATCTGGCATGCTTATGAGCCCAGAGGATTAACACGGAACATGGGTAATGATGATTTCGCTTGATGGATTCAAAGCTACCTTCCTGGGAAAATACTTCCGTCTGCTGGGAAAGCATCTCACAACTGAACAGCACATGATGACTAAGGTCTCAGTCGTGGAGAACCAAGCACATATCTATAATGTGTAGTTTATTCAACCTGCTGTTCATTCATTCATTCATTCATTCTGCCTTCCCTGAGGGCCTACTTTGTGCCAGGATGGATAAGGCACATTCCCTGCCCTCAGGCGAATGTCGTATTTTTAGAGGGCTGCAGATACATAAATATATACTTTTAATTAGAACTGTCATGAGAGAATTATCTATACTGTGCATGGCGGGGGTGGCGTGTGGCAGAGGAGGGAGGGATTCGTTCCAACTGGGGGGACTGGAATAACTTCGTGAAGAAGGTTGCATTTTAGCTCGGCCTTCAGGAGTAGAATTTTGATATGGGGAAGGGCTAGGAGCGGTGCCTTTGAAGTTTCCGGACAGGTGGGCCTGGGGTGTGCAAGGTGTGTGCTTGGGTAAAGTCAGAAGCAGGAGGGCAGTGCTTCAAGTGTAGGCCAGCAACTCCCCAGGAAGGACCCCAGCCTGTCTGAGTGTCGTAGGTCATGGGGAGCTATTGAGTGTTCTGAGTGACATGATCACATTTTCTGTTTTTTTAAGAATTGTGCTTGACCACACCCTGGTCGAGCATGGTTTCCATAAGAAAGATGTTGCAAAAAATATGATTACTGTTTGATTATTTTGTGATTATTTAAAACGTAAGAGTCTTGCCTTTTTGGACTCTTACCTTTCAATCCTTTCTTTGTGGAGCTCAGGTCCTTGGTGTGAATTACTAACTTTAGAGTGTAAACAATACTCGGGCACTGAAAAACAGAATCATCATGTACCAGGAGAACTAACCAAGGCCGAAAGGGAAGATGAAAGTCTATGATCCTCAGCCTTGGCTGCCCATTGGAATTACTTGGGGAGCTTTAAACAATACAGATGTCTGGGTCCCCCTCCAGAGACGTCTGGGTTGAAGTCTGGGCAGCGGGATTTTTCAAAGCTCACTGGGTTCATTCAGATGCGCGGCCAAGGTTGAACACTACTAGTCAGAGAAGCAGCAAGCTGGAGTGTCGGTAGCAAATCTCAGTGCTAGGTTTGCTGAGTGGTCTTCTCCCACCAAGGTGCTAGTGCTTGCCCTGGTCCTTTAGTCCTCTCTCTCCGTAGCCCAACTTGTGTGCCTGCCATGTTCTTGTTCTCAGGATGCCAGCGACCAATGGGCAGGCCTGTTTGTCACCGCTTGGCCATAGGCAACAAATGTGGTTCTCAGCCTGCCTAGGCTGGCCAGGCCATAGCTGGCTGAGGCCTTCCTGGCCAGAAGTCAGAGAAGCTGGGAGGTTCTGCTCTTGGAATTATTAATCAAGGGCTTTCCAACTTCCCCAGCAGGAAGAGCCTTTATTTCAGGCAAAGTATCCCATTTGGCTTTGGAGCTGTGACAGGCCTGTGGGGTCTCAAGCTTCACTCTCTGGTTGCCAGACTCTCAGTGACGCCTGTGGCTGGCTGTAGCTGTCCAGTAAAGTAGGATTCCAAAGATTGGGATGCTGTTCTTTCTGCCCAAGTGAGGGGTATGGACTGTAGGGGCCCAGAAATTACTGCCTAGTTGTGGGGTGAGGCAGCCAGGGCCAGTCAGGGCTCAGCTGCCCACTCTTAGGAAGGATTGGCTGTCTGTCTGCCTACCAAAATGGTGACATGCAGGGCTTCCTTCCTGGCATCAGACCTAACTAATCATGGGACCATCGTGAGTAGAGACTTGGTTTCTGGGATACATGGTGCCAACTGGCATTGAGAAGAGGGGCCATTTGCTGACCTGGAGCCTTATCGTGCCTTTTCACAGGACTCAGTGCAGAGTCTTGCTTCTGAGCTGTCATGGTGCTTGTGTTGGCCTCCCTGGCTCATGCCTACCATGGCTGTCCTCACACTCATCTGCCCGACTCTCTCCTTCCCTATTATGCACTTACTGTGTGTCAGGCTCTTGACCTAGGTGGCATGAACTGTACAGTCCACCCCTAGGGGCCTGGTTGAGGTGACTGAGGGCAGTGTGGTTCCTGTCTGGACTTTGGGGAGCTCACCCAGGCCATGAGCACTTAAGGACAGATGCTGTGCCTGCGGGTGGCAGTGGGGCGGTCACAGAGGGAACCGACCACTTACAAAATTCCAAATGCGAAGAGATCATCATTTACAAGTCCCAAACCTTTGGTATCAATGACAACATCATCTTGGGAAGCTTTGGGGTGTTTCCTGTTGGGGCATTTCAGACTTCAGGGGGACCTTTCATCAGGATGCACTTGACTCTGTCTGCCGGAAGGAATGTAGGCTTCTCTGTTCTTCAGTTTCCTTGGCTTTGGTGGGCACTTGTCTCCCCATCACAGATATAAAGAAAGAGCATTGGTTTCAGAATCAGAGGATCAGGACCTGGAAGCCGATTCCAGCACTCGTCAACTATGTGAACTTGGTAAGCTTCGCAGAGAAACCGTTTCTTTATCTCAGGATTTCTCGACCTTGGGACTATTGACATTTTGGACCAGATACTTCTTTGTGAGGAGAGGCTGTCCTGTTCACCGTAGGGTGTTTAGCAGTATTTCTGGCCAGTAGTACCTCCCCTCTCCTCAATTTTTCTCTGCCCAGTGCCTCCTGGGGGGCAAAATTGTCCCTGGTTGAGAACTACTGGTTTATCTGTAGATTGGGATGAAAACCCAATCTGTCAAAGGGTTGTCCTCAGATGTAAATAAATTTGCTTTGCAGGAGACAGCACTTGGCACATAGCAGGTGGCCTCAACAGGCATAGTGAGGCCCAGGGAGGCTGTGGGTTCCCTTGGCTCCCTCCCAAGAACAGCTTCCCCTTGCTGATGCCAGGCCCTTCCAGGCTTCCCAAGCCAGGTGGGCACCAACCTCACTGGCACCCTCAGTCCCCTGGCCTGTGGCCATGCATGTGTGTGTCTTCGTCCTGGGCTTCTGTCCAGCATCCCGGAGCCACGGCTGATGTTGTATAGCCTGCGCAACAGGACCAGGCCACCCTGGTCCATTCCAGGGCCCTGGGGATTCTCAACAGTGTGGTTCCTCCCGGCACCTTCTTTAGAAGGGAAGGGGAAAGAACGCACATTTACTGAGCATTACCATGGCACTACCACCCCCCGGCCAGAGAAACTCGCCCCTTGCCCTGTACCACGTAAAGAAGAGTAGGAAATCGCGAAGAGAAAGGCAAGATCCTTGGAGGCGGAGAGACCTGAGTTCATATCCTCTCATTGCCTCTAAGATGAGAAAATATATCTGTATCCATATCGTCTCTCACATATATATGTAGATCACATATCTTATGAGATATATCTCATGCATTATATCACATATGTATGAAAGAGTTAGTATGAACATTTAACTAAATCAGATAATAGAAGCCCAGCGTACAGTCTGGTATATATTAAATAGTAAATATATATTAGTAATATAGAGAGAGATAATCTTAAGATTTCTCTTGATTTTTCTTAGATTCTTAAGAATTTTAATTTTTTAAAATGTCTTTATTTTTTTTTTAACGTTTTTTTTTTTTTTTTTTTTTTTTTATTTATTTTTGGGACAGAGAGAGACAGAGCATGAACGGGGGAGGGGCAGAGAGGGAGACACAGAATCGGAAACAGGCTCCAGGCTCCGAGCCATCAGCCCAGATGCCCGACGCGGGGCTCGAACTCACAGACTGCGAGATCGTGACCTGGCTGAAGTCGGACGCTTAACCGACTGCGCCACCCAGGCGCCCCAAAATGTCTTTATTTTTGAAGGAGAGAGAGAGAGACAGAGCATGAATGGGGGAGGAGCAGAGAGAGAGGAAGACATAGAACTCGAAGCAGGCTCCAGGCTCTGAGCTGTCAGCACGGAGCCCAGTGCCGGGCTCGAACCCACGAACTGTGAGATCATGACCTGAGCCGAAGTTGGACGCTTAACCAACTGAGCCACCCAGGCGCCCCATTAAATTGTTAAGAATCTTAATTAATCTCCACACTCAGCATAGAGCCCAACATGGGGCTTGATCCCAAGACCCTGGGATCATGACCTGAGCTGGAATCAAGAGTCAGGCGCTCAACTGACTGAGCCACCCAGGCGCCTCTAAATGTTTGGTATTTATCATCTTCCTTTACACAGATGATCTCAGTTCATGCTCACAGTGAAGGGGGGAGGCAGGTATTAAATTGGGGTGACTGCAGTCAGGCCCCTGATGAGTTAGATTGGGGCTTAGGCCTCTCTCTGAAGGAGAATATGTTTCTAGGGAGGCCTTGGGTTCCCTCTGCCGACTGAACAGGCCAGCTAGGCACAGGCTTCCGGGTGGGTGGTTGAGGCATGATCCGCTTTTCTGAGCCCTCACAGCTTTTAGGGAACATTCACGTGTACACTCGCCATCTGATTCAACAGCCCACCGTGGTAGGGCCGGCGGGTGTTATAGCTGAGGAAATTCAAGCTCCAGGAAGTTGGGGGGCTCTTCCAAAGTCATGCTCTAGCAAGGCCCCCAGGCCGGGTTAGCCAGACTTGTCTTCCCTCTTCTTCATCGTGACGTTTGTTCCCTGCAGAGGCATTAGGACCCTCCTTCCTCAGACATCGCACAGCATCAAGCTCTGGGGTGCAGAGAAAGGTACCTCGGATTCCAGGACAGCACCCACAATTGTCACAAAAGTTCTCCCAGACAGCCAGGGATCCTAACTTCCCCCAGTAAGGAAGGGGTTTGACCCAAGGTAACTCAGCAAAGGGCCAGCACTCAGATGCCTTGTTCCAGATTCTCAAACCTTCCAGAGGCCTCTCCCCTCCCCTGGCCCCCACCCCATGAGCAGTGGTCCTCAGCAACGGCCCCTGCCCAGCAGACCCCAAGAGAGATTAAAAGAAAGACCTGTGGAATCCCCTTCTGAAATATTTTTCCCTCTCGTTTTTGATAAAGCGTGAAAGGTCTCTTGGTGTTCTGGGGACAGGATTCAAGCTTAGGATGATGCCATCAGCTGGCAGTCCTGACCACTGCTTGCGCTGTCAGGGGACCTCAGGCCGGCATCCCCGGAGGGGCAGTGGGGTGACCAGGCAGGGCTGAGTCAGGGCTGGCTGTGATCAGGTTCTGGCTGGTGACAGCTCAGGACTGGAGTGGAGCTGGGGGCAGAGACCTTTATGTGACCCGGTGGTCGAAAGGGAGGAGACTTGATCAGTGCAAGGATGATTCTTCTGAGGCTTGGGCTGTGGGGCCGGTGTGTGTGGGGAGACGGGGGGGGCTGGCAATTTCTTTAGGGGGTAGGACGGCCGATTCAAAATGGATGTTTCTAATCCACCCGTTGCCGGCTTCTCTTCCTCCCCTCCCCTATTCACCACTGTCACACAGCCCCGTCTAAGACTCAGCTACTATATCACTGCTTTGCTCTCATCAGTCAGTGGGGTCCCGTTGCCTTCCCAAGAGGTGGGAAGCCTCAGTTTCCAGCTCTTGGTGACACATGCCCTAAACTCTGGTCAGACACACGGCGTGCTCTTTCCGGAATGCTTTCTTTTCCCAGTCAGCTCCTCACCTTTGCTTATCCTGTTCGGTTTTATTTAAAAAAAAAAAATAAATAAATAAATAAAAAATTAACTCTTTATTTATTTATTTATTTTGAGAGAGAGAGAGAGAGAGAGAGAGTGTGCACACATAAGTGGGGAAGGGGCAGGGAGAGAAAGGGAGAGAAAATCCGGAGCAGGCCCCACCCTGCAAGCACGGAGCTGGATGCGGGGCTTGAACTCACAAACTGCGAGATCGTGACCTGAGCCGTAGTCGATGCTTAACCCACTGAGTCACCTGGGTGCCCCTCTTCCTGTTTGTTTCCAGAATTTACTCCTTTTAAGTCCCCTAGTATTCATTTGTTGAAAGTCTACTCGTCTTCCAGCGTCCATTTCGATGCACGTTTTCCACGAGCCCTCCTGAGCTCTCCTTTCTCCCATACTCACCCAGAGGGATCCCTGTTATCTCTCGGTTGAACGCTTCTTCCTCTTCCGGGGCATGCACCAGAGTCGCCTTATAATATACTGATTTACAAACTTCCTTTACCCTGACATGCATCTCTTTAGTTCAAAAGGCATTTGCTGAGCATTTACTATCTTCGGGCAGTTGCTAAGAGATACACTTATTATACAAACATCAGTAATGCAGGGCCCAGCCCTTGCGGGAGCTTGCAGCCTGGGTGGGGAAAAAGCAAGCATTCTAATAAATTCGTGATGATGTGATGAGCACCGTGATGGGGAAGTCCAAAGTTGAGAGGAGGACATGTTTGACTGTTCGAGGAGCCGTTTGGGTGCGGAAGCATCCCAGAGGCCAGAAACATCTTTTGGACGGGGGCCGTGTCCTTTTTGTCTATTCCCTCCGTGCCTAGAGCAGCCTCTGGGACATAGAAGATGCTCAGGATGTGGATGTTGCTTTGGGAAGAGACAGATGTAGGTTCTCTCTTGCCCACTTTACAACAGTATTGTAACTGTTTGCACGCCTGTGTCCACATGAACTGTGAACCCCTCGAAGGCACTGGCTGAATCTAATTCATCACCGCATTATCTTCAGAGTCTGCACAGAGTAAGAGTTTAATGGAGCTTTACTAGGTGGAGTAATGGGTGGCAGTGACTTTGCTCTAACTGATCCTGTTCTGGAAAGTATACGAGAGGTAGGGTGAGATCATTCTGTCTTTCCTAATGTGTCTGTTTTCATCCTTTCACAATGTGCTAATGAATGAATTCCCCAACCCCACAGACAGCCGGAAGGGTTCAGAGCCGCCCTTAAAATGAAAAGGTGTGGCTTTCTGCCGTGGCTTTATTGTCACCCAGTTGGGCCCACCTGGCTGTTGGATGACAGTGCTTCCTGCCCCACTGGGCCAGCTGCCTTGTTAATTGCAGGCCTCCCAGCTCATCAGACCCCCTGTGAGGCAAGAAGCAGTGCGTCTGGTACCGTGACACCTAGCATTACCCTACATTCTGTACTTGGTTCACTCATAGCCCATCTTCTGGATTTCAAGAAGCATTGACATGGGGAACCAAGAAGATGGCATGTGGCTTTGGCAGGGACTAGTATGCTCCCGAATGTTTTAAGCATTCGGTTTGGGTATTCACTAAAAGGGTTCTGTGGCCAAGGAAGCTTGAGAAGAATCTAGATGAAACAAAACTGCCAAGATTTCTTTACTGCAGGACTTATCAGCACCTTTACTGGGATTCTTTTACATTCACTGTGGATCTCTAGGAGGGTGCGTAATAAGTGGTGATAGTCCTTCTTAGCCAAGAACGTTTTAATACTCCAGAGCAAACTTTCGGGAATTATCTGTCCCAGGTAAAGCATGAGATGTGGGCTTCTAGGACGGCGGGATGGGTTCCTAGCCCATGACCAATGTGTATATCAAGTGTAGTCATGTGATGCCACGATTTCCAAAGCTGATTCCATCCAACAACGACTCTCTAGAGTTTTTGGATTGTATAGGGAAAAAGAAAATCAGGAAAAAGATCTTCTGCTTCAAGCAACGGAGTGGCCAAAATCTTGTGATAACTCCTCTTAAGAGCAGGTCTCCAGGCTAGTTGCCCTGGTTTCAAATACATTTTGCGGGTATTGGGAAGTTGAAAACAGAAGAAAAGCAAGAGGCCGGAGGATTTAAGCAAGAAGAAGTCATGGGACTGTAGGTCTGAGAGTGACCTACAGTGGCAGCCTGGTGACCTCCCTTTGCAGGTAAGGAAAAAGGCCCAGAGAGGGCAGTGACTTGCCCAAGGTGCAAGGCAGAGGAGGCTCTCAGGCTGTCTGTCCAGCCCCGGTCAGTGGCCTGGAGCACAGCGCTTGGCCCTGAAATCAGGCGGAGCCCGGGTGTTGGTTTGCCATAAATAGCTCTGCCCGTTTCCCCCCCTGAGAACGGGGTGGTGGCGGGCCCCACTTCATAGGGTGCTGTGAGCCCTCGCTGGGATAAAGCCTATCACGTGCTTCGCATAGCGCTTGACGTGTAATCCGTGTTTGATAAATGCGAGCTATTAAAAACCAGGTTCATAAATGTTTCATCTCATAGTTCACAGGCCCTTGAACTCTGGGGGAGGGGTATACATCACCGTGCAGACTGATGTTAAGATTATTTTCCTTTGGTTTATCTATGTTCACTTTATGGAGGAGCCTGTAGGAGTTCTCAAGCTGAGGAAGCACGGGTGGGTATTTGGGAGGCACTAGCCCAGCCCCCACCCAGAGCAGAGCAGGGCAGGGGGCCGGGAGGGTCTAACCTGCGGCCAGAGCTGAAAGGGACCTGGAGCACCCCCTCTCCTGACATCACCTTCCTCCCCTCTGCCTTCCCCAGGAAAGAAACGGACTCTATTTTGCATCTGTGGGACACCAAGCGATGCTTTGCCCAAAGAGAGTGCTGGAGGTGACCCCAATAGTAACACCTTTATCTAGCCCTCAGTCCTCTAGAGTTAGAACCACCCCCACTTGCGAGGTCAGCAGGGCAGGGGCTGTTCGCCCTCCCCGGTTTACAGGTCAGGAAACTGGCTCTGATAGGTGACCTGCCTCCGGTCATGCAGTGACATAAATAGGCGCCTCTCTATCAGGTTGAATACGTGTAGATTGCAAGGGAATGTGTGTGGCATGCAGCAGGTGGCTGTCGGCAGTCTCCCTGAAGCCCAGGGAGGCCATGTGTCCCCTTGGCTCCCTCATGAGGACAGCTTCACCTGCTGGTGCCAGGCCCTAAGGCTCCTTAAACTAGGGGTCAGTGGGAGCTCGGCAAGTGGGGCTTCTCAGTGGGGACAAGGAGGGGGGCAGAGTGGAACCCCGCAGGGCGCTCTGAGCAGACTGTGACCCACCCCCAACTCCGCAGACACTCACGCAGGTCAGATGTGTTCACTGTTCACAGCCATGGTCCTGGCCTCTTACCACGCGTGTCCTCCTTTGCCGCCTTCTTTCTTTTCTCTCTTCTCTCCATCTTCCCGTTCTCAGACCTTTACTAACACCGTACGAGGCGCCCGGCACCGTGTGAGGCACAGGGAGCGGTGCTGACTGTCTTTGCTACAGGACGTGCTCACGGTGCCGGCATACGCATCACGACCCATGCAGTCCCTCATTTAATTCTTACAGCAGCCTTGTCCTTGGAATCCCCTTAGGACATGAAGAAACCTGAGGTTCAGAGAGGTTCCAGCTGGTCACACAGCTAGGACAAGGCAGAGCTGGAATGGGGGTCTAGGGGCCCCAGCCTCCTCTGCCTGAAGCCTGGGATGCTTAGCACAAGGAAAGCCAGCTCAGTTGCAGGCCACTTTGAGAAGTCCCGAGCAGGCACTTTGATCACCACCCCACCCTGCTTCTCATTCACTGTGCTCCTTTCCTAGAATGGGGCAGGTCCCCATGTTCTCTGGAGGTCAGCTGCGTCTTCCTGTGGGGGACTCAGGTGACATCAGGCTCCTAGTGGGAACCCTCATCATCATCGACCAGGTGGAGGAAGAGCAGAGGGAGCAGAAGCATCTGATTGACCCCACGGAAGGGGAAAGACTATAAGAAGAGGGGTCCTGGCGCCCCATGTCTTTCATTTCTAACTACTTCTTCACAGGCAAAACTCATTGCTACGTGACGGGTTTGGGAACGAGGTTTAGGGTGAGGTTGGTGGTGTGTGAAGAGAGGAAGGGATTGCACCCCCAACTGGACCCAAACTGCTGGCCATGGCCACCCACAGTGGGCGTCTCAGTTTGCCCAGAATTAATTCGAGATTATTATAGTTGGAGGAGATCCCCAGAGATCATCCTGTTCTTTGCTTTCCCAAGTTCAGAATGAAGCTAGGGAGAGACCAGCAGATGTGAGAGTGGTCATCAGCCAGTGGGGGTGGGGAGGCAGGCGGAGGACACAGGGAGGTCCAAGTCTGGTGGTAATTGGTCCCCATTTCTAGCCGGAGAAGCCTCGAATCTGACGCCTGTCTGATCGGTCTCTACTTATAATCCTCTGGCTCCAAATGTGTGGGGTTATTCCTCACAGCAAGCCATTGTCCAGCTCTTGGGACACCAGCTTGGGTGGCCTGCAATTCAACTGTGACACTAGCTACCAGAGTTGGTGCAGAGCGGGTTAAGAGCTTCATCCCACGAGACTGTCCCCTGCTTCAGACGCCAGTGAGAGTCCCGGCCTCCCATGCTTCTGACCAGTTGGCTGTAGCTCAGGGTTTCAGGGTTCCCACTGTGCCAGAATGGCTCACAGAACTCAGAACTTTTACCAGGTTATTATAAAGGCTAAAACTCAGGAACAGGCAAATGGTAGAGATGCAGGGGGGCAAGGTCTGGGGGAGGGGTGCAGGGCCACCAGGTCCTGTCCAGGCACACCAGCCTGGACGGCTGCCTCCTTTGGAGTCCCCGTTCATCCTTGTGGGCCTGCCAGGCTGTGGGTGCACAGTTGCAGCTGTGGCTCCCCAGTTCGGGGTGCAAGGCAGAGGACTCCCCTCCCTGTGTGACCTGGGGAAGGCATGCTGATGACTCTAACAAGTGATCCCTGCATCTCAGTGGCTCAGCGTCAAGCATCGTAGACTTTGGTTCTTGCCCACGCTGCAGGCCGGTTGGTGCTTTGGAGGGCAGCCCTCCTCGTGATGGATCAGGGCCGAGGCTCTTTCTAGACGGTGGCTCTGCCCCCTCCAGGGCCTCTTGTCCTCCCCCGGGTCCTCTGCATCTCGCCATGAGACAGTGGAGGAGACACGCCAGCCCTCGGATGCTCCAGCCCGGAGCTGACCCACTTCTCATGCATTCACACTCCGCTGAGCAGAAAACTCCATCCCAGGGCCCCTCTCCGCCACAGTGGGGGCTGAGCCACATGGGCCAGCGGTGTGCCCGGAGCGGGGAGGAAGCTTGCATGGGGAGATGGGGAGGGCCGGCTGCCTCTGTCACACTGTCTCCTCCTGGCTCCCCGCAACCACGTGTCTCAGCTCCCACCAGGCTCCTCAGCTCCAGAAGCACCTGCCCGCCCCCACCCATGTGCAGGTGGCCGCAGCACAGCAGGGACCTCTGCACATGACAACATACCTCCACAGCCTGCTATGTGTGGGGCTGTGAGGAAGACTTACCACCTCATTACACCTGTTTCCTCCCCGGTAAGATAGCAGTAACTATCCCGACAACTCCCCGCCATTCATTTATTAACTCACACTGAGTAGGGGCTGAGGCGTCCAGACATGGTGGTGGCAGGGTCCCCACTGGAGCAGCTGGGTACTTAAGATTTGAGTGTTACTTCAGGCTTCTCCCTTCTGACACTGGCTCTCTGGCCTTCTGGAGATTTCAAGAGCCACCTGATGCCCTTAAATAAATTTCTGTTCTGATTAAACTAGCGAGATGGGTCCTCTTGGGTTGACATTGTCCCAGGACGGCATTGAGACCAGCTGTGTCCTTGTCAGGCATAAGACTGTGTGCCTCATCATCCCCACCCCACCGTAGTTCAAAATAAAGACAATATAAACCACACACGTAGTCACCTGCTGTGTGCTGAGACCTGGGATATACTCATGACAAGGCCTGGCCATCCAGCACACCCTGGCTGAACAGGGAGGCAGAGGGAGGGCAGAAGCGTGCAGAAGTGAGCTGTGTAGCAGGGAGGCCGGGATCTAGGATCGGGGCACACGAGGCTCATGTGCAGACCTGCCTGCGGGTGCAGGGAAGGCTTCACAGAGGAGGTGATTATAATGGGAAGGGAGGGTGTTTTCCAGAATAGGGAAGGATAGGCATTACGAGCAAAGGAGATGAGATACACAAAACTCCCAGGGTATGAGCGAACAGAGCATATTCCGGAAAGAACTGGGGGAGAATCAGAATAAACCATGACATGGGGGGCATTGAAAACGGAGGCTGAACAGGCGAACCAAGGCCAGATGAAGGAGATCTTTGGCTGCAAAGTTAAAAGGGGCTTGGACTTTATCAAAAAGGACAGAGAATCCATGGAAGGAATCTAGATGAGGAAGCAGTATCACCATATTCGTGTTTTAGAAAGATCTCCCTCGCAGTGTTGAGGAGCATGGGTTGGAGGGTCAAAAGACCACTTAGAAGACTCTGGTAGTAATCGGAGTTTTAAAAATGCTATTGTACAGATCAATCATGCTTCGGTGCATGAAGCAGCTTTCAGAACACGCTTGGAAAGTATATTAAATATTATAGTAATACAAGTGATAGCAGTCCTCGAGCTTAACCTCTGTTCCTCAACTTTCTTATCTAAAATGATGAGAAAAATAGTAGCAACTTCACTGAGTTGTTCTGAAGATAAAACGACTCGATACGTAGTCATTTATACGTAGTATAAAGAGCTTCCAAGGATCCCAGCTCAGATCAGGCCTTCAGTAAAGACTGGTGGTCACACAATCTTATGAACAGGTGGGATGGATGGCCTCATTCCGTTTTGTAGCTCGGGAAACTGAGGTTTGCAAGACTACTCAGACTACACAAGGCAGCTCCAGGGTTCAGCCCTAGACTGTCTGGAAGCCAACTCCAGCCTCTGAGCCAGTATCCTTCCTACCCGTGTGGTCGTTGTCGCTGTCGTGGTGACTCAGGGATCTGAGCGAGAGGCAGGTGTGTCACCAAAGTGACTCCCAGGGCCACCCTCACGACTGGGCAGGGGATACCTGCAGGGAGCTGGCCGCCATTCCCAGCAGCCGGCCCCCTCCCCCTCCCCCTCCCCCTCCCTGAGAGCCTGCTAAGGGAAGGGGGGAGGCCAGGAGGCAGCAGAGCTAAGGCTTCGTCCCACCTGGCCTGGGTGGGTTCCCCCTGGGTATCTGGGTGATGGCACCAGCTCGGCTTGATCTCAGTAGCCCTGTCTAGGTTGCGGGGCCACTGGGCCAGCCTAGACTCTGTGCAGGCTGGTGAAAGCCCTCTCCCCGGTTCAGGGCCAGCAGGGAGTTTCTCAATGGGCAGGGTCCTCTGCTCAGAGCTTTCCCATCTCCCTCGGAGAAGGCCACATGACAAGGGATTCTAGATTCTTCTTCTAGGCTGGGGGAGACTCGTCTGCTGGCTTGGGGCAGTGGGAACCCTGGGAGCCCACAGAGGCATTGACTGGGGGCAGTGAAGCCAGGCTCCATCAATTTTTGATGGACTCCCCTCCTGAAGATATTAGTGTGCCCTTGAAGGCGGATAATTGAAATTCATATTTGGATATTCTATTACTTTGCGATATTCTTTATGAGGCTGCTTTGTGTTTCTCGGTGACTTGGTTGCAGCTTTAGTGACTCCATTACGGAGAAATATATTGATTTGTCAGGGTGGCGTCAGGGGCTCTGCTCTGATGAAAATTGATTTATCTCTCTCTGAGCAGCTTGTGTTTTTAATTCGTCTTTGCCTCCAACAAGGCGTGGGGTGGGGTGGGGGGTGCGCGAGGAGGGCGCCTCCCCTATCAGGACCGCTCACCACCCCACACCGTAAATAAAGGTCAGAGCGCAACCCTGGCCCTGGTTTTATGTTCTGTGCCAAGGAGATAAAACAGCTCCTCATTTGCCTTTGCTAGTGTTTATACCATTTGTGTTCATTCGTCCCCTCCCCTGATGCAGACACACATAGTTGGGTGTGACGGATGAGGACCATAACTCCCTCAGCCATGGGAGAATGGCTCTCTCTCTTTCTCTCTCTCTCTCTCTACCTCTCTAGACGAGAGGCCAGTCGATATGGAAGTGGCAGCTCAAACTAGGGAGGTCTCCATTTGCATTCTGATGAGCGGCAGGGAATAACTTTTAATTGTGAGACTTCTTCGACGTTCATTGGCTCATCCCTTCATCATTCTGGCAGTGTGGTGACATCTGTGTGCCCGGACTAGACCCTGCCCTCTGCCACTTTTTGGCTGTGTGTGCCGGGCATGTCATGGGGACCAGCCTCTTTAGTAACCATGGGAAGATAATGATGCCAAGCTGATAGGGTTGGCGGAAGGGGGAAATGAAACAATGCACGTAAATTTTTAGCATGTTGCTTGGCCCCAACCCGTAACGGAGACTGCTGAGCATCAATAAATATCATGGGGACAATAAAATAAAATGAACGAATGACTTGTTGGGTACCTGCTCTGTGGCCATGTTGGCTTTGGTGAAACAAGCGGCTGAGATGGTTCCTGTCCCCAAGGAGCTCAGCCTAGTGGTGGAAATGTGCTGGGTCAAGGTGACCCTGTGGCAGTCCAGAGAGGGGCACCGTATTTAGGCTGGGAGGGGAAAGGTTCAGGACTTCCTGAAGGAGGTGATATCAGAGCTAATTTTGAAGAAATCCTTCTTAGGCGGAGGAGAGAGGCAAGGTTGAAGGCGGGGGCAATTGTATGTGAAGATCCTTAGATGGAGACCATTGTTGGAAGCTGGAATACTCTAGTAGGCTTGCACAAAGGGTGTGTGGGAATGTGGGAGTGGCAGATGATTCCTGGGTGATGGCTGTAGCCCTCATTGTCTAGGGTCTTGAATGAGACAGAGATGCTTACATACCTTTGTCAATGTCCTAAAGACTCAGAGGAGCCATTCAGGGTTTCATAGGGGAAAGCATGATCAAACTGATATTTTGGAAAGATTCTTCCAGCCACCGTGTGGGTGGATGGAGGGACACTCACCTGAAGGAACTTGTAGCGGGAACACTTACTTGAAAGCGTTTGTAATAATCCCGGTGTGAGGAGAGGAGACGTGAAACTAAGGGTGCGATGCGGGGGATGAGTCAGATGAGGCAGACAGGAGAGGCAAGAAGGAGGGGTGTCACTGGGATGAGACTGGCTGTGGAGGCTGAGGAGAGAGGAGGCCAAGTCACCATCCAGTGGCGGGAAGGATGGCGGATATGTTCGTTTCCTAGGGCTGCTGTTGGAAAGTACATAGACTGGGTGGTCTGAAACAACAGAAATTGATTGTCTGAGTTCTCGAGGTTAGAAGGCCAAAATCAGAGTGTCGGAAGGGCCAACCTGTGAGGAAAACCTGTAGGGAAGAATCTTCCCTTGCTTCTTCCAGCGTCTGGGGTTTGCCAGAAATCCTTGGCATTGCCCGGTTTGCCTGCATGCTCCTCCCATCTCTGCCTCCCTCATCACATGGCCGTCTTCTCCCTGTGTATTCCTCCTCTTCTTTTATGGATACCAGTTCTATTGGGTCAGGAGCCCACCCTACTCCAGGATGACCTTGTCTTAGCTAGTTAAATCTGTAGCGACTCCAGATGAGGTCACATTCAGAGGCACCGGGCTTTAGAACTTCAACATGCCTTTTGGGGAGGACACAATTCAACCTATAACAATCTACCCTCTGGACCCCCTAAGTTCATGTCCTTTCCACATGAAAAATACATTCACCCTACCGTAACATCCCCAGATGTCTTCGTGTGTGTGTGTGTGTGTGTGTGTGTGTGTGTGTGTGTGTGTGTAGGGGGAGGGAGGTTCACAGAGGATTAGATTTTGGAGCTGGGCTTTGAAGAATGAGTCATATTTGAGCATGTGGAGACGGAGTCATGGAGGCTGGCTTTGCAGGCACACAGAAGAAAAGATACGGAGAGAGATGACCTAAGCATTGTTCTGGGACTGCAATACATTTTGGAAGTACATATAAAAGTTGAACTACATATATTTTGGTATTAAAAAAATCAGGCTAACAAAGCAGTGTTTCTCTTCACATCATCTTACTTGACACTCGCGATAACACGATGTAGACGAGACCTTGTTATTCTCATTTCCGGATGGGAAAACAGACTCTGGACAGTTTGGTAACATGTCAAGCTTACACAGTTAGTGAAAGGTGGAGCTGGGGCTCAATCCAGTGTCTTTTGACTCTAAAGCCCATGGCCCCTCTACTGTGTCTCCTTTATTATTCTTCTCCCTTTCTTCAGACCTGGGGTGAACACTTGCCTTCTCAGTAGAACCAGGAGGAATGCTATCGGGTTGACTGGCCGGACCCAGCCGAGGAAGCTGCTGGAAGCAGCCTATAGGGTGAGCCTTTTCTGTGATTCCAGGCTAAGCATCTTTCCTGCCTCAGCTCCTGTGGCCCCTAACATGAAGATTGTGGAATGGGCAAGAGAACATTTCTACCTAATACACTTTCATGAGAGATTAGCTAGCTGTCCTCATGGTGGACACAACCAGGGCAGGATCAATGCCTGTCCATGCTCAAGGTCACATCAGGCTGCTCCATAATTTTGGGCTTGGGCAGCACAGCCCTGGAGCACCCATTCCCTGGATGGAAGCAGACCGTCTCCATTTCTCATGAGACCTGTAGAGAAGACCAGGATCCAGAGAAGCAAGGATGTGTTCGCTTGCATTCCAGGGAAGAGTTGGCCCAGCTGGCCGGAGCATGGTGCCTGGGAAGCCTCAGCCTTCAGGGTCAGATAGTCTTGCTCTGTTTCCCGACCTCGACCAGCATTGTCTCCAGGACAGAGGACCTGGTCAGAGTCCCACATCCGGGAACGTGGCCAGATGCACATCCTGCTGACAGTGGCTGGGAGTGTGGTCTACACGTCTAAAGGGCACACTTTAGGACTGCATTGCGTCAGCCTTAACAAGATCCTCTGGAAGAAGCTTAGGCATAGGGAATTGTGGGGACTCGGTCTTTGTCTGTGGAAGAGTTCTTCACACCAAAAGCAAACGCGCAAATAAATGTTTGAAGAAGAAAAGTATACTCCTAACAGTGACAACAGTGTTCTTGCCACGTGCCTGACGTTCTTGTGAGCTTCTTATATTACACTTAACTCATTGAATCTCTTGGTAACCTATGAGGTAGATACTATCAGTATACCCATTTTATAGATAATAACCAGGGCTTGAGAGAGATTAAGTAAATGGCCTGAGATTAAGTAACAGGCCCGACATAACCTGTTAGTGGCAGGAGAGAAGATTCGGACCCAGGGCTGCCTGGTCCCCGAGTATGTGCTCTTAAGCTCTATTCTGTGCTTGCTGGCGTGGCCCTCCTCAAATGACCCACATGGGCTTCTGCGAGGTGCCCTGAAGCCTCTCCAGTGGAACTCTCCATGGTCTGGCTAAGAGGTGGCATTTGAGGATGTCATTTAAAGGCACAGTAGAGTTGATGTTCATCCCAAGGCTCAGGCAGAGTAATGTCCTTGAAGCTGATGGAAGATGTGCCCTTCGATGTTATTTATCTAACCTCCTCCCCCCGCCCCCCTTCCCTGGAACCTGCTCCTTCTGCGTCCTCAATCTTGGTTAATGATGACGTTCTCCAGTCGATCGGCTGGAGTCATCCTCAACTCCCCCCTCCCCCCGACATCCGTCACCAGCCCTGCAATTCTATCTAACACACGTGTCTCGAATCCGGCATTTCTTGTCTCCACCCCACAACCACTGTCTGAGTACAGGACTTGAGCATCTTTGGTCAGGGTGAGTACTGTCACCTCTCTCTGGCTAAAGTTCCTTCACTGAAGTCCTTCACACACCGGACCCAGATTCCTCAGGTCACCTCTTCTGCCATTACACTCCACCAGCCCCAAGCTTCAGGCACTCTCATTCCCCCTACCTGATACACCTAGCCCCAACTCTCAGTCTTTCACAAGCTGTTTCTCTTGCTTCAAATGTCCTTTTTGTCATTTCAGTGCTGGAAAAACTCCTATTCATCCGTCAAGGCCCTACCCATTTGCCACTTCCTCTGTACATTCTCTGAATTCCTCCTCCCCTGGGAATGCTCCCTGCTCCTTGCTCTGTGCTCTGAATTCACTGACTTTGTGTATCTGGCTAATACAAACCGGGCTGTTCCATACTTTACCTGATTACATCTTTCTCTTCCACTAGAGACAGGACCTTATTCATCTTTCTCTCCACCACTAGAATAGTGCTTAGGCCATAATATATGCTAAGTAAAGGGTTGTTGAATAAATGGTTGAAAACATGCTGGCAGATTGATGGTTCACAGTGCATACAGTTGGTACACACACACACACACACACACACACACACACACCCCAAAGGATTGAAATTTCTTGAAATTGGCTTAGTAAATCAGGAATTCTGGTTATTGCTCAGAGGTCTGTGTCTCTAACCAGATTATGCCATGGAAAACGCTGCCCAGTAGGTAAGACATGCTGATAATACTCATGAGCTTGTAGATGGCATCTTTTATGTACACTCCCCCACCCCCATCCCAGCCAAGGAGAAAGCAGGTGGTATAGGGAGGGAGAGGGGGAAGAAGCTATTTCAGAGCCTTCATGAACGCTGCTTGGTAAGAAATAAAATAAAATGCCACCACCAGCATCACGGCCACCCCCTGACTAGAGCGTAAGATTTCTTTAACACCTTAGCAGACAAACTCCCCCACAGGAGGAATCGCACTGCCTTACTAGCCCACACTGAGGCGTAAATCGCTGATGTCAGGCCTTTGCTCAAAGCAGACTTCTCTAAGGAGGATGGAGAGCCCTCCCATTGGGGAGTACGCAACCCATTCTGAGCCCCATGTGCTCCCCACACTGTGCTAGACCCTATCTGTGGCTTTCCTTAATCATCATAGCTGCCTAGGGAGGGAGACATCATTGTCCCATTACGCAGGTAATGAAACAGAGGCTCAGCGAGAGAAAGGCGTTTGTCTGACACCACATAGCTGAGGAGCACAAGGATTCAAGCCCAAGCTAGTGTGGATCGAAAGTCGGTCCGTTCTCCACTTTGCTGAATCAGGAGGGATGCAGGGGATTAGGGGCCTCCAAGTCAAACAGCTCTCTCCGTGACTTCGCCAGAGAGCGACCTGGACTTTCAACGTGACCTCCAACTAAGTGGTTTTGGTGCTGACCTTATTATGCTGCTTGTTTCTGCCTCACACGACTTGCCGCCCCCTCTCCCCCCTTCTCGGCCTGTCTCTCTAGTGCGGGGCCGCAGAATCCATGGGAGGAATGCTCCTCATGCTCTCCTGCAAAATAGTTCCGTGTGTATGGAACATATTTCCACCTATATACCTGGATGTGCTGTTTGGGCCACATTAGTGAAAACACAGATACATGGATAGGGGGATGTGGGCGCAGGTTACCTCGAAATATGGCGTTTTCAACTTGTGAAATTTCGCGGCGCCACGTTTTGCAAGGAGCACCGTCCAGAGGAGAGAAACTGAGATCATGGAGGTAGGGCGGGGCTAGAAACAAAACTATATGAGAAATATTTGAAGGAATTGGAAGTATTAAGCCTGGAGAGACTTGCAGATATTGGAGTGAAAATACAGAGGTTAAGGAGAGAAAGATTTCTTTTTTTTTAATTAAAAATTTTTTTTGAGAGAGAGAAGGAGAGAGAGAGTGCGTATGAGTGGGAGAGGAGCAGAAAAAGAGGGAGAGAGAGAGTCTTAAGCAGACTCCATGCTCATGCGGAGCCCAATGTGGGGCTCGATCCCATGACTCCCGGATCATGACCTGAGCCCAATCAAGAGTTGGACAGTCAACTGACTGGGCCATCCAGGCACCCCAAGGAGAGAAAGATGTCTCACGAATGGGTTGATCAGTAAATGAAAAAGCATTTGAGCCATCAATTAATGGCCTTCATATATTCAACACATATTGGGAAACGACTCATCTCTACACTCAGCACTAGAGCCTGAATGAAGTGGCTGCTTTGGGTGGCCAGCTTCTGATCAAGGGAAGAGCCCAAACAGGAGTTTGAATGGCTTCCTGCGATGGGTAATGTTCAAGGGGTTCCAGTACTAAATGGATGATTGGAAAAGATGAATTCTAGCGTACTGTAATTCAAACGTCTAAAACCTCCCTAAGGAGAGGTACAGCCCTGTCCTGCGTGCCATCCAGAATACCAAATGCAGGACGCTGCACGCTCTTACTGTTGGATGATGGGCAAATGTGATGTGTGGCTATGCTCTCTGTTAGCAACGTGGCCAGGGCACATAATGGCGTGACCAAGCTAGCTGTTTCTCGTGCCCCAAGAGAACTCAACGGGAAGAGGGCTGAAATGAAAGCAGAATGGATTTGGCTTGAAGTAATGTGTTGACCCACCAGGGGGACTGGTTGCTGAAATGAGCATCTGAGAGAAAGTTGTCGCTCGGTCCCAGGTGGTTCCTTGAAATCTCTTATGTGTCCGAGCCTGTAAGGCCATATCATCGGGAGGACGGTGTGCTCGTTAGACATAGCCCGAGGCTATAGAATTAACGTTGGACAGAATTATTCAGATTGCCCTGATGACTGTTGGACATCGCAGTTTTAACTGGTGTCCAGCCTCCTGCACTTTCCTCTGCCTCCTGCTGACAGCTCTCAGCCCTACCTGGCAGTTGTCCCAGGAGCTCTGGGGAACGGTGGTGTCCGTGTCTGTGCCACCACCCTGGGGGTTATAGGGTGAGCCTGTCACCCACTTCTCAGGATGCCTGCCTCCTGGTTTTCACCTCCCCTCCCCCTCCCTGTCCTTCACACAGAAACATCGTTCAGAGGGAAAGAAGGATGCCTGTGTGCCAGGCACTGGGCCACTTGTTGTACGTGCCTGGCTCACTTTCTGTCCCCCCCAAATCTTTTCTGCAGACAGGGATCTAAGAGCTTAGGAAGGTGGCCCACAAAAACACAGCAGGCAGGTGGCAGAGTCAGGTTCAGTTCAGGGTGTGTCTGTTTTCTGGACTCCAAATCTGGTGCTCTTCCTATTCCATGGGAAGAAGGGACAGCCCCTTGCGGCAGCCCGTCTCCTTGCTGTCATAGTTCCCCAGGCTTCCCTGCCTGAGTTTCGAGCGGGGCCCAACACGCTGCCTTCCCGATGGGTGAATGCCAGGTGTGCCTCCCTTTGCTGTGAGCCAAGAGCTGTTCTAAGGAACAGCTTCAAGTGCAGCCATTTAAAGCACTGTTCCCCGGTCCTGGCACCAGGTCTGTTTCATTCAACTTGGTGCAGGCAAGACGGAGCAGACAGCTTGGACAACTGCTCTGCCAATTTCTTCTTGATCCGAGAGCATCTGCCCAAGGGAACAGTGTGTTCTGAGGAGGCTTCTGAACAAGCATCACTGCCGAATGAGAAATTCTACCTTCTGACTATCTTTCATGTCTCCTCTGGGGCCATAGTTGCTTGACTGTAGTCAGTGCTCAACCAATAGGTGAAGAATGATTAAATGCAAGTCTGGAGCCTCAATTTCCTCATCTTTAAAACAATGAGGGTAACGGTATCTTCCTGGCGGGTGGTAAGCACACAATCAGCAAGCTTGTGTTATTCTTCTGTGATTGGTACTTTCTAAATCTTTGCTAATATTAGTCTCCCTCCCTCCCCCACCACCACTTTCCGCTCCCCTCACCCCTCCTCTTTGGGCCTGGGCTGGAAGCAGGGAGTGCCTCTCCTGGGGAGAGCAGATTGCTGGCTGCAGCCAAGGGGTCACCAGCCACTGCACACTTAGGGCCTGCTGCTCGGAGCCCAGGTGGAGGTTCCGCAGGCAAGATGCTGAGGGCCAGAGCATCGTTGATCACTGGAAACCTGTCAGTGCTTGCTTAGCTCCTGGGGATGTGCATTTCACTTCTGATGCCTCCCCCCTCTCTCCCATTCTCCAGTCTACTTGACTCTGCACTTGATTTGGGGAAGTGGGGACCTGACAGAGCAACCTCAAGCCGAGAGAGCACAGAAGCCCAACCAGAAGACCATGTAGGAACATTTGTAGGTCCATCTTGTCAAGCGTCTCCTGTGTGCCTAGCAATAGTGAAGCTAGGGGAATCTTCCCACAACATTCCCGCGGACGAGAGTTCACAACGTCTCAGAGAGTGAGGACATTCATTCTAAGAAGCTTCAGGGACCATCAGTGCCCAGCCTGTAACACAGCCTTATCTTTAAATGCCCTGAGGACCAAAGAAGGCTTAGTTTCACAGGCTGGCTTCACTGGAGAGCCCAGGGATTAATATATAATGCGTTCAGGGTTGGTGATCTGGGGCTGGGTTGAGGTGAGGATGACACCGGCAAGGAGTGAATCCCCCTATTTACCCACTTCCCTTGGCTTCCCTGGGAGCATGTATATGTGTGTGGGCTGAAATGTTGCTTCCCGATCAGCTTTGGAAAACCTAGAGTAGAGCCTGGGGGTGGCGGAGGCTTGAGAAGTGCCATCCTTTAACTTTACTTTTCTTGTTTTGTTAATTTATCATGGGTGATGTTTTCATTAATGAATTTATCACAGTGGGCTCAGTGTTTGTGTGTGTTTTACCTTCTTTAATTTGCATTATGTCATCGTGAAGTTAATGGTGAGAGCACCATTTGACAAATGAAAAAGACTCGGAGATTATACATAAATTGCTCTGTTCCCCAAATTTAGTATATGAAAGAGCAAGTAGTCAAATTCTAGTCTTTTCTTTTCTGAACATATTATTCTTTCCAACCAGATGAGTGCCTCTCTTCAAATACAACTTCATATCAATAATGGATTCTTTGAGAAATTACGTGAAGTTACTAATATCTTTAAAAAAAAAAGTCTTGTGTTTTCCAAGTTCCCAGGAGCATTTTTTCCCATATGGATATGCATTTTAATATAGTTATAATCATTACATAGGAATACTTTTGTATTCTATTCTCTTGTCTTGATGTTATATGATATGCGTTTCCTGGTATTGCTAAATAATCTTTAAAATTGAAAATTATCATTTGTAAGAAGGCAAAATAACCCATTGGGTTAATTTCCTATGGTTTGCTAAAACATTCTCCTCTTATGAGCCACTTTTTCTCACTTTTTTCTCTTATGAACAATGCTGTACTGAAGATGTCCATGCATAAAACTCCTTCTCCCGAAGCGGTATTTTATAGAGGTAGGGACAGGGGATGAGACTCAGGCAGACTGAGTTTGAATGCAAGGTTCTTCATCAGAATGATGCTGCAGCACTGGAGAAATCATCAGCCACTGTTCTAACTTCCTCATCTATAAAATGAGTTAAGAGTGGCAGGTGACAAGTAAGTGACAGGTGCCAAGAGGTTATGATCCGGGTTTCTTGGGTCTGATGTACAGTGTGAATAAATGCTTGCAGCTCTTAGCCCTTGCCGATCAATGAAACACTTTTTTATTAATACTTTTCTTTGTATGTGAAGGAGGGACCATACCTCTCCGTAGCTGTACATATAACCCTTTTCTCCTAAAGAGGAGTCAGTCAGCACTCCTATATTTTTCATTTTTGGTCAAAGCAAGAAGTAAATACTTCAGGACTGTTAAATATGTAAATAAAGTGAATTAAGTTTAGTGTTCCTCTTCTATAAAATGCGTGTAAGAGGACGTGTCAGAAGACTGATATGCAAAATGGATAGCACAGTGACGGTAAACCTTCCCAACCCGTGACCGATATCTAATCAATATGAGCCCTACTCTCCTGTTTGGGAAACCCCCTAAGGGGGGTGTTTGAGTCCATGTGCTTTTGTGAGCTTTGTACCTGGTGCAACATTTCTTCTCAGCGGGGTCAGAACAACTTTGGCTGTCACCAGCAATGTGTACTCTTTCACCACAGGCTCACAAGCAATTGGTTGGATGATTGTCGGTGCCCATAGTCTTGAAAGGGTAATAAGATAGGAATAAAAACCAACCATGTGCTCAGTCAAGATGCTGGGCTCTATAGTCACAAAAATGAGTCCCAAAGCTTCTGACGGGCAGAGACTGATTAGTGGCCGGCAAAGCTTATAGGTAAGTCCCATATGACTAATCAAATCCCCTTGAATCAAGGGGCTGATGCGATATAAGGAATGTATTCTTGACAGGAAGCATTATCTGACCTGAGCACGGGTGACTGGGAGACATTGCAAAACCTTCTTAACTGATGATTTTTTTTAAAGGAGGACTTGTCATCAGATAAGGAGGCTTAACAAGATCCTCTTCCAAATTGGATTTGACATGTGCCTGGCACTCAGGCGGCTGAGCCCTCCCTCCCCAGACGATTCTCTGCAGCGACAGCCCAGGGCAGGAGGGCTCTGCCCTGCCTGCTACTGACACAGCTGTTGATCCCAGGCTAATGCGCGGTCCTGGGGCAGAGGTGGCGGTGAGGCTGGGGGAGAAGGCAGGGGCATTGCGGGCCACTAGAGTGGCCTGGGCCACAGGCTAGAAGAGTTGTTTCCTAAGGCAGTCAGAGAACGCAGCTGGCCCAGAGTTGTTCCTGGATATAAATCGGGCCAGCGCTTCAGGGCCTGTCTTCACCTGGGCAGCATCCTAGACGGGATGCCAGAGAGAGACAAAGAGACAGTTGGTGAGGCTGACTTGGTGCCCACGTTCATTTGTTCAGTCTATAAACCCACATAGAAAGATGGTCAGTACTGGGGGCCTGTCTTCTTAGAATATCTCTTCGGGGTTGTTATGATTTGTATCCATTTCGATTTGATTTGATTCAGGAAAAAGATTGGAGGCAAAGGGTACATTCGGAGTGGTTTGCCTTGAATGTTATATTTATCCAGGGATGGCTTTGAAAACCTCAAGCCAGAATGTCATTTTTAAACAACACTATCCCGAAGGTGCCTGGGTGGCTCAGTTGGTTGGGCATCTGACTTCGGCTCAGGTGCTGATCTCATGGTCTGTGGGTTCGAGCCCTGCTTTGGGGTCTTTGCCGACAGCTCAGAGCCTGGAGCCTGCTTTGGATTCTCTGTCTCCCTCTCTCTGCCCCTTCTCCACTCGGGCTCTGTTTCTGTCTCTCTCTCAAAAAATAAACATTAAAAAAACCACTATCCCAACCTATCTCTCTCCTTCTCTCTCTTTCTCTCTCTCGCACCCTGACATATCTACTATGTCATAAATCTATATAGTAGCAGAATAGATAGACAGAATTTTTTTTCAGTGTTAGAATACCTGGGGATTCCTGTCTCATCCATGACAGCTCTGTCTTGTAGGGTACTTCACCTAATGCATCTGATTTTTCATTGCTCAACTTAAAAAATGACAATGATATGAATGGTTAAGTGCCCACAGAGGAAGTCTTAGTGGCCAGTGTGCACATGGAGAGATGCAGATTCATACAACTGTGAGATTAACTTGAAACCTATTAAATGGCAAGTGTGTGTGTGTGTGTGTGTGTGTGTTAGGGTGTCGATCAACATGAACTCTCATTCACAGTTGATGAAAGTGTTCACTGGCAAAACTACTTATTTCGCAGTCATGTGAGTGAATAGTTACATGGTAAAAATAGATGGTTCTCACATCCTGAGAGAGCCAGAAGTTTTATGCTTAGCTCTTTCCTGGAACATATATGTATTTAGGACACCTGCACAGAAATTCATACTTTGGTATTGTTTGTCCATGTGAAAAATTGTAAAGAACCTAATGGCAATCAATAGCAGAATGCAAAAATAATTCTGGTATATTCCTACACTGATGTACGACACAGCAGAGTTACTGAATGACCTGGAGGCAGCTTGAATGAGGTCCCATTGGCCAAATCTGAGACAAGTTGAGCACTGAGATAATTAAGGATAGTGAGTAATAAACTTTGGGGGAAAAAAAGAATTCATGAATCTGCATTCTTAATTGATGATAGATAGATAGAGAAATGGATTCAATACGCAGGTTAACACATATATATGTACATACATTCATGCATGGGAAGGGAGGCCGATTGCTTACATTAGAAAACTGGGGGGGGGGGGGCGGACAGGGGGCGCCTGGGTGGCTCAGTGGGTTGGGCACCCAACTTCAGCTCAAGTCATGATCCTGCAGTTTGTGGGTTCGAGCCCTGCGTCGGGCTCTGTGCTGACAGCTCAGAGCCTGGAGCCTGCTTCGGATTCTTTGTCTCCTTCTGTCTCTGCCTCTTCTCCACTCACACTCTGTCTCTCTCTCTCTCAAAATAAATAAATGTTAGAAACAAATTAAAAAAAGGAAAGAAAACTGTGGGCAGGCTGGTCCATCTGGAGAGAGTGCCGGAGTTTGGAAATCATTATCTTGCAACCATCATAGTATAAAGATGGGTATTAAATCTAGGGGTCAGTTTTGATAACAATATTTACATGATGTTTAAATGTCTCCCATACACTGATTATTAGTGGAAAGGAAAAAAATCAGTAAGTATGTACTGAAAAAGTTGGCAGCACCTTGACTGGATGATCAAAATTAACATCGCCAATGAAGAACATTGTGTCTCCAGATGTGATATCCCAGGAGAGTGAATGACCTTAACTTAATCAGGAGGAAATATCACATAACCCAAAGTGGATAACGTTCTATTATAAGATAAAAGGGCTGTATTCTTCAGAATGTTATTGTCATAAGACATAAGGAAACATTCCAGATTATCTGAAGCTAAAGAAACTTGACAACTAGACAGGATCTTGTACTGGAAAAGAGAATGATGCTATAAAGGACATTAAAAAAATTTTTTAAATGTTTATTTATTTTTGAGCCAGAGGGAGACAGAGCGTGAGTGGGGGAGGGGCAGAGAGAGAGGGAGACACAGAATCTGAAACAGGTTCCAGGCTCTGAGCTGTCAGCACAGAACGGGATGTAGGGCTTGAACCCACGAACTGTGAGATCATGACCTGAGCTGAAGTCAGATGCTTAACCGACTGAGCCACCCAGGCACCCCTGTAAAGGATATTTTTAGATAAATGGACACAATTGGAATATGGATGGTGTATTAGAAGCATCCCATGGATGTAAATGTATGAATTTGATAATTGCAGTGGCTATGTAAGCAAGTATTCCTACTTGTGGAAGAACAAACTTTCAAGTATTTAGGGATAAAGCCCATGATGAATGTAAATTACTCTCAAATGTTTTAGAAAATAATTACACACACACACAGAGCAAATGGAGAGAAATATTGATAAAGATGAATCTATATAAAGGATATTTGGATATTCTTTGTACTACTTTATTTTCATAACTCTTTGTCACTGTTTATTTTTATTATTAATTAATAAAAAATATGTGAGAGATGCAGCTAAACCAATGTTTAGAGGAACAGATGTAGCTTTGAATGTTTATATTAGGAAGATGGTTATATAATTATCTAAATTTCCACCATAGGAAGACAAAAAGAAACACAAGCTAATGAAGCCTAAAGTAAGTAAATGGAAGGAAATAATAAAAATAAGAGCAGATGTCTGAAAAAATTAAAGAAAACCAGAAAAACAAGAAAGAAAACTGAAAAAGTCAAATTTCAAAAAATAAATTTGGTAAACTCTTAACCAGACTAAAAAAAGAGAGAAAACACAAATTACCTATTAATATCATCACAGGAATTAAGGAGTGAGTATCATTACAGATCCTACAGGCTTTAAAAGGATAAAAGTGAACTATTATGAAAAGCATTATGCCAACAAATTCTACAGTTCAGGTGAAATGAATAAATTTCTTGAAAAACTCAACTGAGCAAACCCAAACTGATCCAAGATGGTACTAGAATTCTGAATAGCTCTATACCTATGAATGACATTGAATTTCAAAACCTTTCAACAAATAAACTCCAGGCCCCGATGGTTTCCCAGGTGAATGCTGTCAAACATCTTACACAAACTCTTCCAGAAAACAGAGGAAGAAATAGGTATGAACTCATTTTACAAGTTAAGCCTTGGCAAAGACATCGCAAGAGAACGAAATATCCCCCACTAGATGCAAAAAATCCTTAACAAAATTGGGATAAATCTTTTGCCATATATAAGAAGCATACTATATCATGATCAATTAAAGTCTATCTCAGAAATACCTGTTTGATTCAAATATTCAAAAATTAATCAGTGTAATCTGCCAGATTAATAGGCTAAAGTAGAAAAACTATGTGATCATGTTCATAAATAGAGGAAGAAAGCATTTAACAGTATTCAACACTCATTCATGTCAAAGATTCTCAGCAGACTGGAACAGATATCTTCTAGCACTACACAATACTCAGTCTGATAAAGGGCATCCTACAGAGTATCCGGTTAATACTTAATGGTGAAGCACTGAGTGCTTTCCCCTTAAGATTAGAAAAAAGGCAAGAATGTTGAATCTTCTCTTCAATATTGTATGAAGGTTCTAGCCTGTTCAATGATGCAAGACAAAGACAAAGTGCAAAGATTCAAAAGGGAGAATTTAATTCTTCTTATTAATTTATATTGATAAGCAAGATTGTATTTAATAATTTAAAGAATTTGAATTCACAGCATACTATTTTACAAGAAAATCCTAAAGAATTAGCAAAGAAAACACTTAGAACTATTGAAATGGATTTACTTGTATTTCAGGCTGCATGATGCATAAGCATGCATTATATTTCTATATATTGACAGAAAAGAAGAGGGAAGTAAAATTAACATTCACAATGGTATGAAAATTATACTGAGCAATAAATTTTAACAAAAACATGCCAACCCTCTCTGCTGTAAACTATAAAACTTTTGCTAAGAAAAATTAAAGAAGACCTAAATAAGTGGGGAGAAATACCATATTGGTGACTTGGAATATCCAATGTTGTTAAGATATCAGAATTTCCCACAGTGATCCGTAGTTCAACAAAATTAAAAGCACAATTCCAAGAGGCTTTTTAAAAATAGAGGTAGATCAGCTGATTCTAACCTCTAAATGGGAATGCAAAAATGCAAATGATCTTGAATTGTCAAAACACTCTTGCAAAGGAAGAGCTGAAGGACTCACACTCTTTGTCTTCAGGACTGATCTAAATCCACAGTAATTAACACAGTGTGGTATTGGCATAGGGATAGATGCATAGATTGATCAGTGCAACAGATCAGAGATACTTACACACACATATATGTGGTGGATTAATTTTTGATACAAACAACAAAAGTAACTCAAAGAGGAAAGGAAAGTCTTTTCAACAAAAGGTGCTGAAATACCCAGATATCTGTGTGTTGAAAAACAAGAGCTCAGTCCCCTACCTCACACCGCACAGAATTTAATATTTGATGGATCTTAGACCTAAGTATTTAAGTTGAAATTATAAAGCTTTTAGAAGATTCACAAGGTAGACACACATTTCTAAGACCAAATGCAAAACCCATGGTCAGTAAAAGAAAAAGAAATGATACATAAGACTTCTTAAAAATTAAAACATAAAAACTCCGGTCAACAAAATATAACATTATGAAAAATGAATAGGCAGACATGGGGAAAATGTTTCTGAAACCTATTTCTGACAGAGAGCTTCTACTCAGAATATGTAAAGAACTCTTTCAACTCAATAATGGAATGACAGCTTGATAGAAAGAGACAAAAGTCTTGAACAATGAAATGCGCTTCACAGCATTGAGTTGGTGAGGATGCGGAAAGGCTGGAACGTTCAGACACCACTGGGAAGAAAGGAAAATGGCGCAAGCACCTTGGAAAAACAGTTTGGTGATTTTTCATGAAGTTAAAAAATACCCATGCCCTGACCCAGCAATTCCACACCTTTATCCCAGAGAATTGCAAACAATTATTCACAAAAAGTACTGCATAAACATGTTCATAGCAACTTTATTCACAATAGGCAGAAACTGGAAATAGTCCAAATGCTCTTCAACAGGAGAATGAACAACCTACAATATTCAGACAGTGGAAAACTACTTAGCAGTAGAATAAAGCCATCTATTGATACATGGGAACACACAGATGAATCTCAGAGATGTAGTGCCTTCCCCCAAAGGGATACAAATGGCCGTATACTGTGGGTCTCTTTATATGAAGATCTAGAAAAAATGTAGTCTAAGATGAAAGATCAAAACAGTGGTTTCCTAGTTTGCAGGGATGATGGAGGGGGAAAAAGACTTTGGGAAAAGAAGGAAATTTCCTGTAGAGATGAGAGCGTTCTACATCTTGATAGAAATAGCGATACAAGATGGATCTATTTTTAGAAAGTGTACAGTTAAGATTTATGCATCCGAATGTGTGTAGAATTTATTTCCAAATGGAATTGCAAAATATAATTGGGTGAGGGGAGATAGGGGTGGCATCAGTACAGGTGAATCAAGAATCAGTACGTACTCATTGAGTGAGTACTCATGAGTGAGCTGGGTGATAGGTACATTACGCTATTGCACTTAACTGTATACATTTGAACTTTCCCGTAAAAAAAAATGCTTTCCTTAAAAAAACAAGCTGCAGGATGGGGCACCTGCATGGCTCAGTCAGTTAAGCATCTGACTCTTGATTTTGGCTCATGTCATGATTTCAGGGTTTGTGAGTTTGAGCCCTGAATCTGGATCTGCACTGAGTGTGGAGCCTGCTTGGGATTCTCTATCTCCCTCTCTCTCTTTCTGTCCCTCCCCTGCTCATGCTCTCTCTCTCTCTCTCTCTCTCTCTCTCTCACTCACACACACACACACACACACACACAATAAATAAATAAATAAATAAATAAATAAATAAATCCTTTAAAAAACAGGCTGTAGGAGATGTATAGTACAGTATCACTTATATCAAGTTTGAAAGCATGTATACGGAAATATACATTTGTGTATATATACTTTTGTGGTAAATGGTTTAAAAAAGGCATGGAAATTCTAACACCAGATTTGAGATTGGTGGTTACCATTTGATGGCACAAAAAGGATTCAAAGTCCTTTCTAATATTCTATTTATTCATTAAATTCTCATCTGTACATTGTTAGATTGAAATATTTCATGAAAAGTGTGGGAACCATCCAGCATCCTAGCCTTAGATGGAGAGGGGGCGTGTTTGTTTACTGTGAAAGATGTAATCCTTGCCCTGCTCACCTTTCGGAAGACCCCTCAATGGGATGTTGAGTAGAAAAAGTATTGTGTAAACTGTATAGCATAGTCAATTGCAGAGACTTTTGGGGAAAGCTGGAGGGGCTTGCAGACCTCGAGGTACTATTTTAGCACACCGATTTACTACCTTGAAAGCTACTTGAAGGAGGGGTTGTGCCTTAACCTGTCTCCGTGTCTCTGGCACAATTGGGGTGCTCACCAGATTCATGGAATGAATGAATGGATGGATGGTGTCCCCACCCCCCCACCCCCAAAAGCTGTGGGGGACACTTAAGAGAGGCTAGGATTGTTTTAATAAGTGATAACAAGGGCTGATATGAATTATATTTCAGGCATCTTACAAAGGCTCCGTCAAGATTAATTCATTTTCTCCTAACAGCAATTCTATTGGTTGGTTCTATTATTATCCACCCCGCTGCACAGCTGATGACGCAGAGGGACAGAAAAGTTAGATTTCTTTCCAAAGCCACACGGTCACAAACTAGCTGTGGAGGACACAGGGTTTGACTCTAGGGACCTTTTGATTGACTCTGAGACCCTAAGGCTTCTTATGATCAAGTGAGTTTGGAGGTGGAGTCCTGACAGTCCTGGGGCAGATCTGGCTCCAGGTGACATTGAGACAACGTGAGCGTGAAGGAGCCCAGCACAGTTGTGTTCCAGGGAAGAAGTGGGGCTTTCAAAGTAGAGGGGGAGGTGGGCATAGGAGATGCTGTCCAGGAGAACAGATGGTCTTGGTGTCCAGGAGCCCTAGCCTTCTTGTGGATGTGTATCCCTTTGGATGACACATATGTTTTTTCCCTCCCCTCCCCTTCCCCTCCCTTCCCCTTCCCCTCCTCCCCCTCCCCTCCCCTCCCCTCCCCTCCCCTCCCCTCCCCTCCCTTCCCCTTCCCCTCCTCCCCCTCCCCTCCCCTCCCCTCCCCTCCACTCCACTCCACTCCCCTCCCCTCCCTTCCCTTCCCTTCCTTCCCTTCTCTGCCCTTCCCTTCCCTTTTCTTCCCTTCCCTTCCCTTCCCTTTTCTTCCCTTCCCTTCCCTTCCCTTTCTTTTCCTCTTCTCTCCCCTCTCCCTCCTCTCCTCTCCTCTCCTCTCCTCTCCTCTCCTCTCCTCTCCTCTCCTCTCCTTAAGTTTACTTATTTATTTTGAGAGAGAGAGAGAGAGAGAGAGAGAATGAGCAGGGAAGGGGCAGAGAGAGAGAGGCAAAGAGAGAATCCCAAGCAGGCTCCATGCTGTCAGCATGGAGCCTGATGCAGGGCTCAAACTCAGGAACTGTGAGATCATGGCTTGAGCCACAATGAAGACTTGGACGCCTAACTGACTGAGCCACCCAGGCGCCCTGAGATACATCTCTTCTGAGTCCCGTGTTCAAGGCTACCTCGAGGTATCTCTTCGAGGCCCTGAGCCATCCTGGGAGCCGGAGGTCTCTGGGCCGAGGCTGCCAAAGTCTGGGGATGGCTTCCCTGGGTAAACAGAGCCTGCCCTGGTCCTGTTGCCAGGCGGAATGAATACAATGCGTTTTAATAATGAATGAGTGATTAATAGCAACTGCTTTGGAGAATTATGATGTGACGAGCCTTACCGTACCATGCAGCTGAGTATAAATGATGCCGGAATGCATAATCGGGACGTTAGCATCTGTTACACACTGCATTATAAACCAGGCTCGGTAATGCCGCGTATCCACACCTCCCTGACATGTTATTATAACACCTCTCTTGAGAATGGATTGGAGGGAAATGTAATACCTATTAATCACCAATTGATAAAAAGAAGAAGAAGGCTGTTGAATTAAGGTAATGTCATGCAGGCCTTCTCCCTCATCCTGCCACTGCGGGATGCCGCCGCCCTGGGACAACCTGCAGGGGCTGTGTTCCGTGTTGCCGGGGTGAGAGAAGGTGCTCTGGACAGAGGAGCCTTGCAAAGCGGGCTGCAAATATCTGGGAACTTGAATCTGTTAGCGCCTCCTACCACCACCCCTCCCGCCCCCAGTTGCTTCCCTAATGCAATCCTGGCCCCTCCAAGGCATGTGTTGGGGTCCCGTATGGCCTGCCAGCCTCACCGACCAAGCTTCCCATCTCTTACTCTGCACTCTAGGTCACAGGGCACTGTTTGGCATCCCCAGGAGCTGACAGGTTCTTTCCAGAGCATCGTCCCTTCCTCTGCCAGGCTAATCTGCTCAGCCTGTAAAACTCCACGTCGTGTCACTTCCTCCACCAACGCCTGCCTGCTCTCTCTCACCCTGTTCTTTCCAACAGCCTCCTGCAGCACACAGTGGATATGGAAATGGCTTATATGCCATCATCTCGGCTGGCCCAGAGCCCTAGGAGCACTTGTCTTACCCACCTTGGTATTCCCAGCAAACAACCCAGGGTGGGGCACGGGCTAGTGGGTGCTTCATCAAGGAAGCAATGAGCTCCCAAATGGTGGAGGCCACACTCAAGGAGCATTTAGAGACGTTCATATGCAGGGGAGCCTGGGTGGCTCAGTCCGTTGAACGTCCGACTTCAGCTTGGGTCATGATCTCGTGGTTTGTGCATTCGAGCCCCGCGTCAGGCTCTGTGCTGACAGCTCAGTCTGCTTTGGATCCTCCACGCCCCAGCCACCCCCCCCCCCCCCCCCATGCCCCATCTCTGCCCCTCCTCTGCTCCCGTGTGCGTTTTCTTTCTCAAAAAACAAATAAACATTAAAAAAAAATGAGACATTCATGTACAGTCTCACCCTCATGGGACTAATTAATCCGCCTACACATTGAGCACCTACTGTGTTCTCTTCCAGGTGCTATGAGCAGAACAGCAATCAAAGCAACCTGAATCCTGTTTTCGTGGAGCTGGCATTTTGGTTAAGGGACTCTTAGGGAAAGAAACGTCACCAGCCCAGGGGCAGTTTGTCTCCCAGTGCCCTCTCCTTGGCCTATCTTCCCTCATAGTCCGTGTCAAGTTCAAATGCCATTGTCTAGAGGGAACCTTCCCCATCCGCCCCCGGGGGCAAAGTCATAGAATTTGCCTACGGTAAGATGCACACTCTCTCGAACCTGACTTGCTTTTTCCGCGGGGGATTTACAGTGCTGATGTGTGGACCGTGATGTGTTTGTGTGATGCGGCCAGGTTGTCTTTTGCTGCAAGCTGGTGTCGAGTCAGGAGGGGCCTCGCCATCTCGGTGTTCCTTGGTGAGGGAAGCAGGAAGTTCCAGAGGACTGTGCTTCTGCGTGCTTTGTTTGCACAGCAGAGGCGCCGCTCGCCTCATTGTGTCTGGTCACATATCTTTCTCCCTCACTGGACTGTGAATTCCTCAAGGGCAACCGTGTCCCGTTCAGCCCACGATTTTTCTTCAGCTTCGAACCTGTGCCTGACACCCAGTGAGCGCTCATTTCTCTTGGGGACTGAAACGATGCATGACATCATGGAGGGAAGCTCTCAGGTTCTCCACGTGATCGGATCCGGCAACTTCTCGTTATCTGTCTTTCCGAGTTCACCTCTACGGTGGATGGCTGAGCACGGGCGGGGTGATCTGCCCGTGTCAATCCCCGGGGGCTCCGACCCCTGTCCCACGGAACTCAGGCCCCCACCTTGTGCAGCTCTGGGGGAAAAGGAACTGTGATGAACACTGTGTAAGTCTTCACAGACTGGGTGGCCTAAAACACCAGAAACTTATTCTCCCACGGCTCTGGAGGCTGGAAGTCTGAAATCCAGATGCTGGCAGGGCCATGCTTTCTTCAAAGCCTCTGAAGGAGGATCGATCCTTCATCGTCTCTTCCAGCTTCCGGTAGCCCTGGATGTTTCTTAGCTGTGACAGAACAACGTGGCAATCCCTGCTTTATCTTCAAGTGGCCGTCTTCTCTCTCTTACAGGAACACCAGTCCTATTGGATGAGGGGCCCACCCGGGCCCCAGTTTGACCTCATTTCAGCTCAGCTAATTACATCCGCAATGACCCTATCTCCAAATAAGGTCGTTCTGAGTTTCCGTTTGGGAAACAGTTCAATCCATAGCACACACAGTACGTTCTGGGGAATGATTATTTCCTCCCACCCCCTACGCCCCCAGTTAGGCCAACTCAGCCTGGTCCTTCCTGCCTCTCACTTCTTGCCCCTGCCTCTCTGATGCGAATTGCCAGGTATCTTTTTAGGAAAGAATCCCTCCTTTCCTAACCAGGAGGGAAGCTTTTTGAAGGCACAGCGGTAAAAGATGGCCTTCTAGCACCTGAGAGACTGCTTGGCCTGTCCTGAGGTCTCCATGTGTATTTATGGATTGTTTAGTAGCAAAGGAGCAGAAAATATCGATCACACTTTCTCCTGCACTGTCCTTCTCTCTAAAACTCTTCCTCTGGGTTCTTAGAGGGGTGCTATCAGTTTTGTTTCAAGTAGCCTCATCCTGTAGGATGCTGCCAGGAGAAAATGAGTTTAGAGAGTTTGCGGTCCGACCATATTTCTTAACGCATCTTGACAGCCACCCCTGTAACCGGGGCCTCTGTGATCACTCACTTGGGCAGTTGTAATGGTCCTGCTTCCAGTCTTTGCCCAACACTCAGAGGGATCTTTTTAAAATACGGATATGATGGGGGCGCCTGGGTGGCTCAGTCGGTTAAGCGACTGACTTCAGCTCAGGTCATGATCTCACGGTTTGTGGGTTGGAGCCCCGCGTTGGGCTTTTAGAGCCTGGGGCCTGCTTCGGATTCTGTGTCTGCCTCTGCCCTTCCCCTGCTCTCTCTCTCTTTCTCAAAAATAAATAAACATTAAATAAATTAAAAAAAAAAACCCACCCTAATACGATGGCATCATTTTCATGAAGTCCAGTGTTCTTCTCTTGTGTGTGTGTGTGTGTGTGTGTGTGTGTGTGTGTGTGTGTTTAGGGCTGGAGGTTGCACATCCCGGGTACTGTGCCTGGGCACTATACTGATGGCTAAATATTTGTGGGAGGTTGAGTGGATATAGTTAAAAAAAAGATACAGGCATGGAGCAACAAAACAAAATGAAACACTAGGGTTCAAACCCCAGATCTGCCACATATTAGATTTGTTACTTTGGGAAAGACACTGGATTTTTCCGAGCTTCCGTTTGCTTATCTATAAAATGAAGACAGTAAATGCAGATTGGTTTCAGCTTGACTGAAACAGGGCAGGCGAGAGCCTACTGTCATGCCAAGCACATGGTAGATGTTTATGAAACATCAGTTCCCTTCCTAGCCTCCCAGGTTGAGCCTTCCCTTTCGTGAACCCCTCTGTGTCCCTGCCTGCGTCCCCTGCTTGTCATCTCTCCTTCTTTTCTAACTCTGTGTCTTGTTTGCCCCCTTCCCCCCAGCTCCTTGGATGATGGGATTCCTGCTTTTCTCATTTCCTCGTGATTAAAATAAAGCATCCTGGAAAACTAATTAATATTGCAAAGATGAAGGAGGCCGTGTTGCCAGTCCCGGCTCTCCACTGAGTGCAAACCACTTACAGTGAAACCCACCAGCTTGGCTATTTAGAAGAAAAAGGATTTATTTATCAACAAGAGGGAATACAACCCTTTTATAATGCAGCCACCAGCCTGTCTTTGATGGTGCTGCCAGCTTCAAATCCCAGGTGCCTGCAAAAAAAAGGCCAAGAGGAGAGTAGACTCATGCCAAGGAGACCGACAGCGTGGAATCCCCTGTCCACTGTGCTGTCTGGGGCTTCTCTGTCCACCTGTTCAGTCTTCAGCCTCACTCCATGGTGGCCTCCCTCATGGCACCCAGGGTTTGGTCACTACCAGTAGAAAAGGGCCCTGGAACAGGAGCCGGAGTGCAGCAGGACTGGGTGGACCAGGCGATCAGCCCGTGTTATGGTTTTTACGTATGGGGAAACTGAGGACTCAGAGGTGGGACACACGTTACGACGTGTCCAAGGCCACGTAGCAGGGACTTCACCCAGGACCCTGACGAATTCAGGAAATTTCTTCATTGTTCTCATTGCACCTTGTGGCTAGATCCCTCCCAGTCATTATTATGAACTGTGAACCTTTGCATATCCCAGCCTGAGCAATCTCCAAAGCGGGGACCCTGTGGTTTTTCGTTCTCTGCCTTTGTGGAGCCTAGGACGGTACTTTGCACACAGCAGGGATTTAATATTTATTAAATTAGTTTGCTAATGCATGAACTCGATGACATGGCAATTTCCTCTAATGTGCCTATGATAAAATGGGTTCAGGGAGGGATTTGAGCCTGATAGGCCCGGGGTCACGAACGATGGAGATAATTTTCAAGCTTTTGCTGGAGTATCCAAGCTTTAGCAATGGCTTCATGATTCCTGGGTGATGTGTGCTGCTGGGCCCAACCTGGCCACGCTGGGTTCGAATTGCACCATCCTTACTCACTGGGTAGCTGTGTGCCTCAGTTTCTCCATTTATCATCCTCATCAACCCAACAGGGACGTTGCAGGGATCACGTTGGATCATATGCCCCATGAGGAGGCCATGTGTGCATGAGGTGAGGCCTGCCCAGCTGTGAGGTCTGTGGGGTGATCCTCTGATTCGGTCAGGGGTACCATACGATGCCTCCGGTCTGTGGCTGTCGTTGGCACAAAGTAAATGTCGGCTCATATTTGTTTCCGGATGAGACTAGCTGACCTCATCTAGGTCAAAGGTCAGCAAGTGGCAGAGGCAGGAGCGATGGCAGGTCCCCTGCTGCGGACTCTGTGGTTTTCGTGGCACTACAACACACTGGTAACGAGAGTGTCCTCAGTTTCCCATGGCTGCATCTTGGTCCCATCCCCCTTCCGGTGAACACCAAAAGTTTTCCTTTATTCTTCCTCCCGCCTTAAATAAAAATTTTTTAGGTTTGTTTATTTATTTTTGAGAGAGAGAGAGAGAGGAGAAGGGGAGAATGTGAGTGAGGGAGGGGCAGAAAGACATGGAGAGAGACTCCCGGACAGGTTCTGCACTGTGAGCGCAGAGCCCCACGTGGGGCTCGATCTCATGAACTCAGGAGATCGTGACCTGAGCCAAAATCAGAATCAGACACTTAACCCACTGAGCCATCCAGGTGCAGCCCCGCTTTTGCAAAGAGCGCTTTGTGCTTTGTTCTTCCTCCTGTCGGTACCTGCTCCTCCCTCCTCCTGTCAGTACCTGCTCTGAGGAACGCAGTACTATCAGACGCTTCAACTTAGCATGTGTTTTACATCAAAAAGTGACCTTAACCAGGGAGAGGGAGGCCAACTTCACTGCCTTCTACAGGCTGAGGGTTCCAGGGATCTAGCATGATGGGGTGCCTCAGACTGACAGATGGCAGGAGGTTGCCGTCACATGGCCCAAATGACTGGGGTGGGTGGGGGCTAGCATTCATCCTGTGTGGGAGAGACTGGACGGCTTTGCTTCTTTGAGAAGACTTCACTAAAAGGTGAGAGGCGGCTCTCAGTTTTTGCACCGGGGCCAGTGACTGCATGGGATTCATTGGGATTGCCATGGACCCGTAGGTGGGGACATCTAGGTAAAGGGAAATGCAAGTTAGGTGTATAAGTAATCCTGGTTATCTGGAGCCCCTTCTCCATAAAGCATCAGTTCACGCCTTCATCTAGTCAACACATATTTAAAGGGCATTTTCCAGTGTTCTAGGTCCCGTGCCTGGGATGGGGCTATAGCACTGGATGAGTCAGACCCAACCCCTACCTCTTAGAGCTTATAGTGTAGCCAGACAGGAACCAGGGATGAGCTCATGCAGCTAGCACAAGTCCTACAGGACTTCGTGGGGCTGGTAGCAGGTCACTGACCCAGCACTTCCTTTCTGAAGATGGAGGGCAGGGCTAAGAACTCCCAAGGGCAAAGTCAGAGCGCCACGTCCCAAACCAGCTCGAGGAAGCAGGCAAGCGTTGGTCTCATAACAGGAACCTAACCAGAGCCAGAGCAGGGTGGCTTGGGTGTGGGGCCGGGTGAAGGGGTGCCCTAGAAAACAAAGTGACGCGGATGGAAGGCAACACGTCCACATTTGTGCGTGGAGTCAGGCTAGAATACGTTCACAGCAGCATTTTCTAAGAGAAAAACTATGGAAAAAGCCTCGATTAACAGGAATGAGTGAATAAATTATGGCGTTCTCAAATAATAAAAGTTTCAGCAGAGAAAAGTAATAGACCACAGCTACGCATGTCAGCACGGATGAGTCGCACAAACGTAACGGTGGGTGAAAAGCAGCAAGCTGCAGAAAAAATACACTTACTTTATGGTACCATCTATATACAGGTTGAAAACATGGAAACTGATTCTAGATATTGTTCGGGGATAAAGAAACATGTGATACAAATAGAAAGTCTGAAGTTCCAGATTACGATGACTTCTGCGGGAGGTGGGGGAAGGCTGTGGTCAGGAAGAGTGCCTCGTGGGGAGGGCTTCAGCTGAACTCGGAGCGCCTTATTTCCTTATTTCCACGATGCATGGCAGCTCATTGTATTGTTGCTTATGCCTTTAAAAAATATGCCTCAAGGGGCGCCCGGGTGGCTCAGTCGGTTGAGCGGCAACTCTTGATTTTGGCTAGGGTCATGATCTCGTTGTGAGATCGAGCCCTGTGTGGGGCTCTGCACTGACAGTGCAGGGCCTGCTTGGGGTTCTCTCTCTCCCTTTCTCTCTGTCCCTCCCCAGCTCACATTCTCTCTCTCCAGTATATATATATATATATATATATATATATATATATATATATGTATATATGTGTATATATATACACATATGTATGTATATGTATGTATGTATATATACACGTATATACATACATACATATGTGTATATATATACACACACATATGTGTATATATATACACACACACATATGTGTGTATGTATGTATCTATGCCATATATATATGCCTCATATATATGTACACATGCATATATATACACATATGTGTATATATGCTTCAAATATTATGTAATTAAAGCTTATTTTAAAATTTGGAGTGAGGCAAATGATGTGCATTAGAAAAGGAGGGTCTACTTTGTACCCCTGCCTTTAGTCGGTTAGGCATCAGACTTGGGTGTCTTTCAAAGCCTTCCTCAGAGACAAACAAGATGGCTCTTACAGAGCAACCGTGGGCCTTATCAGCTCCCTCTCCACCCCGCTCAGCTCTCCCCTGGTTCGAGGCAGTGACTTGGGGAGTGGAAGACTGGGGTAACACTTAAGCATTCCTGGGTACTCTTAAGCTCCTCTGAAGTCCCCCAACTCTCCCCCTATAGACAAAAGCTGTCTAGTGGCCCAAGGAGCTGGAACCACATTACTACCCAGGGGTGCTCCTCTCTGGCTGTCCACTGATGACACTGCCCCTCCCCATCCTTTGCCTGAGCCCTTCTCCATTGTGTTGCTTCTTGGTCTGGACACTGGCCCCAGGGCTAGAAGGTTTAATACCTTTGCTTACTGCGCAGGGCATGCCTTCATTTTCAGAGTCCTGGTGCCCAGGATCCACTACCATCCCTGGAATGTCCTGCTTACAGCTTCCTTGCTGACTTGCCCCTTTCTGCCTCTTTCTCCCCCTACCGTCACCACAACCACAGGGTACCGTGGAGCTGTTCTCAACCTCCTGCCCCATGGAAGTAGGGAAGAGGGTCCAGATGTGCTCCCTCTTCATTTAGACAAGAGGTGTGCTGCTACATTCTCTACAGACAAGGAAACTGAGGCCCAAATGAATGCCTTGCTCTGGGTCACACAGCTCATCAGGGGCAGAGCTGGGATTCCAGTCTATTTTCCTCTGACCCCAGAGCTCACACATGCCCTTTCCTTTGTATTCGTTGCCTCTTGGATGTTGATTGGAAAGCTCCCAGTGGGCTTTAACGTTTTCCACTTTGATTCAGTGCCATGGACTGGCTCCAGTGAACATTCTTAAGCCTGCTCTGTTGAGCTCCTTCCTAGATTGGCTTCTTTTCACCTGAGAAAGAGAGATGATGGAGGAATCTCAGAGTCAATCGCCTCACGCCCTTCCAGTGGTACGTCTCAGAGCGTGGTGGGATGGGACAACTACGTAGCCATCATCCCTCTCCCATTTCCAGCTGTGTTATGGGGAAATGCCAAGACCAATCCCTAACTACCACTCCATTCTGCAGGCCCGGCCCCAACCTTGGGACTGCCTCGTACGGGCACCAGTCTTGGTTCTCACCTGCCGCGGACCAAGGGGAACTGCCTGAGGCCATTTGGGTCTGACCCACTCAGGCCCGCTCTCTTCATAGAAGCTACTCCTCCTGGGTGTGGGCTGTCAAGTTTTCATCAGGTCTCTAAGAAGTTACAGACCCACGAGTCATGTGAAGAGACAAACTCAGGTATGAAGTGGTTAAGACTATATATATGTCGGGTCCGTTTTAGGATTGGAAGGCTAGGTGGGTCACTGACGGAGTTGGATGTCACTGTAGAGTGTTCTTGGACGGGACACTCTAGTGGGGAGGCACCCGTAGGTGTCTCTGGTCTGCCCTTAGTGGGGAGAGAACTGAGGATCCAGTTAGGAAGTGCCAAGCAAGGCCAATGCAACAACTCAAGCTCCTGGCTCCTAGTCCAGTGTTTATGTTTCACCCATCTGCCATTTCTTCTCGAAGAAAATATAGCTGGTATCCTTCCGCGTGTGAGAGGGATGGGGAGGGGATGGCGAGACCGCCAATGTCTTCCAGCTGAGTCTGAAGGCTTTTGCCTGGAGCCTCCCCAGTCCTACAGCCAGAGGTGGGCATGCATCAGGAGAAGGTAGCAGGGGAGGCTGGGGTCAGATGGTCAAGCCCTCCACCTGTTTGGAGAGCCCATGCTTTCTCAGGCTGAGACTCCTGGGGTGTCGCCAGAATAGGGGGCATGTGTATGTGGGGAAGAGGGCATTGCTCAAAGCCTGTAGGATGTGGCCAGAGTTTAAAGCCAGAGCTGCTTTAACCACTCATTTCCCCTCATTATTGGGGTCACCCAGTAAAGAAAAAAAATGCAGATTCCTCAAAGGCGTGAGCTGGACTGGGTTGTGGAAGGAGGTTTTCTTGATGGAAGGAAGGCTGGATACTTGGGCTGCAAGTCTACCCTCTTGAGCATCTCCTTGCACCGACATCGCACTGACACAATTGTCAGAAGGCCAGATTCTGATTCCAGAGTGCCTCTTATTATACCTGATAGCCCCTCACCCAACAGAGCACCAGGCCTGCCGCTGACTTACTGAATGACCTCGGACGAGTCACTTCACTTGGAAGTAGAACGGGCACTTTGCTTCTCAACTAGCTCTCTCCTCCTAGGAGGCATCTGGAAATGCGTGCAGACATGTTTGGTTGTCGTGGTGAGATTTGTTTCCAGAGGAGAAGGGCAGGGATTGTCTCCTTGCCATGCAAGAGAGCCCCATACAAAGCTGAGTTGTCCCCCTAAAATGCCAGTGGTGTCCTCAGTGAGAGGTAGACTCTGCAGAGACACCCCCCCCCCCCGGGCATGATCCTATCTATTAGACATGACCTTGTGAAGCTGGCTGTCAGACTGTGACAAGGCATATAGGCCAGTGATATGATAGAGCTCTGGTTGGAGGCCTGGGTTGTGAGGTTAGTGAGCTCGGGACATTGACTTGGGGGAACTAAGAGAGCCTGGAATAGGCTGACCCGGCAGCCACCCTGGGTTAAGGGCTGAAGAGCCTGGTACAGAAGCCATGACTTCTGGGCTGTGTCAATCTGAAACATTTGAGTGATCTGGATGGACCACCCTGGAGCTGTGAGGTGAAAGCAAGTGGATGCCCCAGGGAAGCTGAGGAAGGGGAGAGGAGGTCTGAAGATCAGAGGGCTAAGGGGATAAAACAAGTCCTTGAAAAGAGCAATTTGCTGTGATCTGTTTTGCAGCAAATGGGGGCTGGGGGCCTGGGGCAGAGCAGGGAGTCAAGGGAGGCATATTTTAAGGTGTAGAATCAATACTGCATCTGTCCCTTTTAGATTCAGTTCCTTTCTCTAATAAATCAAGTGGAGCTGGGGTGTAGGGGCTTGTGGTCTGAAAAGCGCCTTTGGCTCATCAATTTCCATAGCAAAGGCAGACCGTTCAAGGGATCCGATAATTACTGAGCCCTGAGCGGTCCAGGGCACTTTTACCCATCTAACTCACCCGGCTATCACCATGGTCTCTACAGAGCCCTTGGAATTGAGTGAGGGAGCTAGTAGCAAGGCAGGGCATTATTGCTGACTATTTGGCATATTCGTACATGCCGTAGTGAGCCCTCCATGAGGGCAGGCGCAGCGTCTGGCCTTACTGGCACCATATTTCAGCACCCGTGGGCTTTCGGAATTATTGGTTGAATAAATGACTGGTGTCTGCATACTGAGGATGGGCTGTAGGGAGAAAGAGAAGCACATCCCTGCCTTTTCCACATTCTTCCTGTTATAGAAGCAAAGCGTGGAGTAGAGGAAGGAGCCCAGGCTTGGAGGCAGGCTGTCCTTGGCTGTGAGGCCAGCTCGACCACTTTACCTGGATCTGGGCGGATTGCTGAACTTTTCGAAGCCTCCTCTGAAAAGTGGGCAGCCGCAGCGATGGTGGAAAATGCATGAGGGGCTGGGCACAGGGTCTGGGATACACCGAGTGCTCAGTAAGGGGACGTGTGGAGAACATGGTCAGTAAGTTGCGAGGGCCATATTCCTGCATGGGACAGGTGGCTGTGCTGGATCAGAGAATTCCCCAGCATTTGCCCAGGGGCTGGCCTTTGATGGCATTTTCAAAAATCCACGGCAAGACGAGCCAAAGGTGGACATTGCAGTAAGCTTTTCATAAAACTGAGTTTATTCCATTTAAAGGACAATCCTTTTATATGTGATTTTCTTCCTTATCACTCTCCTTTGGTAGAAAAATGTGGTTTTGTGATATGATGATGAGATTAGAAGGCAGCCTTTAAAAATCCATCCTTGCCTGGCACACACACACACAGAAAAAGTTTGTGGCCTAGTGCTAGTCCTCCGTTAAAAGAAAATTCTGTACCTGGACCCCCAGTGCCTGGAGACCACCAACCTTGCTGTCATCTCTGGGAGGCAGAGTGGAGAGAGTGTGTCGGGGAGGAACAGAGGGGAGAGAGGTCTGTGTAGGCCTGGACCTCGAGAAGCCCCCCTAAGGCAGCAAGCAGGACTTGGACACGGCCTTTAAATGTGGGAGGGTTTGTGCTGGCGGACGAAAGTGCGTGGTTCTTCTAGGTGGAGAGCACCTAGAACAAAGACCCAGGGGCAGACATGAGCCAGCTGTGCTGAAGGGTTGAAATGGAGAGTTTGAGTCATGGAGAAGCAGACGAGAGCCAGAAAGCCACTGGGGTCTCTTAAGCACGGGCATGCCATTCTGAAAATGCGGTTAAGTCGGGAAGTCGCTAATTTATTGAGCTCCTACGATTATTTCTAATACTTGCCCTAACCCTGGAACTATTCCTCCTAATTATAGAGAAGAATGTGGAGGCTTATAGAGATTAAACAAGGCATCAGGGGCCGTATAACTAGTAAGTGGCAGACAGGAGCGTGCAGCTTCAAGACGCTTTGAGAACCGGGAGTTGAATTTAGGGGAAAGAAATACAGCCGATCCCGATGAGTGAAGTGCGAGGGCTTGAGGGCTGAGGGTGGGAAGCCAAGTTGGAGTTAGAGGTTGTGTTCCTTCCCTTTGGGACGAACTTGGGTGCTGTGGCTTCTAGATCCTATCCTCCGGGACCTCAATGGTCCCTTTGTGGTGGAGAGCTAAGGCCTTGATTATATCTCTTCTGTTATTTCTAGGAAATATATATATTATATATATATATATATATAAAATATATACATTATTTATTTATATTTATATAAATAAATATATTTATATTACATATTTATAAAATATAAATATATTTATATTATATATTTATTTTAAATTGTACTTATATATATTACATATATTTATATTATGTGTAATGTGTATTTATATTATATTATATATATATATATATATATATATATATATATATATATATATATACAGTGCCCAGAAACAGTGCCTGAATAAATACTTGGTACCCAATAGATCCCATCTTCCTACTGTGATAGCTGGGTATTAAGTTTCTCATACTCTATTTTATGTCAATAAATATCCGCCACTCCTAGGTTCTCATTTAGTGGGTTTGGGATACCTCAAGGAAAACTAGATTTTTAACGAGTACCTGAGGGGGCTCTGATGCAGTTGGTCCCTGGATCACACTTAAAGAAGCTTTGCTCCAGAAGGTAATGCGTCTCCTCCTGGGTTTTATGCCAGTAATTCAGGCCGATGCCACCAGAGGGTGCTAGGCAAAGCTTTCCCTGGGTTCAGGGAACTGAGACAATATTCTTGGGCTCTTTTTGGGAGGGGCTGGGGTTTCACCCTGGGGACGGGAGGATCTTTGATGAACAGGTAGGGAAGATAACGTCGTTGTTCCAGCGGATTCTGAATAAAGACCTATGAAAGCTGTCAGACCCACCCTGTCACTGCAAGAGAAGACAGCTGTGTGGCTGATGAGCCCTGGCCTCCCCACAAAAGGCCGGCCTTGTTGCTCACACACTCCATGATATTAGACAGGACATGTTCTTGTGTCTGAGAAACGAAGGGGTTGTTGTTGCGAACACTGAGGTGCTGGGTTTTCTGAGGCATTTGTTAACCCTCGCTGTTTCCTTATATTGCCTATATCCTTCCCTCTCTATGTATCTCTCAGGCTGATGCCCATTGATGACCTAGTGGGGGCCTCACTTTCACAGAGGAGGGGAACAGATTTGGCCAAGGTCATCCTGTTGGAAAGTTCGAGAAGCTGGCCATTTGTGGTCTCAGGAGCCAGCTTGCCGGCACTGAGCTTGTTCTCCTTTCTCCACCTTTGGGACCTCAAACGTTGGTGAGGATGTTTTCGGTGTGTTTTGATTTTCGTGCCGGGAAAGCCCGGCTGCTGTTGCAGGTGGCCGAGGAGTCTTGGTTCACACGGCTGCCACACCGGATAACTGTGAGGGCACCATGGACTCTGCAGTCTTTGTGAATGGCGCCCCCTGGAGCTGAGTGGTAGAGGGTTATCGGGAGGGAATCAGATGCTGAGCCTTTCCTATCTTGCCTTCCATACGAGACGCTGGGAATTTCCTTGGCAGTTTGAATGGAGGGGAAGATACTGCTCAGTTCTGCGTGGAGCCAGAGATCAAGGCCTTTCAGAAAATGCAGCCTCTCCATTCCTTCCCCAAGTGGATGACCCCCTTTCTCCTACCCAGACCTGACAAACAGAAAGCCGGGCGGAAAACCCCTTGTGATCAGCCTGTCCCACACAACTCTGGAGGTGTCTCCTTACATCCTGCACCCTGGTCGCTCACCCACCTGACCTAGGTCCCTGCCCTGTGATATTTCAGTCACGTGTTTGGGTGTCAGCTCTGTGTTAGGTTTTGGGGTACAAACATCAGTAAGGCACGGTCCTACCTAAAAGAACTTTGTAGATAGTTGGAGAGGCCAACAGGAAACCCAGTGATTCGGTTGGCCATGAGATGGCTTTGGTGGGGACATGGAAAGTCCAGGGGGGGCAACACGAGAGGCACCTGATCTACCTGGGGAGACAGGTAAGCCTTTCTTGAGACGAGGGCTCTGCAGCTGAGACTTAAAAGCTAAAGAAGAGTTTGAAGGAGGAGAGGGAGGAGGGAGAGAGGGAAGGAGGGATATTCCAGGCAATGAGAATAGCACAGACAAAGACCAGGAGACAAGGGACAACTGAGGGTTTGCAAAACCACACATTGCATAGTATGACTGAGATGAAAATTACAGGGGCTGGGTGCTGGGGGTGGGGGGCGGTGGGCAGGGAGGGGAAGTGGCCAGAGAGCCAATGCAAGATGCAGCCTGTATTCCATGCAGAGTGGTAAGAATTTCTATCCTGGAAGCCAGGGGGACCTGACGAAGAATTTTGAGCAGGAAAGTGACATGATCAGAATTGCATTTTAGAAATATCACACTCTGGTGGAAACGTGGAGAGTCGACTAAAGGGAGGTGAGAACAAGGACTGAATGAGCAGCCAGGAGGCGATCGTAGAGTTCAGGTGAGGGATGCAGAGTCCCGAGGTGGAAAGGAGCCCTGATGGGCCATCTTAACCCCCTTACCTTGCCCCTGGGCAGGGAGATTGCTTCCTGCCCTCCCCTGATGGACAGCGGGTGGTGGTGGTGGGGGTAGCCTGAGCTTCTCCAGGAGTCTGGGGTCCTGACCTCTGGGGCACTTCTGCCCCGTGGCCCGGAACCTCTCGCAGAACTGGGGTCCCCTGAGCTGGAAGCAGACAGCTCCTTTCAGCCTGGATTGAGGTGGAGGAGGGTGCTTTGCCCACAGGAGCGAGATCTCAGAGGTTGCCCCGGGAAACCCTTCTCCCAGCCCTGAGCTCCTGCCTGTACAGGTGAGGGGCATCTTAAGTGCTAGGGAGCTGGCCCCCTTCCTGCTGGTTCCAGAGCCCCTTCCCCACGTTTCTATGGCAATCCCATCACTTTGCTTTCCTTATTCCTGCTTCTCAGATCATCTCCCAGCACCTCCAGGGGTGCTAAGGAAGGGAGCTAATTACCTTACTATAAATACCAGCCAGGATGAGCTCCTAGGGCTCCAGACCTGGCTTCTGTTTCTCGGTGTCTCTGTGGTGGGCTGGGCAGTAGTGAGTAGGTGGCGTCTACACAGCAGTGCACCCATGTGTCTGTTCACCTTCTCTCTGCTCGGCTCAGCTGTGCTGGCCTCCTCCCCCCTCCCCCCCGCCGCCCCTTCCCTGCTGCAAGCTGCATGGCAGAGTGGGCAGAGGTAGACAGCAGCCTCACAGATGCCCAGGCACAGTGTTAGGCTCTGGGAATTTGGGGATGAATCAGAGCCTGGTTTTGCTTTCAAGGAACTCCCTGTCAAGAGGAGAAGCTAGGTCTCAACAAGCAGTTCCCGTGGGAACAGGGAGGAGCCATAGGTCTGCCTGCAATAGGAGTGGAGGGCTTCACGGAGGAGGTGGCCGGTGTAGCTGAGCCCTGAAAGAATTGGTGGAGTGGAGAGGGCCAGGAGGCATTCTAGACACAGGGCGTGGGGCAGCAGAAACAGACTTACGGATGTGGCAGGAGTAGAGCTGGCCCCCCTGGGCCCCTGGCTCAGGACTTCCTGGAGGAAGGAGGGATTTGGATCCCAAAGTTCAGCTGGGCCCTGGCTCTGAGAATCCTTGAGCGCAGTGTGCTGGGGTCTCTGGCAGCCACGGAAGGCTTTTCTGCAGCCCCGTGGCCTGGTCAGATGCTTAGGAAGATCACTCCAGAAAGAGGTTGGGGCGCCCTCCCTCCGGTCACTTGGCTTCATTATCTCAAAGAGGCATGTTTCCGGGGCCTGTGCTCAGAAGGGGGTGATGGCAGTGGGCAAGGAATTACAATGAGGACACAATTAACATCTCACCAACGGAGCAGAAATGCAAACACCTCACTGGAGGAGTGGAATTATGTGCAAGGGGGAGGGAGAAAAAAAAAAAACCCTTCCCCTAATAGCTACCCGACTTTCATTAGTTCTGACAGTGAAGGCTGCATTGCTGTGTGGTCCATGGCAACAGTCTCCAGGAAGAGCTGTGCCAGGAGGAGCGCGGGTTCGGCAGACTTTCAATCAGTCCGAAAGCTTAGCCAGACAAAACGTCTCAGTTGCTGGCTTCACAGCCTCTGCGGGCGCCTCAGGGAGAGGGTATGACGTGGGCAAGCGTCCCCCCGGTAAAGCTGGTGACTTGAGCGCAGGGAGCGTGAGCAAAAAGCTGCCTCCCTCCCGGGGCTGGATCGTGGGGCAGGTGCCAGGGACCCAGGTGCCTGAACTGTGCCTTCAGGGCCTGCGGTTGCAGGAGAGCAAAGAGAGAAGGAAAGCAAAGCGACAAACAGGGGACTCCTGGGCTTCTGCCCTGTACCCCCCAGAGAATCACCCGCTATGTGTCTAGTGCGCGTGCCTCAGATAACACGGGTGGAGACGAGCCAGGCTCTGGAGCCAGAGGGCCTGGACCGGAGTCCCAGGCACTCCCTTACTAGCTGTGTGACCCCGGGCAGCTTCCAGCATGTCTCCGGGGGTCGGCTCCTTATGCAACCCAGGTGTCATCAGGAGGATAGATGAGTCAGCCCATGGAAAATGCCCGCCTGCAGAACTGGCTCCTGGTAGGTGCTGAGCTCATGCGCCTAGTCCCTTTCCTGCTTGGGGTACAGTGGGGTACATGGGAGATACACGCAGTGCCCATTCTAGATCCCAGGCCCCCACCACCTGCAGAAGAGCCGCTGCTCTGTCCAGTGTCTCCTTCTCCAGCCCTCCTCTTGTGCCCTCCCTGCTCCTCCTCCCTCCCTCTCTGGCTCTGTGGGCCACGATGGTGAAAGTATGGGGAAGGGGCAAGTGCCTCGTTCTGGCACTCTGGAAGTTCTAAGGAAGAGCTGGCTGGCCTTGGTGCCCTTTGGGTGCTGGCCCTGCTCCAGACAAAGCACACACGACACAGGAAGACAGCTTATAAAGTCAGTGCCCCCAGTGCTCGTCTCCACTACCACCAACACCCCTCCAGGGCCCGCTGTGGTCAGAAGCACTGCTCCAGGCACAGGCAATGGACAGACAAGGATCTCTGCTCTCCAGGGGTTTCCCTGCCCCGGAGAGAGACTGGCTGTAAGCAGCGCTCGCCATGAAGGGTCCACACGAAGTTAGAAATGATGGGAGGCAAGGGGAACCAGGGGCGCTGGGAGGCTGAATGGGGAGCATGTAGGATGAGAGGTGATTTCAAATCAGGGACGTGGTCAACCTCAGGGGAAGGCAGTATGTGAGCAAAGATTTGAGAGAGGGAAGGATGTCTGGAGGAAGAGAATGCTGGGCATAGGGAACAGCCAGTGCAAAGGCTCTGAGGAGGGTGTGAGGCTGGCATGTTCGAGGAATGGCAAGAAGGCCCGTGTGGCCGAGAGGAGCACGGGGGAGAGTAGCAGGAGGTGTCACACGGTAACAGAGGCTAGAGTGAGTGGACTCCTGTGACTTCTCTGCATCCTGCCTGGAGTACTGTCAGGGCTCGGGAGGGGCTCCTGGTGGTCCGCTCTCCACTGTCCCCACCCCCTCCCTCGCCAATCAATTAGAACAACTAGTTTTGTTTTGCTTTATTTTTGTTTTTGTTTTTGTTTTTTTACTATCCTATGTATTGGAGTTCAGTGTATGATGTTATTTAAATAAAGACATTTGCAGGGTGCCTGGCTGGGTCAGTGGGTTAAGCATCCAACTCTTGATTTAGGCTCAGGTCATGGTCTCGCAGGTTCGTGAGTTAGAGCCCCGTGTTGGGCTCTGTGCTGACGGTGTGGAGCCTGCTTGGGATCTTCTCTCTCCTTCTCTCTCTCTCTCAAAAATAAAAAATAAACATTAAAAAAAGACATTTGCCAAAGCATTTGAAATCAACTGCTGAAGTCTTATACCAGTGGGGAAACGGGGCCTCAGAGAAGGCAAGTGACTTGCTCAAGGCCACACAGCCAATTCCGCAGAAGAAATGGAACTCAGCAGTAGGGCACCTGGAGAGGGCACTCTCTATTATTTCTGTTATCCGTGTCTGAGCTCTGGGAGGGCTCGAGAGGTGGCCGGGGCCTAAGGCACACAGTCTCCTCAGGGCCAAGGCCGCTGGATCCCCAGATGCCCACATCACACAGCTCACTCGGCCTGTTCGACTTTGCCCTGTCGCACATACACTCGGTCCTTCCTGGTGCAGCTTCTACCTCCTTTATAAAGCCAACCCCTGCTTACTGGAGCCAGCAATGCCTCCTCTGTGAACCTTTACAGTGGCTCTGAAACAAGTCACGTGGCCTTCCTAAGCCAGTGTTTCTGGCTCTGAAAGTGCTGAGGCAAGTTGCCTACTCATAAGGCTTAGGCTGGGATGGCGTTTAATAATATATATATCTATATATATATATAGATATATATAGATATATATATATATAGTACTCTAGGATATGGCCTGGCACAGAAGAGGTGGTCAGCGAATGTTTATTAAGTGAATAAATCATGACAGGCTTTAGAGAAGTACTCTTCCATGGACCTCCTAGCCCCCTCTGTAACAAGAAGACACTAGAACAAAGTGGTCAATAGCACAAGCTTTGAAATACGGAAGACCCAGGCTCAAATAAAGTTCCTTAACATATCAGAGCCTCAGCGTTTGCATCTTTCAAATGACAACAATAATGATATCTTGGTATTATTAGACGGATTGCACTTCATCCAATGTTCAGTAGCACATGCTTAGACCCCTGAGATGGGGGCCTCCTGGGGGTACAGAGATCCTAGGCCTTGTGATTCTTCGCCTTGTGTATCACAGTCACCTGGGGGGCTTGTGAAAACCCGGATTGCTTGTTCCTGCCCCCCTCCCCCCTAGAATTTCTGGTTCAGTGGGTCCGAGGACAGAGCCTGAGACATTGCATTTCTAACAAGTTCCCAGGTGATGCGGTGCTGCCCGGGGTGAGATCACACTCCAGTGCCAGTGTCTTAGACGAGTTGGTTGTTGTGGGAAGAGAAGGACCTGGAGTCCATATATAGGCTTGACGTGCAGACAGTCCAGATGGAGAGGTGCAGACCCAGGAGGAGGTGCGCTCCAGGACGCGGGTCAGCTGACTTCCACACCTGGGTGACCAGCTGTTCTCCCTCGAGCTCCATCACATGCACTGAGATCCACAGTCCCGTGAGGAAGCAGCCAGCCGAGAACTTCCTCTCCTTCTGTCCCACTCTTCCAACTGGGTACCTCCTGGCCTCTGGATGTACTGAAATGGAGTGAATTCGGAAATGTTAAAGGAGGTAAGCAAGAAGACAGAAAACAAATAGAGATGAAGCCAAAATCAGCGTTTCTAGGTTTGGAACCCTTCCAGAGACAGCTGTCATTTGTGGGAGCATCATGGGTGCCCAAATACTTTAAAATGATTCCATGAAAATGAAGGGATTCTCTCTCTGTTCCTCAACAAAATCCAGAGACTTCAGTGGGGCATTCAGACGTTGTATGGCTTGGACCCCTACCTGTCCCAGCCAACCATTAAATACCTAGCTCTCCCTACTCCCCGAATTTTCTTTCTATATTTTTGCTCTCTTGATTCCTTCCAGCCAAATTGTCCTCCCTCTGCGAAGGCCCTCACAAAATCCATCTGTCTAAATCAGGCATTGGCAAACTACAGCCTGCAGGCCAAACGCAGCCCTTTGTCTGTTTTTGTAAATAAAGTTTTATTGGAACAGAGACATGCCCATTCATTTCTGTACCTTCTACGTCTGGTTTTGTGCTGCAGTGACACCGCTGAGTAGTTACAACAGAGACTCCTGGGTATGCAAAGTCTAAACTACGTGCTGCCTGGCTCTTTACAGAAAGAGGTTGTTGAGCCCTGTCCAAATGCAATGTCGTTTTCTCAGTGAAACCTGACTGGATGCCACCAACTTTGCTCTGTGATCATACTTCTTGTCACAAGGGTCTTCCGTGTATTTTTTTTTCTTGTTGAATCCGTATGTCTACACTGCAATCTCTATGAGATCCCAAAAGTTAGTGCCAGGGCCCACAAAGTTATATTAAAAGACATTCCTTAAAGGCACTCATAAAGTCTCCAAAGTATGGAGCACTTTACACGTCCAAGAGTAGAAAAAGGGTCAAATGAACTATGGCGTAACCATATGATGTATTCCTGTGTAGCAAATAAAATAAGTTTCTCAAGGACACATAATGGCCAGAGAGAAATTGTCCATCACACGAACTAAAATTTCTACAAAAGATTCAACAGTATATACAATACAATCTTACTTTGTAAGTAAGTAAATAAATAAATAAATACGTAGACAAATTAATTAAGAAGACTAGAAAGAAATATACAAAATTTTTATTCCTCTCTGGGTAGAAGGTTATGGGTGACTTTCATTTTGTTATTTTATTAGTTTATATATTTTTCATATTAGGGATTATATTGCTCAGAACCGGAGGGAAAAGTACAAGTTATTAAAACACTAGCAGCTGGCTCTATCCTGGCTTCTCACCAAATTCTAACACTACAGCCTTAAAAATTCCTCTAGCCTCAGTTTCCTGATCTGTAAAATATGGGGACACATGGCTTTCTTCGCAGGGCTGTTTAACTGAATTTTGAAATAACCCAGCAATTTGCACAATGTCCTTCTCCTCCGCAGGCTGCTGTAGCAGCTGGGCCTTGGTGGTGAATGGGGGGTGTCTTGGGGCGCCCAGCAACTGAGTTGGCATCTTGAGATCAAAGCAGAGCTGTGATGCAGCGGGGTGGTGCTGAAGCCAGCTTCAAGTTCAGGTAAAGCACAGCTCTGCCCCAGGGTGACTAGCCTGAAAGGTGCCTCGCCCCCGAAGCCCCCAGCTGCTTTTGGCCCAGTGCACAGCGGCTCTTCTGTTTCATTTTCACCCTGAACTAGCGGTTCCAGCCATGCGGCCTGATGCCTGCCCTTCCACACCACCCTCCCTGTCCTGTTTTCTCACCGTCTCTCTTCAGTCTGTGCCTGCTGTCTTCTTTTTCTTTAAAGTCACACCTTTATCCTTCCACGGGAGTGTATTTTTTGTTTCTTCTTAGCCAGAATCTTTCTGCTCCTTTCTCTCTCCTGGACTTACTGAAAAAAATGTCTTTGCTTGAGACTATAAGCAATGATTTTCGACTCCTGTCTTCCTTCTCTTCCTTCTCCTCTTCATTTGTATGTTTACTTACATCCTTATTGTTATTTTCTCCCTGATTATCAAGGTTTAGTTAGGGGAGGCAAGAGTAGATGAAGGAGATCAGTGTAGAGGCTGGTAAACTGGTCTCGGGAGGTGCCAGACCAGATGGAGAGACGTGGATGGGTTGGGATAGAAAGAATGGTGCCCGTGGGAGTAGTATATGGGGAAGATGAGGCCCATACGGGAGCTGTGACGTGCACTAAGGTCATGCGTCAATCAAGTGATGGATCGCAGAGTGTAGGTCCATTTTCTTATAGTTCCTGGGTGTATCCCAATACCTGGATATATCACTTGTCTACCACCCGCCTCCCTACGCTCTGTGCTCTCCAGGGATGTAGAGATGCTGGCCTAATCCCAGGCTACCACCCCAGATGGTGCATCGAATAATTTATGCGCAAATGAAAAGCCAAGAGGATACCAACTGACTTCTGGATTTCTGAGAAGTGTACCACACCTGCCTTTGGCTTCAGAACTTAAGAGTTTTGGGGAACCCGTTGAGGACTGGGCCACAGAATTGGAAAGGCTTGTTTGGGTCCGGGAGCAGTGCGGATAAAAGTCACTAATTATCATATCCATAGGTGTGGCAGGGCAGACTCAGCCTCTGTGGTGCTGTCCCCAAGCTTCGTAGGGAGTCACAGTCCCCAGCCCGGGTTGTATGCCTGTAGAGCAAGGTAGGCATCATGGATTATTCAACAAACTAGCACAAGTGTAGACCAGCATTTGCTGAGCACAAACTGTTTTGGCTTGTGAACTGCTTGTGATTCCATGATGACCAGTGGTGTTGACCTCCGTCTTCTTTTGAATAAAGTGCTTAAGTTGGGGACTGTTTGCAAAGCGATTTCCGACTCTGGTCGGCAGCAGAGGTGGGGGGAGGTGGTCAGCAATCCCTTGTGGGAACAAGTATCCTCACCCTGATCCCTCTATGCCGTGCAGGACTCTGCAGGCCTATGGAATTCTCCTCTAGCTCTTTCTCCTTGGTAGAGATTTAGAAGCTCCCTCTTGATATAGTTACAGAGAGGCCAAGTCCTAGCTCTGACTTCTGACTTAACCTCTCTTCCTGGACCATGAGGGTTGACCTCTGTATTTTTAGAAGATGTCATGGTGCTACCCTATGGCTCAAGAGGGAGGGAGAATCACATACTTGAATGATGGAGGTCTGCAAGGTGTCAAGCAGAATCTGCCTTGAATCTTTTCCACACCCTGATAATCTCCTCTCTGCGGAAGCTTTCGGGTTCTACTTCCTTAGGTACCCATTAGGCCTGAACACAGACTGCTAGCGTCTATGCGAGCACCTCCCAACGGGTCGTCACTTTTTCTCTGTGGTCACGATAGTTGGCCCACCAGGTTAGCTTAGATGGAGATTATGAACAGGCATTGAGGATGTGATGCCGACCAGAGTCGGAAATCACTTTGCAAACTGTCCCCAGCTTAAGCACTTTATTCAAAAACTGTGTCCAAGGTCCACAGATGTCACATTTCAGATATCTTTCTCTGTAACTCAGCCAATACATCCTGCTCAGTCAGTATACCTACTATGGGACCAGCATGTACCTAAATGGCACTTAATCCTGTTCATTGGATTTTATTATTGCCACTGGAAAAATTTGGAGGTTGAGTCCCAGAGAGATTCAGTAATTTTTTTTTAATTTTTTTTAACGTTTATTTATTTTTGAGACAGAGACAGAGCATGAACGGGGGAGGGTCAGAGAGAGAGGGAGACACAGAATCTGAAACAGGCTCCAGGCTCTGAGAGGTCAGCACAGAGCCCGACGTGGGGCTCGAACTCACGGAGTGTGAGATCGTGACCTGAGCCGAAGTCGGCCGCTCAACCGACTGAGCCACCCAGGCGCCCCGAGATTCAGTAATTTTACCTGAGGTCAAACAGATGGTTTAGTTGTGTTGGGCTTCAGGCCTAGGCTAGTCTTAACTTTAAAGCCCTGCTTTTTCTACTTTTGAAGCCTCCCTCTGTCCTCACATCATTCTGCAAAATGGTTTCCCAGCTTCTGCTTGAAGACCTACTATGTCTGGCATGTCCCTACCTCCCCAGGAGGCCTGTGAATGACTGGCTGAGGTCAGTGTTTTGTTTAGGCCCATTAACAAGCGGTTAGTCTTCCCTCTTTCTCGTTCCTTCCCTCCCTTCTCCTCTCACTTGACTTCCAGTACTTCTGCTAACCAAGATAGAGGGCTCCCTTGACTTTACTCAGGAAAGGGCTGGCTCAGTGCTCCAGCTGGAGGATGTCCCTACATCCTCATGAAGAAGCTGTAGGCTGGGGGCTACTTTTTCCTTTCCTGAGCTAACCAGTCAGTTCCCAATTAAAGAAAAAAAGAACCTATGTTTTTTAGCATTTGCCAATTTCTGTGATGCAAATGTGCCTATCATGGCTGATCTCTAGCTAGCGAGGTGATGCCCCCGAAAGCTGAGTTGGGCAGATAGGAACATAATCAGCTCCCCTAAACCATTAGGGACACAGCCTCAGTACATCAGTTTCCCTTTCGTTTGGCTCCGGGTGGTACCACTGGAGCTGAGCCGATGGATTTGTGGTTTATTGTTTTTGTTTCCTCCCCTTAAAACATTTCACCTGCTTGCTATAAAGTAATAAAGTTCTTCCTGCCGGGCCGGACTTCCCACATCTGGATTGTGGAAGACGGCAACCACCTGAGACCCACCAGGCGTAGAGCCAACCCACACATTTCCAACATGACACCAGGCCTGGGGGTGTGGGCACATATATACAGAGAGACACAGCTTTTACCCTTGAAAAGCTGCAGGTTCAGGGTCAAAAAGTAGATATAAACATTCTCATGCTGAAACACCATGAGAATAATGCCAGAGCCCAGACAGAGGTCTCAGTACTGAGTCAGAATGCTTTAAGGACTTTCAAAAATGGTCCCACCCCCTCATCTTACAGAAAAAAGCTAAACCACATAGAGGGTTAGTGGCTTGCTTAAGGTCACAAAACTATTTAGTGGCAGAGCTGGGATTGGAATCCATCCTTTGTGACGTCTACCAGCCTGTATTCTTGCTACAGAAGAGTCATTGGCAGCTACTATAGGTTCTCAAACAAGGGAGAGACCCATCTCTTGTCCTGTTGAGGCGACCAACTCAGCCTGGCTTTCCTGGGACTTTCCTGGTGTTAGCGCTGAACATCCTCCTATATCTCAGGAAACCCTTCCATCCAGGCAAACTCAGTTGGTCCCTTTTCCCCTCCCTGCCTCTCTTCTTGTTCTCTTCCATCCCCCTTTCTTCCTTCTATCACACGTTCATTTGGCACCTGTCCACAGAGATCTTGGAGTCAAAGAAGGGACTAATTGGAAAACCTGGGGAACAGGATAGAGGAGTCCACACTCAGGGCAGAACCTCTGTCCTGCTCACCTGGGCGGGAGTGTGCCTGTAACCTCTAGAAGTGGACGCATTAGTGAAAGAAGAACGTGCATCCATTTCTTGTCTTATTTTAAACACAGAAACAGATTTATTAGATTGTGAAAGCAAAAAGTCTATGTAGAGTTTTAAACAAGTTAAGCAATAGAAAAATATGTAATAGAGAAAGTGGATTGTCCTCAGATAAACCTACCGCCTAGACTAACAAGTGGGCACTTACCCTCAAAGATAATCTCATCTCTCTGTTTGTCTATTGTCTGTCTATCTATCTATCTATCTATCTATCTACATCTATCTTTATATCTATTTATCTAGATATTCCTATATACTATTGCATATTAAATATGCACATTCAGGGATGCCTGGATGGCTCAGCTGGTTGAGTGTCTGACTCGTGATTCCAGCTCAGGTCATGATCCCAGAGCCATGGAATCAAGCCCCGCATTAGGCCCTGAGCTGAGCGTGGAGCCTGCTTAAGATTCTTTCTCGTTCTGTCTCTGCCTGTTTCTCTGCTCACACACACACTCTCTCTCTCTAAAAAAATAAAAAAATAAATGAAATAAATGTGCATATTCTAGTAAAAATGTGACTATCTTAATTATATTACTTTGTAGTCTGGATTTTCATTTAACAACATACCGTGAACAACTTTTACAGTAGTCATTTAGGGATTATCTCCTCCTTCATAATGGCAGCATACCGTTCTATTGTGTGCACGTACCCTAATTTATTCAATCAATTCTATTCTTAAGGGAATTTAGGTGATTTCCATTCTAAGCAATTATAAGTAGCATTTTGTACATTTGTCCAATGATCTCCTTTGAGTAATGTTTTCGAAATCAATTATTGGGTCAAAATGCATTCATACTTAAAATTGTCAAACAGTATGCCCTCTAAAAAGGCTATTCCAATGTGTGTTCCCACTAATGGCCTCTGAGAATGTTACTTCCCCATATTTCCCAGTTAGGCTTGGGTATTATTGATCTAAATCATTTGCAGATCTGATGAGGAAAAGAAAAGAAAAGAGAAGGGAAGGGAAGGAAGGAAAATAAAGGAATAAAAGAAAAGAAAAGAAATTTTTAAGGATAATGCCTTTTTAAATGTTTATTATTATTTTTATTTTTTTGAGGGAGAGAGATAGAGTATGAGCGGGGGAGGGGCAGAGAGAGAGGGAAACACAGAATCCGAAGCAGGCTCCAGGCTCTGAGCTGTCAGCACAGAGTCTGAAGCGGAGCTCGAACCCATGAACCGTGAGATCATGACCTGAGCCAAAGTCAGACACTTACCAACTGAGCCACCCAGGTGCCCCAGAAGTGTTTTTTTTTAAATCAACTTTTTCTTAAATTTCAGTGAAAAAAAAATCTTTTCACCTGTCCACTGAATATTTGTATTTCCTCAATTTCTTTTCTCTGAAGTGTATACTTGCGTATGCCCAGGACTCTGTGTATCCAGTTAACATTACAAAGAAGGTCAGAGAATAAGTGATGTCTGCTCTAGTATTTATTCTACCTGAGAAATATTTATTGGTTTTCTACTATGTACTAGGCGTGGGTGTGCGCAGTGTTAGAAATATTGTGCTAAGTTCCTATTTTGGAAGGTACTGAAAGTCTATACTGAGAGAGACACATGCGTACCTAACCCCAGTGAACAGAGGACATGGCCAGCTGTCGCCATGGCCTGAGGACAGCAGTGGCCTGTCTTCAGCTTCTGGATTAGAATACTGGTGCTGCTGTTGCTTTAATTCTCTTGGCATTGAGGTTCGACATATAGGCTTGCTTCAGAGCTGGGGCTTGATAATAAATAATCTTACCTATAACCAAAGAATTAAAGACATCATATGCTGGGGTTTTTTTGGTGGTTTTGCTGACTTTATCTGGTTTCACGTTCCTTGGAAACTATGCCAAAGCAGTGATTTGCGTCTCTATCTCCACCCCGAGGCAATCCCCTTTGGCCATTCCCACAGCCTCCCAGAGCTCGGAAGGACACTGCAGAAAATATTGGACATAGTGATCACTGAAGTCCCAGCCAGTCCTCTGATTCTGTGACTCAATGATTCACTTTGAGAAGTGTCATGGGTGATAACCAGCATAATTGTGGTAGATGCAATGCCTGTCCTTGAGACACTGGCAGACTAAAGAGTCTTTGTGAAAATGCCTTGGCAGCTTACAAGGAAGCATTTCAGCTGCTGAGCAAAGTTGGCTCTCCACTTCGTGATGGCCTCTCCACATTTACCTGCATCAGTGGTTCCCAGCCCAGGCCACACGTTAGAATTACCGGGGGAGCTTTAAAAAAATACGGATACTGAGTCTCCACTCCAAGAGGTTCTGATTCAGTCGGTCTGGCATGAGGCCTAGGCAACAGTGTGTTGTAAGAACTCCCCAGGCGGTTCTAATGTGCGGCCAGGGCTGGGAACTGCTGGCCTGTGTAGATCACTAGGTGGGATATTCATATTCAATATTAAGTCATTCGTGGAGACGAATGACTTAATTACCTGGTGGTTCAGGATTGTTGCCTGTGTTGGTCACAATTTTGGCTCCACGGTCTGTCATCGCCTTAAATCCTTCAAGGGTAGGGGCGCCTGGGTGGCGCAGTCGGTTAAGCGTCCGACTTCAGCCAGGTCACGATCTCGCGGTCTGTGAGTTCGAGCCCCGCGTCAGGCTCTGGGCTGATGGCTCGGAGCCTGGAGCCTGTTTCCGATTCTGTGTCTCCCTCTCTCTCTGCCCCTCCTCCGTTCATGCTCTGTCTCTCTCTGTCTCAAAAATAAATTAAAAAAAAAAAAAGTTGAAAAAAAAAATCCTTCAAGGGTGGCGATGGTGACTTCAGGCTTGAGATTTTTATCTCTCCAGCCAGGCCTGCACTAGTCACTGTTGTTGTGTGCCTGAGACTGTACTGTAGGCTCGGATTCCCTGAGCTCAAACACCAGTTCTGTGATCTGGCATCTATAGGACGTTGGGAGAAATACTTAACCTTTGCATGCCTCATTTTCCTCACCTGAAGTCCTGGATAACACTCATACCATCTCAAGGGTACTGGTGGATTCAATACATTTCTTGTAGGCAAAGTGCTTAGGAGTCTCTTGGAGGCAAAGTTTCTCACAGGCAAAGTGGCTGGCCATGGTGAGCCCTCAGGAAACATCATTCTCACCACTTGGGAAAAGGAACTTTTAGACTTCAACCAAGCAGTTCTCTAGAATTCTCAATCTCGATTGCTCTTTTCTTGCTCTTCATCTCAGCTTTTCTTCTCTCCCCCTCTCCGTTGTCTGCCTCTCAGTTGCCTTCCTCCTCTTTCTCAGAAAGCAGTGACAGGGTTGTAGGCAGAACCTTCCCTCCTTCCAGTGGCCTGGTTGTGAAGGGTTGCCCTGCACAGCAAGCAGCCTGTAAGAACGATACCCTGGAGGTCTTTTTTGCTTGGGAAGCAGTATAGGGGATATATATGGGCTTTGGAAACAGATGGAAAAGGGCTTGAATCTTTGTTCAGCCATTTACTGGTGGGCAGGGTCCTCGGCGTTATGGAGTCCCACTTTCCCCTTCTGTGAATATGTGAAATAGGTAACACCTACCTAGCACGTGACTGGAGAAGAATTCATAGGATGTGCCTAGTGTAGTACTTGGCACATGGTAAGTGCTCAGTGAGCATGAGGCCACCACATGGAGTCCACGGAGAACCAACTGGGTCTGCTCTCCTCCCCTCCTGTCTCATCCACCTACATTCCCACAAAGGAGGTAAGGGCATCTTTATTCCCTAAATATGTGGAAGGAACGGTTAACCCATTATTACCATGGGATCCACAGAGTCCATTGGTCTGGGAGGAGAAAGAGGAGAAGGGAGTTTTAAGGACAGGATCCCAAGGCCTACAGCCCGTCTTTGACTTGAGCAGCCAGGGCCATGATTAGCCCCCTGAAGAAGACTTGGAGATAAATCTCACATAGGCAGCTTCTAGAAGCTCATAGTCTACCTAGAAGATGGCATATATAGAACTGACTCACATTCATGGTAAAATATTTTTATAACTTTTCCTTAAGTTTTTTTTTTTTTTTGAGAGAGGCACAGAGCGTGAGCTGGGGAGGGGCAGAGAGAGAGGGAGACACAGACTCTGAAGCAGGCTCCAGGCTCTGAGTCGTCAGCACAGAGCCCAGTGCAGGGCTTGAACTCACAAACTGTGAGATCACGACCTGAGCCGAAGATGGAAGCTTAACTGATTGAGCCACCCATAAAAAAATTTTTTTTAAAGATGTAAGGTAAATATAGAATTTAGAGTTCAGAAAGATGTAATTTTCAAGTGAGGGAATCTGAGTATTCCTAGACTAGAAGACAGTTGAATTAGGCTTTGGAGAAGAGCAGGGATTTGGCCACACACAGATGGGTAGAGTGTGTGTGTGTGTGTGTGTGTGTGTGTTCGTCTGTAGGACTATGGACTTTGCTAGAGAGGTCTGTCATGGCTCCTGGAGGAGGTGGTATGGGAGTCAAGCTACCTGGGCATGTGGAGCCGTGGAGAGAATGTTGGGTTTGGAATCAGGCCAACATTGGTTCTATCAGGCATTTTCGAATGACCTTGCCCAGTACATCGTGAGGCTCCCATTTCCAGCCACCACACACTCTCACATTCACACTCTTAGCAGCCATTTAATTGTTGCATCTTGTCAATTCTCATTTCCAAATATCTCCTGAAACTTTACCTTCCTCTCCCTTCCTTTCCTATTGTCAAGCACTAAGGCTAATCCTAACACAGTCAGAACCCATCACCCCCTTGGTTTGGAGCCTTGCTTCCCCACCTCTGGTTGCTTCCTGCCTGCAGGTTTGTTTCTCTTGTATCCCTTCCCCTCTCACAGTCTCTGCATCACCACTACGTCTCTCTAAAATACATATCTGATCACATCCTTCTGCTCAAACTCCAGAGATGGCTTGTACTGCAGCCAGAAGAGCAAGTCCAGTCATCAGACAGTCCTTGCCTACATCTACTGCCTCGTTGGGCATCAGCAGCGGCCCACTTTGCCCCATCCCATGTCCAGATATCTTCCACACTGGTTCCTTTGCTTGGAATACCCTTTCTAAACATCTCTGGGGAAATTTTTAAATTAATTTTCGTTCAAGACTGCGTTTAGACTTCCCATCCTCTGAGAAGTCTTCTCTGACTTGATTAACAAAGTAGTATAGCCAACTCTCCCAGGATTGATTCACATGTCTAGGTGAGCCTTTATGAAGGCAATGCCCATGACTTACCTGTCTCTGTACTCAGGTACAAGCATAGGGCCTGGCAAGAACTAAGTGCTCAATAAAAGCTTGGTGGTTCAATGAAGTAATTAATAAATACATATGTAGTTTTATTAATAGCAAGAACACTCACTCACCCATGCCTTCTATCGAGAAGGAAAAAGGAGCCAACTATTACACATTGATTACCTGTCTAATCTTCTCTTTGACATTTTCCCCTAGGGTAGATAAATGATTCATCACTGAATTCAAAAGTTTAAAATCCTTTGGAGTGGGTTTTTCACAAGAATGGGTTGTCCCAAGATATTTAAATTATTCATCAGTGTATTCCAAAATTTGAAATCCTTTACAGTGGGTTTTCATAAGAATGGGTTGTTTAACCTCAAGATGCCAGGGGATCCCAGCTGAGGTTGAGAAACTCAGTGTATTCTGGGATTTTTACAGTGTGAGGAGCAAAGGTCAAAGACGTTCACTGAGGACTTGTAGGATACTGAATCAGTGGCACTTTGGTAGAGGAACTGAAAGAAAAGTAAAAAAAAAAAAAAAAAAAAAGATAGCTCCATATTGGATACGGAAGTGTGTATAATAAAATGGAATTGGCAAGTTTGAAGATTTGATTGACTTTTTATTCAGTGGTTCATGCCTGGCAGCATCCCATCTAGCAAACAGAGGGGCACTCTGAAGAGCTGTCCAAAATGGAAAGGTTTTATGGACTGAAGGGTGAAGAAAAAAGAAGTTTCTAAGAAAAAGTGGTTTGTTTCAGGCAGGGTCACCTTCCCTTGGGGGAAGGTGAGGATCTATAAGGCAGATGACCTCACTAGTGCTGAACAGGTGAGTCCAGATTGACTGTTTAAGTTACATTCCTGAGGAATATGAAACTTCAGTGAGGTTAAGTATTAAGTCTTGGGTTGCTGACATGCGGCTTAGCACAAGTGACTCCATTTTGGGTCTCTTTCTTTTATAACAGGGTCAATCTATTAACTGTTTGCATAATATGGGCCCTTGACTTGTACTATTGATCCAGTTGGTGATTCTAGAGCAGCATCTTCACTTTTTAGAATTTGTACCCATAGATTTCTACTTGATCAAGAATAGACAGTATCTGAATTGGTTTTCCTCATGCCATGATTCCATGCCCATGGAACACATTACTTACCAACCACATCACTCCTTCCTTCTGCCAACCATGAGTGTGGTCTTGGAGTCTTTCTTTGCACAGTGTCCCAGGTAGCTGTTACCCATTTACCAGAGTAAATAAATTACCATGAAATAAAATCCACTTTCCATCTCTCTACCAGATCTTGAGGCATTTTTAGGGAGAAGTCTAGATCTGGGCAAGGTGGAAGCTGCATGCAAGGGTAGCAACAAGTCTGACTTTTTCCTGAGCTCCAGCCTCTAAGTGCCTGCATAATGTCTACTCTGGGGTGTCTCGTGCATTGCAAAACGAAACCCTTGGATTGCCCTCTGAATTATTCTTCTTTGCCCACCTTCTCAATTTCAGTAAAAGATCTTAATATGCAACCAGTTTAGTCAAGTTAGAGACCTATTGGTCATCTTTGATGCTTCCATTTCTCTCACCTCCACCTTTATTTCACCCACAACAATTGATTGTATTCATCAATACATATTTCAAATCTGCTCCCATCCAGTCTTACGATAATCCCTTCCCAAGGTAAACCGTCATAATCTCCCTAAGTATTGTAATTGCCTCATAATTGGTTTTCTTGCCACCATACCTGCCCTCTCACTCTAGTCCTAATACTTAAAAAAAGTCTAAATTAATTCCTCTCTTAGGTATTTATCCAAGAGTAGCAAAAGCATATGTCCATGGAAAGAATTGTACCGCATTCATAGCAGATTTATTCACAATGGCCCCAAATTGGAAACAGTCCAAATGTCTATCAACCAGTTAATTGACAAACATATTGTATATTTATACAATAGAATACCAATCAGCCAAAAAAAGAGACAAACTACTGATACGCACAAATGGATGAATCTCAAAAACATGCTGAGTAAAAGAAGCCAGACACAAGAAAATAATACTGTATGAATCTATGAATATAATCTTTTAGAACAAGCCCCCCCCCCCCAAATCTAAGATAGAATGTTAAAAACCATCATTGCCTCTTGGGGTGGGGAATTGATGGGGTTTGGGAAGGGGACATGAAGGAACTTTCTGGAAGCTGAAAGTGTTCTGTGATAAGAATGTAGGTTTCATGTGTCAAAATTATACAGCTTAATTCATTGTAAATAAATTTTACCTTAAAAAAGAAGGATACAACTGTAAAATTAACAATAAACAAGTGGGAGAGCAGAGAGTGGGTGGAAGCATAGATGATACAAGAATGGCAAAATGTTGAAAATTGTTGAATCTGGGTGGTGGGTTCATGGGGGTTTATTATACTCTTTTGACTACTTTGTGTATGCTTGAAAGTTTCTGTAATAAAATATTATTTTAAAGTATAAATTGAACCGTATCTCTTTGTGGTTTAAAACCCTTAATGACTTTCTTTTGCACATAGAAAACAAAAACAAAAACCTAAGCGGGATTCCATGATTCATATGGTCCTCTCCCATCTAGCTGCTGGCCACTTGGTCTCTTCTTCCTCTTTCCTCCCGTACTGTTCTCTAGTCCCGCTGGACTACCTGAGAGATACTAAAGCATGCCAACACTTTTCCAAATGCAGGCCTTTGGGATGAATCCTTACTTCTCATGAACTTCTCTCCTCCCAGTTTTCACATGATTGTTCCTTTCTCATCCTCAATTCTTGGGGAAGTCCTCCCAGTTGACACATTTTGGTTACTTGTGTGTCTCTTCTCTAGAAGACAGACTCTGAAGATGGGCATAAGGCCTTCCTCAGTTGTCATTTTATACTGAATCCCTAGAACAGTGCCTTATTTCCTGTTTTGTGAGTCTTCACGTGCCGTGCATCTCTTGGAGCCCCAGGGTTCTTTCGCTTTGCTCTGATCAGCACCATGGCCAGCGGCAAGTTTGTAGGTTATGGGACGGAGGATGTGGAGTAGGAGCAAATGTCAGGTAGGACATTATAAGCATTTTGGCATGTTTTGGAGTCTAAAAGTAAATGTGTGCATGTGAAGTGTAAGTGGGAGATCTCAGAAAGGTGAGTGCCTGAATGGGGTGTTGCTGGTGTGGGCTTAGCAGCCCATCCTTGTAATGGACATAATCTGGGAAGGTGGGGGTATCCCCATTTCCCCACCCATTGCTTGGAAAGCACACTGTCTTGTGAGCCAGGAAGTTCAAATCTTGTCCAAACTCTGTACTAAACAGGCTTCACGTCTCTGGGCAAGTAACAACCTCTTTGAGCTTTGGTTTCTTCATACTTAAAAGGGGTACTTCATTGATACCAATGTTTCCCAAACAAACAAAATCATACTGTGGGTCATAGATGCCTTGAATGAGAAAAATGGGGAGCAAAGAGGGAAGGAGATGAGGGAAGTGCAAAGTGTTGATGAAGCAAGAGGGTACAGAAGCAATGGAGACCACTTGGAGATCACTTGATCCGTTATCCACTGCTGGCAAACTGGACCAGAGAGAACCCAACATTCTTTACAGAGCTGGTATTCTGTGGAAGGAACATCTGATTTACTATTCTTTTACTCGTGTGCAGGCCCACAGCACGTACAACTCCCAGTGTACAAGGAGGTTTCTCTGAGTCCTTGACTGTTGTTGTCTGTTGTCTCCTGGGTTTGGAAAAATAAAGCTAAACCCTGTGGGGGATGGAGGTTCTGTGGGGACTGAGCCCTTGTCAGAGACTGGTCGAAGAGGGCTTTGGGCAGAGTTTGGTAAAGAGAACAGCACATCATCATCCACTTAATCTGTCAAACTTGTCTTTAAGTCATTTGAGTCCCTAGACCTTGAAGCGGACTTCATCTGTGTGTGCTTCAGCAGGAAGGCTCTGCAACCAGACAATCTGGGTTTGGATAATTCCAATTTTCCCACCTCTGTGCTGCTCGACCTTGAACTCATTACTTAACTTCTCTATATCTCAATTTTCTTCTTTTTTTTAATATTTCTAAATTAAATAAGACCTGTCACACAGGGTCGTTGGGCAGATGATGTGGCAAAATGCATGTAAAATGTTCAGGGCACAATCTGGCATACAGTATGCACCCAATAAATGTCACCTGTTATTGATACCACTGATAGTGTGGGATGTCGCCCAAATGGCTGTAATCAAGACTTCGGCTCTGCTTATAAGCTGGGAAATCATTTAGTCCTCTTCAAAATGCTGTATTTATATCATCAAGTGTAACACAAACAACAATAAACAACCACCACCCAGCTTTGCACATTTAGAGGCCACATAATGGCATGAGACACCAGCTAAGGCATGGGATGGTATTTCCATTGTCTTCAGCACAGGGAGCTCTTAGAGGGCCTGATTTTTATGAGTGTGTAAAATGCCTTGTGGACACATTAAACTTAATATATGATCATAATAACAATGGAGCTGCCAGCCTGAGACAGAGGCAGCAACCCAGGAGAACAAAATTTGGAAGCATAAAGCATGGGAAGGGAATGCTGTTTCACAGGGGGGACGAGTGGTGGTTGAGACAGGAAGGGGTAGGGAATAAAGTGCCGGGGGTGTGGTGAGCAGTTGGGAACAGCAAACACTGCAGAAGTTTCATCCATCACAGTCTGGGCCTGGTGCATGAGAACCAGGTATACATGAGGAATAGACAAGGGAGAGGAAAGTGGAGGGGAAGAAAAGGGAGGAGAGAGGAGGGATAGAAAAGTGAGATTATAGGCAGGGTTATACCTCAGTGTGGGGATGACAGAACAGTTGTGTTGGGTACAGTGATGATGAGGAGATGATAGGCACCTTGTCTGTGTGGTCCTGTTTGCATGATCTACAGTCCAAAGTTTGGATTTAGGACCACAGAAATCACTGCTATTCTCTGAGTAGACTTAGACTTGTCACGGACAGTCTTTTCATAAGTGGGATTTTTGGAGGATCCTGGTGATGGTAAATCCTGGTTACAGGAATGATATCTATAGGAGGAAGGTCTCAAGATTTTGATCTCTGAAATTATAAAACTGAAGATAAGGGATGATGGTAAATGCTGCATATAGAGACAATAGGAGGATTTCAAATGTTCCACTGTCCAGTGGCAATACTATCTGGAAGGATCAGCGGGAGTTTGTCAGTCGAAAGGCTGGGTCAGACATTTTTCCCCTCGTAATGAGGCTTGGCTTTTGCACAGAGTCATTTGCTTCCAAGAACGAATGAATGAATGAATGAATGAATGAGTGAACAAAGGAAAGAATGAATGAATGAAGGATGGGAACCAAGACATAGCCTGTCAACCATCTCTATTCTCTTAACGCTGAGCAAAGTATATTCATATAACTTGAAGCCAAAAAGTTTTCAGAGTACATGTTATTTAAAGATAATGTAGACATCCAGCCACAGAAGGAATAATCAGCACACACATGCGCGCACACACACACATGTACACACATTCTTTTTTTTTTAATGTTTATTTGTTTTTTGGGGGGGACGGGCAGCCTGACGTGGGTCTTGAACTCATAAACCTGAGATCATGACCTGAGCCGAAGTCAGATGCTCAACTGACTGAGCCACCCAGGTGCCCCCCGTGTAGAACAGAACACATTCTGTTCAGAAAATACTAAGTTTTTAAAAATTTATCTTGAGGATCCCAAACTTGCTATAGATTAAATTTCCTTTCTCTTACCTTTTGGCTTGGAGGGATGCCTTAACACTGAGGGAATTATCTTCCATTTTCCCAATTTATTTATTTAACAAGTATTCACTGAGGTGCTCATTAAGTGCCAAGCTTTGGGTCAGATTCAGAAAAATCCAAAAATTAAGGAGGTATGAACTTTCCCACGCAGTAGGCACCCAGATTGTTAAGGAGAGGAGAGCTGTACAATCTGAAAATCACAGTGTGATTTCACACACATTATCTCCTCCGATACTTACATCGTCAATTCTGTTTTGCCAGTGAGGAAATTGAGGCAGGCAGAGGGAGGTTGTAATTAACCCAAAGAGGCACAGCTCTTAAGTGGCAGAGGCAGGACCCATGTAAGTGTTCGGATAACAGATCCTGCACGTTTCCCACTGCTCCACAACTGCTCCAGGCTGCCAAACTCTGGAACTGGTGCAACATTTGGATTCACTAGAGGGAGATGAGCTAAGGGGATTAGAGAGAAGTCACACGTCTCCAGTTTGCTTGATGCCATGAAGCTCCTCTGAGAAAGGGATTAGTCGTGATGTTGCTAGTATGAAGCAAATTTCTCTCTCCTCTGCTGTTCTCAGGAATTAGACTTTTCTGGATAAACCTACCTACACCCAAGAATTTCAGGAAAGCAATCGCACGGTAGGGAAGCCCAATCTGGGCAGTGTTTCCCCCAATCAGCAGCAGGGAGAGCAGATTTGATTTATGGGAATAAAACACCCACCTGCAAGCCCCAGTCCATCCCATCTCAACCAGTCATCCAGACATCTGCAGGCAGCCCGGCCCTGGAAACAGCAGGAGCTGAGTGAGCTCTTGTGTGTGTGTGTGAAAGATTGTGAATGCCATTTACGAATGCTCCCACCTAGTCTGTGAGTGCCTTGAGATTGGGGAGATAGACTTACACTTACTTCTCTTCTCCTTCTTGACCAAGCAGAGCATAAGTGCTCAAAAAAAGCTCTTTTGTGGGGGCAGCTGGGTGGCTCAGTCAGTTAAGCTCCTGACTCTTGATTTCAGCTCAGGTCATGATCTATCTCATGGTTCATGGAATCGAGCCCCACATAGTGCTGTGCACTGCCAGCATGGAGCCTGCTTGGGATTCCCTCTCTTCCTCTCTCTCTGCCTCTCTCTCTCTCTCTCTCTCTCTCTCTCTCTCTCAAAGTAAATAAACATTTAGGAGGGAGAACGTCTTTTGTATTTCATGGAATAGGCACTAAAAATAGAGATCAGTTTCAGTAGGATTCAAATCTATAAATGGGCAGAAATTCCCCAACCCGGGACCAGTCCTCGTGTCCCTGATCTCTGAGTTTTATGGTGCTTGTATTCAGATGAAGCAGAGGTTCCTCAAGGATCCTGTACAGCCAAGCAGCCTTGTGAGTAACCACATCAGCCCCCACACCCAGGGAAGCTGGCCTTTTTGCCACCTCATCAGTATAAAAGACCCGGCATTTCCACTGCAGCAGCCCCAACTTGTGCATGCATTTGCAGTTGTGAAAAAATAGCTCAGCTCTGCCCTTTCCAGCCTTGGTGACGAGTAATCCGTACCACATAGATGCCTTTACACATTTTCTGGCCATCATACACTCTTGTCTCATGAGGGCAAAGAAGCCAGGTTACAGTCTCTCCTTTTTTCTGTCTGGGTCTGCTCTTTGCCTTTCGGGGGTCAGGCATATGGAAAGGTCAGAGTGCTCGCTTTGGGGATGGGTGTCCAGAGTACGGTCATTACTTCAATATCTTTGCATAGTTGCGATACTTCTACCTTATTCTAGTCTGCCACACACATTTCCCATAAGCTGAGGACTTTACGTGCCGGAGCCACAGATAGCTGGGGCCTTGATTCTGCGATCTCACCAGTCCGGAAGGACAGGCAGATAAACAGGCAATCTGAATGAATGGAAACATGTGCTACTTAAGGTCCAAGATGAACACAGAAGAGGAAGTAATGACCTCCATGGAGCTGGTGTTCTGGAGGTTATCAGCATGGGATTCCTGTAGGAGGCAGCTTCTCTATTGAGTTTTGAAGGATGAGTAGAATAGATCAGATGAATAAAGGCAGGGAGCGAGGCTTCTGGTTGGAAGGAATTGCATGTTTATTGGCATTTGGCTATGAAATATGGCAGTGGGCTGGATGGAGGACAGGTTAGAATTATGTGACTGCTGGGTCTGCGTGGGAGGTGGAAAGACCGCGTCACCAAGGTGCTTGTGAGCCCTGTTGGGGGAAAGGGCTGGATCGTGCAGTAGTTGGGGACCAACCAGAGGTGGGAAGCAGAGATGGACTGTGTGAGGGCAGGGTGGAGGGTACCCTGGAGAACCATGAGGTATGCAGCAGATGCCTGCCCCTGTGGCCAAAACCTTGGGCCATTTAGATCGTCGGTCCATCCAAGGAAGGCTCTGCTACCATTCTGAAGTTTCCGTGTGCCAGGCCTATTGCCTAGGAAAATATTTACTTACCATGGCATTTTCTTAAATAGTTTTCTTCTCTCAGAATATCACAGAACATGATGTGCCCATTAGGAGGGACAATTATGGCCACACTGCCTAGAGTTTCGGAAATGGTATTGAATTTTCATGTGCAAACGAAGCTGCCAAGTTCATCGGAAGTGGGCTCCATAAGCGTGTCTACAAAATGGAATGGTGTTCACTCTACTGCTGGCCTAGCATCCACACTTCAAGACGGTACCAACATGCCGTCTCTTAACTGCAGAGCGTCCTGAAGGAAGTGTGCTTTCACATATAGCAGCCCCACCGTCACCCACAGCCTCCATAAGAATTCTCATGAATGAGCTGGGAGGAACAGGAGCCCTGGTCCAGATTTATGGGGGAAGACATTGAGATAGAGAAGTTAAGTAATATGTCCAAAGTCACTTAGCTATTAAGTGTCAGACATGGGACTCAGACCCAAATCTTCTGATTTCCTATCCTTGTACCAAAAGATAGAATTTTACAGGTTAAAAAAAGGGGTTATGAGATGATAGGGGGGAGAGAGCGATAGAAATAAATCAGAGGAAGAACAGAATATTTGTTGAGTGTCTAGGATGTGTTCTATTGCATACCGCTGTCTCTTCTTGGAAGCTACTGAGTCCCGTTTCCTCATTTTAACACTGAGGAATCTTAAGCCCAAAGAGGTGATAAAATGTGCTGAGGTGGTACAAGTTGGTAACTTTTGAGTTTCTTTCTGTGAACCAAACTGTAGAAGGGTGCAGAAAAATAACGTAGCAAGCTCAAGGCAGAGGATGGCAAGAGACCTCAAAATCATGACATTGGGGGACAACTAAGGGAACAGGGAAGATTTATCTGGGAGGCGAGAGAGCTCAGGATAGATATGTCACTCGGTATGCTGTATGTGGCCCTGAGGAGGATCCGTAAATCAAAGTGTGGACACTCCTGATGGATGGACTTCAGTTCGTTATAAGGAAAGTCTTTCTAGGAGCGAGAGCCATCTAAAACTGGAGTCATTACATTGGCACACAGGGAGCTCCCTGGCTTTGGAAGAGTTCAAAGTCTTTGTAGAGATACTGTGTAAGATTTAAGTATTATTTGAGACTGAAGAGTGGTTCTTTCTAACCTGGAAAATTTCAGATTCTCATCCATCATTCATTGACTCACTAGAATATAAACTCACTCCAAGTGGGGGCCATGCTTTGTTTCTTTCACATCTTTATCTTTAGTTTCTAGAATACTGCCTGGCACATAAGAGCTGTAGACCCAGAGTGGAGGCAGAGATACAAGAGAGAGTGCGGAAGTATGCATAGAGGCTCAGAACAGGCACATAATCACTTCTGCCACATCCTAGTGGCTGCAGCAGGCCAGCAGGCCAGCCTAGATTCAGAGAGAGTGGGACAACAGACTGCCTCTTGGTGGAAAGAGTGACAAAGTCATATTGCAAAAGGCACGGATATAGGCAGAGGCAGGAAGTTGGGGCCATTTTTGTAATCTAGCGATGCAGGTCTTCCTTTAAGAGAAGCTATGGAGGTCTTCTCAGATGCCCACCCATGTGACTAGCCTGGTCTTGACCCTCCAAAAGTAGGTTGTTTAGGGGTTTTGAGGGCCAGGGCTGAAGCCTTACTGATAGGAGTGTGAGAGAAAAGGGACATCAGAGAAAATATTCAAGACACAGGGTGAGGATGAGGGTAGGGGAGGAGGTGACAGAAGACAGTCAATTCTGATTTCTCACTGGTCAGTTCTTCATCTGAATTTGAGCAACACTGCCCTTGACTTCCTGTTACCCACTTTGATTCTGGACCATTTCTTGGATCTCTCTTTTTCTTATCTCTGTTCCCTTTTTCCCTTCACCTGCAAAGTTCCCAGAGCTGAATGGGTGGGGAGACAACTCAGGATACTGTGTCAGGAATTGTGGAGAGAAAGGTTTAGAATGTGTGAAGAATACAGCAGAGATCAAAGTCAGGGCCGGGCTGTGGAACGTTGAGTCATGGTCAGGATGATTGCGGTGGGGGGGGGGGGGGAGGTTGTTGAGTTAAAATTGCAGAAAGGGGCTCAAGGATGTTGTAAAGTGAGGGTTTATGGTGAAGGTCATGGTGGGTATCTATGGCCTAGAGACCATAAGGTCCATGACAGGAGATACTGGGTCTGTTTGCTTCATTAATGTATACTCTGTTCCTATACAGAGTAGGTGATCATTAAACGTGTTGAATAATAAATGAACACGTGTGCTGAATCCATGGATGTATATATGCATGAATGAGTGATCCTGCTAATGGTCAGGACAGGGAGCTCTATTCAGCTTAGAGCATGGGCTTTAGGGCCTTGCAGACCTCAGCTTAAATATCAGCTCTACCTATTAGGTATAAGATATTGTTTAATATCTCTGTCCTTCAGTTTTCCAATCTGAAAGAATGGGGTTAAGAAGTGTGACCTGAAATGTTCATTATAGGGACCCAGCGTAAGTAAACCATGCAACCCCATGGCTACCATGGAGAGTTCTTGAAAGTTGGTAGCTATTAATATTGGGGGGGGGGTGGATTTGAAGCGTGTAAGTGGGTCAGCTGAGAGCAAATCCCAACAGATACAGAGCTCTATAAGGGACACTGACCCCTCACGCCTGGAAGAACAGACCTGAGCCTGTGCTACTTTTTTGCAACAAAGACAGCAAAATCACCCATAAAAATGTTATTAACAACACAACAGCTTTTGCTTTTCTAAGCCCCAGATGCTATGTTTCCCATTCAGTAGGACACAAAGCCATTTGTTTCCATGGTTTTCCATCTCTGGTACTTTGAGGGAGGGGTGGGGATAGAGGGGAGAGGAGGGAAGCATGGAAAATAATTGGACATTTATGAGTGAAATGAGTGAAATTTTACTCCCTCCATGTTTGGAACCACGCTGGCTCTGAGCCCCTGTTGGAGGGACATCTGCAGGGACTCAGCCAACCAGCATTGGCTAATTCCTATGACAACACATCCCATGACAGTGAAATGTCTTTGTGACAATAGATTTTCAATGATCTATTTTTCTCAGGTACTATTCAGTGTTCAAGCCAGAACTCCTAACTGGAATCCGAGCCTTGAGCGGCAGGCACCGGTGTTTATAAGGTTATATGCCTGTAGCATTGACCTCTGGCACCTGTTTCAGTTATTTGCCCCCAATGATGTGGCTTGGCAACCATTTATTTACCCATAAATTAGTTTATGAGGCGGGACTCAGCTGGGTAGTTCTTCAGCTCATCTTTCCTACTAATGGCAAATGTCGTGCAGACATTTGGAGGCTCAGCTGGGCCTGGAAATCCAAAGTGGTCCTTCACATGTTTGTCCCCGCAGCTGAGATGGCTAGAACATCTAGGGGTTAGCAAGGCACCCCTGTCTCTCCGTTTGGTCTCCCCAGCAGGGTGGTCAGGCCTTTGGAAATGGTGGGTCAGGCTTCAGGAGAGCTGAAGTGGGAACTTTTTGGTCTCCCAGAGCCTAGACCTCAAGCTAGCATGGCGATACTCCCTCCTATTGGCCAAAGTGACTCACAAGGTGGCCCAGACTCAAGGGAAGGAGACATGGATTCCATCTCTTGAAGGGTAGGCAGACTGTTGTGTGGACACAGGGATATAAAGAATTGCCAATGACCTTGCTGGCATAGGAACCACCCCACTCCTCCCCCTTCCTGCCCTCAGTCACCCACTTTGCAGCAGATCACATACAAGAGGAAGGAGGTTGCCCAGAGGTGTGCAGACAGACAGACGTGGTAAGGTTGGAACCCTCACCTCCCAACTCCACACTCGGTGGGTATACAGGGTTGCTGTCATCTTCTTGGGAAAGACTGAAAATCAGTGAATCCACGCTGGGGTTTTAGAAACAATCTTTGGAAGTAGAAAAAAAAAAGATTGGGGGGGTTGCTCAGGTCTCAAATAAGACTAGATCTTGGGACACCTGGGTGGCTCAGTCAGTTAAGCGTCTGACTCTTGATTTTGGCTGAGGTCATGATCTCATGGTTCATGAGTTCGAGCCCTGCATCAGGCTCTGGGCTGACAGTGCGGATCCTACTTGGGACTCTCTCTCTCCCTCTCTCTGTGCCCCTCCCCTGCTTGCATGCGTGCTTCTCTGTCTCTCAAAATAAGAAAAGTAAACTTAAAAAAAAAAAAAAAAAGACTAAGCCCTGGTCTTCTGTTATGAGTGTTAGTGCACCTCAGGCCACTGCTGTAGGACTTGTCTGGTGCCTCGGCATAGTTGAGCAAGGTCATGGGTGCGTTCAGTTCGCTCTGTGCTGGGGTGGGGAGGAAGGATATACTTCAGGAACCTAGCTGGGCGGGGAGTCTGGTTGAGAAGAGGGGCCAATGGATGAGCATAGCAGTGCCTTCCCGGGGGCTAGGTGGGACTTCAGGCTGTGGCGGTGGCTGCGGCTGGCCCACAGAGGTCTCTGGACCTGGAAGAAAGTGTTAATTGTGCCCCACCAGCACGTGCACACACAAACACCCCCATCTCATTAACAACTGCTTTCTGTCAAAGCACCTCACACACACTGAGAACCTTCCTCTGCTCTTAACTGCCTGCGCACGCCTGTGAGCCCCCTGAGGGCAGGGGCGGCAGTTGTGTCCCTCTTTGGACCCTTAGTGTGCATCTCAGAGCAGACATTGAATAAACGAATGAGCACACAAGCGAGAAATGGTCTCCCAGAGGCATTTGAACTGGGGGCGGGCCGAAAACTGAGCGGCAGCCCGAGAGGAAAGGCAGGTCTCAGTTGGCAGGACACGTGGTTGAGCAGGACCCATCTGCTTGGAGGTCTCTCCAAGCACTTCTGGACACGTCCCCGGACACCACTCCTTCAACCTGAAATAAATGGATCTGCTAAAGGCCACATTCTCTGGGGACTCCCCAAGTTGGAGAGGGATGTGGAAGCAGGCAGACAAGCTCAGGATCTCCCTCCCTGAGTCTTTTTAGGCTCCCTGCACCTTCTCCCACTCCAAGGAGATGCAGATCAGAGGCATTGGGATTGAGGCTCACCCCTGTCACGGACTCTGTAAGAAACAGGCTTCTTTCTGCCCCCCCCCACCCCCACCCCCCTCACCGCCTCTGAGCTGCAGCCACGTCCTATTTGCAGCCCTGGAGATTAAGGACGGAAATTTGACTTTTTAATTTTATTATTCTTGTTCTTCCTTCCTGCTTCATTAGAACCATGTTATTGGCCTAAAATACTGTATGTAAACGATGCTCTAAGGCCCATCTGGAAGCCTGGATTCTCTGGGGATATAATTATGCTAAGCGACAGTCACAAGGGACAGCACAATTTAGCTTCTACCTGGGCATCCTCTGGCAGCAAATCCCTCAGTTCTTGCGAGGGGACTGGCTGCTATCCCTTCAGGCCTCCTGCTTCTTGGTGTGTGTGTGTGTGTGTGTGTGTGTGTGTGTGTGTGTGAGAGAGAGAGAGAGAGAGAGAGAGAGAGAGAGAGAGAGAGAGATTCAAAGGTATGGCCCACTTTCATTTTGTATGAGCTGTTGTGATAATTTATTGCATCTCTGCTGTGTTCTCAGCAGGGAGAGTATGCATGCTTTTGGAGTAGTGAAAGGTCACCAATAACCAAAGAGAAAATGCAGCTGCAGGTGAAGGCAAGACTTTGCACTACGCCGCCCTGTGCGGGACTTAACATGGGCTTGACTCATGTTAGCTTTCACAACTAGACTAGGGAGGGAGCCTTGCCTGGAAGGAGGGCATTGGCTCTTGCTTCCAGCACTGTCCAAGTGCACAGGCCTCAAAGGCAGCAAGCCAGGATTCAACCTGCTTCCAGGCTTTGGCCCGTTTGTAAGAAGCCTCTTAACTCCCGGGAGCCTTGGTTTCCCCCTGTGTAAGGAAACTAGTAACACCCTGCTTATCTGCAGACTGCCTGTGAGAAATCATGGTGTTAATGAAGGTCAGAGTGTTTTGTGTTGATTCAAGCAAACATTTGCTGAAGGCCCACTTTATGCCTGGATTAACAGTTCTTATCTTTGCAGGGATCATGACCTTGCAAACTGTAAATTACAAAGCCCCAAACAAAGGCAAGTTGCAAAATGTATACATTTGAATTCATTTTGCACGTGCAGGAATGGGGAAAATTCCTGCTGAGCCAAGGGTGCCCAGAAATACGCCTCTGGCTACACAGCCTCAAACCCCCTCTGTACTTGCTGTGGATCACATTATAGCTCCGCCCTCTGTCTCCACCCTTCTTCCCCATCCCCACTTCCTTTTATCTCCTCTCTCCCTGGCAGCATTTTTAGCCCCCTCAACACTGGCCTTTATCGCACACCATTGTAACAGCCCTTTAAAATAAACTTACGAATGCCTAACGTGCATATAGAAAAAAGGAGAAATCTTAAGTCTTACAGCTTAATGCATTATCACAAGAGGATGCAACTGTAAATGGATCAAGGAATCCAGAATCATCCAGCCACCTGGGTGACTGCCCATCACAGCTCCTCCCATCCTTTCCGTCCCTTCTCCCTCAAAGTTGCCACCCCCCCCATTTCTAACACGAGTTTATTTTCAGATATATTTTTAATCTTTCTCTATGTAGAATAGTGTGCTGTGTATTCTTCTGTGTCTCACTTATTTTGTTCGTCTTCGTTTGTGGGAATGGCCCATGGTGTTGCGTGTAGCCGGACTTGTCCACTGTCATTACCATATGGCGTTATGGGAGCGTCCCTCCATTTATTTATCCCACTGTTGATGGACATTTCTGCTGTTACAGCCAGTTGGAGGCTATTCTGAATGAAGTGGCTGTAAAGTTTTCGTACCTGTCTTGAAAAACAGATTTGCTGAGTTACAACTGGTATAAATTGCCAATAAATGCCCATATCTTGAGTGTACAATGTGACAAGTAACTGGCTAATTTTGGAAGGGTGAGAAGTGTGGCTGGGGAGGCAGGAGGTGAAGCAGTTTTAGGTTCACGGTTCTCACCTGCAGTGCCGTGTGATGGAGGAAGCTCAGGCGGTGAAGCACAACGATGATGGCTCTGGCACCTGGTGGCACCATGCCCTCGGGCGTGTCACCTTACTATGAGTCTCTAAGTCCGCCCCCTTCAGTGGGGAGATGGACTGCTTGATGATTGAGTGAGGGCACAAATTCAAGGTAGCGACATACATCTGCCCCAAAGGGAGCCCTTGATAAATGCTTTGGGCTGCCTCTCCTTGCTGGTTCCCTTTAGTAAAATTAAATTTGTATGGATGGTGTTAACTCATACAGTAGACACCCCAAAATATTGAATGGATGGACGATATATGGATGGATGGGTGGGGTGGATGGATGGCTAGACAGATGGATGGAAGGGAGGTTGGAAGGAAGGAAGGAAGGAAGGAAGGAAGGAAGGAAGGAAGGAAAGAAGGAAAGAAAGAAGGAAGAGGGGGTGGATGGATGGATGGATGGATGGATGAGTACAGATGGCTGGAAGTAACACTGGAAGGGTATAGATTTTGAGGAGCAAAGCAAAAGTGCATGAATTCTTTTTTATCCAATTAAAATGTGAGCTCTTTCTCGGTCTTCCATGCAACATGCTCATGAGAAGCCCTCACAATTTTCATGCGATGGGGGATGTGTTTGAAAAGCGCTGTTATCTCCTTTTCCAGACTCTTTGCAGGTAGACACTGGTGGTGGGATGTAGTCATGAGGGGAGGAGCTAAGTGTGTGGGCCTGGGGCATGGGGACAGACCATTTCTGGGCCAGGAAGCCTGGCACCATGGAATAGGGGCAAGCTTACCACTACTTCTGTGAACTTGGGGAAAGCATTCGGTTTCTCTGGGCCTCGGCTGTTGCATCTTGAAAACGGGATGATCAAATCTGCCTGGCAGGGTATATTTCGTGGGGTATCGTAGTCTTCTCAGGATGTCAAAACAAAATACCATATGCTGGGTGGCTTACACAACAGAGACTTATTTCTCACAGTTCTGAAGGCTGGAAGTCCAAGGTCAGGACTGATTTGGTTTCTGGTGAGAGCTTTCTTCCTGACTTGCTGATGGCTGCCTTCTTGCTGTGTCCTCACATGGCAGAGATCTCTCTCTGTGGCTGTCTCTGCGGCTCTCTCCCTCTTCTTAAAAGGCCACAGTCCTATCGTATTAGGGCCCCACCCTTATGACCTTATTTCACCTTAATTACCTCCTATCTCCAGATGTAGTTACGTTTGGGTTAGGGCTTGAGCATATAAATTTTGGAGGGGACACAACTCAGTTTACTGCACAGGGAATAAATGAGATCACTGATGCAAATATGCTTCCTGAATTATAAAGAGCTATACCACTTGGATGGTAGTAGGGATCATTTTTTTAAAAAAGTCTTAGCATTGTAAGACATTCCTTGGGGTATGCATTCATTCATTTAACAGAGGTTTATTGATGTTCTGCTTTGTACCAGGCACCGTTATGGACACTGGGGTGGCAGCAATAGAGAAAAGAGACAAAAATCTTTACCTTCATGGAGCCTACCTTCTAGAATGCAGACAATAGAAAACAGGCGAGTAGAATGTATAATTTATCAGATGGGGAAAGTGGCAGGGAGGAAAGTAAAGCAAGGAAGAAGGGTTGAGAATAGTGAGGAATAGTTTGGATTTTAAGTTCGGGGGTGCTCAGAGAAGACTTAATCTAACAAAGGCTTTAAGACTTGAGGAGGAGGAGAGTGAGCTATGTGGCTTTCTGGGAAAACAATTTTCCAGGAAGCCAGAAGAGCCTGTGCAAAGGCCCTGAGGTAGGAGAGTACTGGGTGTGTTTAAAAACCTGCAATGAGACCTGAGTAGCCAGAGCTTAGTGAGAGATGGAAAGAGTGGGAAGGGAGCCAGACATATCCAGTCCAAGAAGAGGACTCCCCCAGTGTGTGTGATGCGGGCAGGACGGCCGCAGCCAGAGGAGCGGGAAGCGTTTCAGAGGAACAGGGGGAAGGTTTTATTTATTCACTGAAGATCTGTGCTCATCTCCAGGAACACCTGTGGGAGCCAGCTCTCATCTGCTCCAAAACTTCTTCCAATATTTTTGTTACTCCAGACATCTCCTCCTGTGAAGCTATGGTTAATGGCTGCTGGTGGAAAAGAAATGTTCCTAGTAGAGTATGTAAATGAAAGCACATCCATGCATTATTAAAAGAGTAAATCCATAGCCAGAAGCAGATGTGTGTGAAGCAAGGTTAATTCAACGTTAACGCCTTCACACGCCAATAGGACTAAACGCTCCTTGAGTGCAGGACTCATGTCTGAGACACTTCTCAAAAAGCCTCAGCTACTAACATAGCTCCTGGAACAGTAGAGGGTCTGAAAATATATTTGCCGAAAAAGAAAATCTCTCTGAGAGACATATGTTGGGAGGGCAAAGAAAGGAGAGGAGAGGTACCAAGCCCCGCTAGCTTGAGGCGGCTGGGTCCACCATCGGCCCCTGTGGAGGCAGAGTGGGCCGCTTGTACCTGTGCCTCACGGAGCTCCCTCGGGTGAAAATACCTCTGCTTCTTATTAAGTTTTCTTTCTTTCTTTCTTTCTTTCTTTCTTTCTTTCTTTCTTTCTTTCTTTTTACATTTATTCATTTTTGAAAGACAGAGAGAGACAGAGCACAAGCCGGGGAGGGGCAGAGAGAGAGGGAGAAACAGAATCTGAAGCAGGCTCCAGGCTCTGAGCTGTCAGCACAGAGCCCGATGCGGGGCTCGAACTCGCAAACCGCAAGATCACGACCTGAGCCAAAGTTGGATGCCCAACCGACTGAGCCACCCAGACGCCCCTGAAAATATCTCCGCTTCTAATGCCAGAGGGTAATGGATTCTCCCAGTGGGGCTTTTTCTTCCTTTGGATGTCTTTCTTCCATTTGGAAAGGTATCATCCACAGGCACACCCAATTCAGCATCGGTGACTCTGCTTCATTACTTCTGGGGTGTGTAAACTCGTTTACCTCTAAGCTCCATTCCCTCACCTGTAGAGTTGAGTGTGATAATAATACTTGCCTTCCTGGGCTGTTCGTAAGGTCGAATGGTCTGTGGATGTCAAATAACGAATGTACAGAGGAGTAGTTATTATTATTTCCACTTTATATTTTTTAACGTTTAACTATTTATTTTGAGAGCGAGAGAGCGAGAGTGAGTGCACGAGATGGGGAAGGGCAGAGAGAGAGAGAGGGAGAGAGACACAGAATCCCAAGCAGGCTCTGTGCTGTTAGTGCAGAGCCTGACGTGGGGCTCGATCCCACAACTCCAAGATCATGACCTGAGCCGAAATCAGGAGTCGGACGCTTAACCGACTGAGCCACCCAGGTGCCCCATTCCCACTTTAAAGGTGAAAATGTGACATTAGGAAATGCAGTGTCACGTGCAGAAATCTCCACCTGCTTTTAGGAATCTAATCAATAAGCCTGCCGTGGGCTTGCTGTGGGTTGGGTGCTGTTCTAAAGAAACAGCAGTGTGTAAAGGAGAGGAGACTCGTGCCTTGCAATAAGAGAGAGAGACAGAGACAGAGAAGAAAATGAAGGACATAAACGCATCCAGGAGATAATGGCGGGTATGTAAATGACAGCTAGAGGCTCAAACTCATGACTCCACTGCCCCCTGCCTGGAAATCAGGCATGGACACAACCCTGAAGGAGCTTGGACTATGCAAAAGAGGTAGCCTCTGAACTGAAATAGGTATAGCTAGTCCTCAGGGCCCCTGGAGAATTGCAGGGAATGTGTGCGGGTCGGTCCAGGGAGGGGGAGATAACATCTGACTGTAGGCGTCTGGGAAGGTTTCTTGAAAGAGACAGAGGTCAAGGAGTACCCATCCCTAAAAGCCTGGGCAGCAATGGCATAAGTCCCATGGCCATGGAACCAGGCAAGGATGTCTGGAAAGACACCGGTGAATTTCAGTGATTGGGAACGTGGAGAATGTTTCAAAGCATTCCTTCGGCTGGAAACTCGGGGGCATTGGGACATTTGGGGCCGGGGGCAGACTTGGCTGAGCCCTGGTTCTCCACCGAGTGCTTCTTCACGGGCGGGAGGAGCGTAGGAAGCTGGCGGAGGCAGGATGTAAAAGTGCCACGCTTTCTGGTGTTGGACGACATGATCACCTTTCTTGTTTTTGCTTCATCATTTCAGTACCAGGTATTGTTAATATTTTCAAGGTTCTTATTAATATTTCATTGGAGCACTTTCGTCTTCCCCTTAAACATGTATTCAGAGTGGATTGCCACATTCCTGGGTAATTTTATTAAATCCAGAGGCCAATTTTCTTTTTTACAACAGTCCACTGCTTTGATTTCATGAGGAGCATCAGTAGGAGAAGGGGGTTGCTGAATAGAAATCTGCTTTAGAGGAAAATATCGAGAAACTCGTCTATTCATTTTTAAATAGGAGAATGGCTGCAGCTGTAAAAACAATCACCGCTTGGGCGTTTATATCTACAAACGTGCATCTGTTTAAAGGGAGCAGTGTCAAGCCGCTTCTTAACAACTGCGGGTCTTGGTGACCACGGTCTGGCGCCGTCCGAGTGGAAGCCGTCCCATGTTGACCGGACCCCTGAGCCTTTCCTGCCTGGATTGCGATCCCAACGCAGCCACCGGCTCAGCGTGTGACCTCGCACACATCACCACCCCAGAGTCAGCCTCAGTTTACTCATCTGTGAAATGTGGTGGGTTGGCCCACGTGGCCTGTCCACCTCTGGCATCTGGGGACTTGACGGATCCTGAGGGGGTCGGGGGTGGGGGGGGGGGGGAGAAGAAAAAACTTGGCTGGGGACCGCAGGAGCCACGGAGAGCCTAAAAAGACCACTTTTATTGAGTTCGAAGATAGCACATGGAGGAACAACCAAATTAATTAAAAGAACCACTTTCACCGAGTTAGCAGGGAGCAGAAAAACAACGAAATGAGTGTTTTTGGAAACCTCTCCAACTTAAGATGAAAACAAACCCCAGCTAACAATGCACCTCTGCTTCTTGCAGTGTGGTGGCTGCGGGAATGAGACGCCTTGGTTTGGAGGGCTGTTTCCCCCCATTGTTTCCAAGGCAGACCACGGAGGATCTTCCATGGGCCCAGCCCGGCTCCCTGCTCCCCAAACCGCCAGACATTTACAGAAGCTAAATTAACTTTATGCTTGGCTAGCGGCTGCCCCTTCTGGCTGCCGCAGGGCTCCTGCTTCTCATTAAGACTTCGGGGCAGGCGCACCACTGGTGGGAATACACATCTTGACTTGGAGTGCAGGGGTGAAGGTGGCCGGGACAGGAGTCTGCCGTCCCCAGTCTCTGCAGTGAATACTCCAAAACTGCTATTGCGAGACTCTGCATCCAGGACGTGCGCAACGATGGCCTCAGCCAGGCACCGTTTGCTAAGCCCTTTCTGTGCACGGAGCTCTCATGCAACCTCAGGATTCTGTGAGATCAAACCCACCAGGCCCATTTCACAGGTGAGAAAACCAAGGCGGAGTCGGGAAGCCTCTTAGACAAAGTCACACAGCTGGTATACTGGACAGGATCCCGGGAAAGAGAGCGTCCGCATTTTCTGTTTGCACAGGTAGGTTTGTGTGCTCTCCGAAGCCCTTTAATGTACACAGGCTCACTTGTTCCCTATGTCATTTTGCCGACATGCACGAGGATAGCATTTATATCCCCATTTTTTTGGTGAGGAAAGCGAGGCCACAGGAGGCTAAGTGCCCAAGGCCAGTGGCCAAATGATTGGCATTCCGGTCTAAAACTCAAGTCTAACTCCTCGCCTCCTGCCACACTGGCTTCAGATGGCCTCACTTACAATTAACAGTGGGAAATAAAGAGTGTTTAATAATAATAAAGCATTTTCCTTTAGCATACGTGGTTAGGGCTGGAGAGAACCTCACGGGTAATGTGAAGGAGGGGTAGGTCATCTGAGCTGTGAGGAGGGACTCAGTGGAACCGAGGTCTCCCCGAACATTTCTGCCAACTTGGGTGCACGTGTGCGTAAGTGCCTCACTCGGTGACAAGCCTGTGCACCAGGCAGTACAATCGAGGACGGGAGGGTTTGAGACTTTCTCGTGCATCCAGCACAGTCCCGGCCACACGGCAGATGCCCTCTACATGCTGGTGGAATTAATCAGATTCTTAAGGCGTTCTGTGATGTTATGACTATCTATGAGCGCGTGCGAGGGCAGCGCTGGGTCTCAGAAATCATCTGTTTCTCCTTCTTCCCCTCCAGATGCAGACCCAGAGGCCCAGAGGGAGTGAGGTGCTAGCCTTGGGTGCTCTTGGGGCAGGGCAGGTCTGGGAGCCAGGTGTCAGTGTCTGCGGGGGCCTGCCCACGAGCAGCGTCGACTCCCAGGGCCGATTGCAGAGAGAACAGGGTGCTGTGCGCTGGCCGGCCCCACAGGCCCCATGCCGGCCAGCTTGCATTCATCACGTCACTCTCCTCTGTGCAAAGGGAAGGGTGCTAAAGTGCTTGAGAAAAGAGATTCTCTTAAGTAGGTTAAACGCTCCCCCACTCCCCAGCCTCGTTTACACTATTCATTTGCTCAGCAGACTGTGGCTTCTCAGATAGTACGCAGGTAAAGGCAGCCCTATCCAGATGTGAATGTCTACAAACCGGCAAATACTGGGGTCTGAAACCAAGCTTGCGCTCTGTGGAGAGGACGCCCCTCTGGGTCCAGGTGGGCCCGAGGCCTGCGCGGCCTGCGTCTCCCACCCTGGCCAGGTTTCCAGCTGTCTCTGAGGGTCACCGCAGGCCCAGACTGCTAGGAAACAGGCAGTGAAAGCCCAGAACAGTATTTCTGGGAAACAAAGAGCTGCTCTCCCCACTCCAGCCATTTCTCTTCTGTCTGAGCCTTAATGAGCTTTTAGTGCCAGGAGGGAAAGCAGACGGAAAGAAAACAGCCCAGAGTTGCTAACGCTATGGACAGGAAGCACGCTGCAGGTGCCCCTTCCCCTGGGGCCGCCGTCCTGCCCACCGTCTGCCTACAAGGGACAGAGGGAAGAGAAAAAGCAAGGTCCTATTAACTGTAAGCAGGGAATTCTGGATAATCCATTTGTGCAAGAATTGGGGGATCCAGAATTAACCCTTTCTGCCTCATTAGTTGCTAACTGGTGCTGAGGCTGACATCTCCATAGTCGCTGGGAACAGGAGGGGTTTGAGGCTGTTTCTGGAAGGGGAGTCCGGCCATTAGTGAAGTTGGAGTAAACAGCTGGTGGGTGCTGGGCAGCCCAGTCCTGCTGGATTTCCAGCTCCTTACATACCACAACCAGGTTCCTGGAGGCCCTTTCCAAAGCCTTTGGAGGGTCTGGCTGGTTTACAGCTTGCGAGGAAGGAGAGCTTGGGTTCAAATCCCGCCTGCACTAAGTTAATCAGTTATCCTCTGCCTTAGTTTCCCTATCTGTGGAATGGGGAGAGTAGCACCTGCCTCATAGGCTTTACTGAGAGTTCAGGGAGATAATACCTGTATGATCTAGGGAGAAAATAAGTTACATTAAACGACGTGTTCGAGTTCTTTTGTCCGCCCTGGCCCCACCTGCCTATATCTACTGACTAAAGAGATAGTCTTTGGGATCTACCAGCTCATATCGTGAGCTTTTGCAGCAGTTGAGAATCAGAATCTGAGCTCTGTGTGTGTGAGTGAGAGAGAGAGAATACACATGCTGTGGAAAGTATAGGAATTCACATCCCAAAGAGCCAAGAATGGCACAGGAAAGCGAAAACTAGAAGCAGAAGGGAAAGGGGGCAAGCATGGAACAGAAGGGTGCCAGTTGGGGATAGGTTGACTTTGGGTTGGGGAGCTGACATGAGGCATGAACAGAGAGGCTTTGGTGTGACCCGTGGGGGCAAGTGGAAGGTAGAAAGAGGTATTTAACAAGAGTTGCGGGTTATTAATGAACCACTTCTTCATTTCATATCAAGAAATCAGTAAGGGCTGTAATTGCATTTCAATTCTGCTGCCTGCGAGGCTGGGTTTTCTTTCGCAGGGACCAGACCAGACTATGTGGGGCTCCAGATTCTATTTGGGTTACACGGTTGAAGTGTCTAGCATAGTGCTTGGAACATAGGAGATGCTGGGTAAAATGTAGTTATTAAAAGATATAAAGCATTTCAAGGGTGGATGATGCATATCACAGCAACCAACTGCTTTACTTCCTAGTAATATTTCATGTAGGGAATGCTCTTGGCTCTGAGTAGGTTGTGTATGGGGGGGCATGGAGAGATCCCTAAATATGGGGGATTTGTGTCCAAGACCCTGCCATGGGCATGACCAGTGCTGGAGGGGCAGTGACAGGGAACAGGTCTGTTGTCATTAATGTCTTGGCCAAAATTGAAAAGAACATGGGGAATATATATATATATATATATATATATATATATATATATACACACACACACACACACACACACACACACACACATATACACATTTCATATATATATATATATATATATATATATATATATATTCCCTATATATATGTGTGTATGTATATACACACATATATACATAAAGTTTATTCATTTATTTATACATATGTATATTTTTTAAGTTTTTTCATTTTAAAGAGGAGGGGCAGAGAGGGAGGGAGGCAGAGGACCCAAAGCAGACTCCGTGCTATCAACAGAGAGTTGGATGCGGGGCTCGAACTCACGAACCATGAGATCATGACCGGAGCCGAAGTCAGATGTTTGACTGAGACACCCAGGCACCCCAAACAATACAGTTTTAAGTGAGAAAGGCACAGCCAAAATCAAGTTTGGGTCAGGCACAACAGACCTCAAACAGGAGTAGAGGTAAGTCTTTGTTACAAAGCCTTAGGGGAGTGGTTCTTGATCCTGGTTGCATATTAGAAGCACTTGGGGTGCTTTAAAATGTTAACCCCATCCCAGATCAGCTTAGGGTTAGAGTTTCTGAGACCGGACCTAGGTATCAGTATTTTTAAAATATCTCCTCTGGTAACCTGATGCTGTGAATCTCTGCACCAAGGTGTTGCAGACTCAACTCGGATCCCATCTGCTGACATCCCAGGGTTCTGATCTAGGTTTAGAAGAAGCGAGAGACACATGCAGGAATAGCAGGGGCTTTATGGCAGCAAGTTTCCTCTCTCGAGTGGATATTGTGATCACTGCTTCGGAAAGAACTTCCCAGTTACTGGCAAGATTCAACTCAGGGGAAAGCACCTGGCAACAATTGGATTAGGGGGCAGGACCTCGTTTGTGTGTCTAGGCCAGATGGTGCTAGATGCGAATCTAGAGCAGAAGTCTTCTAGAAGAGTGACAGGCTAGTCGCAAACCAGGTAGACATTTTCTGGAGAGGTTGAAGCCTAGTACTTATATAAGAGTGTAGGGCCCAGGACAATGATGATGGGCGTGAAGGTGGTGAGGATAGAGGTGGAAGGGTGAAGGTGGTGGGTGGAGATGAAGGTGATGGGGGTGAAGGTGGTGGGTGGGTGGAGGTGGTGGGTAGAGGTGGTAGGGTGATGGGGTGGAGGTGATAGGGGTGGACGTGATAGGGGTTGTGATGAGTGGAAGTGGAGGTGGTGGGGTGGAGACTATGAGGTGAAAGCGTTAGGGGTGGAGGTGATGGGGTGGAGGTGATAGGGGTTGGGGTAATGGGATCGAGGTGATGCGGTGGGGCTGATAGGGTGGAGTTGATATGGTGGATGAAGGGGTGAAGTTGATGGAGTGGAGGCAATGGGGGTAAAGGTGGCGGGGTGGAGGTGATGGGTGAAGATGGCGGGTGGAGGTGATAGGGGGTAAAGATGATGAGGGGAGGAGATGGGGTGATACTGATTGCAATGATGGGGGTAATTATGGTAGTGGGATGATGAAACATGGTGGAATGTGATAGGAAGTGCTGGAGGTGGTGTTGATATCGGTGGAGTGTAGACAGTGATGGGCGGGAGTGATGGTGAAAACAGCATGATCACCATCTGGGTGATGGGCGTACTGAGCGGTAGTAATTTGGTGGTGATGGTGTTGGTAGTAGAGTGTTTGTACCTGTTTTAATTTCTATTGCTATTAACTAATTACTGCATGCTTAGCAACTTAACATAATACCCACCTCAGTTGCTGTTGGTCATGAGTCTGGGGGAGGGGGTGGGTCCCATTATGGCCTCCGCTAAGTGTCTGGAAATGCTGAGGCCAAGGTGCCGCAGGGTTGCATTTCTTACTGGGGGCTCTGGGAGAGAATCCGTGTCCATGCTCCTTCAGCTTGTTGGCCGAATTCAGTTCCTCAAGGTTGTAGGCCTGTGATCCCATTTCCTGTTGGCTGGCAGCCAGGACTGTTCTTTGCTCCTAGAGGCGTCAAGCACCCCTTCTCGTTGATTTCCATGCCATCCCCTTGAGCACTGGTAGGTTTAGTTCCTCTCATGCTTCACCTCTCTCTGACTTTTCTGTTTGCTTTTCCAGTTGGAGAGAGTCCTCTGCTATTAAGTGCACATGGGATTAGATATGTGCTAATCGGATAGTCCAGGATACTCCTCCCCATTTTGAGGTCTACGGCCCTCATTACATCAGCAAGATCCTTTTTGCCATGTCACATATTATGGGTTCCAGGGATGTGGGCATGGGTGTCTTTGGGGGGAGTGTTCTGCAGCGATGATCGTGGTGGCGATGGTGGTGCAGGAGGCCCTCTGGCATCTGAAGAAGATGTCCCTACCCCACTGCCAGATCACGTTCTCATCGGCTCAGAGGCTGGGCATGATGGAGCTCCGGGTGGCACAGCACTGGAGGATGCGACTGGCTAGAGGACTGGGCTGCTGGGGACAGGGAAGCTGTGCAGAAAGGGATAAATGAGGCGGCCATACTTGTGACCTTGGCCAATCCTTTTGTCCTTCACCTTGACGACCGAGTGTGTTTGTTACACATCTGTCCTCCTTTCCCCTAAACTATTGTATAAGCTCCTGAGGACAGAGTTGCTCTCAGTCTGTCCTTTGAGCTCTGAGCTTGCTCTTAGTAGAGAGAAGAGGATGGGGAAGTGGTAGTTGTTGAATGCTACTATGTGCCAGCCAGTTTTTAAAAATGTTTATTCATTTGAGAGAGAGAGAGAGAGAGAGAGAGAGAGAGAGGGAGAGAGAGAGAGATCGCTCACTGGTGGGGGAGGGGCGGGGGGCAGAGAATCTGAAGCAGGCTCTGCGCTGACAGCCGCAAGCCTGATATGGAGCTCGAGTTCATGAACGGTGAGATCATGACCTGAGCTGAAGTCAGATACTTAACCAACTGAGCCACCCAGGCGCCCCGATGCCAGCCATTTCTGTATTTATTTGCAAACTGAGGGGTGCATCGTGGTGCCTACTTTACAGAGGAGGAAACGGAGGTGCTGGTCGATTACGTTACTTGCTAAAGTGTACATGACTAGCAAGCTGCAAAACTAAGGGACAAAGCCAGCCTGTTTTGTTGTTCCACGGCAGGGCGCTGGCTTCCACTGTAGATGCTCAGTAGAGCCCAGTCACCAAGTGACTGATAGGGAAGGGGGGGGCCCAGAGTGCTCCCCGACCTCATGGCTTTTCCTGGTGCTGATCTGGGGCTCTGAGATTGCGTGAAAGGGGGGCGGCGGGCTACAAGAGAGCTCTGTTCCTCCGGAACCAGGCCTGGAAGCACCTTTATTTGTTTCGACCTGTTTCAGGTAGATTTCCTCCAGATTTAATACATGAAACAAACATCGTGTTTGGCTGTGGGTACTGAGAGAGATGGGAGGGAGGCTTAATCAGTCACTGTTATTCCTGCAGAAGGTTCTGTGTGTGTAGGAGACCCTGCCTCTGGAAGCTGCCATTGCTACAGCTGCCACTCAGAGGACTGGGCGCCTCTCATCACCGGGGGGCATGCCAAACAGCTGATTACTCCCGCAGCCTCTGGCATCCCTCCCCTGCCTGCAGGTCAAAGCCACCTCCCCTGTCTGACGCACTCCCCCTCCCCCTCCCGTCGCCTCCAGAGAACGCGCAGACCCTCGACAAGTCACAGCTAAAAGACATGTTAAAAGTGTCTTTTTTGGGTAGTGTTTTTAAATTTATTTAAAATTATTATATTTTAAGGCTAGAGCCTTTGTTAAAAATAGTCCATTGTGGAGATAGTTGTAGCTCAGTAAAGTTGTTAAAAAATAAACAGCTGCTGGGTGCCTGGGAGGTTCAGTCAGTTACACATTTGCCTCTTGGTTTCAGCTCAGGTCATGATCTCATGGTTGGCAGGATCGAGCCCTGCATCGGGCTCTGTGACGACAGTGTGGAGCCTGCTTGGGGTTCTCTCTCTTCCTCTCCCTCTGCTCCTCTCTCTCTCAAAATAAAATAAAGAAACTTAAAAAAGTAAAAATAAATAAAAATTAAAAGATGCCAACACAGGAGAGGCTGGAATCGGAGCTGTTCTGATTGGAGCAAAGCAGTCCTGGATTGTCTACCCTCCCCCACTGCGGCTTCGGGGTCTGATTGGCCCTTATTCTATTACTGAGGAAGCTGAGACCCAGAGGTGGCAGGTGGGGTTCCAAAAGTCATACGGTCAGACAAAGATTGAGCCTGGACCAGGAGGCTTGTCTCCCGACTCCTGGTGTGTGGCTCTTTCCCTCGAGCCTGGTGACTTCTGTGATAGGTGGGGAGCACAGTGAGTGTTTGAACCTGGAGGAGCCTGGGGAGGAGAGGAGGCAAATGAGATGGCAATGTTAAGGACTCAGGGACTTGGGGATTTCTCAAGGGATGCTCCACAGACTAAGCCCATGGCCCCTGAGCATGTGTAGGGTTCTGGGCAATCCCAGTGGGCAAGGGCAGGCGGTGATGAGTTCTGTAGAAGCTATGTCCCCATGACCTACCTCGCCCATCACAGAGCCCAGCTCAGCCACACTCCTGAACGGGCACCCAGGGCAGTGGCCCTCCTGGGGCAGGCTGATTTGGAGCAGATATACCTGAAGGTCCAGAATGTCAAGGCAGTTAGAATCAAGAGGCTGCCAGGGGACTGAAGGCATTCATTTGCTCATTTACTCATTCTATATATATTTATTAAGTGAGGTCTTCCCTGTCCGATGGCCCAGTGACTCCTGGATCCTGGAGGACGGCAAAATGCACTGATAAAAATAATGTCTTTGGGCATGCAAACTGCAATTACGCTAACATTAATGCAGTAGGTCAAATATATCAAATACACATTCCTTGCCAATTCTCCGTGAGAGGTGAGGTCTTTTCCCCCATCTATTAGGTCTGGGCTGGCTTTGTGACCTGCTTCAGCCCAAACATGTTCTAGGAGTGACATGTTCTGGAGTCCAGGCCTCAAAGAGCCCTTGAATCTTCTCTCTGGCCCTCGTAGAACCTGGAGTCCATACCATGAAGAAGTCTGAGATGAGAGAGACCGTGAACACAGGGAGGTTCAGCCTTCAGCAGGCCCAGCTGAGCCCAGGTCCCAGGCAACCCTCAGCTGAATGCACCTGCCCGGGCTCGCCCAGGTTAGCACCGCCCAGCCCGCCCACAGACTTGTGGCAAATAGCAAACCATGGTGGTCTTAAGCTGCTGTGTTTTGAGGTGGTTTTTTTAACACTGCAACACATGAGGTATATTTGAGATTTTCCTTTTATTCCTTTGTTTTAAAGGTTTATTCATGTTTGAGAGAGAGAGAGCTTGAACAGGGGAGGGGCAGAGAGAGAGGGAGAGAGAGGATCCAAGGTGGTCTCAGAGCTGTCAGCACAGAGCCTGATGTGGGGCTTGAACTCAGGAATCGTGAGATCATGACCCAAGCTGAAGTCAGAAGCATAACCCTTTGAGCCATCCAGGCGCCCCTCCTTTTATTCTAATAAACTAATATGTTCAACTACCTGATAAGCATCAAGTACACACAGACATGCCACACGTATTCAAAACACTCAGGGAGATAGAAAACAAAAGCCACAGTTGTCTTCCACGCCTGGATCCCCTAACCATTTCTTCAGTGGTAGATACTGTCAGCAGTTTCTTCTGGATCCTTCCAGTAAAAGTAGATTATATGAACACTTGCATACCAATAGCGATGGCAATATCTATGACTATCTCCTTTTTATTTGCAGCAACTATATTTGCACTTGGGTGCATTGTTTTCCCTTCTAATGATTTATATCAAACTCCTTTCCATCATCTGGGACCAATTTCATAGTGTCTCCCTGGGAAGATGGATGTGTGAAAGGCAGTGGTGTTTCCGGTTTTGAACATACACGCAAACACACCTCGGTCAACTTTTGCGTATGGAGATTGCTTACATATTCTGGATCAAAGGGTGCGTTCATTTAACATTTTGACAGATACATTTATTTTGGAGCTCCCGTCTGAAAGAGGTTTGGGGCCCATTCCTAACAATATCTCCCCCTGTGCGCTTACAAATGCGTGATCCCCTCTGAGCCCCCAGAACAGCATGTGAGTTGGTCATCTTTCCGGTTTTCACAAGGAGAAACTGAATCTTAGAGATTAGGTTGAGCGCCCGCCCAAGGTCACACAACTAGGAAAAGCTTTTGTTTCCTTTTAGCTTTTTATTTTTTTAAACTTAAAAGCATTAACCTTCCACAGGGATCTAAGAGGCTGGCAAAACCCCAATCGAAGACCTACGAAGAAAATCTCCTTACGGAAGGAGTGCAGAGTTATCACTGTCTGATCTGTGGACTCCTTTGTGGTCATGAAGGGATAGCTGCTGTCTCCAGAACTTGAGCTTCGGAAATTAGGAAGATGTGTTCATCGCAGGCGGGCGGGAGCGGCTCTGAGAGGCAGGCAGAGGATGCTTCATGGGGGAGCCCTCCCCGAGGCCCCCTGAAGCAGACTGAGCCGTGCAGGGCTGGCCACATGGCACCCCTGATGGGTGGCACAGTGTTCCTTGGCCGGGACTCCAGCCTGAGGATCTAGGAGATGTTCCCTCTGAGAGATGCGTCTGTGAGCTCAGGCCTTGGCAGGGCAGCCTAGGACCCCTGCAAGGGACTGGACTGTGATGAAGGTCTAAACCGGAGCCTCTGCCCTGGCATTTTAGGAGGGCACCTTTCTGTCACCTCTGTCCAGCCCCAGATTTAACCGGGTGGACAACTGCGTTATTTCCAGGGGGATTCGGGTGGAAAGACATGGCAATAAGGGCACTGGTAACAGCCAGTACCTACTCTGTGCCAAGGATTGTCCGTGGCATGCCCCCTTGAAGTTTTGCATCAAGCAGGAAGAGGTGTTATTATCCCATTTCAGAGATAAGGACGCTGAGGCTCAAAGGCCTTGTTTTCAGAATTGGGCCTCAAGGTGTGGACCAGATCGGCAGGGGGTGGAGCGGGGGGGGGGGGGGGTGTCGTCAGCTCAGGCTGCGCTAACAAATACCAGAGACTGGGGTGGCTTAAACAACAAACATTGATTTCTCAAAGTCCCGGAGGGTGGGAAGCCCAAGACCAAGGTGTCTGCAGATTCACTGTCTGGGGAGCACCCACCTCCTGCCTCCTTGATGGCCACTTTCTTGCTGTGTCCTCACATGGCTAGAGAGAGAGGGTCTCTTCTTATAAGGGCACTGGTCCCATATGAAGGCTCTGCCCCCATTACTGGTTACTTCCTCTCGCTCCAAATACCATCAGATATAAATTTTGGGGGGGGGACACATTCAGTCCATAGCAGGTTTTCTGGAACTCTGTGCTGGATGCCATTTAACCCCTGCCCCTTGAGCCACATTTCGTGCTTGGAGCACAGCAGGACTGAGCCAGCAACTGGGTGCTTTTAGGCTGAGACAGGAAGCCAGATGAAGCCTGCAAAACGAAGCCCATATTTATAAGGCGTCCTTCTTTGCTGTACCCACTGCCCTGCATTCTGCTCAGGGAAGTTACCTAGCATATCCAGGGGCTCCGGCTCTGAGCAGTGGAGGCTAAAATTGAATCCAAAGTCCAGAAACTTTCTGCCTGATGAGGTAGGCAAAATGGCATCATGGGAATTACTTTCACGATTCCGTCAAGCTGCTGTAGGGTGCCAGGAATGAACCAAGATCAGCTCTAGGGGAGGAGAAAGAGAAGGACAGAATACCTTTATGAAGTTGACTCCCCTCTCTGGGGCGGTGGCTGTGCCAAGGTCTTGTAGCTGGAGGGACCGACGTTTCCTCTGCTTTGAACCTGCCTGGGGTCTCTCTGGCAGTAATGTACTCAGTACCTCTTATCCGTCAGGGCCAGGCACTGGCAGGGTACCTGGGTGACAGGGTAGAGGCAGAAAGAGTCCCTCTCACCTGGAGGTTTTCTGATACATGGGAGTGAGCCACAGGCTCAGGTGTTCCCTGCCTGGAGAGTGTGTGGGGGCTGGAATGGGACGAGGAAGCCAGGGCAGGGAGGCGTGGAGGCATCATCTCTGCTCCAGTGGCTCTGGTACGGGCAGAGCAACACATACAGCCCTGGGGCCAGAGGCCTCTTCAAATCCTGAGTCTACCACTTTATCCGTATGACCTTGCAAGCCACTTGCCCTCTGGGAGCCCTGGGTTCCTCTTCTCCCATAAAGATGTCCATTTATGCCATGATGGGCACAGAAGAGGCCCTTGGTGGCTTTTCTTCCCAGCCTCCCAGTCTCAGGAGTGCCTTCTTCTTGTCTCAGAACAGCTTTAGATTCATGGATACACCCCATTGTGCATCTACATGCCGGCACCATGCGAGGCACTGAGGATGTAGTAATGATTCAAACAGGCACAGCTTCTCCTCTCTGGGGTCTTACTGACACTGAACTGTAAACACAAGCGTGGTGATTTATCAAGGGGTCTGTTAGGAACTGGAGGGGCGGACGTGTGTCCAGGAGCTGCCCCAGGAAGGGAGCCTGGGCCTGGCATGGGTCCTTGGGGAGCACCTTGAGGGGGTGGGCCTGGGAGGCAGAACATCCCACTGCACAGTCTGTGCTGTGGATGGAGCCCACAGGCCAGCTGTCTCCCACCCTCCCCACCCCCCACCCCCCAGGGACAGCCTCTCCTCCTAGCTTCCTGAGGACATAGAGACCCTGTGCTAAGCTTTCCCTCTCACTGTCCCTGGGATCCCACTGCAAGTTGGCCCAGCCTGTCCCTCCTTTTGCCTAGAGCTCCCAAGCACATCTGACAACACGAATCGAGCTTTCTCCGTCTCCATCAGGACCTCCACCCCAGGCCATATGATCAACTGTTTCAGGAAGCCTACCCCGCTCCCTGCCTTCTGAAGCAGGAAGGCTGCCTCCTTCCTCTGCCTAGCCAGGTGGGGAGAGTCCAGGGATGGGGGGAGGATTGCCCTGGGAAAATGGTGCTTTCAGTTGTCATGGCAACTGTTGCTAGGTGTCACCAGGAACCCACACTGGAGGTTGACCTTCCCAGTAAACAGGCAGGGCTCTGAGCAGGACCTGAACTCTTGCCCTGAGCTGAGTTAGTCTTCATTCATTCATTCATTCATTCATGCATGCATTCATTCAGTCAGTCAATATTTGTCTATCACCTTCTGTGTGCAGGGACTGTGGCAAGTCTCTGAGAATTCAGAAATAAATTAGTCTCTGCCCTCAAGGAGCTCAGTATAGTGGGGGAGGAAAAATGCAAATATAGGGTGATATTGGACTGCATAAAGGCTGTATTGAACATGTACACACGGCACTATGAGAGCAGGGCAGGGGCACCTAACCCCGCCTAAAGGCTGAGAGGGCTCATCAGGGGACGCTCCTTAATGGGTGGGGAACACTGGTGGCAAGAAGTAGGGAAGGTTCTGCCTCTGGAACTACTCAGTCCCATTGCGGGAGAAGGTACCTGGAAATTTGGGCGTAGAAATAGGCGTCTCTGTGGTCTTGGCTTTGTGTGAAGGAGGGGCAAGAGAGAAGGCTGGGCAGATAACCAGAGGTCAGATTACAGGATGTCTAAAACATGGGCACTGGGTCCTTCAGAGGAGAAGGTGCTGTGGGAATCGAAGTATGAGAATGGCATGTTATTCTAATGACCTTGGACAAGGGCCACGGTGGATGGGTGGGGCCTGGAGGGTATCATGGGTGAAGCGGGCAGGGTTTGGGGACCACCGGAATACAGTGGGTTGAAGGGAATGAGAAGGAAATCTGGGCTGACTTCCAGACTCCTGGCTCAGGGCCAGGCAGGGCTCGTGGTCCAAACAACTGAAATAGGGGACAGAGGGAGGTGGGGAGGTGGTGACCGTGGAGCAAAAGTGGAACCTCTGGAGGATGCCTGCTGCACGCGTTGGGGGAGATGCCTAGCAGAGGGCTGTCCACTTGGGCTCAGGTGTGTGCGGGCTGAGGCAGGATGGTGGGCCCCAGAGCATGTCGAGGGTAGACATGAAGGCTGAGAAGGGGCCCTCAGAGGAGGGGGTGGCTGTGCAAGCGGTGTCACAGGAGCCAGGAGGGAGTGAGCCACGAGGGCAGATGCTATGGGGCCTGGTCACGTGAGGACTGTAAAGAGTGCCTTGGATTTGGCAATTAGAGAGCCCCTGGGTCACTCTGCCCGAGAGGTTTCCATGGAGGGGCGGAGGCAGAAGCCAGGGGCAGAGGGCCCGAGAGCACCAGGCAGGGAGGGACAGAGGCATGCAGGTGAACTTCTCGCTCAAGGGAAGGAGACACGGGTCAGGGAGGAGGGCAGGGCGTGGGGATTCTTCGTCTGTGGGGAGCTCCCACGCGTTTGTGCGTGATGGAGAAGAGGCCATTGGAGAAGGGGGTTGAAGACACAGGGCTGCGGGTGGAGGTGGAGAAGTGGCCGGTGACCCAGATATGTGGCTGTGGAGTCACATGCCAGGTCGAGAGCGTAGTCCTTGCCTTTGGGAGTGGTCTGGAGCCAAAATCTGGTCTGTAGGAAGGAGGAGGCAGTGGGTATGAAAACAGAAGGGGCAATGGTTGTGTGTGTGTGTGTGTGTGTGTGTGTGTGTGTGTGTGTTTATGCTGGGGTCTGTGGGTGTGTGTTTATATGTCTCTATATGTCTGCGTAGGTCTGTGCATGTTTATACGTGTCTGAAGAGGTGCATGTGCCTATATGTTTGTGTGTCTGTGTGTAGACGTCTATATATGCATTTGTGTATGGGTCTGTGTACGTGTGTATTTGTACGTGTCCGTGTGGGTGTGTCTGTATCTGTGTGTCTGTAGATATCCGCGTGTCTCCTGTGTCTGTGTGAGTGTGACTCCGTGTGTACAGTTTTGTGTGTACCTTTGTTTGTGTGTGTACTTGCGCGTGTGTTTCTCTGTGGGTACGTGTGTATGGGTCTGGCTCCGTATGTGTGTGTGTGTGTGTATTTGTGTGTGCTGGAATGAGACCGTATGGCATGTGTCAGAGTTAAAAGGGCCCTGAGATATCTAGGCCAACGTTATCCCAGTTGTACAAGAGAAGGGACCAGCCCCAGAGACAGGGAGGCACTTACTCAAGGTCCGAAGAACACAAGACACGGTTTCCCCGTGAACTTGTACATCTAAAGCTCCCAGGAGAGGGTTGGCTGAGATCTCTTCAGAGGGGGAGGCCAGCAGAGGCCTTGTGGCTTGCTGGCACCATGGAGCCTGGCATTCTTCTCTCTCAGAACTCACTTGGGTTACACAAACACGTTGTCTCCCAGTCTGAACTTGGAGGCTCAGGCCCGGTAGGTCCCAAGTTACCCGGGGGCTTGTTCCTATTTGGCCTGGACCCTGGGAGACGCCCATTCTAACTGGGGCCCCCCAAGCCCAGCCCCCTGCCCACCACCCTGGCAGCTGAGGGCTGACTCCCTGTTGCCCACAAGGTCCCGAAGCAGCCGGGTACCTGGAGCCTCCCCTGCAGCGCTCCTGCTCGAAGCTTGTGTGAGGCGAGCCCTCTCTCCGCAGCGAGCTGGAGCGCGACGATGCCGCCATTACCGCTAACATTTCATTTCCGCCTGCGTATTTCATTTTGCCATCTCATTTGCGGCAAATCAAGGTGATTTATAGGGAGCAAGCCTGCATTTAGTGTGACGTTCTCATCCAAAATGTTAGCCCCCTCATCCAGCCCCACGCGACTGTGCTGACCTCACTCGATGGATGTCCATGGATTTGGAAATAACGGCTGGCGGGTCCAAAGGCCCTGGCTCACCCCAGTGCCCGGATTCCAGTCCTTTCCACTGACGTGGGCAAGAGCTGGTCTAAACTCCTCAAGGTTGTTTCTAAACGGTTAGCCGGAATGCCCCCTGCTGCTATAGAAGCCAGCATGTACTTGGCATCAGCAGTTCGATGGTAGCTTCTGCCCTCAGAGCAGCATCAGCCAATAGAAATATAACGTGAGCTTCATACGTAATTTCAAATTTTCTAATAACTGCATTTAAGAAGGTGAAAAGGAGGAGGTAGAACAAGTCTTAACAATGTATTTTGTAAATATGTCCAAAATCTTATCAACATGTCATAAATATAATTATTAATGAGATATTTAACCTTCTTTTTTGTACTCTTAGAAATCCAATGTGGATCTGGGGCACCTGGGTGGCTCGGTCGGTTAGGCGTCCGACTTCAGTTCAGGTCGTGATCTCGCAGTTCGTGAGTTCGAGCCCCATGTCGGGCTCTGTGCTGGCAGCTCAGAGCCTGGAGCCTGCTTTGGATTCTGTATCTCCCTCTCTCTCTGCCCCTCCCCTGCTTGTGCGGTCTGTCTCTGTCTGTCAAAAATGAATAAACATTAAAAAAAAAGAAATCCAATGTGGATTTTACATTGACAACCCTACTCAATTCGTCAGGGAATCTTTCTGGTGCTCTCGGCCACGTGGAACGAGGTTGTTCTAGATGGTTCTGAGCTGGGGGATCTGGACCTCAGTTTCCCCATATGTGGAGTGAGGGTGATACTCCCCGTTCTTTAGACTTCCCAGAGGTGTTTTTAGGGTCTGTCAAAGTCATATGCCTTTAGCGTTCCCATTTCTAGAGCTCTTCTTCTGAGAAATGGTAAAACAGAATTACAAAATGATAGCCTGTGTTAAATATTTGCATTCAGAGAGTCAGTGTTTCAAACACCCTAAATAGCAACATCTGTTTGTGGACCCTTATGTGGAAATCAAAAGTCTAAATTTGAGGTAAATCTGAATGTGACACCCTGGCCAAATGTTCCTCCTGTTCCCCCTCTCCACAGGCCACTACGGTAGACTCTTCATATTTAAAAACCAAACACGAATGTTCTTTGCAAACTGAAAAGTGTAGTACACATGCGTGAGATGGGTGGGAGAGCTGGGGTCCTTACACTTGGCAAGAAAGCACCAGGGGTGCTGGGGATTTCATTTGGGGTTGACGCTGAGGCCAGGTCTATGCAGTGCTCCACTCAGAGCATTCTGGGGCTTCTGGGAGCCTCCAGCTTGGGGACTTAAGTGTGTATGTGCAGGGAGGGAAGGTCCTCCCTGTAGCAAATTGCTAGGTAGTTGTGACTCCTCTGCATGTGCGTGTGTGTGCGTGCGCGTGTGCGCGCTCACACACACACAGACACGCACACACACACACACGGGTTAAGCTTGTTGATCTCCTTTCTGCCTAATCAAGGCATGGTTTACAGACACTTGCTGCACCCCAGTCATTTGCAGGGAGAGATGACCCTCTTGTCTTAGAATCACTTAGAATCACTCTAAGATTCAGGACAAAGAAGATGAGTGGGTCGCTTCCCTGGGGATCATCTTGTCCCCACTTTAATCTTTACTCTTAACAAGATAAGACTCAGTGCTGTAGAAAGAAGAAGAGACCTGGAATAGATTCCAGTTCAAGGCTTGGCTTACTAATGAATTTCTACTTTATGCTCCTTCGTTTCTCTATTCTGATACTGTGTCAGCTCCATGAGAATAGGAGTCCCGCTTGGCAGTGTCTAGCACATAGCAGGGACCTAAATATTTGGAGATTGATTTAACATTTGCATCTATAAAACAGAGTGAATAGTAACATCTGCCTTAGTTGATTGTTCTGAGAGCCAAACGAGGAAACCACACACACACACACACACACACACACAGCTTCCCCAGCCCTGTCCTTGCTAGAGGAGGAATTAATGGATTGGCTATTTAGAAACTTGCATTCAGAGGAACAGGGTAGTTGGAGACTGAACCAAGATCCTGGGGCAGAGTAATGCAGAGGTGGGGTAAGAATTTAGGTCTTAGACCAGTCTTACCTTTCTTCTCTTGCCTTTGAGTTTACCAACTCATTTCAAGTGTGTGTGTGTGTGTGTGTGTGTGTGTGTGTGTGCATGTTGGGGGGTTCTTCCAATGTGAGAGACACCAAATACCTTTCCATTGGTCATTTATCTAGGACCTTAGTCCTAGCTGGACCTTATCAGCAAACTGTTTTGGGGGTGCTTTTGGCAGCGGCTAGTCACTTCCCCTCTCTAGGCCAGGAGTTTTTTCTCTGGTAGGCTTGAAATTGGATGCCAGATGATGTCTTCTGGCCCTTTGAGAACTACCTGAGTTTAAGTGTAAGCCCTTCAAGCGCCCATCTGGCCCTTTGCAGCGTGGAACACAGCTACCTGCTTATTCTGCCAGAGGGAACGGGCTGTGTGCTAGGCTCGCGGTCCAGAGGAGTGAATTTCCATCCACTTCCTGAGCACATACACCTCCCCCTAGCAGGTAATTTAGCAATAGTGAAGATGCTGAAGCTTGAGTTTGGCCCACGGTACATTCAAAGGCTCCCCCATGGCACTCTTCCTTCAACCTTGGAGTTGCCCTCATTAGGCTGGGGTAGGGGAATGAACTTGAGACTTCGGTTAGGACACTGTAACTCAAGGACCACTTTTGGTGCTGGCCACTCTGACTTTCCCTCGCTGGCCTTCAGCTTGCCTTCCATGGGCCAATGCTGCTTCTCTGGCTATTTCAGAGGGCCCTTAGCATGGTGGTCTCCCACATCATCCCCTCCTTCGGCAAAGCAAAGTCAAACTAGGGTGTGAGGATTGGCTGGTGGCCACTTCCATAGGTGACCTGTTTATCTCTGTAAAAAATCAGCACTGAATGGTCAGCCTCTTTTAGCTGCCAGCAAGAAGCAGAGACCACCCCTGATAAAACAGACCTTGAGTAAATATCAAGTGATTCTTACATTCATTTGCTGAACGAACGAACAAACAAAAACAACTAAAGAGAAACAACCAAACGAAACCCTGCTGATTGAGTTCCTATTATCTGCCAAGTACCGTGAGCTTGACCTCAGTCTTCGCAAGGCTGTCTTCTTCCATCTTTGAAGTCTTGGCGTAGAGGCCAATATCTTAAGAAGGGCTCACATCTATGAAAACCCTGAAAGGTGGGTGGTATTAGCCCCATTTTCAAGGGAGGAGCCTAGAGTCCTAGTAATCCTTTAAAATCAGATTCAGTTATGTCAGCACCTTCCCACTGCACCTCCCATGAATCCACACACTGCGTCCCCTCTCTCGCCGTCTCTCCATGTACGTGGCCCTGCACTTGAGCTTCCTTGGCCCCTGCCAGAGCATCTCACACGCTGAGCTCTTTCCATCCTGTGAACCTGCACGTGCTGAGTCCTCCTCCTGGAAAGCTCTCCCCAGCCCTTCAGCTGGATGGCTCCTTCACAGCCTGAAGATTTCAGCTAAAATGCCATCTCTTTGGAGAGCCCTCTTAGGAGACTCCCAAGTAATCCCCTTCCACAAGTTAATCTTTACCAGGGTACCATTTGCATCTTCACAACACGTTTCAGGATTCAAAATTCGTATTTCGTTGCTGGCTCATTAATTTTTTTCTCGTTTTGGTCTGTTTTCCCCACCTGCCTGTAAGCTCCAGGGGGGTGGAGCCATGACTGTTGATTCACCTAGATGTGCCTGGTGGTTAACACAGTGCATGCGTACGTGGAGAGCAGGCGTGCTTGGAGGGCCCCGGGGATGTAGAGATGACTCAGAAGAAAGTCCTTTCTTTCGAAGAGCTTGTGATCCAATCACGAAGGGACACACAAAGAGATGATCAGTCGAGACCGATCTTTTCTCTGGCAGGTGCAATATGTCATGCCCCAGCATCAGAAGACACAGCTGCTAACTGTGCGGGCATGGGACACTGTGCTGTAGTCTAGGAAGTCTTTCCAGGGGAGGTGATATCTTAGTAACGTCTTGAAGACTAAGTGGGGCTTTACTGGGTCAAGGCTTTCCAGGCAGGGGGATCAGTAGGAGTGAGGCCCAGGAGTGTTGCAAGCCAGCGAGAATGAGGCATTTGGAGGAAGGGGAGTGTCTTCCTGGGATGTGTACACAGGAGCTCTTGGGGCAAATGTCAGGAGATAAGGCAGAAGAAGCGACTTACATTCCTTTTCCTGTGAATGAGAAAACCGAGGTCAAAGAGATTGAATCCCTTGTTCAAAGTCTCACAGCGATTAAGTTGCAGAACTAGGATTCAATCCCAGGACTCCAGGCCTCATTCTTTCATGGATTGAGTGTCTGGTGAACTCACTGGGGCATGATTGCAGAGATCTTCAATGACTTTTGTACTGGAACATTCCTGGCCGAAATCTGCCCCACTGCCATCCCAGTGAGGGAGCTTGGGCAGAAGCCCCAGTGATTGTGCCTTGAACTGTGTTGACCCCCATGGGCATCATGCATTCCTTCTTTTACCCTGTGAGTCGCAAATTCACCAATGTTTACTGAGCCAGACACTACTTTGGGCCCTAAGGCTAGAAAGAAGAAAGACTAGCGAGATGAATGATAGATGACAGCAGTATGTTTGTCTGATATGCACTTTGAAAGTCGCAAGTCATGGGTTGTATGTAGATGTACCAGTTAGTGTCCAGCAAGGAGAAAAACACCGCAAGAGTGTTTGAACAAAAGAGAATGAAAGGAAGAGAATTATTACCTAAAAATAATGAATTGTTAACCAGGTAGCTTAAAGGACAGAGGAATAATGAATTGCTAACCAGGTAGCTTAAAGGAGAGACAGAGAGAGACAGAGAACTAGAAGTTATCCCAGATGTAACAACTACAGGAGGCCACCACCCCTAGGAACTGGGGGAACAGGAAGATGTGGGATAATTAAAGCTTAGAAGCTTGGAGAGGGGACCTAGCAGAGCTGAAAGAGAGAGTACAATGAAAAGTGCTGTCAAGTTGTTGGAAAGAACTGAAACCTGGATCGGACTGATGTCAGTGGACCAGACTACTGCTGTAGGGGTGAGGCGTGAGACCGGGTGAGGCCGGCAGGAAGAGGAAGTGGACAGGACGCCTACAGGAAGTGGACAGGACGCCTACAGGAAGTGGACAGGATGCCTACAGGAAGTGGGCAGGACACCTACAGGAAGTGGACAGGATGCCTACAGGAAGTGGGCAGGACGCCTACAAGAAGTGAGCTGGCACGTGCAATTGCTTCTTCCTCTTCCTCCTTGCATAGCTCCTTCCAGGCTTAATGGAGGTCCAGGGAGCACGGTGAAGATCAGGTCGTCAGGGGCCAACAGAAGGCAGAGTATAGATGGGCAGGTTTGAAGCCGAGAGCCAGTTGTAGACAAAAATAGAGACCCAGAATCTTGAAGGGGCTAGAGGAGGAGGCTCCCTGACGTGTGACATCCCTTTCAGAAGGCTGTGAGTGGGACTGAGTCAGAGAAAGAGAAAATGGCAGGAGCCGGGGAACATGTTGAAGAGTGGGGGGCGGGGGCAGGGTGAGGCAGGAGACATGGACAAGGAGTAGGCAGAGGAGAGTGTCCCTCTGTTATGCTCTGGGTGTCAAGCCTCAAGGGTTAGTTAGGACATGAGGACTGGGCTTTGCAGCAAGGGTGGGAAAATGACCTAATTCATACACTTGCCCAATTTTATTTTCCCAATTGTCCCGTGAATGTGGCAATATTGTCTCCATTTTACAAATGAGGAAGTTAGCACTCAGAGAAAATTTCCTTGCCAGGGCTGCACCGCCCCAGCGGGAGCCCTTGGTATTGTCACCTCTGGGAACAGAGTGGCCTTGTGACGGTGGGGGGGGGGGGGGGGGTTGGCCAGCATGGCCCTAGCTAGCAGTCCTGCTCTGAGGCCAAGGTAGTTATGAGGAGTGTGGAGTCCTCTGGCACATCCCGGATCTCCTTTGTTTCTCCAGCGTTTTTGAGCTTGTACATAAAAAGTTGAAATCACACAGACAGACCAGCCCTTCCAGGGAGCACTGTTTGAAACCTCATGTCAACGAGCCCCATTTCCTTTGCATTGCTTCAGTCTTCTGGGATGCTTGCATCAAACGGGTCGGTGTTGGCATCAGTGAACTTTCCCAGTAGCTGTAGGGTCACCAGTTTCCCAACCCCCAAATCCAGTGGGAGTCTGGAGCCAGGAGACTGCCCTACCCCCTTCTGGTGGGCTCAGGGTCAGGAAGACCACTACATCTTGAGGCCACTGGGTCTTGAGGGCCAGCTACTGATTCCTCAGCTTGCTTGGGAGTTGGCAAAATTCACTCTTCGGTGCTTGTTATAGCTAATTTCACACTTTGCTGTCACTTGTTATTAGGCGAGAAAAAAATACAGGCCCGCTAGCAAATCCTCATTTAAGGGGAAATAAAAAACGCATCGGCTCTGGCATCACTTAGGGAAAGAGGCAATTACTGAGGGGAGACTGCTGAGTGTAACTCGTGACTTAGGGGTCCAAGGATGGGATGGGGCTTTGGCCCCACAGCATGGCGTGACTTCCAGTGGTTTACTTTGGCCCCATCCAGGTGACACCACACAGTGTCCGAAAGGACACGCATCATTCCAGGTGGGTGACATCTGAAAGAACATCTATCCAGTCCCATGACTAATCCATTGGTAATTTACTACGTGGCTCTTCTTACCATTTGGGAAATGTATCCACAGGTCCCTGCCGACAGTTGACACATACTGAGCCATTTACAAGCAGTTACAGTAGTTTCAGGCCTGCGGGGGCACAGAGCCCTGGGGCTGGAGCATCAGACAACGTTGTAATAGCTCAGGTTGGCCCCTTCATTGGATGAGGCACCCACAAAGCAGGAGAGAGCTAAGTCTAATATGATAAATGCCCTAAGTATAGGGCACTCTTCTGGGCTCTAGAGATACAGAGACTAATAAGGCACATTCACTGCTCTCTGGGGTCCCCTAATCTGGTTGGAGAGACAGGTCACATATAGAAAAGGATCAATCACCGCAGAAGGCAGATACGTGCCAGGTGAGAGGCAGAGACACGAAGTCCCTCTAGAACCGAAAAGGCCCATGCAGAGCATCAGTCGGACTCCATCACTTCCAGAGGAGGAGACCGAGGGTCAGAGAAGGGTATGACGTGGCCAGAATAAATGGCAAGTGAGGTTAGGACTGATGAGACTGAAACAGCATGGTTCTGTCCTCTCCCGTTTCCATGATACCAGACACATCCAGATGTGTTCTATCAATTTCTCTAAGTTTTGCCAACCACATTTTATACAGGCAGGACGTGTGGTTCGGGGAGGCTCAGTGACTTGCTGAATCTTCACAGCTATCAAGCAGAACTGGAGCTTGAACTCAGAGTCGGTTGAACTCCGGAGCCCATGCTTTTGCCTCCGTGTCTTGCTCATGGCTCTGGAGATCAAGGAGATCCTCAAAGAGAAGGTGATGCTTGTAATGGCCCTTTAAAGAGAGAAAAACAGCCGACATGTAGCGTGGAGCAAAGGGACTGGCAGTGGCATTCAAGTGTGGGGAGGTGGGGACAATGGGCATGCACTAGCCACTTGCAGGGAAACTGTCTTTGGGCTCTGGCTTTTGAACTCTTTTCCACGGACTTGAGGCGCTTTTTTTTTAAATGGCCACCTAACTAAATCGTTATCCTAGACATGAGCCAAAAAGTCGAAACTATACATGGAGAACCTCCTTGTGACCCAGCCTGTTATTAGAGGGATGGCCGCTAACCTACCCGAGAAATTTCATCCCCGACTTAACTCTCAAGCTCCCTGTATTCAAATGGTAGGGACCAGGGAACACCTGGGGTGCTGGGAGATGGGTGTCCTGAGGGGCTAAGATTAGTCCAGGAATTTTCTTTAAGCCAGTAGGTTTCAAACTTGGCCATGTTATGGAATCACGTGGGGACATTTAGAAAATACCGATGTTCAAGGGATTCACTCCAGGGGTTCAGGACTGAGATGCAGATTTTAGTACATGGCCGAGGTTTAAAACCTCTGCTCTCGTTTATACCCCTCCTGTGAGTTAACCAGGCAGCTTTCTGTCTCACTTGTACACGTAGCTTGGCCTTCCTGAAACCTATCAGCTCCCAGGTTTTCTGACTCTGATCATTCATTTATTCATCAAAATTCAACTATACAGTTATTATACCCCAAAACCTAAACAGTGAGAATATAGTCAGTGATGTGCTAGTAAATATTTAACAAGTTACTTTCTGGGAGGAAACCAAGTCCTGATTTGTAATGTTTTTCCATTTCCCCATTGTAAATATCCCCATCATGACTGGTTTCAATAAGTCATTGAACTTGGAAGAAATGCACGTAATTGGCTCTAGCGAACCAGTGTGAGCCGGTTCGCGCACGTTCCTGGGTAGAGCCATAACCAGCATTCACCCCACATCCTTAAGGTAGGCATAGCCCAGTGGGGAGAAGGCATTATCCCACAGCAGAAATCCCAAATAAGTAGTGCTGGAGGGGCGGAAGTAAATTCAGCCTGGCAGGGTCAGGAAAGCTGAGTTTCAATGAATAAATAGTCGGCCAGAGACTATTAGACCTTAGAAATCAATTTCCTCAGTTGCCCCCCTCCCTTTGTTTTTCTCTAAATCCCCATGATGTCATTGACAGAGCATCAGACCAGGCTGAGCTAACTGGCGTTTCACACTCAGAAGACATCAGTTCTGCCCAAGAGGAGAGAAGTCACAATTTAGTTAGTCCGTGAGGCATTAGATCAGTAATATGCATCATTCTGTTACATTGTGCGCCCTCGGTTCTGAACAACTGACTCCGCCCAACTCTATCACTGTAGGCAATGAGAAACAGGCCCGGAGACCCAAATGGAGTGCTGGATGGTACAGAGGGGCAACAGGTAGTCAGGACCCCCACCTGTGTTCTCACTCTCCCGCCACCGGGCCGGTCTTAAAGATCAAACACCTCTTGGACAACATTTTATTAATATATTAATGAGGAACACCAGTTCATTCGCTTCCAACAAAAAGTTCTGTGCAGAAAGGAAATCCAATCTCACGTCTAAATTGCTCCTAATAAGCCCACGATTGGCAGCCCCAGTGATGATCCTCTCAGGCTATAATTGTGTGAAAAATGGACGCGTTCCCATAACCAAAAGGAAAGACCAAATCTGCGCCCACAGGGTGGTAGTTGATAATCTTGTTAAGTTATTAAGGAAATTAGCAGAACTTCCTGCCTTGGTTGGCAGGGAATGTCAGGTGAGGCTATTTTTGGGAACATTGGGGAAACCAGCAGTCCGTGAACTAAAGAATCCTTCCCTGCTGGACTGTCATCCCCCGGAGGCCGGACTCCATGGGCTGGTTCTGAGCGCCACACTTGTGGGCTCTTGCCAAGGGCATGGCAGACCCTTATTCCATGCAAAGGATGTGGTGGCCCACTGAGGGTCACTTTAGGAGTGTGTGTGTGTGTGTGTGTGTGTGTGTGTGTGTGCGTGCGCGTGTGCATGTGTGCATGTGCTGATGGCGTTATGGACCCTATAGGATCTGGAGTCATTGATTCATTCGAGAGGCAGATGGTGTCTTACAGCATTCAGTGAGGAATCAGGAACTCTGGACTCTGTCCTGGCTGTCCACACCTAGGTGACCTTGTGTGAATCACTTCCCCTCTCGGTGCCTTTTCCTTATCAGGAAAGCGGAAAGAGGGGTTTGAATTAGCTGAACCTATAAGGCTCCTTCCAGGTCCATCATTCTGGTCTTTGCAGTGGCTGCTTGAGATTCAGTTAATAGGGACACGATATTTTTCCTCTATGTTGACACCCGGCCTCATATCCATGAACTCATAAGGCGCAGTTGGATGTTTTTGTTTTAGGGGCCAGCCTTGGTCAACTGCATCACAGAGGACCCATGTGGCTTAAAGGCTGTTCGAGTTGGAATCTAGGGGACCCTACACTGGCAGACCTGGATTCTTGTATCTCCCTCCTCATTTTACCATGATGACCTAGAAATTTGGGGTTAGGGTTTTTGGTTTTGTTCCTCGTCTTTGAACCATCATTTTTGAATTAATAATTAAGTGAATACTGTTATTCATGGTTAATTTATTTGAAAAATGATTATGCGTGTTTAATGCTTTGGGAGAGATCTTAGTGTTCTGGCTATTTCCGCATAAAATCCTCTCGGCAAAATTAATCACTCCCTCCTCGGTGTACCCTCAGTCCTCGTGGCTCAGGCCTCTGGTGTAAGTCTTCTCACATTGCCCTTTGTTTGGTTTTGTACATGTCTGTCCCCTCCAAGACACCGTGAGTCCTCCCAAGGCAGGAACCGAGCCTTATTCATCTCAGGGTCCCCATTTCCACTGCGTCTGGCTCATAAATGTTTGTACAACTGAATAGAGTTGTTCTCCTTATGGGAAAACAGAAGTAGCCGACTAGCTGAAAATTTATCTTTGGTGCCTGTCAGTCTCTGACAGGACATTTTCTTCCAAAAGGTAATTGATCTCACCTTATGCTCATGCCTCAGCCTTCCACTTCAGTTCAGTGCTTTTGGAATCTACAATATTAGTTCTGAGGTTGACCTCACGACTCCTTTCCATTTGCTTGATCAACGTTAAAAAAAAAAAAAAAAAAGTATTGTAGACCTAACAGTTTACGAGTTGCCAGACGATGTTGCCTGCCTCTGTCCTTAAAGCAACCTGTATTAAAAAAAAAAAAAAAAAAAAAAAAAAAAAAAAAAGCAACCTGTATTTGTCTTGTCTTTTTTGCAGATGAGGAAATAGAGGCTCAAAGAGGTCCTAATACTTAGCTAGTCTCACAGCTAGTGAGCGGCAGGGCTGGGGATTTGAACACAGGTCTGTCTGGCTCTTTTGGCCAAATGCTGTTGCTTCTCTGGATGTCCAGATGTAACTTTATTAATTTTTTAAGTGTGTTTATTTGTTTATTTTGAGAGAGAGGTGTGAGCACGTGTGCGTGGGGTAGGGGCAGAAAGAGAAAAAGAGAGAGAGATTCCCGGGGCGCCTGGGTGGCTCCGTCGGATAAGCGTCCGACTTCGCCTCAGGTCATGATCTCGCGGTTTGTGAGTTCGAGCCCCGCGTCGGGCTCTGTGCTGGAAGCTCGGAGCCTGGAGCCTGCTTCTGATTCTGTGTCTCCCTCTCTCTGCCCCTCCCCTGCTCACACTCTGTCTCTCTCTCTCTCTCAAAAATAAATAAACATTAAAAAAATTAAAAAAAAAAAGAGAGAGAGAGGATCTCAAGTAGGTTCCGTGCTGTCAGCACAGAGCCCGACATGGGGCTCGAATTCATGAACCGTGAGATCATGACCTGAGCCAAAACCAAGAGTCAGATGCTTAACCGACTGAGCCACCCGGTGCCCCGTCTGGATGTTAGTTTAAGCTCAACATACATGAAATCCAACTCCCTACCTTCACCCTCAAGCAGGTATGTCTTCTCTCTCTCATCCCTGTTCTTTCAGACACCAGCTCAAAACCTCAAATCCCGTTGGGTCCCTGGCTGTCCTTCATTTCCTCAAGCCAGTTGCTCACTCGCTGCCCTTGCCAGCGTCTCTGTAGATGTCTTCCTGTGCCCGCTGCCACTTTCCTAGGTCAGGTTTAATGACCAAACCCAGAGGTCTCCTGCAACCATCTCATCGGTCTCCAGGTCTCTAGCTTGTCACACGTTCCACTGAAATCTGAGTTTCTCTAAAATGTGATTTTGAAAATTTTTCTCTCTGGATTGAAGTCTTTGCAGTGAGTCCTCTCACGGAGATGAGCCCGAGCTCTTGTAATGAGAGAGAGAGAAAGGAAAAAACAAACACACAAAAAAACGCAGTGTGAATCTCTAGTAATGGGCTGGGGGTTTTCGTGGTGCTGTTCTTATTTCACCCTCAAAACAAACATCTGAAGTAGGTCACGTCATTTCACTGCCCAGTAAGCTGAGTTCCCTGTTTCAGGTCCCCTGGTGCCCGGAAGTGGTGGGTGCAGCCTTGGAACCTAGGCGTGGCTACTGAGAAAGCACATTCTTTCCACCTCGTACTTCTCCTTGGCCTGATCCTGAGGAACCCCTTCCTGGCCTGGCCCTGCCTTCCTTGACAGGGCTGCATGCCACGACTCCACCCAGATGGCACGGTTCCCTCTGTCCTGGAGGGACTTCTGTCACCCTTGTCATTGTTCCGTAACATCACCCTCCGCACCCTGGAGGCCTGCCTTCTCCACTGGGTTAGAACCTGTGCATCCTTGGATGCTTAACCATTCCCTTAACTCTCTGGGGCTTTCCTCTTCCTCCCTATTAACATTACTAACTCATTTTCCCCTCGCTCTGTTGAATCACCTTGTCTTCCTAGCAAGAGAAAGGGCTTCGGATTCAGACAGACGCGGATTGTGTTTTAGGTCGGGTTCCCCAGGAGCAGTCTCTGAGGTGAGACTTCCTGTCTGAGTGATTTATTAAGAAGGGATCCCAGGAGAATCCAATGAGGAGATGGGGAAGGCAGGCCAGAGAAGCAGGAGATGTGAGGCAAGGGAACAATTTGGGGCCAGGGCCTGGCTGAGCCTGACTCCGCAAGGGGACTCCAGCATGTGCCCGCTCTAGGCAGTGCTGCAGGGCCTCATGCTCCCGGCCATCACTGTTGAAGGGACACTCCAGGGGCATTTAACTCCCAGGCACCTTACAGTTCTCCGGGAGTGGTGGCAAATGGACACAGTGGCCCCAGGACAGGCCTCCAAAGGGAGTAGCAGGGGCAGGTCATTAGAAGCGAGAAAACCACCACAACAGCTAGAGGAAAGAGGCACACAGGCACAAGGAAGAGGAATGCGCACGATCCGCATGGAACATCAACAGGGTCTGTGTGCTTGTTTGGCAAATGTCTTAATCCTCCCAAGACTCAGTTACTCCAGCTGTGAAATGGGTGCGATGAAGCGGCTGACATCTGGGAATCACTCAGTAAGTGTTTGTTGCTTTCCTCGGAGAGAGCCTCGTACTTTATGTGTATACATTCTATACTTATTATGGTTATCTGATAATCTTGATGGCGTTATAGTCTTTCTGCCGCAGGGCCTTCCTCTGCGCGTGCTCTCCCTCTCAAGCCCCTTCTGGCCTTATGTACTCTTACTGTTCTTTGCATCTCACTTCAAATGCCACTTCCTCCAGGCAGTTTTCTTTGATTCCCAGGCCAAGTCACATTCGTTCTTGCTTCCCTCACAAATTGTACGCTGTCACAGAACCCTGAATAGTTCTTTATTTTTTAAGTGCTTACTGCTGTTTATTTTTCTTAAATTTTTTTTCAATGTTTATTTCTGAGAAAGAGAGAGAGAGAGAGAGAGAGAGAGAGAGAGAGAGAGAGAGAGCATGAGCGGGGGAGGAGCAGAGAGAGGGAGACACAGAAACCAAAGCAGGCTCCAGGCTCTGAGCTGTCAGCACAGAGCCCGACGCGGGGCTCAAACTCACGAGCTGCAAGATCATGACCTGAGCAGAAGTCGGACACTTAACCAACTGAGCCACCCAGGCGCCCCACCTCTGTTTGTTAATATAAGTATATTTCTGTTATCATTTATTAAATTAACGGGTGGGGGTGAATGTTAACTAAAATGATTGTGGTCATTATTTCAGAACGTATGCACATATCAAGTCATTATGTTGTATACCTTAAACTAATGCGATATTATATCTGACCAAACTGGAGGAAATAAAGCAATTGATTTACAAAATAAATCTCATCTCCATTAGAAGTGATTGTCTTTTTGATTATTTTGTTACCGGAACCGAAGATGTCTTGGGTGAAGCAACAGGTGAGTGAAGAACGTACGCGTGAACACAAATGATAAGCCCGCTGAAGGTAGAGCGGGAACCCTTGGGCTGTCCCTTGGCACATTTATGTAGCTCTCTGGCTGGCTGGTAAATGACGTAAAGGACTCTGATGGGACGGGATTCCCAGGCCTGCATCCCGGTCCAGGTTTATGACTGTGTGCGCTCTTAGTAGGCAAGTCAGAGCTCCTCTGGGTCTCAGGTGCCCCTGTGCCAATGCCAGTCTCTCAGGGCCTTCTTCGTGCCAGGCCCTGGCTCCCAGCGTGGATCACCTGGGAAGACCGTAGGGGGGCGTGTTGCAGAGATGGGAGGTTGTAGGATGGATTCCTGTCCACAGAGCCCTCCCGCCAGAAGAAAAAGATGCATCAGGGAGCCGGGAGGCAGAGCCGGAGGCTGGGGCATGATTAGGGTGGAGCGCTGGAAGGCACTGAGGGAAGAGGCAAGGAGGAGCTGGGGTTGATGCCCACAGCATCAAAGCATGGTGAGGTGCTCACGGGAGCAGCAGGTGGGTCCGGGACTGTGTCTGGCCTGACTCTTTCCCTGATTCTGGAGCAGGTGGCTGTGCCGCTCCATAGCTACGTGACCCTGGGCAAGATGGCACATTGTGAAGCTTCTCGACTGCCTTAGTTCCCTCGTGAAGTGAGGGCCATGTGGTTGTGGGAATTAAAAGACCGAAATACATGTTAGGTGCTTAAAATAATGATTGACTTTATGCCAAACAAAGTAAGTCGGAGAAAGACAGGTATCCTATGGTTTCACTCATGTATGGAATTTAAGAAACAAAACAGATGAACCTAGGGGAAGGGAAGGAAAATAAGATAAAAACGGAGAGCGAGGCAAGCCATAAGAGATTCTTGAATACAGAGAACAAGCAGGGTTGCTGGAGGGTGGTGGGTGGGGGGTGGGCTAAATGGACGATGGGCATTAAGGAGGGCACTGTTGGGACCCATGTCATGTAGAACCCGTCGCTGGGTTCTACTCCTGAAACCAAGACTACGCTGTGTGTTAACTAACGTGAATTTAAACAAATAAATTCTAAAAAGGAGTAATGATTGGCATATGGCACAACTTCAGGGGGCATTAGCTGTTGTCACCGGTGCTGATGCTTTTGCTGAAAAGGATGACACCCTGGATAGACACGCATCTCCGATTCTGCAGTTTGGCACTTGCCAGACTTTGCTTTGTGAGGTTCGCCACCTTGACGTTGTGGGGAGTGTAGGAGCTGTAAGTATAGCAGACCTTTATCTGAATCCCAGTCGTACGAGCTACTCAATCTCTCTGAGACTCTGGTTCTCATTTGTATAATGGGGGATTAAGACTCACCTCGGAGGATTACTTTGAGGCTTAAATATGTATTTGTGAAGCACCTATTGCTTAAAAGGCCTGGTGTGAAACCTGGTGCCTTCTCTCCCCCCGGCAGTGCCGGGAGTGGGGGGGTGGGCACTTAGACGAGTGGGCAGGGAGCACCATTGTTCTTGCAGATTTAAAGATACATGTATACGGTGGCGGTGGCTAATAAATGTATGGAACCCATCTCCCTGGGACCTGGCAGGGGATGAATATGAATAGGCCAGGAAGGACTAAGGAAAATGGATGAGGGCTGGAGCCTTGGTGAGTTCTTACAGCAACATTTCCTGGAAAATGTGCATTTAGGAATAGTGGTCATGCTGAGACACCCCCAGAGGGGGCGAAAAAAAATAGGAAAGAAATAGCTTCTGTGGCTGAAAACCTTTGGAGGGTGATGCATCCTATATTCCGCTGCTGCTAAGATCTCTGCACTCACAGTTGCTCAACTGCTGATTCAGGAGGGGTGCAGAGTACCTACTGTATGCCAGGCACGGTTGCAGGTGCTAGCAATACAGCAGTGAAGGGCTCCTGGCTGGCTCAGTCGGCACGATCTTGGTTGTAAGTTCAAGCCCACGCCGAGTGTAGAGGTTTCTTAAAAAACGAAAACCTTAACAAAGTGACGGCAGTGCAATTCTTGCTCCCGTGGAGTTTGTAATCTAGTAGGGAAGACAAACGATGCACAATAAACGTGACGAGGTATGTGGGTGCATTGTGTCTGAAGGCAAAAATGCATCAGAAAAATGGAACAAGAAAAGGTCAAGCAAATTAAGACAGGGATAGCAGGTCGTGAGATTCCATTGGCCCATCAGGAAAGCCTCCTCCAGCAGGCGGCCTTTGAGCAAAGAAGGCGGCTGGGGGGCTAGTAGGGTTGGCTGTCAGAGGAAAGACTTGGGGCTGGAGTCTGCTCAGCTAGTAGTGTTCCCAGAGCAGGCCTGTGTGCCTGGAGATGGGGAGGGTGGTGAGAGGCAGGATGTCCTGGGGGCCGTGCTGGCCACCCGGAGGGCTTTTCCGAGGGCTTTTCCATCCCCGGCTGCAGAGAGAGGAGGGATGTGATCTGACTTACCCAGCATGATGGTTCTCCCAAACAAACCTCTTTTGTTTCCTGTAAGGCCTTTTAAACGTCTTTATCCATATTATCCCCCACTCCTTTCCTTAGAGTCCCAGATGCTTGTTCAGCGTAGTGTAGCGTTTCCCAAAATGCTCCGCCTCTGGAATCTTTCAGCCTCCAGGAAGACCTGTGAACGTCTTGCTTCACTGGCATCCTAATGCCTTCCTATCTCAAGTGTGGCCTGTGGACCCGCTGCGTCAGCGTCACCTGGGGGCTGGTTAGAAATGCAGAATGGCAGGCCCCACCTGGGCCCTGTGTGGAGGCAGCAAAGCTCCCGTGCACACAGAATTTCCAAAGTGCTGCTCTATGGGACACGGGTTGAGAAATGCTGGATTAGACAGAAGTTGTGTGTGTGCGCATGTGCATGCACGTGTGTGTGTGTGTGTGTGTGTGCATGCACAGCGGGAGGAGGGTAATGTGAAGACGTTTACGGTAATTTACATAGCGTGCTTCCCAAGTTCCCATCTGCAGTGTAGACTATCCAGAGCTGGCTAAGCTGGTCTGTCCTCCTCACATGCCTCATGCCTTTAATGACTCACCATAGCTCGAGGCCTTTATTAAACTCTTTCTGACACCTGTTCAGGAGAAGCCTCGGTCTCCTCTTAGATCAATGAGCCCTGTGTGTTTGTCACCCACATCTATATTCATACCGCCCATGACCAGTCCCCAAATGACTGTATCCCTTATGCTCTTAGAATGAGTCTCCTTTCAGCGTCTGGCACCCTGTGGGGAGACACGCAGATGCTAGGGACAGGGAAGAGGCCAGGGTTAGAGATGGTCCATGCTTTTCCTTCCCCTCCCCTCTTGTAAAGCTCAAAAATGACCCTTCTCGCTCAGCAGCCAGCTGTCGCGGCAAGAACACGTGCCTTGGGGTTGAGTGGACAGGTGTTTGCACCTCAGTTTTAGTGTTTCCTGGTTGTGTTACCTTAAGTGAGCCATCTAGTTCCTTTGAGCCTCTCCCCCCCACCCCCGGCTGTGAAAGGACGTGCGGTATCTGTCCTGTAGAGTGGTTGTGGAGACCACAAGTGAACATCCTAGAAAAATCCCTTTGGGCCTTTTATGTACATAGACCTTCAGATAATAGACAAGAGACTCAGATCATAGAAACCGGTAGGTGGGCCTAACAGTTGCTTGGATGGTGTAGGTGTGTTGGACGGAGTGGGATGGAACACAGTGAAATGGCCCAGGAGTGGTGCCCGATTCCTGCTCATCTCATAGACAGAGGATGCCCTGGGCCTCCTGCCCAGGTCACTCTGATGCGGTAGCAGCAGCCTGGCTCCTCGTGGTCTGCTTCCTGGGACCCGTGAGAGAAGCACAGTCTCTTCCCAAGGAGAAGAGGAAGAGCTGGCATGTGCAGGTGCCCGTGGGCCACCAAAGTGTCTGCTCCCCTCCCCTGGAGAGCGCTGTGTGGTTCTCGATGGGAGTGACCACAGCCACGGAAGTGTGGCGGTTACAACGAAGGAAGCCTGGGCGTTTGTTCTGAGCGTGCGTGGGCCCGGGCTTTCCTTATAATTAGGAACCAAAATAGAAAAGACAGGCACGCAAAGAGCCCTGAAAACCGAGTGACAATAATCAATAATAGACAGTATGGAAACACCCAGCCTCAAGCCTGCTGTCACCTGCAGTGCGGCTTCTCAACTCAGCACTGTTGACGTCTGGGGCTAGATAATTGTGCTCGCGGGGGCTGTCCTTTGCATCGGGCTATGTGTGGCAGCATACCTCGCGTCTACCCACTAGACACTAGCACAACCTGAGTCATAACAACCGAGAACATCTCCGTACCTTGCCAAATGCCCCCGAGGACAAGATTGTTCCCAGCCGAGAGCCACTGATGTAGAAGGTGCTCACTAAATGGTCCCTGCCTTCTCAATCCAGAAACCAAGCAAAATGCCACAAGAGCGGCTCAATGATTTTCACACCCGGCTTCTCCCTCCTTGTGGGAAACTGGCAACAGGTGATGCCACGGGACCTCCAGGTGACCCCCATCCAACTCGGAGGCGGCCTCGGTGGCAGGACCCAGATGTAGCTCTGCTCTTCTGTGGCTTGTCTGGCCCTGTATCTGGTCTCTAGAGCCCAAACACAGTCAGAACAGGTGCCAGCCCGGCTCACTGGGGCTCTCACTGATTGAAAACTTTCCTGGGCATTTTTGGCTATTGGGAGCACTCCATTTCACATTGATTTATTATTATATTTTTAAAGACACTGAGATTTAAGTCTCATCCAGGAAACTCTGCTTGCCAAGACATAATTAGGAGAAAATGACAGAGGTAGTAAATATATAATTAACTCTTTTCTTAATGCCTTTTGCTGGCATTCTTAATCTATCTGCACAGCCTGAGAAACTAGTTCTCTGGAATCTCCAGGCAACTAGAAACCAATTACCATCGTGTTTGCATATTATGTTTTTGAATAACATGGATCCATGTTTATGTGTAGGAAGTTAAGTGGGGAGCCTCAAAGATAAACATGGGTGCATACATATTCTCAGCTCCGAATTGACTTTTGATTGATCGGTTGATTTACTCCTTGGTTCATTAATTCTGCAAAAATTTAGTGTGTACCTACTAGTCAGGTACCATGCTATTTCCATCCTGCTACGATCTGCTCCCAACTTTAAGATACTGAGTTCTAATATATGTACATAATGCATATGCATGTGATGTCAGGGAGTTCTATACATCTGTGCACACACACATGCATATAATGAGGTTCAGAGAGGTCAAGTAACTTGCCAAAAGTCACACAGCTATTGGATAATGATACTGGTATTTGATCCCAGGTCTGTCTGGTGTTCACTATCGTTTGCAATCTTCTTTCCAAGAATACTGCCCAAGGAGGTGATATTTGAGCTGAATCTTGAAAGGTAAATATGCCCATGCAAAGCTGGTGGAGTGGTGATCCAGGAATTCCAAAAATTAAGTACAGAGAGTCACTAGGTGCTCCGAGAGGAGTGGAGGAGACAAGGCAGGGTGGGGTGCAGCTCAAGGAGGGGCTTATATGCCAGCTCCTTCCAGAACTCACAGCAAAGTCCCTGGGAGAGGGATGTGAACCCCTCTCCCCAGGAGCTAGAGAGCTCCCGCTGAGAGCTACAACCTCCAGCCAGGCCCAGCAGCACAAGTTCCAAGGTGACCCCCGGGCCCATTAAGAAACCAGGCAGCACTTGATTTCACCCAGTAACTGTCTCCAGCCTTCTCTTGCCCAGGAAGCAGGGACCAGTTAATTGCAGGGTGATCGCCATGTTCTCGCAGAGCATTTAATGTAGCATGTAATTGCAGGGTAAATAAATACAGAGCTATTTCCAGCTCTCAGCCCAGTGCTGCAAGCCTGGTGATAATTACGGCTAGGGATTGGCTTGGTGCAATTTCTAAGCGATGGCTCCAGGCCTGAATTGGGTCAGCCCTCAAGCAGATCCTGTATACTCCCAGGAGAACCAGGATGTTGATCTCGCCAAGCTTCCCTTCTACTCAGGCACCTGGGACCTTGACTTCCCAGTACTCTAGCCCACACCTCCATCTTGGGGTCTCTCGGCCTTCCGGTTGGCCCTAACTCTCTCTAATAGTAGTGGTTAAGATGTCCAGGCTTGGAATAAGATGGGACTAGATTTGTATCAAGGTTCTGCCACTTACTGGCTGTGTGACCTTGGACAATCTGTTGTACCTCTCTGAGCCAAATTCTTCATCTATAACATAGATAAAAGTGATATATATGTCATAAAATTGTGAGGATTAAATGTAAAATGGTGTGTATGTTGCCTGGTCTGGAGTAAGTGCTAAATGTTAGCTGATCCTTTCTCCTTCCCTTCCCTTCCCTTCCCTTCCCTTCCCTTCCCTTCCCTTCCTCTCCTCTTCCTTCTAGTTCTTTCCTTCTTACCCTCCTTCCCCTCCCTTCCCAGGGCAGTTGTGTACCAGAGGAAAGAACATACATTTTAGAGCACAACAGACCTGGGTTTGAGCCCTGGCTGTACCAACTACCTGCTGTTTTGACCTTCAAACAATTATTTAACCTCTCTGGGCCTCAGTTTTCACATCTGTTGGGTGGGAACAGTAATACCTCTTTACCAAGTCATCGTGAAGGTCAAGGGAGATTACAGCCCTAAAGGTTCTTTGTACAGTGTGGCCGGGCAAGAATGAGCTTTCTGCTCAGTGTTTAACCATGCGTCACAGGGTGGGTCCCCCAGGAAGGAGACTGCCAGAGGAGATTCCTACAGTTTATAAGGGAATGCTCTTGGGTAACACCTGTGGAGGGGGCATGCAGAAAGCAGGGCCGCGGCAGAAGAGAAGTTGAGCTGCATGGCCCTGTCATGCAGGTGGTGGGTGGACACCTTGACCCACACCGTGGGGAGGTATGAATATGGAATGAGCCTTCTGAGGTGTCCCACTTTGGGACAGGGTGTTCAGGCCCCAGGACCTTCCCACCTATCGGTATTGGAGATGGAGCACCCTGTAAAGGAGGCACGATCTTGAACAAGGCAGCTCTGTGCAGACAAAGCCCGAAGGGAGCTGGCAGCGGAGGGCTTCCTGTAGGTGGTGGCCCCGGCACCTGAGGGAGTAAGTCCTTTCTTCCTGAATAGGGGCCTGGGGGCACATCCCTGCATCCACCACAGCCCGCTGCCTCCTGGCCCCAGTTCTCAGAAAAGCACCTCCCCTCCCACTGTGGTCCCCATCTCCGTATTGGTGAAGGCCTGTCTCCTACCACCCTCTGGCCTCCCCTCTCTTCTGACCCACTGCGTCCTTTCTGGATGTTTTGATCTCACCTGGGAAATGTCTCTATGCTGTGAAAGCCGACCTTGGCCAAGCGGCAGGAATGGAGTGAAGACCAGGCCTCAGCCAACGCCCCTCCTTCCCCACTCAGCCTTGCTTGAACTTGGACTGTCCTTGGGCTCTTGAGTCCTGAAAATACGTGGCTGTCGGTGGCGATGTGTCCTTCCATCCCCCCCGCCTACCTGCCTCTTGTGCCTGCTTGTGGATCTCACCTCTAATGCTTATCCCAGTGTCCTTGTGTTTTGTGTCTCTGTTTTTCAGTTATTACTATTTTCATATTATCTGACTGGGCTTCAAGCCCACACCCTTGGCTGCTGCTGTGTGAGAATCCACGAGGCTCACCCTGGTTGAGGCTCAGCTCAGAATCCCAGGAATACTAGGTGGCCGGGGCCCTGGCTGTTCCGCATCCGGTAGATACAGACAGGGGCCTGATAGGCACGGGGGGAGCTGGTTACTTGGGGTGCCCAGCAGCTTGTCTGCGCAGAGCCCATTTGAACGAGACAGAGTTTCCCCAAGTTCCTTGTTGTTGTGTGTGAGGGAGCAAGGATGGAGGAGTGTGGGTGTGAGGCTAGAACATGTGATTTGGACCCTGCAAGTGAGACGTTAGCCATCTATGAGTTATGTCACCTTGAGAAAAGGCCTTGGCATCCCCGAACCTCCATGCGTGCGTTGGCCGATGTGACCAGCCCTTATGATGTAAAAGTGCTATTGGGAGGGGAAAATGCGGCAGGGGGAGGTTCTTGGAGGAGGGGTGGGTTTATACATCTTTTCCTGACACGCGGGGTCTTTCTGGCCCCTCTTATCCCAAGGGAACCAGGTAGGACCCACCCCGATATCTTGTGCTGGCTCCCACTCAGCATGGAGTGCTTGGGGTCTGATGACTGTCCCTTGGTTCCCCCAAGGGACTCTGTACATGGAGGGTGAGAGAGCACCCCCTCCTGGGCTACTGGAGCTTGGCTGTGTCGAAGCAAGGAAGGCAGAGGCTCTGATGACCTCGTTGTGAGCTGCCCCAGGGAAGCAGTGTCTCCACGACCCATTGCCAGGCACCGAGTAGACCGCACTGGGCTCCTCATGCAGGAGAGAATGAAGGAGAGAGGTGAGCAGGCAGTGTGAGTGCTCACTCTTGTGTCCCTAAGAAAGTGCAGGCTGGGTCCATGCTGATGCCCTGGGCCACAGGCTTCAGAGGGGTCTTGAATTCCCCCTCCCTGCCGTTTCTTCTATTTTGGTTTTACGTGCGACCCACATTCAGAAGTCCCGGGAGAGGGGAGAGGCATGGGGTCCCCACCCACGTGTCATTCCCGTCTCCCTACTTACACAGCAGAATCCACCCGCAGGGTCAGGACCCTCTGCTCTTGGCCATCCTAAACCCCTGTCCCACCCCAATCCCTGAGGCAGAGTGTGTGTGGCATCTGAAAGCATGATGGGACCCAACCCTGATGCCAGATGACCCCAGGCTGGCCTCGCTCCCTCCCAGCATGCTGTGGCTCCGGGAGTGCAACATGGGCACCGCCGGAGAAGTAAAACCACGCAGTAGGACTCGCCCGACGGTCCCACCCTGCACCTCACCATCCTTGCGGCTGGCTGTGGACACAGCCTTTCTGGCAGGCACGGTTCCGGACCCCTTGAGTCATCGCAGCAAACCCGTGAGTCAGACGCCATCTCTGTCCTCATGTTAAAGCTGAGTAAACTGAGGTCTAGAGACAAGGCAATAACCCCCGGTCACACAGCAGTAAGAGGCAGGCTGGACGCCATCACAGGTGGTCTGGCCGCGCCACTGCCCTTGGACCGACTTGCTTGTGGGAAGCTCTGGGCCATGTGATCTGCACATCTCTCTTCTGGCCTTGGATTCCCATCCCTCTGACTCTGCAACTGCCCTTGTCCCTGCGTCCCTGCCTGTGTGTGTTTAGTTGGCAATGCGTGTGCTTCTTTGCCTCTCTCCAAGGGTCTCCTCTGTGTCCACCTGTCGGTCTCCTCACCAATCCATGGGTCTCTGGGCCTTCACGTGAATCTTACCTCTTTTGAACTCTTGTTATCACTCTCGGGTACTTGAAGCTTTAAAAAGAGCCCTGCTTTTTCTGGACCTTTTGTGGTTAAAATAAAGGAGGTGGGGGTGGGGGTGGGGGTGGGGGTGGGGAAAGTTTCCAGGTACTAGATTCCAGAAAGTTCTCTTTGAATTCTTCTCCTCCTTGTCCAGTAAGCCAGCCAAATTCCCAATGTCAATAGGGAACATCTTCCTGAGGATCTTGAAAACACTAGGACAGAACCCAAGCAAGTGAGACTTTTAGGGGCTGTAGTCTAAGCAGCATTGGGTAGACACATCCAGGGAAGAGGTTGTCCAGCCCTGGTTAATGCTGGCACAGTCAAGCACCCAACCCAGGGAGGATCTGGGCCCAGTGTGGTCTCTGCCATGAACTCACCCCTGTGCCTGCCTGCCTCTACCCCACTTGAGTATCTCAGGGGTGCATGCCAGGATACGAGGCACAAAGACTCTACATCCCATGGACTCATAGATACGCCAGGATCATGGTTCAAAATTTCCATGCCACTCCATGATGCAAAGGACTGGCCAGGACAGTTGAACCCACAGGCCAGGCAGGCAGCTGCTGACAGTCTGTTTCCAGGGCCAAGAAGGCCCTCTGGCCCCCGATGGCTCTCCATCCTGTTCACAAAGATGCAGCAATCCTATAACAGGACAGGGCTTCCCTTTTCCCGGGAAGGATCAGTGTCATGAGGCTACTGTTGGGATGGGGCAAAGAAACTTCTTTTATGTTTTTTTAAATGTTTATTTACTTTTGAGACAGAGAGAAACAGAGCATGAGTGGGGGGGGGGGCAGAGAGCGAGGGAGACACAGAATCTGAAGCAGGCTCCAGGTTCTGAGCTGTCAGCACAGAGCCTGACACAGGGCTCGAACCCACAAACTGTGAGATCATGACCTGAACTGCAGTTGGACACTTAACCGACTGAGCCACCCAGGCGCCCCTTAGGAAACTTCTATACACTCAGGTTTAATCCTCCCCTGCGCACAGATTCCGATGGGGCCAGAGGAGTAAAGGCAGGTAAATAGGTGTGCATTGTAGGGAATCAGGGAAGGATGTCCCTTAGGGGAGGACCCCAAAGGAGAAGATCGTACAAAGAAATGCCATGGGTACAAGAGAGAAAGAAACCACATCCTCCAGCCAAGCACAATGGCCAGCTCACAGTAGGTGCTTCATAAATATTTGTTGACCAAACAATCCAACAATCCAATGTCTGGAGTGCAAAATCCAGACATTGGAGTTTTGTGCCCAGCTTTTTTGTGTTTCTGTGTTCTGGCGAACTCAAAATCATCTCCTGCTCCGAAGTTTAATTTTCACTTTTATGCGGGGGGAGCACCGCCAGCTCCCCAGCCTGTATCAACCGACCACTGCGACCGTGTGTGAGTAGGGGCTTTGGAAGCGGCAAATGCTGTGCAGACGCCCAGGGAAGTTTCATTATTCACCACTTTCCCTCCAGCCACCCCTGGGGTCAGCCCCCTGTATCCATCATCAATATCTAATGCTTTTCAGCAATTACTCTGGGTTAATTGGCTCAGGCAGAGCAGTCCATAGGAGATGCCCCTGGAGGGACTGACAAGCCCTCTTCTTGGTGCGCGGAATATCTCTCCGGATTAAGTGTGTCTAATGCCGCTGTTCGCGAGATGGGGGGATAAAGACTGCAGGGCCAGAATGCAGCTGTACATCGTTTGTATCAGAAATACCAGGGGCCAGCTGCCGGGCTCTAATGAAATTCCAGCGAGCCTTGTTGACATTCCAGAGGCATCGCCACGACGAGGTTAAATTATAAGTTGATGATGACAAGCAGACGCACAGGAAAATGTCAAAATTAGCATGACCGAGCACAGGCGCCCTCCTCCCTGCGCCCTCTCGTTGGCACAGACTCCTCTTTCCCCTTCCCGCTTTTGCCCCCAGGACCACATTTTTAAGGGTATATTAGCCAGAGCGAGTTTGCTGGGGGCTTCCAACGTCTGTCTTCTTTACCCTTCTCCTCGGGCAGCCGGGTGGAGGGAGAACAAAGTGGCCTCCTGATGACTCAATGACCTTGGACATGCCATTGACCCTCTGGGAGCCTCTGTTTGCTCATCTGTCCAGTGAAGATAAGAATACGTTCCTCCTGGAGCCGCTGAGGATTGGACAGGCTCATACATGGACATCACCAGGCGCGGTATTCAACCCTGCCACTCTCTTCCCCCCTGCCCTACCTCCTCCTTGGCCCCACCCTGGGCTCTTCCATCAGGAGAGAGCACTGGGAGGATGCCCTACAGATGTCAGGGAGAAGCAGGTGGGGTTCATATCAGGAGTCCATGCCCAGTGAAAACTGAGGATTGGGACATGGCTCCCAGGCCTGGGGAGAGTCCTGGGGAGTGGGGAACACATAGGTGAGATTCCCAATATGCAGCTGTATCCACAATACCAGATTGTGGAAATAAAGGGGAGGCATTTACAGTCTGAGACTCAGTTGGCCCAAATAACACAGGTGCCATTTACAAAGAACCTGTGCCTGAATGATATTGTTAAACTCGCTCAACAGTTATTTGAGAAGGGGATGAACACCCCGTTTTACACATGGTCCCAGAAGGCTCATCCGGTCTGGGGTGCAGAGAAGTTAAGGAAAGTGGGGAGGAAAGATTGGCAGAGAGCCAAGGAGATTTCAGGTAGAGGTGGCCATGAGATAGCTCCAGATTCGGGGGTGTAGAGGAGAGTTTGGGGAAATCTTTCCTGAGGATGGAGTGTGGAGTGAGATGCCCAGGGGACTTGAGAGGGGGGTCTTCATTCAGCGAGTGAAGGAAGACGAGGGGCCCGAGGGGAGACACTGAGCAGGAAGCATCAGTTATGTAAAGACAGACCTTGAGAGAGTAGCGATGTGGGGCCCAAGCTGAAGCGATGGAATTTGTGTGGGAGAGCAGATTACTGATGGGGCCAGAGAGATGGGCCTAAGGTCCCCCGCGTGTCCAGAAGATTTTGGTGGGCTTGCCTGGACCTCTGTCCTCTTCAGGACCTTGATGTCACCACAGGAACATGAGTTGTTAAATCCTTCCCCCCCCCAAAAAATTGGTGTATTCAATTGATCTTCAGGTTCTAGCCCACTGAGTCCTGTCTGCATTTTTCCTTTTCTCTTCCTTTCTTCGTCTCTCACTTTCTTAGACAACAGATCAGGACTCTGAGATTCCTTAAATGAAAGTGGTTCAGATTCCAGGGGCTGGTCGAGGACACAGGGGTGGAAAGTGAAGAAACTGTACATGAGTGAGCTACCCTGCCCTGAAGGAGGCCCCCCTAAACCTTCCCCTGGAGCCCCCCCCCACCATATGTGAGTGGTGATCCCTGCTTTCGGTCAGGCTTCCTGCTCCCCTATCAGCAAAAGTCTTCCCAGCCAGGGACAGCAGGGATCCAGAGTGGGGACAGAAGACAGTATCAGAATTAGAACCCAAACCAACGACTGTTGACTTTCAGGCGTTACACTCATTCACTCAACCAATATTTAGTGGGTACTTACCATGTGCCAGACACTGCTGTGAGCACAGAGAACGCGGCGATGAGCAAAACAGATGCACATGTCTGCCTTCACGGAGCTTATGTTCTAGCGGGGGAGAGATGGCCAGGGCCCAGAGCACGTACGTAAATTCGTACAATGAAACCACAGTGATAAAGTGCTGTGTAGAAGAACAAAGCCAGGCGGGGGGGGGGGGGGGGGGGGGGCAGGAGAAGCCGGAAGGCTGCAGTTAGACATGGGGAGACCAGGGAAGGCTTCGTGGAGAAGGTGAAATTTGAGCAGACTTGAAGGACTCGGGCACACAGATGAACGGGCGGATGGCAGGTGACCTGCAAAATCAGAACTAGGGCTGGAAAGGGGGCCTCGGAAGAGAGAGGGATCCAGAACCTCTGGGGGTCTAGGAAGGAGGAAATTCCTGAGCAGGCTTTTGGAGGCAGGGCTCGATGGATGGATGGGCTCCAGTCTTTCTATCCTAGGGGCGCCCGATTCAAGTCAACTTCTAGAAAGAGAGAGATTGGCTGGGCTTGCCTGAGTCTCCTGCCCGCCTGCCAGCAAGCACATCTTGACAGATACTCCCACCAAGATGGCATGCCACAGGAGATGGCTCCCCAGGGGAAACCCAGATGTATGGATGGGGGGTGCCAGGCAGGCGAAGACAGCTAAGGTTGTGCTCTCTCTCTCTCTCTCTCTCCCAAACACACACACACACACACACACACACACACACACACACGCTTTACTAAGGAAAGGCACAAGTGAGACAAGGGAGCTCAGAGATCATTCAATCTGCCCCCTTGCTTTGCAGCTGAAAATAGGAGACTGAGGACTTAGGAAGGAAGTACTCAAGGTCACTCCCTGAGGAAAGGGGAAGTTTGAGACTGGACTGCAGGGCTCTTGACGCCCAGCACAGAGTGCTCCTCGCTTCCCAGTGCTTCCCAGGGAGCACAGGATGCCTGAGGACAAAGCATGTCATGGGCCCTGCCCATTTTCCAGGTGGGAAAACTGAAGCCAGGCAGACATTGAGACAGTGTGTGCGTGTCGGCAAAGAGGGGCGGGGGTGGGGGGGGCCGGACAGATCTCCATAAAAGGCAGTGCTGGTTTCTGCAGGAGACTATGGGGAAAAATCTCCTTCCCCTGTCCAAGGGGGTGGGATGATGCATGGAGAATGTTCCTTGTCTTTTTTTTTCTTTTTTTTTTTTTTTTTTTTTTTTTTTTTAAATTTTTTTTTTCAACGTTTTGTATTTATTTTTGGGACAGAGAGAGACAGAGCATGAACGGGGGAGGGGCAGAGAGAGAGGGAGACACAGAATCGGAAACAGGCTCCAGGCTCCGAGCCATCAGCCCAGAGCCTGACGCGGGGCTCGAACTCACGGACCGCGAGATCGTGACCTGGCTGAAGTCGGACGCTTAACCGACTGCGCCACCCAGGCGCCCCAAGAGAATGTTCCTTGTCTTAAGCAAATATTTACGGATCCCTGGGGCGCAAGGAGAATGGGACTGGCAAGGTCTCTCTGTGGTCCAGGGCAGCCGGGCAGGCCCGTTTTGGTGGCACGTGCTCCGTATGAAATGCCCGGAGGATCCCAGCAGTACACTCACCCGAAGGAGGGCCTATTTGCAATCTAGGCCAAACCCTATTTGCTTTAATAAGCCTGTGTGTAAACGCTGGGCTGCTGCTCCTGCCCCATGGCGGCCCGGCTGGACGAGCGAGCAGGACCGAGCCACGGCTGTCTATGTCTATATGTTCAGGAGGTCGTGTGATTCAAAGTCAAACACACCCCGGAGTAGAGGGAGTGCCTCGGAGCTCCATTTGGTGTCAGCACAGTAATTGAAAATTAGAGCACTCCCGCCTGCCCTGTCTTCACTCTAGACCTTGCATCCCTGCCTTACTGGGCTGCGCAGAGAGGCGGTTGGTCACCCCAAGTCTGGGCCTGCTCATGCAGCGAAGGCTACGGCTCGGCCATTCCATCAGGGCCAAGCATGGCTGTCCACTCTGTGCACTTGCCCCCTCACCCCCGTCACGGCAGCTTGCCCCCGCCACCCTGAAGAGAAGACCTGGGACCACAGCACCGAGTTGATGACCTGTCTGGCTGACGCTTGCTCCCCTCCCTGGGTCCGGGATCCTTGGCACTTAGTACCTGCTTCTGATCCCTTTGGTTCCACAGCCTCGGGCCCTCCTTTGGTAGCTTCCGGTATGTGGGCTCCTACTCCGTCCTGAGCTCTGGGTGTTCTACCTAAGTCTGTGCTTCAAACCCAGAAACGCCAGTGGCCAAGCCAGAGAAAAGACAGTAGAGATTCAAGGTACCTCCTTCCCCTGGAGTTCGTACAGATTCCCTCTCTCTGTGGGTGAGCCGCATCCAGGGCTGACCCCAGCCATAAGTCCGACGTTGGCCACTTGACCTGGGTTAGTTCTGTTGGACCATCCCTCACCAGGCTCAACCCCTAATTTGCACAGAAGGACAGTGTGACTCAGAGAAGAAGCTTCTCTCTTTTTCCTTAGGGCTAGCTGCCTAGGATCCTTTCACTGTCCCTGGTAACAGGATGTTACGACACCTAGAGCTTTCCCCTGTTGACATGCTCACCCCTTATCAAAACTGACCCGTGTTCTCTTCCTGCGCATCAGCTGTGAAGCAGGAGCTCGTCTTAGGAACTACTCCTTAGTAAGGTGTGGTGGGCTCATCACAGACGAGTAATTGAACTTTTCTCTGCCTTTGCTGGAGGGAGTGCAAGTGTACATTTTAGACAGCAAAAGAGAGGTTTTCGAGGAAGGGGATACTTTCTGGTGCTCCTTAGGGCACATCGTGTAGCTGGGAACCATGGATGGTCTTAGTCTGAGCCTGGAGATCACTTGAGCTCTGGACAGGATCAGTCTCTGCTTGTTTTGTGTTTAAAGCATGAAAAACTACTCTTCCTGGCTTTGAGCCCATAAAGCCCAAACTCACTAGATGTGAGTATTTTACTGTCTTCCGTGCTGGGTTTCTGTTGTGTATTATGTTAACGAACCCATCATCAAGTGGGTATTGATCCCTGACTGTATGTCAAGTTGTTGGTTGGTACCTGTGGGGGACTCAGGCGTGGCTGAGGCATGACTCTGTCCGCAAGACGTCTTAGGCCACGATTGGCAAATAAGGGGTAAGATGCTGCTGCTGCTGCTGAAGATATTAGTTCAATGTCTGTAAATCTGTAGTTTGGAGTTCATCGTTTCCGGCCTTGCTCAGACTTGCCGAGCCTCAGTTTCCCCACCTGTACCCTCCCCGGGTTGTCATGAGGCTCCCACGGGGTGACGGATGGGAAGACACTTGGCAACACAAAGAGCCACAGGCCTGGTTGTTACTGTCACCTCTGATGCTTTTCTCAGGCTCGTGGTGGAATGATCAGGAATGTCAACAGCTTCACGGCCCCCATTTGAGGCCAAGGACTCCAACCCCCTCCTCCTCTCCCAGCAAAGCCGTGGATGCAGATCGTTCCAGAGCCATGCTCAGGGCTGCATCTCAAGGCCCAAGCTTGAGTCCCAGCTGTCTGCCGGGCTATCAAAACCCCTTAATTTGTTGGGTTAGGACCTCTTCAGAAATACAGACGCGATAGGGAGATTCAAAGAAAACTTTCTAATTCTCTGTGTTTGTGCATCCTCACCTCTACATAGGCATGCCCCAACACAACCTTGCATTTCTGGAGAGTTCTTTCCAACCGTATGGTCCTGTGCTTGCTTCCCTCTTATCTCTCTTATCACCCAGAGGCATTTTAATTATCCATGTGAATGGAGGGGACAGGGATGGACAAACCTGCCACTTTCTAGGGCCTGTGTGGGAGTGTAAGTGTGTGTGTATGTGTGTGTGTGTGTGTGTGTGTGTGTGTGTGTGCATGTGTACGGGCATGCGTATGTATGAAATGAACAACCCTGCAGCCAGAGCTCTGCCCCAGCCACCAAACATGCCCACTCAGGCCTCCTGAAGATCACAGCAGAGGCCGGGTGGGGACAAAAGTTTCTTTGCTCTTGCTCGTTGCTTTATCTTGTTTAGCCCAGGTAGGCTGCTGCCCTGACAGGCCAGGAAACAAAGGCGGAACGAGCAGGGGTTGCTGACACCACAGCAGGCTTGGAGCCCCACTGCCCATCCTTGGTTCTCTGCTCAGCCACCTTCTGGGTCGAGATGTAAATCATGCCTGCCAGACGGCCAGAGGCCACTGCGTGCCTTCTGATTGGCATGCACCCGGCACAGGCGTCCTGGAGAGAAGCATAAAGGAAAGGGAGTGGAGGGGGTGGGCCAGGGGAGAAACACAACTTTGTGCCTCAAGTTTGGCTTCTCAGACTTGGTGGACAGTCAGTGAACCAGGGGAGGCTGGCCTTGTTCTTTAGAGGACTCAGGACCAGTGAGTCGGCTGTTAGCTCGAGTGACTCAGGACACCTGGGTTTATTCTGAGCATCACTCTATCCTGTTGCGGGGGGGACTCATGCCCTCCTCTTCAACAAGGATGCCACCCGGTGTAATGGAAAGATGCAATTTGGAGGCAGTGGGCCTGGACTGCTTTGCTGGCTGGCTGGGCCCTCGCTCCCTGTATAACTCTAGGAGAGTTGCATAGCCTCACAGAGCACTTAAAACTCTTCACCCGTATGCCCAACTGGGCCTCCTTGTCTTCCGGGGTTGGCCTCTGGGGCTGACTGTTGGTTGGGCTCCTCAACCAGAAGGTGCCAGACTTCCCTGCTCAGCATGGTCCCTGTCACCCAACCGTGATACCCCTTGCCACCTTTGCTGTTTAACTTTATGCACCTGTAGCTCAGGGCTCAGCTCTGCAGGGAGGCCGCATGCCCCACATCTGGGATCCAGCCTGTCTCTGGGATGTGTTCTAAGCACAGCATTCATCTGAGCAGAGACTAAGCAGAGCCGGGGCCTGGTCAGGACGAAACCACTCAGAAAGTCTAATGGGGAACTGCTACGGTCTAGGGAATGAGGTGAGGCGTCCATCCGCCCCCGTGATTCTCCACTTTGGGCAACTTTGCCACTCTGGGGACATTTGACAATGCCTGGGGACAAGTTTTGGTTGTCATAACGGGAGGTGCTAGTGTCATCAAGGGAGTAGAGGCTGGGGATGCAGCTACACATCCTATGATCCAAAGGACAGCTCCCACAACAAAGTCACCAGCCCAAAATGTTGGCAGTACAGAGGCTGGGAAATGCTGATCTAGCCTGAGGCTGCCCAGGAAGCGGGCACGTTGAGGATAAGCAGGACTTTGCATTGCTAGCCCCTCGTGGTGTTGGCAGCCGTGTGATGTGAGGAGCTTGGACCCCCGGTCACCTGTGGGTCATGCCCTCGCCTCCGCAGCCCAGTGCGGGAAGATCCCGATCAGTGGCGAAGTGGGGCCGATGGCCTGGGTACCTCGCCCACATCCCCTGGGCACTCATCCTTGCATGGCTGCTGGTGGCTCTGTAGCAGACAGCAGCGGCTCTCCAGCCCCCTGCGGATGGCCTTCTCTCTGCCCACCGGCAGGACAGGGCAGAAGTGCCCTGGAGCTCACACCCCTGGGGGGAAGCCCTCAGCCATTGTTGATGAGAGCTGGGGCTTAGATAGCCCAGCGTGTTCTGCACTGTTTCTCAGAGATCCCGGTGGGACCGTGCCTCAGTTGTCCGCAGTGGTCGTGGGCTCATTCACGCACCCTCAACTGCTCCTTCCTTTCTGCCCCCACTTCCCAGCTTTTCTGCTGAGGCTTCTTGGGACCCCCTCACCAATCGACTGCTTCATTGCTGCGTGAGGGTTTGTTTCCGGGGCCGCCCCACCTGAGACACGCAGCCCTCTCCGCATGCCTGCAGGAGCGAACGCTGCTATTCGTTGATGCGCCTACTCATCTCCTGACATCATTCAGCCAGCCAGCCAGCCATTCGGTCAGCCCGCAGCACTTCCTGAGTGTTGACTGTATGCCAGGAGCTGAGGATCCATTCCCATTTACACGTAGGGAAACTGAGGCTCCAAGATGCACATACACTTGTTCAAAGTCCCTTGTGCAGTAAGCGACCAAAACTAGGACGTAAAGCCCAAACTCCCAAATGTGTTTTATGCCCGTTATACCTACCAGTTATTCCTCAACTGGCCATGCTCCGAATTACCTGGAGGGCTTTGTGTAAACACAGATGTCTGAGCCCCATTCCAGAATGAGTCATCGTCTCTGGGAGTGGGGCCCTGGCATTTGTAGTTTTAAAAGGCCCTACAAAGCACATGTGCACACAGATGGGGGACTCTGTGCGCCACCCCGCCCCCCTGACACACACACACACACACACACACACACACACACACACACACAGAGCCCTGACTTGTGAGCACTGGCTGACAGTGAGAGAAAGGAGGCCCGTTTATAACTGGGACTAAAGCTCCAGGCTGGCCATACATCATCACCCTCATGTCCCCCCAACCCCCGAGGGGAGCTGGCATCCCGTGGGACAGGCCAGCTCCCCAGTCTTGATTTAACATCCTTAGAGAATCATCTTGCCAGGTTTCACCTAGACAGGCTGTCCTGTGGTTTTCACTGCTTGTTTTACAGTTGGGGTTTCCTGTCCTGCCATATGGTGAGCCCTTGTAAGGCATAGTGCTCAGTGGGCCCCACGCCGGCAGACGGGTGCTTCCTGGCACAGAAGTCCAATGGCGCCGAAGCCCCCGACCCTGCTCTCACCTCCACCTGCCCCCTGGAAGGGTTAGAGATTGAGGGATTTCAAGCTAAATATAGAGGCAGACCATTAAGAAACAGCATCTCCACCCCCTTCCCAGTCTCTCTGGGCTTTCCATGTGATGGTTTAATTGCTCCAACAATCTGTTCTGTTTCTCCCTTGCAGAGCATGGAAAGCTGCAGCCACGACCTGTGGTGAGCGGCTGCTTTGGAGTAGGGAACAGCTCTAAAAAGAGGAAGAAGGAGGCTTCTTCAGGTCTCAGAACACAGCGCACTCGGGCTTTCTTCCCGGAGATCTCCGCGGAGTCTCCGTCCCCCTGTGTGGTGCTCACCAGATGTTAGGGCTGGTCCCGGAATGGTGGGGCCACTGTTTTTATTCTGAACAGCATGGCAGGAGAGGCATTGGGCTTGAGGTCAGGCAGACCTGGGGCTGAATTCTGGCTCTGCCACTTCTAAGCTTCGTGATTGTGAAAAAGCCATTTAGTTTTCCGGAAGTGAAATGATGGGAAAGGCCACCCACTTTTGCAGGGTGGGTGTGAGGCCGGCGGGAGGGAGGGGCCTGGAGCGGATGGCACATAATAAGCCCATAGTAGGGGATGAGCCACACAGTAGGTCCTCGGGGCAGTGGCTGCTGTCAGGAGTTCTTGGGCTTATTAACTGTGTCGCCTTGGTTTTCACGGCTGTAAAGTGGGGATATTAACCGTACCTACTTGTAGGACGGGCTGCATAGTCTTCAGGGCCGAGGGCAGAATGAAAGCGTGAGGCCCTTCAAAATGGAAGCGTTTCAACACCACAGCAGCGGAGCATAAACCAGGCACGGGACGCTTCTGAGCCCGGGGCCCCACACCGCAACACGGCTCTACACCGTTTCCATCACAGGGCTGTGGTGCAGTGTTAATAAGACAGTGTATGTACAGAACTTATGACACTGACGCGTTTATTGCCGCTACTAATTAAGCGTGAGGTATATCGTGGGAGCAGTACGTCAACCATTTTGCCGTGATGCGCTACAGGGAGAAGTGACTAGATTGCGATCAGATTTGATAAGCTTCAAGCAGCAGGCTGCAGAGGTGACAGCGGGGTCCTGAAGCCACTTGGGCCACTGCAAGGAAGAGTCTGAGAGTTCTCATCAGAGCCTGGGGGGGAGGGTGGGATGGGGGTGGCAAAGAGGTGGGGGGGCACTTGTGTGGGAGTGTCCGGAGAGCGAAAAGCGTGAGAAACACCCAAGAAGGATCACTGCTGGGTGATCGCGGGGATGCCGTTCACCAAAGCAGGGAATCCGAAATGAGGGACTTGGGGGTGGGGTGAGTTGCTTCTGGCCACACCGCGTCTGGAGGCGTCAGTGGGGCGACCGTGGTGGGGTGCCAAACAGGCCTTTGGAAGTTGGGGAACAGGGCTCACCTTGGGGCTCCGATGAAGACTCGGTGGGGGCGGGGGCTCAAACGGAGGCCCACGTGGAAATGGCTGATGTACCAGAATAGATGAAATTATCAGCACAAAGCACATTTCCAGATTGCAGGAACTAGGGATAAAATAGAACCGGAAATCGACTCTGTACAAAATTAGCCAGTAAAACCGGGAGCTTTGAACTGATCTAAGCAAAGAGGGAGGCGTGGGGAAAGTGCCATTCCTGCAGGGGAAGATGCTGAGCTCCCGCGACCCTCAGTTTCTTCATCTGTGAAATGGGCACCATGTCATCTATCGATGAAGAGATAAAATGGGAAAATGCGTGTAAACTGTTTCTCATGTTGAGTTAATGGGCAATGCGATTTGGTCCCCTTCCCATTTTAGCTTCTGATTCTTGGATCTTTTGAGTGGGTTGCATTCTATTTTTATTACTGGTTTTTATGGTGATTTACGGATGTTTCTTTTCGGAGTGATTTTGGTATTACGTGAGCTACTGTATATACATATCTCCTTTAGTCCTCCCGAGTCCTCCCTTCCAGTTCCTGGAAGATTGATGGAGAGGATGCTCAGAGAGGTTAGGGCGTTTACCAAGGTCACACAGCTACAAAGTGTCGTGATGGGATTTTAGTCCACGGCTGCCTCATCCCAGGGTCCACACTGTCTCCATGACTTAATGAGAGCAGGAGAGACAGGACAAACAACTTGTAAGAACTCATCCTCCGAAGCTTGGCTCTTCTCCAGTCCACCTGCTAACGATACCATCTGCACATGTATGCAGGTGGAGATCAGAGAACACCTTGTTCTACACAGTTGTTCATGGTAGGGAATTTGCTATTCTCGTGTCACCTAAGTGCCTTGAAGAGTGGCCACTCACAGGGACTGCAGCTCCTCTCCTGTCTACAAAGCCTGCACGGTGAGGGGCTGGCAGACTTGGGGGAGGAGGGGACAGCAGGATGGCAGGCAAGTGGCCTGAACGGGGAAGAGAGGAGCTGAGATCTGTTCCTCCAAGTTCCCACCCCCTTGGCCTGGTCACCCCCTGTTGGAGAGAGGAAGGGGACCCAGGAGCTTTCGTGTGATTCCCCAGGCCTTCTTCTCATTCCTCTGGCCATTGCGGGGAGGCGATGCTATGAGAAACAGCAGAGAGAGGTGGTAAAAAGTGTGAACTCCAGAGCCAGCCTGCCTGGGAACTAATCCAGGGTCTGACACGTCCAGGCTGTGTGACCTTCGGCGCGTTACGTAGCCTTTCTGTGCCTTGGTGTCCTCTTTATTTATTGATTTTTTGAAGTTTATTTATTTTGAGAGAGGGAGTGCGAGTGTGAGAGAGAGGGTGGGGGAGGGACAGAGAGGGAGAGAGGGAGTGAGAGAATCCCAAGCAGGCTTCATGCTGTCAGCACAGAGCCTGATGCGGGGCTCAAACTCACGAACCGTGAGATCATGACCTGAACTGAAACCAAGAACCGGACACTTAACCAGCTGAGCCACCCAGGCGCCCCATTGGTGTCCTCTTTACATGTGCATACATGTGAATACATGTGCATACATGGGGCGTCTGGGCGTCTGACTTCGGCTTGGGTCACGACCTCGCAGTTGGCGGGTCGGGCTCGGTGCTGACAGCTGGAAGCCTGGAGCCTGCTTTGGATTCTGTGTCGCCTCCTCTGTCTGCCCCTCCCATGCTCATGCTCTGTCTCGCTCTGTCTCTCAATAACAAATAAACATTTAAAAAAACTTTTAAATGAGAGTAAGAATGGCACCTGTCTCATAGCTAAGTGAGCTAGTGCAGGTAGATGTTGATCCTTATTATTACTGTTTGTTGTGGTCATTATTGTATTGGAGGCCTGGCCAGCCTGAAAAGATGCCTAGTCTGCCCTTATCTATGCTTCTTGTGCTGTACCCGCCCTTTTGTGCTTGGCCTTACATCATAACTATTTGGAAGGCTGGCTTCTCTCCCCGGTAGTCTGGAGGCTCTGGGAGGCAGGCATGGTGCGATGCTCTGTGTATCTCCATGTCTCACGCTGTGTCAGAGCTTCTCAGTGGAGGGTAAAGACATGAACTTTGGAGTCAGAAGTGTTTCGTGTGAATCTGCCACTTGCTGTGTAATCTGAGGCAAGTTGCTTAACCTCTCTGAACCTTGGTTCTCCCATGCATAAAGTGGCATATGAGCTAGCACATGGGCATGTTTGCATTGTTTGGCACATGATAGGCCCTCAGCAAACGCCGCCTCCCTTCCTTTCCTCTTATGCATTTTTCACTTGTTGACCTTGAAGTGCATTTTAAGTGGGGTGATGGAAGTAGAATTCAGAGGCTCCTGGAAAGCCGGGTTCCCTCAGTGTAGGGGTGAGATCCATCAGCATTTAGTCCCTTTAGCCAAGGAACCCAGACTACTCTCTTGGCGATCAGAAGGCAGGTGATCATAGAAAGTCAGGCTGGAAGGGAAACTGAGGCCAAGAGGATAGCAGCTTCCCCCAGGCCACGCAACAGGGCAAGGAGCCCGTGTTCTGACCCTGCCTCGGTCTTCCTCCCACCTTCCCAGGCACCTGCCTGAATGGGCTGATGTCTTACTCCAAGCCACCATCCACAAGTTTCCCTTCCAATGAAAGAAGTTTCTGGAAACAATCTGAAAAGTGTGTGTGTGTGTGTGTGTGTGTGTGTGTCTGTGTGTGTGTAGGTGAGAGGGAGGTGATAAACACTGTCAAGGAAGCTGAACTCTTAATGAGGTGAAGGGGAAAGAAAAGGAATCAGAAACCTCCCCCACTTCCCGGTATGCGGGGTGGTGTGAATCCAGGGTGACAATGGTCCAGAGGAGTCTCCCTCAGCTGCCTTGGGAGTGAAGCCAGAATGGAGCTTCCACTCCCCTGGCCCTGGTCACTGACTGAGTGATTGGGGGCCTTTTTAGTCGGGGACTATGTGAGACCTGTGAATGTCCCTGCCAGGCCGGTTCAGAAAGGGCTCGTGTCGGACTACCTCACCGCTCACCACCTTTCTAAACCTGAACTTGTCTGAGCCTCCGATAGTTCATCGTGTGATGGAGGGGGGAGAGCAGTGCCTCCTCTGCCAGTCTGGCCACGTGGATGCATGGAGTCAGAAGGTCAGAGCTGGAGTGGGTTGTAGAAACATCTACTCCAGTGGGGCTGCTTGGTTTCATCTGACATGTTCAGTCTGGCCAACTGGAGGTGGTTGCAGTGTTACGGGGTTCCAGCTGGGCATAGCACAGACAGCTCGGTGATCAATTAGTAATGGCTGCCATGGGCACAGTGCTGGGAAGTTGGGGTCTGTGTGCTCTATAATTTTCTTCTGAGTTTATCTCGCTGCTTTATTTTGCAAGGAAGAAGGCTGAAACTCAAAGAAGATAAATAATTTAGCCCTAGTCACCCAGTTATTGATTGACAGAAAGCATCCCAGTCCCAGACTTTCTGATGCCAAATTCAGTGAACTTTCCATTAAGCAAGTTGTCGATTATAAAACACTTCACCGATGTAATAATGTCTTTATTGTCTTTTTCTGTTGGCCTCTGCTTGCCTGAAAGTCAGTCACCTGCAGTGCTTCTGATTGGCTCCACAAACCAGAGACCTGTATTTGTGACATCCTCAGAACTGCCACCACCAATATATGCGTGGTTTTGTGTTCCCGTTCAGACGCTGACAAAGGATGATAATGTTGTAGAGCATGGGTTACATATAATATACACAACATATACCAGAATGTACACGCTCTAGAATGGGTATTACATATAACATACGTACACGTGTTCTATATTTTATAGGTAATACATATTCTCTATATACCATGCATGTATATCACATATGTTGCACACAGTGTAACAGTAACATTATTTAGTACCCACCGTGCATTAGGTCCAATGGCATGACTAGCTGGTCTCCTGCTCCGTTCCACTCCATGCATATTTAAAGCACTTCCCCACTCCGGGCTTCAGTTTTCTCATCTGAATAATGAAAGTCCCAGAACAGATGCTTCCCCTACGTGCTGACATTTTCCTCTCTGTGCTTCGTATCGTCAGCACCTACTCTGTGCCCAGAAATGGGGAAATGGCACAGGGCCGATAGGAAAATGTGAATACCCGGCTCTTTGCTCTTAAGGCACCCGACCAGAGAGGGAAACCCCAGGGCACCCAGAAAGCGGTGCTGCAGTGGAGAGAGGCGGACCGGAAATGAGACAGGGAGACAGGGAGGCGTGGAAGGAGACTCGTGTAAGTGTGGTGGACAAGAGACCTTTGGCAACAACACAGGCTGGAAGCCTGACTCCAGTACTTACGAGCTATGCATCCTTGGCTCTGATCCCCTCTTGAGGCTCGACGTTCTTATCTGGAATGCTGACTTCTTACTATAGATGTTGCAGGGGACCTGTGAGGGTGGGAAGGGGGCACAGATGCACGGTCCCAGGGACTGGTGCAGTCACTGACACCGAAGTCCACATGTGGCAAGGAGTGAAGTGGAAGGACGTCTGGAGAGGAGGGGACTCGTAGTTGAGGAAGCCTTCCTGTAGGAGGTGGCTTTAATAGGTCAGCCTCAAGGAATATGTTAATGCGCGGTGACACCAGTCATTTCTTTACCCCCAGTTGTTCCCTCCTCTTTGGTCCCTATCCATGCCTCTTTGGAACGGAGCATGAATATTAAGCACGTTTTTCATACACTTTGAAGACAATCAGAGTGCTGGCAGTGCCCCGGTGGATTTTCTTACATTTTTAAAGAGCATCCTGTTGATGGGGGGGGGGGGGGGGTGGGGAGGCAGCTGTGCTCCAGTCGTTCTCTCTCAGCAGCCTGCGGTACAAGCTGGTAGGAGCACTTTATTCCCGACCCCAAGTAATAACAGAGGACATGCCCCATGTTCATCACACCCTGCAAATGTGTGCAGTTTACAAGGCATCAGGAAAACTGGAGAATTCCCTGCAGCTCTGGGATGCAGAACAGCCTGGGCGAGTTCTTTTATCCCCCTGGAACGTCCGCCCTCCCATTCATCCTTCCATTTGGTCACTCATTTGTTGGTATTTGAGCATCTACTGTGTACCAGGCACTATACTCCTTCAGGACTCTACCTGGATGTCGCTTCCCCCTGGCAGCCTTCCTTGATATCCACCTCCCACTCTGCTGGGCTCCGTATTTATTACACATATCGCCTTGTTCTGTTTCTGTACCCGCTTCCTCGTTTGACAGTGTGCCCCTCGATCTCTTTTGCTAGCAAAACATGCTCAGTGGCTCTATAAGAGGCCGGTGGAACTGGACTTGGCTTCCTGGGTTGGCTTCCCCTGGGCTGTTCTGACCCCTTTTCAGATGTGGAGGCTGGCTGGAAGGCAGATGTGGGGAGAGGCTTTAGACTCTGAGGTTCCGTGATGCTTCCTTGTATCCTGGGACAGCAGGCGGCTACCGGGCTCCCTTTGGTTGAGGTCTTCCCTCCCTCCTGAATATGTCCCCTAATCTCTCCAGCCAGACCAGGAGGGTGGGCTCTTTGCAATTCTGCCCCTGCTTGAGCAGTCGTCAACCTGAGCAGCCAATTATGCAAACCACCCGGCAATCTTCTCAGAACAGCAAGCCTGCTCCAGAGGAGAAACGCAAACAGTAAACACCCATTTGGCCGCCTCTTCGAGGACAGGACAATACAGGCACCTTGTTTGTGGAGCCCCCGTTACTATGCAGCTCAGCTTTAGCCACGTGGTGTCAGAGGGTGGAATTTCCCAGCATCCTCTCCAGTTCCGGGACACCAGCCAGAATGTGCTCCCTAGTCTATCCTGGCCTCCGCTGCTGACTGCTGACTGCATCTGACCCCCAGGGGAACTGCCCTCTGGCCCCTTTGTCATCTCTACCGGGTCCTGCAAAATGCCGAGGTGTTGTTCACCTCTGCACAGAGCATGTCACAGCGTCCCTTCTCAGCAGTGACCTCACCCCTGCCCAATGGATACTCATTCCCCTCACCCACATGGTTCATGGTCTAGGTGTCTGTAAAGATCATTTTTCGGGGCACCTGCGTGTCGCAGTCAGTTAAGTGTCCTACTTCAGCTCAGGTCATGATCTCCCGGTTTGTGAGTTGGAGCCCTACATCAGGGTCTCTGCTCTCAGCACAGAGCCCACTTCAAATCCTCTGTCTCCCTCTCTCTCTCTCTCTCTCTGCCCCTCCTCCCCTCCCCCTCTCACATGTGCTCTCTCTTTCTCTCTCTCTGAGAAATAAAATAAACATGAAAATAAAGATTCTTTTTCCAGTTGTCATCAAAGCTGATCCATTTCTTCTGGTCTTGTACTTCCTTCCTGTATTTTCTCTTCCTGGAATCATGACCTTGGCTTGGGTTTTGATGACCACACACCTACTGCTAAGCCCACAGGTCTCTCAGCCCTGGTTTTGAGATCTTCCACTCAGACCTCCCTGTGGCCACCTGTATCATTTGTCTCATTCAGGCGTCCAGCACACGGTGTTTATTGGGCATCTATCCCAGGAGGGTGGACGTGGGAGCAGCGTGGATGTGGCCATCACGGATCTGGAGTCCTAGGGTGGGCAGGCAGTGAGCAAAGGCTTCCAGGCGTGCGGAGTCTAGAAGAAAGCATGATTGCAGGGGCCCTCACAGCGGGGAGCCAGCCCCTTTGGGGCCAAGGAATGCCTCCCTGAAGCTGTGATTTTGAGCTGATATTTGAAGGTCTAGTAGGAGTCAGTCAGGTGGAGCGTATTCAGGGAAGGGGGCAACACGTATAGAAGTCCGATGCAGGGGACGAGGTGCATCAGAAACTTACAGTCCAGTGTGGTCAGAGTGTAGAGATTGGGAGGGAGAGAGGAGTGGGCAGGGCCAGAGGGCTCAGCAAGGGCCTGATCCCGGAAGGCTCTGAAATTACGGTTTAGACTTTGGGGTTCTATCCTGAGAAGAGCAGGAAGCTTTTAAAGGGCTTTAGCAGGGTTGTTTCTCTCCATGGGTCTAATGATTCACCGTAAATCCCCCATCAAACATTTGGGTATGTAACTTGTTCACCCCACAATGTGTCTTGGTCAAGACTCTCTCAGTCTGGAGTGGTGGAAACCCAACTCAAAGAGGTTTGGCAACAAAGAAAATGTGTTAGTTCACAGATTGAAGCATTCAGGCATGGCTGGATCTAGGGGCTCAAATGTCCCTCTTCATATCTTGGCTCTGATTGCTGCTATGTTGGCTCCATTCTTAGACTCTCCTCACAAAGTGACAGAGGTGAGGCTGGCACTTCACTGCCCTCGTTCCCACGGCAGAAAGAGAGTGACCCTTCCCCAAGAATTTCATTAAGAGCCTAAGATGGGCTCTGAATTCATCCCATGTGTGTTTGATGCTCATTCTTTTTGTTTTCCTTTTTTTAAATGTTTATTTATTTTTGAGAGAGACAGAGACAGAATGCGAGTGGGTTAGGGTAGAGAGAGAGGGAGACACAGAATCCAAAGCAGGCTCCACGTTCTGAGCTGTCAGCACAGAGCCCGACGCGGGGCTCGAACTCACAAGCTGTGAGATCATGATCTGAGCCGAAGTCGGTCGCTCAACAGACTGAGCCACCCAGGCCCCCCTGATGCTCATTCTTGGAGAGACTGGAGCCAGAGGGTGAAGTACACTGATGGATCATGTTGGGGCAATGCCAGCCCCTGGATGTGGCAGTGTGGTGGGCCCAGGCAGAACCCAGGGACAGAGAGTGGATGAATGGTGGCTCCCCAAAGGAAACACTGAGTACCATCACCAAAAGATTCAGGAACACATGTTGGGTACCCAAGAGTAGTAGGAGCCCATCCCAGTGAAATGGTTTCCCAGAAATCCTCAACATAGTCCTTCACCTCCGGCCAAACTAGATCCCATATTGCATGGACCCCCAAGGGCATCTTGCTTGTCTTTCCCTCTAAGCCTTTGTTTGGAGGTTACCCCTGGTCGGGAATGCACCTGGATCAGAGAGGACAGTCTTAGCACCCAGGAGGATCAGGTTAGAGCTCCAGGTGTGTAGGGACAGGGGTGTGTGTGAGCAGAGACATGGCGGTGGTCGTGGTGGGGGCTGTGATGGTGGCTGGGTTCTCTGGAGGTCATTCCGGGACCCCAAGCAGCTTGAGGGTGTTTCTCTTTTTCCAGATGCTTGTTCTTTCTCTCTGGCACTTGCAGACAGAAAACAACAAATCCCCATTATTCTGGTTGTTAGGCCAGGTAAATAGGGCAGCAGCTGCGAGGCCCGAGGCAAGGTGACCCCTGCATATCTCCAGAAGCCTCTGTTCTTGCAGAGGCCGGCAGCCATCTGAAGGCAGGGAGGACCCTCTCAGGAAGGGGGGCGGGGGGAGCCCATCTGGACCAAACGGGCAGCTTCCTGGCCGGGCAGGAGGTCACAGGTCTGCTGTAATGTCAATACTTGGGAATCATGGATGCTTCTGGTGAGTCAAAGGGCTGGGTTGTGCCACAACCCTGACCTGGCCCTGAGACGCCACTCACTCCTCACTTTTAATCCTCACCCTCCAAGCGGTTGAACCTCTTCTGCAAGAGCTACTCCCTTAAACTGCGTCTCCAGTTGCCTTTCCTGCCTGGGTTACTGCCCAAGTATTCCCTCAGCACCATGGTGTTCCATTATTTAACTTTTTTTTTTCCCCATTTACTAGCTCCTTCTTGAGGCCTTACTATTTACCAGCACTCTTAAGATTTGTTTGTGGGGCGCCTGGGTGGCTCAGTGGGTTAAACATCTGACTTCTGCTCGGGTCACGATCTCATGGTTCACGAGTTTGAACCCCGCACGGGCTCTGTGCTGACAGCTCAGAGCCTGGAGCCTGCTTCAGATTCTGTGTCTACCACTCTCTCTGACCCTCCCCTGTTCGCCCTCTGACTCCCTCTCTCTCTCTCTTTCTCTCTCAAAGATAAATAAACCTCTCTCAAAGATAAATAAACCTTAAAAAAAAAAAAAAAGATTTGTTTCTACCGGGTTTCATGGGCCCATTGCACATTACAACCTATTGACAGGCCCTCAACGGTCGTCTTGTGGGTCAGTGTCCACTCGGGAGATGGGAGCTACACCTGTCATTGGAAGGGAAAGAACTTACTATAAGACATTTTGACTAGATAATAAATTTGTTAACCAGCTAAGTGAAAGAGGAAAATCGAACACTAAGATGTAGTGTAGTAGCCGCTACAGGAAGCAGCCAATGGCCCTCCAGCTGAAGGAAACAATTGCCAGGAAGCAGCCAATGGCCCTCCAGCTGAAGGAAACAATTGCCAATTACTAAAATGTAGACACTTGCGGGGAGGGGCCTTTGAGGCTGGAGCTCCGCCCTCTGGGGTGGGGGGAGGGGCTGCCTGGCCAGTAGTTGAGTCTCTAAGCTCACACACGGCCGGGGGGGGAGCTGGACCCAGACCACTGAGAAAGGGGTGCCTGCAGTCCAGTGCTGTCTTGGGAGAGAGGTGCATGCTGCTGGGTCTCCAAGTATTGGAAACACCGCACCCTGGGTTCAGCTGATGCTTTTAGGAAGAAGCCCCCGTGCCAGGATTGGGAAGCACTGCTGAGGTGATGCTTGCAGGAATCCAAGTAAACAGGAGGAAGCCACTTGGAAACGGGGGTAAGAGGTCCTGTGTCCTCCCGCCTTTTGCCCACCCTCCTCTAGCACCCCCTGCTGGCAGACCCTCACCAGGACCCAGGTGCGGAGGCAAAGTGGCTTTGTAGCCCCCCACCTACCCCCCCACAAGAGAAGGTAGCACAGAGAAGGGCAGGTTTGAAACTAAGAGACAATAACTTAAAACTGTGACTTTTTATTGGCCATGCTTCCCACTGCGCCTAGAGCAGCGCTGGCCAGAGGGTGGTATTGGACAGAAAGAATTTGGAGTCAGTGGACCCAGACCCACTGGTTCATTTCAATGGGACTTACTGGTCAAGTCGCTGCGATCACTGAGCCTCGGTTTCCTCCTCTGCCAAATGGGAGAATACTCCCCCTGACCTCCCCACCTTTGATGGGTGGAGGAAAATTGGGGTAATGGAGCGTGTGGAAGGACTGTGCAGGTCGAGCTGACATTCAGGTACAAAGTAGTGAGGCAGTGCTCAATAAATACTTCCCTGCAGAATAAAGGTTCAGTCTATTTGAGGCTTTGAACATCTTCCTGAAGCGTGTATCCCTTTGGAGCCTTCAAGTTTCTTCGTATAAGCGAGGAAGGCAAAACTAGGCTTCATGTCAGGGAAACTTCCCTGACAATGAGAACGTTGTATGAAAGAAAGCAAAGCGTCTCTTCTTAGAGATGAGGTTCTGTTGCATAAGCCATCTCAAATAGACTCAGACAAAACACTCGCAGCTTCATGGCAAAGCTGGGGGTGGGAAGTCGGAGGGAATCAGGCTGCCCTTGTCCTTGGGGATGAGCAGCCAGAGCTGGCGAAGCTCTTCCCCACATTTAATTTGGAGGCACATTTTACAGCTCCACTGGCACTGTGTGGGCGGGAGAGATGTTGCCTCTTCTCCTCTTAATGATGTTTTGCTCTAACAGAGACATTTCTGCTCCTTGGAGCTCTGCTCACTGCTTGGAGGTAGGCCTCCTGGGATGCCCCTGGGTGAGAGTGAGAGTGTGCTCCCAGCTTTAGGCATAGAGGTTACCGTGGAGCAGCGGGCAGGGACGGGGAGGCCCCACGGGTCCTGCACACACCGGTGGCCGGATTGGGGGCACTGGAGCACAAGCCTTCTCCCCCGCTCTGTACCCCATTTCAGGGTCACAGAAGAGGCCTGAACCACCTTTTGTGGGCCGCCATTTCCACAGAGGCAGGTGGGCAACGGGGACAGGTGGACTGGAGATTCAACCTCCCTCGGTTCTTTCCTGGTGCTGGGACTTCGGATGATTCTTTTAAACCTTTATATGTCCATTTCCCCAAGATCAGGTAATGTCCGTGGACAGGCTTAGCTCAAGTGCCTCTCCAGTGTCCTCAACCTCCTGCTTCCTGGGTTCCCTTCTTCAATTTTTTTTTAATGTTTATTGATTTTTGAGAGAGAGAGGCAGAGAGTGCAAGCAGGGGAAGGGCAGAGAGAGAGGGAAACTCCAGAATCAGAAGCAGGCTCCAGGTTCCGAGCTGTCAGCACAGAGCGCGACGCGGAGCTTGAACCCATAAACCGTGAGATCATGACCTGAGCCGAAGTCGGACGCCCAACTGACTGAGCCACCCAGGCGCCCCTCTTGGGTTCTCTTCTAATTCGCCCTCATGATCCTGCCTGGATACTCTCAGCAAAGCATACCGCTCCTAAAGTCATCCCCACTCCCTGTAGACTAAAAAATGTCCCATGGTCCCCCTTGCCCCGTGAATGAAATTTAAATCCCAAAGGTTGGCAGTCTGGGCGTGCTGCAGTCTGTGGTCTCCATTTTTGCTCCTTCCTCCTAACCCACCCTTTCACCCCAGCCAACCTGGGCTGCATTGGCAGTTCCTGGAAATGGACAACATCCTTCACATCTGGGCCACGGTCCACAGTGTTCCCTCTGTCCCTAAACTGGTTTCCACCCCACTCGATGGCTCCACACCTCACCACTTCCTTTTTGAAATTTCCTGGGTCTCGCCAGCCTGATGCTGTTTCTTCCTTCTCTGAGCTTCCTTGGGATTTTTGATTTTTTAACAGGGTTTATATATTGCAGGATTTATATTTCTTTCACTACAGTTGGAGGAGGGTGATCAGATAGGTAAATACAATAGACTGAGGTTTGAGTCCTGAATCTATCACTGGTAAGCCGTGACCTTACACAAATTTGATTCAGCTCCCTTAGTACTTTATAGGGCTATTGAAAGGATTACAGATAATGTATATGAAGTTATGATCATGGTGTCTAATAAAGGGACTCATAATTATTATTATTATACCGCATTAGGTACATATGAAGCACTCAATGACAATCTATTGAATTGATTGAATGTGTGGGCATAGAATCTGAAGGCAATGATATCGGACCTAAAAATTACCAATTGCTATTTTTGAGAATTGGATTTATCATTTCAAATTATAAAGCGACATGTGCTCATTGTACAAAATTTATAACGTATGTATATATTATAAAAAGGTAGAAAAAAGTCACCCTTAATGTCACAAGTCAGTGATAATGACTCTTATGTTACATTTTCTTCCAGTTTTTCATGCATTTTGTAGGGGGGGATCTCATACATATATGTAGTGTTGTTTCCAATATTTGTATGTGTCAGAAATACAATTTAGAAACTACTGTTTAAATTATTAGGCAAATAATATGTAATAGTCATTTTAAATACAGAAAATATTGAAGCGTTTAATTAAATACCTAAATGTAGCCTAAGATTTGGCTATATTTTTTCCAACCTTTCATATTTGCATTTTTGTCTCAGATATCAGTAGATTAATGGCATATTTCAATGCTATGGAACAATTTTCTGACATCAGTTTTGATGGCCACATAGTGTTCTCCCCTACAGATGTAATTTAACTCTATCTCTGTGTAATTGGGATGTTTTTCTGTGTTTCCTATTATGAGTGTATGTTTTTCTGAGTTTCAGATTGCTTCCTTAGAAACGGGAGTGTAATTTTATTAGTAATAAAAGCCCAAATTTTAATGGCTTATGAAGGATTAAGTCTTATGTGACCAAAAGCCTGTAGGAGGGGCTGTTTCAGGACTAGTTAGTTCAGGGACTCAGTAATCTCATCAAGGACCGAGACACCTTCCATCATTTTGCTCCTCTGCTTTCTTCAGAGCTACTGTGAAGAGGCATCATGACCAGTGATTTATGTATATGCTCCCCTTTCATGTTTGCAGACACCCTAGGAAGAGGTGCTATTAATATTCCTAGTGCCCATTGTACAGATGAGGACACTGAGGCTAAGGTCACACAGCACATCACCGGGGGCAGGGATCGATATAGTTCTTCCTGTGTCCCTTCTCTGCCCTTTGGATATGATAAATCTAAAGCCACAGAAAATTTGAAAGAATAGCACAATGAATGCCTGTCTTCCCTTCATCTAGATTCACGAGTTCTTAACCATTTGCCCTGTTTACTTCCTTCTCTGTCTCTTGATCTGTTTTCCGGTGGAAAGCAATTTGAAGACATCACAATCCTCGGGTCTCTCTTTTTTAAACATTTTAAATTGAAATATGATACACTTGCCGAAGTGCACTTCGCGCGTGTACAGTTTGATGAGATTCCACAAATTGATCACAACCGGCGCTGTCCTCCCCTGAATCATAGTGAGGGGGATACTGAATACAATAGAGGTTTGTTTGGAAAGAAAGTGGAGGGTCTACAGCACCCAAGGGCCCTGCTCTCTCCCTGAGGCTGGAACAAGAGACTTGTCACCAAGGACAGAGGAGTGGGGGCCATACTAACATCGAGCACGGAAGGAATAGCTTCCAGTTCAGCACAGGCTTTGTAGTCCGAGAGGCCTGCTTTGGAATCTCAACTCCATCTCTGACTCGCCGCGTGATCTTAATCAAGATGCTTAGCCCCGGAGCCTCAGTTTCCTCATCAATACAATGGGAATGATAATAGGACCCACTTCCCAGAACCAGTGTGAAGAAGAGATTGTGTATATAAATCACTTATCATGGTGCCTGACACACAGCATGCATTCAAGAAGTGGGATCTATGATTGTGATTATTATGATTATTAGATTAATAACCTTGCCAGGTAGGCAAGGTTATTGCCCTTCTCCTTTTACAGCGGAGAAAACGGATGCTCCAAGAGAAGAAGAAACTTGTGCCACTTGACTAATAAGAAGACAGAGCCAGGATTCACAATTAGGTTTTCTGACTCCAAACTTGTTGATCCCAATGAATCGATCAGGGCTGGACAAATGGGAGACTAAATCATACCTCGGAAGATCAATTGGTTAACTGACGGCTTTATAATAAGGGATGTAATTGCCAAGCAGCTGGGAGACTGGTGTCGGCACGTCAGCACTTTCTTCTTCCCAAGAGGAAATCACAGAGGGCTGAGGGGTGGACACCCTACACCCAGGCCTTGTAGACCCCGGTATACTCCAGGCCTTGTATACTCCAGGGGGTCACCGTATACTCCAGGCCTTGTAGACCCCCCAGAAAGCGCTGACCCTAGGGGCTCATCAGGACTCCTTTCCTAACCTACCGTGTCTATCCCTTCCCCAGTGTGGGCTTCAGCCTTCCGCGGGGACAGCAGGGGTGTGGGAAGTTACGGTCCAGGCAATGTCTAAGGACCTGCTGGCTTTGGGGCCGGGACTCCAGGTCCCTGCCCGTTGCGGCCATCCCAGCTCCCCCCACACTTTCCCTTCCGTATTCTGGAGGGGTATTTGCTGTGGTTTTTTATAACTTCCTTCGGTATTACTTTATTACTTTTCAAGTGACAGGCAGCAGAATAGACTTCATCTCGATATTGGCGGGGAGAACGTGGTCTGCATTGATGACAGTCTGATTTCATTTTGGCTTTGCTTCTTTTTGTGTACAGGCGAGGAGGGGTGGTCCCCTCTAGGTCCGTTTCAGCTGGAGGGAGGCACTGAGTTTCCCAGCAGCCCCCAGCTCGGACTGGCAGCAGGAGGCCCTACCTGGTCACCACCTGCAGAGGTATTTGGACCCAGAGGGAAATTGCAGTTTCCGGGAAGGGGTAAATGGAGCATGAGCATCTGATTAAGGAAGATGGCCCTGAGGAGTCTCCCTCGGATGCTGTCTGGGGGAGCTGCTCACTCACTGGCTTTCATTCTCCTAGAGCCCGTGCTCCTGGTGGCCTTAAGTCTCTGAGACCCAGGCCACTCGCAGGAGGTAGAGTCAGTCCTGGCCTGAGTCGAGATTCAGCCACTTGACCGCAGAGTGGGGGCTGGGGTCGACCACGCCAGGGTTCAGATGTAGAGGTTCTTTGATGTTGAAGTGCATTCCTAGCCTCTCTGAGCCTTTGTTTCTTGCTGGGAAATGTGGGCAGCAATTTCTATCTTGCAGGATAAAAAATTAAGAACTAATCCTCGCTGAGCTTTTACTAGGTGCCAGGCACTGTGCTTGGTACTTTATGTGACTGCCTCTCAATTCACACAACAACTAGCTGGCGTTGGTACCGTTCGTGATCCCTTGTTTATAGATGAGGAAACTGAGGCTCCTGTCTGCCTAGAACTTTTCGTGTATGTCAGGTAGGGCTGGAGAGCAGGCCCAAGGAATCCAAAGGAAGAGATAAGGCATGATTTGTGAACGTCGACCACATATTTTTCAATAACCCCATGAATCCGTTGGGTTCTTTGGAAGAGAATAAGAGGTCATAGGCCCCTGAGGCAGTGCAGGAAGGGTGGATAGTGTTTACAAAAGTACAGTCGTTCATAGCAGAAGCACTGATTGAGTGGCCTCTGTGTCTAGCTCCGTGCCAGGCTCCGTTGATATGAGACGGACAAGCCGGGGTCTGGCCCTGGACAAGCTTCTGGACTCTGGCCAGCACACAGCCACAGGGCATTATGACATCTGCACTGTCCACAGGAGTTCACTGAAGGCCGGGGCCGAAAAGGGGACAAGGAGACTCTCCCAGAAGAGGTGGCCCGTGAATGTCTGTGTTATCATACACATGCCTGTAATGCTGAGGGAGACTCACTCACCAGGCAGGGGTAATCAAACATGGCCTGGGGGCCAAACTTGGCTCACCGCCGGACTTTGCACACAGCTCTCTGGCTAAGAATGGTCTTTTACATCTCTAAATAGTTGAAAAAAAATCAGAAGAAGAAGAAGATTTTGTGACACGTGAAAATGATATGAAATTTAAATTGAAGTGTCCTTGAAGAAAGACACGTTGGAACGTGGCCACACTCATTGGTTTACATCTGTGTGGTTGCTTCAGGCTGTGGTGGCAGAGTGAGTAGTGGCACCTGACACACTTTGGCCTGTGGACCTAAAACTTTTAGGGCCCTTTGCGGAAGTTCGTGGACCTCTGCGGTGAAGCATCATCTTCTTCCTCACGATCCTTTACCTTACTGCGTGTGTGTGTATGTGTGTGTGTGCGTGCGTGTGTTACACACTTTGCATCATCTCCCCTCCATTGCTTTGTCTAATCCTCCCCATCGCCGGGTGACTTAGGCATTAACAGTCAGTCCCTCCTTTCCTTTTTTTTTTTTTTAATATATGAGGTTTATTGTCAAATTGGCTTCCCTACAACACCCAGTGCTCATCCCAAAAGGTGCCCTCCTCAGTACTCATCACCCACCCTCAGTCCCTCCTTTCCGACATCCAGACTGAGCATCCAGGGGGAGAAGTCACTGGCCCAAGTGCACAGCTAGTAAACAGGAGAGCCGGGGCAGGCCTTGGACTCCAGGTTTTCCAAAGCCCGGGCCTGCCCTGCTGCCCTCTCCGAGGCACAGACTGCATACTTGAGGCCATAGCCTCATGCTGTCAGAGGCCAGCTGGCACTGGATGTCTGAGTCTGTGATCCCGGTGGGGGTGAGCATCACAGGGCAGAAGCCTTCCATCCTGAGGATCAGGTGACCTGTAGCATCTTTTAACTCTCTGAGCCACGGCCGTGTTATTTCTGGCCAGTGCCACAGAGGGCTCGGCCACATGCCGTCTCCAAAGGCTTCAGCCACAAGATGAGGCTCTGTATGGGGTCTCCCTTCCCACACTCCAGTCTGATTCTCTGGAGCGCTGTAGTTCTGAGCAGGGACTCTCGGAGGGTTGAATCTGTTTCCCCAGGTGAGTGATCTTTCCAGACTGAAGTATAGTGACCTGGAGACAGCAGAGGTCGAGATCCAGTTAAAGGTTATCTGCCACCTCTGTTCTTCCCTCTATATAGGGATGTCCCTGTGACCCTGCAGAGCTCAACTCGCAGGCCCCAGCCAGCATCGTGCAGTGGGAGAGGCATGCATTTTGGAGTCAGGTGGACCCAGGTTCCAGTCCCAGTCCTGCCACTTACAGACTGAGAGTTTGGGGCAAGGGACCTCAGCGCTTTCAGCCTGCATGTCCTGGGCTGCAAAATGGAAATAATAATAGTACTTATCACTTAGGGTTAAGAAAGTGAAGGGACACAGCATCTCAAGTACCCAGCACGTGGCAGGGCCCAGTAAATGTTAGTTAGAATCTTAATTCATATTTAAAGCAATGGGAATCTGAAAATACTTAAGAGTGGTTAAAAACTGATAGCATGTGACTTAACTCCATCCAAACACATAAGGAAAAATATCAGTGCTTTTGATGGCCCCCTTTGACTAGAAACTAAAATCCTCAGCAGCAGCTTATCATTGTGTGTGAGACCCTGCAAATGTTTTCAAAATTCATCTCTTTGAAGGAGAGAGAGAAAATTCATCCATCACCATCTTCAGTGGATCCTGGGCAGTGGACTGCCAGCCATCCCCAGTCTTTCATGCACCTTCATTGGCGTGACTTTTGCATATGAATGTCTCTCTGCGTGAGTAACCCTTCTCTGTTTCTTTGTTTCAAGGACCCTTATTCATCCTTCAAAACCCAGCTCAAATACAACCACTTCGATGGAGATTTCCCTTACACCCTCTTTGATTCCTCTCCCATGTCCCCCAACACTTTGCCCACAAGCTGTCTTAGAACATTTAGTCCACTGTAAGTTAGTTCATTGTTGATGTTAGATTTTTGAAGGACTCAGTAGAGGCCATCTCAGAGTGGCAGTCAGAATAAAAGACCGAAGGAGTAGGGCCCTTTTCCTGGCGAATCTACCTGTGCCTCCACAGACATGCTGCTGTCACTCCAGGGGGGAAATGGCCATGTGTCTGTGTCACATATCTGCTGTCGCTCCAGAGGGGAAGTGGCCATGATAAGTCTTCCCATGACATGGTGCTCATAGCTTTCCTTTCCATCTTGATTAATACAAATATGTGATGTTTACACCACCGTAGGGCAGATACAACTGTGAATTGCTTTCCAATCATCACATCAGATTACATGTCCTCTCATATTTCATGTCCCATCAGATGTATGAAACTGCCAGTTCTGCGTCTCCCTTTCTGGAAGTCAGAACTTGGTACCGTGATCTCAGGCCCAGGCGCAGGGGAAAGCAAGTCCCTGGACCTAGTGATGGGGGCGGAGAGGGAACACAAGTCCCACTGTGGCACTTCTGCCCTTTGTCCCCCTGTGTTCCCTCCAATCTTAGCTCCCATGCTCGTGTCTGCTCCCCTGGCCCTGCCACCCTGTCCTGGGTGTCGGCCTGTCTCTGCCAGCTGCACCGATGTACTTGGTTCCCTGGCTCAGCCTTCCCAAAGGCCCCACGTGGAAGTCTCAGTTCAGACCCCCAGGATAGGAGAGCTCCTCCATCTCTCCTCTCCCACCCCCTCCCCTTGCAGGAGGGGTGACCCCACTAGACTCTGAGTTCCTCGAGGGTTGCGTACATGTCTTTTTCACTTTTCACTGCGCCTGGCCCATCGTGGACACTCCTTGATTGTGAAGTGAATGAGTGAATAAGTGAAGGAACATTGCCTTGATGACCAAGCTTATAAAGAGTCTGCCCCACCTCTAACCTCCCTCCCCTCTTCACTCCTTCCACAGGAAGGTGAGAAGGGGAGGAAGGAGCCATCAAGGAACCAGCAAGGAACCAAATGCCTCCAGTGGAAGGGAGGGAGGCTCTGTAGGAAGTCAGGAAGAGCAGGGACATAGAAAAAAGAAAGTCAGTGTTTACACGGGGCCTATGGAAATCAGGGCTTGGCCAGTAGGCCTGTGACTACACAGTAATGGGAGGCAAATTCTTTCCCCCCGCTAAGATCTGAGGTGGTACCCATTCACGGTCTTGCTCAGCTGATCTCAGAGCTTCCTACTCCGTTTTGGGGTTGGAGTACCCCTCCAGACTAAGGGACTGCTCTATACTCAGATGAATTCCAAGAGGCTTTTTATAAAGGAGAGAAAGGGGCCTCGGGATGGGGGTGTCTGAAGGTTAAGGTAGCAACAGATATCTTCTTCCCCTTTGTAAATAGTATGTTTATACTTCATCCTCACCATCCCAGGCTTTAATCATGGAATCCCCTGAATGGAAGGGATGGGGTTTCCTCTTCCCTGCCACGAGTAGGTGAGGGTGCAAAAAAAAGATGTTGTATTTAAGGAAAATTTAATTTAATTTAATAACTTCAAAAAAAAGAAAAGGGTCTATACTGTTCCGGAGAGGTCTGATGGAAGGCCAGCCTAATCAGTTTCCACCTCCTTTTAGCGTTCAAAGAAATACTGGTACTTCTGCCATGGCAGGGAGCACCTTGAACTTCTGATAGCCTGTGCCATCCCTCCAGCCTCGGGCTCCCCTGTCCCGTCACGTCACCCCCATGGCCAGGCGGCAGGGGAAGGATTCTCACAAGACCGACAGCCGTCTGGCTGTGTCTCAGGAAGAGGTGGCATGTAACCGGGCTGGAACAGCCACCCTGGCTGTGACACACAGAGACCAAGGGGACCCGTGATAGGACCTGGCCCCTTCCTGCCACTCACTGCTTACCATAGCACCTTAATCACGGTAATGATCCACATGCCCAGTGGCGCGTCGTATGCTAAGGTCTGATGATCTTCCGCTGTCATCTGCGCTGCTGGGGATGCCTCCCGAGCTCCAGGAGGGGTGTTTCCTTGTCAGAATCTAATTATGGATCTTTATGCTCTAATCGCATCGTCGTGTCCACTTTGAGATGCGCAGCCGGTGGGCATGAATTCCACTTCTCACACTTGCTTCTGCGCTCCCCTGCGCTGCTGGCTGCTCCGGCAGACTCAAAGTGAGCAAGGCACGGGGAGGCTGGTGGATTTGCTTTCCGCGGGGGGCTGACTCAGGTCAGGTCGCTTCTTGCTGCAAACCCCTCGGAGACCTAAACAGACCTGGAGAAAGTTCTCAGGACTAGTTGAGGCTACGGGGCTTGGGCTGGCCACACGTGGCCTGACATTGAAGCTCAAGGCCAGGACGGCACCTGCCATCTTCGTTTCCCACTGCTCTCATGGTCTTCGATCCTTCTGGATAGGGCCTCCTTGGTTAGGATCGTCACTGCCCCTTCTCTGTGTTCATTTCCTGTCTCCCTTTGCATTTATCCTTGAAGAGTGCTTTGCCGGCTCTGAGTTTGTCTTCCACCAAAACAGTTGTGCCTCCCTGGGGGCCTCTGGCTGGCCTAGGTCAACAGCCCTCCTGGCTCACTGCCCCAGGCTTCCCATGCCAGTGGGCTCGCCGGTCTTGAGACCCCCAGGGAACTGGTAAGCCCTCACGCACGTGCTGTGCTCTGAGGCTGTGAACCTGTTACCCATTTCATCCTTCCACCAATCCTGTGAGGTAGACATCACAGGGATCCTTTCCCAGAGGGGGGAACTGAGGCTCAGGGAGATTAAGTGACTTGAGATCAAGGCCTCGTGGTGGATATGTGGCCTACTGGAGCTTTGAAGCCAAGCTTCTGCCTCTAGAGTCCGCAGAGTTACCCGGTCTCAGGAGGCAGCGACCACACACGGTCATACTTCCAAGAGTAGGGGTCTTCTGGGCCCTTGGGGATCGGCACAGAGTTGGAAATGGGTCCTCAGCCACCCTTGACAGTACGATGGTCCAGTTCTGTTGGGGGACCCAAATGTTAGCTTCAGGAGAGATTCTGGGATGACAGGGCAAGAGCAGAAGAAGGGATGGCCACCAGGGGTCCGTTTTATGGGTGGAGAGACCATCCCCAGACTTGCCTTCATCACTCAGCCCTTGAGGGATGGGTTATGGTCCCGGGGGACAGGGGTAACCATGACCACTGTAGCTTTGGGTCTGCATAGCGCTCTCTAGCACGCAAAGGACTTTCACCACTATTGGCCCATCTCACCCACAGGACACCCCCCCAGGGCACCCCTGAGGAGCAGGCAGCGCAGAAACGTTCCCATCTGGCACACAAAGCAAATGTGACTCAGAGAGAAGGGGTGCTTGTGGTCAACACCTGATCGTGGTACTCTCTCATGGTGCTCCTTCCTCTCCCCTGTAAGCTCTCCACTCCCATCCAGCTCCCTACCCTCGTCGCTATGGTCTTGCCTTCTTTATCCACTCCCCTCCACTTCTCTGTCTGTCTCTCTCTGAGAACCCATGCCCTCCCTGCAAAAAGGGGTATTTCAGTGTGCCCCTCGTCGTCAGCCTTCTCGTTGACTCTGATGAGATTTGGACATGGGAGTTCTTGCTGACCAAATGCACTTATGTTCCCCAACTGTTGGGACTGTCGCCATGCTGAGCCCAAGGCTGGGTGGCCCCAGTAGACATTTCTCCCCCACTGTAAATCTCAGCTCCCAAAGGGCCCCACCACCAGGTAAGGATGAAGCAGATATTAGCACCCTCCCACACCCCAAGGGAAGTGCAAGGGAAATAAACTACCTTAAACACAGGCCCTGGGTGAAGGGGTCAATAAATTGTGGCTGAAAATTTAGAACTATGGGCACGTTCTTATATAGGTTGTCAGACCGGATTTATACCACGCGGTGCCCTGAAAACCTCAAGACGAGAATTTCATTTAGAGTAACTGGAGTGTCAGAAGCGAACACACATCTTATCTAGAACCCGCCTTTGTTCCCAGATGCATACAAGTTCCCACACATAAAATTCTAAGGAAATGAGCACCTTACGGTTAAAAATAACTCCGTTACCAGGAAACAAGACTCCCTGAGAGTGAAGCAGAGGAAACAACCACAAGGACCTTACTTCCCGAACCTCGGTTTCCCCACCAGTAAAATGGGCTCAGAACACCCGCCTCCCCGAGCTGGGGTGCGAAGGGAATGAGAAAGTGTGTACGGTGTGTTTAGCACGGGACTGGTCTGCATGACGAATCCTTGATGAATGGTGACAGCTGTGATTATTTTCTCCATGTATTCTTCTACTACTGTTGTTCAATGAAGGTTGGCTCTCCCCCCTTCGCTTCCCGTTCATTCACATGCAGGCAAAAGAAAAGCAATATTCATGGAAAAAAATCACAGGAGTTGGTGTCAGATGGTTTAGATTTGAATCCGGGTCCCCCGGGGTCTATAACCTGGTCTCCAAACTGGGCAGTCACATCGTCACGTTCTCTCACTGGGCAAGGTCGTTTGAGGATGAAATGGCGGGAGGGCTAAGAAAGCATTTTGCAAACTGTAAAGTGCTATGCAAATGTAGCCTGCCCCTGATCTGTGTTAATTTCCTCCATCTTCTCCTCCATGATGTTTCCATCCTGAAATGTGACGGGTAGAATATTCAGAGATGAACACTCATTCTGGACTTTCTACATTGCAGTGCTACCCTCCTCCCTGAGATTTTATTCTGCTCTTTGGGACATGGGGGTGCAGACTGATACCTTTTCTTTAAAAATTTTTTTTTAATTTTTTAAAATGTTTATTTACTTTTGAGAGAGAGAGAGAGAGAGAGAGAGAGAGAGAGAGCATGAGCAGGAAAGGGACAGAGAGAGACAGAGACATAGAATCCAAAGCAGGCTCCAGGCTCTGAGCTGTCAGCACAGAGCCCGATGTGGGGCTTGAACTCAGGAACCATGACCTGAGCTGGAGTTGGATGCTCAACCGACTGAGCTACCCAGCCGCCACCCCCCTTGTAAAAATTTTTTTTAATGTTTATTTACTTTTGAGAGAGAGAAAGAGAACACGAGCAGGGAAGGGGCAGAGAGACACAGAATTAATTTTTTTTAATACTTATTTATTTTTGAGAGACAGAGAGTGCACAAGTGGGGTACAGGCAGAGAGACACACACAGAATCTGAGGCAGGCTCCAGGCTCTGAGCTGTCAGCACAGAGCCCGATGTGGGGCTCGAACCCACGAACTACGAGATCATAACCTGAGTTGAAGTTGGATGCTTACCCGACTGAGCCAACCAGGCGCCCCTCGATACCTTTTCTTTTTACTACATTGGGGATAAAGGAATCAAAGCGTGCTCTGGAGTTCAGAAGCTCTGGCTTTGGGACTCCCTTTGTCCTTCCCTCATTCGTGTAACCTTAGGCCAGCCCCCTTTCCGGACCTTCGTTTTCCCATGAATGAAATAGGGGTGATCTACCCACCTCGGAGTTGTGCGAGAATTAAATCAGATTTTGTTTGAAGGGTTGAAAAGGTTGGAACTCACAGCCTCTAAGAGGCCTTGCAAAGTTGGCATGCTGAGGCTTTGGGAGGAGAGAGAGAGACACTTCTGGAATGGCAGCGTCCACTCATTACTGGGGAGAGTGCGGGTCTGGAAGCAGCAAGGGTGAGGACCTCCACGGTGCTGTGAGGTTAGCCCTGTGACACAGGGCACGGTTTCTAAAACTGGGGCGGCAGCTGGCATCCATCGGTCTGCTAATGAGGCAAAGAATAGTCCCTGCCTCCCGAGCTGTCCGACTTGAATTACGTCTTAGCAACACACACCGTCTTCCTCTGGCAAAATGTGCAGTCGGGAATAAAAAAAGCTTGACCCCTGACTTCAGGGCCCCAATCTGTCTCTGCCATTTGTTTCCATAGTGATTGTCACTGAGAGATGACCGGCCACTCACTCATCCATGGCTTTGTCTCGCATGCAATTCCTGCCTCCTGCACACACCCTCCTCGCCCAGGCAGAAAAACGACAGCCTCTGTAAAGCAGGAAAGGAGCCGGGAGGCACAAGAGCTGCGCCCCTGTCCTGGCTCTTCCCCCGGCTGCCGCGTGACCTTGAGCAAATCCCTGCGCTTCTCCCGGCTTCCGTGTCCTCACCCCTGAAAGGGGCTCTCCACCCTTAGGTGACTTCCAAAGGTTCTGAGACACTGTAAGATAGGCGGCAGGTCTCGGCTCGACTGGGGGGAGTTGAGCTCCTCCTTCCCAACGAGTGGGACTTAAGCATCAATGTTGCTGCTGCAGGATCACACCTGCCAAGCTGGGTTCACAACCTTTGGTTTCCCTGCCCTTCAGGGACCCCCCGCCCCCCCCCGGGGGGTCCTTGCAGCCACATGGTTCCCCCTGCTCTGTGCACTTCCCTCCTGCACTCAGGCTGCTCCTCCCATCCTTGATACTTTCGAGCTTCCCCCCCCCCCCCCCCCCCGCCCCATGGGGGACCTCCCATCCAGTTTTGAAAACTTGGTCCAGCTCTGGTGTCTTCATGCAGCCTTCTTCAACCTCTCCCCTCCCGCCACCCCAAAGGAAAGCCTCCTTTGTTTGTTCCTGGGCATCCCTGGCGATGCCCCATGGGAACGTTGTCTCTGTGTTTCCCTGGCCATACCCCTGTTTGCAGCCCGAGTGGCCCTGTGGCCATAGGGACAGCGAGAGAACAGCCTTTCTCTGCCTTAAGGTGGCATCTTCAGGGTGAGAGCTGGGCTGTCCCGGCACAGATGCATTCGGATCTCCAGGAAGTCTCAGGCTGTGGCTGTCAGAGAGCCTCTCTCTTCCTCCCCAGGGAGATGCCCGGAGGCTGCTCCCCTGTGGGACCCCCTCCTGCCTCCTCCTGTACCGTCTGCTCCTTTTCTCCACTCTGAACTGCACGGGCAGAAACAACCACTGCTTTGTGCGTTGGTGTGTGCTTTGTGCGTTTGTGGCGAGGATGCTGGGCCAGGGACCCCCAACTCCCCTCCATGTGCCCTCCCATGGATGGAGCCGCATCTCTAAGTCTGCTGGATACAGGAGGCTGAGAGCTCAGGAGGCTGCTACTGACCTTTCTCTTGGGGTCCCATCCGGGATGATCCACTGAGCTCTGGGGGGCTGCTGTAGATAGTGTGGGATTCTCTTCCAGCCCCTGGTGTGTATGGGGACAGCCTGTCTTGGGTGCCTCTGCCCTCTGTGCCACTGCTCTGGGTTTATCCTGTAGGGCTCCTTGGGACTTGCTTTTCTTCCAAGAGAGTCTGGTAGGGGAATGAGCTAGAAAGAATGTCTTCTCTGCCTGGACGGGGGGTGGGGGGCTCCCACCATAATTGGGCTCACCTGGATTCCTGCACTTGACTTCCTCCATCAGTCCTCCCTGCGTGCCCCCACTCCGTGCACACCCACCCAGGGAGATCTCACTGCACTGTTCATCTCATGCGTCCCGCGCCCCGGCTGGAAGCTTCAACAGCTCTTCCTTGCACTTAGAATAAAACCCAAACACCGCAACCTGGCCGTCAGTGCCCTCTGAGATCTTCCCCTCCCGTCTCGCTCCAACCTCACTGCCCACGCCCTCCCACCTCCTCTGGACTCTAGCTGCACTGACTTTCTGTTTCTCTAGGAAGGAGGCTTGTGGGCCTTCACACATGCCCTGCCATGCGTTCCCCACCCCGGCCTTGTCGTCATGTGGTTCTCAGGTCAGACAGCAAACTTTTCTTGACGCCCCAGCCTGGATCGGGCCCCCTGTTGTTTCTTTAAACTGTCCCGGACCTTGCCTTCACAGTGCTGGCCCGATTTGCAGTGATTTTTATATTGTGACCATTTGGGGGATAACTTTATCCCCCACGAGACTCTAAGCTCTGTGGAGGCAGGAACTGTATTCTTGTGCACTGGTTTATCCCCGGCACTGCGCCTGCCATGGCGCGTTGTCGTGTTCAGTTTCATGTCTGTTGGAAGGAAGGAAGGGGGAGGGGATTCGGGGGAGGGAGGGAAGAGTAGGAAGGGTGGAGGCTGTGCATTGCTCATCTCTGCACCCACAGTGCCTGGTGTTGTGCTGGCAAACAGCGCATCTGAGGAGAGGCTGGGTCCAAGGTGATCACGGATTCAGGGAGACACTGAACACAGAACTTATCTCTATGGGGATATTGTTAGAGACTCCAGCCACAGGTGGCCTGTCCTCTGACTTTGGGCCTTGACTTGGGGGTCCCGATCCTGAAACATAGCCTTGCTCAGTGAGAAGGGGCACCTGATGACGGAGATGCTTCAGGGTGACCCCTCGGGAACCTGCTGTTGAAGCCACGTGAGGGCAGGGACTGGTCCACCGGCTCCCACAGGGAAGCCAGATGTGTTCGGGATGTCCCCGGAGATCACTAAGGAGACCAGGCTGATGCCCTCACTCCAAGAGCCAGCATACCGACCAGGAGGGGATGGGTGTGGAGTGGAAGGAGATCTCGTGGTTCTTGGAGTCTGGCACGCCTTGGACAGTGACTGACCAAGGACAGCATCTCTCTCCCAGGGCTGAGCTGAGGGGGGTGGGCACTTTCCTTTCCCTTCCCCCCTCATCCCTGGTGTTATTGACATCAAGCCTTCAGGATCCACCTTGATGAAGTGATTGATACCTTGGTCTTCTTTTGGACCAGGGAGATCCCTGCTGTCCCCAGTGGTGACGGGCACGACCAGCTGCTCCTAGATGCCCGCGGGCGGCTCATCTCTGAAGGGGGTTGCTGTGGCAGGGACAGAGCTCACCTGTTTCTAGAGCCAGGGCCGGAGGACGGCACTGCTGACCACAGCCCGCCCTGCTGTGGCAGCAGGGGGGTGGACCCTCTGTAAGCCCCAGTGTTCTGGCTCCTGCTGCCCACTCGCCAGCCCTTTGGCTCCATCCAGCCTTGGAGCTCCCAGTGGGTCTCCTAGCTCTGCAGGGTTCATCCGACCAGTCAGAGCCACGTCCTCTCCAAGCTCCAGAAGGATGCGTGTGGTGGAATGTGCCTTCTCTTGATTCATTCATGCTCTGTTTGCTCTTAATGAAGGGTGGCCAGGGAACTGGAGGAGTTAGATATGGTCCCAGCCTCCCAGCGGCTGACATGCCTGTGACCTTAAATCGCCTCTTGTCTGGACTTCTGCTGTCTCATCTGAAAAACAAGAGATTGAAAAAAAGGCCAAGTCACCGGGCCTACAGCCAACAGACACCACTTCCAGTGCTGATTCGATTACCAATGGGCTGTGTAGCCTTGAGAAGGTTACTTGACCTCTCTGGTTTTTCCTTCTACTGCACAGGACTACTGGGAGGATTAATGAGCTGGTCAGGGTATGACTGTATTGCTTGTGAGGTATTTACCATATGGGAGGAGATGTCCTTGTAATAGTTAAAGAACCTTCTGGTTCTACCATCTTGGGACAGTGGCTACAGAGGATGGCCAAAAATTGTGTCCTGTGCTGTGTAAAGACAGTAAGATAGTGCTGAGGACCCAACAGTGGGCTGGCATGGATGGTCCCTGTGTGCCACTGGAATGACCTGAGAGAGGGGCTGGCCCCCAGAGGTTATGCTAAGTGCAGCTGAGCTCTGCATGGTTGTTGAGCCCTGACAGTGGGGGGTGAGTGTAAGCCAGTCTGAGCCTAGGGGCTGAAGCGTCATCCTCTCTGGGTTCAAAGCCTGCCTTTAGCCTCTGCTAACTGTGAGTCGACGTGTCCAAATCTTCCATTTCTCCATCGGCAGAATGGGGTTCATCATAGGGGAGACTGTGACCATGAGGATAGTTAGCAATGATGCCAGGGAAGTTTACTTCCGAAGGCTGTGAGAGTGCTCTCTAAATCTCAGTTGTTATTATTATGGAAAGCAAGACACCCTTTCCAGAAGCAGGGAGCTGGTGGGAGCTGGGCAACATTTCAGGGCCCTCACTGTCTCCAGGCCCCGGAAGTAGGGGCAGCAGCCGTGGGGGCCCTGGGAAGGGATGGGGAGAGCCAGCAGACGGCAGAGGGGAGAAGCCCCGGCTGAAGAAGGCACAGAGTCTCTCCCCTGACCCGGTCAGGCCCTGGCGTGTCAGGACACCAGCTCCCCGCTTCCTGGACTTCGGTGCCTGCAGCACCAAGGAGGGCGCATTTTCTCCCTTTCTAGGCCAACCTTCCAAACTCCCCTACCCTGAGGATAGCAGAAAAAGGGCAATATTTATAGGATTTAGCCTGGGAAGCCCCAGGCAGATATTTAAAGTTCTGGCTGCTCAGGAAACCCATCTGCCCTACGGGTCTATTCAAACTAGGCCAGAAAAGGAAAAAAATAAATAAATAAATGCATAGGCTCTCACGGATGCTTCCCTTAGGGATTTGGGCCAAGCCTGAGGCCCAGTTCCCTAAGAAACTCTTTATTCCTGATCCTTGATTCTCAGATGTCCCAAATCACAGTCGGATGAGGGAGCCCTGAGAGGCACAGGCTTGCCAGCCGTGAACGTCAGCATCTGTTCCGTACCAAGAAGTCCGCTTCTGGTCATCTAAACGAAATAAATAAATAAAAATCCTAAAGGCAATTTAAAAACCCGCTTTATGAATTAAGTGTATCTCTGACTGTTGGATTTAGGAGAGACGACATTTAGAACCACCATAATACAATGGTGAGGAGGGGGCTGATTAGGTCAGTCACGGCATCAGTATGAAAACCCTGTTTCCAGAGGGATGGCAGGGTGATCTCACCAACCTGAAAGTGCCCCGCGTGGAAACAGAAAGGCAAGGAGGTGCCCAAATGTCTTTGGACTGCCGAGTCACAGATGATTTCTCATCTTATCTTTTTTTTTTTTTTTTTGGTTTGCTCCAAATTCTCAGTCATGAGTATATGGTACACTCTGATGAAAACAAAACCACAAACAAAACATGAGCTCTGGCTGAAAAGTCATGTTTGCCAGTCGAGAGGATGGTCCAGCGGCCAGGTTGTCACCTGCTGATGTGCGTCAAGGACGACCCAGCCTCCCAGAGTCACTGAGGCAGGGAGAGGGCCAGACAAGAGACCCCCCACCCCTGTGCTCCCCACTCAGGCCTGGTGGAGGGAGGGTGGTGAGAATTAACTGTATGTTAATTATGTGTCCTGTATGCATATTAACCGTAATAGCCATTTTTAGTCCCATCGTACAGGTGGAGAAACAGAGGCTCAGAGAGACGTGTTAAGGCCTGTCTCCTTCTCACAGCTTTAGAGAATGATGTTGATTGATATAGAATTGATGTCAGAGTCATTTCCTCATTCTGAAGTGGAAGAAATGCGGCCCAGAGAGGGTCAGAACATTTTTTGGAGCCACACAGCAAGGGCCCGGTGGCCTCTTGGGTCTTGTCCTGCCCTGAGGCAGGAATTCAGCTCACCATGTGACTCTTGCACTCCTCCTCTGTCTTCTGGCTCTTCGGTGTGCGGTGGCTTCTCCTCAGGCCTGCCCCATGTAAGCCTGGCTTTCTCCTAGACCCTCTGCAAGGCTCCCCTCATGCCTCCCAGCTTTGGCTCCTGCAGGCCTGCCTGGTGACTTCTCCCTTGCAGGGGCCACTCCCACCCTGAGGTCACGTGCAGCTTTAGAAGGAAGTTAAACAGGGGCACAGGGAGAGCATCCCCAGCACAGGATGAAGGTCAAGGCTCAGCCTCTGTCTGGTCTCTTAGCCTGATGCCCGGAGTGACAGACTTTGGGGGGCATGGACATCTGAGATGGGGTTCTTCAAACCTTTTGCTAGCTGCCAGGGTCCCAACGCTCTGCCTTGCCCTGGGGCGTGGTGAATCTCTGACAACCTTCACCACCCACCCCCTGCCTGCCCAACTCAGCTTGCACTTCCCAGTATCCACCGGGGCCCCCCTCCGAGTGGGTTTTGCTTCTGCCTGGACCTGGAAAAGCTTTATTCCATACTGTGTTGAGAGACCCCGCTTCCAGCGTGCTGACTCTCCTTCCCTGTTGCCGCCCCCAGCCCCCAGCCCAGAGCTTTATCCATGGTGCTGCCACCTAGAGGGACAATCTACTCAGGGGTGATAGCATTCTTTGCTTTGGTTAAAGCTACAGTGCTAGGGCATCAGCAATCATGTCAGGAGGTTACATTTATTGACCTTTTATGATGTGCTCTTCTCCTGCTCTAAATGCTCTGCATGTATCATGTCTTGTAACCCCACACTGACCCTTGGGCTTAGGAGCTATCACTTCCCCATTTTACAGATGAGGAGTTTAAGGTTCAGGGAAGTGAGTAACTGCCACGACCACGCAGCCTGTGATCGGGAAAGCATAGTCTTGCTTTGCCAGTCTACCGTGCCGCCTCCCCGACACAAGAGTTGTCATCAAAAAGTCCTTGGAAAGGGGCGCCTGGGTGGCGCAGTCGGTTAAGCGTCCGACTTCAGCCAGGTCACCATCTCGCGGTCCGTGAGTTCGAGCCCCACGTCAGGCTCTGGGCTGATGGCTCGGAGCCTGGAGCCTGTTTCCGATTCTGTGTCTCCCTCTCTCTCTGCCCCTCCCCCGTTCATGCTCTGTCTCTCTCTGTCCCAAAAATAAATAAAAAATGTTAAAAAAAAAAAAAAAAAAAAAAAAAGTCCTTGGAAGGTAAGGGGTGCTAAGGGGCCAGATCCCTGGCACTTGTGAGTTTATTGATTCAGTACCTTTCCTGGTCCGACGGTAGCACAGTGGTTTAGAGCACAGGTTCAGGGGTCAGATGGATGTGGTTTCAAATCTCGCCTCGGCCACCTGTAAGATATGTGACCTCGGGAAGGGCCTGGGTACTCTCTGAGCCGCAGTGCCTGGTGTGCAAAGCGGAAATAAGATTTTGTAGAATGTTAGGAAGTTAAATGATGTCTTCCTTCCAGACTGCTTAACACAGGCTTGGTGCGCCGACCGGCTGTATTAGCATCATGGTGCTGGTTCCTTTCATTATTACTCATTTCTATTTCTGTTTGTATTCATTAGTAATAAATAATAGCATCAGTTATTAATGTTACTGCTAGCTTTGACACCACATGCTGGGGATCAAAGAATTATGCCTGCTGCCCTTAGGCTGTGAGAACCCCAGCCTAGAGGTTGGGAGAAACACCCAACGAGTTGTCAGGTGCTGTAATAGAATAGAACCACTGTAATAAAATAATGTTCTTTTCTTGGGAAGAGCAACTGACTGCCCAGTGTAGGCTGGTGAGACAGAGGAGTGGGCTCTAACGGAGGAGTAGGAGTTTGTGGGGCTGAGAAGAAAGGACTGAGTGGGAGGTCAGTGTAGCATGAGGGTTTGGAGAAGGGCAAGCAGGCCTGCCTGGCTGGAGCCCGAGGTATGTAGACCAGCGTTCCTAGGGACCATACTGGGATGGCCGGTTGGGACCAGATCCTCATATGCCTTACAGAGCCTGTGGCTGGGGAGTCTTGTCTTTTAGCAATAGGATCCATATTCACTTGCTGGCTGATACCTGCTAGGACGCTTCTATCAGGACCAAGCTGCAGGAACTGGTTGAGCAAATGAAAGAAGAGGGCATGGCTGAGACAGACTAAGGAAATAGTAGTAACTCTGTGTGTGTGTGTGTGTGTGTGTGTGTGTGTGTGTGTGACATAGGCTGAGGCAGAAAGAAAACACGAGATGATCATTTGAATTCTCTTGCTTAAGAAGGAAGACTGAATAGTGGGTTCTACTAGAAGCATCTGTGGAACGTATAGACTGGACTTCCCAATAGGCAACTGGAAATTGGCCACTGGGAATTGGTCTTGGAGGAGGAGTTAGCATCTCTTCCTCCAGGAAGGCCTCCCTGCACCCCCTGGGAAAGCCAGGTCCGTCCCTGTGCCCGTGGACCAGGCTCTTGGCACGCACCTCCATCAGAGCCTCGACCATGCTGTGTTTTAATGCTCTGTGGACTTGCAGACTTTTCACTAGACCATGAGCTCCTTGAGACCAGGGGCCGGGTCTTCTCCATTATTCTATCCCCAGAGTGTAACACAGTGCCTGGCTCAGACAGGTGCTTGGACAGATGTTGCTAAAGTAATTGAGGAAATGCATAGTTGAGTTTGGAAGTCAGGAGAGAAGTCAGGCTGGCCGTGGCAAGCCAGGGTTATTCCGGGTGAGCAAGGAGGACGCTCTGGCCTCAGAGAACCAGTCCCCAGGAGTGAGTCATCGTGAAGCAACAATGTTTGCTGAGTGGTGGCCTTGAGGTCAGATTGCAGGGCGGCTCCGTGGACAGTGTGCTTCCTGGAAAGTTCGACTCTTCAAGTCCCCATGACCTCTTATCTTGGAAGGGTTATTCTGCGGAAGAGGAATGTCTTGCACAGTACAGCTGCAGAAAGCGAAAGTTGGAACACTTGTCTGAAAAAACGTCAACTACAAAGAAGAGGCTGTTGAGCTGAAAGAATCAAGTGTTTGCTGTTGATTAAAACAAACACAGACACTACCAGCTTCCTTGAGAGTAATTCTTTGGGAATGAGATGCAGACCTCTTGTAGCTCTAAGGCTCTGGGGTCAGTTTCTGGAATCTAGAGGGGCCTTCATTATTGGTAGACTGTGTTGCTTGGCCCCAAGTACCTTCTCAAAGGCCACTGTGGAGCCAGGATGTATGTGGGCCAGCAGGTGGGACCCCAAACCCCCTCTCTCCTTTTAACCCTGGCCGCCACTTCCCACAGGAACTCTCCAGAGCACATCAGAGTGGCCTTGCTGTCTTTGCTTATTTTCTACCCCCCTGCTCCCCCCCACAAGTTGGCCTTAGCCTCCTGGGCTGGGGCAGATTCCCAGGGCATGAGATCTCAGAGCAGGTGACTTTCCAGGTCCCTTCTAAGCTTGGTGCAGTCAGTGGACCCAATCCCAGCTCTGCCCTATACTAACCTCTCCCCAAGCCTGAGTTGAAGCATCTGAAAAATGGCCTGATCCCAGTGACCTTGGGAGTTGTTGTGTGTTCACTGAACAAACATTCCCTGGGTATCTAGTATGTGTCAAGTACTGTGGTGGACAAGAGGGACAGAGCCTCCTTGTCTGGAGGAGACAGAAAGTAAATGTGCAATTTCATGTCAGACGGTAGTAAGAGCTTTGATGAAAAAACGAAGCAGGTGAAGGGATGGTGACTGGTTCGAATTGAGATTGGGGGAGCGAATCAGGGATGGTCTCTTTGAGGAGGTGACTTTCCAGTTGAGAACTGAATAAAGAGGGGAAGGAGTAGGGCAGAGGTACATTCTAGGGCATGGAAGAACATTCTAGGCAGAGGGATCTGTGTGTGCAAAGGCTGCATGGGGGCATGGTTGGCTGTATTGAAGAGAAACTCCAGAGTGGCTAGAACGGAGGGAGGGAAAAGAGCTGTGGGGAATGAGGTGGGCAGGAGGCCATGGTCAGCCTGTGCAGGGTGTCAGGGGCCTGGGGCCTTAGGGAAGGCATCATGTGCAGCCTTTAGAGAGTTTTGAGCAGGGAAATCCGGAATCTAAGCCTGATTGATCTTCCCCTGTCCCTCTGTTCACACAGAGCCTCCAATGACCTCTCTCATCTAAATGCTTTTAGACCAGGGTTGCCCAGTAAGAAAATAATGCAAGCCACCAGTGCACTTTAAGTTTTCCAGTAGCTTTTCAAAAAGCAAAACAAAACAGGTGAAATTAGTATAATTTTTATACTATATTTAATCCCACCTCTCCAAAATATTATTATTTCAACATGAAATCCATATAAAAACAACAGTGCGGTATTTCATTTTTTTATAGAAAATCTTCAAAATCGGATATATATTTTATAGTTACAGCACATCTCAGTTCAGATGAACCATGTGGCTGCTGTATTGGACAGTGGAACTCAGAGTGAGTTCCTGCACCCCCGGTGGGGGTGGGGGGCAGGGCTGCTCTGCAGGGGGGACCTGGGCATGGGTGGGAGGGAGGAGCCCATTGTGGATCATGGAGGGAAGGTGGCCTTGGAATTGACCCCTGCCTATTCCAGGGAGGCTGCCTGCCTGGCTCGGCTCTGTTTGGGGGGAAGCAGAGATGATATAAATCGAGCCTGACAGACCCAGCATGACTCCTGTCTAATCGGTTCTGAGACTTTAATAAAGTGCCTTTTTAAAGGTCTACTGGAATCAGGACCAGCATTCCTTTCTTAAGAGAAATGTGGAGCATGCCTGCCAAACAGCGATTGTGCCCCACGCAGGTTCCAGCAGGCCCAATGCACAGCCTTCCTCTCTGACGTTAATGGAGCCTGGCCCACGTTCAGAAGTCTCGGTTAATGAAGAACAATTTATCCAAGTGTTCCTTTCCCAAACTGCACCTGCAGGCTGGCTGGTGGCTTGAAGGATCCTGAGGACCCTCTCCGCTGATAACACGCAGAACGAGACCCTGGTAAGCTGGTGTCAGCACCGAGGAGAGCTTGCTGGGGTGCTCGGCTTTGCTAAAGTGGGCTCCTTAGAGCTGTACCAGCCCTCCTGTGCATGCATCAGGCCAGAGGAGGAGATGGTAAACAAAACCGGTGTGGGCAGGGGAAATTAATTGGAGCTTTGGAGCAGCCAGTCAGTGCTCAGGCTTGGGCAGGTGGGTGGTGAAAGAGGGGTCTAGGGGTGCTTCTCAGTACCTTTGCCCCCCCTGCCCACAGGGAGGGTGGGACTTTGGCACTCGCTAAGCTGGATTCTGATGCTGACAGCATTTTGCACACTCAAGAGGCAGAGCTGGTGGGTCGGGGGCTCCAGTCCCCCCAGCCCCCATCCTACCTCCCTAATGTGCTAGGGGATCGATCAGTATCTCAGCCCAGAGATACAGCGAACTGAGCCAGGGTTGTAAGATATACAAGCTAAAGGTGCATTTATGGAATTGTTTCTGGAAGGCTCAACGTGTACAGTGACTACCTCTTTACGTATGGCCCTTGGGGCCCAAATGAAACATGAAAGACACCAGGTCAGACAGTTCCTGCCCAGTAAGTCCTGAGGTGCGAGAAGTATAAGGAAAATTGTCAGGGGTAGATTCCAGTCTTCACTGCCTTGGGGGTGAAGAAAGGATTACTGAGAATCTTGTAATTTCTGTTCCACGTTTGTTTGTTTGTTTTAAGGACTTATGTTCCTTAGCAGAACGGGAGATTTCAATCACTGTTACTTGCTGTATGTGTTCCTTAACTAGCCTGCAGGGTGGGAGAAGGCCTCCAACAAAAAGCTGGTCACATGTAGCACCTACTCACAGTGGGGCCTGATCAGGTGGTCCGAGAGTCGTCACACATAAAGGCCACTTGCACAGCCAGCTGCTTAGAGATGGGGATGGGATATGGCTGGGGGAGGGGGTGGGGGTGGAGACTGAGGACTGTGCTGCCTTTAGCTCTGTGTCTGTGTTCACCACAGACCACCACCACCACACCTTGTCCACTGTGATTTTGTGAGGATTTTTATTTTATTGTTTTACTTCCCAACTGTTATAATAATATAGGCAGTAGGCAGCACCCCCTGAAGCTTAAGCTATTTTAGGCTAAGGTGAAGGAAATGCTTTGCACAGCAGGCAGTAAACCTAGAGTGGATGCACACTGAATTATTACCAGGCAGGAAGGGTGCCTCCTCTGTGGGCAAAGCTGCCTGGGCCGAGGGCATTCCCCACCCCGGGGGGCTTGACTCCCAGCCACTGCCAGAAGAGGCTACTGAGCTGACCCCGCCGCAGGATCTCCTGCTCTCAGCCTGCCCCTCTGCCTGCGTGGGGAAGCCACCACTCTGAAACCCTTCAGAGCCCCGGAAGATGATGAATGCAAAGGCAATCCAGGGCTACTCGGTGAACATTGAATTAACTGTAGAAAATTAACTAAATGAGGTTGGTGAGTGAAATGTAAATGAACCCCCGCTCAGCAGGAGTGAGGGAAAGGATCACAGTAGGAGACAGAGTCAAGTGGGAGGCTGAGAACTTGGGAGTGAACAATAAGCAAATGTACCAAACCTGTAAACAGCTCTGGGAGGAGGAGGAGGAGGAGGAGGAGGAGGAGGAGGAGGAGGAGGAGCGGGGTGGAGGGCAGACAGGCAAAGGGCTAACAGGAAGGAACAGAACGGGCTCCTGCAGATGCCCAGGTTTCTGACAGCCCAGGAGGGGTCTGCGGAGAGGGAGTTTAGGTCCGGGACCCTGTGTGCTGTTCCTGTGCACCCTTGTTGAAGACAGTGCTATTTGGTGGCAAGAAACATAGGTCCCCCCAGGCTGGCTTGAGTGGAAAGGCTGCGATTGGGTGACTTATGATAAAGATACGCAGAAAGGAGGAGAGAATTTCACAGCAATCTAAGGACAGGCACCTGAAGGCAGCCACATCTGGTGGAAACTGGGGCCAGGAACGGGATGGGCAGTGGGACACCAGGCACTAGTCCTTCAGAGTCCATCTTTCTCCTGGAGCTCCCCTTCTCTCTTTGGGGCTCTGTTCCATTTTCCTTCCCCGTTTGCACCAACTGACTCCATCCACTCACTTGTAGTTCCTACAACCTCACTGCAGCCACGGTCCAGCTCAACCCCCTGCACCCCCCAGGGCCAGCTCTCGAGGAGCGCGGAGCCCTTTGCTCTCTATTTCCGCCAGAAGCAGCAGAAGGATGGAGCTCATCATTTGGAGTGAGTCTCAAAGCCCTTGTTTTCTGTCAGTCTGTGGTTTGGCTGCACTTGGGCTGGGCGGCCAAGTCCAATCAGAGAGTGGAAGGAGGTGGATGGTCACGTCATACAGAGCACCGGTATGTAGCCTGCAGAGGGAAGCATGGCTCGCGTCAGGATGGAGATTCCACGGGGGGGGTGGGGGGGGGGTGGGGGGGGACGTCAGACCTGCACTGCCCTCCTACCACTAAGCTGCTTGTAAGCTCCGCCCCCACGGGAGAGCCCCCCACATCGCTGAGAATCTCTGCTGCACCAACATCCCCCCCCACGCCTGCCACTGTTGCCTGTGGGAAGATGGTGCACCCTTCCAGAACGTCGGGTGAGAACCCCAGGAGGGAGCCTCAGAAGGGTCACCAGTGAGCAGGCAGGCAGGGGTGGACATCTCTAAAATAACACAAGTTTCCACCAACCAGGCCAGGCTGTTCTGAGTCTGACACAATCATGGTGGCTTTTTCCAGTTGGCAGGGGGATGAAAAAAAAAGTAGGCAAAGACATCGAAATGCCTCCCAGTGAAGCTTTTCTCCCATATGTTTTTCTCAAACCTTTGGTGCCTCCTACTGTTAGCCTGCTGTCACTCACTAGCGGATGACAAATGAACACACAATTAGCAAAATTAGCCAGACAAATATTATCAAACAGCTGCTAACTCATGCCTAGATTGGCTATCTTGTTTGTGTGAGAGTCAGCCCATGTGTTAATGGCTGTAATTTGACGTGGCTTCCACATAACGCAGTCACAGCTAACTGATGACATTGTCTCTGAGTCCCAGGGATGGGGTGGGGAAGACAGGGATGAGGGCCACGGAGTTGATTTAACCCTCTGGATTGGTTCACCGATTCCGGACTCACGATGTGATGTTGGACTAGTGACCTAACCTCTGAGCCTCCATTTGCTCATCTGTGAAATGGCAATAAGTAGTAGTAATACTTCCTCAAACGTTTTTGGGAGGGATGAGTGAGCTATTCCCCGTAAAGCACATAGCCTAGTGCTTAAACCATGAAAGAACAGGCGTGACTTACCTTTGTAGTTTTGCAGCTCTCAGTTGAATCAAATAACAGTATTTTTGCTTCTTGAGGAGGACGAAACTTTCAGATACTTAATCACCTGAATGAGTTTGAGAACCCCAAGTTAGAGTATCATTCGGGGGATCCCAAAACAGCACTGCAAGAGGCCAACCAATATTGAAAGTCATCTTTCTCCATCTTTGGGTCATAACTTACTGCAATTGGAGCCTTTTGCATCTCAAGAATCACCTCATTTGGGGGCACACAAACACTTTGAAGCCTCTTAAGATCTTTTAAAGAGACATGTAGGTCAGATCTTTCACCAGCCAAGAGAGCATTCGAAATCCAGAAGGATGGAGATGGGGAGACAGGAGGGAGAGTGTTGCCAGTGGATCACAGCCTCCACACCGGGGGTCCAGGATGGGCCGGTGTAGGTCAAACGAGAGCCCCAGCCCAGGAAGATGTGGGCATCAGACCAGCTCCCTGGATTTGGAGGAAGCACGAGTGGATCAAGCCTGGACTGTGGGAACAGAACAGCCCCAGCCACAAGAGTGACATCATTCCAGTCCTAGAACACGGAGCTGGGGGTTCTCAAGCCAGCCTGTCATAGGGGAGGGTGAGCCTTGGAGTCTAAGGGTCAGGTGGGGCTGCAGACGAGGCCCCAGCTCTGGGAAGAGGAGAGCTGCTGGAACCAGCACTAGGCTCCCCCTCAGAGGCCAAGTTGCTGTTCAGCCATTTTGGGGGCTGAGTCTCGGTGGCCTTCTCCCGTGTCCCATGCACCAGAAGCAAGGTTGGCTGGATGTGGTGATGCAATGGTTTCTGGGCTACCATCCGCCTTCCCTGGAGGAGGGGAAGGAAGTGCCATACGTGGGGCATCTATCTGTGTTTCATCAGCTGCATGCTCTTGTGTATGGTGGTATGGCCACAGCCTTTTACAGATGAGGAACCGGGGTTTGGTAGGGTTAAGGCAGCAGGCACAGGTCACACAGCTGGGCTTGAGGTCGGGTCGGCTGTCTCTAGGCTCTGCGCTGCTACACCGAGGTTGATTTCTGGAAAGCTCCGAGGCATCAACCCCATAGTAGGTGACTGGAGAAGCAGGGAAGGCAGAGCAAGCCCCGGGTGCACTGAGCCTCAGTCTTTCTGCCCAGCTCAGAGGTCAAGGGGTAGCAGATGCAGAGTGATGGTTATCCACGTGTCTGCGTTGTTGTCACAAGGCTGGCCCTCTCCTCCTTCCCTGTCCCCGATCCCCCTGCAGGGGCCGAGCTCTGGTTGAGGGTAACTTAGAATGACAGGGTGCTCGCTGGCCCAAGGCCACGGCAGCGGTGAACCGAACAGCCTAGGATCGTGGACAGCTTTGTCCAAACACAGATGCCCAAGTAGTGTTTGCGTCCCTCACTGCACCCTGCAGGTCGATAACCCAGCCGGGATGGAATCAAAGAGCCTTCCTAGAAGGAGGTGGAGGGGAAAGGCTGAACAGTCTCCACAGCCCTCTCGTTCACACAGAGCAAGTCCCTGGACATCGATGGGGGAACAGAATTTCGGCAAGTGGAAATTGACACTGCGTGCCCCGGAGAGGCCCCAGCGAAGGGAAGTGGGCGGTGCGTCGTTCCAAGCCTGACGGCATTGCCGGCCCCCTCGTAGTTGTCCGCTCTGCAGTAATGCTGAGGTTTTGTCCCTGCAGTTCCAGCTGCCCAGGGAGGACTCTAAGTGCTGTGTTCCCGATGCCACCGGGAGCTAACGGGAAAGCAGGTGTGCCTCATGCTGCAGCCGGCAGCGCTAAATGTCACCACAGAGCGTGCGCGTGGCTGCTCTGCAGGCCGGACCCCGGAGCTGGCTCGGGGACAACTGAGGGTTGTCACACCTGGCACAGTGTAGGAGGCAGGTATCACAATGTGTCTGCCAAGTGCCGTTTATTAGGTCGGCCAGGCTCCATGGTAAGCATTTTATAAACATGTCCTCGGACCTGCCCCACAAGCCTGTAACTCAGGTGTTCTAACAGGTGAAGACGCAGAGATCAAGGGAGTGGCAGGGGAGGAAGGGGGGCGCATTCAGACCTGCTCAAGGTCCACACTGCAGGTGGTAGCGAAGTTGGAAGTCCGGCTCCCTCTGCCTGTGAATCCTGGGCTGTTCCCTGACCTCTTCTACTGTGTGGATGCTGGGTGGGCATGAGGTATGGGACACAGACCCTGGTGAAGTCGGGTTCTAAAACTCACTCTGGTCTAGCCTGGGCTGAGAACCCTCTGTTCCTCCCTTTACCCCTCCTTATCACATCTCCCCTTCTTCTCCCACCTTCTTTCTGCCCACCGATCACCTTATGTCCACTGGTGGCCTCGAGAGCTTTTGTAGACCCATTTAGACCACATCTAGCAAAAACTCTGTAGACTGCCCCTTCCAGCTGATGCTGGCTGGTGATCCACTCCCCTGCCCCAAAGTCTTAGAGCAGGGAGATGGTAAAAGAGGAGTCATGTTACCTATAGATAATTTTAGAGCTCAGCCATGGGAAGGAGCCACTCAGTTTTGTAGAAATGCTGTGTGTTTGGAGTCAGGCGATTTGGGGCTTAGACTTCCCTTCTTTGGTTTCCTGTGCGACCATGAGAAGTCATTTGCTTCTCGATCTCCTCATCTACAAAATGAATCCTTGGACCGGGTGATGAATAAAGTTCCTTCCACCAGTACCTGTCCATACATTTCCTATAAAATGTAGCTGGGTAGACGGATGGACCAGTCAGCCTTGGAAGCTGGAAATATTCCTCAGGCACAGTCCTCATTCATCAGCCTGTCATCTGTAGGGGACCAGAAGGCCTGAGAGAAATGGGCTCCATTTGTCCTCCTGGCACAGAGCTCTGGCTGCATTGGGGTAATGCCCACTTTCCATCTTCTGATGGTAGATACTTCTCAGCTAATGGCTCCTCAAAGCCAAAAGACTCCCATACCCCAGGAACCGTGCAGGCTCCCGACCCTCGTGTGTTCCAGTTGGCTGGGTCAGTGGCATGGTTGTCAGGTTGTCAGGACCTCCTCACTGAAGGTTCTCTGGGGTGGGGGTACAACAGTAAGGAAGAGCTCCCAGATCTGCCAGGTGCTTGGAGCTGGAGCAGATGGGCCCAAGGGGTCACCTTGCATGCATGTGTTATATGGCCCGGTTTGGACCACGGAGCCTCAGCCAGCCAGGAGCGGGAGAGCAAACACAATCTTCTTGGGAACTAATCAGCAGCCTGTGCAAAAAGGGACTTTCTCTGTGTCCTCTACCCTATCTGAATCCTGTATTTATCATTCATGAGGTGGGAGAGTGTCGAGGCTGGGCACATGAGCATCGCAATTCCAGGGTTTAAATGCTGGCTTTGCTTTTCATTATCAGTGTGATCTTAAGAAGTTAGCTCATAAAGCAAAGCCTCTGTTTCAACATCTAAGAATTGGGGAAGGGGGGTGTATTGGTAACTACTTCCGAGTATTGTCTAAGGATACAATTATACAATACTTATAAAACATGCAGTATAGAGCCAGACACATAGTTTCATATGTGTAGAATGTGCGTCATTTGCTGAATGTATTGATGTATCCATGTCTGTATTCCCCTGATAGAATTAGGATGTTAGCTCCTTGAGAGTGGGGATCTTCTGTCTCAGTGACTGTCATTCTAGCACCTAAAACAGAGTCAGGCAATATCATTGAACAGCGAAATAGAGTTTTCTGGAAACTGAGTGGATTCCTGGGTTGCTGGGCTTTCAGTGCTGAAATCAGGCAAGTCCTGGGCAAACAGCGATGAGTTGAGTTGGTCACCCTGAAGAGAAGAGAAGGAAGGGAGGAGGAAGGAGAAAGGAGAGCGAGAGGGAGGGAGGGAGGGAGGAAGGAAGGAAGGAAGGAAGGAAGGAAGGAAGGAAGGAAGGAATGAGTTCCCCATTTTACAAATAAGAAAACCAAGGCTCTTGGGGCACCTGGGTGGCTCAGTCGGTTGAGCGTCCGACTTCAGCTCATGTCATGATCTCACGATTCATGAGTTTGAGCCCCATGTCAAGCTCTGTGCTGACAGCTCAGAGCCTGGAGCCTGCTTCGGATTCTGTGTCTCCTTCTCTCTCTGCTCCTCCCCCACTCACGCTGTGTCTCTCTCTATCTCTCAGAAAATGAATAAATGTTAAAAAACAATTTAGAAAACCAAGGCTCTTAAGAGTTTATTGAACTTGTCCAAGACCCCAGCATTAAAAAGTAACAGAGCAAGAATTTGATACTAGTCAAATTCTCGAGCAATAATGGAAGCAATGGAATAAATTCCCAAGCAATGGAATAATTGGAATAATTCCCAAGCAATAATCACCAAGCAATAATGGAAGATATAGAAGTTAGCAGGTTCATTAACACCTTGCTGTGTGACATTGGCCAACCCTGCCTCAGTGTCCCCACCTGTGAGATGAGAGTCTTGGACGAGTGCTCAGAAGTGGGCTGAGGGAACAAAAGCCTGTCCTGCCCCAGCCTTAGGGAGCTCCATTAGTCCAGAACACCATGCAGAATGCCCTGCACTGATGAGGGTGTGTGCCTGACAATGTTTCCAGACTCATCAGCAGCTCGGAGCAAACCCTGAGCACTGATTCCACTTTGTCATCTTCAGCACTGCTCTTGGGTATTGGGATGCAGAGGTGACTGCTTCTTGTGGGAGGGAGGCAGAGCAGTTGAGAACGCTCATGTATCTCTCTCTCTCCCGTGAAAGTTCCCCATAATTAGCTTGGTTTGAGCCATTTATCTCGCAGACTCCCCATTTTGTCAGAGATATATGCCAGGCCATCAGGGCTCATCACGCTGTGGTAATAATTCCCCATCTAAACTCCAAAGCCCATTTTGCACAAGGGTCTTTAAGATAATTAAAAGCAACTCTATCATCTTTCCTCCTTAAACACTGGAGTGTTTCTCAAATGAGCGAGCACCCGGTCCCCTGCTTGGAATTCTCTACGTGCACCCCTTCTCCAATCCGCTGTCCCAGGCCTGCCCACGCCCTGTCTAGAAGAAGCCTCACCTGCCTTCTGTCCTGCCAGCTCCTGTTGTCGGAAGCTCCTTACCCAGAGTTTATACCGCTAATTTGGCATTCCTTTATATGCTATCCCATCCCCTACCCAAATGATATCTGCTGCAGAAATGCTACCAGTAACAAAGATTAATATTTTAATATTAGCATCGATGTCATTTTATCATTCAGTAGGTACCAGGTGTCATGCTAGAACTTCTGCTGGCATTATTTTATATTCACTTCAACCTATCAAGGTGGATATTATTACAATACATTTTTCAAACGAGACTCAGAGAAGTTAGGAAACTTGCCCCAAGTCACACAGCTAGTAGGCAGAAGAGTCTGAACTCAAGCTCAGGTCTCTCTGACTTCACTCTCTCAACAGCTACACTTCCCTGCCCTCTCTGGGGAGGGTCACTGTATTTCCCTGGACGGTGAAAGTGGGACATGGCTAATTAAATAAATAACAAGCACACAAAGAACGTTAGCTAACATTTACTGAGGGCTTATGTTAGGTCAGACATTTCTTTTTTTTAAACGTTATTCATTTTTTGAGAGACAGAGAGAGAAACAGAGCATGAGTGGGGGAGGAGCAGAGAGAGAGGGAGACACAGAAGAATCTGACGCAGGTTGCAGGCTCAGAGCCGTCAGCACAGAGCCTGATGCAGGGCCCGAACCCACGAACCGCGAGATCATGACCTGAGCCGAAGTCGGACGGTTAACCAGCTGAGCCACCCAGGCGCCCCGGGTCAGGCACTTCTATAAGAATTTTCCATGTACAGTTGATAGAATCCTCCCATAAACTTCGTGAATGAGAAGCACAGGCCTCTCACTGTTAAATACTGGACACCCAGGGCTAGGACAGAAGCTGATGACTCAATATCCCTCAGGAAACCTGGAATGTGTGCGGTGAAGTCATGGTCTGCAGGATAATGGTGGGGGAGGGACACCGGGAGCTCTCAGGACATCCCTTTGCATCAAGACCTGCATCAGGGCAACTATGATGCTGTCACAAGAGCACTTCAGCCCAGAACACTGGTTTTCCAGGGTGCTGAACACCAGGTTGGTTTCAGGGTTTCACTGCTGCCCTCCCACATCTCCGTCTGTTCACCACCATGCTATCAGGAGCTGGCCCCAGGAATCCTGGTCCTGGGAACATCATAGCCAGGCTGACATCTTTCCCAGACCATCTGAATCCAAATCTGCACCTTGTTGATAGCCCTGGGAGGAATGCAGGGTCTCAGCTGAAGGTCCAAAATGGCCTTCTGTTCCTTCTTCCTACACCTCCTGCACTCATTGCTGAGACTCAGACGGACCGCCAGCCAGACAGCCTGTGGCCCCAGCCTGCTCAGGAATTCCGGGGAAGCTGACGGCGAGCACGTCACATCCCCACCCCATCTTGACATCTTGAGTCATCACACAACAGCAAGGACGGTCTGTCCGTCAGGTCCCCTAGACTGGCCCTTGTTGGCAGCCAGGACCCCAGGCTAACTCCCATGTCATGTCCCAGGATCCTTCAGACAGTCCAGTAAGACCCAGGTCCCCTCTGCAGGTACGACTCGTGTGTGTCACAGCATCTGCCTGAGTGTTGTTCCTTAAGGCCGGCTTCTCTAAATCAAGCTTTTCGAATGCAGAGTTTGGAAAGTAAATCCTATGCCTCAATCCCATTTCTGAACACAAACTCCTATTTTCTCAGCAGCTCCCCTAGTGGGTGAACGTCTACTCTCCTGTTCTTTCTGGGAAATCATTAACGGGCAGTGGTTTCCAACAATTCCACTTTTTTGTTTGTGTGTGTATGTGTGTGTGATTTCTCCCATTCCACAGTTCTCCTCCAGGCTTCTTGATAATCCATAAATAAGTTAAAATGCATCTGAAGATTTATTTAAAAGAACCTGTGGGATATCTTAAATAATTTTTCTTAGGTAAACAATTCTTCTGTAGTGCAAAATAGCCGGCCCGAAATAATGCACATGCTTTGTGTCAGTAAGTGCATGCTTAGCGCTAATTGAGGAACACTTTCTTAGTTGTTGGGGATGAGAAAATAAATCATAGCTTCTGCTCTTAAAGAATTTACAGTCTAATTGGGCAGATAAGTTACTTACATAAATACCTTTTTTTTTCCATTAATAGAAATGCAAGGTGGAGCTTCGTATAAGGTGCTTCGGGAGAGGAGAGGAGAAAGATCACAGCTGCTAGAGTAATCAACAGAAGAATGATGGGAGAAAATTATATGAGAAAGGTTGCAAAAGATAGCCAGGGTTTGGCCAAATGGAGTTGGAGGGAAGGAAACAGCATAAGCAAAGTCAGGGAAGTAGGAGGACATGGAAATGCATGTAGTTCACCCTGACGTAAGCAGGACGCACAAGGAAACAAATTAAAATCGGGAAGACAGGGAGGGAATGAATGAAGAAAGCTCGCATTGTTCAGTACCGTGTGCACGCGCCTGTGTGTGCAAATGCACACACACGTGCATGCACAGGCTCAGGCTTTGTGGTCCCCGAAACCACTAGCTTGTAAGGACCCTGGTCAGGGACTACATCCGTTTTAATTTTGTCTTCCTCACAATGCCTGGCACAGTGCCAGTCACAGAGGAGATATTGTAATTAACGTCTGCTGAATGATGTTTATTGCATCCAAAAGGCAAAGGACACTCATGGCAGTTTGGGAGGAGGAGGAGGAGGTCAATTAGGAGGCTCTGACATTGACAAGATGCATTCAGAAGTAGACCAGGTGAGAGGAGGAGCGAGCCGGGTGTGGGAGACCTTTAAGGGACCATTTGGACTGCTGGGATGACCCCAGGCTTGGCAGGACCTACAGCGGTAGACTGGGAGCAAGAAAGGGGGAGTGCTTCAGAGATAAGAAAGAAGGGTTTGAGGGTGACAGGACCCGGAAACAGATTTGGGGCAAAGGTCAGAAGTTGCGATGACTTCAAGGGCTCGAGCTCAAGGGCCTGGAGAAGAGAGGTGCCGTTAGCAGAAGGCTGAGAGTCAAGAGGAGAAGCAAGCTTGGAATCAGGGCTTTTGGAGAAGAGATGGCACGTGTGACGTCTGAGGCACGCCAGGCTAGAGGCCCCGCTGGGACACCGAGAGGGTAGCATCCAGCATGTAGTGGGAGGAGCAAAGCTGAAATCGCTGCAAGAGAGAGGGTCCAAACAGACTACAAGAGGGCCCAGACCACAACTTTGGAAGACACCTACATTTTAGAGGAGGAGGAGGGAGCCAAGAAAAGGTGTGATTAGAAAGGCAGGTGGAGAAATTCAAAAGGCATAGGTCGAGGGGCTCCTGGGTGGCTCAGTCAGCTGAGCATCCGACTTCAGCTCAGGTCATGATCTCACAGTGTGTGAGTTCGAGCCCTGCATTGGGTTCTGTGCTGTCAGTGCAGAGCCCGCTTTGGATCCTCTGTCCCCGCCTTCTTTCTGCCCCTCCTTTGCTCTTTCTCTCGAGAACATTAAAAAAAAAATAAAAATAAAAAAAAGCACAGGTCAAGCGGAGCCAAAGGAGGAGAGGGCTAAGGCAACCCGTGCTGGTTGGCCACCTGTGGTGTTCAGCCTGGAGAGGGACGACACCGTGGGGACCCCACTGCCGCCACCGTCTGCCCGTAGCATCCAGAGAACTGCTACTGTATCGTCAGAGCACACTACACTGTCCTAGTAGCCCCATTTACAGATGAAGAAACTGAGGCTCAGAGAAGCAGAGTTGCTAGCCTGAAGGCATCATGATAGCAAGTGCTGGAGCTGGGACCTGAGCCTGCTGGGCTCTCGCTCCCATGCGGGGCACCGGCTCCTGCTCTGGAGGGCCACTAGAAGGAAGCAGTTGAACTGGCGTTTCACACTTTACTGAAGGCCATATTTAATTACTGTATTAGCTGGGACTCCTTCTGCTGCAAGCATATAAATCCCAATAAACTGGCTTAAGCAAAAAGGCTGTTAGCTGGACGGGCGGCTGTCACCCAGGGTGACAGGGTTCAGGCATTCAAAGGATGTTCTGGGGTCAGATCATCTGTCCTCCTTCCTTCAGCTGTCTCCTTTAGGTTGGCTTCATTCCTAAGCAGGCTGTCCCCTTAGGGTGGCGGGTGGCTGCTAACAGTCCGAGGCTCACTTTGTCTCAGGTTTAAGTGCCACAGCAGAGGGAAAGAGCCTCACGCTCAGCAGTCCCGGAAAAGGTGTCATGTGTCCATCCCCGCACGAATGGCGATCTCCTGTTCTTCCCCCTCGGTTCCCTGTGCAGCTCAGGCAAATCTCAGAGGTTGGGCGTGGGAAAGGCAGTGGTTTTCTAGAAGGAGAATTGGGGTACGATTGCCAGAGGAAGGGGGAGTGGGTGCGGTGGGGAGATGCAGGCCCAGTGGGTGTTTACCCCGGCCCCCTGGGGAGCAAGCATTTCAGCGGAGCGGCAAGAGGAAGCCAGCGCTGAAACCGTTAAGAACTGAGTATGCGGGTTGGATCCCATCGATGTTCGTTTGAGTGACTTGAGAAGCAGAAAGACGGAATGTAGCTGGAGGAGAGATGGGCAAATGTCATCTTGAATAGGGATAAATCTGAGCGGATTTGAAGGCTAAGGGGAAGACCCCAAAGCAGGGAAGAAGACCCGGAGTGTGCGAGAGGCGCCAGGACGGTTCTCCAGGAGAAAGCGGGAGGGGTGGGAGGCAGAGCAGAGCCAGCCCGAGAGAGGAGTGGGGCCCACTCGTGCTTCTGAGCCAGGGAGACAGACGCAGAGGAACGCAGGGAAGCTGTTGGTGAATGAGAGGCTCTCCTAATGCAGGGCATGCCAGAAAGAGTCAACATCTCCAACAGAGTGCTTGGCTTTGCACAGCTGTTGAATCTCACTGCTTGGATTATTGGTTTTGTCACTGGACATCCAAGCAGACTGTCCCTGCGAAACATGGGGCGGTTCCTCCTAACCCTTCAAGGGGATTATTCATCGCTGGTGCCCTTGACATCCAGCGGGCAGAGGTGAGGGCAGAGCATTGACCCCCTCATATGTCGCCTACATACGCCAGCTGTCGTTGGGGCTTGCCCTTCGGTTGAACTAAGGCAGCCACAGCAGATCACGTGAAGCATCCCAACCACGACGACCAGTGTCCTCCGAAAGCGGCTGTTCTTAGGGTTTAGAAAAGGACAACACGGGCCTGTGGGCATTCTTGTCCACTGATCCCCTACAATGACTTGATAAGCATTTATCTGCCTGTAGGAATGAATCAGACACCTCCCTCCCCCAGCTTGCTCTGAATCTCAGCAGCACAGAGCGTCTTGATGTCATTGAGAAATAAAAGTATTTTGGAGCCAGACTGGCCTGGGTTTGAGTGCTGACCCTGCCGTGTCTGTGTCACCTTGGGCGAGTAAGTCAGTCACGTCGGCTGGATGTACCAGAACACGGTTATGTGCCACCCCTGGTCTACTTGGCCCCAGATGTCCCTTGTTCTCTGTCACACGTTTGCTTCCCTGTTGAGGAATCCTGCATTAGTCCATTCTTGCAATCATAAGGTGCTGGCCGCCATCACCATCTCCTGATTCCCAAATACCACAGATTGATTGAGTCTCCCTTGGGACGAAGAGCTGGGCTTGATCGGGGCCTCTATTGCACCTGATGAGGAGGGAGCCGCAGACATCCAGCATCGAGGTCCAGCCTCTGCGGGAGGCTCTGGCCTCCCCATTGGCAGGATAACATAACTGGGAAGGATGGGGAAGTCAACACGCTGCGGGGAGGGGCACCTTTGAGCAGTAAAAGACAGAAGACTAGAAGAAGCCAGCCGGTACATCGCGTGCCTGTCCAAGCCATGTGCGGAGGTCATACATGGCCTCTCCAGAGCCATCCTGTGCAGTGGAGCAACCAGCTGTGTTTTCTTCTGCTGGTGTGGCCGGCTTGCACACGCACCGCCTTGAAATCGCCTCCCTTCCTACCGTACCCCACCTCCCTTCTCCTGTATCCAAGCTTCCCTGGGATTTCGCTCCCCATCAAATGCAGGGCTAGCAAGTAAGTTTTGCCTCAGGCTCTGTTCTCTAGGGAACCCAACCCAGACTCGGAACTTTGGGGTCCTTATTTATAAAAAAGAGCTGATGATATCTGTGTCACAGGCTTGCTGGCAGGAGGGATTAAGATCATGTGCATTAAACACCTGGCCTAGAGTGGCGCATTGTAGGTGCTCAATAAATATGAAAAGTACCGTTACCAACAATCACAACTATTTTGGGGGTTCTGATATATGTGTAGCACTTAATAATTGTATTTGTATCATAACTGGCAGCAGGAACATCTTATGGACAGGCAAAAAGACGAAGTGCACTTTTTATGATGTGTATGAAGGGATCTACATGCGGCTTATTTGAGAACCTTGTCAAAAAATTGAGACGGAAGGAGATGATGGCTCAGATTTGTGATATAGATAAAATTCGGTAGGCTGGGCTGATGGTAGTGATGTCCTAGAAATCAGCTTATCATAGAAAAAGATTCGGGAAACTCAGCATGAGTTAAAGGGGGAGCTCTTTGCTCATTTTGATCCCCTGATAAACGGAATAGCAGTAGCTAAGAATCAAGAGAAGTCCCCTGCTGGAGAATTTAACTTAGAAGGGAAATGTATTTTATTAGTCACAAGTGGAGCTTGCCACACGATAGGCACAACAATTTCACTGGTAAGCCAATTTGGCAAAAAAAAAAAAAAAAATACACACACACACACACACACACACATATATGTATATGTATGTGTATAAACACATGTATAAACATATACACATATGTACATATATACACGGTTAAATACATATATACACATACACATACATATATATGTGTGTATATATACATATGCATGTATGTATCTGTATATGTGTATTTATATACACATATGCATATATATGTATTTATATATTTATGTATATATATTTATATGTTTATATATATGTTAAAGTTGCATTGTCACCTAAGCAGAATACATTTTGAGGAATAATAATAGCTAACATTTATTGAAAACCATGAAGTAAGCTATTTTTATACACATATATAAACACACAAAGTTCTATGCTAAGATCCCCGTGCACTATCTCATTTCATCCTTCTAAAACCCTCAAGGTGCCAAGTCATCTTGGTTCCCCGCAGGTCCAAATGAAGAAGCTCAGAAATCTGTGAGAATTGGCAGAAACTGGGGGCGGGGGGGGCGGGGAAACCCTCTGGATTGGAAAAGCGATAAGCTCTAGGTGCTGCTACAGAGGAGAGGAATGAGTGCAAAAAGTGCTGCTGACAGTCTCCAGCTCTGCCACTTGCCTTAAGCCAGAGGTTTCTGTGTTGTACTCCCAGGGCCTCGAGGGGGGGGCCGCTGTTGAAGGCGATGGGGCTGTAGGTGGTGCTCCAGACCTCCCACCCCTGATTTCAGCGGAGAAATATGTATCCTAGCGGTTAGCATAATCAAGTTTGATAGCAACCCTGTGTTTCAAGGCTTTCGGTATCTGAAATGATGGGCATGACATGGTATCCCGTGGATAAATAGAAAATAGTAGCTAGCCTGAGAATACATTGACCCCCGGTGCAGGTAGTGATTTCACTGCACACACAAGAGGCAAGGTGAAATTGTGCAAAGGGCTGGACCTTTGCCTATGGGCGTTGACTGCTGTCGGTGCCCCCTTCCCCCCGGTACCTGTTCCAGTTCTCTCTAGGGCTTCTGAGTTTTAGCTGGGCTCGTGATCTCCTGCATCCATAAGGACCACATTTCTCAGCCCTCGTTTGGACGCAGGTATGGCCGTAGAGCTCGGCTGGGCTAATAGGATATAAGCAGAAAGGGGCCAGAAGCTGCTTCCTTCCCCCGTCCCTTGCACACTGCTTGTTGGAACGCTGGCATGACCAGAGCACATCCTGGACCATGAAGACAAGGATGATGCCTTTGGGACAGCGCAGCAGGACGTCAGAGGCCGCCTGGTTCCCCGGACTTGTTGGTGCAGTCTTGCCTGCCCCTGAGCTTGGACAAGAGAATGCGTGTCCGTCCTGTTTCCACTCCCATGGGGGCGGGGTTTTCTACTTCTGCCAGCCAACTGAGTTCTAACCTGTGTATGCTCTTTTGTAGATTAGACAGAGGTCTCTAATCCAAGTGTTATCCTCTCTGTCTTCACATGATAAAGAGAAAAGCATCTTTATTCCTTCACTCTCCCTCAAAGGGATCCCGAAAAGGTTTTGGCAACATAGAAACTCAGCGTGAGGAATGCCTTACAGCCTTGCCAACAGGCACTCAGTCTGGGTAGGACACAATTGGGACCTTCCATGGTTCTTCTGGGCCCGTGACCAGGAGCCCAAGACACTCTTGGTACCTCTTTTTCCTTTAGCCATGGCTTCGCCCATGGACTTTCTTGTGCACATGCTTGAAACCACCCTCACTCCGGCTGATGCATTCCCCCTCATCATCTCTGTCCAGTTTCCATGTCACCTGCCCAGAGAAGTCTTCCCCAGTGCCCTGGAGTAAAACCCCACATCCTTCTTCGTATTCTTATTATAGACTCAGGAAGGTGATGTGTCGTGCTGTTTACCGTCAGACGGGTGGTCTGTCCGAGGTGATGCAGTGCTGTTTATTGAGTGCTTACTACACACCAAGCTGTGGGCCAGTTGCTAGAGAGGCAGTGATGAACAAAGCAGATGATCTGTCCCCTGCCCTTGTGGAGTTTATAGGCTGGGGAGAAGGACAATCAATAACAGTGCAATCGAAAATTGTGATCAGTGTTCTGAAGGAAGAGAATGGGGTTCTGTGAGGAGGAAGAGCCAGACTGGGGATGATCGCATCGTTTTGAAGCAAGACTCATGTGAGTTTTACTACTCATGCTCAGAATCAGTGATTAAGAGGCCAGATAGGGGTAATAGCCAGGTTTGAGTCTCCACCCTGGCTCTGCCACTTCTAGCTGTGTGACTTTGGGCCAGTCATTTATCTTAAGCCTGATAAGGAACGGCATCTGTCTCGTTGAGTAGAGTGCACCGTGTCTGGCACACAGCAAGTGCTCAATAATTGAGATCTCTTGTTATTTTTGAGTGTCTATCATCCATCGGGAATGCGGATACTCTGAGGGCAGATTCTTCTCCTATTCCTCTTCGGATCCTAGGTTTAGGATATATAGTTGGCACCCCTAAATGTCATTTGAATCGTAATAGCCAGCATGGACGGAACTCCCCTGTGGGCCGAACACTGTTCTTAGAACTTCATGGGCATTAACTCATTCGACACGCATAATAATTCTATGAGGCTGGTGCTCCCGTTATCCCCAGGTTACTAATGAAGAAACCGAGATCCAGAGAGGCCGAGTCCCTTGCTCAGGGTCCTGTGGTCAGCTGGTGGAGGAACCGGGGTTCGTTCGCGAGCAACTACACCCCATTGCCTCCACGGTGGGTGAAAGAAACATCTCCATCATTTCAAAGAAATGCAGCCTCCTCCGACCCGTGTCCTTATCAGGTGTAGGTTCTCAAAAGGTATACTAATTTGGGAAATGCATTGCCCCCCTCCCCAATTATATAAGAATCATTTCTGCGCTCTCGTGAACTGTGGTTGAATCAAGAAGTGAAACAAATAGAATTCATTCTTCACCTCTCAGTTGGCATTGAGGGGACCCTGCTGGGGGCTCGGGGTTACCTGGCATGGGTGTCTGAGCAGAAGCAAGGCATCGCTCCCCTGCTTCTGTGCCCACACTTCCCCCAGCCTGTGGGCCCCACAACCTGTGCTCCCCGGTTCCTCCCTGCCTCTGGCGAGTTCTGCTATCTTCCTCCTGTTCTCTCTCTCTTATTAAAACACCTTCACCCGAAGGCATCTGCAAGATGAGAAGTATGCCTGCCAACTCACCCTGGGAAGCCAAAATGCTTGAATTGCTTCTTTTATTTTCAAAAAAGTATATGTTATTTGGAATGGAGAATGGCCTCACCGTGTCCTTGCGGGCCTGCTGTTCTGGGATATTGTGTTAGAAACTCTGGGAGAGGATAATGCCTTCCATACCCCTCGCTCCTCTTGTTACAGAAATTGTGATAAACTGCCAAGAGTGCGGGCACCACTGCTGTTCTTTTGATTAATGTTTTCCGAGGTGCGGGGCCGCCTCTGCCTTTAGCCGCCCACCCCAATTATCCAATTATGTAAGGAGGCATCGTGGGAAATTGTCCATGAGACAAACCGTGGGCAACCCCAGATGGGACCGTCGAAATGGTGACATGATTTTCACGCTCCCCATCCAATGGCCGATGGGTGGGCTCTTTGCTGTGACTCAGAGATGATCCTGGGCTGAGGAAATGGCTGAGGGAACAGCCAGGGGACATCAGGTCAGCAGTGGGGAGAAGGGAAGGAGAGACATGGGGCTAGGGCAAGAATGATCAAGACAGTGTCGCCAGAGAGCGCCACGTCTCAACAAATTAAGAAGTGGTAATTGAGGTTCCTACTCAGTGTTTAACTCTGGATCAGGCTCTAAGCGCAGGACAGCATATTCAAATCCACAGGCCCAGCTTCAGTTTCCAGCCCCGACCATTTGCTAAAGACAATGGGACTCTCCGAGACTCAGTTATTTATTCTGTGCAATGGAACGACTCAGTTGCTCCTAGCGCATCTTAGCCGTCTTTATGTGGCTGCTTGTAATAGGAACCCATTTAGGCAACTTCGTTAAACCGGAAACTGTTGGAAGGATACAGCGGTATGTGTTTCAAGGTACCCAAGGGCAGGAGTTACTGCCAGTCTCACAGGGGTGTGGAATCAGGAACCGAGGCACCATCAGGAATGGAGTGAGCTACACTTTCTCTCTCTCTTTCTGTCTCTCCATCTCTCTCTTTCCTCTCTCTCTCTCTCTCTCTTTGATTTTTTTCTGTGTATTTGTTTAATTCATAGCTGTCACTCTCTGCCCCTCTCTGTGTGTGTCTGTCTCTTTTGGCTTCCCTGCACACACAGTAGAAAATAGATTATCCACCATTGTGTCCCTGGCCCCTGGGTCTGTATGACCGCAAGTCCAATGATCACTGGAAGTTTTGAGTCCACGTTACAAACGCCAAAGAAAGAGAATATGGTTGGCCCAGCCTTGCTCAGGGGATTGGACAAGACCATGCAGCCTACTGCCCACCCAACATGGCATGGAGTCAGGCCTATGAGAATTGGCTTTCCAAGAAGAAACCCATGGATTGGCTTTCCAAGAGGAGGTGCCAGGGAAGAGGGCAACTCTGGACACTGGGCTGCTGTCAGGTGTAAACAGCATAATGGGAAATATCTCAGTACAGTCTATAAGAACTCAGTGCTCTGTGACTACTAGAAAAATCTATTGCAACAGAAGCTTACGATTCACCGTGAGGGGCGTAAGCTGTTTTCCTGCCTTCTACTCGAGTCTCCCAACACAGTGTGCCTGGCTGATGGTCAGTGTTCCATAGATGCTTGCTGAATTAAGCTGAATAAGAGGGATGGCATTGAACAAGAGCCTACAATTAAAGCCAGTGTGGACTTGAACTCTAGGGCACACATTGAAGACGTTGTAGTCATCCTGGGCTAGGCGTGAAGTGGTAAGTCCCCTGCTGCCATTGGTAGAGGATTCACACAAGACCAAGATCGCCAGGTTTCCTTGAAGGTAGACAGGCTGGGGAGGCATCCAGAGAAAGAAACAGTTCAAGACCAACCAACAGCATGAATGGACACGTAGAGTACAGCTGACATGAGCGTGCTATGCTCATGGTAGAGAGGAGTGACAAGTGGGACCAAGGGAGAGAATATGTGTGAGGCGAAAGCACGGCAGGGAGCAAACCCGGGTGACAAACAGAGAGACTTTAGACACCACTGAGAGGTGGGCAGAGATGGTCAAAAGGGAGTAGCGCACAGGCTCCTTGAAGGCAGTTGCAAAGTGAGGCTGTCACCATCTGCCTTCCCTGGCCAGCCCCTGTGTCAAAGAGAACCAGGCCCTAAGAAACCCCTCACTGCTATCGGGAAGAGGGGGCTGGCGTCAGTCTTGCTGCCTGTGCCCCAGTGTTCTGGCACCCACTGAGCTGCTGACCTCATCTTATCCTTATGTGGCAAAGGCATAAAACGGGGAGTCTGCTTCTGGGGTTCCTGGTGACCCTTTGGTTCCCAGACTGTGATTCCTAGCCTGGTGAATTGAGACCCTGATTCCCTGCCTCAAGGGACCAGATCTTAACTCCGTGGATCCAAGCCTTGGCAGGAGTTGACTGCATCCTAGACAGACCCTAAGCCATGAGAGCATCTATCCCCTAATTGAGAAGACACCCTGCCCAAGAGATCAGACAACCCCGAACATCAGTCAGGCCAGTGGTGCCCGTCTTAGGCATGCCTCCTGGACTCTGTAATTTAGACATACAGGGCCTGCCAGCTAGGGCAGTCACTCTGGCCATGGCCCCACTCAGTGCCAAGTGACCTTCCTGTCCCCAGCAGCCTCCCCAGTGAGATCTTAGCGTGCTTTGAAGCCAAGGCCTCAGAGCTGATGACAGATCCATTTTCATTTAAATGATGCAAAGTCCTAGAGAAATGCAGATTGCCTTGTGAGCTACTTACATTCCAACAGCCCTGGAGGAGATGGTGGATGGAACCAGGAGTCTCAATTGACTGAATGATGTCCTCATTTCCCGGCAGCATGTTCTAATATACGCCCGTGTGTTTATAGGACACACAGTGAGGAAAGAGTTTTCATGCCTCTGCCTTGAACCTATTAAAATATCGACAAGTTTCATGCAAGTGGACAAAGGCATTATGCCCAGCCTGAGAATAGGTATATTTCTACCATGCCAATATATGTTGATGGGAAGTCCCAGCTTCACTGGGTGGACCCTTTTGGAATACCATACATCTCCTATTTGGGAATGCTTCCCATGCAACCCACAAGAGAGTAGGTATCAGCCCAGTGTCAGCCTCTTTTAAGAACCTCAGCTTGTGACCACCCTAACAGACTTGTCCGGGTTGTTTCCTATTTGTCTGAGGGCAGACTAGCTTCTTTCTCTGCCCCAGCAGGGTGGGGACCAGCTTCAAGCTAGGTCAGTGGCAATCACCTTTCTCCTGTTTACCATTGCGGATGAGGGGTGGTTGACTGACTGCTGTATCTGCGAGCTCAGACCCCGCATTAGCATTTCAGTCTCTCCTACGTCCCCGCTCCACGCAGCCTGTCCTCACACACATCCCTCTGCTGGAGGACACTCACCAAGCATTCCTTATGTACGTCAGCACAGGAGCAAAGCAAGACCATGGTGTCAGGGGGTGATGGGTAGCTCCAGCCTCTGATGGGTGGGGGCTGTCTAGTGGTCCACTGTCAGAATCTCCAGCGAGATGGGAAATCAGTCCTGGCTGCCTTGGGTCTGAACCAGGACTGGTTTGCATATCTGCTAGGGACAGTGCCTTCTGAATGCCCTGGTCCGTGGTGCAGAAGAAAGAGCCTTTCATGTCATCCCTGCTTGAGTTCAGTCCCTGTCTACCACGTAACAGGAAAACATTGACCTGCCAGGCATCATGGTTTCCTGTCCCAAAGAGAGGAAGGCTAGTAGCTACCTCCCGGTGAAAAAAATCATCTTTTGAACTAGACAGCTCAAGCAAATTGCCCGGTACGTGGAATTACTTAATATACGTGTCTGTTTTCATCCTCGTAAGACTCAACCCCGTAAGGACTCGAGGCCCGTGCACCCTTGGGGCGCTTCCTGTTTCTGAAATTCTCTGTCCAGCCCTGGATTCTCAACCCGACTGGAGATTTCAAGATGGCGCCAACCAGCTCCCAAGGGAAGAGCATTCTGTAGCTATGGCTGCTAGCCTTCTACCTCACCTGCATCCCTGCCTGCAAGGATGTTGTTCTGATGAGGTGCTGAGACCCGGAGATGTAATGGCTCAGCTCCTACATGTCTTTGGGAAGAAGTCACCATAGTAACTGCGCCCAGAAGGGTAGTGTGGCGTTTCCATCTGATAGCATCTGTGCTGAGGCCTCTCCAGAGGCTCTGGAATATTCTGCGGGTCGTTCTAACTCATTGCAGGAAACCATGCCACAGGCTCCAAAGAACCACTCCTCGGTCCCAACAAGAAGGGACATGGAAGAGGCTGGGGGTGGTGGTCCTCGTGGTGTCTCCTAAGTTTGCCCTCATTACCCACAGCACTCCTCTGGGTGAGACCAATAGTTCTGGCTGCATGATAGGAAGTTTCAGAAAACACTGATGCCAGAGCTCTGCCTCAGAGCATTTGAATCAGAATCTCTGGGGACAGATCCTAGGGATCTATATTTTTAAAGCTCCCTAGATGATTCTAAAGTGCAGGCAGGATGGAGAGCCACAGCTTAACACCAGTGCTTTTCAGATTTTAATGTGCATACAAATCTCTTAGATCTCATTACATTGCAACCTCTGATTCAGAGGTGAAGCCCGAGACTCTGCATTGCCAGTGATGCTGATGTTGCTCGTCTGGGAGCACATTTGAGCAGAAAGCCTCTGCAGCCTTCCTCATAACCACGGCTATATTTTTTTAAACCCGGCCTGCAGATTCAGCCGTACACTCCCTCCTTCCTCAGGACCAACTGTGAGCAGTGAGCAGGAGAAACCTGTTAGGCTTGAGCCCCTCTCCTGAGCCCAGCACGAAGCCCCCTGGCTGTGAGTCTTAGCCATCGGCAGCAAGTGTTCTGGCAGCTGGAAACTCATCCCATGCACAGACCCCTGGTTATGTAATTCAAACTTTCTACTCCCAAACGTCATCATCTACCCCAACTGGGAACCCACAGAACCCCGGGAAGCAAATATAAAACCCTTCCCTGTTTAAATAAACTGGGAATTCTGAACTGACCGAATCTGAAACTTGAAAAGGTTTCTTTACCATAGGATGTATTGGATAAGCAAATACGCATGCTGAAATCTAAACCGTGCAGCATTCCCCAAAGTTGTTTTTTTTGTTTTTTTGTTTTTTTGTTTTTTTGTTTTTTTTTTTTTACTACAAAATACTTTATGTGTGGGACACCTGATAACGTTTTAGAGCCCCGGTGAGCTTTAAACTCCACTTTGGAAAGTGCTACTTTAGATTTATTTCTACAGACATGAGATGAGCATAGGGATAGATGAGTATGGAGATTACTGGTTGGAATTTTCCATCAGCATGCAAGAAAGGGGAACCCTCTGTGGACCGTCGTAAATTGTTCATGTGTCTGCAGCCATAAGAGAGAAAGCCCAGGCCCGAGAAAAAGATGGCCAAAGGTGCTAATTTGCCATGATTTTGAGAAATAAGGGGGATAATTTTTATGGCTTCTGGAAAGGAATAAATTGAGGCTACTGTGTTTATGGCACTGAGGAGAGAGGTTGAAAGTAAAATATTCCTGCAAAGTCAAAGGTGTTGGGAGATGGGCCAACAGAATGGATGTTGCTCTGTCGAGGATATAATTTCCTCTCTTCATATCTATTATTTTTTTGAAATATGAGCGATTCCCAGGGACTCAAGCAGAGAAGACTGCTGTATGTGGGCAAACATCCCATGCAGATTGTGGCAGGATGCTTGCTGGGATGTTTGTTTCTTCCCAGGGATTTGACATTAATCTCCTGGAAATTGATGAATTTAGGGGAAATGGTAGCATTTTAACAGTTCTGGCAGAATTTCTGCTCTTCTATTCTACTCCTTGAAGAATTGGGGTCTTACTGTTTTTTCTCCCCAAAACATAGGTTCCTAGTGAACTCGGGCCAGTGGTTGGAAACCTGTTCATCCACTGATGGGTAGAAAGCCTGGATGGTGATAATCTTGTACTGACTGCTAGAGCACCTGCTTGTCCATTCACTGGCCTGAGGCTGGACAACTCTGGTATCACACTGCTGAAGTGGACGTTCCTTTTTGTAATCTTGACACTTTTAAACAGAGATAACTTCAAAATTAAGAGCCTCTAAGCATTGGGTGGGTGGGAAGGGGTGCATTTTAGGGTATACCCTTGTTTCCTTCTGTGTGAACTGGATTCTGTGCTGCCATGCTGGGTTTATTTTTCTTTCAGGTGTTGTGTTGGCTAAGGCTCAGTTGCACTCATTAGAAAGAACTCTGAATAGTTGAAGGGAAAGGGATTTATCGCTAGGTGTTAGGTGGCTTACAAAATAATTGGCAGGGCTTAAGGAAGAGGATAAACTCCCAGGAATGATTCCCAGTCTTCAGAGCCCCTCCTTTGGTCCTCCCTGCCTCCCCCTGCAGAACTCAGATTCCAGTTTCAGTCTTGCGCAAAGACTGAAGAACAAAGATCGAGAGATCTAGCTCATAGTCAGATCCCTAGGTGCAAGGGAGTCTGGGAAATGTAGTTTTAGCTTTCCCAGTCTCTGCACTACCAAAAGACACACAAAAAGGAACTCACAACGGTTTCGGAGTGAGCAAATCTACCATACCTGGGACGGGAGTGATGGAACATAGCCACAATGTCATTGTCATTAGGCGAGTGATGAAGCCTATTATATTCATGAGGCAATCATACCCCTGACTGGAAATGCAGAACCCCTGATTGGAACAGGCTGCCAAGGCAATTTCGCGGAGTCCCGGAAACCAGGTCAATATCACTACCCCTCTGTTGACCAACATCACGGTTTTTGCCACACCATCCGAACGTCTCCCGTTCGGGCATTTAAAGGGACCCCAGGGATAAGCCTGTTCAGACCCCTCCTTTCATAAAGCTTATCACACGGCTTGCTAACTCTTCGTTTTCAAATCGGTCTCCCTAGGTGGAATGTGGGTTTGCAGGGACTGGATCTTGGTTACCTTTAAACCCCCAGTGCTGAGCTTGATTCCAGGCACGTGGTGGGTGGCACATAATCAGAGAAGGGAGAGACGGGAGAGGAATGGAGGAAGGAGGCTGAGGGCCACTTGGGGGAATTCACCTGACTCGGGCCTGACCCACAGACTTGGGGGAAGAAGCAGATGAAAGCTTACATACCCTGTCTCTGTGGAATATCTTTCCTCCTCAGCTTCCGGGGGGAGGCCAGGGTCAGGATCAACAGCCGCAGTAGCGAGGCTGCTGACGTCAGTGTCCCTTTTCCAGAATCTTCCTTCTGTGGTCACTGGTGCTGCCATAATCCCAGAAATATGCCAAGTTTGAAGAGAGTGAGGGAGGGTAGGCGGAGGGAGGAGTCGGTGGTGAAAAAGATGCTCCAAAGAATGCAGAGACGGAAGTACGAAACCAGGGACTCTGGGAGCCAGAGAGCAGAGGGAGAGGGCCAGAGGAGGGAAAAAGAGAGCTTGGGCCTGCTGGCCCACCTGAGAAGAGATGTTACCCTCAACGACAATCCTTCTGGGTCTGGTGGAGCCCTATTGCCTAAAAGAGGCACCTAAATCCAAAAAGGCCAGCATCCCAGGACCAGGAAGCAGGAAGCTGTGAGCCAGTCTCCTTGTCTCTCCAGTTAGCTTTGTACCACCTCCCTGCTGTCTGCAGCTCAGTTTGGATACAAGAGGAGGCCTGTGGCTCACAGGTGGAAATTTGTGGCTTGCAGCACAGCCCCTGAGACAGTTCAATGGGCGGCCCATCTTCTTCCCTACATGCCCCTGCCTTCTCCAGAATCTTGTGGGCTGCCTTACATCTCACTGGGTGTGTATAAAACTGTCTATTAGTGGGTCTTTATTGCACTTCGGCAAGGAAATTGTATCAAAATAGACCAAGCATTGCTGTTCTGAGGTTAAGGACTTTTCACTAGGCTGATAAATAACCTGATAGGGATTTTTTTGTTTTACTTGTCATGAGTCAAAATAATACAGTTAGTGTTTAGATTTTTATTCCCACCCCAGCGGTAACAAATAATACACAGTAGGGCATTTATTTTAATGAGAATGCATAGGCTTTCAGTATTGGGAGAGTATGTGGATGGGATATTTGAAAGATGTATATTCTTTTTTTTTTACATTTATTTATTTTTGAAAGACAGAGAGAGACAGTGTGAGCAGGGGAGGGGCAGAGAGAGAGGAGACACAGAATCCAAAGCAGGCTCCAGGCTCTGAGCTGTCAGCACAGAGCCCGACGCGGGGCTCGAACCCACGAACCGTGAGATCATGACCTGAGGTGAAGTCGGACGCTTAACCGACTGAGCCACCCAGGCACCCCTGAAAGATATATATTCTTAAGATCATGTGCTCCATGGAGGTGTGGGTATCGCAAGAGGGACCCTCTGGAATAATATTCAGAAAAAGAAAGCAAAACCACTAATAACTTTCTTTTGCTGGTCAGTCACAGGAGACTAACTCATCTGGGGGATGAGTGTGGTAATGTCAGCCTTCCTCCCCATGTTTGACTAGCTGGTGAACACACACGGGCTTGAAGAATGCACGTGGATACTTATTAATGTGTAGTGAGGGTGGTGAAGAGAGGGAAGGAACTAACTTTGCTAGTCTCTACTATTTGCTGAGTACCGTGTTTTATCTAGGTTAACTTTCTGAAATGCATGATAACCCCAGGAGAAAGGGATTGCCATGCTTATGTGACCAGTGAAATAATTAGGGTGCTAGAAGTTAAGCTAGGATACTCTTCCCCCACCCTCATAACATAGGACTCATGCAATCACCTGTGAAGACTATCTTGTACAGTGGTACAGGTTGTGCACTGCACAACTCCACATTGCTCAGTTCATGTAGATATTCTGGAGTTTTGAGGTTCTTAACTTGCCCAATTGTATAAAATATGTGCTGAGAATAAAGAAGCAGGAAGATATGATCTTATATACATGACATGAAGACATCTGTACATAACCTACAAATTATAGAATATCACTGTAATTGAAATTTAAACACAGATTTCAGGATTTGAAACTGAAGTGAGACAGTCTTGTGTATCTGATGCTGGGTCTCCCAGGCCCTCTTGTAGAGAAGGGACTCAGACTTCTCCACATAATCACATCCCCAGCCTTGTCCTCTTTACTTCTGGCTTCTTCCTGTGGGCTCTGACTTTCACTGGTACAGAGGCAGCACATCCCCTTCTGCTTTGTGTGAGTGAGATCCCAGCCATCCTCTGGCTTTGGCCACACTAGCTTGGTTCCCACATTTTTCCTGAGGCTCACCCTGGGAGCCCACGCCTAGTTTCAGCTCATTACTGCCGCCTCGGTGCTGACAGCTGGCAGCTGTCTCGCCCCATTATGTGGCTAAGCTAGGACTCGGGGAGAGGTTAAATTCTTTGGGGGTGCCGCCTCTGCTATGAACTTCTCTGCATCTTTGGGGAGTTTCTGTAGAGCTTTGACTCAGCTTTCTGTTGTTTCTTCAAACTTGAGAGTCTTCCCTTTGTAACTGAATATGAGCAGTTCAGTTATATGTTCAGTTAATATGTGGGGAGCAGACAAAAGTCACTGGAGGAAAGGGGAAGTTGGGTCAGTCAAGGCAAATGTGACTGTGAAATGAAAGCTAGTATTCTTGTGGGCCCCGTAACCTGGTGACGGTGGTGTATCTCCTCCATTTAGAATCGGGACAAAATTGAGACCTTCCACGGAATAAGTGACCGGTACTCATTAAAATTGCCAAGATCATGGAAGCACATGGAGTGGTCACAGATGGGAAGAAACGAAAAGCGTTACAACAGCCAAATGCAGTGTGGGATCTTGAATCGTTCTGGGATTGGTGTAAACCCACTTCCACCCGCCTGTCCCCACTCTCAGGCTTGTTTTCACCGTTGCTAGAATTATCCGCACAGCAGACCCCTTCCGTCCCAGAAACCCGTCCACAACTGCACATCTGGGGCTACCTCTGGCCACCGGTGGGCTCCCCACCATGGGCTCCAGCCCATTTGGACCGCAGCTTGGTGCTTCCGTGAGAACACAGCGGCTATGAAATGAGAATTTCAGGTGCACTTGAGCAAAGGCAATATTGTTGGAAGGGGCATATAGCTTTCCACGGGGATTTGCCGTTTGGAAATGCAGTGCCGTTTGGCACACGTGGGTGTGTTTATTGCAAATGCAGTCTTCCCACCTCACGGCCGTGCCTTTTGTGTGCCGGGAGTGGTTGCAAACGTCATTTCCCGGGAAGGTCAATATAAACCAATTGGAGAGAGCTGGATGAAAACACACTGTGTTCAATTCAAAACCGTTTTTTAAATACCACAACGGAGCGGACCCCGGACTGTGTCACAGCAGCACAGAGATGATGAGGACGTGGTCTTTGCCCTCCAGCAGGTGCAGAGTCCAGTGGGGCGCGATGCCAGGGTACAAAGTTTAATGTGAAAGGAGGGAGGGAGAGGGAGAGAGAGGCTTTCAGGCAAAACCATCTTTTTTTTTCTGGAACAGTGGAAGTGCATTTGATAGATGCTGTGCAGAATATCAATGAAGTTGGAAGGAGGAAATGGCCTCTGAGTGTGTGTCTCATTTTGACACTCAACATTTGGAACAGCAGCTCACATCTCTCTCCAAAGTCCCTCCTTTTCGGTGTCTGTCCAGTGGCCACACATGCAGGTAACCCGCTAAGTGAAAATATCCCTTTCACGCGATATGACACCGATTCTCCAATGTACCGGCTCATCGGCGTCATCTCAGAACTTGAGTGAAACTTCATCATCTCAAAGCCTCCAGCCACTCAGCCCAAGACTCCAACTCGATAGGACCAAGGGGCCGCTCCTCCCTAATGTCTGATTCATTTCAAGCAGGGACGTCCTCCAATTGCCCTTTAACGAGAGGGTGTGCCTTGCTCTGGGTGCTTGCAGAGGGCAGAATAAGTGAGCGACAGGTGGGGCCAGCCATCTCGTTGTACAGCCCCAGGGGAAGGACACCAGGCACATGGAATACAATATGAGTGTTGCCTTCTACACTGAGGCCAGGTAGGCCTGGGCCGCAGGCGACCGTGTGGATTGTAATCTCTGGGGTAAATTGTTTCTCACGTGATGAATAGCGTATGCAGGTATACACTCGTCCCAAGAGGATTCAGATTAGTGAGATGCCCAGAGGGCCAAGGCTCTGGTGCAGCGAGGTTGGAACTCACCGGATCCATCAAGCACGGAGAGTCCCTGATAGGAGCCAGGCCACTGGGCTAAGGCGTGTGCTCTGGGAGTTCTGAGCATCCACAGGCCAAGTGCGCAGACCCTCCTCCCCCCTTCCCCTCCGTCCTCCTCCCCCTCCTCCTTGTTAGCATGTTGTGTCCACTGCACAGCTGAGGAGTGGTTATGAATATTCATCCTCTGGCTGTGCCAGAGTCACTTGACTTTCTGCATATGCAAAATGAGAACTCGGGCTGGCGGGAAGGAAGACTCCCCCAAAGAAAACATCTGATGGAGTGGGTTGAACCGGTAGGGAAAACAAAGCTGGCGAAGGGAATCGGGAGGATTATTGTGGAAGTGGCTTCTGCTTGTGCGCCAGCTTGCAAGATGCCGTCCCAGGGAGAGGCACGTTCAGACCAGGGAGAGAAGCACAGGCCTAGCCTGAGGACAGGTCACCGAGAGCTCCCGTTGCCCTCTACCAGGCCCCAAGGCAGAAAGAGAAAAGAGCACCGATAAATAGTATCTTTGCTCAGAAGCAATCGGAGGCTGGTTGGACAACAGTATAGAGAACAACACATTCATATTTGAAAACCATAGTTCCTTATTGAGTACCTGCTGTGTACTAAGGGTTTTGCGTTTCTCATCTCATTTAGTCCTCGTGATTACCCTTGTCTCATTTTATAGGTGAAAGAACTGAGGCTCAGAGAAGTTGAGGGGCTTTGCTTCAGAGTCCTGCACCTGGTACATGGTGGATTCAGGATCTGAATTCAGGTTTTATGGGGTCCAAAGTCCATGTTCTTGTCTTACCACTGCTCTGCCTCTTAGGATGTGATCTATTTATTTATTTAAAAATTTTTAATGTGTATTTATTTTTGAGAGAGAGAGAGAGAGGAGAGACAGAGTGTGAACAGGGGAGGGGCAGAGAGAGAGGGAGACACAGAATCGGAAGCAGGCTCCAGGCTCTGAGCCACCTGCACAGAGCCCGACATGGGGCTTGAACCCACGAACAGTGAGATCATGACCTGAGCCGAAGTCGGATGCCCAACCGACTGAGCCACCCAGGCGCCCGTCAAGATGTCTTGAATACAGTGCCTACTCACGTGATGCACGTCAATTGATTATACACCCCACCGGTATTAACCCCATTTAACAGATGGGGAAACTGAGGCCCACTGAAGTTAAGGGATTTGCCCAAGTTCACACAGCTAGTGACGGTTGAAGTTTGAATTCAGCCTCAGGTCTGAATTACCCCAAACGCGGGCTCTTCTCTCCCAGGGGATGTCAATGCGACTCTCTTAATAGTGGCACTAGGCGAGAGGCGAGAGCATTCTGGAGGGCACAGTTCTGCTAGTATCTGTTCTGTGCTCAGAAATATGTGATCATCGGGGCGCCTAGGTGGCTCAGTCGGTTGAGCATCTGACTTCGGCTCAGGTCATGATCTCATAGCTCGTGAGTTTGAGCCCAGAGTCAGGCTCTGTGCTGACAGCACAGAGCCTGGAGCCTGCTTCGGATTCTGTGTCTCCCTCTCTCTCTGCCCTTCCCCTGCTCGTGCTCTGTCTCTCTCTCTCTCTCTCTCTTTCTCTAAAAAACAAATAAACATTGAAAAAAAAATAATACGTGATCATGGACATCAGGAGACTCAGTGCATGCACACACACACACACACACACACACACAGCTTCTCAGCCCATCCTTCCTTCTTCGTCCCACCACCCCCCTCCCCGAGAGCCCCAGCAGGCTTTCCCACCCATTATCCAAATGCACTCGGGGTTTGTACCCGGCAGCTTAATTTCACATCTGGCAGGAAGCAATTGTGCAAAGTTGCTGAATTCTCTTCTCCATGCCCCCCCGGGGGGGGGGGGGTCACCAAACCCCATCATCCCAGAAATGTCAAAATATTTTCCATTCCCCAGCAAAATCAAAAGTGGCCTATAGTTAGAAAGTCCATAACGATAAGGCCTAAAACCAAGCAGCTTGAAAACAGAATTCTCCTTCGGGAATCCGTGGGGCTGTAGGTTTTGCCCAAGGAGCATATAGCAGAAAATCCCCATGTTCCTGATGTCAACTCAGGTGAGGCTTTGGAAGAGTAAGCTCTCAGAAACCCACATCAGATGGAGAAGCCACCCACCGGCATGGGGGTATGAGTTCAGGGCAGGATGGAAACACAGAAAGATGGGAATAACAATTCTTAAGCGCCTTCTACTGCAAACCTCATGCCATAAGAAGCATCAACGAATCCTTACATCACCGTGGGGTAGGCTCTGTTTTACCTGTTATGTGGTTAAAGGACTAAGAATCCAGCATCCTGAGATTTTTGTCCTGGGTCTGCTAATAAGTGATCTTATGACCTTAAATTAAAATAGAGAAATCCAGAATGGGCTCTGACATCATCAGACATTCTCTGGGATGGTGGATACCCAGCCATGTCCGGCCGTCCCCCTGGCGTGTGCTCCTAGCTGACGTTGCTAATTCATCATAATGCTCTTTCCCAGGAATCCTGGATGAAACTTCAAAACCCTTTTCAAAAATAGCCTTGTAGGTGACTACCTCCTATGCTTTGGAATTGGCACAAGAGAGGAGCTCTATTTATAGCCAACCTGACCTTTATTTTTAAGGTAGGGTTATCAAGCCTCAGAGAGGGGCAGAACATACTTAAGGTCACACAGCAGGTCTAGAATTCAAAGCTTAGGGCTCAAAATGCATTACCCAATGCAGCTCCACATAAAGGGAGTGATCTTGCAAGCCCCGTGGGGCAGAACAGCTCACTTCCATTGTTTTTGACCAAATGGATTTAAATTCTGGAAACAGGTCCTCAACCTCTTTCCATAATGCCCCTTCCTTGCTCCAGCTGGACAGCCAGGATGAACACCATACCCAGCCAGTTAATGTGTGCCTGGCATTAGCACAAAACTAACATTTTATTTCCCTTCCATAGTATGTAATTTCTTTGGAAGTTGAAGTGTAATGAAATTGGTGTTTATTATAATTAATAAAAGCCCCATAACTTTAAATTGGGTCATAAATCTTGCAGGGAAATCCAATACCACGGTAAGAGTCATTCCTTTCCCAGAAGGGTCTCTTCCGAGGAAGGAGGTAGCGGGCTCCCTCCTCCCAAAGAGTCTGGCTCAGGCGGCTGGCTCCCTGCTGCCAATCTCTCCAGGTCACAAACAGCACAAGCACCTCTTGGCTCTGCAAATAGAAGCATCCCTTAGACCAGTGCCTGTAGATCTCGCTCGAGTGTGAGCATTGCCTGCACCATCAGCTTAGCAAAGGCTTATCTGGAAAAATAAAACAAGGTGCCTTCGATGTGCCAGGACAGTGCTAGAGAGAAGGGAGGTGCTCTTCTTGTCCTCCCCGAGGACCCCTTGTGCTCCCAGTCCGGTGAGAAAGGTATGCTTACAAAGTGACAGGTGCAATTCAGCATGGGTTGTACAGGTAGCAAAGGCGTGCAGACGTGAAGCGGTTGACCTTCTGTCTGAATGATGTCAAGAGTGATGGGGATTATGTCAATGAGAAAGAGAAGGGTTTTGAGAGCTGCTTAGAGGTTGCCAGGTGGGCGCAAACATCCTTCCCACACATCACCCTCACCACTGCATCAGAACCGTTGTCCTGCCCGGAAAACTCATCCGATATCTGTGTGTGGCTGTCACTTCAGTATGTAGATTTCGGTACAGATATCACCTTAGAAGGCCTTTCCTCGCACCCTACCCATGTCTCTCCTTCCCACTCTTTTGTGATCGTACTACCTTCTCTAGTCTCTTCACAAAGCTAGCAGGCTCTGTGGAGTTACATTTTTTAATTTATTTGTTTCCTTGTTCATTTTTCTATTTCCCGAATGCCCAGGACAGTGTAAACACTGTGACACCAAGAACCTCGTCTAGTTTATTTGCCATTGTTGCCCCTGTACCTAGAACAATTCTAGATACCTAATGGACAATTAATAACTCTTCTAGGCAAAGATTCATGAAACTGCGTGGCTCATTAAAAGAAACTTGTTTAAAGCAGATTAAAAAATTGCATGCCATGCAAGAAGGGGAAATGGTATATGAAGATTGCCGAAGCAAAAGAAAAATAAGGGCAGCAAAATGAAATCACCATCCAAATAGCTCAGAGGCGGCTGGAATGGGGATAGAGAAATAGCCGATAAAGAAGTTGTCATCTGTTTGCTGTGGGATGCGCACCGGGAGCCTCCTTTGTCGCCTTTCCCCTGGAAAATGTTACTGATGGTTTCATAGCTCATTAAAATACATAAGCACAAAAATAACCCAACCCAAACCAGGGTGGGGTTAGTGTGTGCATAGGCTTTAACATCTTGCTATAGATGGGTAGCAAATTCGCTTCTGAACCTAACAGCTAAAACAAGGAGAAATGAAATGTGATAACTTTCAAACCTCAGCGACTGGGACATAAACCCAAAGCCATTGCTCAAGAGGAGCTCAGGTTTTCCTGGACCTAAAACCTGAGACATTTCTGCATTGTTTCTCACAAGGGGCAGATGTTTTGAAGAATGGAACGTCCTCAGTTGCATGCCTTCCTATACGCGAAAGGGTTTCATTACAGCAAATTTTCTTAAAGCAGACCAATGACCTAATGCCAAAGTGCAATTTAGCAAAAACCTTTCTACAGGAGACCCAAACCAGGCCATCTAAGCTCATCTCTGATGGGCTGACCAGAATGAGATTGGAGAGCATCTTAGAGATATGAAAGTATTTGCCTGATTTATCTAGGCGCTTCCATGTGGAGTGCACATATATTTACAATTGGTATGTTGTCTTAATGAACTGACCTCTTTATCATTATATAATTACCCAGCTCTCTTTTGGTTTCTATTTTCTTGGAGTATCTTATTCCATTCTTTTGTTTTGACTCTGTTGTGTCCCTAAAGCTAAAGTGATTCTCTTGCAGACAGCATAGAGCTGGGTCTTGTTTATTTATATGGATCCAGCCACTCTATGCTGATAGATAAGGACTTACTAGTGCCACCATCTTACTAACTTTTTTTTCTGTTTTATAGTTCCCTTGTTTCTTTCTTCCTCTCTTGATGAGCTGTTTTCCTTTGTGAGTTGATGCTTTTTCATAGTGAGATGCTTTGTTTCCCTTCTCTTAATCTTCTGCCTGTCTACTGTAGGTTTTTGCTTTGTGGCCACCATGAGGTTTACATGACACATGTTATAGATATCACAGTCTGTTTTAAGCTAATAATAACTTTGATCACTTACAAAAACTCTACCCTTTCTACCTCTATCACATTTTATGTTTTTGATGTCAAAATTTCCCCCTTCATATATCATGTATCCTTTAACAAATTATTGTAGCTATGGATATTTTTAATAATTGTGTCTTTTAACCTTTATACTGGAGTTAAGTAGTTAATATTCCATCAGAGTACCCTGTTAGGGTATTCGGAATTTGACCATTTATGTGGTTTTCGCAGGGTGCTGTTTCTTTTTATATGTTTCATATTGCTGGTTAGCAACTTCCCTTTCAAGTAGATCTCCGTTCTGCATTTCTCGTAAGGCAGGACTAGTGGTAATGAATTCCCTCATCTTTTGTTTGGGAAAGTCTTTATCTCTCCTTCCTTTCTGAAGGACAACTTTGCCATGCAGAGTGTACGTAAGGTTTCTACTGGGAAAGCCACTGATAGCATTATGGGAGTTGCCTTACATATGAGTAATTTTTTTCTCTTATTGACTACAAAATTTTCTCTTTGTCTTTGACTTTAAGTTAGTTTTATTATAATGTATGTTGGAGGATATAATTTTGAGTTGAAATTTTAGGGGGACCTATGAGCTTCATGAACTTGGGATATCCATATCTCTGTACAGATTTGGGGAGTTCTCAGTCATTACTCCTTTAAATAAGCTCTCTGCCTCTTTAGCCCTCTCTTCTCCTTCTGGGACTTCAATAATGTATTGCTTCTCTTCATGGTGTCTTGTAACTCAAAAAGGCTTTTTTTACTTTTTTTTTTCATTTTTTCTTTTTGCTCCTCTGAGTGAATAATTTTAAATTACCTGTCTTCTAGTTAACTAATTCTTTCTTCTGCCTGGTTGAGTCTACTATGGAAACTATCTATTAAATTCTTCAGTTCAGTTATTTTATTCAACTCCAGCATATGTGTGTGTGTGTGTGTGTGTGTGTGTGTGTGTGTGTGTGTTTGTGTGTGTATAATGGTTTCTGTCTCTTGGTCAAACTTCTCATTTTTATTATGCACTTCATACTTTTGTGTAAGTGTCCATTTTTGTTTTCTTATAGTCCACAGAATTTCTTTAAGAAAATTATTTTGGTATTTTTGTCAGACACTTTATAGATCTCCACATCTTTGGGGTCAGTCATTGGAATTTCATTAGTTTCCTTTGGTGGTGCCATGTTTCCTTGATTATTCATGATACTTGTGGCCTTAATCAGACCATCTAAAGATATTAGGCAAATACTAACAAATCTGAAGGGAGCAATAGACAAAATACAATAATAGTAGAGGACTTCAGTACCCCACTTTCAATAATTGACAGACCATCCAGGCAGAAAATCAATAAGGAAACATTGGACTTGAACTATAGACCAGGTGGCCCTGACATACATATCCAGATCATTCCATCCAACAGCAGTAGAATACACATTCTTCTCAAGTGCACAGAGGGCGTTGTCCAAGCTAGATCAGATGGTAGGTCATAAAAGAAGCCTCAGTTAATTTAAGAAGACTGAGGTCATACCAAGTGTCTTTTCCAATCAAATGGTATGACATTAGAAATCAATAACAGGAGAAAAACTAGAGAATTCACAAATACAGACATTAAACAACACACTCCTGAACAATGGGTCAACCAAAAATCCAAAGATAACTCAAAATACATTTTGAAACAAATGGAGATTGAAATCACAACTTACGGGATACAGCAAAAGCAGTCCTGAGAGGGAAGTTTAGTGATAAATGCCTACCTTAAGAAAAAAATGATCTCAAATAAACAAACTAACTTTACACATTAAGGAAGTAGGGGGGGAATAAAAAACAGAACAAACGAAGCCTAAAGTTAGTAGAAGAAAGGAAGTAACAAAGATCATGGCAGAAATAAATGAAATACAGAAAAACAATAAAAATGATTAACAAAACCAAGAGTAGTGTTTTGAAATTATAAACAAAATTAACAAACTTTTAAGCTAGGTTAACTAAGAAAAAATGAGAAAACTCAAGTAAATAAAGTAAATGAAAGAGAGACTTTAGAAATGATACCACAGAAATACAGAGCGTAAGAGACTACTATGAACAACTTTATGGCAACAAATTGGATTGCCTAGAAGAAACTGATACATTCTTAGAAAAAGATAATCTGCCAAGACTGAATCATGAAGAAATAGAAAATCTGTATAGACAGGAAGTAGTAGATTAACAATAACAAGTGAAAGATTGAATTAGTAACTAAAAAAAAAAAAAACAAACAAAAAAACAAAACAAAACAAAACAAAAAAAACACAACCAAACCTCCTGATAAAGAAAAGCCCAGGACTAAATAGTTTTCCTGGTGAGTTTTACCAAACATTCAAAGAAGAGTTAGTGCCATTCCTTCTCAAACGCTTCCAAAAAAAATTGAAGAGAAGGGAGAACTTCCAAACTTATTTTACAAAGCCAGCATTACCCTGATACCAAAGCCAGATAAGCACACTCCAAGAAAACCCAGAAAACAAAACTATAGGCCAATATTTCTGATGAACAGAGATGCCAAAACCCTCAACAAAATACCAACAAACCAAAATCGACAGCACGTGGAAAGGATGTCACATCATAATCAAGTAGGATTAACTCCTGGGATACAGGGAGGGTTCAACATAGGAAAATCCGTACATGGGACATACCACATTAGTAGGACCAGAGGTAGAAATCACATGGTCATCTCAACAGACATAGAGAAGCATTTGACAGAATTCAACATGCTTGCATGATAAACACTGTCTGCAAAATAGGTATAGAAGGAAAGTGCTTCAATATGATAAAGGTCACTTATGACAAGCCCACAGCTAACATCACACTCAACAGTGAGCTGTCGAGAGCTTGTCCTCTAAGATCAGGAACAAGAGTGTCCACTCCTATTCAAAATAATACTGGAAGTCCTAGCCAGAGTAATTAGGCAAGAAAAAGGCGGGGGGGGGGGGGCACATTTAAATTGGAAGGGAAGAAATAAAATTATTTCTGTTTGTAGATGATATACTCTTATATAATAGATAATACTGAAGATGACACCAAAAATCTATTTGAACCAATAAATGAATTCTGTAAAGTTGTCGAATACAAAATCAAAACAGAAATAGTTGTGTGTCTATACATAACAACAATCTGAAAAAGAAATAAACAATCCCATTTACAATAGCATCAAAAAACAATGAAATACTTAGGAATAAATTTTTTTGTTTTTTTTTTTTTTAATGTTGATTTATTTTTGAGAGAGAGACAGAGACAGAGTGTAAGCAGGGGAGGAGCAGAGAGAGAGGGAGATACAGAATCCAAAGCAGGCTCTAGGCTCCAAGCTGTGAGCATGGAGCCTGATGCAGGGCTCAAAATCATGAACCCCGAGATCATGACCTGAGCCGAAGTTCGACGCTTAACCGACTTAGCCACCCAGGTGCCCCCTTAGGAATAAATTTAACCAGGAAAGTGAAAGATATGGGTACTGAAAATAATAAAACATCGATGAAAAAAACTTGAAAAAGACACAAATGGAAAAACAGCCTGTGCTCATGACTCAAAGAAGTAATATTGTTAAAATGCCCATACCATCCAGATCCATTTATAGATCGAATATAATTCCTATCAAAATGTCAATGGCATTTTTCATGAAATAGAAAAAAAATCCTAAAATTCATGTGCAAGCACGAAACATCCTGAATAGCCGAAGCAATCTGAGAAAGAAGGAGGTGATCACACCTCCCGATTTCAAACTTTATTATGAAACTATAGTATCAAAACGGTATGGAACCAACATAAAAATAGATACATAGACCAATGGAACGGAATTGAATGCCAAAAATGTAAACTTTTGCATATATGGCCAACATATATTGACAAGGAAGCCAAAAATACTCAAAGGGGGAAGTATAGTCTTTTCAATAAATGGTGCTGGAAAAAAATGGATGCAAAAGAATGAAATTGAACTTCTGTCTTACACCACTCCCCTCCCCCAAATTAACTGAAATAGACTAAGACCTGTAACCATAAAACTCCTAGAAGAAAACAGGGAAAAAGCTCCTTGACATTTGTGTTGGCAAAAATTTTTTGGATGTGACACCAAATCAGATGCAACAGAAGCAAAAATAAACTGTTGGGATTACATCAAACTAAAAAGCTTGTACACAGCAAAGGAAACTATCAAGAAATCAAAAAGCAACCTACAGAATGGGAGAAAACATTTGCAAACCATGTATCTTTGGGGGTTAATATGTATCCAAAATATATAAGAAACTCATAAAACTCAATAGCAAAGGAACAAAGAAACAACAACAACAACAACAACAAAACTCAAACAAAAACACTAAAAACAAACACAATCCAGTTAAAAATGGGCAGAGGACCTAGATAGACATTTTTTTCCAAAGAATTCCTGCAAATGACCAGCAGGCACATGAAAAGATGCTCAATATCCCTTATCTTCAGGGAAATACAAAGCAAAACCACAATGAGATGCCACCTCACACCTGTTAGAAAGGCTCTTCTCAAAAAGACGAGGGATAACAGGTGTTGGTGAGGATGTGGAGAAAAGGAGACCCTGTGCGTTGTTGGTGGGAATAGTAATAGGTACAGCTATTATGGAAAACAGTATGAGAAATCAGTATGGTTATTGAACACTTGAAATGTAGCTAGTGTGATTGAGGACCTGAATTTTTATTTTGCAATATTAATATAAATTGAAATAGCCATCTGTGGCTAGTGGCCACCATATTGGACAGTGCACCTCCAGAAGGAGACATTTGAGTTGCTACTCTAGTCATGGGATGCAGCCTTAGCCTGGGCTAAGTTGAGCTCCCTGCAAATGCCGGAAGAAGGTTATATTTGTTTGGGGGTACACTGCCCTTCTCCAGCCTCCTTTTCTGGTGAGGCAGTGAGCTTCTGGAAAAGTGCTACCTAATGGTGTGGTTCTGACCTTTGTATCCTCAGGGTCTAGTGCAATGCCCAGCATTGGAAGTTCATTAACCTCAGGCTGAGTCTGGCTAACTCTTTTCCCATCTGTCAGGCTTGTCGCATCCGTGCTGTGGTGTGGACTGATTACCTGTTCTGAGGTGCCCAGCCTAACAATGGACATTAATGAAGCTTTTAAAGACAGGTGTGAATATCTGATTGAAAAGGCAGATACAGGCAAGGAACTGCAACTCACAATAGTATTATCTTTGTACGAAGCCAGGCTGACTTCTCATTGTGGAAAGGAGGGTTTTTTTTTTTTCTTTCTTTCTTTTTTTTTTTTTTTTTTTTAACTGAGAGAATTGTTTGCCGTGGGTTAAATTAAACCCATGTTCCAATATAAAATGCAACATAATTCAAGTCAATGTTAATAATGATGGGAAATCTTAAGAATTATCTTCCACAGTAAATTACCTCTGAGATTGCAGGTACTCCTTATCAAAAGTAAATTCAATATAAAGAACACTAAACATGCAGACGTGATAAATTATGGAGCGAATTCACCTGCCATCATTTGGGTCCTCTTAGTTTGGAGTTTCAGGAAGCAACTGTGACTTTATGGAAGTCATTTCCTATCTCTGGGCTGCAGGTCCCTCTCTCCAAGGAGCTTTCCAGCTCGGAAAATTTATCAGTCTCAGATTCCATGAAACGGATCCATTTGGCATTTCATTCTCCAGTGCCCTAGCTACAAGAGAGACCCTGCTAATTTAATAAACCGAGCGGGCTCCTCGGAGGCAGCTGTCAGCAGCGGCTCCCCTCCCATCCCTCCCCACACAGGAAGCATTTGTACTCATCAACATGAATTTGCCGTTGCCGCTTCTGTTCCCAAGGCCAGGCCTGGGGAGGATGTGGTGGTCTAGTACCCCAGCTGCACTGGGGACTGATTGTTACAGAGAACTCCAAAAGGTAGCCAAAGGCTCAGAGAAAGGTTTTACTTCTTCTGCCCCATCTCTGTGGTCCCCCCACTCACCCACCCCCGTATTTAATGATCGCCAAATCATTATCAGACATGCACTCAGAACAGCAGTTCAGGGAGGTTAATTGTACTTTAATTGCCTCTGTATGCAGGGGCACCTACATTATCACTTGTGACTCGGAGGCTTGGGGACAGACGACTAACTCCTCTGCCCCCTCGGTACCACCAGAGCTGCCTCACCCTCACCCTGCCCCCCTCCTCCTTCTGCTCCCCCTAACATCACACTTCAACAGCTGTCTCCCTTTCTGGTCCACACCTTCCTGATGCTGCTTGTGGCCAGCAATGCACTTTTTGTCCTTGTCCCCAGACCAAACTGGGATACAGGGCAGGGGGGGTAGGGTTAGGAGGTAGGACAGATTTCATGGTTTAAGCTGAGGAAATCATGGACCCCTATGATGCAAAGGATCATGTATACACACAAAAGACATATGTATGTATGTATATGTATGTGTGTGTGAGAATATAAAATGCTTATACATACAATAGATTACATTATATATAATATACACATTGTCTATTTAAACATTAAATTTAAATTACATTATGTGAAAATTATCTACATTAAAACAAACTATATGTTTCATTGAAAATGCCACCTGCCCTACTCTAGATTAGCTCAGAAACAGGGCAGAGCCTGAGCCTACAGATGGTCAAATCAAGAGGCTCGGAGAGGGGCAGGCCCTGCACTGTATTCCTGACCAGAGCCTGTCCCTCCACATCCTCCTGTATATCCCATCAGGCTCCTGCACTGAGCCTTCCAGAAATTGTACCTAGGAACACTGAAGACCTCACCCTTCCTCCTTCCAACCCTAAGCACCAGCCATATCCAGTATTTCTTCGTTGCTGAAGTGAATCTCCCAGCTGCCGGTTGCTGCCGGGAAGCTGCCAGGCCCTCTGGAGCTCCTACATAGTGAATTCCTGTTCATACTTAAAAGAGCGCCTCCTCCATGAAGCCTTCCCTGACACCCAAGACAGTCCATAGTGCCTTCTTTTTCTTGGGTCTCAAAGTAAAATGTCACCATATTGCCAGTATCTATTTGCCTGTTTGTCTCCCTCCGCTAAACAGTAAGCCACTCAAGGGCAGAGACCCTTATCACGTTGCAGTGCATGGCAGGGGTTCCTGGTTTGTGGCAGGCGTGGAGACAACGTTCGCCGACTCAGTTAACGACCAAGTGAATGGTGAGGAAAAGTGTTGGAAAATGCACTTAAGGTCATGGGCTTTCAGCAGCACCCGTACCACTGCTCCCACATGCTCTAAAAGAGCGGGTTCTGGCATTTTCTTCTGTTTCTACAAAATTAGCATGATGAGCTTTCAACAGTGGGCAGCACCAGACGGCTCTCGGTGCTCCCTGTTCCAGTACAGAGAAAATATATCCATTTCCCTTTGGTCTCTACATCCGTGCTTCTCAAATGTGAATGTGCCTTCAGATCACCTGAGGATCTTAAGATGCAGATCTTGATTCAGCAGGTCTGGGGCAGGGCCTGAGGGTCTACACAGTTAGCCGGTGATGCCAATACCACTGTTTCAGGGGCAACACTTGCAGTAGCAAGAGTTTACTCCGTTTCTTGGAAAAGGGGTGACGCTTTCTGATTAGAAGCCTCAAGAATCAAAAAGAACAGGTGATTTAGGAGAAAGGGTAAAAATGAAACAGTGATCTGTATCCGCACAGATGTGTGTGTGTGTGTGTGTGTGTGTGTGTGTGTGTGTGTATTTCAACAAGGATTACATGTGCAACGTGTAAGATACTTCCTTGCCTCGGAGTAGGCATTCAATAACTAGCTATACATGTACTTCTCAGTAGAGCCAGTTTTCCTTCTGAATGGATCGGCTGTTTGCTTTTTCTGATGTGCCATAGTTCTTCTCCATACTCAGAGCCCCTCTCGGAAAGAGAGTTACATTCCTGCCCCTGACATCAGAACTAGCCGGGTGTCCTGCCTTGCCCGACGAGATGTGACTGCGGGCATGTGTATCACCCAGTGTGTTTTCTCCCTTCTTTCCTCTGTCCATCTCCCATGAGACCATCAGTGACAGAGCCAGGAGCTGCTCCTTCGGCCGGGCTCCCACACTACGGGTGACATGCAGCTGAGCTCCAGTTGGCTTGCAAAGAGAATATTAAATGAGGGAGAAACAAACCTTTGTTTCTGAAAGCCCCTGAGATTTGCAGGGTTATTTGTTACTGCCGCAAAAGTCATTTGTCCGGACTGATAAATCCTTCCATATGTTTATTGCCTTCCTGTCTAGCTTATGCAAGATACCGGCTGGTCACTGAGATTGTACATTGTCATGTTGTCATATGACTGTGACAGCAGTCGTGTCCTCAAAGCACCCGGAGTTTAGTGAATGGGCCAGAAATGTAAATTCACAAGGATAACACACAAGTAAATGCAGTTCATCAGAGTGGGTCCATAATTGAGGTACTTCTAGACTACAGAAGAAAGACTGGTGAATCTAAGGCATTACGGAAGCTTTCATGAGGGAAGGGGCATTTGAGCTAGGCCTTGAAAAAAAAAATGACTTGCCTTTTGATCCGACATCACAGTACATCAAGCATAGCACAAGGGACGGTGTATTTTTGAATCAGAAGCCCCATATTTCAGTCTTGACTCCAGCACTTACTTGCTGGGTGATCTTGAGCAAGGTACATAACCTCTCTGCATCTCACTGTTCTGCAAAGCAAGGCTGATAACACATCTTATACTGGGGGGGTATGAATAAAATCGTCTACGAACAAGCACATGCTGTATAGTAGTGTGCAATGTAAGAATCCTGTCTTATAACGGGGCAGATAGAACTTCCTGCTTACATTTTTGACGGCTTGGTTTGTTCTTAGTACCATGCTTCACACTTTATTTAATCCTCTCAAAAACCCTATGTGGTAAGAACTATTGTTATCCCTCCTTCTTAGGGAAGAAAATAGACTTTGAATTGGACTTAGGCAGCTTGACTCCAGCCCTTGCCCCTGACCGCTGCACCGTCCTGCCTCCCCGTGTGGGGACTGAGAGGCCCGAAACTGCTGTGGGTGCAGGCACTGGGGCTAAGTAGGAAGGAAGGGCAGATAGGGCTGGGAAGGGCGTTTAAAGCTGTTCACCCTGGGGCGGCAGCACTGGCTGAGATTACAAAATTGAGGATGCTCTTGCTGTAGCCCTGTGCTCCTGTGCTATGCACCTTTTGGAACTTCACAGATAACGATAATCCTTTCTTCACTCACCACAATGTACATTGAATACAGGCAAGGCCCTTGGAGAAATACAAAAATGAACAAGACCTACTCTAGGCTTTGGACTTTGATTTCATTCTTCGGGCTTTAGGGAACCTTTGAACGGTTCTGAAGAGGCAAGAAGAAGAGTGAATCTGGGTTTGGTGGGGAGGGCTCTGCCTGCTGTGGGAGCTAGCTTTGAGACCTAAGAGCCTGCACACGGGGAAGCCAGGTGGGAAACTAATGGAAGGTCTAAGAGCAGGAAGGTCGAGAAGAACAAAATGCTAGATACATTCCTAGATGGAATCCACAGGCCTTCATAATGCTGGGAGAGGGGACGTGATGGGAGGGAGAGGTCAGAGGTGACACTGAGGTTTAGAATCTGAATGGATGCCAGCAGGACAAAGAGGGAAAGAACTTTTGCAAAGGTGTGAGCAGGGATAAGGGAAACAGCAACTGTGGAGAAGCAAGCAGGATGAACAAGAGTGGGGAATGATTGCTGGCCCCGGGACTTCAGACGAAGGTAAGGAAATGGTGTCACCAGACCCATGGGGGAGTTGTCACCATGGAACTCAGCTCTTGCTGGTACCTGAGTGAGGTTGGGAGGGAACAGGTAGGGTGTGGGGGTAAACATCCCCACCTTTTCCCCCTCCCAACCTTCTGGTCACCCACTGGCCACATCCAAGCTTCAGGCAGAGGGCAAGGGAGCACAGATGGCATGATTGCATAGAAGTCAGCCTCCTGAAGCCCAGAGAAGGGCAGAGAAAGGCAGAGAAATGACTGGTGTGGGGTTACAAACAAGGAATGCCCAGCACAGGGCCCGGAGACAGGGGTCGTCTTGTGGTTACACATGGGCTCTGAAGCCAGACTGCCGGGATTAGAATCCCAACTCTTGTGCTAATGATGTCACAGAGGGATGCTGTCTTAAGTGTTAAGCCTTGAGTCTTGCTTTTATGGGGTCTGTGGTACTGTGGACTGTTCATGGAGAGATGGCCAGCAGACAAGCTGACATGTGTGCAAAGGCTGCAAAGAGGATTATAGGGCTAGAACAGATTTGGAGCTCAGCTGTGTGGGGATGATGGTTCTCAAGACAGGGCAATAGATGGGACTGTGCAGGGAAAGTCTTTGGGAAGGGAAGGGTTTGGAATCTTTCTATACTTGATGAGGCTGCTTTTCACTCCAATGTAACCTCCCATCACAGGGAGGCAACTCACTAACCCTCTGCCTGGTTCTTCCTGGGTACAAATTCACTCATGTGTTAAATAGTTGGGTGGAACCAGGAGCAAACTCTACCGTCTTTGTATGGCGCTAAACCCACTAGGGCTTCATTCATTCCTCAAAATTGTGCTCACTATGCAGGTGTAGGGTACTCTACAGGAACAAGGGAAAGAAGTAAAAATAATGGCCTTGGCGTCATGAGCAGCTCTTACTTGCTCTAATATGCTGAGGTATGCCTTAGTGTTGGCTGTGGCAACATGCATATTCTTGGACCTTTGCGAGCTTAGAAATAATTTAGAGCTCTACTTCCTGGCTCAGGAAAGCAAAAGTAACCTGAATCGATGTGAAACTCCGATCCCAAGCCCAGTATACAGGCTATCAGATCGTAGGAACATTTCAACAGAGGCTACAGTTCTCAGCCATGTGAGCAGAGAATCAAGTGTGTGGAAGTCCATGAATGCCACACACTCTTTGGTACCACAGTTTACCTCTGGGGCTGGACTGGATCTGCTCTATTTTTTGCCCATCGCGGTGAGCATGCAAGGCAGACCCGGTTCAAATCCCAAGTTCAAAGACAGCTGGACTGTGAGCTCTGGCTGGGGACTGCATGTTTTCCACATCTTTCCCCGCAGGGTTCCCAGTGCCTAACACAGTGAGGGGCAGGCAGCAGGTGCCCCACAAATGATGGTTGAATGAGTGAAACTATAGGGAGTCCAAGGCAGGCTATTTAGGAGAATGTAGTCTTGTATTAGAAAAAGAGCTCTGGGGGCGCCTGGGTGGCTCGGTCGGTTAAGCGTCCGACTTCGGCTCAGGTCATGATCTCGCGGTCCGTGAGTTCGAGCCCCGCGTCGGGCTCTGTGCTGACCGCTCGGAGCCTGGAGCCTGTTTCGGATTCTCTGTCTCCCTCTCTCTCTGACCCTCCCCCATTCATGCTCTGTCTTCTCTGTCTCAAAAATAAATAAACGTTAGGGGCGCCTGGGTGGCTCAGTCGGTTAAGCGGCCGACTTTGGCTCAGGTCATGATCTCACGGTCCGTGGGTTCGAGCCCCGCATCAGGCTGTGTGCTGAAAGCTCAGAGCCTGGAGCCTGTTTCAGATTCTGTGTCTCCCTCTCTCTGACCCTCCCCCATTCATGCTCTGTCTCTCTCTGTCTCAAAAATAAATAAATGTTAAAAAATAAATAAATAAATAAATAAATAAATAAACGTTTAAAAAAAAGAAAAAAGAAAAAGAGCTCTTTCGTGTGTTGAGTTGTGCGACCTTGGGCATCTCACTTCACTTTTCTGTGATTCACTTTCCCCAGCTGTAAAATGGGGACAGTGATTTTCCCCTCTTGTTGAAAAGGGTTGAGAGAGCTCAATAAAGTACTGATCCCTGGTAAGTGGTTGGTAGAAAGGAAGGTCAAAAATATAAATTACTGTAGCGTTAGCGTTTTTAACATGTTATTTTTAAAATATTTGTTCGTTGTAGACGTTCTGGTTTGAAAGGGATAATCAGTGTCTCGTCTCCTAACCAGAGGTCAGATTCGAAGGGGCCATGCCCTAGGGGTTCACAGTGGCAATATCCCCAGGGCCTTACCAGGCAGGAGATTCCACAGGGAGGCTGCTGAGACTACCTCCCTTCAAGGAAGAGAGTGAGCACATTTCCTGTCTTACTTCACTCTCTCATGACCAAAGGTCACAATGTTAGTGACTTTTACAGATGAGAACACAGAGGTACCCAGTGATAAAGATAACACAGTCAGTAAGTACCAAGGTGGGACCTTGAACAAAGCCATTTGCATCTTGGCCCCACGTTGTCTGAATGTCTGTCGTGACCCTGACGCTCATTTGGCCCGTTATTAATTAGTAATTTTTATTTTAAATATGTCTTATCTGAAATACGTCCCTTTTTCTTAAAAACAAAAGACACACATAATTCAGCATTTTTCCTAATTTAAGCAGTTTTTTTTTTTCTTTCCTTGTGATAATCAATGAGATTTCACTACCCTTTCCTGGAATTAAGAGACCTCCCTTGAGTGGTGTTATAAAAGCTGGGATTAAACCACTCACTCTCGAGCCCTTTGCTCTTTCAAGGGGATTATTCTTTAAAAAAAAAAAAAAAAAAAAAAAAAAAAAAACCATCCAGTTAATCATTTTGCTGTAGGGCAGGTTACTGTGGCTGGGATGAATTTGGCAGCCAAGGGTGTGGGTTCAGCTCATTCATTAAGCATCTTCTCAGTGCTCCGGGAGGAGTTGGGGAGGGCAGGGCCACGGCATCTGGGGCAGAAGCAAAAAAGTGACTAAGCCAGGACAGTTCCCTGCAGGCCCTGGTGAGGGAGGGCCTGTCAAGTAAAGGGCGCCCCAAATCCTTGGTCTGAACTGAGAATTCTGCTATAGTGGCCCAAATTGTACCTACACTTTCTCTCCATTCTCCCCCTTTTCACCCTTTTGGGATGTCTTTCACTCTGAGGCCCTGTTGCCAAAGGAACCACATATATATATATATATATATATTATGTTTATTTATTTATTTATTTATTTGTTTATTTATGTATTTATTTATTTTGAGAGAGAGAGAGCATAATCAGGGGAAGGGCAGAGAGAGAGGGAGACACAGAATCTGAAACAGGTTCCAGGCTCTGAGCTGTCAGCACAGAGCCCAATGCGGGGCTCAAACTCATGAACCGTGAGATCACGACCTGAGCTGAAGTCGGACGCTTCCTCGACTGAGCCACCGAGGCACCCCAAGAACCACATATTTTATATGTGCGTATATATGTGGTTATAAAAAAATGCATGTGTGGAGAGGACTGTGGGATGGTGATCCAGGCGAAATTGGCCAACTGTACTCTGGAAACTTCTGCTCCTCTTGGAGCTCAGACACTAGGTGTCATCGGAGCTTGGCACAGGGCCAAGAGAGGAGGGCGGTTAATTTTAGCAGGACGGGAATACTGCTGGTCAGGAGGGGCAAGACCAAAAACAGCTGTTTTGCCTAATAACCAGCTACCCAGAGAGCATGTGGTGACCAGCAGCAGGCCAACTTCTCCAGAGGGAGCTTCAGGCAGGAACAGGCCACTGGGACACACAGCATTCCCAATGGCTAGCCAGGAGAAGGTTGGCATGAGAGACGTCTACGGCCAGCAAAGGGGTGGGGAAGACTCTGAGAGGGATGGTAATAGAAAGAGAAGGTCAGGATGCCTGGGGTGTTGTGAAACAGGTTTCCACGTGATGGCTGAGTCCCAGGAAAATGAAGCCATATCTGTGAGGTCTGGGTGCGAGGCCCAATCCCAGGTAAGCCGGTATCAGAGCTGAGCTCAAAGTTGTGAGAAGAATGGCCGACTTCAGGCTAGGCTCGCCAGGTTCAACAAAGAAAATTACAGAACACCCAGTTAGATTCAAATTTTAGGTAAACAAATAATTTTTATTTGTTAGGATTATTGTTTTCAAGTTTATTTATTTTGAGAGAGACAGAGACAGCGTAAGTCGGGGAAGGACTGAGAGAGAGAGGGAGAGAGAGAATCCCAAGCAGACTCCAGACCCTACCTTGGGGCTCCAACTTATGAACTGTGAGGTCATGACCTTAGCTGAAACCAAGAGTCGGTCACTTAACTGTCTGAGTCACCCAGGTGCCCCAAACAAATAATTTTTAGTATAAGGATGTCCCATGCAATATTTTAGGTGTACTAAAAATTTGTTGTTTATCTGAAATTCAAATTTAACGGTGTCCTGGATTTTATCTGACAACTCTACTTTCCATTCCTCCTGCCCATATGGTCAGATTTACATGTCCCCATCAACCAAATCCTAGGGGGAGGGGCAAAGCCAAGTACAGTGTGATTGATATTATAACCTAGGAGGGCCCAAGCCCAAAGATGTAGGGCTAAAGCCTTGATCTCCAGAGCATTAGCTAGAAAGTCTTATGAGGCAAGAAATACTGAAAACAGGGTCAGCCTGGAAAAGGATGAACAGGAACTGGAAAAGCGGAGGAAGCCCAGCTAGCTGCCTAGCTAAAACATGAGTTCAAGCTCCTCCCTTCCAAGTGCCAGAGGTCACAGGCCCATGGGAGGGAGCCCAAGCCCCAGACTGCCCTCCTCCAAAAGGAAAGCTCCCAGGTATCTGCTTCCAGTGCTTCCACAGGATTCTCATATTTTGGAAGTATCTATGCCAGTGGGTGGGTAAACCATGAAGAGGTGTGTGTGTGTGTGTGTGTGTGTGTCCGTGTGTGTGTGTGTGTGTGTATTATAAAGCATTGCCTCAGGTGCTTTTGCATATGGTATTACAACATTTTAATCTTTACAACAATCCTTTATAGACTGAAATCAGTATGAATACCCCATTTTATAGGTGAGGATTTTGAGGCTCAAGAAGGTGAGGGAATGTGTCCAAGGTCACACACAGTATTAAGGGAGGGCATGGGAATGATCCCAAATTCTTCTGGCTTTTCTATTACATCACACTGCCTGCCAAGGGTGTAGTGAGAGAAGCCCACCCACAAGTCAAAAGGTCTTGGCTTTCGTTCTGGCTCTGCTCGACCACCAGCCAGCCATATTGTCAGGCCTAGCCTGTCCTCACATGTCAGAGGCACAAGTTGACATGCAGATCTTAAACATGCCCTCCCATTCTCCAAAGTGGAGGCAAGTGATTAAGATCGTCGGCTCTGTCTGGGTCAGAGATCAAGTCCTGCCACTTCCTGTGAGGACATGTGAATTAACTCTGAATTCAGTTAATCTCATCTGTGATGAGAATTGTTATAAATAATAAAAAGGACAATGTATGTGAATCTCCAGCATACAAACGTGGCTTCATAAGTGTTCCTTTTACTCTGTCTTCAAGTGTTTTGATGTTCTTACAACTCTGAGGCTATTTTGCAGGCTCTGGATAAATATTTCCACCCACTTCTTTCCTGGGATCTGCCCTCATAAACAAAACTTTGCAGTCCCTGGGAAATCATCAACAGCTTCGCACAGCACTGGAAATCTGTCTACACCTTGTTTTGCGCGATCTGGCCCTTCTAGCTCTCCACCTTCACCTCCTCCCACTTTCTCCTCCCTCTTCTCTCCAGCCACACCAGCCCTTCTGCTATTCTGAATGTGCAGAGTTCTTCTCTGCTTCAGGGACTTTATGTACACTCACCTCCTGGTTCCCAGGATCAGCAACCCTGTCTCCTCCCCAAACCACTATATCTTAAGTAGGCCTTTCCCTAGTCAATCATAGCATTCCCATTCTCATTTTTCCTAAGCATTTGTTATCTGAAGTCAACTTGTATGTTAACTGCTTGCTTGCATTTTGTCTGTCTCCTCATCATACTAATCCATGAGAATAATTACATTGCAACTGTCTTGCTGATTCCTGTATTCCTGTCATTCATTGGGAGGAGTCCCTGGTACATAGTAGTACTCAATAACCATGTATTGGTGAATGAATGAATGAATGAATAAATGAATCCATCCTTCCTTCCTTCCTTCCTTCCTTCCTTCCTTCCTTCCTTCCTTCTTTCCATCCATCCATCCATCCATCCATCTACCCAGCTACCCACCCATTCATCCATCTTGGTGTCTCTCATTGCTGTCTTATCTCCTTTAACATCTCCCTGCCCACCCCTTCCAGACCAACCCTTACTGGGGGCTAACTGTGGGATCTTGGCTTTCCTATGTCTTGGCTTGCTATGGTTCTATGCTCCATGGCTTGTCATCACTCAGTCCCACTCCTGGCTTCCTGGCCTAGCTTCAAGATTCCCAGGCTGGACTTAGAGGTTGTCCACAAGACATGTTCAAACACACACAGAAGGCAACAGAAGACTATTTACATCCTGTCCTCGCTGAAGGGAGAAAGGCTCAGTGCTCTCGTGGCTGAGATCTGGGTAGTCCCGGTGAGTCGCCTGGAGGGTTCCTAGACAGGGAGACTGAGCCTGAGAGCAAAGGAGAGGAGGGTTTCAGAACAGCAACAGCGTGGCTTGTCAGGAATACGCACTCTCTCCTTGGTCCTTTTGGGGTCCAAGCTCCTCTCTCTCCCTCTGCAGAGTGTGACTCAGCCCAAAACCTCGCCCCACCTAGAGGTGGGTACAGCTGACAGACTAATCACCCCCTTTGCTGTGACTCAGCGGCCAGCTCCCCCTTGCTGCTGTCTGCTGTAAGCTCATCAGAGCCATCCAGGGACTGTTTACCATCCCCTCCAGCCATGCATAATTCATCAGCTTCCCTCTTTTCTGCGGCCATTTCTCCCCCTGTCCCCACTCAGGCGGCCGAGTCTTCCTCCTGTGAGGGCTCTGAGAACACAGAAGCCCTTCCTTACTGAGTGCCTGTGAGGGGCCTTCTCCCGCATCGTCTCCCCTGGAAACTGGGAAAGGCAGCAGGTCAGGCTGGAGCAGGAGGAAGGGGGCTGGGGCTGACACTGTGGCTGCAGTCAGCTTCCACTGGTGTTAGTTCTTCAAGGGCTGCCCCAAATAGTTCCCAGTGGTACTGCTTAATTATTCCAAAGTGACTTGCTGCCGTCTGACGCTACCTCCTTCCCGTCCCAGCTGGGGTGACTGAGACACTGACCCTCAGGAGGCATCCCAGCCCCACCCAGCCCCAGAGTCCCCACCACCCCTGACAGGGCCACGGGGCCCTAGCCCTCTCAGGGGGAAAGAGCTAGAAGTGACGTTGTGCTGCTTGACCACGGACCCCCACATCTCTCACATGAGGAAAACCAGCTCCCAGCTCTAGCAGGTGCCCCGACTTTGCAACGAGACGCCTCCTGTCAAGACAAAGCATCGTGCATCCTGTCTTCTGTCAGGGCCAGTTCCAAATACCAAAGCAGGCTGTCAGACATGTCCACGCAGCCACTGCTCTAAGCACTTTGCATGTACTGACTCACTGAGTGCTTGCCACTACTAGGTACCGTCCTGCTCACTTTACGGGGGAGGAAACTAAGGCATGACTATGGGCAGCAGACCAGGACAGTTTGCACTGTCTCAGAGGGTCTTGCTTCTCCTTGCTTCTCTTTTCCTCCTGAGGCAGATTTTTTGCTGTCCTTGGCGCTCGGTATATTTTGCTTAGCATTGATATTGAGCTTACATATACTAAGCACTGTGCCAAGAGCTTTACAAATAGTGACTCGGGTAATCCCCACAGCAAGGTAGGTATTGTTATTGCAGTCGTGAACATGAGGAAAGTCAGTTCTGAGAGCTGTTGACCCTTGGACCTTCCTGGTGAGAATTGATAAATGGGTGTCTCCCTTTCCCTGTTTCTAAGAGGTTTGGCCTGGGATGCTCCCCACACACCACCCACATCAGTAAATCTGTTCAGAAAATTGCATTCCATCAGCTGCTTAAGCCAGAAAACTGGGGAAGCATCTTGATTTGTCCCTTCCCTGACCGCCCCCCCCCCCAAATCCAACCCAGCATCATGACCTCTTGGTTTTCCACCTAGACACCTCTCATTCCGTCCACCTTCCTGCTGGTCTGTTTCCATTCTGGATCTCTCCCCACCCGTTTTCTAAACAGCAGGCAGGGAGAGCTTTCAGTAAGGCACTTAAGGAAAATCAACAACAACAACAACAACAACAGAATTCCTCATCATGGCCCACGGGCTCTACTTGACCCAGCTCTTCCTCTCTTGTCTGCATTATTTTCTTTGAAGCACCTGCTACAGTTGCTAATCGTGTACTGATTAGAATGAGTCTGTGCTCCACCCTTATCTCTGACACTGGACTGTATGCTTTATCAAAGCAGCGATGTGTGTCATTTTCCTTTCTCTGTCTCCCTCATCCAGCGCTCCACCTGCCATCCCATAAATTAGGGGTTGGAAAAATACACTCTGCCATCTGAGTTTTCTTAGGTGGTTGTGATGTAACAGTTTTATTGAGATCTCATTCACACTGCATACAGTTCACCACTTTAAAGTATACAGTTCACTTTAAAGTATCCAGTGGTTTTTCAGTATAACCGCAGGGTTCAGGCACTATTACCCCAATCAATTTAGGAGACTTTAATCATCCCCAAAAGAAACCCCCTTAGCAGGCACACCTTATTTCCCTCTAACCCCTCATCTCCATTCCTAGGCAACCACTAGTCTGAATTCTGTCTCTATAGATTTGCCTGATCCTGGCATGTCATCTAAACAGAATCATGCAATATCACTGGGGGGTTTTTACTTAGCATATTGATTTATTTTTTTTAATGCTTATTTATTTTTGAGACAGAGAGAGACAGAGCATGAACGGGGGAGGGCCAGGGAGAGAGGGAGACACAGAATCTGAAGCAGGCTCCAGGCTCTGAGCTGCCAGCATAGAGCCCGACGTGGGGATCGAACTCACGGACCGTGAGATCATGACCTGAGCCGAAGTCGGACGCTTAACCGACTGAGCCACCCAGGTGCCCCTTAGCATATTGATTTCAAGTTACACTGATGTTACAACATGAATTTGTGCTTCATTCCTTTTTATGGCTCAATGATATTCCATCGTACAGATATACCACATTTTACTTATCCATTCATCAGCGGATGAACATTTAGGTTGTTTCTACCTTTTGGCTATCATAAATAATGCTACTATGGACATTCATGTGCAAGTGCTGTGTAGACATATGTTTTTATTTCTTTTGGATATGGGTCATGTGACAAGTCTATGTTTAACTTTTGAGGAACTGTCAGAGTTTTCCAGAATGACTGTGCCATTTTGCATTCCCAGCCATGTGAAATGAGGCTTCAGTGTCTCCACATACTCACTGACACTTGTCTTTTTATTTAGAATGAGTCTTTTTATTATAGCCATTTTCGTGGGTGTGAAGTGATACCTGACTGTGGGTCTCGATTTGCATTTCCCTGGTGGCTAACGGCATTGAGGAGGTTTTCATGTGCTTATATCTTCTTTGGAGGAATGTCTCTTCAGATCCTTTGTTCATTTTTTTAATTGGGCTACTTATTTTTTATTTTTGGGTTGTAACTCTCTTCATATGTTTTGGATACTAGTCCCTTATGAGATATTTGGTTTGCAAATGTTTTCCCCGTTTTGTGGATTCTTCACACTCTCTTAATGGTGTCCTTTGCAGCACAAAAAAATTTGATTTTAGTGCAGTCCAATTCGTCTTATTTTTTTTTTTTTCTTCTGTTACTTGTGCTGCCGTATCTACAAACCATTGCCCAATTTAAGGTCATACTTATGTCTATTTTTTCCGGGATTTTACAGTTCCAACTCTTATAGTTAAGTCTTTAATCCATTTTTAAGTTAGTTTTTGTGATCAGTGTGAGGTGGAGGTCCAACTTCATTCTTTTGCATGTGGCTATCCTGTGTCCCGTGTCATTTTTTTTGTAAATAAAGTTTTTTTCTTTGAATACAGACACATTCATTTTAATGTTATCTAAGGCTGCTTTCATGGTGCAATGGTAGAGTTGAATAGTTGCTACCGAGACCATATGTAATAAGCCTGAAATGTTTACTGCCTCTTTACACACACACACACACACACACACGCACGCACGCACACACACACACACACAATTTAAAAACCAAAATGAACTATTGTCCCTTCCTATAAATGGTTATCAAATAAATAAATAAAATTTAATTAGTATATAAATACACGGCTATCACTAAATGTCCCCTGGCTCTTGTTAAGAACAAACCGTCTCAATGACTTAGTGCAGAAGAATTTTCCTGAATGCACATCGTGAGCGAGGAGATGTGAGTTCAAGCCTCAGCTTTGCCATTTATGTAAGTCTCCTTGGGAGGAAGCCATTAGTGTCACTGTCTTTAAATTCCGTGTCCCTGCTCTGGTCTCGGAAGGTGACAGGTCTCTGGTACAACTGGGGCTTTCACATCCTTGTTTGCGCTTTCCATTCACCTTGTTAAAGGGCTTCTCGCAGAATTCCCCGAGTGTGAGGAGGCAGAGGTGAGCATGGGAGGGAAGCCTCAGGGCATCTACCTGTGGCCACAGAACTTTGCTTTTGCTTTGCTTTTTGTTAAATGTCTTGTGAGGGCTACCTGGGTAGCTTAGTCGGTTGAGCGTCCGACGTCGGCTCAGGTCATGACCTCACGGTTCACCAGTTCGAGCCCCGCGTCGGGCTCTGTGCTGACAACTCAGTGCCTGGAGCCTGCTTCGGATTCTGTGTCTCCCTCTCTCTCTGCCCCTCCCCTGCTCTCATTCTCGCTCTCTCAAAAATAAACATTTAAAAAATGTCTTGTGGATGACGAAAAGAACCTGGTTCTTGGGATTGGGTGGAAATAGTTTCTGATCTTACCTGTCCTTGCTGCACAATCTTGGCAAGTTATTTTAATTCTCTTTGAGTCTTACATTCATCACTGAGAAATGAGGGAGAACAAGAAATATATCAGGTTATTGTAAAAATGTGAAGGGCTAAAACCTCACCTAAATAAAACCTCACCATACAGCTTCTGGTACACTGGAGGGGGTCAGGAAGGAGGAGTTACTGACAATATCATCCCACTTAAAGCTTAGTAATCCCCATCCAACCTGACCCAGATGTAGCAGAAAATATATGAATTTTCCATTAAGCCGTTTCTTTTGCTACTAAAAGTATCTGTTTCCTCCTCTGGGCTCACATAATATGTCATTTCAACATTACAGAATTTTTGCCCTGAGTTTCTGTCTCCCAGATGTCAGTTGTCACTGGGTAACCATTGTCTAGAACAGCAGCTGACTCTCGATATATATCTGACTGTCAGCATTCACGTGATATATTCTTTTCTTCCCACATGACTGATATTTCCAAAAGACATAGAAAGATCTGGGAATCCCTAGGATCCATGTGAATCATGTTCTTTGGCAATAAGGTTGTGTGCTCTAAGCTATTAAGAGGTTCAGGCAAAAATTGAGAAGCACATTTCAGAGACTGGCTCCTTCTTAGGCTTTGGAGCAGACTTGTGAACTGTGAGCCCCGTGTCTAGATTCACAGCACATCTAGACCCCACTTTTTCACCCGGCCCCTTCAAGGCTGCCCAGGAGCTCAAAGATCAGTCCTTGGGGCCCACATTTTATAGGACACTTGGCAGTTAGAATGTTTTTAAGGAAGAAAATAGAAAGATGAAATTCAGGAAGAGCCCAAAGAATCATGGAGTTGTAGGAAATTAACTTAGAAACTAAGGAAACCTGGAAATATACAAGTTTAAAATACACACACTTTTTGATCCCCCAAATCTCACTCCCAGGAGTTCATCCTAAAGAATAATCCCGTAAGTGCTAGAAGATAAATGTCAAGATATTCATGGAAGCATTGTCGTTGTGTTTTTATTAAATAAAAAATGTGTATAGAATCAGAAACAACCCAAATTTCCATCAATAGAAAACTACGAATATGTCCACGCAATAAAACATGATGCAGACATTGAAAAGGATGAATTTAGGAACTTTCCCAAATCAATGTTGGGAGTGTAGATTGGCACAGATGTTATAGAAAAATGGCAACTTCACTCCTGGTTATATGCCCAAGAGAAGGGTCTTTACAGGTGTATGGAAAGGAGTGCAGAAAGCATCTCTATCTGTAATGGCCCCAAACTGGAGACAAGCTAAAATTTCATCAACATTGGAATGGATCCACTGATGATTATGTAACCAGACTTTGGAGTACAATAAAATAAAAATGAACCACAGTGATACAGAACTACATGAAGGATTCCTGCAAAATGTTGAGCAAATAAGCCAGACACAAAGGAATACTGTTTGATTCCTTCTATATGAAGTTCAAAATCGGGCAAAACTAACATATATTGAGGTCAGGAGAATAATTATTCTTGGAGAGAAGGAAGGGATTAGCGATTAGGAGAGGGAGGCGTACAAGAGAATTGCAGGGGAGGCTAGCACTGGGGAAGTGGGAGCTGATAACGGCCTAACTATTGTCCTCAGTGGTGGTTTCATTGTTTGTGGACTTTCCTATGTGTTTGTTCTATTTCAGTAAAAAAATAAAAAAGTTAAAACAAAGAATATCCACCATATATTCGAGAAAAAAAAAAGCAGGCTTCAGAACAATATATTGTAATGTCTCATTTAAGTTAGAAAGGGACATATGAGCTATGATTGGAAAATTCTGGAAATATATGTACCAAGTTGTTAATAGTTATGACTCCACTTGGCAGGAACGTTTTAATATCTATTACTTCATACAAAAATTTTAAAAATATGCTTTGATTTTGAAAAATGAAGATAGCAGGGTCCTAATTCTGCCAGGTTGCCAAATTGGTCAGCCCAAGGGAAACAGAGCAGAATGAGGCTCACAATATACGTAACTGAACCGACCTTCTGTGGCTCCTGACCACAGCCTGATGTCAGTATGCATTCTCCAACCTGGGGCGTCAACATCTTTAATGCATCACCCCAGGCCCCCCAACTTCATTCCTGTTCATCTCCTCAGTTGCTAGGCAATATGTAATTAAATTTTGGAAAGCCTCCTCCACCCTGGATATATTATCCTGGAAATTGGACTTTGCATCTGGCAGTCTTAGAAAGCAAAATTCCACTCCCCTCAGCCCCCCACCCTCTGGCTTGCAATTGACTCACAATTTAATTAAAAAGATTCCAGGGACATCTGGTCTCCTTTTCTAGGAGTGCATTTGCAGTTGGTTTTTCTGGCGTGTTTTTGTTTGCAAGCCATGGATTTATTTACAGAGGCAGAGATACTCGTTTCCCTCTTTTAGGTAGATTTTCGTGGTCTTTATTAATGCTCTGTTGTAAGCGATCACTGTTATTCTGTATTGTAAGTTCTTAATGGTCTGTTTGTCTCTGAGCTCTGTTCAGTCTGTGAGTGACCAATGGTCCCACCAAGGTGCCTGCCACATTGCTGACACCGCATGGAACACAAGGTGCCTATTCCCTGCTGGGGAATCCAGAACGCAGCCCCTCAAGCCCCCAGTCCCACCTCATGTGCCCCTTCTTGTCAACAGAACGCGTTCTTGGCCATTTCTTTAACAGTCACAAAATAAATATACGAAGAGCTCTTGGAGATGTTCGTGGCAGAGACAAGTGGGGAGAACTGAGCCAGGAGCTGGCTGGGTAATCTCTGGCAAAGCACCTGCCCTTTCTGGGCTTCTGTTCCACCTGCAAAATAGGTGGTTGGACTTAACTAGCATTTCCCAAATGGTGGGTTATTTCCATATTTTCGTGATTTGTTCTGACCTGCATGCCTCCTGGACTATTATTTATACAATCCTTTTCTTTAGATTGATTCTCTTCCCCCCCCCCCCCAGAAATGTATGTATTTATAATGGGAACTTTAAATCACTACACAAATGGTAAAATATTATCATTCACCATAAATAGAAGGTAACTGTAAAATAGATATAATGAAAACAAACAGTGTTGCTAACTTGTAACTAGACGTTGTTTTCTGCCAAGGCTCTGTGCCCAATACTTGTTCTCTGTTAAAAAAAATAGCAAATGTTTAGAGACTTGCAAGAGGCATATTAATACCACTTTGAGACTTTCTCCTGAGGCAATACCAGAAGGAATAAAAGAGACCCGACAAGGAAATAAACTCCTGATTATAGGATAATTTAAAAAGAATAGCAGCTTAGGTAGTCTTGAAAGTCCTTCCTGATTCTAGCAATTATGAGAGAATAGACCCTAGCAGAGGGGAATCACAGACTCCAGGAGTTGATGTTGAGACCCTTCCCCAGAGTCTGCAAACAGGTGTCAGGTCACCTGAGCTGCCTGATCCCCAGACTTAGTTTTCCTGTGCAGTGTTCCCCAGTGTTCCGGTCTGCGATCTCTCAGTTACAAGGGCCATCAACCTAGTAAAATATCATCAAGTAAAGTATGATGGGGCTTAAACCATCATAGGGAATTCAAGGGCAAGAGTCCTACTGGGGGCTCCCATGTGAACCGGAGCTGAGCTATTCATTTCCCAGCTGCCCCTCTCCATCTGTTGGATGACCTTCACCAAATGTCCAGTGAACCAGCCTGGAAGGACCATTTCAGGCTTCTTCTCTGAGTTATGACAATGTGGGTCACCAGAAGGAAGGTTCACATGGGTACACAGGGAGGGGGTCCTGCTGGGCAATATCTTTGATCAATCATTAATTCTTTCAGTCATCAGCTAAGGAAGGCTTGCTTGGTATTACAGAAGAGACAGGGGTCGCAGAAGTAGATGTGAGTTCTGATAGGGGCATGCGGCTTCCTAGCTATTTTACCCTATGTACTTGTTTGCACCTGTTTCTCAACTACAGGGTTGGGATTGAGAAGACCTCTATCTTAGATGCTTTGGTGATGATGAGGTGTAATTGTGTATTGTCTATTCCTGAACTTTTACCGCCTTGTGGAGCAGACTGAAATATACATCCGCACCTTGTGGAACAGACTGAAACATACAGGCACACAGGAATACAGTGTTCAGCAAATAGTAAGAGAGGATGTTACACAGTGTTTACAAAACAGAGGATGGGGCAGCTGACTCTGCCACCAGGGAAGCTCACTTTAGCTGACCTCAAAGGGAGCGAGGGACCTCTTTCAAGGCAGAGCACGCAGGAACGAGGTACTGGGCAGAAGGAAAGCTTGAGCAGTGGTGAAGAGGGGGGACATGGGAGTAAGTCCTGGCTGCAGATCAGAGCAGTGTAACTTAAGCAGAGGCAGAAGGGACCGCTAATGCTGAGACCAGAGAGGTGGGGAGAAGCTGCTTGAGCAGAGCTGAAGACCACTGTCTCCCACCTGCCCCTGATAGCTTTGTCATTGCTTGACCCTCACTGAATGGAGGTCCCTGCATCCTAGGGATATCTTATATGCTGGGTAGCAAGAAACCATCTCCGGCCACAGCAGTGCCCGAACGAAAGCGCAGAGAAGTTGGCTACGGAGAGCAGCAGTGGTGGAGGCACAACGAGACAGTTGTGGAAAATGATTACTTGAATTCAACCAAAGGGAGTCCTCTCATTTTCCTCTCAGCAGGCAGAGAGGATGGGAAGGGAAGGGGTGGGCTGCTCCAAGTTCTCGAGCTGGCGTCAAGCATGAAGAAAAGTCAACACGTTTCAAAGCGTTGGTAACGATTCTCCCGTATGCTCCACACTTCTAAGGCAAGTGAAATTGGTGGTTATTAGATGCATCAACCTCGGCGAACCTGTCTCCTCATGTTCAGAATGGGAATAATAATGCCTGGCCTGATTCTATTAAAGACCTGCCATGAATTTCAAAATTAAGTAGTGCATGTGAAACTACTTCAGAAGCTGAAAAGTACCATATGAGTGTGAAAAAAAGGATTCCACGGCTGTGATATTATTGCATAAACAACTTTGAATCATGCATTTCTCTCTCTCTCTCCCTCTCTCTCTCTCTTTGCTTATTTATTTATTTCGGGGGAGAAAGAGCCTGAAAGCATGAGCAGGGGAGGAAAGAAAGAAAGAAAGAATCCCAAGCAGACTCTGCACCATCAGACTGTCAGCTCAGAGCCCCATGCGGGGCTCAAACTCAGGAACTGTGAGATCATGACCTGAGCTGAAATCGAGAACCAGATACTTAACCGACTGAGCCACACAGGCACCCGAATCCAGTATTTTTCATTCAACCTTGTCCCGTAGACATTTTCCATGTCACTGGAAACTCTTTATTCTGGATTTTTAATAATGCTTCTACTCCACAAAGCGAGTGTACCCTATATTACGTAAACACTCCTTAGTATTGGACACTAAGATTATTTCCAATTTTCTGCTTTTAACACTAACATAAAAATGCCCCCCTTTGTATATACAGGGGTTTTCTCCCTTCTTTTTAATACCTCAGATGATTTTCTGGGCACAGAGAAGTTGCTGTGGTGAACAGCAGTCAATGGCTTGCAGAACTGTGCTTACAAATTGACAGATTGCTCTCCAAAAGGATCGTGCTAGTCCACAGTTCCACTGGTTGTGCGTGACTGTGGGCACTAGGTCCTCGGCAACTAAGGCTGTAAACTGCAGAGAACGGGGATAGGGTCTCGATTACTCACCCGTGTACCTCTGCTGTCCACCACAGTGTGGGGATACATTGTAGGTACACAGTCAGTTCTGCTGGAGGATGAATGGTCCGCTCATCGGGCATGCACCTGCACACAGACAGATCTCATAGACTACTTAACTTTGAACTTCAGAATGGCAGCAAAAAGCCTACCTGTGAAAGAATGAGCTCATGCTGTGGAAAGAAAACTAAGTAAAAACCTCAACATAACAACAAGTCCTAGAAGGCTCTGTAACTATGTGACGTGATTCTGGTATGAGCTGCCAGTCCCTTCTGTTGGAAAATTACTCAGCCCGTGGTCTGGCTTCTAAGAGAGAAGCAAGTAGCTTCCATATTGTGTGGCTTAGAAAAGTTTACCATTGGAAAGAACTAATCAGATAAATCATTGCTTGGCTCAGGGTTTTTTTTTTTTTTTTTTTTTTTTTTTTTTTTTTTAACAATTCCAGTATTTCTCTAGATCCCATTTTTTGGGTAGGCTGTATGTCCCCAAGATGGAGGGGTGCTAGACCCCTCAAATCTGACTGTGTAGATGGTCACTGGCTCTGCCCCTAGAGAGAGGATCGGCCCAGAATGGAACGCAGTGCTTACTCTGTGTGACTTTATACCCCAGCTCAAGAGCTCTGAGCAGCCCCGGCTTCTCTTCCCCATCCTCACTTTCACAGGAAGGTGAAAGAAGTCACATTTACTGAGCCCAGGTCACATTGACACTCTCACTGCCAACCCTGGCTTTTTTGATTTACTGAATTCCAATCATTAACATCATTCCCTTCTTACTCTGCCTTCATGAGGCCTTTCCTGGGAGCTTCAGTGGACAGTGACCTCACTCCACACTTAAGATCTGTCAGTTGCTCTCAGTGTGATACTGGGTGAGCTATTTAACCTTTTGACTGTCTTCAGATTCTTTTAGTAACAGGAGAGAGTGATAATGCCTATCTGTCTTTTCTGAGCTATCTTCCTTCCTTCTTCCCTCCCGTTTATTCTTTTACTCCACTCTTCCCCTCCTTCTTTCAGCGACTCCTTGTCGAAAACCTACTGAGCACCGAATGTTGGGCTAGGTTTTCTTGTGCCGCAGACAGACCTAGGAATCGAAGCCACAGTTTCTAGACCTGGAGAACCTCCACCTACCTTTTGATTTGGGGCAAGTTATTCCCTATTATTACTTCTTGGATAGAAGTGAAATTCATATAATGCAGCGCTATTATTTTTATACCTCCTTTGCTTCTTATCTCATGCCACTTGAAATTATTTGGGGTATTTATGCATGTGGACGTGGCTGCCCCTGCATCGTTAGCACTTGGCACCATGGATTGCATATAGTAAGTGCTCCGTGAATATGAATTACTGAATGAGTGTCTTACCCTCCCAAGGACAATTTTAGTTCCTGGACAGTCTGGGTCATGTTGGTATCAGAGCGGAAAGGGAGCTCGATGAACTTCTAAGTCAATCACTCATGGTACTGAGTGGGGGCTCAGACGTCACACACACACACTGAGTCAGTGACAGAACAAGGTGTCCCTACCACCTTCCTATATATCCCCTCCTTGTGCCTAGTATGTGCAATAGTGGACTGTACCTCCAGCAACCCACCAGTGCTGGTCTAGAAGGTGGGGCCTGGCTGAGACCAGCTCAAATGGGTGTTGTCTCTTGAGATTCCCAGAGACACTTGAGGCCCTCGCTCTGGCTGCAGGCCACAGGAGGCACCTGGGAGATGAGAGACAGCAGCAGAGATGCCCCACTGAGCAACTCATTCCCTGATGCTCAGGGGCGGGGGGAGGGGGGGCGGGGGGGCGGTTCAAGTCGTCTTTGATTCCCTAAGATAAATCAGCTGTGAAGCTTCTCCCACTAACCCTGGCATTAATGAGGTCTATGAACTGAACAAAATTTATATCTGTAGTTGAGACCACAAAGAGAATTGGTCCCAGGCTGATAGCGTAGAGCCCCTCATTAGACACTGCTCTGTAAGCGGCAGGCTGGACCCTGCAGGGTGGCCACGCAGAGGGGTATAGAGACAGGGCTTCAGTACTGCAGTCTGGCATCCCAGGCATCATTCATGTCACAGCTGTGGTCCCCTCATCTGTAGTGAGGTTTGTTCTCTCTCCTTGATAATATAGGTTGTTGCCCAAGTTAACATATGCAAAGCGTGTGGCCCGGGCTCTTCCTCTGAGTAGGTGGCCTAAGGGTGAGAGAGAAACTGTGTTGAGGTGGCGGATAGGGACTGACCCGCCCGGAGCTACTCCCCTGCCCATGGGCATTCTTATGAGGACGAGAGCTCAGAGCCCTCTCAGACTTTGGTGCCCCCCGCAGGTGTTATTGGAGCTCTTCTTTCTTTTTTTTTATTTCTGATGATAGGAAACATTTATTTATGTTGTATGAATTTGATTTCTGCGTAGCTTGGACTGCTATAACAAATTACTGTACACTTGGTGGTAGAAACAACAAACGCTTATTTCCCATAGTTCTGGAGACTGAGAAGTTCAAGGTACTGGCCGATCTGGTGTCCGGCAAGGGCCCGCCTCCTGATTTGCGGATGGCCATCTTCTCTTTGTATCCTCAAGTGCTGGAGAGAGGGGAGGGGAAGCAGGCTCTCTCCTGTCTCTTCTTATAAGGGCACTAAACCTGAAAGCCACGTATCTAAATACCATCATTTTTGGGGATTCAAGATGAGGAAACTGAGGGCAAGAGAGAGGACCTGACTTGTCCAGTGACACACAGTTTACCTGACATCTGTCTGGGGTCTTTCTCATCAGGAGAGAGGAAAGAACTCTCCTCCCTCCATGGGCCATGGATATTTCAAAGAAAGCTGTTATTTTAAGGTAAAGGGACTGCTATGGACAGAATATGCCCCCCTACCTGTGCTGTCCTTGACGCTCACTAGACCCCAGGTTGTAACAGTTTGCTGTTGAGGATGCTGGCCTTGAACAAACATTTGCTAAGGACACGGTGTTTGGTTCCTGGTAGTTCCATGCATTGTAGTGGAAGGTGAGTCAGAAATCCCAGATCTTTCTAGATCTGCCCCTAAGTTACTACAGGATTTTGGCATAGTCACTTTTCCTACTTGAAGGGCAGTTCCTGAATCTGCAGTGGTGGCTTGCAGGAGCTACGTTGGCACAAAGGATAGGTTGTCAGCAGTTTGAATCCCAGATCCTGTGTTAACATCTGACCTCAGGCAAGTCTGAGCCTCTGTCTGCTCACCTCCAAAATGAAACCTCAGTACCTTGGACAGTTCCCAGCTCTCTCTGGGCTCCAGTATTTGCATCTGTAAAATGAAGTGTTGGACTTAATGGCAGGTGAAGTCCAGTTGAGTTTTACCAATGGCTTCAGCAGCCTCTAAGTTCATTTCTGCCTTGTTTTTTTTTTCTTCTTCCCTCCCTCACAGTGAGGGGTGTGAGGGGTCCAGGAGAACTGGCTGAACCAGCATGGAACCTATGAAAAGGGGTAGCACTAGAGAAGCATGCTGTCCTCTCTGTGTCTGGACGCCCACTGGCTTTCACCTCTCACCTTACCGAGTCTTCTCCTTCTCCAGTTCCCCTGTTCTGCCCCCATAAATGCTCTTCTGTGAAACTGAGAGACGTTTCTACCACCAGAGCTTTTAATTCTGCTATTAGTAGAATTCTGACATCCAGGGTTGAGAGATCTAGTTCAAGACGCACCACGTTCAGGGGCACCTGGGTGGCTCAGTTGGTTGAGTGTCTGACTTCAGCTCAGGTTGTGATCTCATAGTTCATGAGTTTGAACCCCCATCAGGCTTTCTGCTGTCAGCGCAGAGCCCACTTTGGATTCTCTGACTGCCCCTCTCTCTGCCCTTTGTGCACGTGTGGTCTCTCTCTCTCTCTCTCTCTCTCTCAAAAATAAACAAACACTAAAAAAAAAAAAAGATGCACCACATTCAGGATGGTGCTGGGAGACTGGGAACAGAAAAGGTGCCCAGAGCCCTGGAAACCAGAGCTGGTATGGGTGTGGCTGCAGGCTGGGGCACAAGACTCTCAAATTTCAGGGCAGCTAAGGAGCAGCTGAGAGGGGTGACAGGGGTGGGAGGGAATAGCACACACACTCACCAGTCTCCCAGTGCTCCGGACTTCCTGGCCCCAAGGAGTGAGCTTGGTTGGATCCTCCAAGAGTGGGTGTCCTCTGAGAGGCCACACCCAAGTTTCGCCTGTGAACAACTGTCGTGATCGCTCATGCCTCTTGGCCTTTGCAGGTGCTGTGAGCTCTGCCTGGGATACTGCAGCCCCTGTGTCCGGCATGCCCACCCACCCTCACCCTCACGCACGGCGCAGGGAGCTCCCCAGTACATGTAGCTTGTCCTGCACCTCAGCACGGAAAAGGCCATCGCAGCCACCTGGGGTTATGACACTGCTGCCACCACTGCCCTCACTGCCATTAATACCACTGCCATTAGCATCACTACGACCACCACCACGGCTTCCAAGACTGTGGCTACGACCACGATAACGTAACAGCAAGTACTCTTGCTGTGTGTTGTTCCAAACGCTTTGTGCATGATTCCGTTAAATTCCCCGCAATGACCTGAAGAAATTGGTGCTAATACTCGTAATGCATCTTGCAGATGACAGGATGAGACAGAGAGGTTGGTTTACTGACTCACACCTAACTGGCCGGTCTGAAGCCAGAGCCCCTGTACTTGGCCACTACGTGTACCGTGTCTCAGACACATACATTTATTGTAGGATCATTATGTAACATACAACTAGTTGTTTGCTCCTTTCTTTCTCCTCCCCTTTCCTCTAGATCATTCTCTCCCCTCCTCTCGCTCTCCCTTCCTTCCTTCTTATACTGTGAGCTTCTCAGGGACAGGGACTTTCGAATGTTTTGGTCTCTGACTGTCCGGGGTCGCACACAATGTTGGCATGTAGTCAGCATCAACGGCCGTCGGACTGGGTTATGCCTAATGACTTGGCTACAGTCTGAGCCATGCCTGGGCTCAACTTGTCTCGAGGCGTTGACAGAGTTGGCCATTCTGGGGCCACGTCTGGGAGATGTGGGAACTCAGGCTTCATCCCAATCTCCATCCCCTTATTCTGGTGAGACAACGGGAGAGAAGGCACAATCTGAGGGTGTGTCAGGAAACACAGAGCACCACCATTCTCCCTGACTTACCTTCCTCATCCCAGTGTCTCTCAGTCCCATAAGCGAAGAGTGGATGCAGTTGGAATTTCACTCCGCGTATCCATGATTTACAACTAACTAATGCCTCTAGAAGCATCGTCCTGACTGTGTAGTTTCATCCATTTTGCAGAGTAATTTCACTTAATCCTCAAAACAGCCATCTGGGGCTCATAATATTATTAATTCTGAATTTACGTATAGTGCACGTGGGCAGATTCGCTCATCTGGGATCATACAGCTATGCAGTGGCAGAGACAGGAATCACACCTGACCCTGTGGGGACCCAAAGCCCACGATTTCCCCACTGATGACTGTTGTGTCATACTGTAAAATGCACATGGCATTTTCCTGAGAGCGACTTTAAAGCCCAGAGATGATAAACAACTGACCTCCCGTCACACATCCAGTTGGGAGCAGACCACGGTTCCCAGGCTGGGGTTGGCTGGCTCCTGACTCTCTCTTTGCTGCACCAAGGACCCAGTTATGCTCACTTATGTGGGGGGGGGGTGCCTTGCGGCACCCCATCCCTTCCTCCTCGTGTCATCCCGTCTGCCTTCCCCAGCAACCCGGCTCTCCCAATTGGTAACCTAGTAAGGTGTCTCCCGTGGCCACGCTGCTGCCTGCCTGCATTTTTCCCCATGCCTCCCTCCATCTTAAGAGGAAAGCACTGGTTACCTAACTCAGCTGCCTTCCCTGCAGGAGCCTGGGTCAGAAGTTCCTCCAACTCTTGCTCAAGGCTAGCAATCAGAAGGAAGTGGCGAAGCCACAGCCCCACTCAACCCAGAGACAGGACGTCTTTCTGAATGTTAACAGCCACAAGCCAGTGCCCACCACGTACAGGGAAAGATGACCCCATTGGGGGAAACTCATCCCCGGCAGATGACAAATGGGAACTGGCCATTTGTGTGACGGAAGTCCCAGATCTCAGCCTGAGCTGACTCAGCTGTGCACACACATCATTAGGACCATCCTCAGGGGATGCCTGCCCGGGTGTCTGCAAGGTGGCACATCTGGACAGCATGTGCTGCAACTCGGCTCACTCTGCGGCTCCTGTTTATGTAAAGAACCCACTCCTCCTGTCCCTAAATCCCATACGCTGCTGGAGGCTTGGGGCATGATTCTCAGACCCCTGTTCTGACATGCCCTCCACAAGAAAGGCATCAAATCTGCACATGTCCCAGGAATGCACATTAAGCACCTAAGCCCACATGTGCCAAGTATAAGCCCATTGCTGTACAGTGTATCATATGCATGCACACAAATGTACACAGATGTGGATGAACTCGGAGCACATACACCAACAAATGCCACACCACGCAGCCTAGCGGGACTGCACAGCTGATCCCCCCACACACACACACACTCTGTCTGCACAACACCTGTTCATAAGTCCACCCTCTAAACAGAGATGCACATGTGTCTTCAGCGCAGAAGCACATAGAATCACCCCTTTGCTTCCAAAACTCAGCTGGAGTTGGAGCGAGACTGTTAACCACCAAAGAAACGCACCTCCTCCCCACCCCATTTCCTTAGCAATAGACATATCCTGGGATGGAGAGTCCCCAAACTAGGAGATATATTGCACCAGAGTTGACCTCTGTCCAGTCCATAACCCTCCTGGTCAGAATGGCTGTCACATCAGGGGTCTAAGACTTTTAACATTGATAAGCAAATACCTCAGCTTTTTTAGGGGTAAATTCATGGAATCAAAGAAAAGATTTACAAAGGTGATTTACAGATAAGGAAACTGAGGTCTGTAGAACTTATGAGATTAAGGCCAAGCATCTACTTGGTGGGAAAGCCAGCATCAGAATTCTGGTCTCATCGCTCCCAGTCAGATTATCTTTGTGTCTACTTGCTTATTAAATTCAGCTAGCCTTTGGTGAACATCCCCTCTGGACCAGACTCAGTGCTAGGCCCTCAATATCTTGTATTTCCACTTTGGAGAAACAATGTCCTTATCAGAAGGCAGCAAGGTATAAGGGGGAGGAACATGGCTTTGCCATCAGAAAGTCATGAGTTCAAATGCTGACTCCCCAGTCATCCTGGGGAGTTATTTAACCTTTCTGTATTTCAGTTCCTACGCTGTAAAATCAAAATTATTAAGCATCAGACTTATATGTGGATTGAGATAACGCATGTAAAATCTAGCACGTTGCTTTAACATAGTTGGTGCTCAAACACCTGCTTCCTTCTGCTATCCCTTCCCCTTAGAGAGGACCTGTATTAGCTTAGTAGCTTCTTCTCCCCAGCAGGAAGGGGACATAGATTATCCCGAGGCCATTGGAGAAGGTTAAGCTAATTGTATGCTTGTCCCCTCTGACCCTACAGATATCTTCCTTCCCCTCTCCAGCCTACAAATGACCACAGTCCAATGATCAATAATGATGACACAAGGAAAACTTCCTGCACCACTGATTTCTGTGGCTTCATTGTATCTAGGAGATTCTAGAAGGAAACAGCTGCTTTGGCAAAGGTCCTCATTGCCCTCTTGGAAGAAAGATGGCTTTCTCTGCTTTTCTTATTAAAGAATAGCCATGCATGATGACAAGTAGAGACACTGGGCTCCCCATTCAGTTTGCACAGCCTGCTGGCTGTCTAGCATTCTGTCTCTGTCTGATGCTCAGAGGAGAAGCTGGGAGGGTTTGGTCCCAGTGACGCAGAGCAAGCCTGAGTCACCGAATGCAGGCTGAGGGCACAGGGGCCTCCACGCCTGTCATGTGCTTGGCATGCATCCCAATTCAAGGGCCACTAGTTGCTGGGATGATCTCTCTCACCTGACCCCTAGAGGTAGATACTCTAGCTTTGGTCATGGAAACAGTAGCAGGACTTCTTATCCAGGTAGTTTTCTTTAATTTCCCACAATCACTCTGTGAACTGAGCTGATCAGGTGTCACCCCATTTGGGATACAGGCAAACTGAGGTTTCGAAAAGACCGATCTTCTAGTTAGAGCAGTGGCTCCCAACTGCAGTGATTTTGCTCCCCCTCTTCCCCCCACCCATGGGACATACAGCCATGTCTCTCCACATATGTGGGTGTCACAACTGAGGGTATATCTAGTGGGCAGAGGCCAGGGATGAAACTAAACATCCCACATGGCATAGGGCAGCCCCCACAGTGAGGAAGTATCCAGTCATAATGTCAGTACTGCTGGGGTGGAGAAGCCTGATTTAGATCTGTAAACACATTCTCAACTTGCATTTTCTAGAATAAGCAGGAACAGAGATGAGTAAGAAAGACCTTTCTTCTTTCATTGCTGTTTTCGTTCTTGAAAACTGGGCCCCGACTTTGACAAGGGCGCTTCCTCACCCTTTCTCCCTGGAGAAAGGGTGCCCACCTGCCCACCCCCACCCCCTGCCCAGTCCCTGCCAGTCAGTAAGGCTGACTCCCCTGGGCTTTTCTTTCAGGCATTGCCCTAGCATCCTAGTCTCTGACACATCAGCCTGCCCTCGGGGGTGGTGACAGGAGAGTGCGGGAGGGAGTTCTCCTCCTTCATCGCGGGTCCTCCCCTTCGGGGATGCCTGCTTCCAAGACAGCCTTCTCCATGAGAACTGGGGAGCACAGTGATCCTTCCTCCCTCTCCTCGAGAGGCAGCTCCTCCCAACACCCTCAAGTTTTCCAACTGGAAGGGAACGTTGAAATCATTTTGTTCCCTGCACGCCTTTTGCGGTCTCTGCCTTTAAGAGATGGGGAAAATGAGGCCCCAGGTCACTTGGGAGCAACAAAATTGGGTCTGTGTCTCAACTTGCCCCCTGCCCCAAGACGTCTCCACAGCATCCTCTGTCCACATTTCTCCAGACCGTGGGTGCCGACTGGTGCTGGACGTGCTTTTCCCAACCCCGTCCGTGGGTTAATGGGCTGAAACAGCCAGATCCAAGTAATTTTGCTGGGATTGGATTTCTGGGCTCAGGCAATGGTACCAAGATGTTGCACATGCCGAGTGCCAGGAAGTGATGTGGTCAAACGACCCGGAGGTAAAAGCCAGACTGGTCTGGTGAAGGCAGCCCTGGATGCTCGGGGCTCGATGCAGAGCACCTGCAACTTTTGGTAGCTTCCATTCTGTCAACAGAACTGGCGACGATTCCACCCGCAGAAAATATGACTCTGTTGTACGTGTGTTCTCCAGTCACCACCCAAAGGAAACACGCCCACAAACAACGCCCCCTCCCCAAGACAAAACGCAACAACAGGCTGTCAAATGAAGTAGATCAGCTGTTCTCAAGTTCTTCCTTTAATAACTCTTCGCCATTGTTCACTCCCTTTGTCAGCGGCTGGTACTCACTAGCAGACAAGTGGTGATTGCTGCCAGAGGCTTGAGGAAATTTATGCAAGAAGAGCTAAACATGGAGAGAAATGGTATCCAGGAACTGTCTTTCTGCCTGGTGGGGACATGAGCACACCCAAGGGACACGGCGGAAAGCTGCGCTGGCCCGGGTCGTTGCACTCGGTGTTTATTTCACTTTATCTTATTTTGGACTGATGCACATAAATTCTCATGAACGTGCTGTTTAATGAGGTGAGAGGATTATAACGCAGGCACATTCGGCTTCATGCATTGCTTCTGTGCTCCCAGCCTCGAAACTGACTCCTAACCCCCCGTGCACAGAATCCCCGCTTATTTGGAGCATCCGGCGGGAACAGTAATGGAAGGACGGTAGGCACGATTAGACTGTGGTAAGTGAAGGGCCATGTCTTTCGGGATGTGTTTCTGGCAAAAAAAAAAAAAAAAAAAAAAAAGCATAACCTCTAACGCGTCTGAATTCAAAACTCACTTTGTGTCACTACTGCCTCTGCCTTTGCGACTGCTCTGGACTGTGGTGGCACCCACGGATCTCTCTGCCTCCAGACTTGCCTTCACCCGACCCACGCTGTGGCAAAAGTGACCTTCCCCAAATTGCAAATCATGCCAGCTCCTCTTTTGAATATAGTCCTTCTTGGCTCCCTATTGCCTTTCAGATAGAATCTGAACTCTTTTGCAGGGCATGAAGAGATTTCCTTGCCTGAGACCTGCTTACTCCTGACTCAGAGTTTTCAATTCTTCTGTTCCCAGCCTCTGATGCAGTCTTGTGGGATGTCTGACATTCCCTTTCTTTTCTCAGTTGACTCTGAATCAACCTTCCATAATCAGTTAAGATCACTTCCCAGGAAAGTGATGCCTGATTCCCATGATTCCCATCCACGCCTGAGCCGTGGCAGCAAATAGCATGTTTTTCTTAGGAGAGCAGACTTTGGCGTGAGACAAGACCTGGGCCTGGATCCTGCTTTGATCGCTTACTGACCCCGTGACCTTTAGCAAGTCACTCGGCACCTCTGACCCCTCAGCTTCTTCCACTACAAAGTGGGAATGACAGTGACCTGTTGGGTCACTTGGAAGGGTTACCACCAGCTCCCAGGCCGTGTCCTGGGGCAGCAGGTTACTCACAGGAGCTCCCCCTCTGCTTCCCAATCTGGTTTTGACTACGGAGCTCCCAGAAGGTGCGGGCTAAGCACAGGATCTAGCCCAGAGTCAGCCCCAGCTGTGAATTTGTGAATGAGGGTGGTGAAGAATGAGCGCCTTTATTCACTAGCTTAGAAGACCGAGGATCCAGGCTCTACTCTTGACGTTAGCACCAATCCGTTGTGAAAATTGGGCTCATTGTCAGAAACACGAATGCAGAAATAGTCCAGGAATCAACCAGTGGGCAGACTCTGCCACATCCGGGATGTGTTACTTCACCAAATGTGTTAATGCCTCTCAAAGCCTCAGCTTCCTCAGCTGCGGAGTCAGAGCACTGTCTACCTGCCGTGAGGATAACAGGCACATCATGTGCTCGTTGGCACATATCACGCCCCCCCCCCTTCCTGTGTTCTCCTGTTTTGCTTGGCAGAGTCCCCGAGTAGACAGCTGTGCCCGATAACACCGTGGGCCCTGGACCCTAGACTGGAGCCTGTCCCCCTCCCAAGAGCCTCTCCCCCCACCCCCTCACCTGCGCACCCAGCCGCCGCCTGGGATGCCTTGGGGGAGCGAGGCATTTGGGAATTACTGGATACATGAAATGCTGACGTTGTCATTTCTGTTCTTTTAGAAGAGCAGCAGGCAGTTGGCTCTGCAGAACGTTGTATAAATATCCAGATAAAAAGATTAGTGAGAGATCCCTGAGAGCATTCTAAAGCGAGCCTGCTTTGAGGCGGGGAAGGTGGATGGCATCTCAGCGCCCGCCTCTGTTGCTGTCAGGTTACGACATCCCTCCCTGACCTGGGAACAGAGGCTGACATGCTCACGTCCCCCAGGCAGTGGCTTATTGAAAGGATGGCAGAGGAACAAGAGGCGTGTGACCCAAGGGGCCGACAGCGTCGGGAGAAGAATAGGGGAGACCCTCACCCCACCGGGTAACCAGGGTTGTTTGCCCCTTTATCGTGTATTTATTGTTGCTGAGGATGGAAAGTAGACCCCGCTGCTTGAGGAGGTTTGTTTCACTTCTAGCAGTAACCCATTCCTGTCCTCTTTGGAAAGAGCTCGTACGCCCAGTTAGCTCATTGGATCGCCAGTCTAATGGGTTTTTTGGCAAAGGCAGCAGTGACTGCACTTTATTTTAGCAGCCGCACCTCTGGCAATGTGGCCAGCCCTTTTCCTGGAAAGGCAGGGTGTTGTACTGGAATGAGCCCCGGCCCTGCAGGTGGCTGGCTGTGGGGCCCCGGAGCTCAGTCCTCTCTTCCGTCCAGTGGGGACAGTGCGCAAAGCTCATAGGTCTCCCGGAGAGAGCTGTCCTTCTGTTTGTCCTCTATGTGTGCATTTGCATCTCCCTCAGCCTGGAATGTTCCCCACACTTTCCACCCCCACAACCCCCCTTTGCCCAGTGAATGCTTACACCCTCCTTCCTTCCCTCTCTTCCTTCCCTCTCTCCCTCCTTCCCTCCCTCCCTCCCTCTTTCCTTCCCTCCCTCCCTCCCTCCCTTCCCTCCTTCTTCCTTCCTTCCCTCCTTCTTCCTTCCTTCCTTCCTTTCTTTCTTCCTTCCCCCTTCCTTCCTTCCTTCCTTCCTTCCTTCCTTCCTTCCTTCCTCCTTCCTTCCTCCTTCCTTCCCTCTTCCTTCCTTCCTTCCTTCCTTCCTTCCTTCCTTCCTCCTTCTTCCTTCCTTCCCCCCTTCCTTCCTTCTTTCTTGAAGCCTTCCCAGACTCCCCTCCATTGGGCTCCCATCCTTGTGCTTCCCTCTATACTAGCATGCACCATAGGGCTTTGTTCTTGCCCATTTGCTCATCTGCCTCACCCTCTAGCCCATCCTCAAGAGCAGAGGCAAGTCCATTCTCCTCTTTGTCCTCAGCAGATAAGGGCTCTTCAGGAATGCTAGTTGACGCATTAACGGGGAGAATGGACTGTGTCTAGTTGACCATTGCTAGCTGAGGGCACCGTGGTACCCTGGAAGCTGTCTGGAGTAGAGAAGAGAGGAGCATGTACCTAGGGAGCAAGATTAGTCTCATTTCTGCGGTTTATGTGTGCCCAGGCATGGGCAGGAAAGGGCGGGCTGAGGGTTGCAGGGAGAGGTAAAATATGGAGCCTCTGGCTGGACGCTGGGGAACCTATTACTAGAAGCTAATAGAACACTGTTCCTTTGAGGCTCCTCTTTCTTCCCCACCAAGTGCCTCCCAGAGGTCTCTACTTCTGGGGAAGGATACAAAGAGGTCCTCAGAGCTGTTCCAAATCCTCTAGGTACCTGGGTTTACATGTGCCTGGCTGAACTTGGGGCTTTTCTGCACAGCCCCTGGGAAGGCCTGGGGGAAATTAGAACTCGCTAGGTGCCTGGAGAGCCGGGATGAAATTGTCTGGGGTGGGAGAAGGTGACGTGTGTAGGTTTCAAAAGCCAGACTTTCCGGGCCATCTGGACTCTGCTTTGGAGGATCAGGTCGCTGGAGAGAAACTGAGGCTCCTAGAAGTGATCACCAGGAATCCAAGCTGCTCACAGGTAGAGGCTGTGAAAGAAATAGTGTTGTTGTGTGTGGGTGGGTGTGCATGTGTGTTTAACAGCAAACATCCCACTTTGAAAGGAGTCAGATTGGAAATCCCAGTTAAGCTGACTGACAAATATTCATTATGGAGAGGTGGCATCACATCTCCATGTACCTGCTGAATCCAGCACTAACTCACCCATTGTCACCAGCCCCACTCTCTCTGCAGGTGAGACTCAACAGAACAAGGTGATGGTCAAGGGCTTGGCTGTCAGAGCTATTAGTGAGGCTTCTGCCATAGGGGACACACCCTGGGTAGGGGAAATAGCTCATCAAGTCAGCCCCCGGCGGGACTGGGCAGCAAAGCAGGTGGACGTTGGCCAGTAGTAGAGATCTGGGCAAGCACTCCAGCCAGGCTTGGGCACTGGCCACTTGGCCACTGCTTACTGTCCTTGTCTACTGAGTTCCTTGCCACAAACTCCAACTCGGGAGAGCTGACTCCCAGGAACCTGCACCACGTTCCCATAGGAGAAGGGGTGCAAATCCAGAACTTGTCTGAAAACCCTGTGCTCACTGGGCCCAGACATGGAGGCCTTTTATGCTCTTTCAGTATCCAGTTTACGTCATTTTGTTTATGCCCTTTGTCCCCAGCTGTCACCTTGGCTTTTGGAATCTTAGACACTTTTTTAAAAGTTTATTTATTTATTAAGAGAGAGAGAGAGAGAAAAGAGAGAGATAGCATGAGCGGGGGAGAGACAGAGAGAGGGGGAGAAAGAGGATCCCAAGTAAACTCTGAGCTATTAGCCTAGAGCCCAACGCAGGGCTCGCACTGTGAACCGTGAGATCATGACCTGAGCCCAAAGCAAGAGTCGGACGTTTAACCGACTAAGCCACCCTGCCGCCCCATGGAATATTAGACATTTTATCTGTCACTTGGAAAACAGCAGGGAGGTCTTGCATGAATTCTCCAGAGTCTCCTTTAATTCAAAAGTCATGAAAGAAGAAAAAGTCCATTTTAGCTAATAGACTAAATATTGATAGGCGCTTTGGCAAGATTGGAGGCAGCCAGGGTTCTGAAATAACATGGTCTCATCCTCAAAGCCTTTTATTCAGATCTGCATGACACTTCGTCAGAGTTTATAATTCCTTGTTACAACTTTTGATAAGATACTCACTTTCATGTACTGGATATGTGAGGTCATTTTAATCATGTATATAAACCTCATGAGAAAGATGAGGGTGGGGAGGAAGAATCCAAACATGTAAGCGGCCCCTGTGTAGCACACATTTAAAAGGTGATCATTCGGGGTGCCTGGGTGGCTCAGTCAGTTAAGTGTCTGACTTCGGCTCAGGTCATGATCTCACCCGTGGGATCGAGCCCCACAGCGGGCTCTCTGCTGTCAGCATGGAGCCTGCTTCAGATCCTCTGTTCTCCTCTCTCTGCGGCCCTCCCCTACTCGTTTTCTCCCCCCACCTCTCGCCCTCTCAAAAATAAATAAACATTAAAAGTAATAAAAAACAAAATGTGATCGTTCCATTATCCCAACAGGGGATGATATGGGGCTACAATCATCCCCATTTTCAGCTCAGAAAACTGAAATTTAGAGAGGTTAAGTGTGCAGTCCAAGGCCGTGCAAGTGTTCAGTGACAGAGCCACTGCCTGCCTCCTAAATGGTGTCCTTCCCACTGTGTCGTGTTAGCTCATTCATGCAGGGTTCCTGTTTTCCCCCTGCCACCGTCTATCTCAGAGTTCATTGCCACATTTATACGTGCGTCCTTCACTCAACAATATAAAGGCATCCTAGTGATGACGGTTACACGCCAAAATGATGGAGAGTGAATCTGGTTTTCCTTTGGCATACACCATAAATTTGGAGATGAGTTTCCATGAAAAAGACAAAGGTCTCAGCACAGACTGGGATGAAACCTAACATCAATTAATATAACTGGGTACTCAATGAACTCACAGAAATGGGTATCAGTGGTATGACACTTACTTGACTTTTGCAGAACTTTACCAAATTTTGGAGAATTTCGTAACTCTGGATTTTTTTTTCTTTTTTCTTTTTTAATGTTTATTTATCTTTGAGAGAAGGAAAGACAGAGCGCGAGCAGGGGAGGGGCAGAGAGAAGGGGAGAGAGAGAATCCTAAGCGGTCTCTGGGCTGTCGGCACAGAACCCAACATGGGGCTCCGTCCCACGAACTGCAAGATCGTGACCCGAGCTGAAATCAAGAGCTGATGCTTAACAGACTCAGCCACCCAGGCGCCCCAGTTCATATGTTTAAAGTGGTTAAAGGTTTGGACTTTGGAGCCAAGCTGTAAGGATATGAATCATGGCTTCATTGCATGCTTAGCTGTATGACTTTAGCCAGGTTCACGTTGACATTCCTCGGTTTTGTCCTCTGTAAAATGTGGATACGAAAAAAAAAGGGAATTCTAGGATTGCTACTAGAAAAAATAATTTGTATAAATCAGTTATGAAACTATCTATCTATAGTTATGAAACTATATGAAACTATACTAACTATCTAGTATAAATCAATTATGAAACTATACTATTATGAAGTATAGTTATCTATACTTATCTATCTGTAGTTATGAAACTATATGAAACTATACTAACTATCTAGTATAAATCATGAAACTATACTATTATGAAGTATCTAGATGAAATTACTATCACATAGTAAGTACCTAGTATATGATGGCAGCTGTTATAATCTGATGGGTTTTTTTTTTGAAATTTTTAATGTTTTTATTTATTTTTGAGAGAGAGCAAGACAGAGTGCGAGCAGGAGAGGGGCAGAGAGAAAGGGAGACACAGAATCCAAAGCAGGCTCCAGTCTCTGGGCTGTCAGCACAGAGCCCAACGTGGGGCTCGAACTCACAAACTGTGAGATCATGACCTGAGCCCAAGTCAGATGCTCAACCGACTGAGCCACCCAGGCACCCCATACTCTGATGTTTCATAATCACAAATATAGTTAAACAACAGGATGACACTGTATATTTAGCAGGTGGATAGTCCCTTAAGCTGGGTGAAAGAATTTGTTTCTTCCTTTACTGGCATACAGAAATGAGGGTCTCTGCCATCTCTGTGAAGGTTTGGAGGCTGGTTACTCTCCATCCCCAGGTGGTCATTACCTGTCTCTACATATGCCCATCTGCCATCTGCATTATGGTGGAAATACCTTCCCACACCAGAATGTTGGGACAAGGAACCTGGGAGTCATGGCTCTTGCTCACTGGGGCACCTGTAATGACAAGTCTCATGGTAAAGCCCATAAATGGGCTTATCTCTCTCTGCCCTCATTGCTGCAGTCCGTGTAGTCTTCATGCATCAGAAAGGTTATGACTACATCCGCCCAGTCTGGAAGAATCTCAGATTCTCAGGGAACCCTTAGATTTGGCTTTGTCTGGTAATACTTAAGTCCAAGGGCTGCAGGAATCCTGCAAGAGTTTTTAATTTAAACTATATATATATATATATATATATATATATATATATATATACACACACACACACACACACATACATATATGTATATATATGGCACATATATATACATGCATATATACATGTATACATATATACATATATATGTATACATATACATATTTACATATGTACATATATACATATACACATACATATATACACATACACATATACATATATATACACACATACATATATGTATAGATATTACATATACATACTTATATACATATATACATATTACATGTGTACATATATATGTATATATACATATTACATATACATACATATATACGTAGATATGTATATATACCTATTACGTGTATATACATATATATGTAGATATATGTATATATACGTAATAGGTATATCTATACATATCTACATATATATACATATTTAATTAGTAAGGTCATCTAGAACAACAACATACTACTTAAATGCCATATACCAAATTTTAACCACAAATACTTTAATTTGTATTACCGGATCACTTTGTGTGGTTCTGGCAACCCTTCTCCCAGCAGGGTTATCTGTGGATATCAGAACTTACTGAAAATGAGTCATTGGTTATGAAGGCTGCATCTTTGCACTGATTTTTTTTAAGTTTATTTATTTGGGGGGGGGGCGGGGAGAGAGTAGGGAAAGGGCAGAGGGAGAAGGAGAGAGAAAATCCCAAGTAGGCTCTGTACTGTGAATGCAGAGCCCAGCATGGGGCTTGAACCCACAAACCATGAGATCATAACCTGAGCCAAAATGAAGAGTTGGATGCTTAACCAACTGAGCCACCCCAGCTCCCCTGCACTGATTTTTCTTAAAAAGATAACATCATGCCTGAGCTCCTACATCTTTGGAATTAGAGTTTCATGGCTCAGAAACACAGTCTTGTGTTCAGTTAGGAGTGAGGCACAGAGAAGGTGCTTGACTCCCAGCACGGCCCAGTGGTTGGTTGTATAGTTATAACTGAATGTGTAACTCATCAGAGTCATGATAATATCACACATCAGAGTAGAATTGGCACTTATTGTCTTTGCCTCTTCTTGTCTGACTTCTGAATGTATACTAAGAGGCACAACCCACTGTTACAAACTGTAAGAGATTCAACTTTCAAGCTCAATTTTCCAGCTACTCCCTTTTCAAGTTCCTGCATCAGTTTAATTAAAGAATTATCCTGAGATTGCCAGATGAGCTATTGGAGACTGGCATCATTTGCAACTACTTCTCTGCATGAATCAGGGTTTTCTCAGTGCTCCGCAAGCCAAAGATAAGAGAGGAATAAATTATATTCTTGGTCTTCTGGTAGCCTCAATTTCAAATGTTTTCTTATGTTTATCAAAACAGTCCCAGAGTTCTCATCCGTTATAAGTTAATAATACATGTTTTATATTAGGACTTATGATATAAATGTATACTATTAAAATGCCACACTAATCTGTCGTCTATATTGGGGTCCCATGTGAGGGGTATTTCAAGAAAGGATTTTTTTTTTAAGTTTGGAAAGCCAGTTCTGAGACCTACCTTACAAACCGTGGCTGAGTCTGTTTTTTAACCTCCCTCAGTTGTCGTATCAATACTCACTGGCCACCTGTCACATGCCGGGCACTGTTCCCGGTTCTCGGGGCACAGCAGAAAATAAGACAGATGAGGTCCTTGTTCTCATGGGGCTTCTAGTCTACTGGAAAAGAGACAGTCAACAAGCCAACAGATAAACAAGACCATTCCAGACGGTAAGTACCACGAATATAGCAGGGCGCGCCTGGAATTCTTCCCGCCTGTCCTGGTTCTCCCGCTGGCCTCTCTCAGCATGTGTCATTGATCTTTCCTGAGACAGCCCTTCGCATGTCAGTGACCCGCACTGGATGGTGCTCTCCTGGGCCATCAGTCTCCCCGCCTGAACACCCCTGGAGCTCCCCTGTCTCGCTTCCCAGCGTCTCCCTGCCCACCCAGTGCTGTGGTTCCTTCACATCCCTCTCAGAGTGTCATAATGTCCAGGCCTGCAGTGGCTCTATGTATGATCGGGGCAGAACAAGACAGCTCATTCTTAAGCCCCTCATTTCCACCCCCAACTTTGCACCCACTTTTTTCTCTGGTTTCCCAATACCGTGGCCTCCTTTCTGGCTTATAGTCAATTACATTTGCCCCAGAACTGTCTCAGGTGTGGATGCTGGCACATCTATCTCCTGGATGTTTGCGGTTTTGTGTTTAAACCTTAGTGCAGGACGTGGCGGGATGGTCTCAATTATGTCTTGTGACGATGACCAAAACATCAGTAATGGCCACTCAGAAAGACTGATGGCTTCCTCCCTCTTGGGCCTCTGCCAGTAAAGGTGGCCCTTGGAGCATGTCAGTGTTCCTTACATTGCCTGGACCCTGCCTGGGGGACGGCGTGTTCCCAATGGCTGGCTCTCACTCCATAAAGTGACATTATCTTTGATAGGTTTCACAATGGACCTTTTTAGCATCAAATGGGGCCTGGTGGTTCAGCCATTGTGGACTTGGGACATGTATTTATTATAATGCTGTAGCTTTGGCACACCTGTGCCTAACCGCCTTTCCTCGGGTGGCTAACGGCCTCCAGCACTTTAGGCTTAGAGGCTGGCTTTCAGACTTTAATTGGAAAAAATATTAAAAGGTACATTTAAGTGGTCCCAGCCTCCCACTAGCCTTTTCACTCCCTCACAGCATTTCCCAAAACGACCGATTGCAAAACTGATTGCAAGGACTTCTGGTGCCAGTATCCACACCTTCAGGCACCTGCTGGAGAATTTTCCCTCTGGCACATTTGCCTGTGTATTTCTAGTTGTCGTCTACCCCTTAACCATGAAAAGGACCATGTTTCCCCTGTTAAAGCTTTTCGGGCATCTTCCCTGTCCAAGTGGCTTCTGGGTCCCGGAAAAGTAAGGGATCATCTGCTTGTTATAAAGTCTAGTGCGTGCTCTCTGGAGCCCTCAAGATTGTATAGCTGTCCATCAGAATGGCCACCCCCTCTTCATGACAGACTAAGACACTCTGATCATGTTAGTGTGCCCTCAGAAGAAACCATTCTATTCTTTCAACCAAACAGTCTTGGCTCTGTGTGTGTATATCTATGTGCCCAGGTCAACTGAAGCAATGACCTACATGGATTTGAGTTCATATCCTGCATCTTTATTTAAAGCATCCACCTGTTTCTTACAATGCAGGACCATGGATTTCTGGCCTCTAGAATTGAGCAAACCCGAGTCCTAAGAGGTGTCAACTTTCCATCTCAATTTCCCACCTGACCACCCTGGGAGCCACCTGTAGACCTGATAATATGACCCTGGCATTGCCTGTTTAAAAATCGCTTATTAATGGCTTCAAGGTTACAGGATGAACTCTAAACATCTTAACTTAGCACGAAAGGCCTGCTGTGACTGAATGTTCCTGTCCCCCTCCCCACAAAGTTATATGTTCAAGCTTTAAGCCCCAATGTGATAGTCTGAGGAGGGGAGGCCTTTGGGAGGTGATTGGGCTTAGATGAGGTTATGAGGGGTGGAGCCCCCATGATGGAATTAGTGCCCTTGTAAGAAAGGAAGAGACACCAGCACTTCCCCACCCTGCCATGTGAGGACACAGCAAGAAGGCAGCCATCTGCAAGCCAGGGAGCACGCTCTCACCAGGAACCAGGTCAGTTGGCACCTTGATCTTGAGAACTGGGATTTAAGCCCCCCCAGTCTATGGTATTTGTTGTAGCAGCCTGAGCAGATTGAGACAACTGGATTGGACTGTCCACTACTCTACCTACTGTCCTTATTCTGACCTTGCAGAATCATTCCTAGAGCATGCTGTGCTGTTACACCTCTGTATACCTTGGCACACGGCGTTCCCTCTACCTGAAAGGCCATTGCTCTTTTCTTCATTTTGTGAAAGCCCCAGTTGAAATCCATTTCAAATAGCACCTCCTCCAGGAAGCTTTCCATGAATTCCTATTTTGGGAACCCCCTGCCCTGGGCTGTCCTAACACTGAGTGTGTAGTTGGCTTAGTGCTTAGCCCTTTACATTGTAATAACGGTACTCCTCTGCCCTTCCACTAGAGGGCGACATTGTGCTGTATTTGCCTTTATATTTCTTTTTTTTTTTTTAATATATGAAATTTATTGTCAAATTGGTTTCCATACAACACCCAGTGCTCATACCAAAAGATGCCCTCTTCAATGCCCAGCGCCTGCGCTCCCCTCCCTCCCACCCCCCATCAACCCTCAGTTTGTTCTCAGTTTTTAAGAGTCTCTTATGCTTTGTGCCTTTATATTTCTAACATCTGTTTGACTTGTTGGCGTCCAGGGCATCTACACCAGCCAGGAACCAGTCAGGAAAACCACACTAGATTTATCATCAGAAGGAATTTAACATAGAAACAGTGTTGAGACAGGTTTAGAGGCTCCTGGGTGGCTCAGTTCATTAGGTGTCCAACTCTTGATTTCGGCTCGGGTCATGATCTCACAGTTTTGTAAGTTCGAGCCCTGCATGGGCTCTGCACTGAGAGCGCAGAACCTGCTGGAGATTCTCCCTCTTTTTCTCCCCCTCCCCTGCTCGCGGTCTCCCTGTCTCTCTCAAAATAAATAAATAAACTTAAAAAATAATAAAAAATATTTAGACAGGTTTAAATGGAGCACACTGATGTAACCCAGATATGAGAAATGCAAGAAATAGAAACTCGCCCCCAGACTGGAGGAACAAGAGAAGAAGTGGATCATCAGATTTTAGAAGCTCAGGAGAGGAACCTATGGGGCTGGGGCTTGAGCCTCTGCAGAGGGACACTACCCAACTGCTAGGACATCTGAGTGGAGCACTGAGCTGGCTCTGAGTGCTGAGAGGGACAGGAGGCCAGAACCAACTGCTGCTGCTGGATGGCACCTGCCACCAGCCGGGGTCTCGGTGGTGGGGACAGCAAGCAAACCAGGAAGAAGACAGCCCCTTCTCCCTCCTTACTGATCTCCCCTGGTGACACCTATATGCAGAACCTAATAGCAAGCCAGCAAGAATAAGTAAGGGATTTCCTGAGATGCGGGCCTTTCAGGGCTAAAATGGGGACAGTTGTGGGCAAACTGGGACAGTTGGTCCCCTTAGAGTCAGGAAGCAAGGGAGAAATGTGGTTTGCAGTCTCAGGTCCAGGAGTATAGAAGGGTGGTAGTGGGGCTGGGAGACAGTAAGTAAAATGACTGTCACAGTGGGTAATCAATTACTGCTGTCTGAATTAATTTGTGCTTTGCCTGGATAATTTGGAGAATGCTAAGACTGTGGGACTCTGGGAACTGGGGATGTGATGGCTAGTTTATAATTTAAGGCCTCAGGCCAGCATTCGTCCAAAGTTTTTGAGTTCCCAGCTATTTTACTACAGTCTCTTAGGCATCTGTTTCTATTGGTGGCTCTCTTTAGACCCGTCCTGATTGTCTTGATTGCCTTCTGGAGCATTTTCCTAGGTTCTTCTGAAGTCAGACACTCTTTGTTCCTTCCCAGGGCCTGAGGAGTAGCTAGCACCTATTAGGGCCAATAACACATCCTGTGGTTAGTTATGTGGCTCTTTCTAAGAACAGCCCTTCAAGAACTTAAAGACAATAAAACGGGTCTTGTTCTTTAAAGTGCGGTCCACGGACTAACAGCACTGGCATCACTTTGAGAGCCAGTTAGAAACGCAGACTCTTGGGTCCTTCCTCAGACTGAAGGAATCGGACTCTGCAGAGATCCCCAGGTGGTTTGTATGCACGTTAAAATCTGAGAAGCATCTGTCCAGAGTAGAGGCTTTCCACCCTGGCTGCTCTTTGGAACGACCTGGGGAGCTGAAAGACCTTCTGATGCCTGGGTGATAACTTCAGAGAGCATCAGTTGTTTGGGCTGGAGTGGAAAGTGGTATTTGTAAAGCCCCAGATGATTTTAATGCACGGCCAGGATGGCAAGCCACTGATGCCCAGCCTGGATGCGATCAGAAGGCGCCATACTGTTCACCAGCCAATTATCTCACTTTTGCTGTGTACAGAAGCACAAGAATGAAATGACGGAGCCCCAATTATCCTAGTTCTGCAGCAATTTAATGATATTTCTGGGGCTACAACTGAGATCTCCCAACTCCCAATTCAAGTCCTATTGTGTAACTACCACTGAATTTTTATTGACATTGCAGTTACTTATATATGAGAAGATGCTCTAAGGATGTGTCAGCAGATATTTGATCAAGTCTGAAGGATTTTACTGAATAACTACAAGAACTATTTAGAGGTGAAGAACATGATCTGGATGAATTGTGAATACTCACACACAGGGGGAACCTTGGTGGTCGCCTGAGTCTTTTTTGTCTCTTAAAGAGCCAAGCAGCTGGGTGTTGCCTTGTATACTTCTTATCAAGTCAGGGCAACTCTGTTTAATTCAATAATCATGTATCGAGCATCTATATGCAGATCCCTGTGAAGGTACAGAGATAAAAACACAGGACCGCTGTTTCTAATTGTTGTTGTAGAGGTTAAAGACATATATATATATATATATATATATATATATATATATATATATATATATATATCTCCTAAATTCCATCAGAGAAAAATAGAGAAATCAGTATGGAGCTTAAAGAGAAGCAAAGCCACATCCAAGTTCAAACAGACAAGTTACCAAATGTTTTTTGGTGGAGGTTTGAGGATGGTCTTGAAGGAGAGGTTGGATTTTCATGTGAACAGATGGTGGGAAGGGCAGTTCCAAAAGAGGGAACAGCATGAACAAAGGCCTGGATACAGAAGTGCCTGGCGAGGTGATACTGGTAAACAGTGGAAGGGGAGTCCAGAAGGGTCGATTGGAGGCCATATTGTGGAGTAGTGTGCATGCAGGGCCAGGAGTTAGAATGTGGTTAAAGAGGGGGAGTCACGTGTGGAGGGTGAATTAAGGTGCATAGGCAAAATTAGAGGCAGATAATGGACCAACAATCCAGATACAGGTAAGGTGATCTTGAAGTAGAGTGGTGTTTTGGGGAAAGAAACGAAGGCATGATATGAAACTCATTGGATGTAGGCCTTAATGAGCACATTTAGGAGAACATTTATGGGGTAAGTAGACGTTGTGTTTACACTGGTTAATTGAAAGTACATTTCCCTGGAGCTAAATTACAGTAAACACTATTAAATCACAATTAAGGTCTATCTGGATATCTATACCATTATGGATTTTGTGAGTGTTGGAACTGGCTTAATTTATTGCTGGATAGCACTGTTGTTGTTGTTGTTGGGTGGTTTTTTTTTTTTTTTTTTGAAGTTTCCCAATATTTGTAAAGCCAACCGTAAACAGGAGCTCGGGGCCAACCTGGGGCCTCTGATTGAGCAAGACCTCAAATCCTTGGCCCTTCAGGACTGCCCCAGCTACCAGTGAGCCATGAGCAGCGTCCAGGGTCTAGATCAGCAGCTCTTGCGACCACCTGAGGATCTGACAGACCCAAAGAGAGATGGAAACATATCCTGCTAATGAAGGCTTACCTCACATGCCCTATCACCATCACACCCAGAGGGCCCAGAAAATCCACCCCAGGCTAAAGTGCATTGAAATTCCAGCTCAGCAGATTGGGTGTAGAGGATGAGCAAGAACTGTAGGAGCTGGGATATGATGTATTGGTCCCTTCAGTTAGCCTTTATTTTGCCTGAACTATTGAACCCCCAGTGTATGAAGTACCGTGAAGTACAAACAATGGAAAAGATACATATTGACAGATTCAGGTTCAAGTCCCACCATTTTTCACTTTGTGAACTCGGGAAGCTTGCTTATCTTCTCCAAGCCTTAGTTTCCTCCTCTATAAAATGGGCATAATAATAGTACTCGCCTCTCCAAGCTGTATGAGGGTTAAATGAGTACTTATATAGACACGTATATGTATTTATATTACATAAGTATATTTGTATGTATATGCATTACATGGGTACAAGTATATAAGTGTACCTAATGGTGTAGGTATAGAATTTATATAATTAAGTTATAAGTTGTATATAATACTAATTACATAATATGTGAAAATTTATGTCTGTAAGTTGCTCTAAGAGCTCAGATCTTGCCAAGTATAAGAAGTCTTTTCTAGTAAACCCCAGGTTTATATATATTATGAGACAGTAATATATATATTATAGATATTACTGATATATATTACTGTATAATAATATATATAACATATATATGTATGTATGTGTAACAAAATATATATTACATATGTTACATAATAAATATATAACAATATATGCATATAGTATACACATATTACATTATAATATATACATATATTATACTTATAGATAATATATGTGTATTTTATACACACCCACACACACATACATATTATCCAGTCCCTGGAACATAGAGAACACTCAGTGAAATAATAGTAATTGAAATAGTACTTTTTTTATTAGAGTCTTCTACAATGTGATGAAAGTCAGAATAACATAGTAAGTCACTGAATTTTTTTTAATTTAAAAATAAGTTTTTAAGTTTTTATTTATTGTTGAGAGAGACAGAGACAGAGTGTGGACGGGGGAGGGGCAGAAAGAAGGAGACACAGAATCGGAAGCAGACTCTAGGCTCTGAGCTGTCAGCACAGAGCCCAACTCCAGGCCCGAGCCTACAAATCGCGAGATTGTGGCCTGAGCTGAAGTCAGAGGCTTAACTGACTGAGCCACCCAGGTGCCCCTGGACAGTCAATTTTAGTTTTATTTTTTAATCTTTATTCACTTTTGAGACACAGAGAGAGACAGAGCATGAGTGGGGGAGGGGCAGAGAGAGGGGAGACAGAATCCAAAGCAGGCTCCAGGCTCTGGGCTGCCAGCACAGAGCCCGATATGGGGCTTGAACCCATGAAATGGGTCATGATGACCTGGGCCGAAGTCAGATGCTTGACCAACTGAGCCGCCCAGGCGCCCCAGAAGTCACAGAATTTGAAATCAGACAGACCATCATCTGACCCCTAACATCTAGCATGGGAAGTTAGCTGTATGATCTCTTGCTGGTCACTTGCCTTTTCTGAACCCAGAGGTGACAACGTTGTATAAACCTAAGTGTGAGTGGAGCGGGCCTGGAGGGAGAAGGGGGAGGGGTAAAGAACACTTAAAATGACCTGGGATTTGTCAGAAAAGGCTTTTTAGAGTTGACAAAATTAGAGCTTAGCACAATTTATAGACATAAATTAATGGAAAAGAAATAAATATCTGTATAAAGCACTGATAGCTGGAGTTCGTAATTCACATGCATGAGATATAAAACACGTTGGCCTGAAAGTGGAAGAGTGTTGGTGGAATGTATTCAGGGGGGATAAAATTACTGAGTGCCTACCTCGTGCCTCGTGGTCCTGAGTGCTATGTGTGTTTCAGCTTATTTTTTTAATGTTTATTTTATTTTTGAGAGAGAGAGAGAGAGAGAGCGCTTGCGCATGAGTGGGGGAGGGGCAGAGAGAGAGGGAGACACAGAATCCGAAGCAGGCTCCAGGCTCCAAGAGGTCAGCACAGAGCTGACACGGGGCTTGAACTCACAAACTGCAAGATCATGACCTGAGCCCAAGTCGGACGCTTAACCAACTGAGCCACCCAGGCGTCCCGTCAGCCTATTTGATCTTGGACACAAGCATATGAGATAACACAGCAATGAATTCCTTTTAACCCATGAGGTAACATGTCCAGGATCACACAGCCAGGAACTGGTCAAGGCAGGACTGGAAGCCAGGCCTTGTGGGCCCAGAGCCCACACCGGGAACCATCATGGTGCACCAGTTCTCAGTTCCCATGAGAAAGAAAGGGATCTCTAGAATTAGAGCCTCACGGTGAGAACAGAGATCACACATTAATCATTGTTACCCTGCAACGTCTGGCACATGACGGGGACTCGATGAATATTTGCTGAAAATGTGAATGGAAGCACCTAGAGAAAGTATCTCTTTATTGATTTGGAAGACTGGCCTGGGTGGGGTCTTTCAGAGTTCTTCCTGTGGCCGTGGGATGGACAGAACAATGCTGGGGCATAGCAGGGTTCTCAGAAGCTTCTAAAGTCTCTGGGAAAGATGATAGTCTAGTTCACCCAAGGGACAGTGACAGCACTCTCTTGGGGCAAAGATGAATTTGTTGCAGTGAGAAAAGATAGAAATGGTGTCATTTTATATCTTTCTAAAGTAACATAAACACATGTCACTGGTTACCTGATGCCTGAAACAGTAGTAGGTTAAGGGCTTTGGGGGTTCATTTCCTTTCATTCCCTTCTCCGGTGTTAAGGTTAAATCTGGCTGCATTTGCCAAGTCACCACAGGGGAAAGAGACTTCCCTTCCCCCACAGGATGGCCCTGCACAGCCCTCCAGTGATGAGAAGGGTGTGGTTGAACTGGTGCCTATCTTGGTTCACACGAGAGAAGAACCATTTGCAACAGAACCCGTCAAAAACCCATAACTGGGCTTCGACCTATTTAATGGGCTTCAAAGAGATCTCTAATAGAAGAGTCATCAAAAAGGAAACCTGCCTAGAGGGCATTTGGAGTAGAAGTTCGATGCTCTCCTAGGTATAATGGGTTCTTCACTGATAGCTGCTCAAACACTATATCCTGGCTCTGCTATGAAGTCCCCTCTGCCTAGAGAGGGCCTTGAGGGAGACGGCTAGTGACTGGGATCTGAACAGTGTAGGGACCGGTGCTGGCGGCAGACTGTACTACTATAGCAAGAATGAGTCTGGCTTGTGCAGGGGTGGCAAACACCTCAAATTTCTCAGCCAGGCCTACGTGCGGTGGTTTATCATGAACCATCCTTAAGCCTGGGAAACGGTACTAGGCTCTTTGCTTTGTAGATGAAGAAACCAAATCTCAGAGAGCAAGAGTTAAGACTTACTCCTGGCCGGCTTGTTTTCCACCTTTCATCATGTTGTTTGTGACTAACTTCATTACCATGCCATTTGATAGAGGGTACCTAGTTCCTGCGGCACTGGCATCTGAGCCTTGTACACACGCGCGTGCACGCACACACACACACACACACAGATGAAGACATGTTATATTGAAGCCAACTTCTTCCAACTACTATGTAATACTCCTTAATATCTATTTACCTTTTCTTACTTGCCCATATGCTAACGATGGATGCCTAGATTGGCTCTGACTCCTCACTGTAGCTATCAACCCTCCCAAGAAAATTTTGTGCCTGCCTTCCAAAGAACCTGCACAAGACTTTCTCTGGTGTATATTTCACAGTCTATTCTCTGGAATAGATTTATATGTATTGAACTGGAGCAGATACATTCCAGAAATTGGGGCTACTGGTTAATGTGGCAAAAACGTATTTAATTTCATCTTTAGGGTTTTTTTTTTTTTTTTATGAGTAGGTATCCACATAGCACTTTTTAAAGGTAACAAATGCATCAGTGGTAATGTCTGGCTGATGCTGAAGATTTGGGGCTTTGCAGCAGCTTACTGGCTGGCTCTGGACTCCTTAGCTGGGTGTAAAAAGGGTGATTTTGATAGCATTCAACCCCTCCTACGCAGTCTCCATCTTGCTGCCAGTGGGGCACTCCAGTGCCTACAACAGCTGTTGTCCAGAAGGCTGTGTCTCATTCGGCTTTCTGGTCGACCACAGGCTTGCTTTTGGGTTCAGTGTTATGAACACGCTGAGATCCCCTGCCTACTGTGACTGATTCGGGATGTGGTTCTATGAATGTCTAGATTTTCCTGGGTCATGTGAGATGACAGGAATTGTGGAGGACCCGTCTCTCCTGCCACTCACAAAACCAGCCATATTTTGATACAACTTAGCTAGTGTATGTAGGTCAAAACTTGATTATGTTATTTCTGCATCTAGGGAGGGTACAAGGACAAAATGCTTAACCAGCCACGTAGATCCTCCTTCATCTTTTAAGGCCAGAAACAGGTATCTGGAGGGGAGTTGAGATGATAAAAAGTAGCTCCAGTTTTCCCCTTTTTGCTAACTACAGGGGACCTTCATGCCTTTTATCCCCTCTTCCTCCCTTCTCCACAAGGATGCTTTGGGGACAAGCGAAGAGAGGACAGAATGGAAAAGGACAGAAAAATGAGGCTGGGAAGGGCCTGCTCCCAAGGAGCTTTCTAAGTTCAGCAGAACATGGAGTCTCCTCTTTGGGCTCATTTTCTGGGTCTTTTCTCTCTTCCAGAGCGAAATCCTGACAGTGTGCCTTGCACTTGCAAAAGGATAATTACATCTGTCCCCTCCAAGAGACAGGCCTGCTGTCAGCAGGGAGGAGTCTGATGTGGATGCAAATGTAGCTAAGTGCCCGCATATGTGTAAACACTGACAGCTCCTGAATTAAATTGGCGAGCAGAAATGTCTTTGACCGAAACTTTCCCTGGAGCTCTTTTTCACGTTGGGTCAGAGAAAGATTCAAAAATTAACAACGTTAGGAGTATGCCCAGTGATGTTCTCTTCCAAAGGAATAGAAATGACAGAAAGCACCTCAAGAGAAGGGTGGCTCCGAACTTAACACCAGGCTTGAACCAAAGCGGGGAGTCAGCGGATGTGGTGGAACTTCCCTGATGCTTGAGGAGATGCTGAATCCACTAGGGAGGCCAGGAGGGATGCTCAGGCAGCGCTCACAAACCTATTTCCATCTCCTGTGTGGGTAGTGAAACGGGGCCCCAAAACTCCAGACTATGGGGGAAGAGAGGGGCAACATAATTTATACTCAAATGTAAATACAGGATCATTAGTATTTTCTCAAAAGGACAGCCAAATTCCTAAGCACTTACTTTTGAAATGCAAATACATTATAAACCACCACCAGGGAGATTCCATAAGAAAATATGACACTCCTAGATGCTTAGCTGTTAAAGAAGGGAGGGCCACATGATTGCTGGCAGGCCCAACTGGGACTCATTTCCCCATCATTTTCATTCCAAGAATAGGTTAAAGGGCCTTGTTTTATTTTGACAAAAAAAAAGGGGCAAAAGGGAGGAGAGAAAGTTGATGCCAAGGAGAGAGGGTCACTCCACTTCGAGAGAATAGCTCTCGAAACAAGACTTGAGACCAGCAATTAGAAGTTACTAGAGAAATGGCAATATGGAATATTTATGTTTGGATAAGCCATCATGTTGTAGACCTTAGCTACCAGCCAAGATGAAATTGGCAGGGGTAAGTTTTCAGCTTAATATAAAGGAAAACTTTTGGGGTGCCTGGGTGGCATAGTGGGTTAAGCGTCTGACTTCAGCTCAGGTGATGATCTCGCGCTTTGTGAGTTCTAGCCCCGCATCGGACCCCGAGCTGAGAACACAGAGCCTGCTTTGGATCCTCTGTCCCCCTCTGTCTCGCTGCCCCTCATCTGCTCACTTGCTCTCTTTCTCTCTCTCTCTCTCTCAAAATAAACTTTTTTAAAAAAAAAAGTAGAGCTTTTTAACAAATGAGATAGAATTTTTTAAAAAGTCAATTATAGGAAGAGCTGCCTATGAATACACTGAAATCCTTTTTTTTTTTTTTTGATCTATTTAAGCAGAATCCCCCTCCCTTCCAGTGATTCTAGAGAACAGATTTCTGCTCTGAGTTAAAAGATGCTACACGATATTCTCTAATTCTAAAATGATTATGTTTCTATAGATTAAAAAAAAAATCAATGAACAGCTCTGAGTAAAAATGTTTCACATGATGCCCTGCCTCGAAGCAATTATACTGGGGTCTGTTCCCAGTCTTCCCCTCGGCCCCAGGGGTTCCACCTGCTCTCAGGCTTCTGTTTGGCTGCGCTTCCTACTCAAGAGGCTCTCTCCTCCAGATGATTGTAAGGCAGCCTGGGACATGGCAGTATCAGCTATCTCCCCATCTGTACTATCTCTGAGAATAAGCGAAGGCTTCGTATTTGGGGATTTTTCCCCCTATTGGTCATAGTGGGAACAGACAGCGGGGAACCCACTAACCAGGAAGGAAGAGTCAGCATTTTCAGAACCCTACAATGGACTCCTCTTCTGGCTACCTGACCATTTCTTACACAGTTTGCATAAACTCAGATCTTTCTGCCTTTTTAAAAAAAATAATTGAAAGGGAATCTAATCTACCTTCTCCTCACCGTTAAACCCCATACTTTTCTTTAAAGATTTTTAACATTTATTTATTTTTGAGAGAGAGAGAGAGAGAGAGAGAAAGCAGGAGAGGGGCACAGAAGGAGAGTGAGACACAGAATCCGAAGCAGGCTCCAGGCTCCGAGCTGTCAGCGCAGAGCCTAAAGCAGGGCTCGAACTCACAAACCATGAGATCATGACCTGAGCCGAAGTCAGACGCTTAACCGACTGAGCCACCCAGGCGCCCCTAAACCCCATCCTTTTCTTGACCATGTGGTGTCTCCTTCCCAGGCAAGGCCCTCCTCTTTAATGTGTGGCCCTGAAGTCACAGGCAGGGTCAAACTATCAGTGGAAACTGGTGGTGGTTGTAGTTCATCCTCGTTTAACTCAATCACATTCATCTCAGAAAACTTCCGTCAGGGGAAGAGATTGGCCACTTTTTTGCATACCTGCTGTATTCCAGGCTCAAAGACAGACCCTTTGATTCCTATTCATTTAGCCATTACAGTGACTTTATTTTTTAATGTTTATTTGCTTTTAAGAGAGAGAGAGAGAGAGAGAGAGAGAGAGAGAGAGAGAGAGCATGAGCAGGGGAGGGGCAGAGAGAGAGACACACAGATTCCGCTCCAGGCTCCTAGCTGTCAGCACAGAACCCGACATGGGGCTCGAACCCAAGAACCGCAAGATCATGACCTGAGCCAAAGTCGGCTGCTCAACCGATTGAGCCATCCAGGCACCCCCATTACCATGACTTTAAAAATAGGTGCTTCCTCTACTAGAATCCTTCTCCCTTATTTTGAGTAGCCAATGCTCCTTGGGAGCCCTGAGCTCTGAGAAGATCAAGGTTGGTCCAACTGTTCAAATCTTCAGGATCTTTGTTCTTGGCATTGTTCCCCTCTCATCGCGAGTGAGCAATGAGGCATCCCAAGGGGGGGGGCTGAAAGGAATGTAGTTCATCATTACATATATAAGCAGCATGGTAATGTGTCACCCTCTGTTTCCGGTTCATGGTCTCTGATGTCATTGTTCCATACTTCACACCAAGTTCGTCTCCGCACTCACATTCCACGCTAAGAGGCATCGGGAGAAAATGCCTTCCTTCATCCGTCATTTGCGTATTCTCCTTGGACACCTCCTGCAACAAGCTGACCTCTTCCTTACGTATTTCTGTCGTGGTACAACACCTGCCCATGAGCCCTAAAAGGTTTCCAGATGGATTTGAGTTCTTTTCATATTGTGACACCAGTGGTGTAAGTTAAATCCACCGCCCTACCTCGTAAGGTGAGCTTTAGTGGACCAAAGCCATATCCACGTTGCATAACCTTATCTGTAGACAAAGAGGGTAGGAGAGGACTACAGATCATCAGATAACAAGAAATCTGCAGTAGGTTGTCACATGGGTGTTCTTGCTTAACGGATAAGGGTATTTGGGTTGAAGCAGGACTTGGTCCTATGGGACTAAAGTAAATACTAGCAAACAGGCAGCCGTTCACCCCCTGTCTTCTGTTCTTGATGTAAGGAGCTCAATTTCACACCTTTAGTTGCGATTATTTCCTATTTAGGCAAACCCACACCAGTAATGGCATCTTATTCCCATTTCATAGATAAGGAAACTGAGGCTTATAGAATTTCAATAAGTTTGTCAGGGCTGCATGACTCCAGAGCCACATTAAATATTCATATCCTTTATAACACAGAGAAAAGAAACCCATCCCTTCAATAATCCACATGATTCAAAGCCACTTATGTATCCAACCCCTGTACAAAGGCTTTCAGGCTACTGCAATACATAAAGCTTTCTCCATTTTCTGTGTCACATAATTTAGCACCTAATTATATATTGTCTTATAATTTTCCCCTAATTGCTTCAAGTGTGTTTGTTCTGCTTCTCCATTAAGTTCATCACGGCAATCTTTGAGGATGGAATTTTCCTTTTAGTGATTTATCTCCCTTTCCGCTCTGTCTTTCTCCTCCTCTTCCCCTAGGACATGAATCATAAGGGCTGGTCCAGTCTGCACTCTCCTTGGGCTGGTCCAGTCTGCACTGTCCTTGGTGCTCAGGGGCATGGCAGAGGTAGGGGAAGGTGGTAAGAGAACATGAAGGAAAAGTGGAACACCTGTGCTTTGGCCCCTCCTTTCCTCCTGGCCATCTGCCCTCTCTGGGTCTGTTTCCTCACTGATCAAATGAGTGCTTTGAGCTACATGACCCCCATTGTCCCTCCAGCCCCATGAATCTATCTCTGGGAAAGGGAAAGGGGACCCTCATGAAGGAATTCAAGCCAAGATCTCTGAACCCTGCATGTGGTTGGTAGACCAATGGCTTGAGACAAACGTTGTGGCCCCAGCTTGAGAACCACATTTGCAGCAGCCCCCAGTCATGCCTCACTCCCACGGGGATGTCTCCATGCCCTGCGCACATGCAGTGAAGGTGACAAATACATAGGAAGATTCTGAGAGTCACTCTCATGTAAGCTCTATGGGATCACTGAATTTCAAGGGAAGGCCAGAGGAAATGTTCTTCTTCTAAGGAGTGAAATATAAAAGGTAACCTTGATCACTGCCACTGTGTCAGTCTAATCAACTGCACTGATCATTAAAAGCTAAAAGCTTGGATTCCCCAAAAGGGAATTGATACACTGCATAGGTACCTCTACGGGGACCCATCATAATTCAACATTAGTTAAATGTACCATTAAGGCATCCACGTAGTTAATGGAATTTTGTTGGGGTTTGAGGTTTTTCCTGAGTTGTTTAAATTGCCTCCACCGTGAATGACTTCCCAAATTAAAAATTAAATGGACTTTCAAGTATTTAATTAGATATATCTATTACTGAAGTGGAGAACACAACTGAAATTCACCTTAGAAATCTTTTAAAGGAATACAGAGTGTCCTCAGGATTACATTTTGTTAGTACACTTAGATACAGCTGCTTTGGGGGATGAAACAGTAGATGGGAATTTTCTTTTGTGGTTCTTTCCTTCCTAGATTTGACAGTCTTAAAGGCACCTTAGCGTTTCAGCCTTCTGAGGCCTTTAAACACTTGCGAATTTCCCGAAAACCCATGCTGAGATTACGAAGTGGATGTAGAATGAGGGGAAGCGGTGGCGAACGGCCAGACATAGCAAGTTGAGAACCTTCTAGGGCAGGGCAGAGTTTTCTCTTGCCCTAATTAGCTATAGCGGTGGAGGCTGGAAATAGCGAGGTTACGTGCATGAAGCGCTGAAAACACAAGCAGCGTCCTGGTCAGAGTGTCTAGCGGCCTTGGTCAGGGTCTCCTTTGGGCAGGGAACCCTAACCCTCCTCCTCTGGCTCAGAGGAGATCGCACATATCTTCTTTCTTCCGTCCAGCACACTCAGGGATCACTCCCTTTTCAAGCACGCACCCCCAACAGTCCATCCTGTTACTGCTTTGGGCTCCTGTCACCCCATCTTCCCTGCTCAGATGATTTAAGCACCTTGCTGCCTCTAGGGACAAGACTAGGATCTTTTCACTGCATGGTTTTATGGCTACACTTTACGGGCAAGGAAGCAAGGGATGCAGGCAGGGAAATGGCAAAGGAATAAGAACACATGGCAGATGATGCAATTCGTTCCAGAACCACAGAACGACAACAGCAAGTGTTTCTTGAGGACTCGCTGTGTGCTGGGCCTCGTGTTCCTCCCTCTGCGTGTACCGTCTTGTTCAGTGCTCTCCATAATGCCGTGGGAAAGTATGACTCACTATTCTTGTTATCTACCAGTGGGGAAATGACAAGGAGGTGGTGTAGTTTGTCCAAAGGGAAGTAGCCTCTGGCCCCAAATGGAAAACTGTGCTGTCACGCGATCTCAATAAATGCCCCAACCTTAGTACATAGGCTCGCCTGGCCATTCGGGGCCCACAATACTACCTTTGTCTCAAATGGTCATTCTGCAGTCCCGAGACCTCTAGTCCAGGGAAACCGTACCCTCCTGGCCCTTCTCTTATCCACAGACGTTTCCTCACAATTTTCTGTGTCTTCTCTGGTTTCTGTAGCACAGTTTGGGGCCATATCCTCATTCTGACTGACTGCGTCATATCTGACTGCCTGGGTTTGGAACACCTCGCTCACCTTGCTTTCAGGCCCCTGCAGCTGTCAGGGGAGCTGGGGGAGAAGGCAGACCTGGAGAAGAATGGCACATCCACAGGATATAAATATCAGGGCAGCTATAACGGATCAGAGGCCAAATAAACCAACAGAAAGGACCTAGAGCAAGCCTGAGGGCATGGGGTGGAGCTCGAGGCGCGATGAAGTCCTTCACAGCCAGCAGTGGAAAACCTTCAAGTGCTTGAGCCTGGAAGGGAGAGTGGATTGAGTATTGAGATGCTCTGCTTCTACCCAACCCAGGAGGGGTCTGGGGCTATGGGTTGTTCATCCCCGTAGTCCAGCGTCTGCAACGTACAGATGAAAAGTCAGGCGAATAAAGAAACAGAAATCACATATAAATGAACCAACAAAAGAAGTGTGGCCAGTCCTAATCAGCATAAGGCATCGAGCATAAGGTGGTGAAGCAGCCTGCTGTCCCTGCTCATGGACATGGTTGCAGGCTGGGACCCATTGATAGTCTACAAGAGCATGGGGGTGGAGAGGTAGGCAGGTTCTTTGGGGCATGGGCTCTGAGGCACCCATTTGAATCTAGACTCCAGATACACATCTGCTTCCAAAGTCACCTTGACTCTATGTCTTTAAACCCCGTCTGGGTCCAGGAGATCCCGTGGTCATTTGTCTAGGTCTTTCTGGACGTTGCCTTCTGCAGATATAGCATGACATAATGAGGTGGGTGTGGTGGGATTCAGGGGATGAGAGACTTGGGTTAAATTGCCCTCCTTGTTAGGCCACCTACTAGCCTTTTGCGATTGGGCAAGTTAGTTAACCCTTGATGAGAAGCTGGACTAAAGCCTCTGCTGCTGGACAAGCTGAGGAGTCAAAGGCCAATAACGTTAGCTCCCTTCCCATGTCTCTGAGATACCCAGCCAGCATTTCCCCGAGGTCACAGAGAAAGTCACTGGTAGATTCTAGAATTGAGCTTGCGTTTCCTGTCCACGCTCTGCAGACCCTCTGCGTGAAGATACTTCTCCACCGAGGTGAACGTCAAAGATAAAAACAAGTGCCAGCTTTCCTAGTGAGTGCCCGTCTGCCACTTTAATGGTTGGAAATCTAAAACCAAATTTATGAATACAGTCCTCCACTTTCCAGCACACTGCTTGCAACTAAGTGATCCCTGTGGTTTTAGGAGAGTGGCAAGACTTTGCTGCCATGATCCAGGGGATGGGGCTTAAAATTTCCCCAACTTTGCGTAAACCTGTGAAGATCTACTGTCCACTCATCGCCATATCCCTGGCTGTTTGGTTGGCTTAACAGTGCCCCACATGAACGTGCCATGTCTGCTTCTTCCTGCCCTGTAGTTAATGGGGACGAGAGTCAGAGGAAGCAAGAATGAACACAGCTTTTGATCAGTGCAAGACTTAGGGTCCTCTCCCCTCCGTCCTCACCAATCCAAAGAATAACGTTGAATATGGGATTCAGTTGCCTTTACCAAGGATGTCAGAAAGAGATTTCTTTACCAAGAAATCCAGAAGGATTTGTCCCAGTGATATACTGAAATAAAATAAAAGATGATTGGGAGTTCATAGGTTTTTAATTTTTCAGAAGCTCATAAGGCAATAACTAACATATTCTGGGCCTTATTATAATAGCTCTGAGGATGGGACTGCCATTTATTGAGTATTTGCTACACATCAGGTTCCGTGTTCTTGCAAACCAATCCAGGAAATAGACATTATCATTCCCAGTTTCAGAGTCCAAACCAAGGCTTAGGGAAGAGGCATCTTGGTCAGAAACACCTGGTCATTAAGTAGGCAAGCCAGGATCAAGCCATATCTCTTTCTAAATCCTACGAGATGTCCTCTACATGTAACCACCTTCCTAGCTAAACTGGAGGACTGGTACCATAGTGTCTTATGACCTCGAAGCTGAAAGGGGTCACTCTTTACTCTGCAGGCTTCTGGTTTCCTCACTGAGAAATGCAGGGGTTGGATTAGTGACCTCTAAGGACTTTTTCCCAGTAGCTAAAGAACATACATGGACTCCATCAGGGCTGCCACTGCTTTTCAGTAAGCAAGCAAAAACAGTTGCCAGTAATCCTGAGGAGGAAATGAGTTTGCTGATGGATATGTTTCAGACCTGACTTGGGGATATAGGGGGGAAATATTAATCTCTTTCCACAGTTGGTTAAATATCACAAAGCCTTGTGCAAATTGCGCTTGGGACCCAAGCTTGGCTGTTCTGCTCTTTGTTTGACTTACTGCAGCACCTGCCTCCTGCCCGTCCCCTTGGTTGCATGAGCTTTTACTAGGAATGGCCATGTGGTCAGGCCCAAACACAGCTTCGTGGGCCTATCAGGACACCTGGTCCAGAAGGCCTGAGATAGAAATGAGCCAAGCCTTAGCTCTGTAAAAGGTTGAGAGGTTGGGTTAGACCCACGAAGCTGGCAGGGCTGGGATGAGAAGACTCCTCATAGAAGAAGATACCTTTGGGACCAGTAGCATGGAGAACTCCTTTTCTCTGCAGGCAGTTAACCTGAGAGATATCGTAGATGTCTAAAAGGTGGGGCAGTGGGAGAATAAAGAATAGACACATTCAGCAGAGGGTAAGTGATGTGTGTAAGAGGACAGTGAGCTTTTAAAGAGCGATATCAGAATCATACTTCACAGAGAGACCCAGGACCATCTAGATCTCGCAAACTCACCTGGTCACACCTTCCCACAGGGTCCCCAAGGGAAATGTGTACACGGAGGCAAGGGAACAGAGTCAAGCTTTGGCTCAGGTTCCTCAGTGTGGAACTCCAGGCAGAACTATTGTCCCCAGCTTAGGGGCAGACTGGAGTCTAGATTTAAGGCTGTTTTAGTAGGCCACATCAGTGATGGCTAGTAGAAACATAATGTCACCACGTACGTAATTTTGTTTTCCACTAGCCACGTGGAAGTGATGTAAAAGGAAACAAGTGAAATTACTTTAATAATATTTTATTTAATCCAGACTATCTAAAATATTTCAACATGTAATCAACACAAAAACTGTTAATGAGATAGCAGTGAGTCTTCAAAATCTGGTGTATGTTTTCTACATACAGCTCATCCCAGTTATCAGTGGAATACTTGCTCCGCATGTAGATTTCATAAAAAGTCACAGTTGAAAAACTAGGTTCACTACAGCCTTGTTCCAGACATACTTAAAGGTCTTCCAGTAAGTGAATTTAGTATCAGTTTTAAATTTAAATGTAAATCGATTAAAATTAAATACAATTTAAAATTCAGATACACAGTCACATCAACCATATTTCAATATCTCAGGGTGGCCAGCGGCTACCATATTGGGCGGCACAGATCTATATTATTGCCTCATTAGCTGACTGTAACCTCCAGGGGGATCTCAGATTTGCAGTCTTTGGAGAGTAGCCAGCAAAGACCTTCAGAGGCAGGGGCCCTGAGCCTCAGGCGACATACAGATGTCCCAGTCCTGACCCGAGGAACGCCAGTAGTTTTGCGTTCCAGATCAGACTTGCAACTTCTGCAGAACTGGATTAAGAATGATAGCAATGTCTATACACCGAGTTTCTACTCTGTGTCATTGTATCTGATGCTCTTTGTTACTTAGAAAGATCAAGTGATTTGCCCAACATCCCTCAGCATGTAAGCTTCAGGACCAGGATTCAGAATCAAGTTTGTTTGACTCCCCACTGATGCTGTGTTGCAACCCTGCTTGCCCTTCATGGCCGAGGCCACAGTCCTCCCATTAGAATTTCCCAACCTCAGTGATGGCCTGATCTTGCACTTAGGCCACCTGTCAGGATTGTGGCCACATTAGAAGACTTAATTCCAGAGGGTGCCCTTGGCGCACCAGGCCTTGCCCACATCCAGAATTAATGGAGTTCTCTGTCAAGAGCATGAGGGCAGTTATTGTCTTCCAATGAATGGATCTCCTCTCCCGTTGTCAGTTTGCTAGTTCTTCCTAAAAGGCTTCAGAGGGTGGCCTCATGCTGCACCCAGCATCTGACCAGCCTCTAATGGTCTGAGCTGGGCTCATTAGGCAGCGTGCCCGCAAGCAGTTGAGAGGGGAGGAGAGGGCAACAAAAGCAGACCTTTAAGCTAAAGGTTAACTTGTAGTGCTTTTAAAATATCTGCTGACTACACTGTACGAACGTCAATGCAAATGTGAAAGAATACCCGCTTCCTTCCTGGAGCTGGAAGCCTCCTCCCCGCCTCTCCCTTCAGGAGAAGCACCTGAGGAAGGGGCGGTAACACTTAGGCTGCAGGCTTCAAACAGCATTCCCCTGCCCTTTTCTTCAATTGCATCTGGCTCTTGACCTAACAGGCTCCCAGCAGTGCAGCTGTGTCTCATGGCACAGCCGGGACCAGACCGTAGACCCCGCAGGGTGAGTCAGCCTGAGACTATCCACCCCCTGGCCCTGAATACAACTCCCACGAGCGAAAGTGGGGCTTGATGGGCACCTGGTAGCTCAGTTGGTTAAGCATCACGCTTCGGCTCAGGTTACGATCTCGTGGTTCGTGAGTTCGAGACCCGCGTCGGGCTCTGTGCTGACAGCTTGGAGACTGGAGCCTGCTTCAGATTCTCTCTCTCTCTCTCTCTCTCTCTCTCTCTCTCTCTCTCTCAAAAATAAATAAACATTGGGGCGCCTGGGTGGCTTAGTTGGTTGAGCGTCCGACCTCGGCTCAGGTCATGATCTCGCAGTCCGTGAGTTCGAGCCCCGCATCGGGCTCTGTGCTGACAGCTCAGAGCCTGGAGCCTGCTTCTGATTCTGTGTCTCCCTCTCTCTCTGCCTCTTCTCCGCTCAAACTCTGTCTCTCTCTGTCTCTCAAAAATGAATAAATGTTAAAAATAAATTTAAATAAATAAATGGGGTGCCTGGGTGGCTCAGTCGGTTGGGCGTCCGACTTCAGCTCAGGTCACAATCGCACGGTCCGTGAGTTCGAGACCCGCATCAGGCTCTGGGCTGATGGCTCAGAGCCTGGAGCCTGCTTCCGATTCTGTGTCTCCCTCTCTCTCTGCCCCTCCCCGGTTCATGCTCTGTCTCTCTCTGTCTCAAAAATAAATAAACGTTAAAAAAAAATTAAAAAATAAATAAATAAATAAATATAAAAACAGAACAGGGGCTTGACAGACATGCCAGATTGTAGGTGCCGTAAATAATCCCAAACCCCGTGGAACGGATCCAGCCAAGGGCTGGGTGGGAAAGAAGCTGGTAGAGGAAATCAGAACAGAGGAAACAACTAAGAAATGCCTATAATGTAGTGATTAGAATCTGGTCTCTAGAGCCTGGTTTCTCATTCTCGGCACTGGTGACATTTAGACTGGATAATTCCTTAGACTGGATAATTCCTTATTTGAGGGGGGGGAGGCACTGCCTGTGGCTTGTAGGATGTTTAGCAACATCCCTGGCCTCTCTCGGCTAGATGCCAGGAACAGCCCCCTCACCCCAGATTGTGACAACAAAACGTGTCTCCAGAAATTGTCAGATGTCTCCCAGGGGTCCAAATCACCCCTGGCGGAGAACCATTGCTCTGAAACCACACAGTCTTCAGATCCAGGCCTGTCACTCACTGTGGGTGGCTGGGCTGGCCCCTTCACCCCCCTGTACCCCACTTCTCCCTTCTGTAAAATGACCAAATACCTACTGTGAGATGCTGTGAGGCTTAAGGGAGATATATTCGAAGGGTTTGTTACTGATAAATGCTATTTAGTTTAGGTGAAGGGTTTATGCCATACTTTTTAATAAACGAAGTCTATTTTACGGTAGAGTAGTAGGATCCCCTTTAGGGAAGGTGTCTTTGCCCAAAGTGGCTATAAGAATACTTTCCAATCTCACCTGCTCTCCCTGAACCTTGCTATGCCACCACCCCATCTTGAGGAAGATTCTGTTTCTTCACCCCTTGAATCCAGAGGTACCCGTGAGACAGCTTTGGTGAAGAGAATGACAGTGGAAGGAGACATGTTATGCCCAGAATTCGTGGTCCCCAAAGACCACTAGGGAGCCGAGTCCGATGTAAAAGCAAAAGAGCCTTTATTCGAGCTAGCTCGAGCTCAATCCCCTACCTGCACCAACGCAGCGGTGAGATACCAGGGAGAGAGATGGAGTTTCAAAAGGACAAAGGTTTTATTGGGGCCTAGGGGCAGTTGGTGAGGTAATGGCTGTGGCCTCAGCCGATTGGCTGTGGAAGGGTCTGAGTCCTGTTAGGCAGGTGAGCGGGAGGTTGCTCAAGGGGAGGAGGTGTGGTCAAGGTGAAGGACACAGAACAAGATGGAGTCAGCCAGCGTAGGCCCGCCCTTTCAGACACTGATTTCTGAGGCTGGGTCATGAAAGATGCAGTTTCACCCTCTGTCTCCGACACGAGCCACGGGAGCTCTGAGCCCACAGGTAGAACGTTTGGTCACCCAGAAGCCACATGGAGAGACACACAGAGACAGAGGTGCCTGGGGAGCCCCGGGGCCTGGCCTGGCTGTTTTGAGTCTTCTCAGCCCAGGTGCCGCGTGCAGTTAAAAGATGCTTCAGGGGACTCCAGTTCCAGCTTTGAAGATGCCCCCAGGTGACGCTGGCCCCAGAGACTAGCTGTCCCTGCTGACCTCTGCCCAAATTGTGGATTCTTGAGTCAGAGAAATGCTGCTTTTGTGCTAGGTTTTGGGTTAGTTTATTGCAAAGAAATGAGTCACTGTAGCAACCATTTGTGATGGGCCAGAAAACCAGCTATCAGGGAGGGTACACAACTAGTGAGTAGCCAAGCTAGAATTTGAACCAAGGCTTCTAAGCACTGGGTCCCTTTCGGGATGCTTGCTCCCAAGATAGTAGGGGATGTCTTGATAGGTGGGGCTCCAGGACTCAGCAGACGACAGCACCAGTAAGGTCTGTGAGCAGATTGGCTACCCAGGACTCAGCCCATCTATCTGTATGCGGAGGACACGAGCATGACAGGGACGAGACAGGCGTCAACCCTAGAGAGTCTGGGCCAGTAGAAGGATCCCGAAACAGAAGGAAACAGAGCGCAGGTCAGGGTGGGCCAGCATCAAAAGCTTGTTTCAGAGCATAAGGCTATTTAAGTCCCTGTCCCAGGTAAGGATGCTCCCTGGGCCAGTGGTTCTCAGCCCAGGCTGCTCACATCACCTGGAGGCTTTCTAAGCATCTCGGTGGACATCAGCCTCTCCAGGGGGGTACCCAGGCATCAGCATCGTCGAGGCTCCCTGAGGTGATTCCGGGGTGCACCACATGCTGTGCACTGCCTGCCGCTCGGGGGTAGGGTGGCATGAGTCTGTAGGTCAGGGTCAGTTCAGCCGAGCCTGCCCTGGGGGCAGGCTGGCTGTGGAGCCCGGAAAGAGACAGGGCTTGGACATTAGCCCCAGTCACCGGTTTGCTTCATGACTCTGTGAGGTTGGGGCGCCTGGGTCGCTCCGTTGGTTGAGCGTCCGACTTCGGCTCAGGTCATGATCTTGCCGTCCGTGAGTTCAAGACCCACGTCGGGCTCTGTGCTGACAGCTCGGAGCCTGGAGCCTGCTTCAGAGTCTGTGTCTCCCTCTCTCTCTGACCCTCCCCCTTTCATGCTCTGTCTCTCTGTCTCAAAAATAAATAAACATTAAAAAAATAAATGTTATGACTCTGCGAGGTTAAAAATCAAACTTCACTTGGCTTCCGTGAAGAAGATTCAACAGATTCGGGAACTGGTAAAGGCCCCATTAGCATGCTGATGGGCAGAGACCCCATTTGATCCATGCAGGTGGGTTCAGGCAGGTGGGATGGTGCTGTCTCTGCTGCCCAAGGGAGACCCTTCCCCTCACCGGGACGGTGGCCAGGGGCCAGGCCCACCCTCCCTTGTGTCCCTGTGAGTGGACAGAGCCTTACCTTTCGGCATTTCTCATCTGCCATCTGAACTAGGTTGGCAGGACGGAGGGAAGGACCCAGCTGCAGAGCCGGGCAGAGCTGGGTTGGAACTCTGCTTACCTCTCTCTTCATGATGTGACCCATTCCTCACTCTCCCCGACCTGCAGTTACTTGAGAAGTCACATGAGAAGGACACTAATGTGGTCAGGATGAAATGAGCAAGCATACACGATACACCAGCCCGTGAGGGGCACTGATCATGTGGCTTGCATTCATTGACTTATTCATGCATTCATTCATACATTCATGCTTGTATTATCTGCCTCCTTTTTCCCTCCACGCTTCTGCACCTCTTCCTTTTCGGAATGTTAAGAATGAGAAGCAGGTGCCCTGGAAAGGAGCCCATAGCAGTGCATTAGATTAGAAGCTTCTCCATCTGCCCAAACTCCCCCAACCCCCTCACCTGGTGAGCTTCTATGCAGGAAACAACTCACGTGTCACCTGCTCGGAAAGCCTTCCTTCATCCCCTCCATCTGGGTAGGAGCCCTTCCTCTCTGTTCCCACATGCCCGTGCTTCTCAATGTAATAACATCCACCAGGCTCCATTATAATGGCCCACCTACGTGTCTATCCTTCCCGGAGACTGTGAGCCTACCCCCGGATGTGGCACATGGTAAGCACTCAGTACAATTTCTGTGAAATTAATTATTCAGTAGACCCATGTTACTTCCCCTTTCTGGGCCTTGGTTTCCGTGTCTGTAAATGAGAGTGTTGGAACAGCTGTATGCCAAGAGTAAGTCCAGCTCTGGTCTCTCTCTCTCTCTAGGGACCTAGAGAGCAAGGAGAGGAAAGAGAGGAAACCAAGACAAATCAATTAATTCAGGAAGTGGTAATGAGCTGGCAGCAAGTCATTGCGAAGGGATGAAAATTAACTTGACATCAGTGTCATCAGGTGAACAGGGCAGTGCCATCGGGCCTGGGGACGGAAGCTTTCTGGGCAGCTGTGACCGAGGTCATCCAAGGGATGACAGGTGGGTCAGAGAAATTCAGATTTTCCAGAGAAAAGTCGTGGAGTCCAGACCTCTTCCGGAACAGAACTAAAAGGAGGAAGGACATATGGCTGGGTAAGCCAGAACCGGTTTGGGCTGAGGAATCACAATCCAGGACTTTCATGAATGATGCTGGAGGGTCAAAACTCAAGGAGTGACCTCCTACCTGGTGGCAGCGTGCGGGGACCATACCCCAGACTGGAGTCAGCAGGAGAGTGCATGCCCCTGAATCTGAAGCTCCACTTCGTGCCTCTGCCTTGGCCAGGTTCCTGGAGAAGCCTGGGAGCTGGGTAGGGAGAAAGTCTGTGAGCGCTGGCAGGGCTTCTTTGGACCCCACTGTGGAGAACTGGGAAATTTGGGGGCCTGAGGTGGCTCTGTCTTTGGGGAACATAGTGAAGTCAGAGCCCGGCAAGAACTTTCCCTGAGAAACACACTTGCCTACGGCACACCTGTGCTGTCAGCCCCCAACACTGGCCCACACACGGCCCTCTATCCAACTCCTAATCTGTCACCTCCCCCCACGCTGGCCCACGCATGGACCTCTATCCAATTCTTAATCTGTCCCACCCCAACAAGGCTCATCTCAGAGACTCACAGACACGCATGTGCTTCTTTTTCATTTTGATTGACACTTAGGACACATCCGCGTGGTAGTCATTGGGGTCCATAGATGGAAAGGCTACAGACTGCTGTGTAGGAACTCAGGGTAAACATTTGCATCAGTACCCCAAAACATAGACCAGATTCGTGTGGTATAATGCACGTACACATGTGCCTGTTCATGGATCCCCATGGATTTCCATATGGGCACACACACAGGTCGTGGGTGATTATGTACACACATACCTACACACAGGGGCCACCCCCGGACAGAATCCCGCTAGACCAGCAAAAGGAGCCCATGGGTTCCCATCCACCTTGGCTGAGTCAGCAGGTTGTAGAATTCGTTAACCCCCTCCCAGCTTGCTTGTCCAGTGCAGGAGTACTGCTCTGCCCTTATTCCCACAAGAGAACCCTTCCGGGTCTTTTATAGGGACATAATTTTATGGCAACGTTGTTAACTGACATTTATGTGGATTCAATCAATAAATTAGATACTCCTTGTAATGATGCATGGCTGGCTCACAATTGCTTAAGAACCCTAAGAACTCAAACCCCAGATTGGGTGTTTTAGACCTCTGCCTCTTTCCACACACATACACACACACACACACTCACACACACACACACACACACACACACACACACACACACACTATTGCATAAAGTGTCACTTTAGTCTTGCATGCTGGGAAGTGGTCTATTGCTCACGTTTACTCCTTCTTTATCTCCCAGCCCCCCTGTGATGGGGTTGTAGGGCCTGAAAAGGTGGTATCTCCTGGAGGAAAGAATAGAGCCGCACCTGGGGTAAAATCCCCATCCCACAGAGCTCCTACCTCTGGGTACAGGAAAGAATAACCTGGACTCGACTGAAAACTCTACTTCCTCTGCACATGCCCCCACTCTTCCTTCCTCAGCCATTCCCCATGGGGGTGCTCTGCGAGGCCACCCACCTCTGAGCCAGAGGAGAGGTTAGAATTAGGAGAGTGGGGGGCAGGCCAAGAGAATGTCCCCGCAGAGACCGCCACCCTTCTCCCTCCGCTGTGCTCTCCCACCTGCCAGCCTTGGGCAGCCAGTGAGTTCACAGGCATTGTGGTCATAGAGAGAGCAGCTGTTCCTAGGCAATGACTACTCTTGAAAACCCAACATGAGAGGTGTGCCAACCAAGTGTTAAGTTGTCTCCTACCCCCACCGCCTTCTCACTAGCAAAGAGGACACTCCCTTTTAAAAACAAAAACAGGGGCGCCTGGGTGGCTCAGTCGGTTGGGCATCTGACTTCGGCCCAAGTCATGATCTCACGATTCATGGGTTCCAGCTCCACATCGGGCGGTGTGCTGACAGCTTGGAGCCTGGATCCTGCTTCAGAGTCTGTGTCTCCCTCTCTCTTTATCCCTCACCTGCTCATGCTCTGTCTCTCTCTCTCCCTCACAGATAAAATAAACATTAAAAAAAGTAAAAACAAAACAAAAGCAAAAACAAAACCTTGGCCTTCATGTTGGCATTCTGGGGGGCTGTGCTTTGTGGGAGAGTGGGGCTGGAGGGCCACCTTTGGGCAATGGATGTCACCCCTTTGCTAAGACAGAGTTCACAGCTCAGTGGCTCAGGCTGACTCTTCCTTTGACGAAACAGAATTCCTTCTATGCTGGGAAATGTCACCACTATCCTAAGGAAGGGCTCTTTCTCAGTTTTGTCACATACCTCCTGGGGCCACAAAGGATTCCTGATGCTCTCCTGAGCCTGCTTGGGGCTTCAGAAGTCTGGTCAGGTCCTCCCTGCCCAGGATCTATTTTTTTCCTTCTCTTTTCCTGCCCAGAAGCAATGTGGAAGAAACCAAGGATTTTGCCCGCTTTCCCAAGCAACCCTCACCCCTGTGAAAGCAAATGTAGGTTCCCCCTGGCCTCCCCAGAATGCTCACCAGCATCTTATTCTCTTGCTGTGCTTCTTTGTTTTTTAATGTTTATTTATTTTTGAGAGAGAGACAGAGACAGAGAGAGCAGGGGAGGGGCAGAGATTGGGTGGGGGGTGGGGGGTGGGGGGTGGGCCAAGGATCTGAAGTGGGATCCGTGCTGACAGCAGAGAGCCCTATGCAGGGCTCGAACTCACAAACCATGAGATCATGACCTGAGCCAAAGCTGGATGCTTAACCGACTGAGCCACCCCGGCGCCCCTCTCTGGCCGTGCTTCTGAGTCTCCTTCTCCAGTTCACGGACAGGCAGGGAGAGAATGACCCTCCCAGAGCTTCCTTGTCTGTCGTTGAAGCCTGGACATGACTCTCGACACTCTGAGGGCCTTTTCCTTCAACGCTGTTGTCTCGTTGATTTCAAGAGTGTGTGGTGAAGTTGACCATTGACTCAATTACACGGCATCCCTGCCCGGGTATTCCTACCTCCAGGGCTGTCAGTAAATGATGCACTGCTCCCTGCTGATCCCTTGGTGGGAGAGCAAGAAGGCAGGAGTAATGCTAAATGCTTGGAGCAAAATCCCATCTGTAAAAGTTCCACAGTAGCATCCTGTGACACAGATAAGAAACACCTTACCATAAAGGGCTTTCTGTGAGACGTCCAGGGTGGTACAAGATGACCCCCCAACTCTCAGGGGTCAGAGGGGGGCAGTGATGGCAGCTTCACGCAGGTGGCACGTGGAGAAAGAGCAGGAATTAGCCAGGCTGGCAGAGGGACACGTCCAGGGGCATGAAGGTGAGGGAAAGCATGATGTCAGGAACACCAGGCCTGGGAGAAACTCCGATATTAGGAGTCCAGGCTGGAACTCCAACTCTGCCTCTTCCCTGCAAGGTAGCCTTAGGCGAGTGGCTTTTTCATAAGTAAAGTGGGGATCCCCTTGGGAAGGTGAGTTCAGCAGACCCAGCCTCAGGGTTCTGAAGCGGATGCCAGCTCCCTCCCTGCCTTATGGGAAATTCCAGGACCCAGTTCAGGTTCAGCAGGAACATGCGCCATGATCGACTAATGATGTCTGCAAATGTGCGGAGAGGCAGGAAACAACACACACACCAAGTCTTTAGCATTTGTGGGCTAATGACCAATAGGGACGAAATAGTAGCTATGAGACTCTGCCTGCAAAAACGTTTCACATGGGGCCTGGCACATGCAGGGGTGCGATGAGTGTGACTTCTCTCCTCCCTAGGAGTTGTTTGCTCAGATTTTCACTGAGCAAGGGGTGTGCTCCTGTCCTACTTTCTTGGGTGCCCTCTCAGTCTGCCTGGATCCAGGCCCCCGTTCTCATGGCTGCACACAGATGGAAGAGGAGGGCCAGAGTGATAGATACACGAGAGGGGCGGGGGTGGGGGTGGCAGGCGGGCAATGGGACTTTAATGGTTGGTAATTGGTTTTCCAATTGGCCTCCAGGTTGGAATAATCTCCTTACATGAGCCACTGAAGCTTGTGACCCAGCCTGAGAAAATGGTGTTCCCTGCGTTTATTCCCTTTCATAAAGGCCGGTGCAATTTACACATCTTCCAACATCAACACCTTCCTGGGAAGGGGCTCCTGCTGCAGAGGCTGGTCCTCAGGCTGGGGCAGGACAGCCAGTGGGACAGGAGAATCATTGGCCTTTGAAAAATCAGTCAAAAAGGGGAACATTTTTTGGTAGCCTTAGTTGTTGTACTGGGGGAGGTGTGTGTATAATATGCTTTGAAAATTGTCCTTCCAAGATGGGACTGCTGTTTAAGGAGCCACATGCTAATCCTTCAGTGTGCGCCCTCATATTAATTTCAACATGAAAACATCATCTTTCTCCTGTTTTGTTATATACCATTGGAGCAGCATCTCCTGCCCTGAAAGGAAAGATCCCAGGTGTGGCCAACTAACCCACATCCTTTGAACCTAACCCACTTTGCTTCTCTGTGGCTGAGCCCCTGGTCTGTCTCAGGGTCAGATGGTCTCATGGAACTGTTGTCAGACCCCGTGAGCTCTGATGACTTCTTCAAAGAGAAGGGAGATGGGCAGCTCTAAAGCGTGTTGTGCCCAGACCAGTGGCTCCCCACTTGGGCTGCATATTGGAATCAGCTGGAATCTTCACAAACTGCTGGTTCCTGGCACCCAGCCCCCAAACATTCTAACGTCATTGGTATGGCGTCCAACCTGGGCCTTGGGATTTTTCATAGTTCCCCCAACTGCAGCAAAGTTTGGGAAGCACTGGGACAGAATGGGACTTCCTGGCTTCCCCACAACAGTCTCCTCCAGATCCCGAGATGTCAAGAGATCTCCTCGCCAGAAGCATCCTAAGACTCTGGCCCACTGCCAAGCATTTTTGTAACCTTTTGCCCCATAAACTGCCTCCTAATGAACTATGAATGAGCTTAAATAATATCTCATAACCCAGATTCTATGAGTGATTTTTTCCCCAAATGCATAGATTTTGCTCACCTGCGAAAATTAAAGAGCAGAAGGTTAATGTCTGTGCTGGAAAAAGATAAATTTAAAGTCCTTGCCTATATGGCCCCCCCGGCCCCCCAGGAGTGTGAGATCAGCAGAAGGGGACTCAGCTCCTGAATGCATGAGAGAAAATGAATTGCTCGCTTTATGGAGAGGAATTCCGAGACCCGGTTTAGAGTCAGCAACAATGTGTGCTGTGATCTGTTAGTGATGTCTGCGTGCATACAGGAATGAGAGGGACAGAACACCCATCTGCTCTTTAGTATTTACACACACGGAAGTCCGGGCAGCTTCCTGCTGTGGCCTGTGGCTGCCATTTCTTCCTCAAGGTAAACCTGGTAAACACTGGCTTTAGGGCTGGGTCCCCTGCTGTGTTACGTAAACTTCTGGGGTATTCAGTCTTCAGTATTTGGGTGTACCATACTCAGGGCAGCTCATGAGGTCTGTGTGTACCAGGGATCCATAAACATACTTGCACACGAGGAGAGAGACCTTGCACTCGTCCCTTTTTACATCCAAGCCCTCTGACCCCTTCCTCCCTTACTCAAAGGCTGCTTCTAGCAAAGCCTCCGTCACCATTCCACCTGAGGGCAAGTTTTTTTTTATTACATTTATTTATTTTCGAGAGACAGAGAGACAGAGCACAAGTGGGGAGGGGCAGAGAGAGGGGGAGTCACCGAATCCGAAGCAGGCTCCGGGCTCCGAGCTGTCAGCACAGAGCCTGACGCGGGGCTTGAACTCACAAACCGTGAGATCATGACCTGAGCCAAAGTCGGATGGACGCTCAACCGACTGAGCCACCCAGGTGCCTGGAGGGCAAGTTTTAGGTAGTAGCTCCCAGAGTTGTGTCCATGAGTCAGCTGGGGAAGAGTGCTTCTCTTCTGCTGTGAAACCACACCAGTCCAGGTACGTCCCCCTATGGCAGCCACCACCTCCTGGGTTCCCTTTGCCCGCTAGTTCATTAGGCTCTAAATTTGCACACTCTCCGGGGGGCTGGACATAAAGGAGGGCAGTTGTGCAGATCGAGGACCCCAGTGGCCTCCAGGTATTGAGGACCGGGCTGAGAGGTGGCCCCGGCAGTCAGGTAAAGCCAGTGCAGGGAGGGGACTGTGAGGGAGGCCGCAGCTTGGAGCCAGAGGTCACCCAGAGGGTCTTGCTCCCGAGTCTGATCAGAAGGCAAGAAACTCAGGCCCGTAGCGGCTGTGAGCCAGGCACCGGATCCTGGGGTGGGGGGTCTTAGCTCTTCACTAACAGGGTAGAGGAAGTGGCTAAGGTGTCAGATGAGGCTGGCATAGAAAAAAAAATGAGTAAGTGAATATATTTTTTAAATTAAAATAAAATAAAAGACTGATTCAGAATCTGAGCAGTCCTGGGTATCTCCAGATGGGGACATCAGAGGGCGGGGACAGCAGGCAAAGTGGAGTCCCCAGGACGTCATCTCTTGGTGCTCCCTGCTTCGAGGAAGACGCCACCCACAGTACTCAGGATCGAGATTATCCTCCACTATTTTCCAGATGAGGAAACAGAGGCCCAGGGAGGTTAATGATGTGGGACCCCGCTCATCACAGTTGTCGGCCCCACGCCGACCTCAGTAACGCTGCACGGCTCAGCTCCCTGAGCGTCCCCTCTGTGTGCCTGTGCCCCAGCTGCCTTCTGTCCCTGCGATCTCCTCTGCCTACGCTCCTGCCTCTTCACCCAACTGGAAACTCACGTTCACATTTTTCAAACTCTCAGGATCATGTCCTCCGGAAAGAATTTCCTTGTCCTACCCTTTCCATTCATTCGTTTGTTCCTTCCTTCCTTTATTCATTCAGTATCCTTTTATTTAATGCCTGTCGTAGAGTAGGCATGCCACTAGGAGCAGAGTAGACATGGGCCCAAGCCTCCTGAAAGCTAGAGTGTAGTGAGACAGATTTTAAACCCAAAGCCAGCCATTTGAAACGTAACCATATAAAGACCACTTGTGGCCATGCATTTAAAGAGAAAGTGCAAGGTACTCAGAGAATATGTAAAAGGAGTGCTTAACTGAATCGTATCAAGGAAGGCTTCTCTGCGGAAGGGGCATTGAGCTTTCGAGCTGAAAGATAAGCAGTGCTGATGATAAGGTGGTGACAGACACTATTGAGTGTGTCCTCTGTGCCAGGTGCTTTCCAGGCACCTGTGTGTATTACCTCCTTTCATCCTCGCAGCAGCCCTTTGAGGGGGGCACTATTATTATTCCCATTTGACAGAGGAGGAAACTGAGGCAGTGAGAGGTGAACTGACATGTTCCAAATCGTTCAGCTAATGCATAAGGGAGTCAACATTTGGATACAACCATCTGGTTCCAGACCTATTGTACGTATGGGAGAAGAAAGAACATGTATGAGGCATCTGGAAACATCACAGTAAACAAAGAGGGGAGGGTGTAGATGGAGGGTCTGAGGTCTACAGAGCTCATGGGCCCTGGTAGGATTTTAGTTCTAAGCGTTATAGACATCCACCCATGGAAGGTGTTTGAGAGAGGGAATGTCATGGTGAGGTTACCAGGTTCTAAAGTATATGGTTGCTTCCGTGAGTGGATTTGCATAAGGAGGGTGGGGGGCACGCCATCAGAGTTGGGACCCTCATGAGAAGTCATTTCAGTAGGTTAGGGGAAAAGGAGAGACAGCGAGGGAAAGAGAGAAGGAGAGACTGAAACATTCCCTCTGGCTGACTGTGCACCTTCTCCAGGAGCCTCGTGTTGTGACAGGTTGATTAGGTCCTTGTCTGTCTCACTGGGCAGGAAGCTCCAGGAGAGAGGCAATCTTGTGCCATTCACCCGCTTCTGCATCAGCCGTACCTAGCATGGGACCTCACACAAAACTGGTACCCTGCCAGTGCTTGTTGGATGCCCGAGTGAATCATGAATGAAAAACTTGATGACGTCAGCCACTCCCTAGTGCCGTGCAGAGTCGACCTAACTCCTACCACCTGCTCAGTACCCAGAACCTTCCTCAAAAAGCACACCAAACCAGCATCTGCCCCGCCCCCACCCATGCCCCCACTGATTCAGTCACAGCAGTGAAAAGTCCCCATCAGGCTGGGTGCCTGGCATCCTGGAGGGAAAATGATTGGCTGATTGAGCATTTCCACATCCCCCCGGAGTGGGGGGCGAGATGCTATCTATGACCGTCTTGGCTGGCAGTGGGTCCCTCCTGCCTCTGAGCTAATGGCAAAGCACATGTGTGGGCAAGGCGGCCAGCTTTGTCTCTCAGGGGGCTTGTCAGTAAGTCAAAGCAGCTCTCAGACTTGGGATGCAACATTTGTCACGGCAGTGACAGCGTGCAAACAAGAGACGGGCATCTCTGGTGTCTTGCAGCTTCTGTCACTGTGGTGAAAACACACAACTCCTTGAGTGGAGCTGGGGGCAGAGAGCTTCCAACTAGAACCGGCTCAGAGGCCAACTCTCTTGCAGCTGGAGAGCCAGTGGGGCTAACGTTGGCCAAAGACAGAGGCTCTTTTGGCGTGGGATTCCTCCTGGGATGCAGGGACACCAGAAAGCCAGACTTCAGTGCCAAGGTTCCTTTGAGAGGGCCGAGGGGAGCAGTCATTTTTCAGAAGGCCCATGCTTGACACCAGATTTAGGAATCGAGGGATTTGCATTGCTAAAGGTTCGTCACAATATCCTTTAGGGAGCAGGTTCTTGGACACATTACAATAGGATTCTATGTGCAAAAAATCCGTGCAATTTTTAGAAACCTATTTAATGGTATAAAGTGAGAGCTCACAAACTGTGGCCCACGGGCCAAATCAGCCTGCTGCCTGTTTCTGTGTGGCCAGTGAGCTAAGAATTCTTCTACATTTTCAAATGGTAGAAAACGAGTCAAAAGAAGAACACTTTGTGGCGTGTGAAAATTGTATCAAATTCAAGTTTTAGTATCCAGAAATAAGGTTTTGTTGGAACCCAGCCACCCTTGTTTGTGCAGATATTGTCTATGGCTGCGTTCAGGCTACAAGAGCAAAGTCGAGTTGAGCGGAGTCTAAAATAGTTACTATCTGGCTCTTTTTCAGAAGTTTGCGAACCCTGATTTGCATGATGAATTCTTAGTATCTATGGATATAAGTGCCTCCCTGTGTGTCAGCGGGGCCTGTGGAGGCAAAAATGGGGGTATGGGCCTTGTTTCTGCAGCAAAAATGGGGGTATGGGCCTTGTTTCTGCAGCAGGACTGTGGCTCTGTGAAGGGGTGTTGTTGAAATGGAGAATGATGTCAGCACAGCGGTCTGTTGACTGTGGACAAGCATGCGCGCTCGCGTGTGTAAAACAGAGCAGGGAATTTGGGCAAGGTCAACATTTTTGCAAAGTGGGTGGTGTTCTGGGTGATACTAGCTCCAAGGGATGTTTTAGATGCAACATTATAAAAATGGGTTTGGTGCTCACATAGGCATGGGAAGCACTGAGTATGCAAAGCAAGCAGTTTCTTCCCCACAGACTAGTGAGAACTTTTATGTGCTCACGTCCATGATGACTTTCTAAAGGGGAATGTCAGAAGCGGCCTTCTCCAACCTATTTGATTGCAGAGAACATTTAACAGTCCATGATCCAGTAATAGTGAGTGGCGCTCATGTGATGTGTTCATCCCTGGTCCTCTGCTGCTGGGTCCTTTCCTAACCATAAAAGAGCTGGAAAGCCATTGGAGCGTGGGTCCATGAGCGGGCATGGCAGAAATGCCTCTCCCTCAGAGGTTTCCTGGGGCAAAGTCAGTATCACAAACCAGAAACCTAGACTGACTGGAATATCAATCTGGAGTAGTTAGACAAAGAGGAAGAACTGGGGGGGGGGAAAAAAAAAAGATGGCCCTTGAGAGAATTTAGAAACATCAGACCAGAGCAAGAGGGATCGGGAAAACATGACGCCGCTTCTAGATGGTTCCTGAGCTTCTGGATTATAGCTGCAAATGCTTTTTATGGAGTACCTGGAACCTTCACTAGAGGTGAGGAGGGAGTTTTAAGGGCACCAGGCTGGCTTGTACCAGCCAGGTGGATGAACTCGGGTTGGGTCCCAGGATCCAGAGCCTACGCAGATGAATTAATGACCTGAGATTGGTTAAAAGAGAAGGTCAAAGGCAAATGCAAAATTCTATCTCAAAAGGAGAGCCACAGTGAATGTTGGCAGGTCTGAGGGATTCCCAGAGAGTGAAAAACAAAAGCCTCCAAATCCCCGAGACTGATAGAGGAGGCATTGGTCAAAGGATAAGAAGCAAAGCTGGATTCAGAAATGCTGCCATGATGCCCGGATCACTCCTTTGGGGGTGCCTGCTGCTGTGATGGCCTAACCCCAAGATGCACCGTTCTTGTGGCCCTAGACTGATGAATAGCCTTTTAAAGCTTGGCCCCCACCTGTCCTCTGGCACCAGCAAAGCCCTGGTCACTGGCGAAGGCTTTTGCTGGCGGAGACTTTGATCTCCACATATTCTAAACAGAGCATTTCTTTCTTCCCTAGTCCCCTTTCCTGTGTTCTTCACTCATTCCTTTTTTGATACATCGCACACTTACTCTGTGAAAAGCAGTGTGCCAAGTGGGTGGAGGCCTCTTGGTGGGTCCCTATGACATATAAAAAAAAAAAAACTCACCCCAATCCCAGACCCGGAGACTTGCTCTGTGAGGGGGCCGGGCTGCAGGAACAGGGCTTTAATATCTGTCTCATCTCAGCAACTGAGCTACCTTCCCCCAAGGGTTTCCCTGGGTGTTTACAATGGTGCAATTAAATGACTGGATAAATAACAGTTATTAAATGGGTAAATATATCCCTAATGCTAAGCTGAGCCAGAGCCTCCTGACACATTTGTTGGACTCGTTTGTTTATTTAGATCTTAGGAGAAACTGGGACATGAGGGTAATAACAGACGACTTCTGACACATCTTTTCTGGGTGTTTAAATAGGGAAAGGTCCTGGGCTGGCTTTGAGGGGAGAGGACAGGGAGAGAGGCTGCAGTGAGTATTTTTAGATCTTCCCTAACAAAAATCACTTGCACGCAAATACTGGGCTCTCTTTCAGTGCTTTTCTTTGGGCTATTAACGCTGTGGAAATCACACAATTGAGCTACCTCTCCACCACACATGGCAATCTTCAAATAAAAGACTCCTGGGCTGTAGTTTAATCTGAATAGATGGTTTGCCAAATAAAAAAAAAATGCCAGTTATGATAATTAGGAGAATGTACTTGTGGAGTTCCCAGGCCTTTATCTTTCTTACTGCTGGTGAATTGGAGATCACGTTTTTCTCATGGGGCTTGTCTGAACGGAAAGCAGGTGAGGGAAATATGGGTTTTGTGGGCGAAATGAATCCTCTGTCCATGAAAACAAACTCCTGTTTTTGTGATAAATATGAAGCCGAAACCTTTTAAGAAAGTGTCAGCCTTGGTCAGGGCTTTCATTTCCTTATTTTAATTATTTCATCTTCCAGGAATAAACATTAGGTATTCCCCCCTCCCCCATCAGCCTTAGCGAGCCACCGTGCCCTGGAGTGCACACTTGACTTTCATTATATTGCAAGTGCAACCCACTTAGAAAAAGCCGAGATGTGGAAATCCACATTTATGCGAATGTCCCAGCCCCCTGTTCCTCACCACCCTCACACACACACAGAGGGAAGGTACTTAGCTTTTCTTGTGTGTTATCAAGTCGGACTTGTGTTTCTAGCTTTTATTCGGGCAGATCTCCTCTCTTTACCACCCCCCCCCCCATGTTTTCATTTAAAAACAATAGTTGGAGATGTTTTCAGAGTGCTTAGAAATGCCTACAGGCGATTACCAACCTGTCCTCCGGAGTGCCACAGTTAGCCAACCTAGAGGACTCTAGACCTTTGGAAACGCTTCCTTTTCTTCGAAAGCACTTCCCCATCCCTGCCTCATGGGGATACGCAAAAGAGAGAGAGGTTTACCAGTTATCCGAAGGCAGTGCTTGCATTCAAGATTTCTTGAACTTTGGTCATGCAATTAAGGACGAGGTCGAGGAAGAAGCATGAGGCTGTTAATGTGGCTCGAGTTCATTGCTGGAGTTTCTTCAAAGGGCTGAAGATTGATTATGGAACTGCTCCCTCTTCACTCCCGGCGCTGACAGAAGGACACACAGCAAGAAGGGAGCTTGCCAGGAGCAAATGAGCAGGGATGCCGAAGAGCCCGGAACTGCACGTCCCTGGCCTGTAGGCCAACAGCAGACGAGAGCTGGGTTTTCATGTAATTGTTCTCTTTGTTCCTCCTTCTGTTTCTGGGGGATTCTCCTGACGATAGCAGTTACTATTTCAAACCGGGAAAAGTACAGGAATTTGGAAACAATTCAAGGAAGGCCGGGGAGCTGATACTTTACATATCATGTTATTGCAGCGGCGCAGGACTATTTTCAAAGGCAATTTCTCACTCTGCCTAGAGATGGACCCTCGATCCGCTTTCCACATGACCAGGGGGTAGCAGGCAATTTAGAAGGTCAGCCTCGCCAGTGTTCCCAAATTTCATGAGCTATCTCTTTTTTTTTTTTTTTTGAGGATATAGATCTAATTTGCTTAGAAAATCAAAATACCTTCCCACCAGGCTTTTCCCAAAGAGTATCGCTTGCCCAAGTTTTACCAAAGCTAGCTTGAGAGAAATAATATTTTGAAGAATAGTTTCAATGATATGTCCTTCATATGTCCCTCTAGATCAGTTTTATCCAATAGAACCTTCTGCGATGATGGGAAGGTCTCAGTATCTGTGCTGGCCAATACAGTAGGCACTAGTCACGTGGGACTGTTAAACACTTGCGAATGAGAAACTAAAGTTTGGGTTTTATTGACTTGTCGTTAATTTAACTTTCAATGGCCATGTATGGATAGTAGTTATCGTACTGGACAATTGTACTTATGGATGATAACAATTGAAGAGCTTCTATTCATTGGGTGTTTAGTGCGTCCAGATAATATGCTGACATCTCCAACGCATCACCTCCTTCAGTTTTTACATCAGCATTTTGATGTGTAAATATATTTGTGTCTCCATTTTACTGGAGAGGATTGAAGCTCAGAGATCGTAAGGAACTTGTCCAGGGTCCCTCACATGGTAAATGGTAGAGCTGGGGTCTGTCCAACTCCACACAAGCCCTATATTCTTGTTTCATCCCACATTTTAGTTGAATTTTGTGCAAAATCAAAACCCATGAAAGCTCTTTGACCATATTTCACTACCTACACTGATTTTGTCGGATTTCACTTCATGCAATTTGTGTTATGAAGGCTCTTTTGATTTAACAAATATAAAATTATATCAGGATATTTAATATTTTGTTGAGCTGTGCATGACATCTTAGAAAATTTAGGAAACCCCCTTTCCTTCTCAATCCAAGTTAAGAATTCGCTTTATCTGAGTTGCCCAGATATGAGGCAGAACACTTTGCTCTGACTTGCCTTGAAGAAAGTGTCCTACAAAGTGATATTACACACCTTGTGGAGATGTTGAAAATGATGTTGTTTATTCTACTGTACAACATCCCCATTATGAATACTTGTAGGAGAAATTGCTTCTAGACCTAATCACCAAGAAAAAGCACTGTTAACTGGAAGGAGATGGCAAGCATTTTCCGCTGCTGACCACGCAACTGATTGTATTGCCCCTTACGCTTTGGCCACAAGGAACCTCAAAGCCGTATTTTTTATTTCCCCTTAATAGCTGTGATTTGTAGGCCTGTTTTAACTTTCTGCTTTGACTAAACCTTCCATCAATCTCGTGTCTCCATTGTCTTAATTTGTATATAATTAAATCTTTTCATTACGTCTATATATTTGCACGATCAGTTTCAAATCCTTGGCACAGTGTGCAGCACTGGAAGACCCGGATTGCTAGTCCATGCTGGGCGGAAAAGCTCCATCTCATATTTGATGAGAAAGGGATCACCCCACACGCCCAAAGGCCAAGGTGTTTTATTCATATAGAGGTCCACTGTGTCTCCTCCACAGAGAAGACTTAGGAAGAGGGAACAAAGGGAAGAGTTTCATAGTCACCATTGGGTGCCAGGACGGGTGCCCTCCAGATTCCATCTTTGACGTGAAAGAGTGGAAAGTGGGGTTAAGCAGGAAGAGAGTATAAGTGGTAGTGCAAAACCTGGCTCTCAGAATTTGAGATAATGAGTAACAGGTGCAGGTACCATTCTGTTGGCTGTGTCCATCATAAGCAGGTTCTGCAGTATTATGATAGACTCAAGCACTTGATTAGTCTAGCCAGAAGTTTCTTGATTCATCATGTGCACACAGTCGTGCCATCAGCCCTGGGAAATCATTAAAAGAGTAACAGAAACAGAACAAGTCCAAGGATCCCCAGATCTATCAAGGGAGACAGGAAACCAGCCTCTCAGCTGATGGGATGGGGACTGTTTTTAACCAAAAGAGGCAGAGAATATGTGAAAAATAATACAGTGGAAACATTCTTTTTTTTTTTAATTTTTAATGTTTTTCTTTTACTTATTTTAGAGAGAGAGAGAGAGACAGAGACAGAGAATGAGCAGGGGAGGAGCAGAGAGAAAGGGAGACACAGAATCCAAAGCAGGCTCCAGGCTCTGAGCTATCAGCACAGAGCCTCATGTGGGGCTTGAACTCATGGACTGTGAGATCATGACCTGAGTCAAAGTCAGATGCTTAACCGTCTGAGCCACCCAGGTGCCCCTAGTGGAAGCCTTGTTTTTTTAATTATCTCACACAGTGGGCATGTTGATGTGGGAATAAATGTTTGAAAGGCAGAAACGTGAGAGGTGCCTCGATAGATGTCATAAATGGGTAAAACTATGATGTAAACTGGGACTTCAGCATTTTGCAGTGAATTGAATTGAATTGAATTGAATCATATTTATTGATTTTGAAATCAGTGCATGGTCCATATAAGAATGTTGACTTAGCTCAGCTTGAGCACAGAAGACAGCCTCTTAGGAGAAATGAACCCAGCTCCCAGTTCTTTCCTTGTGAAACATTAAATCAGCACGAGGCAGCACATAGAATAAGAGGAAAGTGATCCTCTAAAGTCCTGCTTTAGAGCAGAGTGTGGTCCTGGGCCAGTGGCTTTGGCATTCACCTGGGAGCTTGTTAACAAGTGCGGCCTGTCTGGTCCTACCTCAGACCTTCTGCACCAAGATCTGCATTTAACGACAGCCCCAGATCATTCCTTTGCATGTTAAATTTTGAGAGACACTGCTCTTGTGCAGCCTACTCGGGCTCTAAAGTCCATGAAGTTTTCTTAGGGTGTCCCAGCCACCCATCTGTATGTGTATTTGTGAAACATTTGTCAAGCACCTTCAGGGAACAGGAATGCTCTGGGCACTGTGGGGATGCAAAGATACGTATGACTTCATCTCAATCTTGAAGGAGTTCAAAGTCTGTGGAGTGAATAGGAGGCGCAACGAAACACGCGTGTATATGGAAACTAAAGGTAAAAAATAAATGTCATGAAAGGTGACACAACAGGGGTGGGAGGAATGATGGACCCCATTTGATCGGGCTGTCACAGAGTGGAGGGAGCTAGAGTTGCAGAGAGCAGAGCTGTGCAAATAAAGATGGTGGGGGCAGAGCAGAGCCAGGAGGTCCTGCTTGGTCCCAGCTGATGGCTACCTTTCCCTTCTACCACCAGGCAACAGACTCATTCTTTTCCCTTTCTCCTGAGCCACGCTATTGCTAACTCCTCCCTTTACGAGAGCTGGAAGTGAATGATAGCAGCTTCAAGTATAGTCCTTTGGGCCAGATTTTGATGGACGATGGAGCCCTCTGATGGCACGGAATTCCAAGCACTGTTAGTGTATTGCAAGTTTCCTTTTCCCAAAGGGTTTTTTATCTCACCGCTTAGGTGATCGCTCATTCTCCCAGTGCCTCAAATTGACAAGAGATCTTTTCTTTGCCGGGCAGCACAGCCTGGTAGTCAAGGGGCAGGTTGTGCAGTCAGAAGAAGTTAGCTGTACGGCCTTGAGAAAGTTTCTTAACCTCTTTGTGCCTACCTTCCTTCACCCGTACAGTGGGAATAATGATAAGACCTACCTCAGGAAGTTGTTAGCAGACTGATAAAATTACTATATGGAGAGCCCTTGGGACAGTTCTTGGCATGAAGGGTATGTTCAATAATGTTCGCTATTGTTACTATCCTCTCCCCAGATTTCCTAGAATCTCACGGTCATGAGAATCGTCTGGGATGTGTTTTAAATACAGCATTGCCCAGAAATCCTGATACCATGGATGTGAGTGGTCTTTGGGGTTTACATGTTTAGCAAGTACCCCTTGATGGCTCTCATTGTCAGAGAAGTTGGACGAATAACTTAACTCCCGTGCCTGGCCCTCGGGAAGTGGCTAAGGCAGCCATCTTTTCTGTGGGGAATCAGTGTCTGTTTCTTGAGCATGCTGTGCTGGGAATCCACACACACCAAGGGCAGCAGTGATGCGAGGTGAAGAGCACAAAGCTTGGGAGCCAGACAGGTCTTGGTCTCCAACCTGACTCTGCTGTATTTTGAGGCGTGATGGATGCTGTATGGATAAGATCCGATACCCTGGGATTCTAGACATGCGGAGGGGAGCAGTGCTTTCTGAACTGAACATCTCCAGGACATGGGTAGCAGGAAGGCAAAGCAGACAGAATGCCCTGCTCTAGGAGCTTGGAAGGAGCTGGCCAGGGTGGATGTGTTACCAGAGAAATGGTTGCGGCGGGGGGGGGGGGGGGGGGGGGGGGGGAGACCTGAAATGCAAATGCAGTGAAGAGGTCATCAGGTCAGCCAGGTGACAGAGCAGGGAGGACCAGCTAAGGTCAGAAAGAAGGGGCAGGCAGGTCTCAAAGGTCTCCATGGGTGTGGGTCAAGGTCCAGGATGAGGGATGGGAGATGGAAAGACCAAGTACTGGTGGAAGCCAGTTCTCAGGTAGAAACTATTTGCTTAACACTCTTTTACGTGGAGTCCAACCACAGCATGGCCCTGCAGTGTTTGTGCAGCAGACCCAGGTAGGCTGCCATGATCAGTTCCACAGGTTGTGTACTGCCCAACCCTAGGGAGCACCATTCACACTGTAGTCTTCATAAAGAGCACCCTGTGGGCTGTCCACTGTAATCCTATACTACAGTTATGTATGGAGGCCATGATCACCCTGAGACCATCAGATGTGGCTTGGTTATTATTTATTTATTATTTATTTATTTATTAGTTTTTTTAGTTTTTATTTTAACAGATGTGGCTTATTTGTAATTCATGCCAGGGCAGAGGTGCCAGGCCACCTTGACCGGTGGTACCCTGAGACCCCTGCAGTAGGCTGGCAATCTGGAGAGGGGTAAAAGCAGAAAACAAAATATTGTGGGAGCTTATAGCACCCAACCCGGGAAGATGGCCCTCATGCCACACTGGGTTCCAGGCAGAGCCACCTCCAAGAGGCATGACCTGCAGGAAGGGGCAGGCTCGCCATTTCTCTGTGTCATCTGGATCACACAGCACTTGCCATACACTCACATCGAGCCTTCTTATCCCCGTTCCTTAACGTTCATCCTTGGCATTTATCACCTAACATCCTGTATGTTATATTTTCTAAAGCTGTTCCCCCCAACTAGAAGCAAAGCTCGACTGGTGCCTGGCACAGAGCTGGCATTTGATAGATAATTGTGGCCTGTGGAAGGGAGGGAGGAAGAGAAGGAATGAGGGAAGGATACACAGGTATGTGTCCAGGTTAAACGTGGGTTCCAACCTAGGCTTGGGGGAACAGGGAACAAATCCCTCTACAAAGAAGAAAGAGCAGGAAGAACTTAGTGGGAGGTCAAGGTGTTTGTCAGATGTGTTGGGGCTCTGGGCAGAACCCCTGCCCCCAGTAGAGCTTCAAGGTAGAAATCCAGGCATGAGGCCTAGCAAAGAGATGCAGCTTCAGGGCAACAGAGTTTTCCAGGCCCCACCGAGATGCCTCCCTCCACCCCTGCCAACCGCAGCTCCCACCCTCTGAGACCTGTCTGCTCAGGAGAGAGTCTAGTGACATCTCCAGGCTCAGCCTCTCAGCCTGGGGCTGGCTTTGCCTCAGCCCTTGCCAAGAGCAGAGGGAGCTGGCGGCTGGACCGCCCTGATCCCCTTGGTACGGAGTCCTCATGGGTTCGCATCTGATGGTGGAAATGCTGCCCTACCTTGAGCCCCTACATGAGCTCTTTTATGATTGTTGAAAACCCAGGGATGCGATGACCTTGAAGCAGAGCCTGCAGCGCATTCCTGGAGACGATCCCCTCCCCGGCCATGGAACACGGACGGACAAGTGAACGGGCAAACATTGCCCGCGCGGTCGGGAAGCCAGCCCCAGCCCTGCTCCTGCGCTCTGCAGAGCCAGGTGCTGGATGTGTGTTAATCGGATGAACAGTCTCATTCACTTGATGGCTTTGATTTGTGCTTTGGGCTGCTCCGTCAAGATTTCTTAAACACAGACTGATCTCTGCTAATTCATGCATCACCACTGAATATTTTGACACGCGACAGCTCCTCGCTTTGGAGAATCTGTGCAGGCTGGCAAGCCAGCGGGGCCAGCCAGACGCTCTCCTCCCTTCCCCTCTGCGGGGCAGCCTGAGCCCAGGGCTCCCATGGAGACCCCTCCCCCAGCGGGTCTGAGTACACAGTTCTCTCAGCTCACTTTCTCCCCACCTTCTCCCACCTCGTAGCCCCACTTACCTGCCGTCCTTAATTTTTGTTCCAACATCTTCTCTTTCCGAAGCTCCTCATTTCCAATCCATTGCTATGTCTCGTCCCTTTTCCACTTCATTTTCTTCTTTCCTGCCTCTTCCCTTCCCACCCTGCCACCGTCTGCTCCTCACAGTCCTGCCTCCCCCTCCTCAGCTGCCACCTTCTGCCACCACCTCTTCTCATGTGCTTCTCCTCCTCCCCCCGTGCATGCTGTGATTTTCCCTTCCCCCAGGCTCCCGGCCTTTCCCTGACCTCTGCGCCCCTGCTTGGCTAGACTCTGGGCGACTGAGGCTCCCCGTGGGAGCTCAGGTGGAGAAGGCAGGTGCCACAGTGCCTCTGAGAAGCCCGACCTCCTTCCCCATGATGTGCACTGAACAGTGTCCCCGGGGACCGGAACCGCAAACTTAGAGCAGGAAAAAGCACACCCAAACATCAGATCTCTCCCAAGCGGCCTTCCATCTGCAGGCAAGCGGAAGCGGGGAAACGCAAACTCGTGCCTCAGCAAATTGCCTTGGTCAGGCACTCTGAGCAGCAGTTAGCATTTATCAGAATAAAATATCTATTGGACGAATGAATGAATCCATGGATAACACTGTACACAGAACTGAGCTTCACATCAATATGCATGTTCATTTACTAATGATCAATCATGGACCAACACAATGAGACATAAATCTGGAGTCAGGACAAGCGCGATTCTAAGATGCATCTGTAATGTATATACACCAAGGGAGCAAAAGAGGCAAATATACCGCCTGACCTATCGCCCAGGCAGTTGTGAATGGCTATCTCGTTTTACTCCCCCAGTACCTCCGTGGGCTCTCATCCTGCCCTCTGCACATTCTGTGAGCACCATGCTAGGTGCTCCCCAACACCTCAGAGGCTTTCTCAGCTCCACACCTTTGTGCTTGCTCTTGGGTCTGCCTGAAGGGGTCCGTTCTTATCCTTCATCCTGTTCATCATTGAAGACCCAGCTCAAAGAGGTACCTCCAGCCTTCCTTGTTCTAGGCAGCAGGATGTCTCATCCATTTCTTTGTTGAGTATTTTGACATGAGGGATGCTGCGCCGGGTCCCTGGGCTACAACCCACAGCAAGAGAGCAGTGATCCGGCCTTTACCGTGTTCACTTGGCTCTTGCCCCCTTGCATGCCCCCTCACTTCAGCACGCCCCCTTTGCTGGCCTCTGGCTCACCCACCGTGTTGCTGCCTATGTAAGAGGCGCCGTGCTTGAGACATCTGTATATAATCAATGTAAGTTGAATGGATGAAACTGACGCTTGGGAGATTGACCGGTTTGCCCAAGATCACAAGCCTGGAGGTCACGGTTCCCGCCCCGTCACCCCTGCCAGCCCAGCATTTCCCCACGTGTCTGATGCACCATTTTGCCTCCCTCTATACTTGGGGCTCCCGCCAAGCTTTGGCCAATGTATGGGTTTGAGGGGGAAAAAAAGCAGCAATGATGCTGGTAGCATTGCCGTCCGGCATCAGATAGGTATTGGGAGTGTGCATTTTTACGCGCTATTCAAAGTCAGCGCTCAAATAAGTAGACTCGGTGTTTAGTCGGGTCTAACCTCTGCACTATACTGGTCAGCTAATATTCATTTACTTTGTAATGTCCGTATTCTCCAGATATTATTACCAGTAGTAGTAACAGCTCTGAGGACTGAGCCGCTGTTAAGGGTGTCCCGTTATTTCCCATTTTACCAAAATTCCCGCAAGTGAAGGATGAGCCTTATTTTATCAGCACACACACAAGAATTCTGGGAGGGGAGATAATTCTTCCAAGGACACATGCTGGCAAGCGCCAGATTTGGGATCTGCATCACTTGTGTAAGCCCTGCAGTGCTCTGGTGTGTATACAGTGGTTCCCAGAGAGCATATGGCCTTAAACACAAGCCCGATTTTCCTGAAGTAGGAGTTAAACATGTTGGTGGACCAGAAGGAAGGCTGGAGTCTGTCCTCTGGCACAACCATACTTTGAATCCACTGTGATGGTGGCTCTCTGCCTGTTGAATGGAAAATGCCCTAGTGGTCCTGGGGATTTTCACAGCGAAGCCACGCTCAGCCAACCTCTCTGAGCCTCCTCTTAGAGCTCTGATATTCTATTAGAATTCTCCCAGATTCAATAAATGCCCGTGAGTTTCCTCCATGTGCTCAACTCAGAGATTTTTTTTTTTTTTTTTCTAACTTCAAGGGGTAGATTTGGGCTTCTGGGCGCCAGGATAAATCAGGCTAAAGCAGTTTGATTTCATGCAAAAGGAATGTTGCTCTTTGATACTCAGGGAGCAAGAACTTGGGCTTTCTTCCTCTCCTTTTCAAAGTTAAACATTTACCAGACCCCTGGGCCATATTCACGAGAGCTATCTCTCAGTGCATGGACGACCCAATCCACTCCCGGAAACTGCACAAGGGACATCTGTGCTTGCACCCCGGGAAATGGGATAGAAAACATCCATTTTGAGTGACGCCCCCCTGTCTAAAGTCTGTGGGGTCCCATGGCAATGTTTGCGTTCCCCCCCCAAGAAACTGACTCTTTGAGATTTGCATACAGGACATTTTGGGGGTTGTTCTCGGGGACAAGACCTATGAAGGAGCAAGGGAAGCAGATGGGGCACAGAGGGAAGCCACAACACACGTAGCATCCGTGTTCCCATGAGGAACCCTGGGGCTGGGGTCGCCTTGCAAGGATGTCTCTCATCAAAGAGAAGGGCCAGACCTTCAGACCCCAGCACCAATCAGTCAGTGGGCAGAGGAAATAACGTTGGGTGAGGCAGCTTCCTCAACTGGGGGAACAAGTGCTTCAGACCTAATGAGGTTTGGGGGGTGGCGCACAGGGCATTGGCTGCAGAGGGGCTTCATGCTTCCCCCATAACGTAGAGCAATGTGTTGTGGCCACGGCAGATCCAGCCCCTACCATCTCCAGCTGCTCCTTGATTCCCACAGTGCAGTACTGGATACAGTTGGTGCCCAATAAATGTTTGATATAAACTGCATCCGAGGTACTCATGGGTCTTTCTGACGATCTAGTGTCTGCACTAGACTGGTTAGCTGGTATTCATTTCCTTATCTTACCGATGAGGAGCCCAGAGAGGTCAAGTGTCTTATTCAAAGATGCCCAGCTTGTCAGAGCCAAAGGTTGTTAGATCCACACCCCGGGACTAGTGTTGTCTTTACCACACCCTGCTAGCTGCAGGTCTTTTTGCTAGCTGGTCTTTTTTGGTCCATATGATGAAAGGCTTTAGCTCACAAGGAGGTTTCATGTTTTAATGAATGTGTTCCCCAAGTGGGTCTGGCTGTTACTGTCATAGACGGCCTGCCTGCCTCTGTGGACAACGTTGGAATTTAATGGTCTCTGAGTGCTCACCCAGTATTGTCCAGCAAATGTCATTTTTCACCATGAACTTTCTATGGAGTCATGTAAATTAGTTATGTCCCCAACTTTTACATTTAGGACATAGCATCAAATTCCTGACACTGAAGAACAGATCAGCCACGGTGGTTGAACAGGCATGTGTACCTACCCCCACCCCCTCTGCCCGACATGCTCACCCATTCACTGATGGCTGCTGGCCCTACCCCACCGAGTGCCATCCCTGCCTCCAGCCTCCCATGCAGTGACTGATGAAGAATGCGAGGTCCCAGGGGGCCCTTTACACCTCAAAGAGCCTTCACAACACACAAGCCACCTGAGCCCAAGTGAATGGCCACGCCTGTCCTTGCTGTAGGAACACCCAGGGCCCCACTGCCATGTGAAGCCAGGCACCTATTTGGGGCAGAAGAAACTATGCCCTTGTCATGGAAGAGATTATAGAATCTCCTAGATGGTCACTCTCCTGCCCTGGGCAGATTGGGGCTCCCAGGAGGTAGCTCAGTGGCATGGATGAGCTGGAGCTCTGGAAGGTAACTTTGAACAGACCCTTCACCCTCCCCCTCAGCTTCCCCAGCTGGAAAGCAGGAATGGATTACACCCCCAACGCAGGGTCGCTCTGAACTATGCCTTTAAGTCTTCTTGTTTACTTGTTTACAAAAATCAAACCATATATAAAATCCAGAGGAAGAAAATAATCGGAACCTGAAATCCTCCCAGCTTGAGATATCTGCCATTAACATTTTCGAGACTGAACTTTTTTTTTTTTTTTTTTTTTTTTTTAAATATTTAAATTTTTTTTTTCAACATTTATTTATTTTTGGGACAGAGAGAGACAGAGCATGAACGGGGGAGGGGCAGAGAGAGAGGGAGACACAGAATCGGAAACAGGCTCCAGGCTCTGAGCCATCAGCCCAGAGCCTGACGCGGGGCTCGAACTCACGGACCGCGAGATCGTGACCTGGCTGAAGTCGGACGCTCAACCGACTACGCCACCCAGGCGCCCCTCGAGACTGAACTTTTGAGCTTCTCTTTCCGAGTGCGTGTATCACTGTGTCCCGGGCAGATCGAATGACCACATTTATCAGATGCTTAGCACACGCTTCACAGATGAAAGCCTTCAGTAAAGGCAGACCGGCTGGGTCCTCCTTTTCACCATCGCCTGATCTGGAGACCGTTAGGCGGTCGAAGCAGCTTCGAATCTGCCTCAGGAGTGCATGGATCGGGCTCCAGATTCTACCCCTTACGAGATGGGTCGCTTGGAGCAGGTGTCACAGATTTCTCATCTGTGTGATGCGAGATGGACGCTCGCTTTGTGACAGTGGCTTTGAGATCAGTCTGGTCCAAATTTGGCTCTGCCAGGGCTGGGTGACTTGTGGGCAAGCTTCTTTTTTTTTATTTTTATTTTATTATTATTTTTAAAGCATTAGCCTTGGTTTTCTTTTGCATAAAATGCTGTTAATAGCCTCCATCCCAGGGATCCACCAGCCTGACGTACATATGGCACTCAGCATGGAGGTCAGCCCTCCAGCACATACCCAATAAAGCAAGCAGGGAGCAGCAGTAAAACAAGTAGCAAGGGCATCGGTGGCCCCAGCAGCCCACTGCATTATTAGGAGAACACGATGAAACTGCCGACAAAAAGTTCAAAAAGTGCTTTGCGGGTATTTTGTCATCATTATCCCTATGAACTCATGGTAGATGTGCACGGCTGTTTTATTAGAAAATCTGTGAATCACCATGGATATTTCTTGCCTAGCAAAATGTGTAAAACATGCTGGAGAGATTCTAGGGTCACTGCCAGGGTAACAGCGTTAACATTTCGGTGTAAGGCTCTCCTCATTTTTCATTCATTCCTTCCACACATCCCCATCCAACGTTTACTGTTTGAAAAGCATTTTGCTGGTGGCTTCAAGGGTTGTGTGGGTAGGACTAAAACCTCGCTTCTCATCCAAGCCCTGCTCTGGGCAGTTAATGAATTTACATGATCTCGTTTCAGTCTCTACGGCAGCGGGGAGAGGTTGTTGATCTAGGTCCCAGTTTACAGATGAAGAAAACGGGTGTGTGGAGATGAATTTGCCTCAAGTCACAGAGCTGGGGAGAGGAGGACCTGGGAGTCACATCGGTGAGCCCCTGGTCTCTGTACCCCACCTCACGGAGCTCCTAATGACTCATCTTTGCCTGTAGTGTGTGTTCCACACCAACAAGCCTGACCCATGGCACCAACAGAGCCCTAAACTAGAGCATGGTGTGAGCTTTTCCTAAGCCCCTATGATTTTTAAAGACAGGTACTTTCTCTAAATAAGAAATAGAAATAGAAGGCATTGCAAGGCACCCAAAATATCTATGAATTCAAAACAGCAGTTGTGACATTTTTCAAATTTGGACTTCAAAATATTTTCTGCTGACTGGCAGCCCATAAAAGCCCATTTCTTGGGTTGAGTGTAATTAATCTCTGTATTTTGACCACCGCTGGTGCAAACTCCTCATCATCTCTCAGCCTAGAAGTCGGCCGGTTCTCCAGCTGTTCCCCACCTCTGTATTCTGTTCTCAAAGCAAAATGGAAGCAGGCAGCCAGGGCAGGGGGAGTATTATCCTTGTCCAGTTGTGTATGCACGTGTGTGTGTGTGTGTGTGTGTGTGTGTGTGTGTGTGGAGCACTTGGTGGTGGGGGGGTGGGCAACCCAGATCGGCAGCGAATGGGGTCAAGTGCAATATGCATGCCAAGACCAGCCCCGCACTCCAACTATGCGACCTGGAACCAATCCCTTAATGACCGTCTGTCTGTCCATTTGTGAAGTGGGAATAATAGAAGTGACAAAAGATGTCTTGTTAGACGTCTCAATATGTGAGCATCATTTGTTAACCGTGAAGCTCTTTAAAGATACAGAGGGTGGTTATTGCTATTATTATGCCAGTACTGATATTACCATTATCTGCAAGGATGCCTGATATCCATTCTCTCTCTCTCTCTCTCTCTCTCTCTCTCTCTCTCTTCCTTTGGCAATACAGGCCCACATCCTGTGCCAAAGCACAAAGCCACCTCCTCAAATTTGAGGTAACTGTGTCTTTATATGCAAGGTCTAGAGACTCATTCCTTCCTGCCTGGGCAATGCCAAAGGTTAAAGAGTCAAATTTGTCTGCTCCCCAAACCTCATACGAACTCTTGCTGCACTACTGATTTTTTTTTTCAGTGGGCAGGGCCTTGTGGGAACCCACCCGAGGCCGCCTGGTTACTGATGGAGGAGCTCCCGCGAAGAGTCTCTGTTCCACGGAGGGCAAGGGCCTGGTGAGACTCGCACATCAGAAGGAACCTGGTCCACCTGACATGACAAACCTAAAGCCTGTTTATACCCTGCTGCTCCTCTGTGCCTTCGCAGGGCCCCAGTTTTTTCCTAAGTCCAGCAGTGCCTTCCTCCTGATATCCTCTCTCCTCTGACATCCTTCTGTTCACCTTCTCCACCATCGAGGGGGACAACAGGCCGGGACACGGGGTGATTCTGACTCTTACCTGAATCCTGGATTTTCCCATCTCAGTGACGATTACTCCCCGCTTTAAGCAGCAGAGACTGAGACCTGCTGGTTTCCCCACACACAGCATGAGGCCCCAGGGGAGATGGATGGCAGCCCAGGTGCCGAGGCTGACCGGCCATATGACAGGTTGCTCAGCCTCCCTGTGCCTCAGTTTTCTCACCTTTAAAAGGGGATGGGGCGCCCGGGTGGCTCAGTCAGCTGAGCGTCCGACTCTTGGTTTTGGCTCAGGTTGTGATCTCACGGTTCGTGGGTTCGAGCCCCGCACTGGGCACCAGGCCGTCAGCGTGCTTGCGATTCTTTCTCTCCCACTCTCTCTAAGCCCCTTCCCGCTTGCCCGCTCCGTCTCTCCCTGTCTCAAAATAAATAAATAAACTTAAAAAAATAAATAAATAAATAAAAGGGGATAACAGCAGCCACTTCATGGAGTTGTTGAGAATGAGTGAGAAAAATGCCTGATAATGATAAATCCTCAATTTATTGTTGTGTTGCCATTGCCTTTATCAATCAGCAGTCAATCAGAGATGCTGTACCAATAGGAAATAGACAAAAGATTTATTATATATGATACATATATATATATATATGGATTTATTATCATAAATCAGCTTATGCAACTGTGGGCTGGCTAAATGCAAGTCTTTAGGGCAGGCAGGCAAAGATCATGAGCGTTGCAGAGTTCCACAGCATGAGCCGAAGCTTGTTGCCACAGGTATGGTCAGTAAGGAAATGGGGAGTGGGGACTTGGAGTGGGGGAGGGGGGAAGAATGGTAGACCCGGGGGCTGTTGGGAGTCTCTGAGGTCAGGGGAGGCCTAGCCTTCCTCGAAAGTGCTTACCTGGGGCGCCTGGGTGGCTCAGTCAGTTAAGCATCTGATTTCGGCTCAGGTCAAGATCTCACAGTTTGTGGGTTTGAGCCCTGCATCAGGCTCGGTGCTGAAGCTCAGAGCCTGGAGCCTGCTTCGGATTCTGCGACTCCTTCTCTCTCTGCCCCTCCCCCGCTCCACTCTGTGTCTCTGTCTCTGTGTCTCTCTCTATCTCAAAAATAAATAAACATTAAAAAAAAAAAAAAGAAAAAAAAAGTGCTTACCTGATTAGGTCAGACCCACGCAGCACAATCTCCCTTCTGCTTAATTTAAGGAGAGCTGGTTCGGGGCTTGCATCGCGTGTGCACAATCCTTCTGTAGCAGCACCTAGACGAGAGCTGAACTGAGTAACTGGCAGACGATGTGCGTTTGTGCTACACGCCGGCTGCCTATCCTCACCTGGACAGTGCTCTCTTGGCCTTTAAGACTCAAGTTCTTTATTCCAAGAAGCTCTTCCTTGACCTTTCAGGTTGGATTCAGGGCCCTTCTCTGAACCATATGAGGACACGGACTTGTCCCTGGCACATGCACAGCTGTGGGTTCGAGACTCACCTTAGTATTCCTAAATCTTATGGGGTGCCCAGCCTAAGAAGGCCTTAATCCTGCAGACCAGTGGCTTTCACTGGGCACAGAGGAGACTGGCCCTCTGTACCTGCCACTCAGGGAGCAAACATCCAAGTGCCCAGGTTGAGTCTGGGCTGAGAGGGTGGCGTGAAAGTACTCGGTGTGGGAGGGAGCATCTGGCCCTTCCGAGCTCATTACCAGGAGTGGGGCAGACACAGGGAGTGACCGGGGAAGGTGCTCAGCATCTGGCTGATCCACTGCCTCATTGTGTCTGCAGCACGGCTCCCAGCTGGGAGGTGTTAGTGCAAAAGCCACTAGTCTTGAGGAAGAAAGGAAAGTTGGAATTGTTAGTGTCCGGCTGATGTTGTCACCGGAGGAAGGGAGAAGGGAGGGGGGGCTCAGGACAGTCCAACACACCAGTGACACACAGGTGACATACACAGGAAAGATACCTCCCCCCAGGAGGCGCAGAAGGGCTCCAAACTTATGTCCTTCCGAGGATCCCCATTAAGAAAAGAATACAGGAATAACAAATACCAAATCAGGTGCAAATGTGAGGAAAAATGAGAATGGGAATAAAAACGATCACAACAGACCGCAAATTATAAAATAGCCGACAAAGGCTGCAAGCGGTTTCCAGAAAAATAAGACTTTATTAATGAGCCGCTTGACCCACCTCTCTCGTACTTTTCCCCACCATTTCTGGCGGCATGCTCTACGACAGCAGTTTTGTGATATAATTCTCTAAAGAGTGAATAGAAGTAGAATTCAGACTTTTTTTTCTAGCGTGGCTGATCAGAAAAGGTGACATGAGAGTGGGGGCTGTGTCAAACACAGATGTAACCATTGTTGGGGTACCGTGACATGCTTGCAGCTCACAGATTCAGGAATTCTGAGAAACCCTCTTCTGTAAGACTCCATGCAGAGAACAGAAGAAGTGTACGGCACGTAATGGTACAAACGCATTAACGGACCCACAAGCACATCTCTGAAAGGAGGAAATGCCCTGCTTTGAACAGGCTGAACCTTTTTGTACAACGCCACATATCTCACGACTGGGAGAATTTCCCACAGACTGGCTTGTGGCTCTGCAACATTTCACACCTTGTTTCCCTCCTCCCTGACCCACATCTGCATCAGGGGTGGGGTGCAGGAGCCCTATGTAGTACCACGTGGCTCACGCACTGAGCTGGCATGGTAGGTGTCCGGGTATTCCTGGAAGCTGTTCCTACACCAGAGTGGCTGGTAGTAATGTAATGATGCATAGAAGGGACTAGAATCCAGATGGAGGGACACCTGGGTGACTCAGTCAGCCGACTGCGTCTGACTTCGGCTCAGGTCATGATCACGCGGTTCACGAGTTCGAGCCCCACATTGGGCTCTGTGTTGACAGCTCATATCCTGGAACCTGCTTCAGATTCTCTGTCTCCCTCTCTCTCTCTGCCCCTCCCCCCCCCCAAAACTAAATAAACATTAAAAAAATTAAAAAACAAAACAAAACAAAACATATGACCACATTGCTAGGGATTTCCAGGACCTTGGAGGGAACCCATACAAGTGAGGAGTACCCTTAGGCAGTTGAAATTCTGTACACACACACATATATTTGTTTGTGTGTGTGTGTGTGTGTTTATGTGTATATATAGGGAGAAGTAAGGCCCATACACACACACACACACACACACACACACACACACACACACACACAGAGGCCTGTTTCCATTTCTATATAATGGGGGGATAGGGGATATAATAGGGGATAATAGTATGTTGTTGGAGATAAAATAATGTTATAAAAGTGCTCACGAGGGTACCTGAGCTTCAGTGAGTGATCAGTCCATGTCATTATCAAGTGTCACTTCTATGAGACTCCCCACCTTCCAGGTGCTCAGTGGATCTCTTGTCACAAATGCTGCACATAAGCTTCTTACAGAAGAGACACCTTCGTTTTTTGTGTTTTTTTTTAATTTTTTAAAACATTTTTATTTATTTTTGAGAGACAGAGACAGAGCGTGAACAGGGGAGGGGCAGAGAGAGAGGGAGACACAGAATTGGAAGCAGGCTCCAGGCTCTGAGCCTGACATGGGGCTCGAACCCACAGACCCTGAGATCATGACCTGAGCCAAAGTCTGACGCTCAACCGAGTGAACCACCCAGGCACCCCGAGACACCTTCATTGCTGCTGTTTTACTTATCAGTCTCCCCCACAAGCTGGGGCCCACTTTGAGGGCTCCAACTTTGTCTGGCTTATCTGTGAACCCCCAGCACCTACCGCAGTGAGGCACCTCACAGAAGTACAGAGACGTTCGTTTTCTTCCTCTTTTCCTTGGGCCCAGTAAGTGTTGAGTCTTTGGTAACATGTTGCTCTACCCTTTCATCAACCTTTTTATTACTAGTGAGTATTCTCCTATCAGCTTCACTCTGGAGGGGGCACGAGAAATCCCGTGTCCCCTCCTGATGCCAACACAGGGCTGGGCTCAGGTCACACACCTTCCGGTGCAGGTGGACTGTCTGTGCCCACACGAGAGCACTTAGCCAATAACAAAGGCTGCCTCCAAGAAGGCAGTGACAGCCCTGGGCCTTGCAGGGTACAGTCAATCTTTCATCCGAGGCAACTTTGGAAATAATTGCTTCGGTGGGAGCTAGCGAGAGTTTAAACAGGGAAACTGCCTTTTGTGAGTGCAATCCAGAAGCTGCGTGTGCTCTGTGCCATTGGCTCACTCTCTCCTGGACTCGTCACAAGTACCTTGGAAGTGCCCATTAGCAGGTGTGCAGTGAGAATAGTGTCTGCAAATCAGTCTTATCCATCCAAGAAACCCAATTTTCCAAAGATGTCTAATTAGCAACTCTTTGCTAAATTGGTTCGTTTCACAGTATGGAAGCGTGTGTCTGAGAAGAAGAAAATTAACCCACCTTTGACGAGACAGTGCACATTTTCTCACTAGTTCAGGTAGAGTGAGTGTAAAATTATCAGTTTTTGCCCCGAGTTCCAAAGGGTGACTTGTCCACCCAAGGGAGACAGGCCATCACCCCTAGTCAGCAGGCTGAATAGCCTGACTCCCCCTATAGCAAAAATGACCCAGAGTTTAGGACACAGGATAGGGTGGCCTGGGGCCAGGATTCCCATGGACCGCCAACAGTGAGTAATGAAGGTTGCCTTTGACTGCAGCAAAATGGGAAAAAATAAAGAGTAGAGAATTTTCATACATGAAACGTTATTAAATTTAAAGGACCATTCTTTTTATGAGATTAAAATCTTCTTAATTAGGTGTGTGTTAAAGTGTCCTTTTTATGTGGAATGATGGGAATAACAGATAGTAAGTTTTTTAAGTGCAAAATAAAAAGTCAGTCCCCAATGCCATCTTCAATTTTTCATTACTATCATTTTACTAGTTCTTGCCTGGGAATCTGGATTCAAACTTGGAGTCCAAGGCCACCCTTCCCTCTACTCTGCCTGCCCCATCTGGGAGCCCTAGAAGGCAGAGGTCTGAGAAATCTCCCAGGGTTCTGGGTCCCTGTCCATTCTCAGAAGGCAGCGAAGGCCTCACCTTCTATTTCTGAGTCAAGTTCATGGCCCTTGACTCTTCCAGTGAGTCAAGCACATTTCCCCACAGCGTGAGGGACCAGACTCTGTCTGGTCTATTCGTCATGAACAAAGTAGCTTAAGCTTGGGCCCAAACACAGCCTCTTCTCTTACTTCCAAATGTGTGATCTTGCCAAGCTCCTTAACCTCTCTCCGAAATGCGGTTTCCATCCTGAGCAACTGGGACACAGTGACTGCCTTGCCACCAGCTTGTGGCCACACCACTAACATTGAGCCAGTGTCTCCAGGCCTGTGTAGCAGGGGCACAGTCCCACTCAGGGAGCTCTGTCTGTGATTCAGATGCCTTCTTCAGTGGTAGAATCTTCTCCCTCCTCTGGGGTCTTGCCATCTTCTTGAAGGCCTGGGTTGTGTTAGACTCATCATCCCTCTAGAAGATGCAGTGTGAAATTTCTCATAGAAAAGTCATTTAGATGGACTCTCAGTGATTGTTGGACCACTGGAGTAAAGAGCATCCCCATGAAACTATAGTCTTCTAATTCCAGGTTTAGGAGGCCCTTGAACCTCGTGGTACCACACTCCACCCACAGGTATAGTGATGTCTTCAGTTGTGAGCTCTCACATAGAGGATCCCTGCTGAGTTCTTGCCAAGGGCACTTCTGGAGATGGCATATGGCACAGAGAGGCCCCCACTTAGAATGACTGGGTACCATTCTCATGAAGCGTCACAAGTGGAAGGGACCTTTCAGGACTGGCCCCTGTTATTCCTTGCTATTTCCTTTAAAGCCTGCAAGTGTTGGCTTTAGTGACTCTCATGTCTATGTATTACCTTTACCAAAAACTTGTCAGGGCAGCTTCATTTTGGTGAATGTCCTCCAAAGGAGTGACTGTCCTCCCTGGCCACACCCCCTTCACCGACATCACTGCCCTCAAGCCTTGCTTCCTTCATCCCACCCACACCATCATTTTGCGCACTGTCTCCATCCTCTCCCAAGACCAATGGCAGGGACGGTATTGATCTTTGTGTTCAAGAAAGCAATTCCAAGAAATGCATATACAGACCCCCGAGCAAAGCAAGAAGCCAGCCATTTAGAAATGCTGTCGAGAGGAGCCTCAGGCCCCTTAGCGGGCAGTGAAGATTAAGCTGTGAGACTGATCGCAAATGCTCTGAACACGGGCATTTTGGGAAAGCGGGCTAGGAGCAAGGTTTGGGATAATCGAACTCCCAACCCAACCCCCTGCCCCTAGTGACAGGTGTCGCTCTTTGTGCCTCATTTATCTTAGTCCTGGGCTAAGCTTTTTGCTACGTTAATTTAGTCTACCTATTTTGCGGATGAAAGAACTGAGGCTCAGCGCTGTTAACATGGCCAATAAGGGGTAGAGCCCAACAGTGAAATCCAGGCTGCCTGGCACCAAAGCTGTTCACCGTTAAGTAAATGGACTCCCTAGTCAAGCAGACCTTGCTCCCCATAGGGCCCTCCTACCTTTAGAGAGCCCTACTGCTTATGCGTGGAGCTTGCCCAAGCTGATTTCTGGGACCCGTGTTCTGTGCAGTGCTGACCACCCACTTCCTGGCTTGAGGATTTGCAGCTGCCTAGATAACACCCCCCCGCCCCCCGCCATTTGGATTGCACCCTTGGAATTAGTTGAGATTCTAGGATGTTGTTAACTTGCCTAGAAAACTGGCTGAGTCTGGATTCAAAGTCAGGTCCCTCTGTGCATTTTTCCAACAATCCGTAGTTTCTCCAGCTTCTCTGCTATGTCATCTGCCCCAGAGGTGTGGAGGGGCATGCTTGGCGCTGTTTTCCCCAACAGGGTTGAGCTTGTAATGGGTTTTTCCCCCTCCCTTGTTTGTCTCACTTGTGGGTGGGAGGGGGGACATTCTGGCCACATGGGGTGGGCAAATGTTGAGGGTTGGAGTGTCTCTTCAGCCCACCCATGGTCTGACAGTTAAGATCATGGCTTTTGTAGCCAGGTCTGAGTCCAATGCCTGTTCTGTCACCCACTAGCTAGCCAGGGGGTTTCATGTGATTCACTCATTCTCTGGACCTCAGTCTCCCCGCCTATACAAGAAGGTGATGAGGGTTAGATGAGTTGGAACAGGAAGGCATTTGGACAGTGCCTGGCGTGCAGTAAGCATCTGGGGCAATTACTTGTTATTACCTGTACCGTTCTATCAGAAACCCTTTGCTGGATAACCCACCCCTCATTCTCACTTCAGAGTGTAGACCCCTCTGCATCTGCCCATCGCCCCCACACCCTGCTGTCACCTCCCAGCCCGAGGATCCTGGGGAGAAGCCGAGTTCCTGAGGCTAGGCAGGCTGGCGTATTCATGCTGAGCACGAGACAAAGGCCTGAGCTGGCTTTGTATCTAACCGAACTGATTAAGCTGCACGTTAGCTGGGGATAAAGCTTCTTACCGAATAACTAGGCTTTTGCTGAGCCAGGATGATAAATTCATTCTTAATGCATTGATAATAAAAAGAGATTTTTTTTTTCCTCCCTTCTGTGAGCTTCCAGAGGCTTTAAGGGCTTTATCTGTGTTGAACACCGCCATCTAGAGGGCATCCGCAGGAAGGCAGGGTAAAAACCACTCTTCAAGGAACACCAGAATTTACAGTCTAAGAGGTTCAAAGCAGACACCCCAGGAGGCCAAATGTGTTTACAAAATGACTGCCAGTAGTTACTTATTACCCTGGAAATGGCATCCTTCTCTGATTGCAAGGCCTGCTGCATGGCTCAGTTATTCCTGCGACTCTCCTATGAGGACTGGCTTTAGCACTTCTGACCTACTGGGCTCATTGAAACAGGCTTGAAACAGAGCTTGTTTTTTTTTTTTTTTTTTGAGCACCTACTATGTGCTAAGTAGCCCACCAGCACTGTAAGGAATGCACAAGTCAGTACAGCTGTGCCCCGGAAGTGTCAATGTAGGAGTACCTAGAATAAGGATGAGGGTACTTATGAACCAGCCAGAGGAGCCTATGTGCCCTATCCACACAGCTGGAGGCAGAACTGGGTGGCATTCAGAGGCAGGGGAAGAAGGAAGCGACTGGCATGTCATGTGTATACACCATGCATGCAGTTGGATGCTATCTCATTTGCTGTTTGTTCTCTCTCACCCGTGAGATTCGATAGGGGCTCTTGTCCTCCAGATGGGAACCTGGAGGCTCAGAGAGGTTAGGTCACTTGCTCAACACTACCCAGCTGTGAAGCGAGGAATCCAGGATTCCAATCCCAACCCTCGGACTCTAAAATTCTTCCTATGATTCCAGGATGCCTCTAGACGAAGGGGGAATTGGTGGGGAATCGACTCTTGAATTATCACAGTGGTAGCAAGTGTTTAACCCCAAGAGGTGAATTTGATTTTCAAAAATAGTCAAAATTCCTTTCTAGGCCAAAGTCATTCGATGGATAATGGGATTTGAGGTTTAAAAAAATATAAGCGTGACTCTAAGGCATGAAAATTGTTTTATGCCTATCCACCGATAAACAGGCTGACGGGTGCTTCTTGAAGTCTGGTAAACAAATGAGGGCATGGGGATGAGGTGTGGCTGGCACAGAGATGCTTTGACCACAGCCCTGTTCTTTTGGGTATATTCTGTGTGTTCAGCATCGGTATTTTCCTTTTTATCACTCACACTTCTGGTTTGGAAGCAAAAGCTCGTTTCGCAAGTACTCACGAAGGATCTCCAAACTCTTCTGGGTTCCTTCCCAAGGTCTCCAACAGGAGCTGCTCATCCCCATTTGAGAAAGAAAGAACCAAGCTTGAGATGAGTGAAGCCCCCACTCAGTAGCTCAGTGAGTCAGCGGGGATGACAGCCAGGCATTGAGGACACACAGGCTCAAATTCCCTGTCCTCTTATTTCCCAGGGGAGGGACCTATAGGGTAAGGGAATCGACACTTCCATTCTGGGAAGAATCCCATTGGCACACACCCCGTCATGGAAATGGACTAGAGCAGCATCAGTGTAGGGGAGTGGAAAGAAAAGAGGTAATCATGGAAGGCTTCCTACAAGAAACGGTGCCACAATTCTCTTAGGGGAGGAAAGGGGCAGTTGGTACCACATAATTGTCTTGTTATAACAACCCCAAACCAGGTGCCTGGGAGGACCTTTAGTAATGTCACAAAGGAAATCTGTATGCAGTGTGTGTGTGTGTGTGTGTGTGTGTGTGTGTGATTTTTTTCCCCCAGCTTGACATAATTTGGATGTTCCTTCTCCAGCTGAAGGTAGCAAGCCAGGAAATATCCCTTTTGCTGCTACCCTGCAGGCTAGATTCAGATCTCCAAGTGGCCAGTTTAAAAAGGGCTGTATGCACAAGGGCCAGGCCCATATATTGACCTCAGGCTGCAGCCCAGTTGTTCAAGTGGATGTGTCATGATGGGCAAGAGGAGTGGGAGGGAGGTGGGGATTTACCGTGTGTCACGTATCCAGGGACCATATCATGCTAGTCATGATAAGCCCCGGAACACGTCCCCACAACTTTACCCCAGAATCCCAAGGTAGTCTCAGCCACCTTCATCATGACATGTTACGAGGCACAGATGAAGGCACTGAGAATGATGAGTGGTGATGATAGTTTTGGAAGCCAGAGCCATATGGCTTATGCACCTGCCCCTTGTCCCATCCATCCATCCATCCATCCAGTGATTCAGGTGGGTGGGGTACAGGCAAAGACCCAGAGGGGAAGAAGCCCAACTCATTCTGAGAAGATCACGGATGACCAGAGGGTAGGAAGTGGGGTGGGAGTTGAGACGGGACTGACTTAAGGGGCCAGCTCATGGAAGACAGTCACAGAAATCACTGTGGAGCTCTCTGAGGGGCCACGGGAATCACAGTATTCTCCAGGGAGACCCCCCCCCCCCAGGCTTCTGTGTGGGTAATGGAATGGAGAGTGAGACCGGAGACAGGAAGTCACCCATGGAGAGAGAGGAAAAGGCCAAATTGAGCCAGTGGCAAAGCAGACATTGTTACTACAATTGCTATTATTATTATTTATTAAAGTGGTGGCCTTGGCCTAAGGGTTAAAGTGGAGAGTGTCACAAAACTCTAATTTTATCAACAAGACTGAAGTGCAAAAACATGCTTTGCCTAAGGTCACAGAGTGAATGTGAAAAATCCACAGACCGTGCCCAGGCCTCTTCTCCCTCACCCGGGACCCATCAGATCCTCTGGCCCTCCACCCATGTCAGGGCTGCTCCTGACAGAGGCCCCAGGCCCGCAGCTCAGAGCGGTTGTCTGTCTGAATTCCAGGGGTAGCTAGGTGACCGTATATCATCTGGGAATCACCAGAGGCCCAGCCAAGGGCGCTGCCCCCAGGAAAGCACGGAAGAGCAGAGCATGGGTGACAGTCTCTGTGAGGAGGAGGGGGCAGAGGACAGTGGCTTCTTGTAGATTCAGTTCCCTCTGCCGGGGACACTTGCCCACCCCACACACATGCACACACCACAGGCATGCACACTACTGGACGCTTTCTATAGGCACCAGCTTAACTCCTGCTTAGATTTTCGATCTCAGTTCAAATTTCATTCGTTCATTCTGCACTGACAGATCTCCTCTTCTCTGCTCACGTATCTGTCACTCACCAAACGTATCCAGTTGTGAAGAAAGGCTTCGTTGTGGATTGACTCTAATGTCTCACCACGGACACACATTTTCAGAACGTGAGGACACACATTTCCCCATGAAGACGGACACGGATGCCCATGCACTGTGGTATTCTCCGGGAGTCAGGGGACTGAGTTCTGCCCTGGTCCTCCGGCGCGGCCATGAACTCTCCTTGTTATCTCTCTCCTGTTCCTCTAGGCCTGGGTGGGATCACTGCCAATCCTCGGATGCTGTGCTGTGGTCAGGCCACTGTTTTCTGAGCATTGCTCACTGGGATTCCTGTCCCGTGGATTCTCTGTCCTCCTGGATCAAACTACCAGGGACTGTCCCATTGGCGTATATTCGCTCACACTGAATATCTCGACGTTAAAGATCCTTCCTGCACCAGGCAGTGCATATTCATTGAAGAAAACACCATCAAACCCAAGAAGAACTGAATTTGCCAAGTTGTCAGATGGCTGACTTGGCTACAGGGGACCATGGAGCTATCTAATCCAGGGACGGTGCACATGCAGACACTGCTGTTTTCCCGCCCAATATCCAGTTTCCACTTTTCTACTTAACAGAATCCTAATTTTTCTGAGGGGTAAAAGTGGATCCAGTCAAAATGCTTATTTTTCCAAACTCCCACTCAGCTGGGTGTCACCATGCCACACGATCTTGGTCAATGAGACACAAACAGACGGCTGCTAGGAATTTCTGAGAAATGTTTTGCTTTCCAAATACACGTATATTCCTTCTCCATTTCCCCTTTGTTTTCCTCTTGCTTAAAAATGGGGGTGGGGGGGAGGCTGCCATCTTGCAATGTGCTATGGGGATAAGAATAACAATCACAGCACTTTCAGTGAAACATTCCCAGCCACCCACAGATGTGCCCAAGGCAGACATCACAAATCAATCCCAGCATTCTCTCCCAATGAGGCTAGACATGCTGCCTCAGAATCTCATCCAGCCCAGAGCTGCCCTTTGTGTGAAATCCATTAGTCATATCTGATCTCACCCAAACTTTCCCTTGACCCATCATATTGCATAATAAGGATCCTCGAGAGAAAAAAAGAAAGCTTCTGAAATAATGAATTAGTGGCATGGCCAGAGCAGGAAGCCGGTTCTCTAACTCTTGATAGCCTGATACAGTGGGAGGAATATGAGCTTGGGGGCTGGAGAGCCCACAGCTCTTGTGCTGACTGTACCTCTGTGTGCCAATAGAAATGTCACCTCCCCTCCCTGAGTCTGAGTTTTCTTGACTGTGACGTCGAGATAACGCTGCAGACTTCACAGGATGGCTGTGAAGACCAAATCTGCGAACGGGGTACAGACCTTCGGAGACATTCATTCCATCCTTGCAAGTTTCTTCTCTTTCCCCTTCCCCTCCCCACTGTGGTACAATTCCACACAGAGAAGGTACCCCCAAATTAGGAAGCATAACTGAGAAAATGAGAGAAGAGATTGGAATGATTTTCTCAAAACGAATTCTGTTCACTCCCACCCTGCCACCCCCGTGTATGAATCTGTGGCTTTGCCAAAAGCTGGAACGAGCTAATTCCCTGCTCAGCTGGGCAGCAGGCTCCCTGCCTTGGGAGGTTCTAACGGCAAGCTGGGGTGTGAAAAGTTATTAGCAAAGACATAGCTCTGCCCCTTTGTTATCGCTTTTCTTCTGACAGCCCCGTCCTCCAGAGCGATTACAAAGGTAGTTAGCTGTAGACTTAAAAAAAAAAAAAAAAAAAAAAGTAGTTAAATCTTCATTTTCTGAAAGATTTTCAACTCCTGTGCAGTTTAAACTTAAAAGGTAGCAAGTTAAAAGCTTTGTTGCTTTTTTGTGTATTTTGGGTTTTTGTGTTTGTTTGTTTTCATTTTCGTTTTGCAAAGAAAGATCATCTGCCATAATGTATTGGGAGCCGGGAGGATTCGGCTGCCTATGTGCTAGATGCCCTTAAGGGTGGGCATTGAGCCTTCCTCACTGTTCTCGTCCCCAGTGGGGACAATGACAGCAGCTACCACTTATGAAGCACTTGCTGTATGCCTGGTACTATGCTAAACACCTTATGTGTCTAGTTTCTTTTTTTTTCTTTTCTTTCTTAGCTATGAATTTATATTTTATTCCACCTGTGAATCAACAACTTGGAAGTCAACAATGTCTTCATTATTTTTTTAAAGTAGACTCTACTGTCCTTCACTTAAAACCCCTGTGATCTGCTGAGACATAGACTGCCCACTATACTGACAGTCTGCGAGCATAGGTCATGTCTGTAAGCCAAATGATGTATACTCCTTTACTTTTCCCGTTGGTATAAAACAGATTCTTAAAAATATATGACAAAGCCTGGACACAACCTAGATGTCCACCATTAGGGAAATGGTGGAGTAAATTATGATGCATCTTTACGATGGCGTATGATGTATCTATAAAAAAGAATGAGAGGTGTGCCTGGGTAGCTCAGTCGGTTAAGCCTCTGACTTCGGCTCAGGTCATGATCTCACGGTTCGTGGGTTTGAGCCCCACATCAGGCTCTCTGCTGACAGCTCAGAGCCTGGAGCCTGTTTCGGATTCTGTGCCTCCCTCCCTCTCTGCCCCTCCCCTGCGCACGCTCTCTCTCTCTCAAAAATAAATAGAAAAACTTAAGAAAAATTTTTTTAAAAGAATGAGAAATATTTCTGTGTATTACCCCACCAACAACCTCATTAGTTAGAAAGCATTGCTGTCCATTTTTCCAACTGACAAAAGAGGTTGAATAAGTAACTGAGCTGGGATTCGAATCTCGGCCCCCGTGATCCCACGGTGAGACGGGTTTTAGGATTCAATGTGATCATGTGGGTGGGTGCCTGGCATATAGTCGGGGCCCAGAAAACATTGGTTCCTTTTCAAGTCAAGTGTCAGGTAGTGTAGGCATGAATGCATGAAAGTGAAGCCTGCTGCTGTTCTGACAGCTCCCCGTGAACCTTTGCTGGTTGTGCCTAGAGATAGGGAAAGGCCCTCGTAGGCCTGGGCCAGAAACTCCTAAAAGTTCCACCCTTAGGCAAAACCGGCTCTGAGGCTCCTTGAAAAATGCTAATGGAAGTTCTACAGGGCCTCAGCTTGGATTCAATTTCTACCCACAGGCATAGGCTCAAAGAACATCCATACAAAGGAAGGAGAATGAGATGGGAACAAGAGATGTTATGTAGATGCGTTGTCAGAAAGAAAATGCAGGGCGGACAGAATCGGGGCCTGTGGGAGGGAGGGGGGAGAAGAGAAGGAGCCCAGGTATCCCAAGCAGATCGCATCCCGGCTGCCTGTCAGACTCTGCACTTACTTGGTGACCTTGGGCAAGTTCCTTGACCTCTCGGTCCTCAGTTTTCACATCAGCAGATTGAGGAATCATGATAATTCTGTCCTGGTCAGGTTTGATATTCACACCGAATGCACCGGAAGGGGCCTCTGGCCAGCATCCATTCTGAACGCTCAGCTGCATAACTGTCATATCGAGTTAGTATTTTTATTTTTACCCTGGATCCCAGAGTTGTCTGGGAGCAGAGCTCTTGGCTCAGTGCCTGGCATGTCGTGAGCGATAAATGTGACACCCCCATTTCTGCTGGCCCTTTCAGCAGTATTAGTCCCTGGTGTCCTTCTTGTTGATAGCCTTTCAACCACAGGTGACCAAATCCCACCTCGATAACGCTTGTTCATTGTGCCGGAAGATGTTCAGCCAGCCAACCAGTAGGATCCAGGGCCTCGTCAGGGACCTCACAATTAGTCTGTCTTCTGGAAGATAAGTTCTGCTGTGGTCCCAGGAGGGAAATTGGAAACCCAAGCCTGCAGGTTTCAATCTGAGAAGCATTAATGCCATAAAGTATTTCAATTCTAACCAAGGAGAGCGACAAAGCTGTGAGTACCCAGCAGATGTGGAGATGGGGAATTGCCGTCTCCCCAGGCTTGATTACAGAGAATTGGTTCCCGTTCAAGAGGCAGCTGGCTAGAAGGATGAGAGGCAGATTTACAACCTGGAAAGTGTGGTGGGGTGTCTGGGAGAGAAATTAGCATCATCAAACAGTAGTAAGAGCTGGTGTGGAGTGAGTTTCTACTACATGCCCGGAATGATCGCGGGCGCCTTGTCCAGGGGCAGTGGTAACAAGTCGCCAAGAGGACAACAATGTGCATGTATTGACCTCTGCTTCGTGCAGCCACTGTGTAGGGGCTTTACAAATGCATTCTCCTGCTTAATTTTTATACTGGCCGTGGGAAGCCAGCTTTCATCTTACAGAGGAAGACCCTAGGGCCCAGGGAAGTGAACAGTGACTCTGCAGGGCTGGGGTTCGAACTCCAGTCTGCCAGTGGCAAAAGCTTGCTCTGAAAATAATTCGACAAATAAAAGCTTTTATTAAAACTGGATCGGTGGAGAAGGAAACAGTTAAGCTTAGGGATTGGACCTCTTGTTTTGCTCCCCGAAGCCCACCACAGAGCTGGGTGAGAGAAATAAGGACCCAGGTGGCTGGCCACGTATGGAATCTTTGCAAGAGTCCAAACTGATCAGTCATCCCATCCCATAAACTCCTCCCTACAGTCTCAAGACTTTCAGGGGCCTCGGTGGTCACCCCATCCAGCCTCATTACCTGACACATGAGGAAACTGAGGCCTGGAAGGGGAGAGTGACTTATCAAAGGGCCACAAAGGAAATTAGTGGCACGTGTAGGGCCAAAATGGCTTTCTGTCCCTGGGAAACACTCTTTCTACAGAACCGCCCTTCCCACCCACCTCTTAACCCACCAATTCTCAGCCAACTCACAGAACAAAGAGATAACAACCTGATTTCTCCATTTTGAGAGTAGATCATCCCTTGTTCCTGACTCAAGGTTCTTTAACTAGGAAAGAGCTAGTAAATAAATCCTCGATGTCTTTCTGGATAGCTTAAGGTGGCGAATCAGTCCCTGCAACTATATGCAAATATCCTTATCTGCAGTAAGTATCCATGAATAAAGGCCTTCAGGCTTCATAAAGGAAGAACCCACGTGGGACACATCTGCCCTCATCTCTGGGTCCCCTGTGTCCACTATGGGGCCTGGGACAGTAAGATTCAGTACAAGTCGTTCAATAGAAGTGAACTTCAGATCAACAGACAATGCCAGCTCTTTATCTGTGCAGCTTGGGCTCCATTTCCATGCTTACTGGTGGTGGGTTCAGAGGAAAAGAAATTTTGGATTCAGAGGAAAAGAAGCAAAAGTAAATCCGTGATGTAATTACTCTAAGTATTTGGTATTGAAGCTCAGTGATTCTAGATCACTTCCATAATGGGAAGAAGTCTGCATGGTGTTTTAAATTAAATTGTTAGAGTCACTTTTTAAAAATGTTTATGTAACTTTTTACAAAAACGAATGCCTTTAGCTATGCTCTCACTTGTAAGAGAATCTATGCAGACGTTACACTGTTTGAGTTAATTAGGACTAAATCAATGAAGTCGCAGTCAACGGGTTAATTATCTCAAGATTGGCGAATAAAATCCACCGCCTATGGCAAATAAAGCTTACAGCCTCAAGTAAACTAACACCATTTTCAGAACAAATATTTTAATAAATGTAGTGTCTTAAATATTAATAGTCTCAAGGTTACAAGTCAATTGGCCTTAGAACTTTTAAAACAAAGTTTTCAAGAAGACAGGGATAAATACTTTGCCCTTTTGTAGGCTTAGAAAGCACTTGATAATAACAGGATATAAACTGAGCAGATATTTAACTTAGTTTTTTAGAAACTGGTATGTAGGTACCCTCAAACCTTCAGGCATCTGTATCTATACATGTGTAATTGATTTAAGCATGCCTTGTATTCTAAGGACTGTGTCAATAGAATCTTAAAGTTTCTAGGACTTGTCAAAAACTTTTTGTTGCTCAAAAATCAAGTGTGGCCTCTGGTTCTGACTTTTATGTTAATCAAAGTTGATTCAGGTAGCATTGGGGATGTTTATATTCTTGCATTTACTAGTTCATATACACACACACACACATATATATATATGTTTGTGAAATGTATATACGCATGTGTATATACACGAAATCTGCCAAACGACCCACACCCAAAAAGGTGAGCAGATTTTCTCTAAAATCAAAACGAATGTTCCAAGTGCTTTGAATTGAAACATAGATCCCACAACACACAAGAAGGAGACTTCTGAAAGCCGCGGAGAAATCACAGGGAATGGCTGGATCCGAAGCTTGCTCGGGGTGAGGTGGGAGTGCCGTTAGAAGACCATGCCTTGCACAGGAAGACACCCCAGAAGAGACGGAGCTTTTGAATGGTCGCCTCAAATCCAAAGTCATAGGGCGGGGGCTCTGGATCCCACGCACTAATTTGCGCTCATGCTGCTTCTCAGATGGACAGCTTTGCACAGACTGCTCCAGGGCAAATAGCCACGGGTGTGTTTTGTTTAATGACGGTTAACAATTACAGGAAGCCATCTAGGCTTCCATGTGTTGTTGCCAACTCCGTGTCTATATGTAATCAGAGTTCATAAGCATCAGAATCAACTGGGAAATAAGGGAAGACGGTGTACTGGGGAGGCAGGGACATTTGTCTTGACAGGAATGAGCCAATAACAGCTCAGATCTTTTGCTCTTTTCACCAGGGATCAAACTGGAATCATGGGCCTTAACTCTCAACATATGATCTCATTCTAATAATCCTTATTTTTCTTCAGATTTGGCTGAGAACTACCCCCTCCCTCAAGGTCAAAGCTAAGCCACAGTGGAATACACTTGCACATTTCAGAGCAAAGTGCTTCGCTGACCATGCAGGACACGCTCAGGAGGTCACCAGCAATGAGCTCAACCCTGAGCTCTATACCCTGGTGGAGGGATAAAGGGTGGAGGTTAGAAGAAGAAGGTGAAGGAGCAGAGGACATTTCTTTGAAGTGTGTTGTCCTTGTGTTTTGCAGAGACATTAGCTAGTGCCATTGCCTTTAAGGAACCTCTCCTGAAGGGCCTTGTCAAGAGGTGGTCTGTGGGAGCAAGGGGGCACTCCCAAGTGACTGCTGGGGAAAACGTCATGGCGGGGTGCCCACTGGAGATCTCACGGGGAGCGCATCACCCACGCCGAAGAGCCATACAGCACAGTGAAACCCATGAGAGGGGCCCCCAGAGGCCCCCCAAAATGTGACTAGAGAAAAGTCCTCTTTTTTTGAATAGCCTCTGACCCCATCTTGCTCCAAAACCAAATCATGACAGCATCTGTCAAGTAGAAACATCTATGCCCCCAATCTGTTCTCCAAAAGCTCTTTCTGGAAGGATCAGGAATCATCAGGGGAGGTGGAAAAAGAAAAGAACCCAACCACACTGGCATTACCCACTCCAGGCTTCCAGGGAGACTGGAAAGTTCCAAGTTTTAAGAATTACGAGAGACTGGACATTTTATCGCTGAAATCAGACCATTTAAGGACTAGCAGTGACCAAAGGGGTTTTAATTTCCTGAAAGTGACAAGAAATGGAGAGACCTGCCTGAGATACCATCTGTGGGTGGGGAGACAGGGTTGATAGACTGGATTTGTCAGATAGTCCTGAGAGGGAGAAAAAAATGGAAGTTTTTTACAATTGTACACTATCAAGTTCCATTCTGTCAACATCGTGGTTATTTTCGTCTGTTGTTCTTTCTCCTCTGGGGAGCAGGTAGGGTGAGGGGTGAGGGGTGCTAACCCTGGTGCAGGTCGAGAATTGTTTGATGAACAGGCTGTTTTATACGTGTAGGGCCAGAAGCTGCCAAGGCTGATGACCTGTGAGCAGAAGAGAGAAGGCAAAGATCAGAAAAATAGAGGGGAAAGAGAAGAGAGCCAGGCCATGATGGAAACAAAGGGCTTGGTTCCGCCGTGTGCACAGCTGAGATGCCCAAGATGCAGACTGCTCCACGACAGAACATTCTGGAATGAAGGACGCCAGCTAGCAAAGGCCTGAGAATCGGGGAGCAGAGCAGTCCTCCGGAGGGATGTGTTGCAGGAGAAATCACCCAGCACTGAAAGGTCATCGGAAGGGTTGCCCGGAAGAGGATGGGGAGAAGGGGCCCAGCTTGTATCAGTTAGAAACCACCGAGATTGTGCCGCAGGAACAATCAACCAGCACGTCTCGGTGGCTTGAGAGGTTTCCTGCCCAGGCTGGCCAGGGCTGTGCTCTGCACCGTCCTCACCCTGGGACCCGGCGTGAAGGGGCAGCAACTACTGGAACATGATCCGTGGCTGCGGCAGAGGGAAAAGAACATGTAGTGTGTTGTACATGGGCTCACCTCTATTCCTGTGGCTTTGGCCAAAGCCGATGACCTGGGAGCACCTTTTCAGAAAGACGGGAAAGAGTAACCGGAAACTAGTGAGCAATGAGGCAGTGTGTCCCCAGTGCCTGGGGAGAGGAGGGAGGCCCTGCTGACATGGAACCAGAGGATGTCGTTGGGCTGACGAAGGTGGACTGAACTACCTACCAGGGCCGGGGAGCATACCACGGGCTGCTCGCCAAGCCAACAGCCCCTGCACCAAATGTGATGCCAACCCCCCAGAGAGAGGATGAGGGGCAGGATCTGTGATCCCTGACCTCCTGGGAGTCAAAGTCAAGGCCACGTGTACCCTGACGGCTCCTCATGATGAGCTGAAACCGGGGTCAGGGTACGCGAGGGGAAAGAGCCCTGGACTTGGAGTCGGAACGTCTGAGTCTGGTTCTAACCTGATTGTGTAACCTCGGTTGAGTTTATTCCTCCCTTTCACTTTCTCTGTCTCATTCAGGTCTTATCATTGCAAAGGACTAACTTCATTAAAACAGAGAATGTCCCAAAGTAGAGGGACAGAAAAATATCAGATGGATGCCAAGGCCCCACAGGGACTGGAAATCACGGACCGAGGTTCCTGTCCATTGCTACCGTCACTCACCCTGCTTTTCTACTTGTCTGCAGCCTTCTTCTTTCCTCTCTGAGAGGGCCTCCCTGCTTCATTTCCATCCATGCCTGCTCCCCTGCTCCAGATGGGGCCCCCACAGGCCTCCTCCTCTCAAACACAGCTTGACGTGCAGTGCCTGCAGCTAACTTGTCCCCAGGACAGAGAACGTGACTGGCCTGGACTGAGCCAGGAATCCACGGCTGGTCCAGTCGGCTGTGCCTGGGGTAGGGGCCGGGCATGTGTCCGTTTGGTAAGGACTATGCGAGTGGACTGTCTGCCAGTGGATGCAGACCAGTGGGCATTGCGACTTCATGGACCAGCTGCAAAGTGACAGTCACCTGCTTGTCACATCCTTGCGCTCAGTGGTACTTCCGTATGGTGTCCCTTGAACCCAAAACATCAGGTGAAGCAAACGCATTGTAAAAGCGATTTCTGTATGCTGCGTCAGCTGGAAAGTTCTGCCACAGGGTACAAGACCAGCCCGCTAACCACGTTTTAGGAGGAACCTCCTCTTGTTCAGGCTGCTACACATATTGCACTTCAGATGTTTGTTGCAAAGTCAGGCGCCGGGGGCAGACCCACTCTTAAATTTGGGGGACTCAAGCACAGAAGCAAATGGAGGCCGGTAGACCTTAAGTTTAAATATTCAAGAGGCAAAAATCAAGTCCTTCCCAAATAAATAGAATATGTTCTGTCCTCTTGCCTTGAAGAATATATCTTTATAAATTTCTATCATACCTATCTTTCTAGATACAGGTATATCTATATCTATATCTATCTATCTATATATATATATATATAGCTACATGTGTGTATACATTTAGAGTTTTACACGTGAAAATATATAATGTTTATATATAAAGTCTTGCCACACATATATATGCATCTATGTGGTGTGTGTGTGTGTGTATATATATATATATATGTGTGTGTGTGTGTGTATATATATATGTGTGTGTGTGTGTGTGTGTGTGTATATATATACATATATATGTATATATATACACACACACACACACACACACACATATATATAATTTTATACACACATCTTGCTTTATATATACATACAATCTGGCTGTGGTTTGTATATGACTGAAGGCAAAATATCAAAGATGACTACATTCAATTTTTATTGCTCACGTGTGGCTGTTCTGTTGGTGATACAGTGAGATTCAGATGAGTAATAAAATAAAAACATGCATTACTTATAAATATCATACATTTATTACATAAAATTTATTTTTCTTGCTTTCATTTCAGCAAAGACACTAATTGCCTTCTAATAGTCAATATATTCACCTAAGACATGTTTTATTGGCAGTCATAGCAAATCAGATGACTTCTCCTGAGTATTTGTAATTCTTACTCTTTTATTATTATTATTAATTCCAGTTTGGACAGATTGCTCTGCTGAGACAGTAGCAACTAAAATTGTCAATAAACACATTAATGAAAATAATTCTTAGTTTCAGAAGAAGACCATGAATTTTACCTATTGTGTTCAGACACTGCAAAGGGCCTATATGTGATAGGTCATTGTCTCAAAAGATATTATTAAATATGTAAGTGTCACCAAAAATTACTATCTGTGATGGTTAATTGTATGTGTCAACTTGATGGCCCGAGAGCTGGTACATGTGATTTCTGGGTGTGACTGTGTGGGTGTTCTGGAAGAGATTAGCATTTGGATCAGTCAACTGAGTAAAGAAAGAGGCTGTCACTGATGCAGGTGGACATTGTCCAACCTGTTGACGGGTTGAATCGAACAAAAAGCCAGAGGGAGGGTGAATTTTCTCCCTTTGCTTGATCTAGGGCGTCCGTCTTCTCCTGCCTTGGACACCACCACTAGCTTTCCTCTTCTGCTTGTAGACAGCAGACTCTGGGACCTCTTGGCTTCCATAGTTGCATGAGCCAAACCTTATTATAAATCTCCTCTTCTCTAAACCCCTAATATCTTATGGGTTCTGTTCCAAACCCCAATACACTATCACTTATGTTATGATTGTCACTGACTCCTGTTTATATAGACACACACATACACACTATCCACACACGTTTCAGAATAAAGTTATTTCTTATTGCGACACGATCTTCAGCCGCCTCTCTTACGTTTGTGATTTTGTAAACACCGCACCAAGTCATGGGTTCTGCCAGAACAACACATGACAGCAAAAGAAACAATAGCTTGGACCTTCTCTTTAAGCAGGAATCAATTGTTGCCCTACCGTCTGAGAAGAGGGATTTGAAAAGTTCATGGCTTTCCCTTTTTGCTAACCCCGAGGCTTCTGCAGTTCATACCCTCCACGGTCTCTATCCGCACGGCCACACAGCAGCACACGCCTGCCTCGAATTTCAACACAGCTTCCTTTGGTTCGGAGGCCACGGGGCGAGAGATGGGCAGGAGTGTGTCCGGGGACCAGACACTGTCAATCACAAAACAGATGCTTAGGGTTCCAGGTAGTTCTATGTAGGTGCTGGCCAGTGGATCTGGAGGGCAGACTACAGAGGAGCATTTCACCACATTTATTTTTGAGCTGTGTGTTGTATGTGCGGCCTTCTAGAAACGTGGGGTAAAGGGCCTAAGAACTTTATTTGTTGGGGGACCAGCGAAAACCTATGTGGGTTTAAACAGAAAGGAGCTCCCCTCCCCCATCAAGCTCCTATACGCCCCACAGTGATCAAGGCCACAGGGTACAAACCGCAAGGGGAGAATGGGAGAGAAAGAGCAGGAGGCTGATGCCAGCCAGGGAAGGAAGCTAGCTGCTGTCACTCCAGCTGGAGGACACAAGAGGGACATGAGAAAGTCCCAAGGAGGAAAGTGTCTTCACTTTGTCCACTGTTAGCACTAGGATAATGTGTGGCCCCAGGAAATGAATCCATCAGACTCTGATTCCTGGTTCTTCTTGGGCCCAGGAAGGACAGGGATGGGAGGATCCAGGGTCACTGAGAGAATCACGCAGCAGCTCCCTGAGCACTGACCCACCTGGAGCCCAGCACAAGAGTCTGCAGCATGTGTCTTCAGGACTAGTGGGGCCTCTCAGAGGCTTCTGATGAACAGAAGCAGGGTTTTAGAGAAGAATTGTACCTTTCAATGGATATCGCTGGGAGACTGAATGCTGTAGTCAGTCACTCAGCGCCCTTTGTTGAGTGATGACATCTACCAGATTGGTGCTAGGTTTGGATGATCTTGAAAGGAAAATTCGTCTCAGCTCTCAGGGAGTTTGTGGGAGAATGGGGGTGGAGGGGGGCAGCCATTAATGAAGAAATGTTGCTTGATGTGATGTCCACCTAAGTGTGCCAGAATGAAAATGCACAGTGGGAAGGTGTTGGGCCTCACCTTCCGGGGGCGCCTGGGTGGCTCGGTCGGTTGAGCTCTGACTCTTGGTTTCAGCCCAGGTCATGATCCCAGGGTTGTGGGATGGAGCTCAACGTCGGGCTCTCTGCTGAGTGTGGAGCCTGCTTGAGATTCTCTCTCTCTCTCTCTCTCCTCCTCCTCCTCCTCCTCCTCCTCCTCCTCCTCTATCCCTGCTCTGCTCACATGCCCTGTCTCTCCCTTTCCAAAAAAAAAAAAAAAAAAGGGTGCGGGGTGGGGAATGCCTGGGTGGCTCAGTCAGTTAAGTGTTTGACTTGGGCTCAGGTCGTAATCTTGCGGTTCATAAGTTGAAGCCCCGCATCTGCCTCTGTGCTGTCAGCTCAGAGCCTAGAGTCTGCTTCAGACTCTGTGCCTTTCTCTCTGCCCCTCCCCTGCTTGCGCTCTCTCTCTCTCAAAAATAAACGTTAAAAAAATAAAAATAAAAGGAACAAAGGAAGAAAGAAAGAGAGAGAGAGAAAGAAAGAAGGAAGGAAGGAAGGAAAAGAAAGAAAGAAAGAAAGAAAGAAAGAAAGAGAAAGAAAGATCTGCTCTGATCTTACTTAGCACGTGGTGAATGCTCAGTCCAGCCAATGGGCAACTCTGCTTTCTATTCCCCTTTTAATTGAACAACCACACCCCAGCAATCTGCCTGGGGCAATCTGAACACACTTGACCAATGTACATGACGTAGCCTTCTAACAGACCGATGGGACGAGTGGCACAGCCCTTCACTAGGCCATAGCACCTGACCAGAGGCCATTGGCAGCTCTCCAGGCACTTCCAGTTAGTGAGTGCTGACCCCGTCCAGTGCTGTTGGCACAGCCAACCTTAGCCCTCAGACAGCTGCTGGCAGATACAGCAGTGGGACTTCAGGAACCAGTCCTTCAGATGACGAGTCCTTTCTGTAGCATTGTCTAACAAATGCCCCTTGTCACTAGAAAATGGTTGTGCTGGTGGCTTTAAGGTTAAGAGCTTGGGGATGAGTCCCCACACATAGACTGGGGGGGGGAGGGGGGTCTATGTCAGACCAGAGCTCAAACTCCCCTTTTGCCAGCTGTAGCCAAAACATGCCCTCCCCTGTCCTGCCGTGTGTGTGAACTCCCTGCACAAGAGCTGGGGTTTACTTTCTTGCACTTGCACCCAGGAGAGGTTTCTGGGCACCCCCTCCCTGCCCCGGCTGGGAAGGGCACCCCCTCACCCTGGCCACAGGGAACTCTTCTGGCTAGGAACTTTACCAGACCAAATCTGTGCACTAAGCCAAGGTGGCAGCCCAGAGAAATACCCAGAAAGACCCAAAATCAGGCAGAAACTGTCCCCAGTGCAAGATACCGTATTAGCTTCCTGCTGCTGCTGTAACAAATTACCACAAACCGAGTGGCTCAATACAACACAAGTTTACGCTCTTGTAGTTCCGGAAGTCAGAAGTCTGACGTGGGTTTCACTGGGCTGCAACCAACGTGAGACCAAGGACACTGCTCTCCCGGAGAGGTTCTGGGGAGAATGTGTTCGCGGCCTTTTCTGGCTGCTGGTGGTCCCCAGCATTGCTTGGCTTGTGCCTCCATCACCATCATCTCTTCTTTTCATCCGTTCCTCCTCTTCTGTGGTCCACGCTCCCTGTGCCTTCCTCTTACGAGGACACTGTTTATGACGCTGCCCCCCAACCCCCTGGATAATCCAGAGTAATCTTATCCCTAAAATCCTTAATCTAATCCTACTGGCAAAGTCCGTGTTATATAAAGTAACATTCACAAACTTCAGGGATTAGGGCCAATGTGCTTTGGGAGCTATTGTTTAGCTGTATCTGCTCTTTATCTGATATTCATGTTTGAGCAAACCCCCTGCCTTAGACGCTGGATTCCTTCTGATAAAGAATGTCAATGGCAATTAGACCCAGCGGCCACCCTTCCAGAGCTTGTGTTTGTTCTGAAAAATAGTAATTCCTGAGAGCGGCACGCTCTGTTTCGTGGAGGAAAGTTTTATTAATGACAAGGGAGAGGGGCTTTACGGAGTTAAGCAGTCAGAGTACACATAAAGAGGGGGAGAAGTACAGAGAAGAACAAAGAAGGGTTAGTACATCAAATCGGGTTCTCGCAACATCCAACCTTCTGGCTGGGGAAGGCCCACGGTGAACGACTGGTTCGAGTCCCCACTGAGGGTCCTGAGCAGAGCATCTTCCCCTCAGGTGAGGCTTCCAACTAACTATTCCCACCAGGGCAATATGTATACTACCTGTGTGTGATCCGTGGTGCATCATTCAGCGGACCTGCGTGCAGTCCTGAGCAAACTGGGTTTTTTTTCTCATTGTATCTCACAATCTGAGGAGCCTGGGCATTTGTTCATTCCTCTCCCCTCCCAGATCCATCCCAGGGGGCCAGCCTGGTCTGGCTCCAGGAGGAATGTGAGGACCATGAACCCTCTTGGGGTCAGGAACAGAAGGGCCAGTTCTGATCCCGAGGCCAGATATGGAGCGCAAGCCAGCTAAGGCCCTCGTGATCGTGTGCGTGCAACTCTGAGCAGAAATGCATGACATGTCACACAAACAAGTTCTATACAGAACAGCGTTCCAGCTGGGGACACAGATGCGTCCACAGTCAGCTGTCCCCAGGAGCTCCTCAGGAACTCAGCCAGGGGCTGGGCGGTGGCCTCCCAAGGGATGTAGTGACCAGACCTGGCCTGCTTCTACGTGGGTGACTTTGGGGCATGCCTGTGACTTTATGGGAATGTCCAGAGCTCAGTTGCTGGGAACCTTCGCCTGGTGAATTTACAAAGAACCCCCTCTCTCTCCATATCTGACCCTCCACCTAGTCTGAGAATGGGCTGGGAAGGACGGATGGATGCTGGTAAGCAAGAGGAAGAGGGGAAGGATGGACAGGAAGAGTTTCACACAAGCTGCGTAAGAAAAAACAAGGGCAGGGGCACCTGGGTGGCTCAATAGGTTAAGTGACTGACCAGCTTAGGTCATGATCTCCCTGTTCATGAGTTCAAGCCCCGCATCAGGCTGTACTGACAGCTCAGACAGAGCCTGGAACCTGCTTTGGATTCTGTGTCTCCCTCTCTCTGTCCCTCCCCTGTGATCTCTCTCTCTCTCTCTCTCTCAAAAATAAATAATTAAAAAAAAAAAAAGTAATAATTAAAAAAATAAAAACAAAACAAAACGAAACAAGAATAGATAAGGCAGATGAGGAAAGGCAGGAAGAGGGTGAGTCCCTCCTTCCTGCCTGTACAGGAATGAAAGGAACTGAATCATTCATTCATTCATGTATGCATTTGAAAAACGGAAAACATGAAGGGTTGGAGAAATATTTGTGTTTCTATACACTGGCATTTTAGGAAAATCAATGGATTTGAAATTAAAAATACTAATCCCAGCCAAAAACCGTGTCCTTGAGCAAGTTACGCTTTCAGATCTGATTCAGCATCATCACTAAAAAGAGAAGACTGGCTGCCTGATTTCCAAAGGCTAGGCTGTATCTTACTTTTTCAGAAATGGCAGCAGTTTCTTTTCCTTCTAGGAGGTGGCTGGCACCATTTGAAAAGAAACCAAAATATTTCGGTTTTTGTTTTTTTGTGTTTTTGGTTTTTTTGAACTCCGTTTCCCCCCAGGCAATTCCTGAAGTGGCCACTAGATGGCAGAATGAGACCACAATGGTGCTGTGTCGAGGCCGGCTTGCGATTCGTGCGCAGCCCAGGCAGCAGCAAGCCAGCAAGCTGCTTCCCGCAGGCGTCTGATTAATAATGGGGCTGTAATTATCTTTACACAATCCCGATTGCAGCCCTGTTGTAGCCTAGCTGTTAAATTAAACTGCACAAATAAATATGCTGGGCAACACAGCCTCCCCAGCGGTCCCCACCCAGGAGGTGATCACGCTCATTAGCATATCAAAACAGAAACTCAACCCTCCTACTTCCCTTCATTTTCATAACAAAAGGGGCTCCCTTTTATCTCCCCAGCAATCCAATCTGTATTTAAATAGCTCTGTGAAGACTGATAACGTTATTACTTTATTTCCCCACGTCTAGCTCTGGGGAGATCTCCAATCTGTTTTCTCTAGAAACTGGATGGATGGGTTTTATTAGGAAGATGAATCAGCCCCCACTCCCACCCCCTTCTGGCTGCCAGGAGCTTGTTGCTTGCTCAGTGTGGTTGGAAAGGAGGATGCCTGTCCCGAAGACCAGAAATCACGCATCTGTTCTGCTGTGTGGTCGGGACCCAGTCAAAAAATGCCTGATGTCACCATGGTTTCAGGTCAAAATGAAGCAAACAAAAAAATTAAGAACAGAGACAAACACGAACCTGACGTCTGAGTGGGCGTGCTCCGTAGGGGTGCTGGAGTTATCAACTGTATGGCTCTGGGCTCTAAGTCACTGAAGGACTTGGAAATCCCTGACACCATCCCAGTCCTGGTTCCAGGGTCAGCTAAGTGCTTTTCATACATTTTGCAAAATGTCGTCTCTGAATACATCTGGTTTTTTTGGAAGCAGTCCTGTTTTCATCAGACTCTTAAGTTTTAAGAACCACTATCTCTAGTCCTTGCAACTGCTCGTTTAAGGGTGATGAGCCAAAGTTCAGGAGAGAGGAAGGGGTTCCCTGGTGTCCAGGGAGCTCTCGCTAAGCGAGACAAGGGCCCTCTGGGTCTCCTGACTCCATCACATCTGACTGCCTCTCATTTGACTTTCTTGAGCCTCAGGAACTGTGCGGACCCACACATCACAACCTCATTCCCTCCTCCTGGCTCAGAACATGTATCAGAAAGCTGGGGTTGAAAGAAAGAGTGAGAGAATGAATGGTAAACTGGGAAGGGGTGCTTAGATCAAAGAGACAGGCAGGTGACCAAAGCTGGTCCCTAACTGAGGTGGGGGGGGGGGGCATTAAGTCCAGCCCAGTGGGGAAGCAGGGGTAGGGGGGCGGGCTTGGCATGAGGATGGCACCTGGTGTTCCCAAGGCTCACCTACGTAAGCTCTCAAGTTGGCAGATTTCCAGGAGCACAAAGCTGGGCCCCAAATCCTGCACCTGCCACAGGCCACACTTGGAGTGGGATTGGCTCAGAAATCAGGGCAGCCTGAGCCTAGGAGGCCGGGGTGAAGATGGAGAAAGCCAGGCAGGGTTCACAGGACAGTGACACTGACCTCTGGCTTCCTGCTGGGGAGCAGGCACTGTGTTAAGCCCTGGCACACTGCAAAGAGATGCCAGCCATCGTCGCCTCCTTCAAGTAGCCACAATCTGGTGGGGACCATAGGTGGTGTGGCAGGGAGCCCTGGAGATGAGGAGAGAAGCATTGAGTGTGGTCAAGGCCAGCTCCAGATCTGTGCATGGGGGTTGCTGCTATGGTTTGGGCTATTCAAAAGGTTCACTTCACTAGGGGAACCCAGGTTAAAGACTTTGAGGCCCACGGTATGGGGAAGAAGGGTGGAGCTTGGCTATCAACATACTCCTCCCCCACAATCCGATGAGCCCCCACCTGCACTGTTCTATGGTCCATGGGGAGAATGTCCCTCCTTCCTCCCAGTAGAGGCAGTTGGCTGGACCAAACAGGGATGAGTGACCTGGAGAAAGAGAGGGACTCTGTGCTCCTGGGGGGCAAGGGTGATGGGGGAAGCAGAACCAGGGATGGGAGCCGGGAAGAAAGGCATCCCCAGGAGGGAGAATCACCACCTTCCTGCTCACAGACTTCCAAAGGGAGGCCTTTCACTTGCAGCCCCAACCACAACATGGGGCTCTCTCTCCGGGGTCACCTAGCTACATCCCCTAAGCTCACCTGCTTAGGAGACAAAAAAAAGCAAAGACAGAGAGGGATGCCAGCTTCCTTTCCTCATGTCTGGAGGGGGCATCCGGGGCATAAAGCCTGTGCCAAGTGTCCCCTCTAGGCTCTGGGCCCTTGCACTGCAGCTGCCAGTGCCTTTTTTCCCTTGTGACAGGGGAATGGAGGGATGTGTCAACGGGCACTGTTGTCACACAGGGCTCCGGTCCCTTCCTGCTGGAGTCCTTCCTTGGTTCATGGATTTATGCATTCCACAAATATTAATTAAAAGTCTATTGTGTACCAAGCATTACACTAATCACTTAAGAGGCACACAGAGTAAGAAAAGGACATAATAAAGCCTTCCATTCATTATCCTGGAGTGCTGGAGCCCCAAGGCAGCCTGCAAATTACAAGGCAGCTTCATTTCTCACGTGACCCAGAGGGTGGGAGCTGGAAGGGACCATAGGGTATGGCCCCTCCTGTTTCATGTTACCTGTGGGGATGGGGATGCAGAGACCAGTGTCTTGTCAACCTCCCCCCCACAGGTGAGTTAATGATTTGGGGTCCCAGCTGTTGTTTTGTTTTGTTGTGTCCCCGTTATCTCGGGAAGTTCCGCTTTGCAAGATGAGCTCCTTTTCTTTATCAGCATCCTCATCCTCCTACCAGTGCTGTGAGGTAGCACCTGTGCTGTGTCCCCTCTTACAGAGGCTCAGGATGAGGCCGGAAGGGTCCCATGAACCACTCGGGATGCAGGCCAGGTCCCCCGCATGGAAGGAGGAAAAGCAAAAGATAGGAGTTTGGGACAGAGGTTCCAGAGCTCCAGACATGGTGGGTGGGGACATTTGAAAGGAAGAAGCTCAAGATGGGTACTCAGGGGGAGGCTATCGTGAGGCAGGCACGAGGCCACTGGGGCTAGGAGGACAATGGCTACAGGGGTGAGAGATGAGCTGCCCCAGGAGCTTGGCAGTCTAAAGGGTGGGTTTTGCAGAGAGACTGAGTGGGTTCAAACCTAACTCTACTGCAGTCAGGGTGTGTGCACTCTGGCAAGTTGCTTAACCTTATTGGGTTCCTACTTCCTCATCTGTGGAATGGGAATGATAGTAGTATCTTCCCCTAATGGTTGTTGAGGGTCATATGAGAACACAGAATCACTGGCTCATATGACACACTCAGGAAGCATTGTCTTCTTTCACTGATGTCAAAGTGACCTGCAGACATGGGGAAGATGTCAGAGGAGAGGGTTGAAGTGAGGCCCACCTGTCAGAGGCTGGCTTCAGGGACTGCAGGGATGTGTCCTGAGGGGCTTGGTCCAGGCTCTTCCACTCTCTAGGCCAGTGGCTTAAGAGAAGTCACTTCCTCCCTAGGTTTCACTTTCTTCATCTTTAGGTGAGGGATTGGCCCAAATGCTTCTTAGGAACTTTCCAAATCTCACATTCTATGGTGTCCACAGGGAGAAAAACAGAATTTGGGGAGAATCAGAGAAAGATAACACATCCTGACAGCAACAGTGGGAGCAGGGAGCAGCACAATCCTTGTTCTATCCAGAAACGAAGGGAGCCGGGTATGTGTGGACAAAGAAGCCCCAGGATCAGGCACAGTGTGGCAACATGTTTCACGGTCATTTTGAAAGATAGTTTTGCTGGATATAAAAGATTCTTGATTGACAGATTTTTTTTTTTCTTTCTGCTCCTTGAATATCCCTTTCACACCTTTCACAGTGTCTGTTGCTTTTCTCCTGCATATGGGTCACACTTGCCAGCGTCTTTGCGTGACTTGTAATTTTGTGTTGAAAACCAGGCATTTTAAGTAATATATTGTGCAGCTCTGGATACTGATTCATCTCACCTCTCCAGGGTTTATTTTTGTTGTAGTTTTATTATTTATTGTTTTGCCACTTGGCTTGCTGTTTTAATGAATTCTCTTTTTCCTGAGGTGTGGAGTGTTTGGTGATACTCTCAGAGAGCACTGCCTTGGGTGTATGCACAGTCACCCTCAGCTAATAGTGACAGTAGTTTGCACAGAGCTCTCTTTGACCACCTCCTTACCTGTCTGTCTGTTAAGGTATTTGGCATCATAACTAGCCTTTAGGCTCCACTAATTACCGCTGTAATTACTGGCTGCTTTCTTAATTTTCGACAACATCCTGAGGTACAGAAATTGCTCAGGCCACTCCTTTGCCCATCACACTATGAAAAACCTGAATTGCTTGGCAGTCTGAGCCAATTAAATTAGTGCCAAGGTAGTTTCTGAAGCTAGTTCTTATGGTATATTCTGACCCCAGGTGGAATCTCCTTAGCTCTCTCTTTACCTAGTGCTCTCTGGTGAACTACGTAGTACGTGGTTAAGCATGTTGTTTCTAATTAAGAGAAGTTACTGTTTTCTTTAAAAAATTTTTTTTTAATGTTGATTTATATATTTTGAGAGCGAGCATGAGCAGGGGAGGAGCAGAAAGAGAGAGGTGGAGAGAGAGAATCCCAAGAAGGCTCTGTGCTGTTAGCATGGAGCCTGATGTGGGGCCCAAACCCACCAACCATGAGATCATGACTTGAGCCAAGATCAAGAATCGGACACTTAACCGACTGAGCCACCCCTGTTTTCCTTTTTTTTTTTTTTTTTAATGTTTACTTCTTTATTTTGAGAGAGAGACAGAGAGAGAATGCAAGCAGGGGAGGGACAAAGACAGAGAGGGGGAGACACAGAATCTGAAGCAAGCTCCAGGCTCCTAGCTATCGGCACAGAGCCTGACTAGGGGCTTGAACTCACAAACTATGAGATCGTGACCTGAGCCGAAGTTGGCTGCTTAACCACCCAGGTGCCCCGAGAGAAATTATTGTTTTCAAGTGCACCTTCAGGCTTGAACTTTCCCACGCTGTTTCAGATAAATTGAGGTTCCCTGAAGAGAGCTTCAGCTCTCTTATTATGGATTCCCTCTCCCTCTGCCTCTGGGAAAAATCTCTGAGCCACCACTTTGGTCTCTGGGTACAGTGGCAGCCTCTGTCTCCTTGGCTTGACTTTCCCAGTGTGAAACCTGCCCTGGGAGTGAGCTGGGGCTAGGATAACGGGGGGGCCCAGTTCCCTCAACCTGCTGCACCTGGGGCTGAGTCTCCATCCTGTGAGTGATGGCCGTGTAGAGGAAGGAATCTCAACCTCTCCTCCTCACACATCAGAAATTTTGCCTCTTCGGTTTGGAGTTGGAGGGGAGGAATAAGACCAGTGGCATGTCCCTCCTAATAAGGTGATGTATGATAATCCTTGATGGGGACTGGAAGGGAGAGGGAGCGTCATCTTCATAGTCACTCCTGACCAGAGTGGAGCTTCTGTCAGGCTGAGCTGGGGGCTGGAGATAGGAAACCGTTAGTGACTCAGTCTGTTTCTTACTGCCTTTCGGTAGATGTTCTTGAATAAATGTTTGTTCCTGTGCCATAGGTGCCCTGGGGACCATTTCCAGAGAATTTAGATAGTTGTGCTTTTTAAAATCGTTTTCACCAGAATGGCTTGTCTTGCTTGGGAGGGGGTCATAGACCGCCCCCCACCCGTGCTGCCATCTGGAAGTGGAGATTCCAAGTCCAGGAATCTTTCTAACGGCAGCGAGAGGTTGGTAACTGGACCAGCCACGGAGACAAAGGAGGCAGGTTATGGGAGTATGGCTGGGAAGCTCCTGCCAGTGGCAGGAGACAAGCAAGTTAGTAGGATTTACCAATAGCAGTTGGAAGGATCTATGGAAAAGCATTATCCTCAGAAAGTTGCAGGACATTGTAATACGGTGACAGATGGCAGCTGTATCGGATAGACTTGTCAAGTCACTATGTTGTACACCTGAAACTAATGTAACATTGTGTACCAGCTGTATTTTAATTTTTTAAAAAAAGGTGATGTTAAAAAAAAGAAGAAGGAGAAGGAGAAGGAGAAGGAGAAGGAGAAGGAGAAGGAGAAGGAGAAGGAGGAGAAGAAGAAGAAGGAGAAGAAGAAGAAGAAGAAGAAGGAGAAGAAGAAGAAGAAGAAGAAGAAGAAGAAGAAGAAGAAGAAGAAAGCAAATAAAGTTGCCAGGAAATGAGAACAGCAGGCATCAGTGCCAGCCTGGTCCAGAGGGCCAGGAAGATTGACCGTGGGGCTTGCCAGCCTGTGCCAGGCAAGATGTGTGTGCCAGAGGTGTGGGGGGATGGTGGCCCGGGCACTTCGTGTCGCTGAGTCGGTCAGAAAAAATTCCCGGTGGCTTCGGTTGTGACTAATGAACGCCAGACTCCATTGTACTGAGGGCGTCTATGTTCTGAGCCACCCTGCCCGTTTCCCGGATGCCACGCTCCAGAGTGGCCCGGGTGAAATCACAGCCTGTATATTCCAGATGTTTCTTGTATTATTCTGTTAATTTACCCATTCTCCCTCTTCTCTGCCCACCAACTGTGTCATGCAAGCCCCCAGTAAAGGAGCTCAAAACGACCACAAGCAATTCCAATAACCTACGATAAAGCCAACAAGAGAGAGCACACCAGCACGAGTGCGTGCTCACCCGGTTGGGGAGGGGGTTCCAGAAATTGTGCTTTAACTGCTTCTAAGTAGGAGATAGCCAGCCAGCTTAAACAAAAACAAAACAAAACAAAACCAAAAAGAAGAAGCAGCAGGAGGGGGAGGAGGAGGAGGAGGGAGGGAGGGGAAGGAGAAGGAGACGGGGACGGGAAAGGCGAAGGCAAAGGCGGAGGGAAATAGCCTGTGCATTAGGGAAGCATGTGTGACCATGGCATAGTGGGAAGCTGCCAGAGGGTAGGGTAGACAGGAGGCTGTGAAAACAGGTGGTTCAAGTTCCAGTCTTGCTCTCTTGAATCCAGATTGCACTGAACACCTGGAACAGCCTGGTTTGAAACTGGCCTCCACACCTCTGCTGCCAGCTGCCCATCGCCCCTTCCAACCACCCAGGCCGCCCAACTAAAGATGCTCGGCTCGTCTCTGTCCATCATCAGCTCACAGCAGCTAAACTCGGAGGGGTTCTGGGAAAGGTGGCCCCGGGGGGTTGCCTGAAAATCATCGGGAATCAGTGCTGAGCCTGCCTGAGCCCGGGCAGTCCGGCGCTGCGGCTGGGCGTGTGGCAATTGTGTGTGCCGAGAGCAGGAGAGGATTGCGTTGTCTGTCACGGTCAGTGGTATCAGCATCAAACACAGACATTTCAGGAGCCAAGGTAGATGAGTCTGGCCACCGGCACCGCCTGGAGACGTTGCTGGAGGCCTGACTCTTCATCGCCCCGGCCCTGGCCCCGTCGTATCTCTGTGTCCCCTCAAACTCTCTGGGGTGTCGAGTTTTGGAATCTGCCATTCACCGAAAGCTATGACTCTGCAGGCACAAGGCCAAAACGTGGCGGGCTCACACATGTAAAACACGCCAGCATCCACACAGCCTTCCACCTCCTTCATCCGGTTGGATCTTCCTGTCAGCCCTGTGTGACAGGCACAATGAGTATTGATGCTCCCACTTCACAAATGAGGAACGTAGCGCCCAGAGACTGTCAGTGATGTGTAGCCATCAGAAGAGGAACCAAAAAATCTGACTAGATATTCTGACCCCCAAGGAGAAAATGCTTTCACCCACCAGCACCTCTTTGTCCAAAAAGGGGAGCCAGGATAAAGGATGCTTAGGGGTCTGGGGTCCACAGGGGCAGACACTGTCTGTGCCTCTCCTCCCAGGCCCTTGACCTGCCTGGAGACAGCTCTGTGTGCTCCTAAGATTTGCTGGGTCTGGAGGCACTTGGGTGGCTCAGTTGATTAAGCATCCAACTCTTGGTTTCAGCTCAGATTTTCATTTCATGGTTTCATGGGTTTGAGCCCTACATTGGGCTCCGTGCTAATGATGCGGAGCCTGCGTAGGATTCTCTCTCTGTCCTTCTCTCTGCCCTTCCCCTTCTTGCATTGTCTCTGTGTCTCTCAAATAAATAAATAAACTTAAAAAAAAATATTTCCTGGGTCTGCCACAGCAGGGATCCTCTCTGGTGGGCTATGATGGGAGCTGAGAGAGACTCTTGGGAGTGTCACGGTGGCAGTGGGGGGGGGGCGGTTTCCAAATCCACATAGCAAGCCTTCCTCTTCACAATAACCCTGCTGATGGGAGATTCACCATATTTTTCAGAGAAGCTAATAGAAGCTTGGAGAAATGAATTCAATTACTACATAGTTAGGCCTTCTGGTCCCAAAACCCCACCCCACACTCTATGGTCAAACCAAAACTCTTACCACTGACTCTCTGGGGAGCATTGGAGCTTAATTAACAGGCATCCTTGGAATGCCCCTGTGTGAAGCATCTCACCTTTCTCTGCCCTGAGGAAGGAAGGAATATCTGCTCCCAGCCCACCTTCCCAGTCTGATTTCCAAAGTCCTTGCTACCTTTGTGGTAACCACATTACATGTCATAAGATTTGGGCCCCTGGAGGGCAGAGCTCTCTCTGCCTCAAACATGACACTCACTGGGTGTCCCTCAAGGAATGGAGAAGCAGACACCATGTAAAAGATTTGAGTAAACCAACAAAGAGTGGGCTCTTATGTGATGGTGAGTTCTCCATCATTAGTTGTGTTTCAGAGACCGAATGAACCAAATAGGGGTAGCTGCCTTGGGTAGGAATATGGAGCAATTGTTCTCCCAAGCAGAGACTGGAAGTAAGGTCTCCACACTGCTAGTGACCCAAGAAGGTCTACCTGTGGTCACAACACGAAGCCCTTCCTTTGGTTTTATGGGCTAATAATAATCTCAGTTTCCTAGAAGTCTGCTTTGATGTACAAGATGGGTGGGATTACTAGTAACTTGAACCGTAAACTATAACGTTCACCAACAGCTTGGGTCTATGTTCTTTATTCTTTTCATCTCATTTTTTTAAAATATACTTAGTTCTTTGTTTCCCTTTTGGAAAGTTGCAATGGGTAAGAGACAGGGGCCAAGGTGACTTTGTCATAACCAACTGGACTGCGGTCGAGAAAGTTTGTAGACTCCGCAAAAACTTCTTTCAAGTTTTAACTGGGATTCTTGTGTAGTTTTAAACAAACAATGCCTTTCCCGACTGGGTGGCGTGGACACGGTGTGCAGGTGGATGAAAATGCATGCAGTAGGAATGGCTGCCATTTATGGAGCCAACACCCCATTCTCTGCACTGTTACAGATCTTTCTTGTATTGGCTTTCCTTTCATTCTCAGAACCCAGTGAGTGAGTCCCTCTTTACAGCCTTGTTTTAAATCTGAGGAAACCAGATCAGAGAAGTAAGCCTGTAGCCTGCCTCAGTTTATAGAGAGTTGTAGGCTGCATTGAAACTGAAGCACAAATTTAAAAGTTCTGAAAATCTCATTGAGATTCATTGAGATGTGAGGAAGCAAACTACGCTTCCCCTCCCCGGGGTGTCCCATTCAGGAAAGAAACGAGAAAGTTCTACAAAGAATGTTGGAACAGGGCCACGTGTATTTTGACAGTCACAGTGCGGTTTGAGGACATGGTCCTGAATGCAAGAAGGCAAGCTGGAGACACAGCCTGTCCGTGACAGCCAGGACTGACATGGGGAACAATCTGAAGGGATTGATTAAAATGTAGAATGAGGGTGTCTTTAGATCAGCCAACCTGCTGTTAGCAATTTACCACAATGAAACAAAGCCTCTGTTTATAAGGGTAAATGTGCAATGTTGTGTGTATATGTGTGTGTGTGTGTGTGTGTGTGTGTGTTTACAACATTTTTTGTATTAGCAAATATTGGAAATAATTTCAAGTTTACCAACAGAGGAATCGACGAATAGATTGTGTTGCATCCAAACAACAGAATATTACACATTATCAAAAGGACTGTTAAAAAGGTCAAACTTACCAAATCTTGCACTTTAAATTAAATATGTGTATTTTATTGGATCCTACTTATATTTCCATAAAGCTGTTTAAAAAAGTATCCTGTAAGATCTTTTTAGATGTGTTGGATGTGTTGACTGAAAAGGTGCTCATAATATATGCCTTAAGGAATAAAAACGAGCTTCAGTATAAAGTGTGCAATATGATTTCATTTTTGACTTCAAAAATTGGGAAACAATGATATATGCACCTACACATGTAAGTGAAGGGAAAACATGAAAGGTCATTCCCTAATGATCTGTTTTTTAAGTTTATTTATTTATTTTGAGAGAGAGAGAGAGGGAGAGAGAGAACCCCAAGCAGGCTCTCTGCAGTCAGTGCAGCCCCTGACACGGGGCTCTATCCCATGAAACATGAGATCATGATCGGAGCTGAAATCAAGAGTCAGATGCTTAACCGACTGAGCCACCCAGACGCCCTGCTATGATCTTGTTGAAGAAGCTACAATTGGCAGAAAAAATGGCAGATTATTAAATTTTTCTTTATACAGTTCTCTCTGATTTGACTTTTTATAAGCTTGTATTGCTTTTGCATTAAAAAAAAATTGGAATAAAAAACAAAATAGAGTCAGTTAATCACCATAGGAACCTGGCTTGCCTACTGGTGAAAATCACTTGCCTCGAAGGAAGCAGGTGCCTGGGGGTTTCACTGTCCCTTCAGGCTGGCAAGGGACACTGGGCAGGGGCTGTCTTGACCCACGCTGCTGAGCACATCGCAGTAGGTGGGCCAGCCTGAGTTTGGAATAAGGACATAGCGGTCAGTGGCAATAGAAAATGTATTTCCTTTCCAAAACGTCTGCATGAGAAAATGTAGGATTTTAATAAATTCACAGGGTGGGAATTATTAGTAGCTTGAGTTTGTTTTTTGTTTTTTTTTTTTTTTTTTTTCCGACGTTTTTTATTTATTTTTGGGACAGAGAGAGACAGAGCGTGAACGGGGGAGGGGCAGAGAGAGAGGGAGACACAGAATCGGAAACAGGCTCCAGGCTCCGAGCCGTCAGCCCAGAGCCTGACGCGGGGCTCGAACTCACGGACCGCGAGATCGTGACCTGGCTGAAGTCGGACGCTTAACCGACTGCGCCACCCAGGCGCCCCAGTAGCTTGAGTTTTTATCACTGCTTCAGGCATTGGACTGACCCCACCAAGACCCCACTTTCCCCAGCGACAGCAGGATGATTTTCTATTTCATAATCTTTTCTCTCATTGTGGGAGGAAAAATAAATCCCCCAGGTGGCCTCTTTGCAGCCCCAGCCCAGCGGACCCAATGAGAGCAGGATTTTGTCCACGTGCTCAGCCAGCAAACATTTATTGAGCACTATTTTCCTACCTTTATTATTTTGCTTGTGTCAGGCACTGAGAATACAAGAATCCCAAGAAATGTTCTGGGCAACACACTTAAGGGTGACGTTATAGAACAAGCAGAGACCAGGCAGGGTGACTAAGCCTGGGAGAAATTTGCAGCCGTTCATTCATTCATTCGTTCATTCATTCCAAAGGAAAATTTGCAAAAAAAGGTCTTGAGCTTTGCGAGGAAGAAGTGGTGAGGTTTCCAGTGGAAGAAAACCAAGGCCAGTTCCCTGTGGCTCTAGGAGGAAGGTGCAGGAGACAGTGGTGGGGGGGGGCACAGTGGCCCACGATGAGGCAGTGCTGGGGAGAACCACTCCCCTGGAGTGTCCAATAGAGCGGGGTAGGCTGTTGAGAAAGTTGTGGAAAGCGTTCAGCTCTCTGATAGGGGCTTCGCCTGATACCATTGGGAACCCTTGCAGCTCTGACCTTCTGAGACTCCTTGGCTCTTTCCCTGCTGGAGTGGCATCATCGAGGGCAGGCCCGTGGCCTTCCCCCCCCACCTCCACCTCCACCATGGGGCTCCCCACTGAGGCTCTCTCGCTCCCCCCCCCCCCCACCTCTAACAGGTGCCTCTCCTCGATTCCACCTAAGGACACCTGCCACTTCTGAGGCCACCTGGAGCAGGTACAGCAGAGCAGCTGAGAATGACCCAGTAATGCTTGGCTGAGGGCCGTGCCTGGCAAACCCTGGGCCCTCCATTTATTCATTGGAGGAAAGTCCACTGGCACCTTCCATTGCCAGCCGTGTTCGGGGGCGAGGACTAGAACAGGGACTGACTTCAACTCGGTGAGGGTGACACCGAGAATGAGCAGATAGGACGGGCAGAGGTGGTGACAGGAAGAAGTCAAAGTGAGAGGGAGAGAGCTCTCGGGGCTACTATAGGTGGGCTGGGAGGAGGAATTTCCACGGCCAAGATCTGAGTGACCCCAGGGGAGGGGGAAGGGGAGGCCAAGCAGGCACGTCAGGGGAGAACATCAGGACAACAGGACAACACAGCACATGCAGCCTCCAAAGGGGAATGTGCTTGGAAGTTTTGAGAAAAGCCAGGAGGTCAGTGCAGCCAGGAACACAGGGAGCTTCTCCATCCGCTCTGGCTGCTGTAACCCAACAGCACAGACTGCGTGGCTTAAACAGCAGAAATTTATTTTCCTGCAGTCTTGGAGGCTGGAAGTCCAAGATCAGGATGCTGTCGGGGTTGGCCTCTGGAGAGACCTCTGGCCTTGGCTTGCAGATAGCCGACTTCTCTCTGTGTGTGTGCGGAGAGGGTTCTGCTGTCTCTTCCTCTGCTCTGGGCACCAGGCCCTTTGCATCAGGACCCACCCTAGGGCCTCATGTAACAGTATTTAGCTCCTTAACGGCCCTATCTTCAATTACAGTCGCTTTGGGGGCTGGGGCCTCCACAGTTGAATTTGGGGGAGAACCATTCAGTCCCTAACAGTGAGCAAAGGAAGAGGAGTAGAGAGTGAGATGAGAGTATAGGGCACATCCGTGACCAGAGGGCAGTGCTCCAGGAGTGAGGGGCTGTGGGAGGCCATGTGGGGCCTTGGGGGACAATGGAGAGAAGTGACCACCGTAGGGGCTGTGGTGTCGGGCAGGTGGGAGGCATGGAAGCCAGGCACCAGCAGAAGCGCCAGCCTCTGATGGGAGTGCAGATGCTTCACCCCTGTGTCAGGAGGGCAGGCGGGGATTGGGTGCAGATGCCCCTGTGCCATGGGCAGAGGGCAGGTCTCATGACAGGAGGGCAACAGACTTGTCTTCTGGTTGCTTCTATTTTCTCAGTAAAGTAATACGTAAAGGTCCCAAGTGAGAGTGCAGGGTGGGTGTTATGCCAGAGGTGGGGGCAGGGGACGTGCGTGCAGGGGTGACCTCGGAGAGCAAGAGAAGAACATGTGACCTGGGGACTATGGCAGTATCGCCGGGCAGCGCCAAGGGCCCCGTGGAGGTCTGAGCTCGTAACAGAGAGTGAAGCCAGTCAGCACAATGGTGTGTTTTCCTCAGGCTCAAAGAGCAGGAAGATAATGGCATTTAACCAGGTTGAGATTTAGCCAGGCAAACACAAGAAGAGGGTCCCAATGGGGACGAGCCACAGGAGCTCGGCCGGGTTGGGAGCAAAGTGGCAACATGCAGCTTGTGATAGAGAAAAGGAGGTGGATCCTTGGCAATACCAGGAGGGGAGGATTATCAGCCCCATTTTATGGGTAAACAGACTGAGGTTGGGAGACGTCCGTCATCTATGCGGTCAGTACAGGAGCCACATTCCGGAGACTTTAGAATGTGAGTTGCCAAGATGGTGAGCAACCCAAATAGCAAAGTCTTTGTGTTGGCAATGTCTCTCTTCTTTTTTTTTTCCTCTTCTCTCTTTCCCTCCCCTCTCCACACCAGATAGGGCGACACATTGTCCCAGGACTGAGGGTTTCCCAGGACGTGGGACTTTCAGTGCTAGAATTGAGAAGGTCCAAGGTTGTTGGCCACCAACCCACGTGGACACGTGTGCTCACACACAGAGGGATTTACAATTAGTTAGGAATACTTTCTGCTGCCTCGGCCAACAGCATCCTTCTCTCCATACTGGACCTGTCTCCCATCTACATATCTGTGCTGGGTGGAGGCACCCGAAAGATGGGACCCAGCAGGTCCTCTGGCCAAATGCACGCAGCGAATGCTCTTGTCTGCTTTGCGCCACAGACGCCCACAGCCCTTCTGCTTCCCAAGTCCTCGGGAGCTGAGGGCAACTTGGCCAGAAAAGGTAAGTGCAGCCTCAGTGTGTTCTGAAAGCAGTAAAGGCGAGAAAGAGAGGAAGAGGGTGTGGGTGAGAACGAGCTGGAGAATAAGAGAAGGGAAACAGAGCTTGTGCCCACCTCCCGTACGGGGTGATCACTCCAGCTGTGATTCAGAGCCCTTTCCTACAGAGCTGAGAGATGGAAGTGAGGGGACGGGATCAGGGCCAATGATCACATCCTATGCTACCTGTTGATAAAAAACAAAAACAGAAAGTATACTTTTTGGATAGGTAGGCTATTTTGAATAGGTAACCTCCAAGGGTCAAAATTCAAAGGATGGCAAAAGTAAACAGGGAAAGTCTCATCTCCTGTCCTCTGGCCAAAGGCCACCTTGTTATCAGTTTCTTGTGTTTCCTTGCAAAGATGCTCAATGCATATGACACTACTTACATAGAAAGCTGATATCTTGCTCTTTTTTCCCCAACTAAAGGTCATGGAGATCATTCTCTATTGGTACCTAAAAGGATACATCACCCACTGGAATGTAAGCCTCTGCAGGGCAAGGATCTTTCTGTTTTTCAAGTCTACTTATTTATTTTTGGGAGAGAGAGAAAGAGCAGGGGAGGGGCAGAGAGAGACAATCCCAAGCAGGCTCCACTGTCAGCACAGAGCCCAATGTGGGGCTTGAGCTTGTGAACCATGAGCTCATGACCTGAGTCGAAATCGAGAGTCAGATGCTTAGCTGACTGAGCCACCCAGGCGCCCCCGCAGTGCAAGGATTTTTGACTGTTTTGTTCACCCTTATTTCTTCAGCACCCAGAACAGTGCCTGACACAAAGGAAGAATCCAGTAAATGTTAAATGCATTGAAGGAACCCTTTGCTCTACTTTGCAATCCCATGAGCACATGTGTCACAATTTATCGAATTGTATCGCTTGTGGCGTGTAGGTTGTTTCCACACTTTTGATTGCATAGTTAATGTCACAATAACATGGTACACACACCATTTCACACGTGTGGGAATCTCTGTAAACGAAGTTCCTGGAAGTGGGATTGCTGGATCAAGGGTATGTGTTTTTGTAATTTTGTGGATACGGCCAGATTATCCCCTTATATAAAAACTTCATGATTTACCCCATGCATTTACTGTACACTTTATATATCCTCTCTCTCTCTCTCTCTCTCTCTCTCTCTCTCTCTCTCTTTGGTTTTAAGCCACTTTCCAATGTCCTGTTCATCCAGCCCTCCCCTATTAGATACATGTATGTAACAGTGGCATTTCCCACCAATTTGTGATTATGTCTTCTTTTATGGGCTATGATGAGCATTGTTCTTGCTCTGAGGCCAGCCTTTCCAAGGGTGTTGGGCATGTCAAAGAGGTCACAAACCTGCATTCAAGTATTTAATACTCCTGGGTTGGTGGGTGAGATGGGGGTGGGCAGGGGAGAGAGCCTCAGCTTAGGCACTATAATATTTTGGAGAGCCAGAGATCCTTAGCTTTCTTTCTCAGGAAAATTTCCCTAAAATCCCCAGAGGATTTACCACTCCATTTACCACTATTCCTTCAGTCAAACTCTCTGTGTATTAAATTCCCAGCTCGCTTTGGCTACTTACTGATTAGCACTGGGAGCCCTCTAGCATAGGTGGGGCAGTAGGACTATTTCTTTCTGAGCCTCAGGTAAAAGAAAAAAAAAAAAGGTTCAGACTTTGCAAACTCATTCTCTCAGCAGTTTGCCCAAACTCCATTTCCCTGCCCTTCCTCATACTTGGTTTCCCTCCATCAATGATGCATTCCCTCCAAATGATGTTTTAATTCCCTCTAGCCTTTAGCACTACGGTGGCAATGTCTGGCTAGACAGCAAGAGCTCTCATAAGCTTCCAAATGTCTACTCTTCAAGAAGCATTTGAGAAAGGAGCCGCAAGTGGTTTTGCCCCCCACCCCCACCCCCACCCCCGCCCCCACCCAGTACATTCCTGTTAGACATTTCCACACACATAGAACAATGATGATGGTCTCTGGAGGTGTGGGGAATAAATAGGGTCCTGTGCTCTGAGTCTTTTAATTCAGACTCTCCCGTCCATTCATTCATTCATTCATTCACCCAACCAGCCCCTTCTCTGGAGCATTGGAGCATTTACTTGGAGGCAGTCTTTGGGTAGGGGTAGGTGGAGGAGAGCATAATATGAACAAATGTTTGGGTCTGAAGACCTAGAATCCTACCTTCATTGCCTCACTGTGAAGAAAGCCATTCACAAAAGAGTTGGATCAATTTCAGATCTCAGCGAACACACAGACATTTTTGTAAAAAGGAAACAGTGGGGGGGGGGCATTTTTCAGTTTTGATATTTGGCCCTTATTTCTTAATCTTCCAGTTCCCCTCAATCAACAGTAACAGCATAGAGATCTACTATGTGCAACATTCCATGCTAGATGCAGTGGGAGGTCGTTTTTTTTTTTTTTTTTTGGTTTGTTGCTGTTGTTGTTTTTACTGTTTTGTTCACCATTGAGTTATTAGCACCTAGAACAGTACCTGATGCAAAGGAGGCATTCAGTGACTGCTGAATGAATGAATGAATACTTTGTTCTTCATGGTACTACACCCAATACATGTGCTGCAATTTATTTAGTCCACCCTTTTAGAAAGAGTTTAAAGACACTGAGTGAGGAAAATATGGGGGTGTTGGAGATACAAGGAGCTGAATTCCACTCCTGGATAGTTCAAGACAAAGGCTGGTTGACCTTTTCCTTGTAGCGTCTGGAGGAGTTTGTGATACAAATTAACAAGGCAAGCAAGACTTGGGAAGGAAATGTTTCAAATGTCTAGAAGAGCTCATGTTTCCAGCCCCCTCCAGCACTGAAGAATCCTTCATTTAAGTTCAAGTAGCCAAAAGCTAATTTTAGATCATTCCCATCTATTCCTGAAACCCAAGGACTTTTGAGTGGGGAAAAAAAAAAAAAAATCGATGGGTAAGTTTCGTGAGCTGGGTTTGAGTTATGGTATGTTTTCAAAATGATGAAGCGCTGAAGCGGATTTTCGCTTCTGACTTTTCACTAACTCAGCCTTATCCTCCCACAATTAGTCCTCATTAATAAGCCCTCGCTGTCTTCGCAGGAATTTGAGATCTGTCATCTCTGGAGCGGTGCTTGTTCTGAGTTACCTCTCCCGGTGCTGGGAATCAAAGGCAGGAGTTCATTAAGCAAATTAATAGAAGAGACGCAGTTTCAAAAGAAATACTTAGCCTATCCGAGGAGGTAGGAAGGGTTTTTTTAACGCATTTTGAAAGTCATTCACTCACAGGTAAACTGTGTTCGTGCTAATTAGAAGTCATTCTCTGAACCCATAAAGTGTGTCCCCACTGGACCTGTATTTGAGTCTTTGTTAGATAACCTGAAATCACTGCCTGTCCCTTAATATAATAAAATATCCCATATTTCTTGCCAGCGTGAGGCAGTGAGGTGTGGAAAGACCACGGGCTCTCTGTTTAAATGCCAGCGTTGCCATTTTCTGCAGAGGATACATCGAGCATTAAAGCGAAGTTTCTAAAACGGAATCAGCTTATCATTGGGGTCAATTTCCTTAACCTCTGAGCCTCGGTTTCCTTACCTAATGAAACCAGACCACTAACACGGAGGTGTTAAGGATCGTTTCCACAGCAAACGCTCGCTCCCCTGGCATCAGGCATTGCTGTAGGTCCTTCGGGAATATTAGCTCACTGACTCCTCCTAACAACTCTGTTAGGGGTACTTTGTTCACCTCGTTTTACTGATGGGGAGATGAAGGCAAAAGCAGGGGGAGCGATTTTCTCAGATCATCTTGCTCAGATCGCAGATGCAGGCTGCAGTTCTCCAGAGCGTGGCCTGGAGTCTCTCGGTGTGACTGCTACCCAGAGCTGCCCCTCTCATTAACCCTTTGTAGAAGCCTAGAACCTCACCAAGCTGTCTCATGGTCCACCATTGGATGGTTTTCCTGTTATCCATTTCTCTGGAGTTGGACAAAGGAGCTTGAATTTGCTTATGTTGTTGGGAGGAGGGGCGGGGCGCTGTGAAGACTGGGGGTGCCAGGGTGCAGATTGCACCCCACCGGTGGGAATTTAGTCTCTTGAGCGGCCCACCGCACCGCTCCCCACCTGCCCTGATGTGGATTCTGACCCCTGGGCACAGACCCTGTAGCCCCGCTTGGTCTGCCTCTCTCAGAATTCTTCCTCTGCCTTCCCAGCTCACAGGAATCTGCCCGAGAAAGCACCCCCCTCCGCCCACCATACCTGGCCGCTCCATGCCTCTGACTCATTCCACTAATTCACTCCAGAGATGTTCCCTGGGCTCCAGCCGTCCTCGACAGACTCTCCTCCAGGCAGACCCTGTGCTCTGTGGGACAGACCCCATCGCAGCCTGGGGGACACAGTTTAAACTATGGGGACACTGCGAGAAAACCCATTTCCTTCTGTGATAAGGTCTCAAAGGAAAGGTCAGGCAGAGAAATAACTTTGAGGGAGGAAACGGTGTCCCAATGGCACATGACATACTAAGAAGGCTTGTAAGTTGTGCTTTTTCTGTCCCCTGTGAAATCAAGTCACGGAGGTTAATCCTTAAAAGAGCAGGATAAGGAAGGGGTAAAAACCAAACTGGAGTGCAATTTTAGGTGAGGTGCCAGCCTCAGCCGAACCCATGGGTGGGTCTGGAGTGTCATTTCCATCTCAGCCGTCATTGGCTTCTGGCCCCTGGGGACACGGCGGCTCTCCTGGACTTCTGCTCTCTGAGTAGGGCTCCAGGAGCCCAGGAGTAACTTCTGAAGATGGTTGTAGGTATGAGCCAGAAGGACCGAAGCATGAAGAAGGCGGGGTGGGTGTGTGTGTGGATGCACAGAATGGATAATGGACGGTGGGGGTGTCCTGGGTGGCTCAGTCGGTTGAGCGTCTGACTTCGGCTCACGTCATGACCTCGCGGTTTGTGAGTTCGAGCCCTGCATCGGGCTCCGTGCTGACGGCTCGGAGCCTGCTTGGGATTCTGTGTCTCCTTCTCTCTCTGCCCCTTCCTCACTCATGCTCTGTGTCTGCCCAGTGCCCCATGCTTTCTCTATCATAGTGCATATCTCGCTGCATCTTAATTTTCTGTAAGCTTCTGGAGAGCCCTTTAAATCCAAAGGTACCTAAGAAAAGTAGTTGCTCAGTAAATCTGTGTTGACATATGGACAAATATGAATGAAGGATGACGGACACAGAGTACGGGCGGGTAGCTTACTATGAAGAAGTGTTCTTCTTCCAAGATGAGAAAGCCCAGGCCAACGGTCTCTACACATTTAGCATTCTTAAATTTTAAATTTAAATTTTATATTCATTTATGCCTATTTCAGCTCAGAATTACTGTTTTTAGGATGATATTTTGGGTTTTTTTAGGTTTATTTTTGAGAGAGAGAGAACACAAGCAGGGGCGGGGCAGAGAGAGAGGGAGAGAGAGAATCCCCAGCAGGTTCTGCCCTGTCAACATGGAGCCCAATGCAAGTCTCGAACTCACGAAGCCTGAGATCATGACCTGAGCTGAAATCAAGAGTCGGATGCTTAACCGACCGACTGAGCCACCCAGGCGCCCTGGGAGGAGATTTTAAAGGCCCACTTTGTGTCACAGAGCCTCCTGCAAACAGAAGCAGGATCCCGCGTTGCCAGATCCAGGCTTAGAACCTCTCTAGGATACTCCCCCGCCTCTCGTGAGCCATTTCTTCTTCATTAATAAAATGAGAGACCAGATCCAGAATCCCCAGGAGGTGGAGTCTATTTATGAGCACACAACATCTTACAGACCTGCTTCTGTAGTTGATTTTGGTATTCATTGTTTGAGGGAACATATAATGACAAAAAGCTCCTCGGACATTCAGTAGTTCTTTAAAAATTTTTTTTTTAATATTTATTTTTGAGAGAGAGAGAGAGAGAGAGAGAGAGAGAGAGAGAATTTGAAGCAGGCTCCAGGCTGTGAGCTGTCAGCACAGAGCCCGATGCAGGGCTTGAACTCACGAGCCATGAGATCATGACCTGAGCCAAATTCAGATGTTTAACCGACAGAGCCACCCAGGCACCCCCATTCAGTAGTTCTTTTAAACTTACATTTTATCAGAGCATTAATGCTAATTTTCCAGTCAGTAGCTGGCAAGCAAGAGGAATTATTTACTTATTCTACCAAACATTATCGGTGCATTTCAGGATGGTCACCGAGAGGGGGTCCCGTACCCTCCTTCCTGCCCCCAGGTATTTGGTCATCTGTAATCAAATCAGAAGGTGGCCTGTCTTTCCAAATAATTCTAACAACTAACAAATTACTTCTTCACACTCGGATTTCTCGCATTTAATCAGTACAAAGCAGGGAGTCCTGGCTTGAGGTTGGCCTGGGGATGGCTAAGGAGCAGGTGGGCCAGACTGCAGGCGTTAAATTGCGAGTTATTTCAGTGGAGGCAGAGAGAAACAACATCCTTTCAATAGGACCTTGCAGGGAAGAAGAAAGGCAAAGTGAGGTGTGGAATCTGACTGTGTTACTGCCCCACCCCCCAGCCCGGGCCCTGGGAAGCTGCATCCCAGGGAGGCACGGGATGTAGGCTGAGGCCAGGAGGCTGTTTTGTGCAGGTGAGATATGGAGGAGGGGCTCTCTCCCCATCCCCTCACGGACTGCAGTCTCCGGCCAACCCAAGATGCGAGACAAGACAAGCTGCTGATTTCCGTTTCCTGTGGCTCCCTCACGACCAACCCAGTGGCTTAAAACAACACCATGTTCTTATGGCCCGCAGTCCTGGGAGGGGGCTGGGCACAGCTGGCCAACTTCTGCTGCTGGTCTCCCTTGGGTCCCTCTTGCAGTGTGGTCGGATGGCAACCATGGCTGGAGACATCTAGAGGCTCAGCCGGGGTGGGGGGGGGGGGGTGGCGAGGACAGCTGGGTCTCTCTGTAATTTCAGGGTCTTTCAAGGGGTCTCTCCAGAAGGGCTGGTTGATTTCATCCAAGGAGGCGCAGGGTAATGAAGGGCACAAAATGTAAGTGGAAGGCCCAGAAGAGGCAAAGCCAACACCTTCTATCAGTTAAGTGAGTCACAGGGCTTTAGGGCCACATTCAGTGGGGACGGGGGTCACACCAGGTGTGAGTTGTGGCTCAGGGCCTCGCGCGGTATCCCCAGTGTGGGGGCTCCAGGTGAATGCACCTTGGCCTGGAAAGGAGCAGATGCCCCTCCTAGACTTGACACTGGTGAGGTGCTGCCCTCGTGTGGCTGCCTGGGGTCAGCGCAGGCACAGAACAAAAACTTTTACTGCAGCTGTGTGCCTTGGAGTGATGTCTCCAGGGTCCTGCGTTAAGAAAGTAAAGGTAAAGGGGCGCCTGGGTGGCTCCGTCGGTTAAGTGTCCGACTTTGGCTCAGGTCATGATCTCGCGGTTCGTGAGTTCGAGCCCCGCGTCGGGCTCTGTGCTGACAGCTCAGAGCCTGCAGCCTGCTTTGGATTCTGTGTCTCCCTCTCTCTCTGCTTCTCCCTTGCTTATACTCTCTGTCTCTCTCCCCCCCACCCCTCTCTCAAAAATAAATAAACACTAAAAGAAATTAAAAAAAAAAGAAAGTAACAGTAAAAAGAAACCAAAGAGTGTTTTCTTCATACCAATGTGATGCAGTTGCATCCACATGCTGAGGAAGCTTGGGTTGCCTAACAGCATGGAGGGCTGGGGCAGGAAGAGAGGGAAAGGATACAGGTATTCTGAGTGTTCACTGTAGCCATGAATCATGGACCTGAATATCATCTGGTCTTGACAACGGTCTTACCCGATTCCTGGGTCTATTGAAACATGTAGAAACTGAGGATTAGAGGCGTGAATTTACTTCTGAAGACCACACAGCTAGCAAGTGGCAGTGCTGAGATTGTGATGCCTGGTTTTTTTCCCCACCTCTCTGAGCTCTCCCTCCTCCTTCCCCAGGAATCGACAGTTCTGCCTGAGTCCATGCATAAAACCTCCTAATGGGCCTGAAACCTGAATATTTAATGTTGTCACTATGGCTTTTCCTCCTTTTAATTGAGGCCTTTACCAAAGTGACATTTTTCCTCTCCTCCACATATCGTCCCTGGCTCACTAATGACGTGTTTATTCAACACAGGGCAAGGAGGCTATTTGTTCTGACAGTCTTTCCACCTGTGCCCCCCCACACACACTACGTGCGAGGGTGTGGGGATCAGAGCTGTATCAACCACAGCTGGAAGCATAGGGCACAGCAGCAGGGTGGCCTCATGTTCTGCCACTCTGGTGACACCGGGGCAGGGCGAAGATCCAGAAAAAGGTGTCATGACAAGCACGGGATGCCGGCTTGCCTTTCAGATCTCGGCAGCATTTTCCAGACCCAGCCGCCCGCCCGTTCAGCCCTAGAAATGCTAGTGAGGGTGACTATGGCTGAGATTCAGGACAACCCTAAGGAAGATTCATGTTTTCCTTTCATAAGAAGAAACAAAGGGGGAAGGTGTGTGTGCTTTATTCAAGGCAGTGTGAGTGTGTCTGGGGAGGCGGGAGGATTGATATGATCTACTTTCTAAAAAATTTTTTTAATGTTTATTTTTGAGAGGAGGGCGTGGAGGGGCAGAGAGAGAGGGAGACACAGAGTTTGAAGCGGGCTCCAGACGCTGTCAGCAGAGAGCCCGATGTGGGGCTGGAACCCAAGGACCGCGAGATCATGACCTGAGCCGAAGTCAGACGCTTAACTGACTGAGCCACCCGGGCGCCCTGCTATGATCTACTTATTAATCCAAACTCAGCTACGTCTTCCACCACATGCCGTTGGGTGTCTTATGTCAAACTTGCCAGGTTCAAAGTCAAATTCTTGACCGCTCACCTCCCAAACTGCAGCTTCTTGGGTCCTTCTCATCCCAGTAACTGACAGCTGCCTTCTGCCAGGTGCACAGGCCAAGTCCCACCCTTCTCTTCGACTCCCCGTCCAGCCCATCACGAAACCACGTTTGCCCCGGACCGACCACAGCTCCCACCACCCAGGTCTACCCCACCTTCGGCTCTCTACACTGCAGACAGCCTGAAGTTACTCCTTTCTAGATGTAAGTCTGACCGTATCTCTGAGCTGCTTGGAACCTTCCAATCACTTCCCGTCTTTTCTTGAAAGGAATCCAGAATCCTCACCATTACCCTAAAGGCTACATGCTCTCGCTCACCGCTACCTGGCAAACCTCATTTCTTCTCTCTTTTTGCGGCTTATTTCAACCGAGGTACAACTGACATGTAGTAAAATGTACCGATCTTAAGCGTACGTACGGCTCAGTTAAATTTTGCCTGTGTGAACTCCCAGGTAACTACCATCCAGATCAAGGTACAGAATATTTCCATCCCCTGGAAAGTTCCCTTGTATCTTTCCAGGTAATACTCGCTTGCCCCTGGGGTGACCACTTGTCCTTTATCACAGTGGATGCATAATGCCTGTTCTTAAAGCTTCACTTACCCGGAATTGCAGAGTATGGACCGCTTTGTGTCTGGAGTCTTTCATTCAATACAATTTTTGAGATTTGCCCGTGTTCTTGTGTTTTTTTATATTGTTGTCAAGTCTTCTGTTGTCTGACTATGCCACAGGCTATTTATGTATTTTACTGTTGATGGGCATTTGTTTTGTGTTCAGCTTTGGGCTGTATGCATCTTTTCTTTTTCCTTTCCCCTAGGAAACGGGGAAATGTGTACCTAGGAATGGAATTTCTGGGAAACAGGGTAGGCATGGGCTTACCCTTATTAGAATTGCTAACCAGTTTTGCTAACATGGTCTTACCAGTGAAGGAGGAGAATTTCAGTGGCTTCTTGTTTTTGCAAATGCTTGGAATTTTTTAGGCTTTTTAGCCAGTCTTGGAGTACATAGTAGTATCTCATTTTGCTTCAAAACTTCCCTTCCCCACAGAGTTTTGAGGCTGAACACCTTTTCATTGCCTTAACGGCAATCCGGGTATTTTCTTTTATAAGTGGCCTGTTCAAATCTTTTGCCTGTTTTTAAAATCTAAGTGGTTTGTCTTTTTCTTCTTGATTTGTAGGACTACTTTTTGTATTCCAGATAGGATATCTGCATTCCAGATAGGATATATCCAGATATATCTGTATATATACATATCCAGATATATCCAGAGATATCTGTATTCCAGATATCTGTATTCCAGATAGGATAGATATTTGTATTCCAGATAGGATATCTCGATATGCATTAGAAATGTTTCCCTCCTGCCTGGTTTGCTGTCTCACCTTGTCAGTAGTGTCTCTTGACGTGACCTCCTCTCTTGCCCTCTCTTGTGCTTTGCCTGGCCTTTTCACACTTCTTCTGTCCCTTCTGCAGCCTTCTTGCTGCTCCTGCCGCATGCCAAGCAGGATGTGACCTCTGTGCCTGACTGCCCATGCTTCCCTGCCTCCAGCTATTCACCCCCTACCCAGGCATCTGGATGGTTGACTCCCTTGCTGGGTCTCTGCTCAAAGAGAGGGCTTTCACTAACCATCACATCTGGGCTTCTTACCCTGTCTTATTTTTCCTCAGAGCATTTATAAGCCCATATGTATGTTCATTTATAAATTTGCTTGCCTCCCCCCAGCGTACCTCTGTGAAAGCAGGAACCGCATCTGTTTTGTTCCTTGGGAGCCCCCAGCACCTAGAGTGCCTAGCGCTTGTTAGTTACTTTAAGGAAAGTTGCTAAATGAAACATTGGGTAAGAATAAGTACGAGTATGGTGTAGTAACGAAGGCCCCCCAAATCTCAGTGTTTGAAACATCGCAAGGTTTATTTCTCACTCACGCTGTAGGCCTAATGTGGGTCAGAGGGGGAATTCTGTTGACTATAGTTATTCCAATATCACGTTGACAGAGAAGCCACCATTTTGTGATGTCACCTTCTCAAACACTCGCTCTGAGGTGTGCTGTGGCGAGGGAAGAGAAAGTGAATAGAGCATGGACCATGAAATTACTTCACCCAGAAGTCACACGTACCCCTTATGCTCACGTTTCATTGTCCAAAGCCAGGCACTTGTCCATACCTAACTCCAAGGAGTGCGTGCCTGTAGAGAGGAGAACCGAAAATCCTGATGAGCACCAGTGATATCTACTGCAATGAACGTAAGCATGGATGGATGCCCTGATGCTCAAATGAAGGAACAAATGAACGAATGAATTCAGGAGGTAAAGATGAAGAGGTAGGAGGTGGGGCTGGGTAAGCAGACATTGGGCAACCAGTTTGTTAACCTTCTGTCACGGTGTTGCATGGGACCAACATTATCTTCTGTTGAGAAATTGCTGGGCGGAAGAATGCCTTTAACCACGTTCTAAGGAGAAGAGGAACAGCAATGAATATTTGCTGTGCTTTCATTGTGTTCCAGGACAATATGCCTCGTGTTTTACATGATTACTAAATTGGAGAGTCCTTGCCTCATTTAACAATTGGGCCAACCAAGACCCAGAGAGATAAAATAGAGTCCAACGTCTTGCAACTCGCTGGGCCAGACTTTGACTGACTAAAACACATGCTCCTTCTACAGCATGCCAAGTTACAGACATGGTCCCGACATGCATTACTCTACAATCTTGTATCTCTCCACGTGGGTTGTAGCCTGAATCATGAGCACTGTTTCACTGTTGGTCTCCATTGGCTTCTTACTAAAGCCCAGTGCCCCCAAGTTATCCCAGACCAGCTCAACCTGGCCCACTGGCTCACTTCAGCAGTGCTGGAACCTAACGAGTTCCATCCATTCATTCATATTTCTTCATTTTTTCATTCAGTAGGCTGTTCTTGCATACTCACGGTATGCCCCCTTCCTCCAGTTACTAAGACTGAATGCTTTATATAGTAAATCAAGCTGTGTGTTCATGAATCTCTGAGTGAATGCACGGCACTGGGCACATCCCACGAAACTTTGCCTTGCCATGTCTTCATTTGCAAAATGAGGATAATACCCACTCTGCCTTTGACAGAGAAACATTCCGTGCATACAATGATATGGTGACTCTTCAAGCATTTTGGAAACCGGAGAGAGACATAGAAATTGATTATTGTCCTATAACCATATTTATTGGCGTCAGAGAAAACTCCAAGCCTGCTGTCTTCTTAATTCTCCTGCTCCCGGAGACCCCCACTTACTTATTTAGATTCTTTAAATGAAAACACAAACTAGGCTGGCCAAGTATCCTATTTCTAGAAGTCTTCCTTGGTCTAATGGATGATGGACATTCCTCTGGACTCTGCAGCAGAGTTTCTTAGGGGGTGAGTTGGAAGTTTGTTCTGGGAAGGACATTAGGCCTGAAGCTGCCCCAGCCCCACCCCAGCTCTGAGCTTGGTTAGAGAGCAAATCCCAACTCAAGACAAGCCCCAGCACCCTGTTACAACCTCCAATGAAAGCGAGCTTCCAACATTGAGAGCTCCACACTCCACCACGGTTTGTGCGTTGTGCCCGCACGCCGTACCTGAGCTGGCACCCCTCACGTGGCTGATGTCTTATGCTTGTCGATTATGACAATTTAGTTTAGTTTTCCGGCAGATGGAAGTAAAACTTCTTGTTCTCAGAAAATCACTATATTATGATGACAAGTTCCTGACAGATGCTAAGGAAGCGTCTTGAGAAGGGGCACCGTCTTGTAATGTGCATGGAGGAGGCTGTAGATTCACAGTCATCACAACGCTGTGATGTGTGGTGCACAATGAGTGCACCTCAGGGCAGTGGACTCACTCACCCAGAGCGCTCTGCAGGGCAGAGCTTAATCGAGTCCCCCAAGCTTCCTGGGCTCTGGCTGGCCAGGGTCTCCCCTGGCCTTCCTCTGCACCCACTTCCCTACAAAAGGCATTCTGTTGTCCCCAGTTCTTTGGTTATGAACTGAAGGCATGAGGGCTGGTCTGTGACCCTGACTATGCGAGGGTCTGATTGCCACCCCAGCAACACTGGACACATAGGATCCCTCCCGTCATCTTCAGTGAGGTCTCAATGGTGGACTCAGCCCTCCTCCAGGGCCGCCAGCAGGGGCATATAGGGAAGGGGGGAGCTAGCTCACTTCCAGCTGATAGAATCAAAGTCACTCGCCCCTCATCTCTGTGCCATGCAGGGATACAATAGGATTTTGTACCTGTCCTGAGTTTGTTGAGGTGGGTGCTGTATAGACCGTGTCTCCCCAAAGTTCATACGTTGAAACCTAATCCCCAATGTGATGATTAGTCGGTGGGCCTTTGGGGGGGTGATTAAGGCACCCTTGGTGACCTAGTGAAAGAGACCCCAGAGAGCTCCCTTGCCCCCTCCACCACGTGAGGACACGGTGAGAAGAAGGCGGTCTAGGAGCCAGGAAGGAGGTTCTGACAAGATACTCAATTTGCCCAAGCCTTGATCTTGGACTTCCCAGGCTCCAAAACTGTGTGAAACCACAGTCTATGGTATTCTACTCTAGCAGCCTGGACAGATGGGCAGTGGGGAAGGGTCAGGTACTCCAAGAGCCTCTTCTCACCCTTCCCGATCACCTAGACACCTGGCAGGTGAGGGAGAGTCGTCCCGACTGCTGGGTCCCCCCGGGGTCCCTTCCACTCTCTGCATAGGGACCCAGAGATGTGTGCGTGCAAAACACTCTTCCCACAAGCAGAAGCCCCTCCCGAGATGGTAGAAACTGAGCGTTTCACAAAGTCTCCGGGCGGTTTCCCGAGACCGGGGTCACTTAATCAGTCCCTTTGATTATTATTTTGAATCAGCACACTCCCAAGGATAATAAGATGACGATATAATAATAGCCTTAATTGTGTTTATGAAGCATTTCCACCGAGCTAAGGCAGCATTATATCCATTTCCCCATTTAATCTTTACAACACCCCTGCGAGGGAGGAGGGACTACCTGTGTTCTAGGGGGGAAGCAGCTGGGATAGTTAGAGGGGCATCTCACCCACTCTCGGCTCAGAGGGTACCATCAGGGGGGTCTTCTGAGCCACAGGCAGGGAGCAGCTCTTCCCACTGGGGGTTCGACGCAGCATCTCACCAGCCCATAAAGAGGCCTCTGGATCCGAGGGAGCAGGCAGCCTTGGAAACCCCAGGAATCTGGACAGGACACCTTTGTGCCAGCCTCGACCGGCAGCTGGGACTTCCCGGAGTCAAGAGGCAGCATTACATGCTGCTTCCCTATCGCTTCCACCTGTATTAGGACTTTCAGTACTCCTGGCGAGCGGGAGGCATCGCAGAGAGCCTCCTGCATGCCAGAAACGTTACCAGCAGCTGCACACTTCTCAGCTGCAGCGTGCTAAAAGCCTTCCCCAGCCCTGCCCCACTTAACAGCAGGCTCCTACTCTTTTTTGCCTTCACTGTTCCCTACCTATATTTTGAGCGGGAAGAAGAGTGTGTGTGTGTGTGTGTGTGTGTGTGTGTGTGTGTTTGTGTGTGTGTGTGTTTCCCGTTAATATCTATTTTACAACCATTTGGTGCAAGGGCTGAGAGCTGTCAGAGCAGTAATGCACTGCATCAAATTAACATATTTTCCTGAAATGGTAATTACACCCTTTTTGTGTGCCTCTGAATACACATTTTTTGAAGTGTGAATGAGGCACTGACATCAAAGTCTCCCTTTAAATCATCGTTATTAGTGCATCTGTCCAAATGATTCACGGGAAATGGCTGGCAGAGGTTTTTAAGTTTAGAGGAATTTAAAGGTGAGCCACAGAGCTTCTTTAGAAAAGTTAGAATGCCCTGCATCTTTAATAAGTGTTTATTCCTTCACACCCTGGAACCATTCCCAGTCCAATGATGCTATTCAGTTCAATGCAACACATCTCTACTGAGCACCTACTATATTAAAGTCCCTTGTTAGGTTACTGGTTCAGAGCAAGACAATGTTCTCGCCTTCAGTCCCAGGAGGAAGGACAGACAGATGATGTGAAGAGGAAGAATACAGGAAATGACCCTGTGACACGGAAGATTGAGAATAATTCTGAGTGTGTGTGGTGGGGCAGGAGATACAACCATGAAAGCCATCTTCAGAAGGTGGCATTTGAGCTGAACCTTGAAAGGTAGCAAAGATAGAGCACTGAGGATGATGAATACATTCCAAGTCCAGGGAGAGATCATTAAAGCATGAGTTTGGGAAGGATGAGAACCCAGCATTCAGTGCCTGGCATCATGGCGAGGGATCAGGTGGTTTAAGGAGATGTTTTCTCTATCAGAGGCCCCCCAAAAGGAGCATACCAAATGCAGTAAGGCTGGAACATGGGGATAGAGGTGGAGAGGTGGTCGGGCTATTATGGGAGGTGTCACGAGCCACTGAAGATTTGAGTCTTTATCTTAAAGAGCCAGAGAAGCCATGAAGCCATGGAATGTTTTCAGAAGTGGAGCGATATGAACAGATTTCTTTGTGAACCATCCCACTGGCCGCCAAGTAGACAACAGATTGAAAGCAAACGAGTGACAGGAAGAACCACCTAGAAGGCTGTTACTACCATCTATGTAAGTGATCCGGGCCTGGACTGGGACAGTGGCAAAAGGAACAGAGAAAAACAGATGTCTTTAACGGGTATTCAGAAGGAAGATTGGGCCACACTTCATGATCAGCGGACTGACTGTATGTGTTGACGGGGAAGGAGGTATTAATCATGATTCTACAGATGGCGGTGCTGGTAAAGGTGGTAGAGAAATGGAGGGGAGGACCAGGGGCTGGAGGGAAGTTGACGACTTCTGTTAGGACATGTTGTATTCTAGGCCCTTCCAGCATACGTTGTTTCTGTATCTGGATGACATCTCTGTCATTTTGACAACTTGTGACACTGATACATAGGGATGTGCTCCTGTTTTGGATATGGCTGTTTCAGTGGCAAGGAAGTGATATACACGAACTTGTTCCTGAAGGAGATGGAAGGGATGCCCTTGAAAGGATACAGTGACATCACCTAGAAATCCAGAACAGTGATTCAAATCTGGACAGGCTTCATGTAGACCAGAATGAGAAAGGTAGCAGGTCGAAATCCTTCCTTCCTTCTTGCTCTGGTTCTAAGGATGGTCCACAGTCATATGGCCCCAGTCGAAACTTAGTGAGAGCCCAAAAAATGAAAATTTGGAGGATTCCATAGCTTAGTTGTCACCAGGACCTAAAGTTGCTCTTCCCAGCTCTATTCATGCTCTTTGCACTTGTCCAAATGGTTAGGACATCACAGTCATGCCCGTGGCCATGAGGGTTGTGCCCTGCACAACTCCAGGGTGACCACATTCCCATGCAGATTTCATCTTGGCAAACCGGGGCTTCATCTTTATTCTTCATTCTTATTTTTTTTCAGGTACAAAGCCAGAAAAATCACTAATAGTAATGTAATAAATACCAGTGAAGCAACAACATTTGGTTGTTTTGCTTTAGGTTTCTAAAAACATATGTGTAAAAGAAATAGGATAGAACAGATAAAGTTAAAATCCTCCTTGCTCTCCCCATTCTCTGCCCTCCATGCCTCAAGGCATCAGGATCCATGAATTCGGTCGACTTCCTTCTTGTTCATGGTATTTAAACTTTTACTGCACATAAACATAATGTAGTATTGTTTGTGTGGGGTTTTTGTTGTAACATAAATGGCATCATTCAGTATGTAATGTTTTACAATTTGCCTTTTTTTCACTTGGTATTGTTTTCAAGATCTATTTTTACGCATTCATATAGATCTAGTTGGTTTAATTGCTGTATAATATTCCATTCTAGGAATATACTGCCATTTGCTTATCCATACCCTTCCTGAAGGACATTTGTGCTGCTTCCAAATTTTTGCCGTTACACACAATGCTGCAATGAGTATCCTTTTATATGCCTCATTATGTGCTTTTATGTAAGTTTCTCCAGGGTGAATTGAGTATATTAAGTATATACATAGCGGTGGATTTGTTGTGAGTTGGTGCTTCAGTGAACGTGTTCATTTTTAATTTTATTAGGTGTTACCAAATATCTTCGTGTCGGGAGGGAAGGTAAAGGAATCAATATAAAAATTACCTTTAGACAACATGTCAGCCACCTGGAAATTTTTATACACTTCCACACCAGCTGCTTCCCCTTGCCAAGAAGACACAGACCCCACTGAGAACTACTGCTTTACTGACACATTCTTGGAAGGGATTGTGTGTCCCAGGCTTGGGTGTACCAGAAGAGGAAGGGATTGGAGATAATTGACTTTAAGATCACAAAGACATAGCCCATTTGTTTTGATGTCTTTACCTCTGGCGACCAAATCCCTCAAAGTCTTGTTCTCAGCAGAAATAGTGTCCAGATCCCAGGGAATTACAGGGGACAAATGTATTAAGTGCTTCGCTACTAAAAATCCCTGGATCAGCCTCAGGTTAGGATGATCCCAAAGCTGGACTGATCCTCTAAGAGGCACCAATACTAGGCGATGAATAGCCAAATCATTCTTGAGCAGTGGTAGCCTGTCCAGTGGGGACGAGTTTGGACTGAATAGCAATGAGAGGACAGAAAAAGGACAGAATGAAATGAGGCCATCGCTGGGAGAATGGAAGGAGCAAAATTACATGTTATAGTAGACAGCTGTATTGGATTAAATAGTGGCCCCCTCCAAATTCATATCGACCTGGAACCTGTGAATGTGACCTTATTTGGAAATAGGGTCTTTGCAGAAGTAATCGAGTTAAGAAGAAATCACACCAGGTTAAGGTGGGTCCTAAATCCAATAAGGAGAGGGAAATTTGACACAGAGACACAGACATTTGAGCACACCTCCCCTTCCCCAGAAGTTACTTATCACTGTTCTGAAAGTGTCCCATGCAACTTTCACATGGGCAAAATTATTTTTTTCAGCATCACTGATTTTATTTATGTGAAATCATGCATATTCATTTGCATTATTTCAGATCCTCCCATCTGTATTAATAAACCTTTTGGGGGTGCCGGGGTGGCTTGGTTGGTTAAGCGTCCAACTTTTGCTCAGGTCATGATCTCGGGGTTTATTACTTTGAGCCCCATGTTGGGCTCTGTGCTGACGGCTCAGAGCCTGGATCCTGCCTTGGATTCTGTATTTCTCTCTCTCTGTCTACCCCTCCCTGCTCGTGCTCTGTCTCTCTCTCAAAAATAAATAAAGATTTAAAAATACCTTTTGAAATTCAGTATTTAATAAGTACTATCCTTTCCTGGAATGCAAACCAAAGGGGGGAAAAAGACAGTGACACAACACAGGGAATACGCCATGTGGTGATGGAAGAGAGCCTGGGCAGATGCAGAGGCAAGCTTAGGATCAATGACATCACCGGAAGCTGGAAGAGGCAAGAAGGATCCTCCCTAGAGCCTTCAGGGAGAGCAGGGTCCTGCTGACAGCTTGATTTTGGACTTATGTCCTCCAGAACTGTGAGAGAGTAAATTTCCATGCAGTTTGTGTTACAGAAGCCCAAGGAAGCTAGTTTAGCAGACTTCCCAGATGCCCCAGTTACCAGCACTCTGGTGCTCACGCCCTTGTGCAGTGCCCTCCCGGCTTATGTGGACTGGGCCTGGAGACCTGCTCCTAACAAAGACAGCAGGTGTGACAGGGTATCATTTCCAAAATTAGGTTATCAGAGACTTCTTATTCTATGTAGCTTGCTGTCACTTGCTCTGTCTGATAAAGCCAGCTGCCATATCATGACGACTTTATGGAGAAGCTCACATGACAGGACACTGAGGAAGGTTTCTTGTCACTGGGCAATGGAACCCTGCCAAAGGCCGCGGAATGAACTTGGAAGTAGATTCCCCCCAAGGTGAGCCTTGAGATGGCTGCTGCCCCAGCTGAGAACTTGATTGTAGCCTATAAGGGCCAAAGGCAGAGGACCCCCCTAAGCAGTATCTGGACTCTTCACCCCCAGAAACCGTGAAATAATAAACCGAGTTTTTTGCTTTAAGCCCCTGAGTCTTGGGGTAGTTGGTTATGCCATAGGAGGTAACTGATGGATACAAAGAGTAGATCAAAGCAGGTGCTTGGGAACAAAGACCGTGAAGAGCTTGTGGTTCTGTGTGTGTTGTGTGCTGGCAGTGGTGACCTGGAGGAGCCACAGAAGCATCCCATCCCCCATCCTCTACTTTACCTACATGTTCCTGTCATCTGCAAGGAAGGCAACTGCTCGAAACTAAGCGTGTGAAGGGTCACCTTCGGAGACTGTGTGTTTCATTGGAACCTCCCTGAAGGGAGACAAGGGATTGTGTCCTTACAGACTGTTTCAGACAGACTCAGAAACTGCCCCAAAGGTCCCTTCTTGGAACTTCCCTTCCCATCCAGGGTTGCATTGAAGGAGTTATGGGAAAAAAGAAGGAAAGGTTTCTGGATGAGGGAGTCAGGGGACCTCACTTCTGAAACTGGCTGTCATTTACTGCCCTGGGGACCCCGGGATTTTAGAAAGGGCAGAGACTAATTTCCTCATCTTGAAGTTGGAACTAAGAGAAGATTCTTACACAGAGAGCGTGGGATGACCAGAGCCAGGGAGAACAACAGTGAGCTTCCCTGCTCCTTCCTGCTACCCTTAGACCCACTATGGAGGGGGGAGGCTCCCTGACCCTGGGGCAGGTGGTTATAACTCTAGCCATTACATCAGTGTTGGGGGCATGTGGAGTTGGAAGCTTATGAGTCCCTGAAGAGCACATGAGAGAAAGGAGATTCCAGAAGGCATAACAGCACACCACAGACCAATTCAGGTGACTTGTTTTACCATGTGGTCCTGAACAGAGAATGACAGCTTCCTGGGTACATTTTTTAAAGTTTGTTTGTTTGTTTGTTTGTTTAGAGAGTGGGAGGTGGGGGGGGATGAGTGGGAGAAGGGCAGAGAGAGAGGGAGAGAGAATCCCAAGCAGACTCCACATTGACAGCGGGGCTCAAACCCACGAACCGTGAGATCATGACCTGAACTGAAATCAAGAGTTGGTCACTTAATTGACTGAGCCACCCAGGCGCCTCATCATGTTCTTTGTAATAGCCCAGAGTGGGCTATAAGTGCTGCAAAGGCACATGTGCCCCACTGGGACTTTAAATTGTGTCACTGAGGGGTGCCTGGGTGGCTCAGTCGGTTAAGCATCCACCTTCGGTTCAGGTCATGATCTCACGGTCCGTGAGTTCGAGCCCCACATCGGGCTCTGTGCTGACAGCTCAGAGCCTGGAGCCTGCTTTGGATTCTGTGTCTCCCTCTCTCTCTGCCCCTCCCCTGCTCATGTTCTGTCTCTCTGTGTCTCAAAAATAAATAAAAACTTTTAAAAAAATTTAAAAAATAAATTGTATCACTTAAAGCTAATGGCACAATTCAAACCAGCACTGTGCCTAAATTCAAACATTTTTAAACAAAATGGCATGATCTTGTTTATAATCTAGGGGCCACAGACTTCAACTAATTGTAGAGGACAATTTGTGACCCAGGACAAAAACTTCTATCATGGAAACTTTTTCTAGAAGGACCTGAAGTGTATAAGTAGAATTTTCTCAGGCATCCCTACCAGTATGCTTGGATATGCTGTAACCTTTCTTCTTCCTCAGTTTGCATATTTGTAAAATCAGGAGTTAGCTTATATAATCTTTAAAGATCTATTTAGCACTTACATTTAATCATTCCTTATTAAATGACCAGAAGGCTTAGAAAAAAAAAAAAAAAGTAGAAGCAAGTGAGCATTCATGGGGCTCATCTTTCAAAATTCAGGCATTACCTCCTCTGGGAAGTCTCCCGTGACCCCACCAGATTGCAGGCCTGATTGAAGTGCTCCTCTGATGCAAAACCCAAGCACACATTTATTGATTATAACTTACACAGTGATGGTTGATTTACGAATCTGTTTCCTTCACTCTCTAGTCAACACTTGCAGCTGAGACTGGCTTATGTCTTGCTCTTCTTTGTATGCCCAAGACCTAATGGAAATCTTGGCACACAGTGGTGTGCAGTAACTATTTGTTGAATTAGTTGAATTAATGAGTGACTAGATGGATGAATGGTTAAGTGCGTCTTCTGCCCATAGTGGGTATCCTGCATACTGGAGAAATAGCCCAGGAAGTTGTATCTCCCGCTTGCCACATGGCTTCTGATGACAGTTGAATAATATGGTCAGAGAAGGGCATACAATGGCACAGAAACTCAGATCTCAATATGCATGCAGACCCTTGAGGTTGGGTGAAAGCTCATCTCCTTTCTGTTCTAACAATCTGTGGAGCTTGGAGGCAGGGATAATTAATTCGTGGCATATGTGGAGACAGATGTTAGGGAAATAGGACAAAGATAACAAGGTCAGTGAAAAAAGAAGGAAGAGGATCTGAATACTGAAGTCATAGAATGGGTTGCCCCATAAAGTACTGAGCACTAATGTAAGTAGAAATGCCCAAATAGATTATTATCAAACAGGTAAAGAGATGGATATTTAGAAGGCTAAGTGGTTTGTCCAAGGGCACAAAATTAGGGGCTTGAACTTACTCTGTCTCTCTGCCTATTAAGGACTTTTCCCCAATGCACAGATGTTGTTTAGACCATTGCTACAACTAAGGGTCAGTAGAGTAGGCAAGTGGTGGTGCTGGTGGTAGTGGTGGTGGTGGTGGTGATGGTGGACAGTCTCTGAAATAGCCACAGAGTAGGCACATCAGAGTAGTAAACATAAGGTGTGGAGGCAAAGATACTCATCCATTGGATCCCAGGGTGTGAATGAAAGGGCATGACACTGATGTAAAACTGATTTTGGTTTGAATTGATGCTCTACCATTTACTAGTTGTGTGCCTTTGCCTGGATACATCATGCATCAGCTTTCTCAGCCTTGGTTTATTTATCCATGGAATGGTAAAGATAACACTTATCATAAGAATTGTTGTCAAGATTAAAAGAGATGTGTTTGTGAGGAAATGAATGGGGTCCAAATTCTGCTTATAGGACTGGAACAATCAGGTGAGATGCTTCAGCCACAAAAGTTGTTCTGAGGTAGGATATTTTAAAGGAGAGTTAAAGGAAAGGATGGTTGGTGCAAAATGGTAGGAAGAGTGGTGCAGCATGACAGACGGGGCTTTCTCTGTTCCTCATCCAACAGGGAATAGAGGTGATAACCACCCATCTGCAATTGAAAAGAAGTTTTGGGATCACCAACTCAGATAATGAGATCTTGGCTTCAGAGTTAGAAGAGAAGAGGAAAGGAGAAGATAGGTTGTTGTAAAATGTGGATGGTACAACTCAGTCACTTTCCTCTGCTCTGACCCAAGACCCCACTAACATGAGTGTAAAAAAAGAGGCATGCACTCATGAAGACAAAAACTAGGAAAGGAAAAAAAGAAAACAGAGAAACATCAAGAAAACTTTGAATGCTAGAAAACAGATGGATAAGTAAAATTTAACTTTGCGTAGCAGAGAAAGCTGAAATAAAATGCCTGCAAGATTCTTGAATGGCTAATCAAGAAGCTGACTGATTTCTCTTCTAGAACCCCCAAACACTGGACATTAAGGGAATAGGTATCTTTAAAAATGAAGTTCTGTTTGGGGCTGAAAAGTAAAAGACTAGTTGAAACTCTATAAAAGAAGCAATTATACACCCTAGATTCCCTTGCTACCCTAGGAAACCATGTAACTCTTCCTCCCCCATCCAGCCGGAGACAGGAAGTTTTCTCTTTGGATAAGTGGTATAGCAGAGGAAATCAGAACTCAAGAATACCATGCACAGATTGGACGGAGTGGGAGGTACAGTTTGTTTCACAGAAAACTGGGAATTGGGGAATAGAAAACCTCTAGTCCTTATAACAGGAGATTGTAGGATAGACAAGGTGACCTGTAAGAGAGAAGACTCTTACAGATACTGACAGCTGAGGGTACCCTTGGCAAAATTCCTTGATGTCGGCAGGAGCATCCTAATGCAAGCCTACCACTGGATAAGCAAAGCCCATTCACACAAAGCTAATCTTTTCTTTATTGCCTCACTTTTAGATGTGAAAGTGTACCAGACACTTGAAACATTTGAGTAAAGCTTCTAAATAAAAAATAAACTAAGAAAACAGAAACAATGCAGAAAACAGAGAGGGGAAAACCACGAAGGGAAACCCTCTAATTTATATCCCCAGAGAGATAAGCAAAAATATTGATACTTCAAAAATATGTATAAAAATAACAAATAAAATTTATTGGAAATTAAAAATTTGAGAAACAGAATATAAAGTTGATAGAATGGTCAAATATTTGGGAAACAAACCCAGATAGTAGGATAAAAATGCAAAGTGACAAGGAAAAGTAGGGTCAGATAAGCACTTTAGGAAATTAATGCAGAATATTCAGTCAGAGAAAACTTCCAAAGAGTGAAAAACTGGACCAAAGAAAGCTACCCAAAAACTAGTATGAAAAATTTTCGTAACTGAAGACTATTGGTTTCCAGACTTAAAGGGCTTATTTTATGCTCAGCACAATGAATGAACTCATAAAATTTTAGAATAATGAGGGCAAAATAAAAATCCTAAAAACTCTCAGAGAGAAAAACAAGATCATATTCATAGTAACAGAAATCAGATTTGCATTAAAACCATCAACAGCAGTATCAGAAGCTAGAAGACAATAGGGAAATGTTTTTAAAACTCTGGGAAAATTATTGTTCTAGATTTTGTACATAGCCAAGACAAGGATATGCAGTATCACCTTCATGGCATGCACCCTTTCTCCAGGATCTACTGGAATTGATTCTTCATTTTGATGAGGCACAATGAAGAAAGAGACAGAGGATCCAGGAAGCCAAGACTTCAAGCGGGAAAGAGGGAAAGGGATTTCAAAGATAACAGTAGAGCTACAGATATAGAAAGGAACCAAATCTGATCAGATTAAGAAGATGGGGCAATCTAGGAAAGTTGTTTCCAAGGTGGGGGTCAGGGTGTAAAAATCATAGATTTTCTCATGTGTTGGAATGTGATTGAGAGAGATTTTCTAGAGATTTTCTGTTTTTGTCAGAGATTTTGGAAATGCAGTTATGGATATATAAACAAAGTGGGCAAATAAAAACTTGAGGCAATCATTAACTCCAGGAAAAACAAAAATTTGTTCAAAAATGAAACTAAACATAGCCACATGGAACAGCTATGAATTCAATTTATATAAATGTAATAATAATAATAATAATAGACTATAGACATAGCCAAAAGTTGTGTTATAATTAGTTTGGAAGCTGACGGCATAATGAAGAGAAATGTGCATACATGCATGTGTTCATGAGGTATAAGGATTTTGAATACCTTTAAAAATACAAAATCAACAGACAACACATAAAATATACATAGTCATCCTGATGAAAAATATGGGGAAATTTTTCAGAAGAAACTGCTGTAAGATTTAAAATATTTGCCTCTAGTGGGGGTGGGTCAAGTCTTGGGATTGGGAGAGGTGAAGTAGAAGACTGCTGCTTTCCATTTTAAGCCTTGAACATTGTATTAGTTTTCTGTGGCTGCTTGATAACATTAACACAAACTAGTGGCTTGAAACAACCAAAATTTATTTATTCTCCCACAGTTCTGGAGATCAGAAATCTGATATGGGCTTCCCAGACCAAACCCAGATGTCAGCTGAGCAGTACTTCTTTCAGAGGCTCTAAGGGAGAATCTATTTCTTGTCTTTTCCAGCTTCTGGTAGTTGCTGATATTCCTTGGCTTGTGACTTCATTACTCCAATCTCCATAGCCAACATCTTCATATTGCTCTCTGTTCCAACTCCACATAGCCTTCTCTCTGTGTGTAAAATCTCCCTCTGCCTCCCTCTTATAAGATACATGTGACTACATTTAGTTCCTACCTGGATTATCCAGGATAATCTCTTTAACTCAAGATCCTTTACTTAATCACATCTTAATTTGGACTTTTTTCCCATATAACATAATGTCCCAGGTTTTGAAGATTAGGACAAGACATATTTGGGAGGAGCATTATTCAGCCTACCACAAGCATTAAAAAAATCTTTTTAGTATATTTATATGATATATATAAATGTATAAATATATGTATATATACATACACACACATATACATAAGTAAAAGAGTATGTACCATTTTTTGAAAATTGTGGTTATCAGTGGAATGTCAAGGCAGACTTCCAATTCTACATCATGTATCTCTATAGTGCTCTTGAATAATGAACATATATTACTCATATAAAATGTTAATATGTGAGAAAAAAGTGGCAGGGAGAAAGATTTCATGCTTTGGCTGATCTACATTTGAGACCAACTAGTTCCAAGTCTTTCATTTCAAATACAAACACCAGGCAACTCTCCAATTAAGTGACACTGACATTTATGTTGTTCCTTGGAAGACATATGTGTGTTTAAAACACGCAGCTACCAGAAGCCAAGAGCCCAGGGGGCTGGAGAGGGGTTTTGTGGGGTTTCGAGACAACAAAGAATAGTCCTAAGCCCAATCTAGAGTCATTTGCTCTCAAACATACAGCATATCTGCTCCTTATCTTCTGGCTTTTTTTTCTCTTTTTCTCAGATGCTAGGATAGGCCATATGATGATACTTCAAATTAGAATACCACAGTTGAAAGAAGCCTTAAAGATCATTGGGTCCAACCCCAACATGGAACAGTTTAGGGCATTCAGAGAGGACCAGAGGGATGAATTAGCGATTCCCAAAGCAGCTGAGGCAGAGCTAGACCCCTGGGCTCCTGACCCCTGATGCTCAGAGCACTCTATCCTATTCTCTAGAGCCCATGAACCTCTGTCCCTCACTTCTCTGTAATTTAGAAGGTCCTGAACATTTGGGAAGCAGAGAGAGCATGAGTATCCCAGCTACTTACTCCCCAGCCCTCCTGGATCTTTAGTATTCCTGAACTGTCACGTAGGTCACTTTCTCACAGGGATCTCCCTAACCTCTCCGTCAGGACAAAGGCCCTTTCCTTTGGACAAAGTTATGGAGGATTGGTGTATATTGGCTCTTACAGAAGCTGAAGGAACCCCCGCCCCACCCCTGCCTGCAACCTTGATGGGTCATATAGATTTTCAGTTCCAGAGGACTGTTAACTTAAGATATGCAGATTTTTATCCTCTCTTCCTTCACAAGAAGCCTCCTCCTGCCTTGCAACCTTGTTTATCTGTGTTTCATGGTTAAAACCAGTGGCATGCCATCCCCTGTCTGGGGGCAAATGGAACTAGTTGTGGCGGACATATCCCAGACATACGCTAGGTACTTTACCAACACTTAAGTTACTTGATCCTCCTAACAGTTGGGAAAGATGGACATCACTGCTTTACAGATGACAAAACTTAGTTGCCCGAGGTACCAAAGCTCGTATATTTCAGAGCCGGGACAAACTCACATCTTCCAGATCCCTAAACCAGAACACTTTCCATGATGTTAGGTTGGAGTGGAGTGAAAGAGAGATGCTTCTGCCTTGCAGAATGAGCCCTGTTATTCACCATGCCAACGGGAACACCCTGTCCAGCTGGCCCAGCCAGTTTCCACTGTCTGCAGATCTCCAGCTGTCAGTTAGACAGTTAGTCACTGGATTAGGAGTATCGGCAGCGAAATGCATGCATCTTATGATGATCCTTAGACTAACACAGATTGATGTGGGAAGCAGGCTGGACTAGTCCTAGCAAGGGAACACTGATGAAAGATGGCTGATTGCCATCTTAATCCAAAGACTTTCTAGCCCGTTAAGTGCCTTGCAAATGCCTCACTCTGACAATCCCTCATGATCAAGTCGGTTAAAATGTATTATCCAGGTAGTGCTGCAAAGAATCATGGTTGGCCCTGGCCAGTAGGGAGTTTATACTGTGTCTAGGTCTGAACTCCACATTGAACTAGTTTTTTTTTATTTTTTTTTAATGTTTATTTATTTTTAAAAGAGAGAGAGGGGGAGGGAGAGAAAGTGAGCACGAGCGGGGGAGGGGCAGAGAGAGAGGGAGACACAGAATCCGAAGCAGGCTCCAGGCTCTGTGTGGTCAACACAGAGCCTGATGCTGGGCTCGAACTCACAGACCACAAGATCATGACCTGCGCCAAAGTTGGGCGCTTAACCGACTGAGCTACCCAGGGGCCCCAATGTTGAACTAGTTTTTAACCAGAATAGATCCTGGGACCAACACCTTGTAGAATTCAGCCTATTACTTGGGAGGTGTATCCAGACTGACTTCCTTTCCCTTGTGTAGGAGTGAATTGACCTCAGTACTATGACCAAAAAAAAAGGGCTTTCTTTTTCTTCTTTGTATCCTGCAGAAGACAATTATTTCTACAGTGAGTAAATTAGCTGTTTAGGTATTTATTTATTGGCTGAAGTCAGGTGAGACTATAAACAGTGGGACCCAGGACTTGGCCAATCAGATACTTTGTGAGGAATTTAAATATTGAGCAGAAGGTCAAGAGACAGACAGGAGGTTCATTCCACTCCAGCATGAGGAGTCCTTATGCCCCATTTTTCGAGGTGCCCCTCTCCATCTGAGCCCCAGGTCCTCCATCAGAGGAGTTCGTGGGTTCCTCACTGTCCCCTGATATGTGTGTGATTTTATCAAAAGTAGTGTGTACTAAAGCCAGAGCAGACTGAACTCTGTGAACTGGACACCAAAATGATAGCTCCACACTATGACATCAGTGACTTTATTCCACTCTCTTTGCCAACTGCTTTTTAAAATTATCATTGTGGGGGTGCCTGGGTGGCTCAGTCAGTTAAGTGACTAACTCTTGATTTCAGTTCAGGTCATGATCTCATGAGTTTGAGCCCCTGAGCTGATAGTGCAGAGGCTGCTTGGATTCTCTCTCTCTCCCTCTCTTTCTGCCCTTTCTCCACACATTCTCTATCTATCATCTATCTATCTATCTATCTATCTATCTAATTATCTCTCAAAATAAACTTAAAAAAATAAAATTATCACTGTAGAGTTACTAATTTTATTTATTTATTTATTTATTTATTTATTTATTTATTTAAATATGAAATTTATTGTCAAATTGGTTTCCATACAATACCCAGTGCTCATCCCAGAAGGTGCCCTCCTCAATACCCATCACCCACCCTCCCCTTGCTCCCAGAGTTACTAATTTTATTTATTTAATTTTTTTTGGATGTTTATTTACTTTTGAGAGAGACAGAGACAGAATGCGAGTGGGTTCGGGCAGAGAGAGAGGGAGGCACAGAATCTGAAGCAGGCTGCAGGCTCCAAGCTGTCAGCACAGAGCACGATGTGGGGCTCGAACTCATGAGCTGAGAGATCATGACCTGAGCCAAAGTCGGACGCTCAACTGACTGAGCCACCCAGGCGCCCCCAGAGTTACTAATTTTAAAACAAGCCTCAAAACTATACTCTTCGCTTTGGCCTTGTAAAGTCGAGAGGGGGGAAGAAAATAACACATAACGAGACAGACTTTAAAACTATTGACTAACAATATTAGAAGCTAAAACTCTAATGTGTTAATGCCTTCGTATTTATGAAGGAAGATGCTTTGCAGCCTAGAATCTTCGCCAGAGCAAGTGGTTGATCAGGCATACAGGTGAGCTGCAGTGATTTTCAGATTTATAAGGGCTCACACCTTCAGGTGCATTCTTTGTTAGAAAGCACCCATGTGGTGGAGGGGGCATCTGAAAATGAGGAGGGCAAGGAATGCAGGAAAGGGGGACCTTAACAGATGGGGCTGGCAAAGGAAGTTCCTAAGAAAATGACAGCAGAAGTCCCATGGGCTTTGTCATGAATAAGAACACAGAATGCTCTGGAAATGAGGTCTCTACTCATTTCTCTACTCCACTATTACTGCTACTAATTGGTAGACAATAGGTTATCATCTGAAAAATGAATTTAAGAAAACTGAGGAAGTATTGTGATAAAATCATATGCATATATAGAAAATGAAGCTTTTTTTAAAAAAGGCAGTCATTAACCCAAGAAAACTGAAACTTGTGAGAGAAAGGAAATAAATCACAGTAAAATTCTGTGATTAGTGGGAACAGTGTTTGTATAGCTATAATAACGTAGGCACTGACTTAGTAGAATATTGACATAAGATGATGTTGGAAGAATGAGGGAGGGGGAGAGGGCATGGTAAGGGTGAGTTAAATATCCCTCTCTCTCATCAGGAGCTTCATGTCTCACTCTGAAAATCCAGAAAGAGCTGTTCAAGCAGAGGGCTAAAAACTATGGGGGCACATCTAGAAAAAGCCGCAAGAAGAATGGAAAGAGGTAGTGGGGGGTCATGTAGCCAGGGGTTGGTGAAGAATGGGCAGGGGGCTAGTGTATTTGTTATATGCATTTTTTTGACTTTAAAAAATGTTTAAAAACATGTATGCGTGTATTACCTCAAAAAGGTTGTTTTCTTAAAAGTCACTAAATAGAAAATGTACATATTTTTAAGAAGATTTAGTTCTTAATGAGATGAGCTCTCAGAAGTCTGGCAAGCTAAACTATACAGAAGGACCTATTTCCTGAGGCTTCCTGAAAATAGTGTTTTCACTGGACAGCTAAGCAAATGAAAAGTTTTGCTTGTTTTGGCTTCAGATATATTTTACATAAATGCACACACACACACACACACACACACACACATTAAATATAACCTTACAGCTAAAGACATATGTCCCCCATTTCATTCCTATAAACTCCAATTCCCACGAAAGCAATTAGGATTATGAATTTAATGTTGTCCTTTCCACCCTATGTGTTTTAAAATGTATTTTTACTAAACACACACACACACACACTAACACACACATCTGTACAAATATATTAATTTGCTTTTCATGTTTCTAAATATTCACCTAAATGCTATATAATGCCTATGTTATTCTACACTTGCTATTTTCACCCAGTGTGGAGACCCGCCCACGTTGATATATGGAGCTAGTGCATTTTATTCCATTGTATGATAGCACCGGAATTTATTTTCCTCCAGTCTTTCTTTCTTGCAAACAGTGTGGCAGTGAGTATCCTGATACAAGCCTCCAGCTAAACATGAGAGTGAGTTTCTCCAGGGTAGAGACCTAGAAACAGAATTGCTGGGTCACAGGTTAGGCACATCTTTTACTTTAGTAGGTCAGTGGGTCAGCATTGTTTTTGTAAGTACAATCAAAGAGTGCTTCCCTCAGACTCAGGCTCCTAGGCCAGGAGCTGGTTGCAAACTGGGCCCCAGCTGGGGGTGGAGGCCATACCAGAAATACCATCTGTTACGACGGTGCTCTGGATTCTCCTCTCAGAGGCAGCACTTTGGGACCATAGCAGAAAGACGTGTTTATTCATGTTCTCTCTAACAAGCTGGTATCTGACATTTAAAGGGCTGCTGAGGGGCGCCTGACTGGCTCAGTCAGTGGAGCATGCGTATCTTGATCTCAGGGTCGTAAGTTCAAGCCCCACATTGGGTGTGGAGCCTACTTTTAAAAAAGGTGTCAGATGGGGAGCTGGACTCTGGAGTGGAAAATACCATAAGAAAGGGACAGCTCCCTTCCAGCTGGGCATGGTAGATGTGATTTGGGAAGCTGGCTCTCTCTAAATTCCTTTTCAAAGAAACAGCCCCGGTCTTGGGCAGCCAGCCTTGTTCTAAACCACTGCATTTCCTTCCCTCACCTCTCATCCTTGAAGACTGTCTCACCTGGACCAGGGAGGGTCGCTTGACTCAAGGACTGTTAATCCCCAAACCACTCACCATTTGATGTATGACTCATACTCTGCATCAACAGGAGTGGCTCCAATCATATTTGCTTGGGATGCTCTAGACTATAAATAGTAGAATCCATCCTCAAACTGGCTTAATGATAAAGAATGTATTCTTGTGGCAGGCAGCCCTGTGGTAGAGCTGGTTCTGGCTGTGTTGTGTTCCCATAATTCATGGTGTCAGTATTGCCCTGACCAGCTCTTCAGGTGGTCAGAAGAAGGACACCATTAGACACAGAAGGTAGAGTGCTGCCTGGTTTACATCTTGTGGGAACAACCCTGGGATTAATGACAACGGTTCCATCAATCTGTTTGGGCCAGCTGAAGTCATGTGTCCACTCTGGACCAAGAGCATTCACTGGGAGATTGTCCTGCACTGATTAGATCAGCCTGGGTTCTGAATCCAGCAGTAAGGGATGCGATAGCTATCATTGGTTTGTGACAGTGACATTTCACCCCTGCAGCTGGAGATTAATCAGCTCCCCCCCAAAGGCATATGAGCTCCCCTAAGGAGGAGGAAGAGAGGAAAGGATACTGGGTGGGAAGCAGACAGCGTCCTCTGACATACTAACCGTATCTTAGAGTTATTGAAAATTTATGAAGTACTGGGCTTGTATAGTCCATAGCTGTTGGTCCCTTTTTCCACACTTTAAACCCAGCTGCCATGGTCAGTGATCTAGAGAAATCACAAACAATGAAAGGGACATGGAGATTTTACATTCACCTGGGGTTCTCTTCAAGCAGAGGGTCTCGGTCACCTTCCTTCCAAGGCACTAATGAGAAACAACTTTTCATTGCTTTCTGAGATCTCTCTGTGACAATTTGGCTTGCATGTGTGGTCAGACGTGTCTCAAGGATGAGTGAAGGCAGGCAGATGTTTCCGCCCCTTTATAAAGCCCACTGCCTTTATATTATCAGGATGGCTGTGGGTACCGAGTGCCAACAATCACGGCATCCTCGACACCATCAGGTCAGTTACTGCCCTTCCAACTGCTGCGGCTGCCTGCATGCTTCCCACCGAGACTCTGGGAAAGTACGGGCCATTCAAAGGGACTTCCAGGACCCCATCTCTCTAAGAACTGGAGGTGATGACCGCATAGCAGTCTTTTGGGGGGAGCAATGAATGATTCCCTATCATGATGTACGTATGTGGAATACCATCACATAAATGTACTCAGATTTGGGCATAATGGCATTTAGTGGTGGGGTGGGAAGGATGAAGGAAGCAAGATACCCATTCAAAGTTATCCAATCCCCAAACATTTTATCATGTAAGGAACTGTAAACAATGTAAGGAAGCTGTTGCTTCCTGCTGGAACACGCAGCCTAGACGGGACAGGCTGTGGCTTTTGTGCCATTTTCTAGGACTTGGCTCTAAGGCCAACCTTTAATCTCCCACTTGATTAAGTACCTCACAGGTGAATGGGTGTAATAATATTATCAGGATGATTTTCATACCATTCAGATCTATTTTTTTAATGTTTATTTTTGAGAGAGAGAAGAGGGGAAGGGGCAGAGAGATGGGGAGACACAGAATCCAAAGTGAGCTCCAGGCTCAGAGCTGTCAGCACAGAGCTCGATGCGGGGCCCGAACCCACGACCCAAGAGATCGTGACCTGAGCTGAAGTTGGACGCTTAACTGAATGAGCCACCCAGGCAGCCCGGGATCTATTTTTTAAGTAAATTATTTGCAAACGTCAGTATTTTTACCATTAGTAGTAAAAACCAACTTGCCACGCACCTTGCAATTGATCCCGACACACAACGGGCCACAACAACTGCCTTATTTTGTTAGCATCTTTAATTTAAACATGCATAAATACACAAGCCCAATAAGAAGTCACCAGAACCAGAACACTTCTCAGTTGGACAAGATGAAACCATTTGAACTAATAGGCCAGCAGGCCACCTTGCCTTTGATAAAGGTGGTTTGCAGAATTTTCCAATGAACACCCACACCTCTGCCAACTCACACACTGTGCCCTCTCCCCACGCCTGCGAAGGGCTATGTAGCCTATAAATTGAGCCCAAGGCAAAAGGAAGTGAGGTGGATGGGACTCTGCGGGGAAAAAAAATAATAATAATGTGATGGTTAGTCTCCTCTGGGCCTTCTCAGGTTACTGTAATAGTTTTGGTCCTCAAATACTAGTGATTCTCTTTTCTGAAGCAGCAGAATTACAGGTAATTGCTTTTGGGAAAAGCCAAATAGCGGATGGCTTCTCCTCTGACCAGATTTATTTTAATTCTCAATAAACAGAATAATCGCATCTTTTGCTGTGCTCTCCAGGTCATTAGGGAGGCTCAGACTGTGACCATGCCTAGGCACGGGACCTGCAACCAAATGCAGTAAACTACATTTGATGGATAATTATCCTCTGTTATTGTTCAGCTGCAGAGGAAATGGCCCATAAGCTATTGAGTCTTCCTTTGGCACCTGCCGCCCAGAGCCATGTTGAAGGGGAACAGCACAACACAGAGAGATCTGACTGGCCCTGGGCCACGCGGGGACGGAGGGCTTTCTCTCTGAGAGCCCCTATCTTCTCCCCTTCTGCAATACAAGGGCAGTGGTTCTTTGTGGCAGGGGGAAGGAGGGGCCTGACCTTCCCAAGGAATAAAGCAGGGGCGGCATGACTCAGTGGTTGGAAGAATCAATCCCGATGCATGAGAAACATGCTCTGGGTAGCACCCCGTGGTGGCTTGCTGTGTCCCTCCCTTCTCTTGTTTTGATCCTCCTTATGGTTCAACCCCACCTTTCTTTGAGGGGGTGACCCAATCCCATCTGAACCTATCCTTCCAACTCCCTAGGCCTCTGCAGCAAGACTCCCGGGCACTGACCCACCTCTGCTTATGGACTGTGAACCTTGAGAAGGTGAAGAAAGAATGCTGATTAGGCACCTACTGTATGCCTGGCACAGTACTAAGTATTTTAGATACTGTCCCATTCCGTTTTCACGATAATCCTATGAAGAAGGCACCCCTCTTTGTCCTTGCTGTATTTGAGAAAACTAAGGCCCAGAAAGGTTAAGCAGTTCATCCAAGGACAAGCAATAAGTAGGAGAACCAAGATTGAAACCTGGGTCTATGTGACCTCAAAGCCTTCACATGTTCCCCTCAGTCATCCATGCGAGTGTTAGCTAGATGCATTTAGGTTTCTTTTCTAACCTTCTGCCCTTTCCTGACCTGACTCCACTGACATAACCCCAGTCCTGTCTCCCCTCCCCCCACCTCCCATCCACTTATGGCCTGAGGTTCTGACTGCCCAGGCCTAATCTAAAGTTGAGATGCAGCCATTAACCTCAGCACCCCACTCCTTCCCAGCCCAGCCCAGCTCTCCTACTGGAGCCCAGGACTTGGACCTGGGCTCCTCCTTCTAAGGTGGGAATCAGACTAATAAGGTTGTCATGTGGGAAAACAGCCTTGGCCCAGCCTCATGTGGGAGACTAACCATGAAAGTGTCATGTGTGAGGAAGTCCCAGGGCTCCCAATGTGCCAGCCACCCTGACGGAGAACAGCAGTCATTCAGTTGAGGACAGGCATGTCAGCTTTCAACACAACCTCCTAATTGTCTGTCCTTATTTGACCCAGTCGGAGAGAGATATGGACATTGCATCAGACGCTGTCCTTTTATAGCTATTGAGAATCTTGCTCCAGGCCTCAGTCTACTCATCTGACAAATGGGGCCACACTACCCAGGAGCTCTGCTATTGGGAAGCCTGGGAGGGTTGGCTGTGGAACAAATGCCCAGGAAGTAAAAACCAAGGGACTGATAAACTATTCAAATGAGCAAAATGACCAAGCCTGCCAGCTCCTTCCTCTTCGAATTCAAGCAAGCACCATCCAGCTGGTTAGGCTCTTTTCTGGTTTCCAGGAGACAGCCAGCACTTTGGGGTCTTGCATTTTGCATTTCACAGCTAGTCAACCCCTGATGGGGAGAATGACCCTCAGTTGTCCCTTATCAAGGACAAGCTGTCAGGGTAATTTAGAGCTCAAGCAGGAGAAGCACACTTGAGGGGGTCTCTGGAGCATGCAGTGGGGAAGGCTGGAGATTCCGGCGAAGGCCACAGGCAAGCAGCTGGTGATGGATGGAGGAGTGGGAGCTGGGCTTGGGAATGCCATTCATCTCCATGCACAGTGTGATCCCATAGATCGGGAGCTCCCTTGGGACCAAGCTAGGAGTGAAGGATTGGTTTTTATCTACCTACAGAGTGGCAGGTGCCATCATCTGCCATGGGCAGAGGGGGGAAGCCCATCTCCTGTAGGTGTGTGCCATGTGTCACCCCTCAGAGAAAGATTGTCACCTCTAGAGGAAACGAACAATGAGGGCAAGTTCAAGGTCAGACTGGTAGTCTTTCTTGCCTCAAGAACCTGTGTTGAGGCCAGGGCAAAAGATGTAGGGGAGCAGAAAATCTCAGGCCTGCTGTCTCTGCTTCGACACAACAGGCCCTCCTGTATTTGTCCCATGCCCTAGCCTTCACACGATACCTGGCTTCACTATGGGATCCTGGCGTTCCTTATTTTCCAACTTGCTACTATACGCAGTGGTATTCCCATGAGACGTTGGTGTGCCTGACTTGGACCAATGTGTTCTTCCCCTGAAATCTGATAGTGGACATCTTTTCAACAATAATTTAAAAAATGACATGAATATAATTTCCTCAATTAAAAACAAATTCCCCTGAAACCATCGGGGCCTCCTGCTTCCTTTCAAAACCAGAATCTGGAAAAGATGATGACCAATTTAGCAGCAATTATATGTTTATTATATTCATTTTAGTTTAACATATCATATTTCATGGTTTTCTTCAAAGAAGAACCATCACTTCTAGCTGCTCTGATACCTGAACATATTTAAAAAGTTGTTGCTCGTGGTACGTGAGAAGCCAGCTCTGGAGTAAGCTGCTATGAAGAGAAGTTTCCAGGAGGGCAGGGATAGATTCCTGAATATCATGGCAGCCACCACCTTTTCTGACATTTCTGCTTTTTCTGGAGATTCAGGCCAGCATTTTGCTTTTGAAGATGCCAAGCTATATAATTTGTACATCGGGCTAATGTAGCCTAGAGCCTTTTATGGTAACCTTTAGAAGGCTACAAGCAGAAAGGGTTAGCATAGAAAATGATTAGCAGAAACACTCAAAACAATTAGCTAGACTCTGGTGGATAGTACTAGAAACAAAGTCTACATGCAAATGACTGAGTGTTCAAATATTTTCCTGTCAGCATTGAATGGGTTGTGGGTTACAGGTTGAATTGTATCTCCCCACCCCCAGATCCATACATGAAAGTCCTGACACCACCACCCACGCCCCCCCAACCCACCGGGACCTCAACATGTAACCTTATTTGGAAATAGAGTCTTTGCAGATATAATTAGTTAAGATGCAGTCATACAGGAATAGCACGGGCCCTAATCCAGTATGACTGGTGTCCTTATAAAATGGGGAAATTTGGACAGAGAGGGACTCACGCAGGGAGAATGCCACCTGAAGAGTGGTGTTAGGCTGCCACAAGCCAAGGAGCTACCAGAAACTGAGAGGGAGGCCTGGAACGGATGCTTCCCTAGGCCTTCAGAAGGAGTATGGCCTTGCCCACACCTTGATCTCAGACGTCCAGCCTCCAGAACTGTGAGACAATAAAGCTGTCTTGTTTGAGCCACTCAGCGTGTGGTACTCTGTTACTGAGGCTCTAGCAAACTCGTGCACCAACTATCATATCCCTTGCAGAGGAAGGGGGCTCTGGGATGATGCTGAACTGCTTCCATTTGCCTGTATAGTTTACTCCATTCCTCCCTCCGCTGTTAAAACGAAGATCCCATTAACCATAGTACTGGGAACCACTGCTCCCTGAAGTTACATCAGTGGAGAATAACCTTTGGCAGGCTGGAGAGGCTGGAAGTTAGCTGTGATCAGAAGACTTAGGGTCATTTCTTATTTCATTTTTTAAAAAATATCCTAAGTAAGTCATACTTAATTCCTAATTCCAATTCTTGATTTGACATTAAAGGTTTGCACTGGCTCAGCAGAACATGGAGTTATCTGTTAACTTGCAATCATGTTAAATTCATAAATCTAATTTGGCTCTGGCATTCAGCCAAGAGCAAACGTGAGAGATTAACATTTTTGGACGATTGGGACTGAAAATGGAAATTATTCTGTTATTGTTTTTTTTTTTAATTGGTCTATCTAATATGATTTCTAGAGGCCACACACAGATCTCTTGACTATGGGAGAACAGGAAATAAGAAAGAGGAGCTCACCCCCTGCCAGCAGCTTGGTTACAAAAATTCAGTTACGGAAGATGTCCCAAAGTAATCATGTGTCAATATGGCTTTCTGCTTATGGAATCATGGAGTTCTACAGAGGTCACCTTGTGTAAGTGCCACCTTTTATAGATGAGAAAGTAAGAGTCAGAAGGTTAATGCAGGTTAAATCATTTGCTGAGGCTCCACCATGTTTCAGCCACTGGGAGAGTCCTAGGGTGTTCTCATGGATCCCATCTCCTGCTCCTAAGGGTCATTGGTCTAATAGGGGACAGAGGACAGAGATGGGCACATGTACAGGAAACTGGAGCAGCACAGAAGAGAGGCTTTGGGGCCTGTGGAATGGTGAGCACAGATGGTTTTCTTGAGGGGAGACACTTCAGCTGAACTTGGGAACGTGACAAGAGTTGCCCGGGTGAAGGTCAAGTGTTTCGGAAGGTAGGGGCTGCATGAGTGATAACCTGGAAGCTGAGGCAGTCCAGTCCTCCAGCAATGTAGGGCCCCAGCCGTTGTTCCAAAGAACTCAGGCATCGCTGGAAAGTGGTGGGAAAGCCTTGCAATACTTTGGGAAGGGCCTGGCTGACCTGTGTGTGTGTTCACATAGCTCTGTCTGGTAGAAAGGGGGAGGCTGGTTTGGAGAGAACTGGTTGGGGAGAATCATGCCAACAGCACAGGTGAGGATTGAAGGTGACCAGGACAGGGCACTGGGGTCCTGGAGACAAGGAGTCAGATCCAGACATACTGGGGACAGATTGGACTTGGACATCAGTAGGCTGCCTCTTGAGGGAGACGGAGGTGATGAGAAGGGCCACAAGTTTCCTAGTTTGGGGCCAGATTGGGTGGTTGCAAGTGATAGAAACCCAGCTGAAACTATCCTTCTCCCTGGGACATCCAGGGGCCCCAGTGGCATCAGGGACTTGGGGACATGTGTGACATGCTTCTCCTGTGTTCCCTCTCCTCTGTCTCATCTCAGCATCTATGTTGACCTCATCCCTGCCCTCTGTAGCTGGTGTGAGGGCACCCCCCAGCTGTGAGTAGTGCTAGGCTTATACTCTCCCAGTGCAGAGAGTGTCTATACATATGATCTCAGGGAGGCCCTTGATTTCCCATTTCCAGGAACATGCCCCTCTCTGGGCCCATGGCCATGGCTGGGGGTTGGGTTCTAGGACTGACAGGTCACAAGACCATAGGGAGAGAGGGAGAGAGAGAGGGAGAGGGAGAGGGAGAGGGAGAGGGAGAGGGAGAGAGATTCTCCCGGAAGGGAGGTGGAAACTGGTATGCCATGACAAAGTCAAGGAAGGCTGATGAGCAGGAAGAACATGGTAGACCTTCCCCTTTGTGATGCCATTAGCCCACAGAGAGAGGCAGGTGGGAGAGGCCAGTCCTGGGCTTGAGAAAGAATTCAGTCTGAAGAGCCTGGGTCTGTGGGCAGTGGAATATCCAGTGAGAGGTTGGACACATGGAAGTCTGAGGCAGTGGGGAGAGGTGCTAGCTAGAGCTGGAGCCAACAGGAAGCAGACAAAGCAGGCTTTGGACTCCCAAGTCTTCAACTTACTAGCTGTGTGACCTAGGGCAAGTGTCTTAACCTCTCTGCCCTCAGTTTCCTCATCAGTAAAAATGGGGTTTAGAGCTGCACTCACCTTAAAGCATTATTGTGGCGATGGCACAATGCAGCTCACCGTAGGCGGTTGGAATGGAGCCAGACGCAAGATGAACCCTGTAGACGTGTGAGCGGGTGTGATGGAAGAGATCCGTCCAGCAACTCTGTCCATGGAAGCCAGGGAAGTAGAGTGTCAAGCAGAAGGGAGGGTCAAAGTGCCAGATGCAGCAGAGACTTTAGAGCCCTTGCTAAAGCGTGGGCAATTGGGGAAGTCGTCTTAAATACAAGGTCAGACAGGGGTGCCTGGGTGGCTCAGTCAGTTAAGCATCCGACTTCGGCTCAGGTCATGATCTCGTGGTCCGTGAGTTCAAGCCCCGCATCGGGCTCTGTGCTGACAGCTCAGAGCCTGGATGGAGCCTGCTTCTGATTCTGTGTCTCCCTTTCTCTCTGCCCCTCTCCTGTTCATGCTCTGTCTCTCCCTGTCTCAAAAATAAATAAACGTTAAAAAAAAAAACACAAGGTCAGACAGAAAAGCTACTATATATTGAGAAGGGGAAAACACATCCAAACAAATGACGCATTTAAGGTAAACTACCAAGTGCCACAGCCAGAAGGGGCCCTGCGGACGTGGCCCAGAGCCCAGGTCCCATCAACGCAGCCCCAAATGTGCCACAGTAGGTGGGGATAAGGCCCATGGGTTCCCGAGACCTGTGCGGAAAGAAGTTTCACACGTGGCTCCCAGCAGGAGACTGCATGCACCAGCTCTTGCCTTGGCAACATAGTCCTCCCTCTTAAGGGGAAGGGGAAGTCTTTGGATGCTTCCTCCAGTGGAGACAGACACTGGGGGGCCTGGGAACAAAAGTATCAGGGGTATAAGTCGCCCTTGGTGTCTGCAGCTTACCTGGGGTTCACCCAGCTCTGTCTGGAACACATTTCCATGAACCTGTGCACTCCCAACGAGTCTTTCCAGCCTACAGAGGAGGTCCCTCCCCAGAGCCAGGGTCTCAAGTCTCCCCTCCGTGTGGGTTCTGCAGGTACCGCTGCCCTTTAGCTTGAGAAGCTAATGCTTTGGACAAGGACTGGTGACCTGGCCTGGAAACGGGGACCATCATGAGAGCCACCTCCTTTCCCATGGACCTCTTCCAGCTGCCCCAGAGAGAGCTGGGGAGAAGGCCCAGGGGTGCAGGCTCTTATCACATTCCTGGCCTTGCCCTTCCATTCAGAGTAATGTTCAGGGGCAGCCCTGCTGACTGCCTTCACCTGCACCCCACTTCTGACCATCAGGGGAGGTACTTCACCAAACGGCCACCTTACCCAAACCCAGGAGTCCCCTATATTGTATGCTGTTCTCTGTTTTTGTTCTAATAACCGTAAAACAGAAGTATAAATAATAGTACACACCCCACCAGGATATTACAAAAGCTAAAATCCGGGCTCTTTTCTGAAACTCACAGAGTCCCTTCCTGCATCTCCCTTTTTAGCTCCTGTCCCTTCTCCATGTGTCATACTGCTGCTTCAGTCATTGTCTTCTTCCTGCTCCTCAGCTAGACCACGTCTTTCCCCACCTCAAGGTTTTTGCATCTGCTGTTCCCTCTGACTGAAATGCTGTTACCTCTGCCTTCACCCACCTTGGTCCTTCTCAGCGTAAAGGGTCTTCTCAGCCTTCTAGGGTCTCTCCATCTCATGGAGGCCCTGCCCCCATTCCCTGCTCCACACTGATCTGTCTGGAATCCTGTTGGTTGCCTTCTGTTGGTTTTTGTCATTATTGTCTGTGTCTCTAGCAAGAAGACTCTCCATGAGAACTGGGCCATGACTCTGTTCACCGCTGCATCCCAGGGATCACAGAGCCTAATGCCAACTAGGCCATCAAGAAATCTGTGCTGAGGGGCGCCTGGGTGGCTCAGTCAGTTAAGCATCCAACTTCGGCTCAGGTCATGATCTCACAGTTTGTGAGTTCCAGTCCCGTGTCTGGCTCTGTGCTGACAGCTCAGAGCCCGGAGACTCCTTCGGATTCTGTTTTCTCTCTCTGCCCTTCCCTCTCTCACACTCTGTCTCTCTCTCTCTCTCAAAAATAAATATTAAAAAAAAGAGAAATCTGTGCTGAATTAATGCATGGAATCATTAATTAATGAAAAAAATGAGATAATGGCCATGGCCAGCCCTTGGGATGCTAAAGGTAGTTAATTAATTGTACTTCCTTCCCTTCCTTTCTGTTCAAAAGTGGATCGGCATGTTCAGTTTGATCACCTGTTGGGAAAGAAAAGGGCCAGGGCCAGTCAGGAGAAATACTGGGGCAGGGTCCAGGGGGTCCTTGCTAGTGACAGACTTATTTCCTATTCCAGCTGTACACAGGAAATAATCCAAGGTCACATGCGGCTAAAGTATGTAGGGTTTGTTTCTGGACTAATTTGTTCGAGATATTTCTAGGAAGACTGATTGTAGAGGTACAACTCACCAGAGGTAATATGTGTCTGACCTTTGAACATACATTCTCGCTCAAACACGACCACATTAAACCCAGAGCCAGCTTGGATGTAGACAAAAAGCACGGAGCTGAGGGGCTGGCCAGTCCTGCCTCTATCCAGCCATGAGACTCAGAACAAATTACCTTCTCTCTCAAGGCCTCAGTTTCCCCACCTGCTAAATGCAGAGATACTTGTTTGCCCCAACCATCTCCCAAAGAGACTATGAATCATAAGGGGGGGCATCAGAGCAGCCCCTGGGGTGCCCACTGGCCCTGTGCTTTCTTAGATGTGGGCACTCAGTTGTGAGAATCTCTGTGGGACCCACTGGATGCAGTTGTCCCCATGTGCTAGTATAGATCTCTCTAGACAAGGCTACATCCCTCATGCAGCCTCCAGGAAGCATACGCTCTGGATAGGACAATTCTGATTGAAAATTGGCCTCTTTTTGAAAAGGAAATGCAAATAAGCTTAGAGAGTGTGGTACAGTGATATGCTGTGGATGGGGTATCAGGAACTGCAGTAAAGTCCCACTCACCCTCTTTGGGCCAGTCCCAATCCCTTCCTCCTTCTGAGCTGTGACACCTTTACCTCTACTGTGTGTGTGTGTGTGTGTGTGTGTGTGTGTGTGCGCGCGTGCGCGTGCGTGTTGGGATTAAACAGGCACCATGGTTCGTAACTTGGAGATCTTAATAAAAACTCTTCCCCATCCCCAGAGAATAGATATAAACCCAAACAAGTGAAACGAAGATACCCTGAAACTCATCCATGCACCCCAGTCAAGAGCCCTAGATAGGAAGGTCTTTAAGGGACATCCAAAATCTGAGCTTGTGCTTTTTTAGCACAAACTCAGGTAGAGCTAGCCACAGGGCTCCCACTGAGCTCAAGGGCAGGGATGCCCCTTGGGAATTCTAGGTGCCCAAAGCTGGCCTGCAGAGAGATATGCTGGGCTAAAGGAAGATCTCATGGGGAAAGAGTATGACCGATCTGATGAAAAGGGGATTAAGACTGAAGGGAGACTCAGACCCTTCTAAAGAGGCCAGACCTGCTTCTGTGCTCTTTCTGTTACACCGTATTGGGTCAGCAGAGGGCAGAAGAGAGCAACCTTGCTCTTCCAGGCTTGCCAGGGAAAGCACTAGTCCAGCCGAAGGCATCATCCATCCATTCACCAGCTTTCTTAAAAATTTATTTCTTAATTTACAGGTTGTTCAAACTTGGACAAGTCACTTGGTCTTTCTGAGCCTTAGTTCCTGCACTTATGCAACGAAGAGAATAGTATTTGCCTCATAGGGATACAGGTTTAAAGGACATAACACATATATTTAGCAGTTTCTGGCATAGAGCAAGTACTAAAAAACAGTAGCTATTACTATTACCATTATTTATTGACTCACACAATAGTTCCTTCATTCACTCAATCATTTTAATGCACCATGCATTCATCTAGTATCTATTATGTAAAAAATACTGCCCTGGGTGGTAGGCGGGTGGGGTGAGTCTCCAACATGACTCAGATGTGCTCTCCCAAGATGGGGAGAGCACACACTGCCAAGTAACTGCGATCCACTGTGGGGAAACTTGAGGGGGGTTCCTGCTGGTGGAAGACACAAAGGGCATGTTCTTGGAAGGCTGAGCCTTTGAAATAAATAGCTTCTTGAAAACACAGATGCACGGGCCTCAGCCCAGACCCACAGAATCCCCGGCTCCAAGGATGGAGCTGGCTCGTCTGGATCTTCGCAAAGCTCCAAAGGCGATTCTGATAATAAGCTAGGTTCAGGGAAGCACTTGGTTGGCTGTTGAAATAAACATAGGATCTAATTCCCTGAAGATGAGGGCCACCGGGGAACCTGCTCTTTCCTGGGGAGGGCTTACCATCACTGTGGGTGCCATGGGCTGCATAGGTATCATAGAAGCTCGAAATGAAAGGGGCATGGGTCTTCATCCCCATTGTAGGAACTTTTTCCACCACCCCCATGACATGTGGTCCTGGAGCCTTTGCTTGAATATCACTCCTCTTGGAGCCACAGTTTCTTATCTTTTCAAAAGGGGACTATCAGATGATCTTCAGGTGCCTTTCAGCCCTGATGTCATACGACTTTTATGTGGACATTGCTGCTCTGTAAGGGAGCCTGTTAGGTAAGGCGGCATGCTCTTCAAGAGAGATCTAGTCCATGCCTTCTATAGGGCCCTGTTCCCCACAGAAAAAAAGAGTCCAGGCCCTTTCCTCTGGGGCCTTGGGCTCCTCTTGGATGCCAGCCCTGCTTTCTTTGTCCTCTGTCTCATTTCCTTGATGCTTTAGTCCAAATGAAGGAATGACCCTGCCTACTCTTCCCCAGTGTCCTTCACATCCTCGTCCTTCTCTACGTCATCTACCAGCCTGAAATTCTCTTCATCCCTTCAACTTTCTCTCCTTCTGCACCTGAAGCTGAGCCTCCCAAACCCTACAGGATTTTGTTCAAATGCTGCTTCTCCTGGGAGCTGTTCCCCGATTTCTCCCAAATCAAGTGACTTATCTTTTCTGGGCCATTCCATGCCAAACTTGGCATCATTATCACGGTTACTGCCATCAACTAACGTTTACAGAGCACTCGCTGTGTGCGTGTTTTATTTTATTGACCCCTTTCATGAGACTATGATATTGATACCATGGCCATCTGCATTTTATAGGTGAAGAAACTAGATCCAGGCTGGTTGAATACCTTGCCCCCGGAAACTCTGCTGTATATTCCAGTAGCTTCTGTAGGCATCCACCTCAGTGCTCAACTGGAGACTCCCCCTGGCAATCCCAAATTCCACCACTTGTATTTCTCAGGCTCTATAAGGAGAACTTGAAAACTTGTATGAAAAGATGCGGCATCTCTTGGAAGATAGTGGCGGGACAAGAAGGGTAGGTAGAGAGTAAACACTAAGTCTTGGGACATTTAAAAATCAGAAAAATCACGAAGAAACAAAAAGTTCGGGTCTGCTTCACCCTAGTCCAAGGCAGTGAATTCTGTGTCTGTGCCTAGCAGGCTGAGGACCCCCATAGAAGGCTCTGGGTTCAGACTCAGACCTTGCACAGCATCCCAGGAAATGTTTAGGTGATGCAATTTATTAAAGTGAAGACTTCAAAAAAAAAAAAAGTCGAGGGTGGAAAATAAAATAACAACCACAGCACAAGCAAAATCCAGTTTTTAATTTGGCTCTTGCACTTGGTGGGAAAGGTGGGCATAGTGTGTGTGTGGGGGGGTGGGGTAGGGGTAGAGTGGAAGAAACCTCTTTTAGGAGGCTGTGAAAGAACAGACACACACTCCCTCCCTTCCTGCATGGCTGTTTTTAATTCAAGAAGCTGCTCAGAGGGGAAATGCTGCCTGTCCGTAATTGTCCCAGTGGCAGCCAACATTAATGGAGTGTGCAAAACTGGCCCTTTGGGATAAGGTATTTGAAAAATGGCTGGCAAGGGTTAAGAACCAGGAGGTTTATTTTTCATTTGTGCTGCAACAGGTTCCACATCCTTCTTTTTGTTCTGGGAAATTTTTTTCTTGGCTTTTCAAACCTCCAAATGAATAGGGGGAAAAAAGTGAACTGAAGTGGTTCCAATTTGCAACAAGTGTGCAATTTCAATTGATTTAAAGTGGGGAGCAACACGGGAATGATCACAGAAAGAGATTGGAATTAGTCAGTAAATAAGGTTCAAGATCCCAAGACTGACTTCTCTTTCATTAGCTTTAAGGGGTGAGAATAAAAAGATAGGTGGGTCCATCTCTCAGGTTTCTAATAAAAGCATGACATAGTGTGTCCCGTGGCTCAGGACCCAGACCAAGTCATGGGAGGCACCAAGATCTAATCAGGGATTTCCTCCCCCCAGCACCCATGGTTGACTTGCAGAGATATATGTATTAATTGTAACCTTCCCAAGGGCTTTGGCTATTCCCAGCTGGATGTTCTCACATCTGAGAAACCTGAATCTTGTGTTTCAGTGATCCAGGGCCTTACCAAATGTTGCCCAACTAGTACATCAAAATAATCCCCCTCTCCATCCTCTGTCCTCACCTTTCCCATACTTCAACCCATTCTGGCTCTCAGCCATAAATAAATGCTTTCATTGCTTCAGTCTCTAGTGTTGGACAGCTTACCATCCAGCGGAATTTGGTCATGGGGGTGGTGCAGAGTTAATGCCAATGAAGTGCTCAGAACTGATCCTGGCACACAGTACACCCTCAATAAATGTTAATCTTTACTATTTTAGCTGTTACTTTCCTGATTTTACCCACCAGGTGATAAATGTTAAGGTGTGTGGTGCGCAATGCTGTGTATTGTGTTGGGGAGGAGGAATGGTTGGCACAGTGTGCCATGTTGGAACTGAAAAGGGAGGTCAAGGAAGGCTTGGGATATGAACTAACATGACATGCATTTGGAACAGGAAGTTGTAGCATTTATATTATAAAGAGTAAGGTATGTCCATGGAGTAATTGATGAAGGAGCTATAGATACAGATAATAGGCAAGGCATCCTTGTGGAATTTGGATTTTTGTCCCATAGGTTCTTAAACCTTCCCATACGTTCTTAAGAGCAGACATAAAGGAACAAGTAATCTGAGGGATCTAGGGACAAAACCCAGAGAAGCTTTTTTTCCAGGATTGGTGTTTTGAGGGTGTCTTATATTTTATCTTTAAAACCTGTTCTAAATTTGCGTACTGCTCCACAATAGAATCCAATATAAAAATAAGAATGATGGAACCCTAGGAAGTTGTTCCATGTTTACCTGGGGGTCTTTCCTGTCACACACACCTGGACCCTGTCCACTCAGTAGGAGAAAAACTCCTGCAGGTGATGGGTGGAAATGTGGGGGAGGGCTTTAAGAGGAAGAGAGGCATGTTTTAAGTTCATGTTTCAGAAAAATGGGTTGGTGGGATACAGGGAGGAAGTCAGGTGGCTGGGACACTAGTCCAGAAATAGCTGCAGCAGCTCATTGCCTAGTCGAAGGAGCTGCCAGGGCATGGAGCTTGGAAGAGTGCTGCCTGTGGCAAGTTCCCATGTCCCAGGAGGCTTCTTCACCACTGAGAAGAGTTGCCATGTTTTGTACTTGTTTGCAACTCTCATTTTTGCTTCTTTGATTCCTTAAAGTTCTTAGTCTTGAATATTCAACATTCCCATGCAATATTACTCATTCACGCTTGAAAAGTGTCTCTGTATTAGACGACCCTTAGCATGGCTGGAGGAGGCAGGGTCATTCAGAAGCCCTGAGAGATCTCTTGTATCTTGGTCTTCAGTTCATACTGGTCATGGCTGATTTGCTTACTGCCTAAGGCTACCAGCCTCTGCTTTGTTCAAGTTTGGGCTCTGTGGTTGGTGCCAAGGTGAGTGTCCTTGTACCCTACATCCAGCCTTCCTCTGCACAATGCCCTAGGCATTACATGGACCCTCAGTTCTCATGGAACTTACCACTCGCATCCCCTCAGTGTCACTCAGAAAGGGCCCTTCAGTGTAGCCCACCTCCACCTCTCCCCGCTCTCTGAGCCTGTCTCCTTTTCATACCACCTCCATCTTCTCTTTAGTCTTCCCCCAGATAAACTTCTTTTAAAGGCATAAGTGTCCATGTTACTACGTGTTCCTCTCTGAACTGGGTGCAGAGAATTTAACAAAGGATGATCAGTGTTATAGCCAGGGAGATGCTAAATAGATTATAAAACTGGTAGTGATCAATTATCATCATACTGAAGGTGGAGGAAGTGAGGAGGTTCCTTCCATGTCCATCCATCCATCCATCCATCCATCCTTCCATCCATCCATATACCTATCTCTCCATGTAAGTATACACACACACTTAGTTCATATACCTGTACACACACTTATGAGTACATACTTTTGGTGTTTGCTGACTTGGTCTTTGTTTATGTGGAAGTGAGCACAAGTAGATGCCACTGTGGTCGTATGTCACCCCTTTTATTTAGCATTTTTACATGTTACAGAGAGATGTTATGTTTTATTCCAATTAAGTGATATACCTGAGGAGATTTCTGGGGTGGCTGAACCTTTGGGCAGACATCCAGTTTTCCAAACTCATGGATGTGAAACTTGGTCACTTACCCAGGAATGACCATCTGGGGGGCAGGCTTCCACAACCAGATCCAAAAAAGATGGATCAAACAACCTAACTTCTGATATCACCATTTCTTCAGAGTAGGGGTTGTTGGGTCCAATTACCCAGGCTGCCTCCTTCTGGTGCTGTTTGTTGGAAAGACCAGATACTGTTCAGAAGCCTGCTGGTGAGCATAGATTTAAGGAAGAAAACTTCAGTGTTGCCAAGAAGCCTTCTGTTAAAACGTTTGAAGGGTGTGAGAAATTTATCTTTGCATCCAATTCAGCACCAAGCACAATCCTGGCTCGACAGAGCCAATAATAATGGGCATTACTGAATACCAGACTATGTTTCAAACTCTTGGCATGTATGGACTCATCTAATCCTCACCACCACCCGAGAAGGTAGATGCTGTTAATTATCCCCATTTAAAACATAAGGGAATTGAGGCTATGGCTGGCAGAGTAATAGCCTCCCAAAGATGTTGATGACCTAACCCCTGAAGCCTGTGAATACATTATCTCATATGGCAAAAGGGATTTTGCAGATGTGATTAAGGTTAAGGGTCTTGAGATGGGAAGATGCTCCTGGATTAGGCAGGTGGGTATCATCTACTCATATGAGTCCTTAATATTGGAGAACTGTGATTTCTAGCTGTAGAGAACCAGGCAGAAGGCAGCATGAGAAGGACTTTGCCTGACTGCTGACTTTGAAGATGGAGGGAGGGGTCATGATCCAAGGAATGTAGGTAGCCTTGAGACGCCAGAGAAAGCAAGGAAATGGATTCTCCCCTAGAGCTTCCAGAAGGAACACAGCCCTGCTGACATCTGAATTTCAGCCCAGTGAGACCTATATCAGACTTCTAACCTACAGAACTGGAAGAGAATAAATTTGGGTTGTTTAAAGCTACTATATTTGTGGAAATTGGTTACTGTAGTGATAAAGAACTAGTACAGATTTTCAGAAAAGTTAAGTAACACAGGCAATAAGTAATAGAGCCAGAGTTAAAACCCAAGCAGTCTGGTCTCAAAACTCATGCCCTTGACTGCTCTGTGACATGGCCAATTTTACTGCCATTATCCACTGAAAGAGTAAATGAATAAGAAAAAGAAGGAAGAATGAAAGAATATGAGAGAAAGGAAGAAAACAAGGGCAGAAAGAAAAATTTTTGTGTGAGTTTTGAGCCTTGTGTTCTATCCATTTCTATTATGAGGATATTTCTGCTTACTTAACAATAACCATAGAGCTAGCTCACTCTCTCCTCCACTGCCCCCTCCATAGTGCTGGAAGCACCTAACAGTGCACTTTCTAGAACTCATGCCAAGAACACCTTTGTCTGGGCATCTCTTTGATCAGGGTATGGTAGGATTTCCAAGATGCCAGGGTGCACACAAACACATTGCTTTACATTCAGATTGGTGGCTTTTGGCTGAGATTTAGAAAATGTCCTTATCTCATTTGTGTCTGTAGACATGCCATCCCTCCCACTTTATGCTGATTTCACCTCCTGTCTAGGTCCTCTAAACAACCTGTTTGGGCCACAACTGGAGTTACCAGATTTAGCAAATAGAAACCAGAATACTCAGGAAAAACTGCATCTCAGATAAACATCAAATAATTTTTTAGTATACTTGTGCCTGAAATGTTGCATGGGATATTTTTATATTAAAAATTATTATTTGTTTATATGAAATTCAAACTTAACTAGGTATCCCGTATTTTATTGGCAACTCTACCAACGGCACACAAGTAGGGAAACTATTCTGGGGCAGGAGACTGTTATAGCCCCCTTGAACCATCCTGGGGAGATTTCTCCATTCCAGGCCAGAATGGAGACAGGGCCTTTCTGCTCTGCATGGTTGTTCTAAACCAGTGCACCAGTCCCAGGAAGTGGGTGGGAGCAGCTAAGGGAGGATGGGGTAGAGGAGATGGGCTGGGATGGATAAGGAATAATGACCCAGAAGATGCTGTCCAGTCACCTTCGGCTTTCCAGATGATTCCTCCAGTGGGTCTAGAAATGGGGTGGTCATGTTGGCCAGGGGAAGAATCACCATTTGGGGCTTTTGGGTCTCTTGGCTGTCACATTAGTTTGTCTATGGAGTCTAGACTCCATAGAGTCTAGGAAACCTGAGTTTTGGTTGCATGTCAGCTATACTATTACCCCTAACCCCATAATACCCTCTATCACCCAATCACTCAGAATCCCCTCAACCAGCCCAATTCTTAATCTTGTCTCTTACTTTTACTTTTCTGCTAGCCATTGTATTGGTTTTTGGGAATTCAGTCTTCGATCAATCCATCAATCAACTGATAAACAAGAAGTAGTTATTGAGTGCCTACTGTGTTAGGCTATTGCCTAAAATAAGAATATGTTAGCCCCAGTAGTAAAGACAAATATCAGTCCAAGAGGAGCTTATGGCCAAACGAAAAAAATAAGATATCATTATATTGGGGAAAATGAGCAAATGCCAAGATGGTTCTGTCATTAATGAAACATCCATTAGACATCCATCACCATGTTGGGTACTAGAGACATGGAAAACAAAGCGGGGTATTCACTTGCCTGAGGAGATCCAGAAATAAAGAGTTGCTGGAATGAACAGAGAAGAGGTCCCTAACCCAGCCTGGAGAGTTGGAGAAAGTTTTGTTGAGGTGGTGAATCCTGAACAGAGAAGTCAATTTGATAAATGAAGGTCATAGGGTTGGTTGAAGGTATGGTGGAAAGGATGTTTCAGGCAGAAGAAAGCATATGTGTTGTGAAAACTGCAGGTTTCCAAGGCAACTAGAATGGAGATGGGCTAGATGTGGCTGGGGAGGACCTAACCATGGATTCAGATGTCTGATTCTAAAGGAGAAGGTGAGATCCTTGCTGAGTGGTGTAGTCAGAAAGGAGTATGACCTGAGCTGGAAAGGTTTGTCACAATGGAATTTCAGTGCCCCTTGAGCTGAGGGAGCTGGCAGAGTCAATGTTATTAGACAGACCCACTGGGTTGGGCACGGGTGTGTGGGTAGACCCATTGTGGATCACGGGAGGATCCAGCGGCCACTGATATGTGACCAGTTGATTTCAGGAATGTCCTGCAGGAAGTAGATATCTTCAGAGCTGGGCAGAGCATGGTAACATGAGTGGTATGGAGGGGATATTAAACTTGTCAAGCCACTCACTGTCCTGAGAATACCATACAAGTTTTCTCGTTTGATTGTCATAACAAGCCGGCAAGTTACACATTGTCTGTATGGTCCATGTGAGGAAACTCAGCTTCAGAAATGTTAAATAACCTTTCTCAAGGTCATTTTGGGAGAGCTGGATTTGTACCGAGGTCTTTCTGAGTTCAAAACCACAGAGATACCTGCCCCCACAACATCCCTTTGAGATCTTGAATATTGAATCCTGCTTCCTCCATTATTTGTGTGATTAGATGCAGAAAAATTTGTTCACCAGAATTTCTCCCAGGGAATGACCACTGAACCTGTCTGAAAAATATACTTGGATAAGCTGTTTTGGCATAGAAGGTGAGGGAAGGATTCTGAGAGCATGCTCAAGCAACAAAAGGTGGTCTCCTGATTGCTGTACCTGAGTCAAGAGTGTTGGAGGCTTTGCATTTGAACCTTGGTTTTCCTTAAAGATTGTTAATTGGTTTACCATCTGGCCTTTGTATCTCCTATGGCCTCAAGTAGAAATGCCAGCTTTGAAGAACCTGAATCCCAACCCTAAACACTTGGACAATGCCAGCCTGTCCACTTATTCATTCAACACAGACATGCCACTGGTACCCAGCTGGCTACTTACTCTATAGCCAAGGGATAAGTGTTATGGTCTTTGCTCTCTGTGTCTTTACAATGTAGTGCCGTTGTCTACAGAATTTGAATCAGACACCTCCCCCATATGCGTAAAGGTATTTATGATGTAATATATTAAATAAATGATATACATGGACCACTACAATGGACTGAATGTTTGTGTGCTCCCAAAATTAATATATGGAAGTCCTAATCCTTAATTGTGATACCAAGAGGTGGGACCTTTGAGAAGTGAGGAGGTCATGAGGGTAGAGCCCTCATGATTGGATTAGTGCCCTTATAAAAAAGACACAGGCAGATGATCTCTCTCTTGGCTATATGAAAGCATAGTATGAAGGTGGCTATCTGCAAATGAGAAAGCAGATCTTACCAGGCAGCACCTTGATCTTGGATTTCCCAGCCCTCAGAACTATGAAAAGGAAATGTTTTCTGTTTAAGCTACCTAGTCTATGTTATTTTGTCATAACGGCCCCAGTTAAGACAACCACTATCCCAACAGTTTGTGAAAGTAATAAAAAATGGACAAAGAGAAACTTTAAAACAACGAGTAGATAAAATAAGCACTATTAATTTAACATTTTTATTAACAAAGCATCATGAATGATACTGGATGTGCTTACATATCTCAGATAGTCATTTTGGCAATTACAATCTTTTTGGCTGACTTTTCTTTTTGGTCCTGATTATATCAAAGTTGTCTTTAGCCAAGAATTCAGACTTCAGGTGAGCTAGCCTCAGGAGGACCATAGTATCCATCCTGTTAGCATCATTTCAGCCCATGGTTTCTTCACAGGAATCTTTTGAAGCTACTTGTCTGTTTTGTAAGGGTTGGTTCAGTTAAAACGGGATAATACATTGTAAAATTTCTCTTAGCTGGGAACACACAAACACTCCATCACAGCACGTCTGCAAGTGAAAGAAATGGGGCTTAGTACTGCCAACTCTACTGCTTGGACTTTCCCCCACCCTTCCCTAGGGCCTTATGGACCACAGGTGACTTGTGGCCAGCTGAGACTGGGCTGACTTAGGGCACTAGTGTCAACGTGGATATAAAATATGAGGAAAGGTCAGTTTACACTTTGATTATCTCCTTTTATCATCTCAACACTCCCTGGATCACCTTGTATAGTCTACTTTGGAAACTACCCATCTACAAGGTGGGACATATCAACATGAGCCAAAGAATCACACAGATGAATATCAACCATGATGTGTGCAATGAAGAAAAGTCCAGGCAGCTGAGAAAGAGGTCTTGACTTTGTCTAGATGACCAGATACTTTCCCTGCAGAAAATCAATTGAGCTGAGCTCCAAAGACAAAAAGTAGTTTCCCAGACAAAGAGTTGGAGAAGAGATGGCCAGATTAAAAAAAAGAAAAAAAAAAAAAAAAAAAAAAGCAAAGGCCCTGAGGTCAGAGGAAGCAGAATCCACGAGAGAAACTGCACTGAGGCTGGTGTGATGGTACACAGAAATCAAGGGGAGAGGCAATGGTATGAGATAAATGCTGATATCTCCTAGACTCTTCTGATGCATCCCAAAAAAGGTGCTGAGAAAATACCCCAGGATGAAAAGACCCTGAGAGGTTGGGAGCAGTAATGGTAAGAGGAGATTGCTCATTGGGTCCCCAGGTGAAGAGAGGTTTGGGGTGGTTGGTGGTACGGGCTCCAGGAACTCTGGGGAGGTCTGTCCTGAAACCATTGATATTCAGCTGAGGATATCCCGAAGACCAAGAGAGATTAATAATGACAGAGTGTAGTGAAGTGTGCAGGGAAGGGCTCGGGATCCATTGACAGCAATCACAGCTGCCGATAAAAACTCAAACACGCTGCCTACTGGCAAGTCTTTCCCTCATTTTAAAATTATAGTCTGTGTCCCCATGCCCCCACTGCATTGTTAAATTATACATTAGTTCCTTTGCCACATGGTACAGCTCAACTCAGCTCTGTCCAGAAGCTCCAGGCACAAGAAGACTTTCAAATGAAATATAAATTGTCTTCTAACCTGCATTTAATTAATGCCACTTTACACTTAAGATCTAAAAAGAAGAGTCTCCAAACACACTTCCTCATGCAAGCACATCCTACAAAGACTGGAGGAAGAGAAAAAGAACAAAACTACAGCTCTAATCTCCGTTACATTCAATGAGCAAAACACACTTCTTTACTCTGGGTAAACATCTTAGGAGACACTGGAAGCTGTTCCCAGAGCTCATACTGAGAAACTAATATTTACCCTGCGAAGTGTTTGTGTTTTGGGGGAGGCAGCCTTGTGCAGGCAAAAAAGCAAGGGTTTTGGAATCAGACAGACCCAGGCTTGAATCTGAGATCCCTCAGTTACCTGTTATGTGAGCCTGGAAGCTCACTGAGCTTAATCTCTCAAAGCCTCGATTTCCTCATTTGCCAAATAGGGACAATGTGTTCACCTCGCAGGGTTATTATGAGGGTTAAATGAGACAGGGAATAGAAATGGCCAATGCCTGTGATGCATTAGTGTGTGTGTGTTCCCCATCAGTGTGCACGTGTGTGCCCTCACACACATGTGAGGCAGACCTGTTTCATGACATCATCTAAGAAGTTAGCAAGCAGGCTACAGCTGGCAGGGCTTCACCCATTTACATTTCACTGCCAGCCCAGGACAAATATAAACCTTTTTGAAAAACTCCGAATTGTTTAAATGGCCAACTTTGTTGTTTTTGTGACCCACTTGCTGGTATGTGACCTCCACCAAGTCACTTAAATGCTTCTTATTATACCTTGTGTGTTCTTGGAAGTGCCCTTAAATTCTAGGAAGGAAAGAGAAAGGAAGGTAGGAAGAAAGGAGGAAGGAAGTCTGGGAAGGAGGGAAGGAAGTTGGGAAGGAGCAATGGAAAAACCAACAGTAGCAAAATAGGAAGCATTTAAAGAAAGCTTCTTCTTTATCAGGCCCTGCTCTAAATTCTGAATACATCCATTCCTTTAACCATCACATAAATGCTCTGAGGCAGGAACTACCATCATCTCCCTCTCACAGATGAGGAAACCCAGGCTCCACTGTCTCCTTCTGTGTGGCTCCAGGCAAGTTACGTAGCTTCTCAGACCCTCAGTTTCTTCCTCTTTAAGATAGAAATAGTAATAACATCCACCTTGCTAAGTGTTCTGGTGAGTATTCAATGATACAACACACACAAAAGATCCTTTCTGTGTATATCGTGCATAGTAGGGATTTCTCAAGGAAGAATTGAGCAAGGATGCCCTCATTCTTCTCTCCCAGTAGCCTTGGAAGGAAAAGGAATGCAGGGCTGAGTAGAGGGGAGAGCTTCAAAGATAGGAAAAGTGTGCTATAAAACCTGAGATGTTTGGGAGGGAAGAGGGCAGTGAAGCCTCATCCTTGTAGGGTCCTGTGGGTCCCAGGGCAGGAACAGGTGCCAAACTAGGTCTTGCAGTGAATTTATTTCTGCCCAGCACTTGGTTTTCCACCAGAGTTCCCACAAGTGTAATGGGACAGAAAAAAGACACCAGGTTTCTATTCAGAACAATTCCAGGACTCATTTCCACAGTAAAAGCCAATGAAATAGCACGGCTGGCCTGCAAACAAGTTTTGACTTCCCAATCGTCAAAGTTTTTCCCCAGAGGAGTTTCTGTTTCTCCATGGTTGGTGGGCATAAAGCAAAGCAAAGAAATAACAATTCTAAATATTCTCTAAAGAGCCCCTTGCCCTAAGCTTGAGGTCCTGGAGGAAGGACACTATGCCAGGAAGCAGACAGGGAAACTGAAGCCCAGAGTCATTTGTTATCTTGCCTGAGGCCATACCACTTGACATGCAGGGGAAGGTGGATCCATTTGGCTACACAGCTTCAGGGTGTTCTGTTCCTATTTAGTCTACAAAAGTGGTGGCACTTGGAACTGCCCCAGTGGGGCAGCCCTGAGTGAGGCTATCAAACTTGGATCTAGGTATTTTACTTCTCATCTCACACTCCTTCCATCCTGCTGCAGGAACATCTCACAGAGAATCTGCCTTTTGAAGAACTTAATACTCAGAAGTGTAGGAACTATTTTCTGAGGTTCAGTTTCCTACAATCAGGGCAGTAGCTTGCTAGACATGAGCTCAAGTTAACAGCGTGCTTGCTCTTGGAGGCTGGTGCTAAATGAGGCTTAGCACCAGCTGAGTGAGAGGTTAAAGGAAAGGAAGGTGCAGTTGCATCAGAGAACAACATGGACTGAAGAACAGATGGGAGTTTAGCTTGGATCCACTCGTGGAGTTAAGTCAGATAAGGTCACAGTGTAGCTCACAGAGGGTCCAGCTGGAAAATCTGGATGAGGCTGGGTAGTAAAGGACACCCTGGTGAGGTGTTTAGAAGAGAGGCTGAGATCAAGGTTAAGAAGTCAGAGATGTAGGGGTGCCCAGGTGGCTCAGTCTGTTGAGTGTCCAACTCTTTGTTTCAGCAGGTCATGATCTCATGGTTTCCTAGGTTTGAGCCCTGCATCAGGCTCCATGCTGCCAGTGCAGAGCTTGTTTAGCATTCTCTCTCTTTCTCTGCCCCTTGTGTGTGCTCTCTCTCTCTTTCTAAATAAATAAATACACTTAAAAAAAAAAAAAAAGAAGAAGAAGCCAGAGGTGCAGTTAAGGTGGAGCAGGCTCTGTGCAGTAAAGGTAGGCTTGTGGGCTTGAAAGAGTCCTGCAGCTCTCAGCCTGTAGTGCAGTGAGAGGGTGGAGTTCAAGAAATCTAAGAAGGATCTGGAGAAGGGCTTGGTGAAGGGAGGTCTTTAGTGTCCAGTACAGCAATCTTATTGCAATGAAGTGCCCCGGGGAGCCATGGAACATAAAGATGGGATGCATGTGGGATGCATGTGCACCAGCGAGTGGCCAGCCACACTCTCATTAGTGTCCACACTAGGTCCCTCTGCCATTGTGCCCGCTCTCCAATTCCAGGGCACAACTGCCGTACATGGAGTAGCAAAGACAGAGAGAGTCAGTACCTGACAGGCTCCTGTAAGCCACACCCCACACCCCAGGAAAGAGGACTACAGGAACTTGGCCCACTGGCAAAAGGAAATATAGGTTCCTATCCTCTGCTCTGCTCATCTGGGCTTTGGGTGAACATGGGGCCCTCTGTCTCTCTTTGTTTTAAAACCAGACCCTGTTGTCTTGCCTCCCTCTGTGCACAAGGCTCATACCACTTCCAAAGAACACAAATTGGACTGAGCCCACACTGAAGCCCAGGCTTTGAGCAGCATTTATGAGTGGGGCTAGTGGGGTCAGCTGAGGGCTGTGCAGGCTTCAGCCCTGGGGCCTCCCTGCCACACTAGTTGTTGGGCTCTTGCTTCTCTGGACTGGCTTACTGTAATAGGCAGAGGGCAGGTCTCCCAAGAGGCATGAGCTAATTATATCCCCAAGGAGTTGTTAGAAGAAGACAGCCAAGCACCATGCTTCCCCAGGGCTCTGATTAGCTCCGGCGCGCCTCCCCATATTCTCATCCTGCCCTTTATTAGGTCGCTGTTGGGGTCCAACTAAGTTTAATTCAGCGTTGGCTTCTCTAAACATCCTGGAGATGACGATTATGCAGCTGACGTTTTCTAGAAGCTGCCGAAGGTATCTGAGGCCACCAACTTAAGAGCTCTGAAAGCCATATTGCTTGTTTAATAGGAGCTTTCTGGGGAGCTGGCCCAGAACCTTCTGCCAAAATCTTTGCAGACTGCTCCCTTCTTCCACTCCCCAAGCACCTCATTTAGTTAAGTGGTTTTGCCTTCTTTAGGTTGCTTTGTAATTGGGGTGATTATTCATTCCCATCACAAGACAGAAGTGGGAGGAAGAGGCTGGCTCGGGACCCCAAAATACTCTGCTGGCATCCGCTGAATGTCATCTTTTCTCTTGCTCCAAGGACTTGACTTCTCCTGAGCTTTCAGGAGCTGGCACATGGTCAGCCAGTCCCAGCCGCCTCATGGCCACTGTTCAGAAGTAACAGTGCCATTGCCATAATGGGGTCAGGCTAGGGGCAAAAGGCAGTAGAGATTTTGCTTGCCAGCCAGCCAGGAAAACATGGTGACCCACAGCCTAGCCAGTGTGCACTGCGTCTTCCCAACAAAGCAGCCCTGGAGGGGTGGATGTCCTGGATGGGGTGTTCTGTCCAGTCTCCCTTACAGACGAGCAGGGGTTACCTGTAAGTATGCTATATCAGGGTGTTATCAGTAGCGCTGGAGAAACACGTGGCTATACTGAGAGGTCCATTCATGCTCCTATCACCCAGCATGCTGACGCTCACACATGTCACTGGAGGGGACATTCCCCTAAAAAGAAACCATGGTTTCCTCTCTATAAGCAACAACACTCTGACCTGACCTTGTGGGTTTTCCCCCCATACCAACCAAGTCTCTGACACACCTGGGTACCTGACCTGGAGTTGATCTCAGATCCCACAAGTTTAAGGTTCAGTCCTACGTGACTGCGCCTACTTCAGGTGGCAGTCACAGGCCAGGCCTCCCATACTTCTGACCGATCAGTTACCCATTGGGGGTTCCTATAACCCCTTCCTTGTGTTCAATGTTTTGCTAGAATGGCTCACAGAACTCAGGAAAGCGCTTTACTTAGTAAAAGGATACAACTCAAGAACAGTCAGATGAAAGAGAGGCACAGACCACTGTTTGGGGCGAAGGATGTAGAGCTTCCATGCTCTCTCCAGGAGCACCACTGACCCAGCACCCCGACGTGTTCACCAACGTGGACGCTCTTCAAATCCTGCACTTTAGGGATTTTTATGGAGGCTTCATCATGGAGGCATGATTGGTCATTAGCTGAGTCTCCAGCCTCTCTCCCCTGCCTGAAGGATGAGGGCTGAATATTCCAGGCTTCTAATCATGGCATGGTCTTTCTGGTGACCAGTCCCCATCATGAAGCTGTCCAGGAGCTCACCCAGGGTACCTTCACTAGAATAAAAGACACACATCCCTGGAAATTCCAAGGAACTTTGGAGATTTTGTGTCAGGAATTGGGGTCAGAGACCAAATATTAGAACAAAAGATGCTCCTAGCACCTTTATAAGATTAGAAAATTACAGAGGTTTTGAAACTCTGGCCAGGATCTGAGGATGAAGACCAAAATATATATTTCTTATTATTTCACAATATAAGATCTCCTGTCTCAAATATTCATCCAAGAACTCTTCCCTCTTAGCCACTCTGCCCATCCTCGCTGTTCTCATTGCTCTGGCTCAGTCATCTTGCTCTCAATATCTGCTTCCAGCCCCTGTTTGGACAAACCATCAAGACTCCCTTCTCTGTCTTTCCCATATCAATAACCCTGCCTTCCAACAACACCCTCATATGACTCCCACCTCATCACATGCTCTTGATTTTAGCCACACTCAAAGGGGGAATGCAAAACCCAGACTTGGAGGTTCAAAGAAGGCTTCCTGGAGGAAGAGACTTCTCAAGTCAGACCCGAAGGAGGAGCAGGGAGAATATTCCAGGCAGTGAGAGTAGCATATGTAAAGATTCACACCAGAGAAAACCAGGCAGGTTTGGTGACAGACAAGAAGTACAGGGATACCAGTCAGCCTTGCCTTGGAGGTTCCATGGACATATGATTTGAGTTCTGTTCTGGAAACAGGTATGGCTTGGTCCTAAGCCACTCACAGTCTTGGGGGCAAGGACATATCTAGACATAGTGTAACATCAAGAAGCTAATTATTTAATGTGAGAACTGAACCTGTGGTCTAATTTGTATTAACACAAACTTCACATCACTGATGAGAAATCGGATGTCAATCTGATTCTTACTTTTTTTCCAGAGTTGTATATTCTTTACGTAACCATTATCTCATTGTTGAACATTTAAGTCATTTCTGGTTTTTTGCTACAATTTCATAATATTATGATAAGCATCTCTGAAGATAAAGTTTTTCTTCTGCTTCCCCCTTCCCTTTGATTTTCAGTTCCCAGGAAAGAATCCAGTGACTGGAATTGCTAGGGCAAATGTTACAAATACCCTAAGGGCCCTTTCTATGTCCACTATGCCATGCTGCTTCTAAAAACGAACAACAAAAGATAGAAATTATAACACTCTCTCCACCTGCTGAAAGAAAACCCCAAAAGTACTAACTCAGTTTGAACCAGGAATCAGAATCATGGAATTTAATTTCCACTCAAGTTTTAGAAATTAAAAAAAAAAAAAAGAAAAGAAAAAATATCTCTCATTATAGACATACAGAACACACTGAGATTTTTTTTTCTACATGAGGACTGAATAGACCATTCAACACCCAAATCATCACATGATGATTAATTATTGCCCTAATTTTATTGGACAGGAAAAATAAAATCAATCATCATAGCAGTAATCATACTCAAAATAGAGGTAATTTTGCAGAGTCACACCTAGATTTGGATGGGATGGACCAGATAAGAGAAGTAATGAGCACGTCTTCCTGGAAAAGTCATGCAATTGAGCAATAGAGTCATTAACTCAAAATAGACAAGCAGGAATGGGAAGCCCGAGAGGAATTAGAAACTGAGATGTCAGTGCATGGAGCTGGGGTGGGTAGAAGAGCAGCATAGTTTATTTGCATAGCAGCCAGAAGGAATCCAGTGTGCAGATCCGTTCTTCAACACTTAGGAAGGCAGATGAATCTGAACCCGAGCAGATCCAATCCAGACAGATTTCTGGGATTTCTGGCACAGGATTGGGAAACTGGAGAAAAAATTAGAGGAGGAATAGGAATCTCCAGGAATCTGGGGGAAAAAATAGAGAGGGAGCTAGAAAACTATTCCAAGGGGCTAGAAACTGCCCCAAGGTATGGGGTGCAGCTGACCCAGGGGAGTGATAGAGGGCAGGAGCCAGTCAAGACACTGCCTGAGGGACTTTTCTAAGAGTTAGGCAGTCTTGTTCTTGACCAAGGAAAACTCATCCCATGGATGGCTTAGCATTCTGAAGACCTTTCCTTTGCCTATTTTATCACTTTCCCTAATTTTTCTAATGGCTGACTCATATGGCGTAGACTTATCTTCAGTTAACTTGGGAACAATTTTAGTCTGAGAGCTCTGGACCTCAAATCAAAGCCGGATGATTGTACCAAACATCTTAGCTTTAGGATTCCAAAAAATACAAAAGCACTATAAACCATGGCTTCTATAAATAATTTCTTTCTTCCCCTACCTTCCAGTTCTGATGTCCCGTTGCTGGACTATGGTGACTACTATAGAGAGTGAGAGTGTCAGTTCTCACCATTTTATTTCTTTCAAGTCAGACGCAGGTTATTGATCGAGGCTCAGAGCCAGGAACCCAAGGGCGGAGCTACAAAGGCTTCCTGGCCATTCCTTTTACCAGACCAAACATGCTTAGGGAGGAAATGGGTGCTCAAATTTTACATTGAAGAGGAAATAAAGTTGGGTTTTACATCCACTTATGTAAATGCTTAATCTCCTCTTAACCTCTATACTCTCAACCAGAAGCCATAGCCAGCTTTCCCGTGTTCCTGATGAGCTTTTGGGCACGTGGGGAAGGGAAAGAGATGGCAAGAGTCAAACCCCTACTAAGTCCTGTGTTCTTCCCGGATGGTGTCTTATGCATCCTTATAATAACTCTCTAAGACAGGCATTAGCAGCTCCATTTTGTATGTGAAAAATGAGGCTCAAAGAGTTTTAAATAGAGTAGAAAGAACAGAGTCTATGGATTTTGGTGGACCTGAAATCCAGTAAGCTCCAATATCCTCATCTGCTTAAAGGAGCTTACTGTTCGTTCTTATGGCTTGTTTCAAGGAACAAATGAAGTTATGCATGCAGATTGTCCTGTACAATGCCTGCATGTACCTAGAACCCCACAGTCCACAGCTGTTACTTTTGTTAATAATAACAATAATGTTTATAGATAGTAAGTGTTAGAAGTGGGTACTGACCTCAGCTCTGGACAGTTCCAGAGTCCGTGTTTTTTCTTGTATGCCACATGTTCTGAAATTAAGCATATTGCTTGTGTTTAGAAGACTGGGAAGGTGGCCAAAGCAATCCATGGCCTCCTTAAACTTCTGGGAAACTTGAATTCTAGAAACTAATACGACAGTAATACCAAATACCTGAAACAGGCAGATTGTTGTAGGCCTGGAGCCAAGCAACCAAGCTGTAATTGACCTAGCTTCTGTTCGGTGGGGCTGGGATCAAAATGCTCAGTCCAGAAGATTGTACCAGATGAACATTTGTATAATTACATGCAAGAAGGGTTCCTTCTCCCCTAGGAAAGGACACGTGCTGAACTCCTAATCTTTGAGATGTATTATACATTATTTTATGTAACCATCTCAAAGAACCCATAAGTCAAAGGATAATAAGTGCTGGGAAGAGAAGGGGGATGGGGGCGAGGTGCCAGGGTGGGTGATGCTATTTTAAATACAATGGTTGCAGAAGTCTCACTGATTGGAGGAGAGAAAATTCCCTCATCTGTATCTCAGCTTGGGCCAGGAATGGGGTTGGGGGGTGACTGGCCCTGGCTTTCTCAGGACGTGTCAGCAAGAAGGCAAACAGCAGCAGGAAGGAATCTAAAATTGTGGTTAAAACTTGAGCTCTGGAGCTGGAAATTGCAATCCCATCTCCACCACTAACGCATGACTTCAGGTCAGACACCTGGGCTCTCTGCACCTCAGCTTCCTCATCTGTAAACTAGAGGTTATGATAAGACTTACCACATCGAGTCCTTATGAGGATTACACGAGACCATGTACATGAAGTGCTTGGGAACATCTGACACATCAGTACCGCCCTGTGCATGTGGGCTGTTATTAATATCTCCTGCATAAGAGTTTGAGGTGGGTCAGAGAACATTCAAGTGTCCTGCTGTCATTCAGGCAGACTCCCCAGAGAGAGTCTAGCACCTGAGTCTCTTGTTGTAGATTAAGCTCCTGCTTACCTAGGGCAATTTCAGAAAGTATGGAAGCAGCTACTGTGCCACTGCACATCCCTGATTCCTGATCCTTTTGTCCTAGAGCTGAAATATCAACCCCTGTATCCTATTTTCCAATTCTTTCTGGAATGCTATTAGGACCCAAGGAAACAGTAATCCTGGCATCCTCCCCATTTCATAGATGGGCAAGCAGATGAGACCCTCTGTTATAGCAGCACTCCCCTACACACACACACACACACACACACACACACACACACACACACACCATCCTGGGATGCCTGCCATGCCACACCCAGATGATGTGTCAGCCTCAAAGTGAAAACTTCCAGAGCAGTTTGTCTAGGAGTAGACAAAATGTCTTCTCCATTTGGTCCCTGTTTCCACATCCTTTTTATTTCTTTGATGGCTCACTGGTATGAAAAAGCTATCTACAACTAGGAACTATGTCAAGGTAGCTGGTCCATGCAGGGACGTGGTTGTAGTGAGAACATGTATCTTATTCCCTCTCCCACCCTCTGCAGAGGACTGGGGCCTCCTTGAAGACTGGGCCATACTCAATCTTGCCATATGGTCTAGAAGAGTGAACATGGACTCCAGAGGAGGCATATTCAAACCCTACCTCCTGGTATGTGGTCTGAGACGAGTAGTGTAAGCTCTCTGAGTTTCCAGAGAGGAAGTGTCATTCCAGCACACTCCCGGTGCATCCTGATTGGTTGAACTTGAAGTCGCTAGCACCAGCTTATGGATGCACATCGAAAGGAGTGGTAACTGCTCTAGCAAAACTGTGAATTTTACTTTGTTCCCAGTACTTCTTAAAAAAAATCACCTTTTCTTTTCTTGTGCTCAGTACTTTTTAAAAACTTTTTTTTATTTTGAAATAATTATAGACTCGCAAGGAGTTGCAAGATAACACAGAACAGAACCCTATACCTATCACTCAGCCAGCTTCCCCCAACATTTTACATAACACACGGCACTATCACCACCAGGAAATTGACATTGGCACAATATATTTAACTAGACCAATACATTTAACAAGATAATAGGCTTTATTCAAATTTCACCAATTTTGTACATAGTCCTGTGTGTGGGGGTGTGGGTGTATGTGTGTGTTCTATGAAATTTTATCACATCTATAGTTTTGACTTTTTTAATTGCGTTTTTAATTTCAATATACTTTTAGATTTAGCTGCAGTTGTAAGAAATAAAAAAGAAAGATCCCATGTACCCTTACCCAATTTAGCCCAATGAGAACAGCTTAAAAAACTCTAATGCTATATCCCAGCCGAGATACCGATGCTGATACAATCAAGATACAGAGCATTTCCATCCCTCAAATATCCTCATGTTGTCCTTTTATTGCCACGCCCACGTCTCTCTAGGCCTCATCCCCTCCTAAACCCTTGAGAACCACCAGTCTGTTTGCCCTTCTATAACTTTGTCATTTCAAGAATGGTATATAAATGAATCATACAGCATGAATCTTCTGGGACTGGCTTTTTCCACTTCACGTAATTCTCTGGCAATTCATCCAGATTGTCCGTGTACCAATAGTTTGTTCTTTCTTATTGCCAAGTAGTATCCCATGATATGTAAGTTTGTTTATCCATTTGCTCATTCAAAGACCTGTCCAAAGACTTATTTAACAAACAAAAAAATAGTTTTTGCTATTATGAGTAAAGCTTCTATAAACATTTGTGTACAGGTTTTGGTGTCAAGATAAGCCTTCATTTCTCTGGGATAAATGCCCAGAAGTGCATTTGCTGGGTCATATGGTAACTGCATGTTAATTTTTTTTTCTCATTTTTATTTATTTTGAAAGAGACCGAGTGAGTGGGGGAAGGGCAGAGAGAGAGGGAAAGAAGGAATCCCAAGCAGTTCCTGTGCTATCAGCATGAAGCCCCATGGGGGGCTGGAATTCATGAGATCATGATCTGAGCTGAAACCACGAGTCGGATGCTTAACCGACTGAGCCACCCAGGCACGCTGCATGTTTACTTTTTTTTTTTTTTTTTTTTAAGAAACTGCCCATTTTTCAAGGTGGCTGTACCATTTTTCATTCCAACCATCAATGTGTGGACGATTCACTTTTTCACGTCCTTACCAGCATTTGTTGTTTTGCTGTCTTTTATTCATTCTGATAGGTATATAGTGATATCTTATTGTGATCTTAATTTGTATTTTCCTAATGGATAATGATGTTGAATATATTTTCATATGCTTATTTACAATTCGTGTATCTCCTTCAGTCATGTCTCTTTATGTCTTTTGTCCATTTTCTGACTGGATTGTTTTTTACTATTGAGTTTTGAGAGGTTTTGTTGTTTTTGCTGTTTTTACATATTCCAAACACTATGTCTAGTATGTGACTTGAACATATTTTCTTCTATTCTATAGCTTGTATTTTCACTCTTGACAAAATCTGTCAAACAGCAAAAGTTTTCCATTTTGGTGAAGTCCAGTGTATGAATTTTTCCTTCTATGGATCGTGCTTTTAGTGGCAAGTGTAAGAACTCTTTGCTGAATCCTGAATCCTAAAGACTTCCTCCCATTTTTTTCCCTAAAATGTTATACTTTTACCTTTTAGATTTAAGCCTGTGATCTACTTTGAGTTAATTTTTATGTAAGGTGTGAGGTCTAGGTCAAGGCTCACCTTTTTGCCCATGGATTCCACTTGCTCCAGCACACTTGCTGAACAGTCTTCTCTTACCTCCATTGAATTGCTTCTGTAACTTTATCAAAAATCCACTGGGCTTATTTGTGTGGGTCTATTTCTTGGTTCTCTATTCAGTTCTATGTGTCTATCCCTCCACCAACCTTGACTGGTGTAGCTATATAATTAAGTCTTAAAATTGAGTAGACAGATCCCTACCTCTTTATTCTTTTTCAAAACTGTTTTAGTTATTCTGGTTCCTTTGCCTACACACATTTCAGGATAATCTCATCTATACCTACAGAAAAAAAAATTTTGCTGGATTTTGATAGGAGTTACATTAACCTGTGCATCACTTTGGAGGGAATTGATATGTGTGGGGTTTTCCAATCCACGAACATGGTATGTCTCCCCATTTATTTAGGTCTTTGATTACTTTTATCAGCATGTGTAATTCTTAACATCTGTGTGTTTAACATACATACTTACAAAATATGTAACGGAAACAATTTGTAAGTATTTTATTTTTTGAGTAATGTGAATGGTATTTTATTTTTAATTGTGTTGTCTGAGAGTTTATTGCTGGCATATAGAAACACAATTGATTTTTGTGTATTGATCCCGTATCCTGCAACATTGCTGAACTTATTAGTTCTAGGTTTTATCACAGATTCTGTGGGAATTTACATGTAAATAATCCTGCCATCTGCAAATAGGAATAATTTTCTTTCTTTCTTTCTGGTCAATATGCCTTTTATTTCCATCTCTTGCCTTGTTGCTCTGACTTGGACTTCCAGCACTTTGTTAAGTAAGAGTAGTGGGAGTGGACATTCTTGCTTATTAGTTCCAGATGTTAGGAGGAAAGCACTCAGTCTTTTATCATTAAGTATGATGGTAGCTGTAGAATTTTTTTGTATATACTCTTTATCAAGTTGAGGGAGCCCTCTCTATTTCTATTTTTTTTTCTGAGACTTCCTATTATGAATGGGTTCTCAGGAAGTTTTTAACAAGATAGTTTCATAGTGTCTAGAGATGAAATATTTTAAAACATGCCTTCCTCTAGAAGTGCACATATGTATTGAGTAGTCTACGCAGACAACTGCTGTGTAAATGAATCAAGAATGCTCACGGGCAAAGATTGAAAATTCTTCGTTCCACATCGGTCTGGCCGGGCTCCCATGCAGCAGCCTCAGAGGCACATTTCCCACTGTATTCTACTTAAATAGGACCCCTGCAGTTGTGCAGTGCAGGGTGCCCCATGTGAGAGGATGTTCACTTTGTTTCACTAGACAATCCTGACTGAAAGGATCCCTCATTCATGTAAAGGTTTCACAGATTTGAGGCTCTAGGCTGTCACCTGATTTACCCTGCAGTCTTTTATTCAGTATATAGTTACTGACTGCCTCTTAGCAGGTACTGTTGGAGGCGATGGGGATACTGCAGGGAACAACAAAGTCCTCGTGTTTTTTTTTAAATTTTTTTTTAACGTTTATTTATTTTTGAGACAGAGAGAGACAGAGCATGAACGGGGGAGGGGCAGAGAGAGAGGGAGACACAGAATCCGAAACGGGCTCCAGGCTCTGAGCTGTCAGCACAGAGCCCGACGCAGGGCTCAAACTCACGGACCGTGAGATCATGACCTCAGCTTAAGTCGGACGCTTACCCGACTGAGCCACCCAGGTGCCCCTCGTGTTTTAATAACCCAGGCAGAGGGTGGTGGTGGCTCTAGCCGGAATGATGCAGTGGAGTAAACCCCAAATTGTTAGATCTCATCATAATGCTCCTTTGCTCAGAGACTGAGTGAGATGCCCAGTGTCACACAGCTGGCCGATCTGGGAAGCAAGCCATGGTAGATCTGGTTCTCTCATCTGGTCCCTCAGAACTGCACATGGCTGCCGCTAGATGGAGCCTCCTTCTCCAGGCACCTCTGGACTTTGATCTTGATAACACTACATTCACCTCATCTTTACCCTCAGGCAAAAGGGAAGGGGAGGCAGTTATTCATGATGGTGATTCATCATGATTCGTGGTGGTGACTGTTCACACATGCCAAGCCCAGAGACCAAAGTCTGAGGCCACTACTGGCTAACTGGCCCCAGAGCGTGTAAGTGTACATGTGTGGGGGGTACTTTCTCCCCCAGTGCCTGGAATCCAGAACCATCCTCCCAGGGAGGCAGGAGGTGGCCAGTGGGAGTCGAGTCAGGAAGGAGTCCATGGCAGCAAACCTTGGCCATCCACAGGGCACCTTGATAAAAGCAGAGCATTACTCAGCCCTCGGGCTCAGCAGCCAACCATGCACACGGCTCTAATTGGGCATTTTCGGGTCATTAAGTAGATCGATCAATGACAATTATCTTTGGTTTTAACTTCACTCCTCCTCCGTCTGTCATTCTCCAGGCTTTAGAGTAGTGAGAAGAATGCACGTGAGCATAAGCACACACATGCCTACGCGGCCCATCTTAAGTGGGCAACACACTCACGAGCACACAAGCCCACGGTGGGGCAGAGTCCGTCAGAGCAAGTGGCCTGGGGCCCCAACTGCTGCTGGTCTGCTCCCTCATCTTCAGGTCCCAGGCCTCTTTCCAGTGCAAGCTACAGTGGAGAGAAGAGAAGCTGGAGCCATGCATGATGCCTGGCGGCTCTCTGCCTGACTCTGGGGTAGGGTGGGGTGGAGCCACTATACTGTGCCTGAGACTGGCTCCAACGTCCCTTTTAATGATCACCTAGTGTAGGCAAGTGAAGCCCCAAGGAACCATTTTCTTCCCATGAGTGGCATCCAAGAAGTGACTAATCATAGAAGAACTATTTTAGGCCAAGCAGAGGGTTTGGCCCTTGACATTCACAGTCTCTTTTAATACCTCCAACATCACTATAAAGCAGAGATTACTCTCCCAATATTGCAGATTAGGAAACAGAGGTAGCAAGGGCTGGTGGCCACCTGAGGCAGGTACTTTTCATGGCTTTCTTCTACCTTATCTTCGCATGCTGCTCAAGACAGCCCTCCACCCGGCCAAAGCACTGGCTCAGGGTCTGTGGGCTCAGTCCTCGGGGCCATTTCAGAACAGCGTCCCTGGTGGGAATGCTGCCCCTCTCCTGTCTCTATCCATTGCCCCACTAACCATCGGCCCTCCCAGCAAGGCTCCTGCTGGCTTTCCTTCACTTTCCTTCCTACTTTGCCCTGCCACTCTGCTGCTTTCTTGCTGGTTGTTGATACATGTACTTTTAGGGCAGGAAACACACAGCCTCTTTCTCTGAGCCCCTGCCCCCCACTGTGGCTGCTCTACACTCAGAAGTTGTCACAGAGGCTATTGTCGCACCGTCTTCTCACCAATAGTCCCATCTCAGCTTGCCAAGATATCTGATTTTCAGTAGACTTGAATTTGTGGAAGAGAGATGTTTTTGTTATTTCTGTTTCCAATACCTAGAATTCAGGGAAACTAGGGTCTGGACAAAGCCTGCAAAACAGAAGCAGAAGAGGGCTCTGTCCAAAGCCCTCTTCTTCCTCTTGTTGTGTCTCTGCTTCTGCTGCCCTGAGGACACCAAACCCGCATCCCTTCCTCCCACTCTCTCACATCATCCAGGATCCAGGTGCAGGAGGAGCTAGGGGTGACGTATTCTCTTGGCTTTCTCTTCCTCCCCTCCTTTGCTCTTTCCAAGCGTACCTTTGCTGCCATGCTAACATCTGGGGATCTGGCCAATGGGTGGCATATTTCTTCCTTACTGTGCCTAAGGTCATTACTCAGTACAATGCAATCTTTTCCTTACCCAAGTCCTTTGCCCATAATCTGTAATAAGCACACCTCTTATCTTCTCTCTGTTCCTGATCTGTATCAGGCTTCAGAGAACTGCACCATGGCTGCTAAAATTTCTCATACAGCTTGGGATCTTTGTTCATGGTAGAATAACTGACTTGGAAGGTAAAATTTCTTTAAAATTGGGGGTCCAACTCCCTGTGGAGCTGAGGTCTGAAAACATGGCACTCAGGAGCCACTAGTCTGATACGGTACAAATAGAGTGGGCTTTGGCATCATGCATGGGTTCAAAGGCATGAGTTCAAATCTCAGCTCTACCATGTGCTAGCTGTTCAGCACTGATGAGTCCGCATGGCTTTCTCAAGCTTCAGTTTTCTTGTCTTTCAAATGGGAATAATAATATCCTCATAGGTGTGTTGTGAAAATTACATGTGTATGCCCACATACACCAGACACACAGCAGCACTATTCAGTTTATTGAACCAGCCTGCTCCATTCCTACAATGACTAACTTGCACTTTGACAATCAGGGATGAGAATTAGCTGGCCCCAATGCCCAGTGGAGGATGGTCACAAAGGGGATGACCAGCAAATAGTATTTGTGGGTTAACCTTGTCAGAACTCTCCAGGAACTAGCCTGTTGCACCTTTAGTTCAGTCGTGAGCTGTTAGATACCTGGGTAAGGAGTAAACATCCTATTGAAGCATCAGGACACCCCAGTTCTTAGCTCAGTGTCATGTAGAAGAAGGAGAGAGCTCAGGGCTCCAAAGAGCTGGCCAAGAAAATTGGAAGATTTTCTGCTTCACCAACTTGCCTAGGGCCAAGGCTAACCACTGAGCAAGGGGTGGCCTGGGATGCTTTGTTTTAATATTGCTTTCTGAGATGGCCAAAGAGGCTTGGGCCAAAGGCTGTGACTCTTTCTAACGTGTTCTGTGGTCTAAATGGAACCAAAGTCCTACACGGAAGGAATGGGGAGAGCACAACTGCCTTTGCTGCTTCCAGCAGTCCCTCTGGTCACCTCTGCCTACCAGCTGTGGTAGAAGGAACATTGAATTAGGAACCCAGGGGTTGAGTTCCAGATTTGCCATTTATTTGTGGCATTACATTAGATGAGTCACTTCACCTCTCTGAGATTCCATTTCCCCCTCTGTCAAATGGTAATATTCACTCTGCCTCTATTACTGAGTAGTAAGAGGATGACAGGGATGAATGCTTAAAGATAAACTGAGGCGTATTAAAATTGTTAAGAGCTAATTTTGAGCATAAATTGATGTGAAGAGGGCAGCACCAGACCAAAAGTAGTTAGGAGCAGTCCACCGACAGGAGGTAGGGGAAAGCTTTCTACAGAGAAGATGGGAAGCAAAGCAAGGAAATGATTTGGCTGGTTGTAGCTTCAGTGGCTGACTTATTTGGGAAAGCCCAAGTGGCTGTTTGGGATTGATTGTCCTGAAGCTCCGTTTTCTCATGTATTTGAGCACATTGACTCTAGCTTAAGTTTTGATTTGCTTACGTGGACTGTGGGTGTTGGAACCACCTCGGTCTAACAGCCTCTACATTTGGTTACTTTCACAATGCTCTTTGAAACTAAAACACCTGTAACACATGCAGTGGATGATGATAATACATCACATAGCTAATTCTGAAAAGCAAAGCAAAATAATAATCATGATGATCCTTATTATCAATCATTGAGTTTTTAATTTTCTTTCTTTGTTTCTTTGTTTCTTTCTTTGTTTCTGTGTTTCTTTGTTTCTTCCTTTCTTCCTTCCTTCCTTCCTTCCATCCTTCCTTCCTTCCCTCCTTCCTTCTTTCCTTCCTATGTATTATCTATCTATCTATCTATCTATCTATTTATCTATCTACCTATCTCCTATCTATCTATTATCCATCCATCCATGCATCTATCCATGTATCATCCATCTGTCTGTCTTCCTACATTCTTTCCTATTTACGTTCCCACAAACCTGCCTTCCTACTTCCCTACCTTCTTACCTATCTTTCGACCTACCCACCTTTCTAATTTCCTATCTTCCTACTTATCTACATACCTACCTTCCCACATGCCTAGCTTCCTACTTACTGAAGATGAACAGACCTACCTTTATACCTACCTACTTTCCTATCTACCTGTATGCCTATCTACTTTCCTACCTACGTATCTTCCTTCTTCCCTGCCTACCTAACTTCCCATATATCTAGCTAAAAATGTCCACATATATTTCACATATTGATTGAAGCCAATGAACACACAAGCATCCAGTACTGTCTATAAAACCATGCTTGTTAATTTACATATGTTGACAACAATAGGTGACAGACAAGAAGTATCTGTTTATTAGAATTGTATGCATCTCTGAGCATTTACTTACTTAATATTTTTGAAATTAAGTTTAGAACTTTTTCAGCATGTAATATTAAACATAACCTCACCCATTTTGAACTTAACATGGTGCATTAAGGTATTCTTGATAATTAAATGCATTTCTAAGGATTAGTTTATGTAATCAAAAAGTTATGCTTCCATGAGCAATCCATTCAGTTATTCAAAGGTTTAAAAGTTTTAAGAAGTGTATAATGGCTGAATCATGGGCACTAATCCTGAGAAATGATAGAAGAAATGTTAATGAAACATCAGAGGGCAGATCAAATAAAGATGAAATGAAAATGAACATCTAGGCTGACAAAGACTGACAGAGAACACTGATTAAGAGGAGAACAATTGGTAATTAAAAGGGGTGGAACTGTGTAGAGTTAATCAAGTAAAAGTACTAGGTTCAGATAATCAATGGCTGTAGTAACCAATGAGAAAGGAAAAATGCATCACCACAGTGAGCTAGCAAAGCAATTTATTGGAGACACATGTTAATACATAAAATATAAGATTCATATGGTCATGTTGGAAAGGTTTGAGCCCTAAGTTTGGGATATCTATACTGTGATGAGAGGTACAACTGAAAGCCAGAGAACCTGCCTAAGAGGATAACTCAGCAATGATGCTCCCATCAATGGGGTCCCATACATGGCTCTTACATAGATGCCTTCTATGGACACACTGAGTATTGAATTAGACAAGAACCAGGGTTTTAGTTGTAGTTATAAGGACATATATAATTAAATGAATGAAACACCTTATAATTTCATTGATAATTGTCAAAATCTTTATATCAGCTGATGTCACATTGGGTACAATTCTTTTTACTATGTGTAACGATAACAACTGGTATTTATTGAACTACTTCCTTTCATGTTATTCACATCGTCATCATTACCAATGATCCAGTTGCTACCATATACCAAGCACCTGCTACCCGAACTGAGATACTAATAATTTAAATATCGCATCCATATTGTCATGGTTGATAAGGAAGGGAGCTGGGGTAGAAACTCAGGTTTATCAGATTCAAAATCTTTTGTCATGTTTCTTCACCACATCCCTAATCATGACCTTTGCACCTGGCCCAATAGCTCAACCTTTGTAAATCTCAGGTCCACCTTTTTATTAAAAGCCCTCTTAAATTTTTTTTAATGTTTATTTATTTTTGAAAGAGAGAGAGAGAGAGGCAGAGATAGGGGGAGACAGAGAATCTGAAGCAGGCTCAAGGCTCTGAGCTGTCAGCACACAGCCTGACAAAGGGCTTGAACCCACAAATCATGAGATCATGACCTGAGCCAAAGTCGGACGCTTAACTGACTGACCCACCCAGGCACCCTTAAAAACACTCTAGTTGCAATGTATCTGAACATCTTTCTCTGTCCCTGCCTTGGCCAGTTCAGGCTGCTCTAACAGAAAACCACAGACCGAGTGGCTTAAACAGTTATTCCTCATCAATCTGGAGACTGGAAAGTCCAAGCTCAAGGTGTCCACCAATTCAGCATCTGCTGAGACCCATTTCCTGTTCATAGACAACCAACTTTCCACTATGTCCTCACATGGTGAAGGAAGTTAGAGAAGTCTCTGGTGTCCCTTTTATAAGGACACTAATCTCATTCATGAGGACTCCATCCTCAGACCTAATCAGCCTCCCAAAGCCTGCCTCTGAATATTATCACTGTGGGTTAGGATTTCAACATATGAATTTGGGGAGACACAAACTTGGAGTACACAAAAGTCTCCATGACATTGTGTTGAAAACAGCACACTGAGACTCTTTCAAGGGTGGTGAAGTTGACTAAATGGATAGTAGTGACCAACATCAAAAAAGAAATGAAAACAAATAGAATAGTACATAGAAAATATCATAGGATATCATGTAGTAAAGATAAAAAGTATTTTTCCAGCCACTCATATGCCATATTTCACTGAATCAAGGTTATAATCTATTGGAAGACACAAAATTTTATGTACCACTCAAAAAGAAAAAAAAATGCTGCCAATTAATGACAAGATGTTACAGTTTACAAGACTCATCCAGATTTCCAAGAGGTTAAAATGTGAAAAAAAAATCTGCCTGAGAATGATGGAGTACAATACATTCATAGACTCACTGAGTTACTCTGTAAAATGCATTTCCTACTGTGGGTCATGGCCAGTAGAGTTTGAAAACCTCTGTCCTTAATGGTGGAGAAGGTGACTGGGGCACCCAGACAGTGGCTAGACCTGGCAAGAGTACCTGGTATGGCCAGCCAATTAGTGTGCCCAGCCACAGGCAGTCTGGGCTGAGCTCTGGCTGCAAGGTGCCCTGTGACCCATCCCTTGGACAGCCACATTCCAACAAGGCTCAAAGGTGTTCCACCCTGCTCCAGGGCCAAGCATTAATGAAGGCACATGGCATTTCCAGGATGCGACCCGGAGATGTTCTTTTCTCAGGTTCATATTATACAGAGATAAGGTCCTGACCAGACAGCATCATGTAATTAATTGAGGTGTATGGGAGAAAATCAAATGGGAATTGATATTTGCCAGGCAATATTTGTAAGACTCCGAGCTGGAGGCTGTGGAAGATAGCTGAAAGGCCAGCCCAGGGTTTTACAAAGGAAATTCTGACTTCTGACAGGAAGGCTTGATGGATGGAAAGTGAGGGGATAAAGGCTTTAGAACTTTGGGGCTAAATTTGACCTCAGTCTGTATTATTGACGTATCCATTCACTCAACCAATATTGACAGAGCACCCCAAAAGGTCAGGCGTTGTGTTAAGACTGCTGGAGATTACAAGTAGCATGTTGTGTCAGAAGCGACTTCAGAGTCTTCTGTCAGTGCGTGGGTACCTGGTTTCCCCACTCTGCCTTCTCCAGAGCTGCACGGTGTCCTCAGGGGCCCCTTGCTACATGCTCAGACCAGGGACAGCTCCCAAGCCACTCCCAGTTGAAGCTGGGGGGTATCACAGTGTCCTTTGCTACCTACCTGGTAGGGAGGCCTCAGGTTTCACTGTGTGGAGGCCAGTTGGACAGCTGGACAGCTGGAACTGCTAGGGCTCTGGTTTTTCTGTCGCTCTGACAGCCTGAGCTATAGCACTGTCTGCTTCCTGATCGAAATAGTTTGCAGGCTATATGTCCAGCCACAATCAAATAGGTCCTGTTGTCCTACCTAAGTTCTCCATGTCCTCTAATAACCATTACCACATTTGTTGGCCCTCTACTCAGGTATGTATGCTTTTCTTATGGCTCACTTAATCCTTTCCTCAGCCCTGTATGATAGAGCCTGTTATACACCCATCCTCCAGATGAGGAGACCAAGGCTCCCTCTAGCTCTTGCCAGTCCCTTTTGCATGTACCACTTCACTGGTTCTGATGGCGTTCCTGCCTGACTTTTAACTTTCCTGTCACCTTGAATCCCTCCATGTCCTGCTCAGTGGGCCCAAGCAGGAAAGGGTGAGGTTTTTGCGACTTCCATGGGGGTTGCTCAGTCTCCCTGTACCCTGAAGTGATTCCATTCAGTTGCAAAAAGAGGAGCTTCTAGGATGATGAAGCAGGACATGTCTTGCACTCCTGTGTGTGTACATATCTGATCTGACTGAGAAGAGTGGTGGGCAAAGAGGCTGGAATCCTAGTTCACGTCCTGAGTGGGCCACAGCCTGTTGTGTATCCTTGAGCAAGTCCTTGACCTTCCCTGGATTCAGTTTCCTCATCTGTGAAATCCCTAAGGCCCATTCCACACTGACAGTTAGGACCCCATGTAGGCAGAGAGCATTATTATGCAGGGGTGTATGTGAAGGAAGAGCAGAGCTCATATGACATGCTGAGCATTGTGTACGGGGCATCATGCTGCATGCCAGTGTTCCTTAAGACAGCAGAGAAAGGTTTGTTTTTTTCCTTCTTTTCCCCCACTTTTTCAATCTGCTCAGAATTCCTCTCTGAGCCCTGTCCATAAGAAGGTGATGGGCAGAGGAGCAGAAGTGTCTGCATGCCAGGCTGCAAATGGGGCTAGATGCAGGGAGATCGTGTAAAGAATCCAGGAAGTCGCTCTTTGGGCAGAATGCTCATTGCCTGGAGGGAAATAGGCATCCCAGCCCTATCAAGCATGATTTCAGCATCAAAGTGACTCCACAGCCTAAAGAGGGCTTCTTCTCCCATGGGATCCATGTTGCCTACTCTTCCTTTGGCCAGGGATAGAGTTTTTATTTTTCTGAAGAGACTCAAGTGTAATATGTAGCAAACCCAAAATGAAATATGCCTCCCAAACATCACATTCTGTAAGGGGTTTGCCTTCGTGGGGCCGCCTGCTCTCCGCAGCTGAAACCTGACTCTCACAGGCAGGTGGGGGCACCAGTCTCTTACTGTAAGCAGTACTTACAGGGCTCTGTAGATAACCAGGGAACCTAGGAGAATGGCTGACTCAACACTCTGGAATGGGAACTTCACAGTTTACTATGTAATTAACATTGACATGCATAGATACAGAAAACTCCAAACACTATGCAGTGGGACCCTGAGAGACCCGCATAGTTTCTCTTCACGGAACACTTGGTAAAAAAACTCTCACAAGTGCAGATGCTGGAAGAATCTTGGTGCCAACATGGTCTGCGTCACAGTTCTGGGACCCATTGATCCTCGTGTGCGTCCCATGCCATCTAAGGTCGCCCTTCTCTGCGTGGGATTGGTTGTGTAATCCAGGTAGATCATGGGGTGTTTTGTGGTTTCAGTTTCAAAGAGAGTCCGCAACCAAATAGTAGTTTAATTCTTGGCTTGTCTTTTGATGAAATGTGAAAGGTAACGTGTGCATTCTTAATTCGAGGAAAATCTGTTTAAAAATCTCATTCCTGGGGCGCCTGGGTGGCTCAGTCAGTTACAAGTCTGACTTTGGCTCAGGTCACGATCTCGAGGTTGGTGGATTCGAGCCCCACATTGGGCTCTGTGCTGACAGCTCAGAGCCTGGAGCCTGGAGCCTGCTTTGGACTCTGTGTCTCCCTCCCTCTTTGCCCCTATCCCATTCATTCTCTCTCTCTCTCTCTCTCTCTCTCTCTCTCTCAAAAATAAATAAACATTAAAAAAAATCTCCTCAATCCCTATTGCTCTTCTAAATAATCTCTTCCTAGATATTATTTACCCCCACACTCTCTCCCTCAATCCTCAGCCCCCCTCCCACAGCTTTCCTTCCCCAACTCTTTGTTATCTTACATCTTTATTATGCAGATCAAAAACCTCTCTGACTTCCTCAGTGTTCTCTTTACTGCAGCCCTTATTTGAAATTTTCTGCAAGAAAAAAAAGGCCAAGATCTGACCCAGCAAGCAACAAACAAACAAACAAATCTTCCTGGCAAGGGTGGGGGAGTTCAAGAGTACTCGGACGTGGGTAATCTTTGTCCTGTTACAGTCATTTCCTTCTATTGGGGCCCTTGTTACTATTTACAGGCATTCCCCATCTCTGCTAATGCAATTGCTCAAAGGACACTTTAAGTATAATCATTATCCATTGATTTTTTTTTTTTTTGAGGCTTTTATTCCCTCCTATACGCTCTGCCAAATGCTAGCTGCTGATTCTATTTGTTAAACAAGGGAGAGCTTTGTTCTGTTTGGTTTTTCTCTTAACCTGTGTTTTCCATCCACCTTCAGCGTGGGGCAAAGGGGGGATTTTCTGCCACCCTTTTCGGTGAGAAGATTCACTTCCAGACTGGGATGTGAACTGAAAGTGGGTCTCCCATTGGGGAGAAACATGGATGCCCTGTGTGGCTGTATTCAGCAGTCCCCGCCCCCCTCCCAGAGGTGGCCGCAAGGGCAGTTCGGGAGTATCATGGCCAGTAATAAGGAGTCTGCTCACGGATACCAGACAGGAACCCTTTTGACTTAAAATCACCCCGATGGGTGCAGGACGAACATCAGAGACTTTTCTTAGAGCAGATTTTAAAAGAGGTAAGAGAGCAAAAGGTTGACAAGGTGATGTGACCATGAAGTTCTGGAAAAGAGCCCATAAAGAGCTGTGGCTTTGAAGATAAACTGCCCGATCTCACCATTTTACTGAGTGTAGACCCCAGAGAGGTGATGAAATCAGAGCTTTGTCTGGTCACGTTATAATGGTTTTTCAACTGACACAAGTCTTGCCAGTTTACCAAGTGCCTCCACACGCATTGCCTCATCTCGTGACTCCGAAGCAGACTGACTCTTCTGAAGGCACCCCGTGGGAGGAGTGAGTCAGACTTACAGCCCATCCTCCTCACCCCTGCCTGACTCGGGCTCAGCCCCACATCCCTTGCTCCAGACGCTCTTCCTTAACACCCCATGGTCTAGGTTGGGTCTCCAGAACACCTTCCTGTCATTCGTTAGGGTCTGATTATAGCCTGTTTTCCTTCTCCTGGCTTGGAGAAAGGAGGCAGAGGAGAGGAAGCAGCAAAGGCTGTATTATCAAGCTTGTTGCCACTGGGACATCCCTAGCTCAGTCCTGCCATGGGGCTCTGGGAAACATGCCTAAGAGGTTCAGCAACTAAGAGATGAGGAAGCTGGGATGTGCCCACTATCTGCCCATGTATCCTTGGCTGAGAGTATTTCCAGGACCACTGATCCTCTGGTACATTTAGCCTGTCCTGTGTAGGGATGAAATGTGCTTGCACAGCTAGTGGGGGACCCAGGGGAATGGGGGGGACCCCAGGCAGTTGCAGTGGTTCCTCTGTAAGCAGCCTCATGAGGGTGGGGCACTGGCAGAATCTGTTTCACCCATTTCCCTGTTCAACAATGGCACTGAGAGCACATGGCCTAGGTCCCAACACTGTGTCCAACATCTAGTAGTCTCAGTAAAGGACGATAAATGCGGATATGTACATGCAAACCAGGTGTGCGTGCCTGCAAACAGTACACATGTGCAGTTCTACACCTGCATCCAATGTTCTTGGCTTCGGGGCAGACAGTGTTCATCAATCAAAGTTTCTTAGTGATGCTGACAAAGGCATGCCTCTTAACAGCCACTAGGTGGGAAGTGGACATCCCTGTTATCAGCCCTAACCGCTTTCACTGGAACTTGTGAACAAAGATGTGCAAAAATATCTGCCCACAGCAAAAATGTCTATAGTCCATCCCTGACCCCAAAGATCTCCTTCCCAGCCCTCTTCCTCCTCTCTCCAAACCCAGCCTCCATATGTGGAAGGGAGGTAGAGTGGGGGGAGCTATGGAGGTAGCCACAGAGGCTGGAGGGGACCGGCCATAGGGAAGAAAAAGAATGGAGCAGAGCTGGGAGATTAGAGACTCAGGTCTGAGCTGCTTGCTGAGAAAGGGCACTTTAAGCGCCAGCTTGTTGCTTCGGGAGGGGCAGTGGGGAACAGACAGACCCAGGGTAGAAACAAACAATCAAGGAAAAATCTGTTCCTTGCTGCCCTAGGCAGCTTTTAATTGGCGGTCCGGCTCCTGCCTCTATTTGTGCATCATTTAACCTCTAGCTCTAAGAAGAAAGGGAGCTTAAAAAAATCTAGGGTGGGGACAACAGGAGAAAAGGAGAGAGGGGAGGAGGAGGAGAGGAGGAGGGCAAGATAGAAGAGGTGGAGAGGAGGAGAGAGGAAGTGGGGGGAGGGAGGAGAAGAAAACACAGGTTTGCAAGTTCAGACAGGTCTGTGGTCAGCCTCCTGCAGGGGCTGGAGGGAGTTACACCTCTTTAATCTCTTTCAAAGCTGGAGATAATTGGAAGGCTGTGTTGTATGTGTGTGGATGTGTGCATGCGTGTATGTGTCTGTATGTAATTGCCATGTGTCTGTAGCTTTGTGAGCATGGGGTTTGAGCAGTTGTAGGTCCTTGGTCTTTGTCACTTAGTGTGTTGCTGTGTGTGCGTGTGCATTTTTATGGGTGTGTGTCTGTATGCTGTGTGTGTATGTGAAGCTAGGCAGAGACCTTAAGACCAATTTGCTCCCTCGAAAAGAGATGAGTGAATGAATGGAAATCTTCAGTTAACATCTTCTTGGCTGCAGAAAGCAGCACCGAGAGAGGTTGCCTGCAAATCTGGGCTCTGAGAAATAAATCAGGACAGCCCATGGAGATGGAAACAGGAGAGGCAGGCATCTTCCCAAGCTTGTTTTCCCAAGCTTGTCACTAGCTTGGGACAGCTGGCTTGTAACCAGCCAGCGTGGTTAGCTTTCTAGGACAAGGAGGTGGCCTAATACTGAGGTCTGAGGCCAGATGGCCTGACACATGGTAAGGTAATGAGAGGGGCTGAAGGCAGTCCTCTTCCCCCGCCCCCAGTTCCTCCCCACCCCCCAGGTTCCTCATGCTGGCCAGGAGTTGGGGGGGGGGAGGAACAAAAGTAAACCTAAGATTATTCTGTTTCTTTTTAACCGCCGTTTCCTTTTCAAATCAAAGCTCTCCATAGAAACATTATAGCATTTCAGAAATGTACAAGCTAAACCATGAAATTCTCCCATGCTCCTGTTAGCATATTTTGATGTTAGCATTTTCATCTCTCCACATGTTTCTTTGCATATACTAGCATTTTGGATATATATTAATATGCATGGATGCACGCAATGTATTTGCATACGTTCACACACATACGTTTCATTATCTTTAGAAAAACAAAATAATACAGTATTGTTCTGAAACGTGCTTGTTTCCCTAAATAACACCTCGTGGACGTCAGTCCACGTCCGTTCAAACGAAACTGGATCAGTGCATTGAAAGGGTTCTATACTACTCCCTTGTGTGGGTGGGTTCCAACCTGTTTAGCCAGTGTCTCCACAGTGGATATTTCCGTGGTTTTCTAAGTTCTGTGGTCTCAGTGGTCGTCCTTGTGGGTGCTTTTGTGTGATACTTTCAGTGAGATCATGGAGAGGAGGTTCTGTTCTAATGGGACCTGCCAGGAAGCGAGCCTCCAGTGCCCCTGTTCTCAGTTCTTAGCTTCCCTGCTTAATGCGCAGGACAATTTCTCGTTCTCTGCCTTTAGTACCTTCTCTGCACAGAGAGGTGCTAAAAATAAATACACCTGCCTCCTCGTCACTCTGTTTATTAAACTGCCTTCCTTAAAGATTCTCAGCATATCCATGGAGGTTTAAAAATACATACTTCAACAATTCACTTGCACAGAGGAAGATTAAATGCTGCCTCCCACTTTAGGCTTTCAACAGTGCTGCCGTGATGTGCTAACACCCCCTAACGCAGACAGTGTTTCTAGAGGAAATGGACCTGCCCGCCTGAGAGAAGAATAACCTCGCCCCAGCTCCTCAGCCTTCCAGCTGGGAGACAGTGGTCAAGTGACTGGTTCTAACCTAACCTGCAGTTCCCGGAAATGAGGATAATAATGCCTGGAGCGTTCACTGAAACAATGTATGTAAAGAAAGTAGCATAGTGTTGGAGACGTAGCAGGTGCTCACTAAATCCGAGCTGCATTATTATTATCATTACTGCCCTACCAATACAGCAGTTGTATATAATGCAACCTAACTCCACTGCAGTCTTCCTTATCTTCATAAAGGCATCACTATGTACTCAGTTGTTTGATTTAGAAACAGTAATTTTGTGGTAGTCTTAGAGTTGGATGACAGATATTCTTTTATTTGTTTATATTTACTTATTTCACTGCTTACTGCATGCTTGTAAAATTTCTAATATTATAGAAATGTGTGACTTGGAATGTGTGAAATTCCACATAATTCTCTGTCCAAGATAATCACTATTTGCCAAAGCATATTTCTCATTTCCTTGCTTGCCAGTTTATTGACTGACTTCCTCCTCCACTAAACCAAAGCTCCAATACCACAGGGATGATAAAAGTGTTCCTCTCTCTGAATATTCAGCATCATGCATCATAAATTGGCATGTTGCAGGAATGCAGTAAAAGCATTTTGAATGAATCCTTGGTGATTTTTAAGAAGGTCATGTTCTTGGGTCGTCTGGGTGACTCAGTTGGTTAAGCGTCTGACTTTTGATTTCAGCTCAGGTCATGATCTCATGGTTCATGATTTCGAGCCCCATGTTAGACTTTGCACTGACAGCATGGAGCCTGCTTCGGATTCTCTCCCTCCCTGCTTCTTTCTACCCCTTCCCTGTTCAAGCTCTCTCTCTCTCTCTCACTCTGTCTCTCTTTCAAAGTTAATAAATAAACATTAAAAAAAGAATGTCATATTCTTAACAACTTAGGTGAAGGTGTGGTAAGCCTTCAGATAGGAACAGATACAGCCATGTTCATTGTAGCCAGATAGGGGAGGCCAGGAGAGGAAGGGATCAGGAACTAGTCAGCCCCAAAGGAGAGGTGTTGATCTAGCAGATAGAACCAATTCCCCTGAAATTTGGAGGACAGACAATAGCAGACAGTTCCAAGATACTGTTGGCATGTGAGCAGCCCATTCAGGTAACTAGAGGCTGTGGTGGGCAGGCAGGGCCCAGCAATGGGTAATCTACCCAAGTGGACTTGAAATCAGACTTTTGTGGGCTTGTTTCAGGGGTACAGGTATACAAGCTGCAGTCCAACAGCAGCCACCAGGTCTGGGGAAAAACTGGCAGGAGCCCAGAATGCCTGGGGCAGAGCTGAATCCTGAGACAGATTAAGGCACAAGGAATAATGCAGGAGATACCTCTGGAAACCCCTAACTCTTGAGGACCACATCAATGGTCTTGATCCATCAAGACAGGATCTCAGAGACCCTAGGTTACTGACCAAGTGAAGAGGTTAATGACCACAAGTGTCAGACCCTGAAGATGGAGGAGACCTGCCTCTAACCCTGTCCTACCTTAGACCAGGATTGGCTGAAAAGTTGTTACACAGTGGTGGGAAGGGCTGCTATAGATAGTGACATCTGGGTACAATCCCTGTGCACAGGAAGGAAGGAATGTATACCCTGCTTTCTGATGGCTTTGTTGGCCTGACCAATTGGCAGGCATGGCAGGTCCACATAAATGCAAGGCCTGAACAAATAAGGCATTGGTGAAGCCAACTCCAGAGGCCTTCTACCCAACAGAAATGTTGGTGCCCCAGAGCTCAGGATGCCCAAACCTTAGGTAGGCGGGCATTGGGAGTGGAAAGATGATGTGCTGCTTATTGCCTAACTGGTCCTTCCTCGCTGTCTTTAACCTCTCTATGGTGTCTCCATCCAAGGATGCCTCAATGTTATGTCCAGACATCAGGGGTGCCTACAGAAGCAGGTGACCCCTCCCAAGTGGGGAGCTGCTCACACAGGAGCTTTCTCTGATCCTGGGAAAGCACCTTCACAGTGTCCGAGAGAGCCACAGTAAGCCCTTTCGTGGACTGTTGTCTGAGTGCATTCCAGTGAGGAAGGGGATAATGTTTGCTCAGATGACTTCCCAAAGACTTCGTCGTGTCCAGTCCTTAGAGAAGAGCAGTGTGGTTGAAGCCTGATGTTTCTAAGGGGCCCTGGTGCTGGTGCCTCTGGGAGAAGCAACAGGGAGCAGTGAGCCTGCTCACTTCTGTTATTCTTGTACTTACTGTAAAAGAAAGGGCCTCTGATACTCCCTGAATGAATGAGCCCTTCCACTCATTCCCTGTGGCCTTGGGCAAGTTATTGGACCTCCTGGAGCCCCGTCTATAAAGTGGAGACACTTTACAAAGTTGTCTGAAGATTAAATTAGGTGATATGTGGAGAATGCTTTCCATAATGTCGCCAAGTAGAAGGCAAATGCAAGATAAATGGCAGCCATTACTACTATCATCTGGGTTGTTGTTGCTGTGAGATCAGATCCAAACCTTGTCAAGGAAGAGAGTCCTCAAAAAGGAGGGGGTCTCCAAAGGGAGGACTAATACTCCCCACCATTCACCAGGGAAAGAAGCTTCCAGGCTCTCAGGGCTCACAGTCAGGGGTTGGGACAGGGTGGGGGGCACGATATTCTTCTGATTGGTCTCCAGATATGAGACTCGGGATGCCATTCCAACACACCATGCAGCCCTGAGTGCTGGAGGTGCAGCCCCCCATCCCCCAACTCCAAGTTTAACCTGAATCACGACAGAGAATTGTGCATTACTTCACCAACAGCAATGACAATCATAAGCATTATTATTACGCCGTTTGGTGTATTGTTATTCTTGTAAGTGAAGTTATCTTACTGTTATAATTACTTATCTTATTGTTGCAAGTATTACTACACCTAAAATGTAATTAATCAACCACTTAACCATGTTCCATGCACCAGGCAAAGGCTTTCCATGCATCCCATCCTCACAAAACTCCTCTGTGGAATTATTATCATCTTTTCAGATGAAAGAAATTGAGACTCAGAGAGGTTAAGTAATTTTCCCAAGGCCGCACAGCTAACAAGTGGCAGAGCCAGAAAATCAAAGCCAATTCTGTCTCTCAAGCTCACATCATAACCTCTGTCTTGCTGCCTCTTCTTCTCTGAGATCTGTGTAATTAACCCTGATTTGAACATTCCCGGGCTCTTCCCCATTCTTAGATCAGAGAAACTTGGGCTTGAAAAGGACCAGATCACCTGGCCCTGTACCATTCCCCCTCATCCTGCTTATCAGGTATTTGAAAATGGTTATCAAGTCCCCACAAGACAACAGCCTTCCTTATGTGAATAGAACGAAGAGTACTCCAGATGAATAGGTTATACCGTGGAAGGAGATTCTCAGGTGCTCCAGATCTCAATCCTCCAGAGTTCACTTGCCCCTTGAAGGTCTCAGACTCTGCCCCCATCTGCCCCCTCTCCTGACCCCCACTATGGATGCTGCACTGCCTTCCCCCTCACCTGCCTTTAATTTCTGCTTATCTTCTCTGTCCACATGTCATGCTCTATAGGCGTGATCTCGTTCCAGCTTCCCAGCAACATTCCGCAGTGGATACTATTCTTATCCTCATATTCCTGATAAGGAAACTGAGGCACAAAACAGTCACAGAATCAGCAGGCATCACGCTCTGACAGGTCTCACTCCAAAATCCTATGTTGTTATCACTCGACTGCATTCTTTTATTTACATTTCAGTTCAATCATGTTCCTCGTTTTTCCTTAGAACAACTAAGACAGGCTGGCATCAGAAACAACCCTTCCCTCTCTCCCCACCAAAAAATAAACCCTAAAAAATAGCATACTATGCGGGGCGCCGGGGTGGCTTAGTTGGTTGAGCATCTGACTCTCGGTTTCCACTCAGGTCATGATCTCACAGTGCATGAGTTCGAGCCCCACATTGGGCTCCACACTGACTGTGTGGAGCCTGCTTGGGATTCTCACCCTCCCTCTCTTTGCCCCTTCCCTCCTTGCATTATGTCTGTCTCTCAAAATAAATAAAATTTAAAAAAATACCTTCCTATGCTAAATATTGAAAGAGGGCACAAAGAAAATAATTATAGAAAACATAAACTGCATAAAGGTTCTCAAAGTACAGATTTCTGATCCTCCAATAATTATTTTCTTGACCCAAGGGGCTGGCACCACCCCACCTGTGTACTGCCCAGCTTCAGGGCCTCCGGGGTCCCTCCTTTCTGACATCATGCAGAGGCACCGTCTTGGCTCTTAACCACAGAGAACGGGCAACCGCCCACCTGCCTTCTCCCACCCTGGGCTCATTCTGCAGCTTTATTCCAGTCTGGTGTCAGACTTCATCCCCCCCTTGCTCACTCACTCCTTCAACAAGTATGTATTAGCAGACAGGAATTTAATTAATGGGCTTGCCCTGTCAGTGAGATTGGATTTTCCACATGAGCCCTTGGTTTTTATATTTATTATCTTTGGCACCTGCTAGGTGCCGTACCAGTTTGGGGATGCCGGTTGTGACAATAATGCTAACAACAAAAAAACAGTAATAACTAAACTTTGCTGAGTGTCCCCCATGGACCAGACCATGTAGCAAAACACTTTGCTTGAATTTTCATATTTGATTCTTTCAATCTTCCAGTGTGTGTGTGTGTGTGTGTGTGTGTGTGTGTGTGTACTATTATCACCCCCATTGTACAGACAAGGAAACAAGAAGGGTAAGTAGATGGCTAAGATCACACAGCAGGGAGGATCAGAGCTACAACTTGGAGCCCAGAGCCTGAGCCCTTGGCCGCTGTGCTATATGCAGCATGTCATAGAGAGCTGAACAGCACGGTCCTGAAGGGGACAACAGTGCACTAACAGGTGCATGACAGACATCTTCATGGAGTGTATACAAGCGGGGAAGGGGCAGAGAGAGTCAGGAAAAGTTTTATGGAGTCAGGTACCTGCAGGCTGGTCCCTGAAAGCTGCATAGGGGGTCCCTGTGTAGACAGGAACAGAGGGGCACTCCAGGCAGAAGAAGCAATGTGACCAAAGCCCCGGAGGGCTGCCACAATCTGGCCTTCCTGGGAACTGTTGGCATGTGGCTGACTACAGTGGGGTGGGCTAGGGAGAAACTGGGGAGTGAAGAGGCTAGAGGTATTGTCAAGAGTGAGATCCCAAAGGCCCCAGAGGTAATGGGTGGCCTCTGAGGGATGGGGAGCAGGGGAGAACAATGATGAGACACGAACTATAGGAAGATCCCTTGGGCACCTGTATGAAGGGCGGAGAGGGGGGAGACCTGATCCCATAAAAGGCTCAGTGGGGCAACTACCCCTAATCACATTTAACCTGACTTTGAGCTTCGATGAATAACTATTAGCAACAGCTCCCAAATCTTGGACAAGCTGCTTCCTCCACTTTGCTAGGCCCCGTGACCCTGCAATTGAGACACACAAAGTGCGTTCAGGGATTTGGAGCAGCGGGAACATTGTGAGCTCCCCAGCCATGCTGTGAGGTCGTGGCTCCTCTCCCTGGGGTCCTGCCAAAGGCCAGGGTGTGCTGGCGAGGCTCGCTCTGCTAGCTCATCAGTTTGCTGGGCGGTTCTGTGTGTCAGCCCCACTACTTTTCAGGTGTGAAGTAATGCCAGCTTGTCAAATTCAAGAAGGGGGCACCAGAGGGTCCTGGTTCTGGTACCCTGCCTCTGGCATTCCTTAAAGCTCTTCCTTCTTCTAGGGAAATCTTGTCTGTTTTCCCCAGGTAACCACCTGGGAGTCAGTAAGTCAAGGGCCAATCACCTGCCTCATTCTGCAGACAATGCTTGTATTAACACAACCCCAAGCCGGTCACTTGGTTAATATTAGCCTCCTAACCTACTAATTTTTAGAGATCATTTATAAAAACAGAGTAGCCTTCTAATTTCCCTCAGATTCCCCCAATTACCAGAGCTGTAGATTGAACGGGGAACTGAATAGAAATTCCCCGTTGGAGTAAAATGTCTCCCCTTCGGACATTCCTAAGTGTCTTCTAATTTTAAGCCAAATCGTTCTTCCCTAATAGTGGACCCACGGAGACTTTAGATCTGAAGCAAACTCAAAAGTGGAAGAAAGAGCAAGGAAGTGGAAGAGAGCAAGGAAGGAGGGCGGGGGATCCTTCTCCAGGTGCAGAAGCTGGTTTCTGGGATAGAAGCCAGGAGGGTCAATGAGCTGGGTCTAACCGGAATAGCAGGCACAAATGAGGCTCAGAGAGATGCTGGCAACACAGCACCCCATCCAGAGGGCAGGATCTTTAGGAGGGTCAGGTTCATGAAGGTAGCTGTGACTTCTGGGAGGTCAGCCAGTCCACAGTAGCCCCCACGCAGCACCCAAGAGGGCTTTGGAGGCAGGGAATGCCTGTATCTATGCCTTCCTCACCCACACTTCACCGAGCATTCCCCACGGCAGCGGACTGCTGTGCTAGGCAGGGCCACGGGATGTGGTATCAGGCCGACTTGAATTCAGACCCAGCCTAGTCTCTTGCTAGACTGAAGGTTGGCGATGATAAATTCCTTAATCTCATTTGACTTAAGTTTCTGCTTCTGTTAAAGGGAGGTAATAACTGTGCCAAGCTCAGAGGGCTGTTATGGGGATTAAGTGTAATAAGGGATGTTGACAGTGCCTAACACTGTACCAGCCCTGGACACAGGCTTAAACATTGTTAAAAGAGGTTATTATTATAAGCTCACACCAGGGATGCAGACATGAGTGGAACAGGATATTCTGTCCTTGGAAAGCCAGATGGATTGGGCTCCTACTCTAGCAGCAAATCAGAGGCCGATGGGGGGTGGGGGTGGGGAACAGAAGCTGAATTAGGCTAGATCCTCGTAAAAGGAGCTGGGCAGACCCCCAGGCATCCAAGAGCACCTTTGTTAATTGGTGGGGGAGATTCGTCCTTTGCCTTCCTTTGGGCCCAAACAGGGTCGTCCGAGCCACCTGTGCAGATGTGTCCACACCCCAGGAGGCCTCTGCCTACATCCAAGCTGGAGACAGAGCCTGAGAACTCGCTTGATGCTGGGTATGAAGCAGATAAGGGCCATTAGAGCCGGCTAAGCGGCTGAGACTGAATGGCTTATCTCAGCTCCCCAGTGGAACCAAATCAAATCCATGAAAAATATTAGGTTTTCAAATCAAAAAGGCAAACCATGTTGAGCAAACCAGCCGCTGGCAGCAGACCGCTAATTGGCTTGTGTCTGTCAAAAAACATTGAACTTGACAGGAATCAGGAACCATTGACCATCAGGCACTGGGGAGATCTACCCAGGGTTCATCACATTTGCCCCTCCCACCTGCCACCACACCACTGCCCAGGGCCCATTTATTTTTCCTGTTGGGAAAGAAAAAAAAAACATTTCATCAATGCAAAGCCGCAGCAGAAGGGAGCTGGAATGAAGTTTCTCTTCTAGCCAAACCACACACCTGCCCTTGTGCCCCTGTAAACCATGCATTCATTTGAGAAGCATTATTTAGTGGCTCGTGTATGCTGGGTATTGAAGATGGAAGGATAGATAAAGCCCCCTCAACTCTGTCTTCATAGTCTAGAATTGGAGGTGGGGTGTCAACAGACATTTAGGGGTGCCTGGGCGTCTCAGTAGGTTAAGCGTCTGACTCTTCATTTTGGCTCAGGTCATAATCTTGTAGTCCGTGGGTTCAAACCCCACGTCTGACCCCAGCTCAGAGCGTACTTGAGATTCTGTCTCTCTCTCTCTCCTTCTTTCTCTCCCTCTCTCCCTCTCTCCCCCCCCCCACCCCCCGCTCTGTGTCTCTCTCACACCCTTTCTCTCTCAGAATAAATAAACTGTGAAAAAGAGAGACATTTAAAACACAGTGTGATATGATGAGATTTGTACCCCATGAGACCGTAGCTCAAGGGAAGGGTACCTGTGAATCTATGGGAGAATAAGGAAAGCCTTAGCTGACTCCCAGAGGGTGAAGTAGGCTTGTTCTGGTGGACTGACAAGGGAGGACATTCCAGGAAGAGAGCACAGCCTGGTCAAAGACATGAAAGTGTGCAATGTGAGAACAGTTGTGTTCAGGGACATATAAATCCTTCCCTATTGCTAGAGCCTGAATGAAGTATGTCTGTATATATGTTATTTTGGGTGATGAGGGACAGAAATGAGGCTGGACAGGTCTGGAAGGTCCTAGGCATGAATACTCAGTGCAAAGGCTAAGGAGTTTGGGTTTTTATTTTGAAGGTGATGGGGAAGAAAAGCAAGGAGTCATGTGGTTAGAATTGTATTCATAAGGTAGAGGAGGGTGGAGGCTTGAGTCCTGGAAGTCAGGAAGCTACTGTAATGGTGCATGTGACAATGAGAACCTGAACCAGGGAAGTTGTGGAGGGAATGGGGGCAGGGTGATAAAAGAGTTATTTGGAAGACAAGATCAATGGACTTGGATGTCAGGAGTACTGAGGGAGAGGGGAGTCTCGAGGGTGACAGACACCAGAGATGGTGACATGGACAGACTTGCTGACTCCACCTAAGCACACCTCCAATCAGGGCATCGCCCTCCCGCTAACACCACTTTCTGAGGCGTTTCCCAAAATGTGGTGTACCACTGTTGGGCTACTAGGGCATTTTAGGGGGCACACAGAAAAGCAAATTTTTTTTTGTTTATTCATTTTTGAAAGACAGAGAGAGACAGAACACAAGCAGGTGTGGGGCAGAGAGAGAAGGGGAGGGGGGGACACAGAATCTGAAGCAGGCTCCAGGCTCTGAGCTGTCAGCACAGAGCCTGATGCGGGGCTCAAACTTCACGAACCGCGAGATCATGACCTGAGCTGAAGTCGGATGCTTAACCGAGTGAGCCACCCAGGCACCCCGAAAAGCACATTTTTTTTAACAGTGACCATTCACTTTATGTTTGTTGGAACAAATATAAATAACCTACCAAACCCTGGGATTCATGGATATTATTGCTTGGAGAAAAATTAAAATGTTCATTTTAATGAACACTGAGCCTCGTGGCTCAGTCAGTTAAGCATGCAGCTTCAGCTCAGGTCATGATCTTGCAGTTCATGGGTTCGAGCCCCACGTAGGGGTCTGTGCTGACAGCTCAGAGCCTGGAACCTGCTTTGGATTCTGTGTCTCCCTCTCTCTCTCTGCACCTCCCCTGCTCACACTCTGTCTCTGTCTCTGTCTCTTTCAAAAATAAACAAACATTAAAATTTTTAAAAATAAAAATAAAATAAAATGTTAATTTTAAGAAAAACATTTTAAAATGTAAAATTTTAATTTTACAAAGCTAGTCAATTTAAATTAAAAATAAACATTATAATAGATGGATGGGATGTGTAGATAAAAATCAATAAAGGTGGTAACGAGATAATGACATCTTGAGGAACATGGCTCAAAGGAGTAAGGGACATTTCTGTGCATGGCATTCAAGGCCTTTTCTTCCCATACTTACCAACCACATTAAACTACCAGTCATTCCTAACGTATCCAAATTTATCCAGTGGTTGGCTGTGGCTTATAATGACCTTAGCCATTGGTATACCTTTCCATTTGAGCTCTGTAATCTCACCAGTCTTTCAGAATCCAGTTTAAAGACATTTACTCATGAAACGTTCCCAAGATAAGAGATATAAATTCCCCCTGTCCCTCTCCAGCTGGCCATGAGCTTTCCTCCTTAAAACTCCCATGGCATATTTGTCAATTTTATCTCCTTATATCATTTTTTATTTCAATTGTGTATTCTCTGAAAGTGGACACTCATCCTTATTTGTATCTTTGATGTTTAAGAATATTCAAAATGTTCGTGTAATAATTCTATAGGTCTCTGTTTTCATTTTCTTTCTGTGTTAGTTATCTATTGCTGTGTTACAAATGATTCCCAATTTAGATGTTAAAACAACAAACATTTATTAGCCAGTATCCGTGGGTCAGGAATCAGGGAACAGCTTAGGTAGGTGGTTCTGGCTCAAGGTCTCTCAGAAAGTTTTAGTCAGGCTGTTGGCTGGGGCTGTGGGCAACTGAAGGCTCAAATGGGGGATTATGTATGTCTAAACTCAATCATGTCGTGGTTGGAAGGCCTTGGTTCTTTACTGGTTATTACATAGAGAGCTCAGTTACTCACCATGTGGGCTTATCTATCGGCTGAGTGAATCTCTCTGCAATATGGAGCTAGCTTCCCTCAGAACAAGAGTAGGAGGGGGGAGAAGACAGTGTCTTTCATAACATAAACTCAGGAGTGACATACCTAACTTCTGTGGTATTCCACTGGTCACACAGACTGACCCTGGTACAATGTAGGAAAGGTCTACACAAATGTGTAAATACCATAATGCAGGGCTCATTGGGAGTCATGTTGGAGGCTGGCTACCACACCTCCTCAAATATGATCTTTGATAATAAGTCTTGGGTTGAGTCAGTTTCATAGTGCCTAGCTTAGTTCTCAGCATATAGAAAGTTCTTAGCGAGGGTAAGTGGGTGGACAGATAGGTGGATAGATGAATTAATAGATGGATGAAAATGATGACCTGTAACTATTTAAATCCCACATGTTTGGCACTGTGATAAGCAATCATCTTCATGGTTTGGTCTTTGACTCAAAGAATGTGAGGTCTAGAAAGGACCATCTAGTGCCCACTTCATTTTTCAGATGCAAAATCAGGGGCCAAGAGAGATAGTTGTGAGTTGCTGAAGATCAGAAATAACTTAGTAGCAAAGCCAGGACTAGAACCTGAGGTTCCTCTTCCCATGCTTCCTCTCCATCACCAACGTGAAAGGGATGGTGTCTGCTTGTCCCCAAATTCCTACCCATGCCAGATCTAAGAGGAGCCCTCAGATAGAGATAGGGAGAAAATATGACTTGTTCAAATCCAAGACCAGCTGGACTTCACTGACCCAGACATCCTCCCTGATTTGTCTTGAACACCCACCTACTTGTGGTCAGTCTGTGTGTCCATCCTCTCTCCGGACTCCAGACTGTCCGTGTGACCTCACCACAGACATCGGTATTCACCACCACTCCTTCCCAGTATGCCCCTCCATGTGCTATGCTACTTCTGGGTGAGTCTGCCTCCAAACTGACTCCTTGTCAAGCTGGGACTTTCTTAAGTGCATCTTTTCCTCTGCCGATACATCCCTGTGGATGCACCATAAATGCTGACATTTCTCCAGAGCAGGATGTTTTTGAAAAAATATTTTAGATGAATGCCAGGCCAGGCCGCACGAAATGTCATGGTGACTTTCCAAAGAGACCTGCCAGGAGCTGGGGTGAGTAAAAATAGCCACTGCTTGGTGCGGATGTGAGGAGAGTAAAGATCACTGGGAAAAGAGATTATTTGTTTTTAAAATAATTATTCCTAAGTAGTTCTGGCCTGAAGCATGCGTCAGACTGGCAGGCAGGGAAGCGGAAGGTCTGTGTCTGACGCTACAGGGGGAAGGCAGAGGAGGGCAACAGATGGGAAGGTAGGGGGATGGAGCCTTAGATCTCAGCCCCAACAGAACACTCTTTAAAGCTCGGAAATCCCCTCTAAGATTGTGATGCTCAGTTTCTCCACTTGGAGTAGAGAAAGAGAGGGAGGAATGTGGTTAGGGAATGATATACATATGCTTACATACAGAGACGGTGAGAGAGAGACACTGAGAGAAAAGTAGACAAGTCAGATGGAGAGAAATGCACAGTAATGCCCGTGTTCGGGTATTAAGGAGGGCACTTGTTGTGATGAGCACCGAGTGCCGTATGTAAGTGAGGAATCACTGAATTCTACTCCTGAAACCAAGATTGTGTTGTATGTCAACTGACTAAAATCTGAATGAAAAAAGTAATAATAATGCTCGTGTTCCATTAAGGAAAATATAAGGACCATGGACAGTTCTGGCTTGCCCTGGCTCTGTTCTTCATAGCTGTACGCCCAGGCTGGGCGCGCTCCTCTCCCATCCGGAGATATTAGTAGAGGTGCCCCAGGACGAGTGCATGAGGTTGGAGTCAGAACACTCTGGGAGCCAGCCCTGGGGTCCTCATATGCCAGGGTGTACTCCTGAGCAAGTTATTTCTTGAAGCTTAAATTGCCCTCATCTGGAAAATGGGGAGAGTTCCTACCCTCGAGTTTGTTGTGAGGACTCGATGAACAGAGAAACCAAGCGCTCAGCAAGGTATCTGTCACTTGGTAGGCACTAAATGAAGAACATCACCAGTGAACTACTATTCCAGGGGCCCTGACTTCTCTAGGCTTCCATTTTGGGGGAGGAAAAACCTGCCTCTCATTTAAGCTGGTAACTGAGTTAAGTGGGTTAAGTTGTTGGGTGAAAACATTGTGAAAGCAATGAGATCACTTGGAAGTTTACAGTTGGAGATGACAGTGTGGTCAGTGTGCACGGAGCCAGATTTGGAAGGAAGGAAATGAACATTTACTGAATATCTTCTATGTGCAGGTCCTCCCTGTATTAGGTTTTTACATATGTCATTTTTTTTTAATTCTTAAAAAAACTCCATGAAGCCAGAATTGTTACCTCCTTTCCATTTTTTTAGAAACAAGTCAGGAACCTAAACATCAGAGAGGTAAATAATTTTGCCCCAAGTCACACAGCTTACTTGTTATTCTGACTCCAAACTGTTTGGCAGCAAAACCTGTGTTCTTTCTTCTGAAAAATTTTGTCTGTATAAAACTGGAGCTGGAATCTGATAGAAAGATTGAATTTAGCCACGTTTTGCACTCAGCCTTCAAATTGCGTGTAATGGTGTGTGTTTGCTTTTCCCCCTTAACTGTAATTAGTTTGTTTATTCCATAGAAAATGTTAACCCACTTCTAAAGCCCAGTCCTGACAGGAATTTCACTATGTTTTTCTTTAGCTCCACTTCTCCATTTGGAAGAATTCCATTCCATCCTTCGGGCTTCACTCAAATATCAGCCAGCTCCACAAAGCTTTCAGCGATCCCTTAAACAAGGAGAGACACGCCCTCCTCCACGTTCCATGGTGCTTTGCTGACACTGCCTTCTATTTATCCTTTTATCTCGGACACCTAGCACAGTGTCAGGCACCTAGTAGGAGCTAAAGGAGTATTTATTGAAGGGAGGAAGGAAAAGAAATGCTTCAGAAACAATAGGATTTAAAGTAACGACGACAGTGATCGTAATGCCAACAACCAGCATTTATTGAGATGTGTGATAGTCCAAGTTCTGTTCCAGGTGCTTGACACGTATCATCTCATTTAATGCTTATAATAACCCGCAGGAGAAGTACTGTTACCATCCTGATTTAACAGGCTATATTCCTTATTTACAGTCACAGAGCTAATTAGTAGATTTTTTAGTAGAAGATTTAGAGGATAAATCTAAAAGATTTAGAAGAAACAATCTAATCAGTAGAAGATAATTAGAAGTTTGAACCCTAGCAGATTTGTGACAGAAGCTCCCAGGAACTGCATCTCTGTGATCCTCAGAGGACTTCAGGGGGAAGAACAGGAGCCCTGAGCCTGACGCACTGACCCCTAGGCACAGCTTTGCCAGGGGTCAGCTGTGTGGCTCCAAGTGTTCGCTAACTTGCTAAGTCTCTGCTTCCTCCCCTGGATGAGGGAGCCAGCCCCACCCGCCGAAATATTGTGGAGAGGTTGTGATGCTTATCAACAGGGACCCACACATGCCGGACCTTCAATAAACACTAGTTCCCAGTCTCTCTGCCGTGGACGTCCAGCCCCTGCTGCTCCTTGAATCTCCTTGTCTCTCTTGGAAAGAGGAATATGGCTTAGACATCCATGCATTTATTCTTCTTACAAATGTGTACGGATCAGCTACTATGTACCAGGCAATATTGTGTTGCTGAGGATGCAGTGGTAAGCCAAATAGTGCTACTGTTGTAGGACTTAGATTGTTGTATTACTTATAGTGTAGCTTCTATTACTATTAATAACATATGAATAAGCTAAGATCCAAGGATCTAGGACAGGGTGGCACTGCATTAGGGAAGGGTGTGGGTTGGGTGGCATTTTAACAGCCCTGAATAAGAAGAGGCTAGCCTTGGTAAGATCTGGGGGAAGAGCATTCCTAGAAGAGGGAACAGCAAGGATAGAGACCCTGAGGCGAGATAAAGGTGTGTGCTCCGAGTATAGAAAGGCAGCCGCTGTGGCTCAAGAGTGGTGGTAAAAGTAGAGGTGTTCAAAGAGGCTGGGGGCTGTGATGCCAGGCGTGGAGGGTCCTGGAGCCCCTGGAATTGGCATGAATTTGACCCAGGATGGATGAAAGGTAAGAATTCATTGATGGAGCAATTGAACTGAGCTTTATAGTCTGACTCTTTTCAAATAGATGTTGTCCATTAAAGATCATCTTATCTACTTCATAAGAAAGAAGAAAGCTGCAGATTGCAACTCTAGCCTTTAAAATGTTTTCTGAATTATTTTCCAAGACATATAAAAATCAATCTCTCCACAGAAAAATAGCAAAGTTGCTAATTTTATGGGAAAGCTCTAAAATAAGGATGATTTCATTTCTCACAGGCTGTCACTAGATTCCATTCGAGACTTTCGCCAGCTTCAAAAAATACCGCATAAAACAATACCAAATCTCTATGGCTAATGCAGACCAATGGAACTTCTTGACAGGAGGTTTTGACACCATATACAGGAGCCCATCACAAATTGCCAAGTTTGAAAAAAAATGGGTGAAAAGAAGCAGAGACCCAGAGGAACTTTGCCATCTGGAAGCCTAATTGGCTGATGATCCCCTTGGCTGCATTAATAGAGGTTTAGTACGGATAACACAGGAGGTGATTTTCCCTTTCTCCTCTGCTCAGATCCAGCCCTACTTAGACATTGTCTGAAAGCCCACAAGTTGTTTAGTTTTTCTGACAAATTAAAGATATTGTACTTTTGCAGTTTTAACAAATGGTTTCAAAATTCTACCAAAACTTTCCCTTTGAGAGATTTTAAAAGAGATCAGAACATTCTCTTTCCATGTTTTTTTTCTTTTTCCCCTTTCTTTCTTTCTTTCTTTCTTTCTTTCTTTCTTTCTCTTTCTTTCTTTCTTTTAGTGTACAGATATGAAAGCTTTCCTAGGGGAAGTACATCATCTCTGGCAATAAAATCATGTAACAATGGCAACATTTCCAAACATCCATTTTTCCAAATGCTCTTTCCATATCATGACTCTTTTTTGAGAGGCAATTGCTCTCATATGTATTGTTAAAGTGTCACCTCTACCTTGAAGGAACAGATTAAGTTTCCTTTTTTGTGTGTGTGTGTGGAAAATATCTGCTAAGTAGTAGACTCCTGACAGCCACTTGCCATTACAGAAAAGGTCATCAAATTTGGAATGCTTGTCTTTTTTAAAAAAAGAACACACAGCTCTACTTCAAGCTTCTCACCTGTTCTTTTTTTCTTTTTTTTTTTAATATAATTTATTGTCAGGTTGGCTAGTGTGTGTGTGTGTGTGTGTGTGTGTGTGTATAATGTATACAGTGGATACGGTGTGCTCTTCGTTTTTGGGTAGAGTCCCATGGTTCATTACTTCCATACAACACCCAGTGCTCATCTCAACAAGTGCTCTCCTCAATGCCCATCACCCATTTTTCCCTCTCCCCCACCCCCCCGACCCACCCTCAGTTTGTTCTCTGTATTTAAGAGTCTCATGGTTTGCCTCCCTCCCTCTCTGTTACTATTTTTCCCCTTCCCTCACCCCATGGTCTTCTGTTAAGTTTCTCAAGTTCCACGGATGATTGGATGGAACTGGCGTGTATTATGCTAAAGTGGAAGAAGTCTTACCCAAAGTGCTCACTATGATGTAATTAGAGAAAGCTGGAGCTGCTAGGGATGTTGTGGTCACCTCCCTTCTCATTACAAAGCACCTAATGATTGTGTTTTTAAGCCCTTGTTTTTATGTATGTAACCACATTAGTGGGATCTGTGGTCCCTCCTTTATTGCTGGCTTCCATTTCTTAGCACAATCATTTGCTTATAAATGAATCAATGGGTAAGTTTCACGGGGACATCCTCTGAATTCTTTTTTATTGCACTCAAAGCAGCAGCTGCATCCGAGGTTACACATCCACAGTTTTACTCCTGAAATATTGCATCTTACTGAAGAAGTAATTTATTATTGAGGCTATAACCTTTCTGGTTATATCATTTTTAGGACCTAAAAAAAAAAAGAGCTCTTCATATGGCAAAATTGAATTCGTATTGAAATTGTTACAGTAAAAATAAAAAATTATTATTGAAATTATTATTGAGACTGAATTTAACCAACAGATCTAGTTACAGACAAGTTAGACATAACTGTACTTTCATTCAAATATATGGCACGTCTCCCACCCTGCATACATATTTTGCTGTTACAAGTTGTCAGTTCAGCTGGTCTTTGCTGAATACATGTATTGCCATTTCAGGCATTAATAGGAAAAGGATTAGGGTTATGGAATTCTTCTTAAGAGCCATAACATCATAACACAATATATGCGTAACATGGCAGAACATAATCATCACAAACCTTTTCAAACACCAGTGGGAGTCAGTATGTCCTGAAGGACTTTGGTTTTTCTCTGTCTGACTTATTTCAGTTAGCATAACATCCTCCACATCCATCCATGTCGGAGGACTTCTTTTTTACCGTGGTAACATACACATAATATAAAATGTGCCATTTTAACCATGTTTAAGTGTGCAATTCAGTGGCATTAAGTCTATTCATCCTGTTGCGTAACCATCACCACTGTCGACCTCCAGAACTGTTTCATCTTCCCAAACTGAAACTCTGGCCCCATTGAACGTAACCTTTAGACATACTCTCTACAACACGCCATGCTGAAATAAGCCATAGGGACGTACACCTGGCTCTGCCACGGGGGTTTCAGACTTGCTGGGAAGCAAGGAGAATTGAATGATGACCTATGAATCATAGTTCCTTATGGTGGAATCCTGAATCTGGGTAGAGCAGTGGCCTAAATTGCAGGGAGTGAGTAACTGGCTATGATTTCTGTACAGTCAGTTGTGAGGCTAGCCCGGAGCTGGCTCCTCTCTCTTATGGGCAACATGAGAATCCATTTTCTCAGAGAGAAACTCTGTAAAGTGGACAAAAATAGTAATGCTCTTCTTAGTAGAAATCTGTATGGTTTAGAGCATCCTTTTGCATCTATTAGTCCCTGTAACTCTCCTGATAGTCTTGTGAAGGAACCAGAACAAATATTGTCTGCCCTGTTTTGTAGGTGAGAAAAGTAAATGGCTTTCCCAGAGTCGTATGGATTGTCAGCAGAAGAGCTGGAATTTAAACAGAGGAATTTAAATTTTAAGTGCATGTTGATTTCTAGCTACTACTTTGTAGGGAATATCTAATGTACTTGAAATGTCAGGTCAGGAAACAGGTGCCATGCTAGGTATTTTAAATAGGAGTGTATTTAATATAGGGGATTGGAGGCTTACACAACTCTTTTTGGCTGGGAAATAGAGGTCCGAGGGTACTTCTGTGTTTCAGAAAAAAGCAGAAATGCAGAAATCACAAGGAAGCCACTACAGGTTTCAGTGTCTTCAGGAGGATGCCCAAAAGCCCCTAGTGAAAACCCCATCCATTATCTGCTGAAGGCCACGTTTTAGCCCACACAGCTGTTGCTGGAGGATTGGATCTTCTCTTCCATCTCAGAAATCTCAAAGGGCCTCTTCTTGGCAGGATCTCAGTGATCCCTGTTGGTAAGGGAGTTGGTAATGGGAAATATAGTTTTCCAGGCTTCCACCTCCTGAAGTTAAAGGATCACTTAGAAAATCAAGGATGACACTATGAACAGATAATAATGTTCAGCATGTCTGGGTATTAGCTAGAATCACAGCTGAAATGCAGAGAATAAAAATCAGCCTACTGGGTTGTTAACCCCAAGTATGGATTTCTTTCTCTCGTCTCCTCCCACACACTCTGCTGTGGATCAGTGGTCTTTCCCTCATGGACACCTAGTAAGAAGAATTCAGTGCCCCCCAGAAGGGAAATGGCTGGAGAAGACAGAGCTGAGAAGGGTGCATTCCATGCTAAAGTAGATGAGCAGGTGCATGGGGAGCAGATACTGAGGAGGGGCTGAGCCAGCTCCGATAAGAGGCAGGATGTGTAGTAGGAGAACAGACCCTTGATCGGGTTGACTATGGTGTTCATTTCTGCTCCATTCTGTACTGGCTTGTGACCTCCCCTTCTGCGGACGAGCTTCTTCAATTGCAAAAGGAGTAATGGTGCAATGGTATGTACCTTATAAGGTTCCCAGGAGCACCTAGCACATGTCTACCTGGCACATAGTACGTGCTCAGGGAACATGCTACTGGAATGAGTTCAAGGAGTCAGACTGGCCACCATGGTGTTTCTCTTAGAGTAGTAGGTAGAACTCACTGGCCAGGGCCGTTTCTCCATCACAGAATCTTATAGCTGTGGCTGGATATGGGGGTTTCAACGGAATGCTTAACCCTCATTGTCTTTGCTGTTACTGTTTTCCCTACTCTTATTATTTTATAGTGAAATAGCGTGGTCTAGTCACATGTGCTTTCCTTTCTATTGTTATTATTTATAATTTTACAACATCCCTGTAGTGTAAGGTGGTGCAGGGACTGTCTGGATCTGGAAGACAAGGGACCAAGCCCTGGGAAGCAAAACAAGGAGCTGGACTTGAGCTCTGAATAGCAGCTTCAGATTGGCTGCGGACGGCTAGAATGCTGTTTTATACGCAGTGCGTCTCCACGGGTCCGGGGTAAGCCCCCACTGCCTGTCAACTGCAGGATTGTTCATTGGTGTCCTTAATGTGGGGTTCTGTCCTCAGCTACTGTCCCCCCTGCACCATTCCCCTGTCCTCCATAGTCCTTCTGGCCTTTAAGTTCCTGACAAAACTCACTTTGGACTATATCATGGTGGACTTTGTGATATATTTAGCCATCTCTGTCTGGTTATCTTGGTCAAAGGTTAAAGGAAAATTTTTTCTCTGGTTTTGGCCCCTGTGTGACCAGGGATAAACCCCTCAACCTCTCTGAGCCTGGATTTTCCCACCTTTGAATCAAATGATGTGATTCACATAGGAGGATTTAAGAATCTGTGACTCTAAGGGAGCATCTTGCTGGGTGCCTGGAACATAGTAACGCAGACAAGGCCTTTTCCATCCCTTCCCACTCTAGATGCTTCCTTGGGCTCCTTCTCCACTATCTTTCTCTGTCCCTGGCAGTTTCAACACTGCTGTTCACCTCCAAGCTGCTGCCCCCAATACCCTTCCACACTGATGTCCCTGAAAAGAACTAATTTAGCCTTGACCTTTTCAAGTGGAAACCCAGGATCCAAAGTCCTAATTTTATGCTTATTGAAAGGTTAGGGTATTGACCCAGTGTCTTATGTAAGCTGGGGACACAGGGTCCTCAGTGATAGACTGCTTCTCATGGCAGAAGGAGATCCTTCTGACCTATGACCCAGCAGGACTGTGTGGTCCTCTCCCATCTGCTTGCACACCTACTCCTCCTCCCCGCTCTCAGTGTGCCCTATGCATTTAACTTGAGTTCTTATCCTAGAGAGTGTAAGGTCTGGGGGTACATGGCCAGGGTTCCTGTCTGAGCTCTGACTCTTACTACCTAGCTGTGTGGCCTAGGACAAAAACACTTAGGTTTTCTGAGCCTCAGTTTCCCCATCTGTAAAATAAAGATGCTGATAAAATCAACCACATGGGATCTCTGAATACCTTGCTAAATACACTTAACCATCATGATGATTGAGCATTGCTGTGGGCCAGGACCACCACCAAGTCCTTCACATCTATAAGGCCTCCGGGGAAGTTAGCGTTGTAAGATCTGATATACAGGTGAGGAGCCCATTGCTCAGAGAAGTTGGACACGTTGCCTGAGGGCACATAGCTAAGGAGTGGCAGGGCCAGAGTGGACTCCCAACACCTTTGGTCTTTCTACCGGACCACACCGACCCCCTCAATGTTGTTTATTGACTTATTCAGCAAATGCTTATATAAAGCCTACTGCGTGCCAGGCTCTCTTCCGGGTACTTTATGGGTATTAATGCATTCAATGCCCATGACCTGATGGGCAGGTCCTGTACTCTTATTATCCCCATCCTCATCTACAGACGAGCAGGCAAAGGCACAGAAAGTAAGGTGACTTGTTCAAGTCTCACTAGGAGACGCAGTCAGTATGACCAGTGAGGGAGTCTGGCTCCAAAGTCCAAGGCTGGCAAATGCGAAGCTAAGCCATATTCCTCTGTGGCTTAGAAGCCGTGGACGGTCTATAAACTGGGAAGATGTGCTGAATGGCAGCCATTACTGTCAGCCTCCACTTCTGTTCTCTGCATCAGGCCCCTGTCTTGGGTGCAGCTGGTACCTGCTCCCTCTCCCCCAAGTCCTTTCTCATCTGGCAGAGGCTGGATTTCTTGCCCCCAGAGAAGACGAGACTGAGATGAGGGACTGAGGAGACCCTAATGCCAACACAGTGTAGAGTCCTGTGCTGAAGTGGTCGCTGCTGACGGCTGGTGGTAACAGAGGTCCCACGAGGGGCCAAGACCCGCTAATGCATTTTGTCACTTTGAAGAGTGCCTCCAATTACATGTGCCAGTCAAGGGCCATGGTTTAAACCATGTTGCCCTGCACACTACTAATCTCTCTGGTAAACAGTGCAGGCTAATGAAATGCTACAGCTGGAAGGGGTCCTTGACAGCGGGTGACCTGTGACCCTCCACCCCCTTCCCCCACTGGAATCCTAAATGCAGGATGGGGGGACACGACTTAGCCAAGCTTATGCCCCTGGGAAAGTGGTGACATTCTAGAACTACTAGTCCACCAGGACAAAATATTTGCAGCTTGGTTTCATTGTTATGTTAAAGACATTCTCCAGAGTCCCTGGAAATCTGAGCGATAAAGGCTCACATAGGTATTTCTGTTGATTTTCACAAGTGGAGATACCTGTGTGCTGATTAGTACATTCCCAGCCCCCCTGTCTCCTTCTGAAACCAAGGTTCTCAGAAACCCAGTGAAATCAGGGCGGTTTGTGTTTGTGATGATGTTGGAACCAAGACAATAGCTTTATTAGCGGTGGGAGCCCCTCGAGGTAACCTCAGAGGCTTCCATTTTTGAAGGTTTATCCTGCAAATGTCGAGGTCTTAGCTTCCCCTTTTGTCTGCTGTTTGCTATTCTTCTGGAATCGTTTTCCCACTTAAAAAAGCCTGTGGAATCATACATTCTGGGGCAGGGGAGAAGCTTAGTAGGTCTTTAAAATAATAACACGCCACTTGGGAGAAAGAACAAGGAAGTAAGTGTTCTCATACACTGCTGAGACGAATGACTAGGTGTCACTGTCTTTACAGAAAAGTCTAGCAATGCAGATCAAAAACTTTGAAATTAGCTGTGTTATTAGATAGACGATTCCCATAGCTACAAATGGCCATGGAGTTTCACACGCAGGTAGACGATTTGCAGTATTATTAATGATGGGAACGCTGGGGGAGAAAGAAAACCCCTAAAGTTCAACAGAAGGGGATTCAGATAAATGAATTATGGTACATCTATACAAGGGAAAGCCATCTTTAGTCATAATAAAACATAATAACACGTATAGTTCTTGCTATTTGCCAGCTTACCTTATAATTAAGGTATGTAACACACTCACTAGCCCTATGAGGGGGATAACTATTATTACGGCCATTTTACAGGTGACAGAATTGAGGCCCTGAGAACAAAAGTGACTTGCCCATAGTCCCACAGCCAGTAGGTGGTGAAGTCAAGATATAAGTCCGGACTGTCCCGTTCAAAAGGCCACACTGTTAACGACCTCTGGAGAACAGCTAATGGTTTTGGCAAATGTGTGTACGTGTGTGTGGGTGTGTGTATAAAAGGACTAAAAGTCTATACAACAACATGTGCACAACGCATGGCAGGATTGCAAGCAACTTATTGCAAGCAACTTATCCTTTTTTTTTAATGTTTTTCTCCATCTTTCAGATCCACTTCAGGAGTACTATGGTTTTTCAAACCAGAGAAGAGTGCAGTGGATAAACTTAAAAAGAAAAAAAATTCAAGATGGGATGTCATATAGTCCCTCACCTAAGGCAGACATTTATTTCTATACCATTCCCACAAGCAATCATTTGCCTTTATTTGAACGGCTCTGTTGACAAGAAGCTCATGGCTCTGGCTGTTCAGGATTGGTTCTAAGGAAGAAGGGAAAGGTGACCTTGGGGTTATATTTATGTGGTGCAGCCCAGCTCACAGGTCAGGGAACCAGTGAAGGGATTCAGAGCAGAAGTTCAGGGACGCAGAGAACATCCGTGGGGAGCTTGATTGGGGCACAGCTCCAGCTGGAAAGTGACAAAGCCCCCAGCACATCCCATCTCATTCTGGCTCATTTACTTCACAGCCTATTAGGTACATTGTTCATTCAAGAACCTGGTTTCTAGTGGACCGTAAGAAGGAAATCCTCCCCTAAGAAATTCATTCTGAGAATAACAATATGCCATTTTTCAACTACAAAACTGACAAAAACGAAAACCCAGCACAGGTGAGGAGACATCACGCACCCTTGAACTGCTGGTGGGAATAGACATTGGTACAATTTGGGGGAGGACAGTTTAACAGTATGGATCAAAATCTACAGCATGCATTCCATTGAATCTAAAAATTCCATTGCTAGCAAGCTGATAAATAGAAGGACAAGGACATTCGCTATAGTCATTATGCCACCACCGACTGTGGCAGAAAACATAAACCATAGTGGGAACAGCATCCCTCAATCAGGGCCATATTAAACAAATTACAGTATCACCATATGATGGAATACTCCGGAAGCATTCAGTAGCATGAGAGAGACCTGAAAATGGTGTTTGGGGAAGATTTTGATGCTGTCTTATTAAGTGATTAAAAGCAAGCTACAGAACAGGGTCTTAAAGAAAGAAAGCTATATGTACACACACACACACACACACACACACACCACCGCCACCACTGAAAGAAAAATACAAAGAACTATTCATATACTTCTTAAAGTAGGCACCTATGAAACAGAGGGACTAGAGGAGCCAGGAGATTTTGATTTTCATTTTATATTTTGTTTGAATGCTCAACTACATATTACCGTTATTTTAAAAATGAAAGCAGAGGTTCCCTGAAAAATGGTAGACCATTTTGTTTGTGGGTTTTCTATGTCTCTGCACTGAAACAAAACATGTGCATGTGCACTTGCTTACACACACACACACACACACACACACACACACATAGCCCTAGTACCTATCATTTTATTATTAAAAGAAACTGACAATGCTCCCCCAAGATTCACTCAGAACTCATCTCCCCGTCCAGAGGTAGGGCTTCTCTGGGCCAAACACAGGACCTTTCTGCACCAGCTTCTCCTGAGTCTGTCTCTGGTGTCTGCCTGGGGGTCAATGAATGAGCCCGAACTAGGGACAGAGGAAGAGACGGTGCACTTACTCAGGGAGGCAGTGCATGAGCAGTGTGTTCACCAGGATAGGGCTGTGCTAAGCTGCAATAACAAATAAATCCCAAAACCTAGCGGCTTCCCAGTACAGAAGCTTATGTCTTGCTTGTGACATAATTTGACGCAGGCTGTGCCCCTCTCCTCTGCATGGTGACTCAGGGATCAAGGCTGCACCTGCTTGCAGGTCTGTTCACCTGGGACTTCAAGGTCACCCTGCTGTCATCAAAGGGGGCAAAGGGAAAAGCGTGTTCATACTTAGCCACCTCGGTGTGAAAACGACACACATCATTTTTGTGCACATTCTAGTATTAGCCCCGTGGCCAACCTCTGTGCAAGGGAGGCTAGGGACTGTAGAGCATCACGGGACTTTGCTGACCTCCGCTACTCGCTGTTACAAGCAGGAGGCTGCAAGCAGACACCTCCCTATATGGCAAGATGTATGGGACATGGAAAGAAACCTTGCCCTTAGCTGTCTTCCTCAGTGCCTGACCAGGATACCCAAATGCCCTCTCAAAGGCCCTGCAGAACGCGATTCACTGTTCCAAGTTCTTCATTCCTTCCCTGTAACAGAATAACAGACCCCAGCTTTTTGTGATTCTGCACTGCTTCCCACTGGAGTAGCCAGAGAACATTTCTCCACTTCACTGAGCTGGCCATGGCCATGGGACTTTCTTAGGGCAATGCAATGTTAGTGGACACCATATGAGCAGAGGTGTTACATTTTCACTTGGCTTTTCATACTCCTGTGACCTGCCTTGAGATATCATGCTCCAGACAGCCATTCACTTTGGGCCCCAGAATAAAGGTTTGTAGAACAAACTTGAATCTGACCTGGCCTGGACCCTGGCTCGGCCAAGCCTGGCCAGCCTGGATCAGTTGAACTTCCGTCAGCCTGTAGACCAGTGAACGTGGAATGTTTGTTGTTGTAAGCCACTGCGATTTTAAGGTTTTGGTTATGCTGGAAAAATTGACTGTCAAGGAGCCCCATAAAAAGTTAATCTTGGGGCTCCTGGGTGGCTCAATCGGTTAGGCATCTGACTTCTGCTCATGGTTTGTAAGTTCAAGTCCCGGGTCGGGCTCTGTGCTGATGGCTCGGAGCCTGGAGCCTGCTTCGGATTCTGTATCTCCCTCTCTCTCTCTGCTCCACCCCCACTTGCACTCTGTCTCTGTCTCTCAAAAATGAATAAATGTTTTAAAAAAGTTAATCTCGAAGCAGAGGGCACCTAAGTCAGGGTCTTAGGGCTGCTGAAGGCCACACTGTGGATGAGCAATATGGAGCCCAGAGGGGAAGAGATGTACCTGAGGTCACAGAGTCAAGACCAGAGTCTAGGTTTGCAGGGCTCCAGCCAGTACTTTTTTATGCCCAGACATCCAGCAGCCAAGCAGCGTAGAGCAAGCTCTGAGGCCTGGAGCTGCCGGCATTTTAATTTGGGCAGTGGGGAGAGTAAAAGAAGGGATGAGGTGGGCAGCGGGGAGAGTAAAAGAAGGGACGAGGCAGAGGCCAGAAGTGCTAGTTGGGAAATCACAGGCTACCAGTAGCAGGGGAGGGGACCGAGTGGCTTTCTTTCACCTCCCTGATTAGCTAAGTCTGGGAATCCTGCAGTCTGTGAATTTCCTGCTCGGCTACCACACCAATTCCCAGAAATCATTCTGATGGTAAGCCCGATTCCTGGAGGCCCTCAAGCGCTCTGTGCAGATTTTCCAGGCACCATTTGTACAGTGTGCCCTCCAGCTGCTCCTGCTGTCTGGCTTTTTATGGCTGTTGTTATATCCAAAATACTTCAGACCATTAGGGAGGAGAAGGAGCCTTGAGTGAGAGGCAAAGTGGGGAGGGAGCCCAGGTGCCTCCTTCTTTTCTGGCTCTAAGACATGCATCCAGATGTGAGTGTGAGTACATGTGTGTGCGTGCACATGCCCCTATGACTCCCACGGTACAGGGACATGGCTGGTGCATGAACTCCACCTGTCGGGTGAGGGCGCCACAGTCCAGCAGAGCCAAACCCCAGGTTGCTCACAGGGAGGAGGAGGAAGCCTGAGGTCAGCTGGGAAGACGTTAGCCCTTCTCCCATCCTTTATCCTCATTTCCTTTCCTCAGCCTCCCGCTCCTTCCTCCTTTCTTCATCCTCCTTGCCTTCTCCTCCCCCACGTACATTTTGTCTTCCCTTCCCTTCCCCCACTCCCTCTCCCTCCCCCATCTCATTTCTTCTTTATATGCCTCACAAGCAAGAGGTGAGCTCCTCTAGGGACCCAGGGCCCAACAGATGTCAGTCCTTGCTTTGTGGAGCTTACTTTCCAGAAGAGACAACATGTAATAACTAAATACAGAAATGAATCTATAATCCTAAACTATGATAAAGTCAGGGGAGAAGAGGGTGATCCAATGGGAGGGGATTCCAGGGGAGCTGGTTTAGAGTGGGAGGGCACGAGAAGGCTTCTAAGGTGGGGAGTATTCAACCCTGTGTTTGAAGGATAGGCCAGGGAAGAACCAAGTGGGAACCAGGGATCTGGATGAAAAGAATGCTGGGTAGAGGCTCCAGTCTGTGTGAAGGAACGTCCTTGGTGTGCTCGGGATGTGGAGTGGAGGCTGCAGTGACCATGGATTGACTGTGGCCTTGACAGCAAGCGGGCAGCTGTACACAGATGAGAGGCGCAGACAGGGATTCTGTGGTTTATCTTAAGTGCAATGGGAGGCCACCAATGTCTTCTAAGCACAGGATTGCCATGATCCAGTTTTACACTGTAAAGAGATGAGTTCAGCACCTAAGGGGGATATGGTGGGGAGGGAAGCCAGAGGTTTAGAATTCCATCATGGCAGGTCAGGTGGAAGGTGAGGGGTGCTGTTGGTTAGGCAGCAGGATGTTCATGGAGCCCCCAGCCCCGCACTCCCATCACCCAGCGACCCTCCCCATTCAGGCAGCTGAACCAGAAGCACCTGCTGCTGGAGGGGAGGTTCCAGGGTGGAGCTGGAGAAGGACATCATATCCTTGGTCTTTGGGTCAAAGAGCCAAGACTCAGGCAAGCAATAGAAAGACAGAGAAGGAAACGAGATTAGGCTGGACCAGGTGGGGAAGACGGACAGATGCAGAGGAAGTAAGAAAGTTGATAATAACTGTTTTATACCCATGTAGCTCACATAAAGAGAAGACAAAAGTCCTCCCCCCTCCTCAGTTTGTGGGGAATCTTAGAGCAAAGGAGATTTGTCCTAGTTCCACATGGGACCCACGAAAGCAAACAGACTTAGAGTCCCTAGCACTGCAGCGGCCTGGTACAGGGGTCTCAGGGCTCCCCAGTGCTACCAATCCTGGGAGAAAGGTACCTCCAGCCCACTTTGAATATAAGGATCTGCAAATGCATGAGTCCCTTCCAACATCCCTGAGACTTGTATTTAAACCCAGGACTTGGGGCCCATTGGAAGGAGGACCAGACTGGGAATAGGAGACTCAGCTTCAAACCCAACTCTGCCCCATTCCAGAGAGGGGATTGTCTTGGAAATCACTTGACCTCCCTGAATCTCAGTCTTACCCTCTAAAGATGGGGCCAATGAGCCTGACTTCCTTATGGGGATGGTGGAGAATTAAAAGAAGTAAATACATGGGAAAACTATGTGATTCCGTGCTCAAAGAGGTATTCTGTTTGGAGGGACAAAAGCTTCCATCCTGCTGGCCTCATTAATTTCATCTTCTGAGAGTTCTAGCAGCTTCCTTCCCTTGATCTGATTCTATTTCCTATAACTTCCACCTATTGACTCTGCTTCTGCCTTCTGGGTGACACAGAGCGAGCCCCACCCCTTGTGCCCCAACAGCCCACATGTAGAACCCCCAGAAACTTCTTGTCTCCTGGTTGAACCAGCTTAGTCCCTCTAGCAATTCCTCTTAGGGCCCTGCATTTGACGGTCCCTCTCCTGGGGACATGTTCCTATTTGCTAATGTCCTAAGAATGTGGTGTCCAGGGGACCACAGGTCAGCTCATTGGGACCACAGTTTTGCTGCTATTTCTCTAGCCAGTGGTCCAAAGCCTCTAGCTGGAGTCCAGGATGGACTCTGTGAACACAAGTTGCCCAAGACTGGTGTGGACTGAGAGCTGCAAGGCAGAGCCCCATGACAGGTGGCTGTCTCCATTGCTTCCCCCATCTGGGAGCTGTTGGCATCATTGTCACTGTTACCACCACCACACAGAAAATGCAAGAGAAAAATATAACTATGGCCACTTCCCAAGGGAAAGAGCAAGCACTGTCCAAAGACTGTATCTGAATCCTTCAGGGAGATCTTAATTCAGCTAGAAGAGGGTGTGGGTGAGAAGAGGCTCTGGCCTGGAAATCAGGGTGGGAACGGAGGGAAGGGAGGCTGGGGTTAGAGGAGATGGAGCTCTGGTTCTAGCAGGTGGCCACCAGGGTGAGTTTCCTCCCTCCCACGCACCCTCCGGGTTCTGTTTCTTCCCGATGTTTTCATCCCCTCAGATTCCCCCAGGAGGCCATGCCTGAGTAGAGAGCACCCACAGAGCATTAGGAGCTCTCCTCCACCTTCTGGGTCTTTGTTTCCACTCTGTCATGTGAGCCTTGTTGGCCTGCTGCCTAAACTCTCTCGGGTTCTCGGGGCGCCTGGGTGGCTCAGTCGGTTGAGTGTCTGACTTCAGCTCAGGTCACGATCTCACGGTCTGTGAGTTCGAGCCCCGCATCGGGCTCTGGGCTGATGGCCCAGAGCCTGGAGCCTGCTTCTGATTCTGTGTCTCCCTCTCTCTCTTCTCCTCCCCCGTTCATGCTCTGTCTCTCTCTGTCTCAAAAATAAATAAATGTTAAAAAAAAAAAAATTTAAACTCTCTCGGGTTCTTCTATGCCACTGTGTCTTATGATCCTAATTAGTGCTCCTCCTGGCCAGAAGCACCTTGATTTTTCAGCACAATGCTCCGTCACCCCCACTGGGCCAAACCAGTGCTGGGGACTCAGTGTGTGTCCAGCACATGCTGGTCAAACCACTGCCCCAAGGAAGAGGTCTGCTGTTCTCACATCCCACACCTTCCCTGCTCAGCACCACTCCAGCTGGTAGGGAGGAAACCGATAGAGAAACTGGGGATGAAACTATAATGCACCACGATCTAAAGATGCAATGTGTAGTAGGCAAGGTGGTCCTCAGATCCTCCAGACCCTACTCTGGGGCGCTGTGCCTCCTTTAGAGGCAACTTGCCTTTCCTGGGTATGTCTCCTCTTCCCTGTCAGCAAGTACCCCAGGATTTGTCAGTTGCAATGTGGTGAACTCAGCCATTTGCTCATTCATTCATTTTCTGAGCACCTAGTAATGTGCCAGGCACTGTGCTACATACTGGAGATAAAAGGTGGCTAAGATCCTTCTTCTGGTCTCCAATCACTTCACAGTTGAGCAAGAAGCAGCACAGACCAGGTTAATACTGGAATCAGCATCATCACAATGGAGCAGTTCCAGGCTCATGGTGGGGGCCTCTTTAAGGACTTAGCCTCGAACTCAGCTTGGGGAGTGGGGGATTGCAAAGCGCCTGCTGAGCTCCTCTGTGTATGGCAGCACCCAGCCTGATCCTCGCAGGCTGGAAAGACCCGAAGAGAACTGAGCGGAGGGACTTGGATGTTCTGGGCCGCCCAGCTCTAAGCCTCTGTGATTCTAAGAGAGGGATGGTGCCAGCTTGCCAGATGTGGGAGCTGGGTTCTAAAAAGCATTCAATAGAAGCGAAATAAATTGGAAACCGCTGCTCCCCTTGTCCTCCTGGCGTCTCGAGAGCGGTCTTTTATCCTTCCTTCTGTTGACCAAATGAGCTCCCGCTTCCAATCTGGCCCCTGGGTCCACTGCCCAATGGCAAATATTTCTGCCCTGGAACAGCTCGTTGGCGGGAGCTGAGAAGACTAATAACATCGCCTGACAGTCCTTCATGGTTTTCCCTAAATATTCTTTCCTACACAAAAAAAGTTTAATAAAAATGTGAATTAAAGCAGAGACCGGGAGTGGGAAATCAATGGCATTCTCACAGCTGTGTTATTGTAATACATTCTGCACCTGTGCTGCTTGCCCAGGGGAGTCAGGAGTGCAGGAAGAAGGGGACAGAAGCATCCTGGACAAGGAACACTGTGCCTGAGACAGGAGGGAGTGAGCATGAACATCCCTAGGCTGCCAGGGAATCAGGGAATGCTATGTCCTAGGTTTGCATGGGGTCTAGAATCTCCTTGGCTAGTGTGATTGATAATCTGGTCTGTGTAACTGCTTTATTATTATAGGCACATTAATTGTTCCCCATGCAAAGGAATAGTGTATGTTGTCCCTCACCTCCAAACTATTATCTTCAGTTAAAAAAAAAGAATTGGTTTTCAACGTGGAATACTAACTTAGCAGCACAAAGCATGCTAATTATACGGGACTTTCTCTACTATTCATTAAAGTGGTCCCCAAAGTGCCTCTAATTGGGCTCATTTTGCTCCCTATCTGTCCATTTTATTCCTGAATGCATTGAAAACAGTTAAAAACTGCTGTATTTAAAAGTTCTCTGTAATTCAGGGGCGCCTGGGTGGCTCAGTTGGTTAAGCGTCTGACTCTTGATTTTGGCTCAGGTCATGATCTTACGGTTTGTGGGATGGAGCCCCGCATCTAGCTCTGCACCGATGGTGCTTGGGGTTCTCTCTCTCCCCCTGTCTCTTTGCCCCTTCCCTGCACATTCTCTCTCTCTCTCTCTCTCTCTCTCTCTCTCTCTCTCTCTCTCCAAATAAATAAACATTTTTTTAAGTTCTCTGTAATTCAGACTTCTTATAGTTCAGACCAGGGATTTCACTCCCAATCCATTTTTGCATATTACCGAGGGTTTCTAAATGGACCCTGTTGTGTGTGTGTGGGGGGCCATTCAAGGAAAATACTGCCATTCTCAAAGATGAAAGGGGTCTTCTCTCTGGGGCTACTCCTGGGGTGGAGAGCCACTTCCATATATGCAAACTCCAGCGAAGGCTCTTGCAGCACCAGCAGGCACAGAAGGTACTGTTTGCCCGACGTGAAATGATAAATATGGATTAGATCCGTGCAAGCTGCAGGATCAATTATGGGAACATGCAGCTAAATCAGCCTCCAACTGCCTGCGTGTCAGAGTTTCTGCAGGAGATTATGAGTCCACTGGGTTCCTGAGGGCTTAGGGGTGTGTGTGTGTGTGTGTGTGTGTGCTCATTTGGTGTGCACACACACCTGAGTGTGTGAACATCTGTCTGTGTGAGTGTGTGAGTTTGTATGTGAGTACATGTGTGTGCGTGTGTGTGTGTATGTGTGTCAGTTACAGCAGTGGGACAGATAGTGCCTAGCAGACATGAGAAGAGAGTTCTAGGTCCGCTCTGCTTCCAATTAGTATTTTGGCTTTGGGGAAATTATCTTTCTCCTCTGTGAATTAATGTCCCTCATTTCCCCATCCATAGAATTGATAGGTTTTGGGGCGCCTGGGTGGCTCAGTCAGTTGAGCAGCCGACTTCGGCTCAGGTCATGATCTCGCTGTCTGTGGGTTTGAGCCCCACGTTGGGCTCTGTGCTGACAGCTCAGAGCCTGGAGCCTGCTTCCAATTCTGTGTCTCCCTCTCTCTCTGCCCCTTCCCTGTTTGCTCTCTGTCTCTCTCTCTCAAAAATAATAAACATTAGAAAAAAAAAGAATGGACAGGTTTTTTGGGGGGTGGGATCTTTTTCATACTGGAGCCCCACCTCTGAAAAGTCTGACTTCAAAGGCCTGGGATGGGGCTTGGGTCTTTCTAGAAAGGTCCAAGATGAGTCTAATGTGGCCTTTCTCAGATCCCCTGGCTCTCCAGCCTGTCACTGTGCTCTGTGCTCACCAGTGAGGACCCCTTGGGTAGGATGCCCTGTGCTTTTGGCCTGAGGGTCCTGGAGTCTGCTGTGATTTTATTTGTTCCACTCCTGGCTTCCCCCACGTACGGATGTGCACATTAATCCTGAGCACCCCTCTGGGCTCCGGGAGGATGGTATGTCACTCCAGAGGAGCTAGTGTGACCCGAGGGCTAAGGCAAGAGTTCCAGTGGCTAGCTACAAACGCTTTTTGTCACCACTGCTTTCCATACCCTCCCCACTGCCCCCCTACCTGCTTCATTCTCCCCTTCTTCCTTCTGTCAACACCCCGGAAGCTCCTGTGGGCAGAACCTTCATGATATAAATAACCAAAGGTTCTGGAGGGAGGCCAGTCTCGATTCTAAGCCTGACTGGTTATGGCACTGCGTGCTGTTTGTACCCCTGGGGCACCCTCCCATTTGGCTTTGGGCAACTATCCACCTCCCGTCCACTCCTTTTAGACACTGCCTGCTGCCTGCAGGGCCAGGATTCATTCCAGCTTGTGGTAGAGACCATTTATCAAACGGGTTTCCTTTTCTTCCTGGCCACACAGCTAGACGACACATTTCCAGACATCCTTGCAATTAGACAAAGCTAGGTGATGAAGTTGTGGCCTCTGGAATGTGGGCAGAATGATATTGCCCACTCCCAGATGTGGCCCCCCAAGATGCCCGTGTGACCCTCTACTCTTCCTCACAGGCTATCTGCTGGGTGTCGAGGGCCAGGTCAACTTTGGAAGCCCCCTGAGCTTGGCAGACCCTATATCACCTTGGGTCCCTGAGTGCTTCTCTTTTCCCCTGCCTTTAAAGATGCTGATTACTCTTTATGTGGAGTGCAGAATAAACATCTGTTGACCCAAATCACTGAGATTTGGGAGTTTACCTTTTATAGCAACTAACAGTACCTAAGCCAATATATTAACCCATATAGCCAGGTCAACGTAACCTGTTTATGCCAGGGGAAGGATGTAGAATCTAGTCAGGCTTCTTATGGGACTTGACTCTAGTGGTTAAGCGGGGCCACGTCTGGGTTTAGCCATGTAAGTGGCCCCATTTCTTCACTTTGCTATGCGTTTCTTTTCCCTCTTGTCCATTTCTCCTTCTGTCTACTCTTCTGTGTCCTGGGCCAGGTCAGCCAAGTCCCAGTAGACCCAACAGGGCCATGCTACATGGAATACCTTTCCCAGGGGCTGCAACTGACCGCATGCAGCCTCCCGCGCAGTTACCTGCGCCACTGTGTGAGGGTCGTGCTCCTTCCAAGCGACGTGTAATCACATGTGCCATTGTCCTGGAGTCCTGATTTGGCTCCGGAGTCAGGGGAGGGGAAGATTTCGAGGCTATCCCCTTCTCAGATGCCTGCTTCAAGGGAACGCCCTTACAGCAATCTGACTTCCCTCACCCCCAGCCGCTCCCACCACCACCAGGGCTACCTAACTAAACCCCAGGTGCACATTGACCCAGAGCTCTGTGGATGGCTGGTGTCCCTGTTGCCATGGCAACCAGTCACCACAAAGGATGACAACAGTAACTTCGTTCCTGCTGGGCGGGCAGAGAACAGCCTGGCACGTGGAGGAGAGGATGGGGCTTCTGGAGATGGGGGTGGGGGGACGTGGAGTCAGGGGAAGGGCTGGCATGGGAATTTTAAAAACGTATTTCAGGCTCGGTCCCTTCCGGCTCCCTTTCTGCAACACCAAGAGGTAATGGGAAAGGGCTCTCAGAGCCCTGGAAGGATTCTAGAGTGCACTTAAGAGGAAAAAATACCAAAGAGAAAGATGCAGGGTAGAAGGTGCAGGAAAGAGAAGGGGTAAGCTTCATTCCACAGGTATTTCCTGGTCTGGTCCTAGTGCTGGAGCTACAGCAGTGAGTCTAAGTGAACAGCATTCCTACCCTGTGCACATGGAGGTGGTGCTCTCCTGGTGGCCTTCTGTACAGCAAATGGTGCCCCTTGGCTTTGTGCACTGCAGCAGCCGGAAAATAGCAGTGGCCACATATGCCAGGTAGAGATAAGAGCTAAAGGAAGAGAAACATAAAGCAGGCTCAGTGAGGTCAAAAGTATCTGAGCAGAGAGCCAATTAGCTATTTCATATGAGGAGAACAGAGAAGGGAGTAAGGAAGAGGTGACATTTGATCAGGGACCTACAGGGAGTGAGGGCATGAGCCCTGCGGCCACGTCAGGGGAGGCAGAGGGACCAGCCTGTGCAAAGGTCCTGAGACAGGGGAGGCCCGTGTGGCTGAAGCACAGAGAGCAAGGGCAGGAGGAGAATCAGAGGGCTTGTTGTTGGGAGATGCAGTTTTTGGACTCTGAGGGAGTGGGGGAGCCTCTGGGGTTTCTCCCTCAGAAGAGAGATGGGATCTGAGTGCTGTGAGCAGGTCTGGCTGGCTGCTGTGCAAAAATGAGAGCACAGGGCTGCAAGGGTGGATGTGGGGAGAAGCAGGGGTCCAGGGTGAGACGGTGGGATGGGGTGGTAGCCTCGAAGGGGTTGGGAACTGCCAGATTCTGGACATATTTCAAAGAGGGGTCTACCAGGAAGAATGAAGATGAAAGGCTTGAATGAAGGATTTTGGCTTGAGCAACTGGGTGGCAGAGTGGAAAAGGGAGAGGGGCCAAGAATCTGAGCTGTCTTCTCTGGAGGAGTGCTGGGGCTCACCAAGCCTCCCTTGGGAGGGTGGGAAGGAAGCCATCAGCGGTCCAGGCCTTCCCCACCCAGAGCACCAGCAAGGGCCACGCTTTGGGCTCCATGCCTGCTCTGGACAGAATGTCACCTTCCCTTTGCCTGCCTGCTTGTGGCCCTGGGATGGGCCGTCCTGCTTTGGGAGCCTGTGTCCAATCCCTCCCTCCCAGACATCCCACCATGTGGCTTTGGCCAAACATCTCTCACTCCCCTTACCTGCTTCCTCGCACATCTGCCCCTGCACACCAGCCAGTGGTCTTCTGGGAACATTGACAATCAGGCCTCAGCAGCTCTGAGCCCTAGACCTGGTGGTCTGCAGCACCCTGGCACTGCTCCCCACCCCCAGTGATGCCCTATTATCTGGAGAATCTTCCAAAGAAAGAAGCCTCACACATGCTCTGAGCCAGAGCCATCTCTCTTCCACTCCAGCCCCCTCCTGATCCAATGACCTCACTGTTCCCCCTGTATTTCCTGCTTGGCTGGCTTGTGGCTCAACCTTCAGCTCTGTGTATATGGGGATGGGGATCCCGGTGAGTCTGGAGAATGGCCTTCCCCTCCCCCTCTCCTTGCCTTTTGTTTCCCATACCCCCCCGAAGCAGCAACGCCCTTCATGAGCACAGCATCCCCTAGTTCTGAACCTAATCCCACGCATACTAGGTTTTTAATCACAGTTTTAACATTTGCTTGTTTATTTCGTTTGTTTTTTGCAAGTTTATAGTCATGATCTTATTGACTCTATCCATTCTGTTACCAGGCAAACAGGGCAGATATCAAGGTTCCCCCTTTACAGATAACGAGGCTCCTCCTCAGCTTCAGTTTCTTCTTCTCTGCAACCAGAGGGTTCACTTAGATGATCTCTCTTGCCCCTTCAGCTCTGATTTCCTACAACTGTAAGATATACACACATAGAGGAGAAACCACCCCCCACACGCACCAGAGCAGATGGGCACATGTGTGCACACGGACACGACTCTTTGTTAAGTGTGTGATGTGCAGTCCAAATGGTACTGGTTCTTTCCAGAAAGAGGCCTTCTTGGATACCCTGTGGGCAGTCTTCGCCTTCCTGACAAGGCACTCGAGGGGAGTTGAACTACATAATTTCTAAAATCACTGACACTAGGTTCTCCAAATTCTGACATTTCATCCTTGCTTGTCCTGGAGGCACCAAGGCCTTAGTCTAGCACCAGAATTCATCAAAGGCTGACATTTCCACATCTGTAATAGGCTCTAAGCATGCAAGAAGAAATAAGAAACGCAAGTCCACAAGCCAGCCAGGGAGAAAAAAGGGGACAGATGGCTGTTAACCTGTGAGACATTGGCTCTTCACTTCTTCTCCCTGGGCAGTTTTCTTTTAGCAACCCCCCTTGAGGCCCACCCCATCTTTTATACATACTGTTTCTCCCCTGGACTCACCCTGCAGAAACTCTGCTTTTGCCTTGCACTTATACTCTTTGAGAACCTACTAAATCTAACTCCTGAATATACAGAAGGAAGAGAATAGGGAATAAATTGCACATACTCTGTGTCAGAAACCAACTCACATTGGTCAAGCCAGTGGAAATGGTCAGTACCACCAGTCAGGGTCACGAGGCTCAGAAGGGTAGAGAAAGAGCCAACGGAGGGAAAGAAGCCAGAGGGTTTGTCATGAGGTAAGAGCATGAGGATGACTTTATGAGATGTGTCCCCACCACAGAAGAACAAGCTGGATCATAAGGCTGTGTGGATAAAGTCTCCAATGGCCTGACACAGAACTTACAATTCCTTGGTAGTCATTGCTTCTTCTTTGAGGTCTGTGAAGACCTCTGTTGAGATCAAAATGGTTGCAGGTGGAGTAGCAAAGCTACACACCATGGCTTCTTTCTTAACCCCTCGTATGGATTTGTCAATAGTTTTTTAAGCCATCTCACAGGATCTTGATAAGATGGGATATAGGATAGATAATATTAAGGTAGAGGAAAAGGTGTGGATAAAGAGTATTTCAAAGGCACTTTGCATGTATTAAATTTTGAGGAAGAAAAGGAAAGAGGGAAACATCAAGGAAAGAAAAACAAATTATAAGCAGCATCCAGAATGAGGCAAAGCCAGGAGCCCGGGTCCTGAGACTGTCCAGTCCCGTCACCTGCAGTGTGGCCTGTTGGACTATTATCTGGGTTCATTTTCCTCACCCATGAAATGAGGGGTTGGGCAACATGACCTCAAAAGTTGTTTCCAGCACTGGTTCCATCCAGTGTTAAGACCAGCTTTATCCCTACAATTATTGGAATCCCAGCAACAAAAGAGTTATTTGTATTTGTGTAGAACTTTGTAGTTTGTAAAATGTCTTCACACTCATTATCCCACCTGTTTCTTGTAGAAGCAAAGCTTAAGTCATGTATGTATAAGTGATAGGTCCATTTTACAGAGCAGGGACGTGTCACTTCTGTGGGGACCAGGATTGTTATCTCTGCATGCACCTAGAATGTTGTTAGATCCAATACTTGTTGACAGATTTAAATTTGTGAGCTGACACCCCTTTGAGATGCTTGAATAAAGAGGTTTGATCTGCAGGAAGTGACAAAACTCTGTGGCTGTCTGTCCAGACATATCTTCCACCCCTCCACCATGTCACCTTGCCTGCAGGACCCTCTGGGCATCCTCCACAATACGTGAGGTTTGGTGACAACAAAGAGGCATGTTACCACTGTGATTTATTGGGGACAGCCAACAGGTGTCCTCTGGGTTGATGGGAATGAGGCTCTGAGACAACAGAAGAGTCTGGCTCCCCTACCAGACTTGTCGTGAGATCTCAGCTGTGTTGATCTGCCCCTCTAACCAGCGGTGAGATCATTCTTTCCTAGGCACCTGCCCATGTCCACAGGGCTGTTGTCTAACTCCTATGAGTCTAGGGGTAGGAGAGGACTTTCCAGAGTGTAAGCTGCTCTACTGGTATGAAAGATGCCTGGCAGCAAGGAGTCTGATGTTGCCATGGAGGAGAGGGGAGAGGAAGATGAGAGAAAGGAAGGAAGGGGGAGGAGGAGAGGACAAGAGGGAGCAGAAAGGGAGATGACAGAGAGGAGGAGGTGGAAACCAGAAAAGGGAGGGGAGAAGGATGAAATCAAAGACCAGGAAAAGAGGAAAAGGGGAAGGGAGGGGAGGACAGGAGGGAGAAGAGAGTGTTTTTAAATCTGCTCCCTGGGGTTGGGTGGGTCCTAACCACCTAATGAAGACACTGCAGGGTCAACACTGGAGGCTGATGCTTTAAGGAGGGCAAACAAGGCAGATGTAGGGGTGAGGCACCAAGAAAGGGCAAAGGAACCACTCTACTCTTACCCACTCCCCCTTCCTTCTCTTGCTATTTCAAAGTTGTTTTGTTTCCTCTGTGCAGTTTCCAGGGCACAGAAAGAACTTGTGCATTAAATTAATCCCCCTTTAATTCTCTACCGTCACTTTCCTGGAAGTTTAAATAAGAAAAACTGTTTTCTAACTGATTATGAACCTGCACTCCGCAAACAAAATAAATCATGTCACAGTCGTTCCTCCGCCTTTGTGTTGATGATTAGGAGAAAGGGGGAGGGGGAGACAGAGGGAGAGGGATGGAGAGGAGGAGAAACACCCAGCCCTACCAGGGAAGGCACACCAGCCTCACGGTTGGCTAGAGCAGGGAGAAGCTCAGAGCTCCCAGACTTGGCACTTGAGTCTAAATTTAGAACCGATTTGTAGATAAGTTGGAGGGAGTTCAGAGAAGAACCACCAAAACAATTAGAGGGATGCAGCTTAATTGGCCCAGCTTGGCTAAGAACTGCCAGGCAGGGAGCATTAGCCAGTCTGTAGCCAGAGGAGACAGCGTCAACAGCAGTCAGGGGGAGGACTGTTAGCTTGCAACAGAGGGGGACCCAGAGAAGAAAGGGAGCCCTGAGTGGGCAGGACACAGCTCAGCCTGGCCTGGCACCCCACAGAGAGGCCTCATGGGTACCTCTGGCCATGTGGCTAATCCTCTTCTCGGGCCATTGTTCCCCAACTATTGCCTACAACAGTGCATTCATTACTTAATCTAATCTTTGCAGTGGCCCTAAAGGCACATGTGCCTATTCCAGTTTTGCAGGTGAAGAAACAGAAGCTCAGGGATGCTGAGTAACTAGCCCGAGGTCTCTCCAGCCATAAAATAAAGATCAAAATTCAGATCTGATTGGTCTCCAAGCTCAGGCTCATTTGGCTGACACAGAGCGGTGATAGAAAGAGACTGGGACAAGGGCTTCTGTGGCTGGGGCTCCCCGTGCTCCTCATCCAGCTGGAGGCTCCCCAGGTAGGAAGGTAAGAAACATCCCTCATTGAGGTACGCTCTTAAAACAAGCTGGCTCCTGTCCTCCAGCCCCTTATCTCCTGAGAACCCAGCCCCTCTCCCCTGTCGTGCTGGCCTCTTTCCACTTGCTCTGGGCCTCTTAACCATCTGGGGCCCCAGCTGTGGTGTAGCAGGAAGAGTACTAGACTTCAGGTCAGACAGACCTTTTGAAAATATTGTCTGGCCTTGGGCACATTACTCTGAGCTTACTAACTGCACATACAATGGTCATCAAGTCTACCTTACAAGATTGTTGTAGGAACAATGTGACAGCATAAATGCACCTTGTAAATTGCCAATTACTGTATGCAAGAGGATGATGCTGTTAGTGATAGTGACATAGACTGCATTTTAACACGTTACAGACAATGCTGACCGTCTCTGGGTTTCTCTCACTTCAGGCTTCAGCTGACACACACATTCCCAAATCACACATGCCCTGGTGTAAGAGGCGGCTAGCCTGAAATTAAAGCTGATCCAGAGAAGGTTCTGGAAGCAGGCAGCTGGTGACCACCAAGGTTAAGACTGAGTCAACCATCTGACTGGGAGATGACCTAAGTCAGAATATGGCAGAATGCCAGCACTGTGAATACCCAGCAGATGGCCAATGGCAACCTGGAATCCAGAGACACATGGAGCAGATAATGTCAGTCTTATAGGAAGAGTGATCCAAGACCCAGCAAGATGTTCTGCATCAGAGGCAAAGCAGGATCTTCCTGACAGGACAGAGCCCAGAGATGGAGTGTTGGGAATTGGTGGAGGGAGGTGGGGATGAGAATATGAGTTGAAAATAACAGCTCCAGGGGCTTTCTGGCCCTTAGAGGCATCTTCAAACCCCCATGATTGTTGGGGCATAAGAAGCCATCCTGGGGATGGACTTTCTGAAGCTGTGGTTCTTGGAGTCTTGCAGATACTGAGAAACCATGCCGTCCTGAGAGAAGCGAAGGCTGCACAGGCAGGCAGCGCAGTGGAGAGGACCCAGACTGACGCAAGGTCACTGTATTGACCTGAAAATCACTTCCTGCCCCCTTCAGTTCTCTCTTCTATATACAAATAATAGAAAAGCCGACACTGACTGAGTACCTGTGGTGTTCCTGGCTGTGGTCTAAACACTATACATGGTTGATTCGTGTTCTTTGAAGCCATTTTGTGTGTGTGTGGGCGGGGGGGGGGGCACTACTATCCATTATTGTCACTGTTCCCTAGAGGCCTTAAGAGGAAACTTGCCTGAGTGGCAAAGCTGAGATTCAGACCTAAGCTTTCTAGCTCTGGAGCCCCACACTTAGCCACTTCACCCTGCTGCCTTAAAAATCTATCCTAAAATAGATGGTTTCCAAGGTTCTTTACAAAATCATAGAAAGTCAGTGATGGACCTTGAATATAAGATAGCATCATCTGCTCATTTGACCCAGGAGGACACCCAGAGAGACAATCAAGTGCCCAGCAGTGAGCAGGCTTCCAGCTCTAAAATGCAGTCATTTCATGATTCAAAACCTTTGGAAAGAGAAGAATTCATTTATCAGCCAGATGTTCCACTGATATCATAGCTGGGCCTGCACTCACAATTGTTACCTCTTCAGGGGATGTTTTGTTATTATACAAAAACCTCTTCCATCTTTGTCTCAAGACCTTTGGATATGCTGGCCACAAAATCTAAGCAGTGATTCTTGACTTTTGTGGTTCACAGACACCTTCAGGAATCTGGTGGAAGGTATGGATCATTCTGCAATAATTAATAGACATGCATTCCAATTACGGGGAGGGAATTATGAACCCTCTGAAGTTTTGTCACAAATTTCTAAGGGTCTCTGAGACACAACTTATAAAACTCCTGCTCTTGGCAATGAGAAAACCAGGCAAAATATGTGCCTCCACGTTTGTCTCTTGGAAGATTCTTCAGGATCTGTTCTGTTCTTTCCATTGTGCTACGCTCCTTCCCTTTGGTCCAAGGTAGAGAGGGTGCATGCTCCCAGTGCTATCATTCCTACACCCATCCCACTGGAATGTGAGGTCCATGAGGGCACGGACCACCTTGGTCTCAGGTGCCAGTGTGTCCATAGTACCTATCACGGTGCCCGACACAGGTCCAGGACTCAGTACACATTTGTGGGGATTATTTGTCTATTGCATCAAACAGAGAATGTAAAGCTCTGTACATTCACTCAAGTTTTTCTTGTCCTTGACTTTTCCTTCCTGGCTATAGGGTCAGAGGCAGGTATGACAAATGAGCAGCTTAGGTCAGATTCCCTAGGAAGAAGAGCTGAAGTAGGGATTCTAGTGTGAGGATTTATTGGAGATTACAATCTGTAAGGGTGTGAGGGAATAAGGACAGAGCAAAGGGAGAGGCCAAGAAAGCCTAATGCCAAGGATATGAATATGCATGAAAAGCAAGGGGACTAGACTTGTACCTTGTGTCAGTCAAGGCATGACGTTGGAGACATTTCCTAGAGAGGTGGTTCCCATCTGGCCCAGTGGAAGTCAATGCTCAGGAAGAAGGTGCTATTGTGGGCAGTTATAGATGATACTCCCAGCAGCTGGGGGCTGAGTGGGAGGTCCAGAAAGACTGGGTGGGACACCATCAGTGTCTACTACATGCTGTTAGTGGCAACTCAGATCAATCGAAAGTGGCCGCCAGGAGCATGGCATTTGACAAAGGGCGAGAAGCCACGCCTTGGCTCAGCCACAAAGCACCACGATGGATTATTCATGCCTGCTGGGGGCTAAGGACAGCAGCATCAGTGACACCTTTGCCATTCTGAGCCTAAGATGAAACCGGAGCCGTGTTTTTTACTAGAGGTTTCGAGCAGTTCCCGCACTCCCTGGGTAACTTTATGAGTCACACAATTTAGAATGTTATCATATGCTGTTGCAGATAGGTTCCAGTGTTTCCACTGACTATAGGTAGAAACTGGACAGGCAGCCACTAGCTAAAAGTCAGCTGCCCAAACTAAAGCAAAGGAATTACTTAAATGGACAGCCTTTGGGCAGGAAAGACAGTCACACTTAGAGCCCAGACCAGCAGATATAACTGGAATTGAGGTGTCAGGAAATAGACACAAAGCATTTGAGGAGCTTAGAATAAATGCACCAGCAGGATGAAGGCTAGGACCCCCGTGTATTAGGCTTCTGTACCCACACAGGGCCTTGCAATGTGTCAAGCACTCAGCTCTTTCTCAATAAATATGTCTTAGATGTTTGAAAACAAATAAACCAAGCCTTGGGGAATTAACTCTTTGAGGTAGGAGGCTTCTGCTCCAGAATTTCTAACATATTCTCCCAGACACGTCTGTCAACCCTCCAAGTGAGAAAAGCAGTCTGGCTTCCTTTGTATCTCTCAGGATGTGGCACATGAATTTCCACTCCTGTTATTATCACAGATTTGGGTGTCGGGAGGAATTGGGGTGTAGTGCAGAGATACAGCAATTTAAGATGTCATACTTGGAGTTCTTTTTTCCCCTTGGGCCTGGATGGCTTGGTTGTGAATGAAGGAACCTGTTCTTCACCGCAGCGAAGTCTTCTAAGGTGGCAATGAGGACAATAGCAACAGCCATGACCACAAGCATCTGTACCACTGCCTTGTGGGTTTTATTTCTCGGTCTTCAAAACAACTCAGTGAGGTAGGCAGGGGAGTGTTACCAATCCATGGAAAGACCTAGGATGTTCTGGGCCAGATGAAACTGGGGAAGGAGGTAGGAAAGCAGCAGATATTATCCAGAGAACAATAGGGTTGCCCTTCGAGGGAAACTGGGAATGACATAGCTGGTGGTCGTCACAGTGGACACACAGCCTGGTCTTTGAGAGGTGGGCAAGTGAAAGACTATGTGAGAGGTGTGTGGCCCCACAGAAGTGCACCCTCCATTGGCATTAATCCATGCTTCCTCCTGCTCAATCTTCTCAGCCTTCAAAGCTCAGTTCAAATAGAATTAGTGTATGATCTAGCAATGCTACTCCTAGGTACATAGCCAGACAGATTGAAACCAGGGTCTCAGACAGATATCAATGTTCACAGTGGTATTATTCACCAAAGGGTAGAAACAACCCAAGTGGCCACCAGCAGGTGAATGGATAAACAAAGTGGGACATATCAATACAATGGAATATTATTCAGCCTTAAAAAGGAAAGAGGGGAGCCTGGGTGGCTCAGTTGGCTGAGCATCTGACTTTAGCTCAGGTCATGATCTCGTGGTCCATGAGTTCGAGCGCCGCATCAGGCTCGCTGCTGTCAGCACAGAGCCTGCTTTGGATCTTCTTTCCCTCTTTCTCTCTTCTCCCTCCCCACTTCTGCTCCCTCTCTCTCTCCCTCCCTCTCTCTCAAAAATAAATAAATGTATTTTTAAGAAGCAAGGAAATAGTGATTCATGCTACAACATGGATAAGTCATTGTGCTGGGAGAGAGATAAAAGGATAAATAGTGTGTGATTTGACTTATATGAAGTATTTAGAGTGGCCAAATTCATGGGGACAGAAAGCAGAGCAGAGGCAGTTGGGGGCTGGGAGGAAGGGGAGTGGGACTTAGGGTTTATTATGTTCAGGGTTTCTATGTGGAACAATGGAAGGTTTCTGGAGAGGGATAGTGGTGGTTTTTGCTTTGGGGATGAATTTAATGTCTCTGAATTATGCACTTAAAACGGTTAAGAGGGCAAATTTTTATGTACATGTATTTTACAACAATTTAATTAAAAGAATGAATAAATAAGAGAATAAACTCAGTTCAGAGTCCATGGCCTTCTGAAAGCTTTCCGGGAAGCAGCCCGACTAGGATACCATCCTCTATGCACCTAGGACACATTGTACTCTGCTCATTAAAGTACTTGACTATCTCCACACTGCAGTGTGGGCTCCTAGAAAGTATGGACTGGCTCCTCCCCTACTTTGTATCTCTGGCTCAAGCAAGTGCCTAGCACACTGTGACACCTTGTTAATTCTGTTTTAAATTAATGGATCTGATATACATGGCATGTTTGAAATGAACATCATAGGTTTCAAATAAATGAAACAGACATCAACTACTATCATGCTAGTGGTTGGTTGGGTAAACTTGACTCAAGTTCTTTTAAACAGATCTGATTGTTCTTTCCACCATAATTTCAAATAGGTTACATAGCAAGTGGATTGGTTGCAGGGGGAGGGGGGGTGGGGGAAGAACCTCAGGTGTGAAAGAAATGATAAACAGTTTATTAACAGTTCTCAACATGTGCTGATACCCTTACAAGAGAAATTTCCCTTCCTCTCCTTCACTCCAGCTTGGTTAACTTGGACTTTACATCTTAACATAGACATCGCCATCTCTGGGTAGCCCCGTGACCTCTCATCCCAGGTAGCATCTGCTGTCCCTGCCCTGAACTGCCATGAACTTGCAGTGAGCCAGCATTTTTCCTATTAGCATGCTTGTCACAAGATGTTATATGTACTTGTGTACTCTCTCTGTCTTCCCTACCAGACAGTAAGCACCACATGGGCAGGGGCATTCCCAGCATGTAGCAAAATTCCTAGCATGTGATGGTACTCAATCAATATATATTGAAAGATCGGCTGAAGGAAGGTGGATGAATGAATGCAGTAATGTGGGCATGAGACCATATAGGGTGCGTAACTGATCATTTTTAACCAGCTGGAAGTGTTCCTGCAGATCACTAAATTCAACCCGTTTGTGGAGCAGATGAGGAAGGTGAGGTCTGGAGAGAGAAAGTGAATTTTCCTGGATACATAGAAAATAAAGAGACAAAGGGAACTAGAATCCAGGTATACTGGCTCGTGGTTCTATTTCCATTATAACACTGCTCCCTTCTCCCCTCAAGGTCAGTATTTCTGCTGTCCAAGATGATTTATGACCTCATACCTTTGGGATTAAGTCATAAACTCACCATGCATGGCCTTTTGAAAGTATCATCCATTTTAACAGAGGTATTCTAGAGAACAATGCATTAAACCAAAATGTCTTTTGTATAACTGGGTTTAAAACATTGGACTTGGCTGGTGGAGAATAAAATGTGGGGCATTTTACATTCCTTCTGGGTGTCCTTCAAATCCTTATCATCAGACTAGGCAGGTTTCTTAGGAAAATCTCAATCAAGTGGGATTGTCATAAAGTCAGCTGAAACCTGCTTTCCAAAGTTATGATCAAGGCTGGTGGCTGGCAGAGAGAAAATGGTGTAGAGGGTAAAAGATGAGAGGTAAGATTTACCTGAAAGCTAGAAAAGGAAAAGGAGAAATAATGTGCCCATCTGGTTTTAGTTCTATCAGGGGGAGAGGAGTAAACAAACTTTAGCCCTTCATCACAACCATCTCTGGTGTGAAGAAATGGGGATGCTTCATTCATGTATGTTGTAGACATTCCCCCCTTTCCTCTGATTTCTAAAGGCAATGTATCCACCCTCAAGGCATGAAACATCATTGGCCTGACCCAGTCATAGGGATCCTCTTCCCCTTTACAGTGATTGGTCCAACAATGAGCACGTGATCCAATTCTAGCCAATAAAACACAAGGAGAAGTCCACTCGGTGTCTTTCAGGGAGAAGATTTTCTCCCTGGGAATGGAGAAAGCCATTTGCTACTCTCATTACACTCCTTCTTCTTTGGAACTTGGATATGATGGTCATGGCTGTGGTGGCCACCTTGGAACCTTGAGGGAAGTTTTCACTGTCACGCAGAGGGCAGGACAGCAGGACTGACTGTGAGTCCTTGAGGACATGACTGAGCTGCTAAACCAACCCTGAATCCTTCTGCCTCTGGTTTCTTTGTAAGTGAAATTCTAAACATCCATAGAGACTAGGCTGTTGTGGTATAAGCCAGGGGTCAGCAAACATTTTCTCTAAAGGGTCAGATAGTAAGTATTTTCAGCTTTGTGGGCTCTGTGACATCTGTTGCAAGCATCCTGTGTTTGCCATTATAGCACCAAAGCAACCACAGACAATATGCAAATGATTAGGCTGCATTCCAATAAAACTTTATTTACATAAACAGGCAGTGGGCGAGATTTGTCCCACAGACCATAGTCTGCCAACTCCTGGTTGGGGATGCATTGATGTCACAGATATTTATTAAGAACCTCCTGTGTTGCAGCCCTGGTTGTGGGCACTGGGGATATAGCAGGGATCAAAACATATCCAGCCCCTGCCCTGTGAAGCTGTGCACTGCTCAGGGAGACACACACAAATCAAATAAATACATAAAGACCATTGCAGATTGTGATAAGTGCTGTGGTAGAACTTGGATGATGTGATGAAGTTTTGAGATTGGGCAGAGTGGGGGGCATGGACCCAGTTTAAGTGGGCTGGGGAGAGAAGGCGTCTTGGGAACATGGCATCTGAGACCTCAAGAATGAGGAGACACTTGCTGTGTGAAGAAAGAGGGAGGTCCTGCAACAAGCAACAGGAACTGAAAATGCAGATGCTTGAGGGCAGGGCTAAGTGTGGCACATTTAGGAAGCCACATGGAGCTTGGGGAAGCACAAACAAGGGAGAGAGAAGTAGACAGGGGCCAGAGCATGCAGGGCCCGGAAGGCTTGGGAGAAACATGGATTTTATGCCCAGAGCAATGCAGAGTGTAGAGTAATGATTCACACTTTAAAACCAGTAGGCTGACTGTGATGTGGACTGCAGGGAGGCAAGAGTGGAGCAGAGAGCCAGTTGGGAAGGTATCTCAACAGCCCAAGAATGTTACAAGGGGTGTCTCAATCCACTCAAGTTGTCCATTGGTAGATATGGTAAACATGGGCTGAAGGAGGAAACCTGGGAACTTAGCAGCACCAGGAAAGAAAGCTCCAGAAAGATAGGCTGTCTTCTCTATGAAGATACTTCTCTATGATGATCCAATAGGACCCTGAACCAAGGGCTGTGATTGACCTCTCTGCCCCTCACAGAGCGCATTGCACACTTGCTGGGTTCTCCTGAGACAAGAAAGAGGTGACAAATCCAGAGGTAGCTAGCTAGCTGCACCTGGCTGCAGCCTGGCTGATGGGGAATCAGTGAGGCACACACTCACCACTCCACCATCCTGCTTCCCCCCATTCCTTAGGCTTACACCACAGCACGATACTCCCAAGAAGACATTCACGAAAGGGTGGGTTGAAGTATGTCCTTATTCCTCCCTTTGTCCCACTGAGAATTTGAGGCAGACTTCAAGAACTACAGGTAACAAAATAGAAAGATATAAATGAAATATGTCAAGCCTAAGGAAAATACAAATCAGATGAAAGATCAAGTGGTCAGATGAGAAAACTAAAAGGCAGGCTATAACATCCTATGTGGTTGCCGGCACAAGAGTCGGGAAACCCCATCTGTGTGCTAATTCCTACCATATTATTTTCAGTTTTTCCACCAGCATTATATTTTTCCCCATATTTACTCCAGCCTTTGAGCCTTTATTGCCAGCCACATGGTGACCTCCACACACCTAGTGCAGGTGCCCATGATGAGGGCACTGCTCTCCCTGCTTGCCTCTGAAGTGACTCCAGCGATGGTCTTTCTCCTTCTCTGGGTGGGGAGGGAGAATTGCAGCTGGTATTGACAATTTTCTACTCAATTGCTTTGTTCTGGGCTTGGTTTAGCTCAATGATTTCCCAATCAGATTTGAATTCGTTCACATTACTAGAGTCAAAATGCTAATAAGTAAGGCAAACAGAACCAAAACTTGAGATTCTCATCCTAAAGCCACAGGGGAACATGGCCAAGTTCCAGGGGCCAGAGCACTTGGGAGGAGGTCAAGGCCAGAGTGAAATGAACAAGGGGGTAAACATTGATGTAAACAAGCCAGGGCTGGCCAGCCTAGCCCCTGCTCTGGTTCAAGGCTAAATTCTCATTAATCTAGACTGGACTACTCAATGTCCAGCTCAGGCTGCTTTGGGCAAATCACTTCCCCTTTCCTCCTTTCCCAGCCAAATGGGATTGACTAATGTATCAAGAAAGAGGCTGACCTCTAGGCTAGGAGGTAGCTACCGATAGCCTATAGCCCATAAAGGGGAGATACTGTGGATGGCAGCTGGTGGTCACAACTCATCTCTGGCTAAGACTATCTCATATGTACCCCTCTCTCTGCCCACTCACCCTCCCTCTGATTCTTTCTCTCCCTCTCCATCGTCCCATCAACCTCTGCATCATCTGTCTTTAGGCCTTTAGTGTCTCTATCAAGCATTCTTCTGACCAGCCAGTTCCTGTTAGTGTCCCTTCTCTGGCTGAGCACCCTTAGGCTCTCAGTATCCTTCTCTGGTGAACTATCTCACAAGCAGCCCAGGCAGGAAAGGTCACTTATATGTTCAGGCCCTGCCTCCTGTCCCTTCACAACCCACCCTCCCCCAACCCAAGATCTGGTGCAGATGAGTTATCTGTAAGTCACGGTTGACTGTTCTCAGCCCGCACCCCCAGACGACTTGGCCAGGTACAACATCTGCCTTGGCTGTGCCAGGTCACAGGACACCTCCATCAGCTGAACCCGGTGAGGGTGGCAGGGCTCCATCATGACAGACTGGGGTCCTGAAGGAAGGTGACCAACTCCTCCCAATTTGCCCTGGACTTTTCCAGTTTTAAAAAAGCCCCAGATCCTGGGAAACCACCTCAGTCCTGGGCAAGTTGGGCTGGTTAGTCACCCTACAAGAGAACTGGCCGTAGAATATACGAACCAGCCTCCATCTCACCTCTGTTCTGTCCTACCTATGTAACCATTGGCAACCCACATCTCCCTCTCTATGAACTGACCATTATCATCTCTTCCCTGCCTACTCTGCAGGGCTGTTCTAAGGGGCACATCAGATAATAGATGTGAAAGTGCTTAACGAACACTAAAACACTGGACAGATGTAAAGGGGGTTTTATTACCTAGTGTTTACGACCTTGAGGCCAGAGTATTAGCAATTTCAATTAATCAAATAAATGGAAAAATAAATTGGTTTTATGGAAACAGATTCCCGCACCTTGCCAAGGGTTCAGGACTGAGGAAAGAGAAAGGAAAGAATCCAAAGGGCTCACAGGTCTGTCTGAGTTAAACCCAAGCAGAAGCTTACCCAAGTCCACCCTCTGCTCTGGGAGCCCAGAATGTGCCAGCCTGACACCTGAAAGTTCAGCCATGCTCTCATCAATATCCTTTCTCAGCCATAGACCAACTAGATACAGTTTGTTCTTCATCATCCATGCTGTGGTCGAATAAAACTGGCAAGCATCAGCCAAGCAGCCTTTGTGTAGTTTACATGAGTCTTCAAAAGCTGCTTGAGTGCTTATCCTTTAACACTGGTGTGTTCATTGCTCTGGGCTTCACAGTATTCTGGGCAGGAAGCAACATGCTAGAGACCCAGCTCAGGAGCATGTGGAAACCAAGAGTTTTCCCTGGACCCTGGTATGAAGCACCAGCCTAAGCAGGACAGACACGCTGCTGGAGTTTGAGTCCTGATGCTTCAAAATGAATGTGGACGGAGCTATGATGAGCCAGCCCCCTTCTTCCATACTGGAAGGAATATAAAGTCAAACTCAGTTTGACAGATGGATAACCAGGTGCCCCCTCTGAAGGAATGTGTCTTCTATGTGGGGAGACAGGTAAAGAAATAGCCACACATAAATAGTTCCAACACAGGGCTAAGTGCATGGCAGCAAAAGAGCCATCCATGCAAAAATAGACTTAGGCAGGGTAAGTGACAATCTCATCAATATTTTGAGAGCAAGGTTTGCTGTGGACAGTTTGCAACCCAGATCAGCTGTCCCTGCATAATTAATAATAGATTGTGCCCAGTTCTGGTTTATGGGTTTATGGAATCTGAGGCACTATGGGTCCAATAAAGAAAAACAACCACAACAAAACTAATAGCCTCCTCTCCTCCTAGCTCAGCTAATCAATGAGGCCATGGAGAAAGAAGCTTTGCCTGGTATAGGCCAAGCCCCTGTTGGTCTGGGTCTTTAGCTTTCTGGAGATTACCAGTGTCCCCAAACTCTTTCCATCTGGGAAATGGGGTAACAGCTGAAAAACCCTCTATCCACCCGCCTCACTGTGATATTGTCTGCCAATGAATTGCACTTTGAAAAATCAGCAGGAGTGAGATGTAAGGGCATTTTCCTAAATTAAAATAAGTGTCCAGTGCTCTTTAAAGTGATAGAAGTTTTAAGGCGTCTGGGCGGCTCAGTCGGTTAAGCATCCGACTTTGGCTCAGGTCATGATCTCACGGTTTGTGGGTTTGAGCCCTACTTAGGCCTCTGTGCTGACAGCTCAGAGCCTGTAGCCTGCCTTGGATTCTGTGTGTGTCTCTCTCTCTGCCCCTCCCCTGCTCACACTCTGTCTCAGTCTCTCAAAAATAAATAAACAAAAATATAAACATTTTTAAAGTGAGAGAAGTTGTAAGATTGAAGGAAGTTTTCCAGGTTAGACTCTCTCAGAAATAATACCAAGTATTTATTCAATATTTACAATAGGCCAACCATAGTGCTAAGACCTTGTTATGTATTCTCTTATTTAATCCTCCTGAGAACCCTATGAGGTAGTTACTATTTTATCTTCATTTTGCAGATAGGAAAATGAAGGCACAGAGATGTTAAGTAATGTGCCCAAGGTCACACAGCTAACAGACTGAGTGAGATTAGATTTCGAGCTCCAGATGCATCATGCGTGCCCTTAAGCTCTCACCTGTCAGCTATCCTTCCTTATGCTTTGAGCACATCCTGGCACCTGCAGCTTTTTGGAAAGTTACTTATTTATAGACTGAGTCTGGATTTTGTTTTTGTTCACTTAAAGATATATATATTCATTGATTCATTCTTCTGTAAATATTCATTGAGCATCTACTATATACCAGATTCTGGGGGCTCCAAATAAGTGACACCAATTTCTGCCATCCAGGAGCTCACAGTCCCCCAATACCCCCCCCCAAGTGGCATCCTCTATCTTGTAGACTATATTCATTTTCTGCTTTAACAAATTACGACAGGGGTGCCTGGGTGGTTCAGTCTGTTACGCATCCGACTTCAGCTCAGGTCATGTTTGAAGGGTCGTGAGTTCAAGCCCCACATCAGGCTCTGTGCTGACAGCTCAGAACCTGCAGCCTGCTCTGGATTCTGTGTCTCCCTCTCTCTCCGTCCCTCTCCTGCTTGTGTGCTCTCTCTCTCTCTTTCTCTCTCCCTGTCTCTCCAAAAAAAAAAAAAAAAGTTAAAAAAAATTACTACAAACTCCGTGGCTTAAAACTACACCCATGTATTAGTTCTCTGTAGATCAGGAGTCCAAGTGGCCTTGCTGTCGAATCGCACAAGACTGGAATCAGGGTGTCAGCTGGCCTGGGCTCCTTCTGGAGACTCTGGAGATGAGGACGATCTTCCTGCTTCCAGGATCACTCATGTTGTTCGGGGTAGGTGTTATTGTTACTCTTGTTTTCCAGAAAAGGAAACAGAGGTTCTGTACCTTCTCTGGAACCACACTAGTGGAACTGATGTGATTCCAGTTCAGGTGTGTCAAACTCAGAAAGCAGATACCCTTTCCTTTCTCAACATGCATTGGATGGTACTCGTGGGCAGTGAGTAATTAAAAATCCCTCCCCGCCCCGCCCCCTTGTCATCACTGGCTGGTACCAAGAACAGCGGGATGCACTGAGTTTTTACTGAGTGTTCACTTAACTTTCCCAAGTATGCTGCAAGGTAGGGATCAATATCATTCCCATTTTCTAGTCAAAGAAACTGAGGCAGCGTGAGCTGAAGTTACCCAAAATCACACAGCTGGTTAGAAGTATCCCAGGGCTCAGGGCAAAGCAGTCTGGCTCTAGAGCCTACCCTTTATATGCCATACTGCTTTTTCTGCCAGAGATTAAGAAGGAACAAAAAGGAAAGATGCGAACTTTGCCCAGGAGGGAAAACGAATGCCTGCTCTATGCTGAGCTCCAGGCTCTGGACTTCATACATCTAACCACATGTGATATAGCTCTATTTGCAGCAAGCCTAGGTGAAGAGAGTCTGTTGCCTGAGACCACACAACTGGAAAGGGCTGGAGGTAGGATTTGAACTGGGCTGTCTCTAAACCTATGCTCTTTCCATTTAAGACATGCAGAGGCACAGAGGCATCAGAGAACACACACAGAAGAATCAGAAAGCATCATCCAGTAGTGGCCCCACCTACACAACAGGCTGAGTGGGGAATGAAAGCCTGAAAGCTGACGGGTGCAGGGCTCAGCCAGGTCAGTCTAGGTGGACTTCAAGGAGGTGGTAAGAGGAAAAGGAGTGAGTGAGTGAGTGAGTGAGTAGGTAAGTTGGAAGCTATTTAGATGGTTTGGTTTTGACTAGGAACTATGTCCAGTGTTTTTACTTAAAAAAAAAAAAAAAAAAAACTTGCACTGGATTACTATAAATAAATGATGGGCTCTGTTTTTAAATTGGCTTTTATTTCCATGTGTTAACTAATTACTGGTGCACTCAACAGGCAGTCCCTCTCCGAGTCTCAGAGTCATTAACTGTGGCAGTCCAAGCTCTCAGAGAATGCATGTTTAAAGAGCCCCTCGCCTCCCTCTTTGAAAAAGGCCCCTGCTCGCTGGTCGCCTGACCTACTCCCCGTGGGTCTGCTGAGTCCAGATCAGCTTGACTCCCTCATTTAAAATACTACTTTCATGGAAAGGGAAGCAAGGCAGGTACGCATTTAGACCCCAATTCAGACTCTGTGATCCCTGGGTGCCCCTGCACTAAAATATATCTTTGTAGAGTTTTTGCAGATAGCAGTGCCCAGCGGCCAAGTGCTGCCCACAGATGAGAGAAGGGATGTGAAGTTCTCTTGAGAGGGCACGAGCCATAGGTAGGCTTGAATACTTTTTCAAAGTGCCAAAATTATACAGACTACAAGCTTATCATGGAACTCTGTTCTTCAGCTTTCAGTTAAAGAGGGTTGCCTACTGACAAATCTTTTTCCGGTTGTTGTTATTATTTGTATCTAAAGATAGTGAAATAGTGTTTCCTTGTGTCATAATCTACATTCCACACTGCTTCCCAATCCTGACTAACTGGTCACCTATATGTAGGATTATAATGACATTTTTTGGCATATATGGAACTTCCACCATGTTTTATTATTTTACACGGATTGTCTTATCTAATCCTCACAAAAGCATTAGGAGTTTGGGGCTATTTGAATTTCCATCATCAGGGGCACCTGGGTGGCTCAGTTGGTTGAGCGTCCGATTTCAGCTTGGGTCATGATCTCACGGTTCATGAGTTTGAGCCCCGCGTCAGGCTCTGTGCTGACAGCTCAGAGCCTGGAGCCTGCTTGGGATTCTGTGTCTCCCTCTCTCTCTGCCCCTCCCATGCTCATGCTTCTGTCTCTCTCTCTCTCTCAATAATAAATAAATAAATTAAAAAACGTTGAATTTCCATCTTCAGGGGAGGAAAACGAGGCATGGAAGGGATCAGCAATAAGTCACTCAGTAGTTGGTGGCAGAGCCAGGCCCCAATCCTAGCAGCTCTGGCTCCAGATTCCGCTCTCGACCACACTTCCCTGTTGGTAGAATGAACTGGCACATTAAGATCTGTGTCCAGGCTCTTCCTCATCTTATGAGAAAGAAGACTGGCATGAAGAACAAGTCCTCATCCTACAGCCACCTGGTGACAGAGCCTGGACGAAAACTGAGACCTCTCCATTCCTAGTGCCACCTTCTTTCTGTTCTGCTGAAGCAACTAGACAGACCTGAACTCATACCCTGTTTCTTTTACCTATTGGCTGAGTGCCCTTGGGCACATTACTAGACTCAGTTTCCTCATCTGTGAAGTAAGGATATCAACACATACCTAGTAGATTTGAAGCAAAGATGGGAAGACAGAGACTCACACTAGCACTTTGGACCCAGTATAGACTGTTCTTTCTTCCTCTCTCCAAAGCAAAGCTTCTGGGGAAAAGAAGAACCAGTTCTACTGACTATCCAAGAATATCTTTGTAAAGATATATTCAATCTGTATAGCTGACAGTGGATTAACATCCGTGAAAAATATAGTATTCCTGTAATTCTCTCAGCTGAGGATCACTCGGCAATGCTTGGAGATATGCTTGTCACAACTGAGATGAGAGGGGAGGACTTGCTATTGGCATCTAGTCAGCAGGGGCCAGGGACACTGCTAAAGTTCCTGCAGTCACGGAGCAGTCCCCCAGAAGCAGGAATCATCCAGTCCAAAATGTCAATAGTGCTGCTGTTAAGGTACGCTGCTATAAATCAACATGAAAAAAGATCAACTATTCAGTAGAGCAATGAAAAAGGACATGGAGAGGTAAGATAAAGAAGTGGAAACAGAAGTGGCCAATAAGCATGACTCATTGGTCATCAGGGGAATGCAAATTAAATCCAGAAGAAAGCCCCATTTCCCACTATCGCATGGGCAGGAATTTAGAAGTGTGAGAGTACCAATTGCTGTTGGGTTGTAGAATAATGGGAACTCAAGCTAACACAGGTACCACCACTTTAGGGAGTAATTTGGCAATACCTAAATTGAAGGGACACGTAACTAAATGGAGCAAATCTACCCAAGAGAGTTCTTCCTCCAGGTTCAGAAGTATGGACAAGAAATTAATGGTAGCACTCTAGGAGTGAAAAATTAGAGACAACCTAACATTCCATCAAAAGGGAAGTAGATGATTAAATGAATAAACAGCACGCATCAACGTGGTTCAATAGCAAAAGCTGGAGGAAAGAAAAAGGTACACTGAATTCTGACAATAGTACTTATGCTTATATTAAAGATCTAATACTGACAAACAAAACTGTTGACAAAGCTGATGTTTACTATCACATATACACTAGAAGCATACATTCCAGCATGGGGCTATCCATGTCAGGATGATGGTTATCTCTGGGAAAGGAAAGTGAGAGAGAATAACATTCAGGAGAGTCACAGAGGGCTTCTGTTGTATAGAGTTTCGTTACCTAAGGGGGATGGTAGGTATTCTGTTATTCTGTATATTTCTGTATATTTGTAATATAAATAAAACAAAATGCCACAGAAAATAGCAGTGTCTTCTAAATGGTCTAACAGACTCATTGAACCCAGGTTGGTACAGGCTATTTGAGAGAGGGCTCCTAAGGGGAAAATCTGCCGTCTTCTTATTCTGAATCCCTTATGTGACCATGACTTACCCATGCAAACGTGTGCCATGAAGCCTATATTTCACTTTCATGATGAGTCTTATGGCCCTGAAGATTGGTGTCTATGTGTTTTGGGAAGGCCTTAGCTTCAGACTCTGAGAGCAAATTTATTTCTCTGGAAGAACTAAGATTCAGGATTCCAGGTCATTCCATAGTCACCTTCAAGATCTAATATACAGATGCTTGTGTCTTTCCCTGGGACGCAATGACAGGTGGAGTGGGCCCATCATGGGTCATAGGCAATGCAGATGGCTGAAAGCAGGTGGAGGGCAGAGAATGGGATTGTTCCTAGAGATAGTAGCTTGCAGCCAGGCCAGTTCATGGAGAGCATGGAGCAAGTACCCTGGATAGCATCAGTCCCTCCTATGGGGATCTCCATGAGGGTCGTTTCCTGTCTTAGGTGGGAATGCTCATTGGTACTTCTTGCTCACACTGATTTGGCCTTAGTTCAGGTGAGCAGTTGGTCCTTATATGACAGATTTGATTTATAGATAAGCCTGAAAATCTGGGTCCTATCATCACTTGGATCTGGAGTCAGGAGCTTCCCACCCTCAGTTTTAAAACTCCTCTACTTATGGCCAGGTATTGAGATGTGGTAAGGGAAGTGGACTCGTTGTGTCCCCTATTCCTTGCCATGCCATACACGATCTCTCTGAGGCCTTCTGGGCACTGAACAGTAGTGGTTCCATACAAGCCACTCCAACAAAATCCTGCTAGTACACATAGACAGCAAGTCCATCCATCTCTTGGCTGGTATAAACTGAACACATTGCTCAACCCTCAGTTGGCTAGGATAGACTCTGAGCACCAAGTTTTCTAGCTTTAGGAGGAGATAGAGCATAGTTTCCATCCCCTGCCAGAGAAAAGACCATTAATCTCTTCCACATAATGTCTCCTATAACCTGTAATTAAATTTCAATGAACAGCCCCATCTGAACAAAAATCTGGGAAGTCTTAAGGGACAGTGGTAGTGGGATTTTTACTTTTTATGTTTCATGTCCACCCAGCATACATCTGAATGTCTGAGATGAATTTATTTGAAGGAATTTGAATGAAATGGGCAAATCCTCTTATCTTTCCAGATGTTCAAATTTAGTCTCACCAAAGAAATTTTGTCCAAGGACCAGAACCCTCTCAGGACAAAAGAAGACTCTTAGAATCATGTATAAAATGGACATAAAGAGAGTCTCTGGAACCTTCATGACATTTCACACTATGCATGATCAGTGAATGAATTATCCTCAAATAACAGATGTTTATGGCATCATTTACTGACAGGAGCTGGGAGAGGGGTTGTGAATGGGTTTTAAGTCCTGATCAGTCTTCAGGGAGCTGGAAGGCATTCAAAAAATATTTACTGAACACCTACCATGTGCTAAGTATGTCTCTAGGTGCTGATAATTCGTCAGTGAGAAAACAAAATTCCTGCCCAAAGTTCTTATTTTGGTGGAAGAGAGAAACAATGTGCAAGTATGCAAAATAAAACAAAGCAGCACGCAATAACAAAAGGTAGATTTAGATAGTGGCAACTACTATAAAAATATGCAGTAGGATCGTTTGTAGAGACTTACTAGGACCCAGAAACCGTCCCTTCACTCCTAGGCCATATACTAGAGTTGGGAATATCATAACAGAAAGATGCTGTAGGTGACACAGTTAGAGGGATGGCCCCTGAGGTAGTAGTCCATGGTGTTGTCTACAGTCTCCAAAAGTGGTGAACTCAGGCTTAATCTGGAACAATGTACTACCCAGGGGAGATCAGTCTGGTGGGTGGGCCAAGGGAGATGAAGTGGATAGACTGAAAGAGTCAGCCCCAATATTTTAGAGCTACTCCCATCAGGAAGGGAAATGTCTCCCCACCCTTTACTCTGGGCTGCTGGGACTTTTTGACGGGTGGAATGTGGTCTAGGAGACACTGAGTTAACTCTGGAGCCAAGTCTCAAGAGGTCATGCAGTTTTGTTTGCACATTCCTGGGACCTTGACAGTGCCACATTCTGAAGAAACCTAATCTGGCCTCCTTGAGGAAGGAGAGGCCACGTGGAGAAGCTATTCCAGTCACCCCAGCTGAGGCCCAGGACACATCAGGGAAACCCCCACCCTGACTATGCTTACCTGAGTGGAGTTAAGCAAAACCAGAAGAAGAACCAGTCAGCCAACCCACAAGGAAGATAAGAAACAATAAGTTTTGAAGTGGTTTTGCAGTGATCGGTGACTAATGGAAGGTAACTCTCAAAGACACACACACACAGCAGTGGCATGTTTGCCTGGGATCGGTCAGTTACAGAATGGACTCATCAGATTTGGAATAAGGAAAGCAGGTTCTGTCCCAATGCCATGTCCCAGAAGAGTGACACAGATGTCAAGACCAAGCAGGCTTCTATTTGAGCTCCATTCTGCACTCTTGTTGTATATACTGATGGCCTGAGGAATGGAGGCTTCAGACCAGAGGCCCAGAGCCTTCAGACCAGAGGTGTTCTGGGATTCAGGTCAGCAACAGTGGGCACAAGTCTTGGACTAGTAAGACTCATTCCTGACTTTTCTGAATCCTGATGGGTTCAGGGCCGGGTGGGACAGAGTCAAAGGAGTTAGTCTTCAGTAGTGCAATCAACCCTTGAACAACATGGGTTTAAACTGTGCAGGTCCACTTATACACAGGTTGTTTTTGTTGTTGTTTCAATAAATACATTACAGTACTGTAAATGTATTTTCTCTTCCTCGTGATTTTCTCAGTAACATTTTCTTTTTCTCTAGCTTCCTTTATTGTCAAAATTCAGTATATAACACATACAAAATGCATGTTAACCAACAGTTTATGTTACTCACAGGGCTTCCAGTTAATGGTAGGCTATTAGTAGTTAAATTTGGGGAATCAAAAGTTATAAGTGGAGTTTTTGATTGTGCAGGTTATCAGTGCCTCTAACCCACGGGTTGTTCAAGGGTCAGCTGTATTGAGTAAAGGGAGGCCTCTCAGGGGAGAAAGTCCACATTTATAAAAAGATAAATAAAACAACACAAGGACCAAGTGCCCAAAGGGTAGGTCAGATGCTAAGAGCTTTAGGAGCTCAGAGAAGGGATGGACCACCAAGGAGACTAGCAGTTGGTGTAGGAGTAGAGTGGACAATCTTATGAGGGGGTGAAGATTTGAGTAAATAAGGAGTCAGAGGGCAACAAACAAGAGTAGATGAGAGTGACCAGGAGGGCACTTAGGGAGGGAAGGTGATGGGAGAAAAAGAGTGGAGGCAAGGTCCAGCCTAGCAGGGGAAGATGAGCAGACCACTTTCACTAAGGGAGTGCTCGTGTGGATATGATCAGGAAATAAAGGCTAATTGTGAATGCTAAGATAAGGGATTTTGCTTCTAGGTTGGGGCACATGAAAGCCACTCACGGTTTTCAGCAAAGAAAGATACATGCTTTAAAGATAAATATTTAGTGAATGGGGATGGATGGATGGATGGCTGGATGGATGGCTGGATGGATTAATTTGCACCAATAAGGACAGGCAGACGTGTTTTTTAAGTGTAAAGGTATGAACGAATGGATGAAAGAATAAATGGATGGATGCATGGATGGAAGGATAAATATATAACAATGAAGACACACAATATGCACTTTAAACATAAGGATCCGAATGGGAATATGAATAAATGAATGGATGCATGCATGGATAGATGGGTGAATGGATGAGTATGTGGCAGAAGGAAGAGCCTGAGGAAGTCAATTAAGTTTTCTGGTGAGCAGCTTTGACACTTAAATTCATCATTGCTGCTGCCCTCCACTGCCCCACTCCCTAGAGCCCATCCCATCAGCCCAGTACTGCAGGTTCACCTGAATGTTGGTGAAATGGTTCAGGAGAGTGTGTCATGAGGGTGACAGGAGCTCATCGATCACAGCCAGGATCCAGCTCCACTGGGAGCAAATCACCACAGCATGGGATGAAGGCTGCAAGACTGGGGACTGAGACCCAGACATGTCACACTTCTACATGCCTCACAGGCCCCACCTCCAGAGTTTTGGCAAAGGGGGTTCCCAACCACCTTGCTTTATTGTCACAGCATTGAACACACTGCCAGGCACACAGTACATGCTCAATAAAAGTTTGAGGAGTTGAAATGAAATTTCATGAAGTTCCATAGAAAGGACAAGCAGGTTGTGTATAACTGACACCATCCCACCATCACATCCCTATGAAAGCCATTGTTAGAGAGAATGACAGTGTGAGTGGAACAGTACATCACCTGACCTTCAAGAGAAGATATAAATCACACCTCATCTGCTTTCAGGGAAATAAATCCTATGAAATGAGCCTGCCATCTGCTTTTGTGATATAAATCAAGCTTCCATTGGCTGTTTTATGCCTACAAGCTGAGGTCCATATTCCTTAGCAAAATATGCACAAGTCCTCCACAATATGACCTCAAGGTTTTAAAATAGCCAGATAGTCATTCATTTATTGATTGCTAGCTATGTGCAAGAGAATATATCAAGGCAGTGGAACCCTGAGAAGAATGAGATCCATTCCCTCCCCTCAAGGAGAATATTATCTATTACCTATTGGAGAGGCAGATACTTATATACATGTACTGTACGTTTTATGTCTATGTATAGCTACACAATACAGCACAATAACTAAACAGATAGGCACATCCACATGGCCAGGTAACACAGAGGAGGAATGAATGAATGGTTAACTCTGCCTGAGGGTCAGGGAAGGTGTCATTTCATATTTTAAATGATTCTGGAAGGTTAAGTGGAAGTTTCCCAGGCCAAAAGAGAAACAAGGACACTTCAGGCAGAAGGAACAGTCTTAGTTAACGTCCTTGGACACAAGTTATGGAAGTTGAAATGAAATAGGGAATTTAATATCCAGAGATCTGCCCTGTCAACTCAGAGGCTGGTTGCACAAGTCCAAAGAGAGGATATATGAAAATGCTTTGTAAGCTACAAAGTGCTAGGCGAATGCAAGGGCTTATTATAGAAGGTGTTCAGTATCTGACTGGTGAGTGATTGACCAATTTGGCACAACCCAGTGGGAACAGATCATAACACCTCCCTGAACCATGGCATGTTAATAGAGAGCCTACCGAAGTGTGTTTTTAACCTGGAGACTCCCCTGGAACTCATTTGGATTTTATTTGACTGTTGGAGGGGACAGGTAAGTCAGGAGATCAGATGGGCTTGAAACTAAAGAGTGATGGTCTCTGCCATTGGTACAGTCACCAAAAATGAGAATGAAATGGCTTGATGGTGATCAAGTGATCCAGGGAAAACAATGATATCTGGGTGCCATTTGCAATTTTTTAGGAATAAGGGCGTTGTGGAAGTCAGAGTATTCATCAATAATGGGTTCAGTATCTGCTATTACTATTTGTGAGGATCTGTGCTTAGTAGAATGAGGGAGGCAGAAATGAAAAAAAAAATATACAGCCCCTCCACTCAAGGGGATTTGTAGCCAAGTCTTGCAATATGGTTGATAATTGCTACGGCCAAACCCAACTCTTGATTTCCACTCCCAAATCATTCTTCTGCTGTTCTTTCCCTCTCATAATTGGTGCCTCCATTCACCAAATTTCCCAGAACCCAAGCTGAAATTCACTTCTTTTCTTTCCCTCACCCTTTTCTCCCACATCCAGTCCACCAACAAGTATTGCTAGCTCTTCCTCGAAGGGAGATCCCAGTCCTGAAGCTCCTCACCCCATAGCCACCATCATCATCTCTTCCTGGAATGCCATTTCGCTGACCACCTCCCCACAACCCCACAACCAGATCAACTTTTTCAAAATGCATGTCAGGCAATGGCATCCACTCTCCTCTCACTCCCCTCTCACTCCCCCAACGCCAAGGTTTCCCAAATTCTTTGCAGTTACCCATGGAGTCTACCAAGCCCTACATCATTTTACCCTGGCCCGTTGTTTAACCATTGCTCTGGCCCTCATTCACTGCACTCCATCCACATTTACTTTCTTACCAGATGTATTCCCACCCCCAGAGTTTAGTCTTTGCTGTTCCCTCTGCCAAAACTACTCCTCCCCCAAATCTTCACAAGATCATTCCCTCACCACATGCAGACTCTGCCCAGAGATGCCTTCTGTGACACCTTCACTGACCACCACCCTCAACCCACTGCAGTCTCCTTATCCAACATTTTTCATAGTAATGAACATAGTACACATGATAGTCACTAAGCAAGTAAGGTTTGAATGAATGCATGCAAGAGAACACTAGGGAAGGAGTGAACATATCTGCTTGAAAGAACTGAGGGGCTGCTGGGTATGGGTTCTGGAAGATGATTATGATCTCACCAAGTGGACAAAGAACAAGGACATTCCAAACAGAGAAAGTAGCACAAACCAAGGCAGAAAGATGTAGAAAAGCATGGCATGTCTGCAGGGGTGCAGGCAACTCAGGATGATATGGGTACCCACAAGAGAGTAGTAGGTTGTGAGGCAAAGCAGATCACTGGGGGCCCTTTGCATCATGCCAGAGAGGGGAGCTCTAGCTGCCAGAAGACATCTCAGATCATAGGAGATTACCACAAGGAGTGGTAGAGGGGATCCTGGAGATAGGGGTTACTGAGCCTACAGCTGAAAGAGCTTTAGGGTTCCAGGTGGCTTGCAAGAGTTTGCAAACCCTTCAGTTACTGCAAGGCTGTAATGTAACATGTAATGTAGCGTTCCCTGGCTGCCCACATCCCTCTCAGGTCTGTTTACATTCATTCCTCTACTGGCTGGTGACTTTGTTCTGTGTCTTTAGTTCAGGTTACTCAGACAAAAAGAAAGTTGATTGACTCATGTTTTGTCTGTTAAGAAAGGCTTTGTTTTATAGGCCGGCTGGCAGGTGGGATACTTCTTTCTTAAGTCAGATATTCTTGCCTCATTCGATAAGTTGTGCCCTGGTTTGAAAGAAGGTCACAGAACACGAACCTGACTCGTTGGTCCTTCCTGTCCCCAGCAGGAATGGTGGACAGGTCATTTTTTGAGTAGGAGAAGGAGTATCCACCACCCCAGAGGCTGTCGAGTACTGTATAAATGGCCAGAAAACACAAGTGATACTAAAATTAAAAGCAAAATCATAATTGCCTCAATTCTTCCAAGTATTTGTCTTGAGACACGAGAGTGCCCAGATACTCCCTACTTCAAGATGCCCTTTTTGTGTAACTAATAAGGCTCCTGGCAGAATGGCAGAGAGAGGCATAAGGGAGGTGATCACCACATGAGGAAGGCTTCAGTGTACCCACAGGGACCAGGGGGGAGGGCAGGATGACTCTAGTCTGTAAAGATGCTGCTAGCTCCAAGAGACAGAAAGTCCCTCTGGCACCAACATGAACAGGACAATGTCCTGAGGAGAAAGGGGAAGGCCTCCTCCTCTGTCTCTCTTAAAAAAGAGGAGAAATCTTACCAGAAGCTTCCCCAAAGACTCTGCCTCCCTTCTCACTGGCCAAAGTTGGGTCACTTGACCCTTCCATTGCAAAGGGAAATGAGATCACCCTTAGATCAGTCTAGGGGTGGGGCTACTCTTCCCCCTTCCTCTCCTGGGGAAAGATGGATGTCAGAACAGATCCTGGGTTCTCTTGGGAAGGAAGGTAGACAGACTAAGAATATCCACTCCACCTCTAAAGACCATTCCAGAGAACAACAGAGACAAGGAGGAAAAGATATGGCACAGGAAAGAAAGAGGTGGTATCCTGTACAAAGAACTGGATAGATGTGGAGGCAGAATCTCTGTTTCTCAAGCCCCAGCTCTGCCACCCACTAACTGTCATGTCCTCACTGGATCTCAGTGTGTTCACCTATAAAATGAGCATTCGGATATCTGCCCTGACTCTTACAGTTTTATCTCAAAACCAAAACAAGACAATGGAGGCAGAAGAGGTTCCCAGGAGTGTGATGGCTCATGTAAGGAAGTCAGTTATTATTAATGAGAGAGAGAGAGAAAGGGGTAGAGAGAGAGGGAGAGAGTCTGCAGAGTCAAGGGCAGGCCAGGGACAAAGGCTAGGAGTGGCTCGAGGTGTGAATGGCAGGCATTTTACACTGCTCCTCAGAGGGAGGCATAAATGCCCTTCTTCAACCCTTGGATATTCCTGTTTGCAGAAAAGCACCAAATAACGAAAATAATTAATTCAGGACACCTGAGCAGAGTGTTTTACTTTTTGTGACTTTCCACTGACCCAGGGACTGTGCTGGTGCCACCTGCAAAGATCTTTATCTCTAGGATTGAGGGCTTGCTCTCTTTAAATCAGCATTCTAGAACCGTCTTGGGGATGGTGGGGAAGCCAACTTCAATCCGATCCACTGCAAACCAACCAGTGGATTAATGAGGCAGGGCAAGCCTCCCTAATCAAGATTTTAGTTTTTCATTGTTGAGGCTTTTCTCAAAAATCTAAGTTAATTAGATTGCTGACTTGGCGATAGGGACACAGGCTTTAAAATGAGAGAAAAAGGCAGAGACAGGGCAGTTATCTCTGTGTCTTGGAGCACAGTGCCTTTATCCAGTTAATCTTAGCCTGACTATGCAGTGCTTCGGTGCCTGCACAGGCCCAGTGTTGTCTTGTCAGGTTTCTGGTGCAGCATTGTCCCCAAAAGAAGGCATGACCCTCTGTGGGGAGCAGGTCATTCCAGTGGCAGCCCTAATATCCCTGAATTGGGCCTTAGCTGTCTCAGGCAAAGGCTAAGGCAGATGACTAGGACTGGGGAGCCTGACCCACCCATCCCATTTACCACATGTGGCATTGAACAAGTCAGTTTTCTCCACAGTCTTGGGTCCCCATATTAAAAGTAATGGGGTTCTACTAGTTGGGCTCTGAGATCCTTTCCAGCTTGCCTTCCCCCACTGGTTCTTTGACTGGGAGCAGGGACACTCTGATGGTCTGGTAGAGCCACTCAGGGACAGACCTGGGGTCACACAGCCCACAGAGATAAGGTCAAGTGTGCCTTCAGCACTTAGTGTCAAGTGCCCCAGTGACAGGCTTGGGGGACAGCTATACAATGCATTTTGGTAGATGCCTCAAAAGCAGCAATCTGAAGGGGCCAAGACTAGGAGTGTGGGAGCTTGGGTCTAATTCTAGTTCTGCTGCACAGCTGGCCTGTGAGGGGTCACTTTATTCTAGGTCTGTTTCATCTGCTATAAGATGAGCAAAATGCTCTCTGCATCACAGGACTGTTGGGTAGATTCAATTAGATGAGTATAGCATGCCTGATATGGGACAGACACCAAGAAAGTGTTATTTCCTTTCATTCTGTGCTAGCTGAAACATCACTACCTTCCAGCTTCTCAGAAGGCTGAGTTCTGAGAAGCAGAGAAACCTCTTCATTTTAAGTGGCATAAACCTAGAGAATTTAAACTCTGGAGGGAAGCTTCTGGAGGTGAGGGGCAGCTGGCCTTGAAATTGTGGTTCTCTTTGGCTCCAGTTACTCCTTTGAGCTCTCTCCCTGTACTAGCTTTTCCTAAAGCCCACTGGCCCAAACCTGATCTTGGATTAACTGTAGCTGCCCAGTGACTCAGCTGAGAGGAGACAGAGTATTCAGGGGAGTTGGCTAAATCTTAAGGGAAGGCAGAGAATGAACAAGGAGGGAGACACTCAGACTCAGGGTCTTCAGTAGAGGATCCACATGCCATTGGAGGCAGCTACCCATCCCAGCCCTTTGCCTGATATCCCATCTCCAAGCTTCTGGATTGTCTCCAAATAGATGGCACCACCTCACCCAGGAGATGCCTCATGATATTTAAAACCCCTTGAGGCTAAGCTTAAAGAACCCCATTCCTATAGCCAGCCTGGTGGCTCACAGATGCCAGCTCTGGTCTAAGAAGCAAGTCTTCCCCAGGTACTTGGTGCCAAGAGTGACATCCTCTTTCAGACAAGACTCACCCTTGACACACAAGGGTGTGGCTTTCCCTGTCCTGGTTGTGACCCTCCAGGACCATAGCATTTCAGTTTCTGTGCCAATACAACAATGACATCTGCAGTCCTGGACAGTGGTCTTGCTATCTGCTTTCATCCAGATTGAGGAATACAGGGCTGGTGATTAGGGGTGGGAAGGGCAGTCTGAGGGAGATGGGAAATCTGTGGGACTCTGTCTACTTGTTCAGTCATTTACTAAGCACTCCAGACCTACTATGTACAAGGTCTGCACTGTGCACTGGAAAGTGACAAATAAGATGCAATCGAGAAGCTTCCAGTCCATTGGAGAGGATAGCACATGCACACACACACACACACACACACACACACACAAAAGGGCTGTCTGGAAAAATATGTGCTATAAGAGCAGGTCAAATTTGGGAATGCAGAGGAAGATGGGAAGGGCATTTGGCCTAGACAAGTTGGAGACGATTCCACAAAAGAATTGGCCTGTGAACTGAGTCTTGGAGAATAGTCTGACTCTCCTGAGAATAACAACTGCCCCTAGTTCACTCCCTGGAGGAAAAATCTTTTAATCACCCTGGATTGGAACAGCTTCCCCGAGACAAAAATCTAAGGAGTCTGGCAAAATGGGGAGCAAACTTCTAAAAGGAGTCCCAGGAATGTGAACATCCAAACCTAATCCAAGATTTTAAGAGCTTATTGGAGGGATACTCTTGGACACAGCCTTGGGTAGAGCAAGGTCAATAAACTGAACAGTTATTGACCTTGCTCTACCCAAGGCTGTGTCCAAGAGTATCCATTTTTAAAATGAGCTACACTTCTGGGAATAGTCCCAGGAGGAAATTGGTCATCGATTGCTAGGAATCCAGCAATCCCTGCTGGGCTTTCTGCTCCCTACCACATTTGCACACATTTTTTCCAGGTTCCTGCCTTCTCTCCTCTCAGTACACACACACAAATTTACCAGCATATGTTCCTCACATCTTCCTGAATAAAAACACCAGAGTGTGCAAGACAATGGATGATCTTCTACAAATTGCTGCGCTCCAAATGATGTAGATGGTAGAAGAAGAATCCATGGGTTTCTACATTGTGTTTCTGTTTCCATGGCTGATCATTAAAGCAAACTTCCTTGCTAAGGACTCTTGGCCAATGACAAGTGGACTTGCCTTGCTACAGGTGGGAATGAATTTTATAAGGGTGCATTGCACAGTAGGGAACTAAGCATAGTGGGTGCCTTCAAGTGCTATCAGTCACCGTCTTTAATTGGTCTTTAAAACTGAAGTGTGACCAGCCAAGCACACATACAAATGCATGGATGTGCACCTGTTCCTTCAGGACCCCTGGGTGCAGCCAGAATTTGGTCTTCAACCATGACATTTTTGCATACATAAATTCTAATGTTGATACTCAAGAGTAAGTAAATGAGTGGGCCTAACATTTTCATTTCTGAAATGACACACATGCAATTATTATGAAGCTCCTTCTTGTCTGCAGCATTGAATTCAACACCCTATGACCCAGGTAGCACAAAGACCTGAGTCCTGAAAATATAGACAGCCCACCAATGTAATATGTACCCTAAAGAGACACAGAAGACCAAGGAGACAATTAGGTGTTTGGAAAGGACCATGGGCTTTGGAATTAGACATCACATTCAGAAACTCTGCTGTATAGTAGGTCTGTGATTTCAGACTGATATTTTCAGTTATCTAAGCCTCTGTTTCTTCACATCTAACATGGAAATAATAGGACCTAAATTACAGGTTATTATGAAGATACTGTGAGCTAATTCATGAAAGTGCACCCTCACCCCAAGGGTACTCAATAAATGTAAATTTTGGTCCTCTTCTGACCTCCTAAGGGAGTTCCCAAGCAGTGTCCCCCTTTCCTTTGTCACGGTCGTTGGTTTCTTACTTGGGAGTATTTGCTAGTGCATAATTAAAATGACATCTTAGAGGACTTCTGATGCCCTGAGTTCTTCCTTCCAGCCTCAAGGCACAGGCTCATGACTTTCTTTCCTCTGAACATCTTTGAACTCCACCTTCCAAAAGGTCTTGGGCCATTTCTGCCCAAATCCCTGAATATCGCAAATGCCCTTTCCTGAATATCACAAATGCCAATTTTCTGTATCTAAAATTTGCTGTCAAATGTATTTAATCAGCACATGAGTACTCTGGGGCCTTACTTGGTTCCAAAGTTCCCTTAGTCACTTCCTCTACTGTCTGGGAAGGAGTTTGTTCTCCAAGGTGATTCACTTTCTAATGTGGGCAGGACATCAACATTGCACAAATGGTGTGCTTGCTATCGATCTGTTTTCTCTTCTTTTCAGGTTTCCATGAAAAACTGGTTGGGTGTTATTTTTAGAAAACTGATGATTCCTTTTGCCTGCATACATGTCTGTCTGTCTGTCTGTCTGTGAGCACAGCCACCCCAGGTCCAAGGAAAGCTTTCCTTGCCTCTCTTAGACAGTCCTATCCAACTAAAGAGCTTCATGCTGAGGACATGGTTTATTTAAGGTCTTGTGTAATCGAAAAATGGCAATTTAATGTCCTGATCCTCAATTGTCATATTTTCCACACATGAAACCATTGAGTCATTTGTAGTCAGCATCCTGAGTTGGCATTTTACTGAATAATTCACTAATCCCCACACTGTCTTTTGCTACCTTTCCTTTGCTTATGCATTTTCTCTGCCAAAAATGTCATTTCTCATTCATTCATTCATTCGTTTGCTCAAAAATATTTATTACATACCTAGCATAGGAAAGGCACCATGCTGTGTTGGGATTCACTGCTGGGCAAAAACAGATCCTGTCCCTTAAATGTTAGCTTAAGAGCAATAGGGAATCATTGAACCATTTTAGGAAGGGCCCTGGGGATGATTCGGTGTTTAAATGGAAAAGATCATTTTGGCTACAGAGTGGAGAATAGGTGAAGAGGACAGATGTGAATGTGGGGATTTCTGCATTTGCTCATGACAGGAAAACTGGCACTGGACTAACCCTAGGCCATAAATAACTGTATAAATGGATGGAATATATAAGCCAAGTGCTTTCTGGCATTGGCAATGGGCAATGCAAGACCATGATCTACAAAAAAAAGAGAAAATCATGAAGTAAAGTCTCCTTGTCTCTAGTTCTCTGTGTAGGGACAGTTTTATAACTGTGATGTAGGGAAGTGGAGCCCAAATAGAGCATGATATTCTTGTTGACTTGAGGAGATAGGGGTCAGATTCAGGGGACTGCAGAAGTGACTGGAATCTTTGGAGCAGGCCAGCAGAGAGGAAGAAAGCTGTGCAGGGAGGAGGTGTCCCCAGACCTCTGTGTGGTAGGAGAGTGGTTGGGACGAGTCTACACAAAGTTTACCAGAAGGAGCTGCTACCAGGTTGGGAGTGGAATGGAAATACTCAAGACTGAGGAATTTTAGGAGGTGGTGGTGCTCTGGCCCAGACAGGGTGTAGAGACCTTGTTAACACCTGGGATCTATTGAAGACATCAGAAAGGCCATACTTAGGAGTAAGGACCATACTGTATAGCAGGGGCCAGAAAATTACGGCTCCTATAACATACAATATATAATTATATAATTTATAAACATACCCACCTACCTGTGTAAACAGAGTTTTATTAGAATACACCCATGCCTATTTGTTTACAAGCTACGGTGACATAGTTGGTTATTTGTTTCAGAGCTATATGGCCCACACACCTAAAATATTTACCATTTGGCCCTTAAGAAAGTTCTCTGACTTCAATCCTAGAGGAAGAACTACTCTAGATCTGTTCTATCAAAGCCTGAAAACAAACCTTTGCAATCTGAATCCTCTGAAATTAGAGGAGCTTAGACAACTTAGAGCTTAGGCCCTCTGACTTGCACAGAATGCCCTCCCCATCCCCAACCAAAAAAAAAAAATTAAGGGATAGCTTGGCTTTCTACTTATTTGCCAAGAAATTAGATAAATGACTTCACATTTGTAAAATGGAGCCTCCCCCCCCCCCCACCAAAAAAGACCACTTTCTAGTGCCTGTCCCACTAAAGATGCTAGGTAAGTGCTCACTGATGTGATGATGATGAGGAACAGGCCAATGTTTCCCGGGAAGATTTGGCACAGAACAGCAGAACTCATTTCAGGAAGACTCTTAGCACCCTCCCCACCTGCACTCACACTGGTGTGAGGACACCTGTCACAGACCAGGACATGGGCCTTGTCCAGCAGAATTTGCTAAGATGTGCTTTTGGGAACAACTTAGCATGATGTGGGATCTAGACATGTGCTTAGGAGAGCAACTGCACTTTTCCGTGTAGATCACCAACTAGAAGATTAAAAGGAAAATGGGAGTCACTGACCAGCTGACGTGTAAATACTAATACATGGACCTACAAATTCAGAACAGGCCTTCCCTCAAAGGTGACTGTGAGTCCCTTTCTGGCTCCACAGTCCTCATTTCCTCCCAAACTTGGGTGTCTCGTGAGGCCGTGAAACTTTGAGGTCGCAGAGGATATTCAATTGTGCTTCACAAATATTTGAAATTTTGCTGAAGCAGGTAGAAGAGGGCTGTCTTAATTTTCTGAATATAAATGTATTTAAACTTTTAAGAAATAATTATACATCCATTGGGCCCTGTATTTTGCAAGGCCACAGAGACAGGAAAGATGCTGGCTCTAAACATTTTTCCCACACTCAGATCTTCCCACCGGCTCTCAGCCTCAGGCCGAGGTGGATGGAGAGGCAGCCATGCCTGTACCCTGCCGGTGTCTTTGAGCTGCAGAGCATCCCTGCTTCATGCCCTTTGCCCCTCCAGGAACTTCAGTTATTTAGTTCATTGTGCAAATTTGTCCCTTCCCCCAAGGTTTCTGCTGCAAGTGCAAGGCTGATTGACAGTCCAAAAGCAGTGACACTGTTATTCGCCCTCTGACTTCAACCTCTGGCTATGGCCTTTATCCTCAGTTACTAAGCTTATCTACTTCATGATGAAAAGCCTGGGAAGCCAATGTTTCCTATTGCCAAGACATCTCATTGCAGCAGTGGGCAGCTGTCATCCTTAAAATATCCAAACAGGTGTCTTGTCCATGAGGTATCTTGATCTGTGGCCAACGGATGCCTGCCTGCTAGCCTTCACGACATGCCTGGACCCTAGGTCCCTGAAAACACAATGCTTTTATCTGAGCTGAATCTTGCTCTGCTCCAGAGAGTGCTAGAAGCTCAGTCTTGGTAGAACTCAAGTACCTGCCTGAGTTCTCTATTCGTTGGAGGTATAGGTAAGCCTGCTCACCTCCCCCCCCCCCCCCCCCGGCTCCCAGATCAAATCAAGGCTTCTGGGAGTCCAGAGTTCTTCCTGTGATCTCCATGAATCACTGACTGCTGATACCTTCGTGGACTTACTTATTTCAGTTCCTGATATATTCACACCTGAGGTCTGATTTCTGCCTCCATGGTAACCGGAGCATAAGCTCAGTCCTTTTCATGGGCTTACAACAGAGCCATTTGGGCTAAAAATTTTGTGAGGTTAGGAAGTCTGCTGAAGGTTTGAGCTGTCATGTCATATATCCCTCAACTTTTCACCATCTATTTTCCCAATTATCTCTCTTTTACTCTTTTCATTCCTTCCCTGTGATGGTTAATTTTATATGTCAACTTGACTTGCCTAAGTGATACCCAGAAAGCTGGTAAAGCATTCTTTCTGGGTGTATCTTGTGTTTTTAGAAGAGATTAGTATTTGAACTGGTAGACTGAGTACAGAAAATCGCCCTCACCAATGTGGGTGTGCATCATCAAAACTTTTGAGAATCTAAACAGGACAAAAAGGCAAAAGAAAGCAGATTTTTTTCCCTCTCCTTTCTTCTGGAGATAGGACTTCCATCTTCTCCTGCCCTTGGAAATCAGTGGTCTTGGTTCTTAGGCCTTTGGACTTCAGGACTTACACCAACCACCACCTGCCAAGTCCTCAGGCCTCTGACTTCAGACTGGTACTTACAGTATTTGCGACACTGGTTGTCAGACCTTCAGAGTTGGTAGAATTCTACCACCAACTTTCCTGGTGCTCTAGCTTGCAGATAGAAGATTTAGGAACTTCTCAGCCTTTGTAACCGTGTAATGCACCAGTTCCTATAATATATCCTCTTCTCTTCTCTTCTCTTCTCTTCTCTTCTCTTCTCTTCTCTTTTCTCTTCCTCTCTCTCTCTCTCTCTCTCTCTCTCTCTCTCTCCTATTGGTTCTGTTTCTCTGGAAAACTGACTAATACACTCCCTATATAGAGTAACAAGCAAATTTTCTCCTTGCCTCTCAAAGAATAGTTCCCTTTGTACACATATCCCTGGCCAGTTTCCTCCCACCCCTGAGACTGTGTCCTGGTATTTTCCACACTAAGAGTTCCATTCCTAAGAGAGATTTTGGTGTCAGCTCTGAATATATGACATATATTTTCCTTATCTCATCAAGATTTGGACTACTCACTCCAGATTGGAAAAGGGGTGTCTTCCAAGCCCCATTCACCTAATCAACAGCAAACCTAAAGCACAAGCAGACGTGGTTTGGAGACTGCTCCAAGGGTTACATGGAGAACTGTGGATTGGGTAACTGAGACCCATTCTTTTACCCTGCCCCCACAGCCTTTGAGATAACTGGAGCTGGTATGAAATGGATTGTAGACAAGGGAAGAGGATAAGCATTTGAGGCATAGACATTGGAGCCAGACAGATCTGGGTTTGATCTTCAGGTCTGCCTCTTCCTAATAACTTGAGAAATTGGAGATAATAATAAATATCTCACAGAGTCATTGAGGGTATTAGGATAAGAACATATTTAAAACACCCAGGCCCTACCTGACATATAATAGGCTCCTTCCCTTTCATTCATGGTCCCTAGCAGCTGCTAGTACATCTTAAATGTGCTTCAGGCTCAAAAGTACCATCGACAGTCACATCTCAGCAAGGCAAGGTCTGAAGTGTCACTTAGCCTTACTTCCCACCTGCTCACTCCCTGGCCAGCCTCAGGCATGGAGTCCTCCCTGGTGGGGGAAATATGCATACCTTCTGGTGGTGCTTCTTGTGTTCAACAGTTTGGTCATTCCTTCTTCTCAGACTCTACATCCATTACCCATCAGCCCCTTCCACACAAATCACAGAAGACAGAGGATCCATGCAAGATGATCCCAGCTACAGACACTGGAAGGATCCAGTGTACTGGGTTGATAGTCTTTGAATTGGCCATCCCAGGCCATTTCACATCTTTCCATATACTCTCCCTACTTTTTGAAATGTTGTCTCTCCCCTAAGCCTATCTTTTCTGCAAGGTAGCATCCATTTATTTTACCATAGCCCAGCTTCCATAATCATGTCTTCAAGTGGTCCCCACAACACACACACACACACACACACACACACACACACACACACACACGCTAAAATGGTCTAATTTCATTACTATTCCTTCCCCCTTAAACCACAAACTCACTTAGGATGGAGACTCTGTGTCATCTTTGTGTAGAATCAAACCCATCGGAATAACACTGCCTGCAGCTAGAGTGACTTTCCAAACAGGACAACTCTGCCCATAGGCAACTCTCCAAGGTAGTTTAAAGCATCAGCCTCCAATTTGCGAAGTGTTTCCTCAGGCACTGCCTCACTGGGTCTTCCTGGCTACCCTATATAATTTATAATTCTCCCCCTAGCCTTACTGCCTGTCAGCACAGCCACCCAATTTATCTGTTGCTGGATAGCTCCTGTGCTTCTGGATGTTTGCATTGCGCTTGGAAAGAAAATTCAACTTCAGGAAAAAAGAAAAGGGAGAACCAGGTTCATTCCCACCGGCTTCATGCTGAAGCAACAAGGAGCCATTACTAGGTCCTTCTACTCTGCAAGGTGCTCCATAGGCTCATTGAAGTCTCGCAAATGCATTTGTGACATGAGTATAAGTTATTTTATCTCTCTCAGCCTAAGGTTACTTATCTATATAGAATTAATAAGAAGAATATCTACTACTTCATAATGTTGTCATGACAGTTAATTGGGTTAAAGATATAAAGCACATAGCACCATGCTTGGTACATGGAAAGAACTCAGGAAAGGTTAGCTGATATTAAAGGATCTTTCTCCCCCACAATCTTCTTTATCAGGCGGAAGAGATTAAAAGCCATGAAGCAGTTTTTCCATTTCCCTCTGCAAGTCTTGTATGGCAGGCTTATTCCTCTCTTTAAGCTGTGGCATTGTTGTCTGGGGGCCTTTCAGGGTTCTGAAGGATAGGTTTCCTTGGTTATTGTTCTGATCATTTATTATGCAGGGGCCCCAATAAACCATATGGTCAGTTACCATCTACCCTAGGCACTTAATTCCACTCACCCTCTTAGCAGCACCTCCACTGCCCCCAAGGAGACCCTTGCCCTTTGGATCATATGCAGCACTTCAGTTTTTCCCTGAAGGAGCCCCAGTTCCCCCATGACCTCTAGCAGTGCAGGGTAGAGGGTGGGTTTGCTAGAGCTCTAGGAGGCCCCTTCTTGACAGCCCCAAGCCCCATAGAACAAGTGACTTGAATACTTCTGCTGCTCAGAGCCTCTCCCCTGGAGACACTGTCCAATGGGCCGAGGACATAGGCTATGGAGACATTTGAAACACACCACAGGTACATCTCCCCTCCCAGCTCCTGGGCAGTCCAAGGGGGCCTGGCAGCAAGCAGCTCTTCAGAAAGCATTTTTAAAATCAACAGCCATGTCCATCTTGCCACTGGGACACCTGATGTGGCATTCCACTGGCCACCTAGCTTCTGACTTTGTCAAGAATTTCTTGGATGACTTTTGATATGTGACTGCCCTACAATTATTACCTAATCAAAAGAAATGGAAACTATCACATTGGCTGATCTTTGGCTAAATAATGTTCTAGGGATCCTTGATGGATGAGAGGGGAATAGAATTCAGTGTGCTGAGGCCTAAGTACACCAGACACTCTGCACATATTGCCTCCCTTCCACTTACATCAGCCTTTGAGATAGGTGCAATCCTGCCTTTTCCAGACGGGGAAACTGCGGGTCAGGAGGCTGGTAAGTATAGGAGCTGGGACCAGGCCTGGGGCTGTGAGACAGCAAGCCCGTGCTGTCGCTCCTCCACCATGCTACCTCCCATTTCATGGTTTCAGGAAAGAAAGTCAGTGCAAAATATGTGAGTTGGCAAAAGGCCGTTTGTGTCATTCAGGGGAGATGGTGCTGACCTCATCCCCTTGACCACCGTCCCTTCCCCCAGCAGCTGTCCAGCCAGTCTCCAGGCCCCCTTTGCAGCAGGCCTGGCCCCACTCAGCCTGACAGGAGGCAAATCTTCCCAATCCTCTGTAATAATAGGTTTCGGAAATTGGGTTACAAGGAAAACCATCCCTTTTTTCCTCTAATAAGAGAAAAGCTATTCAACAGAAGCCTTTCTCTTTCAGGGCCCCTCCAGATTTGTTAACTCTCTGAAAACACTGTTTATAAAATAGCACTTGCAACAAGGCAGTTGAGGCCCCGGGAAGCAGTGGGTGATGAGATTTTAATGTGGTCCACGCTGTGAGCCCATCCTGGCTATCTACGGAGCCTTGTGCTCAGACCTTCAATTTTCCAGTCTCTCCATCTTCCTCCATCACCCTCAGCATGTCTCCTATCTCAGACCAGCCTTGGGCACCTTCACACTAACCTTCATTTTCTGCGCACAGTTTGGTGCGCCAGATGCAGCCAATGGTGGAAGGGACTATGGCCAGGAGAGTGGTGACTGTCTTCCTGGTGACTGCAGTAAGAGAGATCAGCAGCACAGTGCCTGCTGAGTCAGGGAAGCTACCATGAAGCTTCCTTGTGAGGACCGTATCTGGCTTTTATGTCAAAGGGGTCCTGGCAGCTGTGACATCTCAAACCAACAGTCTGCAAATCTTCATGGGATCCTGAAAGAGGCACAACCAGGGGGAAGATCTGGAGCAGCCAGGAGAGGAGGTCTGTAATCCAATTGTTCTCAGGGAGAAGAGTATCTTCCAGGGTAGAAGACCATGCTGTGTGGGTGTGATTAGGAAATGGACCAGGAGCTTGGAGAAGAGGATCTTATAGTCATTGGCTGGCCATTGACTCACGATTGATCTTAGCTTTGACTTTACAAAAGTAGCAGTTTTCTCTCCAGGAGTATCTCTGCCCAGGAAGGTATCTGTTCTTTCCTCCATGGCCCCACTGGCCCTTTCCTGACCCAGGCCCTCTTCATCTCTCCCTTGGACCAGAATGAAACTTAACAGCATCCTGACCTTGGGCCACATCTCTGCCAAGTCTCTTCCCCACACCAGTCACCAGGATCTTTTTTGGAATGCAAGCCTGATTGTGATACTCTCCTGCTCAAAAATGTGCCTCCTATAACATTTTTGTGAAACTACACTAACATACCTATTCATCAAAAAAAGTGCTGAAAAGACGTACAACCAAATGTTAACAGCAATTATTTTGTGCAGTGGGTTTACATGTGAGTGTTTTTCCCTTGCACTTTTGGCATTCAAGTGTTCTGCACTGAGCTTAAGATAAATACTGTTTATTTTTCTAGGTATAAAAATATCACCTAGAAAATAAAAAAGAAAAATCCTCCTGCAGAGAATAAAGCCCAGATTCCTCAGCCTTGCATTGAGCTCACACAGAGCATCAACTTTTTCTCTAATTTGCTTATTGTCCTACAGTTCACAGGCCAGCCACACAGAGGCTTTATACATACCATTCCCTGCCCCAAATGTAGCCCTTCCTTCTTTCTCACTACTATTATTTTCTCTACTACTTATCTAACTTTTATGTCCTACTGAACTCCTAGTCATCCTTTGAGGCTTACTCTTCTAAAAACCCTAATCCCCTAATCCCCTCACTCAGAAGTTATTATTTCCTCCACTCTGAGCTCATGACACTTGTTAATACTTCCCTCTCACCTCACCTCCACTATGTCATGAGAGATGCAATTTACTCCATCTCCAGATGAGGAAACCAATGCCCAGTAGTAACCAGTAGGTGATATAGCCAGGGCCAAATCCAGACTGTCTGGCCCTATATTCTTTGCCATTTAACTACTACACAATAGAGTCTTTAGACAGTTGCTACCTGTCCCAGAGTGTAAATAAGAACTGTCCCAATATGTAGATTAATGATGAGTCTCCTTTGACATCACTGCCATTGTCTACCATGATCAGTCCTGCCCCATCCATGTCACATATATTAGCTCTCATCTCCTATGATTATTTTCTGCCATTCATTTTTTGCCCACCACATCCCACCAGCACCCACATGGTGACTCCATAGCTATGATTGTGACCTTAGATCCAAAATGAAGATACTGCTTTAATGTTTTTTTAGTGCTTTTTATTTTTTTTAATGTTTATTTATTTTTGAGAGAGAGAGAGAGAGAGAGAGAGAGAGCTGGGGAGGGGCAGAGAGAGAGGGAGACACAGAATCTGAAACAGGCTGCAGGCTCTGAGCTGTCAGCACAGAGCCCGACACGGGGCTTGAACTCACGGACCGTGAGATCATGACCTGAGCCGAAGTCGGATGCTTAACCAACTGAGCCACCCAGGCACCCCAAGATACTGCTTTAAAAGTTTACTTTAGAATGATTCTGTTTAATGCTTCCAGTAATTGGACACCTAAATAAACTATTTCTACATATATGCACAAAGTAGGCAAATTAATACTTTATTATTAACTAGGCCTCTGGCCCTAAGTGACTGTGTAGAACTCTGTTGAGCTGGGCGAGACCACATGGAGGAACTGATTTATCTCAGCCCTCACCTGTGTCTCTTGAATTTGAATTTCCACTGGGATGAGGAGTCGCAGAGAGAGAAAAAGGATGGAAGCAGACAACAAAAGAAAGCATCTGGCCAAATGCTGAGGGTGAAGCTGGGCCAGGACTCTGGCTCAAGGCTGTCTCCATGTGTCTGGTTTGGTATCCCATGTGGAGAAGGTCCACACAGGGCAGGGAGGTAGTGGCTCTCATTATCTTCTAAATCACCGAGGTGGAGGAGGATGTGATCACACACACAGAGCAGGAGAGACTGAAGCACTAGTAGGGAGGACTGGTACCTCCTTTGGGAAGAACATTTAAAACGTGCTTTATCATCCACTGCATTTCAGACTCCGCTATAGGAAAGGAGGACAGAAATCTAGATGCATAACCCAGGAAAGTACTATCAAGATCTGGACTCTTCATTTTACAAACAAGAGTGCCTACCTGACAGCCACGGGCAACATCCATCAGCCATGATCCAGGCTAGCTTGCAAAGTGAGCCCCACATGGGGAACCTCTATCTTGCTAGCATCCCATGAAGCAGGTTGATGAAGCAGGTAATGAGTGATAAAGAAGATCACCTTTTAAAGCGGTTCCCTCATGATTATAGCTTTGAAAATGGGAGGTGGACAGGAGTCATGGCTTTAATAGTGGAAGCTTTGCTAGAAAATTACAGATCTGGATGGACCCCAATCCACAAACACTCCCTCAAAGAGTATCATGGGCAAGGCTTTGCTGAGGGCTGGTAGGGAGGTACAAAAAGGAGTTAAGACACACTCTGTCTTTTACAGCCTTTGTGCCTCCCTTGGTTCTGTATAAGTTCAAAGCATCCTAAAATGTTGGAACTGAAGAGGCCCTCAAAGATCTTTGCATTCAGCTCCCTTCAAACTTTGTAAGCACCTACTAATTTTCAGGCACTGTCCAAGGTGCTGGAAATGCATGAAGGCAACAGATTGGTTCCAGCTTTCATAGCTTTTACAGTCATAGAAATGGACAATAAAGAAGTGAGCAAATAAATACCTAAGATACTTCTATAGTGTTACATCTGTGAATAAAATGAAATTGTGTGATGTGATAGAGAATAAAGGGAGAAGCATTAGATTGGGTGATCAGGGAAGGCCTGTGAGGAATTGTTTGAACTGAGATGTGAATAATGGGGAGAAGCTCCATATGAAGTTTCAGGGATAGAGGTTCCAGGCTGAGGGAATGGCACGTGCAAAGTCCTGTGGTGATTACAAACTTAATTTGCTCACAACACAGCAAGAAGGTCAGCATGAGTAGAATGGGCAAAGCAGAGAATCTTGGGAAGATAGTCAAATGCCTGAGCCATAACCTACCAGACAGCGGTGATTTGGAATTTATGTAATGGTAAAAGGAACATTGAGATGTTTTAAGCAGGGGAGATACATGGTGGACTGAGAGCAGAGCAGAAGAGGAGCACCCAGGCCTGTAGACTCCCAGTCTACCACACTGCATGCTCAATATACAGTGACGCCCCTCCCTTGCTCCCTCTAGCTTCTGCTCCAGTTTTCTAGAATTGCAGAGTGATGGAATTTTCCCTTCCTTCTAGTTGAAAGCTGAGCCAAATGAGGGATATGCTTCTGTGTAGAGCAGTGTCTACTTCTGAGCATATCTTTATCCCCTTAAAGGGGAACGAAACATGATAATTAGTAACCAATTAATGTGCATTTCAACAAACTATATTTTAATTATTCTGTCATAGGTTGTCTGCCTGTGAAATATTCCATGTTAATTAAATCCTTTTAATAATCCAATGAAAGTGCCTCTTTTCCTTGATGTGCTGGTTAAAAGGAAGGCGATGGCAGACTTACGGCTCATGTAATTTGAGTTAATGGCACGAATCCTGCTTTGAGCTTTCATATGCTTATTGAGCTCTCTTAATACTTGCTAGACTTCTTTATATATAATTATCATACAATTGAGCTGTTATGTCTGACAGACTACATTCTGGCAAGCCAGGGATCCAGGAACTTGGCTGGAGAAATGCTTGACCTGTGTCTTGTTCCTAGCTTTGATCATTGACCAGTTAGACTTTATCTCCTGCCATCTGTCCTCCCTCACTCTGCAATGTGTTCCAGTCTTTTGCTCAGGATTGGTCATCGTGGCTTTGATTCTAGGCATTGAGCACCTACTATGTGCAAGGAGCTGTGCCAAGGGCTGAGGAATCAGCTGCAGAGTGGGTGAGGCCCTGTTCTCACATTCTGTCCCCTGCTGCGAGGGGCTGGAGGTTCCTAGATGCAGGGGGAGAAGAGGTAGAAGCTGTCCAGGGCAGCAAACTGGGGGCAATTAGTTAGGACACAGGGGATGAGCTCTTCAAGCAGGGAGAGGCTAGAATCCCTCATTACCAGGTCCCAGGGGTAAGAGATAATTCTAGGCCTCTACAGGATGGAGTGACTGTCCATACATTAGGCGGCAGGGAACAGGAGGACTTGCACGGGATATGGACTGTCAGACTCTGAGTGATGGTGGTTGCGATCAGATAAGATACTTAGAAGGGCTTGAGAGATGCCAAAGCTGGGTCCACAGGAGAGGGGGAGGCAGACAGCAGCCAAGCAATGAGTTTGGGTCCTGGCCCCTTGAAGAATTGGAATGGTGCTTTTAAGGATAGATTAGCCTGGTACAGAGTACATTGACTCACCAAAATCTATAAACTCTCAAACACATTAAAGGTTTATCTCTTGTTCATTTAATGGTCACAGGTGGGTGTCGCTGACTGACAGAGCTGCTTTGTTGACCTCCAAAGCCACTTATGTATCCCAACTCTTTTCCTGTTGCATGCTGTCTCCTTGGCCAGTGCTTCTCAAAGTGAGGTCCCCATACCAACAGCATCAGCATCTCTCTTGGGAACTTGTTGGAAATGCCCCTGCCCAGACCCCTCTCTGGGCCTACTGGATCAGAAACCCTGGGGATGGGATAAGCTATCTGTGTTTTAACAAGCCTTCTGGGCATTTCTGACACACTCTCAAGTCTGAGAACCACTGGTCTAGGACTGTGTTGCTATCTGCACCCAGCCAGCAAAGGCAGAAAGAAAGCATGGAGGAGGCAGCTGTGGATGGAAAGCCTTGACCCCAGTAGCACTGCCACTAGCACAGTTTGAGTAAGAACTAGTCATATGACCATGTTTAGCTGCAAGGACTGAGAATGAGGTCCTATGCTGGCCAACGGCTTCCCCAATACACGCACATAATATGGACGAGGAGAAAAGACATCTTTCTGCCACAGAACATGAGCCAGGGGTCTGAGGGAAAAAGAAGCTGGCCAGAATAGTCATACCCGTGACACTTGGAAAAGCACATGGCAGATTTCTCAGCATCCTTTTCTGCTGGAAAAGGGGCTTCTGTAAGGTTTCTGATGGCTCAAGACCATCAGAAGACTGCAGTTAGAGAGGTCACAATGCTTGCTCAAGATCACAGAGAGAATAAGTAACAAAGCCACAGCCTGACCCAGGATTGCCTGGTACCAAGTTCTAGGTCTGTTTTCTTTTTTAAGTTTATTAATTTGTGTTGGGGGGTGAAGGGAGGAGAGAGAGAAAGAGAAAAAGAGAATCCCAAGAAGGCTCTGTGACACAGGGCTTGAACTCACAAACATGAGATCATGACCTGAACCAAATCAAGAGTCCAGTACTTAACCTGCTGAGCCACCCAGGCGCCCCCCTCTCAGTCTTTTTTGTTACACTCAGATGCCTCCAGAGTACCAGCTCTCTCAGACTCTTCTTTAAATAGGCCCATGTAGCCTTCATAGATCCCTTTTACAGAAGAAGATAGTATAATTGAAGGTACAGGCAGGTGTTGAGAAAGCATTAAAGATTCTGATCAAAGAGTACAAAGAAAGTTCCATATAGGCCATAACAATAAAGAATGTATTTGTTATCTGTGTCTACTTATTTGTGGATATATATGGATACAGTGTATACATGTACATATATATGGATAGAGAAAGAAAACCTTACCCATAAATACACTATGCTAATATGACCTAGTAAGCATGTGCTTCACTTGTATGAGCAGTCTTCAATAAGATCAAGGAAGAGAAGGATTTTCTTGACAGCATATACAGGATCTCAGAGGGGAAAGTCCAAGGCATGTTTGGAGAACACCAAATAATCAGATGTACCTGGAGTGGGATGTGGTAAGAAGAATACTGGGCTCATAGAGAAGACCCAGAATGTAAGAGAAATTGAATGTCAGGTTAAGGGGTTTATACTTTATTCTTCAGGTAATGGGGATCCAGGGAAGAGTTTTGAGAAGGATAATGATATGTTCAAACTTGTGTAGTAGAAAGATCACTGGGGTGGGGAAGGGGGGAGCGGGTGGTGGGTAATGAATGGGATTGACTGAAGGAGAAGAAATTGCTAGAAGGCAAGTAGATAAATGTGGAGGCTTTTGCAATAGCTTAAGGGAGAAAAAACAGCATTGAATGAAAGTGAACAGAAGTGGGTAAGAAGGGGAGAATGTGGTTGGGAGGACAAAAGCGTTGAAAATGAAATAGATATTTCTGTTGTCTGTGGGAAGGATTTGGGGGGACATAAAAAATAGAGCATGGCAGACATCCAAGTTTTGGGTAAAATATGTTGTATTTTACAATCTTAGGATGTTAACATTCCTAAAATCAGGCTCCCTCCCACACATGAAGGCACTTTTCAATCACTGGCAAGCAGGAAGTCATGAGAAAATCATCCTAGCCCACATATGTGTGGACTTGGTGCCATAGTTGGGTTCTGTGCATTCTTCGATATGCCCAACCAACAACTACTAAGGGCAGGAGAAATTGTTATGTTGCTTAAAAAAAAAAGATAAATGGTATTTAAAGCAATAAAGATTAGTGTGACTGATATCCATTGAGCAGAGCTGGTTTTTTTTTTTTTTAATTTTTTAATGTTTATTTATTTTTGAGAGAAAGAGACAGAGTGTGAGCAGACAAAGGGAAGAGAGAGAAAGGGAGACACAAAATCCAAAGCAGGCTCCAGGCTCCGAGTTGTCAGCACAGAGCCCGACACGGGGCTCGAACCCACAAATCATGAGATAATGACTCAAGCTGAAGTCGGCCGCTCAACCGACTGAGCTACCCAGGTGCCCCAAGCAGGACTGTTTTAAAACATCAAACAGCCCATTGGCCACAACTCTTTTTTTTTTTTTTACTGGATTTGAAGGAAGATGTTTAACTCTGTGATACAACTAGGTGGTGGGAGTAAAACATGAGCGTAGTCAAATAAGAAAGTTCGCAGTGTTGAGATTTGCTTGAAAGAAAATTCTGGGAATAATAACAGAGCACTTCTTCTCAAAAGGCTATGTCATCAGTAGGTGGATGGTACAGAGGTGACATCCTGTATGGAAAAACGTGGACATGAACACAGTCAAAGACTTGAATAGACACTTTTCCAAAGAAGACATCCACATGGCCAACAGACACACAAAACGATGCTCAATATCACTCATCATCAGGGAAATACAAATCAAAGCCACAGTGAGATATCACCTCACGCTGGTCAGAGTGGCTAAAATGAACAAATCGGGAGACTATAGATGCTAGCGAGGATGTGGAGAAACAGGAATCCTCTTGCACTGTTGGTGGGAATGCAAACTGGTGCAGCTGCTCTGGAAAATAATGTGGAAGGTCCTCAAAAATTTAAAAATAGAACTACCCTGTGACCCAGCAATAGCAGTGCTAGGAATTTACTCAAGGGATACAGGAGTGCTGATACATAGGGGCATATGTACACCAATGTTTATAGTAGCACTTTCAACAATAGCCAAATTATGGAAAGAGCCTCAATGCCCATCAACTGATGAATGGATAAAGATGTGGTTTATATATACAATGGAATACTGCTTGGCAATGAGAAAGAATGAAATCTGACCATTTGCAGCAACGTGGATGGAACTGGAAGGTATTATGCTAAGTGAAATAAGTCAGTCAGGGAAAGATAGATACCATATGTTTTCACTCATATGTGGATCTTGAGAAACTTAACAGAAGACCATGGGGGAGGGGAAGGGGGAAAAGTTACAAACACGAAGGGAGGGAGGCAAACCATAAGAGACTCTTAAATACAGAGAACAAACTGAGGGTTGATGGGGTGTGGGGGAGAGGGGAAAGTGGGTGATGGGCATTGAGGAGGGCACTTGGGATGAGCACTGGGTGTTGTATGGAAGCCAATTTAACAATAAAGTATATTTAAAAAATAACTAAAATTAAAAAAAAATAAATTGTAGGAAATTCTAAAAGTGGATACATTCTAGGAATACCCTAACCATTTGTTTTCCATTTTTATTTTCCATTTTATGTAAGAATGATATATAGGCTGTTGTAATAAGTATAAAATATTTTTCTGAGTGACAAGAAAGCATTGTGTTATAGTTTGTCAGATCTTTTTTCTTATTAATACGTAAAATAGTGGTGCATCTTGAAATTGATGGCATCTCTGATTCGATGAAATGTGGCATTTATCATTTTTCAACCTCCCAACTCAGAGCAACTCAGAATGAGGTAGAAGTTGAGCCTAGGATGTTTCAGTGTAGCTGACAATATTTTTCACGCCTTTCTGGTGAGAATCCCAAAAGGTACCGGAAGTTTGGAAAATGGTTTGGTAGGTTCTTATAAACTCGGACATACACTTAACCCGAGACTCAGGAACTTCCTTCCACTCATGGGTATTTGAGACATGGTGTAAGAGAAATGAACAAACATATGTTGGTACAGACACTTGTGCACAAGTGTTTATCACAGCTTTATTCGTAATAGCCACAAACTGGAAATAATCCAAGTGTCCATCAGCTGGTGCATGAATCAACCAAGGGTGGTACATTCATACAGTGGACTGCTACTCAGCAATAAAAAGGAACAAACCAGTGTTCAAAAACATTATGATCAATGAAAGAAGTCAGTACAAAAGACTACAGGCTTCATGATTCCATTGACAACAGTCATTCCAGAAAAGGAAGAACTACAGGCACAGAAAGTAAATCAGTGGCCGCTTGGGGTTGGGGTTGGTAGGAGCAGATTGCTTGCAAAGGGTCAAGCAGGAACTTCTGGTGTTGGAGAAATGTCTATAACTTGATTACGTGGTGGTCACACAACTGTATACATTTATTGAAACTCACTAAACCGTCTGCTTAAAAAGTCTAAACTATTTTGTATGTAAGTTATTCCTTGGGAAACCTGGGCCTTTTTTTTAATGTGGCTGAAAGGTTGAAAAAGGCCTGAGTTCAAACACCAGCTCCTCTTCTTACTCACTGTGTGCCTTGGGCAGCTAAGTTAACGTCTCTGAACTGACTCCGGGTTCCCATCCACAGAGTGGAGATAATAAGGCCTGCTCCAGTAGGGCTTTGCTTTGAGAACTAAGTGAGATGATGTATGTAAAGTACTTGGAGAACTTGACAAGGAGTAAATGCTCAATAATGTAGCTCCCATGCTAGCAGGGACCACAGGCAGTTTCATTACTGAGGAATTAATCAGTTGCTGGGATGACAGAATTGTACAGGCCAATCAATTTGCTTGTGGCTGAAGCCATCATTCTGATCAAAACAGTGTTGAAATCGGGGCTCCGGGGAGACACAGCCTGAGCCATTTACAGTCTGTGCATTCAAGCCTTCACTGCCACTGCTCACACAATCCATCTCACTCTGGGAAACTTTCCGGAAGGGGAGAGAGTACTGGGTGAAAGGTATTTTGAGCGAGGGCCCCAAGGACACCCAGGAGGCTGAGCACAGTCCCTGGCTCACACAGAGAGGGTCGACTTGAATTGGCTTTTGCCTCCCACTAATATGTGAATCATCTACACCCAGCAAAATGAAACTCTGTACAGAACAGGGATTATGTTAAGCGTGTTGCACTCATTGCTCTTACAAGAGCCCTAGGAGATGGAAACTACAATTATTTCCATGAAACTGATGAGGAAACAGACTCAGAGAGATAAACAGGCTTGTCCAAAGTCACAGCTAGTTAGGGCCTGGATTCAAACCCTAAAATCCTGGTCTTGTGGGTCTTAACCACACACGAGACGAAGTGAAGGACCTGGGAACCCAGTGCAAGGGCAGGATGTCTGAAAGCAGAGTGCCTGGGGACCCGTGCCTGGACACAGGATACCTGCAGCACATGTGCTGGAGAAAGGGCTGCCTCAGGAATGAGTACTTACATTACAGTCCCCACACGTAGGTTCAGACCTGCGGATGTGGGGCTAAATGTGTACTAGGCTTTGGGACCTAGCTACTCTTGTATTCCTCTCTCTCCCAGTCAGAGCAGCCCTGGGCAGTCTTGTAAGGGTCCTCACCCTTTCCCACAGTGCTGCTCAAGGGGGCCAGCAAGCTCTGAAATCCTGAGAAAGATGAAGTCCTGGCAACACCATCCTCACCTGAGGGCAGGTGCACTTCGCAGAAATGGCCTGAGCTTCCACTGAGTATCTTCCTTCCTGCCCTACTACCTGCTGGCTCTGCTCTGTGAGTCCCCATTCCTCCCTGAGCCTCTCTCACCCGGTCTGTAAAACGGATGGAAAGATCTAGCTATTCTTTGGGCTCTTTTCTAGTTGGATGGGGGTAATATAGCAAGTGGCACTTCCTTTTTGCATGTCAATGGATTTGTCAGCCATTCAGTGGCTCTGCTTCTGTGGAGACATACCAGAGTTCCTGATCTCCCTTCCTTCAGAGGTCCAAAGACCATGGCCAGGGCTACAAAATCTTGCTTCTCTCTGAGCAAACCTGTAGGAGTCCAATTGAGAGGGGTGGAGGGAGGAGGGTGGGAGGGAGAAAAAAAGGACAGGCAAATCTCAAATCTTAAATCCTAGAAGTAGATCATTAAACTCACAACCTCTAACAATGCTGGGGTTGGATAGACTGCATTTTAAGTGTTAACTTGTCAACCTTAATGATGGCAAACTGATTTTGTTACTTCCTTCTATGTTAAAGACACACAAATAACTTATTGATTTCTTTCCTAAGACAAATAACAAAACACCCCGTCAGATCTGTTTTGCAAACCACACATGGTAAGATCCAGCATTCCAGGAGAATGTAACAAAAGGAGTCTAGTTCTGAGAGAATGAAATAAACATTTCAATCTGAGAAATCAAGAACATGCATAAAGATGTACAAAAGGGATTGTGTATTATAGCAACAATGATGTAAAATGTATGAAGAGCACATATAAATTAAGAGGCATCTCTGCACTCAGCTGTTATAAGAACCAAACTAAATTCGCTCAGTTGACAAGCATTTATTAAACATTCCCCTGTGCTGATCACTGTGCTGGGGGTCCCAGTGAATAATAAGGCTTGGGTCCTGCCCTCAAAGAATTCACCACTGAATGGAGAAACTCTACCCACGCACCCACAAGGAAAGTGCTCTTAGGGAGCTGTATCAGGCCCCAACAACCCAAAAAGGCAACAAAGATGTTGTTGTGAGGGCAACAAAGATGGATTCCCCCTCGCCCTCATGATAAATGACAAGGTCTCCACCATGCATTATGGACCCTCCCCAAGAGGCCCCAGCAGACACAGTTAGCCTCATCCTCCCTTACTGTCCCCTCTTCAATCTCTCCACCCCTTTCTGTCCTTTGAGCAGTGCTGTTATGGGTTCATCTTTGTTCCCCCAAAAGATGTTGAGGTTCTAACCCCCTAGAACGTGGGACTATGATCTTAAATGGAAATAGGGCCTTTGCAGAGGGTCAGATTAAGATAAATTCAGTAAGGCAGGGTCCTAATCCCATACCACTGTGTCCTTATTAAAAGGGAGACATGTATACACAGAGGGAAGATGATGTGAAGACACAGGGAGAGTGCTATCTACAAGTCAAGGCATGCTTGAGGGGACCAGAGACTAGGAAGGAGGCCTGAAACAGATGCTCTCACGGATCCTCAGAAGGAATCTATTCCTGATGACATGTTGGTTTGGGGCTTCCAGGTTCCAGAAGTATGAGATGGCACGTTTCAGTTGTTGAGGACACCCAGATGGTGGTTCTTTGCTAGGGCAGCCCCCAGAAAGCTAATACAAGGCAAGGCCCTCACATGACTATTCCCACCTTCTTTACCCACCCCTTCACCTGGCTACTTCCTCCCTAGCCTGGATGTCACCTCCTCAAGTGAAGTCCCTTGTCACACATCCCCATGGCACCACATGGGTCTCATGTTATGCCATACACCTGCTCATGTAATTCTCTGGGACATCCTCTCTCCCCATGTGGACAGTGAGGTCTTTCAGGACTCAGCAGTCAGCAAACACCTGCTCCAATGCAGTGTGTTGAGTTGGGCCTCCTACAGGAATCAAGGAGGAGGCTGATTGTGAATGTGCTTTGCAAGCCAGAAATCTCTGAGCACACAGACTGGCTTTTATTATTTGTGTCCTAACCAAGACTGGATTGGGTGTGCAGTGATCCCCACCACTGCACTTCCGTAAGGCACCCCATATTAAAGTTGTCTGTGTGTTTTCTTGGCAAGCAGAAAAAAGAATTTGCATTTGGGCCCTGAGATGTTTGTATTTGGAACTGCACCGCTTGTGTTTCCAGCCTTTCTGCCCTCCACTTTGGATTCCAGCCGGAGAGCCCTGAAGGGGGCTCACGAGGAGTAAGCTGTTAGCATGGAAGGCACTGGAACCATTCTAGGGCAAGGAAGTCAGGAGCCAACAGAAGGAGCAGCCTCTCCTGGCCCCAGGGAAAGTCCAGAAGGCCTCTCCATCTGGCTGTCCATTTAGAAACCTGACCTCTTTGCAAGTAATAAGCATCCAGGGCCCATTAAAATGCAAGGCACCTGCTGGGCATCTGAGAAGGAATCTGCTAGTCAGAAATGAAATGCTTTGGGGGCAATTGTGGGCTCCATGTTTAGGCGACAGAAGTGTGTACACAGTAACCAACAGTCACGTCCCCTCAGACTCCAGCTTAAGGCCCTGTATCTCATCAGAGGTGGTCATTTCCCCCCAGTCTTCACTGGGGAGGGCAATACTCTCCTCCCTGCTCCCCCCACAGGCTGGTTTGTTGGGGGACTGAATGAAAACCTGGGTCTAAGCGGGCTCTGAAACCTGAAAAGCACTTTGCAGGTACAAGGGACTAGCATTTCTGTTTCAAGATGTGAATTTCACAACTGTGGTTTATGCACCTCCCCAGGCCTTCCCATTGGCCATATCTGGGTGGAGATTTTGATATCCCCTGACCTCATTGCCCATCCCCATTCTGCCTGTTGGGTGAGGCAAGGAGCCCCATGTACCCAGAATTTTCACCCTTTGAGCTTTGACAGCCTACGATCCCTGGTTCTAATTTCCAACTAAATACAAACAATAAAAGGAGCATCATTCACAGGAAAGAAGGTGAGGAAAAGGTGTGGAAATCAGCAGTTACTGAGCTTTAATTGAGCATTTACTGCATGCCATGTTTGCGCTGGAGACTTTCATACGTGTGTTCTTTTAGTGATTGCACCCGCCATGAAGGATATCACTGACCCTTTTCTATAGAAGAAACCAAGGTTCAGAGAGGTTAGGTAACTTTCCCACAGTCACACAGCTAAAAAGTCGTAGACAGCAATTGGTTCTCTCTGATCCCCTAACAGAGGGGCCCTAGATAAATCTATCCAGATTCTGTTCCAATTGCCCCTCCTTTACCCACTTGTTCTGGTGCTTCATCGATGGATATTGACCTGAAACCCAGTTTTCACTCTTCTTCCAGGTGCCCTGTAGAATTTTATGTTCTATTCAGATTCTTCCCTTGGTCCTCCCGTTGTTTCACGCTCCTTGATCATAGCCAGCCCAGCCAGCTCTCTTGCCAGGCCCTGTCTCCCACTTAATAATCAGCTCTTTGGAAGGAGGAAAACCTGGTTTGTAGCATTTACCAATTCCCATGGTTTAAATAACCCCACCATGAACTGCCTCATGCTGCAAACACAGTGCCAACCAGCTTGCAGTATTCATGACAGTATTAGAGTCAGCTCTCCTAAGCTGGTACGACCCAGCTCCAGCACAGCACTGGTTATATTTTTAAGATACAGATACAAGACTTGTTGGTAGTTAAAGTATAGGAGGTAAGGGAAAGACAGAAATCCAGGATGATTGCCAATCTGTCAGGTAGCTGGTGTTGCCATTGACTGGCACAGAAAGCCTGAGAAAAGCTGTCAAGTTTGGAAGGAGCTCCGAATCATGAATGTCCCTCCATTTCATCCACCAGCTTCACAGGGGGAAATAATATCACCATGCTTTTGCTCTTGGGTTTGGGAATAAGGAGAAAATTTTCTACACTCTGCACAAACTAAACGATCTTGGGGTCACTCTATGGTGTAGCAGTGAAGAACACGCACATCTGAAACTAGACTCTTTTTTTTTTTTGTCTCAGTGTAAGTCAAGGTAATGCTAGCTGCTATAACAGATAATTCCTGATCTCATTGACTAAGTCCAACTTAAGTTCATGCCTCTCTCATGTAAAGTGCAGCCAGCAGATGTGGGAGGCCAGAATGGGGCAAGGGTGCTCTGTTCACCTGCCATTCAGGGATCCATGTCAGTAGAGGCAATACCATAGCTTCTGAAGTTGGTCTAGGGATTCATTCCACTGGCAGGAGGAGAACAAGAGAGAGGAGAAGGCACATCCATTTTGTAACCACTTCTACCAAGAAGTGACATCTTTATTCCCACATACCCATTGCTGAGAACTGATCAGTGCGGCCTCATTTGTCATAAGAGAGATGCCATTCTTGGCCAGGCAACCATTTCTCAGCACCAGCTTCACAATTTGGGAGGGGGCACACACCCTTGGTGGACACCCCTTCATCCTTGTCTGAGTCCCCCATTCCAGGTCTGCCTTGGGCAAGTTACTTAACTACTCTGAGTCTCTGTTTCCTCAATCCTAGTGTTTATCTCCTAGAGCTCCTCTACAGCTGGAAACAAATAATGCTTACAAAGCACTTGACCTGCCTTCTGCCACACTCAATACATTTGAACCAGGAGGAATATTTATGATCACCCTGTCCACCGCCGTCAATTTCCAGACAAGCTTATATTACATCAATGTATGCCCCCAACCCCCAAGCTTTCATCTGCAATCTGCAGAAAATGAGGCCAGATGATAAAAGTGCTGTGAGAGAACATTGCACCTTAGAGGTGCCCCGTGGTGCATGGGGAGCCATGATCCAGATCTAACGTAACACGTTGGGTCCTTTGGCAAAGTTGTTGGAATTCCCTAAGCGTCCCTTCCCTCCTTTTTAGAGGGGGGGGGAGAAACAATAAATATCTAATCTCACTGGGAGGATGAGTAAGACATCATGTACACAAGGGCTTCACAAATAGCGAGCCCTTACGTGTGAATGTCTGTCTTCTTACCAATGTCGGAAGGCACTTTGATGGTTTCTTAGGATGTAGTGAGATGACACATATCACTGCACAGACCCATCCCCGACAGATTTGCCTCATTTTAAAAATGATCCATTTGGCAATCATTACATACCACTGCTGCTTTGCGAGCAGAGGGTTCCCATCTGCAAGAAGTCGAAGCTGTTCATTTTCCAAGACGTCTCCCTCTCCTTTTGATTCTGCACGCTCAAGGTTGTCCAGGGTCCCAAGCAATCAGAAATGATTTGTGTCAAAGAGCGTATTACAAGAATCATTTGTCATTTCCGGTTTGCGTTTGAATTTGAAGAATGTTGCTGGAGAGTGATGTGAAGGCGTGATGCAAAGCATCATTATGATGAGTGGCAAAACCGTTATATTAACCTTCTCAGGAATTAGCTCTGGGGCTCCATTTCAACACAGTGGGATGGATTGGGGAAGTATTAATAATGAGAATCCCTTGTATTTGGTATGAAAATCTTTTCTGAAAGGAAGAAAGAAAGAAAGAAAGAAAGAAAGAAAGAAAGAAAGACTCCTAATGGCGCAGAGCACATAGAATGACCTATAGAGAGCATCTGATTTAGACTCACATTTTACAGAGAAGAGCATTTTGTGTACACAGAGCCACAAAGCTAACTTTCCTGTTGGTTGGATAGAGCCTTCGTCTTGCAAAGGCTGACACACAGAGTTAGAATATTGACCTAGGACTTTCCAGCCCCAGGTTCTAGGCCCAGCTCGGTCTCCAACTGGCCCTGTGACTTGAGGCACGGCACTCCCCTTCACCGTGCCTCTGTCTGCCTCTATGAAAGGGGACATTGGTGATTGCCCAATCTCCGTAGCCCTGATGCTTTGTGATTCTGTGCAACTCATGGAACAGGCTTTTTGTTCCGATTTGGCAGATGAGAAAACTGGAATCCGGACTATCTGGAGAAGCTTGTCAGAAGTGAATTTTGATCTGAATCTTGTAGGGTTTCTTCAATGGTCAGAGAAGGGAGAAGGACATCCCAAGCAGAGAGAACAGTGTGGCCAAAAGCAAAGAGAAAAGGGCAGGGCACTGTCAGGAAAGCTTGTGTACTTGATTGTGGCTATATTTTAGGATGTGAGGAAAAAAGACAAAGAAAGACAGGTTAGAATCAGATGGTGGAGAATCTCAAATGTCAAGTTCAAGGACATGGTATCTCTAAGCCAGTGGTTCTCAACCAGTAGCAATCTTGCCTCCTGGGGGACATTTGGCAATCTTTGCTCACAATTTTGGTTGTCACCTCTAATGGAGATGCTGCTAACCACCTACAATATGCAGGACATCTCCATAAAACAGAGTTGTCCAGCCTAAAATGTCACTAGTACCAATGCTGAGAAGCCCCGCCCTAGGCAGACAGGTTCTCTGCTGGCCACTATGGAGGCTGCATTGTGGGGCACAGAGGACAGGGGACTGCCATTTCTCCATTTGGAGAAAAGGTGATGAGTGTCCAAGCTGAGACAGGGTGGAGGGGACTGACACCAGTGATGTGGAAAGATGGAATTGACAGAATATGGCTTTCCCCCTCCCCTGCCCTGGCACCTTCAGGCTGCAAGCCACCTTTTGCTGGCATCTTCTTCCTTTCCCTCTCTATTCATTTGCTCTACTGCCCAAGAGTCAGAAGTGAAGGCAGACTCAGGGCTGGGTTTTCCTTCATTGGCACATCCATAGCTACCTCACTGTTGTTCAGACTTGGTCCTGGAGGGACAGGGAAGGCCAGGAGCTGGCACATGAAGTCATTCACAGACCTTCCTGTGATTTTGATTTTATAATGATTTGTGTCATTGTTCATTTACTACCATTTTCTAGCACGTGACTACAAGTTCTGTGAGCAGGGGCCATGCGAGTCATTTTCTTTGCCGCCTTCCCAGAGCCCAGCACAGGGCCTATACATAGTAGATACTTTAGAATATGTGCTGAATGAATCAGCAAGTGTCCCTTGCCTGATGGATTAGGTGGTTGGGCATCACACACTTGCTGGGGAAATATGGATGCCATATTTTGGTGAACTCAACCTCACCCCCACACACTGAACTGAAGATTGGCTATGTGTGGCCCTGGCTTCCCTCACCTCATTTCAGCAATGGGCATAGACCTGTCTCCTGAGGAGCAGGAAGGGAGCGGGGGTGGGAGTGGGGGAAGCAGCGGACAAATAAGATAGGACTTGACAGGGTCAACCCCCTCCATACATCCCCCTGTTGGGCATCTCTTCCACAGCGACACCTTTGTCCCCTCCAGGTGGCCCATAGAACACCAAGAGTGAGGCTGAGAAGTGGGTAAGGGGCTGGTCATGCCGTGTGACTGGTCCCATTTGTGGAACAGGCAGGGAAAGGCCTCACCACCTCTAGCACCCCACTATTGGCAACTTGAGAGAGGCTACCAGAACCCCCAGGTCACAGAAGAAGAAGCTGGGCTTGGGGGAAAAGCAGAGAAGAGAGGAAAGAAGGACTCCCCTCAAAGGCTGCATGACAAGACCATGGCCATGTGGCCAGACTGGAAGTGTATGAGTATATGTGTGCATGTGCTATCAAAGGTGCAGAGGGCAAGTCTTTTACCATTGGCTTCCCTGAAATTCTCAGAGTTTTGAGTAGCAAGTCCAGGGACACAGCAGCCCCACAGTTCAAACAATCAGGCCAACCTAATTCTTAGCGACCCAGCAGCCATCTGGCCCTAACCCCAGATGGCGAGAGCTGACCTCTGCAAAGTCAAATGTCGCTCTAGAGGCAAAGAAAGGACTGGGACCCATGTGTTTGATGCCCGAGTTCTCTTTTTGCCAGGGTCCCCGTCTGCTCAAGATGTAGGGTTGGCACAGAGAAGGCAGCTTGGATCTGGTGTGTCCCCACAGGCAGCTTGGATCTGGTATGTCCCCGCCCACTGGCCCCTGCCTGGCTTTATACAGCCCAGCGTTGCCTGAAACAAAGCCTCCTCCTTCTCAGTGGCACCAGGTCCTGCCGGGATGTTCTGTCACCCGTGTCCTAGGCTGTTCTGGAACGTATGTCGTAAAGGCCGGGAGGTCACCGCTGCACTCCTACTCATCAAGGCACGATGCCAACAGTAGGTGTTTCAAATGCTGTCTTGCTGTGTTATTTGAGGCTGTCACTTAGCTTTTTTAAGCCTCTGTTTACCTGTAGGTAAAAAAGGGAAGATAGTACTTGACTCTGAGACTTCTCATCTAATTAAATATAATCAAATGGAACACAGGACAGAAAAGCACTGGGTATATCTAACACACAGTAGGGACTCAGAAAAATTTTATCGAATGAATGAATGCATAATTTAACACAAATTAGTGACTTCCAGAGAGCTGTAAGAGACACTTGTCAACACTTTGCTCCCAACTAGGTTGGTCCTGGTGTCCTGGAAGCTGGCCCATCTCTGGCTCCCTGGGGAGGGCTGTGAGCTTTCTCTCAAGTTTCTAGCTACAGTCCTCTCTCTCCTGGCTTTGGTAGCAACACAGTCTTCCAGAGAAAAGCACTTAGTGTGATCCCAGAGGCCTCAGGCTCCTGTCTGAGCCCCTGCCCCAAGCAAGTGTGACCCGTACACTCGTCTCTGTTCATGCCAATTAAATGGTTTCATTAAAAGGCCTGGCACTGTCTGTGTGCAGCCCCAGGGTGACTGCATTAGGAGGGGATCACCGCCAGCTGCCAAGCCTCCCCCTCACTTGCCATGGGGTCTGACAGCAGAAGGGGACTGACCCTCATTTTTTTTTACATCCAGAGCATGCTGGAAATGAAGGAAGTCCAAAAATGAGTCTGAAGTTGGTGTTCTTTTTCTTGAAGCTCCCAATCTAATTAGGTCTGCAAAGCACTTAGTTTTGTGCATTGAAAGTGATTCAACCCACAGAATATTTCATGACATATTTGTTAGTTGCTTCTCACACATGGATCCTGAAAGACTCTCCTTCTTTCTTCGGAGTCAGGATCTTCCCAAGGGCCAAGAAATTGTTGGTCTAGGGACTCGGGAACCTCAGGCACACTGATCGCCTGGCCCCTCTCCTCACCATCTGAAGAACGCTTTATGGTTTTCATGTTGATTGAATATGTATTTCCTGGACTAGGTAATAGGTCCAGGAGGATGAGCTGAATGAGACCCAGTAGATAATATGATCTGTGGGGTAGAGACACCTATAAAAATACCTGATTAGAATGCAACACTCAGGGTGCCTGGGTGGCTCAGTCGGTTAAGCGTCTGACCTTGGCTCAGATCGTGATCTCACAGTTCGTGAGTTCAAGCCCCACGTCAGGCTCTGTGCTGACAGCTTAGAGTCTGGAGCCTGGTTTGGATTCTGTGTGTGTGTGTGTGTGTGTGTGTGTGTCCCTCTCCTGCTTGTGCTCTGTCTCCCTCTCTCAAGAATAAATAAACATTAAAAAGATAAAAGAATGTAACCCTCTGGGGGCACCTGGGTGGCTCAGCAGGTTAAGTGTCCAACTCTTGATTTCAACTCAGGTCATGATCTCACTTATGAGATCAGGCTCCACGCTCAGTGTGGAGCCTGCTTAAGATTCTCTGTCTCCCTCTCTTTCTGTCCCCCCCCCCTTATACTCACTCACTCATGCATGTTCTCTCTCTCTCTCTTTCTCTCTCTCTCTCAAAAATAAGTAAATAAATAAAATGCAACACTCAGGGTCGGAAGAGATGGATGAGTAGAGAGCCAGAGCAATGCAAAGCCTCCCTCTGTCTGCCTACTGAATGCAAGCACCCTTCAAATGCCTTGCATGACTAATGTCATTTAATCCTCAGTTAAGGGGGAAGGAACAGGCATCTCCTGAGAAGTTGCCGCGTGCTGGGCACTACGTTAGTGCTTTCAGAAATGACACCATCTCCTCCCAACAGCCCTGCCGTGGACGTGCCACTGCTCTCATTTCACAGAAAGTAGAATGGCCTCAGAGAAGTTAACTGTCTTGATGCTGGTGTCAGAAAACAGCCCAGAATGATCTGTCATTTAATCACGGCTTCCCAGACTTTGAGGTGCATCTGAAAGACCTGGGAATCTTCCAGTTTCCACATCAGGAGGTCTGGGGTGGTATCTGAGATTCTGACAAGCCCCCAGGTGATGATGATGGGCATTGCTGGTCTGCGGAGCACCCTTGGAGAAGAAAGGGGGTCGGTAGCACCTTTGGGACCAGTGTTCCAACCCTCCACGCACCATGGAATCACCCAGGGTGCTTTTAAAATGCATCGATATTTGCAGGGTGCATGGGTGACTCAGCTGGTTGAGCATCCGGCTCTTGAATTCAACTCAGGTCAGGATCCCAGGGTTGTGAGACTGAGCCCCACATCAGGCTCTGTGCTGAGTGTGGAGCCTCCTTAAGAGTCTGTCTGTCTCCCTCCCTCTGCCCCTCTCCCCTGCTCGCTCTCTCTCTCTCTCTCTCTCTCTAAAAAAATTAAAAAATTTTTTTTTGAATGTAAAAAAAATGCATCAGTGTTGGGGAATTATGGCTTTAAGACTGATTTGACTGTACTTGGGTAGGGCTCAGGAATGACTATATATTAAAAGCTCCCCAGATGATTCTATTGAGACGTCAGGGTTGAAAACAACTGCTATGCTTTTTACCATCTTCTTTAAACTGAATCTTCAAAGTTCAGCCCAATCCCCAGATGGCCCCCATGTTCCTTCCCCTCTTGGGGAGCCTTGGGCCAGTTTGACTCAACCAGCTGGTCAGAATCTTCTGGCCAGACTCTTTCTTGATTATCCTTTCTTCCCAGGGTGTCTCCCAGGTTGTGGAGGCTCCCTGAAGCACTGACCCTCTCTCTCCACCTCCAGTGTTTTAATCCCATTGATTCAGAGCTGTCTTCCCTTCTCCCCATCCCCGGAACAGCAGGAAGAAGAGACTTCCCCAGGGCGATCGATTCCCAAGGAACTACAAGGTAGCACTTTCTTCCTTAATTAAGACCTTCACGATGAGCCACTGGTATGGGACCAATTAATCAGCTTTCTGAAAGGAAAGGCGGGGGGAGGCAGAAATGAAAGGGGCAATTCAGCAACGCTTTCTCACAGTGTCAGGGGCTGCAGCTTGGCCAGATGTGGGTGGGAATGAGACCTGGAGAAGTACGGCCTTGTCTTTTCTGCCTTTCTTTTTTCTTTCTTTCTTTTTCTTTTTCTTCTTCTTTTTCTTTTCCTTTTTCTTTTCTTTCTTTTTTTTTTCTTTTTTGAGTCAGATGCATGATGACACATTCTAAAGGCAATCTTTATCCAAACATTATTCTCCCCACCCCCTAGGCCAGTCCTCCTCACTGCTCGCCGTTATCTGTCATCGGAGACAAGACAACAGAAGATAATAGGAGTTTCCAATTCATGCTTTTTCTTCCTTCCATTCTCTGGGGAAATTATGTCGAACATCTTTTTTATTGACTTATTTATAAGTGTAGAAAATGAATTCCTTAAAGCTTTGTGTTGGAGCAACTCTGATGTTATCAGGGTCACCGATGCTCCCCAGTGAGCTGTAGCTGTGGCTGGAGGGAAGATTCCAGGGGACTGGTAGGGTGTTAATTCAATAAATTGGCCTCCCTTCCCCACCCTGGGAAGCCCAGGTGGTGGCCCACAGCTTTGTCAGGATTTGAAACAACAGTGAGACAGCAAACCTCACTGGCTGCCCCCTGGCCCCCTCATCCTAGAGGATCACCATGGGAAATGACACCCATGTGGGGTCAGCCAGGCCTGGGTTCCCATCACCCCCTGCCACCCCCCTCCCAGTGGTGGAGCCATCAGGGCCCCTGCTGTTCTGCCACTTTCTCTCATTGGGTGCATCACTTCACTGTTTGAGTGTTGGCTCCTTGGTCTGTGGCTAGAAAACTGCTTCCTTCCTGGAGTCCCGGGATAGGATGTGAAATAAGCGCCCAGCATAGTAGGGCCTCTGGGAATGTCTGTCCTCCTTCTTTCTGTTCCTGCAGAAAATGCCAAAGCTGTAAGTGCTCTCAGAGACCGCCTAATTCAGTTCTTTCCTCTGGCCGTTGCGAGTCTGAGGCCTGGGGAGGGACAGTGATTTGCCTGCCGCCACCCAGTAGAGGGAGGGAGGGGCAGAGTCAGCTCCCTGACTCCCCATCTGGTTCTTTCCCCGTCTCCACGGAGCCGCCTTTTGCCCTGATTGATAGGTGCACTTTATTCTACACACCTGTCCATAAAATCAGTGTGCAAATCCGACTCCATTACCCGGAGATATCGGGATGCATGAGGGTGTGTTCTTTAAGGAGATATTCTTGATGAAGGCCATCATTCACAGGACCCTCTTCCTCATGTGCGTTCTTTTTGTTTGGTTGTTGAAAATAAGGTTTTCGTAAAGTGGTCCAGAAACTCCTGGTCCGTTTCTCACCCACTTGAGCACGTCTGCACCCTGGCCTTGGCTCCCAGCCCAAAGTTTATTGGGTTTCTAGTTCTGCAACTGATCTGGAGCCAGAGCCACTTTGATCCTGGCTACTTCTGAGAGTCCAGTCTGGAGCTTAGAGGCTCTAGCAGTTTCTTGGCCCTTGGATGGGTTCAGAGCCCTGAATCTGGCCTTCCTCGAAGATGAAGAGAGTAAGTCTCTTCTCCTGGATCTGCCCACCAGACAGCACACCCCACTGCCCACACCTCCTCCCTGGCATACACATCCACTAAAGAACAGGAGTCTGCCTTTATTCTTGTGCAAGGTACCCACCTCCACTCTCCACGGATTAGATCCCAGGGGGAGGCAGGAAGGAGGCCGCCCAGCCCTCCCACACAGGAGGTGGGTGGTGGTTTCCCTCCATACCACCCTGAGCCAGCCCAGCATCACTCCTGAAAGAGTAAGTGACAAATCGTCTAGCTGGAAAACGGAGATAATCTGTCTCAATTATGCACGAGTTCAGCAAATTAGGGCTCAGCATGAGAAACCTGCCAGCGTCTTGATTAGGGAACAGATGTGTCCACCATAAGGGATTCACACAAAAGCTTCCGGCACAGACATCAGAACTGACCTTCCCGGCAGACACAGCCACAGAAGCGACCACGGCGGGGAGGCGTGGATTTATGGAGAGGGGAGGGGTGGGCACGCCTGTTTACTCGAAGACTCTGTTCAAGCAGGACCTCACGGCCGTACCTGCAATACTGACCATTTGCTGCTCTCATAGGGCCCTCATGCAACCAGGACAGACCTGGCCCCGAGCAGAGGACAGCCTGGCCCTGTTTTTCATTAGGTGCCCATTCTACGTCTGGCACAGGATCACTCTAGAATGTGCCAGAGAAGCCAGTGGAGAGAAGGCCCCGAAGGAGAAGCAGTGAAGACCAATGGGTCAGACCCAGCCCTGTGGGGATTCTGAGGCAAGCCAAAGTGAGAAGAACAAAGGGTCTGGAGAAGGGGAGTGGCTCCAGGGGTGGTCGATGAGAATAGTCCTTTCAGCAGAGGAGAGACTGGAGAAGTTCGCAGGGGATGGGGGGACAGGAGCAGGACAAGCCACCAACCAGGTGGCCAGCAGCTAAGTGACAGGGTATGAGCTACACGTGGCTGCTGTTTCACCTCTGCCCCCATATGTCCCATGAGAATCACTCTCGAGGCCACCTGGACCAGCCACGTGCAGGGGAGGGGACCCCGGGAAGTGTAGTTCAGCCTAGCCAAGCCGGTGTGACCCCCACCACATGCCCCCTTTATATCTGTGCATAACTGAGGGCAGCCCAGTGTAGGACCGGAGATGAGAAGGCACCCAAGGAGAGGGAAGGGCAAGAATAGGACACAGAGGCAGGGGTGACACAGGTTTGGGGTATGGAGAGAGCAGAGGAGGCTCTGGCTGTTGGGGTCAGCTCAGTGAGGCTGGCCATGGGACCTTTTGCCTTTCATGCACCCTGGAACCGAGTTTCCAAAGGAGATGCTGGATCTCTGTGCACCGTCTACACTCTCAGCCAGTCTCTCTTCTGGCCAAGACAAAAACACGGGGCAGGCAGCTGTGTGACGGAGGCAGAGGAAATTCAACCCAGGCTGTCCGTCTTGGGAGGAGCAGCGAGGCCCGGCTTAGGCAGGTGCCCACGGCAGGCCGACACCCAGCACTGCCCTGCGATCTGTCAGGAGCTGCTGGGTCACTGGGGCTAGAGAGCACCTGCCGAGCTCTGGGGCCCCTCAGCAAAGCAGGCCTGCTGCTGCTTTTACCCTTCCCCAGGACACATGGAAACAATAGCAGTACGAGATGGCTCATCTTGTACTGAACGAATTCACATTTCTATCACACCCACAGCAAGAACGGGTTCTGTCATCCTGAATCAAGCACAGCATCTCCTGCTCCTGGCTCCACCCTTCGTTGGCTTTTGACCTTTGGCAAGTCACTACGTGTCTCTGAGCTTCCATTCCCTCATCCATGGAATGGGAATGGTTGTTCTTACCCTGAAGGTGTGCTGGGAGAACAGGAAGGGGGATCAACAACGAAAGGTGCCCAACAAGCGATCTGTTCCAAGACATGCCTGAGGATAGAGCTCTTAGAGGAAGGAATTAGCCAGGGCAGCAGAATTAACAGGGCTAAGGCTGAGCCAAGGGCAGCAAGAGAAATCCCTGAGCCCAGCCTGACGGCCTTGAGCCCACTGAGACACTGCCGACGAGCTCAGCAGTGGCCCTGGGGTATGAAGTGTGAGGCTGACCCATGTGAGGATTTGGTTGACAGCGATGAGAAGTCTCAGGGGTCACCAAACAGTTGATTTAGGGGAAGAGGGATTAAACAGACTCCTGAGACTGCACCAGTAGGTGGGAATCCCACAAAGACAGAATTCACAGCATCACGGTAGGAACTTACCATCTGACTGCACAGTAAGGAGCTCCCCATCCCTGGAGGCATGCCGGCACTGACCAGAGGACTGCTTGGCAGGGTTAATATAGGGAGCACGGGTACAGAAGCGGAGGGCTCTGGGAGTTTTTATAACAAGGGAGAAGTGTAAATCCGTGATTCAGTGCTCAGCTGGGAAGGAGCACCTGCTAGGATCCTCACCTTGTGCCAGGGTTATATACATGTCATGCTGCTTTCTACCTCTAAACAACCCTCTGCAGGAAGTTTTATTATCCCCACTTCAGAAATAAAGAAACAAAGGCTCAGGGAGCCCTCATACTTGCCCCAAATCACAGACGTTGTAAGTCCGGAGCTACAGTTTGACCCACAGTGAGCCTCAATACCCCATTTTTTTTCCTTAAGAGAAAAAGGACCTGCAAAGAGAAAGCCTTGGCCCGGCTCGGAGGTCGGGGTGCCCTGACACTTGCCATCACTTGCTGCGTAGATCACTTTTTCTCTCTGCGACCCGGTTTGAACCTTGGTGTCTATACTAACGTTGGCCCTCTGGTGTGTCTGCTCTTGCCGGGATTCACACACATCCAATAAAAATAACACTTGGATCCGGGCAGCACTCTCTGATTTCCAAAGCACGGTGCTCCGGGCTGCAATCTCAGCGGCAGACGGGAAGTCCTGTGTCGCAGATGAAAACACTGAGGACCTTCGTGAAAGAAACCAATGGCCACCGAGTCCCACAGTGGAAGCTTCGCTGCATCATCTCACTTCATATCCAAGACAACTCTGGGAGACAGGAATTATCGGTCTCGTTTTCCAGATGAGGAAACAGAGGGTCAGCAAGGGTCACCATGGTGATCAAAGTGAAAGAACCAGGAAAGGGGCAGGGTTCTAACCGAGGTTGGAACTGTATCGCTGAACTAGTGGCTTTTCAAAGACTCCCACGGGCCTCACCCCACAGGGAGAGCGGATGGGTCTCACCCTCAAGTCACTCATTGGGGTGAGACCCAGTTTCGGGACAGGAGGGAAATAATCCATCTGTCCTTTAAGAGTGAGTGGCATATTAGCAGGACCCAGAATGGGGGTGGGGGGGTGGGGGGAGGTACAAAGGAAATGGACCCGAGCTTTAAGGGCCTGGAGGACAGGCCCTGGGCAGAGGGCACAGGCTGCCTGGCAAGGACCACAGTGACAGAGAGGAGCAGGGGGACTGTGAAACAGGCAGCTCAGGTCACAAATTTGGCATCACTGACTCTGCTTACAAGGATGCTCACCCGCACCAGCCTCCAGGCCCCACCCCAGCCAGCGGGCTTTACTCAGAGGCCTGTCTCTTCCCTCCGGCTTCCCGCAGGTCAGGCCTCAGCCACCCAGCAGAGGGCCCCCTAGTTCCGACTTAACAGTACAGCCCATGGTGCCAAAAGGCATCACTCGGGGCAGACAGCCAGCTAACCAGAGAAGGGGCCTGCCTGCTGGGCCCACTCAGAGCAGCAGCCTCGCTACTTTCTGGCGTCTTCTGAGGCCACGTGACAGGGCTCTGAGGAGCTGGAATGAGATTCAGGTTTTGTGAGGTGCTAGCAAGGAGGCTAAGGCACTGGGGGCAGGAAAGCTGGGGTCCTGTCAACAGTTATGTGACGGGGGGGCTTCTTTCCCCTCCCAGACTCAAGTTTCCACACCTGTGTTGTGAGGAGATTAGGCTAGAAGATTCTCAGAGACGCGTCCATCTCTGACAGTCTGGTCCAACACTCTTGCCCATCTCTGCCACCCTCTTAGCACTGCCTTCACAGGAGTCAGGTCCTTGTGGGTACCCCTGTGCATTCCACTCGGAGAGGCTGACACATTGCTTGTATGGCTCGTTCAGTGGGGACACTGGAGGTCTAGGGGGGCCATTGTTCCCCCAGCCACAGTGGAACTAGGCTTCTCTGCCCCCAAAGTCACCATGGCGACTGTACCACCTGGGTCCCCATGGACCACACTCAGCGGGGAGCATTGTCAATGAATCTGGATTGGAATGGCAGTGCTCATTAGCCAGCGGCCTTCCTTATCTTCCCCCCCCCCTCCCCCCCGTGCAGGGCTTGAGGATTCATTCAATTCTGCCTGATTTTTATCCTTTAAAAAATATTCCTCAGCAGACTGAGATGTTGGGCCCTCACCATGCCCCAGAGGCCTTTATTCTCTACTTCCTACCCAGAAGACAATGTTGTATGGACTCAGCCAGGTCTGGTCCCCAGACTCAATGGGCCAGTCAGCCATGAGACCATACTGATGCTAAGCTACAGGTCCCTCATCCGTGCAACGCCTGCCTGTTTGGAGGTGCCCGACACACAGGGAGCATGTCAGTGTGAGCTGCCTTTATGAGATTATTTATTATTATTATTATTCAGACTCCTGGCTGTCACAGCCTGTGTGCCAACTCTGCACATTCTCTTTGACTCTCTCTTACTTCTAGATGACGTTCTGGCTTTTGAAAAGTAGCCTCCCATTATTTCCGCAGCGACCCACCCAAAAGCATACAGCAAGAGTCCTCCACTTTCTCCGTTCCTTAGGCTTAATCCCGGGGCCTGAACTTTAATTCTCAAAGACCCCTTGTAATTTCTTCCTGGGAAAGGGGCAGCCTTCTGGAAGCAGAGCTCCCTGCTATCTCAGAATCCCAAAATAGAGATGTAAATGAGGACCAAAGGCACACTGGTATGAAGCAAATTATGCCCAAGCTTCAAGAACCCTCACTTGCTCCTGTTAACTGTCAGGGCCCTTTCTCAGGGACCTGTAGGACCTTCCATCCATCCGTGTAGGAGGGGATTAGCCAGAATGTGGACTCACTGCTTCTCTCTAGTGGCCAAGGACCAAACTGTCCCTCTAGAAGGATTATGTGCTGAACACAGTTAGGCACATTAATGAACAGAACTGACCAAGTAACCCAAAAATCACTGCAGGTGTCACTTCCTGAGAAAATGCTAGAGCATGGTGTATCTATGATACAACAGCAGAAGAGAGTATGTTCTCCTGGTCCAGACATCACAGGACAAACCCAAGACTGATGCTAATGCCTCCCCACTCTCCTTGTCTTTCTGCCCAGTCTCCTTGACCATTCTTTTCTGCTTAGACAGTGTTTCTTATATGTGGAACAGCTATAGTCATGAGCATGACATGATTGCCCTGTGACTAAAATACTTTTATTAATGACCTTCCCTAAGATCTAACAACCAAAAAGGCCCCCAGGAGAGACCATAAGAAGCCAGATTTCCCATTGCAAAGATGCTCTCTGCAGTCAAGCTTGTAATCAGCGCTTGGGTGGTAGCAATCTCAGGGAATAACAATAATTAACACATGGATGTTGAACACCATTCACTTCTCTGATTTTGGGGCCATGCTGAACAGTAATGAAGATTGTTTTCTCTCTGAAGCATAAAAATGTTCTTCAGTCACCTGGTGTGTTCACAGATGTGCTGATTAATTGTGGCCTGGAATGTCCCAATGACCAAGACCCAGGCTTTGCTCTTGGGCAAGAGGAGTTTCTTGCACCCTGGGTTGCCATGACCTGGCTCAGTGGCCTGAGGTGAGGTCAGGTTTGACAGATGGTCTAACAGTGCCTGTGCGTGGAGCCCCAATTAGGCAAGACCCCCACCCCGGTTGAGCTGTTAGACCCTGGTCTCCCCCCTTCTTAAGGAAAGTGCTAACTCTAGGCCTTTCTAAGCCAAATAGCTGTGATTGAGCTGCCTACCCTTGCTCGTGATGCAATAGTTCTTCCTCATCCGTGAACCTGAGACCCACCTGTGCGCTTATTAAAATGGAGATTCCTGGACTCCACCCAGAGATTCAGATCTTGTGGACATAGTAAGCGGCCTGGAAATCTGCATTTTAATAAGCTTCACAGGTGGTTGGGGTGCAGGCATCTGCAGGCCCTACTTGGAGAAATATGGTCAAAGCTCATCAAGTGTCAGAGCCAAAGGAAAAGCTGCGTAGATGCTAAGGATCTGTGACTGTGCTTGGGGGTGGGGGGTGGTGTTCATTGGCAGAAGAGGGAGAGGCTCAGGCAGGGGGGTTTCCAGGATCCTCCCTTACTTCTCCCAGAGCAATTATGCTCTGATTTGTTCAGCAGAGAACCAAGAGCAAGGCCCTGGGGCCTCCCTACATGAGTCCAAGCTGTGTGACCTCAGGCAGATTATTTCACCTCTCTGGACTTCAGCTTCCTCCTCTGTAAAATGGGATGATGACCAAAAAAAAAAAAAAAAAAAACCCCAATTCATAGGGCCACTGTGGGGATTAAATGAGTTCAGGTGTACAAAGCATTTAAGAACAACATTAAGAACATATTAAGCATGAGTACATAGTAGCTGTTACAATATTACTTGTTTTACATTGTAATTAGGTAACAACACTGTGTTGACCTCCTTGGCTATAAGATTTAGTTTGGAAAATGTAGGTACCACTTTAAAAAAAAAAGTCTAAATAATATATCAGTCTAACCTACTCATTTTATAGATGGGGAAACTGAGGCCCCAGGAAAAGAAAAACTGCTTGGGGACACATAGCCGGTGAAAAGCAGAAATGGAACAGACCCAGATCTGACTGAGCTTGACATTCATTCCTCCCCTGCTCCCCCAGCACCCCTGCTGCCTCCCTGAGGGGTTGGGGGATGTCGGCTCTGGTTGCTTACAGGGTTAACCTTGACTTCTGTCACACCACATCTTAGGGGCAGCCCAGGAGGGTGGGTCTCCACCAACCTACCCTCTTCTTTTCAGAGCCCATGTGTTCCTCTGTCTCTCCTTCAGTCTGATGCCTATTGTCTTATTGAAACAGTGTGACCATAAATAATAAGTTCACACTCCAGAGACATTTGAAACTTCTGGTTTACTCCTGGGTCTCAATTTACAAGTTTTTCTCCAAAAATTTCAGGTATTATTATACAGCTTGGGACTGACAGCCAGGGGAGCATCATTCTGTTAGCCCTTCTCCAAAAAGATCAAAAAGAAGCAGGATGCAATTTACCTCTTGCACCCTCCCTGCACATAGGAGTTACTGTATGGATTGATAGCTCAAGCGGATGATGGTACTAGGCTAGGACAAGCACAGGCCACCCTCTCTGGAATCTCAGAGCAGCTTTCCACATGGCAGTTGTGGTAGTCATCCTTGAGAATGACCTGCCAGGACCCCCACGTCCATGTATACTTCTACCCACACTGCACCGGGGTTGTTCCAGGCAGCCTATGGAGGAAGTGACGGTCTGAGTTAAAAAGAGGCTCCTGGGGCACCTGGGTGGCTCAGTTGGTTAAGCATCTGACTTCGGCTCAGGTCATGATCTCACGGTCCGTGAGTTCGAGCCCCGTGTCGGGCTCTGTGCTGACACCTTAGAGCCTGGAGCCTGTTTCAGATTCTGTGTCTCCCTCTCTCTGCTCCTCCCCTGTTCATGCTCTGTCTCTCTCTGTCTCAAAAATAAATAAATGTTAAAAAAAATTAAAAAAAAAAAATAAAAGACTGGCTCCTAGCCTGGTTGGTCTCCCACTTGCTTGTGTCCTTTGTGGATCAGTTGCTCTTGGGAAGGCCATGTCATGAGCAGCCTAACGGAGAGCCCTCTGTGGTAGGAACTGAAGCTGCCTACCAACAACACCAGCAGCCACGTGAGGAGTTTGAAGTGGATCCCCCAACTCCACTCAGTCAAGTCTTCAAATACTGCAGCCCCAGCTCATGTCCTGACTGCCGCCTCATAGAACCCAAGCAAGAACCACCCGGCAAAGCTGCTCCCAACTCCTGAGCTGCAGAGACCATGCGCAGTAATGATCAGTTGTTTTAAGCTGCTAAACTGTGGGGTAATCTGTTACACAGCAAAAGAGGACTAATGCAGGGACGATGAGGCTTGAGAGCCGTTTCCAGAAGCAGAGAGACAATATTTAGGAGGAGGGGCTTCATTAACAATCAGGAAGACCATAAGGAAGGGATAAGATGTCCCTAGACCCATGGGGTTCTGCTACATCCTGATGTGTGAAAGCTTTGACAAAGGATCCCAAGATGAAAGTCTGGATCCTGCCCTAAGGCAGGCAGCCCATTATCTTTTGAGAGCAGCAGGCCAGTAAACAGGAAATCAAACACAGTGTAATGAGAGAGAAGAGCAGTCCCTGATCCAGGCAGGAGGGAGGGGGATGGTCAGGCAAAGGGCCCCAGACAGGTGACTCTTGCTCAACTGATGTGCACTCACTACTAACCCAGGCACCCCAGAAGAGAGAGAAATGGATAAAGCTAGGTTTCTGAGTCGTGGAAGCAGCGGACATCAGTCCTTCCCTACACCAGCTGGACCTGGAGGCACTGTTTAAAAGTCCTGATGCCCAGACCAAATAAATCAGCATCTCTGGGGATGGGCCTGGATACCAGCATTTTAAAAAGTCCTTCTAAGAGATGTGATTATGTAGTCAGGTTGAGAACCACCGGTCTAGGTGAAGAAACTATAGTAGTAACTATAGCAACACACACACACACACACACACACACACACACACACACACACATGCTGGCCCTGTGATGAGTAACTTTGGTAATTACTATGTGAGCGACACAAACTTCAAACACTGGGCGTGTGTCGAGAAGACAGACATAGCTGGGTCTGGAGTGGTCTCAGGAGGCATCTCCAGGCCCAGCTGGACACTCACTCTTCATTGTTCAGGACCGGGCAGAGTTCAGGACAAGATAAGCAAGCAAGTCTCAGAATGTGAGTCCAAGGCTGTGGGAGCCTCCTGGTTGGTCCTGGGAGCCATGGGCAGAACTAAGCCTGTAGGGCTAAGACCCAGCAGCCCCAGGGGTGGGGAAGGAAGCAGAAACTGAGGCTCAGGCAAGGCCTGAAACCAGAGATGTTACTCTGAAAATATATGGCGGAAGGGAAGAGAGAACTATACGGGCATTGGAGATTCTGCTAACACTTTACAATCCTTGTTTTGACTTATTCTACTGAAACCCATGGGTATTCTTATCTCCATTTCAAGGATGAGGAAAGAGGGTTCAAAGAGGTTAAGTGGCAAGTCCTGAAAATGCCTGTGAGCCCTGGAGGAAGGTTGGTGTCAGAGCTGTGCTCAACAAACCAGGCTGTGAACATCCATGGCTGTCTTGGGGTCTGCTGCTGAGGCCTCAGAGACAACCTGCAGCTCTTGAAAGGAAGGTCTGGAACTAGCCAAAGCTGGTGGAAAGGACTGGACAGGGCTGAGACACAAGGGTCCTGGGAACCTGGAGGGTTTCCTCCCCCACCCCTGACCCTACCCCAAACTGCTAGAACAGCCACAGAGCAATTTCTCTGCCCTGTTTGCTTCCCTCATTGCCCCTTTTACCAAAGGTCAATTCAGCAGTCATACTCCCTTCATTCTTTTGTTCATTCGTTTGTTTGCACTTTTATTCAGTAAATACCTATTGGCACCTATGGCATGCTGGACACACATCCACTGACCCAATATGGCGGTGCTGGGGGCAGGCACAGAAGTTAAGGAAGTGAGGAAGGAGTCTACAAGAAGGATCAAGGACTCTCTCCGAGGTGGAGCAAAGAGTAAGACTCCGAGAGGGTAAATGCCTTCCCCACAGCTCCACAGTCACCACTCCAGGTGGGTGAGAGTCAGTGAATTCAGGAAGGGGTGAAGCTGTAAGTCAGGGAAGAGGAGGGAGAAGTCCACAAGGTAGGGAAAAGGGAAGGCTGCCTTTCCAAGACCACAAGACATTTCTTGGCTTTAAAATCCCAGTTCCCAGCAGCATGGTAGTAAAAGTCCTTAAATGATCTATTATAATGATATGGGATCCCATTTCAAGAAAAGATCCATGATTCTTGGTCATTGAGTAAATGCCCTGGAAAGATCTATACAGGCGGTACAACGGTCCAAGGGGGTGGCCGGGAAATGCTCAGCATGGAAGAGTCAGCTTGTTTTGCTAGCTTCTTGTCCCAAAATAGCTTTTCCTCTGCATTTCCCTACCCCTCCACCTGACCTTAATTCCCACCACAACTCCCTCCCCTCCACACACACACACACCTCCCAGTTTTCCCAGTTAGGAACACAGTGACTGAGATCAGGGTCAGGGAGATGTGGAGGGGAGATTGGGAGATGGAGGGAGGAGAGAATCAGGAAGACAGGACGGGTGAACATGTGTTCATTGATGGATTTAACTCCAGTTTCATTTGAGCCCACTGTGTCATACGCTAGCTTTGTGATTATGACTAACTCCCCTGAAACTTGGGGCCTCAGTACTCCCATCAGAAAATCCTGAGAACACAGTGGACGAGCATCAAGACTGGACCAGAGCAGTACAGCATGAGGGCAGAGGTCCAGGAGTCAGAGAAATCTGTGTATGCATCTAGTCCCCTGCTGTGTCACCTGAGAAAATTGCCTGTGGCCTTTTGGGATTCCATTTCCACTCCCACCAAATGAGAATGATGCCTGCCCATGGGGTACATGAGTTCCCAGCAGAGTGTCTCCCAGTGGGTGGCCCATGTTAATTGATCTCATGCTGTGAGGTCAATGGTGGTTTCCTGTCTAAACCTGTAATGGTCTCTAAGGCTTCCCCTGACAAGGGGCTAGGAGGGGAGCAGGTCTATCCTGGTCCCAGCTTTCCCGGGAAGATAAGAGCATGGCCACAGACATTTTCATGGGCCAACAACTCATTCCCCAAGGGCAGACAGCTCCAAACAGCCCCAAGCAGGGTGTGACTTGCAGCTATGGAAGGGGATGAGCTATTTGGGAAGAGGCTTCCTAGGGCTTGTGCAAGCAGGGAGCTAACACAGGGGTAGAGGGCAAAGCGGTCCTCTGGGTCATAGCCTAGAAAGCACTCCAGAGAACAGAACTGAACTGAGGACATCAGGGGGTTTTTTTCTCCACCTTCTTGCTTCCTCCTCCCCGAGATCAGTGGAAGTAGGACCAAAACATCCTAGCTGCCTGGCCCCAGCCAGAAGTTGAGAAGTTGGCTTTATTTTTTCATCTCTTCCTTGGACCTAACTCCTCTCTGCTCTGGCTCTGGGCAGTGATATTGACAGGTATTTGATTTTAGAAACTATAACAAATATATATATATATATATATATATATATATGACAAAAAAAAAGCTTGAAATTAAGAAATGCTTGCCTAGGGGCGCCAGGGTGGCTCAATCAGCTAAGCGCCTGACTCTTGGTTTCAGCTCAGGTCATGATCTCGTGGTCCATGAGTTCAAGCCCCACACTGGGCTCCACACCTGCTTAGGATTCCTTCTCTCCCTCTCTTTCTGTTCCTCCCCCTGCTCACTCTCTTTGTCTCTTTCTCAAAATAAATAAATAAACTTTAAAAAATAAAAGAAATGCTTGCTAAATAATCCTTGGATCAAAGAGGAAATTAAAAAAGAAATTATATATTATCTAGAAAATTATGAAAAGGAAAACACTCTATATCAAAGTCTATGGGATGCAGCTAAAGCTGTGCTCAGAGGACATTTTATAGCTTTCAATGCCCTTATTATTTTTTGTGAAAATCTGAAAATAATTGCACTAAGTATTCAACCTCAGAAATTAGGTAAAGAGCAATAAAATAAATGAAACCAAACAGGAGGTGGTATTTAATGAAAATAAAAGCTAAAACTGATGCAGTAGGAAACAACAAAAGTATTCTGCTCTTACTCAAAATAGTTTTTTTCTTCCCACACCAGTCCCACGGTGCCGCTCCCTCCTCACTCATACCCACCTCCATGTGTGCAAGTTAGTATCAATGAGTTGCATTCCATTACTTTGTAGAATTGATTAATAAAACTATTCATATAATGCAATGAGCCCTAGACTGGACAACAGCATACCCAGTTCTGGAGCCAAGCCCACCATTGTCTTCTTGGCCAAGTCATTTCCCTTGTATGACCCTCCATTTTCCCATGTATACAGATAGAGGCTGTGGCTACCTGCTGTCACTGACAGTTGTCAGCTGAATCCCACTCACAGCCAACACTCTTCAGAAGAAAGAGGTCACCTTTCCACTGGCAAATGTTGATGGACTCTTTTCTGAATGGTGGTAGGCCTTGAGTAACAGTAGCTGTCTCAGCAGGCTGCATCACAGAAGGTTGGCCTGAGTGGGGGTCAGGCTGGAAGGATAAACCCAGATACTGAACACAGCCTGGAGTGTCTTAGAGCATGGGCTGGGATGAGCAGGGAAAGTAGAACATGTCAGGACTGTGGGCTCTTTTAAAATCTGCTGGATTCCCTTTACTTCCTCCTGGACCCACTCTCTTATCCTCCTTTTATTTTTCTAAATATTCATCTGTCTTAAAGTTATTGATTCTTCAGGCCCAGTACCAGGCAGGAACTATGATAACAACTGGAAAGAAGTATTCTAATCCTCAGTCTCAAGGCTCTAATATCAGGGGCAACCAGTCAAGGGTCAGGCTGTCCACAGCAGTGAGCAGCTAGTCTTGGAATCTGGGACACGGGGAGGCCTCTATCCCTGCTGTCAAGTCAAAATAATGATACACTCACATTTTGCCAATTTTTAAAGGCTCTGCCTCTGGAAGTGACTCTTAAGGAGCTTTCCCTAACCAAAAGACCCTTCTCCTCTTTCAACACCGAGAATAGCTAGAAGCTATCACACTGATTTGAGTCAGGCTTAGCACCTTGGATCCCTAGTTGAGCTCATCTAGTGGGGGCCTCCTGATGACTGGTTGGGCTGCTTCAGCTCCACTAGCTGCCTGGAAGCCCCAGTTTGCTTCTTTTTGGGGAGTGTGAGCCTTTCAAGAAGGAAGGCTCTTCCATGCCTACTGCATTTAGAGAGGGCCCACATCCTGCAGAAGCATATAGGCCTTGTTATCCCAAAGTCTGTTGGGGGTCCTGAAAACATTTAGTCTGTGTTCGCATTTGGGTTTTGCCAAGACCACTCCAGTATGTGGATGGGACTAGACTGGATGGTAGTAGTGTGGATCAGGAGAGACCACATTAGGAGGCTGTGGCTGTGTAGGAGTCTAGGCAAGAGACAGTAGTGGCTTCACCTTAGAATATGTACAGTGACATTAGAAAGAAGTGACACAATCAGGGAAGTGGGATCACTGGGGTTTAGGTCTGATGGTCTGCAGAGTGTGAGGAATGAGAGGCATCAAGATGGTGCCACGTCTTTGGGCTTGGGTGACTGGGTGGTTGAAATTGGGGACAGAGGCAGGGAAACCAGGTATGGGTTTAATGGGGACGTGCTGAGTTTAAGGTGGCAGGTGTTTATCCAAAGGAGCTGTCAGAGAAGAATTTGGATAAGTGCATCTGAAGCTGTAGAAAGAAGACTGAGCTGGAGACAGAAATAAAGATAGCTTTCAGTAAAGGAAATATCCAGTCTTCGAGATAATTTGTAGTTATGGCTTCTCCTCCCCCTGCTTTTTGTGAAGATTCAACTCTCTGGGTATGGCTCATGAACTGGGCCAGAGCAGAGATCTCTAACTGATGAACCATGGGTTAAATCTGACTTGCAGATAAGACTTATTTGGTTTCTGGACGAGAACTGGGGTGACCGTCACAGCCTTGGGGTGAGAGCTCTGCAAGGGAATGGGTGGAGTGGGGACCAGCTATGAGAAAGCTCACATCCCCTAGGGGAGCACATCAGCATCTTCCAAAGGGCCATACTTTTAGAAAAGCATGGTCACTGTGCTAATGCAAATTTATACATGAGGAACTGAAATAATTCCTATGTGTTTTAATACAGTCATCTAAGCACACAAAACTCTGACAGAGGAGGTTGTATGGCCCCTAAGAGGGCTGAGCGTCAGCCTCAGAAAGCAGAGTGGCATGTCTGTGCCTGTGGGCAGGCACATGTGAATTAACAAGGCCGTTGTCCAGGGTTGCACACCTGGATACTTCCAGAGACGGATGCCATGAGTGAGTCCAGCATGCTGTGTGCTGGGTGGGATGGACAGTGGATACCAGTCCAAAGGGATCCTTTGCTACCCACTTCTAGTGTGCACCTCCAGTATGAATGGGGCCCAGAGTGGCTAAGCCTTCTGCTTTTCCAGGAGAACTTAAGAATGTAGGACTGGATGCGAGCTCTCCAAGTATTTAAATGTTGGCTCATTGAAGGGATGAATGAGAATGAGAAAAAGAGATCTGCCCAGAAACCAAATAAATTTCATCCACAAGTCAGATTTAACCCACAGCTCATCAATTAGAGATCCCTGCTCTAGCCCTACCTGCCTGGCACACAGATGCGAAAATTCAGGTGCAGAGACGGGACTGGCAAAGCCCAAGGTCACACAGAGAGTTACAGAAAAAGCCCAAACTCAAATGCAGACTCTCTATGACTGTCTTTACTATGCCCCAGCCACTCCCTTCCACTGGAGGTCTGTTTAAAGAGAAAAGATCTGAATTTTTCCCTAACCTCATTGTAACACCACCTAGCACTAATCTGAATTTTCCCAAACTCCTCGTTTTACACAGAAGGAGACTGAAACCAAGAAATAAAAACAAGATGTACTTTCCCCCTGTACAGTAGCAAGGCTGGGTGCAGAACCCACGCCTCCAGCTCCCAGGCTAACCTTGCTTTTTTTCCCCAATGCCTTAAGAACGCAAAGCTCTCCCTGGACAAGGACTGTATTTGGTGAACTGTTGAAATATTCTATTCCTAAGCATATTTGACAATCCGAATTACAGTCCCCGGGACCAGCCCCATAGGCCACATCACCTTAAATCTTCCCTCCAGGGGGTGGGGGGAACCGACTCACCAGACTGGCACATCACTTCTCTCCTCTGATGAACAATAAACATGACTGCAGCAGGCACAAAGCCTGAAGCCTCGCCAGCCACCTCTGATTTGTCTGCTAATTGGAGCCGGGGCAAGGCTGGCATGATGCTGTCTGTCAGTTGGTTAGCGAGCGGTGCGGGAGGGCAAGAGAACAGAACTTCGAGTTCAGGAGACAAGGCTTAGGTCTGCTGTTCGTGAGCTGGTTAACCTTGAAGAAGAAGAGGTCATTTCTGTGAACTGGGAATCAATGCCCCTTATGTTTTGCCAATGTCCATAGTCAGAAAGGAGATTAGAGCCTACAGCAGACTGAATCTGATGCCCTGACTTAAAATCTTTAAAGGATCCCCATTGTCTACATATTAAAGTCCAAAGTCAGTTCAAGGCAAGTGTGATCTGGCACCAGCAGCCTTTCCTGCCATCCCTCAGTACCACCTTCCTCCTTTCTTTTGGTAAGAACAGCCGACATTTATTGATCACCAACCCTGTGCCAGCCACTGTATGTTCACTAACTCACACATTCCTCCCAGCATTCCTCTAAGAGAGGCATTGTTGTCTCTAACTTCACAAATCAAAAAGAGCAAGCCTAGGGTGCTTCAAGAACTGGCCCAGAGGCCCCCTAGTGAGTTGAGATAATTGAGATTTGAACCAGCTCTGACTCCTAAGATCCATCTCTGACCCCTGCTGCATCATCCCATCTCCAAGAATATTCTGGACCCCACCTGACTTCCTATGAATTCTTCTCTTCAAACAAGTTGCTTTCTTTCTTGCCTTTACCTCTTTGCTAAAGCGTTTCTTCTGCTTGGAAAGAACCGCTAGGCACACTCTTGCTTCAAAATCCAGTTCCCAATCCTATCTCCCTGGGATCTGCCCACCATCCAGGCTGGCCCTCTTAGCATGTCTCTTGGCTCCATGGGATGTGTGGTGGCCTGAGATAAGATATCACACTGATACTCTGCACCATATTCCTACTGTCTATTGTCAACACAGCCAGGTTGCCATTCTTGTTAGCACACTTCGCTGACTACTCTTACAGGCTTGATTGCCTCAAATATTGAAAACTCCTTAAGAAGCGGGGTCTTGTTTTACTCATCCCTGGGCCACAGCACCCAAAGCCTAGTGAATGCTTTGTAAGTGTTGTGGGGGAGGAAGAAGGGAGGGAGAGAGGGAGGGAGCAATGGAAGGAGAAACATGGAGGAAGGAGAGGGGAAGGAGGGAGGGAGGGGATGATAGGAAAAGGAGAGATGGAAAGGGGAGAAGGAGAGAGGGAGGGAGCAAAAGGTAGGAGGGATGGCAAAATACATTTACGAAAGCATTTATTTAGTGAATGGTGTAGGCAGGGGTCAGCCAACTATGGCTGTCTACTTTGGGGCCATATTCAGACTATTTTTATACAGCCTAAAGCTAGGATTTTTTTTGTACATTTTTCAAGCATTGCAAAAAAATGACAAAGAATATGTGACAGACTGTAGGCATCTTAAAGTGTAAAATACTAGGGCGCCTGGGTGGCTCAGTAGGTTAAGTGTCTGACTTCAGCTCAGGTCATGATCTCATGGTTCCCGGGTTTGAGCCCCGTGGTCGGGCTCTGTGCTGACAGCTCAGAGCCTGGAGCCTGTCTTTGGATTCTGTGTCTCCCGCTCTCTCTGTCCCTCCCCTGCTCGCTTTCTCTCTCTCTCTCTCTCTCTCAAAAGTAAATAAAACATAAAAAAATTTAAAGTCTAAAATATTTACTATGTGGCCTTTTACAGAAAAACTTTGCTGATCCTTGGTTTAAGTGGATACCGTAATGAACATAATGAACAATGAATGTAAGAGGATGTTCATTCTTCAAAGAGAGTGAACTTCAGAATCTGGATAGGAAGTCAGAAAATATCAATCTTTGAAACTTGAAACAATGAGATGAGATCAGCCACCTCCTCAGGATGCAAACATCAGAGAGATGGTTTGCTGGGGTGCTGCCAATAAGGCCAGGCTGGGGCCATCACTGGATTTCAGCATAGTTGTCTCTGGGGCATCTCTAGAGGAAGGCATGCATTTCAAAAGCAGTAATGGAAGAAAAACTGAAATCTTAGAAACCCCCACCTGCCTGTCAAGAGGCAATGTTGTAAAGACAGCCAATTCTAAGGACTGATAGAAGCACTATAGATAGAGCAGAAATGAAGAGTCAATATGGGGAGTGAGACCCAAGCATTGCAGCAGAAGAGCAAGTCCTGAGCCGCGTGGCCAAGTCTTCCGCTATAGCGCAAGAGCAAGCTTCTTAACTAGCTGTCCCAGTGAGGACTTCAGGATGAGCCTTTAATGGGTCTGGCTATTAAGATCCTGTCCCCTCCTTTGTTCTAATTTACTAAAGGGCCATTTGATGACAATTGGACTCCTACAGAGAAGACAATGTCCTGTCCAGCTGGTGTGTTGACTTATATTTGCTCAGCATAACAACCAAGATAACCGAGTGCATGCTATTTATTGAGTGCAGCATGCCAGGCGCTGGGTGAGGTCCTTTTTTAACTTTTATTATCTCAGAGCGGGCATCATATCGCCATGTTACCATGAGAAAACTGAGTCTTAGATCAATGAATGTATCCAAAGATGCATACCTATAAAGTAGTAGACATTGTAATCCCTGGTTTTTTGGCCCCCAAAACCTGATGGTTTTTATAATCTCTCTCCCTTACACACACACACACACACACACACACACACACACACACACACTATAATGTCTTTGTTCTTTATCTAAGCTCTTTCTTAAACTACTAGACCCCAATATTCCAGAACCCTGTCCTAATCCTCAAATGCATGGCAGGAAACCTCAATATTCATTTCCATTTCATCATAAGCCTATTGGTCATGTATTATATGCAAAGGTAAACAAAATTCAATCCCTTTTTCAAGAAGCTTATGGTCTAGTGTGGAGGTATACAAATAAATTGTCTAATAAAATGCAGGATGATGTGTTGATATCATGAGTCATAAAAGCAGCCCCTGTTGCTGGGGTAGCCCAGGCTTTGGGTTCATTGACTTCAGTCACATTTGACTTCAAGAGGGCTTCCATGAGGAGGGTACATCAGGTTGAAAGAGTTCACAGATGAGGAAAAGAAGTGTTAGGGGGCAATCCAGCCAGAAGGATCTGGATGCACTAAGTCTGGAAGGATAGCAAGTTTCGATTAACTGTCATTTGGGATGGATGCAGCTTAAGCTGAATCTGAGAAGGTAGCAACAGCCAGATTGCACAGGGTCTTTACCACATGGTAAGGAGTTTTTACTTTGTGCTAATGACAAGGGAGGGGGGGAACCATTAAAGGGCTTAACTAGGAAGTGATATGTCCAGACTTACAAGCTTGAAAGATCCTATAGCATCATATGGAAGATGCAAGGAGATCAGTTAGCAACAGCAAAAGGAAATATTTAAACTGAAGAAGCAGAGGCATGGAAAGACCAACTGCAGGTAGTTGAATGGTAGAATCAACAGGTCTTGGTAGCTTGTTGTATGTGAGAAGAAGGAGGGAGAACAGTCTAAGTTAACACCCTGCCTAGTCCCTGGCGGCACTCCTTCTTCTCCAGAGCCCTGGACTCTTGACCCTACTCCTCCAGTTTCTGACTGGGCCTCCTTCTTAGTGCCCTCAACCTCTGGGATTACACCTTCCTAGGACTGCTGCTAATGTGCCCCATCTGCCATATTGAACCACCTTCCAAGCGATCACCAAACCCAGATTTACTCATGCATATTTGATATTTTCAGCTGAACTCCTTTCCATATCCTATCCCTGCCCAGAGCCAGGACTGTTTCCTGAACCCCACTTTTCCAGTCCACCTTTCTTCACCTTCTCCACTGAGCTGAGACAGGACTTACCACAGCAACCAGCCTTCCAAGCTCTGATCCAGCCAACTCCATCCTCTGCCCCCCACACCACCATGCAAAGCTGGCAAGGGAGGCTAATATGGTAGATTCAACCTCTCTTGACAGCTAGGAACAATGGACCCAAACGAAAAAGAAGACATTTAGCAGAGATGAATGTCAGGTTCTACAATATTGAGCCCAGGAATCAATCACAAGGACAGGATGGGAAGGAGCTGATTTGCAGTAATGATAAAGGAAATATCCAGGGGAGGGGCTGATTAGGTGGCCAAAAGCTAAGCAGTCACCAAGAATGGGGACTGCAGCTGCATAAAACATGTGCCACCACAGTTTGGCTAAATCAGTAGGAGTAGAGTGTCCAGGTTAAGAAAGGCAGCTGTCTGACGGTGAAGGCTGTTTAGACCCCAACTAGAATACAGTGTTCCGCTACAGGAACTGCCATACAAGTATGCCCAGGAAGGGAGCAGAAATGAGGTGGTGAATATCTGGAAACAAATTCTGGAAATTTATAGAGAGAAGGGATGGGAAAGATGGCTGTCGGAACCTGGTGTTCAATTAATGGTAACTACTATCATTATTATTTTCCCTTTCCCCAGTTGCCCAGTTTCTGGGTGATTTTTCTCAGGCTGAGAGTCTGCCCCTTGGAAAGTACAAATAGCCCCTCCCTAGCTCCACATGCATCTCCTTAATTACCCCTTTCCTGTTGTCCCAGTGGGGCTGGGGGTTGGAAGCTGTTGCTGGTGTGTCTGACACACAGCCCTTTTGTCTGGATTCCCTGAGCTGGGAGGCCAATGTGATGGGTGTGGTATGATTTCTGTCCTCATTTGTCATATAACATGAGAAATTGTGGAGCCGGTCATGTCCTTAGCACTGAACTCTGTTTTACAGATGATGAGACTGTGGCTCAGTACAGGAGCGTGGCTTCCCAAAGGTCCCTAAACTCACTCATAGGCAGCACAACTAGGGTTAGAATGGAGATAAGTCCAGGAGCCTTTCCAAACAGTCTTCTGGTGCTTGTCCTCCAACCCCAACCACTCACTGACCTCCAAGGGGTTTTAATTTAAAATTTAAAAAGGCAGGATACACAGGCTCTGGGGGGCAACAACAGAGCACATGAGATCAAGAGAAGACTAGACCCAAAGGCTCTTTCTTTTACCAACAGGGTTGTCTTCATTACTGGAGTGAAGTGAGTCAACATCTTGGTCAATTTTCTTGCAGGGCGCTGGATCCTAGGAAAAACATGGATCCTGGCCCTCACTGCCACCTGCAGAATGAGATGGGACACACCTGAGATCTGCATGAGCTGACCCTTCCCCAGTTCCCATGGGGGTATATCACTGCTTTGATTTCCACTAGGTAATCAGGTATTCATTCAGTAGAGGGGGCAAAGATTTGTCTCCAGTGACCGTGTTCGCTTTCTCATCACAATGTTTAACTTCAAAAACCCAGCAATGTTATCATCACCATCATCGCCATTTTCTCCCATGTGCACAGTCAGTGAACCCTCCCAGTTACCTGGTGAGGTTACCCGCCCCAGGGACACCAATGCCCAGGGAGGCTTGGAGTCTGGGTGACTCACCAGGTGTCATGGCTCTGCTTCCTCAGGAAAGCTGTATTTCTTAAATGCACCTCCCCTGAGCTATAAAGTAAGTTCATGACAGAACTGCAATTTCCCATTTTTACAGTTCCAAGATGAGTGACTCACCTTAAATCTACAAAGAAACAAGGAGGAGTGATGTGTGGAACCTGGAACACAAGCAGACAGGTCAACCCACAGGCATTCTACTTGTGTGGCCAGAGAATTAAAAAGTCATAGAAGGAAATAAAGAAATGATTGAGACCAACTTATTTTAAAGGTGTCAGTCCTGAGACCCAGAGTCAAAGGACATGATTCTGAGGGGCACGGAGTTATTTTGTGGAATGGTTGGCATTATAACTTGGAATCACTGGGGTTCCCACCATTCTATGAGCCTGGAATCTGGTCCACTCCACCCGAGGGGCACGGAGTTATTTTGTGGAATGGTTGGAATTATAACTTGGATCACTGGGGTTCCCACCATTCCATGAGCCTGGAATCTGGTCCACTCCAGCCAAGGGGCACAGAGTGAACACTGAGTGTTCAAGAAACTGTTGGCGGGAATCTGCCATTCTCCCAGAAGTGCTAAAGGGCTGGCTAATTAGCCTGTCCCTCTGTCTGGAGTTTGGAAACCATCTTTGCTCCAGGCTCAGCAGAGAGCTCTACCGGGCCCTCAGTTTTCTAGGCTGTGTACTCAGGCTTACCCACAGAGGTCCATGGAGAAGTTGGGTACCTAATTGGTGCATACCTCTTCAGATCTCCAGAGTTCCTGGGGTATGTCTGTGTCCCCCAAGGCACTGGTACTCAGGACAGAGAGGAAACAGCTACCTAATGTCTAGGACCCTCCACTTTATTCTTGCCACCTCCCCAGTTCTCAGGTATTAGGTCCTATTGCTCCATCCTATCTGTGTCCACAAAATGTCATCTCCCGGACACTGAGACTCACAGTTGTATCTCGTCAATCCCTTCCGGATGCCCTTGCCCTCACCCCTAGATCTTAACAATAGCCTAGAACCCCCTGGACAGGCTGGCAACCCCTACACTTGGAATTAGTCTTGCTGTCAGCCTCCTCCCTAAGGACTCTGCCTCTGGCCTCACACTCTCCACTCATTGGCCAACAGGGAAAGCCATCAGTCAAGAGATACTCCCACCCAGTCTTCCCCAGTGTTGATGTTCTCGTCACTGGCCCTTGAAGCCTCTGACCCACTCCCCACTCCCTGCCTTCCTGTCCCACCACCCTGCCCAGTACCAGAAGGACATGGACAAACCCAAAGCCCAGGCTCAAAATAGAAGTCCTGATGAACTAATTATTTTTTTTTTTAACTTTTAATGCTTATTTATTTTTTAGAGAGAGATAGAGCACAAGAGAGAGGGAGACACAGAATCAGAAGCAGACTCCAGGCTCTGAGCTGTCAGCACAGAGCCCTGTGTGGGGCTTGAACCCACGAACCAGGAGATCATGACCTGAGCCAAAGCCGGACACTTAACTGACTGAGCCACCCACCCAGGCACCCCCCAAACTAATTCTTTAGTATGGCCTTTTACAAAAAGGGGAAGTGAAGTTCCCTGGTCAGATGAATTTGGAAAACACTGGGTTAAATAGAAGCTCAACAGGATTCTTTATTGCAGAATTTCAGTGTACTCTCCAAACAAATAACAATGAATACAATATCTATGTTCCCAAACACATATTTGACCATCCCAAAAGACCAATGTCCTCCTGAAGTACATTTTAGGAAACATCTATTATTTAACTCCTTCCTGGATACTAACTGACAAGTTTTAACACCAACACTGATTTGCTGTGTGGCTTCCAGCAGGTCATTTTCCCTCTCTGGGCCTCAGTTTCTTCATCTGTAAAACACAAACAAATACAGGCAGTGGAGTCCCCTCTGGTGTCAGCATTTTCCAGGGCCCTCATCTGTATTTCCTGGCACGTCTGTGTTGCCGGTGCTAGGGAAGTGGAAATGGTAGAGATTGAGGCTAACACAGCTGACAAGACCTGAGCACAATGAGACACAATGGATGGCTTTGAGACTGAGATGCTTTTTCAATGTTGAAAGTCGTTTTTATTTAGCTGGCATCACGTGGCCATTAACAGCACTCAGAATCCCCAGAGATTGAGGGAAGCTTGTAGCTCGCAGTGTCAGACAAGCTCCCCTGGAACCGTGAGGCCGAGGGAACCGCTGGGTATTGGGATACCGCCAGTTACCCACGCAGATCAGGTGGACCCACAGAAGCTCTGAGGCATCAAAGACCCATTCTCACCCAAGATGCCCGTGGCTCTGAGGCACTATATTGACACTGAAACAGCTAATTAGGGCAGATGCGGTAACATCACTGGTGGTGACCGCACACCAGTGTCACCGGGTGTCTTTGTTTCCTAGGACTTCAGGAACAAAGTACCCCAGACTGTGGTTTAAACAACAGAAATGTCTTGCCTCACGGTCCTGGAAGCAGGAAACCCCAGACCAAGGTGTCGGCCGTTCCTGGTGAGGGCTTGTGAGGAAGAGTCTGTTCTGTGCCTCTTCCTTGGCTTGTAAACACATCACCCCAATCTCTGCCGTTGTGTTTACATGGGGTTCTCCCTGTGCAGGGCTGTCTCTTCACAATAAGGACACCAGTTACATTGGATTAGGAGCCCCCCCCCCCCAACTCCAGTATGCCTTTCTCTTAACTAATTACGGCTGCAACAACCCTATTTCCTAATGAGGTCACATTCTGAGGTCCTGGGGGGTGAGGACTTCAACATATGAATTCAACAGCAGGGGAATATCTTTTGCCAATTGGCATGCACCCAGGTCCTGTTCTTCAACCTGGAGCTGCCTCCGAAGCTGCCCCTAGACCACAGAGACTGCATGGAGAGAAGGACAGATGCCTCTCACCTCCCCCTCCCCAAACCAAACGTCTGTGGCTGGAGAAAGGGGGTGTGGATGCTGGAGAGGCAGAGCACACATGCCCACTAGGCGGTTCTGACTGGGGTTTCCAACACTTGGCGGGTAGGAAGGCCTAAGCGGTGCACCTGCCTTTCCCTCCTCTCCCTGACTCCTGGTCTTTCAGGCAATTCTATAAGCCAGGAAACAGCAAGACCATGCACTTGCTTTACTCGTCATGCATCTTCCGCCAGGAATGCCTGTGCCCCACTTCCCTAACTAATAACTCTGTGCGCATCCTGTAAACCCTGTCCAACTGTGCGGGGACCAGAGGAAGGGCTCCATGCAGACAAGCCTGGCCCTCCTTTCTCCTCCTCTGGACCTGCCTCTTTCTGCACAAACACTTGCTCAGTCCCGGCTTCCCTGTTCTTCCTTCTCCTGGGACAGTGCCTCTGAGCAGGCTTTCCTATCTCATGAAAAGTCATGCATCTCTGGGCATAACACATCACTCACCCACGAGCCTCCCAAATCTCCCCACCCCTTGCCGCCCCTCCTATGGCAGCCACCTTCCGCGCATTGCATTTCTCCTCGTCTTGTTCCAAATCGTTTTGATGTTTAGCTCTTTGGGGATGACACTGCTGCAAAGCTCGAGTTATTGCAGAATCACAACCAGCCCTGCATCATTCAGAAGTTTCCTGGGGAGCATTCCCACCCCAGATGGCAGAAGTCCCAGATTACACGAGCTCGATAAAGGGTAACATACGCTGGTTTTAGGGCTGAAAGCATGGGTTCAAGCCCTGACTCTGATGCATGAGGTAAATCACTGTGAGTACATTACTGAAGTCTCTGTGCCTCAGTTTCCTCATCTGAAAGATGGGTGATTCTATTAGCACCCTAAACCACTGGAAGCTCTTTGTGGACTGAAAGGCACTACGCATACATCATTCGTTATCTCCCTTGGTATTATGCCACTCACTCACTGGGTGACAATTGCTTTCTGAGCTTGGCTTCTTCTGAGGAACTTTCTTTGGCTATCACCAACCCACTATGATCACTCTCTTATTCCAGTAGGATTTCTTATCATGTTCCTTTTGTTCAGAGCTTGCAGAGGCTCCTGTGGGGAAAAGGGGTGTCTATATCTGGCCTCATGCTGGTTTTTTATAACTAGCTGTGTGACCTGGGGCAAGTGACTTAACCTCTCTGAGCCTCCTTTCTTTTATCTGTGAAAGGGAGTTGACAATCCTTCCTTGGAGAACTGTCATGAGGCTTTGCAGAACGCAGTTTGTGAAGTATGCTATAAGCCTTGCACTATAACTATATATGTGTTATAAGCCCTGCATATAATATACTAGTTATATAAGTTATAAGTTCCTTCCTGCCCCCTTCTCTTCATTCCCCCAGCCTGCGGACAGGCTCATCAGAAGAAGGGGAGCAGAGTGTATTTTAGTTAAGAATCAGGATTCTCTGTGATATTTCTATTCTTTCAGGGAAGTCATGAATCAGCATTGTTTTCACTGATTAATTTTCCAGGCGGATCCTTAGAGGTTCTATCAGGCCTCCCCTCAGGCCCTTCCCCTGGCCTCCTATTCTTGTAAAAATGAGAAAAACAAGTTGCATCAAGAAAATTGCTTGTTATTTATCTGTCCCAAGGTGACCCCTACAATGGAATAAGACAAAGAGGGCCGCTGATTGGAGATATCTTTTTGAGCCTCTTCTCCAAGTACCCACCTAGGGATCCATGGAGAAGAAGGTCTTCCTGGATTCCCGACCAAGAACCAGGAAGGTTTACCCCAGAGCAAGACAGCATTTGGGGGAAGGTTGGGGGAAGTTCATTCATTCATTCACTGGGTATTTATTAAACATCTATGGTGGGCCAGGCAGGTTGCCGGGTGCGAGGCATGATGCTGAACCAGCAGACAGGACCTTGCTCTCAGAAAGCTTAGAGTTTACTAGCAAACACAGCATTGGAACAGTCCCCCATAACTATATCTTGACTTGCAACTACTCCCTGCATCCTAAACCTTTCCTGAACCGGAAGCTTCTTACAAGGGAGAGCACTTGAATTTTCTGGTGATAATTGGGGATTAGCCACGTCAAGTCTCTGAACCAGACCATGTCAGGTTCATTCAGTAGCTGTGGACTGAGCACTCCTACACACCAGGCACCAGGGGTGAGGTTACAACTAAGACGTAGTCCCCATCCTCGGGAGTCCATAGTGGACTGATGGAGACAGATGCAGCATAAGAGGGGCTCTCGTTGAGGTGGGCACAGGTACTGTGGGACCAGAGAGAATGCACAGCCACATCAGTCTTGGGAGGAGTGAGGGAGAAGCTTCTCGGGGACGCTGGCTCTGAGAAGACCTTTTCCATCCCGTCCACTTCACATCTACTTCGGCAGCCTGGTCCAAGCCATCATACTCTTGTTTCCTCGACTCTGCCCCTACCTTTCTATCTTCCACCTTTACTGCCCTGTGGTCTGGTAGCCATAGTGCTCCAGCAATGTCCTGATAAAGCCAATCAGATAGAGCCACCGGCCCCAAGTTCTATGAGACTTGACCAGAGCTTGTAGGAAAAGACCACGAAGTTCACATGTTCTGGGCCTGGTCTACCTCTGTGGCTCCATTTCCAGTCTCACTCTTGCCCCTTCTCTGGCCTCAGCTCCTTCCTCCCCCTTTAGAGCCTCTGTACCCACTGTTTTTTGTACTGGGAATGTTCTTTACTCCCTTCCAGTCCAGTGTGTTCATCCTTAGACCTCTGCTCAGTGTCACTGTCCCAGGAATGGCTTTTCTCTGATCCCTGAGATGGTCGTCCTCACCTTGCCCTCCCTTGCCCTGACTCCCCGTGCATTGCTGTCACAGCACACAACATTTTCCAGGAGTGTACCTTGTGCTCAGAGGCATGGCCCCCTGTCAGCTATGTGAGCCCAGGGACCAGTTTTGTGTCACCACCACCACCAGCTGAGTGGAGAGCCTGGCACCCAGGATATGCTCCGTTCATATTTAATGAAGGATGGCTGTCCTCACGCTCACCCCAGGTTTTCTAAAGGCAATAAGAAACAGGGACACAGGATTGATATGAACTCCCAGAGAGCTAGAATTCCACCTGGGGTGAGGAGGTTTGCCTGGGATTAGTGACCGAGAAAACTGACATCAAAGAGGAAAAGCCTTTAGATTTGGGTTATTTTTCCCTCTTGCCTTCCCAAGAAATGAGAATATTGATGGAGATGGCCATGGCACTGGGGGAAGCAGGGAAGCTCTGTGCACAGAACTGGGACCGAAGATGCAAGCTGTCTGAGCTGCTCAGATCGGGGGCCAAACAAGGTGGAAGTCTGGGGCCCACCGGGCTGCCCACCACAATCTATGGCAAGATTTTAAAAGTTTGGATCTCAAGCCAGGGCCAGAATGAGGGGATGGCACAGTGCCTACACTGGCCCGACCTTGAGAGCAGGCGCTTTCTTAAATTGTGTGCCCTAGACACCTGCTTGCCACCCCTCGCCCCAACCCGTCTAGAGGCTGCAGCCTCATTCTCAAGCATCCTTTCATCCAGTCCTTCTTGGCAGATGGTTCTGATGCACAGGCAGGCTTGGGAAGGCTTGGTTAGAAAACTCCCGAGAAGACAAGCCTGCAGAGAGGCTCAGGTGCACAGCAGGTGAGAGGCCCCTGCACTCGTCTTTCCTGTGAGTGATCGGGGTGACCGCCTAGACACAGGACATCATCTGCTTTCTGTCTCCATAGCTAAGCTGCAGAGCTAAGGTGAAGCTAGTAAAGAGCTGGAGGGGAAAATACAGTCAAAAGAAAACAGTGTTCACCACGCTCAGAAGTGGGCAGTACGGGCTGCCTGTTACATTCTATTTCCACAGGCCTGAGTTCTGGAAAGAGTCCATCTCTGTTCTCCTGTAAGCCCCCCCCCCCCATTGCTCCCACTTGGGTGCAGTCTGTCCAGGTCCAATCCAATGGTTTTCATAAGCCAGCATGCTGCTTCTCAGACCCCGAAGACTTTCTGAATGCTGTCAGCTTGCTATTCTTTGTACCCTTCTTGTGATGCCAACAACGAGCCGAACCCAGCATACCCTATTTGGTTGATATGTTACCATATGCATGTGAAGAAGGTTTTTTTGCAGAGAAGGAAAATGAGACTCAGAGATAAAATGACTCACCCAAAACCACACGCTCTGGAAATGTCCTGGGATTACAAATTCTGACTCCACAAACACTGAGCTCTTAGGCACTGTGGCACTGTGCACCTGCACGATGAAGCAGTCTATGATTTGTAGCCCCCCCCTCAGAAATCACTGTGTCTCCAGGGACCCAAGGGAACCTGAGCATGAGAAAGACAGTCCCTACTGATCCTCAAACAGAGCAGGTGCTCGGAAGGCTGGCGTTGGTGTCTGTCGGGTCTCCAAAGGCTTGGGCTCTGCTCTCAGTGCTGGCTAGAGAAAGTGCAGGCTATCTGTTGAGTGGCAGGAGTCCGGGATAAGGAATGAGGCACTAGTTCCCGGCCCCAGCGCTCCACTGCCTGGCCAGGGGACCCACGCAGACCTTTTCTTTCAGAGTCTCAGTTGCCCAAATTACAAGACCTCTGAAAGGGGGAGCTCCCCCAAGAGAAAATTGAATCGGGTAGCTTGTAAGAATGGTCCCACCTGTAAGAACAGACTCTTGACTATAGTAACTCTTACAGTGGCCAGACACTGGGTGATCAAGGGGCCATTTGGGTCAACACTATTGGTGTCACCAATCCTCCCGGAGTTTAGTGGGGTCTGAATACAAATGGCCTGGAAGCACTTCTCCAGCTAAGACTGGCCCCAGGGTGGAGGGTGGGAGCATGCTCTCTGGGAGGGAAGATGGGGCTCCCAGCAAGGTGAGTGTTGGCCCTTTCCAGACCCTCCCCATGGACAGAGCTAGAATAGGAGCATTCTCCCATTTGCCATGGGAGCTGGCAAAACTGACATAAAAGACCGTAAAACAGAGGAGAAAATGGAAGAAGGGAGTTGGTAGGAGAAAGCAGAAAGACCAAAGGGGGCAAGGGAGAATGAGAAAAAGAACAGAAAAGGAAGGTAGGGGACAGAAGAGGCTATGGAGGCTGCTGAGGGTCAAAAAGTGTCAGGGATCAAGTGCAGTGGCTGGGACACTGAATCGTGGTTGGGCAAGATGGGAGGATACCTGGGGGCAGCTGGGGGAGGGGTTTGCTGGGTCTCTTGGCATTATTTCTTACAACCACATGTGTATCTACAATTACCTCAAAATAAGATGTTTAAAATAAAACGTGGCAGGGAACCATAGCTGCGGATATATGAGAAGGGCAACAAGTCCAAAGAAGGTTGTGGCTCCTTTAAGGAACGCACAGCCCAGTGCAAATCAAAGGGGAAGATCAAGTCCAGAGGTGGTGTGGCCCCGGGCCCAACAAGTGCCTGGTCCACTAGAAGCCAGAAATGCATTTCCCTTGCTGGGCCCAGGGACTACATGTGTTTGCCAAAATGTTCCCCTCTGTATTTATGCCTCTTGAGTGTTTGTTTAAAAAAGTCAGTAGCTACTAAATTAGCAGCTTATTTTATATTTCTAGAGCTGCTCATTTGGAAACCCAGCTCTGATATAAAAAAGTCGAGGTGCTGGAGAGAATTTTCAGCTGCCTGAGGCCGGAAACTGCTGCTCAGAGGGAAGGGCTGCAGCAGGACCAGACCCTCCTCCCTCTGTACCCTCCCCCAGACCATGGATGGGGGAGAGGATTGCATGCTAGTTTTCCAGGTGGCCTTCCCACAGTCCACAAACCCTCTGCCAGCTGGCAAAGGTCTTGGGGACTGCTCACTGTCACAAGTGTAGAATGGATTACAGACAATGCAGGGGTGCATGGGAGACCCCCTGCCCCACCACCTCACCAATGCCAATGTTAGAAGCAAGCCCAAATCGGGGCACCTGGGTGGCGGTTGAGCATCCAACTTTTAATTTCAGTTCGCATCACGGTTCGTGGGATCTAGCCCCGTGTTTGGCTCTGTGCTGACAACGTGGAGCCTGCTTGGGCTTCTCTCCCTCTCTCCCTCCCTCTCTTTCTGCCCCTCCCCCGCTTATATGCACTCTCTCTCTCAAAATAAATAAATAAATAAACATTAAAAAAACCCTGAAGCAAGCCCAAGTCCCAGGCCACACTCCCCAGAATCGTCACTCACTGTAGCCTGGCACTCTTCAATTAGGACCAAGAGCTGGAATGGGACAAAGAGGGGAGAGGTGTATTCACTTCATACGGGAAGCGTGACTTGGGCCAGAGAAGATTCGGAGTCTGATTTTCTGAGTTTCTATGCGGGAAGGTTACTGTCAGACTGAAGGGCTGTCCTTTGCAAGAAAGGACCAAGGAAAACCTCGTGCTGACCTTATCCATGCTATGGGTACACTTCTCTTAGAACTCTGGCAACCTCTCTGGTTCATTGGGCTCATCATCCCCATTTTAAAGATGAAGAAAACGAGGCTAACTCACTGGATGAACATGGCCACACTAGAAAGCAACAACACCGGGACGCAACTCCCAGGATTGTATCCATGTTGCAGCTCAGTCGCCTTATCTGTAAAACAGGACCAACAACGGCACTTGCCTCATCGAATCGCCATGAAGATTAAATGCCGTACAGGATGTAAAACACTTCACACCTGCTGCATGGTGCACCCTTAATACATGCTGGCTGCATTATTATGACTTTATTCGTATTGCGACTTCTACCAAGACCCTCTTTGGGGCAAGGGACTCAGAGTCAACAACAAATGAAAATGAACTGGATATATTTATTCTGGAAGGAGAAGATTACAGGGAGATGGGATTTTAATCCTTAAAAATCCAAAAATCTGCTACGAGAAAGATCAGACTTGCTTAGCCCTTTCCGGAGGACAAATGTAGGGCAAATATGAAAAAAGTATCAAGGGTGAGATTTAAGCTCCCTCATAAGGAAGACATTCTTAATGAATGAACTCCCTAAAACAGGCTTGTATCCCTGCTTCCCTTTCTGTCTTAAGCTCTCAGAGGGGGTTGGGGGGCGGGGGGTGTGAAGGATCACACAGGGACCCTCCAGCCTCTAGATTCAGACCAGGCTGCCACGAAAGGAGCTTGCCTGTCAGTCACTGGAGGGGGGCAAGGGGGTTGAGATCTGTTGGCTGGTAGTTCCAAACCACCAGGACCTGGCCTCCCAGAGTGACTCGGTTTCCTCTAGGGTCCAAATTACTATGTCAGATCAGCTCGATGAAAGTAATTGCCTGTGTTCCTAATGCTGCAATTAAAGAAACTCATTGGCAAGTAGTGTTCAGCAAAAATCCATTTTTAGAGTTTTTCCTTTTTTATTAGCCGCTCTCCCATAGAAATAGACTATTCATGCAGTAAATCAGAAGCCAGTACATGGAAAGTTTCCGAAGAGCCAGAGGATGTAGGAAATGGGGAGATGAATTGCAGGCAGAGGTAACACAGCAGGGCTGAAGGCAGAGGTTCGTAAATCGTCTTGACAAGCAGCTCTTGGGCCTGGGTGCCCAGCATGGTGTTGGACCCAAGGGGAGGAATCCAATGATGGATCCTCCTTTCCCCATGATCTGTATGGGCATTCTGGCTGGTGTCTCTCTTTGTGCTTCACCAAGAGATCTGATCCGGATGGCTGTGCCTCTGAAGGTGCATGCATTGCAAATGAGAGATGGGCAAAATGAGTAGGAAGAAACTAGAAGGAGGGCTATTGTGTAGAGGGAGGTGATGGGGAGGACGGCTGGAGAAATGGAGGAGGAAGAGTGTGGGGGTGCATGGCCAGTCAGGGTGAGTGCAAAAGAAAGCTTCTCATCAACTAAGTGGATGGGTCCCACTGAGCAGGAAGTCAATAAGAGATTGTGGATCCAGCTCGGATCAGTTGGTCAAAGGTCAGGAGAGTCGATTCCTAAAACAGGGTCAAAACAAACAAACACAACAGGGGCAGAATTCCAACCATCCCTGGTGATAGATAATGCCAGGTGATCTGACCTAAGAATCCATGTCAGAATTTTCCCCAAGGGAATCAGTCAGCACAAAGATCTTTGTTGCAGATGATCCAGACTGGCAGGTTGATCTAAGCACTTAAGAAGTGTGGAGTTAAAAATCACAGGCCACCCAGTGGAATGTCATGTAGCCAGTAATTATTATAATCAGCAAGACTGTCCAATAATATGGGAAACCTTTTATAAGAGTCTAAATCAAAGATTGGCAGTTTTTTTTCTGTAAAGGGCCAGATGGTAATATTTTTGCTTTGTAGGCCAAGTCTTTGTTGCAACTACCAACCAGGCCATAGTATGAAAGCAGCCACCGATAGTGTGTAAGTGAATGGGAGCGATTGTGACCAGTAAAACTTTATTTATAAAAATAGATAGTGGGCCAAACTTGTTGTTTTTAATGACAACATTGCTGTTTTGAATGACAAAAGCAAAACAAAGTTGTAATATATTCATTATTATTGCAACTAATAAAATATGAGTTTGAATGGTCTAAAGGAAATATGCAAACTGGAATGGGTAGTTGAGTTAGGATAGTGGAATAAGAGTGGGTTTTCTTTCTTATTTTGGGGTGAAGGCGGGACTCTCTGGTCACCTGAATACTCAGGATTCACATATACCCTCCAAGGATTGGGCATGGAGGGTCCTAAATCCCCATTTCCCGAACATGATACCATCCTGGGGGTTCTCAATAAATGCTTGGTAAGTCAGTGAACACCCAGGAAAGCTGGGCCTCATAGAGCTATGCCCTCGACCTGAGAGCTCATTTTCTGTCTGCAAGTGGAGTCAGATCTGAGACTTTGTCCAGTTCATCTGAAAAGGCTGTCCTAGACTGGGATCTAATGTCCCAGAGATGGAGTGGTGGGCAACTGTGCAGCCCCAGTGTCCAGGACCCATGAGCTAACTCTGGTAGAAGCTGGAGCTGAAAACCACACGTGTAGGGTCATACTTCCATAGATGTTCCAGAGATGATGGGGGTGGGCAGGCTAAACGGGTAAAGCAGGGGAAATTTCTTTATGCTTTGAAGAACTGGCTTTGGAGTCAGATAGCTGATCAGCCATGTGGCTTTGGACATGTCCTTTTATTTCTTTGGGACTTTATTTCCATGTTTGTATAATAGGGATAAAAATACCCAGCCTACAGGTGTGGTAAGCATTAAATGAGATCATGTGACACTCCCAGCACACAGACTGGCTCAGAAGAAACCCTCAGTAATGGTAGCTTTTAGCTTACAGGGTCAGAGGCTGGAGTGGGGCAGGCCCAAGAGTCAGACAGGGTCAGACATGGCATCCTCATAGCATCCCAGCTCTGGACCTCTGGACCATCAGAACCGTGTGTGGTCTGTTGCTGGAGAGGTCAGAAAACCGAGGACACACGGGGCAAGGTATCATGTCATCAGGCAGGGATTGGGGTTGTGACTCAGGCATCTGGGTCAGACCAGAGAAAGGAGTCCCCAGACCAATCAGAAGTGAAAAATTCCCAGAGGGGGCTCAGGGTCAGATCCAAGAAAGAACCCATGTGAGAGGCCAAGTCTGTGTCAAGGTCACCCCATCTAGGGACCAAGAGATATGGGGACTGAGAAAGAGCAAGGCTGCAGGACCTGAGATATTCACTCTGAAGTGGGCTGGGATACCCAAACATTTTCACAAGGTGCTGACTGTGGGTGGGCAGGGCTGGCAGGAACTAACAGCCCTGAAGTGGGCTTGGGTGTGAGTTTTAGGGATGTGGTAGGATTGTGGAAGAATTCTTTACAGGAGAATCTTTTATTGTATATTTTTAAATGGTTAAGATGGTAAATTTTATGTTATGTATATTTTACTGGGATTAAAAATAAAAAGCAAATACATTCAGCAAATGTAGCAAAAGAACACAAGTACAAAAATAAACACGTGGGGGCTTGAAAGTAAAATGCATTAAAAATAAACATGTATCTAACCATCAACGAAAAATGTTTACCAAATCTGACAGAGGCGGTGGCCCTGATAACAATGCCAGCAATAAAGGGTATGGACATTGTACTTTGTAAAGAGTTTGTGTGTGTGTGTGTGTGTGTGTGTGTGTGTGTGTGTGTTGATGGGCCGGCAGAAAAGAAACAGGTTTCCCAAGACTAGGTGATGGCCTGTGCAAAGGTGTGGAGGTAACAGTGTACCCCCGTCCCTGGAATGAAGGTGTCATAGGGAAGCTGGATGGCATATCGAGAGACCAACAGGGTGGGTGGTTCACTACCAAGTTGCGCCTTGTTCCAATATCGCCTCTGCCTTACTCTGTAAATTGATACGTAACCTTTTAACTGCTCTGCTGTAGCATAAAGAGGTTGTCACTTGCACTAGGTCACCCGGCTTGTTAAATGGACAAGCTAGGATTGGAACTTGGGCCCTCTGATTCTGCTCTTAGTTGTCAATGCTCTGGGCTGCATGACCTCCGGCAGGCTTCTTAACCTCTCTGGGCCTTGGCTTCATCAGTATTAATGGCACCTTCTCCTGGCTCTGGCCTTGCAGGGCAGAACATGAGGTGATGATGGTAGCACCCGGCTGGGGTGCTTGGCATGCCCGGTGGCAGAAGTCTCTGAATTTAACCTCGTTGGCAAGAGAAAATCACTGCGGGGTCTGGTATTTAGTGTTTTAAACTTTCTTCCTGGCCACGGGTAAAAAGGAATTCCTCTTCACCCGGAATGCTTGTCTGTACGTGGCTGTCACAGAAAGCCTCGTACAATCACATCAGACGCTTTTTGTACCACTTTCATAGGAAATGAAAAGAACCCCTTTCACTAGAGAGGGCTGGTTTCAAAAGCTAGTCTTTTCTACACCTGCATTCTCTCTCTCCCCCCACACCGCTGCCTAGAACCGGGCCATGACCGGGACCGCGTGATCTCTTTCCTGACAGCTGACCAGGGAGAGAAACAAAACTCAGCTTGACCTCTCAGCCCTCTCCCTTCAGTGCTTGTCACTCGGACTCCAGAGTAGCGCGCCAACAGCTGGCTGGGGGGAGGGCGGAGGGGGAGGGGGAAGCTGGCAGGTGAGGAGCAGGAGGGATGGAGACACAACAGCCCCCCACCCCCACACCTTCTGAGTCATCGCTCAGGAAACTGAGGAATTAGCATCCAAGAGGCACACAGGTCAGCCACGGAGCCCATCAGGCTGGTCTTCCTCCCCATGGCCCCTGCTTTATCAGAGCCCTGAAACAACTCTTCCATTCTTTCCCTCCACCGGCCTCTGTGGATATCAGGCACTGGACCAGGCTTCAGGAACGTGCAAAAAGGTACTCTGATGCCACAAGTAAGTCAGGCTGAAGTCAGGTTGCCTCGATTCAAAACTGACTGTCCCACAACAGCTGTGTGATCTCTCAAAAGTTACTTAACTTCTCTGTTCCTCAATGACATCTATAGTGGGGTCATACGAGTCCCCAAAACATAGAGTCAGTACAGGCAAAGCCATCGAAACTCTACCCGGTATGCATAAGCACTAGTCAGGTGTCATCCAGGGCTTCCTGGATGGGGGTGAAGGGTGGGGATGATGAGAGAGGTTCTGGGGGCCAAGGGACAGGTAGTCGGCTTGAGTCGGTGGGAGCTACAGCACGTTTGGAAGGGGAAGAAAAGAGGAGCTCTGAGCTGACTGTAAAGCGTGAGCCACAGGCACTGCACGGAGTCATGGGCAGAGCAGCAGCAAAGAGGGGACAGCAGAGCCAGACGCAGCAAACCAGACACAGCGGAGCCAGACCTGGAGTGTGACCTTGGACAGCTCCAGTCAGGTCACCTCAGCCAATTATTAGCAGCCACGATTTTGTAGCTTCCCTTAGGAACCGCCACCCACCGCATGCCAGGCTCTGGGACAGGCATTTCGTGTTGAATATTTAAACTGCAAAATATCCCCCAAGTTCCTGAATTCCGTTGTTCCTAGTCTGTCTCCCAGAAGATACTTGAAGCAAACTCCTGGATACGATGAGGACCCTTGAGAAGCAGCAAGGATGAGAGTAGGGAACAGACTGGACCCCACTCCACAGAGGTGCCCGGTGGGGGCTCAGATTCCTTGTCGGATCTAACGGAAGATGAAATGACCTAAATAAAGCATTGTGGAAATATCTAGTAATTTTAATATCACTTAAGTTTAGGTACTTAAAGAATATTGAAGGGTATGGGCCAGCCTCACCGTCCTCCCTCCTGCCCTGGTCAGGGAGGAGCACTCTGGGATTTTAGACCTGCTTCTCCCCAGCTACTGGCTTGACCCTTGGTCACTATTCCTAATAGCATCACCTGTACCCTCTGTGTAGACCCTTCACGGCCATCACCTTCCCACGGCCCATTGTCCACTCAGGGACAGTTAGAAAGAGTCTGATGAACTGATCCGCTCGCAGGAGTTGACATTCTTAACCTTTTAGAAATGTGCAGATTGGACCCAAGCGCAAATCAGAGCCCCATGTGGCTGGTCCACACTGAGATGTGCTATAAATGTAAACTACACACTCAATTCCAAAGACGTAGTACAGAAATAAAATGCAAAATGTCTCAGTAAAATGTTTTCTATTGGTTAGGGTTGAAGTAATATTTTGCATGTATTGGGTTGAATAAAATATATTATTAAAATAATTTTCACCTAATTTAGTCATTTTAGTGAGGCTACTAGAAAAAATTTTTAATTTTTGTTTAATGTTTATTTATTTTTGAGAGACAGAGAGAGAGACAGAGCATGAGCAGGGGAGAGGCAGAGAGAGGGGGAGACAGAATCCGAAGCAGGCTCCAGGCTCTGAGCTGTCAGTGGCTCTCAGCGGCTTTCAGACAGGGCGGCTTCCCTATGCGCCTTGAATTAGGTCATCTAATCTTGCTCTCTTTGGTTACAAATGGTTTCTCCTGCTATATGGGTTCCCTATTGCTGTTGGAGAACATTACCAGAAATAGTGGCTTAAACAACACAAGTCCATTCTCTTCCAGTTCTGGAGGTCAGAAGTCTGAACTCAGATCTGCTGGACCCAGGTCCAGATGCTGGCAGGGCTGGGGCTTTCTGGAAGCTCTGAGAGAGCAATCTGACTCCCTTACCTTTTTCAGCTTCTAGTGGCTGCCCGTGTTCTTTGGCTTGTGGTCTCTGCCTCTGTTTTCAAACGACATTACTCCAATATCTGTTTTTGCTGTCACATCACCTTTTCCTTCCTGTCCACTGCCTTTCCTTTTTAAGAACCCCTGTGATTACATCAGGCTACCTGGATAATCCAGGATAGTCTTGAAATCCTCAAGTTAGTCACACTTGCAAAGCTCCTGTTGTGATATAAAGCAATATCCACAGGTTTTGGGGATTAGAATGTGGGCTTCTCAGGGGGCCATTATTCAGTCTAGTAGGCCTGCTTCTTTCATTCTGGCCTCCAAGTAACACATCATGAGAGGAAGCAAGGACAGTCACAGAACCATAGCACTGAAGTCATAGCCCTGGGAAGGGAAATGAACAGATATCCAGTCTGCCTCCTGGCTTCAAGACAGTGAAGTCCTGTAATCCCAGGCTTCATGCATATGATACACCAAAGGCCCAGAGAAGGTTAGTGACTTGGTTGAGCTCCCCCAGCTGAGGAGAGCCCACGCTGGGGAGAAGCCTCAGCCCCCTTGCTGGCAGAGAACCCCACTGGGTCAGGAGAGACAGCCATGCCCACTCCCTCCTGTGCAAACACAGTAGCACCCCATGACCTTGTCTGACCTTGTGCTCTCACAGGTTATCTTCATGGTAATGGCTCTCCAACCCCTTTGGAAGCAGTCCACATGTGCGTCTGTATCAGGGGACCCATGCTGACAAGACTCCAGCAAAACTGTTGTCAAAGGGGCAGCTGAAAACCGGTTCAAAGCGGATGGCGGGCTTGACAGAGCTCACACCACCGAACTGGCGATGGGCTGGGCCGGTGACACTGGTTTTATTAATCAGGGACAGAAGGAATCAGTTCAGCCTCCAGGCAGCTGGAAGCCGTGTGGATCTGTGTGGCGCGGGAACACAGGAGGGCCCCACTCGGCAGTGGTTTTTCTTTCCTGACATGTCTTCCTTCAGCCGAAAGACTTCCTGCCCACTCCCGCCTTCTTGCCGGCTCCCTGCAGACTCCTGCCCCATTCATCTCTGTCCTTCCTCGTCACTTATTTTTAGCCTTGTCGGCAGATGACCCACTGCACACTGGGGAAGTGGAGTCAAGGAAAGGAAAACATCTCAGCCTCAGGATCAAGAGGTCCTATTGTGTGTCCCCACCATCTGCTCACTCTCAGTGTCCATTGACAGGCCCATCCTGACTGGGGTTCCAGGACAGAGAGGTGGTATTGGGATAGGAGGCCAGTGCCCTCGGCTGGCCCTGGAGACCTGGTGCTGCCCTGTAAGGTCAAGCCTGGGCATGGGGAGGAACTGTGGAAACAAGATAGAGAACAAACACAGCCAGGATGAGGCATCACAAGACCTGGGCATGGGTCCTAGACTGAAGGTCACTGTAACGTCCTGACCCCTGTGTCCTTGTCTGTGGAATGAACGTAACAGTGACATTCCTGCTTCGCAGGGCTATTGAGACTATCAGATGAGAAGATGGAGGTGGCTGCAACTTGCAAGCTGTCAAGCACATCTTGAGAGTGAAGGATATAACTAAGAGTCGGCACAAGATTGGGAACGTAAAACTGGCCCGAGTTTAATGCCAGCCCTGGGCCTGAACACCTCATTCTGAAACACCTAGGACTGAGTTAAGGTTGTGGTCCCCAAACCAAGCAAGCTGCTTGGGGAAGGGGACAGATGGCCAGGTAACCAGAAGGGCCAGCATAGGCAAAGGGCAGGAAGCCTCTAGTAGACTGCACCTGCATGCCAGAGGTGAGGTTCCAAAATGAACACAGAGAGGTGGATCAGGCTGAGTCCGACAACCACCTGGAAAGCATGTGGGCATCATCCAGAGGACAGCAGAGCAACAGTGAGGGCTCAAGGGGAGTGCCAGGATCTGATCTGCCTAAGAGAGAGCTGCTGACTAGAACAGAGTGGCAGACTTGGGAAAGGCCAGAGAGAGCAGACCTGAGGACGATCACAGTTGTCAAGGGAGAGGGTGTTTCCAAAGAAAAGAGAGGGAAGCAGAGCCAATCACTGCCAGAAGTCAGGTACTCCAGGATATGAAAAAGCATGCAAATGAGGTCATCATGGGGTGGGGTGGCGGGGGGCAGGGGGCTGCGGGCAGCAGTTTCCTTGGGAGGGTGAATCCACATGGTGGGAATGGAGGGGTGACTGGAACGAGAGGGATCAGGACAGGGGCTCTGGCTAGTTGGGCAAGCGCATGCTCAGTGAGGGAGACAAGACAGAGCTGTAGCCAGGGAGAGAGGTGTACCAGGTCGGGAGCAGTTTGTTGTGGTTTTGGTTTGTTTGTGTTTTTTTAATGGTGAACAAGCATTGAGCAGGTTTAAATGCTGGTGCAGTAAATCAATAGAGAGACAGAGGCAGAAGGCAGAGAAGAGAGAAATCATTCAACAAATATTTCTCAGACACCTGTTATGTGACCGGTGGTGTTTCAGGCACAGGGGACACAGCAAGGACAAAGATTTATGGACTCTTCCTTCTTGTGAATGGATAATCAATGGAGCAGCCTCTTCATGAAGGGAGAAAACTTTGGGATTCAGAGCACAGGTCGAGGATCAGCTACTGACAAAGGGTAAGGTGGAAAAGAGCACAAATACAGGTTAATTGGTAGGTGTTGTGCCAAGCAGTTGAGGGAATTCTTGTCTGATGGCTTCTATTTTTGCTTCAAAGTAGGAAGCAAGGTCATCTGTTGAGAGGACAGGAAGAAGTCTGGGGAAGAGGAATGAAGATTTGAAATAACCACTATGAAGAGTCAGCAAGCGTGGGAGAAAGGGACGATCAGGGTGGCCTAGAACAGGCAGCAGTCCAGGCCTCGAAGGCATCAGAAAGCATGAATTCATGCAGGGACACACCTGCAGCATTTGCCTTTAGCAGCCCAGATCTCAGAGGACAGGAAAAGAGTGCAATTTATGCACAATTGGAGTTTTGCAGAAAAGGCACAGGGAGGTGAAGACATGGGCAAGGAAAGGTTGATGGCTTATGGGATGGACTAGGGAAGACCAGGCCAGAGAGGAGGAGTGAAAGAGTGGTTGACAGATGATGGTTGAGAAGACAAGGATTGGGGTCTTGAAGAGGTCAAAGAGCAACTTTGGAAGGAGAAACAAGTGAGGGACCAGGAGGGGAAGGAAGGAGGCTCAAAGGGGAGAGAAGGAAGTGTGGGTGTGAGATTCTACAGGTGGAGACTTTCCTGGTGATGGCCAGATCCAAGTGCAGCCTTGGGAATGGGTGGCTGTAGGAGGGCATTGAGGGAAGTCTTTAGGGTTGAGGGCTCCTACAGTTGTCCATGAGGATGGCTTGGTTTGGGATGGAGAGCCAGGCTGAATTAAATGCCTAGACTCTCCCTTCAGCATGACCAGGAGACATTAATGAGAAGGAAAGAAGAAAGAAAGGAAGGTAGGTAGAGGGGGAAGGAGGAGGGGAGGGAGGGAAGTAAAAAAAGGAAGGGAAGAAATGGTCAGTGGTCACTCCTTCCTATTGCCCTTAGGAGAAGCCCAGCTCCTCAGCCAGTCTTAAAAGACATGACCTGTGCCCAGCCTCCCTCCCTATCCTCATCTCTTGCTTTCTTGATCCTCTGATGCTATCTTCCATGCTCCACAAGTACCCTTTTCAGTTCCATGTATATGAAGCCTCTTCTCCTTGAGGCCTCCAGACATTCCCTCCTCCAGAGGCTCCACCTACTGTCTTCATTTGTGGCTCCTTCCTAGCCTTCCTGTCTTAACTGGAATTTTCACTTCCTCAGGAAAGACTTAGCCCCACCCCCCTTTAAAATAGTCCCACACATTATTATCTCTCATAGCACCCTGTTCTTTTCCTCAATACTTATTTCTCTGTGGACTTACTGTCTTTCTCTCCAGCTAGACTGGAAACTCCACCTGGGTAGGAACCATAACATTTTTGTTCATCTTATATCCCCAGCTCCTAGCAGAGTGACTAGCATAAAATGGCAACCAGTAAATACTGTTGAATGAATCTAAAAATACAATAGGAAGGGGAACCTGGGTGGCTTAATAGGTTAAGCATCTGACTTCAGCTCAGGTCATGATCTTGCAGTTCAAGGGTTCCAGCCCCGCGTTGGGCTCTGTGCTGACAGTTCAGAGCCTGGAGCCTGCTTCAGATTCTGTGTCTCCCTCTCTCTCTGCCCCTCCCCTGCTCATGCTCTGTCTCTGTTCTCTCTCAAAAATAAATATTTAAAAAATTAAATAAATAAATAAATAAATAAATAAATAAATAAATAAAATAATAGTAAAAATGGAATAGGAAGATGACAACCACACCCTAATGGGAAAGCCTGCCTATATTACTTAACATCCTTAAAGGTCCCAAGCCACCTCTAGCTTCCATGCCTTTTTCTGTCTGGAAATACCTTCCTTGGACTTTACCCACCTGATGCCAACTCATCCCTAACACAAAGCATAACTTCCAACCTGATGCCCTTCTAGCCATCCTGGGATGCATGGCCAGAGCATCTCCATTTGCTTGTCTGTCTCCTCTATTCAAGTGTGATGTGCTTGAAGACAGGGACGTGGTCATATTGCTATGGGTCCTCAGTGTCTAATATATAGTAGGACATGATGAGAGTCTGATGAAAGAAGTTGATGTAAATGAGTGAAGCCTCCCTTTACTCTTAAGTCAACTGTTATTTAAAGAACTGACTGCAAAAGGATAAGGCTAGAAGGAACTAAAGAGACCTTTTAGTCCATGCCTTCAATTTATAAATGAGGACAATGGGGTCCAGAGACAGGAGGATATTTCTACTATCCCTACAGCAAGACAGGGGCCAAGTCAGAGCCAGTATCTCCTCATACTGACTGGTAATTCAGGACTGTTTCTACTGCACCATGTGGCCTCTCGATAGATTGTACTGCCCTGAAATGTGAATTTAGAAATTTTGAAAAATGAATTTCCAATAGGGACTCTCAGATGTTACTGGCATGAATGTGAATGGACACATCCATTTGGGGGAGAAATTTGGCAATATTTTAAATAGAGAAAAAGGGAGCACTTACCATGTGATCCAGCAATCATGCTTCTGAGTGTGTATATATATATATATAGAACATTTTTTAACATGAGCTCAAGGATTTATTTGTATAGCAGCATTGCTGATAATAGCAAAAGATTGAAAAGTTTAAATGTCCATCAATATGAAAAATGGAGAAATAAGTTGTGATATGTTCATACAATGGAATCTGATTTAGCAAGTAAAATAAATGAAGTACATCTACATATGCTATCATAGAGGTAGCTCAAAAGCATAATGTTGATTATAAATCTGATGACTGTGGTGGTGGTGGTGCTGATGTATTCTTTTTTTTTCATTTTTAATGTTTATTTATCTTTTTAATTTTTTTAAATCTTTATTTTTGAGAGAGACAGAGACAGAGACAGAGCATGAGCAAGGGAGGAGCAGAGAGAGAGGGAGACACAGATTCCAAAGCAGGCTCCAGGCTCTGAGCTGTCAGCACAGAGCCCGATGCAGGGCTTGAACCGATGAAAATGAGTTCATGACCTGAGCTGAAGTTGGACACCCAACTGACTGAGCCACCCAGGCGCCCCAATGTTTATTTATTCTTGAGAGAGAGACAGAGACAGAGACAGAGTGTGAGCAGGGGAGGGGCCAAGAGGGAGGGAGACACAGAATCTGAAGCAGACTCCAGGCTCTGAGCTGTCAGCACAGAACCTGATGGGGGGCTAGAACCCATGAATGGTGAGATCATGACATAAGCTGAAGTGGACGCTTAACTGACCGATCCACCCAGGCACCCCAGTGCTGATGTATTCTTAACATCCCTGGGATTGATAAGAGAAGTCCTCCTGCCATGATACCCCATAGGTCCCTCTGGGTAGGTCCTTGTTGGAATGGCCCCTGTGGCACCAGCACAGTTTTCTGAGCCACATACTTGAGCAGGCAAGGTGAAGAGTCTAAAGTCAAAGCTCCAGGACTGGGTGACGTTTGGTGATGGATCCATGCATTTCTTTATTTTGTGAACAGAGCTACGAAATAAGAGTTCCCCAGCTTTCCACCTCACCTCTCACTGGGAGGTGGTGTCCACGTAAGCCTGGAGACTTTGGTAAGTGTCTTAATGATGTTAGACGTGGGAAAGAAATCAAGCTGCAAGAGAACAGGTAGTGTTTATGGGCAGCTGCTGGTGATGGCCAGGAGGCCACGAGGGAAAGTGGGAGGAGGGAGCAGGCAGCAGCAGCCACCTTTCCCCCTTCTTCCTGGTAAGGTTGCCCTGCCTCCCAACATCATTACGAGATGCAAACAGCCACAAGGTTACAGTGGGAAAGTGAGGAACTGTAAGGAGACTTGGAAGTCACTGTAATTTTTAGTGCTTATGAAATCTCTGTGAAAGCCACTCTTAAGTCAAGTCTGGGCCAGACATCGCTGCTTGACCCTCATCATTCAAGGGAAGCCATTCAGCAATAAAGTCCCCTAAAACAATGTCCAATCAATAAAGCCACAACGAAACACCCACATAATGTTAAGTGAAAAAAGCAAATTATAAAAGCAAATTATAATACAATGGTAATTATATACATTTTCAAAGCAGAGCTATCCAACAAGCATACAAAAGCATGGATGAGTAGGGTACTCATTAACTTCAAAATAATGTTACAGGAGGGGAAGAAGTATAATCGATGCGTCCATTGTATCTACAATGTTTTTCTTGTTTAAAAAAGATCTGAAGCAAATGTGGCAAAACTTCAACATTTATTAAGTACAGGCAGTGGGTACATGGGTATCTGGCTTTTATTGTCTATACCTTTCTGGATGTTTAAGTAGGTCATGATTTCTTAAGGTCAGCTAACTGGCAGGCAAAGAGGAAGGGGAAAGAATATCTCAGGGGTCCAGGTGGAGATGAGAAAGGCAGGGCTGTGGACCAAATCAATGAGCTCATTGCCCTTGGGTGTCTGATCATGTCAGCTAATGGGGAGCATAAGAGCAGTTCCGAGGGAGGGAGGAGCTATCACACTCCCTTCCTGGGAGGCTACCTTAGGCTGCCTGTGTCCCTAGACAGAAGGTCAGTGCTCCTCTCAAGGTGGCCTGCTGTGCACAGCTCTCTCCTGCTGGGTTCAGAGATTGGTCCCCTTCCTTCCCCTTGGCCCTGGAGGGGGTGATAGCCTTACTGCTGGTGGCTCCACCATTCCTTTATAATCAATCCCTTTGTGAATAAACCCTCCTCAGATTACCTTGACCTGCGTGTGCCATCTTCTCTGTCGGGACCCCCTCTGATATAATGCAACTGTCCTCCATTAACCTCTGAACAACTCAAGGGCCAGGGAAAGGTCTGGTTATTTTTTGTATGAGGATCCAGGTTAGGACCTGGCACATTTTGCGTGATCAAAACATAATGAATGAATGGGAAAACAGTACTAATGAATGAGTGGACGAATGGAGTGTGCTCTTGGGTTTGTGAATGGGGTGTGTACAGGTCTTGGGCTCTTGAGAGCAAACAAAGAAAGAGGTGATTCCAGGAGGAAGGAAAAATATGAAAGGAAAAAGAACCTAATAGTTTTGGAGCTCTGGAAGTTCTGTAGGAACGGTGCTAGGCTCTTCATTTATTCCTCTCATTTATTTCGTGCCCAAAGCATCACAGGCATAAACCAGAGGTTAGGGGAGGTTACATAACGTGCCCCGCATAGCGTTCTTTTCCCCTTCATGTCATGGGTAAGTCTGATCCACTTCCGGGAGCCCCACGTGGTGCTCAGCCCCACCTGCTGCACCCAAGCCTCCACCCAGGATGGCTGGCAGTTGCTGCTTCGGGGGGTGCCTTGTCTGGGCTGTCACTCATGGCAGGGAACCTGGGGTCTGATTGCCGTTCATCCTGCATCCTGCACGTCAGGCATAAATGTCACTGGCTTTATTACAGAGGTGGGCTGATGGGATGTTTATCTACCCCATGCTTTTCAAAGCAATTAGGTGGATTTAGTGCTTGGATAAAGGCCCCTGAAACCAGCATTCTGGCCTAGAGAAAGAACCAAATAGGAAGGTATTATGCCAGAGTCCCTCATGCCAATCTGTGTCCCTGGGCCTCCCTAGTGGAATCAGATCTTTCCTGCTCGAGAAATGAACCTCTTTTTCTTCTTAGCCTGATCAGAGCCAGCAGGAGCCGAAGTAAACAGGGCAGCAAGAAGGTACTTACTGAGTATTGCATGCCCATGGGCCAGACTCTGTGCTCCAGGCTGACTCATTTATTCTTGACCACAATCTTACAAGAGAGGTGTTAGCATTCCCATTCTACAGTTGAGAAAACTGGAACTCAGGGAGGTAAAGTAGGTAAGCCAAAGTCACCCAGGACTGCTGGAACCCAGAGCCCCAGGCTGCCTCACCACCTTACCACCTCACCAAAGCCGACCTGCCTTTTATGCCTCACCTCTTGGCTGGCCCCTGTGAATGCATGCTTCCTGTTTCTTTCCTTCTCCGGGCAATCGCTCTTGCCATTTGCACCTCCAGCCTTAAGCAAAGGTGGAGCCATCATTCCTTTACAAAACATTCCATTCCATGTTTACTGCCACCCCTTTGGGTTAAGGACCCAGTAAAGGAGCAAGAACCTGGCAAGGTCAAAAACAGATGGGCTGGGGAGTGCAGACAGACCTGGTTTCTAATCCGAGTCCTTCAATTTAATGACTCTGTAAATGTGCAAAACTCACCTCTTGGCACGTTCGTCTTCCTCAGTGAAACAGTGCTGTGACACCTGCTTTATACGATTGTTTTAAAGGTAAAAAAGATGACTCATGCACGGTGGGTGTTCAACAAGTAATACCAGCTACTAGTCTCTGGTTTAAATTCCTGGGCACACATTCCAGCACTGTAAGACCTTTGAGCAAGTTACCTCACCTCTCCAAGCCTCAGTGTACTCATCAGTAAAATGGGGAAATACCATCACTTCGTAGGCTGTTGGGAAGATTTCATTAAACTAGCTAATGCATACAAATTGCTTAACACAATGTTTGGCACATAGAAAGTACTCATAAGACATTTATTGTTACCGTAATGAGTATTAGCAAGATCTTCATTGTGGTTACCTAAGAGATGCAATAACGTTTGTGTCCACATAATTACCACATATCTCCTGTGTTATTTTCATATATGGTTATCTTCTCAAAGTCAGACCATTCTTGACTTTTCCATATAGAAAAGGCAGTGTCTCTTTCCACAAAGCTTCCTTCTTTCCTTTACCCAAAAATAAACACTCCCTTTTCTGTACTTTGACTGCTTGCGGTACCTAACAACACGTAGTATTGTCGAGGTAGCTATTTGTTGGTACATGTGTCCTCCACCCTGCGATTCGAGTACAGGTGATCAAATCTAATTCACTTCTTCATTGCCTCCTCTCATGCAGTGCTGTTCCTGGCACAAAAGACTTGCTTTTTAAAAAGAAGAAGAAGGAAAGAACATCTTTAAAAGAAAATTAAAACAGGGACGCCTGGGTGGCTGAGTCAGTTAAGCGTCAGACTTCGGCTCAGGTCATGACATCGGAGTTTGTGAGTTCGAGCCCCGTGTCAGGCTTGGTGCTGACCGCTCAAGGCCTGGAGCCTGTTTCAGATTCTGTGTCTCCCTCTCCTTCTGCCCCTTCCCCACTCATGCTCTGTTTCTCTCTGTCTCAAAAATAAACATTAAAAAAAGAAAATTAAAACAATTTGTTCGTATGCTTTAATTGAAATGTATGTGGATGTTGCTTTCAGAAGACAACTCTGGTGAGTGGTGAGCTTAAGACTTTTCTCGGAGCCAAAAGCAGGGGAAATCAACCGAGATCCACTGAATTAACAAGAATCCACAATGCAAGGCCTGTTCTGCCAGGCTTCTAAAAGGCAAGTGTCATCTGTCAACAGCTAACTCGTTCAAATGACCAAATCCCAGGGTTGGTCCGCCAGTTTGATGATCCCATGCAGGTAATGTCTCCTAACACAAAAAGGAAGCTTTTGAAGAGTTTTCTTGCTCTGCTGATCACAAATTGCTCCCGTGAGCAATATTTTTCAAAAATGAAGCTGATCAAAAACATGGAAAGGACAAATGTGATCCAGAGCCATCATAGCAGTCTTTCCGGAGCTGGCGTCAGACAGAAGGCATGCTGAACACACTCGGTCCTCAGATGCCCTCTGAGCCAGCCAGTCTGGTGGGACCAAACCATCTCTTTGCCGTGCACTGGGTGGACTGGCCAGGGGTTGGACTCTCAAGGGAAAGAGAGAAAGATCCAGAACATATTTCTCAAATCCCTGAGCAGGAGCAGGATGCACACGATCCAGACTTCTACAGAGCAGGCATAAAAGCAAGAATAGTGAGACATAGGGGCCACAGGGAAAGTAGAGTCAGGGGAAAGCACGTACAGAGGCCATGGCTGGTGCTGTGAACTCTTCTGGGGTGTCCTTTTTTTACCTGTGTGGGCAAGTGGTTTCAAGGTGATTGGGTATATGTAACTTCTTAAAGGCCCAGGATGGAGGAGCATGAATTTGCTTTCAAATTAAGGGGACCTCTTAACTCTGCAAGAAGGGGCCAATGGATGGTTTACAGCCCTGCTACTCAAAGTGTGGTCCACAAACATGTAGTCTCAGCCTCACCGGAGTCTATTGGAAATGCAGAATCTCCAGTCTCATCCTAAACCCCTGAATCTGAATCTTTGAAGAAAGGGTGATTAATATGTATTTTAACAAGATCTCCAGGTACTTCAGGCTGCTAAAGCTTGAGACTGGTTTAGGACACTGTCTCTTAACCCAAGGTACTCCTCAGAATCATCTTGGATGGGGGCGGGGGGGGGGGCGAGGGCATGTGGATTTCTTCAATATGTAAACACCCTGGCCCCATTACCAGAGCTACTGAAACAGATGGTCTTAAAAAATTTTTTTAATGTTTTTATTTATTTTTGAGACAGAGACAGAGAAAGACAGAGCATGAGCAGGAGAGGGGCAGAAAGAGGGGGAGACACAGAATCTGAAGTGGGCTCCAGGCTCTGAGCTGTCAGCACAGAGCCCAATGAGGGGCTTGAACTCATGGAGTGTGAGATCATGACCTGAGCTGAAGTCTGATGCTCAACCGACTGAGCCACCCAGGCGCCCCAGAAACAGGTGGTCTTAAAGGAATCTGGTCACTTGCAAATTATCTAAAAGATCCCTGCGGGCCTAAGGAGGACAATCTTAGTTTTGAAGCATCAGTCTAGAACCTTAAAAGTTGATTTAAGACCAAGACCCATGGTTGATGATTTCCCTACTGGATTCCACTATTACCCTCAATTATAGCTCTTTTCCATGGTCTAGTTCAGACACCAGCTGCTCCATGAGCTCCTTCCTGACCACCACCCCTTTCCCCAGTTAAAATGAATCATTCCTCGCTCCGAGTTCCTGTGACCACTCCATGCATATGCCCCCTTTCAGCTCTTATTCCATCCTGCTTTGCATTGTGCATTACAACTGGTTGTGCGTTTGCTCTTTGACTAGATGTTAGTTCCCTGCTCTGGCCCCCAAAGCCTATGCTTTTAGTCCTCCTTGTTTTCCTACGGCATTTAGCTGAGTGCCTAGTACATTGTAGATACATAATACCTTAGCTGCTGCATTAAAAATATTGAAAAATTCAAATTCTCCAGTTTCCATCCTCAAAGTTAAGTAGGCAACAGGAAGCTGACCATATTTCCTTACTTCAAAGGAAATACTGTCATATTATACTTTTATTTATGGCACCAGGTCAGATGCTTCAACTAATCTCAAAAGGAAAGATGGGTGCTATTATGATCGCCATATTGTTCAGTGAGATCACGTGTTTAGTTCAGGGCCACAGCTAACAAGTGAGAATCTAGAGCCCACGACCGTGACTCTCCACTGCCCTGTCTCCAAAGTGCATGGTGTCTGCTGCTCTTCAAACGGGGCGAGGGGGGCTTAGAAATGACCAGTGACACAGTTTCTGCTGTATTCCTTGTGTGTACCCCCATGTTCCTCCTCCTGCACCTCAAGGATCCCTGGAAGTTCAGAGGGTGGGGCTGGGAATATGCCAGGACAGTCTGAATCCAGGTGCTGATGTGCCAGGGAATCTGCAGGGCCTTCCCCCAGATGCACAGGCCAAGCTGCAGCTCTGCCTCTGCCCTAGCTCCTAATGGTCTCTGCGCTTTTGCTTAGCCTGGCTCCCTACCCTGAACCCCACCCCTCCTGGCCCAGGTCCATACACTGTGCCTTTTCTACCCCAAAATGTAACCCGTGGGGCTGGACCCTACTCCCTGCCCCACAGCAGCCAGGTCTCTGGCTGGGGTCTGGCTCCAAGCCACTCAGGCCAACTATAAGCACCTGTCTCTGAGCATCCTCCCTGCCAAGAGCTTCCTTCTGCCAGGCCCTGCCTACTTCTCAGGCCTTTCTGGGTTAGCTATGCCAGAAGGCATCCAGCCAACTTTTCACACCCATTTGGGCACTGACATGGATGGTTGGTCGATGACCTCACTTCTCTGGGGTCCAGGCCTCCAACCAGGCTCTTTCTCCCACTACCCTGGCCTCCTCCTCTTACTCACCAATCTGTTACATAGGCTGAGAATGCTGTACTCTCCAGCCTGCAGTGCCCACGTTTCTAACAGACCCCTGATCCTGCCATTGGACATGCCTTGAGAAGGAGTCAAGACCACTGACTCTCTCAGCATAAGCAATGGATCTGCAATCAGAAAATAAGAATTTGAGACCTGACTTTGACTCTTACTGGCTGTGCAACCTTGAAAAAATGAATTCTTATTTTGTTTGACCCTCAGCTTTTCTGCACAAGTGAAAACATATGTATGTACATATATACACGTATGTACATATACTTAATTTATCTCATAAAGTTGTGAGCATTGAATGAGATAATGTATGTAAAGTTACACTGTAATTATAAAGCAGTTATGCCATAATTATAAAGCACCCTAGAAAAATGAATCATGGTATTACTGTTTTATCAAGTTCTGAAACAGAAAAAGATGACATTTCTGTTTAGTAAGCTCTGGTTTAGAACTAGACACCATGGTTAAAGTGTTTTCAAATCAAAAAAGAACCAAAACAAAATGTTTTTCTGCTTAAAGGAGCTGACTGCAGTACCTGGAAAATTAATCCATTTCAGAAATCTCTTTCCTGGATGAATTAGTTGTGACTATATTTTGTCATCTGGGATGTGGAACACGGAACATTGAGATGGTCTTTGCCTTCCCAACAGTTCCACCATCTCTGTCTTCAGCTGTTCTTTGACCAACTGATTTATTCACTGATTTGTCCAACAATATTCTGGAAGTTCAGAATCTACGCTGGCTGGGGAGAGGTGAGGAAGGTATACAATGGAGCCCATCGTCCATAGCTACTTACTTCTGCTTCTCAATGACACAGCTGCTTTGCTGCTTTATTCCTAGCCAAAAAAAAAAAAAAAAAAAAAAAAAAATCTAGAAGGCCACGGTTGAAAAATCCTAGTTCTGGATGAGACCTTCCCAGCTCTCTGATCTTATATCCCCACCATTTGGAGTGTTTAACCTATCCCAAGACAGTTGATGGTTTTCTCACCTTTAAAAACTTCTGGGAAGATGTCCCTCATTGTTACCTATTCTCCATCTGTTTCATCAGCAGGTAATCCTTTGATCATCCTGTCCAAACTCACCCTTATTCTTAAACATTCTTTAAAAAGTATGATCCAGTTAGTACAAAGAATCCACGCTCTGTGGAAGTCTTACATCCTAGAACCCCCATGTCCTGATACTCAAGAAGTTCTTCCATAAATCTGACTGCATTCTTCCTGGTTTCAGCATAAGGACACTTTCCTTGGCTGGTCCTTCCAGTCTTTAAGCACTGAACCCAACAGCAACAAGAATACTCAGATAGAGAGCCTTCCTACACATCCCTGCAAGATGTGTCAGGCGCAAGAGAAGGGGCACAGCACAAGACGAGAGTCAAGAGTCCACATTCCGGCCTGGCCTCTGCCACCACTTTCCATGTGGCTGGACATTCATCTCCTCCCTCTGAGTCCCAGATCATGTATATTTCAAGTGAAGCCTCCAACCCTTCCAACTCTGGAATTTGTCAACTGACTTTTATCATCCAAGCCCACCCTCAAAGACCTCCCATTTCCTACCTTTCCCCGAGGTGACTTCATAATTTACATTTTCAGCCCCAGGCACAATTTTCCTGTTGAACAATTATGAAAATTCAGCATTTGGGAGAAAGCACTATAAACCGGCCTGGTGTATTACTGCTCTAACAGTCCCCTGTGCTCCTAATAAAAACAGCCAGGGGAGGCTGGAAGCCAGCATGAAATATGGGCCACTTGTTTTCTTAACAGCCTGCTTCCCTAACTTATCCAGGAACTGTCAGCTCCAAGTGGAGAGTTGCATAAAGAATAGGGCAATTTCCTGTCTTTTATCCTGGTGTCTCAGGCCCCAGACATTATTTTAATGGAATTCCATTGTATTTTTGTATTCAAATGGACTTAAAGGCAAACAAAACATTTAAAGGGAGAAGTTTTCTCCTAAGCAGAAAAAGTGCCTTGCTGGTGCTTGTGAACTGTGGAAAGTCCTGAATCAGGGAATCAGGTGTTTTGGGGGTCTGGGGATGCACTTTGAGCTTAGTCCAAATGCTTGCAGGGGAGTTGGGGGGTGGGTAGGGTGGTGTCAGGGATCAGTGTGAAGTTCCGGGTAATGCGCTCAGTAGGAGAGTTCATTTCCAGGCACTTACCTGCTAATGTTATAAAAACATTTAAAAAAGAAAAAAGAAAGAAACAAAGGAAGAAGAGGCACAGGTGGAACCAATTAATCTTTCTGGAATCAAAGACGAAGGGCTCTTCATTGAAATGTTCTATTTGGATATCTTCCCCAAATGTCAGTAACAAGTAGCCCCCCGCCCTGTTTGGGTTCAAATACTATATTATCTAAATCCCTCCCCAACACCCTAAGGGGGTCTGGGGCTAGTCAGAGGCTTCGTAGAATATGGCTACAAATGGGAAGTGCATCCCCTAAGTTTCCAGAAGCCACTGAGCAAGCAGAATCAAGAGCTACCAAAATCTAAAGACCTGTCAAAATGCAAAGAATGCAGAGAGTAAAGCCCAGTGTCATTAACTGGAAAGCAGGCTTCAAAGCCAGGGACCTCAGGACAGGAAAAAATGAGCATCAGCAGGTAAAGGGTATTTGGTGGGCACACACTGGGGTGTGGTAGCAGAGGCCAGGCAGGAATGGAATGCCAGATGTATTCAGAATCTCTGAACTGAGCTGTTTTGTGCTTTGGTGTTCAGCTGCCTCTCAGAACAGTCTAAAACCAGTATGTCAACCGAGCTTTCTGTGGATTCATTTATTGTATAAACCCTTCCCATGTGCTGGGTGTTGTGCTGATTTCTGGAGACGTGGAAGAAAGGCACATTCACAAGTCATGACTGTTTGGTGTGTGCAGTATACCATAGAGACAGGCACCAGGGCTGGGAAAACACAGAGGGATAAGAGAGAAACCAGCTGGGCTGGGGGCTCCCAGCCATCCAGGGGTTAGAGAGCAGATACCTAGGAGTCTAGCCCTGGTTTCACAGATGATTTCCCATGAATCCTGCAATTGCCCCTTTTGGGGCCATAAGGGCTAGAGCTCATATAGACAGATTTCATGGAGTAGAGAGCCTCCTGCAGACTATGTCCTACCTGCCCAATTGCCTGTACATATATTCTGAGAGAGGCAGCAGACTGCCCTCTAGTTCACTGACTGACAGCAAATGGGAACTATTGGAAGATGTAAAAGCATTACTTTGTCCCTTGTATTCTTCATTTGCCAATATTCAGCCTGAAGAGTAGCTCTGGGAGGTGGTCTTGGTCATGTGGCTAGGTAGAATAAGAAGAAAATAATATTATGAAGATGGTCCTATAGCTCCAGTTGTCAGGGGACAATGCAACAGGACACTGAGTGGGACTGGTACAGATAGACCGATCCTGGGCCACACTAACCCAGCCCAATGAGTTGGGTTCATTTGAACAGGCGAACTGAGGGTGAGAATACAGACTGAGTCCAATGCCAGTTCTTAAAATATGAACCAAATGCATGGGCAGTCAGGAAAAACCCAGGATATGGGGTCCTCAGGAGGACTGAGTGGAATACAACTTCAAGACTGCTGTGTCTTAGGAAATCGCAGACACAGGAACAGGAATCTGTCTTTGAATTGGGGAAGTTCAAGATGATATGTAACATTACCAAGAGCAGTGGCAGGCCCAAGGAGGTGAGTGTGGCAGGAAGTAGGTGGGAGGCAGAGGCAGCCCAAAGCACAGGCTGAGAAGCAGAGCAAGGCTCCTGTCACCTGTTCCATCCCTTTAAACCACTCCACCTCCAAGCATCAGCAGAGAAGAGACCAGGTAGAAGTCCTAGGAGGGAATACTGGCTGTACGCGATGGGGGTGTTCGCTGGGGCTATAGCTCAATACTTGCAGTGGAATCCAGTGTTTTATTCTTCCCCAGATCCTCCAGAAATATCAAAGCATGTTGACCACCAACCATTTATAGATCACGCTTACCCAAGAGGGAGGGGACATCTTAGTATCTAATCAGGCTGAATTTCTTGTGCAGAGCTGAGGCTGTGGGTGGTTGGTTATCTTGTAAAGGTAGAAGTCAAGCTGCTATTTTCTTTTTTTTTTTTTTTTTTTTTAACGTTTTTTATTTATTTTTGGGACAGAGAGAGACAGAGCATGAACGGGGGAGGGGCAGAGAGAGAGGGAGACACAGAATCAGAAACAGGCTCCAGGCTCCGAGCCATCAGCCCAGAGCCTGACGCGGGGCTCGAACTCACAGACCGCGAGATCGTGACCTGGCTGAAGTCGGACGCTTAACCGACTGCGCCACCCAGGCGCCCCAAGCTGCTATTTTCAAAGTGGGGCCAAATACAGTAGTTGTAGTGAGAGGTGGGTGGGAGGTCCAGGGCTGGTGGGTACCTATGCTCCTTCTATTTTATGGCTCTGTCATCCACTAGGGTATTATCCATATGGCCAGAGCTAGATCACTTCAACCTCATCCACATTCCAACCCAAGGAGAGTGGGGAAGAGGAAGCAGAGGACAAGTTAACTTTTTTAAAAGTTGCCACCAAACTGTACACATCTCTTCCACTCACATCCTATTGGCTATAATTTAGTCCCATGGCTACATCAAGATGTAAGAGAAGCTGGAAATGAGTCTTTGGCCATGAATGCTATCTAAAACCTGGTAGTTTCTATTACCAGAAAGAAGAGAGGGTAGATACTGGAAAGCAATGAGCAGTGTCTACCACCATGATTCCCAGCTGTTATTCCCAGCTGTCACCTTACCTAGGAAGCCTTTTCTGACTCCCAAAGCCTGGTGTTTCTTCTGGGCTCCCATAACAGTGATTAATGCTGTTAAAATACTTACCTAAATGGATGAAAATACTCTGTTTATTTGTTTCTCTTCCACTAATGTGTGAGCTCCAAGGGCAGAAAATATGTATTTTTCTTCTAGGTGCCCTCAATCCCTTACACAGTTGCACATGTCAGTGTTCAATAAAGTTTTGTTAAATGATTGGGTAGATGGGTAGATCAATACATTATTCACCTGACGAGTTAACGGAGCTAGGGTATAACTGGTATAGTCAGGGATCAGGGATCTGAGGGTTTTCTTAGGTGATTTATTAAAGTCACCCTCTAATATATAATCCTGTGTATGTTTGTATTCAAACAGATAAACCAATGACTCCTTGATATGGATGGGAGATAGATAAGAAACAGGATGTCTGGGGCATGTTTATATATATATATATATATATATATATATATATATATCTCAGATATATATATGCATGTGATATATATTATATATGATATATATGCATGTAATATATATGTGTGTGATATATATCACATATATATGTGGTATACATATATACATTTATATATATATCATATATGTGTGACAGACATATGTACATTTATATATATCATATATATCATACCCTCTTGGTGTGTTTGACAATACATTCTAGAGTATGGGTGAGCATTTGGAAAACCTGGGCATCAGTCGACTCTCAGAAGCGTGGTGCTGTGGACAGAAGTATGGTGCTGTGGACAGTTCCCCCACTGTTTGCCAACATGTGCCCTTTTTCATTACTCTGTTAATGCCCTTGATCATGCCAGGCAGAATCTGTCTTGAGTCCTTTTCTCTGCATTGCATAAAGGGGTGGGTCACAGCAGGGCAGAGTTTGGGCAGCACCAAGAAGCAGCACCCTGGGGAATATCAGAGTGTGGGAAGACTGGATGTGAGCATGTGGAAAGATCCCTGACTGGGGAACTGCAAGAGGGGTTATTTATATGGCTGAGGTTGTGCCTAGAAGATGGAATTGGCAGAGGGTAGAGAGGAGAATGAGACCACATTCCATAACTCCCCACCCCCACTCCCCATGGGACCTGGGCAAAACCAGCATGTCACCAGCTCAACAAGATTTCAGAGTATGGATAGACCTGGAGGAGTGTTACGTGTTCCTTCCCAAGGATCTAATCCCATGGAGTGCTTCCTTGGGCTCTTAAACTTGCATCTGGGACTATTCCGGTAAAGCAAGAGCTGAAAGGCAGGTGGAAGTAGGTTGGTTACACACTAATATAGGGCTATGGAGAAGTGTGTTACAGAAACCAGAGTGTCAGGCTTGGAGGAGGATGCAGATGATTTAAGGATGCAACTGGCAATTATCATTCGGGCAAAGGAGATGGAATTGAGAAAAGCCGAGAAAGCTCTAGGCGAAGAAATTGGCTGGATGGTTGATAGTTCCCAGTAGGAAGAGTCATTGGCTCTGCTTCTGGAAACTGTAGAGTCATAGAATCTTAGAACTGTGAGGATATGAGAAGTCTAATCTCAGACTAAATCATGGCTCTGTCACTTGCTGATCCTGTGACCTTAGACGAATTACTTAACTTCTGTGTACCTCTGTTTCCTCATCTATAAAATGGAGAAAATAACCATACACCCTTCATTAGGTCACTTGGGGGTTGAAACCAGTCATGGCATGTAAGTGAGTGTCCAGCACATATTTTCCGTATGTACGAGAGAATCTTACAGGATCTGCAATGTTGAAACAGAAAGAAATCGACTTGGTGGTTAAGACCCAAATACAGTATCTTTGGCCATGGGTTTTCTCCATTTCTGTAGTTGATGGGACCATCTGTTCCAAAACTTATCTTTGCAACTAAGAGAAAAACTGGCCGAAAACAAAGTAATTGGCTTGCATAACTGAAGAATCCAGGAGTGGTGCTGGCTTCACTTGTGGTCTCTTCCAGAGACTCATGTGGTCACTAGGGAGCCAGCCCTGCTTTTCCCCACTCTGGCCTTGTTTGCACACCAGTGTCACCCTCAGGATGCCCCTCATCAAGGAAGCCAAAAGGGCTTCACCAAGTCCAACCTTGTAGCTCCAGAGCACAGCATCCAGGAGGAGGACAAGGGTGCCTCGTCCACTCCTGGATGGGAGGACAGTAGGTCAGTCATCTCCTTATTAGCACCTGTGTATTATTTGCCCAAACTGTGTCACATACCCAGGAACAGGACACACTGATGGGCTCAAGCCAATCTAAGCTCACCCCTAATGTTGACAGCGCGGGTCAATACCCAAGGGTGATGCCAGGGAGCAGTGGTGTGGACAAAGCAAATCTTCACATTGTGGACAGAATGAAATGGGACATAGATATGTAGGAGGCAAGCAAAATACAATAACAATAAAATGAAATAAGCCATTAGCTGGGCTCTCAACTATAGAAATCTAAGTAAGACTCTGCATATACTGAAAAACCTGGAATTTTTTTTAAATATAATTTATTGTCAGATTGGCTTCCATACAACACCCAGTGAGCATCCCAAGCTGGGATTTTTTAAAAATCATTTCACAGTCCCCAGAATATTTTTGGGTCATGAACAATGTAACTGCAAACCAAGAACTAAATGAACTTGGTGCCACCTCATATCATTATCACTCCAATGAAGACTAACCAAGAGATAATCAATTCCCAGCTGTCATCAGGCCACACTGTGGTGCAGCCCACAGGCGAGTGTTCCTTACACGGCAAAGGGAAAGCCTGGACAGACCACGCTGGCGGGCCAGCTGCTGACCCTGAGACCAGCAGGGACCGTGACCTCATCCTCACAGGTACAGCCAGCTCTGTCTGATATTCTGATGAAGGGACACTCTGACCCCCACAGCTTATTGTGTACAAATATGGATTCACCACCTCTGACTTCCGGCAAGGAGGGATATTGCTTGGAGCCAATCTCCTTTTATCTCTCTGCCTGGATGCTTTCAGCTTCTCACCCCAGCTCCAGCAATGAGCCCGTCGGCATGCAGAGCTCCTTACATTTCCCTTCAGAACATAAAACTAAGACAAAGAAATGCGTTTAGCTCTAATGATGTGCATGGTTCCATTTTTTCTGTTTGAATCTACTGCTGTTTAATGAGCTAAATATCCACTGGGTGAATTAGAGGCACTGATCCTGTGTGCGTCTCCTGGGAGGCAGCCTCTCGGTGGCAGGATGAGCCTGAGACACAGCACATAGGAACCACACAGCCTGCCTGATAAACATGCTGCATACAAGAGCTTAGGTGACGGGGATGTGGACAAGTAGCAGGAGATGAGTCACTCACAGCTGACCCCGTGACCAGCCTAGCAGTCTTAGCAAAGACAAAACTGCCTTCTGATCAAAATGCTTGAATAATGGTAGGACCCCTGGGTGATCGGGGGGAAAAAAAAACAAAACCAAACTGATGAACAAGCTAAGGTAATGAGATCTCTGGAATCGACAGGCTGTTTCAATTGTCTAGCCAGAAGAGGCCTTTTGTACCTCCCCATTGACAACGTGGAGGCTGAATGATGAGGTGGCCCTCGGTCTTGCTAATATTGTCAACTCTGAGAAGGCTCTGTTAGGCAGGAATCTCATGCTGCATGCACTGAGTTATTCCAGTTCTCTGTTTTTATCAGAAAAGGAAAGACCTCAAGTTGTTTTGCTCTTAACCTTCTTCACCAAAGGAGCCATTTGGAATGAATCCATTTTAGAGGGAAAGGGACCCTAGAAATAATATTTAATCCCTTCATCAATTGATAAGGCTTTTGAGGCTCAGTTAGAAAAAATCATGTGGCCAACAGGTGGTTGACCCATGGCCAATAATACTGATGCTATTTTAGGGGTGCTTGTTTTGTAAGCAGGCACTGCTGTAAATGCTTTCTCTATATTAATCTGTCCAAGTCTGTCGACAAACCCATTTTGTGGACGATAAGACTGAGGCTCTGGAGTGTTAACTAATATGCCCAAAGTCATGTAGCCAGGAAGTGATAGAGATGGGTTCCAAACCCAGGGGACTTCAGAGCCCATTATGGTTTTGCCTTTTCAATAAAATCCAGTTTTCCTGGCTCCCGGGTCAAACGTGAGGAACTCCAAAAATCAAAATGAAAAAATATCTTTCCCTATGGATCTTGAAAAAATTTACTTGAGCTGACAAAATAAAATAAGTAACATGAAGCCTCCTAGCCTTTGTGCTACCTCTCACAAACTCAGCCTCCAAAGACTTCTAAGCTACACCCACCCGGGCTTTACCTGAAAGCTTTCCCCCCAAGAACTCCCCTTCCTACCATACCACCTGCTTCCTGTTTCCCAACCACACCTAGAATTCGGACTCCCCTTCGTATTGGTCAGGCCAGTCCTTCCATCTGGAATCCCCTTCTCCTCCATCCTTTACCATTGATTTCTGCTTAGCCCTTGAGACCCAGCCCCAAAGACACCTCAGCTGTGAAGACTTTAGCAATCTCCCCGATCAGAATCTGGATTCTCCACTCCTCTCCCCCAGTCGCTTTACCCTCTCCCACATTCACATGACTGTTTCTTCCATTATAATTGGTCATGGAAGGGCACATATGGTGGTTGGGTGCAAGGTCTTTGACACCAGCTGGACTTGAGTTTGAAATCTAACAGTGCTACTTAAAAGTTGTGTGGCATTGGGAAAATTAGGAACTCTCTGACCTTCGTTTTCTTTCCCTTTTTGAGGATAAGATTACTTATTTCAAAAGATTCTAATGAGAATTTAATGAGATAATTCATGTAAAGCCCTTAGCCAGTGTCTATCTTAAAGTAAGCTCTTTATACATCTTAGCTTTTGTTGTTGAACTATTGCCCTTATCACCACCACCACCACCATCATCATCATCATCATATACATATTAATAATATTGCTATAGACTGTAAGCTTCTGGAGGCCTTGCTCATCTTTATGCATGGCCTTTAGTAAGTGCTTAATAAATGGATGTAGAATTGAATTGGTGTAGCAGCTGTTCAATTTGCAATGGATTGTTTTAGCTCCTGGCTATAAATTGTTTTCAAATCATTTGCCCAATGGCTTGCCACTCAGTTAGGTTTTGAGCTCCATAGAATTTGATATTTCTCCCTACAGAGTATGCACTGAGTAAATATCAGTATATGTAAAAGTATTTAATGGATGCTTAACTCGCAAACTTCTCAAAGTTCATAGGATGCTCAAGATGTGTACCCACTTGTTTATTTTTAAAGGCTGGGGCTACATTTACAAGGGAAGAGGAAGTAGCACTTATTGAACACTTAAAAATGGCTAACGTTTATTGGCTAACGTTTATTGAGCACTTACTTCACACCAGGCACTGCACTGAGTCCTTTACACGCTTTTGTATACTTCTCCTCACAGTCAGTTTATTAGGGAGGCACGCATTCTCCCCACATTGCAGTTAGGTAAACAGAAGCTGAAAGTGATTCACGAGCTTGCCCAGGATTTACAGCCACTGAGCAGGGAACCCAGGTGTGAACCCATCCCTTTCTGAGTCCAGTAGAAAGTGTCTGGTTCTGGGGCACCTGGGTGGCTCTGTCGGTTGGGCGTCTGACTTTGGCTCAGGTCATGATCTCACACTCGGTGAGGTCAAGCCCTGCATCAGGCTCTGTGCTGACCGCTTGGACCCTGGACCCTGGAGCCTGCTTTGGATTCTGTGTTTCCCTCTCTCTGCCCCTCCCCTGCTCACTCTCTCTGTCCCTCTCAAAAATAAATAAACATTAAAAAAAATTAAAACTAGAAAGTGTCTGGCTCTGGGCTAAGCAATTTAGGCCCTTTGCTGCATTTAGTACTCCCCACAAAACTGACAGTGGTTGACTATCACCCCCACTTGACACATGAGGAAATTCAGTCTTGCCTGTGTCAGTGACACAGCTGGACTTGGAAAGAAGGGCCGTCTGACCCTGCCCCTTTTTTCCTTTCTTTCTGATTCTCCAGGGCCTCGAACTAGAAACTTGGTGTCTGGGATGATGCTCAGTTCAGCTCTCTTTCCATCTATACATACACACAACCCCCAAGCTATCCATACTCCAGCAACTATTACCTGCGAGCATCTGGCAGGCTCCCCGCCCACTGCATAGTTAAGAGAGAAGGGATCATCCCAGATAGACGCATCTCCACACAGCAAAAACCCAGCGGAGAAAAGAAATGCCATCAGAAAGATGTATCGGTAGTCACTATCCAGTGGCTGGTGCAGCCTTGAATTATCACTGAAGGATGGGCTCCGAGGGTTGTCATTATGAGCAGATTTTGTAAGCTGGGAATAGACTGAAGGGGGTGGGAGAGCGCATGATGGGAAATAGCAGCACCTTGGGGGCTGCAAAGGAGTGAGTAGATGGCGTTAAGGGGTCTTGGGGGGCTGGCCTGTTTTATAGCCCCCAGGAAGACAATACAGGGTGGGGAGGGAACAGAACATTAATGAAAGCCAGAGACCCTGGGGTGGGAAGTGCCGTCAACCTTAGTAAAGCCTGGGAAATCAGTCTGCAAAATGAAAGAGGTAGAGAGGAACACCAAAAATAACCTTGAAGGTAACGGATGAGGCAGAGGAGAAAAATCAATTCAAGGAAAACATATTAAGCACAGAAAAACTAAATGAGAACTGGGGATTGGGGGAGTCGGACGGAGACAGCAGTGGACCAGGAGCCTGGAGGTGGGGTTCCTAGTGCAGCCCAGCCACTAACGAGCTCTGTGACTCAGGGTAGGGCGCCTCACCTCTCTGGGCTTCTGCAGGCTCCTTTTGAAAATGGCACAGTTGGACAACGTGGCCTGCAAAGCCCCCCACAATTCTGACAGTCTGCGATAAAGGCTTGTACAAAAGCTTACTTTCATGGAGACAGCCCTGGGCAACTAGATGAAAGTGAGAACATTTAGTGAGTCCTCCAGATATTCCAAATATCCGGGTGCTTGTGAGATGTAAATGGAACCCCACCGGCGTGAGTGTCACTGCTCCTTAGACTTCTGGGGGATTCTGAAATTGATGAGGAAGGAAACTCATGGCATAAGTTAGCAACCATCAAAGAGGCTACTTGAAAAGGGTGCTGAGACTATATTTAAATGCCAGCACCGCGAGAAATATGGTAATTGGGTGAGAGGATGGAGGTATTAAACTTACTGCTGTAACCACTTTGCAATAATGTGTGTCTCAAATCATCATGTTGTATACCTTAAACTTACATATGTTGCATAATATCCCAATAAAGCCAGAAAAAGAAAAAAAAGGGAAGGAGGCCCAGTGTGCACCCTGTAAGACAACATTAGGACACCTATGTTGCAACAAAAGCCCTCCCCGCAAAGGGGGTTTATAAATGAGAAGGAAACCCCTAGACCTCTCAGACACGAGACCAGTGTCTATCTCAATATTAACGTGTGGCCTAAGATTGCTAACAAATAACAGAGTAATGCCTCCCTTACCCTGTGGTTATTTACCTACAAACCCCAGTTATCAAGAAAATAACCTTAGACCTGCAAGCGAAGTAATCAAGAAAGCAAATATAGCAGAAGAGAATCTAGATGTTATCGGGTGTCTGCAAAGGTTTGGCATCCTTTATACACATCTCAGGGATCAGCCTGTCACCCACCGACGTGTCCACCCGAAGATATAGGGGCTTCACTGTACTGCTGTGCCTTGAGTCAAGTCCTTGGTGTAGTAGCTTCTCTGGGCTACCTTCGGTTCTGCTATAGGCCACTGATTATTATACCATTGGTCACCACACAGAATTAGCACTGTGGATGGTGAACATGGGGAAGCCACGCTGCCCTTTCCTGTCCCTTTATGTCCCACCATACCACCGCGTAAGGCTGGCTGGTTGGGTCTGGCTTTGCAGAGGTTGGAGACAACTAAAAGAAATGTCACCACAAGAGAAGAGAAAGGTTTACTACTGTGTATTTAAGCATATATTCACACAAAGATTTGTATGCAAAGGCTCACAGCAGATTTATTTGTAATAGCCAACAACTGGAGACAGCCCAAATGTCCATCAACAGGTGAATGGGTAAACAAACTGTGGTATAAGCCCAGAGGGGAAAAAATGAATGGGCCATTGTTGCATGCAACAGTAGAGTTCAACCTCAGAGTAATTACACCAAGTGAAAAGAGGCAGACCAAAAAAAAAAAAAAATTACGTGCTGTAGGATTACATTTATATACACTTGTGGAAAATGCAATCTAATCTATAGTGACGGGAAGTAGATCACTGGTCACCTGGGTACAGTGCTGGGGGATGGGGGAGAATTACAAAGGAGCACAAGTCAGCTTTTGGGGATGATGGATATTATCTTACCTGTGGTGATTATGTCACAGGTGTATACATATGTCAAGGTGCATTAAACCGCACACTTTAAATATATGCAATTTCTTATAGATTGATTGTTTCTCAATAAAGCTTTCTTTTAAAAAAAAAACTGCAAATATCTTTTGACTGTCATCATAGACCAAGGGAATAAATACAAAATTTTAAAATCTTCATGGGGAGTTGGAGGTGTCCTCGTGGCCATCCACGTTGCCCTTTTTTTCTCTGAAAGCACGTCCTGCTTTGCCTGTCTACATGGACCCCCTCCCCTACCCTCTTTCAAAATGTCCTCCACCATCCATAAGGGGTTTCTGGCTCTAGATTCCATCACCCTCCCTCAGAAAAATCAGTGGCATAGGGACACTTCCCAAAGTATGAGATATTGTAGAAAAATAAGACCATAGACTCAGAATGTAAAATCAGCCTTTTTTTTTTTTGCCTACAGAAAACTGCTTTACAAGGAGGAAGAAGAGGGTTATCCCCAAGGAGAGGCTAGGAAACCCTAATACACCAATGCCCTGCTACATCCAAAGTCACAGGCTTTCTTTTACACATGAGTATAATCCAAAACCCTTTCCCCCATGTACTTATTTACACACTCTGAGAACTGGGGGTGGGGGGAGGAGGGGAGCGGGAAAGAAGGTTGTGTGATACTCTGCAGACAAGGGAAGGCAAACCCCATAGTGTGTTAAGTTAGCAACCTTCTGCAAGCCTGTTTGAAAGGCATGCTAATAACACGCCCTTGAAAGGAGTTATGATATTTGTGCAGTGAGACATGAAGGCCCTGATATTTCCTGAGACTTTACCTTTCTTGTGCTAAATACTGACGCGTTGAATTGTCTACTTGGGGGAGGAGGGGCTTCATCAATAAAGAGCTTGATGATTTTCACAAAAAGTCTTAATTGGGTTCTAGCCCAGGAAACCGACCCCCTTGCAGGTGCACCACACACATGACCTCCTGGTTCCTCCCTGCTGGTGAAAAGCCATTGCAAACGCACACACAAACACACACACACACACACACACACACACGCATGCACGCACACATACACACACCCTTCTCCAAATAGAAAACATCAATTCTCAGCGACAAATAACATATAAAACCTAGCTCCACCATCAAGATTTTCATTTCCTTTGATTTTGAGCAGGTCAAATCATTGGGGAACAGGGGCAGCATGAGGATGTGTGAACTCCTGACCAACCCCCCCGGGAGCAAGGCCATCTGATTTAAACCTCACAGCGGCCCTCTGATAGATATTAATGTATCCATTTGGTAGATTAGGAAACAGAGGCTCAAAGAAACCAAGAACATGCCCAAGATTTCCAGCCAGGGACAGGGCCAGAAGTAAATCTCCTTCTATTAGTTCTCACTACCTCTGAACAGGTAGGTGGTAGAAAATCTGAATACTAATGTGCAAACAGGCCAGCAGTTAGTGGGTTTTTTTTACGCTCTTAGTTTATATGCAGCTCAAACTTGGTTTTCCAGGTTTTCATTTCACAGCAGATTAAAATCTGCTCACTACAAGATTTTGCATTAATTCTTCTGTGTATTCGTTCATCTAACAAATGTGTGTCAAGCCTTGTGCAGGTGAGGTAGAACAGATTCTGAAGATACAGCAGTAACTAATACCATCAAAGTCCCCACCTTCGTGAACTTCTAGGAGACAATGGCAGTCAACAAACGTGTGTGAATTACCCTGTGGTGACAATTATGAGAAGTACTCTGAAGGGAAAAGAGAGAGTGGTGTGGGGTGTAGAACAGAGGACCTAACCTGGCCCGGGTGGTATGAAAGAGGTCAGGGATAGAAATGAACAAACCATTGAGGATAAGCCATTAAGAATTTTAAGCAAGAAACTGGTACAATTGGATGTGTTTCAAAGTTCAAACCGAAGCTACTCTGAATAAAAATGGATTAAAGAGAGGGCAAGAGGGACATAATTAGAAGGCAATTGCAACAGTCCAAGAAAGAAATGTCGGTGGCTTAGATCGGGGGATGACAGCAGAAATGGAGAGGAGTGAAAGGATTCAATTATTTTTAAGACAGAATGAACAGGATTGGGTGGTTAGTTTTATGTGGGGAGAAAGGAAGTTGGAGGCATCTCAAACAACTCCCAGGTGAGATCAACAAGGTTTATAGGGGTGCTGGGGACAGAGAGATGGAACCCTGGAAAAGAACAGATTCTGGGCAGGAGGGGAGGTGGGGGGGAAATCAAACTTTCCATTTGATATGACGAAAAGTTAACAGTTGGTAAATCCTGGGGAAGGATGTTCAAGAGTTTATTGTATGACTGGAAAATTTTCTGCAAGTTTGACACTTTTCCAAAATAGAAAAAATATTTGTTTGGGGATATGTTAATTTTAAAAATCCTAGGGACACGTCAGGATAGCAGTTGGATGTGTGGGTATGGAGCTTTGATGAGAAGTCACAAGAAGAAAAAGAAATAATATTTAGGTATCTATTATATATATTTATATATGTAACATATATTTTATATGTAATGTATATGTTATATATTATATATATAATAGATACCTAAATATTATTTCCAGTGTCTCCAAAATAGTTATTAGTTGCTAGCCACAATTTATTAAGCTAGCCCCTTATTTTGGATGGTTCAGCTGTTTTGAAGCTTGAGGTTATTCAGAAAATGCAGCAGTAAGGTTATTTTGTGAATCCATTTATGTAACTTTGGAACCCAGGTGTGAAATTCCTGATCCAAAGAGTACAAAGATCTTTAATGCTCTATGTCTGGAAAACTTTCCATTAGAATCAGCAACTCTGATTTTTTTTTATATACTAAAAAAGTAGTTTCCAATTACTTAGAGCATGAATTCGTATGGACCACTATATTTTCCTGGGAAGTTGGTAAGTTGATAGAGGCAGTTGCTTTGACAACACAGTTGTGTCCAAGTAACTGCAACAGGGATGTTTAACAGGAATGAGATCTCTGGAATCAGCTGCATCAGGAGTATGCTACCTGGCAAGAAGCAAATAGGTGATAAGGTGGCTGTGTCAGGAACCTGCCCTCAGGAAAGAATGGGGACACACAGGAGAGGCAGCAGCATGGTAGCCCAGAAGACTACTAACGGTCACCACCTTACAGCAGCTCTTTGCCCCTGACCAGCAATAATTTCTAAAGCTGGTTGGGAGAAAGAAGACAGTTGGTTCTAGGGGTTCTCATCATGAGCTGAGCCCACCACTTGAAGGCATCATTAAGCTTTTCCTCATCAGGACACACTGTGGTTTGGAGACAGGTATTTACTGGCACAGAGATAGTCTAGTTGTGTTAGTTGTGTTATCCTTAGCCTGGGGCAGGAAGGGGCCAGGCAGGGGGGAAGAGAAAAACAGTGATGTTCTGTTTTCAAAACACTTTCCTACCCATCATTCCACTTAACCCACCAAGCCATACTATTGGGCAGATACAATTGCTTTACCTTAACAGTGGGGCAACTGGGTTGTTGGGAAATGGAGATGACTGAGAGGCAGGACCAAGAACTGACCCAGACCCCTGATATGCCTTGTCTTCTGACTAGGTTCAAAGACTGCCCTCTAGGGTATTCATTCATTCAACAACCACTGCACACCTAATCTTTTTGGGGTATGTGCGATGTACTGGGATGAAGAGACATGGTCCCTACTTGTGTTCATGCCCTACATCTGTTGTAACAAATCGCCACAAACTTGGTGGTTTAAAACAGTAGACATTTCTTACCTCCCAGTTATGGAAGCCAGAAGTCTGTGATCGGTTTCAGTGGGCCGAAATCAGTGTTGGCAGAGCCCTACTCCCTCTGTAGGCTCTAGGGCAGAAACTTTTTCTTGGTCTCTTCCAGCTTCTGCTGGCTGCCAGCATTCCTTGGCTTATAGCCACATCACTCTGATCTCTGTCTCCATCCTCACGTTGCCATCTCCTCTGTGTGTCCTGCTTATCTCATCTAAGGACACTTATCCTGGCATTTGGGACCCATATGGATAATCCAGAACCATCTCATCTCAAAATCCTCAATTTATTCACATATGCATAAAACTTTACCATATAAGGTAACACTCATAGGTTCTAGGGATCAGGACCTGATATTTTTCAGGTCACCATTCAACCCACCACATTGCCCTCATAGCATTCACAGACTGATGGGGGAAACAGCAACACATATGAGCAATTACAATACAATGGATTAGGTACTGTAATGCAGGTGCATTATGGGAGGAAGAGGGTCTCAGGAGGGCTTCCCAGAGGAAGCAACATTTGACAATAATTATTCTTCCAATCCATGAGCACGGAATGTGTTTCCATTTCTTTGTATCTTCTTCAATTTCCTTCACAAGCTTTCTATAGTTTTCAGCATACAGATCTTTAGCTAAGTCTGCCCCTCCCGCCCCTGTGCACCCTGCGGATCCACCCCGTCTAATACACCCTTGGCCAGATCCCATCAAAGCAGCACCACAAGCCTGGCAGTGTGCAAGCAGCCCAGACAGGGGCCACACCACTCCACAGGAAGGAATATTTGAGCTGTGACCTGAAGGATGAGTGGAAATGAGTCAGGAAGATCAGTGGAATGGGGTCTTTGGGGGTGGGGTATCAGACCTTTTCAGGCTGACTGAATGACATGCATGGAGTTGTCTTTACATGGTGTTAATGTGTTTGATTACAGTCAAGCTAAGAACTACTTGATAGAAGAGTGAGGGAAAAGAGCACTGCAGAGCAAAAGTAAGATGCCTTCTGCCTTCTGAAAGTCAGGGGGAAATGGGGATGACCAGAGGAGTAAAGGGAATTCATCCCACACATGTGATTACCGCAGGGCATCTAATGCTCCAAGAGGTCCTCTCCATGTGTTTGCAAAGTGGTCTCCGTGTGGTTCCTTCAGCACTGCCCATCTGCACCTTGCCCAGGAATCAGGCAGCCATAGTGGGTGCACATCAGCAAAGGAATCCTTACCCTGTGGGACAGTGCAGGAGACATCGGGGCAAATAGACACACTATTTTTTAACCAGGCCTCCCACAGCCCAAATCCTGGTCCATTTCCCTCTATGATGAGCTAGGCTGGACAGAGCCACCTTCACCCACTCCCTGAAAGCCTCCTGCCACCGGAGCCAGCTGTCAGCAGCCAGCTTCCTGCTGTCTTTTCCTTGGTCCCCATGTGGTCCCCTCAACTCCCCAAGGTCCAAGGTAATGCTAGAAGCAAAATGTGCATCCCCACATCTATTCCAGAAAGGGGAAGGAAAAAAAAGAAAAGAACCCAATTCCAAACATTATTCCACCTGTCTTCTAGATCATCATTCCTGCATCCTTCTCACCAGTGGCCCCAATTCTCCATCCTCAGTCTTAAGGTTCCTAGAAAGAACATCTGATGGATGGAGCACCTCGTGGATTGACCACATCCTGCCTTGCTCCAGGCCAGAGCACAGCCCCATCACCTCTAGAGTTGGTCATCTCCAGAGTGGCCCCTCCTCACTGCATCCTTTGCATGGCCTTGCTGCCCACTGGATTGTTCTTTGAGGAGGCTGGGGAAGGAGACAGGAAGGAGTAGGGCAGAACACCCACCATATTATGCCCTTCTGCTTAGCCTTTTAAAAATTCTGCCTTCATTTTCTTGAAGCCTAGCAGGGTGCAGATAAAAAAATCACTGTGCAGGACACCTGGTGTCACTGCCAGCTATCGTTCTTTCTCTGAAGCATTTTCTTCTTTCCTAGAAGCTTGCTTGCTTTCTTCTGGGAACTATTGCTTTCCCAGCCCCTCCTCCAACCACAGGAGTTGTGCGCTTCTTCAATGTGACCCTAGCCACAGGTGATTGGTCCAGCGGTGGTCACCTGACCGGAACTGGGCCAATCAGAGCCCTTCAAAGGTGGTTTCTGCCCTGAGAAAAGCAACTCACTCTTCCCAGGTAGCCAGAACTGAGGACGCGATAACTCAGGGCTGCTAGTAGCCACAACCTGATTGGCAAAAAAATGTCATTTGACAGTGAAAAATAAAAATGAAGAAAACATAAAGAGAAGTAGAAGGCAAGAGTCAGAGAGAGGAAAATGTCTGGTTTCTTCATGGTAATCCAACTCCCAATGCTGGTTGATCTTTGCAGGCATCTCCACCCTTCAATTCTCCTAGATGCTTCAGTTATCCTTTTAGTAACTGTCTCCCAACGTCTTTTTCCCCTCTTCAGGCTGCCCAGAACCAGTTTCTGTTATTTTCAACCAAAGGAGAACTAGCTAATTACAACCAGTGTTCATAGGCCCAGCTCTGAACGACCCTGACTTGCCCATTCACAACTGTTTCTATTGCTTTCCTCTCCCTAATGAACCTCACTCATCTCTCTGTCCCTCATGCCTCGTCCCTTTCATTATGGGATCTGACCGCTCACGCCTGCCTCTGGCTATTTAGTTCCAGTCTCCTGACTTCTCCATTACCAGTAGTACTTTGACAAATAGTTATACCAATAAGCACACTCTCCTTTGACAGGCCCCCTTGACTTCTCCTGGTTAATGGCATCTTGAGGCAGGCCACCCAGGACACATCCGCCACCGGGGACAGACTCTGATTCTGCTTTTCTTCAGATGCACTTAGTCTTAACCTCGCTGGCCCCATCAGGCTTTCAGAAGTCCTCCCTTGCCATCTGATTGTAGGCAATTACATGCAATCAACACTCCCCTGGGTCCTGTGCATTCACACACCAGGACCTGAATTCACAGGGCAGGCAGAAAATGAACAGGGATCATAGCTCATTCTGTAGTAATTCACCTGCAGACACCAAAGTGGGGGAGAAGATGTGGCCTTTATCTCCTGGACCTGGAGACTGGCAACCTCCCCCACTGAGAAGGTCTGCCAGATTACAGATGGCTTCGGCACTGCAGTCGGGAATCCACATGGAGAATTCTAATCTTTCTAATTTGGCCAAGTGCCTGAAAGGAGTTGTTTTCTTGCTGTAGCCACAGAGGCTGGGAATCCCAGGCTCTGAGTTACAACTCAAGCTTACAATTATTAATAAACTCTCACCTAAAATTCAGTTTCATGTCAACCATTGAAATTACCCTTGCTGGTGTAATAGGGTTTACCAGGTTCAGGCTCTTGAAGGGAAAAGAAATAATTCATAAGATTAAGCCTCAAATGCTTGTCCTTCTCAACAGGGACATCCTTGGGAAGAAAAGTGGCCTATGGACTGTTCCTTTGCAGCATGTCTATGACACAAGGGGGTTTGTTTTCTTAGAGTCCTCTTGTCCTGTCTTTCTCTCTTCTATAATACAAATGGTCTCCTGATCCCTCTTCAAGTCAGGGAAAGTGCCTAAGAAAATACTACATCACATACTTCACATGAAAATACATAAGGCAAGTGCGCCTGGGTGGCTCAGTCGGTTAAGCATCCGACTTCGGCTCAGGTCATGATCTCATAGCTTGTGAGTTTGAGCCCCACATTGGGCTCTAAGAGTTCTGCATGGGTCTCTATGCTGACAGCTCAGAATCTGGAGCCTGCTTTGGATTCTGTGTCTCTCTTTCTTTGCCCTTCCCACACCCCCCACTCGCGTATTCTCTCTCTCTCAAAATAAATAAACATTAAAAAAGGTTTTTTTCAAGTACATAAGGCAGCATTCAGTCCACAGGAAGAATGGATCCAAACAGGGGATTTAGAAGGTCAAAGTGAGTGTTCTGTAAACGTCAAAACAAACAGCATATATATGGTGCTACATGGTTTGCAACATACTTTCTCATACAGTAGTATTGTTTGAACAACAACCCCAAATGATGGAAAGAGTACTCTGATTTCCTATTTTCAGGGGGTCAATGCCAAGAGAGAGCCAATGCTTGCCCTGGGGGTCACTGCTGATATGTAACATAGCCCAGACTTAACATCCTATCTTCTGATTGTATGCATGAAGCTCTATCCACATTATCATGCCTCACGGAGGTAATCCACTGCAATTTTAATTTAAAAGAAGAGTGGCAAGCTTTTTTTCTGTAAAGGGCCATATACTAAATATGTTATTATACCTGTAGGCCATGCAGCCTCTGTCATAATTATCCAATGCTGATCATTAGTGCAAAAGCAGCCATAGATATGGAGACAATGGGTGTAGCCAAGTACCAATAAAACTTTATTTACAAAAACAGATGGCAAGCCATATGCAGCCTGCATGCTATAATCTGCCCACCTCTGGTTTAAAAGTATCAGGACCAGGGGGCCCTGGGTGGCTCAGTTGGTTAGGTCATGGTTTATGGGTCAAGCCCCATGTGGGGCTCTGTGTTGACAGTGTGGATCCTGCTTGGGATTCTCTCTCTCCCTCTCTTTCTGCCCCTCTCCTATCAGGACCAAATCTTTATGTGAAAGGTAGAACTAAGGTCGAAGTCAGCAACTCCAGCCCACCTAACTGATGCTGATATGCAGGCCATTTCCATTTCCCAGTGGCACACAATTTGCTGCCACCCTACCTTCCTCATCATATGGTCAACACATTCCCATCCCTACCCTAACACCTACCCACTCCCCAGAGGACTGGAAGTTCCAGTCAGGGAGCCTGGGAGAAACACTCATGAAAATAGTGGCTATTAGCTTGGGCATTAAGGGTAGGAAAGATAGGCTTTTTGAATTCCATATTTTCCAATAGACCATGAATTCAGTTCTTGCCTCCACCTCTGTGTCCCTGTCCCATTCACTCCTTACTCTCTCTCATCACCTCCTGACCTCTCTCCACTTCTCAGTCTCTCCAGTGCCCCAACTCACATCTTCCCTGGCATCATTTCTATTTCTGACTTTAAAAAAAGAAAAAGCTTATACTGTTTGGCTCCCTAATGCCCAACAGCACCTTCAAAACAAGGAGAGGCTTAGCTGACAGGTCGCACACCCAGCCTTTTAAAAGACTAAAGAACTTCCAGCTGTAGAGGAGTGAAGAAGTCGACACATCGTCTCTGCAAAAAACAAACTATAAAACTCAGCAAAATTGTCAAAAACAACCATTTTCAAGTCTCTGGAAATTGGCCAAAGACAAACAACACATTTGGAAACTTTGAAACTTCAGGTATGAACAGCAGGAGTCTAGGGCATGCTTGCTGGCCATAAAAACTGTCAGCTTCCCTGCCAGAGGGCACTGACTTGATGGAGAGTGGAAGGGAGAGTCTGTGCCAGCTATGAATGGGGAAACTACAGCTCTCCTAGCCTCAGGTGGCGATCCCAGGCAAGGTGAACTGCAGACCTGAGGACTAGCTGGAAGTTTAACAGAGAGATCTTGGAAATAAGAGACTACAGGGGTCTTGATAAGCTCTCCACACATCCGTATGTGACCTGGCTATTCAAACACCAGGGACCTGCGAGTGCCTGGTGGAAAGTAAAAACCATGGCAAAGCTGAAAATTGCATGACCTTTAAATGCACTCCCCAGCCCTCAAACAGATCCACCTACAAAAGGTGGAGGCCCTATTGGCTAGAGGAGTTTGAGCACAAACTCTGCCCATTCTTGGATGACCGCTAAGCTAGGTGGAAACAAAGACCATAGGATGGCAAGCTAAAATAAAATGAGAAATCTTTAAGAAACTGAGCAGAGACATAAGCAGCTGCACAGCACATGGCAAAAAATTCCACAGTTTAAGTCCAGGCAAATGGGCACAGATTACCAAAACTGATTCAAAAAGGAACGCAAAATGTGAATAGGACTCTAACAAGCAAAGGAATTGAATTAATAATTAAAAATCTTCCACACGCATAAAAAGCTTAGCCCCAGATGGCTTCACTGTTGAATTCTTTCACATTTTTAAATAGGGAATAATACCAAACCTCCATAAACTCATTCAGGGGATAGAGGAGTGGCAAACACTTCCCAACTCACTAGATAACATTAGTACTACCCTACTACCAAAGACAGACAAAGGCATCACAAAAAAGAAGATCAACAGATCAATATTCCTTATAAACATACATGCAAAATGTCTTAAATATTAACAAACTGAATTAACATATTAAAAAGATTATATATATTATGACCAAGTGGGATTTGTCCCAGGAATGCAAGATTGGCTTTAACATATGAAAATCAATTCATGTAATATGCCATGTGAGTAGAATAAAGACCAAAAAACACATAATCACAATAGGTGCAAAAATCATTTCACAAAATCTAGCATTCATTCATGATCAAACTTTTTCAACAAAGTAAGAATAGTAAGGAACTTCTTCACTGGATAAAGGATACCTATGAAAACCCTACAGTTTACATAATATTTAATAATGAAAGACTGAATGTTTCCACTTGAAGATTAGGAAGGAAGCAAGCATATTGACTCTCATTACTCCTCTTCAGCATTATGTTGAAGGTTCTAACCAGTGTAATAAGGCAAGAAAAGTAAATTAACAGCACACAGACAAGAAAAGAAAAAGTAAAACTTTCTATTCTGATACAGCATGATCCTATATGTAGAAAAATATGAAATCTATCAAATCTATCAAAAAATCTATGAAATCTATCAAAAAAAAAAAAAAACCCCACGGCTAGAACTAATGAACAAATTTTGCAAAGGTGCAGGATACATGGTAATTTTTCAAAATCAGGTGCATATCTATATGATAGCAATGAAAAATCCAAAACTATAACTATGAAAATAATCTTATTCACAATGGCATCAGAAAGGGTAAAATACTTAAAAATAAATTTAACAAAAGAAATGCAAACCCTGATCACTGAAAACTAAAATGCTGAGAGAAAATTTTAAATACCTAAGTAAATAGAGAGAGAGTCCAAGTTCATGGATTAGAGGACTCAGTATTCTCTCCAAATTGACCTACAGATTCAACTCAAACCAGTAAAGTTATCAAAGTTCTTTTTTAGGAAATTGACAAGCTGGTTATAAAATTTATATAGAAATGCAAAAGATGTCAAATGAACAGAACTATTTTGTGAAAGTACAGATTTGGAGGATTTAACTACCCAATTTCAAATCTTACTATAAATCTACAGAAATTAAGGAAGTTTGATACTATGCCATACTAAGAATACACTTAGAGATCAATGGAGCAGAAATGAAAGTCCCAAAATAAATTCTTTTATTGATGGTAAATTAATTTTTGACAAAGGTGCCAAGTCAATTCAGTGGAGCAAGGATGGTCTTTTCAACGAATGATGCTGGGACCATAGGATATTAATATACAAAAAATAACAAATTTGTACCCTTACATCATATCATACACACAAAAAGTAGCTCAAAATGGATGCACTATAAAGCTTTTTATAGGAGAAAATCTTTATGACTTTGTATTAGGCAAAGACTTCATAGATACAACACCAAAAGTATAGTCCATAAAAGAAACAATTTGACAAATTAGATTTCATCTAAATAAGCATTCTTAAAAAGGCACTATTAAGAAAATGAACAAAATAAGCCACAGAATAGGAGAGAATATTTGTAAGTAATATAAATATTACAAGTAACATAAATATTGGCAAGTGATATAAAGGAGTTATATTAAGAATATGTAAAGAACTGTTACAACTCCATTATAAAAGGCAAACAATTCATTCTTTTAAATGGGCAGAAGAAGGGCTCCTGGCTGCCTCAGTCAGTGGAGCATTTAACTCCTGATCTCAGGGTTGTGAGTTCGAGTCCCATATTGAGCATAGAGATTGCTTTTAAAAAAGTAGGGGCACCTGGGTAGCTCATCAGTTAAACATCTAACTCTTGATTTCAGCTCAGGTCATGATCTCACAGTTCATGGGTTTGAGCCTCACATCAGGCTCTGTGCTAACAGTGATGAGACTTTTTGGGATTCTCTCTCTCTCTCCCTCTCTCGGCCCCTCCACCACCTCAAAATAAATACATAAAGTAAATGGGCAGAAGACTTGGATAGACACTATACCAAAGAAACAACATGAATATTAATAAGCTCATGAAAAGGTACTGCATGCCATAGCCATTAGGGAAAGGCAAATTGAAACCACAATAAGATACCACTACATACCTGGTAAAATAATTCTAATCAAAAATACCAACAATAGTTGATCTCAGTGACTATGTAAAGAAACTGGAGCCCTCATTCATTGCTGGTGGAAATACAAAGTACAGCCACTTTAAAAAACAATTTGGCAAGGGCACCTGGGTGGCTCAGTCAGTTGAGAGTCTGACTTAGGCTCAGGTCATGATCTCACAGTTTGTGGGTTCGAGCCCTGTGTCTTCGTGCTATCAGCACAGAGCTTGGAGCCTGCTTTGGATTCTGTGTCTCCCTCTCTCTCTGCCCCTCCCTTGTTTGCACCGTGTCTCTCTCTGTCTTTCAAAAATGAATAAATGTCAAAAAAAATTTTTAAAAAACAATTTGGCAATTCTACGAAAGGTTAAAGATACAGTTACCATGTGATCCAGCAATTAGGTATCTACCCAAGAGAAATGAAAACATGAAGACTTGTATCCAAATGTTTAGAGTGGCCTTACTCATCATAGCTAAAATGTGGAAGCAATCCAGTTGTTTATTAACTGTTGAATGGGTCAACAAAATGCGATACACATGCAATAGAGTATTATCCAGCAATAAAACAGAGCAAACTGCTAAGACATGCTGTGTAAAAGAAGAACCTCAAAATCATGATGCTAAGTGAAAGAAGCCATATCCAAGACTGCATCTTATATGATTCTGTTTGTATGGGATTTCCAGAAAAGGCAGATTTATAGAGGCAGAGGTAGATCAGCATTTGCTTAGGGCCGGGAATGGGAATGTGGACTGGCAGTAAAAGGGCACAAAAGAAATCTAAAGCTGGTTCATGATGATGGTTGCACAACTCAAAAGTCATTGACTTGCACTTCTACAAGGCGTGAGTTTTATGGTATGTAAATGATACCTGGAAATATCTAATTAAAAATGAAAGGACTAAAACCCATTAGAATCCAATTGCCCTGCTTTGTATCTTCTTTCCCCAGTTGTGTATAGCCTCATTTCTTGTCTTCAAGAAATGTCTCCAACATTTCTTACCCTTGACTCCCATCCACATGCCCGTGTCTCAAGTTCGTTGTCTTCTTCACTGGAAGGAGCAGTAATGCTTCCTCCACTACTCCTAAGTAGATCCTGAGGCCACCCAGGATCTTGTAACCTCTTGAACCCTCTCATCACTCTGTAGCATTCCCTCCTGAAAATGTTTGAAAACATCCAAAGGACTTAAATTCTCCTGTGCTCCTCTAGCTCTTTATTCTAGACACTTATGGAGCTGAGGAAGAGGGAAGTAATTTATACTAGAGCACTTAAAGCAACTTTACATGGAACATTAGATTTTCTTAACATCCTCTTAAGCCATTTCAGGGAATATTCACAGGTCCTTCACCTTATCTTGTTTCAACTCCCTACCCTCTCTTCTTCTTTCTGTCCTTCTCTCCACTCCTTCTTCAATACCCCCAAATATATATATTCCTCTTTCTCATAAAGATCAGTTTATCTGCCTTCTGTGAGGTCTTATCTTTCATGCCAAGTGACTTATCATAGCATTGCCTCAAACCATGTTATCAGCCAGATTTCTAAATTGAAAGTTACAAAAAAAAAAAAAGATTCCAGATGATTTAAATAGAGAAGACCTTTGTTGAAAGATATTGGGGTGCTCAAAGAATTGCCAGGAAGACTGTAGATTAGAATAATCCTCGGAAAATAAGCAGGAACACAGGTAGACTGTGCAATATAGCCCACACCCTAGAATGAGACCAGTGAAAAACACTGCTTCTGCCACCATGGAACCCAAAACACTGAAGTTCGCACAAATGAGTCAGCCACCCCGTCCGTAGAAACAGGATGCCACTGCACCCCTCACTACTGCTTCCAGAATTCGCTGCCATCATTGTTTCTTGGCCACAAAGTCTGGAGTGAATGTTTGTGATTGGCTGAACTCAAGTCACGTGCCTGCCTCCTAGCCACAGAGGAGACAGGGAAGATGAGTAATTGGCCTTTTCAGCTGTTACAGTGAAAGATAGTCTCTTCTTCTCACTAAAATTCATACCACCGAGAAGTCTCCAAACATAGGAAGGGAACTCAGATGCTCAAGAGCCCCAAAATAGCAAAAACAGCCTTTATGACTAATTTGAACAATTAGAAATGTGCTTAACAAAATGATTCAGAAATCCTGAACGCACTGATTTTCTTAGCAGAGTAGTTCTGTCCTACTGTGTGAAGACCCAAGCTAATGAAGGAGAAAAGTTGGGGGTTTGTCCTGAGTAGGAATGAAGGACATTCCCTAATTCTTTGCATTGTTATATACATCTTGGCCCTCCCAACCATGGGTCCCCTCTGTGTAAAGGCCTTGTTTTGTCACGAGCTGGCACAATTATTGAACAGCCTGTACCTCCCTCCACACTGTTAAGCAATTACGGTTCTGTAAACAAATGCATACCTTGTCCTGCCAGCTGCCATTTAAAGGAATCTTGAAGCCAAACCCATCTTTAAAGGGAAGAATCCTGATTGTGATGGAAATATACATTGTGATGGAAATATCACAATTACCATGAAATTTTGCATATTGGATGTTAAGGTAGAATTCACCTAACAATATTGAGCCACCATTATAAATATACATTTCTCATGACATTTTCTGGAACTGTCCCTGAGAGCTCCTGGTTAGAATAAAGTAAAAATGTCAAATGCAAGGAGCCCTCTACTTTGAGCCAAGTTTTATTTTATTATTCAGATCATTCTTGGCTGCCTAATAAAAGCCCATAGTAAGTTTACTCTCGTGACTTCTACGTGTTCTCTGGATAATCTCTTTAAATGTCTAAAAGGCAGGGGAATATGAAGTTGGGGATCCATGTTAGAACCAGTACCCAGTGTCCTCCCAGGCAGAATTGGAATAAGGAGGTCTTAGGGACCAAAGGGGTCCAGTAGATATGTTACCTTTGTCCTACATACTTATGTAAATTAAGGGGCACCTGGGTGGTTCAGTGGGTTAAGCTTCCAACTTCCACTCAGGTCATGATCTTGCGGTTTGTGAGTTGGAGTCCCACCTCGGGCTCTGTGCTGACAGCTCAGAGCCTGGAGCCTGCTTCCGAATTTCATGTCTTTCTCTCCCTCTCTGTTCGTCCCCCACTGGCTCTCTGCCTCTCTCTCTCTCAAAAATAAAGAAACGTTTAAAAAATTTTAAAAAACTGATATGTAAATTAAAGCGCAAACCTTTTGGGGGAGCCTGGGTGGCTCAGTCAATTAAGCGTCCACTCTTGGTTTCAGCTCAGGTCATGATCTCACAGTTTCATGGGATCGAGCCCGCATCAGGCTCTGCACGGATAGGGCAGAGCCTGCTCGGGGTACTCCGTCTCCCTCTCTCCCTGCACCTCCCCCCACTCCTGCTGTCTCTCTCTCAAAATAAATAAATACACTTTAAAACAAAACCAAAAAAAACCCCATCCTTTTTATTTAAAATAAAACTAATACAAAAAAACACACAAAATAAATTTATAGCTTGAAGAAAATATTACAATATTGTGATAAGACCCTCATAACCATCACGCAGGTGAAGAAATAGCACTTCACCAGTGACCCCAGCAGTCCCTTCCACGTGTCTCTTTCCAGTCACCAACCTCTCCCCTCCACCCCAAAGGAATTATACTCTGACTTTTATAGCAAACCATCCTTTATGTTTTCCCTATAGTTTTATCCCCCAAGTGACCAGAGTGACCAGAGTCACTAGTGACCAGAGTCTAGTCTTGCCTGTTTAAGGCACTACAGGTTGCTCTCCAACCCTTCATGGTTCACACAATGTATCCTGTCTAGGGTTTGCCCACTGCTCACTCGTGAGACAGTTCAACCCGCTCCACTGTCCCCTGCATTTCCTGCAAAAGGGTAACTGGGTCCAGAGGCCCAACCACACTCAGGTTTGACCCCTTTGGCCAGACCACAAGTGGTACGTCAGGAGGCAACGGATGTCTTTTTTCCTTTCATGATGCTTCCAGCCACTGGTACTCAATGCTTAAAGTTCATCATTTGTTAGAGTTTACAATGACATTCTAATGTAATCACTTCTTTTCCATTTATTATTTCAAAGACTTCTATAAAGAGACACTTTCCCTATAAGAAAAGCAGAATAAATGCTTGATCCATTCTCTTTCTTTTTTTGTTAATGTTCATTCACTTATTTTTGAAAGAGAAGGGGATGGTAGAGGGCAGAGAGAGAATCCCAAGTAGGCTCCAAGCTGTTGGCACAGACCCCAACACAGGGCTCAAACCCTCAAACCATGAGATCTTGATCTGAGCTGAAACCAAGGGTTGGACACTTAATAGACTGAGCCACCCAGGAGCCCCCGTTCTCTTTCTTCACCCGATTTCAAGATAATGAACTGTTCCCTATTATCTTCCCAAGCTGACCAATTATATATATATATATATATATATATATATATATATATATATATAAACAACTCCCACTGACCAAAGATGAGTCTATCTGAACCTCAGTAAGCATATTGAAATGGATTAAAACCTATCACATATATTTAAATATTTGTGTTCATAATCATGCTTACACATTTATAAATAAAGTGTATATATTTGCATCTGTATCTCCTTTCTGCCAAACTGAGCCTCCTGGTTTCTTGAGGATGCAGGACATAATAAGGTTAGAATGATTAATTGTGATTCAATGATTAATTGTGATTCATTGTTTGCTTTACCTCATATTACCCACTCAACAGTCTTGGAAAAACAATACAAATGCTACTGTCCAAATATGATTACTGAAAACAATTAGAAAAAACATATGCATTGTCCCCCTCCTTGTCTCCTGAACTTGTGTAATTGTGTTGTACCTGTATTTTCAAATCATATAGCCTTGCAGACTATACCCTCTGCCTTTTGGCCCTCCTTCAAACCTACTTTTATATTAGCGTATCATATATATCAATGTCTCTTTGATTGTTTTGCTTATGTGAAGCTTATTATCTAGTAAATCCCTCGGGAAGTGCTCTTAGGAATAAAATTCCTTAGTTCTTACATGCAGATAATAGTTACCTGTGCCCTTTGTACACAAAAGCCAGTTTTTCTGGATATAAAACTCCTGAATTATATTTGCTTTCCTTAGGTACCGTAAAAACGTCACTTCATTTTCTTCTAACATAAAGCATTATTGTCAGAAAGTCTGATAACCTGATTTTTCTTTCCCTTATAAGCCATTTCCTGGCTTTTGGCTAGATGCCTGAATAATTTTCTTCTGCCTTTTTTTATTTTCTTCTTCACATGAAGCGATTTTACCAAGACATCTTGCTGTCAATCATTCGGCCTCAGTTTTTCAGGTACACTGTGTGCATGTGTTCTTTCAATGTGTAGGGTCAGATCTTTAATTATTGTTATTATTTTGGGAAAGTTTCCTTAAATTATCATTTCTAGTATTTGCTCTATCCCCCTTGCTTTGGTTTTCTTTTTCCGGGACCACAGTTGCCACATACAAAATATTCCAGGCATCTTTTAGTATTTTCATTTTCTCTCAAATTCCTTTTATCTTCTCTTTTTTTCCGCCTTCTTTTGAGTCTTATGAATTTCTTCCTATTTACCTTCTGTTATCTATAAGGCATTATTTATTATATCTATTCACTCTCACGTTCCCTCTACTTTGGGTCTTCCTTTCTGAAACAACTTTGTTCTTCCAATTCCTTTCTGTGATTTGTCAGGTAATCTCTGAGGTTATGATTATTATTATTCTCATTCATGTGGGTGATGATGTCATTTCCTTAATGTCTTTTAGCTCATTTTGAAGTAATAGGTTACAGTTTTGATTTATTTTGTAGGTACCTCTCTCTGGCACACTTTCACCGTCTATAAAGATGTTATTCTCTTCCTTAGTCTCTTTGTTCTAATAATAATTCTGTGTGGGTTTCACCCTTGACATTTTTATGTTTGCTTTTTATGTAAATGCAATGTTCCTGAACCTTGTGAAGGAGGCCCTCGTTCAGGGTAGCCTTCTAACTCCACAAGGCTCCCTCTTTGGTTGTGTTTGTGTAGTATTTAAAAACATGGCAGCTCGCCTTCTGAGCTGTCCTGGTTCTACGGCCCCACCCCATTTTTATATGGACTCTTTCTTTTTATACTATTATCGCCATTCCACTCAATTCTGATCCCATACCCAGCAGTTTCTCATCAGTATGAGCATTGGGGATCCCTGGCCAGTCAGTTTTGAACAGTCATAGAGTCTAGAATGCTCCATCCCTTCAGACCTTGTCACAGACCCCTTGCATTCGCCCACTAGTCGACTGGGCAGACCTTCTAGTTTCTTTTCTTTCTTTAACTCATATTTAATGTTAGTTAACTCCTACTTATCATAGAATGTACTCTCCCAACATTTGTACAAAAAAAATTTTAATGTAAATGAAACACGTTGTCATAGTCCTTTAAAAGCATTTTTAAATGTTTATTTATTTTTAAGAGAGAAAGAGAGAGAGAGAGAGAGAGAGAGAGAGAGAAACAGACAGACAGAATCTGAAGCAGACACCAGACTCTGAGCTGTCAGCACAGAGATTGACACGGGGCTCGAAGTCACTGACCTTGAGATCATGACCTGAGCCGAAGTCGGACGCTCAACCAACTGAGCCACACAGGTGCCCCTATGTAGGCTAATTTTAAATGAAGGTCCTCTTGGTCTGTTTTACAGAATTGGTAATGTTTGGTAATTATCTTATTGATCTTGTCCAGGAATCTCGAAATCTTCCAGAGGAAAACCACTTAAGGCAGTTGGTAAAATGCATTCTGCTATGTCCTGGGCTAATTCGTTCTTTGCTTCCAGAGTCTCCATCAAGCACGTGACTTTGATCCGTCTTCGTGTTGCTCTGCGTTCTTTTTGTAAGCAAGTTTTCATCGTCTTTCTTAAGCTTGTTATTTCTTTTTCCAGTGTAATTATCCTTTTTTTTTTTTTGCCTTCAAAAGATTTCTAAAAGCATAACTGCGTTCAAGTAGTACTTGCTGACTTCTAATGTTTGATCTTAAACGAGGAGGTCCTGTTGGAGCACAAGTGTTGTTTTCCTTCAAAAGACTCCTTGATTTGAGTTTCACAGACTTTCAGTGGGTACACCAATCAAAAACGGTTGGAATGGCATCCATTTTAAGTGGCCAAGTTTGTCCTGTTAAGTCTAAACAGGAGGCTTCAAAGTGCTTTGAACAAAGAAAGGTGTGTTTTCCTGGCACAAAATTGTTGCGCCTAAGTGGGAGAACCCATTCTTTCCTTCTTTTAGGATCCAGGGGAAACTTGTGGAGGCTGATGTTAAGGTGCCTGTCATGGGGAGTAGCACAGCCGGCTGCTATACAATTGGCTGGCTTTCCTTTCCCCTCTGTTCCAAGGCACTGGCTGCCCCACTTCCTTTTGGCAAAGGCTGGGCAAGCGAGGCAGGGCAAGGGCCCACCGAGAGGAGTCGTGGGAGCCGGGTGGGAAGGACGTGAGTGTGTATTAGGGATGGTGGTGCCAACCTTCCCTGTCTCTTTATTAATATGGCAGACTTGAGCCAGCACAGCAGATAGTCCTGGAACTCCGGTGGGACACAAGTCACCTCCTCCCAGACCCTAAAAGGGAGTGGGATTACTGGACCTCTTTGGCAGCCATCCTTGCAGCAATTAAAAAGGTGTCTCTCCCCCTTCCTCCCCATCACTATGAAACTCTCCTGCCTCCATAGAACTTTCCAGTGAGTCTCAGTTGGCCATTTGCGTATTGTTCTTTTCTCAGGTCCAGCAAACACCTGACCACTCCTTCTGCTTCCTGCTACATAGATGCTGAGATCTTGCAGGGCTTAGGGTTGTTAATGATTTGTCCCCACCTGCTCGTGTGTTAGGCTTCTTGGGGGTACCTCATCACCTGCTTTGCTGTCAACGTCTGTAGCTTTGGAGGGTTTGGTCTCTAATGGCCCATCTTTCTGTGGGGGAATTGCTGAAATTCGAAAACCATGCTGTCTTCTTTTCTATGTACAGGTGTTTTTTGTTTGCTTTTATTTGAATTAACGGCCTACTATTTTCCATTAAAATCCATATTTGGGGTTTATCTTGAGAAATTCCTGTGCCTAGTTACACTGCACCTGCATTCCCATATGGAATGGGGAACAGCGGAACTAAGTAGCAGCATCCCCCATTAGGTGGGTGTGGGCTCTCCTGTTTGCTATGCCCCAGCACCCTCCATTGTTTCACTGACCAGGTGACCTATTTACACAATCTGCCTAGCTCTATATCCACAGAACATGCCTACACTGTGACTCCTGTTCTAGGGCCAATGACAGGAAGTAGGAAATACCCAGGACCCCCTTACCTTCTTACCCAGGGTTTTCCTTCCACGTGTGTTTCCTGGAATCCCCTCAGGCATTTGGGTTTCTCCCTTCCCAGGCCTCCCCTGTCCAGCTCCTGGTTCCAGGAAGAACACTTACAAATTCTAAGCTGCCTATGGACACAGCTCTTAAGAGAAGGCACTGAGTTCCATCTGAGAGTCAGAAAGGTTGATCACATGGAAGCCAATTTCAACAAGATGTAGGCAGGAGACAGGAGGAAAACACAGGCCAGTAGCCAGGGGTTTGGTGTATCAGGCAACAGAGGACAAAGCAGATCAAAGTGCTGGTTCTGCAGGTGGGGCTGAAACAAACATTTGGCCGGGGCAGTGAAGGGGAGGGTCATCCATGGTTGATGAAAAGCAAGAGTAGGATCTGGGAATGTAGCAGGGTGGGGTGATGGGAAATGGTGAATTCTGCCTGCTGGATGCCTTCTATATACAGCCTGGTACTCAGCCTAAAGAAGTGCTGCTTGCCAGCTGCCTTTGGGCTGCCCCCCTAAGCTGTAGGTGCCAGGAAAGCATTTAGACCTGCAAGGAGATGCTTGCAATTCCCTGAAGAGCCTCAAGCTCCCACACCTGTACGTTGTACCTGCCATTCCTCTTGTACTGACTTCCCACCATCTTTACCCAGGCAATAAAACACCTAAGATCTGACCTCCTCCAGAGACTTCTTGGACCAAGTGAATTGCCTCCTCTGGGCTTCCACAGGTCCCTGAGAGTGGTACTCATCACATTCTATTATCTCTTCCCTTATTTGTTTCTGCCAAGCTAAGATCTCCTTAAAAAGAAGAAAAGGATCTTACTACGTTCTGTATCTCCTACACCTACCATGCTCCAGGTGCTCAAAAAATCTATCAGTACTTCTGAGCATCTGAGGTATCACAGGGATGCAGCTGGTACCAGTGCCCATTCTTAGGAGAATCACAGGAGAGTAACCCAGTCACCCCTGGTGTGCAGTGTTGAGATAGCTGGGTGAGCTCACAGCATCTGACTGTCTCATCAGCATCTTTCATCTCCTAGGGCTCCCTTTACAATCGTTTTAATTACTTTATTGCAAGTTTCATCAGGCAAGTAACACGAAGGAGAGCAAAGAGACCATCGGGCCCCCTGACTTATTATTCAGAGACAGGAACAATGTCCCGTTAACCATGGAAACTTGAAGATGCACAAAGGTTTTCAGAGTCAGCTGTCATCATTGCTCATAAAGTTTTCAAAGAGCATATTCAGAGGCAGGAACAGGGTCTGGGCAGAAAACACAATGGCAGGTGGGAGGAATCAGGAGAGCTGTCCATCACTGGAACACTGAGCATCCTGTACACCTTCATCCTGAAGGTGTAGGACTGCATAGAGGGTTTATGGGTCAAAGCTGTGGTCTGTAGAAGGTGGATTTATCTGCCTGGTGCTGGACTTCTCTTCTCCCTTCAGCTAAATCCACTAATTTCCTTTCTATAAGCCTGTATCCTCAGGGAAATTTAGGTATCCTCTGGTCAGAAGCCGTGGACACTAAGGCAACCTGACCGTAAGTGCACAATGACCCAGGGCTGTAATCCACAAACTGGGCTTTTTCCTTCTCCCAGGATAGAACCCTCAACATAAACTGAGTTCTAGCTCTGGAAATTGAGGCAATACCATGCTTAAGCTTTCTTGGTTGACCTACCCACTACACTCATCAGTGGTTCTCAATCTTGGTTGTACATTAGAGTCATCTGAGGGCTTTTAGACACACCAGTGCCTGGAATTTACCCTAGATCAAAAGAACCAGAATCTCTGGGGTTGGGGCTTGAGCATCAATATTTTTTAAAGCTCCCTAAGAACACCGATTGCCTAATGCTACACAGCAGATCACTTTATGACTTAAAGCAATAGATAGGCATCCTCTTATACCTTCTGTGTGTCAGGAATCTAGGAGTGGCTTAGTGGTTCTGGCTTAGGGTCCTTCATGAGGTTATAGTCAAGATATTAGATGGGGCTGGAGGGCCTGATTCCAAGATGGCTCTTCTACATGGCTATTGACTGGAGGCCTCAGTAACCTGCCACATGGATCTCTCTATAGGGTTGTTTGGTCATCCTTACCACAGGCAGCTGGCTTTCCCCAGAGCAAGGGATGTAAGAAGGTGGGAGCAAGACAGAAGCCACCATGTCTTTTGTCTTGGCCTGGCCTTGGAATTCACACTCCATTGTCTCCACATACCCTCTTGGGTTACATTGAACAGGATAGTCCTATTTGTTGTGGGAGGGTCTACCTAGGGACATGTATACCAGGAGGGTAAGGCTTTTGCGGGGGGGGGGGGGGGTGCGTTTTGGAAGCTGGCTATCATAGCAGGTGTCTCTAAAGTACAGCCAAGGTTGAGAATCATTGCTTCTGGTCCCACTGGGGCTGAGGCCCTGCCTCTGTCTTTCTTAGCTCAAAGCAAACACAAGAGACTTATTAGTGTTTATTCTCTTCACACAACAGCCAGAGTGGTTTTGGTCTTTTTAACTATAATGAATATTTTTGTACATAATTCTTTGTTCTGCTAGTAGATTATTCCCATGGGGGTAAATGCTATAACATGAAAATACTTGTTCAAATCTCTTTTTCCCCTGCAGGGAGGTCCAAGTATTTTGTGGTTTTGTTGGTTTTTTTCCATCTCTGATTGTTTATTTTATTTTTAGCATGTGAATCTAATCATCACACTCCTGTTCAGATTTGAGCAGTGACCTCCCAACAATCATGGGGTGAAGTCCGCAATCTTTCTCATGGTTGAAGGGCTCCTGTGTGATCAGCCTGTCTCTTGCCCTCCACCCCCAGCCTCATGTCATTCTGCTTTGCCCCTTGCTCACTGCAATCGGGCCACACAGGTTTAACTTCAGCTCCTAAAACATATTACTATGTTCTGCTCCTCAGGGCCTTTGCACAAGCTCTTCCTCCAAGTCTGACTCGGATAACTTGTACTTACCCTTCAGGTATCAGTTCCTAGGCCAACCCAGTGGGTTCTCCCATGGGACCCACACTACCTTTGCCTCAGAGAATTTATTGTGATGCATTATAATGCACTTATTTGTGTGACTACTTGTTTATTTCCACTAAACTGGGAGTGCCATGGGGGCAGAGATCATTTACTTTTCTCTGCTGTCTGCTCCCCAGTACCTAACACTGCACTTCGCATACAGTAGGTGCTCCCAAGGTGCTTGCTGAATGAATGTTTGTAAGTATAAAAGTCAAAGCCCAGAAACATTTAGAGACATGCCCAAGGCCACCCGGGATACCTGCCTGGGCTTGATGGCAGATATGCTAAATTCAGAATCCCTGCTTCGTATCTAGTGTCGCTAGAATCCTCCACCCATGTCCCTTGAATCCCATCCCGTGGAGAATTATCTACACCACCTGCTCTAAAGCTGGAATCAAGGGCTCCCCGTCAATGGAAGAGCCAGGCTTCTGTGGCCATCAAGGGATGACTTCTCCACCCAAAAGTGACAGCTGTCTTTGGCTGGGCTCTTGTCTCGTGCTGGGGAGGGCTCTCATCAAGGTAACCCTGAGTCTCTCCGCCTCAGCTTTTCTCATTTTGAGCATCCATGCCTCTTGAAACAGCCCTGGGAGTTTCCATTTGGCCTTTGGGGATGCTGCCAGGCCTGTCCACATAGGTGAAGGGCACTGGCTACCATTATTTAATGATTCCCCCAAATCAATGAACTGTTTGTTCCTGTGACCTGTGTTCCTATCACTCTCAGAGAATGTCTGGCAGAAGCGAGGGACAGCTCAATAATAGCCTTGAGAAGCCTTCACTGCCCCTCGGCCCTAGGCCAGCCTGTCTATGCTGGTGGCAGGTTGCAGGATAGTGGGGACAGATGAAGAAAAGTGAAGTCAGAGCCCTTATCCCTGACTAGCTCCCTCCAGCTCCCAAGTCCCTGTGCTACACCCTCTTACCCCCAAAACCACCATTGTGGTGCCATACCTGACCCTGTCTCCTAGGGGCAGGCTAGGGCCTAAGTCCTCTACCCACCAGAATATGCCCATCCTGGGAGTCATTCCATACCGTTTCTGCTGGTTGCAGAACCCAAATTCAGATCTCTGTGAATGCCCAGACAGAGGTTAATGGCAGACCTGTACATGACAGATCCACCAAAGAAACAGACAAATTTCCACTTGTATCTAATGGCACCTAAGCTCAGGCAAAAGTACCAACCACCCCCGTGGCATATACATGCATATACACATGCACACATGTACTCACAGACTCAGGCTCACTCAGCCTGGGCTGCCTTAGCCCTGGCCACCTCTCCCTCACCCATGGCATTGCCAGATTAGTCCCAGGCACCTCACCAGGACACCATGAAGCTCAGGTTCCAATCCGGTGGTTCCCAGATGCACTGACCATGGGTCTATCTCTTCCTTGATAGGCTACTCATGATTCTTCCTCATCTCTTCTGTCTGATGAGCCTACCTGCCATTCATCTCTCAATGTCCAAATCCCACTCATCCTTCAAGGCACAAATTCAGCCTCCTCCATGAAGTCCCCCATTCCTGTAGCTGGAAGTCATACCTCCCTCTTCCGACTACCCATAGCATTTTAGCTCCACCTCCTCTATGACTCTTGAAACCAACTTTCTGCTTCCTAATCATGTTGTTTTTATGCACCTTTTAGCAACGCCTTTCCCTCAACTGTTTTATACATTTTAACTTGTTTCTACCTGCCTGCCTGTGCTCTCCAGAGACAATGTGTCATGATGGAAAGGTTGTTGGCTCTGGTGAGTGACAGAATGGAGTTGCTACCCTCCTTCCCCCTTCCCTCCCTTCCTTTCCTCCTTTTGTAAATATTTCTCCAGTTCTATCTGTGCCAGGTACCTTTGCAGCAGCACCACAGCAAGACAATACACAAAAGATATTGTCTGCAGCCTAATGGAGTTCTAGTCCCCAGCCCTTTCATTACTGGCTATGTGACCCGGGCAAGTTGTTTAATCTCAACAAGCCTCAGTTTCTTCATCTACAATATCAGTCTTTATAATAGTTATCTTCTGGGTGGAGTAATAATTAAATGGAGTAATATACATAAAATACCTAGCACTTAATGCATACTCCACAAGTATGTATATATTCCTCTTTGTTAGAGAGAACTCTCAAACGTCATAGAGATTCAAGAGTATGTATTGAAAGAGAGGAAGGAGGGACCAAAAAAAGGGAGGGGAAGAGGGAAGTGATCACGAAAGTTCATCTGAGAACTGTCTCTGAATTGCCAGCACCCACCCTGCCCTCTACTTTCCCACCTGGATTGTAAAAGGGGATACTGATTGCAGCCTGGGAGAGACAGCTCTTCACAAGGACCCCGGTTTGCCCAGTCCTTTTCAGGTTATCCCTTATGCACATGCAGTCACGGAGCCAGGGCTAAGAGCCCTTCCATGGACTAATCACATATTAAAAATAAATAAATCCCTTCAGTGGTTTTCAGGGTGCCTAAAAGCTGTTGCCCCCCAGGCTCCCCACTGAACTTCTGCCTTCGTATTTATAACCCACTAGCTTCTCTCCTTCCTGGCTTCCCAGACAGTGGTGCAGACAAAAGGACCGTTTATAACAGCTTTTCTGACAGCTGGACATTATTTAATTAAAACTTCTGGCACCCACATAGTGTGCTGGAGGCTATTTAAAGTTCTCGGTGGCAGGAGGAGAAATGGGGAAACTTACAACCCTTGGGGGGCGGGGCTGAAGGGATCTCGGGTGGGCAGCAGCCAGAACAGACTCTCAGGTCCCTTACAGCACAGTGGCATCTCTCAGAGCCCTGACTTTGACATTGGAGTCTGTGGGAAAAGGCAGGCATGATATCAGCCCCCAAGGCATCTTGCTTGGGGTGGGGAGGGTGGATGTTTGGAGAACCAGCAGCACCAAACTGAGCGGAGTGTTAAGTTTTCTGGATCAGCTACTCCTATTTTTCAGAGCAAGAAACTGAGACACGGAGAGGAAAAAGGAACTTGTTCAAAGCCACATAGTAACTGGTGCAATTCTGGGGATATCATTTGAGTATCCCTGGGCCTCATTGCTGCCCTTAGGTATGAGTAACACCCGTCTTGCTTACTTTTCCACACAGCAGGCACATGGTCTTGAAGGGCTGAACTGCTGCACGTGTTATTCTAGGCGTAAGCAGAAATGCAACCGTGGATGCCAACGTTTGATCATCTGGTCAACCCCAGCAGAGGCAGTGGGTTTCCACTTAGCTGCTGTAGCTACAGTGTGCTGGACTGCAAATAGCTACAACTGGGATAAGGAGACAGATCTCCCCCATAATAGGGCAAGAGCTAAGAAAGTCTACCCTAAGGTGCTGTACCCTGGAGGAGGAGTATAAGGCCAAGTGTGGACACAAATTGTGATAACAGTGATCATGAGAATAGCCCCACTGATCGAAGGTTACCATCACCATCATTGCAATTACTATTAGCATATTTCCCCATCAACATTTCTATAAAATATATGATTTACAGGATTTTACAGATGAAAAAATGGAAGCTCAGAAAATTAGCTACATGATAAAGTTCCCCAACCACCAGTAAGACCAGGATTCAAACCCTGCTCTGTCTGATATAAGAGTGTATCATCTTTCTACCATATTGGTAGTTCTCAACAAGAGCCACACACTAGAAACTGACTCTTTACAACAGGCAAGGGCTTATGCCTTACTGTAGGTTAACGAAGCCTTGAGAATCTCTCAAATTCTAGACCTGGAATCAGTATTTTTGAAGGGAGTCGAAGGAGTAGCCACGGTTGAGAGCACCCTGTGAGACAGAAGCACCCTGAGAGCTCCTGCCAGTGTGATATCAGAAGTGTGACCCACTCCCATTGCCACATTCTTGGTTCTGCTAAAGTCCCAGACTACCATGGTGGGTCACTGCTTACAGACCAAGGCTAAGCACCACTCTGATGACCTCTGTTGACCCCAGTCCTTACTGTGGCTCCCCTGGTCGCTCTGATGGAGTCACCATTCTGTTTGTAATATCAGTTCCTGCCCCTGTCCCAAGAGATCATCACCCAGACCTACCAACTCTGACCACTCTGCTAATCTCAACAGCCCCCAGCAGCAGGCTGATACTACCCACTAGGATAAGTTCCTCAGGAAGCACACTCCAGGTTGGAGGTGGGCATGCAAGAAGTTTAATGGGGCATGCTCTGGAGAGCAGCATCCACGGAAGGCGAAGGAAGGTGGGTGGAGTGAATCCCTCAGTGCTGAAAGAGGATCTGGGGACACGCCACAACATCCACTCTGGCTCTTAGCAGTGGCATGGGGTTTCATGGGAGCTGAGGAAGGATCTTCCCCTCCAGAGAGAATGACGTTATTGGAGCCCAGCATGGAGCTGCCTTGAACAAGGCTTTCATTAACCTTGCTCTACAGTATCTTTACAACCCTCTTGCCCACCCCTCTGGGAGCTTCACTTAATTTCCCCTTAGGGGCTAAAAACAATTGGAGGGACTGGGTAGATTAGCACTCCCATCTGGTTTTCAGCAAAAGTCTTTGCATCTGGTTGGCCCACTGGACTCTGTCTCCATTGGTGGCGCTCTAGGGCGGGTTACAGGACGAGCTTTATTCCCCTTCTCTCTTCTTGGCTTTATCAGCATTTGGGAGTCAGTCACCAGCTCCAACAGTTGTCATTGTTTCAACCTCAGGAGCCAAGACAGGAGTTCCCTGCCCTCCTGAGCTCACAGTGAAGTAGGAGAGATAAACACAGAAACTTGAATGCAATGCATTAAAATGGCATTCACACAGAATGGATGCCAGACAGGGAAGGGAGTGATTGTCTCTCTCTGGAGGCAGGGCTGCCACGTAAAAAAGAATTAAGGAAGACACTGGAATGCTGGCACAAGATTTCAAAGAAGGAGTAGATGTCTGCCCAGCAAATGTGATGGGGAGAACATTCCAGGAGGGGTTCTGTGCAAAGGCTGAGGACTAAACTGCAGCACATTAGCTAGCAGTAGGTGCTCCTGGAGCACCGCCTGGGCAATTCAGGGGGGTAGACTGGGGGACTCAGGAGAGGAGACTGAAAAGATAAGCAAGGGAATAAAATGGATCTCCCTATACCCATGCAAAGGAATTTGGACCTCACCCTGAAAGTAATGAGTCCCCACTGAAGAGCTTTCAGGACGGGCTGTCCTGTCGTTTTAAAGTATGACATGATCAAGAGGAACCTCCGTCTTGTTTTTCCCTAATATATCTTCTCCTCCCTGGACCTGCCATAAACTCAAAAACAAACCTCACTTTTGCCTCCTATTGCTTCTGATTTCTGTCTGTCCAGAATGGGTGTAAGTAACTAAACCCAGCAGGCTCTACCAGCTCTTCCCCCCACTTCTTACATTATGGTTGTTGGGACTTCTTCGCTGAGTGACTGATTCACAGGCTCAGAGACTGGCACACTGGAAGGCTCCTGGGAAACCATCTCCTAACCCCCACTTCCTGGCCCCTCTTAAAGGAGGAAGACTCTGACCCCTGCAGAGGGGAAATAACTTGCCCAAATGCACATAGATCCTAAGGCCATGGATGGGACTTGCCCACTTTTTCTTTTCCGTACACCAGGTCAGCATATTACGTTCCTGTCCCAGGAAGAAAAGTCAGTCCCGAACAAAACTGTTCCATTGGGGATTTTGTCTTCCAAGCCTTCCCCCCAAAATCTCTTCTGGCTCTGACCCTTCTTCCCAGCAATAGTCTTTGCATATAACCCCCAGCACACAGACCCCTCCTGTTGACCAAAACACATGCCAGAACACTACCCACTTCTGATCTCTAGGAGAAATTTCTCTGCCTTTCGTTATACACTCTTGTTCCCTCAAAACAGCACAGTTCCACGCTCCATCTATTGTATTAGTGATTCCCAAGGAGAAGTAGAAATTTCACTAAACTAAAAGGTAGAAGATAATGTCCCAACTCTGCTACCTCCCCTGACATTGTGCAAACACCTTCATTTTCCCATGTGTGGCTAAGGTTCATTTAAAATTTTTCTCCAGCAATGCCTGCAAACTTATTTAAAAGGGCGGGAAGTGCCCGGGTGGCTCAGTCAGTTAAGGGTCCGACTCTTGATTTTGGCTCAGGTCATAATCGCACCATTTGTGGGTTTGAGCCCCATGTGGGACACTGACAAGATGGAGTCTGCTTGGGATTCTCTCTCTCTCCCTCCCTCTCTCTCTGCCCCTCCACCCCCCTCTCTCAAAATAAATGAATAAACTTAAAAAAAAATTCCTCAGGGGCTCAGGTGGCTCAGTCAGTTAAGCTTCCAACTCTTGATTTTGGCTCAAATCATAATCTCTCCGTTTGTGGGATCAAGCCCCGAGTGGGACTCTGGAGGCTGCTTGGGATTCCCGCTCTCCCTCTCTCTCTGCCCCTCCCCCACTTGTGCACACATGTACACATGCTGTCTCTCTTTCTCTCTCAAAATAAACTTTAAAAAATGTATACATAGATAGATAAATAAATAAATAAAATAATTTCTTCGATGTCCTTTTTAGCTCTGATATACTTTTTGTGAGACAGAGAGAGATCGAGTATGGGTGGGGGAGGGGCAGAGAGAGAGAGAGAGAGAGAGAGAATCCAAAGCAGGCCCCGGACTCTGAGCTGTCAGTACAGAGCCCCACACGGGGCTCACACCCACGGACCATGAGATCATGACCCCAGCCGAAGTCAGACGCTTAACAGGCTGAGCCACCCAGGTGCCCCTGATACTGTGGGATCCTAACGTCTCCAGTGACTTGTTGGCGCGAGCTCTGTCAAACTTAAAAAGAATGGATTATGTGTGTCTCTTCCTAACTTCCATATTGTATGGGTAGCTTGAAGGCAGCCATGGTGGGAAGAGTTACACCACGGAAATTGGCGAATGCTACAAATCCAGTCATTTTGGTGGGGAGGGGTAGGAGCTGGTTTATTGATATTCCCACTAAATCTATTCTCTTATACCTCAATCAAAAGCAAGTGTCTGCATTCTCACAAAGACTCCTGAAAACAAATGATACCATAACCCCAAAGAAAGGATGTCTGATGGTAAAGCAAACAGACAAGCAGGCACAACATGGTCGTCCGTTTCCTGTTCTGTATCTTTTGCTCCTGCTGCTCTCTCAGCCGTGTCCCGTTTGTCCATCTTCAGGTCTCAAAATTTTACTACCAATACCTTACACACCAGCTCTACACAATCTTCTCCAGCTCCCTGGAGAAGATTAAATTTTCCCTCTGACTTGTACCATAAGTACGTCAACACATTTTGCTTCCCACCTGGACAGTACGTTCTCCGAAAGCATCGTTTCCACTTCCTCCCTGAATTGGGCTAGCGCAGTGTGCTGCAAACAATGTGTGTTCAATAAATATCTGGGGCAATGAGAGGCTCAGCATTTGGCAGATGTGCAGAAGGCATATGCCTCCTTTTTATTATACACTCTTTTTGTTGAGAATAGAGTACAAGCTTATGATAATGAATTTAAATGAATGCAAAATTGTATACAAAGAAAACCAAGCCTCCTTCCTTCTCTATTCTTTATTCCCTCACCACAATTCCCAACCCAAAGTAAAGCAGTATTACCATTCTTTTTTTTTTTTACAATTCTTTTTTTTTAATGTTTGTTTTTGAAAGAGTGAGAGAGAGACAGAGCATGAGTGGGAGAGGGGAAGAGAGAGAGAGGGAGACACAGAATCTGAAGCAGCCTCCAGGCTGTGAGCTGTCAGCACAGAGCCCGACCCAGGGCTCGAACTCACAAACCATGAGATCGTGATCTGAGCCAAAGTCAGATGCTTAACCGACTGAGCCACCCAGGTGCCCCTCAGTATTACCATTCTTATATATACCCTTCCAGAAATAGTTTAAACATATACAAGCATATATGTCTGTGAATAGACCTTTGTAGTTTGCACAAATGGAAGCACACTGTTCTGTAAGGTTTCTTTCTTAATATGTCCCAAAGATAGTTTCATATCACCACAATTAGATCAGCTTCATTCTTTTTCAAGGCTCTGTGATAGTCTTTCATAAAGACAGATTATGTTGTGTAACTAGTCCCCCATTGATGTATAGGTAAGTTCCTTCTTTTCTTGCATATTGCCAAGAATTAATGTCCATGTTCATGTATCTTTACCTACCTGTACCAGTATATCTGTAGGAAAAAAAAACTAAAAATGGAATTTATGGATCAAAGAGTAGACATGTCTTTAATTTTGATAGATGTTGCTACATTTTCTTCCAATAAAGAATGTAGAGACTTGGATGCCATTATTTCTCTAGTGGTCTTCATCTGCTTTTTCATTCTTACTCATTGCTCACTTCCACCTTTTCTGGCATTAGAAACTGCTGTCATTATTTTAACGATCGTTCCACCAAGCACCCGAAGGAGACCGAGCCAACCACCTTTTGTGGTGCCATAGCATGAGGTTGGACAAATCATTCGTCCCTCAGATGAACAAAACCCCAGCCTCAGTGGGCGTACTTCTTGACATTACTTCTTTTGAGCACACCCAGTTCAATCTCTCTGAGCTGCTTTTCATCTTTACCCATAGACCAAGAGCCAAGATAGGGAGGAGACCCAGTACACATTTATCACCCATCTTTGCCCTTCCCCTGCAGGGCAAGGAGGAGAGAGACCGACAGATACAGCAATGCTACCCCATCCCCCTCTGGCAGGCAAGGCATAAGTGCCTCATGGCCATCTTTTTTACATTTTTATTTTCTAAGGTAGATATTCAGTTTAGGTCTGGATGTCACAGACCTTTCTGTATAAGAAAACCAAAGATTAACCTGAAGTTTGGTACTATCCATATGGTGTGAAGCCAGAGGCTTGGGAATTCCTGAGTTGTACCCTCCTGAGAGTCCCTCAACTAGGGAGTTACTGCAAAACAAGAATAACAAGATAAGCAAGGAAGCTGAGCAAGTCTGTAATTCCCTTGGCATAGGAGGGAATCCCTTGACATAGGATTTCTCGTTAGTCAAATGGTCCCCACAATACACACACACACACACACACACACACACACACACAGAGACATGCCAGTAACTTCTGATTCTAAGAGGGTGGAGTCAACAAAGTAGGCCTGACCTGGTTGTAAGCACAGAAGAGGCAGAACAGAGAAAGTATGGTTGAGTCTATCCTGAGTAGTCCAGCCCTGCCTGGCCTCCTTACTTCCTGGGGACCAGGCTGCAAAGGGGAGATGACACTTGCATTTATGGTATGAACTCTTCACCCACAGTGGCCTTACCCACAAGTCAAACAGGGCCCAATGAGCATCCTGAATCCTGAACTGCCAACCCTCTCTTCTTGGGGGTGAGTTAGGAAGGAAATGAGCAGAGGGGTGGAAATGTTGGAATAACCAGCCATGCGCGGGCTCCCTCCTCAAATGCCAGCATGGTAAAGGGATTTGAAAGTGTGTCCTTTGAGGTACCTGTCCTCAGTCTCACTAGACTTATTTCTCTGTGTATCCCCAGCACCCAGCATGAAAGAGCCCTCTGAGGAGACAGCCTGGAGGAAAGAAGTCTCAAAGAGAATGTGGTTACTTTCTTTCTGCTGAAGGCTGTTAAAAAAATTCAACCAGTAAATCTGAAGATCTAATTGACTTTGTTAAGTGATTCATGAATCAGATAGCATCCTACCTAGGAAGCAAAGGAGCGCTTCAGAGCTTCGCAAAATGGAAGGTTTTTATAAGAAGGGGGATGGGCAAGGAGCTATTAACAAAAGAAAAGAAAAGGTTGTTTAGGGCAAGGTCACCTTCCCTTACTGGGAAAGGCAGTGGGGGTCTTACCTTGCTGATTACCTCATCTTCCTTTGGGTGGGGGGAAATGGAGAAAGCCCATGTCTGATTACCTCATTCATACTGATGAGAAAATTCAGATTGGCTGGCTGAAAACTCCCCTCCTAGAGTAGTTACAACTGCAGTTAAGTCTTGGTTTGCTGTCCTGGGGGCAAGTGACTCCACCTTGACCTGTGGTTTTCTTTTTACCAGAGCCATTAAGGAGAGGGAGTGGATGTGGTCTGTGTGCTTCCTAAACTAATCTTGATCCAGTGGGTAGAACTTGCAGAGAGAGACAGATGTCAATTCAGCATTTAAAAAAAAAAAAAAATGCTTTCAACAGACAGATTATTCCAAACAGGGCATCATCTGCTTTGAGAAGTCGTGATTTCGCCATAGCCGTTAAGCATTCCAATATAAGGAGAAATGTTCTAGCGGGGATTCAAGGATTAGAGGTTTGGACTGGGTTTAGGATTTCACAACTCCTGGGAATTCAAGATTCCATGAAGTGTCCCTCCTGCCTAAGAAAATGGTGCTTTATTTCCCTCAAACACCCTGTTCCTTTGGCTCCCTGCTCTAGCCCAAGTGTGTTGTAGGACTATCTGAGGCAGCCACAGGAAATGCATACCTCCATAGAGATCTATCTCCATCCAATGAATACCCAGTCTCCAGAGGACTGGAATCTTCTTGTTTTCCATTCGTTCCTCCCTTTGGCAAAGCGAGGACCCGGGTTGAGCCATTAAGCTGCCTCCTCGTTTCGGAGCTCGTTCGCTGTCTAGCACAGGCAGGGAGGCCGCTGTGGCATATTGGTTAGCTCCCAAATAAATATTTTATTTCTGGCCTCAGCAGAGGTGGAGAAATGGGCCTTTCAGAGATGAGCGGGCGATGGGGCTTCCTATTGGCCACACCATCTATTTAGAAGAGAAGGGGGACCTGTCATTCACTCGGGTCATCAATCTTGAAGCCCGAAACCACTCCAAACCCAGGTCCCCTAGAGTCAGAATTTGACAAATGGCAAAATAAACTCAGCATGTGCAGATGAATGAGGGGGGCCCCCAGCTATTAAAAAGCCATCGCCATCTTCCTGCAACTGCACAGCTGCGCCGTCTTCAGCTGCCTGTGTGGGCAGGGCACCCGAGGGGGGCGCACAGACGGGCACCTGCAGTAATGAGCAGCTCGTCCCAGGCACCGAAGGCTGGCTGGCTTCCCAGCCCCCATCACCCCTGTGGGAGGCTGTCCTCCAGGAGTCACGAGACCCTCAAAATTAAAACAGAATAATCACACAGCAAAGATGAAGGCCCCTGGGAGAAGACAGAGATTGGTGATGCCAAGATCTAGTTATTCACTGGCAAGGACCCCGGAGTGCAAATGGAAAACAGAGTAAGTGAGAATGTCGACTGGTATGACAAATGGTCCAAGCTTGGTCCATTTGTGCAGTGAGGGGAGGACAATGAAGAAATTAATGAATTGTGCGTCTGTTAAGACTTCCAAGTCCTGCCTTGATTTTGGCCTCAGAAAATGGGTTTGTTGAGTCACCTCCAGAGCAATGACATCTCAAAACGCATGCGTGAGTCAGAGCAGGGGGCTGTGTTCCGCGGACTCTCAGCTGCTAGCAGCAAGTGCAAAGCAGAAGGCGTCGTGTCCAGGGACAAACGGTGTTGCTCCCTGCCATACGCACTAAGTAGAGGCGGACTCACGTCACTATGGAAATGATTTTCCTTATGGAATTGATATGCCCCGACTCGAGAGACCCCCCAAAAACAAACCACCAGAGTCCAGAGTCAAAGCCAAGCGGCAAGGGTCGTTTATTGCAGGTTCGAACCCGGTCCTCCGCGCACTCGTTGCCAGTGACGCTAAGAGGCCCTGAGTAAGGATCTTACAGCTTCTTTTATAGACAGGCACAAACAAGTTAGGGATTTTTTTTAGAGGTTACAGAGCTGTTGTTGGTTGACATTTAAATTTTTTTTTAAATTTTTTTTTTAACGTTTATTTATTTTTGAGACAGAGAGAGACAGCATGAATGGGGGAGGGCAGAGAGAGAGGGAGACACAGAATCGGAAGCAGGCTCCAGGCTCTGAGCCATCAGCCCAGAGCCCGACGTGGGGCTCGAACTCACGGACCCTGAGATCATGACCTGAGTTGAAGTCGGACGCTCAACCGACTGAGCCACCCAGGTGCCCCAGTTGACATTTAAATTTGAACACTCAGCAGAACTTGATTGGTTCCCGCCTTTATTTCAAACCACTCAGCAGAACTTAATTGGTTCCCGCCTTTATGTCAGACTACAACCAGGCACGCCCTGGCTGGTTTCGGGAAGGTGGGGGGGGGGGGGGGGAGGTCTTTTCTTTGCAGTTGTGAGTACACCTGGTAATTTTTCTCTTAGTCTCTCAGAATGCACCTCACCCCACAGGACCCACACAAATTCCTTCAAATATCCTGGGAAGGAGAACAGGCTTCTCTTCTATCCTGGGCTTTCAGAAGTCCCAAAATGAGGCGCAGCGTTAGTGTCTTGGGGGCAAAATGTGATCAGACTCTTTTCTCTTTCACCCACGTCCCTCTCTCTGCTCTATTATTCCTTACCTAAGTATCTCTCTCTGCCTCTCCCTCTTTCGGTCTCTTTTTTCTCAATCCCTGTCTCTGTATTTCCCTCCAGGATGTCATATGTAGCTGCTATAGTTTCCACCACACTGGCTCCTGCAGGCATGAGGTCGGTGGGCAGGGAGAGGTACTTGGGCCCCCTTGAACTGAAGGACTTCTCTACCATCTGTCTCTGTCTCTGTCTCCCTCTCCCAGACGAATCCAAGGGCACTCAAATGAAAGTCCTGAAAGTCTGTCTTACTTCCTAATCCAAGCCCGCTCTGTTTTCGCTGAGTGCCAGAGAGGGTAAATGACTTGCCCAAAGTCAGAGAGTAAATCAGTGCAGGTAAGGGGAAGGTTGGGATTCTACTGGACCCCAAGTCCCCTGAGGGCGGTGTAAGGGGGAAAGGAGGGGGGGTAGTGGAGAGGGACCAGAGGACAGAAAGGAAGACTTTGAAATCTGTTTGATCTCAGGACATATCTGGGACATTCAAGACAGTGGGGACTATTGTGATAGTCATGGAACCAAATTAAAATGTAAAAGAGAAACGTGTTTGGCATCCTCAGTGTAAATGGACCTTGACAAGTCCTGGGAAGTCCCTGCCTTCAGATCCACCATGGCCTCAGAGGGGGAGACGTGAGGCCCAGAGCTAACAGAGGAAGGGAAGAGCTCCCCATGGCAGATTCTCCCTCCCCAGGGAGAGACCTCCCAGTGCAGGGCGCCTACACTGCAACCTCTGAGGTGGGAGCAGGTAGGAACCATCATAGTGGACATCCTCCACACCTCCTCCCCTCCCCATGGGCACTGCTAGCAGGCCAGCCTAGAAACATCCCCTTCTCCCTCCTCCCCATCCAAACTGGCCCCACGTCCTCTCTGCTCTACCCACCAGATTCTCCCACAGCTGCTGCCTCCAGTCTCCTGGCTGCCACTGATGGCTTAAACCTCTCCAGTTCCCTCCTCCCCTCAGGCACAGCTCCCAACAAGCTCCCGTCCTTGCATCTTCCTGCCTCCAATGTATTAGTTCCACAAGCACGCGGAGTCTCAGGCAGGGGGTTGGAGAACCAAGCAGGAATGGGACTGGGTTAGGTGAGAAATGGCGGGTGAGCAGGGAGCTTGGACCGGAGTGGCAGCTGTAGAGGGGGAGATAAGTGGGCAGCTGGGAGAGATGCTTAAGAGGTATAATCGATGTATTCATGCCGCAATGAGGACCAAATTGGGGGCCTTTACAAAAGCTTGTTGATTGATCTGTGGTTACTCATTGGTGCTAATGGTTTTAATCAAGGGAAGAGATCTCAATAAAAACAAATGATTACTCTTTATAATAGAAGTGTCAATGGGCACTTAATGAATGAATTTGGTAATTCCTCTTCCTGCTGAGACATTCAGTCTTGGGTGAGAATATTTAGGACCTTAACCCTGACTGCTTTTTGGGCTGTGCCCCACTTTGCTTGACCTTGGGAACCTTGGAAATGCACCCCCAGGGACACAGCAGAGTGCTCCCCAATCACCTGCTTCCTGTGTCCCCATTTCTGGAGAATCTGCCTATCGACCCTTGTCTCGCAGAAGCCAAGAGCCTTTCAGGCATAGGAACAGAAGCATTTCACCAGGAATGAGAAAGAATAAATAGCAGCCTGCCCGTAGCACCTTGCCTTATACTGAAGGCAGGACACTGGCCTCACCTCCACCGGCCCTTAGCTGACTCTCAGCACCCTTTCACACCCTGGTCCCTCTCAGAGCCCCAGTCTTTGACCTGCTACTGACCACAGAGAGCCCATTCTTCTCATCCAAATTCATGGTCCCTTTCATCTCTCTATGGACCTATCACAGGGCACCAACTTCTCTCTCCTCTCACTCCCAGAAGCAGCAAAGATGATCCAGGCAACCTTGCCCTAAGCCTGTACTAACCTAACCCATCCCCAAAGATATGGCCCATATCCAGCCCAGAGACCACAGGAAAAACAGAACTGTCGCCCCCTCTAACAGATATTTCATGGCTCTGACCTCTCCAAGACCAAGATTTTAATTCTGCCTCTGCCTCTGCCTCCCTGTCTGACCTTGGGGAAAATGGTCTGACCTCTCCGGGCCTGCAGTTCTGCAAAGGAAGATCAACATTGAGTTCAAGGACTGTCGTGGTAGGGAAATGCCTAGCAAGGTGCCTGGCCCATAGGAGCTGGGAGAGATACTTTGCTCTGTTCAGTGAATTTTCCTCTCTCCCTTTCTCTCCGCAGTACCACAAACTGTGGGAAGGCAGATAAGGAACATCACCCATAACAGCCAGGTTATCAACGGCATTCCAAGAACCACAGAGGCTGTGGGGCCCCCACTGTCAGACATGTGGGCTAGGCAGCTGCACATTGAACCCTCCAGCCCCTGCCCCTTTGTTTTCAGCCCCGTAGATAGCAGTTTTCAGCAAGGAGAGCTGAAAAGTGGCCCAACCAAGGTTTGAGCTGAACAAATCAAAAGCACCAAGCAAGAGGAGCCCGTGCCTAATGCAGCTTAGAGTTACAAATGGTAACAATCTTACAATCCAAACTTGAAACAATAGGGTGGAAAATTGCTATCCTAATGAAGATTCTGAGGAGAATTGCAAGAGAATGGTGTGCACTAGCCCAGGCCAGGTTGGCCGTGCCAGAAAAGCAGCCTCGGTTCACTGCAGCATTGACTGAACTGTGGTCATCCATGCATCATTTATTCATTATTTCATTCTATCATTTGCTCACATATTGTTTCACCTATTCAAATTGCTATCCATGCTTCCATTTCTTACGCATTCATTGACTTATCCTCCGTTCATTTATTTGCTCTTTTGTTCTTTCATTTATTCACTCACACATCGGTTCAACAATATCTTATGAACATCTTTGTGCCAGACACAAGTGCCTGTAAGTATCCGCTCATATCCACTTCAATCCTAGACATCACTGCCTGGATACAAAGGAAACTTTTGCCCTTGCAGAGTTTTGGAAACCACCGTCAGCCCAAGAAGAGCTGGGAAGGGAAATGTGCTATGCTGGATGCCCTTCCCCTGCTCCTCAAAGATGATACAGTATTATAGGCACAGAGCCAGGGAAGGACATCAGAAAGCAACCCAATCAGGGAAGGGCCTTGACAAAGCCCAGGGTCTAAGAAAAGGGAATGAGTAAATGCAGGAATGAGCAGACATTAAGCCCCGTGATGAAGACAGGCACTGAGAACACAGCCTGATCTGATGGGCAGGGGCTAGGAGACTGAAGAAGGTAAGGCACAGGGAGGGGCTGGCGCTCACTCAGGGATCTTGAGTCCCGGGTGAGGGTATCCCTCGAAACCAGTAGTTCTCAAACCCTGACCTGCAGAAGAATGTGTTACTGAGCTAACCTGGCTTATTAATTTTTTCTCAACCCAGGGGAGAAAATAAGCTAATAGATACATTGTTCTCCGTTAATATTTTCCTCCTCTCACATATGGTTCCAAACTGTTAGTGCCTCTTATTTATCTAGACCAGGGTCTACTTGGAGAGGATATCCAATCAAGCACAAAATTATGTATCTGTTATTTCAAGTTGCCTGGTCCAGAACTCCGTGGCTTCTGGATGCATGCTGTGGCCCCTCATCACATTTGCCTACAAAAGCATTGTAATTCTGATGGAGAGAGGAGATGAAAAGCAGCTGGTTATTGTTAAGCCTGTGTTGTCGGGCATTTAATTCACACGAATAATTACTTAAATAGAGTTTTCTACTCTACCATTTTTTCATGTATGACTTGAACTGGGAAGTTGATGTCTAACACACATTTTAAGATGAGCAAACTGAGAATCATATAGCAAGTACCAGAGCCATATTCAAAACTTGATCTGGCTTCTTTTCTTTACACTACACCAGAATATCTTGCCCTCCCGCCACCCATCGCCTACAGCCACAACCCAGAGATGGACCCAGAGCTGCCTGTTGCCTGGTGTTCCCTCCCCTGTATCACATTGCCATGACATTTGTTGGGGAATGAAAATTAGTCAAAACAGAAAATGAAAGCTACAAATGAAACAAAAGTTAGTTACTGAATTAAGCTGTTTTCTCTTTTTTAACATAATTCACTCAAATCAATTTATGTGCATAGGCCCAGCAGGTGCCCTCTGAGTATTCAACTCTGTCCAGTATCTGAACAAAAAAAGGAAGCTCATCAGAAGCGATTTATTGGGGCTGCCATTGCACGTGTCACTGTTCTTACAAAGGATGGGAGTCACAGTCATGAACAGGAAGGATTTGAAAGTGACATCATCATGCTGACATCTGATGACATTAAGGACCTTCTGACAGCTGAGCTGCCAACTAACTCCCTCCTTGCCTTAGCCTGGCATTTGATCCAATACCTAAATTGACCTGGCTGTGGACTGTATGGTTGCTATCAGGCCAAGTCAGTCCCAGCTTGGCTCCCAGAATTCCTTGGACTTTTCAGATCTGGTGTTATTGTATTAAATCCATTAGGAGTAAATCATTTATCCAACCTAATGTTCTTCATCTGCAAAGACCTGCAGTTCTAATTGTGTCTGTAATCAGACTGTTTCATTACTAACTTTATTGAATTAATTTTTTAATTAATGTGCCTAGGACCCAAGAGGACTTTTCCTTATTTCCTTATCACTTGAAAAAAAAAAAGTTGAGAATTTAGGATAATTTGGTATATACATGCCAAGAACAACACATCATGGGCATATCACTAGGCTGGGGATGAGAAAAAAATAAAATGCTTGGAAGGAGTCTTAAATGATCCATGGCTATTAACCCAGTAGATCAAGGATATTAATAATAACAACTATTGTCATTATTTGAGGACCTAATGGCTTCAGCACAGCTCTGAGAGATTTAGCATAAAATAACAGTTATTAGAACAGTCACTGGGTTCAAATCCCAGCTCAGCCACTTTTTGCTGAGTGACTTAGGACACTGAGTTACTAAACTTTCTCTAAGCCAGTTTCCTCACAAGATTCACAGTCCAGTGCCCAACACGTATCAAGTGCTCAGTGAATGTCAGCTATTATTATTATTATTATTATTTATTTCTCTCCCATCTTCTCAAGTTTTGTACACATTGTATGAGTGAGGAAACTAAAACTCAGAGAAATTAACTAACTAGATTACATGGCTAGGAAACAGCAGAGCCAGGAAGTCAGTTTGTCCAGATTTTGAACCCAGGTCCGTCACTTTCTCTTGTCCCTTTTCTATCTGAGAGTGATTAAAGGCCAAAATATTAGTCTGCTATCACCTTAAACATGTCTGTTCATCATCTCATGCAAATGCAGTTTCATGAGCAGCCCTTTGACCTCCCAGAATGCTCTAAGCTTCCATTACACTTGTAAACTCTTTAGGGGTAGGAACATACCTTCCACATCTTTACAGATTCCAAAATCTTCCCCATAGCAGGATTCAGAAAGTAATTTAGCAAATGCTTGCATAGTCCTTACTCTGTGTTAGTCACTGTTCTAAGTGCTACACAAATATTTATCCTTGTAATCTTCATAGCCACTCTCCGAGGGGGCTACTGGTATTATTTCCACTTAGGGATGAGGAAACTAAAGCACAGAAAGGTTAAGAACTTGAAAAAGGACACAATAAGAGATAAAGTCAAGATTCAAAGTCTACACTGTGTTATGGTCTATGTTTGATAGAACAAAAGAAACAACAGTCAGAACCAGACCTTGCGGAAAATTCAATCGTATATAGGTAAGACTTGGCCCAGACATGATTATTTATAATTTATGCCTCGTCTCCATTGCAAAAGGAATGTTAACAGACTGGCTTTAAAAAACCGAAAGTACACACCAGACATAGCACCCTAAAGGCCCTGTCTCACCGAGTCTCACCACACACAGAGTGGGCCAAGGCAAAAGCTAGTTTTACTTCTGGAATACCCTTCCACCTGGAAGATTCACAGTCGCCCATCAAGCTTTACCTACCTGTATCAATTGTACCCACAAGATTTTAATTTATGGAGGTGATGGAGTAATGATGTGGAGAGGCTGATGACACTGAAAGACAATTTTTTATTATATTTCCTGAGAGAAGGGAACACCAGTCTGGTCAGGAGACAGAGGGGGTGAGGACAAAGCATGGCCTAGTGCCTTTATAGCATTTTCTTTTTTTTTTTTTTTTTAACGTTTATTTATTTTTGAGACAGAGAGAGACAGAGCATGAATGGGGGAGGGGCAGAGAGAGAGGGAGACACAGAATCGGAAGCAGGCTCCAGGCTCCCAGCTGTCAGCACAGAGCCCGACGCGGGGCTCGAACTCACGGAGTGCGAGATCGTGACCTGAGCCGAAGTCGGCCGCTCAACCGACTGAGCCACCCAGGCGCCCCCCTTTATTGCATTTTCTATGGGAAAGGCAAGTCAGAACAGTAGGAGTAGCTGAGGACTGACTAGTTTGTGTAATGCTGGTAGGTCTGGACTCCAGGGGTGGTCTCTGATTGTCTAGACCTGGCTCTAGGATGATATAGGGCAGAAGATTATTGATTGCCTCCTGGAATATAATAGCCAGAGAGAGGAAGGGGTTCAGAGTTTGGGTTCTGGATTGGTTAGTTTACATATGAAAGGTGGAGCCCTAAGAATTGGCTGGCCCTGGGAGAGAGAGTCACTCCCCACTCAGTGAAGTCACAAATGCCAGAGCATCAAGAATACAGAAAACAAGGAAATATAATTAATACACTATCCTGGAAAGTTGTCCCCTATTTCTCTATTCCTACTGTTTCCTCCTTTCTCTACTGCCATAGTATATGGAGCAGGCCCCTCTTACGGAATTCTATTTGCACTTATTCCCATGACTCCTTCTGTATTTTATCCATCATTTCAACCCCAGTGCCTAGAATGGTCCATGCTGTGTGCTTGGAGAGACCTTTGATGATTGAATAAATGTGAGAGAAGGACCAAAAGTGGACCAGAGAGCAGAGAAAAAGTTAAATCAGAGATGACACTATATATTTCACTCTGCTCTAACTGGCGTGGAGTGTCCTGGCAGTCTAGACAAGAAGGAGGAGAAGAAAGTGGAGGAATAGAGGAAGAAGGAGAAGGAAAAGGAGTAGGGGGAGGGGGATGAGAAGGAGAAGGAGAAGGAGAAGGAGAAGGAGGAGGAGGAGAAGGAGAAGGAGAAGGAGAAGGAGAAGGAGAAGGAGAAGGAGAAGGAGAAGGAAAAAGAAAAGGAGAAGCAGCCACAATGGGCTCAGTGCTCCCACTGCTTATCAAATAAGTCATTCACCTTTTTGTCAGGTACTAAATTCTATGGGGTACTTGCTAAATTAGGTCTCATGGGAAGAACGTTGAGTAGTTTATACAATGGCCAGCAGTACCTGTATAGTCTTCATGTGGTCATTTTATTCATTGAACTTGGATAAAATAGAATAGTGTTGTAACAACTGAAAAAAGCATTTCATGGGTATCTAGGCTACTGAAGTACAAGCATCCTGCTTTCTGGGAATCTAACAGGACATCCATAGCCCAGAGGATTGTATGGCTAGCACAATACATATGTTGTCTTTCTTAAATGTCACCCAATTCAATATGCATTTTACAGAAGCCGAAGAGCTGTCAGATCAAGACTGAGCTCTGAGACAAGAGTCTGGAGTGTGATTAATTGGAACTTGAGCCATCTGCTTCAGACATTGCCCATGGGTCCTGGGGGTAGACGGCCATCAAAAGCCTAAACACAAACCAATGTGGAGACCCAGGATGTATGGTTGACCTCTGCTCTCGTCCTGAAAGTGTTGTCTGAGCCCTCACTCTGGGTCACCTTTCTTTCTTTCTTTCTTTCTTTCTTTCTTTCTTTTTCTTTCTTTCTTTCTACTTTTTAAAAAATACCTTTATTAAGGTATAATTGACATGCCACAAAATGTATTCATTTTAAATGTACAATTGAACAAATGTTAGTAAATTTACAGAATTTAGTAATTTAGTAAATTTGCAACTACCACCACAATCAAGTTCGAGAACATTTCTATCACCCCAGAAAGAAACCTCATGCCCATTTACAGTCACTCTTAGTTCCCATCTCTGGTTATAGGCAAACACTAAGCACCCTCATCTTTTCCTTTTATCATTTAAACCCTTCCCCACCCAAACGTGACAACCTCAGGCTCTTGAGGTCTTCTAAGCAAGAGCATCTCTTTGCTTTTTACGGAAGTCAGTGTAAAAGAATGAAACTTGTTTTCACTTAGCAGGGAGACTTGGCAAAATTGTAGCTTTGCACGAAGCTAGAAATACCAATAGCCAAAAATAATAAGCAACTCTCCGTAAGTTCTGGTTATCCAGAGAAAGCCGTCTTTCTGACTGCCCAGCCACCGTCCCATTTTGGCGTTCACATAAGTCGCTTCCTCTCTTTGAGGCTTGGCTTCTTCACCCTGTTGATTGCCAAGGTTCGCTCAAGCTCTAGGTTTACAAGAGCCTTTAATGGAAGTGAAAAGGAGACAGCAAATGATGATGGTTGTTTTCTCCCTCAACACTAACTCTTTCTTTTCAAAGGTCAGCAAATCCCACACCTGCCTGAGAGATCATTTTCACCTACTCAGGTGCTTGTAGCCAGTTCCACCAGATGAGGCTTTTCACAGAAGGATACAATACCTTTAAACATATTTTAGTTCCTTTCCTTGTTTAAAATACTGTGGGCTTTTTTTCTGTGCAAGAGAGATAGGCAGCCTTAGTTTAACTAAAGCAGCATGTGGCAGCCACACATAAGTAGATTCCTGTTGAATGCAAAGATAAGATCAACCCAACCAGACAACTGATGGGGGGAGAAATGTGAGAGTGTGACCTTCTTAAATGGAAATGGAAATGTGGTCCCTTCTGATTGGAACAAAGAGTTCTAGAGAGTGGGAAACCGTGTGCCTGCCTTCTTTCTCTTCCAAATCTTCACCTTCTATATAGTGCATCTATTAATATGATGAGACAACTGTATTCTGTTAATACTAAGAATAGTAACCAGATAACTTTCTCATAGGCTGTACCTCAGTCTGCTCATGAACGCTGGGTAAGCCCTGCGTAGTCATTGACAATGGGCTCTACAGTCAGGGCCCATGCTGGACTTTCTGAGCCTGTTAACCTACAGCAGGTAGAAGTGGCAGAACCAGGGGAAGATCTAAATCTTGGTAGAAGTGAAAACACTTGGCCATAGAAAGTCATGGTCAAAAAGTATCTAAGGGTAAGGCAAGACCATAAAATGGAAGAAAGAATTGAGGCTAAAAATAAGTCTATGCATGAAGCCCACCATGCAGTGTGGTTGCCCAGAATTAACCCCCCAAACCCCAGCCTTCCATCAGCTTTCCCAGTGAACTTGGGGCTTATAAGAAGGTTGGTCCAGAAGGAGTCACACATGGACCCCAAGAGGGAGGATTGCAAAGATCCCCAAAAACATTCCTGGACAACAGCTTTCTTGCTCTGTGAAATAGAGGGCTCTGGAGGAAATTAGAGTCAGGTAAGAGAATCAATTCTCTCAGAATCTTTTGGGTCAGGCATCATTTGAAGATATCTGAAGCTCCCAGAAAGGTCACTCTAAGGAAAGAGACCTCCCATAACTTAATTTCCTTTTGTTACTTTGTGAGCTTTATTTTCTCCCACTCTCACCTCCCCTCTATCTCTTTCCCAGGCCTGCCAAGTCCTGTTTATTAAAAGTGTTGTGTCCAATTTACCCAGCTTTTAATTAAGCTGTCAAGTTGAAATGGGATTGTCTCCTGGGAAGTGAACAAAAATTTTATGGTCATTTAATTTTTGCTTAAGATTAAAAATCCTACTTCTGGCATGCTTAAAATTATTAATGAGATCCAGGAATTCTTGCCTATTTGTGTCCATTACAAGACATAAATCATTAAGCTCAATTAGGGGCAAGGGAAACATGTGAAGTTACAGCTGGAGGTTGTGTTTAGTCACGTCTATTCAAAGCAGCCAAGTGATGAAGATATGACCATCAGGGGGGCAGGTGGGGAACAGAAGGACAGAAGGGGGAGATAGCAGATGGCCGAGTTAGGGATAAAGGAATGGACACAAAGGGAGGAATGGAAAGAGAGAACATTAGAATAGCCAAGGGGTCAAGGAATGAAGTTCCTATAGAAGATCAGGGTGAACAGAAGGAGGGAAAGGAATAGGGAGGTGAATTACAGGAGGTAAGGGACATATTTGTAGTTCTCACCAATAGTTGTGATTCTCCTCTTCTTCCAAACACAAGGGAAGATTATACATCCCTGGCCCCATGAAATTAGGCATGATTATGTGACTTCCTTTGGCCATTCAACTGAGAGCAGAAGTGATATGTGTGAGCATATCATAAGTGAAAGCACTTAAAAGCACTAATTCCCCTTGTTTCCTTCTCTGCTAGAGTGTTGAGACTGTGATGTCATTCACCTAATTTACTCTCTGTCAGTCTGGACTCCTGAGTGACTAGGACGGTCAGAACCCTCCAGTGACTTACTTTAAGTATACAATATGACTGAGAAATAAACCTGTATTGTTTTAGGCCACTAAGATAACAGAAGTGTTTGTTCCTTCATCATAATTCAACTATTGAGACTGACACAGGTGGGTTGAAAGCAGAGATGCTGACCTGTAATAGGGAGAGGCTGTGGGCAAGCCAGGTAGAACCAGAAAGCATTAAGAGTGAGGACATGTGAGAGACAAAATCTGAGCAAAATCTGAATTCTCAGTCCCGGGACAATGTTTTGCATAGAATGGATATGTAGAATGGAATCAAATGGACATGAATCAAAGTTCTTTCTATATTTCTAATCATATGCTGTTTGCATGGTAGATGATAGATCTTTCTCAGCTCTCAGTATAAAGGTTCCAGTCTCTCCCCAAAGAGAGACTTCTGGATAACAAATCTCCCCATTATCAGGCCCACCTTTGGAGGAAGTAGGGTTGGAGAGATCCACAATGCTCACAACCTCATCTGCTCCAGCCAATATTCACCTTCTGTGCTTCTACCTTATATCCCTCCCCTCGAGACCTCTCCTATGTTCCTCTAAGCTTACTTCCTCTTGCTTGGTCTTCCCAAGACCAAAATTGGTCCCAAGATTGTCCACATACTTGAAATTTTAGGTCCTGACAGACCCCTGGGGCAGTGTTATTTCCTTGCAATGAAACTTCAACCAGACCGTATAGATAGAGCAAGGAACATAATGATTGGCACACGTTGACAACTGTTAGCTCCCACCTTCCCTCTGGAAGATGCTTCTCAGGAACTTTCCAGATATCCTAATCTAGCAATCCCTTGTCAAGATGGCTTTGCAGCTCAAGGAGAAAAGAGAGAGAAGTTGATGGGAAGGTTCAGCTTCAACCCAGACCAGGCTCCTTATGATCAACAGAGAAATTAATAATGTATGGTCCAGAATGGACTTCTGACCCAGACACAAGTAGACAGATCTCTAACGTAGCTCAGGTCTGCATATTTTGTCCCATGCTCACACAAAATTTTGGGGAGGTAAACTAGTGAGGTAGATAGGGTCCCAGGCTTATCTGAAAAAGGCTCATTTTTCTATTTCCCAAAGACACAAGTTATCAAGTGTAGGATGGGGCAGAGTGATGGCCACACTGAACAGAGGTCACTTTTTGGCACTGCCTACTACTATCATGGACACACACACACACACAAACACACACACACAAACACACACACAAACACACACACACACACACACACACACACCCCTCAGGAAAGCCCAATCATGGGCTTTCTACCCATGCCTGTCTCTCCAATAGAAATTCCTGAAAGCTGGGGAAGGGACACATATCATGGGATGTAGCAAAAATGTAATCACACTGAAGACAGAAGCTGCTTCTCAGTCACCTTGGGGCTCCAGCACTGTCCCTGCACATGATGGCCAGCATGAACTGGAGAAACAGGTCAGACCATGGTCTAGATGGGAATTTTAAAATCTAACTCCACCTAAGGATGGAGAGTGGGTTTTCTGGGTCAGAAGAGAGTGTAGACAAAAGGGGTGGAGTGGGATTGGGGTTGTAATCACTCAGGAGTGCAAGGTCAAGCCTTTCACCTTATGGCCTCCCTCCTCACACTCCAGTGTGTCTCTGCTTGACCTCAAGTGTGGGGGTCTCAGATGCATGATTTCCTGAAGACTGTGCAAACAGGCTGCCAGAGATGCTTGAAGAGGACAGATTCCTAGTAGTGCCAGATTAGACAGAGTGGGTTTTATTATACAGATCCCAACACCAGTAGATAGAGACGGGGCTCATGAAGGACAAGACCTTGGGCCCAGAAAGCCATCAGGAACTGTGGTGCCCATGACCCCACCTTATCTTCTCTGGACCACCTGATCTCTCATCTCTGCCCATCTCTGTGTATCTGTTTTCTACTTTCTCCCTCAAGCCTTGCAATCACTGCTTCCCTGGGTAAACAGTGGAAGGTGGCCACCATAAAATGGCACTATCACTCTTTGAACCTGCATCACCGGCAAGTGAGGCATCTGCAGTGAAGTGTTCAAGTCTTTGACTCCCAAATCCCCAGGGGAGAGGAATGTAGAGCCCTAAATTCTGGCACATAGGAGGAGATCAGTAAATGGTGACATAATATGGATGACAGTAAGACTTGAGCTGCAGTCTTTGTTCTGCCTCTGATGGCTGTGCAGTCCTGGACAAGTCACTTCATTACTGAAATCTCTGAAAATGGTGGCAATAGTGTTGGCCTCTGCTACCTCTCAAGGATGTTGTGAGCATCCGAGTTAAAAGGATACAAAAGTGTTCGATAAACTCTGAAGTTCCATGGATGTGAAGGAGTTTATGCCCTCTTTATTATGATCATCACCATTGTCATCATCACCACCATCACTTATCACCACCACCACGACGACCACCACTACCATCATCACCACTATCATAAACATCACCACCACCATCATCATCACCACCACCATCATCACTATGACTACCACCACCACCAATAAGGCCAATGCCATCTTGGTTTCCACAGGCTTCCAGAAGTCATGAGCCTGAAACTTTGTTTGTAAGCTAGGCTCCCTCTTTTCACTCAGAGTGGCTTCCAAATCTTGGATTGCATTAACCTGCACTATTTCTAATTTATTCAATTATACACTCAACAAATATTCATTGAGAACCTGCTATATTCCATGCTCTGTTCCAGATGTTGGAGATGTATCAGTGAATAAAATAGACAACTATTCCTAATCTCATGGATTTTACATTCTACTGTGGGAGGGGGAGAGAAATAATGAATAAGAGGCATGATATATAAGTAAATTACATGATATGTTAGAAGGTGGTCAAGCCATGGAAAAACAAAAACATAAAGTAATATCAGGTGCCCAAGGAGAGAGAGCAGACAGAGGTGTCTCCCTGTGCCTTCTCTACAGCCTATACTGCCCCCCACCATTGTGGAAAACTTCCTAGCCTAAGATTTCTTTTTTCACTGTGATCTTCATTGAGAAGGTCATTATTTAGCAAATATAAATCACTGTGACCAAAAAAAAAATCCGATTAAAAAGAGATCTAAAAATAAGGTACAATGAATTAGTAAATTATTCACAATAAAGCTGGGATCTCAATCAATATGAAGAGTACAATGAAAAAGTTATAGAGCCAGAGAAATGCCCTAACGGGGCTCCTCTAGCAAGACCTTGAGCTGTGCCTCGAGCTTTCTCACTCAACAACCAGATACCAACAGGGCAATGGGAGGATCATTGCCTTTTTACCTCAGGGGCCCAAAGGCCTTCCCCTGGCTTTGGCCTATCCCAGACCCCAGGGCCATCTCCAGTCAAAACAGAAAGTAAGTCCAATGTGTTCTTGTAGCCCCATATCCCTTACCTCACTTTCCTCTGGTTGTCTTTCCTCTAGTTTCTTTGCCCTCCCTCCAACCTTGTTATCTCTTATCTTTAGTCTGTCTCCTATTTCCACTTACACTTACACTCCACTAACATTTATTGAGCACCTACTATGTACCAGCCCCCATTTTAGCCACAGGGAATACACAGCTGACAGAAGGAGCTCACATCCTAAGATGGACAAGTAAATAGACCCTCACAAATAGCCAAGATTAGTGCTTTGACAGGGACCATGCAAAATGTGAGGTGAGAAATATGAGAGGAGAAGCTATATCCCAGAGAAATTTGGTAACAGATGCAGTCCCTGACCCAGCCCTCTCTGGAAGTGGGTGCATCCTCTAAACAGCCCTGTGTTTGTATCTGTCATCATCTTTTCCACTCTACATTGTAATTGTGTATTTTCTCATCCGCCCCCCAGACAGTGAGCAGTCTAGGCAGGACCTGTGCTGCCTTAATAGTCCTTGTAGCCCAAGCCCATAGCACAGAGTGATGACTCAGAATGTTATAAGTTCCTGTGCTCAATGACATTTGTGCTGAGCTTTGAAAGATGAGTCAGAGTTCAACAGGTGGGGGAGGGAAGAAAGAATACATTCATTCATACTAAGCTCCAGGATTTACAGTGCCTTCGTCCCCACTCCCAGCTATGGGGATGAGAGCCACAAATTAACAGAAGGAAGAAACCACTAATGGTGGACTGGAGCAGGCAGTGGGGGAGGGTAGGTGAATTTCCCAATAATGGCCCCCTCATTGAAGTTGCCACTGATATATTTTCGGTATGTGTGAAAGATTGCTAGAAAGATGGTCTAATTGTGTCCCCATGATGAGAAATGCTACCAGTCCTCCATCTTACCCTCGATATGTGATCCAGGGCCAGCCCTACACCCACAAATGTCTGTAAATTATTTGGGGAAATTTCTGTCGGTGAAACAATGAGGTAAAGCACAGAAAGTGTGAGCTTAGTAGTCACAAAGACCTGGATCCAATCCCAACACCACCACTTCCCAGCTATGGGTCCCTGGGAAAGTCACTTAGTCTTTTTGAGCCTCAGTTTCCCACATCTATAAAACAACGAAAATAATCATAATACCTAGTTCATGGACTTTTATAAAGCTTGAATGAGACAGCATGCATATATGTGCCTAGTACATTTCAGGTGCTCAAGAAATGTGAAATGTCACCCCTCGTTCCTGTTGTATCACTTTGAATTTCAGAGCCATAACTGTTAAAATATTTCATTTTCTATTCAGCAGAAATGAGAGGGGTTTTGGGGTGCAGCAATGAAAGCTTTGACTCAGTATCCTGAGTTCTTCTAACCCTGTGGGTCAGTTACTTGCTGTACAGCCTTGGGCAAGGCATTTCCCCACTCTGGGGATTCTATCTTCATTTGTAAAATGAGAGATGCCACTTACATTCCTTCCCATTTCAAGTTCTAACTTTCTCTAGTTGTGAAGGGATCCACATAGGTAGGGAAATTACATAATATGTTAGAATTCCAGTTGAATTCTACTGTTCTCCTCCAGTTGAGGGCAAAGTGAAAACAAAAGCTTGAAAGTAATTCAAAAGTCCTACAGATTGCATTCCCAACCTCTCTGCCCTTTGTTATGAACACTTACCATGAGCCAGGCCTCACATGGTCATTTGCTTATTTAACCATCATCACAACCTAATGTTCCCATTTTCTAACTTCTGAAACTGCACTTTGAGGTGAAGATTGGTCAAGATTTCACAGCTACTAAGTGTTAAAATCTGGGTTTTTTTCTCCATATTACCAGACCCCTGATGGGAAATTCCTACACATTATTACCTTCACTCACATCAACACTCATCTAGCCTGTCCAGCTCCAGACCCTACTTCCCCTGGTCTTCCTCTTCATAAGTTAATATCAGAGGTAGAACTCCCAACATATGCCCAAAGAGGCAGCTAACAGATTGGGACAATTAGAGTGAATGACAAGAGAGTGGAGGTCTAGCTAGGCATTTGTGCATAATAGACCTTCAATATATCTTTACTTAATGAATAAGTGAGTGAATGGGAGATGGATGGATGGATGGATGGACGGATGGATAGATAGATGAGAAGATAGGTGGGTGGATGGATGGGAGTACTATGAAAGTAAGAATTTAGACTTTTATCCTTTTGTATATCTGCTTCAAAAAAAAAAAAACATAACTCACCTATACAAGCATGAAAGGAAAACTTAAGATATTGCTCTAAGCCTCTAGCATGTTTCCAGGCAGGACTGGCTCTAAGGTGAGGCAAGGGAGGTGCCTAAGATACAAAATATAAGGAGACACTCTCCTCCATAAATTTTGCCTCCCTAGATACATTCCTTGCCTCACCCTAGTCCCGGTCCTGTCTTCAAGATTATTTCCCTTCAGGTCTATTCTACTCCCTAACTTCTCCCCTCCTGTCCTGGTTTGCATTATTCTGACCTTCACCTCTGTCTCTCTAGCATAGTGTTTGTCAGCCCTGGCTGCACCATAGAATCATCTGAGAGGCTTTTAAAAAAAATACACTTTTGGGAGCCCAGGCAAACTAACTGAAGCAGAAACTCCAGTGGTAGGGACCAGGTATCCAGGCATCAGCATTTGTTGAAAGCCACCAGCTCCACCCTGCAGCCAGAGCTGAGAGCCACTGCTCTAACCTCCTGATGGGCGACCCAATTTGGGGCTGTTTTTTGCATCATTGTTCTCACCTGTGCTACTCTCTGTAACAGATGCTATGGAGCAGGTTTCCCTCTGCTCCTACCGAGCTCTTCCAAGGACGATTAGTGAAACATCTCTTCCATTTTTACTCACAGTCCTTCACTCTGGGATGAAGACAAGTCCACAGAGACCAGACTCAAGAGTAATAATATAAAGCATAATACCATTTATTAAAGGTTTATAGTCTGCCAGAGGCTTGCTAAACTCTTAACAGGTATTTTACTTACCATCACATTAACCCTATGAAATAGGTTCCATTTTGGAAATGAGGAAAGACAGACACAGAAAGGTAAAGGAACTTACCCAAGATTACACAGCGAAGAAATGGGAAAGTTGGAATTCAAATGCAAGAGCAAGATCCCCAGACCCTTCACTGCTGTGTGCTTTGTCTATGTCACCAAGGTATTATCTCAGTCAAGCCTGATCACATGGAGTCTTAGAGACCATGGATGTATTCTTTGTCTTGGTACAGAGTGGCAAGTTGAGCCTACTTTATGGACATTCCAGGTGGGCCTGGCTACCTCTGAATCCTAAACTGGCCTGCTTAGGTCACCCGTTGGAACCCTTTTTCAGCACATACATTCTCTCATTTTATTCTCTCCACAATCCCAAGACACAGGTATTGCGATCTCCCATTTTTTTAGTTTAACTTACCCAAGGCCACAAACTAGTCAGTAGTTGAAATTCTGAGTCATATCTCTCAGATAGGAAAGTTCAAGCTTTTCCCTCTACAGCAAATTAGAAAAGTTGCTATGGGTCAACGGTCAGAGAAGGCTCTTGGAGGAGGTGAGAATTAAGCTGGGATGTGCAGACACAGTAGAGTTCGAATATGTGGAGGGAAGAAGGGAGGGCTTTCTAAGCAGGAGGAACAATGAGCAATGGCATGGAAGTGGGACTCAGTGGAACATTAAAGATGTGGTGAATAGCATGCTTTGGCTTGCACAGGTAATTTATATAATGCTGCAGTGGAATTGGAGCATACACTGAGGCATATTGGGAAGGTTATTGAAAGCCAGGTGAAGGAGCTTGGGCTTTATTATGTAGGCATCAGGGAGTCACTGAGTAGGCAAGCAATGGGTACAAAGCAGTGTTAATAGAGTAGAAATCATCAGGATGAACTGGACAGGGGAGAAAGGAGTGAACCAGGAGTTGAGTTTAGAGGTGATCACAATAGGCCACATAAGAGATTAGGAGACACGAACTTGGGATGGTGGCTGGGAAAATGGAAAATGAGGAAGCGATATGAGAAATCTAACAAAGAGAATTCTTCAGGGTTCATCTACTGATTAGCTGTGGGGAATAAAGTAATGAGATACATTGAAGATAACTCATTAACCATCGAGTGTCTGCTGCAGGAACAAGAGCTGCAAAGGTAGCATTCACAGTCCCTGCTCCTATAAATTTTCTCATGCAGAAGGAGATACCCATAGGTTAAAAAAAAGTCATTATAGCTCAGGTGATAGTTACTATTGTAGAGGCATCCAAAGGCACAACTTTAGATTGGGGTGCCTTGGCTCCTGTATCAAAGATGCAGCCAATGAGGACAACTTCAAGCTCGCTGTGGCTCAGCCCTGTGACATCAAGGAAGAAGTGATGACCTCAGCAGTGGGCTGACTTGGAGAAGATGGATTGATCATAGTGATGATTAGGGGAAGGGCCTTCCAAGAAGAGAGAACAGCACGTACAAAGGCATAGAGGTGTTCTGTGGTGTGACATGTTTTAAACTCTTAGATTTTGATGCTGAATAAATTGGAAAAGAGCAGAACAGAAATGGGGAAGTCCAGAGGGAACAGTTTTAAGGAAAAGATCATGAGCATAGTAGTTTAAACCTCAGATTTTGGAATCAAAAGGACATAGATCTCTTTCTAGTCATGGAATATCAGATTAGTCACTCTCCCTCTCTGCGCCTAGTTTTCTCATCTCTGAAATGTGAACTGTATTACTTACAGCACAGTGTTCTTGAGAGAATTAATAAGAAATATAAATAGAGCACCTAGCATAAGAACTGGCACATATATTAGCTCACTAAATTATAGTTGTGGTTGTTCTTATCATCATTGAATTTAAATGGCAATCACATGTCAATGAGAATGCTCATCGAGCAGTTAGATATGGGGGAACTAGTCTACTCAAGGTCAAAGCATTAAAGACACGGCGAATAGCATGCTTTAGCTTGCACAGGTAATTTATATAATGCTGCAGATAGATTGGAGGGAATATGATCCTCCAAGCCCCAAGAACCATTTCATTAAAGAGCCTGGATGGCAGGAAAAGGGCAGAGACAAAGAACTGAGTATCTGGGATATTGTAAATGTTTTGCTTGGTTCCGAGGGAGGACTAAGAGCTGGCCGCTGAAAGAGAAGGTGGGACCAAATCTCTGTAGTTTCATGCATACCAAAGGAGGTGACAATTCAGGTAGGTCAGGATCAAATACGTAACCAAGAAGTTTCTAGATAAAATTTGGGAGAATAATTTCTATGCAATGACTAGTCCTGATAAAGTTGTAGGAGATCAGAATCAGAGTAGGCAGAAGAGAGTAGATGGAGGAAACCAATTTGAGAAAAGCAGGTGACCTGAGTTCTAGGACCCACTCTGCAAATGATAGCATTCTTTTGGGAAGATCAGACACTCCTTCTATTCCTTTTTCCTCATCTATAAAATGAAGATGGTGGACAATATTACCTCTAAATTCCTTTCCACCTCTCAGATTCTAAGCAGCAGATCAGGATGTGGGTCACTATGGAAAGAAATTGGGAAAATGTGCTAGAGATGTTGCTGTAGAGAGATGTGTAGAGACATCTCAGATGTCTCAGCAACATCTCTAGAACATTTCCTCTTCCTTCTCTACCTGGCCACTGCTACTTTTTTGGAGGAAGTAACATGTGGTAGGCAACCTCTAAGTTGGTCCCAAATGATCTCTGCCTCCTGTAATCATGCCCCTGTGTAATCCCTTTCTCTTGAGTGTGATGGACTAGCCTCCAAGTTACTTGCTTCTAATGAATAAAAATATGGTAAAAGTTATAGATGTCACTTCAGAGATTACAAAGAGACTCAAAGGGTCTGTGAGTTACAAATAGACTATGGCTTTCACTCTGCATGGTCTTACATGCTTTCTCACTCACTCTGAGGAAAGCCAGCTACCATGTGCCCTGTGCAGATGGCTTTGTGGCAAATAACTGAGGGAGGCCCCTTGTCAATACTGAGTGAGGAATTTAACAGTCATGAGAAACTGAGTCCTGCTAACAACCACAGAAGTCCCCCTCAACTTAGCTTTCAGATGAGACCACAGCCCTGTCTGATAATTTGCAGTTTTCCAGAGACCTTGAGGCAGAAACACCCAACTAAGCTGGTCTTAGTTTCCTGGATTCCACAGAAACCATGAGATAATAAATATTTGAGTTCTCAAGCCACTAAATTTTAGGGGTGATTTGTACACCACAATACATAATTACAAACTATGTGACTACAAACAGAACAACTGAGCGATGTTTTTAAAGAAAAGGAGGCATTAGCTAGAGAAAGAAAAGAGACATATGAAGAGAGCATTTGAGGAAGAAGCAATGGCATGAATGAATCTCAGGCTTGGGTCATGATTCTCAAACTCCCACACAAGGCCCAACACAGAGTTGTTTCTTCATATTCATTTGATGAAGTTTATTGTGGTTAACTCACATCGTCACTTGCCCACAATCCTTCAAAAATGTTACTGTGTTCAACTGTCATTTCCCCAAACTCATCATATAATTCCTGTTTATAAATAGTTTGCCATGTCTTGTAGGGTTTTCAGAATGTATGTCAGTAGGGGCACCTAGGTGGCTCAGTCAGTTAAGTGTCCAACTTTGGCTCAGGTCATGATCTCACAGTTTGCAGGTTTGAGCCCTGCGTTGGGCTCTGTGCTGACAGCCCAGAGCCTGGAGACTGTTTTGGATTCTGTGTCTCCCTCTCTCTCTGCCTCTACCCACTTGTTCTCTCTCTCTCTCTCTCTCAAAAATAAATAAAATGTAAAAAAAAAAAAAAGAATGTATGTCAGGGCTACTGATTTGCATGCATGAAGACATATGAGAATCTTTTTGTCAGAGGCTATTATGATATGTACTTTCTAAACTTCTTCTTTGATATTGTTCTACAGACAGATATAACTAATGGGCTAGGTGTCTTAGTCCTTGAAGAGCTCTCATTAATTTCTTACCTAGCTTCATTTATAAAAACTAGCCTCATATTGCCTTTGTACTGCTGACATATTTGTTGAAACTCTGCCCAGAAATTTTTCACATATGATGGGATTTCCACTTGAGCCTAGAATGTACTAGCAGAACTAGGGTGATCTCCCTCTAGTATATATTAGTAAATCTCACCATATCCATTGTCTTCTTTGTCTGATGTTTACCTGCAGACTCTTCCATCTCCTTTGCAGTTGAGTTGGGACCCAGGTAACTAGTTCTAGACCATGAGCTGTAAACAGGAGAGATTTGTTGTCCCATCTGTTTGAGGGTAGATAAGAGTGGGAGTGGATTCTTCTCGACCTCTATTCCTCTGCTGCAATGTCCATTGAGTAGATGAGTTGAGATGGGTGTATTGTAAGATGGAAGCAGCCGAGATTGCTGAGTGACCACATGGAGAACAAACCACCCTCACCTGGACTTTGAATTGGTAAGAAATAAACATTTTCCATGTTAAGTCATTGAAATTTGAGTTTATCTATTACCACAACAGAGCCTTGCTTATACTGAGGGACCGCTGAGCTCACTGAGGTAGCCCTTTCCATGTGGTGAACTAGCCAAAAGCCATAAATGGCAGCTCTAGCTAAAAATTCCTGGAAATGTGGTCTAAGCCATCACTGTTGAATGAGTGATCATTGCTGATGAAGGTCTACATCTTTAATAAAGGTGAAAATACCATCAGATGAATAATAATACATGGCTATTGGGGGCAGGGTAGTAAATAGTTATCTTCAGGAATGGCTGGAACTAGTCACCCCAATACCAAGAAGACTCTCTGTCCACCTTCATTCTCTGCTTCTCTCTGGTATGGGCATCATTCATCCAGACTGACATTTCTGAAAAACTAAAACATGCTGCTGGAAGCCTGGGGCCCATTCTCTGTGTTAATGAGTGGCTGAGAATAGCAGATATTTATTCTTTTACAGTCCTGGAGGCCAGAAGTGTCACTAAGCTGAAATCAAGATGTTGGCAGGGCCATGCTCCTCCAAGAGGCTCTAGGGGAGAATCTGTTTCTTGATTCTTCTGGCTTCTGGTGGCTACCATCATTCCTTGGTTCATGGTCCCATTCCTCCAATCTCTGCCTCAGTGATTGCATTGTCTTCTCTTCTTCTGTCTGTAGTCAAACTTTCATCTGCCTTCCTCTTACAAAGATGCTTGAGACTGTATTTAGGGCCCACCTGGGTAGTCCAGGATACTATCTCCCTCAAGATCCTTAAATTAATCACATCTGCAGAGTCTTTGCCTTATAAAGTAATACATACACTTTCTGATACATTTGGGATGGAGCATCATTCTACCTACTATACCTGGCTAGGAGGAAAAGGTCTGTCTACTGCCAGAACAATGAGGAAGAGGTTGTACAATGATAAAAATGATAAGGTTCTATGAAAGGAGCTGTGATACACTCCAGTTAGTGTTTGACTGCTTAGCATAGTGCCTGTTACATGCTAGCCACTTGGAGGTCTTTATGGACATGCCAAGGTGAAGGCCCTAATGGGAGTAGCCCAATGTGTTGGGCAGCCACCATGATCCAGAAGGGCCTGACTTGGGAAGGTTTCCAGACAGCTGAAGGCTGCTACTGAACTGTGTGGGAGCGCCTGGGCCTAGCCTTCCAGACTCCTGAAGCATACTGCCAGCAGGGGGTATTCCGTTCACTGGCCTACATGTGGCCCCTGAACATCTGGGCCATGCAGCTGGCCCTGCAGCAGCAGCAGCAGCATAAAAAGGCCTCCAGGCCAATAGCCTAACAGGGCACAGGACTAAGCACAGGGTCTAAACTTGGACCAAAGGAAGCCATGGCAAACCCAGGGTGAGCTCTCTGAAATGTCGGAGAGAGACTCTAACAGCCCAGCCTCCAACCTGGCCTTTCCTCTTCACCCCTCACCCCACCAATCTCCTGCAGCCCTGAGTCACCAAGACAATCATGCCCCTACCCAATCTGCCAGTTAAGAGGGGTTGAGGGTGACCCAGGAGTCAGAATCACTTATTTATTTCATCCTTCACCCAATCCCCTCACTGCATGAAATGATTGAGGAAGTCAGTTGACTCCCCCAGGCCCACTCATGGGGTGGCAGACATACATGGGTACAAATAAAAGACCCAGAAAGCCAAAAAAAAAAACTGAACTGAAATAAGGGTTGTGTCAGGAAATCTAACACACACACACACACACACACACACACACACACACACACAACTAAATGAGACCAGAGAGATGAGAAGGGCCTGCTCTTGTGAGGGACCCATGGACCACGTTAAGGATGGTGATGGGATGGCTTAAAGGGCATAAAGCAGGGAGAGCATAATCAGAGAGCACTCTTTCTCCTGGTTGGAGCATAGTCTGGTGATGGGTGTAAGTTAGACGCCAAGGTGAGGGATGGCTGTATCTTGGACGAAGCTGGTGGCAGAGTTGATGGAGAGAAGTGCATGGATCTAAACTCTGCTGACTAGGCAAAATGAGCAAAACTTAGGGATTGGTTAGCTCACCGCTAAGATGGAAAGATGTCAAGTCCTTCCAGGTTGTCAACTGAATATGCAGCAGTGTTAGTGGCGTCATTGACCAGAATATAATACATGCAAAGTACAAGGTGTGACAAGAGCGGGGGTGGGGGTGGGGGCAGGGGAAGGCGGTGAATCCAGCATTAGACATTTGAAGTAGAAAGCGAGTGTGAGGCAGCCACATGGAGAAGAAAAGTGAGTATTTGGAGACCCAGGTAGATCTCAAGAAGTGGGGGTGGAGATAGAAGTTTCTGTCATCAGCTTAGAGATGGCTGTCGAAGATGCATGGCTATGGCAGAAAGCACTTCAGGGAAAACAGAGGGGAAAAATAATTCATTTTAGCTGAGCAAACACCTTCCTTGTTCCAGGTCCAGCTTGATACCAGGAATACAGAGATGAATAAGACACAGCGCCTTGGGTCTGTTAGATAATTAAATATAACGTGATAGATGTAGGAACAGGCACCCACCAAGGGAGAGGTAGTGTGATCATCTCTGCCAGTCAGTTAGAGGCAGGTGGGATCCATGACCAACAGGTCAGTGGCCTGTTACCACTGTGGGAGCCCTTCTCTCACCACGCAGTGTCTTCCTTTATGAAGCCCTTGTCATCCCTCCTCACAGTCATCAACAGGCCATGAGATGGGGATTTTTCTGCCCTTCCCACCCAGCCTTTGCCAACACAGACTCTATTTTTTTTTGCATCCTGTGGATCTTTCCCTGCAATAGAAATCCCCTTCCCAGCTCCCCCAGCAATGCTCCTCACCAAAACTTTGCAGAGTTGCAAAACTTGTGACTCCAGCAGGCCTCGTTAGAAAAGTGAAACTAATGAACCCGCTGTATTACGCAGCTGTCTCCATCAGTAATGAAATCCTTTTATTACAAGGGATTAGTTTAAAACATGTTATTAAACAGATCAAAATGAGCAATAGCAATGAAAGTCGTTAGAATGCAAGGCATATGAGAGAACAGCTTTCCCTCTGAAATAAGAGAAATCTGGCAGTTACGATTGGAACGATTTTGTTCGGGGGGGTGATGAGAGGGACGTGCACGAGGAATCATGGGATGCAGGGACCACAGCTACAGCTTAGAGCAGTGGGGCTCACCTGTGATGAGGCAGGGATGCTGGAAAGAGCAGCCCCTGGTTCAACCCAAAGGCAAGGGCACAGGGGTTAGGGAGAGAGGGATGCACAGGCCACCAAAAACCCAGCAGAAGACAAGTTGTTCCATTTTGTATTCATAGTACAGTAACAGTGGCTACTATATGTTGAGTGCTTACTGTGGGTTATCATTTTGCTAAGTTCTGCATATACATATGTATATACATATATATGTATACCTATATATATATATATATATATATATATACACATATACATATGTGTATATATGTATATGTGTGTGTGTGTGTGTGTGTGTGTGTGTATGTGTGTATTTATTTATTTTGAGAGAGAAAAAAGAAACACTTGAGCAGGGGAGGGGCAGAGAGAGAAAGGGAGAGAGAGAATCCCAAGCAGGCTCCACACTACCAGCACAGAGCCCAGTGCAGGGCTTGAACTCACAAACAATGAGATCATGACCTGAGCCAAAGTCAGATGTTTAACCGACTGAGCCACCCAGGCACCCCTTGCACATCTTATTTAAATCCTTACAACAACATATGCAAAGGGTAATGTTATCACCCCCATTTCACAGACAAGAAAACTGACCCTCAAGAGGTTCACATCTTGCCTATCTCGCATAACTAGTAAAGTCTAAGAGTGGGATTTGGGATTGAATCCTTATCTGTGTAATTTCAGAGGATGCACTCCTAACCATTCTGCTATGAAGAAAGAGCTTAATGTAACACACGTATGGCCCTGTCCTCCAGGGGTTTACCAACGACATTGGGAGTATGAGTGAAATGTATAGATTTACAATGCAAACAACTCAGTTAGTTATCAAGAGTATGGGTCTGAGCTCAGGCTCAATATTCCAAGGATTCAGCTTTAGTTGGACATGCCTCAGGACTGAGTCTATGTGCATGAGAAAATAAGAAGCCTTACAGTAAGGAGCTTACCCTGAGCACAGAGAGAACATGACCTTCATTCAAGGTCAATGATCTGCCCTTGGCACGACGGATGCAACATGGCATGCCTCTCTGTTAAGGCCACTTGCCCACTGTCCTCCCCCAATTCCCCAGAATGAGACAGCTTGGGGAAACTCAGATTATTAAAGTAACATGAAAACAAATGTAATTTGGAATTTTAGCCTCTCGAGTGTTGATGGCACTGGAAGTTGACACATCCCTCCAACACTGAAATCCCTCCCTTAAATTCCTGACAAATAGTGCAAGTAAAGGAGAGCCCCAGCATCACAGGGCAGCTCATTCCCCTGGTGAGTAGCACTGACTTATTAGAACATTTTTTCTTACACAGAGCAGAAATATGCCTGGCTGACACTTTTACCAATTAACATTAATTCTGTCCATTAGCCTTACAAAATGACTTTTCAATGTGACAAAATTGGACACTTGCAAAGGGTGGTCATGTTCCTTCTTCAGCCTCAATTCTACAGGGTAACATTCTCCCAGTTTCTCGGACTTCAGTGCCCTCAGTATCAGATCACTTCTCTGGGGTACATGGACCACTTTGTCAATGTCTCACTTAAAGTATGGGGGCCAGAAGTGAGCATCAGCATCCACATGCTATCAGATCCGATGCTAGTCCAGTGGGATCATCACCTCCTTCCTTTTGGAACCTCTACTTTTAAAAATACACACTCGGCTTCCACTCCTAATGGCCACACCACTCTCTGGCTTGTGTCTAACTCACTCCTAAGTAAACAAGCCTTTGTCCCCACATGCTTCTGCTAAGTCACTCCACCCTCCTCCAATCCCTGTGCACTTGGTTTCTGGCCCAATATTAATCTCTGCTAAATGAGTTGACCCTTTGTTCCAGCTTATTGTGATCATTTTGGATCCTGATTCTGTCATCTGACATAATCACCATCTCTGCCACTGTCTTGTCATCTGCAAATTTGATGAGCAAAAGCTCATTGTATTTCTCTGAGTCATTGACAGAAACAGGGGATTTGTCAGGCCAAGAATGGGGCCTAGGGTGGGGCCCTGATGCTGTCTAAAACTGACTGTCTCCCAATGTCTAGACATTGAGACATGGAAAAATTGATACACTGTGTCAAACTCACAAAAGGGCAGACTATGAGTCAAAAGGTCAGTGTGCTATTGATATTGGGATGACTTTTTGCCATGAAGCCTGCAGTTGCCAGTCATCCCGAGACAACGTCTTGTACATCCATTCCCTTATATCAGCAACCTGGAAAGTATGCTGTGCTCTTAGGAGGTAGGGGCTGAACATGCTGTTTTTAAATGAAAAAGAAGTAAATACACTTATACTTCCATGAACACAAGTTAGCATGCATGGTTTCCCATTCTTATATGGACATCCTGGATGCAAACACAATTCCCACATGGCCAAACCCTCAAGCTCTCTAATGAAAGAAAAAAATATGCAATCGAGTCATTGTAATCTATGTGATAAATGCTCTCCTGGAGGGGTGGACAAATTGCTGTGGGACCCTGCCAGGGGAATCAGAGACTCAGAGAATTTACACAACGTGCGAAATGCCATTCAACTAGTATATGGAGAAGGTAGGATTTGAGCCCAGGCCTGTCTTTGCCATGACCTATGCTTTCATATCCTTCGTGGTCACGGAAATAGCTACCAGATTTTGAACACCTACTATGTGCCAGGCCCTGGGCTCAGCTCTTCCCACTTCCTCAGAATGAACTTCCCAGGTGGTGTTATCATCACTAACCTTACCTTACCACTGAGGAGCAGGGGAGGGACCGAGGGTTTTGGTGCCTCACTCTGGGGCATGTACCAGTAGTGGCTGAGTTGAGTTGGGGCTATCTGACTCCAGAGCCAGAGCTTCCCCCATCTGCCTGGATAAGAGGACACAAGAGCAGAGAGTCTGATGAGGGAGGCTTGTGGCCATGTGGGACCTGCAGAGGGCAAAAGCAGCCATGGTTTGTCCTGCAACTGCCTTGGACAGCATAATCACTGGCTTCTGGGCTGTCCCCTTGATCTGTCATCCAGGGTTCAAACCATCCGCAAACAGCCCCTGTATTGCAGGAGGCCTGAATATGGCCTGCACTGAAGAAGGGTGAAGGGGTCCAGCTGTGGGATTCAGAGGTAGTAGCCGCTGATACATGCAGGGTCCCACCCACCATGCCACAGCCCAGGGAGACTGTGACCCAACCTGCCCCAAGCAAGTCAGTTTGCCCTCCGTTTCATAAAAAAGAATTCCTAACATGGCATTTCCAGAAAAAAATACATGTCAAGTTTTGGCTTCAGAGCTAATAAATCCTCTCTGAACAACCCTCATGCCCGCTAGAGATGAATAACAATTCTTTGTTCTTAATGGACAAAGAAGGTACAGTCACCCACTAAGTGTTGATACAAGCCGCCTGCTGGGAAAAGCGAGGGGTCTCCCTCTCCAAGGCCCCAATCCCTGCCATGTAGAATGGTGAGCAGTGATTCCAGCTCTTCTGTAAAATACAAAACTGCCTCCATTGGCCTATCTTCACTGATTTTCCTCACTGGAGAAATTCTTGGTGAGTGTGCACTCTGGGTGCTCAGCAGTAAAAGCAAACACAAAAGGCATGATTTGGGGCATGTTAACCACCCTGGTGGCACACCATCTATTTGCCAGGGAGGGCTGGACCTTGCAGAGACCACAGAGATGCCCAGGGCTGGCAATATGCAGAACTGCAGCTATTAAGAGGCACTCATGAAGAACCCCTTTACGCATTCTTCTATGCTTACCCATAGTCAGGCCTCCTGCAGTGCAAGGACTTTGCAGGGGGCAGGGGGAGGCAAGTGTTCGTCCCCTTGCTGCGGGATCAAGGGGACAGCCTCACAGCCTGTGACTATGCTCTCCAAGCCTGCAGAAGAACCAGCCTTTGAAACACTGATGATTACCTTCCGGTGTAGGACGCCCGCCACTCCCAGAATTTGAAACTAAGAGCTTGGCTGAGACCCTGGAGGCAAGAATATGAGTTCTGCATATAGAAGCATCTGGACACAGATAGGTCTCTGTTATGGCCAGCTGTGCGATGGTGGGCATGCCACTTAACCTCCCTGAGCCTGTTATTTTTCTCCTGTAGAAGATGAAGGTGCTGGGGCACCTGGGTGGCTCAATTGGTTAAGCATCCGACCTCGGCTCGCGTCGTGATCTCATGGTTGGTGAGTTCAGGCCCCGTGTTGGGCTCCGGGCTGACAGCTTGGAGCCTGGGTCTTGCTTCAGATTCTGTGTATCCCTCTTTCTCTGTGCCCCTCCCCCACTCACACTCTTCACACTCTGTGTGTCTCTCTCTCAAAAATAAATGAACGTTAAAAAAAAAAAAAGAAGAAGAAGGCACTTTCTACCTCAGAGATGGAATTTACATAGCAGGCACCTGGAGTGCCTAGCATAGAGTAGGTACCTAATCAGTGTTTATAGCATTATCACCATCATCATGTTTGTGATGAAAATCAGCGTGACCAATTCTTAATGGAGTCTTATTATGGACCTACTCTGTGCAAGACATTCAATGCCTACTATGTGCAGAGCGCCAAAGCCACGTATTGATGATGATGGGAAAGATGTTTGTGGAGTCGGTTGAACTTGGTCTGTTGTCTTCAAGCCCCATCTTCAGCTTATGAGCCACGTGGTCCCTTTCCCTAGTCGCTTTCCCACTGCCAATGCCCTCTAGTAGCCATAGCAAAGGTCATAGTAGCTGTAACTGATTGGCGTGCTACAGCTGATCATCTAAAAGCTGTTTGATGTCGATTACCTTGATGGTCCTCACAATATTCCTGGGAAGAAAAATCAAGCAAGTCTGATTGCCTACATTTCATAAGAGGCCTTAAAGGAACAACACAAGGTGCAAGATGGAGACAAAGGAGCAAGGGTGTGAGGTTTAGAATATGTAACGGGAGCCTCCAGATGGTGTCTGAGCATCCACAGGAATTATCACCTCCTGATCTGTTTCCAGGTACCAGAGTCCTGTGGAATCTGGGTATTTGGGAGACGAGTTGTGGATATGGTGTTGGAACCAGTTTCCTGACTGCTGACAAAGGAGAAACATTTACTGTGTGTGCCCCAGGCACTGTATTCAGTGCTTTACTTGCTGGACTTACCTAACCCTTACAGCCACTGAGGTGTCATAAATTATCATCAGCCCCATTTTGCAGATGAGAAAACTGAGACTTGAGAAAGGTGTGCAACTTGATTGATCTCTGACCCAGCAAGTGAGTGGCAGAGCAAGGATGTGAAGGCAGGTCTGCTCACTCTGAAGTGTGGCTGGTATGAGGTCCCACCCCACTGCCTCCTGAAACAACCACTACCACTATGGAAGACAGCCTGGTTATGGGTCCTTTGCTCTGGGTCCAGTCACCGGCTGAGTGTTTTACATACATTATCTCATCTAATGCTCTTAATAACCATCAAATGCTAGTATCCATAGAGATTTTTTTTTATGGTTACAGAGTACCGTTTCCCAGTTATTGGTTAACTGTTAGTTATTAGTTGATTATCATACCAACCCTGGAAATGATAGGAAAATGAGACCCAGAGAGGTTAGGTAATTGCCCAAAATCATATGCAAGGATTTGTGCCTCCAAATCCCGCATTAATTCTACCATGTCAGACTGCCCCTCCAGCTTCCTCCTTTGTTCTTCCCTCCCAGATCCAAAGAAGGTCAATGCCATTCCTCAAGTGGGCAAATTAAGGCTCAAGAAGCAAAGTTGTTGCACCAACCCAGGAAGTGGAAACATCCACTAATACGAAGAATTCCCAGGACCCAGCATTTTTCCAAAACTAGTCTTCCCGCCAGTTCATTTCCTATCATTGGTAATTTAAAATCATCCCCTGCCAACAGCCTGCTCCATAATTCCATTTGCAATGCGTTTTGTCAGTTTAGCTGCCCTTCCTCTTGAGGGGGCTCTATCCACATGCTTGAGAGACTAGACAGTGATGAGGAAAAGAACATGAACCACCTAGAATGGAGCCAGAAGGGAGGAGGGTAAGGTGGAAGGAAGGAAGTCCCAGTCACTTTCCTGGACCCGCAGACAAACCCGTCATTCATGGCAGGACTGTGCAGCTGCCAGCCCTCAAAGCCAGCTGAGGCAGCTTCTGGGGTTCAGAGGCCAGATGCTCTCTGTCCAGGAATTCACTAAATAACATAGAAAGGGGCTTCCCTTAACTTTACTACCTAAGCCTTCCTTTCAAACAAAGCTAGTGATCACCACATGTAGCCAACAGGGAGGAAAAATGGGAGAAATATGCACAGCACATCTTTATGCCATGCTCATGATAAGATTGCAACAATCTCTGGTGAAGCCGTTATGACTGAAAAGTTAGAAAGGGAGGAGGAAACTGAGGCCATGGGATTAGACATGCCCAAAGATCACATAGATACATGTGGGCTTAAATCCCAGATCTACTGGCTCCAAAGCCTCTGTTCCATGCTCAGTAGGAAAAAGTGCCATCCAACCCTACCTCGTGCCCACTGTGGGGCATCAGCATCCCCTGCAGAGTAGGAGTAATAGGAGTCCTGCTATGCAAGGCTCTACCCATTTGGCTGCTGCACTGGTATTGCTCAGGGACCCTATGGATCTCCAATGGGTCCTAATCTTGTATTTTGAGTAAATGACATGGAATGATCCCTGGGTTCTTTCATATTCTTGCAATGAGGGGGCCAGTGACTTGCCCAGAGTGACAGCCTCTGGATTGTCTGAATCATAGGCATTCCAAGACTGAAAACAAGTCCCAGGAGGTGAGGGTCAGAAGAGTCAGAGGTTGAAAGGACATAAGCAGTCTTCATGGAGAAAGGATTTTTTAGACTAAACCTAGAAGAATAGCATAATGCTTTTAGATTGCAGATTGTCTGTGGAAGGACTAGGGATCTGGAAGAGAAAAGAAAATTGACAAATTACAGAAGATGAGAATCAGAGAGATTTGAGAAATCCCGAGTATTCCTGTTTGCCTGGAAGATAAGGTAGGGAGAAGGGACAGTGCAGGGTGAATGTGGTGGGGTCACAGCCACTGTGAAATTGGACATTAGCGGTTGGCATGAGAGGTTAGTGAAAGTTAGTATGTAAGAGAAATTCACAAGAGGTCATCACAACCATTTTATACAGCCTGTAGTTTGTAAAAGTATCCTCTAGCTAGACTGACCCAAATAGGGAAAAACTTTCCACCCTTTGGAACATATCAGATCCAGATTTGAATGCTTAGCTTCCCTTTTCAAAGGTTGTAGGACCCTGGATAAATGACTTGGCCTATCTACTCTCTGATATCTTCATCAATAAAATGGAGATCCTCAAACCTCTCTTCTGAGGTGATGGTGAGGATTGAAAATAATTAGGCAAAACACATTGGAGAGTGCTAGGGCTATCATCAGTGACCAATAATTGCTACCTAGGATTACAATGATGATAAATTATTCAGGTAAGTCACCTGAAGAATTCTGTTTATAGAGGCAGTGTACTGTAATGATCCAGACCATGGACCCTGGAGCTGTGTAAACTTCAGCAATAACTTCACTTCTCTTGTTTCAATGTCCTTGCTTTTAAAATGAGGGCAGTAATAGTACCTGCTTCAAGAGCTACTGTGAATATTAAATGGGCTAATATGTGTAGAACAACACAACAGTACTCAGCACAGAATAAGTTCTCAATAGATATAAACTATTCCCACATGCTCATTGAAGAGCAGCTTGAAATGGACAGTTTTGGACTGACTTATGCAATTTGATGGGGGAAAAATGTGATTCAAACGAGCACACCCTCATTAACTCATCCCTCACCTAGCTCTGTTTTCCTTTATTTCATATTTTGTCGTATCTTATTTTCTTTATTCTGCCTGTATCATACTGACATTATATTTTATATATATTTACTAATCTATTTTCTGAATCCCCCACTAAAATGTAGGTCTGGGAGGGCAGAGACTTTAGAAGTTTGCCCCATTCCTATATTAATAGTGTTTACAATTGTGACTGGCACATACAAGGCACTCAGAAAATATTTTGTTTAGGGGGCACCGGGGTGGCTCAGTCAGTTAAGTGTCCAACTTCAGCTCAGATCATGATCTCACGTTTCTTGAGTTCAAGCCCTGCGTCAGGCTGTGTGCTGACAGCTCAGAGCCTGACGCCTTCTTTGGAGTCTGTGTCTCCCCCTCTGTCTCTGCCCCTCCTCCACTCACGCTGTCTCTCTCTTTCTCAAAAATAAATAAACATTAAAAAACTTATTTTAAATATTTTGTTTAGAATTCAATTACGATGTGTTTAGGTATGGTTTCTATTATGTTTATTTTGCTTGGAACTAGCTGAACTCACTGATTCTGTAAATGTGTATCTTTACCAAATTTAAGAATATTTTGATCATGAATTCTTCAAATAGTTTTTTTTTTTTTCTGTCCTGTTTTCTGTTACTTCTTTCTGGGATTTCAATTACATCTATGTTAGAACTTTTGACATTGTCCTGAAGGTCACTGAAACTCTATTCCTTTTTTCTTCTTTATTTTTTCCTCTCTGTTCTTTAGATTAGATAATTTCTATTAATCTCTTAATTTCATGATTCTTATATAGTTTCTAATTTGTTATTACAATCATACAGCAAAAGACTTATTTGTGTTATTTTTTTTAGTTCTAGATTTTCCATTCGGTTCTCCTTTGTGTCTCTACTGAGATGTGTTATTCTTTTACCTTTTTTGTTCACTAGAAGTGTATTTTCCTTTATGTCCTTGAGCAAATTATGATAGCGTCTTTAAAATCAATGTCTGCTAATTTCAACATCTGGGTCATCTCAAGCCCAGTTTTTTTTTTCTGTTTCTTCAAATATCTGGTAATTTTGAACTATATCTTAGACATTGTGGTTGATATATTGGGGAGATTCTAAATTCTGTTATGATCCTTTAAGTAGTATTACTTTTTTCTTTCAGAAAGCATTTAATTGAGATGAACTCAGACTTCAAACTTTGTCTCTCCTATGATGGGTAGCAGCTGAAATCTCGATTCAGTTTTGTTTTGTTTTGTTTTTTCCCTTAGCTGGGTTGCTTGAATCTGCTCTGCATATGTGTAGTTCAGGGGTCACTCAGAAAAAGAATTGGGGAAAATATATACACCAAGTTTAAGGCTTCCCCTCTATGGATCTCTCCTTCCTGGTATCTTCCTCCTTCCATTTTCTAGATGCTCTGCTCATCCCAAATGTTGTCTTCTGATTTTTCAAGCTGGTAAAACTAAGGATTTTCTATGAGTTTCAGTTACCTGATGTAGCACTGCAAACTGAGTTCTACTATTAAGTACAAAATAAAATGCGAAATTCAGCTAGTTTCATTCCTTTTTTTCCCAAATTTGGACTTCTCTTCAAGTTCTCCCTGCTTTCAGTTGCTCTCTAGTACCTTCAAGTTTTTTTAAAAATATTTTATCCAGAGTCATTAGATGTTGTTGGTGGGAAAATCGGTCCAACAAGAGCTACTCCTCCATTATCAGATGCAGAACTTACATAAATGTTTTTGGCTAAAAAAAAATTTTTTTTACATGCACTGAAACTGCATAGAATCAGATTTGAGAACTCAATCACCACTATTTCATGACAATAACTCTTTGACCTCTATATTTTTAAACACAACAGCTAAGATTTAGGTCTCAACATTGACCATCAAAAGCATATGACATAGTTGATTGCTTATATCAAATGCTTTTGAAACATCTTCTTTGCTTGGCTTTTGAAACATTATTCTCTCTTGTCTCTCCTTTTACTCACTGTCTACTCCTTCTCAGTCTTATATGTTAATTTTCTTCATCTCTCCAACCTCTAAGCACTGGAATATCCTAAGGTGCACACATATTTTCTTAATCTCTAGAATATCCCATCCAATCTCATGGCTTTACATACCACCCATATACTTACATTTCCCAAATTAATATCTTCAACCCAGACATCACCATGTCCTAGACTCACAGATCTGACTGCCTATTCAATATCTCCATTTAGATATCTAGTAGACATGTTAAACTCAGTATGTCCATAGTCAAGATCTTATCCCCAACTCCAAAACTACTTATCTTTCATTATTTTCCATCTCAGTAAATTGCTACCTAACACTTTCAATTACTCGGACCAAAACTTTGGACCCATCCCTCATTGCTCTCCTTTTTCATAACTTGCATTCAGTCCATTAGCATCTCACTACCCCTAGGATTCCTGCCACTGTTATTACTTCAGAGCTTATTTCAGGGCCTCCTAACTGGTCTCCTCGTTTCTTTCCTTGCACTTCTTTAGTCCACTTTTTAGACAGAAACCAAATAGAATGATCTTTTATTTTTCTTTTTTTTAATGTTTATTTATTTTTGAGAGAGAGAGAGAGTAGGGGAAAGGCAGAGAGAGGGAGGCACAGAATCTGAAGCTGGAATAGAGCCATCAGCATAGATCCTGACTCGGAGCTTGAACTCATGGACCACAAGATCATAACCTGAGCTGAAGTTGGATACTCAACTGACTGAGCCACCCAGGTGCCCCTAAAATAGAATTATCTTTTAAAATACAAGACATTCTGTGGAACTTAGCTGTGACAATCTTTTAATGGTTCCCCATCTCATTCATGGTGAAAATTGAACACTTTTCACAAAGGCCTGAAAAGTCCCACATGGTCTGCCGGTTACCTCATCGACCTCATCTCCTACTACTCTCCATCTCCCTCTGTCTACTCTGGGTACACAGGCCAACTTGTTTCTCTTTGAACATATTGGCACAATCCTGCCTCAGGGCCTTTTCATGTGCAGCTTCCTCTACTGGAAGACTCCTCCCTCAGAGTCACATGGTTCACTCCCTTGTTTCCCTCAGGTCCCCATTCAAATGTTACCTTATCAGTGGGGCCTTACCTGACCAACATTGTTAAAACAGTAAACATCCCCACCACAGCACTCTGGCCCTTTAACCTGCCTTGTTTTTCAATATAACATTTATTATCATCTGACATACTATGTATATATTTCTTTCTTTCTTCATTATTTGTTTTCCTCAGTGGAGCATAAACTCCACAAGGACTATTTTGTTCACCATTTTGTATCTACAATCTCAATAGTGTCTAGAACATGATAGGCACTCAAAAGTATCTGTTAAATAAATGAATGAATAAATAAGTAATTATGGTTTTCGCTCAGAATTGCCTAAGGAGTATTTTAAAAACACAGATTTCTGGGGCGCCTGGGTGGCTCAGTTGGTTAAGCATCCGACTTCAGCTCAGGTCACGATCTCGCGATCTTGCAGTCCGTGAGTTCGAGCCCCGGGTTGGGCTCTGGGCTGATGGCTCAGAGCCTGGAGCCTGCTTCCAATTCTGTGTCTCCCTCTCTCTCTGCTCCTCCCCCGTTAATGCTCTGTCTCTCTCTCTGTCTCAAAAATAAATAACCGTTAAAAAAAAATTTTTTTTAAATACAGATTTCTTAGAATATAGATTCTTAGGCCCATCTTAGAGATGTAATTGAGGGCATAATCTATGAGAGTCCCAACCTCTCTGGACTTCATTTTCTTCATTTATAAAATAGAGATAAATCCTCATACCGTTCAGGGCTATGGTTCAAACTAAGATGATCTCTGTCTAAAAGTGCTTAGTGCCCTGTTCAGGACATAGAAGGTGCTTAAGTATTGGAAGACCCTTCCTCTATCAGTAAAAGATTGACTCAGGGTCCCACGGGGTCCAAATGGGATGTTGGGACTAGACCTCTGTTCCCTGGACTCCTGGCTTGTGACTCCACCCACAGATCCATATAATCACACACTCACACCTTCTGCCCTTCTGTGTCTGCCACTATGCTGAGGGAGAGCCCATTCAACAGCCACATTCCTTTTTTCCTAGTATCTGAAATATTATTCCTCTGCCTTTCTGGACAAATATACCCCAAATCCTCTGGACCCCATTACAAATCAGTGGTTTAGCATCTAGGGGCATATTGTTCTTTTCCCCAAGTGCCCTTTTTGGCAAGGACCAGATTTGCTCACAGTCAGTGTTCCTTAGCTCTGCCACTGAAGGTTCAGAACCACTCGCCCCTGCTCACTGATCCTGACCCCCACTCTCACCCTACCCCTGCCCAAGGTCACCAGTGTCCCAAGAGCACTGCTGATGGAGACGGCCCCCAGACCCCTACCTGAGTAAGATGTGAGCTTCCAAGAAAAGTGCAGAGAGAGAAGAGGGGGATGTCTCCTGCAGTGGGAAACAGAGTCAGAAGCCCCATCATGCTTCTGCCCTAACACCAGCTTCCCAGTGCTCTCCACACCCATATGACTTGTTATGGCCACCCATAGCTGCCTGATCCCACCACACACTCAGCCCTGCTATGGTTCTCTGAAAAATGGATACTCCAGCCAGAAAGTATGTGAGCTGGCTCAGCCACTATACTATCCCATCTTGTTTGGCTCCAGCATCAAGAGGTGGAGAGGGTCAGCCTGAGGAGAGGAGCAGATTTCTTCCCATGAGTGTTCTTTCTGGCCCTATTTCTCCTGGGCTCAAGCTATTACCTGGGTCCTCCACTCTCCCAGTGGTATGACCACCTCCCCACTCACCTCCACCAGGGATAATGCAGAGATCTCCTCACAAGTCCCCAACATCTGCTCTCATGCCCCACTCAAATAAACACACGCAATTGCTTTAGCTTTCTCTTTTCAATTTCCAATTCATTTCAGAGGCTGTGGAACCAATCTTCTCAGAGCCTTAAAGCACAATCTCTGAGGATTAGAGTCCCTCCAGACCTCATTCCCGTGAAGAGGAAACACATGCTGCTTTGAAATTTGCTTTTCTCTACCATTTATGTTCACCCTCTTCCCATCAAAAACAAATCCCAAAGTGTATTTATAGTTTGCAAGTGCTTTTCATACACATCTTGTCATTTGATTCCCTCCCTTTGCCCTGATGAACGTAAGATGATCCCATTTTACAGGTGAAAAAACGGGAGTACGGGGAAAGTAAGCAACACAACTAGGTCACAGGGATAAGTAAGTGGCAAAGTCAAGATATGGAAACCAAGTCTTGGGGGAAGGGAAGGGAAGGTTTTAATAAGATTGACACTGAAAAAAAAAGCCAGCTACCTTTTTGTTGTGTTTTTTTAGTTGTTTCCTGTGCAATTTATGGTGTGGTAACTTCCCATGAACCCCTTGTATTTAACAATGCTTGCTTCCTGCTCATATGTGTACATGAACACACGTACACACACACACACACACACACACACACACACAGCCAGGAACTCACCCAAGTGGCAATAAATAATAGAAGGCTCTCTTAGTCAGAAGGCTTTTCTTCTCTACCATGCTTTACTCAAGAGAGGATCCCAGTAGGGATTCTTCAAATCAGCTACTTCCTGGAGACAGATTTCCCAACAATAATCAATGATCTGCTTTGTACTTTCTGAGTTTAATTTCACATGGGAGACATGGAATCCCTCGTACACACCCCTCCAACCTGCTTTTAGAGATGGGCCAGGGTCTTTGAGTAACATTGCTCTGCCATGGTTTGGATTACTAAGGAGCCAGAACTACCTCCTTCTAGCCTCCACCCAGCAGGAGAGCTATCCTTGATGAAAGCCTTGCACCTGTATTTCCATTTCTCCTTACATTGATGCTCCGTGGTCAGAATCCACATGTTCTAGGCTAATTTGTTGGAAAGCAGAGTGTGGCATGCATGCTTAGCTGTCTATTTTGCCAATGTGGCTAGGCTGCCTGTTTAGGGATGCTGTACTTGGGACAGAAAAGGCAATTATGGAGCATTTTGGGTTGGAGAGTATGCTGAAATTTTGCTCACTCCAGTCCAGGAAGGTTGTTCAGGCTTGCATTGTGGGCTCCCTTTTTTTGCCCCCTCAGCTACAGGCACTGAGCTTCACATCAGTTATCCCCAGGGTGGATGTCCTGGGGGATGCTGTCTCACCTCACCTATGCCATCAGAGGGCCTGGAAATAGTCCTCCTCTTCTCATCAACCTCACTGAGGGCTTCATTTCTGGTTCTATGTTCCCCCAGGACCTTGATATTAGGAATTGAGACCTCCTTGGGAGATAGCACTACAGAAATCTGATTAATTTAGTTGGAATGTGGTTCATGGGGTTGAGAATAAGGGAAGTTGGGGACAACCAGGTACTTTCTCATGATGCAAGCACCACCATGTGCCCTACACTAAGAATATACTCCCAAGATGGGTCTCACAAGAGGCATACAATCAACAAAAACAATAGCAGTAATCATGGTCTAATAGAAAGAACATTGTCTTCAGCACCAGGTACATCTGAGCTGGAATGTCAGCTCCACCTCTTACTAGCTGGGTGACCTTGGGTGAGTTGTGTGGCCCCTCTGTCTTCTGTTTCCTCAGCTGTAACACAGGGTAATGAGTCCTACTTTGCAGGATTATTATGAGGAATAAGAGATATAACACCAGTAGAGTGCCCAACACACAGCATGGTATGTGTTAAGTGTTCAGCTAAAGCATCTTCCTGTGTATTACGTCATTTGATCCTCAGAACAGCGCTGGGAAGAGACAAACAGGCTAGAGTTACTCCCATTTACAGAAAGAAAAGGAAGGCTCAAGGAAGTAAAGTGACTTGTCTGCAGTCACATGGAGCAAGCAACAGAAGACAAGGACTTGACATTGTCTAATTCCTACCTCTGGATTCTTTCCAATTAGGTGACTCAAGCTCATCCATCTCCTTTCCAAAGCATCTAGCTCATTCTCAGAGTGGATTCAGATACCAGAGACATCGTCTGCTATAAACTCCTCTTGGCTCTTCATGTGTCAGGCCCATCACTCCTGGAAAAGGCGGGTCTGTGACAGGCTTTTGCTTGACTCCCCTGGAAACCTTCTCAGCAATGGGCATTTGCTTGGGACACTTGATATTTTGGTTCCTGGGGTCTCTTTGCATTTGCTCCCAGGGTTTTACTCACGATGGTCTTCACTGAAAAACAGAGGGACCTTTTTGTCTGTACCTCCAGTCTCCTTTCTCTATCCTAAAGAGCAGGAAGGTTGTGAGGTTGTGTCTGGATAGTTTCAGTTTTGGTGAGTATTGCCTGAGAAGGTGAGGTTCACAAGTATTATGGGCTAAATGTTTGTGTCTCCCAAAATTCATATGTTGAAGCCCTAACATGATAGTATTTGGAGGTGGGGACTTTAGGAAGTATTGAATTTAGGAAGTCATGAATGTGGAGCTTGTAAAATGGGATTAGAATTCTTATTAAGAAGAGGGAGAGACCAGAGCTTGCTTGCTCTCTGTCATGTTAAGACATAGAAAGGAGGCAGCTGACTGCAAGCCATAAAAAGAGATCTCACCAGGAACTGAATCAGTTGACACTTCGATCTTGGACTTGCCAACCTCCAGAATTTAAGCCACCCAGTCTATGGTATTCTGTTATAGCGGCCTGAGCTAAGATAACCAAAGAGGACATTGCCTTCCATACTGTCCAGTGCCTGGTATCCAGGCCCCTCTCCAGGGCCTCCGTGAGAAGTCTGTGACATGGTGGAAAATCCTGAGCTAAGATGGTGGAAAGAGAGAGCAGAGGAGGAAAGCCAGCAAAAGCAGAAGCTTCATCACCAGTGGGGAATATAAAGATGGTTGCCAGAAAAAGCCACATCCAAAGAGACAAGATGAAGTCTTAAATGGAGGAGGAATCAAGAGGTGAAAAGTGTCAATGGTCAACAGCAGGATGGAAAGTAGACAGTGACGGAAGTTAACAAACAGCTTAGCACCAAAGCTATGAAAATTCTCTCCGTATTTGCTCAGATTATCTAATACTGTATAACAAATTGCCCCAAAACCTAACAGGCATAAAACAGCCATTTATTGTGCTTATGGATTTGTAGGGGTGGGGGGAAGTCAGGGATTCAATAGTACACAGCAGGAAAGGTTTTTCTCTGATTTTGATGTCTGGGCCATCAGTTGGAAGCTTCCAGAACTGGAAGCTAGAATCACCTGAAGGTTCATTCACTGGTGGTTGATGCTGGGAAGACTCAAGTAGCTGGCAGTTTGGGCTCTGTGAACATCTCTTTCTGTCTCTGTGTCACCTCTCTCTGTTGTCTCTCCAACATGGCAGAGGGTAACCAGACTTCTCACATGTCTGTTTGGGCCCCCACCATGCTTGTTGACACGAGGTGAAAACTGTATCACTTTTTATGACCTAGGCTCAGAAGTCATGCAGTGTCCTACCACCATGTCCTTCTCATCAAGGCAGTTACAAAGATCCACCATGCTCAAGTAGAGGGAAGATAGATCTCACTTCTTAATGGGTGAATATCAATGTCACACAGTAGGAAGAACATGTGAAATGGGACACATGTATGTGAAACTATCTTGGAGAATACAATCAGCCTCCATGTCTAAAGTCTCTCTATAGTACCTTCTCATGTTACAGTGGTCACTGTGTGTGTGACCACAAAAGTACAGATCCTAGACCTCCACTTGAAAAGACGGGGCTAAAGATGGGAATACCCAAGGCTTCAACAAAAGGGTGCTTGGCATTTTCCTTTGGAGAAGAATGAAGCAGATTCAGGGGAACCAGCTATAATGGACAGGAGTTCTGGGCTCTCCATCTCAGCTGTATTACTGTTTTGCTTTGTGAGGTTTGTTAGCTATGGTAGCAGTCTTGTCTTTGTCAATTTCCTGTACGTTTTGGTAAAGATCTTTCTGAAAACTGAGCCTATGTATATGATGCTGAGAAAAACCAAAGGGTGGCTCTGATTTTTCTCACAGCTGAGTTAGAGGCAAGGAGGAGTGGGTCCCCCAAATGACAAGCATGAAGGAGAGCAGGTATCAGTGTGAACCCCCAACAGGGAGGCCAACTAAGGACAGCAAAGGTGCATTGTCCCTCCCATCCCACCTCTCTCTGGAGAGCATGTCTCAGCTCAGCCTGAGAACATTTTTTATTTAGCTTCAATAGGATTCTTTTACAGATAGAGGCAGAAGAAGGATCAAAGTGGGAGCACCTCCAGGGAGAGGTGAAATGCCAGAGGGATAAGTGCCACTAGTCACTTGAACGACTGTCTTCCTCATGAGAATATTCCTCAAGGGGGTTCATAGAGTTTATCCTCTGTATATTTTACAGTTTCACCCTCTGTATCTTCTCTGCCCTGCCCTACCCACCCACCCACCTCCCTGTTCAACCAAATTCCTGAAGAATACATTTCCTCATGGTGTTCCCTGAAGGAAACGCCAGCATGAAGGAACACACAGACTTACTAAGAAACAACAAAAGGTCTTCCTCCACACTCCATTACCATGCAAAATGCCAATTCAGAAGGGCCTGGCAGAGACCCTATGGCTAGCTGAGTTCTAGTATTTCCCAAAGCACCCACCAAACAGGACATGCATGATGTTTGCTAACTTATGTAAGCATAGGGGATGCTTAGTCCATAAAACACTGAAAGTGAACATATTTGCCACCTACAGCATTTCCCACCCAACAAAGAGTATGCTAATTGCAAACATTTCTCATTATCCATTGATGGACTGTACGAAGTCCTTAAGGACTTAAAACCCAACCATTTTTGTCCTGTGCTAACAGAAATACTATAGTTGGACCTTGAAAGTTATATTCCATTTTTTATTTGTCATCCATTTATTCACTAAAAAAAAATTCATTGATTATTGTGCTGTGCTTGGCCCTGAAGACAAGCAGTGAAGAATCCCTACCCTTGAGTGTTCTTAGTGAGAAAGCAATGAAATAAAGAAATGTTTTAGTGGATGTGATAAGAGAATACTGGGAGCTATGGGAGCATGTAATAAGATCCTTAATCTAGATTTGAGGAAGGAAAAATCAAAGAAGGCTTCCTAAAGGAAGTGAAGCTTAAACTGAGTTTTGAGCCATGAGTAAAAATTGTCCAGGAGAATATGAGAGAAGGGAGGGAGCACATGTGCTGGTGCCAAGGCATGAGACAGTATGGTACTTGGAAGAAACTGAGAGGAGCTCAGAGTATGCAGAGAGAAAATCAGACTTAACTGCTGTACTGAAGAGTTTGGTCTTTCTCCAAAATTATGCACTCATAAAACTAGCTTAAAACTTGGGATTTAGGGGCACCTCCATGGCCCAGTCAGCTCAGCAGCTGACTCTTGATTTCGGCTCAAGACATGATCTCACAGTTCATGGGACTGAGCCCCTCATCAGGCTCTGCACTATCAGTGCAGAGCCTACTTGGGATTCTCTGTCTCCCTCTCTCTCTCTCTCTCTCTTTCTCTCTCTCTTTCTCTGCTCCTCCCCCACTTGCTCATGCTCTCGCTCTCTCTCAAAATTAAATAAATAAACAAACATTTTTAAAAGGGATTTAATTCAGATAAAGTCAATGAGTTGATAGTCATTAAGTAATCTCCAAGAGTAAAGATGATGAATAGGGTTTAGCTGTTAGCTTTTATGTCCTCTATTCCATCCTAGGAGGGTCAGTGAATAGGAAGCAGGCAACATCTCCTCTAGATCAGCCTTGCCCACCTAGTCCCTGATCCTGACTTCTAGGACCCACCCACCTGCTCTAACCCCCCTTAGCTCACCAACTTGAACTTGACCAGTGGCCTCCTCCTGCTCCTTCCTACTCATCTGGACAGTTTGTGTTGAGCCCCTCTGGATAAGTCCTACTATATCACTGCCCTTGTTCCCAAGATGCAGCTATAATTAAACTTTAAAAAAAATTTAATGTTTGTTTATTTTTGAAGGAGAAAGAGACAGAGCATGAGCGGGGGAGAAGCAGAGATGGAGGGAGACACAGAATCCAAAGCAGGCTTCAGGCTCTGAGCTGTCAGCACAAAGCCCAACATGGGGCTTGAACTCACAAACTGTGAGATCATGGCCTGAGTTGGCATCAGATGCTTAACCAACTGAGCCATCCAGGCACCCCTGTAATTAAACTTTAAATAGAATTTTCTTCCTTCCTATCCTAACCTCAGTTACTATACTTGCTATCTGTTGACTGCTGATTGGATATCTTGGAATTATGGGCAATTAAAGATAAAAGGTTCTTTAGGGACCATCATGCCCAAACCTCTCATTATAGCTAATGCCAGGGAGGAGAATTGACTTCCCCAAGAATAAAGACTTGTTTGAGGGTCTTCTGACTCAGGCCAGTGAGCATCTCATGGATTGCCTCTTAGTAAAAAGAATTGACAAGCTGGTAAACAGAGTGGGTAATAGGCACTTACAACTTGAGCTTGGGAATTTTCATTTAGACAACTTCCTAGCACTCCATCATGGACTGAATCTTGTAAAGTGGGGTTTATTCATTCAAATCACAAAGGCTACCCAAGTACCTGTTCTGTGTCAGGCTCTACAGGAGACACTAGGGGGCCACAGGAAAGCAAGATCCATTTCCCACCAGAGAAGCCTGTGTCCTCGTGAAGAGACAGACAACAAATGATAATTATCCAGTGTGAAAAGTGTCATGGCACCCAAACACTGTTATGGAGAGATCTTCATGGCTAAACCCCTCATTGGCTCCTGAAAACTGCCATTACTTCTGAGTAGACACCAGGAAAAATTAATGGGATCACAGGATTTGGTTTGGGAGTCTCACTGTGACCTATCTTCAAGTCATTAAAAGGTTAAACATCATTTCTATAAATAGAGCAGAGAATCATAGATCATTAAGTCCAATATACTCAGAGAGGTGAAGTGACTTGGCCAAGTCACCATGTTATGGTTCCTGCCTCTAACTCACCCTTCTGACCTGCTTCAGAGAAGCAGCATGGTGTTACAGAAAGAGCAGTGGACTGTGAGTTCCCATTCTGGCCCTTTGACATAGTTACATACTGAAGCTTTGTGTCCCTCCAAATCCATGGATTGAAGCCCTAGCCCCCTGGGTGATGGTAGTTGGAGATAGGACATTCAGAAGGTAATTAGGTTGGGATGAGGTCATGAGGGTGATGTTTCTCATGATGAATCAGTGCCCCTTTAAGAAGAGACACCAGAGAGTTCACCTCCTCTCCATGAGCACTCCTTGAGGAAAGGCCATGTGAGCACACACAAAAGAAGGAGCCATCTGCAAGCAGGCAGAAAGCCTTCTCCAGGAATCAAATCAGCCAGGACCTTGACCCTAGACTTTCCAGATTCCAGGACTAGGAAATATAAATATCAGTTATTGAAGCTACCCAGTCTGCAGATTTTGTTACAGTGCCTAAGTAGACTAAGACATCATTATCCACAGTATGTTTCTAAACAAATCACTGTCTTTCTCTGGGCCTCAGTTTCCCTGCATGTCAAAGGAGAGTATTGGACCAAAAAAGGTCTCTGTGACTCCTTTCCAGCTCTGAGGTGTGATGTGACAATTACCCAGTGAAGAAAGAGGCTGAAAACCAAAGCAGCTCCCTAGACTGTCTCTGGCTACTAGCTCAGAGAGGCTGGTGGTGGGAGGTGCCCAGAGCGCAGGTGGCCGCCCTAGGGAAGGGTGAGAGGAGGTGGGGGTAGCATTAACATTCCCCCAATGCATGCCTGGGAGCTTGGAGGGCCCAGATGGGAAGCAAATAAGCAAACCCTCTGACGTGCTCTGAGCAATAGATCACCTTCCATAGCGCCCACACTGCTCTCCTGTTGCCGTGGCAACTTTTCTCTGGATTCTTCTAATTTCCCAACACTCAGCTCCAGGAGCAGGGCACAACTGACCTACAAGTGGAGACCACACAGACCCAGGGCAGGGAGGCTGGACCAACATGGGCTTCACAGCTCGGAAGGTGGGGCTGGAATTTTGACCCAGGTGTGCCAAACTGCTGTCATCCTTCCTTACAGCAAAGCTCAGAAAGGGCTGGGAGCAGAGAGAGCACTTTTTACATTATAAGTCACCCGGGATTTACGAAACTACAGTTTTTCTCTTAGCATTCATTTGTAGCAGCGATGGTCACTGTTTTCTGCTCTGCAGTGAACTTGCCGCGCGACCTTGGGCAGGCCACTTAATCTTTCGAGGTTGTACTTTTCCTAAACCGTAAAATGAGCTAATAATTCAATTCAGAAGCCTGGATGCAAGCGCTTTCTTACTCTCCCTGACCCCCACCTGAGGCTCTGTGGGTGAGCAGGTGAGACATCTGAAGGATCTCCCCTTGGCAAATGATAGTCTTTTGAAAGGTAAAGGTTTACCCGTGATCGTGATCATATCTTCCCCCCTCATCACTATTGATACACTTAAGAACTGATTTTCTGAGCATTTCTTTTTTTATATAAGGAAAAATGCTCTAGGGACTAATATATTAGGTAACTCCCATTTTCAATCAAGAGGAAATAGAAGCAAAGCATGTTTGAAATTATTATCAAAGTCATTAGCAGAATAGGATTTTTCTTATCAGACTTCAATTTACACACAAATAGAGTATTAGGAAGATGCCTGTTTGTGTAAGATGGGCAATTGCAGAACTGGTATGTCACCCCTCTCAGGATGTATCAAGCCACTTCCTCCCTCCTTCTGCCCCTCTCTGACTTTATTCAACAGATGCTCAAACAGTACCAACTCTGGGACCTGTTATTCAAAGGCATTTAAGGAGTGCCTGCTCTGTCAGATGCAGGGTAGGTAACAAGCAAGGCCCCTGTTCTGAGGGAGTACAAGATCTATAAAGACAGACACAGGAGCAAGGCTCTCCCACCCATCACCTTCTTGGTCTTCCTATGAGCCTGTGAGGAAAGTGTTATCATTGCCATTTCAGAAGAACTGACACACTGAGATAAAGTGTTTTCTTATCTGCAAGGTCTCTGCTTGACCCAGGTTGGACCCCTGGTTCTCTGCCCTCACCAGGCTGTATTCACCAACATCACCCCAAGCTTGCCCTGAGGACCTGTCCTCCCTGGTTTCCTCCCAGCAGCACTGAGACACCTTTCCAGCCCCTGCCCTATCTTCCTTCCTCTCCACATCTGATGACATTATAGTCACCACCCATTGTTTGCTCATCTGTAACCCTCACACCACTACTTAACCATGGATCCTTGGGCCATGACAGTACTTGAGAATGCTGTTTGGGGAGTTTGAGAATCCCTGCAATTTCATTCAAAACTTTGATTGAAAGGGAACATGTGCATTTTGAGGGGAGAGAGGCTAGATCATTCATCAGAATCTTCAAGGGTCCAGAGCCCATACAAGAGAGAATTACTTGAGAATTACTACATTTGACCCCCTAAGTTCCTATTTGCTCTTGCTTCCTCCACAGAGCCTGGCTCTCAGCCAGTTATAGGAAGAAAGGGTGAAATAAGGGATGAGACGCCACCACCCCCACCTAGTTGTCCTGTGTGTGCTATAACACATAGCGGACCTTTAGGCAACCCCCAAATCCTGCTTTTAATGAAATTTGTCTGGAAGAGGAAGAGAGAAATGAAGAAGTAATTGGAAGGACCATAAAGCGAAGTAAAGGTCAAGGAGAAGAGATGAGTCAAGTAGATAGAGATGCCAGCCACACAGCTGAAGGGGCAGGAGTCAAAAGGGGAGGGACATAATTGCTTTACCAAGGTTACAACTCAATCAGTTCATCGGCAAATACCTTCAACCACCCTCTATGGTCCAGAAAGTATTCCAGATTCCTTACTCTATGAGTCACAGATTGCAGAGGCACTGGGGTGATGGGCATGAAGACTGGATATTGGCTTCTGGACTAGATTCTGTTCCTAGTCATCAGTATAACCTTGGATGGTCTTTGAACCTCAGTTATCTCACATGTAGAATGGGAACATTATCCTGGCCAGGCCTCCACAGTTGTTGCCCTGAGGCTCAGATCTCATACTGGGTGTTATTACAGGTAGGGTATTTACCACCAACAGAGGTCATACTGACGGATTCCAACATTTAAAAACCAGATTTCCAGAAGTTCATTGTTGTGAACATCTCCCATCTCTGAGTGCCAACAGAGCTAACCTGAAGTTACACATGCAGAAAGTTATTTGCTTATTACTGTCCCAATCACACCCCACCTCTTACCTTCAGGGCCACTTTTGTACAAGCCTCTGCTCTCACCTTGCCTTAGCCAATTCTCAGTGGGTTTAGCCTTCCCACCCAAGACCTTTGGATTGTCCTTTATACCTTTATATTTCTCTCTCTCCACCATCCCCTACCACTTCCCATTCGCCCTCTCAACCCCAGTCCTGTAATGTTGTAGGTCATATCAGTGTGGATCCAGCATGTTATCACTCCTCCTTACATATTCCATTTGTCCCCCATTCCAGGCTAAGCCTCCCCTTATCTAAACGTTCCTCTCAGCCTTTCCTGGATTTCTGAAGTGGCCAGTAAGCATGAAAGCACGTGTCCTTGTGCAAGCGGAAACTCAGGTAGGAGATCTGAAAACACTCTGAAACCTGTAAGGTGGTCTGCAAACCCAAGGCATCATTCCGGTTCTTTTGCTGGGCTTGGGGCAGTGCAGAGACTAAGAGAGGTATCTGGAGTGGGAGCTCCCTGATGTAGGCTGAGCTGGTTGAAAGCAAGGGAATTCCTCTCTCCTCCCATTCTCAGGAGACAAGTTCTCCTTAGGGCTCTGTCTGGCCACAGGTGATAAATATATTTATGCTCAAGAGAAACAAGCAGCCATAGATCTTCTATATGGGAGGCAGTTTCCTTTTATTTCAGCCACACGAAATGGGGCCCAACCAATGAGCCGGTGCAAGAAAGAGATCAACACGGAATTGTAAAATGGCTGAGGCTAATAGCTCCGTTTAATAAAACCTGAAAAATAAAAGCCCGAAGAGTAGGTTTCTTCCTTGTGCTTTGAAAAGAAAACTTGCATATTGGACTACTGGAGAAAACATACAAGAAAAGAACTTAGGGTCTTTCTTTGGGGTGGGGAGGGGAGTGGGCTATAGGAGAAGCAACAGGTGTGCTGAAAAAAGCTGGAGCCATTCATGGAGACAGTTATGTATGTTGTCATTCATTCAGACATTTACTGAACATCTGCTGTGGGCAAGGTAAGCACTGGCTTGCCCAAACAAGACAGGTCCAATCTCCGCACCATTCCCTATGGCACTCCTTGCAAACATTCAATCATTCCAATTCTACCTTCTTCTTTTTTAGTTTATTTATTTATTTTGAGAGGGAGAGAGAGAGAGAGAGAGAGAGAGAAATCAAAAGTGAGTGGTGGAGGGGCAGAGAGAGGAGAGAGAGAATCCCAAGCAGGCTCCCCACAGTCAGCACAGAGCCCAACGCGGGGCTCAATCCCGTACTTGAGATCATGACCTGAACCAAAATCAAGAGTCGGCCGCTTAACCAACTGAGCCACCCAGACACCCCTCTACCTTCTTTTTAAAAAATAATTTGAGTAAGCCCTATGCCCAAAATGGACCTCAAACTCATGATCCCAAGATCAAGAGTCACATGCTCTATCAACTGAGCCAGCCAGGTGCTCCTAATTCTACTTTCTTTTTTGTTTGTTTGTTTTGTTTTGAAATTTGTCCTTCTGTTTTATTTTATTTTATTTTATTATTTAATTTATTTTTTTAATTTACATCCAAGTTAGTTAGCATATAGTGCAACAATGATTTCAGGAGTAAATTCCTTAGTACCCCTTAACCATTTCGTTCATCCCCCCTCCCACAACTCCCCTAGTAACCCTCTTCTTGTTCTCCATATTTAAGAGTCTCTTATGTTTTGTCTTCCTCCCTGTTTTTATATTATTTTTGCTTCCCTTCCCTTATGTTCATCTGTCTTGTATCTTAAAGTCCTCATATGAGTGAAGTCATATGATATTTGTCTTTCTCTGACTAATTTCTCTTAGCATAATGCCCTCTAGTTCCATCCACATAGTTGCAAATGGCAAGATTTCATTCTTTTTGATTGCTGAGTAATACTCCATTATATGTATATACCACATCTTTATCCATTCATCCATTGATGGACATTTAGGCTCTTTCCATAGTGCTGCTATAAACATGGGGGTGCATGAGCCCCTTCAAAACAGCATACCTATCTCCCTTGGATAAATACCTAGTAGTGCAATTGCTGTGTCATAGGGTAGTTCTATTTTTAATTTTTTGAGAAACCTCCAAACTGTTTTCCAGAGTGGCTGCACCAGTTTGTATTCCCACCAGCAATGCAAAAGAGATCCTCTGTCTCTGCATCCTTGCCAACATCTGTTGTTGCCTGAGTTGTTAATGTGAGCCATTCTGACAGGCATGATGTGGTATCTCATTGTGGTTTTGATTTGTCTTTCCCTGATGAGGAGTGATGTTGAGCATTTTTTCATGTGTTGGTTGGACATCTGGATGTCTTCCTTGGAAAATTGTCTACTCATGTCTTTTGCCCATTTCTTCACTGGATTATTTGTTTTTTGGATGTTGAGTTTGATAAGATCTTTATAGATTTTGAATAGTAACCCTTTATCTGATATGTGTTTGCAAATATCTCCTCTCTTTCCATCAGTTGCCTTTTAGTTTTGCTGATTGTTTCCTTCACTGTGCAGAAGATTTTATTTTGATGAGGTCTCAATAGTTTATTTTAATTCAACTTCCTTGGTTGTTGCCATTCCTGTAAGCTGATTGTTCTATTATTTTTCAACCACTTAATTTAAATTGACTTACTTTTTAAAATATAAATACCAGCCTGAATCTTATCCATGAAACCACAGATTTGAAGTGCTGGGTATATTTTCTCCAGTATATATTAGAATACATACATAATCATAGACCCATGCCTGTGTGAGTTAATACTGTCTAAAGTTGTATTGTGTACTATCAGTGACACATAGACCACGTGTTGGAAAATGCTACTGGATAGGGTGAAGTATCAATAAGGAGTAATTTTGGCATTCAGTAATGGAAAATTCCAAATAACTGGCTTAAACAAGATAGAAAATTATTTTTATCTAACATAAAAGAAATCTGGAGATAGACAATCCAAAGTCTGGTGTGACTGCTCCAGGGTTATTAGATAACCAGTCTCCTATCCTAGCATATGTTTCCATTCTCAAAGTCACCTCATGGCCCAAGATGGCTGCTGCAGCATTACCCATCACATCTGTATTCTGGGAGGCAGCAGGAAGGGAAGGGAGAGCAAAAGGATATCCTGCCCCCTTAAGTCAGTGCTCTTTGAGGAACTTTTCTACAAGTTTCCTCAATGATTTCTTTTACATAATTTTGGCTGGAACTTTGTCAGCTGGCTATACCACAAGTTTTAAGAAGGCTATTTTGGGGTGCCTGGGTGGCTCGGTCGGTTAAGCGGGTTAAGCGTCCAGCTTCGGCTCAGGTCATGATCTCACAGTCCGTGAGTTCGAGCCCCGCGTTGGGCTCTGTGCTGACCGCTCAGAGCCTGGAGCCTGTTTCAGATTCTGTGTCTCCCTCTCTCTCTGCCCCTCCCCTGTTCATGCTCTGTCTCTCTCTGTCTCAAAAATAAATAAACGTTAAAAAAAAAAAGAAGGCTATTTTGTTCCGCGCATGGGAATCAAGATCTAGGTACCTCTTGAGTCCTAAGCCACCCTACTTGGCCTCCAATGTTTGTCTGAACTTCTGTCCTGGTTCTAGCCTTGACTTTTAGCTATGCTCATCAGAACTAAGGCTTGGCCCTGAGCTCTAGATCAGGTAAGTAGTGGTGACATAACAGTATTGCTTTGTTTTCATCTGGCTCTTTCTTCTAAAATGGGATCCTGCTTCAGAAACTCAATTCATTGACTTACATGTACTTCCTTGACCTAAAATCATGACTCTACCTGATACTGAGAATGAGTGCTATCCAGAAACCCCTTCCAACTTACCTACAGTCCAACCCCAGACTAGAGCTTTCAGACATTTCTGTCCAGATCACATTACAGTTGGCACTGCCCCCTTCCCTGCCCTTAGCATGGAGTGAATTCTATTCAGATTGTTCTGGCTGGCCTTTCTGTTGTGGCATGGACAAATGAGAACAAAAAGTAGGGGGCCTCAGGACTGAAGAGGTACCTAGAATTTGATTCTCACCCATAAAGCAAAACTGCTCCCCTCTTGCCCTTGAACTTGCTGAGTGGCCAAGGCCTTGCTGTTCAAATAGATCTAGACCACATCTGTCTCCCCTATGTGGCCTCCAGGAGTTCTGAGTCTCTTGGGCCATGCTGTTTAAATATATCTAGACCACATCTGTCTCCCCTACATGGCCTCCAGGAGTTCTGAGTCTCTTCCTCTTCCACTGTTGCTCTAGGATATTGTCCTTCAAGGCCTTTTTGCCTCTTCTACTGGCTCATATTGTTCCATGTTGAAAAAGAAAATACAGAGAATTATCTGACTCTGTCTGCTTCCAGTTCAGTCTTCACTGGTTTCTATTCCTGTAAAATGGAGGATCTTCAATAGGTGTACTCACCTCTTAGAGTGAGCTTTTTCTATAATGTCTTGTGCAAAAATCCCTCAGCAACAATATGTAACACTGTTGTACAGTAAATAGATGTTGGTTAATGCTTAGCCTTTTATTTAATGAGTGACATTATAAGGGAAACAGCATAATTGCCAAGCTTATATATTATTCTCCTATCATGTTCTCTTTTGCATCTCAATACCCAGCACTCCAAGAGCATCCAATAAATGTTTACTAAGAGAATAAATAAATGAATGAATGAATGATAATATTTGTTCTCATTTGTCCAAGTCCTCAGGTCATGATGTCATGACTGCATATTACCATTCAACAGAAGGTATCTTCTAAAGTGGAGTTTTAAGATCTAGCACATGGGTCAGAAAACTTTCTATAAAGGGCCAGATAGTAAATAATTCAGACTCTGAGGGCCAGATGGTCCCTGTTGTAACTGCTCAAGCTGTTATTGAAGCCTGAAAGAGGCCAAAGACAGTATACAAACAAGTGAACATGGCTGTATTCCAACAAGACTTTTCACATTGTCACAAAACACTATTCTGTTATCCTCCTTTTGATTTATTTAACCACTTAAAAATGTATAACCTATCCTTAGTTCCCTGGCTGTATAAAAACAGGTGGCAGACCACATTTGGCCACAAGCCATAATTTGCCAACCCCAGATCTAGAATATAGTTGTCAGTCTTCAGTGTTCATAAGAACTACCAGGATCCTTTTTAAAATACAGATTTCCAAACTTTTCAGTCCTAGGAATCCATTGCAGTGGGAATGGGAAGAGGCACAGAAATCTGCCTTCTTAGAAAGCAAGTGATTTTGGTACAAGAAATGGATCATACTATAAGAAAACCAACCATTATAATTAAAGCAGGTAAAGCACCAAAACAAATGGACCCCCAAGTTTTAGTGGCTTAAATACAACAGAAGTTTGTTACATTGAGTTCTGGGTAGCTTTCAACTCAAGGGTAACTCTCCTCCACACACATAGTCGGGATCCAGGTTCTCATGAGTTCCAAGGTCACCTTGGAAGTTGACATCTGTAAGCACACAGGAATGTAAGCATTAGGAGAAAAACATGGAAAGTTAATATGGTCCAGGCTTGGAAGAGATATATGTCATTACCACTACATTCCACCGGAGAGAAATTGGTGGCTGGTCTTACCCAGCTAGAAAGAGGGTAGGAGAGGTGGTCTAGCTGGGTTCTCAGGAAGAATGGAGGAACTAGCTAGTGATCTCACTGCCCTGAGCTAAAGGAAATGGCTAATTGCTGAAGGTCTGCCTATGCAAATGGAAGCCTGGCAAACTGTTGAAGGAGGCAACAGAAGACATAGGTTCTAGACTCAGCTCTACTATTCCCAAGTCATGGGAACTTGGGCCTCTGCTTCCTAAACTGAAAAATAAGAATAACCACTCCCACCTTCCCTCCCTCACTAAATTGTGACACTCACTGTAGACCCCATGCACATGTGAGGACTAAGGAGTTCAGCCCTGATTGTGGGGTCTGGCAAGGGAGTCTTCCTGAGAAAGCTGGGGATCAGTGCTTCAGTCCTCACTAGAGAGTGGTTCTCCAAGTGGGGTCCCCAGATTAGCAGCAGTAGCCTCACCGGGGAACTTGTTTGAAATGCCAATTCTCAGGCCTCACTCAAAACCAACTCAATAGAAACCCAGGGGGTGGGCCCTGAAATCTGTGTTTTGACAAGCCCACCCAGTGATCCTGATGCACACTCAGGTTTGAGAATCCCTATCCCTAACCCCCCAAGCTGATCCCTATAGGAAGATAAAGGAAGGAAGGCTCTCCCTCCTCCTCTAAGAGGCTGGGTCCCCTGGAGACTCCTTGCTCTGTGACAGTCATCATGCAGCCACAGCAATTAGCAACAGAGACACCCACTCACCATCCCCTTGGAGCCTTGAGCTGCATCAAACCTTTTGATTGCAGTGGCTGAAGAATAGCTCATTTGCCAAAGACCTAATTACATAATGAGGCCTTCATGCCTGTCGAGCTTCTTCCAAATTGTGCAGCCAGAGGCTGGCTCTGAGAGCAACTGGTTGGAGGCCTTATCTGAGTACTAAGACATGAGGTTAACACACTCTGTGGCCAAAAGTGCTGTTCGCAGAGGTGGCCTTTCTAGCTTCCCCTCCCACCCCAACTAAGCAGTGGGCTAAACCTAATTATTGTGGGGATCCGCCAGTGAGCCTAGGAATGCAAGCTGTGGCCACATCATTGTGGATGTGCTGGTGCTTCTAGCTCTAGCATCTGCCCGGCAGGGCTGCCTTTCCTCATCCTTGGCCTCAGCCTCCAGAGGTGGCACAGGGGTGGGAAAGACCTGAGCCATAGGTCTCAAACCTGGCCCAGCTGCTGAACAGCTGGGCAAACCTCCTTGAGCTTCTGAATTTTCCTGAGTCTTCTATGAAAAATGGAATGATGATCCATACATAGGACTGTCCTGGAAACTCACTAAAAATGAGTTTCTTAAAGTGCCTGGCCCAGCACCTCCTGTTATCAGGGCAATCTTTTCACTCCTGCCATGGTGAATGAGTGAATGATGTGGAATTTTCTCAACCTTTCAGATGCTTTTTCCCTGTCTCAGATATTTCCCCACTCCTGGCTGATTCCTACTCCTCTGTCAAGTCTCAGCTTAGGAAACACTTTCTCCAGGCAGTCTTCCCTGATCACTACCTCCCCCCCCCCACCCAGGTCTCTGTTAATTTCCCCTTCTTTGGGATCCCATTGCCTCCTGATCTTTCCTGGTCCAGCACTGATTGTACTGTCCAATTCCCTCTACACTCTAAGCACACAGAAAACTCATCTGCCTCCTTCACAACTGTAGCCCCAGGTCTGGCAAACAGTGGGTATACAGTAAATGTTGAATGAATAAATGAATAGTAGTTGTGCAGTAAATGTCGAATGAATAAGTGAATCTTACCAGGGCTCAGGCGGTGATCGGGATAAACTCAATCCAATTCAGCCAATGTTTACGAAACTTCTACTATTTGTCAAGAGCTGTTATGGCAGCAGAGGAAACCAAGATAGAACACAATCCCTACATTCAAATAATTTATAATATCAAAAGCTATGAGTATAAGGAGTGTAAAGCACATCCTAGGAGGAAGAAGCCTGGTCCTTTAATTTTTTTTTTAACGTTTATTTGTTTTTGAGACAGAGAGAGACAGAGCATGAACAGGGGAGGGTCAGAGAGAGGGAGACACAGAATCCGAAACAGGCAGAAGCCTGGTCCTTTAAATGACCCATCCCCCAACGCTTTTCCCACGGCCAATAGCAAATCCTGCCCCAGAATCTCTTGGGACAGGCTGCATTGGAGCCCTAGGCACCAGCCTATGCTATGTCCTGCTCACAGGAGCTTTGACTCCAGACTGTTCCTCCAGTTCTGCTTCTCAACTTTGTGTGCATGGGCTTTAGTGCTTTTATTTTATCTGCCACCAGCTGAAATTCTGGATATACCTACACTCACCCCGACTCACATGGACACATATACAACGTCCTTCTTGCTCCCAGCCAAGGTGAATAAGATGCAGACCCTTCTCTCGGTCTACTATGGGCAACACATGCACACCAGTGCTCATGTCCCAAGTGTCTGCTCTGCTGAATGCTGAGCTAGGTGCATGTGTGTGGGGAAGAGCAGGGAGAGGGGACAGTGGTGCATAAAAAGACATGGCCTCTTCCCCCCAAATAATTATGCCAGGAGGTTGACAGGCTGGCAAACACAGAGTGTGTAATCAAGGGAGCTGGCATGTGGGGAGAGTGAGAGGCTTGAGCAGAGATCAGAGGGATGGGGAGGGGGTCACCAGGCTCACCATGGAAAGCTGAAGAGGAGAATGTTCCCTGCAGAGAAACAGCCTGGCCTGGCCCTCAAGTGGGAAAGGATCCAGAGCACTTGGAAGGGGAAGCAGAGAACATGGGGGACGACACTGGGTATGGGGATGGAGGGGCAGAGGGGTGTGACAGACCCTAGTGAGGGTTTGGGCCTTTATCCCAAGAGCAATGGGAAGTCATGGAAGATTTTAAGCAGGAGGTGACTTGGTCAGGTGTGCACACTGGCTGCAGTGGCCACAAGACCAGTTGGAGGCTCTTGCCGTGGTCCAGGGGAGAGATGGGTGGTGGCCACTAGAGAATTGCTGTGGGGATGGAGAGATGGGGATGAATGAATTTTAAGATACCCATGGACCATCACTGGGAGAGTGTTAACAGACCCATAGTACACAGGATAACTACCACTTGATGGCGACCCTGTACGTGGCCAGAGTGTCCCAAAAAGCAAGTAATTACCAGATGAATTAAATTTACCTCATCACTCTATTCCAAGGCCCAAAGTGTTAGGAAATTAAAAAGTGGATCAAAGGCCTATGGAAGTCCTAAGGAGGGGGCTGAGGGGGTGAGTCCTGGCTTGAGAATAAAAAAAAGGAAGAAGTGACATCAGGTTGGGCCTCCAAGGACAGATGAGAAGGGGGTGGAGGTCGGAAGGCAGGAGGTCCTACAGTGGTGGTGGGTGTGCTCAGGCCATGATTATGGAAGAGTGAATGGTGTGGAGACTTAAGTGCCTTCACGGAAGGCTAACTAACAGTGGGCAGATCCAGAGTGGAAAGTGTCTTAAATGGCAAAATAAGAAGGTTGTCATAGATGTTATTTCATAGATTTAGGGAACCATTCAGTCAAAATACAATTATTGAACCTGTGTTTTGTGCCAGGATCATGCTGGGCTCTGGGAATGCATTATCAGGATTTTTAAGGAGCTTAGAAGCCAGTGGGAGGCAGACGTGTAAGTGGGGGCAGATGTGTAAATGCTGTTAACCAGAGGAAGTGTGAGGCTTGACCTGGTCCTTAAGAATAAGGACAAGTTTACCAACAGACCCCAGGGAAGAGAAGGTAAAGGACCATGGACAGAGTAGGAAAGGGAGTGAGGAAAGAGACTCCAACAGCTGGAAGAAAAAACGCAGGTGCAGAGGGATGAGAGCCCCCCTCCAGTGAGTGTGAGTTGTTATGGAGCACTGATGTGTACCTTGAACTAAAAGCACCTGGGGAAGTACCTTGAAGCCAGAGGGGGAGGCAGGCAGGAATAACTCATGGAGGACACTGTAAGATTTCCTCCAGTCTTGGAAGGTTCTCCTGGAAACAGTTGGGAGGAGATTGGAGAAGAGGAAAGAACCCAGGGGCAAGATTCTGTCACGGGGTGCTGAGCAGTGGAGTTAGACAGTAACTGAACGAAAGACCAATGGGGCCAGAAGGGTCTTATGGGATCATCTTCTCTGAATCTTTCCATCTTAGGGAAGTGGGGAGAATTGCCTTAATCACCCAAGACCTCACTGCTAGATTCTGTCGCGGGGTGCTGAGCAGTGGAGTTAGACAGTAACTGAACGAAAGACCAATGGGGCCAGAAGGGTCTTATGAGATCATCTTCTCTGAATCTTTCCATCTTAGGGAAGTGGGGAGAATTGCCTTAATCACCCAAGACCTCACTGCTAGTGAGGAGGAAACAGGAAAAGCTGGCTGCCAGGGGAAGAAGAGATTAGGGAGGAGAGCTCTGGAAGGGTCCAGGTGAGCAGTCATAGACCATGTTGGGCAGCTGCCAAGGCATCTCACACTCCAGTTCAGTGCATGTTGGACAGACTTCGATGGAGGGGCTGATTAGACATTTCCCAAGACCTATTGTTCCTGAAGAGAAGAAGAACACTAATAACTGAGACAGAAAACCTAGAAGAAAGAAGGGGTTGCAGGAAAGACTGCGTGTTGGTGCTGGGTGTGCCGGGTTTGATCTTTGCGTGCCTGCAAGATGTCCTTATGGTGGTAAAGTTGGAGATGGGGATGGATACAGATAGTGACTGTGGAGTCATCCCCGGGGGATGGGGCTGCAATGGAACTGCTGGAGCAGAGGGGCTCACACAGGGAGATAAGATAAGTAACAAGATGAAAGCTAGAGGGGAGGACTATATAGGAGATTGAGGACGAGACATCACAAAGGCACTGCAGAAGGAAGATGGCATTAAGGACCAACTGCCAGCAAACTTGCTCCTGGTCACACAGTCATTCGTGAACAGGACCAGACCCCAGTTCTCCGACTCCTCACTCGTCATCTCCCCCGGCACCCCACGCCACCCCCAGAGTCCCCTCCACCCTGCTTTGAGTGCAAGGATAAAGGAATCCTCCAGAAAAGCTTTAAAATGCCCAAGGATTGTAAATGCAGGGCACCAGCCCTCCCGAGACTTTGATTTCCCATGGAAATTTTCTCCGCGAAATAAAGTTGCATTATGAATGCTTTTTGACAGGCTCCACAATCAAACATTTTGCAATCATGGGAACAGCTTGGAAACAGGGGGAACATGAGCCTTCAGCACATACGACAGAGCTGCTAGGAGGTGGGGGTTTGCTCAGAGGGAAGATCCACCTGAGAGTAAGCTCAGGACCTTGGAGATGAGGGACCATGTAACAGGGGCAAGATTGATCAGGAGAGGTTGAAAGACTTGTGCAGAAAGATCTCCACCTGGGGGCTAATGTTTTCTGAATGGCTTAGTATGGCAGCCTGAGAGGAGATGGTGTGTTGAAGGGGAAAGTTCCAGGCAGGCTTTGACCTCCTTGCTCTTACGTCTGCAGTGGGGTATGTCATGCTATCCAAATGCCTGGTCAGTCTCCAATAGCCAGTGGGCCATTGAAAGTATGGAGGGCGTGCAGGCACAGAAGAGAGCAGAGGAAGGGAGCTAACTGTAATTGAACATTGCATGCCAGCTCTATAATAGGGAGGGGATCTTGGTATTTGTTTCATTTTTCTGACACAGATACTGAGGCTTAAAGAACTTCAGTACTTTTTCAAGTCATGTAGTTAGTAAGTAATGGGACCAAGATTTGCATCTAGGGCTTTCTGACACCCAAGTCTGTGCTGTTTTCAGCACTACAGGGGAAGTGGAAAGTCCTTATACTAGGAATGAGGGAGATCCAGAGGGTTCGAAGACATGCCCGCCCGCGCCCCCCCCCCCCCCATATTATGGTGAAATCTCATATGGCTGGGCATTTTTTTGCAGAGAGAAGCTGTAACATCATCAGATTCTTAGTGTCTCCTGATTCTTGGGAGGCTAGGAGTTGTCAAAGTCCTGAGATGTGGAGAGAAGTTAGGATTATGTTCTTTAGCTGGCTCAGCATAGGTGCTTATCACAGTCCCAGCCTGCATGAGCCTAGGGCTGGGCAGCAGGACAGATACCCGCAACACTTATCTGAGATGGCATGTTACTAGGAATTCAGTGTATGTCTTGGATGCAGCACGAGATGCTGAGGGTGATGAAGAAGAACAGGCAGAACCCAAGAAGACTCGGTAGAGAAAGTGAGTCTTTCACCTAGACTTTGAGAAATGAACAGGACGTGTGCAAACTTTCCATTACTTGGAACACTGGCATTCCACAAGCCCAGTGGAGGGTTTTTGCCACTAAAATAGAGTAATAGAAGTTTCCATTCCCAGAGCACATTAGCTTAATGGGTAAAATTTTTTCTATATCGAGGGCTTTTTTTTTTTTCATAAACTATTCTTAAACTTTGGGTGCCTGCTACCACTTGTCTGAGAGTGAGTGCTGTGGGTGATGCAGAGAATAAACAAGTGGAAGTAAATGCTAATGGGAAACCAGGAATGTGTTTTCTTCAAAATATTTTATGTGTGATTATTCCTTTTTTGAGTGGCAGAGAGCTGCGTACGTATAATACAGCCATATTTCCTGCTAGAAAAATCGTTCCAGGTCTGAATGATAGAATTAAATATGTCAATATTTCAGGGCATTTCACAAAGAAAAACTAAGGCTTTCAGGAGCTCCACCGTCTAAACCACTTTGAAAGTCAGCGGGAGACACTGGGGCGGGGTGCCGTTCATTTCACATGATGGAAGCAGAAGAGACAACTTTTTGCAGAAGTGGGGATGAACGCAGCCTGGCAGGAGCAAAGGTCAGGCCAGGTGCCTGGAAAACTACTGTTTTAACACTCAGAAGCCATAGGAATGGTAACCTCAAGTGCCGGGTGCAGAGGAAATTCTATGACCCGAAATAGCTGACTCCCAGGCCAGTGCTCCCCAACTCCTTTCCATCAGAAATCACACACTGATGCGCCGTAAGTGGGGTGCAATGCATGCTTTGTTTGGCCCTCCAGTGTTTTACAGAATGTTTTATTACTTGCCAATAATTGTAAATGGGATGATTTTACATAAAAATCCAGATTTCTGGCTTTTCTTTAAAAATCAGAAGAGGAAACAACAGTGAGGCTTCATTCTCGTGTAACAACACGTCCAGGTGAGAAGCAGCTGCCGCCTTCAGCCGATCACAGTCCTCACTACCCAAAGTGTGGTCCCTGGACCAGCATCCCCAGGGAGCTCATCAGAGACGCAGAACCTTGGGCCTCATCCCACCCCAGACCTATCCAATCAGAATCCTTGTGCTTTGTTTGCATATCAAAGTTTGAGAAGCACTGAAGTGGCTCCTCCCAGTGGTGGCCCAGCCAGACTCTCTTGTTTACCTCAATGGTCTGGCCTGAGGACACATGATATCCTGCTCTAGATGGAGTTCACTCTTACACAAGGTACTTCCTCAATCCCACCCCTTTGACCCCCACCATGAAGCCTTAAGATAGAAGGATCCAGGGGCGCCTGGGTGGCTCAGCCGATTGAGTGTCCGACTTCGGCTCAGGTCATGACCTCGTGGTTCATGAGTTCAAGCCCTGCATCAGGCTCTGTGCTGACAACTCAGAACCTGGAGCCTCTTTGGGATTCTGTGTCTCCCTCCCCCAACTCGCACTCTGTCTCTCTCTCAAAAGTAAATAAACATTAAAAAAATCAAAGAAGAGTCCAATGTGAACCCGTCTTCTCCAGAGAGACCATCGCACTACTCCTCTAGGGACCACACCCCTTCAGCGCCATCCCCAGTAAAAGCCCCAGACTCCTTGGTGTCCCTCACTAGGGCACTGCATCTTCTCACTGCTGTGCACATCTGCTGATCCCACCGAACTTCCTAGCCCCACCCCCAACCCTTGTGCTGCACCCTCCATAGCTCGCAATCTATGGGCAGAAGACACCTCGACAGCTACAACCCTTCTCTGAATATTTCCTTCACCTTCTGGTCCATTTCAGCCCCTTCGCCTTCATTTCTATCTGTACTCAAGGGCTGAAAGATCTCCTCCCCCTCCCTCCCAAGTGCTACCTCCTAACCATGTATATTCTGTACTTAAACACACGTGCACACGTGCGAACACATGCACCCTTGCACACATGCGTGCACAGCTCCTTGGAGGTCAGGGCAGCCTTTACCACCAGCTGACCTTCCCTGTTGCCCCTACCTCAGTGAGACGCACTCTCTGTCTCTCTGTATCCTCTCTAACAACCTATCACTTCAGAATCCACATGGATGGTCCGCCCTTGCTGCTTAGCTACAGAGCTCCACGTTCACAATCTTGACCCTATTATTGCCAAAGCCTGCGTCACCTTTGAGAAATCTTGACTTTAAGTATCCCCCTCTGATGACAGCTTCTTATCCTACTGGCTCACTCCTGCCAGTGCTCAGACTTTCCCAATTCTGTGACCTCATCGAGGCTCCTACATGATGACCTCCATCCCCTCTCTTGACCTTTCTTTGATTGCATGCTTTGTCATTATAATCACTCTCTACCAAACACTTTTAATTCCCTCGCCACCTCTGCCTCTTCTTACTGCACGGGGCCAGCCCTGAGCGTGATTAAATCTGACTCTCCACTTGCTGCAGGGTACCGGAGGAAAACGCACGTTCGTGGGACAATGGGTCCTGCTTTAAATTCAGGGCCAGAAATCTCAAACTGGCATTCAGTGTTGCCTGGCAATCCTGTTACGCTCTCTGAGTGAGTTCACTTGCCCATTCTTCAAAATGACTATTCACACCTCCTAGTCTCTACTCAAAACTCCTACATCCTTCCCCCCAAAATACACACAGCAGCCACAGTCCTTATCTCATGCTTGCATGTGATTAGCTGCGTGTAGGTACACATGCTCTCAGATTTCCATACTGAAGGGATGTCCTCTGTACTCATCTTCTCCATCACCCCTCTTGTTTCTAGGGCTGAAGTGTCTGTGCCCCTTTCAAATGCCACCTCTCCTCCTATGGCCCCAGGAGCCATTATCTCTCCTTTCCAAAGAGCCTGCCCCTGCAATTCAGTCCCACCCCCTTGCACTGCTCCTTTCTCCCTTTCTGGCATCATTTCCCTCAATGTGTAAACTGGTTCCCAAATCTACCTGCAGCACACAGGCCACCATTTTAACTCTTTGGCTACCACTCCACCTCTCTATTCCCCTTCACAGCGAAAATTTCTTTAAAAAAAAAAAAAAAGGTGCCCAGAGCTGTCCACACTTTTGTCTCCTATCCTAGTCATGTGGGCAACCCAACACAGCACGGACCCTACCCAAGCCATGGCCACGGCCACTGGTTATCCCATAGTCAGTCACTTATCTATTCTCACACTGTGGAAGTCAACACCGTCCATCCCTCCTTCTCTCCTGGAGCCTCTTCTTCTCTTGGCTTTGGTGACAGCTCACTTTCAGGTTTTACTCCTACCTTACAGGCCCCTCCATCTTGCTCCCCTTTGCCAGTTCTTCTTTCTTTGCTGAAACTCTAAATATTGGAGTGCCTCAGGGCTCTGTCTGGGGCCTCTTTCCCTTCTTTATCTACACTCCTTTTCCTTGGTAATCTTATGTAAATAATTCCTAGATCTATAGTTCCAGTTTTAATCACTTCTCAGAGCTCGAGTTGCAAATATCCAATGGCTAACAGGCACCCGAAGCTTAGCATGGCCAGAGCTAAACCCTTGATTCCCAAACACTGCTGTCCCCACTGCTCAAGCACATGTGCACACATGTCCACTAAACAAATGCATGCAGACACAGAGAAAATCCCAGACTGTCCCCTCCCCTTGATTCTTTCCCATCTCAGAAAACGTCACCATGGTTCACCCTATCACAAGCCAGAAATCTTGGAGGCACCTGTATCCCTCTCTTCAACTCACTGCCTTCTCCCCCTGGCAATCAATCAACAAAGGCTATTGATTCTACTTCCAAAATCCACTGAGAAATGTACATGCATATCTCCATGTTTCTACCTCTGCTGCCAACATTTTCCTCCAAGTCACCACTGTTTTTCATCACATTATGGGAATAACCTCCTAACTGGTCTCTGGCTTCCATTCTTGGTCCCTAAAATCCATTCCCATTGAAGGAGCCAGAGAGACTTTTTTAAATAAATATATCAGATCATGTCATTCCCCTGTTTAAACCCATCTATTGCATTTGGAACAAAATCCAAATTATTTCCCAGAGATTATAACACCTTACATGATTCAGCTTTCACTTTCCTCTCCAACATTACTACGTCATCCTCCTCCCCACCTCCTCTGCTACTTGAATATGCCAATCTCCTGTTCACCTCTGGGCCTCTGCACCAGCTCCTCTTTCTGGTAAGAATTCCCTCTCCCCCTGGTCCGACCACCCAATTTAAAGTAGTCACCCAATCGCTCATGACCATGACCCTGTTGTAAATCTCTGCTCCGTATGTTCCATTCCTATTTTTCTTATTCATTAATTTATTGACTATCTCTCCTCATTAGATCATAATATATGTGAGAACAGGGCATCTTGCCTTAATCACTGTTAGGTTCTCAGTGCCTAGTATGGTACCTAGCACAGAATAAGAACTCAATAAATACTTGTTGAAGGAAGGCATGAAAAAATGTTACCAAGAAACAAAAATTGCTAATCTTCAAGATTACAGGGTAATATTTAGCCTTCTCCAGAAAACAGATTATTTTTAAAAGTCTGAGCACCTTACTGCATTTGAATGCAAATGGACACTTACTAATTACAAATGAGACTTATCTATACACCACAGCCTCTCTGGCAAGACCTCTATCTGGAAACACTTTGGCAGTTAGAAGTTCTGGTGGCTTATAAATTGGAAAGCTTTCTTTTAAACTTTTTTTGTTTTGCTTTAAAAACCTCCTTTTTATTTGCTAATTCGAGCTCAGCTCTCAGCTCCCCCCAAAAACAAGGTTTTGCTATACATATAGTGGCCTGACTCCCCCAACTAAGAATGTACATTCATTCATTCATTTGTTCATTCATTCATTCAAGTGTATGTTGGGACCCATCATGCAGGTACTAAGAATACAGAACTGAGTCTCATCTCTGTCCTCAAAGGATTCCCAATCTACTCACCAAACAGACATAAATAAATACATTTCTGGAATAGAAGGTAAATGACATAAGAAATGTGTGAACAGGGGTAAATGGGAGGAGAGACTCCAGAGAGATCTACCATAGTCAAGGAAGCCCTGTGACTCCTGCTTAAACATATTTTCTCATTTAACCTTTACCCCAAACCAGTGAAACAGGGAGTTTTATCCCCAGTTTACAAGGAAATCAAGGCCCAAAGAGATTAAACTATTGGCTCAAGGTCACAAAGGGGCAAGTGTCCAGATTAGGCCAGATCAGAATTCTTATTCAGTTCTTCTGATCAGGCATTGTCCCCACTGGCAGCTACCTCCACACTTGTGTCCTGGGAACTTATTATCTGCTCCAGACCTTCCTGGTGCCACCTGCCTGCCATATAACAGTGACTGTCTGCTGCTGGCCTGTATGTGTCTGGTGGTATTGCAGAATAGTCCTCACTGTCCAGCAATGGACATTCCTGCCACTGACCCCTTGATATCCAGCCCTGCTTTTGTCTCCACTCTGCTCCATCTGTCTCAGGGGCCTTCCTGTCTCATGGGGAAGTTGGACATCTAAGTCGATTTTGACACCATGATATGCTAAGTGCTATCAGGAGAGATGAGCAAGGTCCCATGGGAGGACAGAGACTGGAGCACAAAAATCAGCCTGGAGGAATCAGGGAAAGTTTCACAGAGAAAGTGATGGCTAATGCACGTCTTAAAGAATGATCATCTGCAAAACAGAAAGGGGTAAAGGACAGTCAGGTATGGGAGGGAAAATGTGGATGAAGGAGCTCCATGGGGATTCCATACGGATCCATCCATGACTTTTCCATGGAGAAGAGATCCAATGCATTTTGGGTGAGCACATCTGGGGATGGTGGAGCTGATGGTGATGAAGGGTGGAGTGAGGAGCTGAGTTGACTCAAGAACTAGGCAGCACTGAGCCTGTGGGCTGCGGGTGGAGGCGTCACAGAATTTTGACACTGAAGGATGCAGAGGAAGAAAATATGGCTAAGGCTGAATGTCTCTCATGTACAGAAGGCTTTGTGATACTGACAGCCACATCAACCCACCAGTCAAAAGGTGGCTTGAGTCCATGCAAGTGTATGGCACAGAAGGAAGGCAAAGATGAGACAGACACTTTTCTGTGCCAAGGGAGCTTTCAGTCTGGCTGGAGATAAGAGATTTGGACACATGCAAAAACCAGTAATATAATGAAGCAAGTTGATGACAAGTGTCAAGGATGTGGCTTGAACCATAGGCAGCTAGCGCGTGGAGGAGACGAAACGTCCAGAGAAGTTGAACAAATTCTTAGAAGAGCCTGTGGAATCTGTTAAGAATCACAGAGCTACTCTGGAGAGGATTGAGGAGTGTAGAATCAGGGTTCAATGTGTGGTTGAAGAACAATGGGCTTGTTATGGAAAGCTTCCTAGAGGAGAAGCCCACCAATTGTCAGCCTAGTCCAGCCCTGAATGTGTTAGCAGGCCCACCTGGCTCTAGGCCATTTCGGCAGGCCCCGTATGAGACTCTGGCCCCTCTGGAATGTTCACAGTCTTGTGTCTTACCTGCCTTGCCCTCTTACCTGCCCCAACTTGGATTCCTGACTCCTGGTCCCTGGCCGGTCTCAGTTTCCCTCCTATTCCTCAGTCCAGCTGCTTGAAGCCACATCTAGACAAGACCTCGACTCACCTATTAGGCTACAGTTTGCATATGTCCCTTGGGTATATGAACTTCTGGTCTCTCTGAGTAGCATCTCAAGCCCACCCAACCTCAATCCAGGACCCTGTCTTGCCCAGCCTATCCAGATCTGTCCTGGTCCCCAAGAAGGAGAAGGTGGCATGGCATCATGGGTATAAGCCATAGAGGCAGACTCAGTCTGGAATTAATGAGTAGGAGCAGGAGGGGAGCTGTGAAGAGGATATGGGTTTTCCCCAAAGGTTTGTCATCCTCAGATACACAAAAATGATGGAATGGACTGAATCAGGGAAAATCACCTCCCTGCCCTGCAAGCCCCCAAACCAGAGCTGTGGCTTTTCTGGGTAGGAAGGCTGAGTTAAGAGTTACTGATCACTTACAGTTCTCATGTGGATTTAACCAGTCAATGGACAGTATTATGGTCATCCGACTCTCCCAGGAGTGGCCAGGCTCTAGGTAAGGGCAGCAAGCAAGCAGAGGGACACTGACAATGTCAGACAACACAATCATACACATAAACCCACATACATACATATGAACATATACAGACACCAAGAACTGCACAAGAACCACACACAAAACACAAGGACACACATAAACTTGCACAAAGTTACCCATAAACACACACACACACACACACACACACACACCCCTCCACAAAAAAACCAGTTTGCAATTTAAATCCCTAGCACCAGAGTCAGGATTTCACAGGTGGCCCCTTCCACTTTGCAAACTTCCTCACAAGGAACCCCTTGGGAGGGCCCTTGTTCTGCATGGGCGTGGGATTGTGGAGGCTCTCAGAAGGACTTAAGGACATCTCCTGCTAATGTCACATGCCACTTGCTGGTGGCATGAATTGATCTCTGTTTATTCACAGCACATTTTCTTTTGCTAAGCAACATTAAGTTTGAATCAAAATATGTGACTGCTATATAATTATTCTTGGTGCTGCTTCCCTTGGGTTGCATTTTTCTTGCTATTTATTTGTTCAGGAGTGGGTAGGGGCATTCATCTCAAGAGACGTCATCGGTCTGAGGCAGGCCTTTACCCAGCACCCTGGCAAAGGGGCATCAGCACTCAGGGCAAATCCCAACCTGACCCCACCTCACCCTAAGCCCACTCCAGTTTATCTCAAGGACCACTAAGCATCTCTCTTCAGAAGTTGTGTAGCTGTGTATCCACAACCCAATTTTGAATGATGCAGTGCAGGGAGGCAGCCAGGAATTACCCAAAATTTACTTGGCCCAACCCCAACCCCTCTGAGCCTCAGCTTCCTTCTACGTGCAAGGAGGATGGTTAGACTATAGATAAGGTAACCATTTCCAGATTATGCCTGTAAACAGAGTAATTATTGATGGTATCTCAGTATCAGTCAGTGATTGCTGTAATAATGCTGCTTAACAAACCACCCTAAAATTCAATGACTTAAAACAACAATCCATTATGCTCGCTCGTGAGTCTGTGGATATGCTGGGCTTGGCTGTACACAGTGAATTGGGTCTGGGTCTGTTTCGTGTATCCTTCATTCTCCATGGACCCACAGGCTAGTCAGGACATGTTCTTCTCATTGGCATGAGAGCAGAACAAGAGAGTAAGCCCATGTCATGTCCCTAACACCCCATCACCCAAAGTAAGAGACATGGCTAAGCCCAATATCAACAACGTGGAGATGCATACTCTGCCCACAGAAGGAAGAGCTGGGGGAGGCGAGGTAAACTTTTGTTGAACAGTAATCCAAACCAGGCATTGGAAACTGTTTCTGTAAAAAAAAAAACAAACCAGAGAGTAAATATTTTAAGCCTTGCAAACCATGTGGTCTCTGTTGCAACTACTCAACTCTGCCATTACAGTTTAGAACTCTGCAGCCATGGGTAATGGCGTGGCTATGCTCCAATAAACTTTATTACAGAAACAGGCACAGTTGCCACCCTCTGATTTAAGCTGTGACAAATTCCTTTCATTCTCAAAGCGACCTGGTTTGGATGATGAATTGCACGATCACCCTAACTATAAGAGTTTCTCTGTAGGTGGTCCCGGACAACCCACATCAGAATTACTTGAAATGAGGAGCAGGTATGCCTATCAAACATGCAGATTCTAGGGCCCCAGCCCTGAATCTTGGGCCTGGGCCTGGGCCTGGGAATCTAGAGGTTTAACTAGCTTTGGCCAGGTGATTTTGATGCACATTAACATTTGATTGCCATTGGATTGATTGACCTTAATCATCTCCTCTAAATCCAAAATTTAAGGAAATTTGTCCTTGGTTTGGAAGGCTTTTTAGAATCAGGATGTTGGCTCTTCCTCTTGAACTAATTTTAAACAAGGCCCCTTCCCTACACACGTGTGAATATCCCAAGGCTGGGACCAGGGTGAGGCACATAGAGACACGATATTTACAGAGGCGTTCACTCCCGGGGTCACACAAGAGCTGGGTTAGCACCCGAGAATAAGTGCCTCCTTAAGCCATGCTCCCCAGCATTTCACTTGCTTTACCCTAATCCTGGCCCTGGCTTATCTATGCATACACATGTGCACATATTCATTCACACACACCCACGTCTCCCTCCACACACGTACGCACACACACATACTCACTACACAGAACTCGTTTGGTGTGCCCGGAGTCTCACCAAGTCTCACCCCCTCCGCAGTCTAATTTGAGGATCATGAATGCCTCCTTCCCTGCACTATTGATTCACTTGAAATTCCACGATTAGTCATCTATTCCTTTAAATCTTATAAAAGTTTCTCTCTGACATCATCTCCCAGAAAACACAAGCACACCCTGGGGGAAGTCATACCTGAAATTTTAGCATTAATCTAAACTAATGAAAGCCAATTTCAAAGCAATACAGACCTTGGGAAGAAGAAAAAGTTGTAAGGGGAGCCCTGGGTGGCTCAGTTGGTTGGGTTTCTGACTTTGGCTCAGGTCATGATCTCATAGTTTGTAGGTTCAAGTCTCATAGTTTGTAGGTTCGCATTGGGATCTGTGCTGACAGCTCAGAGCCTGGAACCTGCTTCGGATTCTGTGTCTCCCTCTCTCTGCCCCTCCCCCTCTCATGCTCTGTCTCCCTCTCTCTCTCAAAAATAAACATTAAAAATGTTTTTTAAAGATGTAAGCAGAGAGAAGAAATGTTCATTCAGTGAGTGTTTATTGAGCAATGACTGCGTGCCGAGCCCTGATCTAGGTACTAGAGAAAAATAGCATTACCCAACACTTGTGGTGGGATTCATAGTGAATTAAGAACGCTTTTTTTAAAGATTTATTTATTTTTGAGAGCGAGCGCGAGCAGGGAAGGGTCAGAGAGAGAGGGGGACAGAAGATCCAAAGCGGGCTCTGCACTGACAGCAGCAGGTCCAATGTGGGGCTCAAATTCAGGAGCCACGTGAGATCATGACCTGAGCCAAAATCGAACATTCAACCAACTGAGCTACCCAGGCACCCCTTAATTAAGAACTTTCTGAACTTTCTAGATAAGGTGAGTAGGGCAAGAATAATTATCAGCATCCCTAGCTTGCATCTGAGGAGACCAAACTCTGGCAGCTTAAGAGACCCTGACAGTAGTTTTTTTCCTCTGATCCACTCACGCCCAATGGCCCGCTGGCCACAAGGGGACCTGGAGGTGTGTCACCAGCCCAACTGGCAGCCTGGCTTAGCAGCACAGACCTTCACAAAATACAGCAGAGAGCAGAGGCAAGCTGTCTTTTTCTCTTGTTTTCTGAGTTTTAGCGCTGCTGACATTTCCACATTTGTGGCACTTGGTTATGTATTAGGCATTTAAGGTGCATTTATATTTATAATATTAACCTTTTTAGAGGGGCCACCTTTAAAGCAGTCAATCCTTGCCTGCTTAAAATACAATTCTGAGTGTTACCTGCAGTTCCAGCAGTTGGATTTAATGAATCAAAAGTATGAAATGTTGGGGTGGGGGGGAAGGTTTGACAGGGGAGGGGGGTGGGGGGAGCAGGCAGATTTTGCTAGCAAATGACCTACAGAGGAATATCAGATAGCTCTCTGATTGTCACCACTGCCAGATCTGGCTCTGGCTCTTCTTGCTGTGGCTAAGATGATGTCAAAGAGGTATATCTCTTCCCTTCCCAGGGTGTCAGGGTCTGGAGCCATCACAGCCCTGGGTGTGCACACGGTCAAAAAGAGAGGCAGCTTTATCCTACCCCCACTCAGAAGACACTGCCTCTGGCACACCTGGGTGGCTCGGTTGGTTAAGTGTCTGACTCTTGGTTTCGGCTCAGGTCATGATCTCATGGTTTGTGAGACTGAACCCCGAGTCAGGCTCTGCACTGACAGCATGGAGCCTGTTTGGGATTCTCTCTCTCCCTCTCTCTCTCTCTCTCAAAATAAGTAAATTAAGCATTTAAAAAAAAAAAAAAAGGGACACTGCCTGCCTGGCATAGGGAAAGAAAAGGCGCCCACCTCGAGGGCTAGGCACTGTGCTGGGGGTGGGAAGGACCCCTGTCAGGGGCCAATTTCTTCATCTGCCAGAGTTTGGTCTCTTCGGATGCAAGCTAGGGATGCTGATAATTATTCATGCCCTACTCACCTTATCTAGAAAGTTCAGAAAGTTCTTAATTAAGGGGCAACTGGGTGGCTTTGTTGGTTGAACGTCCGACTTCGGCTCAGGTCACGATCTCACACTCTCTCCGATCCAAATGGAGACGCCAAAGTGGCCTCTTAAAATACAGATTGAATCCCCTGAGTGCATAGCAGGGGTCAGCAAACTGCAGCCCACAGGCCAAATCCAAACGCACTCTACTTTGTAAATAAGGTTTTTTTATCGGAACATAACCATGACCATTCATCCACGTATTGTCGATGGCTGCTTTTTTCCTAAGGAGGCTCTCTTTTTTCGTTAAAAAAAAAATTACTGTGGTGAAAAGAAAGATAATGTAAAATTTACCATTTAAACATTTCTAAGTGTACGGTTCAATCACATTAAGTATATTCACATTGTTGTACATCAAATCTCCAGAATTGTTCATTTTGCTGAGCTGAAACTCTGACCTATTCAACAATAACTCCCCTTGGCCCTACGCCCCAGCTCCAGGCAACTACCACTGTACTTTCTTTCTGTATGAATTTGACGACTCTAGGGGCCTCGCATAAGTGGAATCGTGCAATATTTATCTTTTATGCCTAGCATACTTAGCGTAGTATCCTCCAGGTTCATCCATGTTGTAGCCTAGAGAGACTTTTTAGACTTTTTCTCCTCATCTTCCCAAGAAATTTTAGTATCTCAAATATGCTGTATATCTGTTTGTGCACCGTGACCCTTTGGAAGGCCACAAACTGTTAAAATATCCAAGATTGTTCGCCCTCCTCCCCAAGAACTGATTTTCACCATCAGCAACAATTCCCCCCGCTAGGAATGCATGCTCTCGCCAGCACCGCTGGCCATGCCCGTGCACGCGGGCCTTTGTACCTCTGATTTGCACTTACTGCCTGGAATCACCTTTCCCCCCTTTTCTTCAAAACCCAAGCTGGATGTCACCTCCTCTAGGAAGCCACCCTGGGGGTCTCACCCGCTTACACCCTTCCTCCCGGTCAGCCCAGCTCTCCTCCGCCACGCATCTCTCATGGGAGGCTCCCATCTCCGTTTACTCCCAGCTTCTCCTGGTAGCCTGTGAGTTCCCTTTTGCCAGACCTGTCCTCATCCTCCTGCTTCCAGAGCCAGCGGGGGCCCAGAGCAGTATGGTCACCCGATGGATGGTCACCAAATGCATGACCTCATTGTATCCTCACAAAAATGCTGACAGCATCACTAGCCCCATTGAACAGTGGAAGAAACTGAGGCTCTGCCCCAGGTCCCACACTTCCCAGGGGAAAGCCTAGCAAGAACTTCGGAGTCAGTCCATCTTAGGTTGAAAATCTGGATTCTGCTCTTAACCACTGCATGTCCTTGGGCAACAACACTTCTCAGAGCCTCAGTTTCCACAACCGTAGAAGGTAGAATCATGATGAGGCTCTGTGAGGCCACCAGTGGCCTAGGCAGGCCTCAACAAATGGTAGCCATGGTTACTCTATGAAGTGGTGGAGTCAGGGTTTGAACCCAGGTCTGCTAGACTGCAGAGTCCAAGCATTTTGGGTTCTGTTGCTGTTCCCTCACCGGAGTGCCAATGGCAGGGCCTGATGGGGGCCCTGGGACCACTTATCTCTCCCATGTCCCCTCTCTGAGAGGGCAGGACCACTCACGAGCATAAAGCCAGCTCTGGTGGGGTGTTTGAATAGCCCCAAATTAAAAAGGGAGCTGGATGTTCTCGGAAGACATTTCCATCCGGCCCAGGCAGCCTGACAAATCACCCTTCTCTGCTCTAGGAATATTTCTGTCTCAAGAACCAAGGCTATTTGTCTAGATTCAGAGTCTTTCCGGCTCCTCTGTGCCATGAGCACACTGACAAATCTGACCGTCTGGTGCCTTTTTGTAGCAGCCAACAGAAGCCCCGTTACCTCGTGTGTGACAGGTTACACCACAATCAACAGGCCTGGCTTTGTAGAATCAGTCAGGCTCCAGCCGGCTCTCCAAAGAGAGAGAGAGAGAGGCTCAGACAGAACCTGGAAACGCCAATCGCTCTCCAGACACAGGCAAGCCTTGAGCAACTCACTTAACCTTTCTGGGCTTCACGGTCCTCACCTGCAGAACTGGATGAATGATACCCCCCACAGCCCTGTGAGGACCAACCAGGTCCTGTAAAGCATACAGTAGGCGCTCATCTCCTTCAGGCCCCTGCCAGGCACTGGGGAAAGGAAGCCCTTGTCCGGGTGCAAAAACTTCAGGGGTGCCAAAAATCTCAAGATAAAGCAGATTTAAATGCAATACTTCTTATACATTTTTAAAAGTTTATTTATTGAGAGAAAGAGGGAGATTGAGGAAGAGAGACCGAGAGAGAGAATGAGCAGGGGAGGGGCAGAGAGAGGGGGACAGAAGATCCAAAGTGGACTGTGCTGACAGCAGTAGGCCTGACGTGAGGCTCCATCTCACGAATTGTGAGAGCATGACCGGAGCTGAAATCAAGAGTCAGCTGCTTAATGGACTGAGCCACCCAGGCGCCCCTAAATACAGTACTTTTTAAAAATCATGGGGCACCTGGGTGGCTCAGTTGGTTGAGCGTCCGACTTCGGCTCAGGTCATGATCTCACAGTTTGTGGGTTCGAGCCCCGCGTCGGGCTCTGTGCTGACTGCTTGCTCAGAGCCTGGAGCCTGCTTCAGATTCTGTGTCTCCTTCCCTCTCTGCCCCTCCCCTGCTCACGCTTTGTCTCACTCTGTTTCTCAAAAATAAATAAAATGTAAAAAAAAAAAAAAAATTAAAAAAAAAAAATCAAAATTAAGGAGGGGCGGGGCCCTGAGGGCGCAGGGGCGGGGCTCACGGCCCCGATGACCTTCCCTGAGAATTAAACACCTTCTCCCCCTCCAAATAAATAAATAAATAAATAAAAATCAAAAACTAAATAAAAATCAAAATTAAGGTCAGAAAAGAAACACCTCGCGATGAACAAAAGATCTGCATTTTAAATAAAGATAGGCTTAGTACTAGTCATTTTTCCTTTTGCTGCAGGCCTCATCCAGTATGGCTTGGCTCAGCTTGACGTGGCATTTCTCCTTGCTCTTTCCTTGTGAAGAATAAAGAACCTCAACAGAATAAATGAGTGACCTAGAGACACTGGAGTTATAAACCCCATTTTTTAAAGCTTTGAAATGATCCTGAAACTGTCTCGAAGGACAGAGAGCCTGGGGGCAGGGAGGTGTCTGAGGCCAGGGGACGGCCAGCAGCAGGTTGAGAAGGCAGATGCAGGTCTGTGACTGTCCCAGGACCACCCTGCTCCTACCCACCCCACCCCCCCACCCCCCCCCCGCCCTACTCTTCCATGGAGTGGCTCGGGGTGGGGGTGCTGAATGGCAGGGACAGAAGCAGAGGAGAGATTTGACAAGCTCAGCAGGGAGACTAGCTCCAAAGTTTTGGACGTATGGTGAAATACCAGAAGGCCTCCAGGACCACCCTTGGAAAACTAGCTGCTGGCTGGGCCCTCATCAGTTCCAGGGAGCTGCCCATGGAAATCCCGGGTCCAGACAGCTCTGGTCCAAGGGAAGCCCTTTACTGTTCCCTGTTCCCTCCTTCCACTACAGGGCACAGCCTAGATCTCTGCCCCAGGCTTTCCGGGCAACCTCCCCCTTTGTTCCAGTCCCTTCCCTCCCTCCCTTTGGCTCTCTTCCTCCCTCCAGACCTCCTGGTTTCCAGGCCTGGATTCTAGGCACTGTATCTGGATCCTGCACCCAGCCTGCCCCGAAAGGAACTCTCCCAGAGTCATCACCAGTCCATTCGCCCATCTCCCTACTGCTGCTAGATCAAGCCCAGACCGTGTGTGTGGTATACCTAGTTTATCACACTCTCCCTCCTCCTGTGCATGCCCCACTCTGCCACAGCACATTGGCACCCCAGAACTTTGGTGCCTGGTGCTTTTGCATACTTAGGCTCTTCTCTCTAAACGCTTCCTTTTCTCTCCTAATTACCCCTCAAGTCTTCACTCTAATGCCACCTCCATGCAAAGGAAACTCTGCAGGTGCCTGGGTGGTTCAGTTGGTTAAACGTAGGACTTTGAGTCGGTCATGATCTCACGGTTCACGAGTTCGAGCCCCACGTCGGGCTCTGTGCCGACAGCTCAGAACCTGGAGCCTGCTTCAGATTCTGTGTCTCCCTCTCTCTCTGCCCCTCCCTTGCTCGTGCTCTGTCTCTCTCTCAAAAATAAATAAACATTAAATTTTTTTTTTTAGAAAGGAAACTCTGCCTTAGTTCCTCCCCCTTCTATGAGTCTCCTGTTTCTGTGTAGCACTTGTGTGTCCGGGGATGGGAGCTGGCAGGCTGAACTGTATGTAGGGACTGTCTTCGTCATCTTTGTGGCCCGAAATCCTAACGTGACATAGTTGCTTCCTGCGTATTTGATCAATAATTCTGAGCTTGGACATTGTCACCTTCATGCACATGTGGCTGTAGCCCCTCAGCTGGGGACCCCCTTGTGCTTGGACCTGCTTCTGTCATGCACGTGGCCAATCCTGGTGGCAGCCACAGGGCATGGCATTTTTCTTCTTTTGAAGCCCCTAAAGAGTATAGGTTCTCCCAGAGGTCAACCAGGCTTATGCGTCCCCTGACCCACCCAGACAGCTCCTGGGACAGCCTGGAGTGGTGGAAAATGCCTGGATTTTGAAACCCCTCGTATATGAGTGTGAAACCTATCTCCCCTACCTTCGACCTCTGTCACTTCGCCTGCACTACTTAGATTAAACTAAACCACAGTTTCTTCAACCCAAAAATGAGACCAAGCTTTCCCAATTGCTAATTTGTGAGAACGTGAAGGGAACGTGTGTAAATTACCTGGCACATAGTGGGTGTTCCAGCAATTCTGGCTTTCATTATGTGATTTTGTTTTCCTTTCCGTTAGAACAAGGCATGTCCATCCTTCTGCCCTGGCTTTATTTTTGGCTTTCAGGACCCACCCCATAGCTAGCGGTTTTAGGTGGCTGACAATTATCATTTTATCTGGACACTTGAGCTGATATTAGCCTAACTGCTTGCATTAATATTTTCCCATTTCTGGGGTTCTCACAGTTTAATGTAAAAAAAAAAAAAAAGGAATAATAGATCTGTCTCTTTTGAATCCAGCTGCCAGACTTGGCTCAGATTACACTGTTTTACAGACTTGGAGAAAGAGCAAATAACTGGCAGGTCTGGCAGCCCCAAGTTTTCAAAGCGATGAGTCAATCCTGACTTATTGTTATTATCTCCTAATAGTTTACACTGTATTATTCAGTAATTACTCTGTGAATCACCCTGACAGCCGGCATGTGTGCAGCTTGCCTGAATTATTCCTCAGTCTTCCGCTGCCCACAGGGAGACGACCCCCATCACCTGCCGAATACAGAGGACCTTTTGTCAATCCTTGTCAGGAGAGGATGACACACGAGCCACCCGAGCCACCATGGTCTTGGGTTGGGTTGCTCATTTGGGGAGAAGGAACAGTTGCCTGCATTCTAAATAACCCCTACAAATAACACAGCCCATCTCCCCTCGTTTTGGGAGGGCCAAAGATCCTCCCTTCAGATAAGAATGGCCTCTTTGGTCAAACCTTTCCTCAACTTTGAGGACAGCGCGCCAGCTGGGTTGATTGCCGATGGGGTCTGTTTGGAACAGGCTATGTGGCCGTGGCCATTGGGGGACAGGTCTCTTTTCCTTTTTGCATTAAACTGTGAGAACCCAGCAATGGGAAAATCTAACTGGGCAGGACTGGGGGCCAACTCAGCAGCCGATTTTCTGTCTTCAAAGGCATGCCCTCCCCCTCTTAGCCCCTGCAGAGTAGAGCCGAAGAGAAGGCAGAGATGTCACACAATGGAAGTACATCCGCTTCGGAGCCAGGCAGGCCTGAATTTAGACCCCAGGCGTGCCCCTCACTCCTGTAGTGACTTTCTCCACACCCTCTGAGCCTCAGTTTCATTGTCTATGAAATGGGCACATTAACACCTGTCTCCTAAGATGCCTCAGCCAACGCCCCTCCTCGGAGCTTCTTTTACAATAAAGGTTATGAGGCTCCCTTTTGGAAAGCATAGACTCTAGAAGGCCTCGGGGTTTCAAACTCAGACGAAAGATGCTGCCGCCCAGGGGATTCGAAAATAGTTGTTCTTCTCAGACACTTAATTTTAGACTTAGAGCAACTGAGCCTTTCCTTGTCCAGCCTCTTCCTGAGGGTGCTGAATACGTCCATTTTGCAGCTCCAGGCTGAAGAAAGAGTTTGTTGTGTCAACACCACTGAAGAGGGGTCTTCCTCACAAACTGGCTTTTTGTTTGAGGGGCAGCCCCAGTCCAAGGCCCTAGGAAGACTTTGCAAATTGCAAATTGTCAGAAATGATGCATCAGTGTGCAAAATGCAAATCTGCCTGGCAACAGTGGAGCCTCCACACCCATAATCCCCTTTGCTACTCCCTCCCCTCCCCCGGGACCCCAGAGGCGTAGCCAAACGATTTTTCTAACATCCAGAAGACTTTCTAATTGCTTTTTAAAGTTTCTTTTTCCCCCCTAACTCTGTTTACTTATTATGACAGAGCCTATTTTATTATGAAAGGAGTATGTACTCACTGTGTTTCAAAAAAATACAGATAAGTGGAAAAAAGGAAGGGAAAAATTGCCCATCATAATACCACCCAAAGAAAACTACTTTGAGCTCTTTGGAGCTCTTTCTGTTATTTTGTTGTGTTGAGATATTTTTCCATGCTTACAATCCTGCATAAACAATTTTGATTCTTACTCTTTCCCCTTTGTGTTTTTCCATAAGAAGTCTCCTTTATGATGACTTTCTGATAGTGTTTTAAATGGCTGCATGATTTCCCACTCTTCAGACTCGGCTCAGCCTCTGTAATCACCCCACCAGCGCCGAACATTTGGAGGGTGTCCAATTATTTTCATAGCGTAAATAAGACCCCGATAAGCATCTCCAGGCATGAAGCTTTCTCTACTCTTTCAGATTATTTCCTTAGGAAATTACTTGGTCAAAGGGAATGGATATTTTTTTTTATGTCTCCTGATCCATATCATCAAATTACTTCTCAAGACATTTCACTTTTTAGAAACAAACCAAGAAAGGAGTATGAAGGGAGGAGGTCTGGCCTTCTATCATCTTGCCAAAGTGAAATTCCTGGAATTCTGCCCAAGGCTAGACCCTTCATAAAGAGTCAGTGGGTGGAATGGTTACTAAGAGAGTAAAGCTTAAATATTCTCACCATACATACACAACGATGGTCATTATGTGATGGGACGGAGGTACTAGCTAATGCTATGGGGGTAATCATTGGGCATTTGGGAGGGCAGAGATTTTTTATTACAGATTGAAGAGACTGTGTGTAGGTAATAAGATAGATTGGTACCTAGAAGTCCGTGAAAATCCAATGAGGGACACTTTCTCTGGGCATACTGTGATAATTCCTGTATGAATCTGAGACCTTGGGGGTGGAAGCAAGGGCCAGAGAAAATGTTCTAAAGCCACTTTCACCACATTGTTGTTGTCGAGCACTTGAAATGAGGCTGGTCCAAAGTGAGACTTGCTGTCAGGATAACATACTTGACAGATTTCTAAGACTTGATCAAACAACAACAACAAAAAGAATGTATAACATCTATTAATTATTTTTATGTTTATTATATGTTGCAATTATATATATATATATATATATATATATATATATATATATAGGGTTAGATAAAACATTGATTTTGCCAATCAATTTCACTCGGTTCTTTTCACTTTCGTTTGAAACAGAGTTACTAGAGGAACGCCTGGGCGGCTCAGTCGGTTAAGCATCCAACTCTGGATTTCGGCTCAGGTCATGATCTCACAGTTCGTGAGTTCAAACCCCACATTGGGCTCTGCACCAACAACACAGAGCCTGCTTGGGATTCTGCCTCCCTCTCTCTCTGTCCCTCCCTGGCTTGCTCTCTATCTCTTTCAAAATAAAAAATAAAATAAAATTTTTTAAAAATTTTAAAAATTAAGAAGAACAGATTTTTATTAAAAAAATTTTTTTATGTTTATTTATTTTTGAGGTGTGGGGGAGGGGCAGAGAGAAAGGGAGACACAGAACCGGAAGCAAGCTTCAGGCTCCAAGCTGTCAGCACAGAACCCAACACGGGACTCGAAGTCATGAACCGTGAGATCATGACCTAAGCCGGTCGGGCACTCAACCGACTGAGCCACCCAGGAGCCCCCAAAAACAGATTTTTTAAAGCAGAGTTACTGGAAAATGGAAAAGTACATAAATGTCTCGCATTATATGTGTGGGGTAGCACTGGTGGCAGGAAGCTCTGGTATTTATCTCTCTGGCACCAAGAAGGCTGAGGCAACCCTCATAACCACAGGGGGCTTCTGGAAAGTTGACACCACTTAGTCACTTGGCATGACCAGCTAGTGGGAAAGAATCCTCTGCCAGTAAAGTAGCAATTTTGAGCCTTCACTGAGCGTCAGCTTTACCAAACACGGATGCTCTACCCTCTGCATCCCAGAGATCCTGACTCGGTTCATCTGGGGGAGGGCACAACATCCTAATTTCCAAAAGCTCCCCACGTGATCCTAATTCACAGCTTAGGTTGAGAACCACATGACGGTCACTCACGCTGGATCCTGGCTCTGTCACCTGATGGCAGGATGACTTTGGGCATTCAGCTAGTCTTTCTCACCCTTCCTTGCTCATCTGTAGAATAGGGATAACAAAAAGGTTGACGTAAGGACTAAATGATGCTGCTATCCACCCTACCTGGTACAAAGAAAATGCGTAAATAAAATTCGTAGCTTTTTTTTAACATGTGGGTTATGAATTACTGCTATTTAACATAACAAAGGCCTGTCTTTGACTCGTGAGTCAGTACAGACCTTTGCAAGAGTGCAGATCAAAACAGGTGGCAAAATAAAATGGGTGCCTTTCATCTGTGTCATTCAGTTCAGTGCCTCTGGTGACTCAGAAAGTAATTATTCAGAAGAAACTGAGGCAGCACCTGGAGGAGTAAACATGAAATAATAAGAGAGGTTTTCAAAACAAACACTAAACATTCTGACTCCCCCTCTTACCTGCTGTGCAGACCTGAATGAGCTAATCTTACCCTCTCTGAGCTGTAGTTTCCTTACCCGGATGATGAAGATTATAGTAGTGATGCCTTGAATAGTGTTGTCAAGAGGTTAAATGAGTCAGGGAGAGTTAGCTGTCTTTAGGAGCCCTGTGGTTGGGTCAACGAGTGAGATCGCATGGACACGGCTTCCTCGTCTGTAAAATGGAGCTAAGGTGGCTGAGCCCCTGGAGTGTCTCCTTCTGGTAGTGTCCATGTACAGGCTCTGGCTCAATACATGCATCCTTGATTCTTATGATCCTGGCTCATCTCTGACTCTGTGGGATGCTGGGCCCAACGCCCTTCTCTCAGCCCTACCAGAGGCCAGATGACCTGTCACTTGAAAAGTTCAGAGTGAGTTGGGAAAATTAGGAGACAGGTGGTGTCTAGTTCCAGACACCCCTCCCAGCGGACTCCCCAAGAGGGTGGAGTGAGGAGCCTGGGGCAAACCTAGATGCTTCAGCCCTGAGGAGATAAAGCTCCTTACCTCATAATGGGCAGTGCTGATTTCAGTAGCTGGGGAGCGTGGCTCACAGCTGGATGAGGACTTAGTGACCATGTGGTCCTACAACCACTTCCCTTTTACAGTTTTAAGGAGAGAGAGAGAGAGAGAGAGAGAGAGAGAGAAAGTAACTGATATCAGGCCACACAGTAACCCAGGTGTGGAGCCATGATGAGAACCCCACCGCTTTCCCATTGGGACAGGTAGGATCTCTAAGAACTCATGTGTGCCTAACTCATAGAGGGTGGGAGGACAGGACCTTTCCTCCTTGTCCCAGATGTGTTCTTCCTTCTCCCTACTGAAGGCAACTCCCTTCTGGAAGGAGAGGACAGGTACAATCACCTACCTGGGTTGTTCTGCATAGGCCCACAAACTTATAAAACCCTCTGATCCTCACAAACCTACAAGGCCAAGATGACGTTGCCCATTGGCAAGGTGAAAACAACGGGGCCGAATGAGGCTACATGTATTGTCCAAAGTCAAGGGACAGCTATTAAGGACAAAGCCAAGGCCTGGACTCAAATTCTCATGTTCCAAGTTTGTATGTCGAAAGAAAAGCCTCTCTAAAGAGGTCATGCAGTGGCCACTAAGATATAATTGACTACCATGTAAGGGACTTATATGGGCAATCGATCAAGATACCAGGCTGTAATGATGAACTTCTTGACCTTGGCCATGCCACTTCTGAAACTTGGGCCTTAATTTTCTCATTTGTAGAATGGGAGCTTTCCCCAGAGGACTTCTAAGATTCCTTCCTGATCTGGTGTGCTGTGACTCTCGGTCTGGATGCTACACCCAGTAGCTTAGGCCTTCCTTATCCACTGTGGGCTGAGAGTCCCATTAACTCCACAGCCGTACAGCTAATGAACTTCTCAGCCAAGGAGGAATTAATAGCCTAATCACACTAATGGCCACCGTTTCACAAATACCTACTATCTACTGTGCATATATGTATCCCTGATCCTAAAATACTCTGCAGAGTAAGTCTTAATGCCTCCATTTCACAGATGAGGAAGCTGAGGTCCTAAGAGAGTAAGGGATTTTCCTACAGTCATACCATTAGTAGGGGACGGTGGAAGAGTTCAAAGCTCCACGACTCTATCAACTACTGCATGCTGTCCTGACTTCATCACCTAAGCATCTCCGCCATTATTTTCCCTTGGATTCTGAGCTTTTTTGCGCCTCTTCAAAAAGTTTATTCTTAAATAAGGAAAGCATTTGGCCCATAGGGCAAGGTTCCACCCAGCTTTCCCAACAGCATCACCCCCAGCTCCAGGAAAGGGGAAAAATAGCAAGGAGGGAAAGGTGTTTGAAAACATTCTGGTTCACATAATTACTATATTTAGCAGGGTATCCCCTGGAGACTAATTTAATGCATAAATATATGTATATATAGCAATCAGAAAGTATCACAGGGTTTGCTGAATCTCTATTTAAAAAAAAAAAAAGCAACAACCTCAGAAACAACAACTGTATTGAAGACAGGAGCAGGTGGAGACAAGGGTTTTCTTTTTTAGCTCTTTGGCCTGATTCTTCCTGCTCCATGGGGAGGGGAGAACAGAGAGCCAAAGAGAGTGATTGAGAGGGAATCCTGAGGGAGAGCAATGTATGAGTTCTCTAAAGGATAGGACAGGGAGAAAGTGAGGATCGTGTGTGCCCACTGAAGACTGGGTGGCTCGATCATAGGAGCAGGGGTACCAAAAGCAGAGATATCATAGGTGGTGGTGATGGATGGGCACCATACTGTGTATTGCGTGCTGTGCTGGGCATCATGGCTGCAGCCCGCAAGGCCTGGAAAATGCCATCAACACCTTGAGGATCGGTGGAAGAGATTTCTAGCCTAGAGAATCAGGGGCAGCTTCGCAAAGGAGGTGAGACTTGAGTGGGGCCTCAAGGGGGAGAGACACCTGGGTGTCTCAGTCGATAAGCATCTGACTCTTGATTTGGGCTCAGGTTGTGATCTCATGTTTCGGGAGATCCAGCCCCACCTCAGGCTTTGCGCTCACAGCGCGGAGCCTTCTCAGAATTCTCTCTCTCCCTCTCTGTCTGCCCCTCCCCAGCTTGAGTACTCTGTCTTTCTCAAAATAAATAAATAAATAAACTTTTTTAAAAATTGTATTTAAAAAGTGGGGAGCGAGGTGGGGGGAGAAGAAAGGACAGAGGGGGACTTTCCGGGCCTGAGGGATGATGTGACCAGAAATGTGGTGAGAGGATTATGAGTAACACACTGGGAGATGGTGGTTGGATTTTTTGACTGGAGACAAGGGTCCCTGTTGAATAGCACTGAGAGATGAGTTCAAAAGAGATTGTCAGGAGACTGCAGAGGTGCCTGGTTTCTCGATGAAGGGGTGTGGTGATGCTGTGTAGACCATGAGAAGACCCAAGAGATTACAAACCTCGTTGGACAAGCACTTGGGAGGGCAGCTGAAAGCTGCTGTGGGAGGATCAGGCAAAGGGAAATGAGTCTGAATCGGAGCATCGCAGGAGATGGGGAAGAAAAGAGCAAGGAGAAAGGAGTCATTGAGGAAGGATTCTCAAGACTCCGCAATGGGCTGTCTGTGGCGGTGGGAGTCCAGCAGGGAGAACGGAAACTCGAAGTCCTTCTGGGAGGTTGATAGACACAGGAAGGATGTCCTTTGGGGGAAAGCTGGTCAGCAGCTTGGGGCCCTCTGCAGCTGTGGGAGCCGCTGCCTTTCCTCAAGGGAAAGGGGGTGCCTGGCCCAACAAGTGCATGCTCGGTAACAGCTTCCTGTCGAATGAGAACTGAGCGCACGCTTTGTGTGAGGCGCTATGCTCAATGCGTTACAATCTGTTCATGGAACACTCGTGACAAGCCCGAGAGACGTATTATTCTCTCCATTTTACAGGTGAGGAAGTTAAGGAGCAGGGAGGTTAAATAAAATTGCCCAATATTAGTCCACCAAGCAATTGATCTGACACCAGCATTTACGAACTCAGCAGCGAGGGGTGACGGTGGGAAAAGCAGGCTCTGGGAGTCACAGAGACCAGAGTTCCAATCCTGTCCACACCAGTTACAGCTCAAACACGTTGCTCAAGTTAATGCCCTCAATTTCCTTGCCCATAAAAATGGTATCATGCCATATGCTTCATCTACCCTATAGGGTTGTCCTGGTAGAAATAAAAACTGGGATGACGTATTTGAAACTGCTCTGTAAATTGTGATGGGCTGCAGGAATGTGGTGTCTAAGAGACACGAGCCTCTGAAATCAGCTATGAAGTACCTGGGTGCTATGATTTGTTGCTCTGTGACCTTGGCTGAGTTTCTTAACCACTCTGGATCTCATTTTTCTTATCTATTGAGGCAGAGCCCCTCCAAGGATTAAGATAAACACAGAATTTAGAATTTTCTGTACATTTCTGCTTTCCTCATTTTCCCCATGTCAGCCATCCCACCCAGTTGTACACACCCATCATGCACAGACGTAATAAACACCTCCGTCTCCCTAACCCGTCCCTTCCGTCATTAAATCTTAGCCATTCTGTCACCAAATTGTAGCTCTAATCTCTCCACTGTTTGCTGTCACAGCCTCTACCCCTCTCATCCAATCTGCCGTATTCTCTGCCTGTATCAAGGCCATGACCTCCTACTCATCTTGCTTGGACCTTTTCATCCCTTACCTATCCACTGCCTGCCCACGAGCTGGAGTAACATTTTTAAAACCACAAATGGGGGCGGCTGGGTAGCTCAGTCAGTTGAGCATCCCACTTTGGCTCAGGTCATGATCTCGCCATTTGTGAGTTCAAGCCCCACATCAGGCTCCCTGCTATCAGTGCAGAGCCCGCTTCAGATCCTGTCTCCCTCTCTTTCTGCCCCTCCCCTGCTTTCACTCTCTCAAAAAATAAATAAAACATTAAATAAATAAATAAATAAATAAATAAATAAAATACAAACACAAATAGACACATATCATTATTTTGCTTAAGACACTTCAATAGCCACACCCATTACTCTTAAGTCAGTTTCTAAATTCTTTCCACAACCCACAAGGCCTTCTGTGGTCTGAGTGTTGGCTACCTCTGTAGCTGGCTCTTGGGCTGATCTCTGTTCTCACGCACCACACTTCAGCCACCTTGACCTTCTCTTAGCTCCCTTGGATGCCGTTCTCCTTCCTGCCTTAAGACCTCTGTACAAGCTATTCCCTCTGCCTAGGACATTTCCCTGCATGTTCTCTAGCCAGTAACGCCTGTTTAGCCTTCAGGAGCTGGCTTCAAAGTCATGTCCTCTCCAGAGCCACCCCTCACTACCCCAGAGCAGTCTAGGTCACCTTATTATACACTCTCAGATATCCTTGTTCTCTTTCTTCCCATATTTATCACACAACCGGTTGTTATTCATATGTGTGAACATCTGTTTAACAGCTATTTTCCCCACTGGAATGTGAGCTCCATGGAGTCAGGGTCCAGTTTTGTCTGTTTGTTTGCTGTAGCATCTCCAGTGCCTGGGCCCTGGCAGGTACTCAATACATACTTGCCCGATGCTGAAAAAGACGTCGGAAGAAAGCATCAGGCACAGAGGTGAAATGAAGTCTACATTCAGCCTTGTTCTCTCTCCTCTCCCTCTGCTGTGGCTCTAGGCCAAGCTGGGATCCTGGGCTGTCAGGGACAATGGTAGGTTACATCGCATGGCTTTCCAGGGTGGTTTTCTTGTGACATTCCTGGCATCTGGAGTGAGGAGGGCAGTAGGCATGCCAGGAGCCTGAGAGAACAATTAACATCAGCCTCACGTGCCTCTGCCCTGGCTTTCTTCTCTAGGAAAGAGAGAGAAACAGCCCGTGTGCTGTTGAGAACACTGCTGGGTCCCAGAACCTCTGTCTTCATGGGAGGAAGAGACCACAAGGGTGGGCTCAGGGGGTTGGCCAAATGTCAGGGGATGATGTAAAATGCTGAGATGAGAGCTTCCTAGGGATGCAGCAGGCACGAAGATTGGCATCCTGATTCTGTTCATCTTCAAGCAGATAAGGCACGCCTGGCCGCCACGCCCCCACATCAGAATACAATGACCTCCAGAATTTGTATGCTCTCCTCACATTCTTCATCCTGCTGGGGTTAGAAGTGAATCAGCAACAACTCTCAGAGCAACAGTCCCAGATTGTTACCCCATTTTCCTGATGTGTACATTGAGGGACAGAGAGTCAAGCCACCCACTGGTAATGGACAGAGACTTAACCATGTGAAAAATAAAACCTTCCTCTGTTCACAGCCCCATTCCTAAAGTATCTGTAATTTCTGTTGCAAAAGTTAAATGGATGAGAAGAGACCTCCTTTGTGGGAAAATGAAGTGCTTGATTTAATAACACAAGGATGCCAAGCCTCCTCTAATTACCCACTCTTCTGAGAGAAGAGGCACCCAGAAGGACCCAATTCACCATGGACCTTTTCTGAACTCCACCCTTCCACAGCCCTTATAGTCAGCCTCTGACATACAGTCAGTCCCTCCCAGCATTACAGGTGGCTTGCAACTCTTTATTGAAGCCTGGTGCACACACAAGGCGTGCACTCTTGTGAGCGTACAGCTGGCTGAGCTCTCAGAAGCAGGCACCTCTGCATGACCAATGCCCAAGCCAAGAAGTAGAGCATCATTGACCCCAGTGAAGCACCTACTTCCATGCTTGTCTCCGGTTCCTACTCCCACCAAACATAACCACTATCCTCATTCCTAACAGCATAGATAAGTTTGCCTATATTTTTGTACTTTTTTGTAAGAATAGGGTCATATGAGGAGCGCCTGGGTGGCTCAGTTGGTTGAGCGTCTGACTTCGGCTCAGGTCATGATCTCAAAGTTTGTGAGTTCGAGCCCCACGTCAGGCTCTGTGCCGGCAGCTCGGAGCCTGGAGCCTGCTTCGGATTCTGTGTCTCCCTCTCTCTCTGCCCCTCCCCGGCTCATGTTCTGCCTCTCTCTGTCTCAAAGATAAATAAAACGTTAAAAAAAAATTTAAAGAATAGGGTCATATGGCACGTACACTTTTGTATGAGACTTATCCATATTGTTGCAATAGCTGTGGGCCATTCATTCTCACTGTGGCACAGTGCTCTACTCTACAGATAGAGCACCATTTATGTATCCATTCTACATTCATGGTCACTGTGACATTTTCCAGGCTGTGGCTATTAGGAATAACGCTGCTGTGAATCTTCTAATGCATGACTCTTGGTAAACACAGGCATACATTTCTGTTGGGTATATATACCTGGGAGTAAAATGACTATGTCATAGGGTAGCCATATGTTAAGCGTTAGCAAATACTGCCAGTTTTCCAAAAACAGTTGTACCGATTTACACTCCTACCAGCAGCATGTGAGAGTTCTGTTATTTTTTTTGTTATGTTTTTCTTTTTTTAATTATTCTCCAGTTATTTGTGGGTATAGCCAGAGATAGTTACAGTTTCAAATGCTCTAGTCCTTTATTCCCACGAATCATTAAACCGTCCCCTACCCACTAATAGGGGATGATTTTGGCTCCTAAAATTGCACGGTACACACATAATTTTATTTTCCTCACTCGCTAACTCTTGTTCATCCTTCATGATGCTATTCAAATATTACCTCCTCTAACTTGAGCCTGGGCTGGGTGAGGTACCCCTCCTTTTTGCTTCTGCCCCACTGGATGGTTCTCCCAGCCCTTCTCACTCATTCTGTAGGCACCTGTCTCCCCCATCAGTCTATCAGACCTGGCATGCTTCACGGGAGGTGCTATGTCTTAACCATCACTGCCTTCACTACTTAATACTGTATAAAGCATAAGGTAGGCTTTCTGAAAATGTGGAATGAATGAATGAATCTTTCTACTAGATGGTAAGTCTATGGAAAGCAGGGGTCAAGACCTCTACTTCTCTTGCATCACCCCAGTGGATTAATTAGGCACACAGCAGGCACTTAATAGAGGCTTGCTGCAATGAATTGGCATGAACTGCAAACCAACAGCTCCAGTTGCTTAAGGGAAAGAGTCTTGTTGAAAACCACAAGGGCAGGGCTGGGCGGACAAGATTCTCTGTCTGGATTTTGGCAACATTTGGATCTTACTTCCTGCTGGCTTCTCTCCTGTCACTCAGGAGGGAGAGTGAGGTGATTCAGACTCACTTCTCACCCACGCACAGAGCTGACTTCGCCCCACTTTCAGCCCAGCTCAGGCTCTGATTTCCCAAGATCTGAAGTCCAGGATCCAGAGTTGCAGCGATGGAAATAAAGCCCAACCCACCTCCTCCACCCCCAAGTCCTCGGGAGCAGATTCACAAGAGAAGGCCCCTGCTCTTGACTCATTCTGGGCCTGTCCCTCCTCTGTCATATGTCATTCTCTAGAAGTAGAAGGCAGATCATGGATCCATGGTGGTCTTTCCTGGGCTCCAGACAGCTAAAGGGGAAGCCATGACATCTTGGGCAGACTGAGACTCAATACTGGCCACTGTTCCTGCTATTCCCTAACTTCCGACACTGTGAGATGTCTGGTCCAAACCATGGTGCCCACAATCTGCTGATGACTTAGAGAACAGCACATTTTCAATGCTCTAGTTAAGCTGGCATCACGCTTCTCATCAAGGGGACTGTAAACTCAGTGAGAAGAAAATGTGTAATGAAAGTTCAGTAGATATCTTGTCCCCATGTAAGAGGGGATTATTTCTACCAAAAATTTGATAGAAAGTAATTATGACCTGCTTTCCTCAAAGACTGGGAAATGGCCATTTCTGATCCTAACTTCCAGCAAGAAGCAAAATGATTTCTGTTAGGAAGACACAAAATCATAATAATAAACATAATCCTTAATCTTTCTTTATGCTCAAAGGAATATAAGAAGATGTATTTTCATGCAACTAAATAATAAATATTCCAAATGGTGGCACAGAAATAATAAGCAGTGCTTTGTATTTCCATAGAGGCCCCGTTTTCAAGTTTTAATTCTGATATGGAAATGCTGTGCATCCTTACATAAGTCAACTCCCTTTCTGGGCCTCAGATTCCGCATTTATAAAATCGTTGCCTCCGTGTCTGACACGTTGAGAATGTACAAGACTAAGTTTTTGTAGCTCTTTAACAGAAATTAACTATGCATTTATTAAATATAAAATATTACACTTAGGCCCAAAGAAACAATGCACATGCATTCATTCAATTAATATTTACCTATGCCTACTATGTGCTAGGTGCTCAGACACAGAAATACAACCACTGGCCCTGCCTATCATGAGTTCAAGGTAGAGTAAGGATGACAGGCACTTAATGGCATCCTCGAGCAAGACAGGCATACAAGAGTACACTGGGTACAGAGAGCCACACACTCTCTTGGGGGTGACAGGAAAGGATTTTCTGAGCAGCGAACCTTCAGTGGTCATGAAAGACGCATCGCCAGGAAGAGAAAGGAGAATACAAATGGATATTTGGAGCTCAAACAGAGAACAGACACATCATGACTTCAGGCTTCCACACGGGAAAGCAAGTTACTTATGGAATCCAGCCAACTCTAAAGCCAGAATGAGCCAATACGACAATGTGCTTGTTACGAGAAAACCCTCCAGCAGAGTATCGTCCGTCTCGGCTCCACACTGCCCTCACACCCACTGCAGCCCTGTCTCACTCACTCCCTGACTCCGGGAAGTTCCATCACCTTCCCTCCATCTCAGGTTCTCCAACTGGAAGGTGAGCCAGTAGGCTGAGGCCGGCCTGGAAAACCCTTACTACCCGCACCATTTCTAGGCCTGTAACAATGACGCACCAAGAGCTGTCCCAATAAAAAATTAGACCTTTTAAAGCTTGAAAGACTTGGCTGCTCTAAGCCCACTGGCTGAAATAATGAATGGCTCAACAAAACCGCATTTACCAAAAAAATACAGCCACAGAGCTCCTCCTTTGAAAAAAGCATGACTCAAGATTTACGAGTGAATTTTATAGAGAACCCATGTTAGATGGTAGGAAGTGTCTGTCTGGAAGATGTCCGGCTTCTGATTGTACCACGACACTTTCACAGACACCAGGCTGGGGCAGGTGTTGTGACGGTCCCTACGACCTCTGCTTTTTACTGCCCCGTGAAAGCCCCAGGCCCACATCCCAGGTCACAAAGGATTATTTTGCTTGAGGATTCTGAGTCTGTTTTGTTGTTTTCAAGTTCTCCCCCCGTAGAGTTTTTCCAAATCCCTAGCATTTACATAGACCAGGAAAGGGGATGGGCTGTATCCCACGTTAACACGGGGCAAGCCCAGACTCTGCCCTGTCCACATTGGGATGGTCTGTACTGTGATCGGCTGGTCCCTTGTAGCCCAACAGATAATCCTGGGCAGCTGCTCCTCCCCCTAATGTGGGACACTGTGGACTCTTGAAGAGTGGGGCGGCCACTCTGTCTGTGCTGAGCTTGTCCAAAACTGTCCCTACTGGCTGCACGAATTGTACTTCTTAAATAATCAGCCGTTTCAGTCCTTCCCACAGACATGCTCCAGATTTATGGTTGGGGCTATCCTGCTACCATCCTGAGACATGGGAAGTTACCCTCTTGTGCCCCTGCACAGCCCCCCTCCAGGAGCCACAGCACTGGCTTACCTTGCTCACCATAGTCAGAGACCCTCACTGAGCAGAGAAGGGAAAGAAAAGCAAACTCAGTCTTAGAAAGGCATCCTGCTATCTTTATTTGCTCTATTAATTAAAGTAATGAGAAAGAAAACCAGAAGCAAAAGCTGAGCAAGCTTGTCCCCTGGAAGACAATTTGACTTTGTGACCATGAAATGTAGACCAAATGAGGCAGGGCAGTAGGGAGGGAAACCTACTCCTTTGGTCAGTTCCTAGAAGTAGAAGAAAGCCTAGTGCACATTGGGACCTTGTTCTGGTACCACATCCCCCTCCCAGCTCTGTAGTAGGTGAAATCAGTTCCAGGCTAAAGCAGACTAAGTGATAATAGGTAGCCTGGAACCCAAACTCACATAGGAAAAGAGAGTTTTGATCTCTTCTTGAGAATGGGCATTTAAGGAAGGCTGGAAAGCCCAAAAACCCAAAGACCCTCTCCGGAAATGGGAAGATAGGAGGGGCATGCCCTAAAAGGGAAAGATGAAGGCAACTAGGGAAGGCTGAACTTGAAATTCACCTACCCCACGGTGTTGCAGAGGGTCCATCCTAACCCAGGACACCACCTGGGCTGCCAGCTGCTGCCCCAACAATATTTGATCTCTGTGATGAATGCAAGACTGCATACATGCAACCCAGTGCCTTTGCTTGTGCTGGAAGTTTTATTCCTGCAAGCATCTCAGTCTCTTCTCCTTGCCCCACTTACAAGTTTATATATATAGGCACACACACACACACACACACACACACAGGTCTCTGCATCCAAATCAGTTTCATAAAAATCAAAAGCCTGGCCAAAATGTTACCTCCTCCATGAAGCCCTTTTGGAGCACCCTTGCTTAGAAAGTCCATGGCACCTTCTTTGGTCTTCTATCCTATAATGGATTCATGTCTTACAGCCATTTGCAAATGTGCTTTATCTCTTCACTAGCTTGTAAACTCCTGGCATGCAAGAGCCCTATCTTATCATTTCTGATTTCCCACAGTGCCCACAGCAGTGGGCCATATTGGAACCTAACCTGAAAGGGGTCCTTATAAATATCTGTTGAATTAACTATCCTCCTTAGCCAAAAGCCTTTGGGCGGAAAGGAACTAGGGGGTGTGGATTTTTATTGGGCGTCCCCTGTATACAGGTCTTAGACAAAGCTCTGAAAGTACAAAACGAAAAACGAAGTCTGACAGATGGAGCCCAAAGACATAAAGGGATATTGATAAATGCAGTGTGGTCGATGAAGAATGGCAGAGGCGCCACTCACCCAACCTGGGGCAGAGGTTGCCCAGAAGAGCATTTCAGAGGCATGACCTTGAAGCTCTACCATCAGAGCTCATCTGAACACTTGCAGGCAGCAGGAGGAACCATTCGAACATGCCAGATCCTCTGACTAGCATGGGGACCACAGAATTCCAAGGGAACTGGGCCCCCAGCACTGGATGGAGGGCAAAGGCAGAAAAAACTTCACATAGCATCCAAACTTCTTGGGGGCTTGATTAATTGCTTTAATTAGCTAGCCTATAACCATTAAGGCAAGTGGCATGGGCGGTAATAACACAAGAATGGGACCCAAGATTAGGTGTAAACAACAGAGTGCTGGACCCAGCGGCTGGACCCTGCTCTCTGAAGCTGGTCCTGGAGCCAAAGAAGGGAAATGTGCAGGGCGTGATCAAAGGCGGACCAGTGCTGATTAGCACCGAACGTCTTACCTTGTCAGCACCAGCTCCCGGGGTGAATTAAGTGCCTACAAAATGAATGTGCGCCTGGAAAATCTCCAAAGTGGATTTTATTCTTGCCCAAATGTTACCCAGTATTTTAATTAACCTGGGCTTATTGTTCTAATTACTTGAGTTTTATACCGTGAATTGCTGTTCAGGACTGGTGATGATCTGTAAACACAATTACCATGTATATTTCCAGCAAAGCTTTGCCCTTAAGTTTTTATTTAAAAAATAATAATTAGCCACATAAATCTTTAATTTCTAGTTCACTGGGGCTAACAGACTGAGTAGGATGGGAAAAAAAAGCTTTCTTAGAATATCAAGATCTGGTCTTAATAGCTTCCCAGCATCAGATACCTTAATGGGCTTACTTCGCTTTGAGCAATTTCAGGTGCAAAAGTTAGGGATGCAAAACTCCGCCACAATATATCACTGAGTGAGAAAAAAATAACACATAACAGAATGTAGGTAACAATAGCATTTTTTAATAATAAAAAAAACACTGCGTGAATGTGTGTTTGAGTGTGTGTGCTTAAAATATGCATGGAAGGATATATATATATATATATATATATATATATATATATATATATATACCAATCTGTTAACGCTGGTTAGTTCCCCTGGGAGAGCAGGACTGGAGGCACTAGGGACGTAGGACAGACTCTTCATTTTTATTTTATATGCTTCAATATTGAAGTTTGAATTTTATAACACAAGTTTTACTTTTGCAATTAAAATATTTTGTAGAATCTGAGAATCACCACTTCTTGAACGAGCCAAGGGAGCAGCAACACAAAGAGCCATGCAAGGGGAGCCCATGCATGGAGGGTGACTGCAGCTACACAAGCCTGACGTCCTAGAGCACCCTCTTGGGTTGTCACAGTGGCATCTTATAGAACCCAGACCTCCCCTCCTGCCCCCCTGGCTTCTGCTTTTGAAACCTGCTTCGACATTTTACAATCCACCTTCTTTGTTTCTCTATCCTTTATCTCAGGACACATGCTGTCTCCCTGCATTGGCTCCTTGATCCCTAGCCCGCTTCTGTCTTTGCCCTTAGACTCCATCTTGGTGTCTACCTTGATCTTCCAGTGTGAGCCTTTTCTAACCACCTGTGCTCCAAAGACTCAGCCTCCACCCAGTCATCATCCAGCAGGTACGCCCTCATGACCTCCTCCCTCGAGGTCCTCCCTGTGGGCTCCCAACCCGGTCTAGAGTTTAATGATACAGATTTTCGGCGGAATGACCCTGAAACACAAGCTAATTATTTATTTCTAGGGCTCCACTAAAGAAAATTAACCTTGCCAATGCAGAAGAGAAACTAAGGAGGTTGGACCTGAGAAATACTACTCCCAATAGGGTACCTTCCTGAGAGATTCTCAAGAATGGTTTTTATTTGCTTGATTTTTACCTTATGCACCATATTGGAACCTAATCCCCACCTAAGATGTAATTCCCGAGAGCTACATTTAATTGGATGCACCTGAAATGTAAATAGATTGAAGGGTAGGTGGGTGATACTATATCCAGAGATCCTCACTTATTCATTCACCCAGAATGTATTAACTCATTCTTAAAAACCATTCATTCCCCCACTGTGGTCAGGTGATACACACTTAAGATGCTGACATGAGGTAGAAAAGGTTCCTGTTTCAGAGCTCAAGTCCACCGCATGAACGGATGTGGGGGTTACGGCTACAAGGGTGAAGTCAGGCACGTGTACCAGGTACAATGGAGGCACCAACTAGCACTAGACAACTAGCTCCCAATTCATGCTAAAGGAAATGCTGACGTGACAGGCACTATCTCTGGCTTCAAAGAGCCCATCCTCCACCAAGAGAAAGAGAGAAAATACTGTAGGAGAATGTGAAAGCATCACGGAGGGTATCCAGATACAGAGACACGGACTCTCGGGCTAGAGATAGATGGCCTGACAGAAAGGACCAATAGAACAATCTTAAGGAATGGATGACTTTGTGTGCCAGACTGAGCAGGAAGGGGAAACTGAACAGGAAGAGGAGAAGGTTGCTCCAGGCAGAGGGAAGACCTTGTGCAAAGGCATTATGTATTCCTGGACAGGTCAAGAGTTTAAGATGCCTGGAGACTAGAGTGTATGTTGGAGAGTACTGGCTGGGGATAGCAGGTCCCAGGGTATAGGGTCTTGAAGGTCTGGCCAAGGAATCTGCACTGTATTGTACAGACAGCTGAGAGACTCTTGAGAACATTAAGAGATCATGACCTGAGCCAAAATCAAGAGTCAGATGCTCAACCGACTGGGCCACCCAGGCACCCCGAAAACCGATCCAATTTATGAAGCACTTCCTCTGTGTCAGCCTCCAAGCTGGGTGTCGGACACCTGTCTCCTCTTCCAGTGCACAGAATGGCACCACAGGAGGGGGGGTGGTGTGATGAATTCTCTTTTGCAAGGAGGTGAAGGCAAGTCAAGTCACAAGTTCCCACAATTAGAAAGTGAATCGGGATCTGAACCTAAGTTCAAGCCAATACTCTGCCATGATTTGTTACTTGCCTTGGCTTCCTTCTTCAAGGGTCAGGATGACAAAGGCCATGGAGCACACTGTAGGAGGGTCATGGTGGAGACGGCATTCCCTATGTCAGTCCCTGGAACAAATACTAGGTGCAGTGTCATAAATGCCTCAGGGTCTTGTGATGAATTCCATTGGGAATGTAATGCCAAGGAAACATTTTCTTTCTTAGGATCATGTGTTTTCTCAGAAGATGATAATCATTTAATCCATTCTTTTCCCTTCTTGGCTTGTTATCAGGAAGCCCCAAACTTTATCCTTAAACTCAGTAACTATCTCAGCCAAGTAATTAGAATATATACTCTCCCAATCTTTTATATGCTTTGTTGGAATGTCCTCTTTTATTGTATCCATATATTTGTTTTAAGATACCTCAAAGCTTTTTGGTATATAAAAAGGAGGATATATAAGAACAACACAAAACGTGCTCTATACTTAATCTGGCTTTTCTTTTGGCCTTTACTCTGAACAAATCTCAGAATAAGTGCTGCAGTGGGCAGGCTTACAATTCCTCCTTCCCTGGGTTCCATCTGTGATGCACTCTTCAGACAGCATCATCATAATGCTCGGTAAGTTCCTGGTCTGTATTCTGTGTTTGTTTAATCATTCACTTAGTACCCACGAGGTATCAGACACTGTCTCCCATTTAATGTCCCATTTAATGCAAGGTAGTTACAATTACCCCTGTTGGACAGATGGGAAAGCTGAGGCTCAGAGCCTAGGATCACCCAGATAGTAAGGAATGGAAATGAGACTTGAATTGAGGTCTCTTTGATACCAAAGCCTGTTTACTTTTCCCTCTGCTGTGGGAGGCCTGATTTCCTTCATCCTTTTGTGATCGCACAAGATTGTACATTTCCTGCAACCTCCAAGTCTCCCTACGTGGTCAGCTAAACCAATTAATAAAAAGGCAAAAAAAAAAAAAAAAAAAAAAAGAAAGAAAGAAAGAAAGATAGATAGATAGATAGATAGATCTGGTCCAGGCTATATAGACAGGACTAAACATCCAGACTGGCTATTTTCCTGACCTAAAGTAAGTGCTTTCAAAGCATAAAAATAGAATCTTTCTTTTCCATTTATCTTTGTCCTTAAGAATCAGAGTGGAGAATATGTCAGACCCCCTGACTTGTCTATCTTTGTAAAAAAAAAATTTTTTTTAATCTTTTCCACTGAGCTCTTCTGCTTTTATGAGGCCCAGTAATGAAAACTCAGTGTGCAAATCCTAACATCAAATCCATGTTACATAATAAACCCCCGCCTTCCAGCCCTCTCCAGAAGGGCAGATTTCAGTGAGAATGTTTCAGAGCTGAAGTAGTAGAAATTCTTCTGTACCCTGGTGGCCATCTTACTGTCTTTCTGTCCACCTGGGGGCAGAACCGTAGACTCTCATCTCGAATCCACATCTCAAAAAGCCCACATTCCTGGAAATACACCTGCTCAGCCAGGAAGGAATTTTGTCCTTGGGAAAGCCCAGCAGACATGGATAATATTGTGCAGAGAGTCCCCCACCTCATGGTCTGGGATGGAAGGAAAGAGAAAGAAATAAGAAGGAAATTAACATTATCTTATCCAAAACAGTGCTGAGCAATTACTAAGCTAGCTTCATTCCTCAAATAGCCTTTCGGTGAGTTTCAGTGAGGAAACTGATGGTCTGAGTGGTAACATGACCCAACTCATGACAACAAGCAAAGAGGGGGGCCACAAAGCCAAGCCAATGTCTAGCTACAGACCCCATTGCTTTTCCTCTTCATGACCTTGCCATGCACATATAACCACAGACAAAAGAAACCCTGAATAATCCACAAAGACTAACGTGTCTTCTGTGAGAGAAGTCTGCGCCGGAAGGGGTCACCAAGGACAGCTTCTGTTTGCCCAAGTCTCCACCTTCTGTTTGCCCAAGTCCTACCAGAAATCCCTCCATAGACACTCCCTGGCCAGAGCAATCTCTGCCACCATCCCGTGTGGGGTCTCAGGATGGCTCTCTCCCTCCTAACTATGCTGACCCATATAGAGACAAGTCTCTTTCTCCCTAGATTCAACCAGGAAACAATTGGAAAACTTCAAACAGCATATGTAATAGGCAAGTACAAGAGAGAAAACTATGAAAGCAAAGATTCCATCGGCTTCCCAGGGAAGGGATTTCTTAACACGTCACACAGGAGCCCTTCCATCCAGGTATCCATACGTAACTAGAAGGGTTTTTAGCTCTGGATTTTGTGAAGAAAACACAGGTATTTGCTGAGAATGAAGAGGTGTACACTGCTGCGATGAAAAAGCTCTGTCTTTATTGGGCATAATTATTTATAACAAACCATCCATACAGTAGGTTATGATACCAGATGATAAAATAAGCAATAACTCAAAAGTATAAGAATAACCTTTCACCATTGTGGTTAAGCCCTTCCATCCAGGTATCCATACGTAACTAGAAGGGTTTTTAGCTCTGGATTTTGTGAAGAAAACACAGGTATTTGCTGAGAATGAAGAGGTCTACACTGCTGCGATGAAAAAGCTCTGTCTTTATTGGGCATAATTATTTATAACAAACCATCCATACAGTATATTATGATACCAGATGATAAAATAAGCAATAACTCAAAAGTATAAGAATAACCTTTCACCATTGTGGTTAAGGAAACATCTTGGGTCTGGTCAGGATTCTTCCCCAGGTGTGAGGGGCTGCTCTGGGGATACACTGCCTTGGCCGCAGTTCACTTCCACTCCTTGCCTACCAATAATGGAAAACCCCGGGATTTGCCTCTTATCTTCACTGGTTCTTTCTAATGACCTTTATGGATACATTTACTTCTCTCCAAAATGCTAAGAATGTACAGTCCTTGCTTCTCACTGCCCTTCTTGTTCATGGGGTGACCAGGCGGTCCTGCCGCACTTGATTTGGCTGACTTTAAGTGTTCTGCATCTGGGGCCTTTCTGATGTCTGCCATGTTATTCCATGGGTAGGTTCTGTGATATGTTCTCCACTGTGCACTGGGAAAGGCATGATATACTACATCTGGCAGAAAAGTCACTTCCTACCTTGAAGCCCGTAATGAATTGGAATCCCCCCATGAGGCAGAAGCTAGGACACCATGGCGCTTCTTGTGTAGCAGCACAGTTCAGAACACTACCATTCAAAGCCATTCCATGTCAGGCACATAATGTTACTGGTTTTTAACAGGTTACACATGCTACTCTCATTTGATTAAATGAGAGATTTAACAGGTTACACATGCTACTCTCATCTGATTAAATTCTCACAGAAATCTACAATGCCAGTGCTGGTAGTTCCACAATAAAGACAAGGAAAGAGTGAGCTGGAGAGATGTTATGGCTCGCCCAGCGTCGCATATGTAACACATTACAGAGTTGATATTCAAACCTAGGTCCTTATGCGTCCTCCTCCCCTGCCCCGCTCTGTGCTTGACATCATTCCCGAAGACCTCTGCGGAGCTTAAACTTTATTCTGAAGGCCAAGGGGATCCCTAAAGGGTCTAGAGAAGACTAGTGAGGTGCTCTGCTTTGGCAGCAGCATGGATAATAGGTGGGTGTAGCAGGATTCCAGGTAATGGGAGTCAGAGCAAGAAGTCAAGTAGGACACCTGGGTTTCTGGCGTGGGTGGCTGGGTGGATGGTGGAGCCATCTGCTGAGGTGAGAAACTTAAGGGGAAGGTACTTGGGGAAATAAAAGGTGAGGAGGTCGATGCTGGTCATGCTGAATTTCAGGTGTCTGAGGAGCACCCGCTGAAGCATACAAAAGGAATCGCATACACAGGCCTAGAACTCAGAAGCAGGATCTGGCAGAAGCTGTAGGTTTAAAAGTCATCACGTCATCCATGAGCTGAAACCAGGAAAGTAGATGGTTCTCCAAGGAAAGCATATGGTATAGGAAGGGGGATGAGGGGAGATGACGGAGGATAAAGGGAAGCCTAGATATGTAGCTTGAGGCAGGAAAGTTTCTCCTCTCTGTGTTCACTGAAAACTTCCAGCCCTCCTCCTGGTCTCTGGGCTGTCTACCACCTCACTCCAACTTGCATTTCAGGGTTCTAATGAGTTGAGCTCCCCGAGAATGGATGAGAAGGAGTTCCCCCTCCATCTTCCACACTCCTAGCGTCTCTGCTCATAGCAGGGCAAACAGAATACGTGATGAATCAGCAGTTTCTTGCCCGTGAGACAAATGTATGCTCAGAGATTGGGTTGCCTGGCATTTCCCCATACTGGTTATTATCACCTCCTCCCTGCAAACACACACACACCCAACAATTGCTACAAGCAACCAGAATATGAATGGGAAACATATGATCTCGTAGAAACAGCACAATCTTGGGAGTCAAACAGACACGATTGAAATCTCAGGTTTAATCTGTAACCCTGAGCAAATTCTTTCGGCTCCAATGGTCAGTTATCTTGTCTATGAAATGGGCTAATTCTCCCCCAGAGACCTAGAAGCAGTTCAAAAGACCAGGTGAGCTCCAAGGCAGCCAAGGGGCATCTTGAACACAGAAGATGCCCAATTAACGAAATGCTGCCTCCCCAGTCTCAGATGGAGCCAGAGCCATGCAGAGACTCTGAGCTTCATACCAAGTCTTTTGAACCCAGAGTGAGTTCTGACAGTCCTGTGTTTACCCATCTGCCTCTCTAACCAGAGGCTGGAAAATCAGGCTCTGTGATTCCCAAGAAAGCTCTAGCTCTTGGACCAGATTAGTAATGCTAAGACAAAAATGCAACTTTCCCTTTCTTTATATATAAAAGGATAAGAAAAATTTTCCTCCCAGCCCTCAAGCAATCTTGTGTACAAACACCATTGAAATCAGCAGGTGTACGTTCCAAGAGAAGACTCTGTGTCTTGGACTCTTTTGAGTAGTTTTCCCCTTCTGGAAAAACATAAAAAGAGAGAACAGCAGAAGATACAAAGTAAGGATCAAACCCACGCGCAACAGTGTCCAACTTCTTCAGAGGCATTTTTCACATAAGTTCTGAGCCTGAGGATAAAAGAGCAGGCTGTTCCCTCAGATCAACACTAGTCTCTAGCCTCTGCCTTTGTTGATGCACATTCATCACCTGAATTAAGGAGGCAGCGTTAGTGCTCAGGATCACTCTGAAGGGGGACAGGGCATCTCCAGTCTAAGGTTAATGATGAGCTCAGGTGTATACAAGTCTTAGAGAAACACAAATCCTAGAGATTATCTAGCCCAACTGTGTCATCTTAAAAATGAAGGACTTATTCCCAGAGAGGAAGAGTGACTTTCCTAAAGTCACAGGATAAATCAGTGGCAGATTTGGGACACAGACTCAAAGCTTATGACTCCCAAGTACCACTGCCATTCCAAGTACCACCTGCACCCTCCCCCGAGCATAAATATCCTCTCTTACCACCACAGATTGGACACACAAATGGATATCACAGGAGTTAAGATATGTCAAGGGCTCAAAACACCCAGGCTTCAATGGACAACCATCAAACAATGGTATTATAATAATATAGCATATTAATATTAGAACAATATGATATACTCTAATGGTAATATAATATACTGATTAGAATAATATAATATACTTCAATAAGTGAGTATAATACCGTGATAATGTTATTCTGTTACTCAGTTTGGAAACAACTTTTGACTGACAAAGGCATCATCCTCCTTGACTCCATAGAGTGGGGAGGAGTAATGGTATTCTAGGAATAAAACATCCTCCAGGGATAAGGATTCTTCATCAAATCTTTATTTAATGCCTACTACATGCCAAGCATATTCTCAACTTGAAATTACTGTCAAGGATGAAACGTTCCCTAAGATCTCATGGTCTGGTGGGAGAACAGATACAGGAGCGTTCATTGGCACTGTGAGATGATCTGTGTCAATGGAAGTCAATATAATGGGTTTTGAGTGTTGGATTTTTTCTATTAGTTTGATGGGGTTTATAGAGATAAAAGATACGTGTCCACAGACAATCCGCCATATTTAACCAGGAGTTTCAAAAGTCAATATCTGAATGGGAAGATAAGTAAGAGGGAAAAGAGGAAGAGAAGGAGGAGGAGGAGGAAGAAGAAAAGAAGGAGGCCCTGGCAAACAGAGAACTGAGAGAAGCTGTGAGATGTAGCCATGGAACCAGGAGGTGCTGGCAATGGCAGAGAGTTACCACTTCATTATTGCTCGTTGCAACGTGGCAAGAATTTGCCAGCCCCGAATCAGTGGGGTCCTTTCAACGTATATTCAGCAGCTACCGTGATGCCAAGCTCCTCCATGGGCCAGTCGGCTCAGACCGTATCTATTTGATGAAGGACATGGAGTTACCACTGAATGGGTTGACCAGTTCACTGAAGCTACCTACTCGATCTTGTTATTTTTTCTACTTAGAAAAAAAAATGGCTCTTAAATTATGTAGATGATTCATAATGTCTTTGATATGTAGGTGGCACTGCCTTTCACCAGAAATAGACCAGCTCAACCAACTTCTTTGGTATCATAGAGGTGAAATCTATGCGTGGCATAAAACTGCTCCTTTTATTTCTTCTTTCCTCCTACCTTCCTGCCTTTTTTTCCATTCATCGTTTGCTCATTCGCCCATTCAACAACACAGAATTATTGTATATCTACAGTATGCTAGTTCCTGGGCAAGGCTCCCTAACCAGGGTTTGGTTCATGATCTTGAGGCTGGCAGGGCTGGCTAAAGGCAATATCAGGAGAGGTGTTAAAATAAGGCAACCCAGCAGAGCCTGGGAAATCACAAAGGAAGGGAATTCCAAGATCAAATCCCAATGACTTTGGTTAAGGCGAGAGAAGATGTAGAAGAAAAAGTAAGGGTCATAAAGCAGAAAATCCTGTGAGCAGGATGAAACATGCCCACTGTCTAGAACCCAGGGCTTGAACCTTGGGAAAGGCCTGCCTCCCCTTGGAGAAGGGGAGGGGGTAGGTGAAGTAAAGGAACCGTGCACGGTTGTTAAGATTTGAGGAAACACCATCTCATTAAAAGGAAACATAAATTTACAGATTTCTTAAATAATAAGTTGAAAGCCACTGAGTTCCTCTTTCCCCAATTAGCTTGATTCTCTATCCCAGCCAAGAAATCCCTCTTATTAAAGCTGAAGTTCCTTTGTTTAAGATTCCCTGTTTTTTTGGGCTCGTTGGCGTTTTAAAGGATGTTTGCATGCTTGTTACCTGTCTGACTTTCACTTCATCTCCTTGGCACCTGATTAATTGTTACTATTTTCATTAAGGAGCCTCATGTTGATTCTTCTTGCTCTGTGTCTCTCAAACATATCCCTTAATTATTCTTTTCCACAGGGATATTCCTTGGTAATATTGCTTTCCATTCCCACCATCACCACGTGCTGAGGCCCTCATCAATTCAAGCAGAGAAGATTGCAATGGTCTCCCTGTCTTCTCTGCTTCCGACCTCCAATCCCTTCTCCTACCTGTTGAGAAACTAATTTTCTAAAAGCCTCATATTATTTATATTCCCTCACTCAAATTTCCTGCAAATGAAACAAAAAAATATAATAAAATCCTCCTCATCATTATCTAAATAATAAAGTACACCTGCACCCACATACACACACCCACACGCACCAGTGTGGCTTTACGCCTCCTTTGTGCCTTAATTTGTTTATTCACCTTCATGTACAAACAATTTTCCCTTCTCAGCCTCTGTTCGCAGACCTGAGCTACCAAATTTATATGAATGAAGCCCTTAAATAGACTTCCTTTCCTCAATACTTTTCAGGTATTGTTATTTCCTCTGCCTGGAACTCTCTCTTTCCTTCCCTCTGGTATAGACACTGTAGTAAAGTGGAAGGAAGGAATACTTAAGGGGAGTCCCTGGCTGTGTGACCTTGGACAAGTCACTGAGGCTGTCTGGGGCGCAATTGCCTTTTCTCTAACTTAGCCCCAGGAGATTGGACCAGCTGATCACTAAAGAGCTTCCAGCTCTTACCTGAAGTGAAGCCTACCCTGGAGTCGCCTTCACCTGCCCTTCCCAAGGTGATTCTCCTTGACAGAGACAATCACACCATGGCTTGGAGAACAAGGGTAGAACTGCATTTGTGCTACAAGCCTAAGAGCCCAAGCTGACAGATCCATAAATGTCTCTTCTATTTCTGAAGGCAGTGATACAAATTAGAATGTCTGCCTTGGTTACCTCTGCCCAATAAGAGTGCTACCATTGTATGTGGGCACCAGACTTCCCCCGAACTTACATGCCCCACCCCCGCCCCATGCAACATGAGCCTGCAGGCAGGTTTAGATGCCGGCAGCTCAACCCAAGCATCGGCCAGGAGACAAAGAATGGAAAGGAAAGGTTAATTCCTAGATATATAAGACACTCGCAAGATGTTTGTATTTTCAGAGTGTTTCACACACCTCGTGGCGCTTGACCCTCACAAGAGCCAAACGAGGAAAGCGAATGTGCAACCAGTATTACTGAAGTCTACGATGGGAAACACCAGTGGACAAGCTCCAGATCCTTTCCTTCATGCGACTGACATCCTAGCAGGACAGGATCTGTTGCACTGAAGTGCACAGGAAATTCCTAAAAGAGGAACCAACAACCATTGCACACTTATGGGATAAATGCACTGATAACAGTTTGATAGTTAACGATAGCAGCTACCATTTATTATTCAACAAATATTTACTGAAGGCTTCCTATATGCCAAGCTCTGTGCTAAATGCTTTACATATGTTATTTTATTTAATCTTTATGCTAACCCTGCAAAGCAGATATTATTATCTCCATTTTTCAAATGAGGAAATTAAGACTCAGAGAGTTTAAGGAGCCTTCCCGATTTCCCCTAGCTGGCTTGTATTGGAGCAGAGTGGAGAGAATGGTTAATCCTGTTTGCAGAAGAGGGAAAAGCTGCAGGGGTGGGGGGTAAGGGGAATGTTGAGCAGGGTCTCAAAACTGAGTACAAGTTCACCAAGCAAAAAAAAAAAGAAAAGGGGGGGGGGTGTAGGTGGGTAAGGTGGGTAGATGGGCCAGAGTGAAAAGAACTTTATAAGTTAGACTTTCCCAGAAACTCCCTGGAACTTTTTTCAAGAACAAAATAGAAAATATCTATACAGCACACTGGAGCAAGTGGACAAGGCTGTGGTCTTGAGCAGCGCCTGAGATTCCTGCTGCCCCAAGCCTGCCCTATGACCCCAAAATACCTGCACTCCCTAGAACCCATTGTGTGACACAACATACAGGCTGTGAAGCTCTGTAATAAGCAGTGGAGAGTCATTGAAGGATTTTAAGCCAAGGGATGACACAATCAGAATGGCAGAGTGGGGACTGGGTCGGAGAGGGTGGAAATCAGAGGCAAGGGATCCAGTGAAAGCTTTCATAAGAGGGTAAGCTGTCAGCTGCAGACCATGGGGGCCCAAACCAAGGTGATAGCAATGAGAATGGATCACCATGGGCTTCAGAATGATTTAGGAGGGCAGCACCGACAGCCTCAGGTGATGGATGCAATGTGGTGGGAGTGACGGCTTCGTTGAGGATAATTCCAAGATTTCTAGGTTAAAAAGAGAGTCAGAATTCATGACGGAAATGTCACTTCCCATGAGTAAAATTCCAGTTCCAAATTTAAAAGGACGTATTGTCAATACTTTATAAAGCAGTGCAGACATTTCACATTTCTCTGGATCAATCAATGAGTAAATATGCAAAAGGGAAAAATAGACATAGACACACACTCGCGCGTGCGCACGCACAAATGCACACACACACAAACACTCCAAAGGAAGTGTGCACTCAGGAAGCTAGTAGACGAGTTGCGTTCGTTGAGATATTCTGATTTCTGACACTGCTCGGTAAATTGGAATTCTGCTCTTCCTATTCCTGTCAGCCTATTGCACAAGACTTCCAAGTCCTCCAGAACAAACCCCTGAAAGGTTTCCGATGGAGACATGAGCGTTAGAACAGGTTTCTCAACGAGAATTTTGTTTCTCTTTTATTGTTTCTTCCTCCAGGGGAATAAAATGTGGTAAAAACTGGTCTGTCATTGTTTTCAGTTTCAGAAACAGAAAAGAGATAGAAACGTTTAAATACCACGAAAGTCCCTTTTATAGAAGAACTAAACACCCACAACATAGCCCAACTGGCAGCAACATAATTAATTTGGAATGGAAAGCCAGGTGCCCATCACTGTTTGTCCATGAAGCAAATGACGACAAAGAAAGTTCAAGGTGAGAGTGGAAACAATGGGCCAATGAGAGTAAAACCTTTGTTAGCTATACTCTCTTTCCCAAAGAAAGAAGTCATTCTTCAGAGTAGCCAACATTTCCAAGAGTTAAGGATTTATTTTCTCCTTGAAGAACAACTTTTTTTTAATGGAACCATTTGGCTAAAACTCCTCTTGAAGTGCATGCCAGCCTTTCCTATGTTCTTATACAAATTATACAAAACAAAATGTAATTGTGGTGACACAAGTCGATCATAATTTCCAAAGATTATTTTTGGGCTAAAAAGCCCAGGACTGTTTGAGATAGTGTGGAGTTTGCCCAGCATTAAATGGCATTTTTTTTTTAGTCCTTTTATCTGTTTTTACAGTGTTTTTGTCTGCTCCTTTGTTGTCAGGCTTTGGCTACACATTCGGGCTATCAGTCCTCCTGAATCTTAAGCCTCCTTGTTTCTTTTTGTAACATATATTACTTTTATTCCGCCGGGAGCCTGAGAAAACTATACCCAAGCATGTTACCAGGATTGTATATAAAGTAAGAATAAGCATACTCCGTTAAGGACAAGGGCTCACTCGTCCTTCAACAATGTGGTAGTATCTTTAGTGCCTGAAAGACTGTAGAGTATAATGGCGGCGGTGGGGGGGGGGGAGAACGGGGGGGGGGGGATGGAGGGGAGGGGGCAGGGGGGAGGGGGCGGGGGGACGGGAGGGAGGGGGCGGGGGGGGGCCGTTACCAGGGAGAGAGAGGATTTGACATCAGCAAAACTTGGTTTTGACCTTCAATAATTCACTTGCTATTTCTCAGCCACAGATTCCTCCCTGGCACAAATAGAAATGATAATGTCTCTGTACTTCGCTCAGGTTACTGTGGGGATTAAGTGAGATAATGCATGCAAAGTCCCCAGCACCAGGTCTACCACATTGCTAGCCTCAATTAATTAAGGCTATTATTATGATTATTATTATGAGTTTTGTGACAGGCATTGTCACTGCTGCGACTGCTCAAATGTATTCTTCCTTATCTCCCCGCGCTGCCTCTAACCTAGAAACTAGAGTATTATGGCTGTTGAGACCAAGCAGATTTCCAACCATAGTTAAAGATGGAAGCATGATTGTAAGTTGGGGGAAAATGCTCAGGCCCTTCACGCTGTCCAGATCCAGCCAGGGTCAAATGCACCAAACCCAGTCGTCCAGCCAAGAATTTAATCACGAGTCAGAGTAAGGTCTGCAGACAGAGACTGGGAACAGATGACGAGACACAGCAAGCAGAAAGGACACAAGGGAAGCATCACCTCCAAGGCCATCCCCACCCAAAGACCCTCCTTTATTGGGGACAGTTTCGCTTCTGGCACAGTTTTTATTACGGGTCACTGTTTGGTCACAGAGCATCTATCATGTGCGGCGTTGCTGGGATTGAGACTAAAGTGGAGGTCCCGGAGGAGGAGCCTGATAATACAGACTCAGGGGGATCCAGGAGTAAGGAGCCAAGAGGAACATACCAGGCTGGGCGTGACGCAGGGTGATTGTAGCCAGCCACCTCAGGGCTGCCTGGGTAGCTCACTTTCACTGATTGGTGGGCGTTGCCAGGGTGGAGAGGTGAGCTTAGCCAAGAGGTCTGGGGCTGCAGAGCCCATGACCCAGTGGTACCACTTTATAGAGACAGAAAACCTTCTGCTACCAATGTGCCTTCTTTCCAAGCTTAGCTCTGGCAAGTTTGCTGGAGTTTAGTTTGTCTAAAATCGGCGTAACTTTACCAAAAGAACCTATTTGTTAGTAAACCCTGTCTCTCCTCCTTCCCCTCTGACCATTGTTTGTGTGGGAAGAGATGTTTCCCTAAAGAGGTGAACGGGTGGGTGTGCCCCGTATGCTCAGACCTTGTTAACTCTGTGCTATTTCACATCCAACTCAACACATTGGCATCCTTGTCCTACTTTGTCTTTGTTCTTAATGACATCACTTTCCAATGACAGTGTCACCATAATTTGTTTGGCCCTTCCCCTTACTGTTGGGCATATGAACTGTTTTTACTTTTGTTTGTTTGGGTTTTTTTTCTATCATGAAAAGCCTCACTGTGAATACCTTTGTGCTTTTTCCTTACTTTTGGGTTATTTCCTTAGGGAACCTACTGGGGTGTGGGATTGCCAGATGAAAGGGTATGGACTGTTTCATGGCTCTTATTACACATGAAGTTTATGAACTTGCCTTTATAACTCCAAGCACTTTCGGGAAACTGTTTTGAATCTAATGTTATGGGTTAGTGTTGTAGGCTGCTGAGAAATACAAAATGAGTTAACTTAAACACTGTTGGGCTAAAGAAGTATTGATTAGAAAGGAGAAAGCAAGGCTGGGGTCTGGAAGGAAGGAAGGAAGGAAGGAAGGAAGGAAGGAAGGACAGAAACAGAAAGAGGGAGGAAAAAAGGGAAGGAGGGAGAGAGGAGGGAGGGAGGGAGGGAAGGAAGAAAGAAGGAAGGGAAGGAGGGAAGGAAACAGACAGACTGAAAACCCATGGTTTGTAAAGTTGAGTTCCTACTTTGTGGCCATGTGGTGGCTCTTAACATGTAAGGTCATTTGGATGTTGAGAGAGGAAATCTTTTGTGCGGCCTTCTCAGCCTGGCACCCTACACCTTTCCCAACCACTAGGCTTGTATAGTTTTAGCTCCGCCTGGGGTGGTATCATGGAAGCTGGGAAGAGCATAGCTCCAGATGCACAGCAGATACTAAGAACCTAGCTTCTGTTTTCACTTCATCTCCCCAAAGACTTTTGCCAAACTCTGAATTATGCTACCACCCACTTTGGTTTTTTCCCCTTCTAAACTCCCAACTTCCTGCCTTTCTAATAATTGCCAGCACATTGGAGTCAAACCTGGGTGGGAATCCTGGCTCTTGCACTGTGTGACATACTCTGTGTGACTCCAGGCAAGTGACTTCACCTCTCTGAGCTTCATTTTCATCATCTGGAAAATGAGGCTTTACCCAGTGCCTGACATCCAGCTCAGCGAATGTTTGTATTATGTGATTCGGCCTGTTACTGTGGCTTAAGCTGTGCTTAAACTAGCAACAGAGAGAATGAGATCGGAAACAAAAGGCTTCTATGTCCCCATCCATAAAATGGGAATATTATCCATCTGGGAGAGTCATAATGAACAATCATTACATGGTGCACATAATAATAGGTGGTAAGTACTCTGCGTAATTTTCCTCTCCTCTCCTCTCCTCCTTCATCTTCTTCCTCTCCACTCTCCTCCCTTTCCCTCCTCTCCCATTGCCTTATCCCACCTTCCCTGTCCTGCCCTTCTCTTCCTGTCTTCCGTGTAGATAATCACACGGATCCGCACCTCTGCAAATAATGTACTTAAATCCTTTCCTTTCTGCTCCTCTGGTGGGTGGACAGACAAGATAAACTGGAAGTAGAGAAACCCAAGGTAGTGTTTTGGCCAGGTCATTTATAAGGGAAAGTGAGTAAACACAGCGCTAATGGCTGAGTCAGAGGAAAGCTGTGGCTGGGAGGAAAAGCAGCCTAGATGGAGGCTTTTGACAAATCAACCTGGCCTTAAATCTGAGTCACTGCAGAAGGTCTGTCTGCAAGACAGATTCAGGGTTGGTTCCTTAGTGCTCCCTAAAGGGGAGGTGAGAGCCAGGGTAGGATTAAGTCACAGCCAAGAACAGTTAAGGAGATAGTCAAGGAATTGTGAATAAAATGCCTAATTGTACCTGGGGTTTTATATTTCATTAAGTCCTATTTTTAACTGCATGCATTTTATAATATGAGTGGATGGTAACTACTAGAGAAGGTTATTACGCTGAACTATTTTAATGAGAGTTTTGTTATGTGTATGGGAGGGGAAATTGGGTAGAAAAGTGTGCAAGCCTCCATTGCTGTGCCCACTTTATGGCCAGTGTCACAACCAAGGCCCAATTATTCAAGCTTAAACCCAGAATAAGCCAATGATAGGTAAGAAATGCTGGGGGAAAAGACTGATTATTGAGGTGGCCTGAGCTTAGGAAGTGAATGTCCCCAGTCAACAAGACATCACTGGGGACACAAAAACCCACATCAGGAGGAGGACGTGGGTGTGGACACCGTGGGTATCATGGGTCAAGGCAGCCTCAGCAAGAGGCTGTGCTAGTAGGGCCTCTGGCCTGAGATTCTGGCTCTGAGATTCATTCCTGGGGCGGAGTCACAAAGTTCTCCATGAAATGGGGTGAGAATATGAAAAAAAAAAATAGAGAAATTAAGTGGAAGACAGGGAAGGTTGTAGTGAGAATGCTCAGACCAATTGAGGGAAAATCTGGACCCCCTCAATACTCTGTGATCACCTCTGGGACAGCATTTATCATGCTTTGAAAATTATCTATGTTTGGGGCGCCTGGGTGGCTCAGTCGGTTAAGCATCCGACTTCAGCTCAGGTCATGATCTCGCGGTCCATGAGTTCGAGCCCCGTGTCAGGCTCTGGGCTGATGGCTCAGAGCCTGGAGCCTGCTTTCGATTCTGTGTCTCCCTCTCTCTCTCTGCCCCTCCCCTGTTCATGCTCTGTCTCTCTCTGTCTCAAAAATAAATAAAGGTTAAAAAAAATTAAAAAAAAAAAGAAAATTATCTATGTTTTACCCACATCGTCCACTAGACTGTAAGCTGAGGCAGGGACCAATCTGAATAGACATCACATTCCCAGTGCCAAAGACAGCTCATGACATGCTCTAGGTGTTCAGTAAATACCTGTACAGTTATCACTTTCAACTAATTACAACCAACTTAATTAAGACCTTGTACTCTAGAGCCCAAATACCTGGGCTTGAGTCTAGCCACTGTTTGGACAAGTCACTTATCCAATCTTTGCCTCAGTTTCCTCCTATGTCGAGTGGCTGTAATGGTGGTACATATCTCATGCATTGCTCTGAGGATTGTGTGAGCTAATGCATGTTCACTAAACACAGTACCTGACACATAGTTAGTGTTCAATCAATGTGAACTATCAAATATCACCATCACCATATCATTGCCATCACCATCATCACCACCATCAACACCATCATCATCATAATCACCACGATCATCCCTATCATCAGATCAACTTCCCAGTGACCAGGGACAAGTTACTAAACTCTGTACATCAATTTCCTCTTCTAAATGTAACTACATGGTCATTAAGATCATGAGGCATTGACACCCTATGGTTCTCTCTGTGGTATGTTTTACTCACTCTGTATTAATCACAGAAACTTCTGAATCCCAAACTGGCTTTCTCTGCCAACCAATGCATCTTTCAACCACCTCTCCAAACTAACCAGATCTGTGTGCTCAGGGCACCCTGTGTGTGTGTGTGTGTGTGTGTGTGTGTTATAATTAGTCTAAGTAGAATATGACCAGGAAATGAAATCCTATGTGAATACATTTTGTAATATTCTTCAGAGGCAAAGGTATATATCTTTGCATTGCCTGCTGTTTGAAATTATCTCCACAAGAGCTTCCAGCCATCAGTGTTTCTAGCAAAGAGTTAATGAAAAATCTGATAATAAAATGACAAGCTCTGTGTACCACCTTGTCATAGGACCCTCTGTCCTTGTTGGATGGGAGAGCAGGACAATGTGAAATGAGAAGTTGGGGGAAATAACAGAAGAGGGAGGCAACCATAAAACAACTGAAAATACAGGGAAGTAAGGGGGGTGGGAAGTGTGAAAAGCATGGACTACAATTACTCTAGTAAATGGTATTCACAGAATGCAAGCATTCATGTAAGAAAAGGGGGACATATGGAGACTAAACACACATATGTACATTCACTAAGTATTGCTAATAGATTATACAACAAATTGATAGCATTAGTTGCCTCCAGGGAAAATGGGTGGCTGGGGGAGGGGAAGGGGTAGACAGACTTTCTAACCAGATTCTTTATTCTTCTGTCTTTTTCAAACCATGTGAATACATTACTGATTTCAAAATGGATTTTTAAAAAGTTATTTCATAGGGTGAGCAGAGAGTGAGCCAGAAGTTGGAATTTGGATTCTGGTTCAGTATCTGAATGATTTATACCAAGCCTCCCCCCCGCCCCCCTCTGGACCTCGGCTTCCTCCCCCTGTGAGAGTGAAGGGGTCCAATTAGATTTAATATCCAGCTCCCAGCTCTCAGGATTTGCCATTCAATGTGGAGCATTGTGCTTCAGTAGAGCTCCCTCCAGCCCTGCAGAGCACGAGCCTCCCCGCTCTCTCCTCTGGGCCTGTCCTTCCAGCCCCGTGATCTTTCTCTGGTTGTTGTGGGCTCTCTGATCCCTGGGATTTAGTGCTGGTGAAGGGTGGACAGCTGAGAGTTTGAATTCCAATAAAATGAGGATGGCCAAGAGGGCAAGATAAATAAATGATAGATAGATGGATAGATCAATAGATAGATGGATGTCTGGTGAGTCTAAGAAAGGGCCCAGAAAAAGAGGGAACTAGGAGAGGTCAAGTGTAACACAAGAAGGCCATGCAGTGAGAAGGAAAAGCAGTAGAGATGCCAAGGCACGTGGAAAGGTAATATGGATGAGCAACTCCAATGCCAGCCCCAAGGTCGGGGGGAGGCAGGAGCGAGGACCAATGATTGTGCAATAGGCTAAGAACCACAATGGAGAAGTCCTCCTTGCTCTGTCCACCAGTGCAGGAATCCTTATCATGACCACTGGACATTTGCTCAGGTCCTGTGACTCTACAGCCACCTCTATGATGACCTCAGAGGCCACCAGTAGCTGAGCTAAGGAGGTATAAGATAGCACCACTAGGCTTCAGGCAGAGGTTGGGAGAAAAGAAAGAAAAGGAGAAAAGAGAAAGGGGAGGGAGAGGGAGGCAGAGTGACAGAGAGCCAAGGGCAGTACAGAGATGGAAAACAAGAGAAAGAGAAAAAAGAGATTTGGGTGCACAGGCCAACCCACAAAAGCCCACCTGCCCCCATAAGATCAGTGACCTCTAGTGCTACAAATCGTATTGATTAGTTACCATGAGCAGTGGAGTCCTAAAAGAAAGTGCACTCGGCACTCTAAGCAGGGACACCCAGAACCCATTGTTACTGTCTTCTCTCGCCACCCACCACCTACACTAAAGCCCAGAGGTAAGATGGCAAATAAGAACCCACAGCCAACAGAAGGAAGATTGGGGTCTGGGAGGACCAGGTCCAGGGTAAAGGGCTTGGTGGACTCACGCTCTGCAGGGCTGGGTGGTCACTTGTCAAGGACGTTGACCTCCAAGATCCCACTTCAAGGGCAGAAAATACAGGATAAATGGTTTCGATGACTGGTAACGTTTCCCCTGAGAAGAAAAGACTGACCTTGAAGAGGTTGCTAGGCAGGCAGACTGCTGGAACCCCTTTCGGCATCAGCGTACTCTGGTTCCAAAAAGTATTTTGAAGAGTTCCCCTTTGCGCCTACCCTGAGGGGTAGGTGGCCCCTCAAGACACTTTCCAAGGCCGAGCCCCTGAGTAGCAGAGACGAGGGGTAAACAGGAACACCGGGGGCTCCCGTGAAGCCAGATCAAGCCAACGAGAGTGTTGGCTCCAAACAGTGGGTTATAAAAACAGAAAGTCACATTAGCCTAAATTGACCTCCCCCTCCCAACAAACTCATCTGATGGGAGAAAGAGCATTGTAATTATGGTGGTAGCCGCACAGCAGAATGAGGGCTGGCTGGCCAGCAGAGAAACATCATGCAGGAGAGACAGCCAGGATGCCAGGTGTAGAGCAACAGATGTTTCAGAGATAGACAAGAAAAGGGAGCTTTCCTTAAAAGCTTATTATTGGGAAATCACAATGCTAAATTCTAATTTCTTGGTGGAAAGGTTATGTGGGTCAGCTTGTGTGCTGCCTCGTGAGTGTGTTTATCTGGCCAAGCGAGCCTGCCAGGACGGGAAAGCTAATTCACATGCGCTGTCATTCAATGTAGCTGTGAGGGCAGAGACGTAAGGGGTAGGGGTTGAGAGCATGGGGGATGGAGCTAGACTGCCTGGATTCAGAGGCTGTCCTGCAGCTTAGTAGCTGTGTGGCTTAGGGTGAGTAGCTCAACCTCTCTGTGGCGAGGATTCCACTTCTTTGAAGTAGAGAAAGTCATAGTGTTTACCTCATACGATTATTTTGAGGATTAAACACTTAGAACCCTGGTTTTCAGTGTGAGTAACTTAGAACAGGCCCTAGTGCTTAAGAAGCCCTGTATTTATTTTATTTTTTAAGTTGATTTATTTATTTGGGGAGAGGGGAGAGCAGGGAGGGGCAGAGAGAGGAAGAGAGAGAGAATCCCAAGCAGGCTCTGCACTGTCAATGCACAGTCCGACGCGGGGCTCGAACCCAAGAACTATGAGATCATGACCTGAGCCTAGGTCAAGAGCTGAACGCTTAACCAACTGAGCCACCCAGCCACCTCATATTTTATTACATGTTTATTATTATTTATTGTTCTACTTTTGCAAGCAGAACGGTGGAAAGGGAAAAATCTTAAGAATGAGTTAGAGCTTAGTTCAATTCCTGCTTTCTGAGCCCTTGGCTCACAAATGTAAAAAAGAGGACAAAAACCCCTCCCCTGCAGGGTTGGACTGAGAAATTAAATATGTTTACATGCCCAGTGCAATGCGTGGCATACAGAAATACTCAAGAAATTCTAGTTCCTTTCCCCTCTCCCTGTCTTGGTGTGTTTCCTCAATGTGCTAGGCACTAACTAAGAGGTAGGGACACAAACATGAATGAGGTGTAGTTCCTGTCCTCAAAGGGCTCACGTCCAGAAGAAAAACCTGGACACACACAGTGACAAGGTCTCCCCCAAGGGCTATGATGGATCCAATTTCCTAGGAGGCGATGCTTAAGCTGGTTTGAAGAAAGAGTAGACTTTGCCCAGCCGGTGGAAGCATTGGTCCAGGAGGGTGTGGGGGGTAGGGAGCTCACTGCATATGTGTGCCAGGGAGAGAGCCATTGATCCTTGCTTAAGGTCACCAGCCATCCCTGTGTCTACCTCTGGATTTCTGTGTCAAGACCCCGGGAGCCTATGCGGGATGTCTCTTCTCTCTCTGGAAAAGCAATCCATCTGGAGAATTAACGGGAAAACCCATGACACAGAAGATATTCGGGCAAGCAAAAAGTAGCATGTGTACATTTTAAAGGGGAAACTGCCAGGAAAGGAAAAGCCCCCAGCAGTTGAACATATCAGAAACATAAAACGTCCTAAAGGTTTCTCTAACTCTGTGCCAGCCTAGAATTAGGACTCGGGAAAATGTTATTTATTATAATACAGTCTGATGTGTTACAATACCCCCCGGCTGCTGCTTTAGCAACTGCACTGTGCTCACAAGGTGGCCCCACCTTAGCTGGGACGTGTGTCACTGCAGCAACCCGCAGGACCTCCAGGACCAGGCTCTGTTTGAAGCCCCACAAAACTGGCAGATTCAGAACCTTCCCCCCACCCCAAAGCCAGTAACAGACAGCTCCAAGGAACCAAATCCAAAACAGAAATTCAGCAAAACCCACTTCACTAGCTTTTTCCGCTGGTGAATGAGAAGGGCCTCCAGGTGTGTGTGTGCAAATATGTGTGTGGGTGAGTGAAGTTGACTGGGGCTCAGATATCCTCTTCCCCAGAGACCAGATGCAGGGAGTTACCAGGCCAACAGGATGTGCAACCCCCCCAGGTCACTGAGGAGGGAAAACCAGCCTAGCACTGCACCGTTCAGATACTCGGAGGCTAATTCAACACATCTGCAGGGAGCACCCTTAATAAGTCATCACAAAGTGGGTGAGATTCCTCTCCAGACCCAAACCCCAAAATCCCCAACTTCACTAAGTGCCCTGCTACCTTTGGGATCCTTTCACCCCAGCCCACAACCCCTATCAAAATCCACTCTCTGGAAAATGTCTGGAAAACTCCTTTATCCCATGGAGTAATGGGGCTGAAGTGTCAGCTCTCCCAGGGAGGCCTCAGGGGGTCAATCTGAGGTATGGGTGGAGACCCACTGCGCACCACACATTGCCAGGTAGTTGCAGAAGCAGGATTCCAGCCCTGCGCTCAAGGCACCTGGCCCAGAGAGTGCAAACCGTAAGGCCGTGGGGTGCAGTACAAACAGCTAGGGCTTTGGGGACCTGGGTGCAGAATCCCAGCCCACCACTTGCAGGCTGTATTACCTTGGCCAAGTCCTTGGCCTGCCAGTCTCACCTGTGAAGTGAAGTTACAACTGCACTGTATGCTTCAAGGCTAAATAAAAACGTCCAAAGGTTCCCAGGGGTTGGTGGAAGCCCTGAGCCTTCCCAGGAGGGAAGGGCGACGTCAGCCAACTGGCTGCAGGATCCCAGGTGTGAGAATGGCAGAGATGGAGCCTCCTGTCCTGGGAAGTGACACTCCTCCCTCCTGCCCTCCTGGGAGAGCTGTGCTGGCTGAGGGCTCCCAGCCCAGTGGTGGGGGGTGGGGGGGGAGCACCCCTGGGAAGCTCGTGAGAGGCAGAGCCCATCTTGCCAGAGGCCCAGTCACCACTTCCACACCTCAACACACAGCACGGCACCGCACACAGCACACCCAGAAACCTTGCTATGCATCCGCACACCCATCAACACACCCATTCATACCCACCACCCACTAAGCGCCCGGACACACACACACACACACACACACACACACACACACACACCCCGTCACAGACACGCTGTCCTAGACACTCAGATAACCACAGTTCATCGGCTGCAAACGAGCTCACATGCAGGAGATGGGCAGAAATACCCGTTCACACTCCCCGTACTGGACGCAGGACTCCCCTCGCCACACACACTGTGTACTTGCGCACAGGCCCACACTACACAGCGGCTCACTCCGTACGGCCCGTCTCCCGCTCCGAAGTGCTCTCACACACGGCCCCGCATAAACACAACGGCTCTGCCCCACACCTCTCCCACGAGCCCGCACACCCGGCACATCTGTGCAGTGCACCCCACCACCACCGGGCCAGCTCCAGCAAGAGGCTTCCCGCTCGGTGTGCAGCGGCCACAGTGGCCAGGAATTAAAATGCAGCGAGGAGGAGCCGGGCGCGTCAGCACCGCGTCTCCAGGAGCGCACAGCGCTCGCCGCCGCCGCCCCGCCCGCCCGAAGCCGTGGGGCCAGCGAGCCGAGGAGCAGGTGCTCGAAGCCGAGCCGCGCCAGCGTCGGGCGGCCGCTGCCCAAGTTCGCCCGGGGCCCGGAGGAGGGCCCGGGCAACCGGGAGAGGAACGCAGCCGGCGCCGCCAGCGCCGCCGCCGCCGCCGCGGGCTCGGAGTCTCGAGAGAAGGACGCGCCGAACAGCGAGTCCGGGTCACCCCGCCGAGAGGTGCAGCCGGGGCTCCGCAGTCCCCAGCTCCTGGCGCCGCCGGGGCAGGGAGAAGAACAGGCAGGGGACAGCGAGGCCGGGCTTTTCTGGAGACTCGAGGCACCCCGGAGAGTCGAGGGGAGAAGCGACACTTTCTTCTGGCCAGCAGCCCGGAAGGGGCCCAGCAGCGAGCAGCCTCCCGAAGGACTCCCGGAGAAGCACCGGTCCCCGGGCGAGAGCGGGCGCGTCGCACGCAGGGCTCCAGCGCGGGACTTAAGGGGAGCCTTCGAGGGTCTCGGCCGAGCGCAGCCCGAGGAGCCGCGAGCGGGTCTCGCCGCGAAGGGAGAGAGCGCAGCAGCGGGCCGGGCGACCCCTCGCCCCGGTACACACCCACCCCACCCGCCGCGCCCGAGCCGCGGTGCGCCTCTGGGGGCGCTCGTTCCCCGGAGCCTTCTCTCCCGGGTCCCAGCACCGCTGGGCTACCGGCTGGGCTGGCGGGGCCCTTGGGGATGCCCAAATCAGGCATGGTGGCCGAGTGGCTGCTCTCCCCGGACCAGCGTAAAAGCTGGGGTTAGGCGGAGCAGGGGGGACTCGGCGCAGGGTCCCCCGAGGTCCAGGACGAGGGGAGGCGGGCGCAGCGCCCGGGCACCGGAGAGGCGGCGCCCGGTGGGGCCCCTCCAGAGGTAGCGGCCGGGCCAGGCACTCTCCAGGAAGACTAGGGGCCCGGAGAGCCCGCGCGGCGCTCGGGAGAGGCCAGAGCCAGGGGCGGCGGGCCGAGGCAGCGCTCAGTCCCGGGCGGGCGCCCGCGGAGGCGGCGGCGGCGGCGCCGGGCGGGCATGCCGCGCCACCGGAGCTCCTTTCGGGCGCACGCTTCCCTGGCGCGGGCTGCGCGCGGCGGCTGCTGCTGCTGCTTCCACTGCTGCTGCGGACTCCCATGGCGGCTCCTCCCGGCCGGGGCCGCCGCCGCTGCCGCCAGCCGCGGGCTGAATGAATGAGCCGGAGCGGCGGAGCCCGGCTGCCCGCGGCCGCGCTCACCGGCCCGGGACGCTTCCGCATGGCCCGCGAGGAGCCGGCGCCGGCGGCGGTGGCGGCGGCCGGGCAGCCCGGGGGCGACAGGGGCGGCGAACGCGAGCGGGCGCTGCAGGGGCCGGGGGTCGCCCGCAGGGGGCGGCCGTCGCTGAGCCGCGCTAAACTGCACGGGCTGCGGCACATGTGCGCCGGGCGCACGGCGGCGGGGGGCTCCTTCCAGCGGCGGGCGCTGTGGGTGCTGGCCTTCTGCACGTCCCTCGGCTTGCTGCTGTCCTGGTCCTCGAACCGCCTGCTCTACTGGCTCAGCTTCCCGTCGCACACGCGGGTGCACCGCGAGTGGAGCCGCCAGCTGCCCTTCCCCGCCGTCACCGTGTGCAACAACAACCCCCTGCGCTTCCCGCGCCTCTCCAAGGGGGACCTCTACTACGCCGGCCACTGGCTCGGGCTGCTGCTTCCCAACCGCACCGCACGCCCGCTGGTCAGCGAGCTGCTGCGGGGCGATGAGCCGCGCCGCCAGTGGTTCCGCAAGCTGGCTGACTTCCGCCTCTTCCTGCCGCCGCGCCACTTCGAGGGCATCAGCGCCGCCTTCATGGACCGCCTGGGCCACCAGCTTGAGGACATGCTGCTCTCCTGCAAGTACCGGGGCGAGCTCTGCGGGCCGCACAACTTCTCCTCTGTGAGTTGCCCTCCGCGCGCACCCGCTTCCCCCTGCTCCCCCACGCTCCAGAGTCAGTAGGCCCTCCCCGCCGCCCCCCCCCCCACCCCGCCCCGGGCAGGACACCAGGCCGCTGGCCATGACATCATTCCAGGACGCCCAGGCGGATCCCGCTCTTAGGTCCCCTGAGCGGTGACCTCCAGGTTGAGGGAAGTTGGACACCACTGTAGGAGGGGTGGCCTCGCTCGCCTGTCCCGGCCTCTCTCCTTCCTGTGTTAGCCCCCAAACCCCCAACTCTGCTCTTTCTGGTCCCTCTGTGAGTGCTAGCCCTCTTTGTCCCGGACGTCACCCCCAGGTCCACAGGACTGCAGGCAGCTGCCCTGTGTCCGCGGTGAAGGGATGGGAAGAGAGAGAAGCACGTCTTACTTGTGGGCTTGTCTTTGGGGAAACCATCAGGAAGCTCTTTAAAAATGAGCCATCAGCAGAACTGCACTGCTCTAAGCAGCTTATGCCTGAGTTGCAAAGCACTTGGAGTCTGGAGGGGAGGAGGGGGAACTTTGGAGGAAACGCCCAGGATGTTAACCAACGCCAAAGCTGTAGCCAGTGAGGTGGAGGAGTCGGCAGCCCCTTCTGCTACTTTTTCAAAGCTCTGTCTCAAGCACCCAGGGGATTTGAGCCATGGTGGGCATGAGCGGGGCCCTTGACCCCATGAGTTGAGTGTGGGCCCTGGTCTAGAGGAGCCACGCCCCTGCAGTGGGGAGAGCAGCCTAGTAGAGAGATATTGATTCCAACAGCAGGGGCCAGGAGAAGCTGTGCTCCTGGTTTGTAAACCATTTGCTGTGCTGGTTCCCCCATGCTGTGGGTCTGGATAATGCAGCTGTCAGACAGAAGGTATCTGCCTCGCACGGTCTGCCGTGGAGGAGTTCTTGTGCCAAGCCCCAGCGTGGGACAAGCCTGTCCAGTCATTCGTGTGTAAATGCCCCTTAGGTGGGTTTGGGTTTTTCCACTAGTGCAGGGAAGGTTGGCTGTGTGTTTATTTGCGATGCTCTGATGATGATTTAACCAGCCCCTTTGCCTCACCCCTGACAGTCTTGTGTCTGACAAAGCTTTTCCTGTGATGGTAAAGAGATGCGGCTGCTCCAACAGGTGTTGGCCCGGATGCCAGGCAGGCCAGGCCTCTGATTGGCTAATTGGGCAAGTCCCTGTCTAGGATGGTGACCCTGGCTCCAATGTTATCCTCCTTGTTTTGGTTTATGTGGGGCATCCCTGATTCTTCCACTTCCAAAACATCCCTTATTTTCTGGGCTTTCCAGCATGCCTTTGAAGAATCCCTACCTAGTGGCTCCCCTGCTTCAGCAAGCAGGAAATGCTGTTAACGTGTGCTGCTAAGCGACTCCTTTCAGACTTCAAACACAATTCTGAGTTCTACAGAGACAAAGGAAAGAGAGTAGCGATGCCTTGTTTATTGTTTGGCTGACCACAAACTAGCAGCCCCTAAAGTTAGATTGAAGTTCAACGTTGCATTCAGTTATCAGCAACCCCTGTTTCCCGCTTCAAGTTGTACGACACGGCCCGCCAAATAGAATCGTGCATCTCTGACGATGGCTGTGCAAAGAGGGCAGAATGGCATGCTAACAGCCAGTGTTCACATCTGACACTCACACAACCTCTGTGTTAGCAATGAGTTTCATTCCCATTTTAAAGATGAGGAAAATGAGGCTCCTCAAGGCTGTCCAAAGCTCAGAGCCAGCCAAGTTGAAAGTCTAACTCTGCATGCCATCAGATGCATCACACAGAAGCCACACGTCGCCTTCTTCTCTGAGCCTGGACCGCTCTTCTATTAGAAGACCCCTGGGCAGGACTCTTGCTCTCCCCAACGCCTACCAATTCCTATCCCTCCTTGCCTTAGCATGGCCGGGAGAGTGGAAAGCAGAGCTGCCCCAGGTGGTGCAGGCGGTCATAACCTTGGCCACATGTTACGGGACCCCACCATGCAACAGGAGCTTGCTGCAGCAAGCATACAGCCCCTTCAGAAGCCACCGGACCTCAGTCTCCCTAGCAGGTACGGCCATGAGTTGAAGCGATCAGGCCCCTTCCCACTGGGGTACACCCTTCTCCTACTCGCCGGTACCCTGCCTCCCTTCATCAGAAGAGCTTGCAGGCGCACACACACCCCAGCAAAGGATATACCTCCCTTCCCCAAGTATGTGTTCCTGGGCACTCAAGGGACCCCTAGTGGTTTCCTATCATGACCCTGCCCCGGGGACTTTCCAGTCCCCTAACAGTTCGTGCTTTTTTTTCCAAGGACCTCACATGAAAGGCTGCACCCCTCTGTCCGTGGAAGCCAGAAGCTATTTCGGGGGAGCATCAGATACAGAGCTGGCCCATCAGGCATATTTTCCTCTAACTACATAGGCCCCCTGACTCGGGCCTTTGTCGTCTCTGATGGAGTGGTACAATAGTGCAGTGGTTGAGAGCATACAGCACAACTGCGCTGAGGTTCAAGTCCTCCCACTTACTGTGCGCCTTCAGACAAGTGGCTTTGCCTCTCTGTTCTTTAGTTTCCTTCTCCCTCTAGTGGAGGTACCAAAATACCGTATTTGTTGTGAGTGTATAGATGGATGGATGGATGGTCGGGTGGGTAGAGGGATGGATGGATGGATCGATGGACAGAGAGGCAGACAGAGAGACAGATGCGTAAATGCATGTATATGCACAGGTAAGAGCTCTGAAAATTGTGCTGGCCCCCATAAAAATGTTGCCTTGAAATGGCATCAGCCTCCTAACTGGTCTGTTGGCCTCCGGCTCCGTGGTCCTTCCCCTCCGCACCCATCCCATGCCCTGTAGCCAGAGTAGTCTTCCTAAAGGTCCCCTCAAAGCATATCATCCCACTCCTTAAAACCCCTCGGTGGATCCACTGTTCTCAGGTGCTGCACCTGTGTCCTGCCTTACCTCCTGCCACACCCTTTCTGGCACCACATACTTAAACTCTGCCAACAGGCTTCCCAATGTCTGGATTACTGCTCCCCGGGCCTCTCTGCCTTTCTTTGCTGCTGTAAGTCCCCCCTCCCCTCCCCCCACCACCACACACACACAGACTGCTTTGTCTGCCCCAGGACACGAGTCATCCTTCAGCATCCAGCCCTGGGGGTTTCTCCTACTTTGGAGCCTGTCCTGACTGCCCCACTCTGCCCCTCTCATCACCAAGCAACTGATACCTTCCTCTTTTCTGCCCCTTTACCACCCCATTTGGGTGTCAGCCCTCACACCTACCTACTGGTCTGTGTCTGTCTCCCCCCCTCCAGACCCCGGCAGGAGTCATGTCTGACTCCCCTGATCTCTCCAGCACCCAACACAGAGCCCAACACATAATAAGTGTTGAGGAAAGGTTTGGGGAATGAATTCCTTCACCAGGTACCCCCCCAAGACTCCTTGTTGTCCTGGATGACCCGCTCCAAGACTCTTGGCTTAATTTCTCCCAGGAACACCAGTGGAAGGCATTTCTCGTAAGGAAATGCCCAGGCAGTTTCTGGGCATTTATTCCTTTTGGGGTTGGAGGGGGAGAGAGTGGGGAGCAGCATTGCTGAGCACCTCGATCCCTCTGCTTCCCAACCCCTAAGAGGACCAGTGCAACAGGTGGAGAATGGGGCTTCAGGAGAAGCCTTTGGGGGAGTATGCTGGCTGCCCCCAAAGCCTCATTCCATCTAGCTTGTATCACCTCTGGAAATAAACGTGGCAAGGGAGAGATGCGTATGGTGGGGAGGTGTCAGTTGGCCTTTATTCTCCAGGCCCATTTGGGATGTGTTTATTTGCAGCCGCTCTGTTTTTTGCTGCTGCGCAAGGGTTAATCGCTCCGCTGCCAGACAAAGCAGCTCCCGCTTCCGAATGCCCGTTTGTTTCCTTGGCACCAGCTGTGGACCTCGGGCTCAACACACCCTGGCCCTTCTGGGTTGTCCTGGGTGGGGGGGAGGGGGCGGAAGGGAGCAGCCTTCCCAGGGAGTGGACAGGGTGCCGCACCACGAGGCCGAGCTATCTGGGACTGGTGCCTGCAAAGAGGGACTGAGGGGTTGGGAGCAGGGGCTGACAGAGGCTGTTGAGGGTCTGCAGCGTGAAGAACCAAGAGCAGTGGACCCTCTCTGGCAGGAGGCACGGTTCAGGGAGAAGTGTCGGGCAGACCTAGCTTGGGCCTCTGGCACTGCCCCTTTCTAGCTGTGTGCCTCGGGCAGCCCTGCCCCACACTGCTGGGCTGAAGATAACATGTGTGTAGACGCTGGCCGGCTCTTGCATAGCAGCAGGTGCTCAGTATATGAGAGCTGTTGTATAATCTGGATAAAGAGACTGGCACAGTATCTGGGGGTAACAGTGATTAATTATTCTTAATGTAATTATCATATCTTATCATGACCGCTTCTCTGAGTGGGGATATGCTCATTTCCGGGTTCAGTCACTCAATCACCCAGCGTCTGTTGAGTGTCAACTGTACATCAAGCTCTATACTAGCTGCTGGGGGCTATAGAACTAAATAAAGCTCGCAGTGTGTCCTCCATTCATTCTTGTTGAGGAAAGAGGTGTGTGGACAGATACCGGGAAGGAGCGCGGAGCTGCTAGGTGAGCTTAGGGGAGTACCTCGGTCAGACTGGGGACCTCTCTGATGGCTTCCTGGAGGCAGTGATATCTGAGCTGAGTCTTGAAGGATCAGTAGGAGTTCCAAGGCAGACAAGGAAGGAGGGAGGGGATTTCAGAGAGAGGGGACAGCATGTACAAACGAGAGTGCAGATAAGATAGAACACAGGCTTCTAGATCCTGAGAGTGGTTCAGGGCACCTGGAGGGAGGGGCTGGAGGTGCTGAGGAGTAGAGCGGACCCTGTGATAATGCAATGGTGTGATGTTTGGGGGCCAAACTGTTTTTTTTAACTTTGCAGCAAATCTCTGACTCCTTCTGCTACTGGCTCTTAGACCATGGAGTGTCCCTATCTGTGTCATCTGTGCCCCACCCCCATTCCTACCTCCATCAGGGCCACCCCTCCCTGCACTTTTCCCCCATTGCTCACCCCCTTGTGCTGGGGTCAACCTTGAGTCCAGATTTTGGACTAGTCGTATGTACTAAAAGCCAAGGAAACAGCATTTGGTTTCATCACATTTTGTCACAGCAAGCAGGCTGGCTGCTCTGAGCCAGCGACAGAAAACAAGAAATCATTCTAGCAACATATTGTTTAAAATCAGCAAATTCTGTTGAAATGGTGCTAGGCCAGGCCGTACAGCAGTTGTGAGGATGGATGGCTTTAGGGAGGCAAGAAAGATACTTTTGCCTTTGGAGAAAAGACGAATAAACGAGCTAATACATGTAAAATGCTTACAACAGTTTCTGGCACCAAGTAAAGGACTCAATAAATGTGAGCTATTTCCATTATTATTACTTGCGGTGAGTGTTCTGAGTGAAGGACGAAGTCAAGTAGTGCTGGGCAGCTGTGATACTCCAGGCCCGGGCTGGGCGTACCTCTTGCCATCTCAGTTCTCGGGATAACCCTAAAAGGTTGTGTGATCGTTCGCACTTTATGGATAGGGAACTGCAGCTCTCGGCGGGGTGGTGGGGGGTGGGGGGGACTGTAGTCTGCCTGGAGTCACAGAGCCAGCAGATGACAGCGCTGGAATTCGAACCCAAGTCCTCATGACCACAAAGGTGCATGCAGCTAGATGCATGTTGTGTAGCTCGATGAAGGAGCAGCATGGGGGCTGGGGTGGGGGGGGAGGGGGTTGTGTGCAGTGAGAAGACCAACCAGTGCAGCCTCAGTGACTCTGGCCTCAGGATCTTCCTCTGTGAAATGAGGGCACGTGCCAAATGACCAAAGGGATTTAGCCGAGAAGTCCTCCATCCAAGTGAGCGGTCAGGGGAAAATAGGGCTTAACAACTGCAGATGGCCCAAGCTTTTCGGCCAACCATTTCGTTTCTTTGCAGAGCTGAAACAGTGATTAAGGGGGAAATGTACACGTTATTGGAGTGCTGGAGACAGGATGGTGATTAAACAGACATTTATACAAGGAACATGAAAAGAACTCTACCAGTGATCTTACTTTGGGGAAATTAGTTTAGGGAATCAAATGTAAACTCTGCTCAGGTCTGGAGATGTCCAAATTGACCAACGTCAGGCTGATTCTGATAGTAGCTATTTGGGGGCCACTGTGGCCAGTCATGAACGCATCAGTCAGATGCCTGTCTAATTGAGAAGGGCCGCAGGAATAACCAGGCCGTTTGGTTATACATCCATCGCTTTGATTCTCCTAAGTGATTTGCTTGGATCAGCTGCTCAGAGATTCAACCAACCAACATGCACTGCGTGCCTACTGTGTGCCAAGCAGTGGGCCACAAAGACGACAATGAATTTTCTCTCTTTCTGGTAAGAAGGCCTGCAGAGGACCATGTGCTTCATCAGCGTGATGGGGGCTGAAAAGAGCTACTGGGCATGTGACGGCCCAGGGTTTGTATTGGGCACCTGTTATGTAAACATTCCTGTCAGTTTCACCAGCATCGAATGGGTGTCCTGGAGCCCATTTTACAGATGAGAAAACTGAGGCTTGGGGAGGCACAGAGTCACTGCTGGAGGGCAGCAGAGTGTGGATTTGAACAAAGGTCGGTCCAGCTCCAAAGCTGTGCCAACACTACTTTTCTATGATGCTACTGTGCCAACACTCAGAGATGCCGCTAAGAACCAACCCTTCTGTAGAGGGTATCCGTCACAACCTTTCAAACCGTCGTTCGAAGTCTCTTTTGCTGCGGATTTGTATGGGCCCTGGAGGTCATCCTGGGTTCTAAGGCCTGCAACCCCGAGAAGGAAAGACTGATTCTCAGAGCACAGGAGCAGGGACAGACGTGCATCCTCCCAGTCCATCAGCCACACAGGGTCATCAGGAGTTGTGACAAGTCTTTTTTTTTTAATTTTTTTAATGTTTATTCATTTGAGAGAGAGAGAGAGCAGAAGAGAGACAGAGAGAGAGGCAGACACAGAATCCAAAGCAGGCTCCAGGCTCTGAGCTGTCAGCACAGAGCCTGATGCGAGGCTTGAACCCACGAACCGCAAGATCATGACCTGAGCCAAAGTCGGATGCTTAACCAACTGAGCTACCCGGGCCCCCCGAGGAGTTGTGACGAGTCTTAATGTGGCCATAAGCAGAACTAAATGACTATTTTCATTCTTTCAAGGACATTGGTAACTTGTAGTCCTGGCTAAGGAAATGTTGCCAAACTGAGATCCAGCTCAGACCTGTGCTAACAAAGAGACGACTCACACGTAATTGGAACATGACTTGTTGGTAAAACAAATAGAGGCTGCTAACATACTGGGGAAGTTTGTTCTCCTGAGCATGTCAAATATCTCCCCTGACACCACTGTGTATACTATTAATTTGCCTAGTAAATTGTTTCCCCTGATTCCACACACACTTATTGAGCTATGACTCTCTGCCAGGCACTTTTACATTCATTAGTTTATCTCAGCCTGGCAACAGACCGGAAAGGAAGTCTTCTTCTCTCCCTGGTACAGATAAGGAAACAGGTGCAAAGCAGTTTGGCAACTTGCCCAAGGTCAGAGACAGAAACCTGGATCTTTGGGTTCCAAGGTCAGTGCTCTTGGCACTATATCAGAGTTGTTCCCAAAAAGAAACCCCCGGTCCAGCTTCAGCCAGCAAACTTGCATTTCCAACCTGGATAGGATATCATGCTATACGTTACCGTCGCATTTTATCCCCGCAACAATGGAGGATGTTGACTGTACCCTATTGCCTGCCTAACTTCAGACAGGAGGAGTGATTTGCCCAGGGTCACGTGGCCCAGGAAAAGAAACAGCCAGAATTTGCATTCAGATCTCCATTTGAATTCAGATGCTTATGACCCGCCAGATCTCCTAAGGCTCCTATATATCTCTTCTTCCCCAGCTCCTCTGTTCCTGCTCCGTGTGGACTTAAAAGGGTTTCACCAGCCCTGGAAGATTTTCTTAGGGGAAAAGCAATGGGCCCCCGGGTGCCTTGCAGATGGATCAGTGCTAAAACTGGCTGCTGAGAAGAGGTGCTGATTTCCTTCCTGATCTCTGCCCAGAGACCTCCCCTCCTTCCCAGGCAGGTCAGTTCCAGCATTCTCCAATTCGCTGTAGATGAATGGAGAGCCCCGTAGGCCTATGCTTCTCAAACCTGAGCTCACCCAGATTCCTGGGGTCCCTGCAGAGACCCTGAATGGGTGGGTCTGGAACAGGGCTTGAGATGTACATTTCTGAAAGCTCCCGTGTGATGCAGATGTTGCTGGTCCATGGACCACACTTTGAGGGGCAATGCTGTGGGCTCTTGAAGTCCCATGAATGCTGAGAAGGAGGGATCAGCAGGCTCTGGCAGTCATGTCTGAGTCGCTGGGTTGCTGAATGTGCACATGGAATGTGATTGTGTACTCTGGCCCGGCCAGTGTGTCAATCAAACCACAATGCAAAGGCCATCGGGTAGGCCCAGTAATGGCCAATCAAAGATGGCCGCATCCTCATCCCCGGAACTTCTAAATATGCTACCTTAAGGAGCAAAAGGGGATTCACAGATAATCAAGTCAAGGGTTTTGAGATGGGGAGATTATCCTAGATCATGTAGTAGGCTCAACATAACCACCAGCTTCCTTATAAGGGGGGCAGGAGCATCAGAGTCAAAGAAGGAGATGTAACCATTGAATCAGAGACCAGAAGTCAGAAAGAGATTTGAAGACACTACATTGATAGCTTTGAAGGTGGAGGAAGGGGCCACGAGTCAAGGAAAGCAGGTGGTCTCTAGAAGCTGGACAGGCAAGGAAGCCTTCTTCCCCAGAGCTAGGTTCAAAAATGGTCAACGTGAGATATTTTAACCATGCTTACATTCATGCAAGATTGGGAACTTGGAGCCCAGACTTAGAAAGGAGGTGGTTGGAGGACCAGGAAGGAGGCAGTTTCAGGCTTTAGAGACCCTCAAGTTCAAAGCCCAGGTCCTCCAGGTCCCTACTGAGTGTCTCTTGGGGAGTTGCTTACCTTCACTGAGACTCTGTTTCCTTATTTGTGGGACAGAGATCACACGTTCCAAGCAGGGTTGTTCTGAGACTTACAGGCAGCATATAATCCATCCAAAAATTACATATTAAGAGCCAGCTATATATAGTCTGGCGCTGGTGGATAAAAGTTGAGTATCCATTCAGAAAGTGGCCCTACTCTCTTGACTGTAAAAGCACTGGTATAGAAATGTAAATGTAAGCTATCACTGCCGTCCTCATCATCATTATTAACAGGTGACAGCGCTCACTCCTTTTGAGGGAGACTTCCAGGCCCCGGAAGAAGAACGTTCTAACTATGGCCTTCTCTGTATTGCCAGAGTTTCAGCCAAGAACCTCCTGTAGTTTCCATGCCCCACCTCTATGGGTAGGTCAAGGCCTTTTAGGGTCTCTTCCCCCATTGAGTACCCCAACCAACATTAAAAAAAAAATCAGAAAGAGAGAATGAGTTGGTCAAGGTCACATTGAAAGTCACCAGGGAAACTGGAAAGACCCTGAGGATATCTGTGCTTAAGCCTATAGATGATGCTTTTATGCCACAGCAGTATCTGCTTCTTCCTCGGAGAACTTAGTCTTTTTCCAAAATATGTATGCTGGCCATTCCCTTCTGATTCCAGTGGCATATCTGATCTGAAAGTTGTTGATACTCTGATCTCTGAAAGTGAAGGGTTTAATCTTCTCTTGGAACCCCTCCCAACGAAAATTATTTTCCCACTTTGAAATGGCACGGGCATCCACTGTGAACTCACATCCATAAATCTAAGCCTGCTGCTCAGGAAAGCAGATGAGGTTTGATGCTGCTTCTCAGCACAGTCTCACAGAGCAAATTATGGCAAGAATTTGATTTATAGAAGCACCTCAAAGGCTCTGGAGTGAGACGCGTGTTTATTCACTTTATTACCGTTTATTTTACACTCTCTTTATGCTCCCTGCACATGGATTTGAAAGACTATTTGGATAGATGCTTATGACCTGCCGGTTTGCACAGCCCTGGTGAGGAACATAGATCTCTTTGGCGATGCTGCCTCCAGCTCGGGTTGGGGGCACTTATATCCGTGTTGAGGGTGAAACCCAGATGTAACAGATGGGCTTGGAGACCCTAACCCCGAGTTCTCACCTCCCCAGCTCTGCGCTTGTAAGGTACTTGGTGTAGATCTCCAGCTGCAACCCCGGGGTGTGTACAGTCAGGCTTGATTTAAGATTCAAATATCTCAGAACAGCTGGGGATATTTAACATCGCTATAATTACATTACATTTTTGACAGTACATGGAGTGAGAGCCTTTTACTGTGGTTGAATATTCAATGAGCATCAAATATTTTAACCAGCCAGAGAAGCACAACTGCATATTTCACATCTAAGTAGGTTTGTTTTTAAAATGCCAGCCTGGGGTGAGGGTCTCAGGCTCCGATCTGCTGTTATCAAGTCTTTGGGAAGGCAAGAGCACCGTCCCTGTGGCCAAGGAGCTGCATTAGCTGAGACACTGAGGAGAAAGGGGAACGAACGGGCAGGAGCTAGGTGGGTGCCCTGCGTGCCTGGGGTGACACGCGAAGGCTTGACTGTCACTATAGCTCTGCTCGCTGGGGCACCACAAAAGCAGTGACAAGAAAGCCGAGGCTCGGAGAGCAACTAGAAACTTGCCAGAATAAACGACAGAGCTGGGGTCGGCAAAGGCCTCTACAAAGGTGTTGCCACCAACTTGGGCGTAATGGTTGGTTGGCAGGAGGTGGGATAAGGGAGCAGAGATAAGGCAGGGCTGGCCTACTGTGTGCCAGCTCTGTGCCTCCCATCTGTCTTCTTTGGCCCTCATGACACTGCTCTTGGGGACCGTACTGTTATGTCCGTTTTACAGGTGATACAACCAAAGCTCCTAAGGTCAATGGGGAATGGTGATGGAGATCTGTTCGTCATGTTCTTAGAAGATCGTGTCTTGCATATTTGATTTCCGTTGATCTCCAGCGACCTCCCTCACCGCTTCCCCTCCCCTGTCACCTGCTCCAAGAATCTTCTCCAGCCAGTGAGGTGGGAAGCTACCTATTACCTTGTCTCACCTCCCTCTTCCCACCCATCTGGAATCAGAGGTTCTTGTCGCCCCTGAGTCACAAAGCTAAGTCACTTGGGAGGTGTTCATCTTTTTTTTTTCAAGTTCCGTGCATTTATTCGGGCTGCTGTCTTGGATGCCCGATCTGCCGTCCCTGCCTGCAAGCCCAGTCTGTTCTACAGGCCGTGTGCTTAGATGTGCACTGAAAATGCCGGGGAAGCGGGCATGAGGTCTGATGCGGCCTGCCTCCGACAAGGGGAAGGCACGGATGGGCAGGGTGGGTGGAAGAAGCTTGGCTTCTTGCCTGCGCTTTTCCTGTGGTCTGAATGTTTTAACCACATGCAGGTCTAACTAATGCAAACAAACCCATGAAACAAAAGTACCGTCTGAAAAATTTCCCACCTTTTCTGAGGTTATTCCCGGCCACTCCTCCAGTGTAAACCATCCAGAAAGCAAGGGGCTCATCCTTTCGATCAGCTGAGACTCACTTTGCTCATGCCGCTCTTAAGGCCCTTTCCTCTCTTGGTCTTTTATTGCAACCCTCTTTGTATAGCCAGTTTCCTGTCATCAGATCATCACCTCCTGAGGGCAGGGGCCACGCCTGGCTCCGTCTCATGGCTGCCCCAGCACCTAGTGCCATTCCCCATAGGTAACAAGTGCTCCGTCTGGATACTGAATGGCCGAAGCAGGAGAAAGGATTGGTACCACCAAAATATATGTGGACTCCTTCGGTCGTTCATTAACCCATTCCGTGAAGAGTTGTCAGGAGCCTGTGTGCAGGGGGCATCATATTAGATGTGCCATATGGGGGAAATGGACAGGGTCCTTCCCTCACGGAGCTCACATTCTAGAGTCCCACGAATGATCTCCATGATGATCAGAATCATCGGGAAGCCTTGTTTAAACATCCCTGGCCTCAACCCAGGACCTCTGAGTCAGAATTCACAGAGGAGAGGTCCAGCAATGTATTTTTAACACACAACTCCAGGCGATTGAGGATCTCAGGAGAACATTGTGTTGGGGGTAGAGGGTGGCACAGATAACATACAAATAAACAAATAAATGCTGTGGAGGGAAACAGTTAAAGACGTGCTAGAGAATGGCAGGAGGCTGTTTGAAGACAGGGATAGGGAAGGATTGATTCTCTGAGGAGATGTCATCTTTGCTGAGAAGGGGCAGCCACTCAGGGATCTGGGGAAAAGCATTCATGACAGAGGGAACGGCAAGCTAAAGGTCTCTGGGGTGGAGGTGGGGGACTCCTTCCTTCCAGCACTAGAGATTCAGCTCCAGGTCTGTTCTTTGTTCTGCGAGTACATCTGGCTCCTTCCAGAATGGGGCTGCCTCTCTCACCCACACAATGTGAGAGAACAACATGATTCTAGCAGTTCTGGAAATATTGACCTTCGGAATGCTAATGCAATGTAGCCTTAGGTCCTTAGGCTGAGCTCTCCTTTAAAAAATAACTCCAAGTAAGCAGGAAAAAAAAAAAAACCCACAGTCTCAAAAATCCAATTGTAAATCTCTGTCTAAGGGCAGCTCAGTGAGACCAGCGTGGCCGGGCCCTTTCTTTGGAGTGCTACATCCTGGTTAATTAGCAGCACGTTTCTCTGCTGATTAATCTTCATGACGGCAAGGTCTTACACCTTTGACACCCAGATGGATTTTCCTTATTCATCTTCTAAGGTGTCAGGTCCAAGTGGCTGGTTGTCCACACTGAAAACAGGCCCCTCACCTGCCTCTCTGTTTCACAGAGGGCTTGCAAACACCTCTGTTTGTCTTCATGATAACTGCATTACAGAAAAAGGAAAGTATTATTCCCATTTTACAGATGGGGCAATAAAGGCTCAGAGGGAGAACTGAGCTGCCCAAGGTCATCTACCTAGTACCAGACCCAGGTCAGTTCGGACTCCCACTCTGGTACTTCCCCTGCCCATGGTGGTGAGTCAAAACTTGGAGACAAAATCTGTGCCCCTTATGCAAGGGTCTGTCACTGTCACCTCCTGGGGGAAGTCTTCCATGATCCTTTAGGAAGGCTTTGTAAAACCCAGTCTAGAGAGTTGAATTCTTAGCTCAGAGGTGTCTGGGTCAGCTGCAGACAGAGTTTCTCAAACTTCAGTAACTTATGTGCATCAGAGTCACCTGTGGATATTGCTGAAATGCGGGTTCTGGTTCATAGGTGGACCTCAGACTCTGCATTCCCGACAAGCTCCCAAGTAATGCTGATGACGCAGGTGCACAGACCATATTGTAAGTAGGGAGGCTCCAGAAGGCTGGTGGAAAAGGCAGTGTGGAGTAAGAGAGGAAGAAGGGACCACCTTGCCTTGAACCCTGCCCTGAGGAGCAAAGCCCCTTCTTGCAGACTAGACCTGCAGCTTAGAAATGCAGACAGCACGATGATTAAAGATAACTCTTTTCCTTTATCTTTATATGATGCTGAAATGACTAGTCATCTAGGGGGACCGTGCGAATGGAGAAATGGCAATGGAGTGACATACCTCCAAAATGAGTTTCCCCACGAGGACGAGCTGACACGAGGCATTTCTGCACCCTTTCCTGATTTTGTGGATATCACTGGACCCGTCCGTGAAAGGTGTAGTCCAAGAAGGACAGCCTTTAGCTTGATCACAGTAATCAATCTTTGTCTTTGTGCGGTGTGTTGCCACTGACAGGGAGAAGCCTTCAATTTGAAAGAGTCTTGCCAATAACAGGGCATTCCTATGTAATGCAGCTGGAAGCCTGAGCTTTTGTTGCTATGAGGCCATTGGAATTGTTAGAATTACAAAGGCTGCTTCCAGACCATGCCTTGGGCGATTCGTTTGATTCACTCATTCATACCCTCACTTGTTAATTCAGTCATTCATTCCTTTGCTCACTCTTTTATTCCTTCACTGACTCTCAGATTCAACTATCCATTCATACATTCGTTGAGTGCCTTCTGTATACCGGGTACCATGCCGGCTCTAAGGAGATGAAAGTGAATCCACTCAAAGTCATCAATTCGGTCTCCTTGCCCTTGCATATCCTATAGCCAAGCAACAGGCTAAACCCTCAATGGCCTCTCCAGCTTAGTGCTGAAAAACTCAACTAGCTGTCTGTTACCTTTATTCTGAGAATCTGTCCTCCTTAAAGTTGCCATGTGGTTCCCCACTGCAAGATGAAACCAAGCACCCAGTAAGCTCCAAGACCTCACCCCCACACATCATGCATTCTGCCACATTTCACCTGCTGTCCCCTCGGCCCGAGATGTCCTGCAACCCTCTTGTCTTCCTGGAAAGCTCGTCCTCATCCTTCAAGACTCAGCTTTATCATCTTCTCCCCTCCCCGGTGCCTCCGTGCAGGGAAGAATTAGGTCCTTCTCCTCTTGGGAGGCACGTAGCCTCTGATGCTCTGAGATGCTCTAATGCACAGTGGTTAAGACTAAGGGCTCTGGCTTCAAGTCTTGACTTCCCCACATGCTAGCTGTGTGATCATGGGAAGATATTGCTGGAGCCTGTGCAAACGGTTTCACATCCATCCTCTGGATTTGCCAAACTGCTCTCAGGGAAGGTAGAAGACTTGCAAATCCCAGGCAAGTGGAGTCACAAAGGTCACAAAGTCAGTAAGAGACCAAGTCTGAGCTACAACTGAGAGCTTCTCACTTTCTTTCCAGGGCTGATACTAACATATGCAAAGTTGTGAGCCGCTTGGAGTCATTAATTAATACCTGTACGGCATTTTTATTACTTCCCACTGAAGGCTAGAAGAATCTGTTCTGGCCAGACAAGTAAGCTGTAGAGGAGAACTGAGACTTCTGTAGGATGATTCAGGTTTTGACAAGCAAGTTTTACCCAAGATATTTAAATAACTCCGAATCACTGCCGCCCCATGCAGGAGAGGACAACCAGGCAGTGGTATATGACTTCTGGGTGGGAGGGGAATTGAGTGGGAGGCCGGAGCCAGGCTTCCAGAGAGAAATTACCATTTTGTATTTATTACTTTGGCTCACAGGAGTGCCGCAGGGACCGGCTTGCTAATACATTAGGTAATTGCCTCAGTTCGCCATTTCGTTTTGCAGTGGTGTAGACCAGCCCAGGTGCACACTCATAGGATGTGACTCAGCTCAGGCCTCCCAGGTGCCCAGGACTCTCTCGAGAGACGTGAGATGCTGGAGGAGAGGAGAGAATTAGGAAAGTGGGGACGGGGGAAGGGGGACCTTCCGTCTGAAAGATCTCAGGCACAAGGGGGACACCAGGATGGCCTGGTCCCTAAGATCAGAGGTAAAGGGAGCAGAGGAAGAATCCCAGCTGGTGGCCAGGAGACTAGAGTCTGCACTCTGCCACTGAGCACTGAGCAACCCTGGGCCCTCAGGTGTCCCTCTCTGGGCCTCTGGTCCACATCTGGAAAATTAAGGAGATCATAAATCAGTTATTTCTCAACTCTGTCTGCACATTAGAATCACCTGGGAGAACTTCAAAAAATGTTACTAAAGCTCCAAGCTCAACCTCCAGGGGTTCTGATTTCGTTGGCTTGAGGTAGAGCCCAGACATGGGTATTTTTCCCCAGAGGTTGAGAGTCCCCGGACTAACTGATCTATGCAGTCTTCCTTAGGGTAGGAGAGTTCTAGGAGCCTGTGTCATTGAAAAAGGCTACGAGACAGTGACCTTGAAATCCAGGGTCACTTGTTTCCATGTTTAGATCTGTTGCTGTCAATAATTTATACCTGCCTGTGTCTCATCCTCTCCCCAGTGAGGCTCCCTCTTACCAGTGAATGTTGGGAATCCATACCAGGAGGCAGGAGGCTCAGTTTCAACCTCTTTTGTGTTGGCTCTGTGTCCGTGAGGGTCTCCTTGGGATCCCTGGGCCTCAATCTCCTCTCTAGAAGCTCGTCTCTGCCTACCTGTAAGCAGGGTGCTGGACCAGACTTTGCTTCACCGTGCCATCTGGTTTACAAGGGGCCGCCATCCAGTGGCTGAGAGGTCGGCCTGAGAGTAGCGAATGCTATTCCTGTTGCCCAGGTAAGGAGACAGAGGCTCAGGTAACTAGCCCAAGGCCATCCAGCCAGGAAGTAATAGAGGCAGACAGACGTCAGTTCGAATTCCAGCAGTGCAGCTTCCAAACTGACTTTGGGTGCTTTATTAATTTTCTGGGCCCCATTTCCTTATCCGTTAAATGGGTATGAATAGCACCTGTTTCCACAGAGTAGTTGTGAGGAAGACAAAAGATGGCCAGGCAAAATTCCTTGTGGAGCCTGGCACAAGGCAAATGCTCTTTTAATGCTTACTGCCTCCCTCCGTGATTTCTCCCATTTGCCTTTTATCCTTTCCTCCCTAGCCCCCACCCCCCACCCCCGCCCCAGCTTGTTTTTAAAGTCTTTAAGGACAGGGACCTTGAGATACAATTGACTGCGCATGAACTTGGGCAAGTTGTTTCATCTCTGTGGGCCTCAATAGCCCCATCTGTAAAACAGGGATGTTAGTGGTATTTGTGGTTGTGAGGACCAAATGTGTTGAGAGAACAGCTTCTGGCACAGAGCAGGGGCTGTTACTGTTCTACTTCTCCAGGGCCTTCTTTCTCCTCACTGGGCTCTGCACAGAGTACACACCTCCCCACCACCCACCTCTGCTCACCACCCCCCCGCCGCGTCCGCCCCAAGTCCTCACTGTGTTCTCAGCCATGACAGATCTGCTGAGCACATACGGCCCACAGGGCTCACGCGCAGAGAGAAGCAACCCTATATCAGGGGATTGCTTACTATCTTGAGATGGAAAAAAAGGAAAAAGCTATAAATATGGAGGATTTGTCTGTGATAAGTCATGGTTAGAAACCCCAGCTATATAACTTTTTAATTCTCCACTCCAGCTTGTAGGCTCAGGCAGTAAAAACAGTCACTTGTAATTTATTTTTTTCCACTCTTTTAATTTTGTAATTTTTTTCCTTTAACCAACCAAAAAGTTCTCCTAAACTCACCTTAAGCTTTTATTTTTTTTCCCCCTTTAGCAGTCGTAAAATGTGGTAATGGATTGCCATTGGAATGCTATCCCCTCTCCTACATGGTCAGAATGAAAATGTATATAGACTCAGGGGCGATTTCTTAGGTGGGTGTTGTTAAAACAGGAGTGAGTCCTAGGCTTGGCTTGCCTCATCTGCCTGCAGGTGACAAAGGAAGGAGGCAGTTCAGCCAGAAGGGGGTGTGCAGCCCAAGTGCTGGATTTGAGTCACTTCAATTTCACCTCGAAGCTGAGCGATCTTGGCAAGTGTCTTCTCTCTCAAGGCTTAGCTTCCTCATCTATAACATGTGGACAACACGTAGGGACTGACCTCCCCTCATTGGAATGTTCTGAGAATCCAAAGAGATAATGTATAAAAAATTGTTTTGTTCGGCGCAAATTACTACCATATTGGAGACTGTTGTTACTGATGATGATGATCATAGTGGTGATGATGATGATGATGGTGGTGGTGCTGGTGCTGGTGCTGGTGGTGATGGCATCTTGGTGACAATGATGGTGGTAGTGATAGTCGTGATGATGGTAGTGATGATCATGATGGTAATGATGATAATGGTGATGTTAATCATGGTGGTGATGGTGATGATGGTGATGATCATGATGATGGTGATGCTGCTGCTGCTGATGGTGGTGATGGTGATGATGGTGATGGTAGTGATGGTGATGATGGTGATGATGATGGTGATGATGATGATGGTGATGGTGATGATGATGATGGTGGTGGTGATGATGATGGTGATGGTGATGATGGTGATGCTGCTGCTGCTGCCGATGGTGGTGGTGATGGTGATGGTCATCTTGGTGATAGTCATGATGATGGTGGTGATGGTGATGGTGGTGATGAGGATGATGATGGTGATGATGATGGTGGTGATGGTCATGATGGTAATGATGGTAATGGTGATGATAATCATGGTGGTGATGATGATGATGGTGATGATGGTGGTGATGATGATGGTGATGATGGTGATGCTGCTGCTGATGGTGGTGATGGTGATGATGGTGATGATGATGGTGATGATGGTGATGATGATGATGATGGTGATGGTGATGATGATGGTGGTGATGGTCATGATGGTAATGATGATAATGGTGATGATAATCATGGTGGTGATGGTGATGATGGTGATGATGATGATGATGGTGATGATGATGATGGTGATGATGATGATGGTGATGATGATGGTGGTGGTGGTGATGATGATGGTGATGGTGATGATGGTGATGCTGCTGCTGCTGCCAATGGTGGTGGTGATGGTGATGGTCATCTTGGTGATAGTCATGATGATGGTGGTGATGGTGATGATGGTGATGATGATGGTGGTGGTGGTGGTAGTTGTGGTGGTGATTATGAAAATGGTGATGATGGTGGTCGTGAGGTACTACCGTGTACAGTGTAGAGCCCATAGGTTCATGTGATAAGAAGACAGTTTTCCTCAGAGCATTATGCTTTTCTATGTATGCAAACTAGGCGATCAGTAAATAACTGTTTACCTAAAATCAACTTCAGATTTCAGAACTCAGTCCACCTTTTAGAAGTTTCTTTCCTTTACTCGGCAAGCATTAATTGCGTGCCTACTATGTGCCAGAACCTATTAGCACTGGACCACAGAGAACAAACAAAACAGGTAAATTCCTGCTCTCACAGGGCTTATAGTCCAGAAGATGGTGGGGTGGGGTGCCGGACATAGATGATACACGTAAATAACTTTAGATGATGATAAAGACTCTGAAGACAATGCACTAGGACAGTAGGATGTGGAGTGACGGAGAGGGGTGTCGCAAGATGCTTTCAGGTTGTGTAGTCAGGAAGGCTTGTCTGGAGTGGTGACATTTGAACTGAGACCTAAATGATAGAGGGACACAACCAGGAGAAGAGCTAGGGAGAGAGTGTCCCAGGTAGAAGGGACACGATGCAAAGGCTCTGAGATGAGAATGAACTTGGCTGTTCATTCTGGAACAGAGAGGAAGAAGAAGGGAATGGTATGAGCTGATGTTGGAGAAGTAGACACGGGCCAGATTGTAACATGCCTTGTAGGCTGGACTGAATATGGAGATTACTCCCAGGGCAGTGAGAAGCCACTGAAGAGTTTAAAAGGTATGGGAGCACCATGAATTCATATATTCTCTAAGAAGATCATTCTGGCTTCAAAGGTTGGATAAGAGCGGATAAGAATGGGGGCAGGAAGACAGGTTAGGATGCAGATACAGTATTTGGGGTGACAGATGCTGTGGACTGGATCATGTTTTCATGGTGGAGATCGTGAGTGGTCCAGTTTGGGATATGTTGAGAGAGGACCCAGTGAGACTTGATGTTGGATTGGCTGTAGAGCATGATAAAAAAGACTCAAGAAGAACTAACTCCCAGGTTGCGGCAGGAGCTTCTGGGCTGATGTTGATTTCATGCACTGAGAGGCGAGGGGAGAGTAGATTTGGGGGACAGGAGAGGTATGTGTGTAGGGGGTAGGTAGAACTCAACATTTTGGACATGCTCAGATTGAAATAGTCAGTGGGCATCTTAGTTAGCAGTTGGACACAGAAGCCTGGTGCTCAGGGAGAGTTCGGGGCAGGAGATAGGGATTTGGGAGTCATCGGTGCAATGGCAGGATTAGGCGTAATGAGACTGCACAGGATGGTGGAAGGAGACAGTGCAGACAGAGGTGAGCAGCGAGCTGAGCACCGGGAGCTGGGCACGGCAACATTCAGGAGTCAGGAAGCAGAAGAACTAGCAAAGGGGGATGAGAAGGAAAGGTCAGGGAGGTGGAAGGGAAACCAGGAGAGGACTGGCATAGAAGTCTGGAAGAGAGGGATACGAGAAAGGGCTGTCATCACTGCACAACAGGGAGCTACCCACAAAAGGCAGGCCCGTCGCCAGTTTGGAAATGGAAGTCGGAGCAGCATAGAGGTTGTAAGCACAAGCTTTAGAACCAGATGCACTTGAATCCAGGCCCTGACACTGCCATTTCTTAGCTTTCAGACCTTGGGCAAGCCCTACCTTTCTTGATCCTTGGCATCCAATCTGCGTGGCATTACTGTGCAGTTTACATGAGATAATGTCTATAACGTGCTTACCGCTGGCCCTGGTGTAGCTGCTCAGTAAACAGAAGCAGGTTGTATTCTTCCTGAAATTGTTCAGCTGGGCAGAGTTGTTGTCAGTCAGGCCAAGTTATGAAGGGATGGTTTTATTTGGGCAATCCGGCCTTCATTCAGGGGTTAGAAATGAAGTTGTCATGAAGGCTGAGACAGGTGATGTAAGGAATAGCCAGATAGAAGCACATAGAAACAGTAAGGCCACTGGCCAACTGGAATACACTCATCCTGCCTAGGGGCATCCTAATTAAAATGGTTAAAGTTCCATGTAGACCGAACAAAACCCATTCGCGCAGGTGCAGTACTACTCACGTGAGTTTGAGACCCCAGGAAGGTGACGGTGGACCAGAGAAGAATTTCAAACAGGTTGCTTGGGTTTGACAGGCTCACATTTGCATTTCAAAAAGGCTATTCTGGAAGCAGTGCCTAGAGAGGACGGAGGGGGTGGGGGGATGGTGGGTCTGGTTTCTAGCAAGGAGTGGAGCCAGGAAACTCTTCCCTCTGGTGAGAGGGGACTAGGATGAGGAAATGGGCTCATTATAACATAATTAGCTCTATAATCAGTATGCAAGCTTATCATCTTGAGATGTAAAAGATGATTATACGATCAAAGGGTTTTCTTCCTTTTCATGGACTTAACTTGCCAACCTAGGGGTTTGGGTGGGTGGTTGGGTGGGGAAAAAGGTAAGGTATTTTTTAACCAATTGATTTTGCAATGAATCAGTTTATTGGTTAAAAAAATCACTCACCATGGACAGTAAAGTTTGTAAATGGACTCAGTGTCTGGTTGGAGTGAAGGCTAAGTGCCCGGGCTTGTTAGGTAAGAGAGAAGGATTCACACAGCTGGAGAGGAGGGCTTCCAGCCTGGACCAAAGAGCCTGCTGGGACTGGTGAGTGAGTGGGTTCAGATCTGAACCTCTCCCCTCTGCTCCCTGGAAGAATCAACAAGTGGTGGAACTCTGGGCCATGAGGCTGTCTATGCTGACTAGGGCTCTCCCCTGCTCCAAACAGAAAATACTTTTACCACTGTTCCCAATGTTGTTAAGAACAGGAAGGAAGGAAGGGAGGGGGGGGAGGAAGGGAGGAAATGAGGAAGGGAGGAAGGAAGGAAGGAAGGAAGGAAGGAAGGAAGGAAGGAAGAAGGAAGGAAGGAAAGGAGGAAGGAAGGAAGGAAGAAGGAAGGAAGGAAGGAAGGAAGGAAGGAAAGGAGGAAGGAAGGAAAGAAGAAGGAAGGAAGGAAGAAGGAAGGAAGGAAGGAAAGAAGGAAGGAAGGGAGGGAGGGAGGAAGGAAGGAAGGAAAGAAGGAAGGAAGGAAAGGAGGAAGGAAAGTCTAGCCTCAGGTTCTAGAAATAATGAAGGACCTTAAATCCAGGGTAGTAACTACGCAGTTGTCTTCCTGGGGTCTGTGGGACAAGGTCCTAGGCTCCAGCCTAGGAGATGAAAGAGCATGGTTAACACTTGAGAGAGACCTGAGACAGAGCCTCTGCATAAGGGACTCTAGAGGAGCAGTCCTTTCTATCCAAGAGGAATAGAAAACTCCATCCAGAAGCATAAGGAAGATAAGTGTCCACTAGGGGTTCCAGGTGGGAGTGGGAAATCTCCTGCAAAAACTAGGGTCAGTAAGTCTGCGCCATGTGTATGTAGGTAAGGGGTCTGAATAGATACTACTCACGTGGTGCAAGAATCTCAACTCAAAAAGTCAACAGAAAAACTGGTCTGGGTCTGGTGAAACACAGGGCCCCAGGGGAAGCAAGCTCCTGGACTGGCACTTTTAGGGCACTGCTCACAATGCAAGGCACGTGGGCTCCTGCAGGCAAAAGGCAGGTGGTATCACACCTGTTCTCCTTTTGTAGAGAAGGCAGTTGCATCCCAGAGAGTGCACCGACTTACCCCAAGACCCCCCCTTAGGTGGTGTGGCGTAGTGGAGAGAGCAAGAGTGTTGGAAGCAGTAAGACCTGAGTTTGACTCTTGGTTCTGCCGTTTAATAGATGTGATCTACATCATGTTGCCCAAACTTTCTAAGCCCCAGTCTCCACAAAATGGGTTTGCTGGCACCTACTTCATAGGGTGTTTGGGAAACCAGGGAGATCACTTCCATAAAATCGTGTGGCATGGTGCCAGGTGATCTCTACGTGTTGGTTTCGTTCAATCTTTGCTCTTAAAAAGTCTCTTCCTCCAAAGAGCCCCCCTAGTAAGCCCCAGCTGGCCCTGATGCTTCTTTATCTAGTGGGCCATCTGTGTTCTATTACTTTACACCAAATTGCTTGTTGTTATAGGATTAATTTTTAAACTCCTTATGGCTTTCTCGGTTCCCTTTAACTTTGTGTTCCTTGTCTGTCCTTACTTAATTCCCACTGGTCCTCAACACCCCAACAATAGACTGAGAGATGGATGGATGGATGGATGGATACATGGATGCATGGATGCATGGATGCATGCATGCATGGATGGATGGATGAGTGGGTGAATGGATGGATGAGTGAATGGTTGAATGGATAGATGGCTATCAGTTAGGGTTTGTTGGTCAGCAATAGAAGCTGACCCTGGCTAAATTAAGCAAAAGGGATTATATTAGAAGGATATCAGGGAGCTCACAGAATCAATAGTCCTGACAGTGCTTTGTTTAATCAGACAACCACTGAGTGAGGATTTCCTGTACCAAACATGGTACCAAACTAGTTAGGGAGGTGGGACATACACAAGCACCATGCATGCACACACATATGCACACAGGCAAACACACACACATACATGCTGGAAAACCATGCTAAGAAAAGGCAGGAGCTGAAGAACCACAGGATTGTCAGGTGGCAGTAATTCCTTCTCAGATCAGGACCCTATCCCTGGAATGAATGAACACTAAGCACTTTTGATTCCCAGGCCTAACTGCATTCGAGTCGAAGTCCTGGAGAGAACATCCAGTTGACATAGCTTGGGTCACATGTCCTTTGATACATAAGCCCTCTAAACCTGCACAGGGAGGCATGGGTAACTTCCTAAAAGGAAATTAAGGTACTGAGGCTAAAAGAAGAGAGAATGGCTTCTGGGTGCTCAATGTCCCATCACCGTCCCCAGCAGGCAGATCGGATGAGTCCTTGGTCCCTGGAGGCAGCACCAGTGACTTGTGGCTTCAGTGGCCCCTGCCACTCATCCCCATCATGCCCCTGTTCACCTTTCACTCTCCCCCACCAGGCCTGCCCTCTGTCTCCCCTACACTCCCGGGCATCCTGCCCCACAAAGCAGTCACTTCCTTTCCCTCCAAGAAGTCTTGGCAGCTTCCCAAACCCTCACTGATTGCTCCTTTCCCCGAACTCCTATCGCCCTTGCCTTCAGTAAACAGGAATTATCCTTAACGGTTGCCTGTTTTCTGCTTCTCCTTTGGGGTCCAGGCTCTCCTCGAAGTGTCTTGAAAGCAGAAGCCTGGTCGGATTGCCTTATATCCCTCATGGTTCTAGTCCGGTGTGGCTTTCAGAGACGGTGACAAATGGATGCATGCTGATCCATCATGAGTGAGGGTGTATGACATAGAGCCATCAGCTATAGCATCATATCTTAGAAACAATTCAAGCCAAGCATCCTCTGAGAGTTGAGTCAACCAAGACCCCAAGAGCTGACTTACCCAGAGTCGCCCAAGTTGTTAGAGACAGCTGTGGGCCTGGAAGCAGCTCTTATTATTTCCAGTCCAAACCAGCACTCCCTGCTGCCTCTGGGCGTTGTGTGTGTCCATGTGTCACCTTTCTGCATAGGCTCTTGCCTGGTACCCTATTTGGCATAGTAAATCCTTGGCCAGTGCTTGTCTCATTAACCAAACAAAGCCCTGGTGGGACTATACCAGTGTGTTCTTTTCTTGTTCCTGCCCCATCCTTGCCCAAGCTTCTGCCCACCTGGAGCCCCCCTGCCCAGTGAGCAACCAAGAAATGTTGTTTGAGAGCCAACAAATTTCATTTTGTTCGAGAAATCCATGAATCTCCAAAAGCAGACGATCTGTCACATCTACCAGAATCCACCAAGTCCTTGTGTTGCCTAAATCACTTGGAGCTGGCGCCCTTGTCAACCACCGGGCTTCACGCCTCCATTCTGTGCTACTTGAAAAATTAGTTGGTGTACTGGAAATAAAGCCCCCAGGAATGCACGTTTTGACAAGGTAATGGTCCCCTACCTTTCCTGACATTTTGCGAGGGAGTCCGAGTCCATTATAATGTCACAATGGCGCACACCTTTGACATCTCACTGGATAATTAAAAGGCGGTTTAATCATAGCGATCATCCACTTAGTGTCTGGTTCCAGATGTTGGGGAAGCACGCTTAGGGAGGCGGCCATTGGTGTGCAAACGGGGGATAAATCCGGGTCAGGACTGAGACCACCAGGTGGCAGGTTCTGTTACAGCTCAGGGGATGATGGGACGGCAGCTCCTGCCCCCAGCAGTGCTTCCCACCACGGTGGGGGAGAGAGGGGGAAGGAGAGAGGGAAGGGAAGAAGGAGGGGGGGGGGGGAAAGCATATTTCTACTCTCTTTTGCTTCTTTGAACTACATGCAAGAGCAGACCTTCTTTTCAATCCAAATGAAAAACAGAGTTTGTTGTTTCCATTAATCACAAGTGGCTCATGCTGGAAGGGAACTTAGTTTTCATTCTTCCATAAGGCAGATATTTATTAAAAGCCTGCTCTGAGTCAGGCATTATTCTCGGTGCTGTGGAGACGGGGAAGAAAGGGACAGCCCAGGCTCCTGCCCCTCTGGGGCTTATGTTGTAGAAGGGGGAGAAGGGTAAAGTCACATGCGTGCTGTGCGTCGCACTAATGCGGTGGTGACCTGCTGACTATGCTGAGCCACATGGTCAGGGTACTTCTGTCCAGAGAGCAGCCTTGTATCCAAGGTCTAAGTGACAAGGGGTCGGACAGTGTGAAGTTCCCTGGGAGAGAAGCTACCGGAGGGACTCTGGGTGGGAAGGAACTGGAGGTGCTCCAGGACCAGCAAGAGGACTATTGTGGCCACCGGGCAGGAGGGGAGGCCAGGGGGCTTTTCCCAGGCTTCTGGGTCAGGAGTTTGGACTTCAGTCTCCATGGGATGAAGAGCTGGTGAAGAGGTGAAGCGGAGAAGCTTGTGATGAGGTGATAGGCCTTGAACAAAGAGATCTCATATTAGACCTTTGTTCTCCCACATCGGTGCTCCTCCTCCTCACCCTCTTGGCTGATGCTAGGTGCTGGGAAAGACAATGGGGAGTGATGCGCCTGCCCCCGGGGGCTCACTGCCACGTGGGAGGACAAAGGACTGAACCGGCAATAACCACCTGATGCCAGATCCTCCCAAGGTAGAGGTAAACCCAGGACTACGGGTTGCGAGAGTCAAGGCACCTAATCAAGGCACCTAATCCGGGAAGCCTTTCTAGAAGAGGTGGGCCCATGCTGAACCTCACGGGACCTTGAGAAGCAACTGACCAGGCAGATAAGGCAGCGTGCAGATGCAAACACTCCAGGTGACGAAAACAGCCTGTGTCCTGAAAGGAAGGAGCCCTGAAGAAAAGGGCACATCTGGGGAGTAGCAGGGCTTGGCTGGACTGGAATCACGAGGCCCAGGGAGTGTCTCCCAGTGCACAGTTCTTACCTTCGTCTTCACCCCCAGCCTTCACGTGACCACAGTCAGGTGTTCAGAATGTTGGAGGAGTCAGCGCATCCCAGAACCATCCTTAGCTAGGCCTTAGGAATGGCACCCTCCCCAACCCCCCCGCCCCCACCATGCAGGTGACTCTGCCTTGGCTCTCACTTTCTCCAAACTGTTGATCTTCCTAGTAAGTATTCGGATTTCGAATCTTGTACTCACACCCCAAAGCCAACATGGTCCGGCTTCTGTGCTGCAAACACTCTTCCTCCTGCCCAAAACATTGTATCAGGGAGACTAAGGCCTGGAGAAAAGAGAGATGACTTAACCCAAGCCACCCAAGAGCTTTTGGGTGGAAACACAGAGGGCAAAACCCTGATCTCTTGACCCTGGATCTGGCACCGCTCCGGAAAACGGAGCCTGGTGGAGTGTGGGTACAATGGGAGAAACATCTGCTTGTTGCACACGGCCCCCTGCTACATGTTGAGAGCTGCAAGTGGCCTGGAGGGGAGGCTCAGGTACTATGGTTGGGAGTTCGAGTTCGGGGTCAGGCAGCTTGCACTTAATTTCCACCTCCTCTCATAACTAGCTGTGTGTCTTTGGGTGGATTGCTTCACCTCTCTGTGCCTTGGATTTCTCATCTGTATGCTTTGTGCCTCTTACTGTTTTATTCCACTCATGTTATCTCACTCAGTCATCGCAGTAACATTGTGGCGTGGCTTTTATAGGTGCTGAAAGAGAGGCCCAGAGTGGGTGAGTCACTTGCCGAGGTCACACAGCTGGCTGGAGGCAGAGTGGGATGCTAGCCCAAACCTCCTGCCTTTCCGTCCACTTGTCACCTCTCTTTCTCCCCCGGGCTCCCTGCCTTGCAATTTGGGGACCTGTTGCTACTCGGCGGGTGTCACTTAAGACTCCCCTTGCCCCCTGTCCACGGCAGCCCCCCTCCTTTGCCCCAGAAGAGGAAGCATACAGAGAGGGGCCCTACAGGGAGCTGCATGAATTCCTCCTGCAGGTAAGTGGGGAGGAGCAGAGCTCTGCCACAGGTGGGCCAGCTGTCACACACCCAGGCCTGCACCGCCCAGTGCATCCAGGTGCGTGACAGACGTGGTCACTCCTGCAGCAGAATGGGTCCCTCACTGAAGGCCAGGGCCCAGGCTGAACAGGAACAGGCACAACCTGGTGCTCCTGGGGCCAGAGAGGGGCCACCCCGTCCCAGAGAGTGTCTGGGCCGAGGGGCCTCAAACTGGCTCCCCAGAAGCGCCTGGGGGAGGATGAAGCAATCAGGGCTCCAGCCCCGCTCCACTCTGGCTCAGCTCCGGCTGAGTCTCTCTGCTTCTGTCCATTTCACGTCATGATTTTACACCCAAGATTTTCTTTGGAGAAAAGAGTTGACTAACCAGAACACAAAAAGCCAAAAATTGCAGCTTACAGAAAGGCCTGTGGACACACAGCCCAGACTCACAGCACATGGTGTGAGTGGTCCTTCTGGATGTGCTGTATCCTCATGGCTCTGTGGGACAGCAGGTGGGGTGTGCAAAATAAACACGCTTTACTCGACACCTGCTGCTGAGAGGTCATGGCTCGCCCCTGTGTAACCGGGCGGTGTCTATGTGAATAAGTAAACACAAAGCACTCAGCTAGGGCCAGAATACCCAGATGAATAACAAACAGATGCCCGTCCCTCAGGGAGCTCACAGTCCAGTTAATGAACGAAGCAGCATCCATAACATTCTCCTTAAATAGCTCATTTACAGAGCAAACAGCCATGCTTTTCTTCAAAAGCCTCTGGACTCTCTGCTGAGCCTCTGGCACCACCTGCCTGGTGAAACCTGGGTGTCTATCCCTCATTACACGGCAGCCTTAAACTCTCACTCCGGACTCCTCCCTGCACGTTGGAAAGGCTTTCTCCCCCATTCCAACCCTGTTTTTCCCTCCCAGGAACCTTACTCTTTCCCTATAGCATTCAGCACAATGTGTAATTACTCATTTGCTTGTATAAATGTGGATTTGTTTAATGTCTATCAGTGACAGGGACTGTCTGTTGTAGTCTGTTTCACCAGAGTCTAGCAGAGTATCTGTTTCGTTGTGGACACATAGATTACTTTTCAATAAATGAATGGTCCTTTGGGAGATTGTGATAGGTGAGTTTGGAAAGTGGTTGAGGCCCAGAATTTGGGAGGGAGGGGGACATTGAATCAGACAGGCTAGGAGATTCATACTACAAGGCATTTGAACAGCTACAGACTTTATCCCTTCCTTCCTTCCTTCCTTCCTCCCTTCCTTCCTTCCTTCCTTCCTCATTCTTTTTCTTTCTCTCCTTCCTTCTAGTCATAAAAAGAAAAGAAGAAAAAAAGGGAAAGAGGCCTTGGTGGGGTACAGAGGGGTCAGTAAATTTTGAAGCAGGCAGGTGAGTTTTGGTAAACCTATTCCCGGGCTGGGCAGCCCTTTGCAGCGGGTGCTGGAACGGCCACACATTTCCATAGCTCAGCGGAGCCCACGTGGACTTACCAGCCTGTTCTTAGCACAGACTGTTCAGTCCTCAGCCTGACAACTGGGTCACACACCAGCTCCCCTTCATTACTCCTTTCTCCAGATGCTGCCTTGGAGGGGCCCCCGATAGTAACACTTGAATGGCCAAGAGAGGCCATGGGCACCTTGCATGGATTCAGAGAGGGCCTGAGTGGGCCAGCCAGCTTCCTCTGAGACTGGAGATGCTTCTGAATGCAGGCCGCCGCCAGCCCCCACGTTCACCACCATCACACTCATGACTCTGATTGTGTATTAAAAGCATGAATTCAGGAGGCCAACTTCCTAAGTTCAGATGCCAACTCTGCTGCTCACAAGTCACTTCTGTGTGCAACATATGGCTAATATAATAGTAGTGTTTACTTCCTCGCATTAAATGAGCCAACATACCTAAAGTACTTGGTCACGGTCAGTGCTGTGAGCATCTGGGCTATTATTACAATGATCTGCATGGCTGACTGTCTTCCTGGGACCCAGAACCAGGCCTTGCTCACTCAGTGAAAGTTGATTGACTTTCTCCGGGTCACCAAGGGGTTCCTGACAACGCCTGGTCCCTCATTTCCTTGCCATTTCCCCCAAGACCCTGGAAGCTGTATGAGGACAAGAATCCAACACCCAGTAGTGGAGGTGGAGGCACCATTGCAGCTCGGAGGACAGGTGTGGAAGAAACGAACGGCGGGAGTAGGAGACCCGAAGATACTGTGGCTGCAGAAGATGAGGGGAAGGCAGGAAACAATATTCATCCTGAAGTGTCCTATCTCGCTCAGGAGGGTAGGTGGTAACTCTGATAACCAAGGAAGGACGTGATGGAGGGAAAGCTAATGATGCTGGAAACCCAGGTTTCTGAAAATCAGGAGGGCCAGGATAGTATTTAGGTCACAAATAGGTTTTTTTACTTGGTAAAAATGGTCTTTTGACTAAGGCATACTGAGATATTTATTTCTAAGTCTGCAGTCAAATCAGGAGTGTGAGGGTCTGCATTCGGATCAGAGCAATAAGGAATGAAATCAAAATGTTTGTCGGAGAGGCTTAAAATGGTCTGAAGAGGCGGTTCCTGAAGAAGAGCAATCTAGTGGCAATAAAGCGTCTTTGCAATCATGCTAACCGGCAGAGGGAGGCCAACGTTTGGTCTGCCCAGGCTCATTTATGTGCAGACGCCCAGGGGCCAGGACCTGCAATGCTTGGGAGCCAGTGAGGGGCAGTGGTGAAAAGCTCAGCCCTGAGGAGGGATGGGGTTCTTCCGGAAGAAGCAGGCGGGAGCTGGCATTGGGACAGGGAGAGGTGAATATCTGGAGGTCTCTGCCTGCAGGGCTCAACCCAGCATGGCATCCCTGCCTGCCACCTTCATCCCGTAAGTCATTCACGACCTCTTATGAAAAAGCATTCTGCCTTTCAGTGCAATACAGACCTGTATTCCTTGGCCCCCTGGCAGCAGCGATCTAGCGTGTGGCTGTTGGAGGTGTTGAAGTTCAGCAGGAAAAAACCATCAGACCATCATTTTCCCTTCAAGGAGCCATTAGATGATTCTGTCTGACCTTCAGGGCAGCCCTGGGAAGCTCAGAGTGGCCTGTGTCAAATGCTCCAACTGGCCCCCGCAGAGATAATGTTCCAGACTGGTTGTGCTGCGAGCTGCGTGCATCCCTATGGCCTCCCCTAAATGTGGTTGCTCCCGTGGTTGCAGTATTCTTGGGGACAAAGCCAGAAAGACAGGCAGTGTGGCCCAAAGGAAGAGCACTGACCTCAGGGTTTGGGAGACCAGGCTGCATCTCTAGATCTGCCTGGTCCTGCTGTGATAATTTGGGCAGATCATTTCTCTCTCTGCATTTTTTATATGGAGGTCCCCAAAGTCACCTGGAACAGGTGGAACAGAGTGAGTGATTCAAAGTGTCCCAGGACCAGCAGCATCAGCATCACCTGTGAACTCATTAGAAAAGCAACTTTTGGGGGCACCTGGGTGGCTCAGTCGGTTAAGTGTCCGACTTCAGTTCAGGTCACGATCTCATGGTTTGTGAGTTCGAGCCCCGCGTCGGGCTCTGTGCTGACAGCTCAGAGCCTGGAGCCTGCTTCGGATTCCGTGTTTCCTTCTCTCTCTCTTCCCCTCCCCCACTTGTGCTCTGTCTCTTAAAAAGAAAATAAGTGCAAATTTTATTTTTAAAAAAAGCAACTTTTGGGCCCCAGCCCCAAATCAGAAGCCCTGGAGTTGGAGCCCAGCATGTGTGGTCTAACAGGATACAGGTGCTTTATATGCATGTTGAGGTTTGAGAAACACTAGCTTGAAAGGTAGGGCACGTCCCTATCTCTGGCTTAGTGCATGACATCTAATGGGAATATATGATCAGATGGCCGAGTAGGACCCTAAAATGAATGATTAAACCCAGACTCACATTTGGGTCTCTAAATTGTCACCCGTTTATTCCACTAAATCTTGTCATTTTAGAATCTTTGTTTTCCTCTACCACCCAAACACAGCCCTTTGCTTAATTTACTGCTCAGTCTGGGGGGTCTGACAGTGATATGTGCACCTCACCTTGTCTGCTGAGCCCTGCATTTGGGGAATGAGTTGGGGGGAGTGGCTTTCAGCCTCGCTTCTGAACCAAGTAGCTGCTGCATATGGAATGCCAGGCTATGATATCTACACATATATAATACATAGATTTGCAAGAACCTGTTATAAATTACAGGGGTTTATGACCCTGGTTTTGCAGACTGATGGGCGTGAATTGTAACAGCGCAATATATCGCTGTATGAGATAATGCCACCAGAGATAGAGGCCTAATATATCATTACCAAAGAGGATATTGCATTTAGAAATGTGCTATTTTTATTTAAGTGCCTTTGGTGTTTTAAAACTGTCAGCTCTGAGATGCCCCAAGAACTGATACGTTTTGGGCAAATGCCACTTCTCATATAAACCCTGAGAGCCCTCACCATTACCCCAAGTGACTGACCAGAGCTGAGCATGAGTGTGCCAGGAGAGAAAGGGAGTCCCTTCCTTTCCACTCTGTGTGCCCTCCCTGCACATACACATGCACCCCTTCCCCCTCCAGGGTCCCTTACTCTGTGCCTAATTTCCCAGAAGACAGTTTGGAGCAGACTAACAGGGTGAGATAAGTGTATCCAGATTTCCATTGTATTTTTGGTTGGCTGTGCCCAAGGCAACAGAATACATGCCTTGTAGCTAGACTGTCTTGGGTTCCAATCCCTGGTTCTACTTCTCATCAGCCTGATCCCTTTGGGAAAACTATTTAACTTCTCTCAGCTTTAGTTTCTTCTTCTGCAAAACAGAGAGCAGAGTCTAAGGCTTGACCCTTGCCTCCCTCCTTACCCTGTGTCTGGCCTCTGTCCTTCTTGCTCATTGGGTCCAGCCACGAAGACCTCTGTTCAGCTTCTCGAACATCCCACATCGCCAGCCTTTTGCTCCCATGTCGGGGCCATGGCACCTGCCCTCTCTTCTGCCAAGAATGCTGTTCCTGCATTCATCTACTGATCCCTTTCTCACTTCAGTCAGGTTTCTGCTGAAATGCACTTCATGGGAGCAGTCCTCCCCACCACACTACTTCAAATTCCTTACTTAATTCCCCACCTGTCCTTATTCTCTGTCCCTTACCCTGTTATTTCCCTTCACAGCATGGATCAGCTGACTGCTGATTACCTGGTAGGTTGGGTGTCTGTGTTCCCACCCCTACGTGAGCTTCATGAAGGCAAGAATGGAAGCTTTCTGTAGTTTTAATGCTCTATTCCAGCACCAAGGACAGCACCCAACATAAGAACACGCCACAAATGTTGAAAGAATGAATGCTATGAAGGAATGAATGGCACTTCCCTGATTCCAGTTGAGAGAACGGAGATAAAGCATGAAAAACACTGAGCATAGTCCTTACCATATACTAATTATATCCATTTATGCTTATTGACCATTTACTATATACCATTGTTTAAGACCTCCACATCAGTTAATCTTCCAAACAGTCCTTTGCCTAGGTTCTGTTATTATAATTTCCACTTAGCAAATGAGGCAACAGAGGGACAGAAGGACAAATAGCTCGACCAAAGTCATCCAGATAATAGGTGCTAAAGCCACGGTTCAGAGTTGTGCTCTTCTCCTCTGCCCTGTACTGCCTGTCAGATGAAGCTGTGGCTGGCGTTGTTATTATGCCTGCTTCTTCTGGGTGATAGGGACCTTGGTGCCAGCTAAATACATGCCAGCCCTCTTGCCTTACTTAGGAGATGGTGCTTGAGGAGGGAGGGCTGGGTTGTACCTATGGGGCGTCTAGCCCCTTGACTCTCAGCCATATCCAACCTGAAAGCTAGTGTGTGGGAGGCAACATAATGCACACTGGGCCGGGAGCTTGGCACTCTGGGCTCTGTCCTGACCCTGAGACTAACTTGCTGTGTGACGTTGGAGAAGTCACCTCACCTCTCTGAACCACAACTATCTTCACCTACGTAATGGGTTATGTTATAATGGAGATAACAGCCCTCCTCCTGCTGTGGAACTTGTTAGGACACACTTGGACAGACTCCAGTAGAAAATATTGCTGTTGAATTGAGAGCTGAAATGGAGAGATGTTCCAATCCTACTTCCCCAGGGGCCTTCCCTGTAAGACATCAGAGTGGGAGTTGCAAAGCCCCATGGGCTCAGAAGTGGGCTTTGTGATTAGGGGGACCTAGCCAAGGGAGTATGTCCACCTGCTAAAGGCAGCCCACACCTGCCTGCTGCCCAGTGTTGCACTCACAAATGCAGCCTCAGTTTTGCCAGATGGGCGAGGAATCTGAATTTTTATGTGAAATCTCTCTGTTTTTTCAATGTTAACACAAGTTTTAAGCCACCTGTGATGATTGGTGGCCCATCTGTGGGCTGGGCTGAGCCAGGGGCCTCACAGTGACCTAGCCTGCTAAGGAAAAGGCACTGGTAAGACTACTCAGGGCATGAAAGGTTTCCCAGCACCTCCACCCACTGGGTAAACCTGCGGGGGACTGGGAATGGCCTCTTTCCATATTCCCACACCAACGGATGTTCTAAGAGGGGCAGGAAGATAGGTGTTCTCTTACAGTAACATTTTCTTCGTGTCCGTTTATATTTTTTTTATTATCTATACTCTGTTTCGCACCTTTTTACTTAATGTACCTTAGACGTATTTTTATATTACCTCACGCAAATCCAACTTGTATTTTTGACTGCTTCACAGCAAGCTACTGTATGGATTTGCCATCGTTTATTTTACTAGTCACAGTGGCCAGATCCTTTGGTGGCATCCACTTTTTCCTACAGCAGACAGTACTGCAAAGAACGACTTTGATCATATCTATTTTTGTATACATATAGCATGTCTGTAGCCTGAGAAATAGTATGTACTTTTCTAAAATGACCACTCATATCCGTGGCAATTATTCTGACATTAAATAGTGATATAGAAACCTAGTGTGAATCTTTTTCCCTAGTGTCAATTGAACATGACTGTCAAAGAGAATAAGTCATAAAGCAAATGGGGCAAAATTGTGGTAATAGATGACTCTGGGTAAAGAGTGCGTGAGGGTTCCTTTTATTTTTCTTTGTAGTGTTCCTGCAGCTTTCTCTAAGTCTGAAACAATTTCCAAATTAAAAGTGTTAACAGGGGTGCTTGGGTGGCTTAGTCGGTTAAGCATCCGACTTCGGCTCAGGTCATGATCTCGTGGTTCATGAGTTAGAGTCCCATGTCAGGCTCTGTGCTGACTGCTTGGAGCCTGGAGCCTCCTTTGGGTTCTGTGTCTCCCTCTCTCTCTGTCCCTCCCCCACTCATGCTCTGTCTGTCTGTCTGTCTCTCTCTCTCTCTCTCTGTGTGTCAAGAATAAACATTAAATTTTTTTTTTAAGTGTTAACAAATTACTTTAAGGAAACAACGCTGTGTTTTATTCTCTGTTTGATTTTTTTAAATATTTACAACAGTGACACATGCTTACAATAGCAAGTGAAATAAGTCCCTACAAAGATCAGTAAAGGCCAAGGGCCACCCTATCTGCACCTCCTGCCCCCTGAGATAATCAACATTATCCAGCCTGGTGTGAATATCAGTCCTTAGTTTACTCCTTGTTGAGACATAGATATGTATGCATATACTCACCTGTTTGTGTATTTTTTTAATGAGAAACTATATACACTAGTGTAAAGCTTGCTATTTTAACTTATATGTCACAGACATCCCTCCATTTAGATCTGACACTCTCTTTTTGAAAACTTACTTCTTTACATTCACACATAATAATCAGTACAACTATTTCTTTTCTAAGTTAAATTTCATCTAATTATAAAGATGGCCCAGTTCATCATATGAAATGCAGGCAACTTATTTTTTTAAATATTTTTTAATGTTTATTTATTTTTGAGAGAGAGAGAGAGACAGAGTGCAAGCGAGGGAGGGGCAGAGAGAGAGGGAGACACAGAATCTGAAGCAGGCTCCAAGCTCTGAGCCATCAGCACAGAGCCTGATGCGGGGCTGGAACCCCCAAGACATGAGATCATGACTTGAGCCGAAGTTGGACGTTCAACCGACTGAGCCACCCAGGCACCCCAAAATGTAGGCAACTTAAAAACACTAAAGAAGCAAGTAAAAATCACCCATAAGCCCTCTGCCAGTGGTGACCACTGTTAGCACTCTGCTATAGTTTCTTTGGGTCCATTTCCTCTGCACCCATTCACACGCCTATATGCATAGGTCTATGTCAGAATAATTAATAAAAATGATACCATTTTGTATGCTTATTTGTATCCTGCTCTTTGGATGTATTGTTGTAATGTTTTATTCCCATGTATTAAATATTTTTAAAACAGGAAGCTTGAGAGGAATTAAAACAAGTTTTAAGCTGGGTTCGGTTTGTCATGCCTTTGAGATGGGAGACACAATCAGGGAAGGCTTTTTGAAGGAGGTGATACCTAAGCAAAACCCTGAAGGATGAAAAGAAGTCAACCAGATGGAGAAGAAAGGGGAAAGGGGATGCCAGGCAGAGGGAATAGCTCAGACAAAGGTCTGGAGGGAGGAAGAAGCTTTGTGCATCCAAAGCCTGTGTGAGGTTTGATGGGCTGGGTGGGGAAGGGAGATGAGGGCCAGCTCTTGGAAGGGTCTTGGCTAGATTAAAAGACTAATTTTGTCCAGAAGGCAAAGGAAGCCTGCTGAAGGATTCCATCCAGGAGGAGAAGGGGAGATGGTATAACCTTGCTTGAGGTTTGCCTTTTAAGATGGTCACACTGTTGACATTTGGGAGCAGGACTGGAGAAGGTACATGGGAGGCAGGGGCCAAGGGTTATACGTTTCAAAGAAATTCCTGGACCAGGGCTCTCTGACCTTTTAGACTGGTGTCCTAAAAACTCAGCCAGCCCTCTCTCTCCCCCCACTGCAAGCCAATGCCACTTCTAGGCAGCTGCCTGAGCCTTTTGGCAGTTGTGATGTTCTCACCTGGAAGATGTCACCTCCAAACCTCAGAGCACCTGTTAGTGGAACCATTAGCAATTTGACCATTTTGGAACACTTGCAGAGAGAAATCTGTGCCTCTCTTCTGCAACTGCCCTCCATGACCTGTGGTTCCAAAGACAGAAATTCAGGGGGCTCCTGGGTGGCTCAGTTGGTTAAGTGTCCAACTTCGGCTCAGGTCATGATCTCACAGTTTGTGAATTTGAGCCCCGCGTCGGACTCAGTGCTGATAGCTTAGAGCCTGGAACCTGCTTCGGATTCTATGTCCCCCTCTCTCTCTGCCCTCCCCCACTCATGCTCTGTCTCTCTCTCAAAAATAAACATATAAAAATTAAAAAAAAATTCAGGAGAAACAAGATCCTGGGAACTCACATAATTCTAGAACCGGACAGATAATTTAATTGTATAAACCATGGGCAGGTTTAAGGATGCCTCCTCACTCAGTGATCCCCAGTCTGATGGTCTCAGCATCATGGAGCGGGACACCCCCAGATCAGGCCACCCTCCACACATGGTCTAATCAGGAGACCTATGGCTCTTGGAAGAAGAGGCTGGGCATCTCACTTATTCTAAAAGTCCTCTTTTTAATTGAATCCTCAGTTTCCTCACCTTTCTGTGAAAACCGGTCTCTCATGGGTGGAATGGTCACCCATTCCCCCCAAATCTTCCCCAATCCCAACCCCACCTCATCCTTGAGTCCCTAGGCTGACTGGCCAATCCAAAGATGATCATATCTGCCAGCAAACGCCGAGCCGTGCTGCTTAGACAGACAGTTTTGCTTCTTCTTGTAAGCATCTGCAACCTTAAGTGGAAAAAAAGAAAAAAGTGTAAGAAAATCCATCAACCGAATTGTTTGGAAGTGGAATATTTTCTATGCGACGCTTATAATGCCGACCTGATGGTGATTTTTCATTTCCAACTTTGGTCGTGTTCATGTAACTCCCCACATACCAGTGGGGGATGCTGCTTGTGTGTGTGCACATGTGTGTGTGCATGCATGCTTGTGTCTAGATATGCCCACGACCAACATGAAGCTAGAAACCACAGTCAGAAATACATCTGTTTGGTCTTGAGTTCCTGAAGCTCAGCGTGCTGGTCAGGAGGCAGGATTGCCTGTGGGTAAAACCATATGTCACTTAACATGGTGTCCAGCATGCAATCAATGGTAGCTATTATTTCTGCCAGAGCTCAGCATATGAATATTGAGGGATCCAGGTGTACCTGGGTTCCACCCATGAGGACACATCAGACCCTTTAACAGCAGAGTGTAGAAAGCAGGAAGGTCCTCGGTAAATCTAAGAGGCCAAGGCAGCCCATGAGTGTGTTGTTAAAATGGAGGCATGCAGCCATAGCCCAGTGAAGAGCCAAGTTCTTGGAAGAAGGAAACAGAACACATAACCAGCCCAAGAGCTGGACAGAGAAGGGAGAGCATGAAAACTCCAGCTAGGAGGGCTGAGAAACAGAGCAGGGTGAGAAACACACCGGGTCAGGTGGTTCAGGAGCTAAAGCCAAGAAGGAGGGGGATGCAGCAGGTGACACCCTACAGGCAGCGCTGGGACATCATCAGTGCTACCATTCTCGGGCTTTACCAACACCTTTTCCTGCAGCTCAGGGAAACAGCGCACGAATTAAGCTTGCAAATGACAGACCAAACAGAAGCACACTTTTGCCATTGTTCTCTCCCGCCAGGCCATGGGCAAGACAAGTGGTCTCCAGGCTGGGTGTGCGTCAACACTCCCAGAGAGGTGTAGCGGGTCCTTGTAGAGTAATTTGTCCTAGAGCGAGTGGACTGTAACAAAGGCTGTTTGCAGCAAGCCTGTGGTATTATGCATGACATTCATTTGCTAATTTGCATTTCCTTCGCCTCTTAAAAAATGAAAAGCAGAGGCAAATAAATGATGAACGGAAGGGAAATTGAATGCCTAATAAAGGAAAAGCCCGTCCTGATGAAAAAAAATTGGTACAATTTGAAAACAAAATGAGTTCCAGTAAAGAAGAGGCACGAACTCCCTGTGGTTTAGGGCTCACACTGTTGACTGGGAGAAGGTTCTGAAGGGAATCGCAAAGCCCCGGTTCTTCCCATGCTTTGGGTGACCCTTTGGAAGTCACTCCATCTCTCTGAGCCTTGGTTTTCCTATCCAGAAAATGGGCTTCATGGTACTCGATCTGCTTACCTCACGGGGTCATGGGAGACTAGCATTAGTCATGGGAGACTAGCATTAGTAATATAGATGGGAGGGCTGGAGCTGAACCAAAATTGCAGATCAATAAAAGGGATTGCTTTTTTTTTTTTTAAGGGATTGCTTTTAATACAATTCAATAATGTACACTGAAATCAGAGGGACTTTTTGCCCTTAGAAACAACGTGGGGTGGGAAGAACACAGTATTTGCATATAGATCTGAGTCTGAATCTTGAACCCATTAGCCATATGACCTTGGGTAAGTCACTTTACCCCTCGGAGCCTCAGTCTCCCTATATATGAAATTATAATAATAATGTTTGCACCCTTGTAGTATTGGTCAAAGAATTAACTAACGTAAGGTATAAGGAGCACATAGTAGGTGCTCAACTAAAGCTGGTTTTATTCTCCTTCCTGCCCTATCAGACAACAGCACTTGCCCTAATTCTTAATAACCCAGAACCTGCTTCATGAAATTGTTGAGACTGACCCCAAGAAAAGGATATCATTTTTGAGGGTTTTTGACCTGTGTGAGATCTTAGAAACAGTTATATCTCAGGATCGGTCTCGCTATTTCTCTCTCATAGTCAAAGCATTTTTAGCCAACTACAAATACGAAGCCACTCCTTCTTCAAAATATAACTGTGCAGCAAATTTGACATCAAGAAATTAACAAGTAGGCATAAGACATTCAGAATTGAGCTGGCTATCAGCAGGTTAAAAATGGAAATAAGGCTTACACACAAGTACATTTTTACACATAGCCATTTCGAATACATATTCATCAGTACCCATTTATCTAATACCAATCACATACAGCTTTAAAGTCAGAGGCACTAGCAATTTTTGCTTTCGGTCAGAATTTCTCAAAATCTGTTCCTTGGAGCCATAAGGGTCCATGGAGATCCTTGGGCCACCCTGGGGGGTTCAGGGGGCTCTGGCCCAGCAAGACTGAGGCTCCCCTCTCCACTTTAACCAGGGCACCTCTATCTGTTTTAAACATCGGGGCACCACATAAGGCTTAAAAAAAATTAGAGTGTTCTCTTGCTATAAAACAAAAAGGTGAAAATGACCAATATAGTTCAAATGTAGCTCAAACCCCTCATCACACAAGTTGGAAAACTAAAGCCACGGAGGGGTGGTGGTTTGCCAAGGACACAGTGAGTGGGCAAGGAACAGGACTGGGGACAGGGCCCATGCCCCAGTTCTTTGAGTCTAGAGGCAGTGTTTGCTGTGAACTCTTGGCAAGTTCCCCCTGCTGGACACATGTTTTTGAGTGGCTGGGCTATGCTGGGCTGGCCTTTGGAATTGAAACAGAAGGCCAGCAGCCCCACATGAGGAATGGGGTCCTGGCTTTGGCCTCCGAGTCTTCAAGCTGGCTGCCCACTCCTCCTGGCTCTCCCAGAAAGAGACATCTCCCTTTGAGTGGGTGTTATGGTAAGACTGACCCGAATAGTTTCAAATCAAGACGGGGGAAGAGAACTGAAATTCTTTGAGCACCTCGGATATGCTTGGCAACTTGAACACAGTGTCTTATTACTTTCCCCGGGACGTAGATCTTTGCAGTCCTATTTTGCAAATAAGGACACTAAGACTTAGAGCGGATAGGTGATTTGCCTCGGGTTCTCACAGTGAGCAAGGGTCAGATGCAGGATTAGTTCCTGGGGGTCTCTGGCCCCCAGAATCCCACCCTCGCTGTGTTCTGGGACCATTTGCTCTTCTCCCAATTCTCCCAGGCCCCCAGGTGCAGGCCAACAGGCCAGAGGGCCCCAGCCTGCAGCTCCTGAACCATAGTCTGACAGACTGGACTGCTCAGCGTCTTCCACAGTGTGCTGGATGCAGACCAGACGGTTTCACCTCATGTTTGGCAGAACTGAGTTTCTGCGGCCGGTGCTTCATGCTGACATCTATGGGCTGCAAGGGGCCTCCCCTCCAGAGTGAGTGGCCATCTGCCAGATGTCCCTGCTGGAGTGAGACTGGACAGAGGGAGGGATGCAGGCAGAAGACAGGGCCTATGCTTAGTTTTTTGTCTTAGCTGGGAGGCCATGTTATCTCCCCTCCTCCTCGATGTGATTCCTTCGCTTAGATTCCCAGATGGGACCTGTCTGGATCCTCCTCCTGTCTCAGGGCTTGCTCCTTCCCAGTCCCCTCCACCGGACCTCTGCTGCCCCTCCCCCTGACCTCCTGCTTTGGGGTTTCTCAGGGCTCTGGCCACTCATGTGCTCCCTTGCTGATACCCTCTGGTTGCATGGCTTTAAGTATCACCTCCATGTTGATGCCCCCCAGTTAAAGTCTCCATCCCGTCGGGGTGCCTGTGTGACTCAGTCAGTTAAGCATCCGACTTCAGCTCAGGTCATGATCTCATGGTCTGTGAGTTCGAGCCCCACATTGGGCTCTGCGCTGACAGCTCGGAGCCTGGAGCCTGCTTCGGATTCTGTGTCTCCCTCTCTCTCTGACCCTCCCCCGTTCATGCTCTGTCTCAAAAATAAACCTTAAAAAAAAAAATTAAAGTCTCCATCCCAGCCCTTTGTCTCAAGCCTCAGACTCTCCTGGGCCGCATTCCTGTGCATGTGTCTAGAGGAAACCTCATACGTCCCATCTCTAAAGCTGAATTTCTGTTCTTACTCTCGAATCCTCCTCAGCCCACAGCCTCCTGTGTCTTGCTGAGGACACCGGCACCCTTCCAGTTGTTCCAGGAAAAGTCTTGCAGTTGGCTCTGACCCCTTTCTTTCTCTCACATCCCCACCTCCAATCTGTCAGGAGCTCCTGTTGGGCTTACCTTCAAAATACGCCAAGAATCCAAGCACCCCACACCACCTGTGCTGCCCCCATCCTGGTCCAAACCATCACCATCTCTTGCCCAGATGACTCCAGAAGCATCGTAATGGGACTTTCTGCTTCTACGCCTTACCCTCTGGAGGAGCCCGAATCGTGGCCCCCAAACATACCAGGCTCTAATCCTGCAATCTGCAAATGTTGCCTTATTGGAAAGGGGGGCTTAGCAGGTATGATTAAGGTTGTTGAGATGGAGCAGTTATCCTGGGTTATCCAGGTGTGCCCTAAATGCCACCGCAAGTGTCCTTCTAAAAAGCAGAGGGACACCTGGCACACACAGAGATGATATGACTACAGAGGTAGAGACTGAAGTGATGTGACCCCAGGCCAAGCAATGCCATAGCCCCCAGAAGCTGGAAGAGACAGAACAGACTCTCACCAAGGACTTCCAGAGGGAATGTGGCCCTGCTGATACACTAATTTCAGCCCAGTGACACTGACTTTGGATTTGTGGCTTCCAGAACCAAGAGAGAATGAATTTCTGTTGTTTCAGGCCACCCAGGCTGTGCTAATTTGTTATAGCAGCTGCAGGAAACCTACACACTGCCCTATAGTCTATTCTTATCACGTTCTTTCTAGCATCAATAAGATCACATTAATCATTTGCTCAAAACCCTCTGGAGATGCCCTCTCTCATTCAAAGAAGAGTCATTAGCTAGTCATTAGAGTGGCTAATTCCTCTTGTCCACATTCCTGCCCTGACCTCTTTCACTATCATGCACTCGGCCACCGCAGCCACACTGGTCTCCTTGTTCTTCCGTGAACAGGCCAGGCATACACCCACCCCACGGCCTTCACACTTGCTGTTCCCTCTGCCTGGAATGCTCTTCCTTGAGATATCCACACGGCTCACTCCCTCACCACTTTGCAGCCTTCAGAGCTGAGATTCAAGCTGGACCTCACTGTCTCGGTGAGGCTGGCCATAACCACTCTAGTTTAACCACACTCTGCAACCCTCTTTTCCTGGCATTCCAAATTCTTCTCAATAGACTCTGCTTTTCTTTTTTTGTAGCCGTCTAGCACCTTGTAACAACCCATATCATTTTCTTATAATGTTTATTGTGTTCTACCCATCTCCCGGACTCCATGTACTATCTACCCCCCAGAATATAAGCTCCCCAGGGCACAGAGTTCTTTGTCTCTTTTGTTCACTGATGTCTTCCAAATGTCTGGAGCAAGAGAAGAGATGCTTGAAAAATAATTTGCTGCATGAACACGTACATATATGTGTGTACATATATATGTATAATAATCAATGAAATCAAACCTTACCTGTCTTTGTTACTAGGCAAGACCCATAACCTTCCTGCCCTTAAATACCCATTTGGTCGATTTACTCCTTCTGCCCCAGGGAAACCTGGGGGGAATCTCCTCCTGCTGAGTCACTTCCTTACTGGCCTCCTGGCTGTCTGGGGACACAGGTGGGCTCCCCCCTCTTGCTTTTCTGGAAGCCCCTCTGCTCTCTCTGTCTCTTGTCTCTACCTCCTGTAAATAAATAGTCTTTTCAAAAACTAGTAATAGATTCAAAACCCAAGAGACGATTCCAGGCATTTTTCTGGATTCAGAGTTTCGTAGAAACCGAGTAAACTTACAAAAGAGACCCAAGAGAGACCTGACGGCTGGACACCCAAGATCTCGTAAGCCCTAGACATTTGTGCTTGGGCGCTGCACCGCGCTCTGTGCTGACCTCTCTAAAACAAACCGCTTATCCCACGTGAGATGTAACTTTCTGCTATGGCGCGCTTTGAAAGGATTATGGAAATTCTGACTTTGTGGTCTCTTAACCGCAAGGTGCTCATCCAACTGGCTACTGGCTCTGATTTCTAAACAAACCGTCCTGCGTGCTTTGCGACTCTCGCAGAGTGAGGAGAATCTAGCCTACACGTTATTTCCCAACATAATGAAATTTTAATATGTGCTCTGTGGAACAATAAATGAAGTTGACACGACATTACATTTTGTAGCCATTTAAATAAACATTCACTCATTTCATTTCTGCCCTTTTCTTTTCCTATTTGGAGCCAATAAATATTTTCAGGCCACAGGTTTTGGGTTGTTTTTTTGGTTTTGGTGGGTTTTTTTTTTTTTGTTTTTTTTGGGGGGGAGGGTTGGGTTGTTGTTTTGTTTTGGGGTTTTTTTTTTTGGTAGGCTCTTGACATGTAGATCCGAGGGCCTGCATTGAGGCTGATGCATAAATCTCCTGTGGTGGGGAACACTTAGTAGGGAATCAGAAAGGCTGATAAGTTTGGACACGTCCCTAAGGCACTGTAAGCCTGAGTTTCCCCGTTCCCAGAATTGAGATTATGGCTCTGCTTCCATGCCGTGGTAGGAATCAGGTGGGATACTGTAAGGCAAAAGCGCTTCGTGAACAGTCAAGCAGTCTACACCGCGCTCCGTGGCCGCTTCTTTGCTGCCCAACCTCATCTGGGCCCCAGTGCGGAGGGCTGCCTCACTTCCTCCTGACCAGGGGTGAGCCCGCCGCCCCCTTGCAAGGCTGCCCCTGGCACAGTGCCTGCTGTTTGTCTGGCTGTTCCTCAACCCCATTCTGCCCACTGGTCTGGCCGCCGGGCCTGCCTGGTTTGAGTAAAGTTACCGCACGGCGTCGGAGCTCATTTTACGTACAGGAAGCAGATGACAGAACCGGCATTTATGGAGTGCCTGTTGCATACTAGTTGTTCTCACACATCATTTCGTTTCATCCTCATGGCACCTGTCAGCCACGGCGTGTGCTGTCTTTCCTCCCTGCCTTCTTTCTCCGTGCACAGCACCTCCCTCTGCCCCATACCTTGGGCCAGGAGCCTGGGAACCATTCTGTGATCCCCCCTCCCTCTCCCTCCTCCAACCCCCACATCTTAATCATCATCCCCCTCGGCTGAGTCCACCCCCAACATGTGGCCTGAACCCACTGTCCTCCCTCCACCTCTCTGCTGTTATCCCCCCTCGCCGGGTGGTTCTGCACCCCCAAACTGGTCTTCCTGCACGAAATGAAATGAAACGCATCAATGGGCCCCCTCTCCACTCCATCCTCTGCCTGGTCCAGAGTGCCTTTGAAAAGGCAAATCGGATCAGCCCACTCCCCTGCTTCCTCCTTCAGTGCTTCTTTCTGTGGGGTACCCCCCTCACTGGCCTCAACCCTCACCACACAACCTCTCCCTCTCGCTGCTCCTGCCGCTTGGCCCCCCAATTCCTGGAGCCCTGGGACGCTCTGCACCTTTGGCACATTTCTTATCATGCTCTTCCCTGACTCCTCACCCAGCACCTCCAGAATTCTTAGCCTCTGGTCTCCTGCTCAGTGGCCACCTCCTCAGGGAGGCACCCCCAGATCTCCAAGGCACTCCTGTCCCTGCATCCTCTCACATCATCTCTGAGCTTCCTCCATAGCTCTGCACGCAATATGTGATGCACCTTCTTTCCTGCCTCCCTTGTCACTAAACTCCAAGAGGGAGGAGACAGAGCGGCCAGCACTGTGCCTGGGGCTGCCTGAAAGTCCAGCAAACAGTCGTCAAATGAATCAAGTTTCCCATAGTGGCTCAGTGTGAAAGAGCAGATGTTTAACCTGAAGATGAGCAGAAATCCCAGCCCTTTAGGGTCATGGCAGCCCCCTGGGCTCCCCAGGCCCTTGTCCCCATCTCCGTCATAGCCGGAACTGTACCTGATCTCCTTGTCTCTTCCCCTAGCCTACGTATCGGCTCCTCAGCATGAGACACCATGTGTCCCCGTGTCCAGCTCTGTGCAAATGCATTCGAGGAGTAAATAGGGCTTATGGTCCCAGGAATCAACACCTGATTGGGAGTCTTTATAATGCATGGATTATCATTTGATATTGTTAGAGTTATGGTATTGTGATCTCCATTATTATCATTACCATTACTATGTGATAATTATCTAAGAATAGGCTATGTTGATGCTAAAAACCTCCCCCATAACCCAGTTCAACCCTTTTGTTATACTCCCAAAGTCAAGAGCACTTGAGGGAAGCGTGTCACCCAAGATCACAGTAGCCTAACAGAAACCAGAACTCAGAGCCACCCACTACCTGTCCTGTCCTTCCTGCGCCTTCTTGCCACCAACATGCCAGCCATCCCGTTTGTCTCTTCTGCACCTGAGCAGAGATGCTGGGCCAGTGAGAAAGGCAGGGCGAGCCGTAGGAGCGCTCCTCTATGCTGAAGGCGGTGTTGAAGGTCAGGACCCCACACGAAAGGCTCACCTGAGAGCTCAGGATTGGTGAGGTGTGGCCAGCCAGGCGAGCAGGCCACTCGGAGACAGAGAGCTGCTGAGTTCCTCGGGCTGCCATGCAGGAGCATAGATTATCCCGGCAAAGCAGATTATTATGCCTTTGTCTGCTCTTTTGTTACCAAAGCTGATTGTGTATGAGCTTTATACGTGTGTGCTTAAGCCCTTTAGTTAAACATCTGCATGGAAAATAGAAATCATAAAAATTATATCTAATACATGCCATGCCAGGCACCATGCTAAGCGTTTTATATGTGTTCACTCGTGCAGACAATGATCTGATTAATGCAACCAACAAGGCCACCCAGTTGTGTAAATCAGGATTCCACGGGCTTCCCAGGGGCCTCATTTTCCAGTCTGGCGTCCACGTGCTTTCCTCAAACCAACGGATGCTCACCTAACCTGCCTTTCACTGTGAACTTCAGGCACATACACACTTGTCCCGCAGTATGGCCAATCCGCAGCCGGTATTTTTCCATAGCTTTTCCAAAAATCTGGTTTTGCTCTCCTTCTTCCTTCGTTCCAGATGAGCACAGGCCTTGGGGTACTTGACCTGGCATGAGTGTCTGTCCTAACAGGATCGTGTAGTAGGTTTCCACAAGTCCTTAGACTGTCTCCATGGGTAAGGTTATGGAAAGAATAAAAAGGTAGAAAGATCTTGCCAGTTTAGATTGGTCAGCACCACGTGCAGCCTCGCACTTGAAGAAGTGGGGCGACAGGAGGTTCCTGGGACATCATTTGATCCCCGTCCCTAGGTTATGTTAGAGGAAACAGAGGCTCAGAGAGGTTAAGTGACTTCTCCGAGGTCACACAGCTGATTTGTGGCAGAGCTATAACTAGAACCCATTTCTCCCACCTCTCAGTTAGGTGGTCCTTCCGGGACAGGGTTAAAATTAATCAGGAAGAAGCTTGGGATGGGTATAAGACATTTTTTATACTCTTCTCTCTACCTGTGCTTATGTTTGAAATTTCCCACATGAAAAAAGTTGATAAAGAAAAAAAAGCCCTAGGAGAATGTTCAATTATAGCAGGAGTGGGTCCTGTTTTTATATTCACCTCTTCAAAGAAGATTTGTTTAATTCTTCCCAAAGGGATCTTCCCTGTACTTTGAATTCCCTCACCATTACACACAGTCTGTTCCACACATAATTACTGATGGGGAAGCAGGGTTGGGATTTTTTTTTTTTCCCTTCTGTCTACCAGCCAGAATGCAAGCCCTCCTTCCCGTCTTTGAGGCTCCATACCTTTCCAGGAGGTGGCCTCAGCCTTCTTCCCCATCCATGTGTCCCCAACTCCTGCCCACACTGTACCCTCATGGCCAGGGTATCCCCAACTTCACTCACCTACAGACCCCCTGCAGGGTCTTTAGCATCACCAGGTACCTAGCACCACATTTACTTAACATTTTCCTCTGAGCCGACTCACTTTGTTTACCTCACTATATTTTCGGAGAAAACTGTGTCACTATTATCGATGGATAATCAGCCATATCATCTATGAAATCGGGGTCTGATGTGCTAGTTACACTGCTTCCAACAGTCATTATAAAGTGCATAGTTGTTTAAAAACTGAGATGTCCATCAATGTACAACTTAAAAATCTCTATTTAGACCAGGCTTTGGGAAGCGCTGTCGTCTGCTGCTGGTCTCCTGGGAATAGCCCGGCTTAGTATCTCTGCTCAGAACTGAGGGATACAAGAGTGTGGAAACTTGTGTGCACGCACGCGTGTGTTTTCAACGATGGGACGTGGCCATCTGACCACTGCCACAGATAGATCACGTCTTTATGCTCTCTGCCAAGTGCTCCAAGGAGCCGGGGGATGCGAGGCAGTGAGCGTTCACGGTCCCCTGGTTCTCTGCTCACCTTTCTTATGCAGCAGCCCACACGGAGTGAGCCTTAGCCACCACTGCCGGCCGTGGAAATAGGACTGAGAAAGGATGGGTCTCAGCTAGAAAACAGATGTTTTATGGAGGGGATTATATGCTAAAGTGGAATTTGTAAAGTGGGAGCTCCCAGAGGTCTGGGATTACTCTCATGAATGTCAAGGATTTAATGCTCTCCTGTTTCTCAAGAGGCAGAGAGATGTGCTAGGGTGGGCTTGGCTGTGGAACCACACAGGTTGGCTTTAAATCCAATTTATGTCATCCTGGAAGTTGACTAAAGTCTTCTGAGCCTCATTTACTTTGTCTGTGAAATGGGGATAATAAAACCTCCTATACAGGGTCGTGCTGACAATTAACCAGGCACTTAAGATTTCCCTAAATTCATGAAAGATCAGTAAAGACCTTCTGATTCGCTGAAAAGATAGTTCCACTCCGTGTAGATTCAGAGTTAAAATGGAGAATATCTATTATCATATTCCAATATTTCGAAGTTGGGTTTTCCATTTATCTGCGACAGCTGTCAACCAGGATATTGATTTAGACAGATCCCTCTGTGACCAATTGATGGCACAATGAAGGCGTTCCAGGGCCCCGCCTGACAATCGCCCGACAGGTCTCGTGGCTTGACTCGGCCTCCCTGGCTTGGTGGCGAAGCCTAGGAGAACACGGGGCCATGCCTTCTGTGACGCGGGCACAGCCTGTGTGCACGCTGAATCCTCAGAGCAGCTTTACTGGGTTGATTCGAATGGAATTAGATCACAGGATTGCTAGGGTCTTCCAGAATGTACAGTAAATACCGCCCTCTTTCTTGCCCACGTTCAGAACCATTTGAACAATGAGAAGAAAAGAGGAAACAAGATGGAGGCCAAAATGTTGTCCCCATGACCAATAAGGTCTAGATGAGGGGTGGCCTCTACGTGTGGGAAAATGGCTTCTTAAACAAATACCAAACCCTAAAATCATATGGACTCGCCCCACAATCAGGCAGCACAGGAGGGAACGGGCCTGGCCGCGTGGCATGACAGCAGAGGACAGGAGAGGGGCCCGAGGTGGGGCTGGGGATAGAAGCCGCATAGAGTATGCACCAGCCGCACCACCAGGGGAAACAGCAGAGGAAGACGAGACATCACCAGGGTGGATGTGGAGGGTTTTGTTATATTTCCCGACTGTGCCTCCACTCAAGCACCGGCGAACTTTAAGTCTTATTAGTTCTTGCCCACTGTCCAGGTGACCCCTGCACAAAACCGGTGACAGAGAGCCCCAGCATGGTTCAGTAGGAAGAGGTTGGAATGAGGAAGCCTGGATTTAAATAAGGCTCTGCCGGGTACTAGCTGTGCGACCTTGAACCGCTCTCTTCGGCCACCTGAGCTTCAGTGTCCTGATCTATAAAAGAAGATGTATGAATCCTATTCCCCAGGGTTGGTGGCAGGGATAAACGCGGAATGCACCTGCCCAGGCCTCACTAGTAGGGCGGAGCAGGTACTCAGATGGTCAGGTTAGCCAAAGAGCCATATACCCCAGATATGCTGGTATGCCAAAGTTCAGCTTTCAATTTTTTTTGTCCTTGAGAGGGCTAGCCATGAAGAGGACAAAGAACCTGGCTGTAGGAGCATCTTGATTTATGGAGGAGGGACCCCTGGAGAGGGGAGAGGAGCAAGAGGAAGCAGCAGACTGAGGCCAGACCAGGAATGGGAGGTGGCTGGCCCGCCCTGCCTTCTCCACAGGCGTAGCTCCTCCCACTCCCGCAGCCTTGAGGCTGACAGCCTCTGGTTGCCTCCTGTGGCCCCAGGAGCCGATCATGGGGGCATCTGATTAAATGGGAACTCCCACCAGACAAAGCACTTCCGGCCTGAGCTGCGTAGCGCTCGGTGACAGGAGGCCCATGTCTGCTTCCTGACCAGCTGCCTGGCATCCAAACATCTCCCGTCTCCCTGGCAGGCTTTTTGGGAGAAGCTTTTCTGTCCGCAGAAGAGTGAGTGGTCACCTGAGTGGAGGGCCTGGGGGAGGAATGCCAGTAATGAGGTGGGGCCTGAGGGAGGGGCTACAGGGACCCCGCTTGCTGTGCGAGGCTGCCCTGGCCTGACACCTGTATCATGGGAAAGATGTAGAGAAGGCAGCTCTTTCTGGATGGTCGTCTGCGCTCCACCGAGACGACTTGAGACGTCTCTTACTCTGCAGACCCCAAGTCAGGGCAGAGACGGAACCAACACCCATAGGCCCAGAGCATCCAGATCGATCATCTAAGCGTGCGCCCATTTGAAAAGCGTTGTGGCCTCTGTGTTAGAAGCTCACCCAACAAGTCTTTACCGGGCATCTACTATGCGCCAGGTCCAGATCCGGTGCGTAGCCAGGCAAATTAACAACCTGATATGGAACACTGTGCTGAAGTGCGCCGATGAGGAAGACCCTACCTCGTCTAGAAGTCAGGGTGGGCTTCCTGGAGGAAGAGGCATTTAAGAGCGGCACATGCAAAGACCTGGAGGCTAGAGAGAGGGGAGCTTATGGAGGGAGAAAGCAGAATGCTGACCGCAAGTGCATACCAAACACTGCCCAGTGCTCAAATTTATGATGGTTTGCAAAGGTCTCAACAGCTGTGTCCCCAGGTCTCAGGAAACTCTTCTAAATTTATAACCATTGTTTTTAGGGGGTCAGGGTAGTAATATTTACTGAGTGCCTGCTATGTGTCATGTCACACACAATTACATGGCACCATCTTAAGATGGTTTATTTGTTCATTTGACAAATAGTTATTGAACGCTTACTATGAGCCAGGCAGTGTTCTAGGCGCCAGACTGAACAGCAGTGAGCAAAACAGACAGAAGTCCCTCCCTGCAGGGTTTCACTCAGGCTCTCAGGGGTATAAGGATAAACAAATACATAAGTGAACTATATGGTATATGTCAGGTGGGGTCAGTGCTAAGGAGAAAGCTAAAGCAGAGAAGGGAGCAGGGGTCGTGGGGGCAGGGAGGGGGGTCCCAATTTTAATTAGGGTGTTCAGGAAAAGCCTCATATTTGAGCCAAGACTTGAAAAGGGGGAATTGGTGTGCCTTATAGATGTGTGGGGGAAGAATACTGGACAGCAGATGCAAAGGCCCTGAGGCAGGAGCGGGTCTGGTGCGTTCAGGGATGACAGCAGGGACGACGGGGCAGCCAGAGCTGAGTGGGCACAAAGGACAGAAAAGGAGGTAAGGTCAGCTCTCACAGACATGGCAGGCTGCCACTGGTAGCTTTACTAGGCTTTACTAGGAGTGAAAAAAATGGGGAAAAGATGGCAAGTTTTGAGCAGAGCAACAGTAGGTTCCATTTTATCACTCTAGTGTCAAAAATAGCCTGCAGGGAGGAAGCAGGGAGGCCAGTGAGGAGGGAGGCCAGGAGGGAGGACTCCTGGCAGAGTCCCCAGCACCTCCTCCCCTCTCAGGGATGAATGGGTTGAAGGAGCAGGCTTCGGAGCCCAAAAGCCTGGCAGTGCCGGGAGGCAGCTCCCACGGGAGGCAGCAGCAAGGTTTCTCCAGCTCCGTCTCTTGGATTTCACCTGCAGGAGGCTTCATGCCCGAACAAGCCAGTGCATGACTTCAGGCTCTGGTAGATCAGGGGGAGGAATGGGGCTCTGGAAAAAACAAAAACAAAACCTGTGGCCATGAAGATACCAGCTGCCTTTGTTAGGGCGCTAAGCGGCTGCAGCCCCAGAATGACACAGGCCTGTTGGGTTTGAATCCTAATGACTACACTCGGCATGCCCTAGTTCCCTCACGTGTAAAACGAGATAATATCAGCTCCCAGGGCTATGCTGGGGATTAAATGAGATAATGTATGAGAGCTTCTTGACACAGCCCAAGGCACAGGGAATGCACTCTCTGGCGCTTAGCAGAAGTACCGATAGCGATGCATTTCTTTTTAAGTAGGCTGCCTGCCCAGCAGGGAACCCAACACAAGGCTTGAACTCCCGACCCTGAGACCAAGACCTGAGCTGAGATCAAGAGTCAGACGCTGAAGAGACTGAGCCACCCAGGCGCCCCAGCGATAGCCATGCTGTAGGAAGAGGAGATGGAGGCTGAGACCTTCAGAGACAGTGGACTTACACTCCAGGGCACATAGGGCAGCACCAGCCGCTCAGGACTAGCCGTGAGATACCTGCCGTGGGCCAAGTGTGTACCTCATGCAATCCTTCCTCAACTCTGCCAGGGAGATACAGTTGCATTTATTTTACAGATATGAAAACCAAGGCCCAGAGCAGTCAAGGAACTAGCTCAGGGTCCCACATCTACTAAGTGGCAGTGTCCAATCTGCCTAATTCCAGAGCCCAGCACATGCCCACGGTGCCTCCCCGCACGGAGCACCGCTGCGGCCCCAACTATGCGCCACCCCAGCCCCAGCCCCGGCTGGCATTTGGCTTTCCTAACGTGACTCACCAGCCACCGAGTGGCATTTTTTCAGAAGCCTCCAGCAACCCCCTCTGGCCCTGAGGGCGCTCTGGACCTCCTCCCGGCAGCGTTTTTGGTCTTTGGCACGGCTGTGACTCCTCCATGCCCCATACCAGACTCTGTTCACTTCCGAGGGCCTGTTGTAAGAAACTACCACAAGCCGTGAGCTTAAAACAACAGAAATTTATTCTTTCACGTCCTGGCCCCAGAAGTCTGCAATCAAGGGGTTGGCAGGGGGGTGCTCCCTCCGATGCTGTAGGGGGTCCTCTTCCTTAACCTCTTCCGCCTTCACGTGGCTCAGGCATCCCTTAGCTTGTCCAGGTAACACAACAGCAATCTCTGACCTGTCTTCCCTCGCATCTGCTCTCTGTGTCTCTCTGTGTCCAGCCACCCTCTCTTTTCTCTCTTAAAGACACCGGTCACGGATCCAGGGCGCCCTCTGAGTCCTTAATGAGTTACATCTGCAAAGACCCTATTTCCAAATAAGGTGACATCCCGAGGTTCCAGGTGGACATGAACTTTGAGGGGACACTATTCAGCCCCCTTACCGCCCACCCTCTGCTCTGCACCCAAACTTCACATCCTTCCCGCATGAAAAATGCAATCACCCCATCCCATCGTGTCTCGAGATATTAACCCATTCCAGTGTCACCTCCAAGTCCAAAATCTTATCCAAAACTCGTCAGTGCAGAAAGTTCCAAAGCTCATCATCTGCATCATCTAAATTAGGTATGCACGAGACTCGGAGTTGGATTCATCCTGGGGCAAAAGTCCTGTCCACCGGGCCCCAAGGAGGAGATGGGGTGCACTGGCTGCAGGGAGGCCGAGGCCGGGCCCACACGGGGCCGGTTCCTTGCCCTGGGAGAGCTCCGCACACAGAGCAGCACAGAAGAAGTGGAAAAGCTCAGATGATAGCCGTGCCCTCAGGAAGCAGAATAAGAGTCACCTTCCGGTGTTCCGAGCCCCCAAGCCATTCTGTTACCACGTTTTTTTGTTGAATTTGCACATCCCCTCTGACTCATTCCAAAGTTGAGTTGAGTTTGACGTAGAGCGGGGGCTCTCAGGGCCGGAAGGGACAGAGGCACTGGACCAATTTGGTTTAACCCGTGTATGTGGTTATGCCTAGGAATGAGCACAGTGGTTATGCTTAGGAATGAGCACAGGTGTGCGTGAGCTGTTTTCCACATCTGTGGCTCTGGCTGTTTTCCATCTCATGTTCCAGCTTCCAGCAGTGACCTTCCCAGGAACAGACAGCGAGACCAGTGCTGTGTAGAGGAAAGTGAATGGGACCAGAGCCACATGCCCTCAGGAGAAAGGGAGGGAAGAAAGCTGGGAAGGATGTGGTCACAGCTTTGTGTCTGGCCTCAACCTGGTTAGGGGGGGAATCGGGACCACGAATAGCGTCAAAGATGAGGGTCTGTGAGCCGCAGACAGGAGCCTCTCTGAAACTGCTCACCTGTCACCACAGGACCCAACAAACCACCCACAAACCACTATGCCCTCCCTCCAGCCAGGCCAGACGCTGCAGGGGCCCAGCCAAGAGAGTACATCGAGGCCTTTCCTGAGGCAAAGAGGAGCCCAGGAAGAGCTGGAGGCTTCGCTGTCCCCCATTTTTAGTAAATTACAGGGAGGTGCTCAGCCTGCCCCAAACCTCATAAAAGATGGATGGCGTAGTTGTAGAACATCCACGGGTTTTTGTGAACTTTGCCTTCCCTTTAAAAAGCGGCTAACTTCAAAGGCAAAAAAATCACCCCCAGGCACTTTGGTGGTTCTAATAAAACACACTCCCCAGGAACGTGGGTTCTGTTTCAGCCTCAGAGAAGGAGGCGAAGTGGCCATGTGGGTGCCCACGTGCCTGCTTCCTTGCGGGTGACAGGTTTTTCTCCCCCCACAACTGATTTATGCAGAGAACTGCCAGCCGGTGGCCATGACCTACTTTCCTCCTTACGATCCAGTATCCACCGCTTGGCAGGGCCCCCCACTTAAAGGAAACCAGGAGTACAGAAGCCAGACTCCGTGAGCATATGCACTGGGGGTGTCTTTTGACAAACTGCTTTACAAAAAAATAAAATAAAAGCGTGTGTGAGTGTGTGTGTGTGTGTGTGTGTGTGCATATTTCCAATGGAGTGAGGGGTTCTTTTTTTTTTTTAATGTTTATTTATTCTGAGAGAGAGAGAGACAGAGAGCAGGGGAGGGGCAGAGAGAGAGGGAGGGAGAATCCCAAGCAGGGTCTATGCTGTTAGCGCAGAGCCCGATGCAGGGCTTGAACTCACGAACCACGAGATCATGACCTGAGCCGAAATCAAGAGTTGGATGCTTAACCAACTGAGCCAGCCAGGAGCCCCAAGGGGTTCTTTAATTGAGCTCCTCTAGGCATAAAAGTTGGGATGTGAGGCTCCCGATCTTCTGATAGTTGTCCAAAGCAAAGTTGGCCTACCCAGCTGCTGCCCATCAGCTAGGCTGATGCCCTGTAGGAAAGATGTGCAGATTTGCCTGGGTGGCTGGCTCCTCGTGCTGCTCGAGTGCCAGCGTCCTGTACTTCCGTGGGTGTGAATGTGCATGTGCGTGTGTTTGCATTTACAATTCAGGGACCAAAAGTGTCATTACAGTTTTGAAATTCTGGAAAGAGTTCCGGTGTGTATGAATTGGGGCACATGGTAGCTTTCAACTCAGGACAAAATAACGTACAGAGTGGTATAGAATATGAGGCATCTATTTCTAGTACGGAGATCTCTGTAAGGGAGGAAGAAAAACTTCCCCTCTACCCTTCTGAGTTCTTAGCTGAGACCCTGTCCCAACAGATGGACGAACAAGAGGAAAATAAAGGACTTATTAGCATGTGTACCTCATGCTATACGTGGAGTTACCCTGGTAAAGAAGAAGAACCCAAAGAGATAGCTTTAGAATTCAGGCTTGAATACCATCTTCCTAGGGAAAGGGGAGAGGGTGTGGCCTCTTACGGGAGAGCAAATTATCTCCAGGAAAGATGAACAGGCCCTTCGAAGAATAGGTGGGAGGTATGATCGTTTGTGGCACAGTTTGTCTACCTGGGGGGTCAACTTCTAGTCCTCTCTCCTGTGACAAGACTCCGTCTTCCCTGGTTTTTAAACTTCCAGGAGGGATGGGGCGCTTGGGTGGCTCAGTCAGTTGAGCGTCCAACTACAGTTCAGGTCATGACCTTGCGGTTTGTGAGTTCGCTCCCTGCATCAGGCTCTGTGCTGACAGCTCACAGAGCCTGGAGCCTGCTCCGATTCTGTCTCCCTTTCTCTCTGCCCCTCCCCTGCTCACACTCTGTCTCTGCCTCTCTCAAAAATAAATAAACATTAAACTTCCAGGAGGGGATCTATGATCATTGAATTCCTTTCCGACAGGAAACCTCTCCCTATATTGCTGTTTTTTAAGTGCCCGCGGTTCAAAAGGGTCACTACGCCAAAGTGACACGTTTTGGGGTGGTGTGTCCCAAGTTCCTGCAGTCATATTTGGGGTGGCGCCATCTGCCACCCTCCTAGGGAAACAGTGCTCAGGGACGGCTGGAACAGCCCGGATGTGCAGGGCCTGGGCAAAGGAGGATGTGGGGTTCGGGTGCAGAGCCTCAGCGTGGGCACTGGCCCAAGACGTCGATGCTAGAATGTTAGGAGATTGAGAATCCTCTAGTGCAGCTGTCTTTAAGTGGGTGACCCAGACCGCCGAGGGGGCAGGCATGGGAAAGTTTCCGAGGAGGTGCACAGGCCCAGAGAATGGTACAAGAATCAGGTCTCCAGATCCTCAGTCTCCATGTGGTCCTGTGCCTGGGACAGTGCCCACAGTCTGCCAGGATGGCCCTTCTCAGCTCCCCCTTCTTCACCCACCTGCCCTATCACAGAGGAAAAGCCGCCTCACAGCCTCTAGGGGACATCCTCCTGAGAGGCACAATCAAAGGGTCCATTCAAGAATGCCTAGCTCCATGGGATGCCTGGGCGGTTCAATTGGTTAAGCATCCAACCCTTGATCTCAGCTTAGGTCATGATTGCAAGGTAGTGAGAGCCTACTTGGGATTCTGTCTCTCTCCCTCTCTCTCTGCCCCTCCCCTGCTCATGTGTGTGCCTGCTCTCTCTCTCTTTCTCTCTCTATCAACATAATAAACACTAAAAAAAAAAAAAGAAGAAAAAGAAAAAGAAAAAAAAAAGAATGCATATAGCTCCAGAGGGAGAAACCCCTGAGGACAAAGCAAGGGGGGCTTCACGGACCTAGAGGGTGTTGTTATGCTAATAGATTTCACTTACTGGTGGAATCTGAGCAACCAAAGAAATGAACAAACACGCAAAACAACAGACTCTTAAATACAAAGAACAAACTGGCCGGAGGGAAGGTTGGGGGTGGGACGGACAAAATCGGTGAAGGGGATTAGGAGTACAAACTTCCAGTTAAATAAGTAAGTTACAGAGGTGAAAAGTACAGCATTGGGGATGTAGTCAATAACACCGTAATAATGCTCTGTGGTGACAGATGGTGACTGCACTTACCACGGTGAGCGCTGCATAATGTGTGCAATTGTGGCTGGCATTGCCACGTCGCACACCTGAAACTACCGTAACATTGTGTGTCCCTATGCTTCAATAGTAATACTTAAAAGAAAAAAAAAAAAGTAGTCTTTCTGTCTCGGGCTCTGTGTCGCCTCTGCCCACCTGCTTTGTCATGCACCCCTCCGCATTTAGAAGTGGCCACGGAGAGGCATGTTAATGGGTTCCTTCGAATTGGAAAATGATGTCAGGCTTGGTTGCCTGGAAATAAGTGTGATATGGCTTATTGGTTTGACAGTGAGGACGGCTTTGCCAATGGGGTTCACAACACGATACCCCCAAATGTAGTACCTTGGCATATAGATTATCTTAAGCTGAAGGAATCAGAGAAAATGAAAGAAACAGAAAGGTTGTCCTGACTTCCGCATCCCTTTGCCCTTCTCCTCTGACAAAGGTCGTAAAATTCCTATGGCCAAGGTGCTCTCCCTGCTCAAGGAGGAAGGAAGGAAGGCATCCTTCACACCAGAGATGAGGATTTGGGGGCTCGGAAGGTTGGACGAACCTTGTCAGCTAACCCTTCTTTCTCACCACTTACGACCCCAGCCCCAATCACAGACTTACTGTGTCTTTGTCTAAAAGGTATAAAGTCGTTCCGGTTCTGGTCACGTCTTCTGGTCTTTACTCTCTCGTGAAGGCTCCCATGTACACACAGACATTCAGAACAACTTGTGTGCTCTCCTCCTGTTAATCTGTCTTACGTCACTCTAATTTTCAGACCCAGCCAGACACCCCCAGGGGCCCCGGGACAACTTTTTCCTACCCACCCCCCCAGGCTGTAGGATGGACGTTTTAGCAAATTCGTGGAGCCACATTCACAGCGCAAGATCGTAGCGAAGACATATTTAAAGTACACATACGAAATAGATTTAAAGTACAAACACGAAATAAAGTGCAAATACTAGTTAAGAAGGCTTGAGGATGTTCAGCTTGAAGAGCATGTTAGCAAAGCTGATTGAGCATTAGCATTGGTGCTGGAGATGTCCTAGACAACAAGTATTCGTAGAGGAGGAAAAAAAGGAATGAGTGGCTATGAATGGGGACATTGAAGCTGCCGAGGACTCTTGGTTTTTCCAGGAAAAAAAAATGAGTGGCCCTGAGTTACACACTTAAAAATGGTAAAATGGTAACATTTGTGTTATGAATGTTTTACCGCAATAAAAATAATAATTAGTGACAAAGCTGGGTCGCACCGGGTGTCCCGACTCCTATTCAGTGGCCCCTGCTTGCCTCCCTCCTGTTGTTCATCTGCTTGTTGTTCTGCAGGGATTGGCTGAGAGATGCCGGCAAAGCAGGAGACTCCATGCCGAGAAATGCCCAAGCAAGATGTGATCCTAACCAGAGAAGCAGGCTGGGAGGGAGGGCTTGTGGGACTGCGAGGTAATGGGGCCAGGGGGCAGTCCCAGGACCCCGATCATAGTGCCTAAAGGGACCTCTCAAGCCTGCATCCGGTGGGCATCAGTCAGTTTGTGGGGCTTGGGACCCCAGTGGTGGACCATCAAGTCTGGGACAGGCCTCCAGCTAGCACCCCCAGGACAGGGCGACAGGGTCCAGCCATGAGGAGACAGAGCTGGCATCAGCTAGAGGCAGCAAGCCCCCCTCAGATCCAGGCCCCGTGTTTAAGAGAGTCCATTCTAGACCTCAGCCAGCCGTCCACCTCCCTCTCTCCGGGCCACACTCCAGGCATCCAGTACCTGGGATTCCCTTCTGGAAGGGTGCCAAGTCCCACAGATGTTAGGGCCAGGACTGCGCAGGGACAGGGGTACGTTTTCTCTGGAAGGCAGGGAAGACGAGTGTCTGGACTGATGATGTCATGTCCAATACCAAGAAGGCACCCGGTGGCTTTTCTCTCCCCTCGTGCTGAGCAGCACTGTTAGCACACAGGTCTGCCTTTGGCCATAAGCTGACTCCACTGCCCAGCTCTTTTCCTCTGCTTGGATGCCTAGCTCACTAAGGAGCAGAGAGCCCTGTTTTGGGCTCCCGAAGCTGGGTGACTCTTTGGCTTGCCCCCTTGTTTGTTTTTCATATTTATTTATTTTGGGGAGGGCAAAGCAAGCAGGGGAGGGGCAGAGAGAGGGGGACAGAGGACCCAAAGCAGGCTCTGAGCTGACAGGTTGACAGCAGCGAGCCCGACGTGGGGCTTGAACTCACGAACCACGAGATCATGACCTGAGCTGAAGTGGGACACTCAATCGGCCACCCAGGTGCCCAGCTCACCGCCTTATTTAACAGAAAGGCATCTTCTGTTTCTCTCCCCCAATGCATCTGGCATGGTAATGAGCTCATAGCAGGCATTTGCTAAATAGTTCATTGGTATTAACTATTAGGAAATGCATTCCGTAAGCCTACATAGGAAATGAGTAAGAGTCCCTGAGTGCACATGCCTGGCCATTCTCTGTAATATCTCACTGAGCAAAATCCAGGGCATGCCGTGTGTGTGTGATATGTTTTACTCTTTATTAAGTACATTTACCACTTTCATGGAGTATCCATCCTGGGCTGGATGTTTTACTTCACCGATAATTGGCAACATTTTTCCCATTTTACAGATGAGACAGGTGTGGCTTAGACAGGGCAACTGTTCCAGTCACACAGAAAGTAGGTGGCAGGGCTGGAATGGGTCCCCAGGACTGCCGGCCTCCAAAGCTTTTGCCAGTGTGTCTGTGGCTTCACGACACTGTGGAGGAGCACTGTGGGCCTTCCAAGGAAACAGCCTGAGCCACCCGCTAGGTTTTCCCCAGACTGGCTTCTGTGGCCCTGCAGTTCCCTGGAACATGGGAGAATAGCCATCTGCAAAGAGAGCTATACAAGGCTCTCTGAGCACAGAGCCTAGCTTACACCTCTTCTGTGACTTAAGCAAGAAGTAGATTCCTGAAAATACATTCACAAGTCAATACTTTATAAAATATATCATATAATACATATACTTTACACAATATCATATATTACATATACTTTATAAAATATATCGTATAATACCCACAATATCATGTAATACATATATACTTTATAAAATATATAATACCCACAATATCATATAATACATGTACTTTATAAAATATATCCTATAATACCCACAATATCATGTAATACATATATACTTTATAAAATATATAATACCCACAATATCATATAATACATGTACTTTATAAAATATATCCTATAATACCCACAATATCATATAATACACATACTTTATAAAATATATCCTATAATACCCACAATATCATGTAATACATATATACTTTATAAAATATATAATACCCACAATATCATATAATACATGTACTTTATAAAATACATCCTATAATACCCACAATATCATATAATACACATACTTTATAAAATATATAATACCCACAATATCATATAATGCACATACTTTATAAAATATATCCTATAATACCCACAATATCATGTAATACAAATATACTTTATAAAATATATAATGCCCACAAGATTATATAATACATATAACGTACACTCAGTGGTCAAAACTACCCTCATCTCTCTTGAATGTATTTTCATTGCTGCATCACCTAGAAGTGGGGACCTTACCATTAACTCCACACCCATGCTGTGTGTGACAGCTTGCACAATACCCCACCCCCGTTATTTTATTTGGTACATGTGGACACGATTAGCCCCATTGCACAGGAGAGAAAAACAGAGGCTTATAGAGATGTGGCTTCCCCCAGATCACCCCACACCCTGGGTGTGGCTCTGCTCTGTGCTTCACACCATCAGCTAACAAGATGAAAGGGACAGTAGATGTTTCCCTTGGTGTGGCCTCTGGCCCAGTGGGAAGGTCTCTCTGTGTTACCTTCCCTTTCACCTGGATATTGTAACTTGTCACTGGGTATTGGCTTCCCTCAAAGAGGAGCAGTCTCACCAGAGTGACTTCTAAGCCCAGAATAGCAGAGGCTCTCATAAAAATTGAGTTAATATAGCAGAAACTGAAGCCCACAGTTATCTGCTATCACTTTCAAGCAGACAGCTGCAAGCTTTTGGCCCTGAGGGGCCTTCTGACAATTTATTAGGCAGAAGTGGAAGGTACCCCTGTGCCTTGCCCCAGAAAATGAGTCATTCGGTGGCCAGCCTGTGTGTGTACCTCAGACTTTCATGACCAGCATGGGTCCCACCTGGGACATGGGGAAGGAAACAGATGTCCCGTATGGCCCTCCTCAGCTGCCTGGCAAAGCCCCACAGGCCCCATCTGGGTCCCAGAATCAAGGCAGCTCGGGGCCAGAAAGGACTTTCAAGGTCATCCAGTTCAAATGCCTAGCAAAGGCTAGAATCCCACCCAGTAGTACCCATTCCCTCTTGAAATCCATAGGTGATAGGGAATTCAATACCTCCAGGAGCAGCCAGAGCTGGAAATTTCCCCAAGAATCATCTAATCTGATCCCTTTACTGTCCAGATGGAGACATTTTCCACACCAGAGAAACAGCTTGTTCCAAGGTCACCCAGCTAGGCCAGCCACAAGGAGATGTCTATTTACCCTCCCCTGCACGTCCCATGCTTCGGCCATATTTCACTTCCCAGAATGAGCCATGCTGTTTCCTGTCTCTGTGTCGTTCACCGCATTCCCCCTTCTGGATGTGCCCCTTGCACCGTATCTCTCACCTGCCCAGGAAAACACACCTGCCCTTCAAGGCTCAACAAGGCACTTTGTCTTCCATAAAGTCTTGCCTGAGACCTTCCTCCCACAGTGAAAAATTCTCCCCCTTGCCTGCATCCCAGGTGGAGGCTGTGCACACATGGGCCAGAGCACTTGTCACCCTGGACTCCATATGTCCCTGCTGGTCTGATCCCCAACTCTCCCGGGAGGCCCTTGAGCATAGAGGCCACGTTCCCCATGTCTGTGTTCTCAGACCCGTCCACAACTCTGGGCAAAGACATGCTTGTTGAATAAACGCACGAATGAGTGACTGGATGGATCAACACTGGAAAAGCCTCCAAAGCGATTTGTAATTTCCACAAATCCCTGTAGACTGTTTCACTTGTATTCCCCTCTCCTCCACTCCTTTCGAATCCACTTCCCCATTAGAGGATGGGCCAATCATTCCACCACAGAGAGGCTAGGTGATTGGCCCGAATCACCCAATTATAAGTAACTTCTCCTAGTTCTTGTGTTTGCAAGTTCAAGGGAAATGTCATGGTTAGTGCCATCCCCTGAGTCACTTCCTCTCTGGATGACACTTCCTAACACCTCCCCACCCCCCTGCCCAACTTGGGAGCCTGCCCTGAGGATCTGTCTCTTCCCCAGCCTCAGCTCAGGACATGCAAGTCTGTAGAACTCTCTGAGACTCCACTCCTGGAGACTAATGGGGAACACGGGATATGGGCATGTCACCTCCATGTGACCAGGGCACAAGAGGGCGTGGAAAGAGAAGGCAGATGAGCCAGACCTCGGCTCCAGCAGGGGGTAGGATTGTGGATACAAATTGTAGCTGGCAGGGGACAGACTCAAACATGGACTGACTCTAGCTCATTCTACATGCCGTGGCCTCCCTCCAACGCCATGCTGTCACCATACTTCCTCTGGTCACTGGAGAGAGGTTCCGGCGGGTCTGGCCTCTCTTTGGGACGTGGGAGGGACATCCATGAAAAGGATGAGTATCACGTGGCCATCACACACTCTCCGGATGTCACACGCTCATGGGTGTTACACACTCACGGGAATGTGCACACACATGCACATGCACCTGCCTGGTCGGGACGCAGTGGTGATCAGGGAACCTCTGCACTCTGCAGCTCCAACTTCCAGGGCTTTCTTCCTTCCACCCTTTCCAACGGGAAGGCTGCATCTTGCCCCCTTCTTAAAAACTGTGCTGACGTTTGCCACACTTAGTATCAAATTCATTCCTTGAACCTTTTTTAGGTGTTGGAACCAGTAGCACTCAGTACATCCCAGCAGCCATCACTGCTCCCTCATTCCACAGCATTTCCATCCCTCTAATAGGAGACCCGTGCCCACCCCGGCCTTTTACACGATGCCCAGTAACAAGGGCAGCGTCGGGGCCTTCCCGGCTCCAAGTGGTGAGGTCACTAGGAGCACGTCAGTGGGAGGACAGCCAGGAGCCTGTGTGGGAAATGCTATCTGTCCTCTCTGTGCACTCAGGTCCCAGTGCTCCTTCAAGTCTTTGGTCAGAGTCCCCACTCACCCACCAGGCCCCATCCTCCCTACCTCTCAGCCCACCATCGAGAGGCAGTCTCTCTGTGCCCAGCTCCCAGAGCATCCTAGAACATAGCTATGCAGGTGCCGGTCAAGGGGGCCATGCCCCCAGGTCTTGGCTTGGCCTCTCACTGGCTGTGAATCCTTGGGCACATTATCCAATCTCTGCTTCAGGTTCATCATCTGTAAGCTGGAGTCAGTAACAGAACTATGAAAGTGTTGCCATGAAAGGGCTTGCACAAATTAGCACACTCCAAGCTATCCCAACAGTGCCTGGGGCCTCGGCCCTACTCCAGCTGTGGTTGGCCTTCCCGCCACCTGTCTTGCCTGTGGTGCTCCTCGGCCACAAGGCTCGAAGTGCAGGGAGGCTTGAAAATTCTAGGTTGGTTGAAGGGCCCCCAGGGGTCACCCCGGATCTTCACTCCCTTTTGTCTGGATGTTTAAAATGGCCAGGACTCTGTCTCACTGTCACACGGGATCAGTGCAGAGGTGCCTTCCAAGAAAGGCTGAGCTGTGTATGCTCGCTCAGGAGACGCCTTTCCTGTGCCAGCTCTCCCGAAGGGCAGCAGACGTTTGAGTGGACAGAGAGGTCCAGAAGAGGCAGTCCGTTCCCTGCTGGACTCTGGCTAAGGGGCTCAGAATGGCAAGGGTTCCACAGAGCTCCTCCTTCTCCCACGGAGGGAAGGCTTCGACAGCCCCTTCCCAGCAGCCCCTGATGCTCAGTGGTTTGCCCACCTATCCCCCAGATCAGCATCTGGACAGTAGGGATGGGACGGCATGGCCCGAAGTCCCCATGACCACTAGCCAAGCCACTGCACCGGCTCCAGCTCCCAGCACGGAGAAGCAGCAATACTGGCACCTGTATAACAGGGTCCTGGGGAGTAAATGAAACAGGTGTGTGTCCACATCCGCCTCGCCTCACTGGATGGCAGTGAGAATTTAATAAAGTGACTCAAAGGAGGCACCAGCCAAGGCCAACTTCCTCCCCTCATCCCTTTAAGCGTGGATGTTATACCAGGGATGCGTTCATCGCTCACTCGTTCATTCGTTCATTTGACCTTTATATAGCACTTCCTTCTAGTTGGGTCCACTCTCCCATTCCCCATATTTTAGCCTGCATTGACTATATTTTTAATGCTTATTTATTTATTTTGGGGGGGTGGAGGGGCAGGGAGAAAAGAGAAAGAGAGAATCCTAAGCAGGCCCTGCACTGTCAGCACAGAGCCTGATGTGGGGCTCGATCCCACAAACCGTGAGATCATGACCTGAGCCGAAACCAAGGGTTAGACGCTCAACTGATTGAGCCAACTAGGAGAACCTGAATTACCTATAGTTTCCATCCCTGCCTGCATCTCTCAAAAATGAACCAAAATACTTTGAATTAGCCCTTCTCCCCTTCCCTCTTTGTGGTTCAGCTCATTTCCATCTTCTCTAAGAGCAACATCACTCTCCCTTTCTCTCACTCTTCTGGCCCCTCTTCTGCACCCTGCTGCCTCCTGCTCCCCCAAGGCCCTGAGACCTGTGGGTTCCTTACCCTAGTCTGTGCTTCCCAGAGACAGGTGCCACATCTGCACGTTCAGGCACCACAGCTGGAGATTACCAATCATCATATTTTATATCTGGCCTCATGAATAATTCAGGACCCAGAAAGCAAGAGCATAATAATTAACATGAGTTGGAGGGGGAACGCTAGTTCCAACATAGCCCCATCGGTTTTTATGATAGGATTTCGCCAAGCTTAAATGCACAACACCTGACCTTGTGTTCTTGGCTTGCATTTGAAGTTGTTTTCCATATTGAAACCATGTGTATGAGCCTCATATAATCCACAGTCAGAGCTCTTTCCCAGAAGCTGGTCTATTAGTAAAATCCTTGAAAAGAAACAAAACAGAGGTGACTAGAGAAGTCCCCAGACCCCAGTCTGTCAGAATAGCGTATGCAAAAATCAGATGTTCTAGAACGCAGAATCTGCATTGGACCTCGACTTACCTTCTCCCACAAACTCTGACCCTTCAAGGCAGAGCTTGGGTCTCCATCATCTGTGACCCCGCCACAGTGTCTGGCATGGTGGGAGCCCACCGTAAGATTCGGGGTGCCTCACGTCACTTGCATGATATTTTCAGGAACACTGTCTCCCCATCTCTAAGAGAGCTCTCATGGGTGGTTGCCTTGGACATTTCTGTTTAGGCTTCTTGGCCTTAGGGCTCTCTTGTATGATACCAAATATTCTGTAAAGACACAGTTAAATGCCCCAAGCAAATTCCCTCTTTGCAGCCATGCTGGAATTTTCCATAAAGTACACTAATTGATTTGCTCGTAAACGTCAAATGTTTGGATGTTTGTTTTCTTTCCCTTTTAAAAACAAATCTTCTGTTACAGAACAAATATTTGAAAGGGGTGGGGAGGGGAGAAGGGGTAATTCAATGTATTGGGATTCAGTTGTGTGAGATGCAAGTTGGAATGTAAAAAATAACTAATTAAGGCTTTTAGCACATCAAAGTGTTTTTCAGAACCTGGCTCCCTACTGTGAACCTGGCTTTCTGACATGAACCTGATTTCCTGGTGAGAATCTGGCTCCCTGATGAGAATCTCATTCCCTGGTGTGAACCTGGCTCCCTGCTTAGCATCGCATTCCCTCATATAAATGTGATTTCTTGATGTGAACTTGGCAGTCAGAATTAGTGGTCAGGCAAAACTTGTTGTAGGAATGAATGAGTGAATGAATGAATGACTGAATGAATACTGTTAGACTGTAAAAGATGCTCTCTCTTAAGAGGCATATTATAAAAGTACTGCCTACATTAAAAATCCTCATGTTACAAAGATTCTTGTATGTTTATGTGAACAGCACCTTAGCACCAAGCCAGAAGAGTGGAGAAAACTCTCCTTGGAGCACAAAAAAAGAGAGAAATATTCCCTCAATTTCTTTGCTTAATTCTGCTTGTTAAAAAAAGCTTTACTGAGATATAACTTACATGCCATTCAATTATCCATTTGCAGTGAGCAATTCAGTGTTTTTTTTTTTAAATTATATTCACAGGTATGTGCAACCATCGCCATAACTAAATTTTAGAACATGTTTGCACTCTCGGCAAAATAAATCCATACCTATTACCTGGCACTCCCCATTCTCCCCAGCCCTAAGCAACGGATAATCTATTCTCTGTCTCCACACATTTGCTATTGCATATACTTGGAACTATACACTCTGTATTCTTTTGTGACTGGCTTCTTTCAACTAGCGTAACATCTTCAAGGTTCATCCGTGCTGTAGCATATGTCAGTACCTCATTCCTTTATGTTGCCAAATAATATTCCACTGTATGGATCTATTACACTTTATTTGTCTATTCATCAGGCTTTTTTTTTTTTTTCATTAATTCTTGTCAGGGTGGTTAATAAGCCATGAGGTCGAGGCCAGAGGCACTAGGATTCCCTAATCACCATTTTACTTTTTAACTACTGAGAGCATCCCGACTCTTGATTTCAGCTCAGGTCATGATCTCACGCTTTGTGGGTCTGAGCCCCACATCAGGCTCCACATTGACAGCACAGAGCCTGCTTGGGATTTCCTCTCTCTGTCTCTCTGCCCCTCTCCCGCTCACGCTCACTCTCTCTCTCGAAATAAATAAACTTAAAAAGGGGCGGGGGGAGGCAAGTATAAATGATGAACAACTGTGCATGGGTAGTAAACATCTGTGGGGCGAGCCTGGGAATCTGACCACCATGTATAACTTTGTTTTCATGGAGAAATGAAATCTAAATTCTGAATAATAATCTTTAAGATGAAATTTCAGAAAAATTATGTTCTTCCTTTATAGTATCTGCCTTTCAAAACTCAAAAACAAAAAACAAATTCTGTGCTTGGGCCAAACAAACAAACAAAAACAATTTAATACACTCTTCATAATGCACATTACGGCGATCTTACAAAGTCAAATCTACAAGAGAATTTATTTTATTTGGCCTCCTTGAAAATAAGCATCTTAAATAACTGGGTGTTTTTTTTCAGTGCCAAGTAGGAACAGACCCCAGAAGCCTAAAATCTTTATCCAAAGTCTAATCCAACAGATTCCTCATTATTTCAGGATCAATCAACAATAAACTCAAATGGTCAAGGGAAAGAAAAAGAACAGTCCATACTGGTTTCTGGGCCTTGAAGTTTTTTCATCTTTCGTTTGGAGTAAAAAATGTTTTTGCCATTTTCTTTTCTGAAAGTCCGATCTTTTATTGGCCTTTTATGTAATACAGAAGAACATTTGGATATTTATGAACACTCCAGAATATCGGAGTTAGGCCTCAGATGTGGAGACCAAGATACGGAGAGAGAACATGCCTTGACCCAGATCACATTTGGGTTCACAGGAGAGCCAGGACTAGAACTCGTTTCTGTAATGAGGGGATTATTGGCACTGTCTGCTCTAGGGGTGTAACTACTCCTGGAATTCTCTCAACATCACTATGGGGATGGTGACAAGGTTGAGCGTACCGTGCAGACAGAGGAGAGAGTCTAGAAAGGTGGAGGAAGCAGACAGGCGGGATCAATAATATGCATTGATCACTTACCCAGTGCCAGGAATTGTGTCGGCTTGTTGCATACATTATCTTATTTAATCATCAAAAATTCCGTGTGGCAAATCGATTTCGATTTTTTTCCAAAAAAAACAAAAAAACACCTCAGACTTGGAGAAATTAAATTACCCAAGGTCACACAGCTATCAGTTACTAGATACTTTGAAGCCCCAAAGCCTGTGTGCTTTCTCAATTTACCTACTTCTCCCAAGGGGGCTGGAAACCAGCTCAGTGAGAAAGTGGAGATATTTAGCCTGGAGAACAGAAGACTCTAAGGGAAGTGACAGCGGCCTTCCCAGTTTTTTAGCTCTCATGGAGGCAAGAGGGAACACTGCATAAGAGCTGCTGGGAATCGTATTTCACGTCAATAGAAAGAACTTTCTAACAGCTGCTGTCTGTGTAGAACAGGCCGCTTTGTTAGGTAGCGAGCTCCCTGTCCCTGAAGGTATGTAAACAGAGGCTAGAAGATCACTTGGGGAGGTCAGGCAGAGTGAGGGCTCTGGACTCAATGAAAGGGTTAGGGGAGAGGACCTCTTAGAGCCCCTTCAACTAACGGTGCCAGATGAGACCTCAGCAGGGCTGTTATTCCTTAGGTATTTGAGGAAATGACATTCTGTTCTCATGACAGTAATTTTTTTAATTCTGATTTTTCTCGATTGGGCATTTTCCCCCGAGAATGAACCCTGGTGTGAAAACTGGAGTAAAACCATGCTATTCTATGAGTCAACAGTATAGCATGTCCATAGCCCTGCACCAGGCATCTGGGCGGTGGTGATGAGCATCGTGGGAATGAATGAACGAATGAATGAACAAATGAATGGCTACATAGTTAGTCACGTTAGAGAAATGGCTATTCTAACAGAGTCAACAAATTTCTTTAACACGAGTTCTCTTGGGACATTTGATAACTTGTGCTGACTCTAATAGGGGAGATTGGGCAAGCAAAACTTCCCAAAATGCCTGCACCACAGTACCCTTTCTTCCCCTGCCAATCACCTATTATTAGTATCTCAAGAGGCCCCAGGGTTCCTTGGGACACATAACATAGGGTTTGCTAAACATAGGGCTTTAAGACTATGGTGCTTTAGTATTTTTTTAAGATTTTATTTTTAAGTAATCTCTACACCCAACGTGGGGCTCGAACTTAAAACCCCGAGATCGAGAGTCTCACGCTCCACCGATGGAGCCAGCCAGGCACACCAAGACTATAGGCTTTAAAACAGAGACTCGGGGTCGATTCTTGTCCCCACCCCCTACCCCCCCATTCACTGCTCTGCACTTTGGTTTTCTCATCTATGAAACAGAGAGGCAACAGCAACTGCATCCCAGGATTGCTGCAAGGGCCCAAGGACACAATGGATGTAATATGGAGAGTGAGTCCGGCACCCGTGTAGGCAAGAGAGATACATGGAGGCTGTTATTTATTACCTAGTAGGCACTAAATGTATTACCTCATAGAGTCACTGTAGAGATTAAATGAAGTAAGACATGAAATAATGCCCCCAAAGTACTTGGCATCTAGGAGTGCCTTCTAGAGGCAGACTCGCCTCGCGGCCAACGTTCTCGGGGCGCTAGGACTAGCTGGTACAAGATTTCCTGTGCCGGGAACACATCGACTACCTCGAAGTATGGAGCGTTTTCCATTTGCTTATGACTGTTCTGAAGGTGACATTCTAAGTTTCACCAGGCCCTTGAGTCTTTAAGTAATTGAAGTACTAAGAGTCTGAAGTGACTCACCCCGTTCTGTTTATTCTGGTCTCATTTGCACAAAAGAAAGGAAAATCACCAGCTCTAACCACCCACTGCAAAATGCTAGAGATGAGAATAGCCGGAGAAAATACCGAAAATAATTCCCTGGGCCCGGTTTGGCTCTTCCTTACACCAGCGGGGCTGGGAAATGTGTGTTGGATCCTGAGTCATCAAATACAGTATCATTCCCCCCCCCCACCACCACCCTTCAGTAGATCACTGGGTCCCCTGAAGAGGGGAGGGGGGAGGAAAGTTGGGACAGAGGAGAGAGGAGAGATGCCCCAAGCAACCCGACCAGATTTCCAGTTCACACTGGAAGAAAAGGGGGGGAAATGTTTAAAAATCTACCATGGTTGACTGAACACCTACTACAAGTGAGGCACCCTGCCAGATACGGCAGAGGAAACAGTTCCTCCCAGAGGCAGTGCTCGACTAATAATAACGAAAAGAATAAGAATGTAAGCTCCCATATGTCAAGCGTCTACTACGCACCAGGCTCATTGCTTGGCATTTTCTATTCCAGTCTCTGATACGATTCTTCAAGGTAGGAATTGTTACCCACTCTTTACGGAAGGTGAGGAGCACAGACGTTTGTACCTGCATCCATTCATTCACACAAAAGACTCCGGGCCCCTGCTGGGCCAGACCCTGGGCTGGACCCTGAGAATGCACAGATGAGAACACAGACTCTCAGCTGAGTGCAGCAGTCTGGTGACTTGGCCAAGGTCACAAGCAAGTAGTGGGGGAACGGGGATGCAGCCCAGCTCTCTGCACCCCGGACCTGTGCCCAGCCGGCAGCAGCAGGAAGTTGCCTTTGAGCCCGGCTCCCAGATTCCCAGGGACAGGACCTACACTGCACCAGGCAGCTGCCCTTGCAGGGCAGCGGGGTGGGCTGGGAGCACAGCCCGTGGTTCTGCACCAGAGTCAACGGCACAGCTAATTTATTTTAAATAAAGACATTTAGAAGCACGAGCTGCACTATCTAGCAAAGAAGACTCTGTCTCTGCCATCACAGGAGATTTTGCTGCAGAAATTACCATATTATACAGGACTGTCACAGTGCTGGATTACCCCAAGAGGTCCTCTGTGCTCAGCATGTATCACTAGACCTATCTCAAGTCTCCTCTTCCAAGATGCAGAGGGGAGCACTTTACTGCATTATCTCATTTAATCCTCATAGCAAGCCTACAGGATGATGCTGTTACTCCTGTTTTATAGAAGGGAAGCCTCAGGAGGGGTCAAAGAGGAGGGGCCCAAGGTCACCCAGGGGGGGAAGAAACCTGGATTCGGATCCAACTCCGTCTGGAGTTAGAGTCTGGGTTCCTCCCACGACACCAAGCTGTAGGTTCTCGAGTGCTGTGGGGGAGCAGGCACAGAATGTTCGGCAGAGGTGTTCGGCATGGCCTGGGGGAAAAGGCAGGCAAGCACCCAGGAGCCAAAGACGCAGGCCGCTGTGCAGCTCAGCCATCCCAAGCATCATGTTGTAAGATAGACTGCTCAGTCGTGCTGAGCCTCATCTGTATGTGTGTGTACCCTGCGTGTGCCTGTGCGTGCAGGTGTGCAGGTGCGTGTGTGGGCCGTTCACAGATCTATAAGAGCAAATCACAAAACCAGGATTCCTTTCTGCTTTTGGGGGAAAGGTGACCCACAGAAAGAAGCCCAGCCTTCCCCACCTGAGAGCTTCCCAGAAACCATTGTCCTTTTGTAACTCTCTCCTTTTTCCACTCTGCATATCCCACCTCAATTTTTGGGCAGCCATCAGTCAAAGGGAAACGCCCCTCCCCCACCCCCGCAGCAGGATTTCTCAAACAGCAGAGCCAACATCTCCACTTTGCTCCCTCATGTGAAGCACATGGGTGCTGGCTGAGGGCTTTCTAGAGGCACCAGAAAGGAGCTGGCCTCTACACCTGTATGATGGCTTGTAGATAAGATATGAGTTTTTGGTCTGTGGATAGGCACCCACATTTTCAAGAGATGTATATATTCCTGGAAGGTTACATTTAAATTATATTTTGTTCAATAAAATTACCTTTTAATTGACCCTGAAATTTGAACCTGCAAAAATACATGAATTAGCAATTACTAATGTTCTGACAGTCAACCCAGTTGCCCAAGCCAGAAACATGGGAGCTCCTCCCTCTTTCCAACCCTCCGCGTCCAATCAAACTGTAGTAGCTATTGATCTACCATGGACAACTCCTTCCCTCTGCCCCCCTCCGCCCCGCCCCTGCCATCTGTCCAGCTCTCCCCAACTCCATTGCCACCCCCTCACTGTTTCTTTCCTGAATTAGTGAAACACCCCTGGACTGCTTCTCACTACCCTACCACACTCTGAGTTTAACCGTCCATCACCTCACCTCCACCTTGAAGTGAGAGTGTTCATTCATTTCCGGTCTGGTCATGATCCTCCCCTCTTTAAACCCCCCCTGGGGCTCCCATCGCCTTCCAAATAAAATCCCAACCCCATAGCATGACATCTATAGCCTTGACAACCCCTGCTGTCCCCAACTCAACTGTTCCTTCCCCCAAGCACAGCACCCTTAGGCCAGGTCGGACTGTGGGGTGGCTCCTTGATCCATGATGCTCTCAATGTCCCCCCCTTTGAGTCTTTGCAAATACTGTTTGGAGTGCCTTTCTGCCCCTTCATTGCCAAACATCCCCTCACCATTCAGGACATCTCCTGCCGAAGGGGTGCCTTCCACATCCTCCCCACCATGTCCAGTGCTAATTGGTTGGGGAGGTCTGCTCACTCGAACTATAGGAATGATCTGCTTCCCTCCCTTTCAGACTGTGGGCCACCTGTAGACTGTCTTTCACCCTTGTATTCACAGAGCCCAGTCTGTTGAAGGAATGAATGATCCCTCGTAAAGTCTCTTTCCTGTGTCACCTCCTGATGACTTTTGAGTTTTTGCTTAGACTCTGTGACATATTTAAACCATAGAAGCTGGGGACAGAAAAGCCAAAGCTTCTGCCAATCAGTGATCAATCAGAAGTGAAGTTCACTTGTCTCTGAAATTATCATGGGAGTCAATGAGAAAACAAGGAATCATTTACAAAATCTCAGTGTACATTTGACTTTGAAATCATTGGATTAAGTGCAATACATTTATGCTCATTTGAACGGACATGTTTACGGGGAGCCTGGGTGGCTCAGTTGGTTAAGCGCTGACTTCGGCTCAGGTCACGATCTCACAGTTTGTGGGTTCAAGCCCTGCATCGGGCTCTGTGCTGACAGCTTGGAGCCTGGAGCCTGCTTCACATTCTGTGTCTCCCTCTCTCTCTCTGCCTCTCCCCTGCTCACGCATGTCCGATGTTTAAACTCTTTCTACTATCTTCTTATCCTGAATGATGCTGGGAAAGGCGTATTTCTAGACTTTGTTAGGGAAGATTCTCAGAAGCAGAATTACAAGTCAGAGTCTAGGAACATGTCTGAGGCTCTAGACACATGTTGCCACCCGTTTTCAATCCGTTGTCCCCATTCACACTATCCCCGGAAGTACACGAGAATCCCCACTTTACCACACCCGGCCCCGCCTGCAATTTTTTATTTTAAAGTATTTATTCTATTTTGACTGGTGAGAAGTCAGTCCACACTGTTTTGCCTTGTATTTTCCAGATGAGGAAGGAGACCAAGCAGTTTTCCATAAGTTTACTCATGAGATGTATTTCGTCTTTTGTGGGTTGCAACAGAGTTTTCATCTTCATTTACCGGGAAACACCTTCATAGAGAGAAAGCCTGGGCTGGACGCACAAACTCAGTCCCGGCCTCCTTCTGCCACCCCGGTCACTCTGGCTGCGTGTCTGTGGCTCTGAGGCTCCAGTTTCCTTGTCTGTGAAATCAGGGTTCTAACCTAATAGCAACTTCCGCCCACCTGGTGAAAGGGCCGCAGGCCCGCAGCACACGTGCAGCTGTGGTTCCCCTTCCCTTCCTTTTGAGACCTGAGCCTTTTGTCATTGCTGCGGGTGACTTTAAGTTCCCTGCAGCATCAGCATCACCGGAGAACTTACTAGAAACACAGCCAGGGGCCCCACCCCACACTTACAGCGTCAAAATCTGCCTTTTAACAAGCTCCCCACATGATTCATAGGCACATTAAAGTTTGGGGTGGCCCGCTTTCAGGTTTCAGGGTGATGGTTGTGTTCTCCAGGAATGACACCCAGCACCGACCAACCCAGGGAGGAAGAGGCAGATGATGAGCCTGGTACCCGGGAGCTCTGACCCACACCCCATTCTCACACGGCTTCTGCCAGCCCCGGGGAACAGAGGGCAAGCAGGCTGCATGCATTCTCTTTGCAGGCAGCCCAGCAGGCCCAGTCAGTCTCCGGGAAGGCAGCCCTCGGCCAGCAGCTCAGCCGGCAGCTGACTTTTTGCCTGAGAAGGGGCCACATCTTGGGGAAGAGCCAACCAGGGGGGCAGGTAAGAGGTTGTGGACGGGGCAGGGTGTAGCGACCTGAGCCTGTGTCCTACTGACATTCTGAGGGGAGCCCTGGGCTGCTGGTAGGGGTCTCAGATGGGAGCTTGGAGAGCAGGCTTTTGTTCATTTGGGCCCCACCCATTGTTGGCATCATGCTCACTTGGGGGGGGTGAAAAATGCACGGGAACTTTGCTCTACATGTGGCAGAACAGCAGCCGGTAGGGGACACAGAGACATGTTTTCCAGCCAGTGGTCACCGTGATGCGTAGATGTAGCCACCTTCGAAAAGAAGCGGCACTCACGTCTGCCGTCCTGTTGTGCCTTGTCATGCTCCCAACCTCTTGCATGGGCAAGCGGGAATCGACCTTCCAGGGACTGGATTAGGCTCTTATCTCCCTGAACCTTCTGTCAGCCCTCTGGTGAGCGACCTCATTCTTCAGCTGAGCAAGCTAAGGCTCAGAGAAATTGGCAGTTAGGACCCCCCGCCTAAGGAGTGGGGGGCTCCCCAGCTCCAAGGAGCTCTTCTCACTCACTCACCTGCGGAAGTTGAAAGTTTAAGAAACTCAAAGTCCCGGGGCACCTGGGTGGCTCAGTTAAGCATCTGACTTTGGCTCTGGTCATGATCTCACGGTTCGTGAGTTCCAGCCCTGCGTTGGGCTCTGTGCCGACAGCTCCGAGCCTGGAGCCTGCTTCGGATTCTGTGTCTCCCTCTCTCTCTCTGCCCCTCCCCTGCTTGTGCTCTGTCTCTCTCTCCTTGAAAAATAAACATTAAAAAAAAATTTAAGAAACTTAAAGTCCCAAAAAAGGATGGGGACAGGATTTGAACTAGGGTCTAGGCCTTTGGAAACCTGGGTCTCAGTTCTCAGTTAAGCCATGCTCTGTTCCCCTGAGCTTTACTGCCAGGCTGCTTCCAGGCCCAGCCTCCAGTGGCTAAAAAAGTAACCACTATTCAAAGAATAAACGGCAGGGGACACTGGGCTGGCTTGGTCAGTGGAGCGTGTGACCCCTGATCTGGGAGTTGTGGGTTGAAGTCCCATGGTAGGTGTAGAGATTACTTACAACAAAATCTTAAAAAGAAAACAAAGAAGAAGAAGGCTGTTGGGACTCCATCACTGCTGGGAATTTAACGCCCAGACTCCTGACCCAGCATCATCCCTTCCCATCCTTCTAACTGCCACTTCCTCTCATCCCTGCCAGCCTGTCTCAGAGCCTTCACATTTTCAGGCTTCCAAGAGTTGTTTCCAGTGTTTCTAAGCACATGTTTTTGGGGTTTTTTTTTTTCCACCCTCAGTTCATAAGACCGGTCTTTGCCCACCCTCTGGCTGTAGCAGCCAGAGAAATCCCAAATTCATAGGCATTGGAGCTTCTCCCTGAAGGATGGCTCCCCAGCTTGCAGCTTCCAGAGACCTCCAGGGGGAGCCACAGAAACCTGTTTGCATACAAGACAAATAAGAATAATCTGTGCAGCGTTGTTTGGGATGCTCCTTTGGAGGCCTCAAAATTCTGTCCAAACTGTGCTTACACGATTAGTCTGCTTAGCACACGGATATAAAAATCTAAAAGCTGGATCTGAAAAGTCACGCCATCTTCAGAAGTTTGGAGAACGAAAGTGCTTCACCTAAGATCACACGGCAGGTGGCTGGCGGAACCTAGATAGAGCCCCAGCGTGTTGTCATCGGACATTCAGCGTCCTCCCTTCCCCTGGGTGTGTGGGGGGGGGGGGGCGGTCAAGAAATTATGGATTGTGTTGGTTCAGATGGAGGTCAGTGCAGCTGGGAGGGGCGGGTGTCAGGAAAAGAAGAACACCTAGAGGTCCAGCCTCATTCCGTTCCTTCATTGCACTGATATCTCAACTCAGTTCTTTCCTCCTGCTTCAGAAGGTATATGAGTTTCCTACAGCTGTTGTGACAAATGACCACAAAAAGTGGCTTAAAACAACAGAAACGTAATGTCTTACAGTGGTAGAGACCAGCAGTCCAAGATGAGTCTTATGGGGTGAGAATCCAGGTGTCGGCAGGCCTGGTTCCTTCTGGAGGCTCCAGGAGAGAATTCAGTCCTGGCCTCTCACAGCCTCTGGTGGCTGCTGGCATTCCTTGGCTTGTGGCCCCTCACATCAGTCTCGGCCCCATCCCCACACTGCCATCTTTTCTGTTCTCAAATCCTCATCTGCCTGCCTTTTCTTTTCTTTTTTTTTTTTTTTTAACGTTTATTTATTTTTGAGAGAGAGAGAGAGACAGAGCATGAATGGGGGAGGGTCAGAGAGAGGGACACACAGAATCTGAAACAGGCTCCAGGCTCTGAGCTGTCAGCCCAGAGCCCGACGCGGGGCTCGAACTCACGGACCGTGAGATCATGACCTGAGCCGAAGTCGGCCGCTTAACCAACTGAGCCACCCAGGCGCCCCCTGCCTGCCTTTTCTAAGAGCCCTTGGGATTAGATCCTGAATAATCCAGGATCATCTTCCCATCTCAAGAACCCTAACTTAATCCCATCTGCCAAGTTCTTTTTGTGAGGTCCCAGGGACTAGGATGTGGATGTCTTTGGGAGCCATTACTCAGGTCACCATAGGCAGTAACAAGATGTGGTTAAGAGTATAAGCTGTACAGGGGCGCCTGGGTGGCTCAGTCAGTTAAGCATCCAACTCCTGATTTCAGCTCAGGTCACGATCTTGAGGTTTGTGAGATCGATCCCCACGTCGGGCTCTGCGCTGTCAGCACAGAGCCAGCTTGGGATTCTCTCTCTCTCTCTGCCCCTCCCCTGCTTGTACGCTCACTTGCTCTTCCTCAAAATAAATAAATAAACATTTTTTAAAAAGAGTATAAGCCTTGCAGACAAACGTGGGTTCACATTTCAGCTCTGGCACTTGCTCACTGCGTGACCTCGGTCTTTCAACCTTCCTGGGAATCTCCTGTTTCCTCTTCCATCAGATTGAAGTTACACGATCTCCCTTTGGGAACTGGGTGATGGCCAGGCACGATTTGCACTGGGCACCCAGCACCGTAGCTGGTGCACCGTAGGTATTGAATGCAGGCAGCCAGAAGAGCTCGGGGATCCCAGAACTCTGCTCCTTCACTCTCGGGAGGAAGGTCTATGGGGCTGGCGCAGTCTCGCTGATTCTAGAGAGTCAGCAAATGCTGTAGGATGTGGGAGCCAGCCAGTGGTGCACACAGATTGGGCCTCCATTATCCTCAAAATTAAGTTTGCACCAGGCCCGTTTGGATTAGCTAGTAATGGAAGACGCAAAGCACTGATCTGTGGTAAGAGAATTCTGAATAAGTGAGTTTGTGATAATGTAATATCAGTAATAGACAGAAGCACCTGCAGGCTCTGCCTGCTTCTCTGCTAAGATACTCCACCAGGTCAGATCTTCGCTTCCATTTTTTCTTTTCATTTCATTTAAAGGGATGTTTCCTTTTCTTTAGTGGGACGTTTCCACTTCCCACGGTGGGGGGCAGGGGGGAGAAAAAGCAGTCACTTCTGATCTTCTGAACCACAGGTCTCAATTTCCAGCCATTGGCTCACCTTCCTGGAGGCTTCACCCTCCTCAACACTGTAACCAACCTGCTGTTCCGTACGACCGGGGTCCCTGGAGTCACCTCGGAAGTAATGTCCCCCAGTCCTCAGTGCGAGCTCCTCAATGTTCAGCAGCTGGGCTTCAGGGGGAAAAGAGTCCTGATTGCCCACTTGCGTGGTGTAAATGTTGAAATGGCTGATCTCAAGCTACCAGCCTGACCTTGTTGAACACCGTGCTGGGCAGGACGAGCCGTCGGTACCACTGAGCTGGTCCCGCACACAGCTGCCCACTCGCACCCTCCTCCCTCTTCACGCACCCCTTCTCCGCCGAAGGGCACCCACTTCTGTACTTTTGCATGGCTGTCCTTCAGCCCAGGGAGCATCCCATTTTCCCGCCATGAAAATCTTGTTTGTTCTTCCACTCCTGGACCCACGCAGTCCCTCTCGTGAATTAATCCTCTCTTGCTCTGCTTGCACGAAGGACGCTGCTTGCCCCTTTATGTAGCAGTTCCTCACTACACCTGTAGCATGCAATTAATGACGGTCGCTAAGCGTCTGTCACTCCCTGTCATCTGTCACTGGGCGCATCCCTGCAGTGGCCATGTGACTCCAGGCATACACGTTTCCCAGATGGTGAAACAAGGACGCCATCCCACACCCTGTTTTCTTTTGAGGATATGTACAGTGCCTACAGTAGGTGCCCAATAAATGCCGAGGCCTTTCCTCGGAGGGCAGAACCGAGCGTCCTTCCTCCTTGTCAGCCCTCACATCCCCCGGTCGCAGGAAGACTCTCTCCCTGCCAGGCCTTGTGGAGATGAAATGGAGTCTCCCAGCACGTGCAGTGCGAGTAGGGGTGAGTGGCGAAGGGTGAGGGGCAGCGCCCTAAAAGGTCTGCAGCTGGCCTCACATCTCACCCATATGGGATGAGCTGTGACAGTCTAAGAGATTCCAGCTCAGCCCCGGTTGGGGAGGGGGTGTGGGAATGAGTGCAGATGGAACGCTTTCGTGGTGGCTTCATCTTGCAAGCATCATGGATAACTCATAAATGTCAGAAGTGATGCACGCAGTTGAGAAGGCAGAGAGGAATCTGGAGATACTTAGATATTTACCAGAGCACGTGGGGAAGCAGGCTCAGCCTTAGACACCGCTCATATTTTCATCAGCAGAGGCTGAGTGAGCTCAAGCAACTTAAAGCCTAATAGAAGCTTCCATTTTCTCATTTGGGATCTGAGTGCGGTTGCCTCATTATACAGCGTAATGTTCCCTGATGGATGTTTGCTCCGCCGGTGTCTGCAAAATAGAGAAATATGGGGGGGGGGGGTGCAGCACACAAGGAAAGTGGCGACTCAGCGATTTCCTCTGCTGCAGCATCTTGGGTTGGATCCCCAAGGGTGTGAGTGACCCCTGAGGAATGGGGGTGTCCGTTACAGGCACTCCTGTGTTCTGCCTCTTTTCCCTGCTTCAGTTGGGGTGTAAGGTTAGGAGTTTCTGGATTCCGCACACGGGGCTGAGACAGACCAACTTGGGAGCTGCCGCCTGTTTGGAGGTAGTTTACGGGAAGCCAGATGGAATACCTCTACTGGAGCTCGCTCTGACCGGCCGATGGGACTCCCTGGCCGACAATGTGATGCCAGGGAGATGGGGAAGGGGGCGCAGGCTGCAGGGAGCTGCTGAGGGCGGGGGACTTGGAGAGCTCAGTCCAAGGACACTGTCTGGATTCGTACGTTCAGTCATTCACGTACTCACCCATTTTTTCATCCTTTCTTTCAACAAATATTTATGGGGCACTTAACACGGGCCAGGTACTAGGGACACAATCCTAAGCAAAAATAGACAGAGTGCCTGCCTTCTTACAGCTCAGGTGGTGGTTCTTAAATAGGTGCGCTTTTTGTCCCCAGGGGACAGCTGACAGTGTCTGAAAACATCGTGGGTTGTCATAACTGGAAGGAGCTTCTGGATAGAGGCCAGGGGTGCTGCGAAACATCCTCAAATACACAGGACAGCCCCCACCACAAAGAACGATCCAACTCAAAATGTCAGTGGTGCTGAAGTTGAAAAACTATGGTCCGGAGGCTATGGGAGGAGGGGGACGACAGTCTTTTTTATCTGACATGTTTTCAAGGGCAAATTATTTGTACGGCCGACCTATATATTTGCTCACAAGCCGGCAAAAGATAAAACTGGGACAATATCTAAATAAAGTTTTAAATGTCACAGCAGCAAGAATAATACCCATATCTATGTGATGTAGTAGAAGACTAGGCTACACGGTCAGAAGGCCTTATTCCAAGCATTCTGAGTGGCCCTTAGAGGACGCCTACAGGATGGGGGGGGGGGCTGCCAAAAGCACAGGGTTCGTGGTCAGGAGCCCAGGTTTAGGTTCCGAATCTCCTACTCCTACCTGAGTCATCCTGAGCCATTCGCATCACCCCTCTCTATCTAATAAAGTTCTTTTTTTTTTTTTTTATCTTTTTTAACGTTTTATTTTATCTTTGAGACTGAGAGAGACAGAGCACGAATGGGGGAGGGGCAGAGAGAGAGGGAGACACAGAATCCGAAGCAGGCTCCAGGCTCTGAACTGTCAGCATAGAGCCCGACGCGGGGCTCAAACTCATGGACCGTGAGATCACGACCTGAGCCAAAGTCGGACGCTCAACCGACAGAGCCACCCAGGCGCTCCTATGTAATACAGTTCTTTAAATACAGCTAGGTGGTCCAAAAATTTTTCACCAGGCCATTAAAATGTAGCCAAAGGCACTGGCCCTCATGCTCCAGAATTCTTCCAGACCTCTGTCCACTGCCATCTTCTTATTAGTTAATCATTCATTCATTCATTAGCAAATATTTATTGAGCACCTACTATGCACCAGCCCCTACTCCAATGGCTGAGGCTGAATCAGTGAACGAAATATATACAGAAACTACATTAATAATAATAATAATAATAATAATAATACATTGTCCAGAGCTACAAGTTTTATGATGAAATAGAACGAGGTGATATAATAAGGGGACACTAAGTTGGTTAGTGGAAAGATCTCTCCAGGGAGGTCACTTTTAAGCTGAAACCCAACGGAAAGGGAAAACGTGAGTCAGGCAAAGCTCTGGGGGAATGATGGTTCCAGGCAAAGGGCCAGTGAGAATAAAGGTTCCCCAAGGAAGGGGGAGCTCCACGTGTTCAAGGAATAGAACATGTGAGGCTGGAGCCCCCCTGGTGAAGGCAAAAGGGTCCAGGATGGGTGGGAGAGGACAGCAAGGCCTGAGTGAGGCATTTGGATTTTGTTCCCAGAGAGGTGGGCAGCCAAGGGAGGGGACCTGAGCGAGAGAGTCCTGTCTTCTCATAGACTCATTACCCGGCTAGGGATCACATTCCTGTAGCAACCCCTCCAGCACAGGATTTATGGCAGATTTTCTCTGCTTCCTCACATCGACACCAGCTGCTGAGATGCAGCTCCTTCCCGAACTTGCCCCAGTTCCTGTGAAACAGACACATCGAGGCCCACTGGAACTTCCCCGTCAGGGATCAGGGATGGGGTTCATCCTCTCGTGTGTCCATCCACTCACGAACTCACCCCCTAAACTGTTAGCGAATCCGGTCTTAGTCTGGTTCCCCTAGGAGCAGACCCTGAAAGAAAAAGACACGGAGTTTATTTGGGCGATGATCCCAGGGAACACCCATAGGGAAGTCAGCAGTGAGACAGGGAAAGAAAATAACAAAAAACAAGTCATGATTAGGCAAGTTAGTACCACGGCCAATTGGACTTTAATCCCTCAGGGAACGCTGGGAGCCAGTGGGACATGAACCTCAGAGTTATCTCACCTGAAGGGTGAGGGAGTGGGGGTATTCATGTCCCAATTACTGACGGCCTGGTTGAAGGTGGCTCCAGGGAGTGTTAACTTTCTGGAACTTCTCCCCTGCCCTGTGTATGGTCAGAGAAAGCCTGCAGGCAAAGAAACACAGGTGCTAGTACCTGGAAATGGGGCTATCCCACCATAAAATTAAGCCCAAGGGGACATGGGCAGGACATCAAAAGTGTCAACTATGAGCCACATTTTTTTAAGCACTTAATTTTATTTATTTATTTATTTTGTCTTATTGTGGCACAAACACTCAACATGAGATCCACGTGACAAATGAGAAGTGGTGACTGTCGGTCCAGTGTTGCACGGCAGATCTCTAGAGTTCGTTCATCTTGCTTAACTGACACTTGATGCCCTGTGATTCCTAACTCCCCATTTCCCCCTCCCTCCAGCCCCTGGCAGCCACCATTCCACTCTTTGATTCTATGAACTTGACTATTTTAGGCGCACCTGGGTGGTTCAATCGGCTTAGCCACCGACTCTTGATATCGGCTCAGGTCATGATTTCACCATTCATGGGATGGAGCCCCACAGCAGGCTCTGGGCTAACAACATGGATCCTGCTTGGGATTCTGTCTCTCCCTGCCCCTCCCCCACTCTCTCTCTTTCTCAAAATAAATAAACATTTTTAAAAAATTATTTAAAAAGTGACTATGTTAGAGGAGCATTTGTCTTTCTGTGACTGTCTTCTTTCGCTCAGCATAACGTCCTCAAGGTTCATCCGTGCCATTGCACATCGCAGAATTTCCCTCTTTTTTAAGGCTGAATGAAGAGTGTAGCTTCGTATGTGCAAACTACATTTTCTTTATCCCTTCATCTTTCAATGGACACTTGGTTGTTTCCACCCCTTGGTTATTGTGAATAATGCTCCAGTGAACATGGGAATGCAGCTGTCTGTTTAAGATCCTGCTTTCAATTCTTTGAGATAAATACCCAGAAATGGGATTGCTGGATCATATGGTAGTTCTGCTTTTCATGTTTTGAAGAACCTCCATACTGTGTTCCATAGCAGCTGCCATTTTACATCCCCACCAATAATGTGCAAGGGTTCCAGTTTCTCCACATCTTCACCAATACTTGCTGTCTTTTGTTTTTTGTTTTTTGGGGGGTTTTTTGATACTAGCCATCCTGACGACTGGGAGGTGGTATCTCATTGTGGTTCTGATTTGCATTTCCTGTGGTGATTAGCCACGTTGAGCATTTTGTCATATGCCATTTACACATCTATTCAAGCCCTTAGCCATTTTGTAATTGGGTTATTCGTTTTTTTCTTCTATTGAGTGTGGAAGCTGGCTTTCATTGTCAGACACCATGCTTGGTGCTGAGGACATGTGGATCAAGACGGTCTGGTTCTTCCTCTCCAGGAGCTGACTCTCTGACCCTGCCTCTTTTCTCACTTGTAATACAGGTCTAATACTCATAAATTCTACTACACCGGAGGTTTTGAAGATTCAAAGGCATGCCACGATGACAGATTTGAAAACCCTTTGCAAATGAATTGTGGACACAGACTTTAGACATTATAATCACCACTCAGCAAGTCACTTAACTTTCTTAGTCTCCTCCATCTGTCAGATGAGAGTAAGAATATTTGCTCTGCCTACTTCAGACAGTCATCAGATGCTTTCCGTGAAGTTATGAATGGGAACGCTCTAGAATACTACTGAAATGTAAGCCACCGCTCACCACCCCCATCCATTTGCTTTGCACTACCTGGACATAATCCACGTACTTATGGGATCCACCTTTGTGAGCTTTCCTCCTCAGACCAGGTAGAGTGCCTGGCACATACCTAGTGCTTAGTAAATCCCGGTTGAGTTGAATCAAATGTCAGCTCTTGTCACTGTAAAGTGAGAAGGAATTGTTAAACCAAGTTAACAGATGAGAAAACTGAAGCCCAGAGAGGAGGTGGGAGAGTCACGCTGCTAGGAATGGGCAGAGCCAAGACTAGGACCCCTGATGTCTTGGCTTTCTTTTTTTTTTTTTTTTTAATTTTTTTTTAAATTTACACCCAAATTAGTTAGCATATAGTGCAACAATGATTTCAGGAGTTGATTCTTTCATGCCCCTTACCCATTTAGCCCATCCCCCTTCCCACAGCCCCTCCAGTAACCCTCTGTTTATTCTCCATATTTAAGAGTCTCATGGTTTGTGCCCCTCCCTGTTTTTATGTTATTTTTGCTTCCCTTCCCTTATGTTCATCTATTTTGTATCTTAAAATCCTCATATGAGTGAAGTCATATGACATTGTCTTTCTCTGACTGACTAATTTCACTTAGCATAATATCCTCTAGTTCCATCCACGTAGTTGCAAATGGCAAGATTTCATTCTTTTTGATTGCCGAGTAATACTCCATTGTATATATATATACCACATCTTCTTTATCCATTCATCCATCGATGGACATTTGGGCTCTTTCCATACTTTGGCTATTGTTGATAGTGCTGCTATAAACATGGGGGTGCATGTGCCCCTTCGAAACAGCACACCTGTATCCCTTGAATAAATGCCTAGTAGTGCAATTGCTGGGTCATAGGGCAGTTCTATTTTTAATGTTTTGAGGAACCTTCATACTGCTTTCCAGAGTGGCTGCACCAGCTTGCATTCCCACCAGCAGTGCAAAAGAGATCCTCTTTCTCTGCATCCTCGCCAACATCTGTTGTTGCCTGAGTTGTTAATGTGAGCCATTCTGACAGGTGTAAGGTGGTATCTCATTGTGGTTTTGATTTGGATTTCCCTGATGATGAGTGGTGTTGAGCATTTTTTCATGTGTCAGTTGGCCATCTGGATGTCTTCTTTGGAGAAGTGTCTATTCATGTCTTTTGCCCATTTCTTCACTGGATTATTTGTTTTTGGGGTGTTGAGTTTGATTAGTTCTTTATAGATTTTGGATACTAACCTTTTATCTGATATGTCACTTGCAAATATCTTCTCCCATTCTGTCAGTTGCCTTTTAGTTTTGCTGATTGTTTCCTTTGCTGTGCAGAAGCTTTTTATTTTGATGAGGTCCCAGTGGTTCATTTTTGCTTTTGTTTCCCTTGCCCCCTGAGACATATTGAGTAAGAAGTTGCTGCAGCCAAGATCAAAGAGGTTTTTCCTGCTTTCTCCTCAAGAATTTTGATGGCTTCCTGTCTTACATTTAGGTCTTTCATCCATTTTGAGGTTATTTTTGTGTATGGTGTAAGAAAGTGGCCCAGGTTCATTCTTCTGCATGTTGCTGTCCAATTTTCTCAGCACCACTTGCTGAAAAGACTGTCTTTATTCCATTAGATATTCTTTCCTGCTTTATCAAAGATTAGTTGGCCATACGTTTGTGGGTCCACTTCTGGGTTCTCTATTCTGTTCCATTGATCTGAGTGTCTATTTTTGTGCCAGTACCATACTGTCTTGATGATTACAGCTTTGTAATACAGCTTGAAGTTTGGGATTGTGATGCCTCCTGCTTTGGTTTTCTTTTTCAAGATTGCTTTGGCTATCCGGGGTCTTTTCTGGTTCCATACAAATTTTAGGATTGTTTGTTCTAGCTCTGTGAAGAATGCTGGTGTTATTTTGATAGGGATTGCATTGAATATGTAGATTGCTGTGGGTAGTATCAACATTTTAACAATATTTGTTCTTCCTATCCAGGAGCATGGAATCTTTTTCCTTTTGTGTGTGTGTGTGTGTGTGTGTGTGTGTGTGTGTGTCTTCTTCAGTTTCTTTCATAAGCTTTCTATAGTTTTCAGTGTTTAGATTTTTCATCTCTTTGGTTATATTTATTCCTAGGTATTTTGTGGGTTTTGGTGCAATTTGTAATGGGATAGATTCCTTGATTTCTCTTTCTGTTGCTTCATTGTTGGTGTGTAGGAATACAACCGATTTCTACACATTGATTTTATATCCTGCAATTTTGCTGAATTCATGAATCAGTTCCAGAAGTTTTTTGGTGGAATCTTTTGGGTTTTCCATATAGAGTATCATGTCATCTGTGAAGATTGAAAGTTTGGCCTCCTCCTGGCCGATTTAGATGCCTTTTATTTCCTTGTGTTGTCTGATTGCAGAGGCTAAGACTTCCAATACTATGTTGAATAACAGTGGCGAGAGTGGACATCCCTGTCCTGTCTTGTTCCTGACCTTAGGGGAAAAGCTCTCAGTTTTTTCCCATTGAGGATGATATTAGCATTGGGTCTTTTGTATATGGCTTTTATGATCTCGAGGTATGATCCTTCTGTCCCTACTTTCTTGAGGGTTTTTATCAAGAAAGATGCTGTATTTTGTCAAATGCTTTCCTTCCTGTCATCTATTGACAGGATCATATGGTTCTTGTCCTTTTTTTTATTGATGTGATGAATCACATTGTTTTGCAAATATTGAACCAGCCCTGCATCCCAGGTGTAAATCCCACTTGGTTGTGGTGAATAATTTTTTTAATGTATTGTTGGATCCGGTTGGCTAATATCTTGTTGAGGATTTTTGCATCCATTTTCATCAGGGAAATTGGTCTATAGTTCTCCTTTTTAGTGGGGTCTCTGTCTGGTTTTGGAATTAAGGGGATGCTGGCTTCATAGAAAGAGTTTGGAAGTTTTCCTTCAATTTCTATTTTTTGGAACAGCTTCAAGAGAATAGGTGTTAACTCTTCCTTAAATGTTTGGTAAAATTCCCCTGGAAAGCCATCTGACCCTGGACTCTTGTTTTTTGGGGGGAGATTTTTGATTACTAATTCGATTTCTTTACTGGTTATGGGTATGTTCAAATTTTTCTATTTCTTCCTGTTTCAGTTTTGGTAGTGTATATGTTTCTAGGAATTTGTCCATTTTTTCCAGATTGCCAATTTTATTGGCATATAATTGCTCATAATATTCTCTTATTATTGTTATTTCTGCTGTGTTGATTGAGATGTTTCCTCTTTCATTCTTGATTTTATTCATTTGGGTCCTTTCCTTTTTCTTTTTGATCAAACTGGCTAGTGGTTTATCAATTTTGTTAATTCTTTCAAAGAACCAGTTTCTGGTTTCATTGATCTGTTCTACTGTTTATTTTGTTTTGTTTTGTTTTTTGTTTTTTTGGTTTCGATAGCATTAATTTATGCTCTAATCTTTACTATTTCCTGTCTTCTGCTGGTTTTGGGTTTATTTGCTGGTTTTTTTTCAGATCTTTAAGGTGTAAGGGTAGGTTGTGTATCTGAGATCTTTCTTCCTTCTTTAGGAAGGCCTGGATTGCTATATACTTTCCTCTCATGACTGCCTTTCCTGCATCCCAGAGGTTTTAGGTAGTGGTGGTATCATTTTCATTGGCTTCCATGAGCTTTTTAATTTCCTCTTTAACTTCTTGGTTAGGCCATTCATTCTTTAGTAGGATGTTCTTTACTCTCCAAGTATTTGTTACCTTTCCAAAATTTTTCTTGTGGTTGATTTCGAGTTTCATAGTGTTGTGAAAATATGCACAGTATTATTTCGATCTTTTTGTACTTGTTGAGGACTGATTTGTGTCTCAGTATGTGGTCTATTCTGGAGAATGTTCCATGTGCACTGGAGAAGAATGTATACTCTGCTGCTTTAGGATGAAATGTTCTGAATATATGTATTAAGTCTATCTGGTCAGTATGTCATTCAAAGCCATTGTTTCCTTATTGATTTTTTGATTAGATAATCTGCCCATTGCTGTGAGTGGGGTGTTGAAGTCCCCTGTGATTATAGTATTACTATCAATGAGTTTATTTATGTTTGTGATTAATTGATTTATATATTTGGGTGCTCCCACATTTGTTTACAATTGTTAGGTCGTCTTGGTGGATAGACCCTTTCATTATGATATAATGCCCTTCTGCATCTCTTGATACAGTCTTTATTTTAAAGTCTAGATTGTCTGATATAAGTATGGCTACTCTGGCTTTCTTTTGTTGACCATTAGCATGATAGATGGTTCTCCATCCCCTTATTTTCAATCTGAAGGTGTCTTTAGGTCTAAAGTGGGTCTCTTGTAAACAACATATACATGGATCTTGTTTTCTTATCCATTCTGTTATCCTATGTCTTTTGATTGGGACATTTAATCCATTGACATTTACAGTGAGTACAGAAAGATATGAATTTATGGCCATTATGTTGCTTGTAGAGTTGGAGTTTCTGGTGGTGTTCTCTGGTCCTTTCTAGTCTTTCTTGCTTTTGGTCTTTATTTATTTGTTTGTTTGTTTTTTATCATCTTTTCTCCCCTCAGAGAATCCCCCTTAGAATTTCTTGCAGGACTGGTTTAGTGGTCACAAACTCCTTTAATTTTTGTTTGTCTGGGAAACTTTTTCTCTCTCCTTCTATTTTGAATGACAGCCTTGCTGTATAAAGAATTCTTGGCTGAAAATTTTTCTGATTCAGCACACCTAAAATATCCTGCCACTCCTTTCTGGCCTGCCAAGTTTCTGTGGATAGGTCTGCTGCAAACCTGATCTGTCTTCCCTTATAGGTTAGGGACTTTTTTTCCTTGCTGCTTTCGTGATTCTCTCCTTGCCTGAGTATTTTGTGAATTTGACTATGATCGATTTTTGTTAAATTTAATGGGGTCTTCTGTGCTTCCTGGATTTTGAGGTCTGTGTCTTTCCCCAGGTTAGGAAAGTTTTCCGCTATGATTTGCTCACATAACCCTTCTACCCCTATTTCTCTCGCTCTTCCTCTTCTGGGACCCCTATGATTCTGATGTTGTTCCTTTTTAAGGAGTCACTGATTTCTCTAATTCTTAAATCATGCTCTTTTGCCTTAATCTCCCTATTTTTTTCTGTTTCATTATTCTCCATAAGTTTGTCCTCTATATCACTAATTCTCTGTTCTGCCTTATTCACCCTTGCCACTGTGGCATCCATTCAAGATTGCAGCTCAGTTATAGCATTTTTTATTTCATCCTGACTAGCTTTTACTTCTTTTATCTTTGCAGAAAGGGATTCTAATCTATTTTCAACTCAATTCTTATTATCGTGATTCTAAATTCTGGTTCAGACATCTTGCTTGTATCTGTGTTGGTTAAATCTCTGGCTGTCTTTTCTTCCTGCTCTTTCTTTTGGGGTGAATTCCTTCATTTCATCATTTTGAAGGGAGAAAAGGAATTAATGAGGTAAAAAAATTAAAATTTAAAATAATTAAAATTTAAAAATACTAAAATTAAAAAATTAAACACACACACACACAAAATAGAAAAAATGATGATAGATCCTAGGTGTGTTTTGGTCTGGGTGTTGAAAGGGGCTCGATAGATTAGAGAAAAAAAGGGGAAAGAAAAAAAAGAAATCTTTTGAAAATTTGAGAAAAATGAACAACTGAAGTAGACTAAAATGAAATGATGGAAGTAAAATAGAATTTGAAAAAATTTACACAAAAGTAAAAAATAAAGTAGAAAAAGTTAAATAAAAATATCTTTAATAAAATTGAAAATAAAAATGAATGTTCTCTTTCTGTATTCAAGAAAAAGAAACGAAACGAAAAAGAGAAAAAAGAAAAAAAAGAAAGCAAATTGAATAGATGGACAGGTGAACAGAGTGAAATACGTCTGAAATTACTTTGTTTTACCCTAGAAGTCAGACTATGAAGCGCCTGATAGTCTGTAAACTAAGCAGGCGGAGAGACTTGTGTTCTAAAGAGCGAAGTTGGCCCAGTTGGGCGGGGCTCAGTGTAACGGCTCTGTTGTCCACTACATGGCGCTGCTACCTTACTGGGGTGGAGTGTTGTGGCACTCGTAGTTGCGTATGTGCATGCGCAGAAGCGGTGAAAATGGCGTCACGCAGCTACCCAGTCTCTAATATCGGAACTCTTCTCTCCCCGATCAGCAGTCACGCACTGTCCTTTGTCTTTGGAGTCCACTCCCCGCTTTTACACGGTCTGTGACCAAGCCCCAGGCAGCACCTCCCTCCTGAGTTTTGTTCAGATGCGGCTGTTTTTCCCGACCCCTTACTTCTGAGGGACTGCGGCTTTGACCCCTTCCGCCCCTCTGCGGAGGGTCTCACTGAGCACTGGCTGGGTGCTGGCTGCACCCAGGAACGTTCGCGGGACCCTGCTGCTGCCAGTGCCCAGAGACTGCGGCCAGGTGCCAGCCCGCCCCAGAAAAAGTTTGCGAGAAAGTGTAGCAGCAGCGCCTCAGGGATTATGGCAAATCACGAAGTGCATCTGGCACCAGGCTTCACCCTTAACGACCTTGTTCCAGCACCAGCGAATGTGGTACCCTCCCAGGTCCACTGGGGCCTTGCCTTTGGGGGACCCACACAGCCTCTACCAGGTGTCCTCCCAGCAGGGGAACCGCCTCTTCCCGTGTGGCCTGAAGACCCTGGACTCCGCTCCACTCCGCTCCTGGGGATTCCCCCTTCCCACCAGAGCACCGCCAGGTATCAGCTGCGGAGTTTCAGACTCTGTGCTCCCCCTGTTTATGGTCTTAATGGAATTTAAACCCTCTCCTTTCTCTTTTCTCCTTTCCCCCTTTTTATTTCAGTCCCTGAGTCTGTTTCTACTTTTCCACTTTCTCTCCAGCTGCTTTCGGGGGGGGGGGGGGTGCTTTTCCCATATTCTCCCTTCCCCGTCTCCATCCTCTCCGCACGCAAAAGCGGCTCCCTGTCTTCTGCGGCTCCTCTCTCCCCCAGTTCACCTCTCCACGCCACGTACCTGCTGATTTCTGTGGTTCGGGTTGTGCAGGTTGTTGTGTTAATCCTCAGATCAGTTTTCTAGGTATGCCGGATGCTTTAGTGTTGGTCTGTATTTCATGGACACAAGACACACAAAAAACTTCCATGCTGTTCCGCCATCTTGGCTCCTCCTCTGATGTCTTGGCTTTCAATCCAGTGAGCTCTTCACCACCACCCACTGGAATGACTGTTTGGGATATGCAAAATAATAATAATAATAATAATAATAATAATGTTGATGCTTCCTGGGAGTGAACCAGCCTGCTAGCTCTCTGGCAATACTTATCCCTAATAACTTATGCATGGTCAGTTTGAAAGTAGCTTCTCCAATCCGGGGTGTCTGGGTAACCTGGAACTTCACCCCGGCTCCAGTTTACTTGCATCCCTTCACATCCTCACCTCCCTCAGTCAGAGAGACTAGAACCTATGGAAGATATTCTACCTTGATTGGGACACAGAGCTGAAGGGTTGTCGAGGGGTAGAAAGGGGAAACAACCCCACCTAAAGATCGACTAACCGACATACTCCACTGAGAAATCCCTGCCCGGGACAGCTTTGGATGCCTGACAGACATGGGTTCAAATCCCAAGACCTCCGTTAGGCAAAAAGACTCACCCTTCTGGTTCTTAACTTCCTCCCCAGCAAAATAGAAACACTACTCTCTCATTGGATTGTATGAAGATTAAAAAGATTCGTGAATATGGAGCTGCTAGCATGGGGACTGGCACATAGTAGGCACTCAACAGTGGTATTGTCCCCTCTCCCCTCCTTCCCCCGATTCCAGAACAAATCATGCTGGCTCCTTCAACCTCCTTACGGGTCATGAGGATTTATGAGGCAATACCAAGCAAACATTTCTGTTTCCTAGGAAGTACAAGGCTGCTGTTTTGAGAGAGAGAGAGAGAGGGAAAAAAAAGATTTAAAATTTAGCTGTCTTCCTGTCATCTGGGTTTGAGCCTCCAGGAGGCCTCCTGTGGCTGTCCTGCATTTTATGACCTTGGCGGGTTTCATTACAGGCCCTGATTCTTGGAAACTCATCTACCATCCTGACCCTGAGAGCATTTGATTTGAAACATCAATCACGGTTTAGTGTCGAGCTCCCTGTTTACATGTAAGTGCAGACACTCTTGTTGCCAAATCTGGACTGTGGTCTCAGAATGGGGTTTCACGGGTCTATGTGGCCTGGGAAAGAACATACAGTCAGCCCAGTCTAATTGTCTCCTGCTGCCGTCACCTTGGTAATACTATGCCAAGAAGCAGCACCGCCTGCATGGTCTCAGCCCTGTACCACCCTGGGACCTCTGGCTGGAAGACATAATGTCAATATCACCAGGCCAGCATGGAGGCATCAAAACCCAGCCAGGACTGAAGGGCCGGTCCCCAGAAGGAGACCGGTCATACAAACTGCCAGATCCAAGGGACTTCTGCAAACTCTAATCAAGATTCCTAAAATATGGGCTTCTCGGGTTGTTATGGGTATTATACCTACAACCAAAAACATATGTGTTCAGTAGTCAAATGTGTTTCAAAGTGCTAAATTATGATGTGTCAAACACTTCTCTTTCCTGTAGTACTTATCAGAATCTTTAATAAGCATATGTGCCTGTGAATCTCCAAGAGAGGAATATAAAATATAGGGCTTTGTCAACTTTTTCAAATTGCACACCTTTTTTTTTAATCTCCAAAAAGAGCATCCGATGGGACCAGGGTTCCCCAGAACATATTTTGGGAATTGCTGATCCCTGATCCATGCTGGCAGCATTTCCAAGGGGCACAGGGCATGAGCTTGTGGGTTGTGCTATTCTCAGTGTCAGAGGATATGAGGGATACTCAAGGGACCAGTCACAGGGATGAGGGTTTGGCTGAGCATCTGGTTTGCAGATGCTCTATTCCCAGCAAGGGATCAAGCTGATAACCTCTGAGGATGGAGAGGAAACTGCAAACTCCCCGGGGGAAAGATTAGAGAGAGAGCCTACTGAATGGCAATTGGTAGGGGCAGAAGGCTCTGAATCAGTGAGGATACTTTTTGGTTGCAAGTGGGAAAACCTCATTCAATTATGCTTCAGTAAACTAGAGGGCTTATTGGGTCTCAGAACTGACCAGACCATCCAGGTAGACCAATGAGCCTTCAGACCTGGCTCAACCCAGGGATCAAATGCTATCACCCAGGTAAGGTTTATCTCTCTCCATTTTGACTCTGCTTCCTCCGTGTTGGCTTCAATCTTGGCCAGACTGTGCCTTTATGATGGCCACTGGAAGTTCCCAATTCTGCTCCTTCTAGCTTCAGCTCTAATGGAAATGAAAGCCCACTCCACCAACAGCACACACGTGCACACGCGCGCACACACACACACACGAATTGAGATTCCTTGGCTAACGCTGGCTTGATCGGGATCACATGCTCATCTCTGAACCACCTGGGCCACAGGATCAGATGTACCAGTTCCCTTAGTGTTAGCCATAGTCACCACCCTTGGAGTCTAGGTAGAGTCTGCTTTATCCGAAGCACATGGGCTGGGTGGCAGAGGTGATTCCCAAGAGGGAAACTGGGGACTAGTTACCAGGAAGGTGAATGGATATTGGGCAGTAGATGCCAGGAATGTCCACAATAGATTGTCTTTCTGGTTGACCCCCAGGGGTGATAGTAGCTGACCTTCCTTCCCATACTGTCCAGATGGCATGATGGGCTCCTCGCACTCTGCCAGGTTGGCCTCTCATTGACTTAGTGGCTGGACGAGGACTGAGCTTGCTTATAGCAAGTGACCAGACCTGGACAAGGGAGGCACAGGTAGGGACTGACCAGAAAAGCAACAGGCTAAGTTCTTCTGGAAGACTTTGATGTTTCACAGGATAAAAGACCAAATAATATCCAGACTTAGGAGAACATGACTTAGTGCAGGGTCCCTGTCAAAGCCCAATTCTCAGAGGCCAGGCAACCCAAGGCTTTCCCTATTCCCCTCCAGGTCTGATGAATAGAAAACAGAAGCAAGGATTGAAAGCCGGATGCCAACCAAATATCAACTTGATTCAAGGCCAAGTTCATGCTTACTAACTCCCAAAATGCAGGGCCTTCTGGCTTCAGCCAGATTGGAGAACATTGCTTATCTGAGGCTAAAACAAGGGTCTAATAACCCTCATGCCTTACTCAGACCTTGGAACCTCCTGGAGCAACGGAGCAGACCATGAAAACCCTACCCAGCCAGACACTGGCCTGCTCCACATAGCCAGAGAGAGTGACAAGCCAGTCACAGCCTGGATCCCACTCTAGGGCTCTCAGCCTGTGTGAGCCAAAAACAGAGGAGTGAGTCCCCCCGTCTGTCCTATGGCGCAGGGGAGGCCCCGGGACAAAAACAAAGGCGAAGCCTGTCACCCGCCCGTGAAATACATCACTACCCCTCATAGTTAAGATGCCAGTGAAGGTCAGCCCCCACCCCAATCAGATGAGCCACTCCTCTCCAATGGGTGGAATTAAAGAGGGGCAGGGGGTGGTCGCTCAACCCCAACACATCCCAAGAGGACAGGGGTGGGCACTGGGGAGAGAAGGAAACATTGTTTCCGCATTGTTCTAAAGAGACCCAGTTTCTTCTCAGGTGGCTCCGGGTAATCTTCTGGCCAGGCAGGCTGGACCCAGGATGGAGCTTGGGGCCTGGCTGGACCAGAGGGGTTGCTGCCCAGAACAACCCAAAACCTATGACTTGAAGAGGTGTGTGAATACTCGCACAGACACACATAGGCATGTGCAAACATACGTACAGATATGTGTGTATATATCACATCATATATATGTGATATGGTATGTGTCAGACACTGGGCTAAGCTGTTGGGACGATAAAAATCCACTGATGCGGTCCCTGCTGTCATGCTGCTTCCAGCCCAGAGCAGAAAACACATGTAGAAACCATCTATCCTAGGGCAGTGTGCTACACGCGCTGACGGAGCTCCCAGTAAGGAAGAGGTTGTGGGTGCACAGAGGAAGGAGGACCTTTGCCGCCGTGGTCAAGCCAGAGGCAATCACCACAGGGAGGTGGAGGCCAGAAGTCACACCCCTGGACCAGGCAGTTCCCATCCCCATGTGGTCTCCTGCTGCCTGAATTCTGCCGGGTTTCCTCTTCCTCCGCGCTGGCCTGGCCACCTCTGCTGGGAGCATTAGGGCAGAGCTGCTCCTCTAAGCCCTCTGGCTTTTGCTTTCCCCCGCCAGCTGTCTCGCCCAGTTCTTTGGCTTCTCTTGTTCTCCGGTTCAGCGCCTGGGAAGGTTCCGAGCTCATCTGAGCCGGCACCGCGAGCCGCTCATTGTCGTGGGATCTAAGGGCTATTCTTTGCTTTTTTTCTCTCCCTGACTTTTCGAGCGCTGCTTCTCCTGGAAAGACCTGAGGGAACACACCCCCAGGGCAAGAATTAAGCTAAATAAAACTGGAAGGAGAAATTTAGATAACTGCGTTATTTAAGTAGATAATGAAACCCACAATCATTATCTTAAACTCACATTTTCTTTCCATGGAAACGCGTATCTAATTTTTTCCCCCGATATTCTTTTTTAATACAGTTTTTCTAATTCTAGTCAATGGAGGAACAGGACTCTGGGTGCATAGCTCACTTTACACTTTGTGCCTGGTCCAGCTGGAGCCCGGCTTTCCCCTCCCCCTCTTCCCCCCACCCCCCACCCACCCAGAGAGCCCCCAGCGGGGGGCACTGACCTGCTGGCCACACCCTGGCCACCCAGATCGGGAAAGCAATTTCTCGAAAATTGTCATTCATTCATTTATTCAACTAACGGACATTTAACGGACACCTACAATGGGCCAGCAGTGCTTTAAGTACAGAGGACATGATAATTAAACATAACAGACCCAAATCCATGCTCTCACTGCCTGGAGGAGACAGAAAGTAAACAAGATAAATAAGTAAAGGAGATAGTATAGTGATTAATAAGTTCTAAGAATTAAAACTAAGTCTGGGAACAGGAATATGTGTTGGCAGGAGAAATTTTAAGATGGCCAGAGAAGGCCTCCCTGAGAGGCTGATGTTTAAGAAAGACCTGGAGGAAGTAAGAAACTAGCCTTATGGATCTAGGGAAGGAGTACTCCAGGCAAAGGGAGCAACCAGTGCAAAGGCCCTGAGGGGGAAGTTTGCCTGGGGTATCCAAAGAACAGTGGAAGTGAGCTTAGGGGCCTGATCATGTAAGGGCCTGATAATCATGGTAAGGACTTTGGCATTTGCTCTAAGCATGGTGGGGAGACACTGAACGGTCCTGAGCGGAGGAGTCACGTAATTTCAGAGGATCCCTGTGACTGATGTGCTGGGAATAAACTGAAGGAGGCAAGGGTAAAAGCAAACAGGAAGAGGCCCCTTACCTGAAGTTGCAATAAACCAATGAGAAAGATAAAGGCTTAGACCACAGTGGTGGACGGGGACAAGGAGTCAGATTCTGTATCTGTTCTGAATGTAGAGGGACAGAACCACGGTGACAGCAGACCTGTGGGGTAAGAGGAGTAAAAGGAGTGAGGGATGGCATTGGGGCTGTGGGTCTGAGCAGTGGAAAGATGGAGTTTTCCATTCCCCAGTTGGGAAAGGACCATCAGGAGCTCACTTCTGGAAAAGCTTGGGCATCTGAGTGAGATATGTAAGTGGGCAGCTCAGAACATGAGTCTGGAGGTTAGGGGCGTGGACTGGGCCAGATTGATTTGAGAGTCCTCAGCATATAGATAGCTTTTAAATCTCTGAGACTGGACGAGATTCCCTTGAGACTGAGAGCTGAGTCAAAAAAAACAAAAACAAAAACAAAAACCCATAAATTGTTTGCCTCTATGCCCAGCGTTGCTATAGCTGCTTGACCTACAGAGATGAGACTCGTTTTTGGCCCAAGAGAGATGTAAAAGCAATGTCAATGGAAGGCAATCACTGCCAGTTGTAATCAAGGGTTACAGCTCTTGGGTTGACCCTCCGTGGGGTGGGGATGTCAGGGAAGGCCTTCCAAAAGGGAGGACTCCTCAGCTCCCTCGAAAGGTACAAGGAGTTATCCCAGCAGAGACGCAGGTGTCAAGCAAAAAGTCGGCACAGAGCCCCAGGGCTAGAGCTAGAAGTGCCTGTGGAAGGGGGGTGGGTGGCGGGGAGGCATGGTGGTGGAAGGCAGGTGTCAGATGTGATGCTGGGGAGTATGGGCTTCGTCCTGAGGTGGACACGGAAGGACCAGTGGAAGACTATGCTCATGAGAATGTCATTGCCAGGTTCACTTTATTAAAAATTAAAACATATGACATTAAAATTAAACATATTAAAAATTAAACATATGACATGTATCCAGGTTGGTGACGGTGGTCAGTGATGCAATTCTTTACAAGGGAGAGGAGTGCCGACTTCCGAGCCTGCTCCTTTGGTCATAGCACAATAAGTGGCCTGAAGCTTGAGGACTGCTTTTTCGGGGGCAGGACCATGTTCAAGCTCAAGGGAATGGGGTGGGAGCTCCCAATGTATCAATGCTACTACATCACTTTATGTACATCATCCCAAACCACGCAGGAGAGAGTATGAATATCTGTTTTCTAGAGAGTTTGTGTACGAAGTCCAAAGTCACTCAGCACAAATATGGGGAGCCAGGATTTGAAACCCAGTCTGTGTGTGCCTCCCCCGATGTAGCACTTCTGAGTGAACATTCCCCACCTGCCAAGAGCACACAATTTGCAGGGCATCTGATGATTAAACAGCTTGGCTAAGTGGTTCTCACGCCTCATCCACAGTTGTCCTTTCCTTGACATACTGTGGATAGAATTTAAATATTGTCTTTCAAATCAATGCTCATTTTATTAGCAGGAAGCATTTAGAATGAGCCATTACACCATCACAGGGGCTTTTATTATTGGTCCTTAATAAATGTTTGATGCTCAAAAGGGTTATGAGCCCACAGTACGGGGAAGGTCCCACCCTGCTCCCTCCTCTGCTCTCTCTGCCATAAAATTAACTGAGGTATTCGTTAACAGACTTATCATTTATCTTACTTTTAACTGGCATGATGCCGGAAAAATAAAACAAGCATATCGGAGGAACTACCGAAGGCTTTTTAATGATAGCAAAGTTAAATGGAAAAAGCAGTCCTTCCCACTGGCTTTTTATCATGAGTCAGGTCTCCAAGAAAGACAGTTAATGACATGGCCAAGGCCTGGGACCTGCATTGCAGACTCATCCATTTGCTTTCTAGAAGTGGGATAGTGCATCGTTCTCCAGCCGGGGTGGTGATATTTAAAGAGACCTTTATTTTCCCATTTCGGTTGTGCCCGAAATGGCTTGGTGTAGATGTTTGTTTGCTGGCTTCAGCCATGCAGAGGATGGGTCTTTTGTCCCCCAGTTGGAGAGCTTCCAAAGAGGACACAGGAGATTCATCCAGGCTGGGGAGGGCTATGTAGGCTGGAGGTGGCCACAAGAGGTAACAATATACCAAGCAGTATTATGGTCAGGCTGCCATGTGTCAGGTGACAGGACAGAGTGAAAAAGTGAAGCCATTATAACAAGGGACCAAGAGTCTGCAGGGTATGGGGAGGTAGAACCCCAGACCTGGGTAACATAAAAATAACAACAGCTAACGTGTTACTGAATGTTCACTATGCACTGGGCATAGGACTAGTTTCTGTGTGTCAACTCATCATACACCACCTCTATGAGGTTAGTTCTAATTCATTTCTGGTTTACAGATGAGGAAACCTAGTACCAAGAGGTTAAGCAATTGTCCCAGGGTCAGGGCTCCCTGGTAACATGTGTGGCATTCATAGCAAGAGTACCAATGGGGGCCCATAGACCGTATGTCTAAATATTTGCAAGTTGTGAACCCAGGTAACAAATTACAAAATGAGATACGTCCTCTCATCCTACTTGACAAATATACCTGTATAATGACTGGAAAGCCCAGTTTGAATTCAGAATTCTCACACTCCTTGGAGCCCCAGACAAGAGCCAGTGGCTTAAGGAGAGCAGTCCCTGACCCACAGATTACCCCCATTTTCTTCCTACCCCCCAGCCCGGTCTTAAGCTGCAAGGGACCTTTCCTACATGCATGCGGATGCCTCAGCCCCCACATCCAAGCTCCAGACATTCCACTGCAAACAGCCACCGTGTGGATCCACAAGTGAGGACTTCTGGATCCTGGAAGCTGACTTGGAGTTATTCAGCCAGAGTTCCATGGTTCCAGGACCCCAGAGTGTGGTCTAGAATGAGAAACCTGCACTCCAGGTGGGTGCATCCTCCTGGTCCCTGGCGGGAAGGACAGCGATGGAAGAGGGCCAGAGAAGCATCTTCTAAAGCAGGGGGCCCAGGGCACGCCCAGTGGCAGAGCTTATGTTTGAACCCAGGCTGTCTGGCTGGCTCCAGAGTCTGGATGCTGAACCCCTAGACAATTCTCTCTCAACTACAAAACATAAAGTCTAAATGGTGGCTATAACTTCCCAGAATCCCACAGCATGAGAGCAGGGAGGGAGTAAAATGCTTTAAGTTAATTACATTAAAGGTAGTTACAGTTAGCTGAACCCTTCCCACTGTCACTTTGACTCTCCACCCATTTTATAAAGAATCTGAGGCTTGGGAAGGTTAAGGGACTTTCTCAAGAAGGCAGACGGACCCCAGACGAAAACCCAGGCCATCTCCTGCTCCACGCTACCCCTCCCCTACCCCACCTGCCAGCTTTTTAGCGAGGACCTGGGTGAGTGTCCCTGCAGGGGACAGCTCCCACCACACGATTTACACTGTGTGTTCTAATGCTGAGGCAGAGATTCCTACTCCCATCTGTGTCATGCCTCCGGGAGCCCTGGGTGGCGTCATTGCGTTCCAATTAGCCTTCTGAATCATATTTGTTGTCTTAAAATATTTATATCCAACCACTTCCCACCTGCTAGAATAGAGTTTTGTCTTCTTCCACAGTGCGTCGCCGGCTCAAGCCCAAAGGAGTACTCTTGTCACTTGAGTTGATCATGACATCAGGCACCTCCACCAAGCGTGACAGTGTTCCCTAACCAGATGTAAGTGGATGACTGGCGCCACCACCCAGGGCACGCAGACCCTTGCACTTGGAGCTCACTGTTTCTGACAATGGCGCATCGCTTCCACCAACAGAGGCCATTTGCAATGCTGTTTATATTCTTCAGCTGGCTCCCCATTCCTGCCCGGGGCTTGGTGGGGGTTCCAGCAGACAGCTGCAGGGTTGGCCCGTGGGCAATCCCATACATTTTTATCCTTCTCAGTGGAGGGAGATGGTTGGAGCGTCTTTTGCTGCAGACAATGTTGACATTCTTCTTCCATAAGTGACCATCACCATCATCATCTCATGTACTTTTAGTTCACAGGCAGGCAGCATAGTAACGTGGGAAAAGCCGGATTTATACCTAAGATCCACCTCTTTTTTTTTTTTTTTTTTTTTTTAAATTTTTTTTCAACGTTTTTTATTTTATTTTTGGGACAGAGAGAGACAGAGCATGAACGGGGGAGGGTCAGAGAGAGAGGGAGACACAGAATCAGAAGCAGGCTCCAGGCTCCAGGCTCTGAGCCATCAGCCCAGAGCCCGACGCGGGGCTCGAACTCACGGACCGCGAGATCGCGACCTGGCTGAAGTCGGACGCTTAACCGACTGCGCCACCCAGGCGCCCCAAGATCCACCTCTTAATAGCCACGTGACCTCCATTCCATTATCTGACCTCTCCAAGTACCAGTTTCCCAATTTGTCAAATGGGGATGATGAAGGAATCATGGTTAAGGATGAAATGAACTGTTGAACTTGCTCACAGCTTTCATGGAACATATATTCTGTGCCCCATCATTTCCCTAATCCTTTTGACATTTGTAAAGTGCCCAGCAGCAGAGCATCTGGCACACGGTAGGCATGCAATTCGTGAGGTAAGGCAGGGCGTGTCACATTTTTACAGAGGAGGAAACTGAGGCTTATAGGAATTCGGTAACCGTCCAAACTAAGCCAACAGGTAAACTGGTACCAGGACCCACAGCTAGGAGGAGTAGCCACTTTCGGAAGCATCTCCATTCATCCTTAGACAAAACAGACCCCCCCTGCCCAAGGAAAGCAGCATGGCTGTAAAGGCGTGGGGGTCAACGACACCTGAACCATGCCTTCTCTCCTTGGAACCTTGAAATTGGAGAGCTGAGAATCCCAGCCAGGGTGCTTCACCCCCAAAGCCCAAAATGGTATCAGGGCAGCCTCCACTTCTCCAACACAATGCTTCACCTCCTGGATTGTAATTTGTATTTGAGTGCCAAGTCCAATAACATTTTGGCAGGATTCGTATCAATAGCCCTCCTTCTGTCCCTCAACCCATCTAGACCATCAATCTCAGAGTCCCCTCACTGTGTCCCAGGAAGGAGAAGAGGTGAGAGCAGCCATCCTTGAGGTGTACTGAGCTGGAGCTATGGAGCTATGACCTTCCTTCCTGGCTGCATGACCTTGGGCAAGTCATGTGACTTTCTGACCCTTGTTTCCCCTTTCCTTACAGTAAAGATGATCATGTGTGTTCTAACCCCAATAATATCTTTCAGTTATTAAGTTATGAATCTGTACTCCTGCAGCCTGCAGACTCCCTGAAGACAGGGTTCATTTCGCAATGTAAATAAATTGATGACCAGTAGCCATGTATTATACTGGATTGAATAAAACCTTAAAACCTATAAGATATCAATCCAACCACCACCACAACCGCCATTTATAGTTATAGTTATAATGTTAGGAAGTTATTGGCAAGATGCTTTTCTATCCATACTCTGCCTTGATCCTGACAATGACTCTTTTCTGTATCATTATCCCATTTTACAATAAGAACTCTGAGGTTTTGAAGGGATAGAGGAAATGTCTCCAGGTCATGCAGATTCCAAGTGATGGAGCCACACATGTACCTGTGTCTGTACAAGTCTAAATATGTTCCAAGGCTCCTGGGTAGCTCAGTCAGTTGAGCATCCAACTCTTGATTTTAGCTCAGGTCATGATCCCAGGGTGGTGGGATTGAGCCCTGTATCAAGCTCCATATTGAGCATGGAGCCTATTTAAGATTCTCTCTCTCTCCCTCTATCCCTCTCTGCCACTCATGTTCTCTCTCTCTCAAAAATAAAAATAAAAATAAAAAATAAATACATATGCTCCATGACTTTTTCTTCCCCACACTGCTGTTGTTTGGGAGTTTTAGCCTATGCAAAGGCTGCTTTGCACCAGCTGCCTGTGCTCAGGAAGGTTGGGGTTGGGGCTGACATCTCACTTTTTAAAATTTTCTTTCTACTTTAATAAATAGTATGTCACAATTCAGGCAAGCCAGCCGAATAATAATTTGTCAAGCCCGACACCCGCCTTAGCTCCCACACTCATCTTCCTACCTCCTGCCTCTCCTTCTCAGTCCGGTCTTCACACATCCTGCTGAGCTCCAGATATTTCTGCCTGGGTGCTGTCATCATTCCCTGAGAAGTGGCAAACATTAACTTTTTGTCTTTCCCCAAAGTTTTCCACTCAGCCTCCTGTGATAGGCTTTACAGCTTGGCCTGCTGGAGAGGGGAAAGCTGATGGCCCTGAGGGCCCCAGAATCTGGACTTCACCACACGTCCCCTCCCCCCACCCCAGGACTTTGTCCCTTTGACCTTGGTCTGGGTTTTATAGAGTATAACAGGTTGGACTACAGTATTGTAAGTTAGCAGTGGGAGCTTCCAAACTAAGCCACTAATCTCCAGATTCCCCAGATCCTGTGGAAAGTTTTATTACTTCCTGACACTTATCAGGTGTTAACAAAGGATTCTAAGTGAATTAAGTAGAGTTTCCCCTCTTCCAAAGAACAGATAAAACATCTTTGTAACTAGAACATTAACATGTAAATGAATACCATTAATAGACTTTCAAGTGATTAGTTCTACCAAGTAGGTTAAGCATTTCCCTGAAACCCAGGGTGAATTCTTCTATTGCTTAGCAAACTCTTGCCCTGCAGACCACTGTGGTGAGCAATCCTTCTTAAACAAGGACCAGTTCTGGAAAAATAAAAATGTGTATGGGGCAGAGGTTTTTTCCATTCAGTCCAAAAATAGCTACAGTGAGTCCCATGGCAGAAATAAAATGTATTATTAAAACAATTTGTCTGCTTTATTGTCTAGGACAATGTCGATTAGAAAATTTGGAACTGCTTTTTAACCTGTAAAAGATTAATATCTGAGCCTTTATGAGAAATAGCATCAGAGAAGAAGATTTCCAATTTTTGTTCTTGAAATCGAAGCACACACCGTATCATGGAACTGGATGAAATGTGGATTTGCTATATTATTTTTTGATATATGTATGTATGTATGTATGTATGTATCCACTTCCTCTTGGTCATGGTTGATTCATCACAAGATCTGAATTATGAGACTGACTACTGCGCTAACGAGGCACCTACAAGATCTGAATTAGTAAGCACCTGAAGTCAGGAGGTGAGAAACCTGGGGACAGTCACACCTTCTTGCTCCTAGCCCATCCAACAGATCCCAAGGAATGTAGATGGTCCCCAGGGAATGTCACCATAGTAGCAAAGTGAGCCCACCTTCTCAATCCTATTTACAGCTATTACAGACATCCTTCCTAAGTATGTCTGAACACTTTTTTTGAATCTATGAACTCATATGTAGCTTTTGCCTGCAATATCTCTTTATTAAGGAGAAGGGGAAGGGGAGGCAGAGGGGGTGGAGGGAAAAAAGAGATTTTCTTTCATGATGAAATGAAAAATAGGGTCACTGTAGTGAACTCTGGGATTAATTCCTCAACCCGTAAGCCCCCTCTTCTACTGCATGAATAACAGGGTAGACCTGACTGACAGACAGCTCAGGAAAAGGCATGTGGCACAATTCTGGCCAATGAGATACAGAGAGAAGTTTGCTGGAGGATTCTGGGAGATGTGCTTTCCTGCCTTAAGAGGAACGTTGTGGAGTCTGTTTCTCCTTTCTGTAGGTGAGCCCAAGGAAGTTTGTAGCATTGATCTTGAGTAGCATGGGGAACCAGCCTTGGGAGAAGCCAGCACTGCGAGTGGCTGTGTGAAGAGAGTGTCCTTGTGTGCTGTTATCCACCTTAGCTCCAGATGGCAGGTGGCTTCTCAACCTCCTCCCCCTTCCGTTTCTCCTTCTTTTAACATTTTGTCACTTTATTGAGATATCCTTATGCAGTAATATGCACATATTTAAAATGTTCAATCTAATGAGTTTTGACAAATACATACACCTATAACCCCATCAACACGATCAACAAAATATACATTTTTATCACCTCCTAAAGTTCCCTCGTGTCCACTTGCAATCCTTCCCTCCTTCTAGCTCCATCCCCAGGGAAAAACTGATCTGATTTCTGTCACTATACACTAGTTTGCACTTTCTGGAATCTTACAGAAATGGAATCATACAATGTGTTCTCTCGTGTGATTTTTTTAAACTAAGCATAATTTCCAGACTTCTCCATATTGTTGCATGTATCAACTAAACACATTTATTAGTTCTGGTAGCTTTTTTTGGAAATCCCTTACAATTGTCTACATAGAAAATTATTTCATCTATGAATAAAGTCAGCTTTGCTTCTTCCTTTCCAATTTATATTCCTTTTATTTATTTTTTCTTATTTTGTGGCACTAGCTAGGATCTCCTTCACGATGCCTAAGGGAAGTGGTAAGAACAGACCTTCGTGCCTTGTTCTTGATCTTAGGGGAAAGTCATCCACTCTTTTATCATTATTATTCAAGACTTCTATATCCTTACTGACTTTCCAGCTACATTCATATTGTCCACACTATTGAGAGAGGTGTTGATGTCCCCAACTATAAATGTGGCTTTGTCTATTTCTTCTTCTAATCCTATCTTTTTTGCTTCATGTATCTTAAAGCTCTGCTGTTAAATGTACAAATATGTATTGTTATTATGTCCTTCTGATGAACTGACCCCTTTTATCATTATGAAATGAACCTTTTTGTCCCTGGTTATATTCCTTGTTCTGAAATCTCCTTGTCTGACATTAATAAAGCCACCCCAGTTTTCTTTTGATTAGTGTTAGTATGGTTTACCTTTTCAAATTCTTTCACTTTTATCTTTATGCTTAGTTTTACTAAGCATACTTTATGCTTTATGGGTTTTTTTTTTTTTTGGTAGACATCACAAAATTGAGTTCTGCTTTTTTTAACCCAATCTGACTGTCTCCACCTTTAATTGAGATGGTAAGACCATGTTGATTATAGATGTGGTTTGTTTTAAACCTACCAATTTGATATTTGTCTTTTTTTGCCCCATCTAGTCTTTGTTCCTCTTTCTACTCGCCTTGTCTTCTTTTGGATTAATTGATTATTTTTAATGATTCCATTGTGTCTTCTTTGTTAGCTTCCTAGATCTGTCTCTTTGTTTTCTGTTTTTTCGCGGTTGTTCTAAAGCAAGATTTCTAAACTCTGAAACATTTGGGGCTAGATAATTATTGTCAGAGGATGCTGTCCTGAGCATTGTAGGATGTTTAACAGTATCCCTGGCCTTATCTACTAGGTGCCAGTAGCAGCCCTCCCCACATTGTGACAAATATCCCCAGGATGGGCGACCTAGAACCACAGCTAAATCTTTAATTTATCAGTCTAACTTTAAGCAAATGTTAAACCACTTCATATATAGTATGTATGTGAATATAGTATTCTACACCTCACCTTAGTGCTATTTTCATCATATATTTTATTCTACATGCACTATAAACCCCACAATACATCACTATTTTTACTTCATCTTTTTTCCTTCCAAATTTTTATTTAAATTCTAGTTAGTTAACATATAGTGTGATATTGGTTTCAGGTGCAGAATTTAGTGATTCATCACTTACATACAACACCCAGTGCTCATCATAACAATACCCGTCACCCATTTAGCCCACCCCCCTCGCCACCTCCCTCCAGCAGCCCTCAGTTTATTCTCTATGGTTAAGAGTCTGTTATGGTTTGCTTCCCTCTCTTTGTTGTTGTTGTTTTTTTTTCCCTCCCCATACGTTCATCTGTTTTGTTTCCTAAAATCCATATATGAGCGAAATCATATGGTATTTGTCTTTCTCTGACTGACTTACTTTGCTTAGCATGATACACTCTAGCTCCATCCACGTCATTGCAGATGGCAAGATTTCATTCTTTCTTTTTTTTTTTTTTAATTTTTTTTTTTTAACGTTTATTTATTTTTGAGACAGAGAGAGACAGAGCATGAACGGGGGAGGGTCAGAGAGAGGGAGACACAGAATCTGAAACAGGCACCAGGCTCTGAGCTGTCAGCACAGAGCCTGACATGGGGCTTGAACTCACGGACGGTGAGATCGTGACCCGAGCTGAAGTCGGACGCTTAACCGACTGAGCCACCCAGGCCCCCCAAGATTTCATTCTTTCTGATGGATGAGTAATATTCCATTGTATCTATATACCACATCTTCTTTATCCACTCATCAGTCGATAGACACTTGGGCTCTTTCCATTTCAGTTATTGTTGATAATGCTGTCATAAACATCAGGGTGCATGTATCCTTATTTTTGTATCCTTTGGGTAGATACCTAGTAGTGCAGTTTCTGGGTCATAGGATAGTTCTATTTTTAACTTTTTTGAGGAACCTCCATACTGTTTTCCAGAGTGACTTCACCAGTTTGCCTTGCCACCAACAGTGCGAGAGGGTTCCCCTTTTTCTGCATCTCGGCCAACATCTGTTGTTTCCTGTATTGTTAATTTTAGCCATTGTGACAGCTGTGAGGTGGTATCTCATCGTGGTTTAGACTTGTATTTCCCTGATGATGAGTGACGTTGAACATCTTTTCATGAGTCTTTTAGCCATTTGGATGTCTTCTTTGGAAAAATGTCTATGTCTTCTGCCCATTTCTTAACTGGATTGTTTTTTGGGTGTTGTGTTTGATAATTTCTTTATAGATTTTGGATACTAACCCTGTATCAGATATGTCATTTGCAAATATATTTTGCCATTCTGTAGGCTACCTTTTAGTTTTGTTGATTGTTTCCTTTGCTATGCAGGAGCCTTTTGTCTTGATGAAGTCCCGATAGTTCATTTTTGCTTTTGTTTCCCTTGCCTCTGCTGACTTGTCTAGTAAGAAGTTGCTATGGCCAAGGGCAATCTGAAAGAAATGGACAAATTCCTAGAAACATGCAAAATACCAAAACTGAAACAGGGAGAAATAGAAAATTTGAACAGACCCATAACCTGCAAAGCAATTGAATCAATAATCAAAAATATCTCCCAAAACAAAAGTCCAGGACCAGATGGCTTCCAGGGGGAATTCTACCAGACATTTAAAGAAGAGTTAATACCTATTCTTCTCAAACTGTTTGAAAAAATAGAAACAGAATAAAAACTTCCAGACTCATTCAGTGAAGCCAGCATTACTTTGATTCCAAAACTAAAGACCGCACTAAAAAGGAGAATTACAGGCCAATATCCCTGATGAACATGGTTACAAAAATTCTCAACAAGATACTAGCAAATCGAATCCAACAGTATGTTAAAAGAATTATTCACTAGTATCAAGCAGGATTTATTCCCGGGCTGCAGGGGTGCTTTAATATTTGCAAATCAATCAACATGATACACCACATTAATAAAAGAAAGAATAAGAACCATATGGTCCTCTCAACGGATACAGAAAAAGCATCTGACAAAATACAGTGTACATTCTTGACAAAAACCCTCAACACAGTAGGGATAGATGGGCCATACCTCAACATCATATTTTTACTTTCTGAGCATAATCTTTTAAGGAGATGTTTTAAATATGAAAAAATATTTTATATTTACTCACATATTTCTTATATAAATTCAAATTTCCATCCACCAGCATTTTAGTTTCTGCTTAAAAGACTTATTCTAACATTTCACGTGGTCGTGTCTGCTGTTGATTAGTTTTGTCATCATTTGATTTTTTTTAATTTGTATTATTGAAGTACTGTTGACCTTCAATATTACATTAGTTTCAGGGGTACAAGGTGGTGGTTCAACAATTCTACACAGTGCAATATTCACCCCAAGTGTAACTACCATCTGTCACCCACACAACATTATCACAATAGTATTGACTAGATCTCCTATGCCGTACTTTTCAGCCCCATCATTTGGACGCTTGAAAATCTTTGGTTCACCTTTGTTTCTGGAATGTATTTTCACTTGATATAGAATCCTAGGCTAGTAGTTACTTTCTTTCAGTATTTTAAAGCTATCACTACATTATCTTCAAACTTGCATTCTTTCTGAGAAGTCTGCTTTTATTTAAAAAAAATATTTTTTAATGTTTCTTTATTTTTGAGACAGAGGGAGACAGAGCACGAGTGGGGGAGGGGCAGAGAGAGAGGAAGACACAGAATCCGAAACAGGCTCCAGGCTCCGAGCTGTCAGCACAGAGCCTGACGCGGGGCTTGAACCCATGAACCATGAGATCATGACGTGAGCCAAAGTCGGACACTTAACCAACTGAGCCACCCAGCCGCCCCTGTTTTTATTTTTATCTTTGTTTCTCTCTATTTACTCTTACCGCTGTTTTTCAGCAACTCAATTATAACGTGCTTTCATGTAGTTTTTTACATGTTTCTTTTTTTTTTTAATTTTTTTTTAAGTTTATTACTTTATTTTAAGAGAGACAGACAGTACCAGCAGGGAGAGGCAGAGAAAGAGAGAGAGGGAGAGAGAAAGAGAGACTCCCAGGCAGGCTCTGTGCTGTCAGCGCAAAGCCTGACGTGGGGCTCGAACTCACTAAACTGAGATCATGACCTGAGCTGAAATCAAGAGTCAGATGCTTAACCGGCAGAGCCACTCAGGCGCCCCTACATGTTTCTTACGTTTACAGTCCATTCATTTCTTTGCATCAATAGGTTTACAATTTCCATAAAAATTTTTTAAAATCCTGGCCTTTATTTCTTCCAATATTTTTCTCTACTTTCTCTAGATATATTTATCTACAGCTCACTGATACTTTGTTATTTTTATTTTGTCTTTTCTCTCTGTGTTTCATTCTGGATAGTCTCTATTGCTATGTTTTCAGGTTCACTGATCTTTTCTTCTGCACCATCTAATTGGCTGTGAATTCCACCCAGTGTATTTTTTAAATTAAGGTATAATTGACATATAACATTGTATTAGTTTCAGATGTACACCATAATGATTTATGTACATTGCAAAATGATCACCACGATAAGTCTAGCTATCTGTCCCATACATGGTCACAAAATTTTTTTTCTTGTGTTGAAGACCTTTAAAATTTACTGTCTTAGCAACTTGCAAATATGCAATGCAGTTTTATTAACTATAGACACCATGCTATATGTTACATCTCCATGACTTACTTATTTTATAACATGAAACTTATATCTTTTGACTCCCTTCACTCATCCCTCTCCCTCTCCCTCTCCCCTCTCACAACCACCATTCTGTTCTCTGTACCTATGAGTTTAGTGGGGGGGGGGGTTTGGATGGGGGAGGGGGAGCAGGGAGTTCCTTTGTTTAATTTTGTGTTTGGTTGATTATTAGTTTTTTAGATTTTAGATTTTATATTCCACATATGAGTGAGATCATACAGTATTTACCTTTCTCTGTCTGACTTATTTCACTGATCATAATTCCCTCAAGGTCCATCCATGTTGGTGCAAATGTCAGGATTTCCTCCTTTCTCGTGGCTGAATAATATTCCACTTATAAATATATAACACCATTTATTGACGAGACTGTTCTTTCCTCATTGTATATTCTTGCCTCCTATGTTATAAATTAATTGACAATATCTGTGTGGGTTTACTAGATATATCACACATACACACACACACACACACACACACACACATCTCATATCTTCTTTATCCATTCAGGCTGTTTCCACATCTTAGCTATTATAAATAATGTTGTGGTGAACATGGTGGTGCATGTATATTTTTGAATCAGTGTTTTATTTTCTTCAGATAAAAAGCAAGAAGTGGAATTGCTGAATCACATGGTAGTTCTATTTTTAAGTTTTTGAGGAACCTCCATGTTGATTTTCATAATAGCTGAATCAATTTGCATTCCCACCAACAAGGCATACAAATTCTCTTTTCTCCACATCCTTGCCAAACTTGTTACTTCTTCTAACAGGTATGAGGTGATATCTCACTGTGCTTTTGATCTGTATTCCTCTGATAATTAGTGATGTTAAGCATGTTTTCATGTGCTTGTTGGCCATCCGCATTCCATCTTTGGAAAAATGTCTATTCATATCCTCTGTCCATTTTTTAATCAGATTGTTTGGGGGGTTTACTGTTGATTTCTATGAGTTCTTTATATATTTTGGATACTAACCCTTTATCAGAAATACGATTTGAAAATGTTTTCTCTCTTTCAGTAAGATGCCTTTTCATTTCATTGATGATTTCTTTTGATGTGTAGAAGGTTTTTAGTTTGATAGAGTCCCACTTATTCACTTTTGCTTTTCTTGCATCTGCTTTTGGAGTCAGATCCAAAAATTCATTGTCAAGACCGATGTCAAAGGGCCTACCACCTATGTTTTCTTCTAGGAGTTTTATGGTTTCAGGTCTTGCATTCAATTATTTAATCCCTTTTGAGTTCATTTTTATGCATAGTGTAAGATAGTGTCTAGTTACATTCTTTTCCATGTAGCTGTCCAGTTTTCCCAACACCACTTATTTTTTTTTAAGTTTACTTATTTCTTGTGAAAGAGACAGAGAGAGCAAGCAAGGAAGGGGCAGAGGAGGGGAGAGAGAATCCGAGGCAGGCCCCATACTACAGTGACAGAGTCCACCGCGGGGCTCAGACTCACAAACCGTGAGACCATGACCTGAGCTAAAACCAAGAGCTGGACGCTTAACTGCCTGAGCCACCCAGGTGCCCCTCCCAACACCATTTATTGAAGAGACTGTTCTTTCCTCCTTGTATATTCTTGCCTCCTGTGTTGTAAGTTAATTGACCATATCTGTGTGGGCTTATTTCTGAGTTCTCTATTCTGACCTATTGATCTGTGTGTCTGTTTTTATGCTAATACATTGTTTTGATTACTATTACTTTGTAATACAGTTTGTAATTGGGGAGTGTCATGCCTCCAGCTTTCTTTTTCTTTCCTAAGAGTGCTTTGACAAATTGGGGTCTTTTGTCGTTCCCATACAAATTTTAGTACTGTTTGTTCTATTGTTATGAAAAATGACTTTGGAATTTTGTTAGGGATTGCATTGAATCTGTAGATTGCTTTGGGCAGTATGGACATTTTAGCGATATTAATTATTCCAATCCATGAGCATGGATACCCATAATATTTGTGCTTTTTCTATTTCTTTTATTGCTGTCTTATAGTTTTCAGTGTACATGTCTTTCACTTCCTTAGTTAAATTTATTCCTAGATATTTTATTCTTTTTCATGCAATTATAAATGGGATTGTTTTCTTAATTTCTCTTTCTGATAGTTCATAATGAGTGTCTAGAAATGCAACCGATTTTTGTATATTGATTTTGTATCCTAAAACTTTACTGAGTTAGTTTATTAGTTCTAACAATTTTTGGGTAGAGTCTTTAAGGTTTTCTATATATAAAATCATATCCTGCACATAGTAACAGTTTGACTTCTTTTCCGATTTGGATATCTTTATTTCTTTTTCTGCCTAATTCCTGTGGCTAGAACTTCCAATAATATGTTGAATAAAAGTAGTGAGAATAGGAATCCTCTTGTTTCTGATCTTAGAGGAAAGGCTTTCGGCTTTTCACCATCAAGTATGATGTTAGCTATGGGCTTGTCATATACAGCCTTAATTATTTTGAAGTGTATTCAATCTATACCCATTTTGTTGAGGGCTTTTAGTCATAAATGGATATTGAATTTTATCAAATGCTTTTCCTATGTTTATTGAGATGGTCATATGGTTTTCATCCTTCACTTTGCTTTTGTTTTTTTAATGTTTATTTATTTATTTTTGAGAGGGAGAGAGAGAGAGAGTGAAGGAGGGGCGGAGAGACAGGAGAGAGAGAATCCCAAGCAGGCTCCGTGCTGCCAGCACAGAGCCTGATTCAGGGTTTGATCTCACAAATCACAAGATCATGACCTGAACTGAAATCAAGAGTCAGTCGCTTAACTGACTGAGCCCCCCAGGCACCCTCATCCTTCCTTTTGTTAATGTGGTATGTTACATTGATTTGTGCATATTGAACCATCCTCACATCCCTGGAATAAACCCCATGGGTGATGATCATGAGGAATGATCCTTTTAATGTATTGAATTCAGTTTGCTAATATTTTGTTGAGGCTTTTTGCATCTATGTTCATCAGGGATATTGGCCTGTAATTTTTTATTCTTGTGATGTCCTTGTCTGGTTTTGAAATCAGGGTAATTCTGGCCTCATAAAATGAGTTTTGAAGCATATTTTTCACGAAAGACGTTATATTTTTCATATCAAAAATTTTGCTTTGGGTCTTCTTGATATCTTCCATGTCTCTCCTTATCGTGCTCACGCTTTCTTCTATCTTCTTAAACAACCAGTATATGTTGATAACAGCTGTTTTAATTCTTTATCTACTAATTTGATCATCTGTTTCTTTCTGGGATATGTTTTTGTTGATTGATTTTTCTGATTTTTAGAGGCTATAGTTCTCAGTTTCTTTGCATGCCTTGATAATATTTTATTGGATTACAGGCATGGTGACTTTTATGTTGTTAGATATTGCCATTTTTTTAATCCTTTTAAGTATTTGGGGACCTTGTTTTGGGAGGCAGTTAAATATTTGGAAACAATTTTGGTGGTTTAGAACCGGGATCAGCAAACTACTTTCGAAATCCAGCCCACTTTTTGTCTGTGTAAATGAAGTTTTAATGGAACACAGTCACCAGCAACATCCATCCATTTATGTATGGCCTGTAGCTGCACATGCTTGACAACAGCAGACCTAAGTAATTGGGACAGAAACCATATGGCTTGCAGGGCCTAAAATACTTACTATCTGGCCCTTTACAGAAATGTTTGCTGACCTCTGCTTCAGAAGCTTGCTTTTAAATTAGGTGGGTCCAGGACGACCCTAGTCTATGGGTAATTTATCTCCACTACTGATGCAATACCTTTCTGAGTACTGCGTTCAATGCCTGGTGTATTGCAAAGTTATTGCCCTTCTGGCTGATAGAAACATGTTAATATTCCTGACCCTGTTTGATCTCTGGGGATGGCTCTGCCTCTGTCACCTCAACTCAGGAAGACTGTCATGCTCCTGTTAGGGTTCCCCCTTCTACCACAATCTAGAAACTCTCCTGGCAGTAAAACAGCACAATCATAGGGCTCTTCTTGTTCGTGGCCCTTCTCTTGGGATAATACACTGTCCTGCAGGGACTGTTTGTTGCCCAATGTCCCAAATCCATTCTGAGCTTCTTATGTGAACTAAACATTAACTGTTTGAGCCAAGTTGAGTTGGGTTTTCTGTTATCTGCAACCCCAAACTCCCTAACTGATACAGTCATCCTAGAGGGCAGGGTGCCAGTTTTGTGGGGAATGTATTGTCCCTTTGAACTCTGAAAAGCCATGTCATGAAGGAGATAGGGGAACAAACAAACAAAGCTCAATCAAAAACCAAAAAGCAATGTACTGCTCGAGGAAGGGGATATTTCAAAATATCAGAGTCAATTTCTACAAATGCCAGTGGGCAGCATTACAGACAAGGCATGATCAGTTTGATTTCCACTTAGACTTTTGCTATTATTGTCATTGTGTTTTGTTTTAATAAGAGATTCCAGCAAAGGTGCCAGAGGGCTAGAATTGAATAAATCTTGGGGGCGAATTTCTCTCTGTTATTAACACTATTAAGGGAGTGTTGGGACTTGTTTGTTCCTGAGATATTTAATGAAGGTTCTAGGCCTAATGAATTGAACACATTTGCTTATATTAAGCAGGTACTAAATCCCATATCAGTCTATACTATCTCCTGGGGGTGATAAGTTCTTCCGGAAGCACCCTCTGTTTGAAATAGACTGTCTTTTATTGTTCTAACCTTACTGTTGAGTTGGAGCTAACCCAGGGAGGTCACAGGTTACATGGGCCAATACTTAGGTAGCTCGTGGCACTGAAAGCTTGCCAAGAAGAGGTCAAAGGCTGACTGAATGCAGGGAGGCGTGTGAAAAGGGTAGCAAAGGATAGGAGTTGAAGATAGGAGCTGGGAGAAGTTTAAATTAGAAGGCGTCAGAGCAAGCAACAGGACACAAGGCCAAAGGTCACGATCAGGAGCAGACTGGGGCAGTCACATTTGGGATGTTTATCGTGAAGGACACAGGAGACCAGAAATTTGACACATCTAAGGGCTGACCACATGTCATGGAGAAAATTCCATCCAAAGGCTGGGGGCTCAGGTCTTTTCCTCCAAAATCGGAGACAGCAGCAATTGTAGGAAATTCAGGGCATTCATGACTTTGCCTGCTCCTGGCATGTCCTCTCATAGGCAATGCCTTTTGAGACCGATATGTTCCACGTGAAGAGTTTTTACAATGGATACGCAGGAGGAGGTGTTCTCCAGTGTTAACATAATGGCTGATGAGGTATTGAGGTTGGAGGCAGGACACCTTCATTCTGCTTTTATACCATCTGGGTCACTAGATAACCAGGTGGATTTGGGCGAGTCGCTTTAACCTCCTGATACTTTAGTTCCGTATCTTTAAAGTAAAGTGGTCGGGTCGTATGGCTCAATCGTAGTAATGGACTCCATTATATGTAGTTGGAATGCAAATCTCAAAATCTGATATAAGCCACAGAAGACAGACTGGGAGGGTGTGGGTGGTACTCCATCGTGCCGTTGCTGATTTAACCAGGGAAGATTTATCATGGATCCAAAAAATGCCTTTTAATTTGAGTCCTACTCGTTCAGATGTTGATGTAATGGCAGATACAGTGTCTGTGGTCTTTCTTGAGTAAACAGTTTGAAATTACCTCCGCTACTAAAAACTTTGGAGGTCTCAGTAGGTAAGGGAAATCCATTTTAAATCAGTATCCTTTTTCTAAAATTCAGGACTTTCAAATTAAGCATGTCTTTCATGCTTCAGCAACTTCCTAGTCCAGCAATTAATTATTGTAATGTTAAAGGTCTTTATGTTTATGACACACGCTTGCATCCTGCAGGCTTATTATGAATTGTAATTTTTTCATTAACTCCCCTCATATTCATTATTTGCATTCTATTATATCTTAGTTGATCATTTATATAACATTTGAAAGTAATAAGACTATTTTTCATTAAAATCACTGTGATCCCAACATTTCACTAAGATTAATAAAAACTGTTTTTGCAAAGGGAGAGAAAAAAATAAAGGTTAGTTTCTGTGAAACCAGTGGCTTTGAAAACCCACCATCCAGTGTGGTGGTTACACTTTGGAGTAAGGAGGCAGATGCGTTTCAAATCAGCCCTGCTTCTTGCTAGCTGTGTGGCCTCGATCATGTTAGTTTCACCTCTCTGAATGTCAGTTTCTTTATCTGTAAAACAGGGAGGATGAAAATAAAGCTGCCTCGTATTAATAAAGGTCACGAAATGTTTGAATGAACGAACCAAAGAAGCAATGAAACCTCACCAGCACACTCATGAATCGAATATGGAACATTACTCTCCTTTAAGAAAAAATCAACAGGAAACTGTCACATTGATAAGGATGTTACTAGAAACCTGGGCAAGTTGGAAGGGAATGAATTTATCGCTTCTAGAACGGTAGCCTGTCACTGTATACTTCACGCTGTGCAGAGCAGAGAGCCTGCAACTCCTCCATTTAAATACAATGGCTCAAGGAAAAAAATGACAAGGATCTCAAGGAGATAATTTCAAAATTGCCACTGTTTCCTTTGTTGCTGTCTGTATTGATATCGTCTTGTCCATTGTGATAGAGAGAGGCTTCTTGAATCTCAAATATGTACTCAGCGCAGGCAAGGAAGAGAGTGAGGTACTAAAACAGGACAAATTAAAATTATAATCAGCTAATTATATTTTCTCATAATTGAGACACTGATTTCCTTGACAGTGGCTCAACCCAGTCTGGCCCCACCTTCGTAAGGTAGAGCTGGGAGTAGTTTCAGACCACAGAACAGGAACAACCACAACCACAGCAACAACAAAAGGCACTGGGCAGAGCTTCGGGGCCACATGGTACTTTCCCACTTACTTCATTTGGTTCTTACAAGAACCCAGTGAGGGAAGCAAGCAGGTCAGTGGCAACTCCAGCTGTCCAGGTGCTCAGGTCAAAACGCTTGGCATCCTCTTTCTTGCAAAGCCTGCATCCAACGCGCCAGCAAATCCTGCTGGCTGCTCCTTCAAAATACGCACAGAATCTCACCACTTCTCTAGCACCGCTGGCTCCCTGCTCCAGGCATCGGCATCTGTTGCTTAATTATTGCAGTAACCTTCCACCTGTCTCCCTGTTCATGCCTTGGATCCGCAAGGGTCAGCTTTCAATCCAATAGTCACTCTGGGGTCCTTTTACAGACAGCAGATCGATCCTGTCACTTCTTCACTCAAAACCTTCACTTTGTTTCCCATCTTGTTTGAATTGAATAGCAAAGTCGCTGGAAAGTTCCACACCATCTGGTCACTATTACCTTCTGATCTCAGCTCCTGCTTACCGACCCCCTCACTCACTGGGCTGCAGTCACACTAGTTTCCTGGTTGTTCTTAGCACAGGTTTGGGGTCTGTGTTTCCTGTTTTCTTGTTTCCCCTGTGGTACCTTTAGCAACTAAAACTATACACTTGGTTCAATAAATATTTATCTCCTCTAGTGACCTTTCCAAATGAGCTCTGGAGTCAGACCCCATGGGTTTGCATTTCAAATCTGCCACTTACTGGCTCTGTGACCCTGACCAGTGCTTACCTGTAAAATGGGAGTAATGATCTGTGAAACAGGCATTGTTTGTGTCTCCCCCCAAAATACTTCCCAGTCCTAACCCCTGGCACCTGCAAATGTGACCTTATTTGGAAATAGAGTCTTTGCAACTGTGATTGAGTTAAGGCTCTCAGCAAGGTGTCACCCTGGACTTAGCTGGAATCCTAAAGCCAAAGGCTGGTCTTCTTGAGGCAAAGGAAAGGGAGATTGGGACACAGGCAAGAAGACCTCCGAGGCAGACATGGGAGGTATGTTGCCACAAGCCAAAAAGGCCAGAGCCGCGCCCCCCCCCCCCCCAATTTGGAAGAGGTAAAGATGGATTGTCCCTACATCCCTCGGAGGGAACATGGCCATGCTGACACTTTGATTTCAGGCTTCTGGCCTCCATAACTGGGACAGAACCAACTTCTATTGCTTTAAGCCACGGAATGTGTGATAGTTTGTTACATCAGCTCCAGGAAACAATGTCAACAGGGTTGTGAAAAGAATGTAATTGATCTTACCTATATAAAGAGCTTTAATGTAAGCAACTCTGTAAATGTTAGCTGTTGGGATTAGCCTTATTTTACAGACAATGAAAGCCAAGTGCTGAGGGGAGAAATGACTTATCCAAGAGCTCACAGGTACTACGTGATGGATCAGGGATCAGAACTCTCATGTTATGGCTCCAGATCTGCCAGGCCGCGTGGCATGCTGGTAATCTAAATTAAATCTCTTCCAGTTCCTAATATTCTATGAGTCGGACAGATGTTTTCCGGCAACGTACTTTTCTTTTCCTTCAGTCAACCAAAACTCCCCCAAAGGGTCCTGGAATTATTAAAGTAAATGCTCCAGATGTGACACAGAGCATGCCCCGGTGACCTTTCATTTTGCCCACAGGGACCAGAAGGAACTGAGCATGTAGCCAGTCAGACTCCCCTTACAGGAGCCCCACCTCCCCTGTGACCACATAGTCTGTGAGCTGGCTGCTTCACAAAATTCCACACAGGCAGGCTCAGGAAGTGGCAGATGTGTGTAAATGTCATATGGCGTTGAGATTCTGATCAGTAGTTAAGTAGCTTCCAGAAACATGGTTTCTAAACATCAAAGGGTCCCAATTAGCTGAATGAGCTCTCCCAGCCATGTTTTCTGGTGGAAATTTTCCCTGTAAATCAGCAAGCCAAAATCATTGCCAAAAACTTACTCAGATTCCTGGCCAGGTGGGGGGTAGAAACAGGGGACAAGGGTAGCGGTGAAATGTAGAGTGAGAAGGGAATTCAGATGAGACTATTCCCTCCGCCCACCTCACCCCCACTGGATCCCGGAAGGATCAGCGATGTTCCTCCATGCACACTGGCCTCTGAGCATGCTGGGAACAGAGATCCAGTGGAGGGCACGGAACCAGAAGGCATGCAAGGGATTCCCCCCACCACCACCACCATGACACCTCCCTGAGGCATCACCTGGTCACCATAACTTCGACCGTGTTCCTTCCTCTGCCTTGTGAGGCTGAAGTAGTTGTGGCGATTTGCTGAGCTCTGGCCATTAACAATACAGCTAACAAAATACCTCCTCTAGCTAAATGCATCTTGCAGGAGAAGTGCACCTCATTAGGAAAACTGGCTGCATGCCAGAGACTCTTGCTTTTCTCTGCAGGTGAAGTCTGATCACCTCCTCCTGCCGGAGAAGTGAGGCTGGGTGTGGGGTCTGTTATCCAGAGAGCAGTGTGTATGTGGGACTCGAGAACAAAAATACAACCATATCCTGGGAGAGAGCACCAAAGACAAGAAAGAAAGCCTTTCTGAGCCAGTCCCTAAGGCAAGTTGAAATAAGAAAAGGGGCAGAGAACCATGGGCAAGACAGTTGGGTGACCGAGATGTGGTTTGGATGGGGGTGGGGTCATTCTGCAATCCCCCGAGCCTGTGGTAAGGCATTGGTGCAAAGTGGTTAAACTTGCACCTCTTGGATTCAAATACCAGCTCCCCCACTCTGTAGCTCTGTAACTAAGGCCAGACCTCGTAACAACTCTGTGCCTGCGTCTCCTAATCTGTGAAAGGAATTTTGCAGAGATTAGGCAGGTTAATTACAGAAAGTGCTTGGCACCTGGCATATAACGAGTGCTCAGTAAATATTGGTGTTTATTCTCATCAGTGTTATTACTGTGAGTAGATCGGTTAGAGGGGTTGGGCTGGGCTGGCTGGAGGAGCTTTCTGAAGCCCGAAACTCCTGCCCACCCCCACCTTGGGCAACAGCAGAGTCAGGGAGGACGCCTATCAAGGCTGCAGAACTGGGGGTGGAGGTGGGGAAACAGGAGGAGAAGGAAATGTTGCGGGACATCTGTATCTTGATCTACTGCTCAATGATCTCAAGTCATGTTTCTGAAAATTGGAAGTAAATAGAACCATTGTGGGCTAAGTCCTGTTTCCAGTGAATTAGGATTTAGGATCGAGATCTTATAGTAAATCTTTCTATAGCTTCCTGGCCACTCTTTCCCAATTGTTTTTGTTTCTTGGGGATAAAAGGGGGGGGGGCGGGGAGGCTAGGCTTCTTAAAGCAGAGGTGGTCTTACTGTTCATCTAGAGAGCCACAGGAGGCAAGCAGAAAACTCTAACGAGGAATTACAGCCTGATGGAAAATGGCTGCAGATATAAAACATCTCTAAAGGAATCTGTAATCAACTCCAACTTTCATTCCATAAATCCTCCTGCCTCCCTCCTGTAGGGGAGGCACACAAGGCCCTAGGAAGCCCATGATGTCCCTGAATTGAGGAGCCCCACCAAGTGGAAAGGAAGCACCAGTCAACACATGATGAAAAGTGGGTGTGACCCATGATGAAAAGTCTGAATGAAAATACCCTTCAAGCAGAACAACTAACTCTGAAACTATTTGTAACGAACAGAGTATGAGCTTTGGCATCGGTCAACCTGGTTTCAACTCTGGCCTCATCACCTATGAGCTGTGGAACCTTGTAGAAGCCTGTGAACTTTGCAGACTCAGTTGATTCACCTGTGAAATGGCACTACTGCCTGCCTGTGGGTTGGTAGAGGGGACGGTTTGAGACGATACATCCGGTCCCCTGGTGGAGAACGCAACAAAAATCCACTCACTTCCACTGGAGGGGACGCAGGAAAGGTTTTCCAAAGGAGGGGCCATTCAAGCAGGTTCTGAAGGAGGAGTAAGAGCTTGCCAGGTAGAGTGGGATGCATTTCAGGGATCCTTTTGACAATATTGTGATTTCTGCCCAGCTTTTCAGGAACCCATATGCCCACTGACTGACAGTAATTTTACAAAGCCAGACATGTCTGTATTCTTTTTCTATCCAGAAAAAAAAATCTTTTTGTTTTCTTGTACTTAACAGTTGTTTCGTGGTAGTTACAAAAAGTCCTCTAACTGCCAGCAGTGAATCTGCCAAAAATATCATAGGGGGCATTAAACGTGCCAAGAAACTGAAAAGAAGATAGGAACCGGGTTTCCTTCCATTAAAATAGAGCAAAGTCTTGCAGGTAGAAAATTCGCGTTGAGCCCAAAGAAGAGGGAGCTGGGCTGACAGCTGCCTCCCCGTCCCCTGCCTCCCCGTCCCCCTGCATCCCTGTCCCCATTGATGGCTATGCACAGAGGCGCCCAAGCTGTGCAGATTGCATTGGACCCCAAGGACCCTTCAGTATCCAAGCCACTGATGAGCTTCCATTTCTTATGCATTTGAAATTCTGGGGGGAAAAACAAGGGAAGACTCCCTCCTGACACAGGTTCTGGGCTGAGATTAAGGAAGCAATCTCATTAGTGCTGAGGGATGTGACAACTGTGGTGGGGGCTTATGTGCACCATGGCAGGGAGGCGGTGGGGGCCAGGGGCAGGGTCCACATTGACAATGACCTGGTCTGCTCATTCATGTTTGTGTATGTGCACGTGCACACACACACACGTGCACACACAGACCCTCCCTTCCCTCCATGGGGCCCTCTGCTGCTGGGCTGGCTGTTTCAAGCATGAGCACTAGAAAGTGACCTCACCTAGTTGGTGGAGAGGAGCAGAGAGGGAAATGATGCCCATCTGCCTGTTCACCTGTAACTCAGCCATGCCTCCCACTCAAGCTGTTCAGTCTGTCTGGACTGCCCTCCCCCCATCTGCTTTCCTGACCTTAAGACTCAGTCCAAATGCCACCACTGTTAACTGGACTGGAAGATCCAAAGGATAGGGATGATATGGGCTCATTCACTACTTTGTGCCTGGCACCTTAGCATGGAGCCTGAAATACAGTAGGTGCTCAATAAATATTTGTTGACTGAATAACAAGCCAGATCTTCTCTGTGTCCAATTCCCCTAAAGGCTGGGACTTCATTTGTAATGTCACAGTTCCACATTTTAAATCACACAGTTGTTCACATGCCTGTCTCCCCACGTATTCCAGGATTTGTTAACATGGGGTTCATGGATAAGCTTCTGTGGAATCCAGGAACCCCTTGATTTGTACACAGAATGTTAGCATGTGTGTATGTGAGTCTGTGTGCATGTATGTGTGTGTGTGTGTGAGTGTCTAGGTTTGCTTTTTCCAGACAGAAGCTCCCCAGTATGGATCGGGTTCTTGCAGAGGCCATGACTGGAATGTGGTCAAGAACAAGACTAGTCTGCCGAGATTAGTGCCCCCTTTGAGGTCAGAACCCTGACTAGCACAATGCCTGGTGCACAGTGGGTGTTGAAGACACGTTCACTGAGGAAGGGAGTGGGAGAATGATTCGAGGCTCCAGCCTGGGTCTCCACCATCACCGGATTCCTAGATATTGATTCTTCTAGTCCTCCCCTGATCCCCAAGGCTGAGAGGTTTGGGCTTTTTAGAAAGGTACACATACCAGTGTGTCAACTAATGGGAGAAAACTCCATCTTGGCAAACCAGAGCAGAATGCCAGTCATCATTTTGGCTTCCTCTTCTGGAATGAAGCCAGAGCACCCAATCTCAGCTAGCCATTCCCCCCTGCTGCCCTTGTCCTGTCTTCATCAGTTCAGGTTGCTATAGCAAATCCCATACATAGTGGCTTGTAAACAACACACATCTGTTTCTCACAGTTCTGAAGGCTGGGAAGTCCAAGATCAAGGTGCTGGCACACTCAGTTCAGGGGAGAGCCTGCTTCCCGGTTCATGGATGGCACCTTCTAGCTATAACTTCACATGGTAGGAAGAGCAATGGAACTCTCAAGGGTCTCTTCTCTTTTTTAAAATTTTTTTTAGTTTTTTTTTAACGTTTATTTACTTTTGAGAGACAGAGACAGAGCATGAGTAGGGGAGGAGTAGAGAGAGAGGGAGACACAGAATCCGAAGCAGGCTCCAGGCTCTGAGCTGTCAGCACAGAGCCTGACGCAGGGCTCGATCTCGTGAGCCACGAGATCATGACCTAAGCCAAAGTCAGATGCTTAACCGACTGAGCCACTGAGGTGCCCCTCTCAGGGGTCTCTTCTAGGGGCCCTAACCCCATTCATGAGAGCTCTAGTCTTACGCCCTAAGCACCTCCCAAAGGCCCCACCTCCTAATGCCATCCATTGTTCATTAGGTTTCAATGTGTGAACTTTGGAGGAGACATGAATGTTGGTCTGTAGCAGCCCCCTAACTTTGGTTGTGTTAGGTGCCCCCTTTCTCTGACAGCCACCTCCACTCCCTACAACCATTTTTCCCGGTTCCATTATCCAAGGTCATTTCCATGCCCTACTCCACTACAATTCTTCTCGTCTGCTTTTTGTTTCCTTTGTTCATGGCAACTGCTATCTTTACCCAGCAACACAGGAGCCCCTTTGTAATATGGGGACTCTTGGATTTCTGGAGAGCTATGCATTATAAAACAAGCACCATAAAGTCTCTCTGATTTTTAGTGAGTCCAACTCATTAGGGCTCAAAGGCCCGTGGGGCACTGGGGATCCTCTGTAAGGCTGGGGGACTCTATCATTACACTGGAGGAATTGCAATGGGGAAAGCAAGATGATTATTACTGGAAACCCCATTCCAAGCTGTCCCCAGACACCCGGATTCTTAGACAGGCAACAAAGGCATTGAGATTCAAAATTGACTAGATCAGACACGTATGCAGATCTTGCTACAAATTCATCTACTGTTTTCTCTCTGTCCCCTGCACCTCTGGAGAGAGCTTGGCTGGGACTCATGCTCCCCCTTCCTGTGGCGGCCATTCTGAAGTGCTCTGAGGATGGGACATTCAAACCAAGGGCTCCGTGGGTGCAGCATCAGGTTGTGGAAAGATGGTGTTCAGCCTGTGTGTCTCTGAGCCTCAGTTTCCTCACCTGTGAAATTGGGGATAATCCTTGCTCTGCTTACATCCTGAGCTGTCATCAAGACCAAATGAGATGATAGGTTCCTTTACTCATATTCAGCAAGTCCTTACTGAGCACCTACTGGGTGCCAGGCTCCGGAGGTAAAGAGAGAAATGAGATATGCTCCCTGCCCTTATAGAACTCACAATGGAATGGGGGAGGCAGACAAATGCTCAATTTCAATGCAATGTGGAAAAAACTACAGCCCTACAGGAAATCCCACAGGATGCCATCTTCCCACTCTTGAAAGGTTAAAAATGGAGACTTGTCAGAGGAGGAGCTAAGACTGGAAGGATGAAGGTTATCTAGAGAAGGGAACAGAAAGACATTCCAGGAAGGGGAAACAGCCTGTGCAAAAGCCAGGAGATGTGAATATGGCATCTTTCTGGGGCTCACAGCTTGCTCGGTAGACAGGAGGAGAGGCAGGGACACAATTGGAGAGATGAGCAGACACTGGGTCATAGAAGGATGCCAAACTTGGGCTCTTTCCAGAAAACAATGGAGAGGGATTTTGAGCTGGGGCATAAAAATTTCAGATTTATATTTTTGGAAAGGTCGCTCTTGGCTGCAAGGTGGAGAGTGCATTGGAAAAGCAAGGCTGAGGGCACGGAGACTGGTTAGGAGCGCGAAGGGGACTGTGGGGAGAGGGCAGCCGCAGGGATGGAGGGGAATGGGTGGGTTCCTCGGTCCCTGGGAGGCAGCGGCTGCTGGACCTTGTGCATGAATGGGAAAGCTTTTGCAAACTGAAGAGTGCTGCCTCTTCTGTAGTAGAGTGCCTTCGTTCTAAATGTGGGTGCCACACTAAGTCATTCCAATCTGCCACAGGCTCCACAAAACTACACCTTCTTGTCTCCAAAAAAAAAAGAGGCTTTTCCCCCCTATTTCTGAATCTTTTATCTCTGTTGTCGTACAAAGGCAAAACAATTAAATAACAGTAAAATGCAAAGCAGTGCGTTTTGCAAATAAAATGACACTAGCTCAGCCTGGACTGTCGGTGGAACTTGGGGGACACAGAGTACCCTCAGGACTTGCTTGTTGCCACCAGATCCTGGACAGAAGTGCCTGGACATGCCCCCTACAGAGATGAGGAGGAGAGAAGCATTTCAGGTCGGAGCAGACCTTGGGTGGAAGATGATACAGAGGGTCAGCGTCAGAGAGAGAGAGAGATGTTGAAAAAGCTAAATGCCTCATCAGTACCAGTTTAATAGGCCACTTTAGCAGTGGAAGAAGAAATGTTGATATCTGTGTCGGCTATTTTACAACCACCAGAGTACTTAGCTTCATGTAAGCTATCTCCTATTCATTAGAAATAAGAGTAATTTTATTCATTGCAAAGAAGTCTTCAATTTATAGCATCTTAATTGCTTAGAGTTTTAAATTCGGATAAAGGAATCTCCATCTATGGCAGGAGTGGGGGACAGGCAGAAGGGAGGCTTCGTGCATAATGACAAAGACATCGGGGCCAGCGTGGTGCTGAGCGGCTGTGTCAGTCAGAGTGGGTGGAGGTCACGCCGTAGTCGGAAACAACCCCCCAGGTCTCCGTGGCTTAGCACAGCATGAAGTCATTTCTGGCTCAGGTTATGTGTCCAGCGTGGATCGACAGCAGGCCACTCAGGGACCAGGACTCCAGCTCCACTCGAGCTTCTCTGGCCCCAGGGCCGGGGGAGGGGACAAGGTGCGCTGGCTCTTGAAGTGTCTTCCTTCCAGTGACACGCACTGCTCCCAGCAAGTCTCCGTGGGCAGACATCATATTGCTGGGGAGTACAGTCCTACCCTAGCGTGTGCCTGGGAGGAAGAGCCTGTCCACGGACAACCCCAGTGACCACACGGCGGCACCAAAGCCACCGACTCCTCCATAACCCCCACCAAGATGTGAGCTCCCTGAGGGTGGGGACCGTATCTTATTGACCTCGGTATCTCCAGCATGAAGACAGAGTAAATGATGGCGAATGTTTGATGAACGAATGAGTTGATGCATGGATTTGATTTTCAGAACTTCTGAGTCCTCCCAAGTGAACCTGTACAGGGGGGTCTGCCTATATTCTTTCCCCCAACCTTCCTTCAAAGCTTTCCGGGCCACCAGAAGGGAATACGCGTGGTTTCCCACAGCTGTGGAGCAGACCCCTAAGGCAGGGGAGGGCCTCATGAAGCGCTCACTCAACCAGGTTCATGGGGCAGTAGAGGAGCCCAAGGCTACTGTCATCCAGTTTTCCGGGGCACAGGAATGAGCAGTGGAGGCCAAGGCGGGGGCAAAGGAGCAGACTACCCAGTGGCCTCATGCTGTGTCAGGCACGGTGTTGGCAGCTGTACCGATGAGAACACTAACACTTGAGGACATTAGGACATTTACCCTAGATCTCACAGCTGTTAAATGGCTCAGAACACAGATCTGTCCGGTCTGCAAGCAGGTGCTCCTAACCACTGGACTGACCATCTGTCTTCTACAAGGTTCTCACGGCTCCAAAGCATTCTGTCTTTCTATGAACTTTCAGCCCCTGGTGGCTCTTTCTCGGCCCAGCCTCCAAGAGGCAGGAAAGGCTCCAGGAGAAATGCAGGTCCTGTCTCCCACCCAGGCCCCACTGCCCTCACAGGGTTCCCCAAGATGTCACCTTCTTCTGACACCTTCAGTATCCTCAGGAACTCAGATGAAGCAGTTCAGAGCTGTGGCAATTTTGTCTTCCTTTTCCCGGCCGTCCTCACACCGGTCAGGCTGTGCTGATCAATGCATCATTCACATTGCCATGTCCCCCCAGCCTGTCAGAGGTGGTGTGGTCCAGGGGAAGGAATCGACAGAGTGCATCCCTCGCCCCACCTCTCCCCGATGCCCTCCGCATGCCCAGACTCCAGAGTCTGCCTCCTTGCTTATAAAATGAGGAAAGAAGGAAGGGAAATGATGTGTACGGGACTCTGAAGTATGCCAAGCACATTACAGGAGAACTCTCAACAGTGTCTCCATTGGGAAGGGAATAATGTCCCCATTTCACAGAGGAGAAAACTGTCTCCTGGTCAAGGAACTGGCTCAGGACCCACAGCCAGACAGGATTCTGATTCTGGTTTGCATCCCCCAATGCTGTGCTTTCTGATGCATTTGTGGATCTCAAACTTTTGCCTGAAATGAAGTGAGCCTGAGGCACTCATTAAAACTCAGGTTGCTAGGCCCCACCCCCAGAGTTTCTGATTCAGTAGGACGATGGTGGGGGGCTGAGAATTTTCATTTTTAACAAGTTCACAGGAGATGCTGAGGCTGCTGGTCTGGAGACTATGCTTCAAGAACTATTGCACTAAACCATGCTACTGAGCTCTCTGAACTGTAAGAGCTGACAGTCAAGAGATACTCATGAACTATGAAGGAAGGTATTATTCCTACAGGGTGCTTTCTTGATGTACGACTGGCATTCCTAGCAGGGAAAAAGTGGCTGTCCAGAGGATCTGTTCTATGACTATGTCCCCAAGGATAAGGATAGACCTTCCAGGCTGGCGTCCACACACCATGTCTAGGAAAGCCAACATGTGTCCCCAATGCAGAGTAAGAACTACCATGTTTCCCACTGTGCTCGGTGAGCTGTCCATCTGCCATGCCGAGCTGGGCTTTATTTTTGCCACGGCCATCTGCTGCTCCTGGCAGGGGTTGGGCTGGGCATATCGGTGGCTCCCTAAGCTTTGGGACATGGTCATTCGAGAGTGCAAGATGTATTACTCATCCGGGCCACTAGGAGTCATTAGGAAAGTCTATGTAGCAGGTACCGTACCACCAAGGAGAATAATGCAATGATGAACAGATACACAGTCGTTGCTCCCTCCCCTCCTGCAGGTTAAAACTGAGTAAGAGAGACAGACATTAATCAAAAAATTACACAAGTGAAAATAAGCAGTGCGACCCTGACCAGTTCAATGGAGGAGGGTCACTGTGCTATGAGAGTGTGTGAGGAGGGAAATTGGCCAGTAAGCTGAATTTGAAGGATGAGGATTTAACTAGGCTTTGGGGTGTAGAGAAGGGTTTTCCAGGAAGAGGGAATGATGTTTACAAAGGCCTTAAGTGGGGAGGGACTGGAGCCTGGAGCAAGATGAGACTAGAGATAGCTAGAAACAGACTGAGGCATGTTGCAGGGCTTGGATCCTATGTTCAAGGCTTATGTCTCTATCTTGAGGACAATGGAAGCTTGTGAGCAATTCTAAGCAATTCTGGACATATGACCAGATTTGTGTTTGGAGGAATCACTCTTAATTCAGAGAACCCACCATAGGGAGGTCAATGTGGATGCAGGGAGACCTGGGAGGAGGCAAATATAGGAGTCGAGGTCATAAACACGGTGATGATGGTGATGGGGGTAAAACCAGTTGAACTTGGTAATGGATTGGTGGGAGAGTGTTGACAGAGAAGGTTGAAAAGGCGATTTTTGTTGTGCAACTGGATGCATGACAGCCCCATTCATTGGGATTGCGTCCCCAGAAGGTGACCAAGTTTGGGCAGGTTGAGTTTGAAGAACCTCTTAAAGTACTAAAACACCGTATTAAAAAGTGGTGGAATTCACTGGTCTAGAGTCCCAAGAAGTTTGATCCAGAGATAGGAATTTGCTGGTCAGCTGAAACCATGGTTTTAGATGAGATTTCTTAGGTTAATGGATTTTGTACAGCTAGACTTCAGCGTGTTGAGTCTTTCTGAATCACGGTCCTGCCATTTGGATCATAAGTCTCCCCTAATATGATTAGCTTATCTTGCTGGACATTTCCATTAATATTAACCCAGGGAATTAATATTTAACTTAGGAATTAATATTTACTGGCTGTTAGAGAGACACAGTAGCAGAGTAAGCCTGAGAACTCGAGACTTCCAATTCCTGGTACCATCTTGATTTCCCTCAGGCTCACAGAGGTGATGCATCAAATCACCAGTGCATTAAGGGGTTTTATGCCTTCCTCAGCATATAGATATTGGCCCCTGTGGAGCCAGTATCAGCCTTGACATCTGTTTACTTTAATTGAGGCCCACAATGTCACATTGGACTCTGAAGTGGAAGGACCGAAGGACTCTGGGGTGGAAGAGGGTAGACCAAGGTCAAGTGGATGAAGCTCCATATGTTGGGCTCAACATAAGCAACTTCCAATTGTTCAAAGCTGTACAAAGTACAGTGAGTTGCCTTGGGAAGTAGAGAGCTCCCCATTACCATCAAAACTAGGGTAAACATTTGATGTGAATGTTGTAGAAAGGTATTAAAGAGGGTTTGAGCAACCTGATCTTTAGCCTTTTATGACCTGTGAAATCTTTGGGGCCCTTCGTGGCAGCAGCTTCCTCCTCCTCCTCCCCCCTCCTCCTTGTCCTTGTCCTCCTCCTCTTCTTCCTCCTCCTCCTTCTCCTCCTCCTTCTTCTTCAGTGGGGGAAGATCTATAGCACAGATCTTGCTATAGCACTTCTTGGTGATGTACATGAGAGTGCTGCATGAATATTTGGACAAATGCCTCAGTGAAGCCTGCATGACAGGGGGAGGGTAATAATACCATAAAAGACTAAGATCCTTTTTCCTCCTGCCTACGTTTTGAGAGCTGTCCTAAAGGACCTTCAGTTGGTAGATTTTTCCTACTTGAGCCTTTAATTTTGTCTGACCTCACACTCCCCCATCTCCTAGTCAAATAGTTAATGATCTGTTTTAAAAATGACAATGGGAAGCCATTTCCTATTTGAAGGGAATTTGAAGGTGAATCTTTTTGCAACATACGTAATCACCAATGGGTTTCATACATCTAGACCTCGGTATACGGAGTCCTTCTGAATCAGAATCCTGCCGTTTAGATCATGAGTCCCCTTCAAGATGTTTAGCTCACCCTGCTGAGCATTTCCACAAAAACAGACAAAAAATGAGGTGAATAAAACTTGGGTAAGAAAGTACCAAAAGGATGGCTTGGCTAAATTTGGTTCTTTTGGAAGGGCTCTACATTCCCACAAATTGACTGTGCGTGTTTCCAGCACTGCTGGGAGAACAGTTCTCTCTGTTGTTTCCACACTATTAGCTTCCAGAAAGTTCTCTCTTCTATGTTGTCTCCCTAGCACAGGACTCTGGTTGACTCATCCTGGGGGTCTTGTGCACTTTATGATACAAAGGGACAGCAAGAGGCCCACCCAGGGCTGCAGAAATTATTATTCCCTCAGGAATAACAGATGAGAACTGGAACTACCAGAGGTAGCAGTGAGGGCTGGGAATGTGGGCTTGGGCCAAGAAGCAGGGTGAGAGGCACCCGAAAAATACCTCTTCTCCAGAAACCCTTTCTTCTGTGTGTGTGAGAGAAGGATTTGGATACAGCAGGGCTTCACTGATCCCGGGGCTTTGTGGGATGGTCTCCATTATCTAAAAGTCTGCAAGAGACACTAGGGGTCTCTGAGGCATTTGGAGACAGGGGGCTTTGAAGGCAGACAGACCTGGGTTCAAAGCCCAGCTGCCCTGCCCACTAGCTGTGTTATTTTGGGCACATTACATAACCTTCCCGGGCCTCTAGTTCCTTATTTGTAATAATAATAGCTAACTTTTAGTGAGGGCTTGCTGTCTGTAAGGCACTAAGCTAAGTGGTTTATGTCCCTTGTCTAATTGAATCTTAACTGTGGATCTGGGGGGAATGTAAACCATCCTTCTACATATCATCGTTTCAAACACTGTCTCTGCAGCATGGACTGTGGGAGAGGACTTAGAACAAAGGGGCACAGCAGAGGCTGGACCATCCCTCTGAGCTGGGGTGGGAGGGAGGGTGTTGGTGGCCCCTGTGGCCATGGAAGACACCATCTCTACCTTCGATCAAGGCTGGGTGAGGTGCCCTCCTCTCTTCTCCCATCACTCTTTCCTCTCCTTGCAGAGTGTCTATTAACATATCTCTTCTTTCCACCAGTATACCAGCCACCCTGTAAGTCCCTTAAGGATCGGGATTCTGTCTTTCTTATCTCTGAATCACAGTGGCTGGCAGGTATCTGATGCTCAATGAAGGAATTTGAACAGACGAATCAATAAATAAACAAATCGCCCATTCAGCCAGCAATGTTGAAGATGTCTCCTGTCTCTAAAGTCCTAGTCCTAATTCAGCCTCTGTGTGACCCGGGACAAGTCACTTCCCCTCCCTGAGTCTCAGTTTCTTCTTCTGTAAAATGAGGGCATTAGAACGGATGACGTCTTAGGGCCCTCTTAGCTTAACAGTTTTATAACATCTTCAGTGGCCTATCACACAGAGCAGTCCTTGAGCCTCCAGAATTCAAGAAGTCCCTCCCTGAGCAGCAGGCAGCACAAGCTTGACCCAGAGAGGGTGGAGAAGGATTCAGGTGACCTGGCCACTTAGTGGGAAATCTTATTTCCCAGGCCACAATGCAGACCAGCTGACACTTAGATGGTGCCTATGGTGTAGGCAGCTCTGTTCTGCACCGCAGGGGATTCGAAAGTGGTTCAATTCCATTCCTGCCCTTCGTGGTGGGTAACACCTGTCCACAAGTGTCCATGATGCAGGGTCCATTGAGAGAAAGGTCTCAGGAGAGGCCTAAGCCATCATGTTCTGTAAATTCACAGGGACAAGATGCTAACACCTGGTTGGGGATGAGAGAGACTTCTTCCTACAGGAAATGGCATTTGAAAGGCCCCAGATGATGTGGCTTGGGCACCTGGAGATTGGGGAGGGCATGTCAGGCAGAGGGCCTGGAGGTGGGAAAGCAAGGCAGCAAGTCCATGTTTTGGAATGGCAGATGATCTAGTTTTGCTGAGCATAATGTTTATCCATGGGAGATGCCAAAAGAGGGTTGGGGAGGACAGCCCAAGCCGCTATGGGGTAAAGCCTTAAAAGCCAGAGTTAGGAATTTGCTCCTAATGCAGTAGGCAGTGGGGAGACATTGAAGGGTTTTGAATAAAGGGATGAGAGCAGAGCTGTTTTTGAAAAATCCATTTGGCATCATGGGTAGAATTATTTGGAGAGAAGATACACATAAACTGGAGGTGGAGGATTGGAGGGCAATTTTGAGGCTGTGATGATGGTCCAGGCGAGAAACTACGAGGACCTCCGCTAGGGTGATGGTGGCAGTGTAAGAAGCTAGAAGCACAACTGGGAGCCACTGAGGGGGCAGAACCCCTGCAGCTTGGCAAGTGACCGAAGAGAGGTCACAAGAGGAGTCCCTGCTGGCTTTGGTTATGACTGGCTCGCCCCTTGTAGGCACAGCGTGGCCAAGAGAAACGACACATACGGGAGGAAGGGCTGGTTGGATGGCCCCAAATGTGGTTCGGGACATATTGAGTGTCACGTGCTGGCCTGATGTTTCCTCTTGAAAACAAGGGATTGGAGCACATGATCAGGAAGTGTGCTCCTGCTATGTGCCAAACCCCATGGGAGAAATGTCACATGCACTGTCTCACTTAATCACCACCCCCGGCCTGGGAGACAGGCGTTGCTGTCCCTTCCAGCCACAAGATGTTGTGACGCTGTGATTCCAGGCTGTTCCCAAAGTATGCTGTTCTCATGAGAGCAAGTCAAAATCCTGCCTCTTCTTAAGCTCTTCAGAGGAAACAAACAAATCACAGTCATTTCTAATGCTTTCGTTGAATTTGACATTCTCTGATGAGCTGTCGAGATACATTATGCACAGCTGCCTTTATGCCATGCTGCTCTACTCTTGTGCAAGACAGGGGGTCTCTGTTTCCTCACCCTGGGCTCTGACTGCTGTCTCCACTCTCACTGCATTTCCCTGTGGCCCATCTCTTTCCAGTGGCTGTAAGGATGAGGCTGGGAGGGGTGGGCTTTACCCAAAGCCTATGGGAATACGTCCTGCCTTCTCTCAGGGGACCTGGGGCATGAGGCATGCCAGGGCCTCAGAGACACCTGCGGTTTGGGTGGGGAGATAGGGTTCAAGACCCCAGAAGAAAGACAAGACCAAGCACCTCCTCATTTTCCCAGCCAAAGAGGACCCTTCCCTCTTTTAGATCCCCACAGTACTTGGTCATAACTGTCCTTTGGAACTTGACTTTCAACTTTGTGTTCATTATCTATGTTCTTAGATTCCTTCTTCCTCTAGACTAAGAGCCACGTCAGAGCTAAGAACAAAAGGAAGGGAATAACACTTCACGGGCAAGCAATTGTTTAGTAACTCCATAACTATGAATTTATTTAATCCTCACGACACCTGGAAAAGATGAAATGACCATTCTCATTTCCCAGACGAGGAAATTAAAGATTAAAGCAATTGAGTACATTCTGGAAAAGTGCTTCGGCAAGAGCCTGGCACAAGTGCCCTATGAATTGTAGCAATTATTATTAAATGTCTTGTCCAAGGATTCACACCCTAAAACTCAGTCCAGATTGGACTGATTCAGAGTCCACGCATGCCTAATCTCTCATATGCACCAGAGGGTAACACATATCAATGTATTACAGTGTCCACTACGGTGATTTAGAAAGTGCTCACCAAATCGTTAAGACCTTTGTTCCTTCATTTATATCATTGATCCTTTCCCACCCCTACACAGTGTTTGGACTATCTCGGTGGGTCTCCAATAAATAATTATTGAGTGAATGATTGGTTGACTGATTGGATGAGAGTCAGCTCCAAACTAGCCGACAGGGAACACCTCCTGTAGATCAGCCCTTCCACAAAAAGGTGGTTCCTCCACTACCTTGTGCTGTCCTTGTGCGTCTCTTCAAAAAGCGGATGAAGGTTGTAGCAGAGGCATCAAATGGAGATGTCTTTGTCACTCTCTCAGGAACTGAGTGTCTTGAATGGGCGAAAAGGTGTTTGCTTAGAGTGGCATCAGGAATCCAGGAACCCGGAAAGGCAGCCTTTTCTGGGTGATTCATGGGCTCAGCCCACTTCAAGAATAGCCATACCCCCCCCCACCCACCCCCAGACTCCCTGCCAACCAGCCTTTGAAACACTACAAAGTCCCCTGCAGCCTGTGTATCCACAACTACAAAGACTCATGCATCTTAGAAGATAGTCTGATCTGAGCCTGAGCCATTCTATGAACGGCCCCATCTTGGGGCCTGAGTTTTCTCATATGAGCATTGAGATGATTGGAATGGACTGAGTCTGAGCACCCTGCCAGGGCCGGTGTTCTGTGAATCAGCCTGGCCCAGCAAGACTTTTCACCTCTCCTGACCATGCCAAAGCCAACAAGGGGGAAAGTTGGCTCTCAGGCCAGACGTGACCAGAGTCAGTAAGCAAACCAAGGGCACAAGCTTCCCGGTGTAGCGAGTACCCATCCTGGAACTCTGGGTCCAGAACAGGCTCAGGTAGGATCCCAGGGCCAAGTGGAGCCTCTGGACCAGCTGCCAGGCTCTAGGCCAGATGCTCACTTATGTCTCAAACTGCTTTTGACGTGTCGAATATGGTAGAAATGGTGAAAATAATCAAAACAGTCTCACAGACCAAGGGAACGGGTGAGGAGAGCGCGCTGAAGAAGCCTGGGGACTTGATACGTACAGTGGAGGTTAGCAAAGGGTCAGGGAGCAGAAATGGCCAAATGGCATTCTCCTAATGATGATGGGCATGCTGGGAGATTTGAACATGGAAAAGGCAAGGGTCATTCCGAAGTCCCTGCCTTTGAAGGTCACTCCCGGGGATTCCAGCAGTTCCTAATTCCAAGAAATTTCTTTCTTAAAAGATTTATTTTTTTGAGAGAGAGAGAGAGAGAGAGAAAGGGAGACACAGGGTCTGAAGCAGGCTCCAGGCTCTGAACTGTCAGCACAGAGCCCAACACAGGGCTTAGACTCACGAACCGTGAGATCATGCCCGGAGCCAAAGGCAGACACTTAACTGACTGAGCCACCCAGGTGCCCCAGATTGCAAGAGATTCTTGCCAGGTGGGTTACTATTCCCCAAAGGGCTCAGTTACAAGACCTAACTGTTGGGAAGCTCCAGAACCCTGGACAAGCTCCTGCAACAATCAGGAAGTGTGCACGTGTATGCGTGCGTGTGTGTGTGCACGTGTGTGTGTCCGCGAAGTGTGTGCGTGCGTGTGTGTACATGTGCATGTGCCTGTGTGGTTGGGGGACAGCTGTTTCCAGAGAGCCTGATGAGTGCTCTAACCCTCCCTCCACTGCACTCGCCATTCCCGCTGGAGATCTGCACCACAAGGATTTCCGTCAGTGACAAGAGGAAGGTCTGCCGCCTCCAGTTACCCCTGGCAGTAAGGCCTGCAGGGGAAAAACCTCAGGGGGCATTAGCGTCTGAATCACAGGGAAAAGCCATTGGAGCGAGAGCCCAGGGAGACAGCAGCTCATCAGAATCTCAGAAAGGTTCGTGAGTGGCCTAAATACAGAAACTGCCATCCTGTCAAAAGTGAGGTGAGCTCCGTGTCAGCCTCAGCACAGAGCACAGGGTGGGCCAGGAGGAGACAGGACAGGACCGGTGGCTGGACACGCCCCGGGCCAGGCCACAGCCACCAGGAATTTGGAGCCCAGTGTGAGGAGAGGATGAGCCACAGCGAGATGTGGCAGGGTGGGCTTGGTGGCAGGACCCCCACGCCTGCGGATGGCAGTTACATAACTCCGGGCAAGGTGCTCAGCCTCTCAGAAACCTGGTTTCCTCACCTCTATATAAAGGAAGGGCGACCGGGGGCGCCTGTGTGGCTCAGGGGCCTAAGCGTCCAACTTTGGCTCGGGTCATGATCTTGTGCTCCGTGGGCTCGAGCCCCGCATCGGGCTCTGTCGGGCTCTGAGCTGTCAGCTCGGAGCCTGGAGCCTGCTTCGGATTCTGTGTCTCCCTCTCTCTCTCTGCCCCTCCCCTGCTTGTGCTCTATCTCTCTCTCTCAAAAATAAACATAATTTTTTTTTTTTTTAAATAAAGGAAGGTCGGCCATTGTTGATGATCCAAGGAACCTTTCACCTGAGGCTTTTGTCTTGCTGTTCCCTCCACCTGGTGCTTTTCCCCCAAGACGTTTGCATAGGTTGTTCCATAGGGAGTGCAGGGAGAAAGAGGTGTATAGAGAGGCAGGTCTGAGCAGTCTGTCTGCAGGAAGTGAGGCCACCTCTTGGAGGGAAGTTAACAGGCAGGACATAGGCTCCTGAAGAAACCAGGACTTGGTGTCTCTCAGCCCACAAGGGCGTGCCTCTGTCTCTCTGCCTTCAAACTGCTCCAAACTAGAATGGGGGCATCAAGTCAGAACTGGGGATGAGACAGGCGGGATTATTCCAGAGCCTGGATCAAGGCTCCACCTACAGGTGCGGGTGGGTCCGGGGTTCCCATTGCAGACAGGCAGGGGCTGGGAGGGGCAGGAAGCCAGGCAAGCTGTTACCACAGCCCGCTTCCAGATGCTGTCCATGTCCTCTGTTCATCTAGGAATTCTGTTCCATCTGATATCACCTGAAAGAAATGTTCCTCCCCCTCTGGGAGGGACGGGGGTGTGTTCCATGCAAGGATATTTGTGTTGCGATGGTATTGGGCTGAAACAAACGTCGCCTGGGCGAGCCTCATTCACCCTGAATCTTGCGTGGCAACCACCCCACCCTTTATGAGGTGACTGCAAGAACAGTTGAGCACAGTCAGAAGAAGCTGGTTCTATTGGTACCCAAAGAGTGACCAGGCTCTGTGGGTCAGGGACAAAGTAGGGGCTCACCTTGGCCAAGCTCTCCCAAAAGACAGTGATAACTAGAAATACCCAGTGATGAACTTTCCATGGGAGACAGAGCAACCAGGCAACCTGACGTATCCATGTAGGGTGGTCGGCACCTTCCTCTCTCAGCACCATCTCCTTAGAAAGCCAGGGTAGGACCAGAGGTTGCCTGATGGAGGTTGACGGGATCTAGTGTCGTTCCATTATGCCGACCTGGGGTCTCCGTCTCTCCTCTCAAGAAGCAGTGCAGTATCTCTGAAGGTACAGCTTTGAAATCAGAAACTTAGTTCAGATCCTCACTCCGTCACTTCCTAGCTGAGTAAGTCCCAATCCCCTCTTTCTTCATGAGCACAACGGAAGAGGCACAGCACCTGCCAGGGTATTTGTGAGCTTCACATAAAACTCCATGGGAAAAGGACCCAGCCTCCCAGGTAGGAAGAACTATCTGTCGAGTGCGTACTCAGTGCCACGCACTGTCCCTGGGCACAGCCACGAGCAAGGCTGAAAGAATCCCAACCCTCAGGGGGCTTACACTCTAGTGGCAGGAAGCAGAAAACAAGCGAGTACAAATACCTAAAATGTTTTACGGGGAAGGGGCTTCAACCAGGATTGGATAAGGCTTTTCCCGAAAATGCAAAACTTTAAGCTAAAATTTAAATGGTGCTAAGGAGACATTTGTGCAAAAAAAGCAAGTGCAGAGAAGAAACAGGAATAACAGCACGTGCAAAGGCCCTGTGGGAGGAAGAGTCAGGTTTGAGAGGACAAGAAGGTTAGTGTGGCTGAAGCATAGAAAGGAAGACCCAATGCCTGGCACAATGCCCACCACACAGTAGGTGCTCTGTAAACATTAGCCCTCTTCCCGACTCCAGCAGTAAAGACAGGAGCAGAAGGCCCCTGTCGGCCAGCTCCCCAGCCCTCTCTCAGTGCAGGAGACAGCCAGATCCCGATTCTTTCCCTCTGGAGCAAGCCCCTGCCTTCCAGTAGGCGTTACGACTTCTCTGGTGGTAATTGCATTCTAGACTTGTGATGAGATTCGGGAAATCCCCTCAGTTCTGCCGCAACCCAGCTACAAGCTGGCCCCGAGACTGGGTCTCTGCTGCGTCGGCTTAATCTCCTTTCCTTTATGTCTTTTTTATTAGCTACGGTTTCAGAGGAAGGTGTTTCCTGACCTTGCCCCGATTTGTTCATTCTGTGCACATTTGCTGAGCCAGGGACAGGGCTGCAGAGAATGCCTGCGGGCCTCTCCCCACCCACGAGCTCACAGCTCACAGTCCTCAGGGGAAGCTTGCAGAATGCGTGAAATCAGTCAGCCCCTCCCTCACCCAACCCCTGAAGCCCGAACCCCATCCCAGCCCCCTTCCCACCAGCCAGGCAGATGGGACCTACCAGAGGGGTCTTTCCACTCTTTGCCACCCTCTCTTGGATGACTGTCGAGTCTCTGCTGTTTCTGCTAAGGTCAAATGCATCTAGTTTGGAGACAGGCTCTACCCATGCAGAACGAGGGGAGAATGATCTCCAAGTGGCCCAGAGAGGTATAGACAGCAGCTTTGGGCTGTCCCACCACAGAATGACACATCTGGAAGGAGGAAGCGTGCCGAGGCAGGACCTGAGTACAGACGGGTCAGGAGCAGAAGGGATCTGGTTGGAAAGCCCCGGGATCTGAGTCTCCTCATCTTTGAGGCTCAATCTTCCTGTCTGTCAAATGGGAACAAGAGTCTTTGCCCTGGGTCATTTTGAGGACCAAATGCAATACTGCCACGGAAGTTATAAACTTGGAAGCTTTGTTAGATTTTCTTTTTCCCAAGGGGCTCCTGCTGGGAATGCAACATCAGCCTTGTACATATGAACAATGCTTATCATCTGGTGAGCGTTTTCTGTGTCAGGCACTGTGCTAGGCACCCTACAGGAATTGTCTGATTGAATTCTTCCCAACTTTGGAGGTTGGTGCTGTCGCTATCCTCGGCTTACAGTTGAGGAAACTGAGGCACGGGGAGATTAAATAACTTGCCCAAGTCACACAGCTGGAAAGTAGTCTGACCCCAGAGCCCCGACACTTACACGCTACAACAATCTACTATGAACCAGCACCACACTGGAAGATCCAGGAGGAGCCCTAACCCCTGGGTGTGCAATTTCAAGCCATCTTTGTGAGGGACCCAAAGTCCTCAGGGAGAAGGGGTCCTGACCTATGCAGGTGACGTGGTGAGTGGAAGAAACTTGGCACAGGTAATGGAGAAAACTAGATTTTAGTGACCAGGTATGACCTCTGACCCTTCACCTCTCTGGGCCTCAGTTTCCCCCATTTATAGAACGAGAGAGAGAGGGAAAATTGATGTTGAACAATGTCTCTCATCCTGTTTGACTCTAGCCCACCTACACAAGTTGAAAGGGCCTACAGCCTCCTGCCCTATCTGTTCTTGTGTTCCAGCGGGAAGGGAACTCACAGATCACTGGAACGTGTTACAGCGCAAGCTGTTTGGGAGAAAGACCGGAAACGCACGTGACTCATAGTTGAAGTGCAATGCATACGTGCCTCGAAGCCCAGCCATTAAAAAAACCTCAGCCCAAATTACTGCTGTTAAGCAAACAACCCACAGCAAGCTAAATTGGTAATGATGAAAATAAACAAATGGTAATTTATAATTAAAAAGCAAGAACACAGTGGAAAGAACCGGAGAGCACGACCAGTTCAAGACAACACCCGAGGTTCTCAACTGATACAGACACCTCTCTCTCCTGCGGCAGGGCTCAGGTGTGGTGGGAGCTTGGCCATGCCACCGAGGTGGCTTGGCATCAGACGTTGGGGGTAGGACACCAGATTACATCCTCCAGTAAACTCCAGCCACGAACTAATTTTTGCTCGTGGATACCAGTGTGCAGTAACTCCCTCCAGCTCACTTAATGAAAAGAGCTGCCCTTTATTTTTTTTTAAGTTTATTTATTATTTATTTTGACAGAGACAGAGAGAGAGTGAGCAGGGTAGGGGCAGAGAGAGAGAGAGACAGACAGAGAGACAGAGAATCCCAAGCAGGGTCCGCGCTCTCAGCGCAGAGCCCGATGCGGGGCTCAAACTCACAAACCACGAGATCATGACCTGAGCTGAAACCAAGAGTTGGACGCTTAACCGACTGAGCCACCCAAGGAGCTGCCCTCTATTAAACCCTAGCATGTGCCTGTCCCTGAGCTAAGCTCCCTGCAGGCTACATTTCAGGGAATCCCCAGACCCTACGAGCTAGGTGCAAGGACTGTTTCCATTTTATCAAACAAGGTGCAGAGAGAGGGAGCGATGGCCAGCAAGTGGTGGGATTTGGTTTTGAATGTAGACCACCCGTCTCCAAGGCTGCCGTGCTATACCATATTTAGGGGGCCACTGAAAAGCAAGCCCAGCAAGAGGCAAAAGTGAACTGATTTGGCAATGCCAGTCATTCACCCAAAAGAACCAAGAGAGGACTTGCATTATTGGATTAGTTCAGAGCCAAGTGGGAGACCCTTGGAGCTTGTAGTGGTCCATAGACCCAGGCCTTCCACAGGCTTCCTGATTCACCCACTGCTCATTCTCTAGAGCAGTGTTTCTCAGCAGAGAGTGATTTTGCCTCCACAGGGGATATTTGGCAACATCTGCAGACATTCTTGGTTGTTACAACTCAGGGAGAGGAAGATGCTACTGGTACTTAGTGAGTAGAAGACAAGGATGCTGCTAAACACCCTTGTATCCATGGGACAGGCCCCCACAACAAAGAACCACCCAGCCCCAAACATCCAGCCCAACCGTGCCAAGTTTGAGAAAGCCTGCCCTACACTCATGGCTCTTGACCAACCAAGTAGTCCTTGGGGAGAGTGTACAGAAGATGGATTCATGCAGAGTAGAAAGGAAGAGCTGGTGGTATCCTAGACCATGAAACCCGAGACAGAAACACAACTAGAAGGAGAGGCAAGAACTGCTTCAGATTGCCTGTCCTCATCACTCACTAGCTGTGTGATCTCGACAAGCTACTCAGCTTTTCTGAGCCTCAGTTTCTTCATGGACAGAACAGCAGTACCTACGCAGGGAAGTTGGTGTGAGGTTTCAGTGACATAGGGGTGTGTACGAGGCTTACACAGTATCTGGCCTGTGGAAAGACTCTGAGAACTATCCATTCTGGTGATGATGGTGATGATGATGATGGTGGTGATGATGATAATGGTGGTGGTGGTGACGATGATGGTGGTGATGGTGCTGATGGTGGCAATGATGATGGTGGTGATGATGATGGTGATGATAATGATGATGGTAGTGATGATGGTGATGATGATGATGGTGGTGGTGATGATGGTGGTGGTGATGATGATGGTGGTGGTGGTGGTGATGATGGCGGTGGTGATGATGGTGGTGGTGGTGGTGACGACGGTGGTGATGATGATGGTGGTGACGATGATGGTGGTGATGATGGTGGTGGTGATGATGGCGGTGGTGGTGGTGGTGACGATGGTGGTGATGATGATGATGGTGGTAGTGGTGATGATGATGGTGGTGATGATGATGGTGGTGGTGGTGGTGATGATGGTGGTGGTGATGATGACGGTGGTGGTGGTGGTGACGATGGTGGTGATGATGATGATGGTGGTAGTGGTGATGATGATGGTGGTGATGATGATGGTGGCGGTGATGATGATGGTGATGATGATGATGGTGATGGTGATGATGGTGGTGATGATGATGATGGTGGTGATGATGGTGGTGGTGATGATGGTGGTGGTGATGATGATGGTGATGATGATGATGGTGGTGGTGATGATGATGGTGGTGGTGATGATGATGGTGGTGATGATGATGGTGGTGGTGATGATGGTGGTGGTAGTGATGATGGTGGTGATGGTGGTGATGATGATGATGGTGGTGGTGAAGATGACGGTGGTGACGATGATGACGGTGGCGATGATGATGGTGATGATGATGATGACGGTGGTGATGATGACGGTGGTGGTGATGATGGTGGTGGTAATGATGATGGTGGTGGTGATGATGACGGTGGTGGTGACAATGATGGTGGTGATGATGATGGTGATGATAATGATGATGGTAGTGATGATGGTGGTGATGATGATGGTGGTAGTGATGATGATGGTGGTGGTGATGATAATGGTGGTGATGATAATGGTGGTGATGATAATGGTGGTGATGATGGTGGTGGTGATGATGATGGTGATGATGATGATGATGGTGGTGATGATGGTGGTGATGATGATGGTGGTGGTGATGATGGTGGTGGTGATGATGATGGTGGTGATGATGGTGGTGGTGGTGATGGTGGTGGTGATAATGATGGTGATGATGATGATGGTGGTGGTGATGATAATGGTGGTGATGATAATGGTGGTGATGATGGTGGTGGTGATGATGATGGTGATGATGATGGTGGTGGTGATGATGGTGGTGGTGATAATAATGGTGGTGATGATAATGGTGGTGATGATGGTGGTAGTGATGATGGTGGTGATGATGATGGTGGTGGTGATGATGGTGGTGGTGATGATGATGGTGGTGGTGATGATGGTGGTGGTGATGATGGTGGTGATGATGATGGTGGTGGTGGTGGTGATGATGGTGATGATGGTGATGAAGGTGGTGATGATGATGACAATACAAAGTGGGGGCAGGGCAAGGTACGGGCATACAGGTAGACCCAGAGCTCAGAGAACAGAGCAAGGAGAGGGGTTCATAGCCCAGTGGACAGTACAAGACAATAAACCTGCTCAACTACTTAAACAGGCTGCTCCACAGGGTGGGACCTCACCTCCCTCAGTTATGTGCATGCATTCCTTGCCTCCCATGCCAAGTGAGGGAAATGCAGCAGACAGCCGGGGGCACCCCCATCCCTAGCACGGTCCCCGAGGCCTTTCACTAGCCACTGCTCAGGGGCCATCACACATTTCACAGGAGGCAATCATTGGATTCATTCATTCAATCATTCACTGAGCATCTCCTATGTGCTAAATATTGTTCTCAGCCCCAGGGATGGACCAGTGAACAAAACAGGTAAAAATCTAGTCGTGGAAGACAGACAATAAACAAATCAGTTCGTTTATACCGGTAGTATACCAGATGGTGATGAGTGCTACAGAGAAAAATAGAGCAGGAGAGAGGACAGAGGGTGCCATTGAGTTCATTTCAATTTTAAACAGAGTGACATTTGCGCAGCACCTTGAAGATGGGAAAGGAGCAAACCACATGGCCCCTGGGGGAAAAGCATTCCAGGCAGAAGGAACAGCGAGTGCAGAAGCGGGGGGCAGCATGCTTGGAGAGTTTGGGGCAAAGCAGAGTGAGCAGGGAGAAGCTACAAATGAGCGCCGAGAGGGGATCGGAGGGCGTGACTGCACAGGGCAGTGCAGGCCATGGGGGGACATTCCCTGATGGGAAGCCTCAGGACTCCAGCTGGAGCCGGTACCCTCACAGGTGGTGCCTCGGAGAGGAGGAGATGTCACAGCCGCCAACAGCCCGGCACAGCCTTTGGAGGTGAAAGACAGCCGCAAGCCTGGCTCTCAGTGTCCCCCAAAGCAATTAGAAATGCAAATAAGCCACACAATCCTTGCACACAAGTTTCAAGTTCTCTTCCAGCCTCACAAACCACCTGTTATGAAATTAAAGGAGATTTATTTTTTAATTAACGTGACAGTAATTAGCAGAGAGTTCAGATGCTCAGAGCCGGGCCTGCATGGGGAGGTAGGCAGTAAATAAAGAGTGTTGATTTTATTTTTCAAAAAGTTCCAAGCGTGTTTGGGATTCTGTGAGTGCTCCTTTCTGCATTCAAGGTTACCTACAGCCGTGCTTGGAACATCCAGCCAAGGTGTGTGTCTTAAAACAAAAGAGGGCTGGGGCTAGAGCTCAGGTGTTGGGCTCAGCAGGCCTGGGTTCGAATCCCACGTGGCTGTTCATGGATGGTCTGGCCTAAGAAAGGTTTCTTAACTTCTCAGAGTCCCAATTTTCCCCATAGAGATAACAATTCCTACCTCCCCAAGATTGTCACGAGACTATTGGGAGGAATTAAGGCCTTCTTCCAACTTTTGAAAGGAAAAAAAAATTACTGATCATCGTGAAAGCATGAGCATATTTGGTTACGTTGTATGAGGCTGGGTTCACTGTAGGGTCCTAGTGTGTCCATGACTGACTTGGCTTTAGTACTAAAAGTCCCATATCTTGGGCAAACTGGGAACACTGATCCCCCTGGTTTCCTGGAAAGCAGACCCTGAGATGGAGTTTAGTGTGCAGAATGTCTGTTAGGGGCACTCTTGGGATCAACACTTGGGACAGGAGGGGAGGGGAAGAGATGTCAAACTAGGATGTAGGGCTTGACAAGAGCCTTGGCCAAACCCACAGGTGCTCAGGGCTAAATGGCCATTCAGAGCTATCCTAAGCTGGTGTGGCCAGCAGGGGTGAGTCACTGGATGGGGGCTGTCTCGGGAAGTGGGGAGATCGTAGATGGCGCTGAGTAGTCCCTGCAGAAGCTGATGCCAAGGCCTCTGGTGATAGCACTCCCAGCAGAGGGCACCAGTCTCTCCTTGAAGAGGGTTGGGCGATCACTAATGTCCACATTGACATGAAATCAACCCGTTGCCTGGGAAACGTGTCTCATAAACTGTGAACATACACGCCCTGCAAAACTGTCATCAAGATAGGAAATGTACCATTACTATCTCCACGAAATCCCCACGCACAACCCCCTCCGCCTCCTGACCAAAGGCTGGCATGTGTTCACGAGTGTAGAGATCATAGCAAACACTCGAAAAAAATAAATCTATTCCCTGGACTTGCCCACACTTAGCCTTGGTCATGTTGCCTCCAAATTAGTTTACCCCATCTGCTTTCTCAGAGGCACACCCATCACGGCAGTAAGTAAAGCCAATCTACACCCCCACCCTCAAGGAGCACCCCAGAAAGGGCAGAGGAGGAGTTGGTGAGTAGGGCATTGGGAGAGAGCCCCACACTCCGAGATGGAGGTGTCAAGGACCTGGGTGTCCCCACCCGGCTGCAAGAATCTAGGGATGGTGCTCTAATTCTGAGACTCTGTGTCCTCACCTGTACAGTGGGGATGACCGCCCGGTCCCAGGGTTGCCCTGAAGACCAGGTGAGTTAAAGATGAGAGAGGACTTTATGAGTCACAGACCTTGCAAATGTGAGAGGAAGGGAAAGGTCAGAGACGGGGCAGCTAGGAGAAAGCACTTCTGCCATCCCAGCCTCCGGCAGATACTTCTTCTCCTGAAGGTCTCACCCTCGGGGGTGACGAAATTACCTTCCAGCCTGGGAGAAAGAGATTTCCATTACCAGGCTGCTGCTAGGTCCCATAAAAAAAAAAAAAAAAAAAAAAAAAAAAAAAAAAAAAAAAAAAAAAAAACCTATTTAATTGAAAATTTGCCAGTGAAAAGTGAAAAAGACCTTCTGTGTTGTTCTTTTCTGCAGTACTTCTGAGAGGTCTGACCATGCTATTGTGCATTGTAACTCACTAAGAAAGAGTGGTGTGCAGGGAATACTGTTTCCTTCTTTCCTCGGAGGCTCTCCTGGGGTCAGTGCTCTGCAGCTCATTTTGGGAACCCAAGTCTCAAAAATAAAGGCAGACCCCTTAACCTGACCTGGAAACCTCCATGACCCATGTGCCAACCTCCGCCTCCCAGCACGGTCTCTCTCCCACCTCCCCGTGCAAACCTCTTCACTCAGCCCTCCTTGCTCACTCCCAACTCTCTGCCTTTGTTAGTTTTCCCCTCTTCTCCCCTTGCTTCACTGTGTCTCTGAATCTTCTCATCCTTTGAGACCAAGCTCAGAGCTGCCTCCTCCTTAAAGGCTGCTCGAGGGCCCCAGTCTGCTGGGATCTCCTCATGTACCCCTGAAACACTCTGAAGCATTGAGCATCAAGACCTTGCAACATGAGGCATTTGGTGAAGGCATCTTGACTCTTGAGTGGGAGCGGAGGCTCCTCCTGCATCCTCCAACCACCTCCCCTAGACCAGCCCCACGGTGCCTGGTATGACCTAGTAGGTCTCTACGGGGCATCTGGAAGAGTAAGCATACCACCAAATCCGTGTGACCTTGAAAGAGAACTATATCCCCCAAACATCAGCTCCCTTGTCTGTAAAATAAAGATCATAATGGTATCTACTCCATAGAATTGTTTTATTACAAATCAAATAGGGAAAATCCCCAGATGACACAACATTTAGTGGCAGACCCTTCGTGGTGTTGGTTCCCTTGTGCCCCTACTGTCAAAACAAAAGACGCTACAGAAAGGGGAAACATTGAGCAAGCAGCCCTCAAGTGTGAAGCACTTTACTTCCATCTTGGACTTTAGAATTATGACTTTACAGAGTCATTACTCCAGGACCATCATTCTGGAAATGAGAAAGCCACAACACGAGGGCTTTCCAAGGTCATATATAAATAGGTGGCAGAAATTAAGGCAGGAATGACTTCACTCTGATTAAAGAAAGAACTTCTTGTTCATCAGTGATAAGACCATGGAATGATTGATTATAGATAGATGTGAGGTTTTGGTTTCCAAAGATGTTCCAAGAAGAAAATGAACAATGTCTCTCCAAGAGGAGTCAGACATTCACTTGGAGGCAGAGGATCCACTTTCCTGATCCTCTAGTTCTGGAATGTTCTGTGAATCCTTCTGTGATTTTTCTGAGCAGCAGGTGGAACATCCGTGCCAAAGAAATATGCACCTGCACTGGGCAGGTGGGTGGGAGGGAATCGGATGTCATGATAGGAAATAAAACCCATTTTTCTTCAACTGTCTCTTCTCGGTAATTAACTGGATGCTAATGCCTTGATGCAGTTTCCTCCAAAACTGTTATTGAACTTTGATAAGGTGTACAAGGAATTACAGGAAAACAAAATGGCAATCTGAAGCTGAAATGTCAGGAAAGCCGTGTGTCAATTGCCAGCTCCCTAAACGGTGTGAGAAATTCACGAATACCTGAGAGCTGGCAGAGTGTAGAATTAACGAATCAGTGAATCACTGAATCTCAGATTTAATGAGTACCTGAATGTATTAATGCAATTACCTTAAAATAATTATCAAGCACCCAGTTTATTGTCATGAAATGTGAAGGTGTCCCAGGGAAACATATCAAGATGGTTGGCCTGGTGCCTATTCCTTTGAAAACAGTTCCTTTCAAAAGAAGGAAGGAAAGGGGCTCCTGGCTGGCTCAGTCGGTTGAGTGTCTGACTCTTGATTTCGGCTCAGGTCATGATCCCAGGGTCGTGGGATCAAGCCCTGCATTGTGAAGCCTGCTTGGGATTCTCTCTCTCCCGCTGTTCCTCCTCACCTCAAAAAAAATGAAAACAAAAAAATGAAGGAGGGAAAGGTGTAAAGAAGACAGGAAGAAACAGAAAAGAGGGAGAATTGCAAAACAGAGAGCTAATACATGAACCAACTTTCAACCTCACTATTGATTAAATAAACAAAAAATTAAAACGAGAGCCGACATTTTACCCAGAAAAATGGCAAACATTTTTTTAAATTTTACATTTTTAAAAAAAATTTTTTTTTAATGTATATTATTTTTGAGACAGAAAGAGACAGAGCATGAACAGGGGAGGGGCAGAGACAGAGGGAGACACAGAATTGGAAGCAGGCTCCAGGCTCTGAGCCATCAGCCCAGAGCCCGACGCGGAGCTCGAACTCACGGACCGCGAGATGGTGACCTGAGCTGAAGTCGGTCGCTTAACCGACTGAGCCACCCAGGCGCCCCAATTTTACATTTTTTAAAGTTTATTTATTTAGGGAGAGACAGAGAGAGTGGGGGGGGAGGGGCAAAGAGAGAGAACCCCAAGTAGGCTCCACACTGTCAGTGCTAAACCCCGATGTGGGGCTCAAACTCACGAACTGTGAGATCATGACCTGAGCAGAAATCAAGAGTCGGACGCTTAACCAACTGAGCCACCCAGGCGCCCCAACATTTTTTTTTTTAGCTTTTGAATCAGATGCTGGTAGGGTTGGAAAAGACACTCATACAATGAATGCAGGAGTGTAAATTGGAAGGAACTCTCTGGAAGCACCTACCAAAACATTAGTTTCCATTCACTCAAATATTAATTAAGCACCTACCTACTGTGCTAGTTCATGTCAAGGAAGCAGCAGGAGACCAGGTATATAGGCTCTTCAGTCACATGTGAATGAATAGCTAACCACACACAAACATTATGTAATGGGTACCTAGATTATGGTAGGTAAATTATACCTATAGAATAGCATAATTTTGTAATGAGTAGCAGTTGCATTTTTTTTTTTCTGTGAGAGAGAGAGAGTGCACATGCATGAGCAGGGGAGGGGCAGCGGGAGAGACACAATGTTAAGCAGGTTCCATGCTCAGTGCAGAGCCCAAACTCTGGGCTTGATCCCACAACCTACCCTGAGATCAATGATGTGAGCTGAAATCAGGGGTTGGATGCTTAACTGACTGAGCCACCCAGGTGCCCCCAAAAATTATATTTGAAAAGCTGTTTAATAGCATAGGAAAATGTTCATGTCCTAATGCTAAATAAAAAAGACAGGATAGGGGCGCCTGGGTGGCTCAGTCAGTTAAGCGTCCAACTTCGGCTCAGGTCATGATCCTGTGGTTTGTGAGTTCGAGCCCCATGTCGAGTTCTGTGCTGACAGCTCAGAGCCTGGAGCCTGCTTCCGACTCTGTGTCTCCCTCTCTCTCTGCCCCTCCCCTGTTCATGCTCTGTCTCTTAATAATAAATGAACATTAAAAAAAATTTTTTTAATGAATAAATAAATAAATAAGACAGGATAAAAGACCATCAATGAATATATTTCTATATGTGTTTGGAAAGGATGGCTGGAAAAATATCAAAATATTATGATCACTGTGTGTTATAGGATTATAGGATTTTTATTTTCTCCTTTATGTTTCTATATTTTCCATTTTTCAACCAAACAAATGCCAATCTGAATATATGTGCTAACTTTTTAATTTTTTATTATTACTCTTACAATTAAAATATTATTGGCCAGTATTTACTGGGGGCCGAGCAGGACCTCTGAATGCTCTCTGATGTGGTTGTGTAATTCTCACAATTAAGCAATAAGGAAGGTATTCTTATTATCTCCATTTCACAGACAAGGAAACTGAGGCACAGTAAGCTTAAGTAAGTGGCACAATCCTGGAAGTAGAGTTTGAACCAAGCAGTTTAACCTCAGACCCCACGATCCTGATCACTGTGCCCTTTGTAAAGGGTGGGTTGGTATTTGAGTACTCTTCCTCCAGTTCACCCCAATACGTATGTGGAGAGGAGCGTGGTAAGACTGAACGAGACCTAAATGTGAGGTCAGGCGACTGATTTAAGTCCCAGCTTTGCCATTTCCTGGTGACCTTGGACGACTTGCTTCTCCTTCGGGAACCCCAATCGAATAACCTGTGGAATGGGTTTTATCATCCCTGTCCTGGGTAGCACAAGGAGTGTGTGGCACGTGCTGATGTTCCCTTGCACAATCTGACATTCTCCTTGGTCACAATGTGACCGAGGTACCTCCTTGCCAACCTCATGGGGCTGTGGGGCAGGAGAAATGGCACTCGGGTGTGAAAACACCTTATAAGCTTCGGCTCTACTGTATATTGTCAAGTCATTGATTTTACTATTTCACATTTCCCTTAGGCTTGGTGATTTTTGTTTTTGTTTGTTTGTTTGTTTTTGTTTTGTTTTTTGTTTTTTTGGTTGATCTGAGTCAACTAGGGAGGGCTAGTTCTCCTCCTGCCTCTGTCCCTCTCCAGGCCTCAGCGTCCTTAGCCGTTCAATAGAGAGAAACAGGCTCCTTGACCTCCAAATTCCCCCCCAGCTTGGACACTGCAGGATTCCAAGTGAATACACAAAGCTAGGCACCCTGGCTCTCCGATCGATGATGAAAACCAGTGCTGAGGCAGGTAGACCCAACTGGGAAAGGGATAGCTCTAAGTCAGAGCCAGATTCAGCCCACAGTCTTGTGAGCATTTATTTTTTTTTTAGTTTATTTTATTTATTTTTTAGTTTAGTTTATTTATTTGGAGAGAAAGAGAAAGAGTGCTGGGGAGGGGCAGAGAGAGAGGGAGAGAGAGAATCCCAAGCAGGCTCCACACCTTCAACACAGATGGACACAGGGCTCGAACTCACGAACTGTGAAGTCATCACCTGAGCCAAAACCAAGAACTGGGCGCGTAACCGACTGAGCCACCCAGGCACCCCTTGTGAGCATTTAAAAGTGGTGATAGGGGCACCTGGGTGGCGCGGTTGGTTAAGCATCCGACTTCAGCCAGGTCACGATCTCGCGGTCCGTGAGTTCGAGCCCCGCGTCAGGCTCTGGGCTGATGGCTCGGAGCCTGGAGCCTGCTTCCAATTCTGTGTCTCCCTCTCTCTCTGCCCCTCCCCCGTTCATGCTCTGTCTCTCTCTGTCCCAAAAATAAATAAAAAAACGTTGAAAAAAAAAAAATAAATAAAATAAAAGTGGTGATAGATATACCATGCTCAGTAAATAGGAGTCCCCTGCCTTCCCCTGCATGCCAGCGGGGTCACATGGGCACTGGCTCTGGATCTCACTGAAGTGTGGGGTCATTTCTGCTCATTAGAAAAATCATCAACAGCTCCTCCTTGAGTTAAAACTCACGGTGGAAACAAGAGGAAGATTACTTTGCCTCTATACCACAGCTTCTCCCGGACAGTCCTGCTGTGTCTCATTAAATGTAAAAAGACGACAGTGAATTGAAACTTGTTAGGGGCCAGCACATCCTCCAGCCCAGGCAGAGGTGTCTGTTAGTGCTATCAGCCCACCTGTCCTTCTAGATTTACACACCAGCTGGACCTGTACGATGTCTTTTGTCAAACCATGAAAACAGTTTCTCTTCTCAGACACGACTAAATTCAGATCTGGATTCACAGTTCTCGTGCAGTTACTAGCCCATCTCAGGTGTTGACCTCAACCAGCTTCTCCGTCCCCTTATTTGCTTTTTGATTTGGGCTTTTTCTGATAATTTTCAAACATAATTTTAATGATTCACGTGACATGTTCTGACATACGTAAGTCTCCTCAAATCATCTACAATGGCAAAAATAATAGCACTCCTCCCATATACCCAACCCCTGCAGTGTTCTCCAGGTTACCGAACCTGACCTGGGCGTGAGATGTTATCAAACCCTTCCTTCAAATGTGGGGTACAAATAAGCAAGCAGGTTTTCAGAGTGGAGAGTGGGGTGCTTTGAGAGACATCAAGCAGCAAACCAGAAACAGGACCAGTGAAAGCACGAGACTTTGATTGGACCCGTTGGTGGACGTCGGGCACTGATAGCTCCCCCGAGTCTGGCTTGCTTTGGGCTTGGTTTCCCCTTGAGAATGACTGAAATGACAAAGTCCCAAACAGATAGCGTTGGGTTTCTGGCGTTTATCATGTAGACTTCTAGATCCTTCCAGATGCTTCCTCTGCCTTCCTTCCTCCCGGTCTCCCTTTAGCTGCTCTTTGGAATCCAGCCAAAGTGAAGGGCACAGGTGGGGTCACAGTCTTCTTCTGCTGGCACCAAAGTCCCCTCCCAGCTCCAGAGGCACAGGCTGGGTGTGGCATCCTTTCTTTGTCCATTTAACCTGCACGGAATGTTCTTGGGGGCTCTCAGCCAGCTTGCTGTCTGGGAAATGGGATCTCAGTGTCACATATTCAATTCCAGAGGCCACCTGTTGCCCAGTTTTTGATAACGGGCAGCTGAGTCAGGTGTCCACAGGGAGCAGACCCAGAGAGCAGATCTCACCCTCCATCTGGCAGCCCTCAGCCGACCAGGTAGGGCTTCAAACCCCGGCTCTGCCCCTGGATCAGTGGACATGGGCCCCTCCCTTACCCTTCAGGGAGTCAAGTTCCTCATCTGTAACAAGGACATAATCCCTCCCGTCTTGTCAGTTCTTATGAGGACTGAATGAGAGATGATGTTTTCAAAGTCCTCAACACAGCACCCAGCACCCAGGGGGTTCACTAGTCACTCATCCTGCTGCCAAATGAGGACGGCATGTCGTCCTTCCTCACTCCAGTGACTTCCAGGGATTTGTCACTGCGTCTGAGGAGGCAGGATGGGAGCCGAGCTCCCTGTACCCCTCTGTGTCATGACACACAGCGCTTGCCTGAGGCCATCGAAGGATATTCTGAGACCAAATTAGAATCTGCTGACGTGACGAAGATGGGGGGCTGTTGGGAGGAGGAAAGGTCTTGAAAACACCGTTCTGGACACTTTTGCCTCTACCTGCCTGTGGATTTGCGCCGGCTGTGATGGGAACCCGAGCCGGGCCTCCAGGTTGGCTGTGGGGCTCCGCTGGGCATGGTGCCAACACTTAGGGCACAATTCCTGGAGGCCAGTCTCTCGGCAAGTGACCACGAGGAGGGGCCCCCTGCACACGTGAGCTGGCAGCTTCGGTCATGGGGTGGAGACAGTAACCAGCGTTCATCGGCGCTTGCTCTGGGCCAGGCACTTTACCGTCGGGATGTCATCAAATCCTCCCAGTCGCTTCACGAGTGAAGGATTATTACTCCATTTTTATAAATGAAGAAATTGAGATTTCAAAAATTTAAGTAAGTAACATATTGTCAGGAATACGGAAGTAGGCAAGGGATTTCAGAGAGAGGGCATGTTATCTGGGGATTTTGTGATGCGTGTCGGAAGGCTGAAGAAGCAAATGAGGAGTCCTAAAGTAACCCAGAGATTAGTGACTGCACAAAGCAATTACCACCTTCTAGGACCGAGGAAGGGGAAGGGAGAAGTGTCGCCAGAATCTAGTGGCAAGCTGCTGCCAGGCAGGTGCTAAGCAGATGGTGACACGGGGTGTGATGGTTGCTCAGGCCACAGAAGGGGGTGGTCGCTGGGGACAAGGTGCTCACAGGGCTGGCCGGGCACTCTTGCCGAGTGTGGTAACAGATGCTGGAGAGCAGCACGTAGCCGATGCCTGAGGGATGCTGGACTCGAGGCTGGTAGACAGTCCCTTCTCCATTCTCCTTCCCCCAGGCCCAGTCAAGGCCACCCACACTTGTCAATGTCCCGGCAAAGGGGGCCTGAGGAATGTAGTTTGCAGGGTCTGGGCCCCTTTATTGGAGAAAAAAATCAAAGTGTGGAACCAAGAGACTATGTGTAAATAGCAAGTAAGAAGGGAGTTGAAATCTGACCTCGGTCTGCCTCCCAGGGGTGAAGGAGCACTGACTTGGTGGCTTCCCGGTACCAGACCCAGCACTGGCCCTGGGGATGCAGAGATGAACAGGAGGCAGCCCTGTTCTCAGGGAGCTTCCCGGCTAATGAGCACAAAGGAGCAGTGACTCCAACCAGATGCATCCTGTACTTGCCAGGCTCTTCCACAGTATCTTCAGGAGGGTAATTTTCTGGAAGGGTACGAGTCTCACTACATGTCCTAAGGCCACTGCTTTGTATCCATATAGATACCTGTATAGTGGGGTGGCCCAAGTCCCCACCTTTCATGAGCTCTGGGATCCGGAGACTGTTGGTCTCTATAGACAGTCTGTAGATTCTCCTCCCCTCCTCCACCTCCTTCTTCCCAACCCCCGTCCCCTTCTTCTTCCTCCTCCTCCTCTTTCTCCCTCCTCACCCACCTCCTTCTCCTCCCTCTCTCTTTCTCTCACCCCTCCCTTCAGCCCTTGGTCTGCAGAGGGAGGACAGGGCTGCCCATCAGTATGCCTGGTGTTACAATACAGTCCATGTTCCCAACGACAAACCGAGTTCTATCTAAACTTGTTCTAAAAAATTCCAGGAAAGAAACTGGTTGCCTAGCTTGGGTCAAGTGCCCGCCTTGTGTCAACCACCTGGACCAAGAGATCAAGGCCACATAAAAGGACTGCCCCCCAGGCATTGTCAGTTCCAAAGAAATGAGGGCGGTTCCTAGACACAGACAGGGGTGGGCAACAGACTACCTATATTACATTGAATGAAAACACCACACCGCATTTAATTGTTCTGTTGTTGGACATTTCTTGTTACTATTTTTTAAAGATAATAAATAATGCTTCGTATATTTCTTAAAGCATACATCTTTCCAAAGTTAGACTTGTTTTCTTTATATATGTTCCCAGATGCGGAATATAGCTTAGAGTTTAAGTGGGTTTTTTAAAGATCAGATTATCAAATACCATGACTGATTTTACTATTGTTACTATGGAAACTATTTTCTCTGTTGCTAGGCAATTGGTAAAAGATTAGGTCATGTAGACTGGTATTAAGATACAGACTGTCTGTAGAGACCAATAGTCTGGAGTCCATGCAACTTTTTAACTGACTCTGTGACCTTGGGCAGGTTGTTTGATCATTCTGGCCATTCTCTGCTCATCCAAACATGGGATAAAAATAGTTTTCCTCGCTGGGTTATTTGAAGGGGTAGGGAAAAGCAAATGCAACCATCACGCTGCCTGGCACACCGTGGATTTTCAATACCTTGTACTCCTTAAATTATATTTGAAATGTTCTTCAAAGTAGAACAATTACCTTGCATCACGAAATGAATACGATTCAAAATATGCAACTCATAGCATCAGAGACTGCAAGAGACCTTAGCACACCGCTAGTCCAACCCACAGCTGTGGCCAGATGTTGTCCACCTGAGATGTCCACAGTTCAAAGAAGAGGCTTACCTGACTAGCCAGCACACATGAACTAGGAAAGGGTCATGATAAAATAATGTCTGTTTCTCCAATGAATGTCTTTAGAGGGAGCGGTCAGTTTTACCTGAACAGAGGTGTGGTCATTAGACCAAATCTTGAAAGATGGCGCCATCTTGGAAGTTGGAGCCCATTGGACTAGGGAGGGGCTGGGCATTCCAGACAATGGGAGCAACATGTACAAAGACCCCAAGAGAGGCTGCTCTCTCTCTTTGAGTACTCCAGGCTGGGCATGCACTGACCTGTCATGAGTCCAGATTCTTCAGGCAGGAGTCTAATTCTTTATCAAAGGATATGGCTATCCTTTGAAGACAGAGAATGGATCTATAAATATTCAGAAGAGGCTGAATGATGAGGGGATTCGTCTCTGCATGCTAACTCTTAGCTCTCTATCTTCGTCTCTTTTATCACAACCCAGTCCTCTGGGTACAAATTCTACCTCTAAACACGATGGAGGGCCCAGTTAATGAGTTAGGTGTCGCAAACACCTGAGCCTATTTTCTCAAAGCCCACTTTTTTCAGTCTTCCACTTTACTTCGTTGCCATCCCCACTCCCAAGATAAGCCTTGCCATTCACTTATTCATTTTCTTTTTTTTTTTACTTGGTATTTACTGAACTCTCAGGATGTGCCAAACATCATGCAGAATACTGAAGAGGCAACAGGGGACAAACTCCTGTTCTTCCCCCTGGTGATGTTTAAGATCCAATGGAGGAGACAGATATTTATCAAGAAATTTACACCCTCAGATGTATGCCAGTAAGGTCTAGAAACACAGATACTATTTTTTTTTTTTTTTAACAAACTTGAAGATGTCTTTGTTGACATTCTGTTTCCGGGCTTTATGGACAATGACACTATGTAACAAAAAGCTCAGAAGGCTAAGAGGCTGCTTCACAGAGACTTAGAATAAGGATTCAGGGGCACCTGGGTGGCTCAGTCAGTTGAGTCAGTTGAGTCAGTTGACTCTTGATTTCAGCTCAGTTCATGATTTCAGGCTTATGAGATTGAGTGCTGAGTCACATTCAGTGTGGAGCCTGCTTAAGATTCACTCCTCTTCTCTTCTGTCTGTTCTCTTCTTTCTCTTCTCTTCTCTTCCTCCTCTCTCTCTCTCTCTCTCTCTCTCTCTCCCCCCTGCTCCCCCACTCATGTGTGCTCTCTCTCTTTCTCTAAAATAAAAACAAAAATAACTGGAGTGAAGATTCTGGAATACGAGAGTGATAAGAACCTCAAGGTCATTAAAGACTGGCTTAGTGAGAGTGGGGAATTAGTAAGAAACACCCTGGAAGAAACCAAGGTCCTTACCTCCTAGGCCCGCTGCTGCCCTAAAGCTCAGACTATAAATTAGTGAACAAAAGTTGAAGTGCAGAAAATGGCAACTGCATCTGTGGGGAGTGTCCACCATCCCCACAATGCCCTCTTTTCCTCGCCTGAGCTTCAGCTCTCCATCCCTCTCCTCTGTCCCCTGGGAAGCCTGACTCAACCCTGCAGTGCGTGGGTCAAACCTGGAGTCACAGCTGTAGCGTCGACCCATCCCCAGAGCTTGGCTTAAATCATCAGTGTTTGCTCTGTGCTTGAAGGAACGGAGGCCGCTGAGTGAGCATTTAGCAGGACATTTTATGCCGCTTTTCCTTGCCAGGGAAACGTCCCCTCCCTCTTCTCTCCAGTTTTCCCCCGAGCAAGATATAAATTATTTTAACTATCTTTACTTAAAAGCCAACAACCTGTAAAAGAAAGCTGGTTGCTTTCTGTTTTTTACTGCTTACAAAGCAAAGGGCAGAGCCTCGGGGGCAACAGAAGCTTCCGGCTGGAAGAAAAGGGGTGTTCTAGACAGCCTCTGGGACAAAGGGCAGCAAACAGCCCGCAGCCTCAGGGAGGGGGCCCTCAGTCTGATGGCAGAGACACGGTCCTTCTCGGGAAACCTCCTAGTCAGATGAGGGGAGCACAGTCCTGCCCTAATGGGAGCCCCAGTCTGATGGGAGAGGCACAGCCCTGCCCTTGATGAAAGAGGCCAAGTGTCTGAGGGGACCCCCCTGGTCCAATGAGGGGGATAGGCTGCTGTCTTTCTCTACAGATGAAAAACTGCAACCCGAACCATTGCCAAGCTCAGTACAGATTATCTGCAACCGCAGAGCTCTGTAAGAGGCCACTGTGCTCGTATACTCAAGCTCTGCAGCCCCCGTCCAGAGTCAAGGCCATCCCCACCCTGCCACGGTGGGTGTCTTCTGGCTTTGCTTGGGGGCCTGGCACTGACCCCCAAGGAAGCCCCAGTCACCGGGGGTAGCCCAGGCTGGATTTAACAAGCAGTCCAGCATGGTTTTAATAATGCATATAGCACAGAGTTGCTAATTAAACTTTAATAGTCCTGCACAGGGAGCAGAGGGGCTCACTCAGGACAGAACTTGGGCTCTAGGGGGCTGAGTTCAGCAAAAGTCATGCCACTTCTGCCAGGTTCTCAAGATCAAGTCTTCCGTGAGTCTCAGTCCAAATATGCCACGTGAAGTGAGAGCCACCTGAAATAAACCACGGCGGATCTCCCACCCCGTGGGTGGAAGGAACCAGTTCTCTGTGAGCCTATTCAATGTGGCAGCTACTTTGCAGATGAGTTTATTCTCTGTAATCCTAATCACAACCCTGAGATTACTGCTTTAATCCCCCCATGAGAACAATGCAGATACAGGGAGTTAGGCGATCTACATAAAGTCACTGAGATCATCATGGTTTAAACACTGGTCTAATTCTGATGCACCTGCTATTTCCACTACACTATGATCCTCTTGGATGTACTCCAAAGATATCCTGGAGTTGGGGACCGGAGGGAAGCTGTGCCGACACTAAGCACGTAGCGAAACTTCAGAGCATGCTCAGTGGGCCCAAGTAGCTAGAGGGAGAGGTAAGTGTGCAGTCTGGGGATTTCAGACATAATAAAAATAAACCAAGATTCTAAAACATCAGGACTTAGAAGAATCACCTGGGAGGCTTATTTAAAACCCAGATCGCTGGGTCTTTACCACCACAGAGTCTGGCTCAGTAGCTCCGGGCCAGCCCCAGGAACATGCATTTTATAACCATCCCCGGGCAACCCTTAGTGCAGCTGGGGAAACACCCAAACAGCCCTTCTTCTACAGACAGCACGTTACCCTTTATAAACACATGTGCTTTCGTCATCTCCCGTGATTCCTGCCACCTCCCGGGCAGGTGGGCAGGGCAAGACCTATTCGTCCCATTTTATACGTATGAGAACCGGGTCTCCAGAAAGTAAAGGGACAGCATAACAACGTGATAGGTAACGGAAAGACAGGGACCAACAGTCACGTCTGCCTGCCTCCAAGTTTCGCACTGGTTCAGGCATGTGGTCTTATCTGTCTGGGCGGCGGGCAGGGGTGCAAATACTCTTCAAGGCGTGGTCCGTGGTGAGGGTGTTTGGGCATGGGTCCTTGAGACCAGGGGCCCGTCTGCAGGGCCTGCAGAAAGAATGGCCGCAGGGAAGGAATGAATGGGTCTCTGGAAGCAGGACTCGGGGCCAGGGAGACTGCAGTAGCCAAGGCGAGAGATGATGGAGCCTGCCCGGGGTCCCTGAAGTGGTGGGAAACAACATGAAGGAAAGGAGTGTGGGAGCCCTGTGCCCAGCACAGTGTGTGCCCCCAATAACTGCCAGTTAAGTGAACAAAAAGAGGATCATAGTCACCAACCCTTTGTCCGTAGAGGCAAAGACAGAATGAACTCCAGGATTTTCCCAAGAAACCTTACCTTGGGCCCCACAGAAAGGATGGATGGGGGGAAGGAGCCCCAAACAACTGCAACCTTACCATATTTCTCTCCAGTTGGGGCAGGGGTGGGACTCAGGCTGAGAGGTCTGGAGGGTATGAGCCAGGTGGCTCACCAGGAAGCAGAAGAAGTGTGCTCCCAGCATATAAATAGTCCCAAAGTTGGGAGAGACATGACATTCCTGCGGTCCTAGCATCCAGGGCAAAGGTGATGGGAAGAAGGCAAGAGCTGAGGATGATGGGGGCAGTGGGGAACTGGCAGCCCAGGAGTCTTGGAAGGCTGGAGCTGGAAGGAGCCTTAGGGATTGTCAAGTCCTACCATCTCACATTCCAGGTGAGGACTGAGAGGCCCAAACATGAGAGGTGACCTACCCAAGGTCACACACCTGGGGGGTGAACGCAGTGACTTCTGATTCCCAGGCTCCAGCCGAGGGCATCTCTCCAACAACCGGCATCAACCCACTTACTAAAAAACTATACGATCCTGGACTTGGAGACAGAAGAGGCAGCCAATTAAAATATGCAATTTTTTAAATGTCAATTCAGGATAGTGTATTAACATAATCCCCAGATGGAGGCATTAGCATTCATGCTCTCTCACACTACCTGGCAAAACTTGCTGACACGTCTAAAATTGCAAATGTTATTATTACTACCTGAGGTGGCAGCCGGCCCTCCAAGGAGCACTTGGGGTGAGGTGGAGGGTAGAGATGAAGTAAGGCACCTGCGTCCCAGGGCTGCAGGGGGAGGGGCTTGCGCGGAGGGCAACTGGGCGGGGCTTCATTCTCATCATGGAACTCACAGGTCGTGGAATTCTCCGCCACCAGGAACACTACTGGTGCAGGAATCCAAGTAAAGTGCTCACCTAGTGAGCAAGAAAGGTGCGTTCTGAGCAGGCTCGACTCTCAAAGAGCATTGTGGGGTGACATTGGGGAAGTCCCTTCCCTCCTCTTTCATCTTCACGGTTCTTTGCATTTCAAATAGGTTTTTGGGGGTGATGGGGCACCTGGGTGGCTCAGTCGGTTAAGTGTCGGACTTCAGCTCAGGTCAGATCTCACGGTTGGTGAGTTCCGGCCCGCGTGGGGCTCTGTGCTCAGAGCTCAGAGCCTGGAGCCTGCTTTGGATTCTGTGTCTCCCTCTCTCTCTGCTCCTCCCCTGCTCGTGCTCTCTGTCTCTCAAAAACAAATAAACATTAAAACAAATTATTTTTAATGTTTTGGGGATGAGATGATCCCCAGAGCTTGGGCCCCCCCCAGCTCTGACATTCTCTTTGTGTTTCCCTTACACCAGGGCAGCCCCCAAGCTAGTGCCTCGTAAAAGGGACATGCAGGCATATGCTGGCCCGCCGCCGCCCATTCGTCGTTCGTCACTGATACTTTGTACCTAAAGCTTGTCTCTGGCTCACCAGCCTCCATCCTGGCTTCTCTCAACAAGAATTCTGGCATTCTCAGTGCCTGATTCCTTGGGTAACCACCTTCCAGGACCTTCCATCCCCTGCCCTGCTTGGTGCCTCTACCCTATAGTGAGTCTCAGGCCCCGTGCCACGGGTGTAGCAAGCACACATTTGTGCGCAGTTCTAAATATCCCAGGAGAGTCCAAACTGGAAGAAATGTTTGCATGCACCCAGGCCATCTGCACTCCCACTGTGGTAATCCAAGTGGCCGGTCTTTTAGGCTAAAAGGGAACAGAAATGGATAAGTTTGGAAAAAAATAGATTAGGGCCAGTCCATGGAGGGATTTTGCACGTTATCGTGTCAGCCAGTGTTAACCTCAGAAAGGTCTATGGAACCGTCATCTCGCCGAGGGGTCTCAGATCCAAGCATGGACTTGGAGGTCAAGCCAAGCAAGGGACCTGTGGCACCTGCTGGTGGTGCTCTGTCTATATAGTCTCTGCTCTGCCCTGTCCAGCTGTCAGGAACTTTCTGCAAACCCCTGTGAGTGTCTGCCTGGGCGCATTCTCTGGGCACACACACAGCCTAGGCCTGAGCATCGGGCAGGGGGGACGTTCTTAGAGGTTAACACCTCAGGATTCTAATTATATAATCAGGAGCAAGCACATGAATGGCCAGCTTCTTCCCCATTCTGGTGTGACAGCCCTGCGGTGTGTTTTTCACCATCTCTCAGTGTCCCCTGCGGGACTAAGACCCAGTCACCGCGGCAGGAAAACTGGCTCGAAATGCACCCTAGATGGTTTTACCTTCTCTCCCCTGCCTCAAGTCCACAGCCCCCATACCAGGGCTTCCTGAAGCCACTCCCAAGTATACCACGACCCTTAAATCCTAGCCTCTGGAAGGACCCTGCCTGAGATAGAAATAACATATGCTCTGCCCTGTCTTGGAGATTCACAACACATATTGGTATATTAAAGGCCCTGAGAAGTCTTGCAAAAAATAAACATGCCTACCTCCGGTTAGCCCAGCACTTTCTAACCTGTTTGACCACAGAGCTGTTTTTTCTTTTCCCTAAAGCATATCATAGAAATAGTGCTTTCCTAAAAATACTTTGGGAAGTGCCATGCAGGTGAACAGGCACTATGAGAGTCTTGCTTTGGAAAGGTGGCTTGCGGGGTGCCTGGGTGGCTCAGTGGGTTGAGCACCTAACTTCAGCTCAGATCATGAACTCAACATTTCGTGAGTTCGAGCCCCGCGTTGGGCTCTGTGCTGACAGCCCAGAGCCTGGATCCTGCTTCCGATTCTGAGTCTCCCTCTCTCTCTGCCCCTCCCCTGCTTGCGTTTAGCCAGAGGAGGCTCACCCATGATACGAACAATAGCTATTAGCAGTGTTAGCTACCTCCCACTTTTGCAAGGATGCTTTAGGACTCCAAGATTGTCACAGCAATCTTGTGATGGTTGATGGAGACAGTATCATTACTTCCACTCTACAAATAAGGAACCTCAGACTCAGAGAGGCTGAGACATGCCCAAGGTTATACAACCAGTAAGGGGCAGATTCCGTACTCCGAACTCCCTCTCCCCCTTTGCAGTGGCTTTTGTAGTTAGCAGCGGGACTGGGGATAGAACCCATGTCCCCATCACCCTAGTCCAAGGTTTCTCCATCCACCCCAGCATTGAGGTCAGCCACAGTCCTCCCGAGGACTCTTGGGAGCGAGCAGTGGTCCCAGGAGCTCGAAGGGAAGTGAGAGGAAAGTGGAGAGGCCACGGGTTGTGCACACTTTTTAGGTATTAGGTTCCTTGTTCTGATTCAGCGGCAAGCTGCTCTGCAATCACTCTGGAGGGATGTTTTCCAGAACCTGAGCCAGCCAGAGACAGCCCGCACACGACAACAATAACAACACACACACACGCACACACACACACTGCTTTATTCATGCACACATATATGGATTTCCAGACATGCGTGCCCTCAGATATTTGAGCAATCTGCATCCATGTAACTTTCAATATATTGCACTTTGTGGTTACTACTTGTTTTATTGTCTGTGTCTTCCCTTCTAGACCTCTGGACTGTATAACCCACAAGAAACTATCTCTTTCACCACGAGAACCCCAGAAGCAAGTATGGTGTCTGGCACACAGTAGGTGCTCCATAAATGTGTGGAATAACTGGGCGCATCAACACACAAATATGCACACTGGGCTTATCTATATAGACAACAGTGCACACATACGTGTTCGCACGCACAGCCCTGTATGTGTATGCAAACACACACACACACGAGGACACACACGTTGATCCCCAGTGCCCCTTCCAGAGCCCAAGGTCAGGACATGAACGTCACGCCTGCTGCCGTGAGTCTCCTGAATAGGATCCAGAGAGCCCCCAGCAAGCCATCACTTTGCTATCAGTCAATCTGCCCCATTTATACTTGAAATAAAATGTGTCACGGCTGCTTCACCAGAGACCAATGTAGACATGGAGGGAAATGGAGAAATATCGGCCCAGCTTGCATTCTGGCTCACTGGCTTGGGGGAGCTTAAGGCATAAACGAGTTTGGACTTAATTGACTTTTTTATTGGGCTTTAATTCACTGGTACTTTTCCAGAGGCTGACTCCAACAGGCAGAAGCAGGGTTGAGCCGTCTCTGGGGCCACCATGCCCCCATGCCTCTCTCCCCCACACCCTCAGGCCTGCTCTAAACCACTGCCCACATAAAGCCACCCTTGGCCCCAGGGTGATGTGAGGAACACAGCCGGGCCCCCATCTTTGGCCTCTTCCCGACCAGCCTCTCTTGTCAAAACTCTCTTCCCTCCAAGGGCATTTCAATCTAATACAATAACATTGATTGAAAGCCAGCTCTGTACCAGGCCATGTGTGGGGTGCTGGGATGCAGAGATGAACAGAAACAACCTTTGTCCTCCGGGAGCCTGGCATGAAACCAAGAGGCAGGCATAAATCCCGCAGTATAAAATTACCCTATAAACAAGGTCCAGAGTGGTAGAGTGCTTCAGGCAATGCTACCAGATGAAAATGCTTCCAGTTCCCCCTGAAAGGACAAAGGGTGCCAGGAAGGGCACTCCCAGGAAAGAGGTACCAGGCAGGTGGAACAGCAGGTGCGAAGGCATGGAGGGATGAGACAGTGGAGCCTGTCGGGGGCACTTGCCAGGGGTCTCACTTGGTGGAGGAAGGAGGGGGAGGGATGCTTGTGAGGGCAGCTGGGCTCAGCGGAGCAAACTCAAGACTAGAAGTCAGGAAACCTGGATTCCAGTCCTAACTGGTGGTACACCCTGGGCAAGTCTCTGACTTAGCTGGTGCTGCTTTTTGAGCTTCTCTGAAGAAGCTGACCACGGAAAGCCCAGGGTAAACTCTTGGTGTCTGTCCATCTCTTGGGACAGGGAATGCACTGGAGCACCCCCCCCCCTCCACCTTTTAGGCCTCTGCCCTGAGTCCTGTGGGCTCCAGGAGCTCTTCCCAGCTGAGTGGGAGAGCAAGGCCAGCCCAGGGACAACACCATGGAGTGCCCTTTACTCAGGCAGGAAACCCCGGGCTGCATTTCAAAGTGCACCATCCAGAATCATCCAGATCCTAAAACATTGTGTTTTAAAGGATGAGCTTCAGTTATCTGGGGACCTTTCCCATTTCACCATATAAATGAGGCATGACTAGAAGTGGGAAGATGCTTGGAAAAACTTTCAAGCCCCATGCAAGTATAAATAATTCGCCCTTAGTACAGGGTGAGCCTGTATCCCAGTTTGTTGGGACAATGTCAGGTTATGCCTGTCGTCCTGATGTGATTACTGAGAACGCCCTCTCCTTCCCCTCTCCAAAGGTCCTCCTTGGGGCAGTAAATGTTATGATTACCCTGGTCACTAAGCTTTTGAGGGCAGGGATGATAGCCAAAAGGCAGGGTGCGCTAGAGGAGAGGAACGGACTTTGGCACTGCAGTGACCTGAGTGTTAATCCCACTCTACCTCGGATATCTTGGAGCTCAGCTTTCTTGTAAGTAAAATGGGAGTCGTAACACATTTCACATTGAGCTGCTTGAAGAGGTAGAGGGGACAGAACATGTGAATACCTAACACGTTATGTACTCAATATATATCCCCTCTCCTATGTCTTTAGCAGCTGCATAATGGCGCTAGGCGTAGAGGAGACTGGGTGTTGGGGGCATGAATGAATGAGTCCATCGGCCAGTCCTGCACAGAGGCATAAATTGAGGGCTCTTTTTGCTCTTCTCTCTGCACCCCAGTTCCCTCTTCTGTCCAATGAGCTGAGAGTTCTGAGACTCTTCCACTGTGGATGGATGGTTTGATTCCTTTGCCGGCCTCTTCCCCCTCCCCCACCCCAGAGTCTTCTCATAGTCCTGACGTTGATATTTCTCTGCCCTTCTGCTTTTGACCTCCATTCAACTTCTTTGTCCTTCTTCTTTCCTTCTTTGTGGTGGTACCGATGGAGGCTAGGGGCAGCGCTTCATCTTCACTGCACCACGCGACCCAGAAGATCAGTGGAGACTTTGTATTTCCCAGAGTGCCTCATCATTTCCAGAACTGCCTCATGGCACAGCATTATATTCTTGGGGACGTGTGGACTCAGGGTCCGTGGATGAGTTTGAATCCTGGCAAAGGATTCAAGGGCTTAAAGGGCTGAGTTTGGCATAATAATTTGCTTATGGTAGAATGTCTTATAACTTCTGAGTCACTTTCCTACCTTGAAAGAGGGCGTACATAGAAAACCCCCCTGAGCATTAAATACATAACTCTGGGGGCGCCTGGGTGGCTCAGTCAGTTGAGCATCCAACTTCAGCTCAGGCCATAATCTTGGAGTCCGTGAGTTCAAGCCCCGCATCAGGCTTTGTGCTGTCAGTCCAGAGCCTGGAGCCTGCTTGGGATTCTGTGTCTCCCTCTCTCTCTCTCTCTGCCCCTCCCCCACTCATGCTCTGTCTCTCAAAAACCAAATAGACATTAAAAACATTTAAAAATAAATAAATACGTAACTACGTAAGTTGCCCCGCACAATGCTTGGCCTCAACCCAGCATCAGGATCTTCACAGCCTTGCCCAACCCACCTTTCCCATCTCATCCACTGCTTTTCTCCCCCACAGCCTCCCCTTCCCCCGACCAGTGTGCTCACTGCCTCCAGGACACCCTCTACATCCACACGCACCTCTGTGCCTTCGTTCACTCTGTTCCCGCTGCCCTTCCCTGCTTTTGTTGTCCTGAAATCCTCCTCCTCCATCCAGCCACAGTGACGATCGTATCTCGTTCACAAAACCTCTTCTGATCCCTCAGGTCAGAGCTAGTCATTTAACCCAACTCTGAGTCTCCGCATGTATATTTAACTGAGCCACCCATTTATGGCATACTTCCTTCTACTATTACTCATTTGCTTACACTCCTGTCCCCCCAGATCCTTTAGGGTAGGAACCTTATGTTGCTCATCTCTCTATTATAACAACCTCAAAAACTTTGTGAACAAGGGAGGATATGAGCAAATAAAATTAAAATTCCAGTCACGATTTCTAGTTCCATCTCCATGATGGACTGAGCCAACACAATCCTATCTTCCATTACACACACATAGAAATGCAGGATAGAGTACAATTTAAAAAAAATTTAATGCAGAGCCAAGCTCTAAAGAAAGGGAAACTCCATATGCCAGCAATGAGAGAGCCCTGGAACCAAGATGCCTGCATAAAGCCAAGACCCAGGCATAGCCACCTCTCCGTGAAAAGGGTCTGGAAACTTCACCTACCTACCTAGGAAATGGGTTTCTGCTGGGGGCTCTAGGTGGCCCGCGTGTACCTGTGCATGTGTGTGTGTGCCTATGGGGGTGCATGTACGTGTGCATATGCACGCGTGCGCATGTGTGTGAGTGCTTTGTGTGTGCGTGCACATGTGTGTATGTGTCTGCTCAGTTCAGATTGAAGCCCCTGAATACTGTGTGCGATCCTCAAGCTGGAAACACATGGCCCACTGTCCCCTCCACTTGGATGTTAGAGTGTGTCCTCAGGTGGGCAGAGACCCTTGCGGATGTATCCACCGTTGTCCTAAACCCTTTTCCCATATTGTCTCATGACAATATATACCTCATGACAGCTTTGTAAGGTGGGGGTTATTACAAGGAATAACTGAGGCAGGGGAGGGTTAACTCAAGTCCCTGGGGCAGGGGCAGAGCCAGCATTTGAATCCAAGCATTTTGATTCTCAACCCATGAGTTTAAATGCCATGGTACATAACCTCATGCCCCATGGTAGGTGTGCAAAAATAGTTATTGAATGGAAAACTGAGTTAGTGGCCAGGAGGCGCTCACAGAGCATTTCAGAATGCTGTGGTCAGGGCCGGGCCAGGCAGGCCCAGTCCAGGAAGTGCTGATGGGCCAGGGTCCCAGCATCCAGCCCAGCTCTCCATAAAGGGCACTGATTTTAAGTGAAATGAACTCCCCTGGTCAGTATGTTCTTGGGAGGTGCCTTTTCCTGCCTCCGGATCTGGCCCTGTTTCCTCGGAGTCTCTTCTCAAATTTTTTCCCTCCCTGCTGTGCATCTGGCTTTAATTCCCTTCCCGGGTCCCTTCCCTTGGGTGGTTACCGCTTATGTTCTAAAACGCACCATTAGGCTTCTGATGTATGGTGCGTGCGGTGGGTGGCCGTGCCGGTGCTCTGAGCCTTGCCGAGAAATGAAGAGGCGACTGCCATCTGCCGGGAGCACCACCTGCTGCCAGTGGCTGCCAGCGGGCCTCTTGGGGCTCTGTGGGCCCAGCTGGAGGAGGGTGGGCTGGTCCTCCATCGTTGTGGATCCTCCAGGGACACAAGCCCCAGAGCGGGCAGGCCTGGCTGAGGCACCTGTCCCCACATATAGCTCAAGCACCTATTTGTTTACTTGGCGTCATTTATGAGACACGCACTGTATACCAGGAGCTGAGATAGAGAGCTAAAGATGCCTCTCCTATCTATGGGGTTCCCTATGACCCCGGGCCCGGTCAGAACTGGCCAGAGTCTGGAATGGGGTCACAGCTGCAGCTGAGTGGTCTGGGGACCATGTGAACTGCCAAAGGGAGACTGTCCTAGGGAGCGTGGACACACAGCCATCCAGCACCGTGCGCCTTTACAAGAGATGGGGATAAGCTAGGGTGTAGAAAGCCCCAGCATTACTCCAGGAAATCACTGGGGATCCCTTGAGAATCCTGGAATTTTATCAATGGAAGGGTCCTTGTAGATTTTTTTCCCCTATCTTTTAAGCCAAGCTGACCCGTTCAGACACCATCCCCTCTTTATCCATCCCTAAATTGTGTCCCTTCAGTGGTGGCTGGTGTCTGAGATCGACCTTCAAGTCCTGGTTCCTCCTCCCCATTGGCACCTGCCTTGGCTTAGGCTCATCTCCCCCTTGCACACAGTAACGACCGTAATGAGCATGTCTGTCTATACTAACTTAATTCTCACAACTACCCTAGGAGATGGGTCCTATATTCCATTTTCCAGACAAGAAAACTGAGGCTTAGAGCAGTTGAGCGCCTTGGTAGAGTCACATAGCTAGTAGCAATGGCATATGGATCTGTGACTCCAAAAATTCACGTTGTCACTGATTCAGACTACTTTGCAATCCCGTGAGTCCTTACCATGACTTCGACCATCCCCCCGTTCCATCCACTCACCTCCCGGCAGGTGCAGGGGCCTTTCCAGACACCTCGGGCACCTGCCCTGCCTGCACCCCAGCATCTCCCACCATCTGGAGTGAGGCTCTCTGGTGCTGTTTCCTGGCTCTGAAGATTCTAGCTCTCTTTCCGACCCTCAGCCAGCTTCCCTCCCTCAGGAGGCAAAGGGTGAGGATCTTGACCAAGACTGTCTGACCCAGTCTCCTGCTCTTGTCAACATACTCCAACATCCCAGGTTCTTGCGGGGTGAGGGTGTTGAGAGGATGCCCATGGTGTTTGCATAAAAACTTCTAGTGACAGGAAGCCCACTATCTCCCAACATAGCCCATTCGATCCATCTTTGTTTAACAGTTAACATACATCTGGGCGCCTGGGTGGCTCAGTCAGTTAAGCGTCGACTCTTAATTTCAGCTCAGGCTATACTCTCTCAGTTGGAGAGTTTGAGCCCCACATTGGACTCTGCACTGGTGGCATGGAGCCTGCTTGGGATTCTCTCTCTCCTTCTCTCTATGCCCCTCCCCTGCTTTCGTTCTCTCTCTCTCTCTCTCTCTCTCTCTTTCCCCCTCTCAAAGTAAATAAATAAACTTGAAAAAGTAATTAACATATATCTATTTTTATCACAAAAACGTTCACACATAGACAAAGTAAACAGAATAATATAATGAACCCCATGTGCCGCCATCCAGATTGAACCATATTAACATTTTGATGTTCTTATTTCCTCTGTACCTCTGCTCCCCTCCATCCCTCATTTAAGGATGATAATGATGATAAGGATGATTTAACATTTCCTTTCTGTTATCAAGTGTGTGCACGTTGAAATGCACATGTCTTACCTGCATTGCTTCGATAAATGGATACACTTGTGTAACTATGTCTTTATGATAGAGATTTATGTCCATTTCTGCATAAAGATTATTGTTGGACTTTTTAATTAAGTTCTTCCCTACGACCAGCTGAAACCCTAGAACTATTCCCCACAGGGGTAGGGAATAATACTCCCTCCTCCAAATGGTATCCCTTCAAATATTTGCAGATAGCAGCTGTGGTCCTCCTTAAGTATGCTCTTTTTCATTCTAAATATCCCCAGTTCCTCCAGCCATTTCTTTGTTTTTGGAGAACGGAGGCCTGGCTGCCTAAGACACTGTCAAAAGGAGACTTGGTCTCCTCCTTACCAAATCTCTCCCCGGGGCCCGTTCGACCTGGAGCCATTGGTAGGCAGAGGTTTGCTGTGGGAGGTCCTGCCCACCTGCTAAATTTTCCACTCGGAAGAGGCCGGGTTCCTGAGACGGGGCCATACAGCTATGCCTACTTGGTGCAGGCTTGGGACAGCAAAGTTGTGTGCGAATTTATCTTTCCTCATGAAACAGATGGCAGCGTTGTTTATTTTAGTCTTTCTCTTTTAATCATTCACTCAACAAACTTCTATGGAGTACCTATGAGAAGTGGGGCTCTGCATAGAGCCCTGGGAGAAACAAGGAAGACACGGCCCCACAGTGCGGGGATGGAGAACAGAAAGCAAATAATGGATGCGTTTATTTTGGCATCTGTCCAGCACGTGTTGGTTTCCTTCCAAAGCCCCTGGAACTGAGGCCAATTCAGGGACTATGGCAGCGTGACGGACGCTCACCCTTGCAGGACTGAGCCCCTAGCCCACCCAGTGACTGGCGTACTGGCAGCAGACAGCTCTTGAGTCCAGAAATTGCCTCTCCGGGAACTGTCCTCTAGTGCAGAGAGGTACCCCACCCAGGGTTCTGTCCTCTCCCCGGGAGGGGCCCAAACCCAATGAGCGTGGGATAGCTGGCCCCTTGTCTCCATTCAAAACAACCCTGAAGGACCACCCCAGCTCCACGTGCGTCGGGGAACTTCACCTGGCTCCTTCGCTCCCTTATGGGGGTGGTATGTGCATGCACGTCTCGAGAACGCTGGCTCACGTGATGCACCTCCTGCATGCAAGTCTCTGTCTCCTGCCAGCTCCCCAGTGAACCCAGCCAACGGGTTTGCAGCCATGGAAGGGTTTAATCCTCCTTCCGGAAGGAGTCTGCCTTCCGGAAAGATCCCGTGGCCACTATGTGGAAAATGAACGAGGGAAAGGAGTGGGGACAGGGGGCCACCGTGCAGGAGGCTGCGGCAGGCAACCAGAAGAGATGAGCAGCACCGTTTTGGCACACGGCTGATGCTAGGGGGTGAGGGGAGGAAATTAGCCGGAGGGATGTTCTCAAGGTAGGAGCTACAAGACTTAAACCTGCAGAGAGCTGCTAACCTGCCCCTCACGTCTCCAGTGTTTGGGGAACAGGGCTGTGGAACTTCGGCTGACCTTTGGGGACACAGCAAAGACTCATAACATGACTCGGCAACACCACCGGGCCACCCGGCAGAGCCTCAAGCCGTCCCTCCGCCATGCCTAAGAAGCAGCTGGCACTCACCAGGTTTCACGCAGTGGCTTGCCTTCAGTCTCATTTATATTCCGGCAAGTTGCAACATGGAAATCATAGGTTTTGCTCCATTGCTGAGAAATATTAGCAAGTACTTTTGGTGGCTGTGTCATAGTGGGATACACAGAGGCTTCTTCATCCAATAGATGGGGCGGAGACCCTGCTCTGCCCCTGCCTTGCTGCATGAGTGGTTTAGGCTCTTGTGGATCCTCTTGCTTCTTCCCTAACAATGAGAGCAATGAAAGCAGGGTTGCCGGGAGGTTTGGATTGGGATCATGACAGAAGCGCATCAAGGAAGCAGGTATTCAGTCTCAATTATCCCTCTAGGGAAGATCTGCGCCTATCATCGGGAACCTCCCAAAAGCTCACCAAACAAATGCTCACCGCCCTAAGACCCCAGGAGAACAGTTGACAGGGCTGGAGACACAACAAGGCCTAAGGAACTGACATTTCATCCTGCCCACAGTTCTTGAGAGCTGACTCCGGGTCGGCACACCCATCATCTCATTTGGTGCCCGTGGCATCTCTGTGAGGCAGGTGTGGCCAGCCCATTTGACACATGGGGAAGCAGGGTCATGGAACCAGAAGCTGGAAGTGCCTGGACTTCGTCACCATCTAACCCTGAGAGGCACTAATATCCCCATTCTGCAGATGAGGAACCAGAAGCTCAGAGAAAATAAGCAACTGGCCCAACGTCCACCCGCGGATGTGTCCTAGTAAATAGCCCGTGTGTGATCTTCCACTAATCCTGCATGCATTTCCCTGCTCCATGATGCCTCTAAAGTCACTCACCCTCTCTAAGCCTCAGTTTCTTCATCTGAGAATGGGACAACAGTGTCCATTTTGCAAGCTTATTGTGACAACCGGTTGTCACACCGCTTTCATCACCAATGTCTCCACCCATCTTCATCTGGCTGTGTCTGGAGCAGGGCACCTGGGGTGCAAAATTTAAGGAGGTGCTCATTCTCAGGTGGGTGTGACTTCAGCCCCAGGAAGGGAGTGCCTCCTTAAGTGCCGTGCCCTAGACACCTCATCTGCCCCATCCCAGTCCAGGCCCTGCTTTGGAGGTGAGGAGACGAGGTGGGGCTGGGGAGTGAGGCAGCCTGTAGGGCATGCTGATGTACAGGCAGGAGCTAAACGGAGGCCCTGGTGAAAACGCACACAGATCAACAGGGATGATGGGCTGGAACAAATCCTACACGAGTGGACTTTGCTTCATGTAACTGTCCCTGCAAAGCTGCATTCTGTAAATTGATCAGTGGCGGTCTTACAGCCGCTCTGTCTCCCTGACGATCTGAAGCTGTTTTATCTCCATTTCTACCCGGATAGCTCATGAACTACCTGAAGGTGGTGTCCACCTCTAATTTATCTTCGTATTCCCAGGACCTAGCAGCGTATTCGACATGTAATAGTTGCTCATCGGCTATCCAATGAACTAAAAAATGCTTCGTTTCCCGTTTTGAAAGCCCCTAATCTCTCAGGTCCTTTGATACTTGATCAGAAGTCCAGGAACCATCTTGCAACAAAAATTGCAGTCTCCTAGGGGGTCTGGTCTACCCATCTGAGACATGGAGAGGCTCAAAACTATTAGTGCCATTTAAAAAGCCAGGAAATGCCAGAAATGGGATTTGATTCCAAAGCCTATGCACGCTCTATCCTGGTACCAAAGCCAAGTCGAAGCAACACCTCGCAGTGTGCAAAGTCCCACCTCTGCCTCTGTCACCATCTAGAGCCCCTTCTACCTTAACCCCCCAAAACTGTGCCCCTCACATTGCCCAAACCTTCCCCCACTTTCAAGAATTGCCCCTTGTTACAGAAACCCTGGCACCACCGGCAGACATTGCGTTCTTCTGGCACAAACAAGGATGGCAAACAGAATTCGTCTCTTCCTTATTCATCAAATGGACTCATAGTGGCAACCACTGCTGGGCTGGGGGAAAAAAAAGAGTGTCCAGCCCAGAGAGAAAGAGTGCTGTGGCCAATCAGTGGGACCTATGAAGGAGAGTGGCGCCATGCACACTCTTTGTCTGCCAGCCAGGTCTGCAGTCCACATGTCAGGAAAGCAATCTGATTGAACTACCGGAAACCCTCCGCATTTCTGAATCTGTGATGGTTTTGAACGTGCTTTGCTACTAAAATGACATGCTACCCAACCTCTAAGACCAGCCCTTGGGAAGAGTAGAAGACAGTAACGTTCTCTGAGCACTTCCTAGAAATACGTTTTTAATGAGAAGGCGTGAAATCGGTAAGAATGGAGTATGAGGATTTCAGTGCCGTGTGGGTAGTTACCGATTTGACCTTTTCTTGATCAGCTTTTAGAGTCAGCCCACCTTGGGATTATTTTCAGCCCTGGCATTCATTGGAATGTCCGCTTTTCCTGTGCAAACATCATAAACCGTCATTTGGTTTTTACTGACGCATTGTTTTCCATGCAGCCCTGTAGAATAATGTGAAATTAGTCAGGAGCACAGCAGAGCACATTTCTGATTCCTTCCTCTCCCCTCCTCATCCCTCACCTGCTCAAAAAAAAAAAAAACAAAAAAAAAAAAAAGCAATTCCCAACAGGTGGGCAATGAGGCAGGTGCACAGAGTGACTCACGTCTTATCTCAGGGTTGGTCATCCAGGTATAAGACACACTCACAGTGGGAGGTGAAGCCCACCCGAGCCCCGGAAATAGGTGGTAGGAGGGTGAGGGAAAGGTGAAGTTCAACTGAGCAGAAATATCCAGCAAGAGTATTGCAAACTTCTTATACAAGAATAACCAAGGAATGCTCCAGAAGAGATCTGGCAAAGCCACAGGGCAAGCCAAGCAAGTAACATATTCCCGTAAGTCCAGCAGGCAGGATCAAGCAAACGACTGTAAAAAGAACTTGGATTGGGGACCGTGAACCCAGGTACATCCATCATCTTGTGAGTAATCCGAACATAGACTAGGAGGTGCCCCACTCCCCACAACATCCAGATGTGGCAGGACTCGGGGCCGCATCCCAGCTCGTCTGGGCTGCTGTGCCTTGAACACATGCTGCCCCCAGTCTGCCTTGCCTGGACGCTGGCACAGACTGGGTCAGCAGGAATCAGGTCAGTAGGGTCAGCAGAAGAAAATCGTAACAGGGCTATGGATGGTTTGTGACTGCATTTTCTCCTCCCCTTTTTCTGGGCTTCTTTCCTCCTTAAAGGCAGGGGACCCCTCCTGGGTCCTGCTCCCCATATCTGGTGACAGAGAAGGGGATCCTCTTCCCAGTCAGACTTGACTCACCGGAAATGTGTTCTTTTTATTTATCCACTTGCTTTGGCCCTGTGACCTTAGGTTTGGCTTGGTGACCTGTTGGCAATGGGCAGATTAGAGAGCCAGGCTGGAGGGCGGCTGGGGTGGGGAGGTGGGTGGGGGTGGGGGGAGCTCTGGGACTGACACAGCATCCTTGGGCAGAACCGGGTGCCAAACGCCTCTCAGTCACCTCATCTCTGTCTTAATAATTATCTGCCATCTGACCACTAAGCTCCATTAGTCATTGTGCACGGTGTCTGGCACATAGTAGGTGTTCAGCCAGGATAATCTGACTCCAAAGTCTGTGTCTTTCACAAACCTGCCCACCTTTTAGCAGAAACCACAGTTGTCCAGGGTGTTAGGTTCCAAAAGAGGAAGAGAGCTGGAAAGACGGGCAGGTAGGCGGGGCTCAGCCAGGCAGCCAGAGGCCTGGACTGGTACCTCTGGCCTTCCGGATTGCATCAGCATGGCCCTTCTTAGACCAGGAGCCAGGCCCAGGGGTTCGTCTCAACCTGCTAAATACCCTGGTGTCTAGAGAGAATTCTGCAACAGGCACCCAGAGCCCCCTCGCGCACAGCCTCCCAGGCATCTGCCTTCTGTGCGTTCCCACAGCACCCGGCACCACCCAGGATCGTCTGCAGGGCCACCCTCTGGGCCGGGCAGTTCCTAAAACGTTGACTCATTTCTGTGTCCCCAACGCCTGAGGCGGCGCCTAGAACACAGGAGGTGTTCTGTAGATGTTCGCTAAGTGAATGAACGGACGAGCTGACCATGGCCCCAGATGGAACATCTCAGATTCAATTCCCACGTCAAAATAACAGCTCTGTCCCTCCCCTGCTCCTGCAGGGCCTTGGGCATGATGCAAACCACAAACAGAAATGCTCCCCCACCTGGGCTGAGGGTTTTTTTTCCACACAAAGCACTCTCAGACCCATTATAGCCCTTTTGATCTTTACAATTCTACTGAAAGGTACTCCTGCCAGCGTCTCCTAGATGAAGGATCAAGAGCCAACGAGATGAAATGACAGAGGCAGCATTGGAAGCTCCGGTTGCCTGGTTCCCAAGTGCATGCTGGACTTTTCTCTTTTACCCAGACATCTCCCATAATGCCTACTATGTGCCGGCCGTGGAGCCAGGCGCTGGGGATCCAGAGATGAGATGCCACGGCCCTTACTGCCCACAGGAGGCAGACAGTGAGACCTCAGCAGACACAGCAGCCAACCTGTTGCCGAAGCCCGTTTGAAACTTCTGTCAAGTCAGGCCCCGGGCCCCCCACCAGCCAAGCCGCAGCCCAACTTGAAAGACGTCTGTCTGGCTCCCCACGTCCCACTTCATAACCTCAAGTGGAGCCCCGTGTGGGATTCTCGCGTGAGCTGTCAGGAGGGATTCAGCAGCAGAGGTCTGGCATTTCCAACGACGCTCCAGGTGAATAACCGGAGCTCCTTCCAGTTGCCCTGTGTCTCCATGAGTCATCCTCCACGAGCACACTTGCTCACAAAACGTCTGAATCGGAGGAGAACACTCAGCCACCCACCCCTCCCCTTCGTGCTGTTTTCTCAGCTGACAGGCTTGCAGCTGCTCGATGCTCTTTCCTTCTGCATGGGGCTCACACATCCCCTCCTTCACGGTATCTAAAGCTCTCTGGACAGTTGCCCGGTAGACAAGACCCCGGCTGCACTCAGGCTTGGAGAGAGGAGGCAGGAGGGCCTTTCAGTGAAATGCACATGGGAAATGTCACATCCCAGCAGATGGGTGCAGGGGCGTGGAGGAAGGGGTCACATCACCGTCTCATACATTCTAATAATGTCAAAAGGACTTCTGACAACCTTTGAGCATAAAACAAAAGGTCAGGTGAACCACTCTTTAGCTGTAGGACCTTGGACAAGATATTTAGCCTCTCGGAGCCTCAGTTTTCCTGTCGGCACCCTGGGAGGGATAACGCCTACATCAATGGGCTTCGTGAACTTTAAAGGATAGAAGGGTCACTAAGCGATCGGCACAGCGCTCGACTCAATGCTCAGTGATTGTCCGCTCTTCCCTTTCCCCCCAGGAGGGAGCCTCCACGGAGAAAGATATTAACAATGTCCTAAAAGAGACGGTGACCCCCTAGTTGGGAAGAGGTGACAAGTGGTTGCAAAGAGACCACATCCCCCTCGCTCCCTCACTTCCAGGAATAGCACCTACCACGTGGAGGTGCTGTCACGGGTATTGGCTGAAATTGCCTTTCTAAATCTCCTTGGAGGGAAAACACAGTCGTGCGGCAGTCGTTGGAATGCAAGAGCTAGTTGAGAGTTCCTGTCGCAGGCACAGATGAATGAGCAGACATTTTAACAAGATCCGGTCCTTGCCTTCAAAGAGCCGACCGTCTCAGGCAGCCTCCTTATGCATCCGTCCCTCTGCTGTATTTCATTTTCAAACACGTTAATTGCAATTTCAGGAAACAAAACGCCGATTCATTTTTGCATGCTGGAAACCCGGTAACCCATTTGACAGACTTCCTCACTTCCCAATTGTGCAAAATGCGTTTGAGGAGTTTGAAAGAGGAAAACCAAACAAGACACTACACGGTTGGCTTTAATGTGCGTGTTGTGTTGAAAACAGCCTAATGAGAAATTTCAGTAACTCGTTGAAAGGAAAAGTCAGGCAACCGAGGGCCGGGAAAGGCTGGATTTTAGACGTACTTTGGAGCTGTACAGTTTCATTTCCTTCAAGTGTAATAAGCAAGAAGAGACAAGAAACTCACCGCCTAGGAGAAGCCCTAAAGGTCAGGATTAATGAATGGACTAGAAGGTTTGAAGCTTGCAGGCTTAGTTGTGAGCTGGTGAGTGGATATTTCAACAATCCTTAAGGGAGCTTATACATAATTTATTTTCTTAAGTAGGTACATGCTGGAGAAGTGTTGTTTGCACTATTAATTGAACCAGAAAACTGTGTCTTCATGGGTATCGGCCGTTCCTAACCTTCCCCAGAAAGGGCTCCACTTTGCATTTCCCGGACTCCGTAAGGCAGGGGCCCCTGCCAGGTCACTCTGAGCCTGGATGCCAGCAGCAGTTGCCAATCTTTCTCTTATTCCTGGACGCAACGCCCTGAGAAGAGAATCCTGGCCATTATCTCTAGCCCCTGGCGTTAGAGGAAGAGCAAAGGCCCAGGCCATCAAGCCCAGGTCAGAGCTCAGCTCTGTTCCCAAACTACTGCAGGCAAGCCCCTTGCCCTCCGTGGACCTTGGGCTCACATGTGAAAAAGAGAAGTTTGGATGAGATGCCTGCGCTTTTCCACGATGCCTCTGACTCTGAAACGTACCTCCCCTACTACCAGATGGGAGAACCCTGCGTTAGCAAGCCACCGCTCTCAGTTGGCCAGGAGCAGAGCAGTTTGGGAGGGGGGTGAGGGTATGAGCTGTTCCTATGAGGGACGGGGGACAAAGAGTGTCAGCTTTGGAACTAGGCAAAAATGGATTTTGTCCTGGGTTCTCCACTGACCGGCTCTGCGACCTGGCTCAGCCCCTCTGGGCCTCGGATTGGTGAAAATGGCCACCTCACGGGGCTGCTGCAAACGTTAGTAATGGCAAATGTAAAGTGAATGGCACTCCAGGGAAGGTACTAACTTCAGAGCTACTCCAAGAGCTCTGGGAAGGCAGTGAGACCCTCTCCCCATTCCCACCTCCATGTCCCTCTCATTTAGAACGTGCCAGCTTCAGATTGGTGGTGTCTTTCCACTATGCCAGTTAACTAGTTACAATTCGGTTAGAATTCACATGCAGATTTTCGAAGTGGGTTGCAGGCATGGGAAGCATCTCCCTCTCCTACAAAACTCCATGGCCCCAGTAATCTCATCAGCTGCCCAGGGCTTCAGCAACAGGCTTGGCATTATTAAGGAATAAGCAATCAGTAGCACACAGCGCTTTTCATCTCCTCTAACTACTTTGAGATAAGCTTGGTATGGTAGGGCCATATGCAGAGAGGACAGGAACCCCCAACCTCCCATTCCTCAATTCATTGTTGACTCTCTACCCGTAACCCAAATGATTAATCTCTCTTCTGCTGAAAAGGAAAAACGCAGTGGCTCCCCCCTAGTGTGGACTCATAACTAGTGAAGATGTCTATTATGTGATCCTGCAAACCAATCCACTTATATTCTCTCACTTAGACCCTCCAACCACATGGCAAGATTATCTTGCAGGGGTCACCTGGGTGGCTCGGTCAGTTGAGTGTCCGACCTGGGCTCAGGTCATGATCTCACGGTTCGTGAGTTCAAATCCCGCCTCTGGCTCTCTGCTATCGCCACGGAGCCTGCTTCAGATCCTCTGTTCCCTTCTCTCTCTGCCCTTCCCCCGCTTATGCTCTTTCTCTCAAAAATAAATAAACGTTTTTAAAAAGAGATTATCTTGCCGGGTTCGTAGATGAGGCAATGCATTGGGAACAGAAAATGCTGTGTTGGGGGCCACGGATTTGACAAATAAACAGGGATCTGTCTTGATGGCATCCTGTCTGGTCCCAAAGCCCAGGCTTCCTTCCTCCTGACTTCCTTGGTGATAAAGCCTCACCTGCGAATCCCAGCTCTAGCACCCACCTCCCCAGCAGCCTGAGTCTCCTCAACTATAGAATAGGGATGTGATCACAAGATGCCTTCCCATCAGGAGAGCTAGACCATGATCAGGAAAGAGAGAATACCTATGGACATGCCAAGCAAGGACCTATACAGAGGACAGGCTCAAGAACTGTTAGTTTCCTTCCCTTCGTGGGGCCACTGAGAAAGATGACGCTGTACGTAAGCTGTCTACACCATAATGCACCATGCCAATGTTAGCAATGACGGTGCCGGGCACGGAGCTCATTTTTATCTCAGGAACCCTCCTCCCTCCTAGAGAGCCAGGTATGAAATGTGCATCTCTAACTCGTACAACCCAATCCGACTGAGTGCAATCCTAGACTCTTAGCAACCCAGCAGATCCAGTCCGGCCATCTGCGATGGGGCTGTCATCACTTACCGGAGAGCAGAGGGATGCCTGGGAGAATGGCGGGTCCGAAGGAGCAGCGAGCTGGGCCTGACAGTCTGGACTTCAAAAAATTATATTTTCTGGCTGGGGATGATAAGACCTAAATCTGAAACGTGTGTTACACTTACGCATCGTTATGCCTCGAAAGGGGGAAAGAGAGCAGCATCTTGTCCCAAGTTTGTAGCAAAAATTGTGTGGTGTGTAAATAGCTCTGAGGCCTTTGATGTGGGGCAGAGAGGAAAATAATCCTCTCAGAAACACCAGGCAGGAGCCGAGGCCTCGGCAGCACAGGCAGGGAGGCTGACAGAGGTGTGCAGCCAGCGTGAGCCTCGCTGCCTCTGAGCCCCTTCTCCTGCCCCCACAAAGGTAGACTGTCTTAGTTCCTAGAGGATTATTTCCTATAATACTTTCATGCAGCAGCAAGCAAAACCGCTTAGGTACAATTAAGTGGGAAGCTGAGACAGCCTCAGCAGGCAAAGGGAGGGGAGGGAGGGGGGATACGCGGTCAGGCCCAGCTCCGGCCAGAATCAGCAAGGCTGGCCGGCCCCGAAGGCCACCTCCCAGGGGTGGGCAAGGGATATGGGTTGGTAGTACCTTAGCCCCTTCATTCGTTCATCCAAACGGACCCAGTCCCTGCCCTCTGAGAGCTTACAGTCTGGCGGAAGATGTGCCCAACAGACAATCACATGAACAACCATTTAGTTACACGCTCTGATACGCACTGTAAAGGAAAAAACAGGAGGTATGAGGTCATAAGATAGGATGTCCCAACTGAAATGGAGGCCGGGAGCAGGGGTGGTGGGTGGTCAAGCGAGGCCTCTGGGGAAGCGATCACAGGAAGGTAGACGGAGAGTGTGCAGAGAACAAGGTAGGGGAGGAAACAGCCTGTGGAAGGGGCCTACAGGGGGAAGAGCTTATTGTACGTTCCAGGAACTAAAGAGGCCGGTGTGCTCGAAGCACGTGAGAGAAGGGAGGACAAGAGACGGGGCTGAACCATACAGGGCCCTGTGATGATTTGGGTACTTACCCTAAGTGCACCAGGAAGATGCAGAAGGGGGTTAGGCCTCTTTTTTTTCTTTAGGTTTATTTATTTACTTTTTAGGGGGGGGGGGCAGCAGAAAGGCAGAGAGAGAGGGAGAAAGAGACAATCCCAAGCGGGCTCTGAACTGTCAGCACAGAGCCCTATGCGAGGCTCAAACCCACAAACTGTGAGATCATGACCTGAGCCGAAGTCAGATGCTTAACCAACTGAGCTGCCCAGGTGCCCCAGGCCTCTTTATGGTGATCCTGACTTGAGAAAGAACCTGGCCATCTCTCAGACATGGTGTGGTCATCCACCAGCGTCCTGCCTCTCTGGTCATCACCACGCTGACCACACTTCCCTGCAGGAGCCACCACCTGGGCCTAGGACGAGTACCAGGCCCGGCAAGGGGACAGCCACGGATGGGGAGTGAGTCTCTATCACAAAGACCTGTCTGCTCCCTCATGGGAAGCAGACATGGGAAGACTTTAATGCATGAGGCTTCCAGGTGCCAGCCCAGTGCCCGCCGCAGATCAGGCACTCTGTCAATGATCAGCTGAAGGTAGCAATCCCTTAGAGCCTCCCTCTCCTGTTGTAAGTGGAGAAGCTGAGGGAGACTGGAGTAAAGGAAGTGCAGACTGAACCAGGAGTCTGGTCCCAAACAGACACGGCCTCACTGAGCAGCCTCAGGCAAATTGCTTCCTCTCTCCCAGGTCTGCGTCTCCTCCCCTGTGAAGTAAGTTGGGTGGGCGGATGGTCTGTAAGACCCCTCGGAGTTCTCGTGCCTTGTCATCACCCTCGGAAGCTCACGGAGGGTCCATGCCCTTTATCACCAGCCCCCACCCAGCGCATCCGGGATCTCAGACACTGGGCTGGGATCACCGTCGACTCTAGGAGGAGGCTTCACATTCTAACCTCAGCCCAATATTCTGGAGTCCAAGTTCCAAGTGGAGGTGGGGCGGGGGGGTGGTTGGAATTTGCAGGTAATTTGGTGCGAAGATGAAACGTACTTTTCCTTACAAATCTCCTCAGATAGATAGGCAATTAATAGTATAATTAATTTTGGAAGCAACAAGTATATTTAGTGGATCTACAGAGAAAAACTCTATTAGAGCACCCAGAAGTCACTCCAGATGTGTTCAACCCCTTGCAAAAGATGCACCAACTATAAAATTCTCTCATCCATTCATTACAGTGGTCCCCGAGAACATGTCTCCAGGGGACAGATTCGTTAGCCAAGCGTGGTTGCTCCACACCATGGTCATGATAAAGCTCAGGGTTTATTTTTTTTTTGAAAAATCCAGTTCCAGCTGTTCTCCCCCACCATGAAGCAGAAGAAGGGTATGGCTGTCCTGACATAGTGCAGCTGGTCAGGGACTCAGAGACATTTTAGACGGTGACGAAAATGTGGTCTCTGGAAGCCGGGCTTGTACTTCTCGGCAATCCTCCTAATTCTTGCACATAGTAGGAGCGCATGCATATGACTATTGACTGCCTGATGGAAAAAGCAAGGCACAGAGAAACAGTATATGGCTCAGAAAGGTCCCAGGGACCAAGACCCAGGAGAGCACATCCAGAAAGAGCATGTGTTAAGACACTCATGGATTTGTGTCTCAGGGTCGCTATTTATTTGCTGCGTGACTTAGACAAGTCACTTAACATCCCTGGGCCTTGGTTTCCTCCTCTGCACAATGGGAGCAGCAATACCCACAGCAGTCGTGGCTGCAAGAGTTAAATCAGATAACACAGATGAGTGACTAACAGTGTGTCTGGCACACTGTAGAGGCCTCTCTTCCTTCCTTTCATCAGGCCTTCAAGATCTGCATGAGAAAGGCAGCTTCCAGCACCCACCCCTGCTATTTACCTGCCCCCGCACTGAAGGATGGGAAACCAAAGAGCCGCCTCTTGGCCTCCACGCTGCAGGAGGGGACGGTGCAGTGGAGCATGGCCAAGGAGGGGCCTGGGCCCAAACCTCAGTGGCCGCAGAGACCCAGTGCAGTTGGCCTGGCTCCCTTCCAGCCAGTTTTGCCAGATATAAGTTGGCTTCAGCTCGAGGTTCCAAAGCAGTTATGTAAGCATAATAACCCATAGCATTTGTAGAAAACTTTTAGAGTTTTCAAAGCACGTTTGCATGTATTACCTCGGCTGATCCTCTCAGGAACCTTGAGAGGTAGCTAAAGAAAGGACAAGCACTACCATTTTATAGATGGAGAAGTTGAGGCCTGGAGGGCTTACTTGGTTCACCCATAGTCACATGACTAATAAGTGGCAACATCAAACTTGGACAAAGATCTCTGCATCCCTTGCCCCGGGCCTTTCCCACACCATCACACCACGTCTTTGTAATCATGTAATCCGTCAAGCCAAAGAGGTACAAACACCTACTGTGTGCCAGACAATTTGTTAAGTCCTTGGATTCAGAAGTGAATGGCAGAGTCAAGTTCAGAAGAGATATAAGACCAACTATTTGGGGCATGTGATAAGCTGCCGTGGTGAAGGAGCGAGGGGAACAGTGAAAAGGGGAGTAGCCCAACTTGGTCCAGGGGCTCAGAAAGGCTTCTGGAGGAAGAGACACATCAATCCAGTCTTGGACAACTGTTAGAGGCTATCCAGGCAGGAAGAGGGGTGAGAGGAGTTACAGGCAGCAGAAGCAGCAAATAGAAAGCCACCAGTGTAGGAACCAGCAGGGCACATCCAATAGTGCTATAAGTCATCTGATCTGGCTCCATCCACCCACTCACTCATTCATTCATTCATTCATTCATATATATCTGGAACACCCCCCATGCGAGGTGCCGTACTAAGCACTGGAGATAGACACCTCAGCTAACAAGCAGGTGTAGTCCCCAAATGCACGGAGCTTCCCTGCTCATGGATTTCCATGGACACAGATGGGAAGCTGTAGGATGGGGTAGGCAGAGGGCATCACAGAAGGCTGGGTATGGAGGGCCTGGCTTTCAGCCTATGGGAGCTGGGGAGCCCCGATGGATTGTAAGCCTAGGATTAACAAGACGAGGCTTGCATTTCAGAAAAAGTGAGTCACAGTGAACTTGGAGAATGGACTGGAGAAGGTGGTCTGGAATCCAGGGGCCCAGCTAAGAAATGGCAGCAGCCCAAGCAAACAATGGCTGGGTCCTAAGTTATGGCAATGCAGTAGGAAAAAGGCAAAGTGCAAGCTGGACGTAGAGACAGCCTTGCCCAGGCCCTGCTGGCTAACTGGACATGGGGGTGAAGAAGAGGAAGAGTGGACAGCCACCCTGAGGGTCTGGCTTGAGCCTCTCGGCACATGGCGATGCTATTCCCTGGGACATGAGGGCAGGGGACCCATCTGGTGGGGCAGAGAACCCGAGGATGTTTGTTCCCCTGGAACTCTCTGAGTGTCAGAGGACCATGGGTCCCCCTGAAGTCATGCTACTCAGGCAGTGGGGCCAGTGTGTGTGGAGCCCAGGAGAGAGCTTGGGGCTGGAGATGCAGATTGGCTTACAGATATTCAACATTTGGAAGTGGACAGGACCACCCAGTGTCCCGGGGGGAGTAGTGCCCAGAGGGAGAAGAGACAAGATCCCATGGCAACAAACACCAAAGGGTATCCAGATTTTTCTTGGATTTGTTCTTGGATGCCAGAATCCCACTTGGCAAAAGTCAGACCATTAGCCACAGTGAGGAATCATCGGTCCCCAAGAGGGCTTGACCATGACAGGCTGTGGGGACTCTGGCCTGATGTTGCACTTCTCGGGTCTCACCCATCTCTAGTCTGAAGTCACTCACGTGCTTCTCTCCCTTTCATCTCTCCCCCAGGTGTTTACAAAATATGGGAAGTGTTACATGTTTAACTCAGGCGAGGATGGCAAACCTCTGCTCACCACGGTCAAGGGCGGGACAGGCAACGGGCTGGAGATCATGCTGGACATTCAGCAAGATGAGTACCTGCCCATCTGGGGAGAGACAGGTGAGCTGGGCACAGGGACTTGGGCTGTGGGTGATGGCGGTGCAGGACTCTGAAAGACTGGTTTGCTTCAGGTGGGCTATCTTGAGGGACTACTGTCTATTGAGGAGCGGGGGGTGACAACATACTAGCGAAGGGTAAAGATGTCCCTGCATGGACTGTGATGCTCTGGGTTTCCTCAGATTTCAGTAGGTGGGGGAGGGGCAGATGATAGGAACACTGGAAAAGGAAGGCAGGGAGGCTGAGGCAGGTGTTGGGAAGGAGGCATGGAGGAAGGTATGATTGGACAGGCAGGTGGCTTGATTTCAGGGAAGAGGAAGACATGAACACATGGGTCAGCCATCTTCCTCTTCCAGCCATCTTGACTATCCCAACCCAGCTGGGAGGCCCAGCAGAAAGGAGAGCAGGGTCCTCCCACTGGGGGAAGGTGGACGAGCTTGTAGGGTTGGAAAGCCAAAGGGCATGGACTCAGGGGCCTGACACCATGCTTGCATGAGCCCCTTGGCGGGGGAGGGGGGGAAGTGGACATGTGTATAGGCCCCAGAGCTATTTCATGTACATGTTTATTCACTTATGTATTCAGCAAACTATTCATTAGCCATGTATATGGTGTCAGGCTTTGCACGAAGGACATTAAGGTAAAAAAAGACCAGGTCCTTGGTCACACAACCTTGAGGAGGAGACACAGAATTACAGTCCAATGTGACACGAGTATACCCATGCCACATAGACAGCGTCCTCCCCCTGAGGGGAGGATGTTCAGGAAAAGCATCATATTCCCCTGGGCATTTGTACAGAGTCTTGGGGGCACATGGGTGTCTCTGTCAGTTGAGTGTCTGACTTTGGCTCAGGTCGTGATCTTGCAGTTCGTGAGTTCAAACCCCACATCGGACTCTGTGCTGATGGCTCAGAGCCTGGAGCCTGCCTCAGATTTTGCATCTCCCTCTCTCTCTGCCCCTCCTTCCCCGGCTCGTGCTCTGTCTCTCTGTCTCTCAGAAATAAATAAACATTAAAAAAATTATATATTTGAACAGAGTCTTGGGATTACTCTGAATTATACAGGTGGGTCCTCACAAGAGTGGCACAGGAAGGTCAGACAAAGAAGAAGGTGAGAGAAGCAGAGACTGGTGTGATGCAGCCAGTAAGTCTAAGGACACTGGCAGCTTCTAGAACTCTCCCAGATGAAGAGAGTGAAGAGGTGCCCACAAGTGGGACATGGCTGCAAACTAGGCCCAAAATAAGAGTAATGCTGTGTTCTGGGCATAACAAGGAGGAGCAGGCAGGGGTCAAGGATGGGCCTGGAGAAGGGCTTCATAGAAGGGAGGAAGAGAGAGAAGATTCCAGCAGGAAGGAGGCCCTGGGCCCTCAGATTGGAGCTGAGGTGGGTGGAGACCAAGCAGCCCAGCCCCCACCTCTTGCCACCCTCACCCCATGATTCTGAAAGCCTGGCCCCCCGATCCTGAGATCCGGCCCTCACCGTGCCTGGGGCCTTCTGGGCCTCTGAGGGCAGCCAGGACTTCCTACCCTGGGGAGGACCCAACACAGACTCCGAGCTGCCCCCACCACCACTCTCTGCCTCCCGTGTCTATGGCCCAAACGCCCTGCGGGGAGAGGTGAGCACAGCCACTTCCTTCACAGTATGGTTGGCCCTGGCCCTCCCGCACTAGCACCTGAGAAGCAAAATGGCCCCCACATACGTCACCCCAGCAGTGCCTTCTGGTGGCTCACCTCAGGCTCCAGGCCATCTGCTGCTTGCCGAAGAGATGCTTACTTGGACCCATCCACTTTTCTAAACTCAGTACCCCTGCCCTCCAGCAAACAAAGGGAGGTCTGCATTCGTGCCGAGCTCTGGCATCCCTGGGAGCTGACCGGCAGAGCCTGGCTTTCCAGAACATCCCTGAGACCAGCCTGTGTCCTGTGACCATGGGGATCTGTAGACAACCCTGAGCCCTAGGAGCTGGGTCTTGATCCCCAGGAAGAGGTTCTGCCTTGCAGACACCAGGACTTGTTTATCGAGCCACGTGTGGAAAAGGAGGGAAAGGGGGCAATAAAAATGAGTCCTGGAGACGTCACGCCCACAGCCTGACTAGAGGTTAGTTATGTCTTTGGACAATAATGTTGGATTTCCTGCCCTGTTACCTTGGTTTGGGAGCAAAAGCAAAATGTATACACATATGCATACACACATGCACGCACACTCACAACGCCAGGCACCTGTCAAAGACATCTTCACACAGCACAGCCCCCCGTGGGGTCTGGCCTTGGGTCTGAGCACTGGCTGCTGATAAAATGAGCTCCAACCACAGGGGCGTCCTACCCCAGGGAATCTGTGCTCTGTCTCCCGAAGCCATGGATGGAAAGAGCAGGAAAGCTCTGAGATCATCTATTCCAGCCAATCCCCTTGTGCCTTGGTGGAGGGAGAACTGAGGCCTGGCAGGAAGTGATGGATGTACTGGACATCATGCAGTAAATTCACGGCCCAGCCAGTGCTGCACTGACCCAAGCCCCTTGACCACCAGTTAGCCCTGGTGGACCATAAACATGATCGAGGACCTGCTGCGTGCCTAACACCATGCAAGGCATGGTCGGGGATACACAAGACACCAGATGCCCTGCCTTTCAGGGGCTTATCCTCTCATTAAGCAGCCACCCTGGCACACAGAATGCACAAGAGGACAGCCTCACTCCTGCCGGCAGCTTGAGCTATCTCTTAGTGATCCACCGGCACTTCTCACTTAAGCAACTGCCTCTGAGGCTGGGAAAGGAGGCTCATGAAGAAGGAGGGCGTTAGATCAAGGGCAAGGGCTGGCAGAAACTGGTCAGAGGAGAGACTGATCGGTGCTGTCCCAAAGAATTTTCTGCAGCGGTGGAAATGCCCTCTAGCTGCACTGTCCAATGCCGTAGGCACAACTGAGCATTTGAAATGTGGCTCGTGGGAGTGAGGAACCAGTGGCCTGAATCCTTACATCCAGGCTTCCTCGTTTCAGGCTGAGAAGTCACTGAGCAATGAGCACCTGTTGGAGACTCTGGTTGGCTCAAAGCCACTTGTTTCCTGGGCTGGTGAGGAGTGAGTCTCATGGAATTAGGAGTGAAGGTACACACCTACTGAAGGATGAGGGATGGACTCTGGCAGGTGAGGGATGCTTGTCCATAGGGCCACCTGAGGAGGCATGGCCACACCTTGCTGCTCGGTTTGCTCCAAAGGAATGTGGGCAGGCCTAGTCCCACCATGGCCCTCAGGAGGGAGGCTGCCTGCTAAACGCCCCCAAGCTCTGTGGCCCCATAGATGCCATCTGGCTTCCTTGGCATTCCTACCTCCTCTTAATTCCCAAGTCTTTATCAGAGATATCTGAATGAGGATGGAGAAGAAAGGAACTGAAATATGGCTGTTGAGGGAGCACCCGCAGACAACTTGATGACAGGCAGTGTAGTAGGACAGGAAAGCGATGTTAGAGAGACCAAATCCCCAGCTCTTCCTTTACTAGCTATGTGACTGAAGACAAGTGACTGGGCCTCAGTTTCCTCATTGGTAAAATAGATAACACAGATAAACCCATGGACTTCACAGGATGGCTGAAGGAAGCACATGAGAGCTTTCCGCAAACTGTAGACAGTAGAACGGTGATAATGATGACCATGGGGGGACTGCCAAACCGTCCCAGAACCAGAGCCTCTTCCAAATAGTCCCGCCAACCCTATAACGTAGGTGGGTCCTGAAGCAACTCAACATCTGGGAGTCTCATCTGCTCAAAGCAGAGCCTCTGCCACACCCTTGCCTTGCCACATGGACAGCTTCATCTCTCGGAAATTTAAGGAAGTAGGGGCGCCTGGACGGCTCAGTCGGTTAAGTGTCCGCCTCCTGATTTCAGTTCAGGTCGTGATCTCACAGTATGTGAGTTGCAGCCCCGAGTCAGGCTTTGCACTGATAGCACGGAGCCTGCCTGGGATTCTCTCTGTCCCTCTCTCTCTGTCCCTCCCCTGCTCTCTCTCTCTCTTACTTTCTCTCTCTCTTTCTCTCTCAAGAGTGAATAATAAAATTTTTTTAAAAAAGAAATTTAAGGAAGCAGTGAGGGAACCACTCTTCTGGGTGTAATTCTGGCTGACTGGAAGGACCTTTGGTGCCTGACTGAATTTGAAAAAGGCACCCTCTTAGAGAGGACCCAGCCTTATGGGCTCATGCTTAGCGAATAGAGATGACTATGAAAATTATCAAAAGTGCCCTTTCCTCCAGGCTTATAATGCCCCCACACCAGGATGCCCTCTTGGCCAAACACTTTTCTGCAGGGCACCTGGGAATATGCCACTTTAAAGCAGGCAGGCTTGGGGCACCTAGGTGGCTCAGTCGGTTGGGTGTCTGACTTCAGCTCAGGTCATGATCTCACGATTCATGGGTTTGAGCCCCGCATCAACCTCACTGCTGTCAGCACAGAGCCTCCTTCGGATCCTCTGTCCCCCCTCTCTCTCTGCCCATCCACCACTCATGCTCTTTCTCTATCAAAAATAAACGTTTTTATAGGAAAGAAGGAAAGAAAAGAAAAGAAAAGAAAAGAAAAAAGAAAGGAAGGTCCATCACACATGGACCTAGACTGTATAGACCCTCTGGAATGTCAGGATTGGAGATATTACATGTCACAGAAAAACAAGGATCTGGGCACCCTGCTTACATGAAGTTAAATGCATTTATTCATTGCAGAAATTCTTTAATATACTACATCATGAATCTCCAAGAAAGTAATATTGCACACAGCATTTATTTCCCAAATGCCTTTGACCATGGAAACCTTTTTCATGGAGGAACTCACAAAATAGAAAAGGGACAGAAAAACTGTCCTAGACCGTAGAAGTGCAGATTTCATGGCCAGCATTTTCTAAAGGAAATTAAATTGAAGGCAGGTGGGAGGTTGTTAAAAATGAAACTTGGTGTAGACGCCTCTGAGTAACTTCAAAGATAAAAGAAATAGGCAGTGGGTTATCTAGGTTGCACATGAGAGAAACCAAATTCAAACAAGCTTAGGCATAAAAGGAATTGTATTGCCCCCAGAATCCAAGGCAAGCTTCAACAACCAAACAGCAGGAGAGCAAGAATGCAGCATCAGAAACAACTGGAACCAAGAGCTAGGGCCCCCCTCCAGTCTCTCCTTCTCTCACCTCTCTTCTTTCTGAGTTGCTTTATTCTCTCTCACTATAGACAGGTCTTTTCCACACATATTTTTTTTTTCACCCATGCCTGCTGATAGTTTTATATTTTACACATCCTATCACCAGCATGAGACGGTTCTGAGTCTCTCCCCAGGGTCCTATTAAAAAAAAAAAAAAAAAAAAACAAGGAAGGGAATCATTGACCCATTGGTCATTTGGGTGCCCATGCCTGGACCAATCAGCAGTGGCCAGGAGAGGGAGTTAACAAAAGGGCCCAAGAGCCCCCAAGAAAGCTGGGCGGATGGCAGCCAGTGAAGGAGTTCCCAAGAGATAGTCCTGTGAATGGTCATGCTGGGGGAGGGAGGGCTATGGCAAGGGTTGGGGATGGGTTATCTCTGAGGAAACCAGAATCCATGTACAGGGAGTTCTCAAATGAACTCAAGTTCTAGACAGCTATGCCCAAAAGTTAGAAGGACCCCACATAGGGCCCCTCCCTTTCTCATCACCTTCTAGTGTTCATTCACCCCCTACAAAATACACTTTTTATTGACTATAGTCTGACTTGATTTCCCCCAATCCTAGCATAGTAGAAGAAAGACCACACTGGCTTCCCCAGGACACCTTGAACACTCCAGGAGCACTCTTACTTGAGGACATCTGCATTCTCCGCTCCCTCTGCATAGAATTCTCTTTGCTCAGACCCACATTGCTACTTGCCTCACCCCTGCCACGTCTTTGCTCAGATATCACCCTCTCAATGAGGGCTACCCCACCAACTCGTCCCCCTCGTCACCCCTCTTTATCTGCTCTGCTTGTCCTTTTCTCTATGACATGTGTCACCTCAAATACGCCATGTGATTTTTTTTTTTCTTGTGTATCGCTTTCCCTAAAACATATGGTCCAAGAGGTCAGGGGTCTTGGACTGTCCAGCTCACTGATGTCTACCAGGGCAATAAATATTTGTTAATATATTTGCTGACAGAGGAAAAAAAATGCTATAACTGTGCACACCGATGGAACCGGGGCGAGAGAGAAACTGGCATTAATGAGTGGCTGCTATGGGCCATGAACATTCTATCCCACAAATTCTTTCAGCCACCCTACCAACAAGGTGTTACAATCCCCATTGAAAGATAAAGACACTGGGGCTCAGAGGGGTTGAGCAAGCTTCCCAGGAACACACATCTCATTAAGTAGCTGAACCAAGCTAAAAACCCACGTATGAACCGAAAAGCAATTCTCTTTTCACTACATGCCTTTAATGTTAAAAATGTGATTGCAAAAAGCATTGCCATGAAAATAGCTCAGGGGGGAGAAAGAAAAACGGTTCAGGTGACATCTCTGAAGAGAGAATGGCGTGTAATGATAGGTCTGTTAAACTTCTTTTCTATTCCCCCCCCCCTTTTTTTTTCAATAGCAGAATCCTTGAATTGAACAAAAGCTTTAGCACAGCCCCAGTATGTAAAACAGATAAAGGTAGGGCAGCTCTGGTTCCCCTGGAAATGGGGACCTCAGTGTGATTGTCCCATGCTTACTATGGCCATTCCTGAGGAACCCTAGGACTCCAAGGAACCCAGTTTGAAAAGCATTCGATGGAAGATGGATGAAAAATGGTCTCTGTTGGTTCTGCGACTGTGTACATCCCAAAGACCAGCACCAAACATCTCTCTCCCTTCTCCCTGATGGTGAAAACAGCTCCTGGTATGTCGGCTGAGCTCTGGAACCTCGGAGAAGCTGACAGTCTGGATTCCTGGTCGAACATGGTGGGCGGAACATAAGTGTTTTTGGAGGCTCCCTCCACACACCCCTCCTAAATGAGAATCATGGATTTTTGTTGTTGTTGTTGTTAAGTATAAACCCACAATGACAGAGAGGATGGGAGAGAAGACACCGGTCAACGTCAGCAAGTTTTTGGAAGATGGAAGGCGGATGCTGATTAACTTGGCATGTGGCAGACAAGGCTGAGAGATAAGGGTCTGCACCGAGAAGCCGACTAAAGCCACACAGCTGTCACCACGGGACAGCCAGGAAGGGTCAGGAGTGGGAGGCATCAGACCCTGCTAAAGACAGTGATGAGAGGTGGAGCTAAGACGAGGAGGATTAGTTAAAAGTCTTTAAAAGGAGCTGTTAAGTCTCTCAGATATTTGCCCATGGCCCAGAGCAGCTAGCCAAGTGCCTCTCCCCACCCCAGCACAGGACGAGATGACACAGTCTGGTGCTGGGTGTGGGGAAACCAGGCAAAGCTGAGACATGGGTAAAGTACCCTACAGAAACCAGGGAGATGAGGTGAAGTTCTGCCTACTGAGTAGTGAGACCCCCACCCCCCGCCACGCTAATCTATCCCACCACCCCCCAAACAGAAGTCTGGGACTATAATCCCTCTCTGGAGAGACTGACAGACTCAAGAGAGAAGATGCACGGAGAATGACAGTCAGGACTCCCCGGACACAATGTCCTGGTTAGATCCCCCCAGAGTGAAGTCCCTTAGTAAGTCTTCCAACACCCAGGAATGACTACAGTTTTAAGTACCTCGTACTTAGGAGTGGACAGCCAGAAAGCCAGGCTTTGGGGGGAAACCACTAACAGGAACCAACACCAGCCCAACAAAAAAGAAGCTTTGAGGGGCGCCTGGGTGGCTCAGTTGGTTAAGCGACCGACTTCGGCTCAGGTCATGATCTCACAGTCCGTGAGTTTGAGCCCCACGTCAGGCTCTGTGCTGACAGCTCAGAGCCTGGAGCCTGCTTCGGATTCTGTGTCTCCCTCTCTCTCTGCCCCTCTCCCATTTATGTTCTGTCTCTCTCTCCGTCAAAAATAAATGTAAAAAAAAAAAAAAGCATTAAAAAAGAAGCTTTGAGGAAATACAGATAATGATTAAAGGCAAAAGCTCTAGAGCCAGAGCAGAGCCTAGGTTCAAATCCTAGCTATACAACTTCCCAGCTGGGTGACCATGGGCAAGTTACTTAACCTCTCTGAGCCTCAGTTCCATTACCTCTAAAATAAGACTAATATTGGGGGCATCTGGGTGGCTCTGTCAGTTAACTGATCTCAGCTTAGGTCTTGATCTCAGGGTCGTCAGTTCAAGCCACACTTTGGGCTCCATTCTGGACATGAAGCCTACTTTATTAAAAAAAAAAAAAAAGAATTATTATCTACTCTGTTAGGTTGTTAGGAAGATTGAAATGAGTTAATATGTATGAAGTACTTTGAAAAGTGCCTGAAAAATATTGGGGACTATGTAAGTGTTTAATAAATACAAAATAAATGCAGGGAGCAGAAGGAAACATCAAACCACTTTTAAAAAATTCTCAGGAGATGAGAGAAGATATTGCATCCATAAACACAAGCCATTTAAATAGGATGCTATTAAAAAGTAACATGCGAAGGAAACGTCTTTTTTTTTTAACTCCTGGAAATGAAAATACGATTACATTTAAAAAAAAAAATAAATAAAAGGGTTGGAATTGAGGAAATGTCCTGAAAAGCAAAACAAACAGACAAACAGATGGAAAATGGGAGGAAGAAAAAATATGACAACGAGAGGGTAAATCCAGGAAGTCCAACATGCTACTACCAGGAGTTCTAGAATAACAAACCAGAAAGAATGGAGAAGGGGACCTTGCCAACGAAGTAAGAAAAGTTCCCGGCCAAAGCACATGATTTTCCATAGCTAAAGAGTACACCAAGTCCTGTCTGCAGTTAGAGAAACAACCAGACCAAGATGCACCCTTGAGAAATTCGGGCTAACGGAGGTAAAGAGAAAACCTTAAAAGTTTCAGGAAAGAAAAAAACGAATCAATCCTTCTTTTCTAAGATAGAATTCTCTACCCAGCAAGCTACAACTGAAGTATGAGGGTAGAATTTGGTTTCAAATATATTCCAAATCCAGATATCGTACATATATCATAATTAATATATAAATTATATTTGTATGTCCTGCCAGTAAAACCTTGGATTGCAAGTAACTCGTTCTGTGAGGGCTCCACAAGACGAGCAAACATCTCTGATACACTGTAACTTGATAAATGAGTGATGTCTTGCGAAACAAGTAGCACGTGGAGCCACATGTCACATGATCACAACTGAACCAATGGTTCCTGAAATTCACTTGGGTAGACGATTGCTTTGGATCATAGGCATGTTGCCGGACCTAATTATGCTCACACACCCAGGTTTTACTATATAATTAATACGTAAATTATATATTAACATATAAAACATACTTTTTTGGTGAGAACATTTCATTCTACTCTCTTAGCAGATTTCAATTCTCCAATACAGTTCCATCAACTGCAGTCATCGTGTCATATATTACATCCTCTGACCTTATTCATCTTGAAAGTTTGTACCCTTTTAACAACCTCTGCCTATTTCCCCCACCTCTACTACTCCCTGGCAACCACTTTTCTCCTCCGTTTCTAGGAGTTTGACATTTTTTTCCTCTTTTGCCATTTCTGCGGTAGATACTTAGCAAGCCAAACCAACCAACCAACAAAAAGAAAGAAAAAAAAAAAAACAGAAGAATTTCCCACAAAAAAGATCAAAATCATTACATACTACAAGGCTGGGTGTGGACAATATTTATCTAATTCCATAAAAGCTGGAGACTGGCTTAGCCAAAATGTCGTATAACTCTACAGGAGGATGGAAGGAAAGGAAATACAGCAGGCCCCCTCATGGAAAGGTCTACGTCCTAATTTGGTAGATAATACCTAAAAGCTTTTAAAACCAAGAAATGTCTTTCAAGCAATTGATGACCACAGGAACATGAAAGTAAATACGAGAAGAGACAGCTCAAGCAGTTGAAAGCAGTTGTCTCTGAAAACTGGGGCCCAGGGGTTGGGGAGAGGGGGAGCCCCAAACCGCTGCTTTTTTTTCATTAAAAGCCTTGCAGTATCATTTGGCTTTTTAAATTATGTACATCTATTGCTTTGATAAAAATTAAAATTAAATGTAAAATAATCATAACCTCTCCGCATAGCTGGAAGGCCCAAGCAGCTATCAAGGGTAGCACATTTTCTATCTTCTATCACAAATGGGACATAGTGAGAGTGGATGCAGATGGTTGCTATGGTTTCTCTGACATCTCTGCTCCCAGGAAGCACTCTTGTCACGGTGCCTGGTGCTGAGGACCTTACCAGAAGGAGAGGTGCAGGCTCCAGCCTGAATCCTGAGAGTCTGGAACACCGGGATGTGTGGCAACTAGGGGGTTCTGGGCTCACTCTCAGAGTGGGCCTTTGCGCTGGATGGGGTGGGCATGGGGGGCTTCCCACAGGTGCCAAGGACTCAGGAGAAATGATGTCACAAGTCAGAGGTACCACTGGAGGCAAGCATCCATTAAGCAGCCAGAAGCCCGACTTTTATCATTCTGAGAAGACCTGCTTAATGCACATGCTAAGTGCTGTGCCGAAACCATACATCAGAAGTCCCAGCCAGGCAGGCAGTGGTCTGAGAGCAAAATCTAGACTAAACACATTCACCTCAGAGATCATGTCCTCCTATTCTGTAAATTTCCAAGACTACCTACTATGTGCCAGACCCTCAGGGATACAGAGGAACAGCCCAGTCTGGGTTTTCAAGGAGTTCACAATCCAGGGACTATCTCGAGGGGTCCTATTAAGTACTGGATGGAAATTCATTGATCCAACAGCGCTCACATAAAGTGCCTGTGGAGTGCCAGGCTTCTGCAATCTGGGGGGCATGCGAACAATTAAATGTCATGATATGCTATAAACTCCTAAGATAGAAGGAGCAGACGATGGGTTCCAGAAGGGAGGAAAAGGGCATGTCAGGAGAGGCTTCAGAGAGAAGGTGACCTTTGGGCCTCATCCCAGGCCTGTCTTCAAGTGGCTAGGCAGAGTAGGGGAGTTAGAAAGGGGGTGTGTCATGAGCAGGTGAGAGGCCAAACACAGGGAGGGAAATCCAGAGCCAAAGCCAAGAACATCCCAAGGTGTCCTGGGGTAGCTGGATCTAAGGCTGAGACCAGGAGCTGGACAGGGAGGCAGAAGCCAGACCACCACGGGTCTGGTATGTTCTGTGAACACATCAGCGTTCTCCTGTGAGTTCTTCTACCCAAAGGATGGTCATCCAACCAGCAGCACCAGTATCCCCTCGGAGCTTGTCAGAAATGCAGAATCTCAGAGCCCAACTCACATCTGCATTGTAAGAGGACCCCTGGCTGATTCACGTTCTAGTAGGAGAAGCACTGATCAAGACCACTGTTTCCCACCCTTTGGATGTATGAGGATGCCTTTTTAACAACCAGATACTTCTCAGACATCACCCCCACATGAACGCTATCATGCTTTTTATATCCATTGATTGAGAAAATATTCAATGACAAAAAGTCATGCTTTGAGTGACTTTGACTCCTGTAATTACATCACGATCTATATATGTGCTCTGTTCAGCAATCTGGTTGTACCTAGCTTCCACCACCAGCGCGTGCAAATCAGAATTTTTATAAGTAGAATCTTAATCATCCACCAGCCTCCCCTTTAATTTTGGATACATGGCTCTTCCCGATGGCTTTTCAAGGGTGGTATCTCCTGCTCCTGCATGCTGGTTGCCCACCCAGACTCATCAGCCTTCTTAGCAAATAATTTATAATCTCTGAGCCTGGATGCACTAGGGAAACTCATTATTTAAAGAATCCTTGGAAAAAATCTTTTTGCAATGAGACTAGACCCAACTCTACACGGGTGCCTTCACTGATGTATGTTTTGTAAATATTCTATCTAACAGGAATGTGTCATGTGAAGCCACTTTCCTCTGTTGCATATCTCTGACCCAACATGAACCCCTCCTTCCCCAACGTGGGCACGTCCCTCTACAGTATATAAGGTGCTTCAGCTGCCTTCTATTCTCTGATCCTCATACACTCTTACGACATAGAGCAGTTCTAGCCATTTAACAGATTAACCCATTTAACAGATGTGGTAAGTAAGCAAGTCTCTGAAATGCTAAGTGGCTTTCCCGTGACCTCATGGCTAAGAAGTATCGGGACGAGCTCTTGAATCACGTCTCTGATTTGGTCCTTGGTTCTCTCCACCATGAGTTAGTGTTCCTTAATAATGAAAACAGAAAAATAGAAGAACACTTGGTTTACCAGGTTGACATTTTTGCCAAAGCACGTCTTAGTCACCTTTGAGGCTCTGCAGGAAGGGGCCGAGCTTTGCAGCCGTCACCAAACCGTTGTGGCCACTTGATAAGGAGCTGTTAGTGAGAACCCCACTACCTCATGCCACTGCCCTGAACAGACATAATTGCAGCCCATCCAGCTTGGGGACACAGTGCTGATTTTTCTTCCTCTGGAGCTGGCCTAGCCTCAAAATGTCACCTGTGAGCAATGGAGCGTGAGCGTGCCCATCTCCATGCTGGGTTTGGATTTGCTCACCTAGACACGCGGTGCAACTGGGCCTGTCAGGGGAGGGGTGGGTGGGGAGCACCCTTGGCCCGATTTTAGCCAGGCAGAAATTCAGGGTTTCTTTACAAAACAGCCTCTGCTGACTTGTGACTGCTGGGCGGTCATGTCTTTTTTTTTTTTTTTTAATCTAGTTTTCAGGAAATTAAAATGAGACGCAGTGAGGTTAGGAGACTTGTGTATGATCCCCAGCTCACAGAATTTCAGGGCTGAGAGGAACCTGAGGGATCAGTGATTTAAACAAGAGGAAACTAAGGCTCAGAGAGGCAATATAACTTGCCTGAGGTCACACAGCTCTTAAGCAGTGGGACTGGGAGTCAGATCCAGGGCTCCATGATTTCAGAGCCCATGCTTTTCTTGAGACCTGCCCTGGCTCCCCTTTCCTGGGGCCCACCTTGGCCTCCTTTGATTCCTCTGTGCATGCCAGAAGAACAGGAGGAACCAAGATGGCACCTCCAGTTGACTGCCCAAACAGTGTTTGGCAGACCCTTTCCACCAGGGCTCTCAAGGGCTGGGGCTAGGACCTCAGTCCCTACCATGGTCACTGTCCCACACTGAGCTTTCCCCTGAACTCTGAGAGGAGAGAACACAGGCTGCTGAACCCAGTGTCAATTAAACTATTCTCCCCCTCCTTCCCTATACAGCTTGAAACCTTCTTGGCTTGTCACCTGGGACCATTGCTTCCTCTAGCCTACTGGCAAAGAGCAGAGGAGAGTGAAGAGTCAAGATATCTGGCTTCTGGGCTCTGCCAGGCCACCACTTGCCCTCTCTGTGGGCCTCAATTTTCTTACCTGAAAGATGAAAAGTTAGTTGGATTAAAGCAGCATCAAAGACTCTCCTTAGTTGCAAAATTCTATGCAGCCATGAATCATAGACCCTGGGGCAGTCCTTAGTTTCTCTGGGCTTTGGTGTCTTCATCTGTAAAATGGCTATGATGTAAAAAAAATTACAATCTTATATATACATATACATAAACTTATATGTATATATAAGATTATATATATATATATATATATATATATATATATACACAAATATATGAGGATATTGATGCCTGTCTCAGGACGGCTGGAAGGATCTGATTAGGCAAGTCTGTGAAGACCCCAAAGCTTACCATACATGTGCCAATGTTGTTGTTTGCCACGTCCTATAGGAGATTCAAAGCTGAGTGGCTCAGAGTCCTGGCCCGCAGGCTCTCAAAGGGGAGCTACTCAATGGGGAATGGGACCAGTGACACCAGAAAGACACAATGTCTGAGCGAGGTCAGGTGTTGGAGGGCAAAGAGCAGAGCCTTGGATACTGACAGCCAGGGTTTGATGCTGGATTTGCATGGTGTGACTATGGCAGGCTGGCTGCTCTGAGCCTTTTTCCTCATCTGTAAAATATTTGTTTTCTCATCTGTAATAAGCCTGCCTCTTGGGGTGACCGTAAGGAGTAATAAAGTGACCATCTGGCCTCTGACCACATCCCTGTTGCTCTTAGAATAGGCAGAGGTCACACCTGTCTCAGGGCTTCTGCACCTGCTGTTCCCTCTGCCCAGAACACTTGCCCTGGGTCATCCCATGACCCAGCTGCTCACTTCAGTCGGGTTCCCTGTGCAAACGCCATCACCCTGAAAAGCCCTGCCCTGCCTCCCATCTGGAAGAGTCATTCCTGCCCTGCCCGTCCTGTCTCACTGTCTTCTCCCCTGCTTCTCCCCCCAGCACTTGTCATTGCTGACCCGATGCTGCATGTGTCCCTGTCTGTTGTCTGCCCCACCACACACACACACACACACACACACACACACACGCACACACGCACCCCAGTCCCAGAGAACTGCAGGGCCAACCCCCAGCATCCAGTCAACAGTAGCAGCCAGAGAAGCCCCTGGGAGGTTGGGGTGACCCAGTGGATTGATGGGCCTGGCCCCTCCCCTGCCTGGACAACATGGACCTGGACACTCCAGGCCTCTCTTCCCGATCATGCAGAATAGTGAGGCCCAAAAGATGAGTCTCGTCCCCCATGGCTAAGCCACCATGATGTCACGGGCAGCAGAAGCAGGCAGATAGCAGCCACACAAGATGGTAACACAAGCTGGGTCCCTTCATGGAGGAGTCACAGGCGGTCTTTGCTGCCCCTGTTCAGCTTATGTCCCTACACAGCTGCCCACCTGTCTCTTACTCACCACCCGCCACCTTGAGACTGGAGAAGAGGGTCTCGAGCTGGCTCAGCCTTGTGTGGACTCAGCTTGGCCAAAAGCTCACCGTGAGACCCAGACAAATGCATCATCCTGTCGGCATCTCTGTCTCAGCTGTAAAATGAGAAGATGGGACTCCATGAGTCTCAGAGATCAGCTGTGCAGTTTTGCTCACTTCTGAAAACATGTATGACACCTACTGTGTGCCGAATATTATGCAGATACAATAAATAAAACACTGACCCTGTCCCCAAGGGTCTCCCAATCTCAGTGGAGACAGAGAGTTACATGAAAAAGGCAAGGCATCCAAAGGAGGAAGGCTCCCAGGAGGCAGTGACAGTGAAGCTGGTGAAGTCAACCAGATGAAAGGAAAGAAGAAGGGCCAGTCTAGATGCAGGGAGTCACATGAGGAAGAAGGAATAGGAAAGAGCAGCTGATCTAGGTGGATTTTGTAGAAAGCCAGAAACACTGAAAAATGATGATGATAGCACTACAAACTAGTAAGCTTTTCTTTTTTGTTTTTAATTTTTTTTTAATGTTTATTTATTTTTGAGAGAGAGACACACACAGAGTGTGAGCAGGGGAGGGGCAGAGAGAGAAAGAGACACAGAATCTGAAACAGGCTCCAGGCCCTGAGCTGTCAGCACAGAGCCTGACGCGGGGCTCCAACCCACGAGCTGTGAGATCATGACCTGAGCCGAAGTCGGATGCCCAACCAACCGAGCCACCCAGGCACCCCAATTAGCGAGCATTTCTTAATCACCAGACTCTGTGCCAAGGGCTTTCTGTGCAATGTCAACAGTCCTGTGAATACGGATCCATTATTATGTCCAAACTCATTCTGCAAATTTTGCAGGAAAACGATGCTCCAAGAGATTGAATAACTTGCCAAAGGTCACAGAACGGGACTTGACCTTACCCCGTCTGACCCCAGAGGCCCAAGCATTTAACCAACTGTCCGAGGCTCTCTCTGGCTCTGACTCACCTAATAGAAGAGCCATGTATCCACCTGTCTTAGAATGCCTAGCTCACTCTCTGGGGAAAAGAGTTCTCTACTCTGGGTGCGTGCAAGCTCTACTCACTTTGGCCCCACCCAGTGCCCTCAGGAAGTCCGTATACAGTGAAGGCTACTGGCTGTCCTGTGGAAGGTGGGGAGAGGATCCCGAGCTCCTGCACACAGAAGCCCTTCTAGGCCATGCACCCCTCTGAGCTTACCTCTGCTAGCAAAGCCTCCAGAAATGAAGGCACACTGGGGTCAGTGCTACTGGGGAAGGTTAGCATGGTGGAGGTCACACTATTTATCTTCAGATCCTTGAGGGGGGTGGCAGGTGGAAGAAGGGTTAGAGCTGGGAGCAGGGGGGAGATCTGTAAACAGGCAGTTTTCAACTCAATGTAAGGATGAACTTGGAGAACCATGGACCGTCCCGTGGGCAGTGAGGTCTCCTCTCTAGGGAGTGCTCGAACACAACGATTGTCATCAGTGCCTGGTGCTGCATGGGTGCCTCCTGTTGCCCTTCAGAGCTTAGGTAATAGACGCCCTCTGGGAGCTCCACCAGTGAGGACCCAAGAAAGGAATCGACAGCACCCACAGACCGGGCAATACAGGGAAAGATGAATGAAGGACTATCTACCAAGGTGTGGGCAAGGCTTAGGGAAGGCAATACGGGGGGTGCATTGTCCTCGGCCCGGTAGCAGGACAGCCGCCACCATGCCTAAGGAAAGCAGAAAATAGAGCTGGCACCAGAACTCAGAGAAAGAGAAATCCCAGAGGGCTTCCCTCAGCACCCCCCCAACCCAGAGCTGCGGCTTGCTAAAGTGTCACACACTAACTCTCAGTGATCCGACACATAGAGTTAAGAGACCGAATGTTCCAGACTGACTCCTCTCTCCTCCGGTTTCCTGCTGATGCACCACTGGCGAACCCAACTGGAAAACGGGGGCCAAGGGAGCCCATCAGGTCAGTCTATACAAGTTCAGCTCCCAGGGCAAAGAGCAGAGTGCAGAGGACAGTCCAGGGGACACACAGAAACTCTCCTCCACTACAACCCCCCCATGTGGCTTCCTCCCTCCTACCCTCTCCCCTCCAGTTAGCTATCCTTGCCACTGTTATAAAGTCAGCTTCCGCCAACACGGATTGCTTTGTATCAGCACATCCCTGCCTTAGCCTAGAAAATTCCTCTGGCTTTTCAGAAAATCTTCCCTTCCTACTTCCCTCGTGTTTATTTCCTCGGCATGCTTCCTTGTAATTTGCAAAGATTAAAGATTTAAGCCTCTTTTATTGCGATGTACTTTCCCAGCCCCATTATGCATTCTGCCCGTTGCTTCCCGGTCTTCTCCCGCAGAGGTTCCAAAGCCTTTCTGCACGCACAGAAAATGCTCTACAGGTAGACTTCACCTTCGGCCGGCCATGGCCGTGCTCCTAAAAAGTGCTACAGTATTCCGGCTTCTGCAGGGTGAATGCACTTTACTGCCTCCCTCCCGATTCAACATTATCTTTCCTGTTTGGTCGCAATTAACAAGTGCTCCTAGCACTGTGTTCGTAGCAGCTTCCCCTTTTTCTGTGCTCTCTCTCGAGCTCTTTCTATCTCTCGGGGGCTTTGAATCCTGGTGTTCATGATGTGTAAATAAATCCTTCACTGAACCAGGGGCCTGCACTCTTTGAAGCAGCTCAGTGTTGAATATGGTGATGAGGGGAATATGAGGCTGTGAATGGTTCCGTCCACGTCAGTCTGCTTTACGGTCAGGGCTGGCTCCTTACGTGTGCAATGTATGCAGTCCCCACAGGCCCCCATGCTCAGAAGAGCCACACTCTGCGTAACGCTCTGTGATTGGCTGCCTTGAAATTCTTAATCCTTTTTCAATCAGGGGCCCCACATTTTCATTTTGCACCGGGACCCAAAAGTTGTGTGGGTGGTCCAGATACTGTTACTGTTACAGTTGCTGCTGCAGCCGCTGTTGTTTTATGCACAACCCACCTCCATCTCAGTGGGAGAGACGTCTAAGTCCTGTGACATGGACAGATAGCATGTGGTGCTGGCACGTCCCTGTGCCCAACCAGACCCTGGGCAGACTCCCAGCTGCCAAAGGGCAGGAAAAGGTGGACTCGGCAGAGGACTCTTTCCCACTCATTTGCTTCATTCACGATTACTGAACTCCACCCGGTTCCAGGCACTGCGCTGGGGGTTTTAGGGGATGTGGCGTGAAAAAGCTACTCCCTTTCTCCAACCCCCAATCAGAAACCCAGAACTATGGGGATGCCTGGGTGGCTCAGTCAGTTAAGGGTCCGACTCTTGGATTTCGGCTCGGGTCATGATCTCATGGTTCATGAGACCGAACCATGCACTGGGCTCTGCGCTGACAGGGCAGAGCCTGCTTGGGATTCTCTCACTCCACCTCTCTGCTCCTCTCCACCCTCTCTCTCTCTTTTTCAAAATAAATAAATAAAATTTTAAGAAAAATTTTTCAAAAAGGAAAGAAACCCAGAGCTAGGAACCAGGGCATCTGCTCGTGGAAATAAACCACACCCCTAGTGAGGTAGAAAGAGTGTTTAATTGGAAATCAGGAGACCTGACTTCTAGCCCTTGCTCTGCTCTTGACTTGCTGTGTGACCTTGGGCAAATCACTTCCCCTCTCTGAACTATATCACTGCTTGCCCAAATGTGTTTGGCCTCAGATAACCTATCGCCAAATCTCTGGAAATGCAGATACCTGGGCTCCACTCCGGAATGACCGGATCAGAATTTCTAGGAGTGGGTCCCCAAAATCATCACCCAGAGCTCCCTACGTGATTTTGATGTGTGTTCCATTTTGAGAACCTCTGAGGCACATGATCTGAGCCTTTGGCTCTAACTGTCCATGTTTGATAACTTCAGCTCTTAAATTAGGTCTTCATAGTTGCACTAATAGCATGCATGTCCAGGCAGAAAACATAAAAGACTGTGGGCAGGCATAGGGCAGAGACTAGAAGGGGACTGTTCCCTAATCAGACTGGAGAATGACCCACAGAGAGCTGAGGGCAGGTCCATGAAGGAAGAGAAACAATCTGGGAATAAGTAGTGCTTTGGGGAAAAGCAGGGCCAGAGAGGGTCTGGGACTCCAGTCGTGGGCTGGCCAAGAATCCAGCTGCTGCCCAGAGCCCCACCCAAGTCACCCAAGGCCTGCAGACCAGAGACCCCCAGGAGCACCTGTTTAGGAAAGCAGAGGGGTGGCATCCTTGTCGTCCCTGACGCTCCGAGACATCTGGGGTCTGCTCACAGCTCACATTCTACAGCTGCACTGCCCACTGAGGTGGTCACAGCCGCCTGTGGCTATTAGAATTTAAGTTAATTAATTAAATTTAAATTCAATTAAAAATAGGGGCGCCTGGGTGGCTCAGTCGGTTAAGCGTCCAACTTCGGTTCAGGTCATGATCTCACAGTCTGTGAATTCGAGCCCTGCGTGGGGCTCTGTGCTGACACCTCAGAGCCTGGAGCCTGCTTTGGATTCTGCGTCTCCCTCTCTCTTTCTGTCCCTCCCCCACTCATGCTCTGTCTCTCTCTCTCAAAAATAAATAAACATTAAAAAAAATGTTTTTAATTCAATTAAAAATAAATAAAGGAAGCCGAAAAGGTAAATACGTGAGGTGATAGGTGTATTAATTAATTTGATGGGACCCTTTCAAAATGTGGACATGTATCACATCATCATATTGTATACTTGATCTGACAATTTGTCAATTATACCTCAGTAAAGCCGGGGGGGGGGGGGAGGTAATTAATTAGTTAATTAATTAAAAGTTCAGTTCCTCAGTTGCACTTGTCACACCTGATGTGACTAGCGGCTACTATGTTGGATAGCACGGATTCTAGAACATTCCATCTGGGCAGGAAGTTCTCTAAAGAGAGTGGAAATCTTATCCATCACTCTCTTCTGTGCCCATTCTGTTGCTGGATATTTGTAACAATAGGAGGTTATTTAGGAATTTACTCTGCCTCAGCCCCTACTGCTTCTGGAATAAACTCCCCTTCCGAATCCCAGCCCAGCCTGATTGGCCTTAGGCGGCTCTCACAAGGCAGGCATGCCTGGCCTGTCTGCTTCGCCCATTACTTGAAGCATTTCTGACAGAAAGGCTTCACTTTTCATTTTCTCCCTGTAAGCCAGGGGACCCCTCCTTTGAGCCTGTCTTACTGGCTCTAAGGTTTTCTAAGCTCAGTTATACAGCAGGCACGCAGCTTCCAAGAGCTTCAGAAAACAAGTTTTGGCATATCTCCCCTTCTGCCCCCCACAGCCACTGAACAGACTTTCAGTTCATCCAAGCACAGGCATCCCCGTGATCCCAGCATCATGCCACTGGGCTCCTTCCCCATCTGAGCCTGTTCTTTGGGCTCCTGACCTCTCTTCAACCCCTTGCTTGGGCAGGCTCACCCCTCCTCCCCTTCCACCGTCCTCCCTCTCTTGTAATCCCCCCTCCTCCCTGTCCTGCATTCCCCCTCCCTGACACACCTGTGGGCCTGTCCATCTGCTAGGCCACAGGTACTGGGAGGAACAAGGGACACAGGCATCCCGGGACATTCGGGCAGCAGTCTGCATGGACAGTCTGAGTAAAGAGATAGCAGAACGCTCGACTGCTGGAGGGAAGGGGGTGTGATTGTGGATTGCCTGGGATCCTCTCCAGTTCCAAGAAATCATGATGAGAGGATTCCTGGCCGAGGGTCCCTTCTGCCTAAATCCCATGTCAGCCACTGGGTTCCAAGTCTGGACTCTGAAACTCCTGCCTGTCCTTCCCACTAACCCCTGTGTGCCTACTAAGCCCTTCTTCCCACGGACCCCTACCTTGGAATTCTCACCCAGCTCCTGCACCCTCCCCTGCCTCCATCACTGGCCCCCAGACTGTCCGTGAGTCTTGCCCATTCCCATGGCTGGCCCCAGCCCTTCCTTCCTCTGGTGTTCATCCCCAGACTGTAGCCCCAGTGCTAACAAACCCCTGCCTCCCTCCCCAACCTCGACCTCCATTTCTCCCTCACGCCATCTTCCCTCATCCCTTCATTTACCCATCCTCTCCCCATTCCATTTCTTTATTTCTTTAAGATTATTTCTTTACTTTGATGGGGGAGGGGCAGAGAGAAAGAGAGAGAGAATCCCAAGCAGGTTTTGCACGGTCAGCATAGGGCCCAACACGGGGCTTGAACTCATGAACCACGAGACCATGACCTGAGCCCAGATCAAGAGTCAGGTGCTCAACTGACTGAGCCACCCAAGTGTCCCTCCATTCCCTTCAATTAGAACACTCCTTGATTTGGACTCTAGATTGGCCTTGCCCATTAATAACTGAGTGAGGTTTGAATTGCAAATCTCTTATTCACTCAGCAGCCCTTCCCTGAGTACCTGCTATGTGCCTGGCCCTGTGCAGGGCCTTTGAGGTCCAGGGAGATAGCCCAGAACTTGGCCTCAGGATGCTCCAGCCTGGTGGAAAGACTGTCAGATAAAGGATTCTTCTGGTGTGGCAGAAGCTTCTTCGGGCATATGGAAAGAATACAACAGAGCAAGAGAAGGGTTTGCTTTGGGTGGGGTTGGGGGCCTGAATCTTCAGTGACGCATAGGGAGATTGGCTGGGTAGACAAGTTTGAAAGGCTTTCCAGGCAAAAGGAAAGGCATGTGCCTCCATGCAGAGCAGAGACGAGTAACAACCAATCTGGGCAGCCCTGGAGGGTTGGACACATGGTGCCATGAAGCAGGAGGTTGCCCAGAGCAAGGCTGGAACAGGAGCAGGTTATGGAGGCTGGGCTCCTTATCAGCACAGGAGAGACCTGTGCAGGTTTGCATTTTGGAAAGCTCGTTCTGCAGGCTGTCTGGAAAGAGCAAGACAGAGGAGACCCAGTAAAGGGTCCTCCACCAATTTTGAACATTATAAGATGAGCCAGGCTCTGCTATCCCATTGCCTTCCACCACCCTTGCCACCTCCCACTGTAAGGGGCCATTTCTCTTGCCAAATTAAAGAGAGGCCAAAGCTTCTCTACCAGTTGCCCATCTCCAGAAGCTCCAAGGGGAGGGCACCTTGGCATACAAGCTAGTCCTGTAATTTTATTTCTACCACTGTGTCATCATGTTTTCCTCCTCTGATCCCCTCACCTTCAGCTCATGGCCAAGTAGAGAAGCTAGCGAATAAAATAAAGGTGAATGACTCACTTCATAATCCCATTTTCTACTTTTGGAGACCCAAGCGAAGAGTTGGCCTAACTGGCCTGAATTCGCTTCTGACCGCTACTGTCACAGATTCCACAAACAGTGATCCCAAACAGCACAGATTTGTCATGTCACAGTTATGGAGGCCAGAAGTCCAAAACCTATCTCACTGGGTTAAAATCTGGGGCTGGCAGGGTTACATTCCTTGTGGGGGCCCCAGGGGAAAATCTATCCCCCTGCTTTATCCAGTTTCTAGCAACTGCCTGCATCCATTGGTTTGTGGCTCCTGCCTCCATGACCAAAGCCAGCAGCACACTTTCTTCCATTCTCTCTCTGACTTTGACCCTCCTGCCTCCGTCTCACGAAGACTCTCATGAGGACATTGGGCCACTCGGATAATCCAGGATAACCTTCCCATCTCCAGGTCCCTAATTTAATTGCATCTGCAGGGTCCCTTCTGCCATGCAAGGTGACGTCTTCCCACTTTTCAGGGATGATGATATGGATGTCTTTTCAGGCCATTATGCTGCCTGCCATGTGGCCTTTCTAACATCCCTTTGAGCTTCTCAATCCCAAGACTCCGTGAGCACCTGCTGTCACTGACCCATGGCTCTGTCTTTGTTCTTTCAGAGGAAACGACGTTTGAAGCAGGAGTGAAAGTTCAGATCCACAGTCAGTCTGAGCCGCCTTTCATCCAAGAGCTGGGCTTTGGGGTGGCTCCAGGGTTCCAGACTTTCGTGGCCACCCAGGAGCAGAGGGTAAGTTCTTGGGCTCCCTGGATCAGTGGTCCCGGGCCCACACCAGCCGCCTGCAGAGCCATGAGGAGGGGAAATGGGACTCCCACTCCTGGAAGACTCTGAGCCTTCAGGAGGCCCAAGTAGGGCTGGGTCCAGGAGAGGGGCTGACCCAGAAATTAGAGAAGGGTGTCAGCTAACCTCTGTAACCCAATTGTCGGTTCCTAAAATTGGGTGTGAGAGAAACCCGAGTTACTTTCTTTTTCACTGAATTGGTTGGGGGTTTTTTCCAGAACTTTCTGGGGGCAAAAAAAAATCTCTCAAGAGGGCAGGGGATCGGTGGATGCCAAGGGAACCTGCTAGCCAGTGTTGATACGACTCACAGTGATCTACAAAAAGGAAAAGGGATGGGGGCGTCACTCTCATAAGAGTGTAAGTGGAGGGGAGTCTCTTGCACCCGTTCCTGCCCCCTCTCTCTGGCTTCACACCAAGGAGGTGACCCTCCAGCCAGCTAGGACTGTTACATCAACTCTGCGTGTCACGGGCGTGAGGACTGGAGCAGCCTCATGTCTGACGTGGGTTTCACATCTCAGAAGGGAGAATTTCACAAATCCTCAATAGGGAGGAGGTCTCAAAGCAGGACTGCAGACAGACACAGGGACACTTTCCTTCTCTTATTTCCTGGTTTACCTGGAATAAACACTGGAGAGACTATGAGTCCTAAACCAGATCATCTGAGACAACCCACCCTGGGAGGCTGAGGCAAAGAGAGAGGTCAATGAGTGGTGGGAGCATTGGGTTTAGAGGGTGAGGAAGGGAGAATCAGAACAGTGAATAGTCAGCAAAGAAATACACATGCAACTTATGTGCTCAGCTGTTTCTAAAATTGGGCTTAAATGTCATCTGTCATCTAGTACTGACCACAGCCCTTTAGCCACTTTATAAAATGACCTTCTGTATTAGAAACTGGTTTCATTTTTTTTAACATTTATTTATTTTTGAGAGAGAGAGATCAGGGGAGGGGCAGGGGATCCAAAGCGGGCTCTGTGTTCACAGCAGAGAGCCAACGCAGGGCTCAAACGCACAAACCATGAGATTATACCTGAGCGGAAGTCGGACGCTTAACCGACTGAGCCACCCAGGCGCTCCTAGAAACTGGTTTGAAATCTCTAAGTGATTTATGCTTTTGAATCTCTGGGAAGGCATTGATGGTGTGGGGCCCCCAAACTGTTCCCTGTACTTAATGCCTGGGTACTTGTTAAAGGCCAAGATCAGCCTCCACTGCAGCACACGGTGGTGGGGATGTTGGCTTTGAGGCAAGGGCAGAGGCGGCTGGGAGCCTGGCTGGCCTCCACAGGCCCCAGAGGCTGAGGCAGGTGGGGAGAGCAGAAATGAGCATGCAGGGGGGTGCCAGGTGGGACTAAGTGGCACAACCAGAAAATCTCATCCTTAAGGGCAAAGAAGGAGGACAGGAAGCAGACAGCCAGGGGCCAAGTTCAGGGCTGAGGATTTGAGTTGGGAAGGGTGAGAACATGGACTAATAAGGCAAGGCATGCTGACGGACAGACAGCCCTGGTGAGCCCAGAACCCAAGCTGTTAGCCTCATGGGCTTTCGAGTACTGCCAGCGATAAGCAAAGCCCGAACACTAGTTAAAGTGACAAGGACAGATTTTAATCAAAAATAAGTTTGTCCCCCATTGAAACAGGGACAAGGGTTCAGCATGAACGGGACTCAACGTGCGTTTGTACAGAGATGACTGGGCATTTTAAAGAAAAGGGAGGGGAAAGGGAGGGAACCAGAGGGGCCTGGAGCAGAGTCAGCGAAGTGAAAAATGACAGCAAGCAGGAAGGGGGCATTAGTCCATGCGAAACCCACCCGGGTTGCTAAGTGGCACTTGCCAGAGTTAGGCTCCTATCTGCCCACAAAGACAAGGAGACAGGCCCGATCTTCAGGTACTGGCTGGAGCAAATGTAGAATCTTTTGGCAGGCTTGAGTTTTCCCAGGCAAGGATTTACCCTCCATTAGTGACACTAAAGACATTTCTGGGCTGGGTGGGAAACTGGGGCTCAGGACTTCTAAGAAACCACGAGCCTCTCTCTCTTCCCAAAATGAAACACAGGGACTCCCCATGGTGAACAGGACAGGACACAGGGACCACGCATTCCCAGCTTCAGAGAACAAATCTGTTGTTTGCTTTGAAGTGTATTCTCAGAAAATCAGCCTCATTCATAGCAGTATGGTTATGATTATTATAACTAATAATAAGATATTTGGTTAAACATTTTACAAATCTTCAAAGCATTTCTGCATCATCTTATTTCCTCGTTTCATTCATATTAATAGAGAAATACAAAAACACATCCCAGAGCTAAATCTAAAAATAAATTATGTTTACATGTATATAAAAGAGCATATTCATAGGAAATAAGATTCGAAGGAAATAAGCCAAAATACCCACAGTGGGGGAATTTATGAATGATTTATGCTCTTCTCTGGGTTTTCCACATGTTTTATAATGTGGCTCTTTGTTGTTGTTTTTTTATTCATTCAGCAAATATTTGTTGAACCCCAACCATAAATGAGGTGGTGGAGATACAGAAGTGAACAAAACAGACCCAGTGTCTGTCCCCACAGAGCCTACGAACTAGTGGTTTCTTTCACAAACAAAAAATAATAAATTATATTCAGCATGTATAACTTGGGGATTGGTCCCTTTGGTATGTTCTCATTCTGCCATTAGTATCCAGCTGACCAGGTCCTCAAACACTGCATTTCAGTGATTCTAAGAAGTACCATTGACTTTTGGAGATGCCTGGGTGGCTCAGTCTGTTGAGCGTCTGACTTCAGCTCAGGTCATGATCTCACCATCCATGAGTTCGAGCCCCATGTGCTGACAGCTCAGAGCCTGGAGCATGCTTCGGATTCCGTGTCTCCCTCTCTCTCTGCCCCTCACCTGCTCATGCTCTGTCTCTCTCTGTCTCAAAAAAAAAAAAAAAAAGAGGTACCATTGACTTTTGAACAACATGGGGGTTAGGGGCACCAACCCCGGGGGCCATTGAAAATCTGCATATTAAATTTCAACTCTCCAGAAACTTAACTAGTAATAGCCTACGGTTGACCAGAAGCCTTACAAACAACAGAGTCAGTTAAGACATATTTTGTATGTGGTATGTATTACATCCTGTATTCTTACAATAAAGTAGGCTAGAGCAAAGAAAATGTTAAGAAAATCTAGGGAAGAGAAAATACTTTTATGGTACTGTGCTGTATTTATCAAAAAAAAGAAAAAAATCCTCATGTAAGTGGACCCACGCTTACCTGTGTTGTTCAAGAGTCTCCTGTATTTTTTTTTTCACATTTTAACATTTCTGAAATCGGGATTTGTTTCTCAGTCAGCTGCATCTGATAGTTAAAATTGGCGGTGCTTTTTCTTTCTTGGTGGCGGATAAAGTCATGGTTCCTCTTACAGCCTGTAGTGGCTACCTTGTCCCCGTTCCAGGATTCTGCTGCTTCGGCTCAAAGCTCAAGGGAATCTTGCAAGAAGGGCAGGGGTGACAAGGCTGTGGGGGAACAGGAGGCCCTTTCCTGGAAAGTTGGTGTGAATCACGTGAGGGAAATGGACTCCTGAGTGAGTGCACTAAGAGGCACTGGTGATGTAAAGTACCATGAATCCCTTTGTGAATCGGAACGTCCTCTTGCGTGGTAAAAATCAGCCCACCCATACCAAATTATGTACAATCTTCCCTTGATATTTTTTCTTTTTTTTTAATTCCAAAAGAGCACACAATTGCACTGTAACCCGAACCGAAGATTACTCTTTTAAAATCAGTATTTGCCCTAAACCCAATTAAGCCAAGATATGCCCCCCTGCCTTCCTGGACAACCTGGAAGACAACCTGAGAAAGGCTCCTCTGATCAGCTCAGCTACTGTAGGAGCCCCTGCATGATCCCAGGACATCACCACCAGACACCCGCACAGTGGATGATACACTAGAGCAGAACTAGAACCCTGGAAGGGTAGAGGAATACCACTCACCTCTAACTGAGCACACGCTTCCTGCCAGGCATTGATTACCCAGAGACGCTTGACATGCATTATTTCATTGAACCCCCCTCAGCAACCCCAAAAAGGGGATAATGTTATTTCCATGTTCCGGATGACAGAGCTGCGCGGTTCAGTAACTTGCTTAAGGTTGCATCGTAGGGGAAGAGCAGGGCTCAGCTTTGAGCCCAGATCTATCTGTGGAGAGAAAACCAGACTGGAAGGCCAAAGGCCTGGAGTCTAGTCCTAACTGTGCCATGAGATCTCGGACAATTTGCTTCCATGCCTGGGCCTCGGGTTTCCCATGCATGGGTTAGATGCCCTCAGAGGGCCTCCAGCGTCAACAGCCCCGACATCCCTGCCTGTGTCACTCAAGTCCACTGGTATCACCTGGAGGTGTGGCCAACAGCAGTTTTGCACCCACTCCCTGCTCCTCCAGTGGCTGACTCCCTCCCTTCACACCAGCTGGCATGGGGTGCTGCCAAGATAAATTGTGACAAGGACTTGTGAGACAAACCCCCCTCCTCCCTCCCCAGGTCCGGGGGGGCAGAACCTGGGTTCCTGCTAGTGAGAAGCAGGAGTGGGGTAAATAGCATTCCTAAAACTTCAGAAGAGGGGTTCTGGGCATGCTTTTTGGTCGTGCCCCTTTGTCAACCCACACACGGGGTGATCACCTTGTTACCCTACCCAAAACTCTCAAATACCTGCACTTCCCACAACTTGCAAGAACTCAACCCTTAAGAATGGCTTCTGATGGTTGACCAACATGTACCATACACCAGCCAAACACTCAGCGGTCTTTGATGCCTGCGTCGTGCATTTGAACCCATTGTTCCCTCTGCCCAGCACCCCGTCCTTGTCTTATCTACCTGGCAAAGGCCTATTCACACTTCCAGATACAGCTCAAAGATCACCGTCTTTAAGAAGACTTTCTCTGTCCCATCCTCTGACTCCCAAGAAGCAGCTAGTTGCTCCATTCAACACTCTGTACATTCATTTATTCCTTCAACAAATATTCACTGAGCACCTCTTGTGTGCTAGGTAAATGAAGATGAGCAAGACCCACTCCCAGCCTTGGAGCACTGACAGAATGAGGTGGGTTTCTTGGCAATTTTGTCACACTCCTATGAGACACAGAACTCTCTGTGGGACTTGACTTCCCTTGGTGCATCACTGCTCCTTACACCTGCCTTTTAAGAACTGACTTCTTCAGCCTCCATCAGGCCTTGTCCCACCGCAGACGGGGAGCTCCCCAAGATTCTATACCATCAGTGCCTTGCTTATGAATGAGCTCAGTAAATGTGCATTGTTCAAAGAATGAGTGCACTCTCGTGCCCAAATCTGTACCCTCTGCTCAAATAGCATTCAAGTGCTGTACTCTAATGCTCTCCCTGACTCACCCCTCCCACCCCTGCCAAAACTCCCATGCAAATGTGCCCTGAGGGTTCTTCTCCCTGAGGCTAAGCCAGCCTGTGATAGATGATATCTGTAGCATTCTGGCAATATACTCACAGACCCTAATTAAATGGAGAGCTCATGAAATGGATCAGGTAGAGACCATCTGTGTACATGAGAGTGGATGCAACAGATGAGAGGGACAGGACAGAGCTCTGGAATTTGGGGAGAATCACATGAGTGAGCGAATAGATGTGCAAATGCAAAGCTAGGACTTCCGTGTGGTAAGAGCCCGAGACTAACTGTCTTCAATGTTGACATCACCAGTCAGACTCTTTGCCCTAATTTAAGGTGATTGCTAATCCTGATGGAACTCTCAGTCATGATTTGATATCAGAAGATTTTTATCATATCCCGTCCCGGCCTCAAAGTGCCTGGTGGTAACTTTTGTTTTCTAAATATTCAAATATTTATTCAGCCATTTTTCCTGTACCTCTTGGTAGGTCTGAGAATGAATCCAGAGATCCTGGGCAGTCAGGTGGCCATCAGCCCCACTGTTCAGAAAATTTCCTGGAAAACTTGGTCCTGGATTTATATGTCAAGGTTTCAGAAATGCCTTGGGGAGCCAGGGTTGAAAATCACTGGCCAGAGGTATCCTGTTCTCACCAAGAACCCCTTCCACTACCACTCGTTAGCCCCTGGGAACGAGAAGGGTTCCAATCCCAAAACCTAGACTCTGTGTTGGTTCCTCACTTGGGGTATATCCAAAGTACCACGAGAACGCCCATCAGCACACCATACCGTACATAAAGCAGCTGCCTGCTAGCCTGTTTGAGGCTGTAAATAAAGGTATATACAAATGTTTGGGTCCTGCTGGGCCCAATTAGGTCATTGGCAGGATGTGTGGGCCCAGCTGGCTCCTGCAGAAGCTTAAGCCTTTGCCTTTAATGTAGGTTGGCCACACTTCCAACATTTGGAGGGAATCCTACCATGGCTCACAATAAGAAACAGTCCCCCTACCCTACCCCCAAGTAAACAGTCTCAGCTGTTGGGCAGGGTGCCCTCGTCTGCTCTTGACAGCTCCTCTCAAGCTTCCAAATACAACTTCCTAAGTGACTTTCAAAAGAGAAGACTCATTTGTCAATCTGACAGGCAGACCCGTGGCCTGTAGTATCTGCTTAACGGTTCCCATTAGAAATGGAGGCTTGCCCATTTGGTCTTTTCAAGGCAGAAGAGAGAACTTGTTATACACGCCTTCAGCAACTTCCAAACTGCCAAAGCTGGAGCCGCAGGAATATGGCAGCATCCGATCCTGCTCCAGAAAACACCAGGGAGGCACCGGGAGGTGAGAGAGCCTGCTGTGTGGCCATTCTCTCCATGATTAACAGGGTACCTTGTTTCCCATAAATAGATAAAAATAAGAACCAACTAAGCATTTACTAGCTAGCTACTTAACTGCTTGTTACCACTTAGCCTCTAAAACAGAAAGTCCTCCAGATCCCCACATGGTTTTTCCAATAGGTTTTCACCATTTTTTCCTACATGATATGAGGGCTTGCTTTTATCAAGGTGGAGGTGATGGCAGGGGGTGGAGGAGGGAGGAGAAGCCTTGTTGATTGGCTAGGATGAACGAATATCTAAGCCCTGTTGGGGGAATCCCAAGATGAGTCCACAAAAAGAGGCTCAAGTCTTGTAAGAAGATGAAATCACTCTACCCTGCCTCCCCTCTATCTTGGCGCCTCTCCCTCTCCTCCCTTCTCTAACAAAGAGACTCCAAAACATTCTGGACACCAGTCTATCCTTTTTCACCTCCATTATACTTCCCAGCCCACCTCTGGTGCTCCATCAAAACTGTTCTTCATCGAGGTGACCTATGAAATCTTTGTGACCAAAGTCCATCTTTGTTGATAGGGATACTCCTCACTCCTCAGTTGTTACCCTACTTGGTTTCTCAGTGGCAAGTGAGCTGTGGACCATGCCCGCCTGAGACACTTGTCCCTCTGGTCTGGCTTCTTTCTTAGTCCTCTCCATGAGCAGTTCTTTCTCTGTTCACACCTTCCATGATTCCCCAAGACGCTGTTTCTGTCCTCTCCCAACCTGTAGTCTCCTTGAATGCACTTGCCCTTGACCATGACTCTCAGAGGCTACTCCCAACCAAGACACTGCTGAACCCCTCCCAGCATCTCAAATCCCATGAGCTCATGAGTCCCATGAGCATCTCAAATCAACAGTCTAACTCATCCTCTTCCCCACCCCATACATGCACCCCAACACTGCTGATCCCCCAACCCTATAAGTGGTCTGAGTACAAATATGCATTCACTAGAGAGTGACCTTGTGCCTCCTTCTTCTCATCTGGAAAATGGGAATGACGGTTCCTATCTCAGAGGCTAACTAGAAGACTGAGTGAATGCCTTCATGTAGAAGGCATACAGTAAGTGCTCAGTGGATGCTAGCTATTATTATCTCCCACCCCAAACACTTCTTTAATTCAGTCTTTTGTGATTCCCTACCTAGCCAAGAACAACAGCTGCCTCAGTGGTATCTCTGCTGCCCATCCAGTCCCTCTGCAATCCATTCTCTGCATCAACATACTCTTTGTAAAATACAAATCTGAGCATCTTCTGTCCTCATTGCTGGATGAAGCCCAGGAGTCTCCCCATGGCCCTTTCTGCTCTGGCCCCTGCCTGCTTTTTCAGCAGCACCCCTCGGCTCCCTAGCCTCCCACATAATGCTCCAGCTACCCCAAACTGTGGGTGGCTATTCCCAAGCATCACATGTTCTCCCCGCTCTCTCCCTGCCAGCAACACCCTTCCCACCCTTTCCTTACCTGACCCTTATGCATCCTTCAAGATTCAGCTCAAATGTTACCTCCTCCAGAAGGCCATCCTGGAGTATTCTGTGTGAATCTCTAGCATAAAATTTACACATTATAATCATCTGTTTACTTATCTTTCTCCCCTACCAGATTGTGAGCTCTTTGAAAATACGCTTCTCTTCGTTCTGTTCTTTATATTTCAGTATTTTGCATGGTGCCTTACATATAGATGATGCTTGATAAATTGTATTGAATGGAATGAATGAATAAATGGATGCATGAAAGAGAGAGAAAGAGCCTACTTTATCATGCGTCTCTCCTGCTTGATACCTATGAATGTCTTTCCAGGGACATAATAAAGTCCAAGTTCCACATCGTGGCTCCAGCTATCGCCTTACCAATGATCACCCCACTGCTCTCTGGCAGCCACCCTCTGATCCACACACTGCCCCTCACAGGCCTTGAAACTTCCAGCCCCACTTCTGGCTCACTTCCTGCTGAGTCATTCATTTACTGAACGTGTGCTGTGTGTCTCACACTGTGTTAGGCAGTGAAAAGGACTGACCTAATTCTTCTCAGATAGAAGAATCTTCTTCTGTGGAGCATCTGGGTGTCTGAGTCAGTTAAGCGTCTGACTCTTGATTTCACCTCAGGTCATGATCTCGTGGTTCGTGAGTTCGAGCCCTGCATTGGGCTCTGCACTGACAGTATGGACCCTGCTTGGGATTCTCTCCCTTTCCCTGCCACTCCCCTTCTCAGTCTCTCTCCCTCTCAAAAATAAATAAATAAATTTAAAAATTAAAAAAAAATCTTCCTCTAGCAAGAGAGGCAGACACTCAAATAATCCATCATAGATTAAAAGTTATATGTGTCTGTGTAATATGCCCCCAATATACTATAAGCTTCTTAAAGGAAAATATCAGCTCTTATAATTCCTAGATGGAAGGATGGATGGATGGATGGATGGATGGAATATTGTAGAATGATCTCTGAGGTCCCCCTTCAGTAATTTACAGTCCATTTAAGCTCTGGTTAGCCTTCAGATTTGATGTAACTAAATTAAACTGCCTTTAACACTAGGAACTAAAGAAAGAAAAAGTCCCCTACTGAGTGCATGGAAAAAGGAGATTAGCTGGAAATGGCACTGACATGGCAGCCCCGTTGGAGTCCAAAGTCTAGACCTTGTATGGTACCCATCCATCAGGGCAGAGCTAGCTGCGACCCTCGCTGCACTGACATCAGATGCTAGTAACTTACTCTCAATGGCTTACTTCCTCCTTGGACCCAGGCAGAGGAAAGGAGGCTCCAATGTCTACTGACTCACCCACTTTATCTTACTCAGGAGACAAGTTAATAAATCAGAATACTCTTTGGTTGGGTCCTGCTACCCAGCATACCATGTTATCTTTTGATTCACAAGCAGCTTGCTATCTGAGCTCTGAACAGTGTCGCCTTGGTTTCTGATTTTTTTTTTTTTAATGAGGGGCAAAAAAAAAAAGAAAAGTCTGTAGAGGACACTTCCATACACAGGCTGAAAGCCATTTCATCTTTTTCTTGCCAACTGGGGAGGTTAGATAATCACAAACAAATCTTTTAGAAATATCAACTATAATGAAGGAAGGAAGAAAGGAATGCAAATAGCCCTGCTGACCTGCACAGCCCTTGGACAGAGGCAGGGGAAGAGAGGCTTGGAAAAGACAGCTCCACCCTATTTTTCCCCTCCTCCTTCACTCTTGAAAAAAGAACTGTTGCCCGGGGATAGAGACGTCCCTGCGTTTGTTTATGTTGTGACAAAAGGGCTGGACAGCCCCAGGAATCATTCACTGTAGACTAATAAATCTTAGTGCTGGTCTGTTAGACTCTTCTATCCCCAAAGCATCTCTGGTCCCTCCCCTGCTGAGATCTCTCCCTCTCTTTTTGAACATTTAAAACAGTTTAACAGCCAGGTGGCTATTAATATAATATAATATAATATAATATAATATAATACAATATGTATAAATCTACCTAGCAACACAAGGTATTTGCATGTCTTGCTCCATCCAATGAGAGCATGCCCTTTGAGGGTCAGGGCTCCAAAACAACTAGCCCAGAACCCAACGTTGTAAATCAGTGAATGAATGAAGGAGTTTGCAGACTGAATCAATATTGGTTAATGGATTGCTCCAAACCCTGCAGCACATCTTGTTGTGGAAAACAAGAATCATTTCAAAACGAGAGTCATCAGTCCTTGATTAATTGGTCTATGTTTTGAGATTGCACTTGGAGTCCTTAGAATGGGGCCTTTGGCACAATTGGGTAGCAAAGGACAGGAAGATGACATTTGGCCAAGGTCTGTAGGAGAGCCCAGGGGACTGCAAAAGGAACAGGCAGAAAGGGAGACGCCAGCAAAGAAGCCACCCATCCCCACGGAGGGCAGACCAGGCAGCTGTTGAGAGAGTAAACTGGTAGAGCCTTTGGGCGGGGAGGTGGGTGGGGACTTGGAGGGATCCATCCGAATAAAAAAGCACCCATCCCCCTTCACCTAGCAATTTCGTCCTACAGAAATACTTACAAATGCACCCCCAAGAAGCATGGCTAAAGATCTTTTCTGCAGAGCTGTGTGTGACAGCAAATAATTGGAAACAGCTTCTGTTTCCAATTGGAAACAAATTCTGTTATAAATGTTCATCAACAGGAGGATGATTCCATTGAGGAGGGCAAACGCATGTGCCTTCCCCCACCTCCCTGCAACAGTTAAAGCGGGTAAGAAAGACCTGGAGGTCCCTTGGGGAAAATTTCTAAGACATATTGGTAAGTGAGAAAAGCAAGTTACAGAACAATACAAGCAGTTTGGTCACATTTGTAGGAAAAGTACTCACATGCTAAACGAAACTCTGTATTTATAAATGCACACGTATGCAAATAGCACGCAGAGAAATTCTGGCAAGATGCCTACTATACTGAGAGCTGCTCGGGGGAAGGCAGCCCAGTTGGGTGTGCAAGATTTTTCACTCTTTCTGGAGCCCTGGAATATTTGTAACAACGGTGCATTTGTGTATTCTTGAATTCGTTGTGCAGTTTTTTAAGGATGTGCATAATGCAGCTATACATAAACATGCTTTATTGTTTGGACCCAGCCTCTAACAGACAGGCTCATATAAAGGGGGATGGGGGTTACTCCTTCCAGCCAGACACAGCCTCCTCTCCAGGCTGGTCCTGTAATAACTTCCCAGTGGACAGCCTCTGTTCCCAGCACATGCAGAAGCCACGGGGAAAGGCCTGCAGTTCTGAAGTTTCCCTTTTAGAAAAAAAAAAATTCTTAATATTGTAAAGATTTTTATCTATTTTTGAAGTGAGTTTAAAAGGAAAAAACACCCACCCCCTACACCCAGGTCCGACAAGAGTGCGCAGTTCCCAAAGATCATTAAAGAGCGTGTGCCCAGAACACATCCGCCCTCCATCCAGCGGAATAGATTTAATTAGCTCAGTGATTGGATTGGGCTGATTAAGTTAGATGAGACTGAAGGTTGTCCTTAAGCATTCCATAGCTCCTAAAATTCACACTTGCCTCTCTCTACCGCAGTGTCCTCAGGCCCGGGACATCCCTGCTTGACAACTTCTTCCCACCCACTCTAAGACAATGGGTCCTTTAATTCCCCGTGGGTCTCTTCTGGGACTGAGACTTATCCTGTGCAGGCCCCAGCGCCTGTCCCAGGGACCAGTCTGTAATAGGGGCTCAGTCAGGGTTTATTGCATTGAATTGAACAGATCTGAGCCCCCCACCCCCCCGCGCCAAGCCTCCCCCAAAAGGCCTAAAGGAAGGCAACAGCAGGAGCAGATGGGCCAGGGTAGGATAGCTCCCAGCAATCCCCAGAGTGGTCAGGCTGTTCCTGATGCCAAGCCCCAGATGAGCCCAATCAACAAGGCCGCTGCTTCTGAGACACAAAGGGGGAAGGATGGCAGGAGACACTGTGGTGTTCAGTGACAGCAGATGGAGAACAGGAGCTTCAGCTTAACCACACAGAGACCCTCAGTCAGAAGGAGCACACGCAGGGACTCCTCCCTCTCTGAGGATACGCAGCCTTGGAAGAGACATCAGGGTGTTGGCAAGTCTTTCCAGAAATCATAACTGATATTTATGGAGGCCAGCACCTTTCTAAAGGTGTCATATCTATTATCTTAGGCATGACTCTCAACTCTGATAAGGTAGAAGTAACAGGAAACCATTTTACAGGAAAGCAGACTGGAGCACAGAGAAGTTGTGAAACTTGCCCAAGGATGCATAGCTAGGAGGTGGGTCAGCCTGGAATTGGGGTCAGCTTGACACCAAAGCCTTGGACCCCAACCATTTGGAAATGCCGCCTTCAGTTGCCCCGGGGCGTTCTGCTTCTATTCTGGCCAAGAGAACAGGACAGTCTCTAAGGAACTTAGGGAGAAACCAAGACATAGAAGGAGGCCTCCCCCTGGGCAGGTGCTGTGAAAAGACCCAGGTGCAGGGGAAGCAAGTCCAGCTCCAGAAATGGAAAGTACTAGAAGGCCTAGGGAGAGGGGAGAAAGCCATGCAGACGAGGTCAGCACAGGCACAGCACTTCCAGAATGGATGAGAGAGGGGCCCAGCCGATGGCAGCTGCTATCATGGGTCCCGGGGGCGTGCTTCTGTTTGGGCTTTTCCAAGAAGATCTTAATCCATGCTTCCTGGAGAAAATTGCTGGGGGATGGAACATAGTAAAACAAGAACCCATAGAAGCCCCACTTAGAGGAAGGAATGGCTATGCTTTTGGCACCTTTCCTCTCAGTTTTCTGTCTGTATGCTTTCTTGTTTCTTTCTGCTTAGTTAGGGCTCTGCGGCTGGCAAAGAGCAGATCGCCTTAGAGGCTCGTTCAAAGAAAGGGCTGTGGTGGCTGAAGGCTGCACACAGACACGCACGGCAGACACAGCACAGAACCCAGGAGCTGCTTCCTCTCCTTCCTCCACTTCTGTGACTCTCTCCTCCCCCCTCTCCTCTCTTCCCCCCCTACCCCTCCTTCTCTTTCTCCCCTTCCCTCTCTTTCCCTCTCTCCTCCCCTCTCCCCTTTCTTCTCCCCCTCCCCCTCTCTCTCCCTTCTCCCCGTTTCTTCCTCCCTTCTCTCCCACTCTTCCTCTCCTCTCCCCCTTCTCTTCCTCTCCCTCTTCTCTCCCTCTCCCTCTCTTTCTCCTCCTCTCCCTCCCTCTCTCCCTCCCCCTCTCCCTCTCCCTCTTCCTGCCTCTCCCTCTTTCCCTTTCTCCCTCCCCCTTCCCTGCCTCTCCCCCTCTCTCCCTCTCCCTGTCCTCTTCTCTCCCCCTCACCCTCCATCTCTCTCTCCCTCTTTCCTTCCCTCCCTTCCCCTTTCTCCCACCCCCTCTCTCCCTCTCCCTTCCCTTCCCTCCCTCTCCCTCTCTGTCTGTGTCACTCCTTTCTTCTTCTCTCCTTTCAGAGGCCACAAATGAATGATGTCTTTGTGTGTGTGTGTGTGTGTGTGTGTCTGTCTGTCTGTCTCTCTCTCTCTCTCTCTCTGTCATCATTCATGTTTTTTCTCTCCTTTCAGAGGCCACCAGTGATGTCTCTGCATCTCCCCATTCTCTCTCTGCTGGCAGGCCCCCAACCCTGCTTGCAAACTTGCACTTGGTTTTGCCTCCTTGTAACCCCTGCTTGCACAAAGCCCAGGGTGGCTGGGCCCTCTCAGTAGAGCATTGGGTGAGGCAAGTTCCAACAATCACCTCTCATCCAGCATTCACTGGACTCTGATGCTGTTTACTCCTTCCGCCCCTCCTCCTCATATCCCACAAGCATCTCCTGTCATGAGGAGATGTCTGTAACATCATCAGAGCATCCTATCACAGTTCAGCAGGTGCAGCTACCAAAGCCTCCATCCTCCCCAGTTCTTAGACTCTCAGGACCACTGTCACACCGGTGACCTGTGGGAGCACCATGTGCCAGCTACTTTATCCAGGCTGGCTGAACCACCTTGTAAGATAAGCTTCCTGGTGCCCATTTCACAGATGGGTAAACTAAGGCTTAGTGGTAGAGAGATGCAGTTGAAAGCAGACCTTTGAGCTTCTTTCTTACTTCCCCACTCTGCGTCTGAGCTCACAGGCTTCCAAAGAGGCCAGAGCCTTTGACCACTCCTTGTGGGCAGAATTCCTGCTCACCGAGAGGAAATGAGACCCTCAATTAAAGAGAATTCATTTCAGACCTCCACATCCCTTCCTAATGCCAGCTTCCTTTGAATAAGACTGATGTTGCTTTACTTTACAAGCTCTTAAGAAGCCACTTAATGGTAGCAACCTACTTCCTGATAGAGAGCAAACATTGCTATTATGGCTATTCCCCTAGGCTTATCCATACCTTCAATATTCCTAACAGAAATAAGGATGAGTCACTGTTGAGATTTTCCAAGGAAACACATTCCTATTTTGTCCACACACCATAGCAACAGCCAAAAACCACAGGAATGCACTGTACACACCATGCATCTAGGCAGCACAGGGGCCCGCCTGGGGCTGCACTGCTTTCCCTCATGGTTTTGAGCAGGGAACTGGATTATTCATCCTCTTCCCAGTGGGGAAACGCATGTGTCATTACAGATTCGGCAGGAAAGCTGAGATCCCTGCCTGCAGCCTTGCCATGAGGGAGAGGAGCAGCAGAAGTACCAGCCCAGCGCAGAGGACAGAGGCCTTGATCCTTGTCCTGACTCGGCCATTCCTTCTTAACATAGCCATGGGCAGCATGCTGTCCCTCTCTGGGCCTCAGCCTCTACCTGTCAAGTGAGCGAACCATGTCTATTTATCTCATTCGGCTCTTGCAAGAGTCAGATTTGATCATCACCGGGCAAGTGCTTCAACTGTGAAGTGACTACATCACTCTTTTCTAGATGGAGAAGGGATGGCACGTAGTAGAGTCACGCACACCTGATTCGAATCTGCTTTTTACCTGGGAAAAAGCATTCACCCCCTGGCACTGAGATGGCATGTGGTGGTGGGTTTTACCTCTCATCCAAAACAACCGGGAAAAAAACAAAAAACAAAAAATATATATGAACCACAGCTTTCAAGGGTCCTAATGTTAGACAGTGAAGAACTGTGATCCCAGAGAGATGGGAAACAAAACAGTGAGCCCTCTGACTGTCCCAGCTTACATCCTTCAGAGTCTCTAGGCCACACTGTATGGAGGGGTCCAGGCGGAGCCCCCACGGACTCCCTGAGTTGAGGACATGCTGAGTCCAGGAAGGCCAAGGCAACTAGGGTTCACAGGACAGAGTGCCAATGAGGAGAGGACCATACCCAGAGAGAAGTCCAAAGATCTACAGAGGGTTCCCCTCAGAATCCGAGCTCCTTATGGGATGTGCATATGAGGAAACTGCCCAAGGCCATGGAAAGAAGGAGCTGAGAGGCCTCAGGGGAACAGTGTACAGCACTCATACAGAGCTGGGGATGCTGCCTCTCCCTGCCGGCCAACCTGGAAACCCTCGTAATTCACAGCACATTGTGGGGAGTAGCCGAAAAGGTCTTGCATCAGTAGTGGCAGATAATTATCTCTAGACTAAAAGCTGCTCTACTTCCACCTAATAAATCCTAAAGCAAAGTCCAAAAGAGTCAAACTATTTCCAAGTAACTTAATTGTGTCCCAGAGCAAAGCTCGAGAAAATTTATAGAAATACAAAAATATCTGACAGCCAACACGACGAAATTCACAATGTCTGACACTCAATCAAATATTACCGGGCATGCAAAGGCAGGAAAATACAACCTATAATAAGAAAAATGATCAATCCATTGAAACCAACCCAGAACTAACACATGTGAGAAATAGCCAGCAAGAACATTAAAACAGTTATAACTAAATCCCATATGTTCAAAGTATGGACATGAAATATATTTTAAAAAAACCCAAATTGAGCTTCTAGAGATAAAATCTACAAAGTCTGAAATGAAAAATATGTTGGAAGGGATTAACAGCAAGTTAAACATTGCAGAGGAAAAGATTAGTTAACTGGAAGAAATAGTAATGAAACAGAGAGAACAAAGAATTTCTGAAATGGAGAGTATCAGTGAGCCATGGGACAACTTTCAAGTGGCCTCACATATGTGTATTTGGAGTTTTTGAAGAGAGGGGAGGAGTGGAAAAAATCTTTGAGCAAATGATGGCCACGTCTTTTCCAAATTTGATGAAAACTATAAAACCACAGATCTGACCAACTCAACGAATCCCAGTGCCAAGAAACATGAAGAAAACTACACCAAAATCACTCAAAATCAGTGATAAGATAAAATCTTCAGAGCATCTGGAGAAAAGTAACTCATTACATACAGAGAAACAAAGATAAAGATGACAATAGATTCTCATCAGCAACAAATCTATGTGAGAGGACAGTGAGGCACATCCTCACATCCTGAAAGAAGAAAAAACTGTCAATCAAGAATTGTATACCCAGTGAAAATATCCTCCAAAAAATAAAAATTTTTTCAGACATGTAAAAGCCAAAGCTCCAGTGGATCCATCAGCAGACCTGTATTGCAAGAGATAATAAAGAAAGTCCTTTAGGCAAAAGGAAAATGACACCAGATGGAAATATAAATCCACGCAAAAGGAATGAAGACCATCAGAAATGATAACTACACTGGTAAATATATGATTGCTTTCTTATTATTTAAATTTATTTAAAAGATAACTGACTGCTTAAATAATAAGAATGTAGTATGTTTTTTATAACATGTGTAGAAGTAAAATGAATGCCTGCAATCACATAAAAGCTAAGAGAGGAGAAATGGAAGATTACTTACAAGGTCCCTAACTACATATGAAGTGTTATATGCCTTGAAGGTAAATAGTGGTAAGTTAAAGATGTACACTATAAACCCTACAGCAACTACTAAAATATCAAAACAAAAAGTTATAGCTAACAATCCAACCAAGGATATAAACAGAATCACAAAATATATTTAATGAGCCTAATAGAAGGCAGAAAATGAGGGAAAAGGGAAAAGAGAAAAAATGGGGCCAAAGGAACACATATAGTAAGATGATAGACTTAAATCTAACATGTCAATAATTGGTTTAAGCACCACAATTAAAAGGTAGTTTGTCAGACTGACTAAAAAAGCAAGTCCCAGCTATATACTGGTCACAAAAAAAAATTTTAACTATAAAGGTACAAACAGAAGAAAGGGATATAAACATATATACCATGCTCACACTAATCAAAAGAAAGTTGAAATTGCCATACTAATATCAGACAAAGTAGATTTCAGAGCCAATAATATCATCAGGGATAAAGAAGGTCATTTCATAATGGTGAAAGTGTCAATTCCTCAAAAAGACATAACAATCCTAAATATGTATGCAACTAATGGAAAACTTCATAAATACATAAAGTAAAAACTGATAGAACCACAAAGAAAAATATACAAGTCCACGATTATAGTTGGGGATTTCAAAAGCCCTTTCAATAATTAATGAGATGACTAGACAGAAAACCGGCAAGGGTGTAGAAGATTTGACAGCGTTCTAAACCAAGTTAACTTAATGGACATTTATGCAGCACTCCCAGAAAAAATGGCAAAAGTACACACAGAACATTTGCCAAGATAGACCACATTCTGGGCCATAAAACAAATTTCAATAACGTTAAAAGGATTCAAGTCATACAAAGTATGTTCTTTGATCACAATGGAATTAAATTAGAAATCAATAACGAAAGATACATGAAAAAAAATCCAAATACTTAGAAGCTAAATAATACACTTCTAAATAATCCATGAGTAAAAGAAGTCAAAAGGGAAATTAGGAAGTATTTTGAACTGAATAAAAATGAAAGTTAACATGTAAAAATTTGTGGATGCCAGTAGAGCAGCACTAAAAAGGAAATTTATAGAATTAAATGCCTATATTAGAAAAAGAAGAAAAGTCTCAAATCAATAACCTCAGCTTCTATGTTTAGAAACCAGAAAAAGAAGAGCAAATTAAACCAAAAGTAAGCACAAGAAAGGATATAATTAGGATCATAATAGATACCAATGAAATATAAAAATAAAGAAAAACAATGAAGCCAAAAGATGAGTTTTTTGAGAAGATTAATAAAATGGATAAACTTCTAGCCAGAATGATCAGAAACAATGAGAAAAAACACAAGGTAAGAAAATTAGGAAGGAGAGAGGTGACATCAGTACAGACTCTATAGATAGAAAAAGGGTAATAAGAGAAAATTAATAATTTTATGCCAATAAATTCAACAATTTAGGGCTTCATGCAGTGTTGCAATGGCTCAAATTCACTCTTACTTTCTGTAGCCTCTGGGGCCTGCATCTAGGGTGACCAACTATCCTGGTTTGCCTGGAATAAGGGATCTCCTGGGAGATGGGACTTTCAATGCTAAAACTAGAACAGTTGGTCATCCTAAGTGGCATCCCTCTTGTAATTCCACTCTTCCCTCTTTTCTCTTCCCAGTCGGTCCCCCAGAAGCCACAACTGCCCACAGGGGGATGTCACCTACCAGGCTTGACCCTGTCCTTGTGCTCTCTGGGTCACCTAAGTGGGCAAGGGTCTTTGCTTGACCTCCTCTCCATGCTGGCCCTGCAGGTCAAAGGCACAGTCTTGTGGGGGCTTTCTGGGACCATGCTACAAATACCCCTAATTAATCAGCCCTTGCTTTGGGCCCAGGCTGCTCTGCAGGGGTTGTTAGTTTCTGGAAAACAGCTCCTTGGGAGGCATTAAAGAAGTGACTCCCAATTTCCAGAATTGGAAGTGGCTTTGAAGGTATTATTGGTCTTGTCCTGGCCCACCTCCATCCCCTCCCTCATTAACCATTGAGCCTGAGGGATGACCTCCTTTCTTTTAAAGCTTTTCAGTGTTTCTGCCTCTCTCTGCCCTATCTGAGACCACTGAGGCACTCTGGAAAGTCAGACTTTATAGCCATCCCTGAGCCTATACCACCCTCACTCAAGCACCCTCCATGGCTCGCTATTGTCTAAAGAATAAAATATGGTTTCATGATGCCAAAGTTCAAGGTCTCGTATGATCCAGGTCCATACTTCAGGCAATGCTCTGTGCCCTGTAGGTTTCTGACTCTGACTTTTGCTTTATTTCTATTTCTCAGAATTCCATCTCCTCTAGCTCCTCAAGTACAAATCCAACACTTCTCTTTGTGCTCACCTTAAATGCCACCTCCTCCAGGAAATCTTCTCAGATGCCCACAGCTGGAAGTGTGGTCTTTTTCTCTGAATCAACTTTGTCTGTGATTCTTGGCACTCTGTGCTGTGTGTGGGAGTTATTCATGCACAGAAGTTCTCTTCACTCCTAGGTTCTAATTGGTACTTGACAGCAGCTTCCCCATCGCCCAACCCTTGCCTAGGACTAGCCGAGCCATGACCTGGCCCCATAATCTACCCTCAAGAATTCTGTTTCAGCCATCATAAATGGCTTGTCAGTCTCCCCATGGAGCTGTACTTTCTCACTTAAGATTCTAGGCTTTTGCCCATGCTATTCCCCACCTGCCATTCTCTTCCCCAGAGCTGCGTGGGAACTCAGCCATTGATTTGCAACCTCAAGTTTCCTTCCCAGGCTCCCACCCAGTGCCATGGAGCACTTGCTACCCTGCACTCTCCTGTCTTTGCGTCTCTGTCCCCCCAGTACACTGGTGGCACCTTTCATATGCCCCATCTTCATCTCCCTGATGCCCATCAGAGGACCTGGCCACCCAGGGAGCACCAGCAAATATTTATTGAGCAAATGATTGTGCTGATGACATGAAGCTCACCACCTCCAAAAGCCTGTCCCAATTTACTTCATCCTGAGCCAACAGCTGGTTCATGTTGCCATGTGACCTTGGAAAGTCACTTTCTCTCTCTGGATCTTCAGTTTGTGCATCTGTAAAATGAGGGAGTTGGATCTGATAGAAAAGGAAGGTACTGCCAGGTTCCCCCTTTTCCAATCCCAGTTCAATGACATTAAGTTTTTAACCTAAAATTTTCAATATTGTTTGTCTGGCCTCCTTAAGTGGCCCATGAGGGTATCCTTCACCTCCAGCCTGAGCCCAGCACCAGGCTGGGTGCCCCCAGAGCCCCAATGACCACCAGCTGAATAAGTATCAGACCACTCAGGGGTCCAGGATCTCTCCTACTGCAAGCAGGGTGAGAATCCATGCAACATGCATGCCAGAGACAGCCATTGTACCCCAGGTACCGCCTGGATGTGTCCAAGTGATCCTTTCTAACCCTCCTGGCTCACTCATAAGTTCCCAACTCAAGATGTTCTTTACTGCCCCTGAGCAATAAAGCCATCGCCTTTCTGAGAGAGAAGGCCATCAGCTCCCATAGTGAAAAGATACAGCAGGCAAGTTCTCCCAGCCCTGGGGGAGATCCTGATTGGAAAGATGACCCAAGCATCCTGTTATGATGGGGAAGGTCCAGATGAAGGGAGCCCTTCTTCTGTAGGGCAGGACATGTGTGTATTCAGTGTGTGCTTTAGTGCCCCCTCAGCTTGAGATGGAGCCCCAGCTCTGCCCTTAACCACCTGCAGCATCTTGAACATGGGCCTTAATTTCTCAGGCTTCACCTGTCAAAGTGGAGTGAAAAGCCTGCCAATTTCAAAGGGCTCTTGTGAGGGTTAAATGGAATAAACAATTTTAAGATCTGATATATAGGTTACTTTTCATTTTAGTTCACTTTTGATTCCTTCAATCATGTTGCCTGACTTTTCTCACATTTCCATTCCCTCGCCTTACCTTGTTATGCCGCATGAGGCTGTTAATGAAACAGAAACCAATCCCTTCACGCCATCTCTTGCACATGGTAGACATTCGTGAACACTGGATGAATGAATAACTCTCCAGTCACACCTGGGAGGAAGCATGAAATTGCCCCCGTCCTCCTCCAGGTATCATCTGAGTAGTAATAATTCGTCCCATGGTTTTCAATAGATCTAGAGGTCCTACTATGTGATATTAATTTTAGTAAATTAATTTCACCCCCAAACAACCCTGCCAGTGAGCATGGTGCGGCCCCAAATGGACACCAAGAGGACTCAGTCCCAAACCGGTAAGTGACCAGGCTGTCACTCAAATCCTAGTCCTTCAAATCCACACTTTTAATCACTGCCTGCAGCACCTTGCAAAAGATTTATCATCTTTCCATCTCAGAAGTTATGCACCTACATTAATGTAAACTCAGAAAAGATAGAATAGAAAGCATAAAAGTTTAACTGCCAAAAGATATCCTGAATTTAATACTTTGGAATATTTTTTCAGACCTCTTTTTCTACACGTAGATTTCATGGTTTGGGTCTTGTGTGTGTGTGTGTGTGTGTGTGTGTGTGTGAATGTGTGTGTGTTTAGGCCCATAATCATACAGTATAAGGAGGTGTGTATCCCCACTTATTCTGTTGAAAGCATTTTCTCCTTCTTATATACTCTCTGTATCCATCATTGTAATATTTCCATCAAATGGCCATATTATAATTTACTTATTATCTTGCTATTGTTGAGATCTTGGGTGGCTTATCTGTATTTACTATTATAAATAATACCTTGCCAAATATCTTTGTGCACAGAGCTTTCAGATTATTTTCTTAAGCTAATTTTATTTCTTTCCTTAGTCTAGTTTTCTAGAAGGATGAGGTAAATCAGTCAAAGAAAATGAGCATTTGTAAGGATCTTGAAAAATATAGTGCCAATGTATTTCCCCAAAGATTTTCACTTAAAAAAAATAAAAATAAAAAAAATAAAGTGGGGAGTAAAAGACCAAAGGAAGATGGATAGTCCCTGGACAGCTGATAGCCACAGACAAGAGCAAACAGGGTGTGCCAGCAAAAAAAGCTTCATCATGGACTGGGCCATGTCAAAGAGAACCAATAGCAAGAAGCAAAAAGATGTTTTCTTACTTCTCAGGAAGGAAAAGGAACCAAAAATAAATACTGCATGTGGATTAGTGAAATAAAGATATTTTCAATCACTCTAAAAGCACAATAAGTGTGCTTGCTTAAAAAATAACACAAGGAGGGGCGCCTGGGTGGTGCAGTCGGTTGAGCGTCCGACTTCAGCTCAGGTCACAATCTCGCGGTCCGTGAGTTCGAGCCCCGCGTCAGGCTCTGGGCTGATGGCTCGGAGCCTGGAGCCTGTTTCCGATTCTGTGTCTCCCTCTCTCTCTCTGCCCCTCCCCCGTTCATGCTCTGTCTCTCTCTGTCCCAAAAATAAAAAATAAATAAAAAACGTTGAAAAAAAATTAAAAAAATAATAATAATAACACAAGGAAATCTACCCTAACCATACAAATCTCCCAGCCTTTTCCAGTCAGCCACAGCTCTGTGCTTTGATAAGCAAGGTTTGGGTTCCAACGTTGGGTCTGTCATTGAATAGCCTTGCATCTGGTGGCCTCTCTGCACCTTGATTTACCGATCTGCCATACTTACCTCTCAGGAACTTTTATGAGGCTACATAAGCTTATGTACATGAAAATCCTTTGTAAGATTTCAATCACTTATATGACTTGCTGGTCAAAAGCTAATGTCCTATTCATTATCATTCATGGGACAAGGACCCTCATGGCTATACAGAAGGCATCCCAGCCTAGTTTCTCAATGTGATTTCAATTTTTTACATTTATTTTTAAATGTTTGAGAGAAGGAGAGCATGAGCAGTGGAGGGGCAGAGAGAGATGGGGACAGAGAATCTGAAGCAGACTCCATGCTGACAGCAGAGAGCCTGATGTGGGGCTCGAACTCACAAACCGTGAGATCATAACCTGAACCGAAGTCAGACGCTTAACTGACTGAACCCCTCAGTCGTCCCTCGAAATGTTTTCAGTATGCCAGTATACTTTATGTAGTTCCTTTAAATTAAGCTTATATAAATTCCCAGAAGTGACAGATGCTCAAATTTTACTGGAAAACTTAAATTGTGTAAACTAAGGCACCACCTCTGTATCATGAATCTGGACACGTGCACCCTATGCCCCGTGTCCCTCATTTCCACCACCAAAAAAAATGGTGCTGGCTCTGATGCATCCTAAAGCTGAGCTGACTTAGCCACTGAGGACCTCAGAACCCCCTCCAGGACCCCCCACAACCCCGAGTCAGCCCTGGAGGCAAAACCACAGACTGGGACCATTCCATTCAGTTCAACCGAGCTAGAAAGTGGGCCCAGCTTGAAAGTGATCTTCCTTCCACTCCAGAGGGTTATCCCAGAAAAGTGTTTGGTTCCCTTGACCAGGAAACCCTTAGAAGACTCTGGGGTTTAATATTTTAAGCTTTCACACCTCTTCCACCTTGGCTTCCGGCTGTTGCCTTCACATCCACCTCCCTGGGCAGGTAGGGAAACAATAGGTGCGAAGAGCCAGGAAGGCACCTCAGGTCATCTGGTTCTTCCTTTTGATTTACAGCTGAAGGATCAGGGTGCAGAGAAGAGCTGTCACACTGCCCTTCCCATCACCCCAATACTAAGTATGAAGTTTCCTGAGCTAATCATTCTCCAACTAGAGTGTATGTCAGAAGCAGAGAGGAAGAGGTTAAGTGCACAAACTCCTAGGCCCAACCCCACACCTACTATGTTAGACTCTCTGAACATGGGGCCCCGGAATCTGCCTTTTTAGCCAGCTGCCCAGTAACACAGATGCACCCCAAAGTTGGAAAACTCCTGAATGGAAAATAGGCCCAGAAGACCCACTTGCCAATCAGTGTCTGGAGCCCTAAGTCATGCAGCTGATGGCCCTAATTTAGCTCCTCCCTGGTACTGCTTCACCCCCTTCCCACCTCCTTAAACATGCACAAAAGCACACACATTCACCGCAATGGGCCTAGTGATGGCTGGGGATGGAAGTAAGCAGGCAAGTTCAAAATCCCATGCACAATGTGACCACCAACAGATGGTCAGCAGCTTTGGGAGAAGCTCTCTGGCTTCGGAAGTAAACCGTGGGCAGCCGGAGAAGGGCTGAAAATACACCCAGTTCCTTCTGACAACAGCAACTCACCTGCTGGAAGACGCCAGCTCAATGGGCTATTGCATTCCCACGGAATTTAATAGCCTGTCCTGCCCATTAATTTCTTCCGGAAGACACTCCCTAATGGGAACTACATTGATCCCTGATGAGTCATTCATTGGCCAGTAAACTTTATAAGCAGCCCAAGCCACCCAGCTCCAAACATCCAGCACATGACAGTGGGGCCATCAGGCTCTGTCATGGGGACTTCGGGAACTTAAAGTCTGCAGATAGCCCCAGACGTGGTTTCAGGGCTGGGAAATTAATCATATGAGCCCCATTAATGTGCTTATTCCCCCAGAGAAGACTGAATCCTGTCTGGGGGTGCTGGGAAGGGGTTATACATCCCTCCCTGAATGGTCAGGAGTGATGGTCAGACAAATAGCATTGCGCGTGTCCCTGTATTACTTGAGGTCCTTGTATTTCCACGTTCGGCTGGAATGTTCTTCCAAGCTCTGCTGTTAATTTCTGCTTAGATTTTCCAACATGGAGTGAACCTGTCTGTCTCTCTCTCCCTGTCTGTCTGGCTCTCTCTCTCTCTCTCTCTCTCTCTCACACACACACAGAGAGAGAGAGAGAGAGAGAGAGAGACAGAGAGAGAGAGAGAGAGAAAGCTGTGTACCTACTGTAGAATCTGTCACTCCCAGTAAAGGCTCAGTGGGGTAGGCTAGTTAGGGCTTTGAGTGAGGAATCCAGGAATAACCCAGAGAACTGAAGTCTAGCCCCACCTCTACAGCCCACTGTTATGACCACAGGCAAATCACTTGGCCTTTCTGGACCTCAGTTTTTCCACCCTTCAAACAGGCTGGACTAGATTAATGGTTCTCAACCTAGCTGCAGGATTAGAATCCTCTAAGGGACATTTGGGCCCCACGCCAGAGCAACTGAACCCTGATCTCTGAGGTGAGCCCAGGGCATCTGTGGTTCACACCAGAACCCTTGGGGAATTCAGATGCAGGGTGTGGGTTGAAAACCCCCACCCTGGGTGATCCAGTTCCGCTATTCAGTTAAGTCCACCATTTATCAAGGAAGAGACAAGGCCGAGAGAAGATGGAGTAGCTGCCTTTCTTTGGATTCCCAGGAAGAGAGGCCAAGGGCGGAAAGGCTCAAACTGTGCCATCTGGGACTCAATTTAATTTAGGAATTTCCTGAATAGAAAGAAAAGGATGTTCTGAATATAAAATCAGACAAAGAAAGCCCTGGGCTTGAAGCTTTTTAGCAGAAACATGCTGCCAAGGGACAGGAAGAGATTACTGTTCGTGGGGTGCAGCCTGGAGTCCAGGATGAGCTGGGAGCCTCGGAGGACCCCAAGTTGTCCAGCGATCACAGGGAGACCTCCCTCATTCACCCTGGGCCTGATGATGCTCTTGGAGCACTTCCTCAGGCCTCACGGGCAAGTCCAGGTTCAGCCTTTTGCAGGCACAGACAAGTCCCTTCTCTCTGCACCTCATATGCTCCTCTGTAAAATGAGGAGGGTAAGAGTTAAATCAAATACCCTACTCCTCAACTCTATGTCACACACCGACATGTCTGAAATAAGGGGCCCTTACAGTCAATGGCTTCTTACCATTAGCTGCAGGATACTGTCTGCCAAAGTAGCGTGCAAACTAATGGCACATACAGTGGTGAAATATGGCAATATCTCTGGTCCCTTCCACTTCAAACATTCTAACAATTCTGGTTCCATGACTCTGTGGCCTTGGGTCCAGATCAACCCTATGGAGAAGCCCGGATTCCTGCTAGTTCTTTGTCATTCAGTGTTATCCAGGGACCAGCAGCATCAGCAGCATGAACACATCAGAAACACCAGCTGGTCAGAAGCACAGAGTCTCAGGCCCCACCTCAGGCCTGCTGAACCAGAACCTGCATTTTAACAAGAGCCCCTCATGATCCTAGGCACATTAAAGTTTAAAGTCCGTGGTGAGGGGCGCCTGGGTGGCTCAGTTGGTGAAGCATCCTACTTCAGCTCAGCTTAGGTCATGATCTCATGGCTCATGAGTTCGAGCCCCGCGTTGGGCTCTGTGCTGACGGCTCAGAGCCTGGAGCCTGCTTCCGATTCTGTGTCTCCCTCTCCCTCTGCCCCTCCCCCGCTCGTGCTCTCTCTTTCAAAAATAAATATTTTAAAAATGTTTTAAAAACATAAATAAATATAAATAAAGAAATAAAGAAATAAATACAGACCATGGTGATACTTCATGCTGCCCTCCACCAAACACACATACACACACACACACACACACACACACACATCTGTTCACCAGGAACACTCAGCCAGAGCCTCACTATAAATAACTTCCGGGAGCTCCAGTTCATTTCGCGCTTACATACCCTTCCATACGAAGCAGTTTGTTTGAAGCCTCAGATAGGAAGGCAGACTCTGTGAGGATATAGGGACATACTGTTCCTTTAAGAGCCAGAGGTGGGCAGGTGGATAATGGCAGTTTCTTAAAGAGCACAATCTCAGTGGGGTCTGCATCCCTTCACTCCCTCTTCCTAACCACATGACACCTGTTGTGCCCCTCCCCTTCCTGGGCCTCACCCTGGGAAGCCTTCTCAGCCCTTACACAGAGAACCCATCACTTTGGACCCCTGACACTCACCTGGCCTAGTCCTGGCTGCTTGTCTCTGCCCCTGGACCTCGACTTTACATCTGCATTTCCCGTCTTCCTTGTGACCTGCTTATGTCCAGCCTGGAAGGACTCCAGGGCCCACATTCATTCATCCATTAACTCAGCAAGTATCTGCACACCTTGGGAACCCACAGATGTTTACCAATGGCCTCACCCCTGGGGAGCTCACAGTCTGGTGAGGCCAACCAATGTGGGAACCTCGTGATAATGTGCTAGGAGAGGCAAAGCACGGGGTACTAGTACTAAGGGTAGGAGTAGGAGTAGGGGTAGGAGTCCAGAAGAGGGGTGCTCACTGAAACTTCAAGGCCAAGGAAGGCTGCCTGGAGGAGTTGCTATTGGAGGGACTGGTAAACATTAGCTGGGTGAAAAGAGGGAGGAAAGGCCATCAGGCATCATGAACAGCCTAAGAAAAGGCGCAGAGGCAAGAACCAGCTTGTGAGCCATTCTTATTGCAGAGCATAAAGTTGGGATCAGGAAGTGGAGAGAGAAGAGGCTGGGAAACAGGCAAGGCTGGATCAAGCTGGGCCTGGCAAGCCAGGTTAAGCATTTGGACTTTCATCTTAGGAGTTGGCTCTTCCCCAATTTCTGTCATGCTGCCATGCAAAAAAAAAAATCAGTGAGAGCCTTCAGAGGTGCCTACAGTAGGTGAAGTTGGGGTCATGAAGAACCACCAGGAAGGCTCTGTTCCCAAAGCCCCTGAGGCCTTTGTGACAGATAGAAAGATATCAGATCAAGGCACATGAGTGGCTCAGTCCGTTGAGGGTCCACCTTCAGGTCAGGTCATGATTTCACAGTTCATGGGTTCGAGCCCCTCATTGGGCTTTCTGCTATCAGCACAGAGCCCACTTGGGATCTTCTTTCCCTCTCTCTCTCTCTCTCTCTCTCTCTGCCCCTCCCCTGCTCATTCTCTATATCTCTCTCAAATAAATTTTTTTAAAAAAGATATCAGATCATAGAAAGAGAAATGGTGGCCCAGGACAAAGTACCTGGTGATCAAGGGAAGTGCTACTGGAGCCAGGAAGAAGAAGGAGGAATTAGCCAGGACTGCTTCCTGGAGGAGGCAAGACTTGAAATGCAAATGAGCAAACTTAGCCATAACAAAGGGTTGCAAAGTAGACAAGGATGTGGGAAGTTCTCAGAAGACTTGCTGACCTCAGGTGGCCCTTAGGAAACCAGAAGTGCTCTTGGGGAATGAGTAGCCCTGGGGCAGGACAGGAAAATACTCGGCAACTGAGCCAATTAATAGGTGAGGGGCCGCCCTGGGGTCAGAGTGAGTCAGTTGGCAGGAACTGAGTGGGGGATGCCCAAGGAATCCTTCTGCAAGAAGCCATGGGGGACAAAATCCCACATGCTCAAGGCCAGGCATTCGGCAGAGAGGGGCTTCCAGCTTTATAAACGTCCACTGAATTCTCACTATTTTTAGCTGTTGAACCCATGAAGGTAACTGAGAGGCTCCTGGCTGGCTTGGGCAGAAAAGCATGTGATGCTTGATCTCCGGGTCACGAGTTCAAGCCCCACATTGGCCATGGAGCCTACTTTAAAAAAAAAGAAGCTACAAAGACATAGACATTAATAATAAAGAGAACCAAAGATGAAAACCACACCAATGAAGGTAACTGGATTAGACACAGTTGGCTTCAGCAGTGAACTCTGAGAGCATGCTGGGAGGGAGGCAGCCACCCAGACCCACCCTGGGAAATGCAGAAAGGAGAGCCCTGACCCGAATGCCAACACGGACGGGTTCTGTAAAGGGGGAAACTTCCCCAAGGCCACATGCCCCATGACAGCAGAGCTCCCTGAGCCTGCTAACGGTGTGGCTTGAAGAGTGCTGAGAATTCCTGCCCCCCACTCCTCACCTGCCCCGGCATCAGAGCATCCTTGTCCCAAGTAGCAAGCCTCCAGAGGGCCTCGCTCCCCGTGCCATGCCCATCTCTCATCGGGGTCAATAAAAGGGGACATCCTACCCCAACGTTTGTATCTGAGTGATAGCTTATGAGCACAATGACTGAAGCCTAGATAACCAAGCGGTGTTTACTTGATAAATGAAGCACCAGCACGCCCGAGATGCCACAGTTACTAAACCTGCACCATAAGCTTTTCTGTAATGATAAATTCTCTCTGGCATCAGGCAGAGCTGAAAGCCACAGGCACCCCTGAGGACAGTCTTCTGAAGAATTGTGGCTTGCACAGACACAGCTCAGGAAAAACTCTGAGTATTGATTTCCCTCACGTGACTGCGCTGTGCTCGTGGTAAAATTATAGAATCCTGGAATACTGAAGCTGGGAAGGCCCGAAGAGACCACCAAGGGCAAGCTGCCTCTCAGATTCGCTTTTGGAGAAACTGAGGCCCAGGGAGGGAAAGTTGCGATGGTAACCATCTCGGCTATCACAGAGCCAAGAGTTCCGTTAGCGGAGCCCAGCCTTGTGCCAGCTTTGGCAAAGAGAAATCTGTCTCCCGCTGACTCCCTCCAAAAAGCTCGAAGGCTAGTAGGAGGTGGGCATGTCAGCCAATAACTACAATAAAGTGTTGCAGGTGCTGGGATAAAACCCAAGCCTGGACACCGCGGTCCAAAGGCAGAAGGAATGGATGGAGAAGGCTTCTTGGCAGAGGGGCACAAGCTGAGCCTTACAAGCCAATGAGGTGGTTGCAGACCAAGGAGCAGGAAGAACCATCCAGGTAGGGAGACAGAAAAACAAATGTGGAGAAGCCAAGGGAGCCCGATGGTTTGGGGGAAGACAAGAGGAGAGGTGAGGCAGTGCAGCAGAGCGAGCAGGGCCTCGGGAAGAAAAGGAGCTTGGATTTCATCAGGGAAGATGGTGACACGGCTGAGTTCACATTTTAGGAAGGTCAGGCCGGAGTCAGATGGGAGGCAGGAGGAGCAGTCAGGAAACTATTGCAAGGGTGCAGGAGGGGGCTGGTGATGGTCTCAACTTGTGGAGAAGAGGGGACGCTTGCATGGACTGGCGAGATGGAGTCAGACTTCTCACCCATCCAGCGGAGGCTGAGGGAGAGGGGGAGGTCCAAGTCCTTTTATAGAAAGACCATGACCTTCCCTCCAACTCCCAATAGGGACAATTCATAAGGTCTAAAATTAAGGATTTGGCTTTCCAGTGTTCTTCGAGTGATAGCTGGATGTCCACATAGCAGCCATCAGAAGTGAGTTATAATGTATTACCTGGTTAGTAGAAGCCACCCGCCTAACTCAGGATAAACTGCCACCTGGGATTTCCTTACATTTGAGGATTTGAGTTCTGCTATATCAGGTATTGCCTGCCATAGGCATGAGAGACTAACTGCCATAAACCACTCTTGAATCGGGGCGTCTGGGTGGCTCAGTCAGTTGAGCATCTGATTTCAGTTCAGGTCATGATCTTGCAGTCCATGAGTTCGAGCCCCGTGTTAGGCTCTGTGCTGATAGCTCAGAGCCCGGAGCCTGCTTCAGATTCTATGTCTCCCTCTCTGCACCTCCCCCACTTACACTCTGTCTCTCTCAGAAATAAATATTTAAAACATTTTTTAAATCCCCTCTTAAATCTGAGGGGGTTGACACAATAGATGTTTATTCCTTGCCCACACTACAGCCCAGCTCTGCTCCACACAGTTCTTTAGGGATCCAGGTTTCTCCCCGCCCCCCCCCCCCAAAATTCCATCCTCCTCCGGGGGCATCTACCCTCAACCGCCTCAGCAGAGGAGTCCCACATCACTTCTACCCACATCTCATAGGTGAAAACTAGTCACACGCCCCACCTAGGGGCAAAGGGGGCTGGGAAAGGCAACCCCTACCCACCCCAGGCAGAGGATCAGAACACCAATAACTGAGCCCTCACAGTCTCTGCCATGCTGCCTGGGTGTGTCTGTGCAGTGGATTCACAGTTTATCACATGACATTTTCTTAGTGAAGATGCCTGGATACTCACTGGAGCTCATCGGATGGGGCTTGCCCAGCCACCCCTGATCCAGGGGTGCCGGGAGGTCAGTGAGCACACATCGTGTCCTGCATCCCATGCCCTGGCCTCTCCATCCTGAAAAGAAGGTTCAACCCCCCACCTGCCAACTTCCCCCAATGCCAGGAGCTCTGTTTTCCACGTGTTCCTTCTGATAGATAGCTCTTCCCTTCCGCGCCCGCAGGAGACAGAGGTTCTAAGGCAGTTGTCAAGAATTACCACAGCCCAGAGAAAGGACCTAGAGAATGAAAGTGATTCATCAAGAAGACGTATAAGCCGATTGGGCAACTTGTGATTGGAGCTGCTTAGCTACCCAAAGGGATAGCAGGATAAATTACTGCCAGAAGAATTAACAATTACAGCCTTGGCATCTTACATTGTGAAGTCATTCCAATCACCTGTCACCAGGCTTTTAAAGTTTCGGGGGAAACGTTTGGGGGTGCCTGACTCTGCATTCATATCTTGCCTTGAACAACTGAAGGATGGGCTCCCCAGGCAGGACGGTGAGAGAGATATTTATAAATGAAATCTTCTCCGTGGGTTACTTTTTCAGACCCATTTTTTTTTTCCCGATCCGATTTGATTTCCAGCAGGTAATGGCTCCTAGCGCTGGCTTTCCATAACATGAGCTGTGCTCTTTCTCTCTCCCCACTAATGTCGCTGTCAAGTAGCTAATGATTCGAAAACAGGTGTGGCAGAATGCACATGTAGCTGACATTTAAAGGACCTGGCCAAGTCTTTTGTGAAAATCAGGGATCCTTGAATAATTACAATAACCCTTGCTGTGACTCAGGTTTGGGTGCATTTTACCAACTGGATTTTCTTAAGACTCTGGATTCTTCTGCCAGGGACAAAAGACAAGATCTCTGCTATGTTATGCACCTGCTATGTGTCATATAACCAGTGTGTTGGATTCATATGTTATCTCATAAAAACTCTCCAAGACGGAGAATGATATTCCTATTTCACAGAGGTAACTGATACTCAAAGAGGTTCGACAACCTGCCCAAGGTCACTAAGCCAGCAGATGGTAAAGCTGAGTTTCAAGCTTAGAATTTCCGAATACAAACCCATAACTCTTTCTACTCTCAGTACCATCCCTGAGTAAGGTGCCTGCCGGGGGCTTCTCTGGAAGACCCCAGAGATAAGTCAGCTTACTAGTATGCTTAAAGAGGCTCCCAGGAAAGGACAAAACTGAAATCTGTGGCTGTGGTCAGTGTGATGGCCGACTCCCCATGTGGGATCATCCAGCCTCTCCCAGGTGGTTGGGCAGTAACCCAAAATGAGGGCTGGATGGGGCAAGGGAGGGAGAGAGAGCTGGCTCAATGTGGGGTATGACCAGGAGTCAAAACCCTTGGGTTCTTGTCTGAACCCTGCCTTCAACTTATTAGATGATCTCAGGCCAATCATGTTGCTTTGATCTTCAGTCTTCTTACCTGTGAAATGGAAGTAATGTGGCAGTCCCACATTGAGAGGGAAAAAGACCTTCAGCGGAGAATCCTGAGACATGCAGGAATCCCGCAGTAGGTCTTTGATAATGAATGGCTTCTTTCCAGGGGCGGCAGCCGCCATCACAGGGCTTAGACACAGAGGGCTACCTTGGAGCATACCCTGTAGGATAGTGGTGCAGGGCTTCTGAATCCTGACTCCACCATTTACCAGCAGTGAGGCCTGGAGCAAGTCTCCGCAGATTTCTGCCTCAGTTTCCTCCTCTGCCGTAACAGGGATAACAGCAGTACTGACCTCATGCTTAATCTATGCAAAGTGCCTACCAGAGGGTGTCAGCCCGGGCCTCCCCCTCCACCCCTACCTCTTTCATGGCGGGATATGCCACCTCCCCACCACCAAGAAGGATGGCTGAGTGATGAGGACAATGGGACAAGCTCAGGGAGCCTCACAAAGAGCTCAAACGGGGGTTATTTGTTCCTCTTTGAAAGGCAAACACCCGGGACTTCCTCGTGGGCTGACAGTTTGCATCTGCTCATTTGTGATGATCCAGACTTGCACGGGAAGGTTCGCTTCAAAGCCTACTTTATCAGAGCAGCAGGGAAAACATCTGAGCATTTTGTAGTTAAGTCAATATTGCTTCTGATTTCTTCCGACGCTCCTCTGAGTCGGGGAAGAGGAAAGCGGGATGGACAACATGACATTTTTGAGCACCAGCTCTATGACAGACCCAATATACATCTTACCTTGCAGATAAAGGCACTGACACCTGTAGAGAAGTGTCAGGTGTCGGTGGTCATCCAGAGCCCGGATCTGACACTAGGTCTGATCGACCCCAATCCAGACCGTGGCTTTGTGGGAACGCAGGAGGAGGGACGGCATGTTGCCAACCAAAGATGCCCTGTCTTGCTTCCTGTCTCTGCACAGAGGTGCATCCTGCTGGGAGGTAGGTCAGACCAAGGAATAGCCATTCAGTTCAGATCTGTGGCCCGGGCGGGGGTGGATTTTCCCAGCAGCCACATTCAGTATAAAGAGAACCTCAGCAGAGGGCTTCGTGGGTCATTTACATCTTGTCCTGAGGGCTTCATGGGTCATTTACATCTTCTTGTCAAAGTTCTGGGTGGGGCTTCAGGCCTTCAGTCAAGGTCTTGGGCACGCTGGGTGAACAGGGTTCCCTGCCACAGTTTTCTTCCCTAACCTCCTCCCAGTGCGGTTCAGGCAGCCATGGCCCATCCTGGGGACCACCAGGGGCAGCAGTGAGCAGAATCTCCACCCCACCTGTACCAAATCTCCACAAAGGGGAGGTTCCCCCTGCCCCCCACCGGGGCACGGCCCCAAATGCTGTGGTGGGTATCTCATTTAATGCTTCCTCCAACCCTATGAAATAGAGCTAATTATTCCTGTTATGCAGATGAGGAAACGCATACCTAGACTTTGTAATTATCATCGTGAGCCGTGCAAGACAACCAACCCAGCCATACAAAATTAGAATCATTTAGTGGAAAAGAAAGTTTCCTGAAAGTTGTAAAGTACTCTGGCCTGTGTAAGAAATACGATGCGGTGTGTCGATGATGGTGGCATTTCTAGGGACGGTGGTGAGGGAACCACAGTTTGAAGGACTAATAGGTGGTGATCGATGGGCTTCCACAATTGTAATGAGCTCCCCATGAATATTAATTATTTGGAGAATTATGGAACCTGGTGTGGTGTTATAAACAGCCTAGATACAAAGCAGGTACCCCTCTTTGGAAAATTACATAAGATCCAAATAAATGTGGCTCCAGCAGCTCGGGGCTGGAAGGATCAGACCTGAGAACTCGCCCTCGCGTCCAAGAGCCAAGTGGCTCAAGAGCAGAGACTTTCGATTGACTCACCCTTCCAGAATCCACACATGCTCTATGGCCGTAAACATCCACCACCCCCACGGAAAAGCTACAGGAAGGCGGTGACAAAAGATGAATTTTATGGCAACTGCTCTGTGCACACAGAGCCTCCCTGCAGGGCCATCTCAGGCCCTGCAGGGGTGCAGCTGGAGCCTTAATCATGCGGTGTCACCAGCCCAGAGAGGAAATCCATCCCTGGCCTCTGCAGGCACTCCAGGGTGGACTCTGCTCTGGGGTCCCTGCTGCAGCAGCAGAGTCCCAGAGAGAGAAGGCAGCCGGCCGTGGCCCATTCTGACACCACTGCTGGGCCTTCAGAGGTCTCCTGGGATGGTATAGGGCGGGAGTTTTTGCTGGGAGCCCCTCAGGGAAGCTGCCCAACCCCCACCTGGAGAATTCTTGTGCAGATTCATGAAGCCACACATGTGGTTGCTGCTGTAGGTCGACAACATCCAGAAAGCGCACGCGGTGGGCTGAAAACCCTCCTACCTGGCCCAGAATCTGTTCCAGGTTTTGTGGAAGGCTTACAGGTGGACATGGGGGTGGGGGGTGGAGGGTAACTGGCCCCCAGGGTGGGGGGAAGACCTCAGGAAGGCTGTGGAAGCCAGAACTGGGCAGGCGTGCCTTATGTGCAGCCCACCTAGCACCTACTCTCTCTGGCCTGGGCAGAAGGCACCCCGAGATGATGGGCCACTCTTCCCAACCCTGCTCCCACTCAAATGTGTGGAAAGTAGATTTTGAAAGGAGCCAAGAACCAAAACTGTCGGAAATGCATTGAGGTGTGTTCCACTTTAAGAAAGCCTGTTAAGTGAACATTTCAACCCAGACCCAACTTCTGTTTCAAATATACCCATTGACAAAAGCAAGGTCATCAAAGTCCCCCATTCTAAAAGAGATTGTGAACAGAGGCCAATCTGTAAAGGGAACGTATCTGAAGGGGAAACAGTGGGGTGACCGGGATTGAAGCTAGATGGCTAGCCAAGGAGCGAGTGAAGCCCCAGGTGGGATAGCAGTAGAGGGAAACAGACTGCTCAGGGCTGCCCGTGCACTCTCCGGAGGTGACTTTCACACTTCAGTCCCTGTGAGTGGGACCTCCTGCTGTTGTGCAGTGCACACCCTGCACAGCTGTCCGCAGCAGCTCTGATAGTCCAGGTCAGCATAGAAAGAGGTCAGACTGCTGGCCTCTTCCTGACTCCTCAGTCAATGATGCTTCAGGGTGGAAGTTGGACTGGGGTTTTCTTAGCTGGAAATGAAGCCAGGAAAAAAAAATAAATAAATAAAGAGGAGGAGAAGGAGGAAGAAGAAGAAGAAGAGAAGAAAATGCAGGGCAGAGATGCAGCCTGGAACCCAAATGGCCACTTTCCAGCTTACAGAGCTGAGACTGTAGGTCAGAGAAGGGACTGTGGGATTCAGGACCCCCTAGTTCTATACCCTGAGGACCCTGGCAGCACTGACAAGCCAAGGGGATAATCTGTCCAGGCCTGGACAGGAAAAGATGAAGGAACACATAAGGAAGGCAATAGCTCTACCCGGAAGGAGTGGAGATACCCTGTACCTTGGCCTGCAAGTGGCCCAGCCAGGCCTGTGTGCCTCCAAGCTCATTCCTCTGGGTGAGGCCACCTCCTCGCCTGCATCCCAGCAAGCAACACTTTGCCTCTGCCTGTTTCCACCAACAAATCACGCGCCAATTTGCCGCGTGCACACTGCCAGTGCCGACGGCACTTGCCCTGGAGATTGTGTCCGGATGAAGATGTGATTATAACGGTGCACTGGCATGCACAGGCACACTAAAAACCCTCTTCCGCCGAGGCAGCTCTTCCATCAGCAGTGGAGAGGAGGGCAGGGACGAGAGGGTTAGCAGGGACTGTCTCCCGCTAGCGATGCATGTTCACTGCGTGCACAGGATTCACAGTGACCATCATGGAGAACTTTCAGTCACCCAGGCCACTGAGCAGCTCAATCCTGCCTGACACTCACCCATACGTTCACCTTGCTACTTATCTGAGGCTCCCCTGCCAGGCCAGGCCTCTCTTTACCTCTGTGCCTTTGCCCCGGCAGTTCCCTCCACCCACTTCTTTTCTGCACAGTGAACCACATAGTCCTACTTGACTCAGCTTGAAGTGACCACCCCCTCCATAAAGTCTTTTCTGAGCCCTCCACTCTGAGTTGGCCTGGCCATTCTGTCCCCAGTGCCCCCACTACCTGTGTATGGTGTCATCCATTATAGCGCTTGCTTTCTTATGTGCATGTCTGTTCTTTCCGGGCTGCAAGTCCCATGGTCATAGGAACCACATCTCATTCATTGTCATAGCCTCAATTTCTACCAGTGTTCCTAGAACAGAATACATGCTAAATAAATGTTTATTGGACACATGGAAAGGGGATGGGTCAGTAGGTGAATGGGTAGATGGATGGATGGGTGGGTCTGGGTGGATGGATGGATGGATGGACAGATGGGTGGATGGGTGGGTGTGGGTAGATGGGAGGATGGATGAATTAATAGATGAGTAGATGAATGGGTGCAGGTAGATGGAGGGATTTATGAATAGATAGATGGGTGAGTGGATGGGTGGGTGTGGGTAGATGGATGGATTAGATGAGTGGGTGGATGGGTGGATGGGCAGGTGTGGGTAGATGAGTGGATGGATGGATGTATGGATGGATGGAAATAAAACTGTAGAGAATTTTCTTTTATTTATTTATTTATTTATTTGGCTATTATCCAACCAAAGCTAGAAGGATTCTTGTAGAGCTTCAGAGGCATATCTAGGGCCAGCAAAGCCAAAGGTGAAAGTCATGTTAGAATGAGGCAAGTTATAGCCTTTTTAAAAAAAAAAAAATCCTCTTGCTTTTTTGTATAAACAATTCACCATTTTGTGCTCTTATTGTCTCCCACTCATAGACATATTTGCAATGGATACACCTTTTTATTTATTATTAGTCACAAACCATGGGTAATTTTTAAATTTATTTTTACATTTATTTATTTTTGAGAAACAGAGTGAGACAAAGTGTGAGGGGGGGAGGGGCAGAGAGAGAAGGAGACACAGAATCCGAAGCAGGCTCCAGGCTCTCAGCAAGCAGTCAGCACAGAGCCCGAGGCGGGGCTCGAACCCATGAACTGTGAGATCATGACCTGAGCCGAAGTCAGACACTCAACTGACTGAGCCACCCAGGCGCCCCAGCCATGGGTAATTTTTAAGTTGATTTTTATTGCTTGTCAAAGTGCTGCACCAGCTACTACTACTAGTTTCCAGCCAACACAACAAAGAACTCTGTGTGGGACTCCGTGCAGGACTGGGGCATCGCTGAGTTCTGATTGGGTGAATCCTCCTCTGGTCCAAATGGTCCAAACACCAGTCAGGGATGCTCCTACCTAAGAGGGCAGGTTATGGTCACTCTTCTTACAAGTAAGTCACATTCTGAATTTTACACAGTATATAATAATTTGCTCAGGCTGAGCACTTATCTACTCTATGTGAATATTCACTGATGAGTAGTTTGATGGTTTCTACAGATGAAGCCTCCCCAAATACATTTCCTCTTGGTTCCAATTTCAATGAAATGGCAGTGTTTAAGTTCTAAGACCACATCTGTGATGGATTGGTGATGTCTGCCATGTACCCAGGATGAGGGCAGGGGGAGCAGTCACCGGGTTTGCAGATGAAAAAGCTAAGTCCCCTAGAGAGGACAGCAGGGTAACAGCAGAGCCAAGATTAGGAGGTCTCCTGAGCCCCAATCAGGAGCCCTGCAGTTGGACAGACCTGGGTCTGAATTCTGCCCCTGCCGCTTCTCAACTGGGTGGTGTTGGGCAAGTTACCCAAGTTTGCTGATCTGTAAAATGGGGATGACAGTATTTGCCTGGCAAGGTTATTAGGAGGACTAAACTGTTCAATCAATCTATGCAGTATTTCCCGTATTGGGATCTGAAGAACCCATGTTCCCATCTCTCAAATCTCTCCTCCAAACTCTGCCCACCCACCCAAGAATTGCGTCTACTTCCTGTGCCCCGCCCCCCTCCCTGGGGTAGACTCTTTCTTTAGGCAAGCAATGGAGGTAGTTGTAACAAGTGTAGACTGCTGGGTTCTAATTCCATGAACATAGTCGCTTAAATGCTCTGGCTGCCGCTATACATTCAGTTAGTCTACAGTCAGTCTTTTGGGCACACAGTACTTCTTCTCACAGAGTCGTTGTGAGGACTGAAAAAGACAATGTTCTGAAAGCTGCTGGCCCTCCTGCTACAGGGCGTGGCACATAGCAAGTGCTCGCAAACTGGCGGGTGTCCTTGTTGCTCAGTCCCTACGACTTTCGCTTCTTCCTGATGCTATCTCTTTGTGCTTTGACCTCATGGGCTGAACTGTCACTGAACCCGCAGGGATGGGGGATGGGGCCGCCTCACTGCTTCTGTACAGGACATGTCTCCCCTGAGACCCCATTGCTGCCACCATTACTGACTCATTGGTAGATTTGATTCGGGGATTTTATTTGATTTTAGTATTGTTTAAAAGGAGTACAATATGATCATTTGTGAACACACTAGATCATTCAGCAGGATGCAATAAAAGCATCAAACTGAAAATTATGTCTCAAAAGCAGGCTCTGAATCCCCCTCCATCTGGGTGGGCAGAGCAGAAGTTGGCACTTGTAGTGGAAAGTGGAAAAATGAGAGGGAGATCACAGGGCCTGGCTAAGAGGTAGGGGGACCTCATGGTCACCTGATTCTAGAAACTGAGACCTCTCAGAGCATAGTACCTTAGGGCCCTGCCCCCTACAGATGGGACAGAGAAGTCCAGAGAGGTTGAGTGGCATGCCTGAGGTCACGCAGGAAAGCCCGCTGCTTACTAGTCCAGGACTCAGATGTGATTTGGTGCTGAGCCTATGTCAATGCAGAGCCTACGAGGACCAACATGGCGGCTCCTCTTCTTCTGTGTGGCTTGGAGCAGACAGCCCCTTTCACTCCTCCTCTGTACTTGGCTAGGACAAAGTAGGGTGGGACAATTCCTTCAATAAGCAGGTATGAGCACCTACTGTGTGACAGACCCTGCACTAAGAGGCCTGAGATCCAGGGGGCAGGGAGATCTATGGGTATGGCTAGAGAGGGGATGCCAGTTAGGACAGGCACACGGGACCAGCCACCAGACTGACACCTTGAGTGAAGGACTGTTGTAAGTGCTTCCCTAACCTAAAGACAACAAACACGTGTAAACATTGTGCAAGGTGCCATGCCTATTCCCATCTAACCTGCAAGGAAGCCCTGTAAGTTGCAAATTATTAGCTCTGTTTTGCAGATCAGGAAACTGAGGCCCTGAGTAGTTAAGTGACTTAGCCTATCAGTGATGGTGCCGTGTTCTGCCCACTACCCTTCAGCTGTACAGGCTGGGGGAAGAGGCAGAAGACAGGCCCCAGGGATCTGGGGACATCCCTATGATGTTGGCAGGAGCAGGACTGGGGCAAACAGGAGCCCCGTTTTACTCACCTCTGCAGCCCTGGTACACCCCCCCACCCAACCAAAGAAGCATCGCAGCCAAGGCCTGAGTGGAGGCTGCAGACACTAGGAAAAGTCCAGGATGCTTGGCAAGGGAGACCCACTGACTCCCTCCGGGTTGCTCAAGCTGCAGGCAGGCCTTGGGCAGCTGTGCTAACTGTAGCGCCACCTGCTGGCACACCTCGGGATCTGTGGGCTGGGGGAGGCAGGGAAAGCCAGGGAGCGAGGAACAGCACAGGATGTCCCCAGGCAGGCTGGCAGCTAACACAAGCTTCTCTCTATAAAGTGAAAACAACTGTGGACAGAAGCCTCAAGACAGTGAAGCACTGAAAGGCAAGCACCAGAATATTCCACCGCAAAAATGCTGAGTTCTTTGTTCGGCTCATAAATTTCAGCAATTATCCAAAGTTCCATGGCCCAGGGGATAAAAAGGGTAAGGGAGGGTGAGATGTCAGGTACATGCGAGAACACTCCAAGGCTCAATCCCGGGCGTCTCTCCTCTCTCCCAGCTCCTGACCCCTAGATCTAGCGGGTTGGCGTTATCTGGACTTGGCAAGAGTCCTTATCATAATAAACCCAACTCAAAGTAACTCAACCCCAAAAGGGCAGAGATGGCTGGTCTATGGAACTGAACTATAGGAGAACAGAGGGGGAGCTGTGAGCTGTTTGTTGCATAAATGAAAGGGCAGAGGAACATGAAGGAGTTTATTAGGCGATGGGGCTGGGAACCAAGTCTTGGTGAGCACCTGTCGCCTGCAGGGCACTGATATCATTTGATCAGATGAGGAGACTAACGGTGGGCGTGGACGAATTACCCAAGGTCACACAGCTGGCCCGTGAAAGAGTGGGGTTCAAGATTCTATCTGGCTCGTTCCACTGCCTCTAATTCTCAAACTGAAAGAATAGATTTGGGATCTATGATTAGACATTGAGACTTACGAGACCTTAGAAGCCCTCTCAGGTACTGCACACCCAGTGCTTGACTCTCTCTCTCTCTTATCCCATTCCAGCCAAGGATTCACGTAGCTTCTGCTTGAACACCCCTCATGATGGGGAATTCACTCTCAAGGCGGTAATTTTATTCTTGAATTGTACAACAGGTTAGAAAGTTGAGCCAGAATTTATCCTTCCTTTTTTTTAATTTTTTAATGTTTATTTATTTTTAAGGGAGAGAGAAAGACAGAGCACAAGCAGGGGAGGGGCAGAGAGAGAGGGAGACACAGAATCTGAAGCAGGCTCCAGGCTCTGAGCTGTCAGCACAGAGCCAGCAGCGGGTCTCGAACCCATGAACTGTGAGATCATGACCTGAGCTGAAGTCAGACCCTTACACTTCACCGACAGAGCCACCCAGGCGCCCCAATCCTTCTTTGGGATTAAATTAAGTAAGGCATGTAATGTGCCTACCACGGTGCTTGCAGCAGGCATAAACGTTACCATCATCCACTTCCTTTATTACAACTATTCTTGTGTCTATCTTTCCCTTGGGAAGCCAGAAAACAAATCTCATTCTTCCCTGAGACAGCCCTTCAGATATCTGAAGACAGTGCTTCAGGGTCCCCCTGAGGCTTTGCTTGCCCAGGATAAACAAATACTCCAACCCGCTTTCAGACACTCATTGGTAAGCAAGAGTTGATGCTTTACATGCTGTGATTTTCCAGCTACTGTGTGTGAGGCTTCAGGAAAGCTGACAGAACAGATAACGAACCAGCCACAGCAGGGTAGCAGGGGCATCCGGGACATGACCTCTGCGATAAAAGGGAAGTGGCTGACCCTGAACAAACTTTGGATCCTCACCATCAGAGCTTCACCAGCTACATTCCTGGTGCGCCCATCGTGGGCACCTGTTTTAATAGAAGACAAAGAAATGAGCTCCCCCTCCAAAGTGAATTTACATCATTTTAAGACCCCCAGCCTTGCCAAAAGGCTTGATTCATTTCTCCCAAAGCCAGTTTGTGTGTTTAATGATCCAATATTGAGCAACATAGAGGATCCAATCCATTCTAATCATAGGATACCCCCTACCCCACCAAACTTCCCTATTTACAGATGAGAAAACTAAGGTCCAGAGGAGAGCAGCGACTTATCCAAGGTCATACAGGAAATTTGTGCAAAATCCTGGTCAACACATGAGCTCCAAAGATGAAAGAGTAAAGCAAACCATGAGGAAGAATGAAGAAAAGAACCGTTAGATAAAAAGGAAGAGAAACGCTCTGAAAAGTCCTCCTTGGAGCGTGTCTCCCTTCCTACAGCCACGTTCCTGGAGAGGCAGTGTAGTGTGATAAGCACAAGGCTGGAGTCAGAAATTCCCAGGTCCATCTGCTGGCTCTGCCACTGATTAGGTTTGTGATCTTGGACAGGCTACTTAACCTTCTGATACTCAAGTTTCTCATTAATAAAATGAGAATGGAAACATCTACCTCAAAGGAGTCCTGTGAATGTTACATAAAATGAGTACAGAAGCTTTTGGTTCTCAGTAATGGTGGAGTAGCTTATATCAGACAAACTCTCCTGGAAATAGCAATTATAAACTCTGCACAAACTATTTGATGGCACTGGAGAGAGACTAACAGCAGGCAGAAACGAGAGGCTACACAGCCTTTGAAGGAAGGGAACCACACTGAGTGAAGGACACATTTATTTACCTGACATCCCCGTGAAGGCACGCCAAGTTCTAAGGGAATCCTGGGGATAGAGGTCGAGCAGGAGACAGCAGCCATTAAGTTAAGGAGTCAGAAGTCAGAATTTAGGGTTGCCTGAAAGGCCAAAAATTGGGAAAAGAAATCCTAGAAAGGAGGGGTCCCAGATGGGGAGCCCCCAAATTTTTACATAAACCTCCCTAAAGTCCTAGACTGAACTTCAAACTTCATACAGATAGGGAGGGACTCCCGGAAGCTCAGGAGAAAAACAGCAGTTGAAAGAAATGGGCTTCAGCAGCTGCCACTGAGGGGAGACAGACTTGATATCCAAGTACAACCAAGTTGGAGAGACTTCATAAATACCTCAAACTTGCCACTGAAATGCCAGATGAGTCATTCTGCAGGAGTTAAGATCACACCCCAAGACAAAGGGCATAGTCCAGAATCAAGGGCAAAACTAAAATATGCCCATCCGTAAACAGAGCCTAAATAGTCCTTCTAAGACCAAACAAAACCAGTGATTCACCATTGATTTAACTGCCTGTTAGAACAAAACTCAATACTATTCAGAGGAAGATAACTGACCCAGAGTCACTATAAAGAGTTATTCGCAACATCCAGGATACAATTAAAAAGGGTTATGTCCAGAGGCACCTGGGTGACTCAGTCGGTTAAGTGTCTGCTTCGGCCTAGGTCATGATCTCACCGTTCCCGGGTTTGAGCCCCACATCACGCTCTGTGCTGACAGCTCAGAGCCTGGAACCTGTTCTAGATTCTGTGTCTCCCTCTCTCTCTCTCTCTCCTCTTCCCCCATTCATGCTCCGTCTCTCTCAAAAACAAATAAACATTAAACAAATTTTGTAAAGGGTTCTGTCCCCTATACATAATCAAAAATTACTAGACATATGAAAAAAAAAGAGGGAAAATATGAAAAGAAAAATAAACAACCAGTAGAAACAGATCCGCATATAGCCCGTGTTGGAATTAGAAACAGTAACTTTAAAATAACAATAATATGGGGCACCTGGGTGGCTCAGTCCGTTGAGCATCTGACTTCAGCTCGGGTCATGATCTCACAGTTTGTGAGTTCAAGCCCCATGTCAGGCTCTGTGCTGACAGCTCAGAGCCGGGAGCCAGCTTCTGATTCTGTACCTCCCTTTCTCTCTCTCTCTCTCTCTCTCAAAAATAAACAAACATTTTTAAAAATTTAATAATAAAAATAAAATAACAATAATAAACATGTTAGGGGCTCCTGGGAGGTTCAGCTGGTTAAGTGTCCTACTCTTGATTTCAGCTCAGGTCATGATCTCACAGTTCATGAGATCAAGCCCCACGTTGGGCTCTGCACTGACACCACAGAATCTGTTTGGGATTCTCTCTCCCTCTCTCTCTGCCCCTCTCCTGCTCTCTCTCTCTCTCTCTCTCTAAATAAATAAATAAATATTTTTTAAGAATATAAAAATAAAATAACAATGATAAGCATGTTAAACTATTACAGAAAGATATAAATGATGAGAAACTTTTAGGCAAGATATGAAAACTTTTTGTAAATGTCAACCTACACCTTGGGACTGGGTGGCTCAATTGGTTGAGCATCTGACTTTGGCTCAGGTCATAATCTCACAGTCCGTGAGTTCAAGCCACGCATCAGGCTCTGTGCTTACAGCTCAGAGCCTGGAGCCTGCTTCAGATTCTGTCTCTCTCTCTCTCTCTCTCTCTCTCTCTCTGCCCCTCCCCCACTCATGCTCTGTCTCTCTCTCTCTCTCTCAAAAATAAATAAACATTAAAAAAAACTTAGGGGCACCTGCGTGGCTCAGTTAGTTAAGCACCGACTTCAGCTCAGGTCATGATCTCACAGTTCATGAGTTCAAGCCCCGTGTATGGCTCTATGCTGACAGCTCAGAGCCTGGAGCCTGCTTCAGACCCTGTGTGTGTCTCTCTCTGCCCCTACCATGCTCATACTCTGTCTCTCTCTCTCTCCCCCCCCTCAAAAATAAACATTAAAAAAATTTTTTAATTTAAAAAAATTACATACCAACCTACACCTAAAATATACAATTACCTGAAATTTTAAAAATATTGGATGGGATTATGAGAAGATTATATAGAAAACAATAAATAAACACCAAACTTGAAGGCAGGTTAATAAAAATTATTCAAATGAGACACAAAGAGAAAGAAAAAAGACTGATAAAAGTGAACAGAACACCCATGATTTGTGAAACAGTATCAAGCAAACCAGCATGCATATAAATAGGATCCCAGAAAGAAGAGAGACAAAGAATGGAGGAGAAAAATAATTGAAGAAATATTGGCTAAAAATTTTTCAATTTTGTTCAAAAACATCATTCCACAGATTCAGGAACCTCAGTGATCCCCAAGCAGGATAAATACAAAGTAAACCACGTCTGGTATGATGTAGTTAAAATCCTAAAACAACAACAACAACAACAACAACAACATCTTAAAAATAGTCAGGAGAGAAGAGGCATAATACATAGGAGGAGCAATGAAAAAATTATGACTGATTTCTCATCAAAAACAGGCCAGAAGATGGTGGAATACCCTTGAAACGGTTGGGGGGGAAACACATTACAAGCTGGAATTCTACACATGGCCAAAATATGTTTCAAAAATAAAGACAAAATTAACACTTCTTACAGATAAATGAAAATGGACACCATTTACCACAAGTGAACTCATACTAAAAGAAATAATAAAGAAAGTTCTTCTGCCTGAAGAGAAATGATAGCAAATGGAAATTCAGATCTACACAAAAGAATGGTGAACAGGGAAAATGATATACATGTGGGTAAATATAAAATGTTTTCTTTTTTTCTTAACTTCTTTGAAAATTAATGGGATGCTTAAGGCATAAATAGTAACAGTGTACCTACCATAGTGCTTATAACAGATGTAATAGTAAAATATATGACAGCAATAGCATAAAGGACAGGAAGGGATGGAAATAGAATTATATGTGGAGTGGTATTATATTAATTCAAGATAGATTCTGATAAGGATGAAAACTGTAAATCCTAGAGCAACAAGTTAAAAAAATAATAATACAAAAATGTATAAATCAAAAGCCAATTGAGGAGATGGAATGATCACCTAAAACAATACTCAGTTACCCCAAAAGGAGTCAAGGAAGGTAGAACAAAGGAAGAAATAGCAGTGGGGACAAAAAGGAAACAAAGAGCAAGATAGTAGACTTCAACTTAACTGTATCAAAAATAATATTAAGTGTAAATGCATTAAACCCTCCAATTAAAACACAGAGATTGTCAAGGTAAAACAGCAGTACTCAAATAGGCTGTTTACAGGAAATGTACCTTAAATATAAAAATATTCTGATGGGTTAAAAGCAAAAGGTGGACCAAAAAAAATTAAAGAATGGGAAAAGATAAACAGTAAGTATAAGAAAGCTGGTATGACTATATTATACAAAGTAAACCTCAAGACAAATATATTGCATGAGATAAAGAGAGTTATTTCACAATGATAACAGAATCAATCCCTCAAGAAGATATCGTGATCTTAAATGTGTAGGTGCCTCATGGTAAGTTTCAAAAACACAAGGGGCAAAAATAGCCCTAAAGGGAGACATGGACAAATCTATAGTCCTAGTTAGAGAGTTGAACACTTCTCTCTCAGCAATTGATGAATAACTAGACAAAAACTCAGTAAAACTATAGAAGATTGGAGCAACACTATCCAACAACTTGACCTAATTGCCTTTTATAAAACACCTGCACCAACTATTACAGAATACACATACTTTTCAAGTGCACATGAAACATTCACCAAGATATACCATACACTGCACTGTAACTCAATCTCAGTAAATTTTAAAGGAACATGGATAGTATGTTTCCTGATCAAAGCATAATTAAATTAGAAATCAAAAACAACAAGGAAAGAGATAACACCAGTTACTAATATCAGAAACAAAAGAGAGGACGTTACTACCAATTTTTCAGACATTTAAAAAGTGATAAGAGAATATTATACACAACTGTATGCTAATAAATTCAACAACTTAGATGAAATGGACAAATTTCTTGGAAAACAGCACAACAAAACCACCACAAGAAGAAATGGGAAGTCTGAATGTCTCTAAATCCACTAAAGGAATTGAATTCATAATTAAAAATCATCACACACACACACCATCACCAAGTCCAGATGGCTTCACATTTAGGACAGGAATGATACCAAGCCTACACAAGCTGAGCAAATAGAGAAAGAGGAAAGGAAACAATTTATAATTTTGTTTATGAAGTTAGCATAACCACAATACCAAACCTGACTGAGACATCACAAGAAAAGCAAATTAAATACAATATCATTCATGAGCATAGACACAGAAATCTTCCACAAGACATTAGTAGGTTAAATACAGCAACAATATAAAGAGGATAATAAATAAACCATGACCAAGTGGGGCTTGTGCCAGAAATGCAAGGTGGGTTCAGCATCTACAGATCAATCCGTATCATTCACCATATTAACAGAACAAAGGAGGAAAATCATGTGATCATCTCAGTAGAAACAGGACACACATTTGTCAAAACTCAATACCCAGTAAAGGTAAAAGTGCTCAGCAAACTAGAAACAGGAGAGAACTTTCTCAGTCTGACAAGGGCCTCTAGGGAAAAAAAAAAAATATATATATATATATATATATACCTAACACATTTAATAATGAAGTAATGAACCCTTTCCTCCTACGATCAGGAACAAGGTAAGGATATCTTCTCTCTTCAGTTTTTTCCAACGTTACACAATATACAGTTTCTGGCCAATGCGCTGAAGCAAGAAAAAGAAATAAAAAATAAAGACCAGAAAGGAAGAAGTAAAATTCAGCAATAAAAAGGAATGAACTACTGAGACATGCATGAGCATGAATGAATCTTGGAAACATTCTGCTGAGAGAAAGAAGCCAGACACAAAAGGGTGCATGCTGTATGCTTCTATTTATATAAAATCCTAGACCAGGCAAAGCCAATTTATGACAGAAAGCAGATCGGTGATGGCCTGAGGGCTGGGGAGGGGACTTTGGGGGGTTAATGGAGATGCTCCGTATCTTGATTGGAATGCTTGTTACCAGGGTGTACACGCTTGTAAAAATTCATTAAATTGTCCATTAAAGTTGAGACATTTTATTATTTGTAAATGACATCTTAATGAGGGATTTTTAAAAGTAGGAAAAATATACACCATTAAAAAAATGAAAAGTCAGCCACAAACTATGGGAGGTAGAGAGAAAATATTCTCAGTACATGCTGTGTGACAGGGGACTTGTATCCAGAACATATGGAGAACTCTTACAGCTTAATAATAAAAGTAAGAAGTAAGCAAGTTGTTTTAATGGGCAAAAGACTTGAAAAGACATGTCACAAAAGATAATATATGAATGGCCAATTAGCACATAAAATTGCACTCAAGATCATCAATCAGCAGAGAACCACAAATAGAAACAACAATGAGATATAACTATACCCCTACATGAATGTCTAAAATTAGAAATATGGACAAAATCAAGATTTGGCAAGGGTACAGCATATCTGGAACTCTCATACGCTCCTGGTGGTAATGAAAGACCATACTATTAGCACTGTGGATAACAGTTTCACCGTTTCATATAAAAAGTTACCCCGAGACCTACTTAACAAACCAGCTATTCTATTCCTAGCCGGTTACCTAAGAGAAATGAAAGTATGTGTCCAAAAACTGAACTGACTTGTCCATAAATGTTAACAGGGACTTTTTCATAATTACCCAAAACTGGAAACAATCCAAGGGCCCGTCATCAGGTGAATGGATACAGATTGTGGTATATTTGTACACTGGGAAACTATTCAGCAATTAAAAAAAAAATGAACTAAGGCACACAACCGTGTGGATAAATCTCAAAAACATTATGTTGAGCCAAAGAAGCCAGACACAAAAGAATACCCAGTGTAGGTTCTCATTTACACGAAGGTTGAGAACAGGCAAAGCCAACCTATGGTGGTAGAATCCGTAACAGAGATTGGCTGGGGGATGGGTGGGGGTTGATTGGAAAGGGAGAGGAAGGAATTCTGTGGGGTGATTTTCAATGTCTTGGGTCTTACGGTGCCTGGGTGGCTCAGTAGGTTGAGCAACCGACTCTTGATTTTGGCTCAGGTCATGATCTCATGGTTGGCATCAAACCCCACGTCCAGCTCTATACTGATAGTGCAGGACCTGCTTAGAATTTTCTCTCTCTCTGCCCCTCCCCTGCTCACACGTGTGCACACACTCTCTTTCAAAATAAATAAGTAAACTTTTTTTTAAATGTCTTAGGTCTTGATTTAAGTGGTAGGTTCACAAGTGTATACATTTAAAAAAAAAAAATTTAATGTTTATTTACTTGAGAGAGAGAGAGCAGGGGAGGGGCAGAGAGAGACACACACACAGAATCCGAAGCAGGCTCCAGGCTCTGAGCTGTCAGCACAGAGCCTGACGCAGGGCTCGAACTCACAGACCGTGAGATCATGACCTGAGCCAAAGTCGGACACTCAACCAACTGAGCCACCCAGGCGCCCCAGTCAAGTGTATACATTTTTTAGAATTTGTTGAACTGTGCTCTAAAAACATGCATTTTGTTGCATTTTTTTTTTCTCCAATTAAATAAAAAAGATAAATATAAAGGATTTAGTTCGGGGCTTCACACATAAGTGCTCACAGCCATTCATTTCCCTCGCCCTTCACCTTCCCCAGTCCCAGCAGGGATGTACCATAGGCATGAGAGCATTCTATGGACATTGGACCTCTGAGAATAAGGACATTTTCCCCAAAGGAGTTCATCCATAGCATGACACTGGAGGAATGATCTAGTCTGGGCCACAGATCATAAATAACATTGATTATGCCATTTCTTCCTGGACCCTCTGAAGTTTCTGGCCCCCAAGTCTGGGTTTGGGGTCCCAATGTTCCCAGCCAAGAAGGTAGAATTTAGTTAGGTCATTCCAAGGGTTTGGAGATGACAAAGTATGGAGGTAGAAAGACACATGGCAAATGTAAGAGACTTCGAGATTGGCCTTTATGGGAAGGTTATACGAGACAGGAAAATGAGTATTGGAGGCAGACGTGGAAAGCCTATGAGGTCAATGGAGCTAGATTGTCCTGTAGCAGATGGTCAATAATCGTTTGTTGATTGAATAAGTAAGTGAATGCGCTATTAAGGCTGTCGATGCTGAACCTCCAGGGCTGACTGCTGCCCTCACCTTCCTGTCTTGCAGCTCACATACCTGCCCCCACCGTGGGGTGAGTGCCGATCCTCAGAGATGGGACTCGACTTCTTTCCTGTTTACAGCATCACCGCCTGTCGGATCGACTGTGAGACGCGCTACATCGTGGAGAATTGCAACTGTCGTATGGTGCACATGCCAGGTCAGTGCCAAGGGACAGCCTGAGACCTTCTGTGCACTTCTCACCCTAGCGGGAACCACTGTACCCATTCCATGAGGACCCACAGGGATGCTGTTCTGGGAAAGGCTAGTACTTGGTCCCAAACACGTGGACAGCAGATGGAAACAACCAGTGTAGCAACCAGGGCAGCATCCTGGTGTCCAGAAGTGTCCAGATGTTTAAAGAATGCTCCTGCCAGTGCTCAACGTGTTTGTTAATTGTTTGCTGCTCTTACCTCCTAGGGTTCAGTGTCCAGGTATTGGAGCCCTTGCAATTCTTGAATCCCGGTGTGGCACCTGTTCAAACATCCAGGTGTCTGTTGCTTTCATCCAGATGGTTTCCTTCTTGCATCCAAATGTCTAGCACTCTTTCAGATGAGGCAAAAGTCCCTCAGCTGGCAAATAGATGCGCATGGGCTGATATTTCTGGTGTCAGACTAACAATGCATGTAGCCATCTTATTAGAGGTAGTCGGCTAATCAGAGGCAGGAGCACGAGGGGTGGGGTGGGGGTGCAGGGGAGGGGGCATGGCGTGAGGGCTAATTCAAGCATGAAGAGTTTGGTTTCGCAGCAGAGAAGAAAGGATGACAAGCTGGGAGGAAGGGACCTTGGCTTCTAATTCAGATTCCTCCACTTATCTGCTGTGTGACCTGGCCCAAGTTACTAAATCTCTCTGTTCTTACCTTCATTATCTCTAAAATACAATCATTAGTTGTTAGGAGGATAAAATTAGGCTAAAATAGAAAAGTGCAAAAGTCAGTGGTCATTTTATTAGCACTTGCAGAGAGGAACAAAAAGCAGTATTGACTGATGATCTACTATGTGTTGGGAACTTTGCTATCCTATTCAATGGCTACTACTTCATGGTCATATCATACTTTAAGTTTATTTAACTAAATCCTTATATCAGACATTTAGTTCATTATCAAATGTTTTCTTTTATAACCAATGCTCAGATTTAGCTTATAGCTAAACTCTATTTCATCAGTAATCAGTAATTTTTTCTAGAAATCTAATTGTATAATTGTTGATCTTTAAAATTGCCTCTGACCACACTCAGATACCACCTCACGCCAGTCAGAGTGGCCAAAATGAAGAAATCAGGAGACTATAGATGCTGGAGAGGATGTGGAGAAACAGGAACCCTCTTGCACTGTTGGTGGGAATGCAAATTGGTGCAGCCGCTCTGGAAAGCAGTGTGGAGGTTCCTCAGAAAATTAAAAATAGACCTACCCTATGACCCAGCAATAGCACTGCTAGGAATTTATCCAAGGGATACAGGAGTACTGATGCATAGGGGCACCTGTACCCCAATGTTTATAGCGGCGCTCTCAACAATAGCCAAATTATGGAAAGAGCCTAAATGTCCATCAACTGATGAATGGATAAAGAAATTGTGGTTTATATACACAATGGAATACTACGTGGCAATGAGAAAAAATGAAATATGGCCTTTTGTAGCAACATGGATGGAACTGGAGAGTGTGATGCTAAGTGAAATAAGCCATACAGAGAAAGACAGATACCATATGGTTTCACTCTTATGTGGATCCTGAGAAACATAACAGAAACCCATGGGGGAGGGGAAGGAAAAAAAAAAAAAAAAAAAAGAGGTTAGAGTGGGAGAGAGCCAAAGCATAAGAGACTGTTAAAAACTGAGAACAAACTGAGGGTTGATGGGGGGTGGGAGGGAGGGCAGGGTGGGAGGGAGGGCAAGGTGGGTGATGGGTATTGAGGAGGGCACCTTTTGGGATGAGCACTGGGTGTTGTATGGAAACCAATTTGACAGTAAATTTCATATATTAAAAAATAAAAAAATAAAAAAATAAAAAAAAATAAATAAAATGTAAATACTAAAAAAAATAAAAATAAAAAATAAAATAAAATAAAATAAAATAAAATTGCCTCTGAGCTTCCCAGAAGACAGAGCAAAAAGAGAAACGCCAGTTACATTGTTATTGTTGGAAAGAAGGAAGCATACCAGCTCTCAGCTCTTGAAAAGGGTGTTTAGGGAAATAGTAAGGAAAAGACATTGTGGTAGGTTTAATTTTAGCACCCGGAAAAAAAAAGGCCGGGCCGGGTTTGCGGGGGGGGGGGGGGGTGGCGTCTGGATTTCTACTGAGAGACCATAGAGAAGGATACAGCACTGGTGAATGTTACCTGCCTGATGCTCAGACTGGATCACCCGCCAGTAAGGTTCCCCCATGGAACCTGAGCCAAAAGCAAGCAGTAGAGGTTTTAACCGTTCTACCCATGACATTCTTACTGGCATCTCTGTTACCAAATTAAGGGCAAGAAACTTACAAAGTGGGGCTTGTTCACAGACAGCAGAGGTGTGGCCCTGGCCTCGGGGTCAGACTGGTCAGACCAGTGTATTCAAAACCCACCTCCATCACTGCTAGCTCTGATGTCCTGGAAAGGCAGGATACTTTAACCTCAAGACTCTCAGGGGTGAAACACACACAGTATTTCCTATTTCCGGAGGTACCCGTGTGAGTGAAAGGCGAAGATGTGTGCCTGGAGGTAGAGGTGCTTTCTGCCAGTCTCTACTTTCAGCCACCAAGGCTTTCTCACCTGTCACCCACCTGAGCTAGTTGGGCCAGCGCAGCAATCTGGGAGAAGTTAGCTAGGCAGACCCTATATTCACCTGCCCAAGCTCCCAGAGCAGAGCAGACCTAATCCCCTGGCTCTGGGTAACACTGCGCCCCCACTTGCCCCCAGCTCTTATGGGTGAGTCCCTTCTGACTGCCGGGGGACTGCTGCTCCTCCCCAGTTGCAGGATGCATTCCCTTTCCCCAGCCCAGGAGGGAGGGGTTGCTGCCTGAGTACGTCTCCTTGTGTCTCTTCTTTGCAGGGGATGCCCCTTTCTGTACTCCTGAGCAGCACAAGGAGTGCGCAGAGCCTGCCCTAGGTCAGTACTGGGGGACAAAGGGAGTGGGAGCTGAGCTTGAGACCTCAGAGGTGTTCTGGGTGTGGGAGAGATAGGGCGGAAGGGGCACCGGAGGGGGAGGAGAGGCTGGCTGGGGCTGCGGCACTGTAGGAGCTGGAGAGGAAGGTGGAGAGGAGGCAGGAGAGAGAAAGGGGAGGAAACTGATGCAGGCGGATGAGGGCTGGCAAGGCACTGGGGGAGTGAGAGGAAGTAGAGAGGTGCGGTAGAGAAGGGGTGGGTTTCAGGGGAATGGAGAGCACTGGGGAGCACAGAGGAAGGGACAGAGATGGAGAGAGGATGAATGAACAGTAGACATCCGGGTGGGCACCGAAGGAGGTAGGGGAGGGGGGAAGGGGCAGCCGCTGTGCATTTCCCCCTCCTCCTCCTCTGGCTGGGTGCTCGTGGGTTGGAATAACTGCTGGATTCCCCCACTGGAAAACTTCAGGTGCAGGAGATCCCACAAACAAGCCACAACCCCAAAGCTAGACTCACTCCACCTGCCTGCCTCTCTCTGCACCTGGGAAGTGGTCTATGATCAAGACGAGCAGAGAGCATGTTTAAATCATAGGGACTCAAGTTCGTTCAGCAGCTGCACTTGCTGGAGCTAAGCTAGGACAGCTCTGGACTCCTGTGTCCAGATGCTTCCAGAAGGACTGATTGTGGGGGGAGGCGCCGGCCTTAGAGAAGAGTGAAAGATGTGCACAAAGACATCTCTCCTTGGAGTATGGAATCCCATGGGTAACACTGCCATGATCAGAGAGACAGAGGGAAGGAAGTGATATCTTTAGCCACCCCTTCCTAAGTGGAAGACAGGAGCAGAAAAGATGCGGGAGGTTGCTTCTAGGGACAGGAACTGAGAATCTTTGCCTGCACCCTACCCCAGCAGGCACCGGAGGCAGGCTCTGGCTAGGAAGGAGCCTCAGAGGGAATACCATTGAGCCCTGGATTTTAGATTAAATGTTCTCTCATGTTTGCCCGTGACGGGAGGCCCACTTTGTGGATGAGAACACCGAGGCTAGGAGCAGAGAAGGCTCTGGGAAGCTGAAGGGGCCAGGACTCCTGTGGAACCCATTCTCCAAAAGTGGCGCCTTTCAACAATTTTTAAAGGACAACATAATAATAAAGGAAGTGGAAGGAGAACAGGACCAAGGGAAACACAGAGTGGGCACTTTTCAAGAGCGCTCACACCCTCACCAATCTATAGCCAAAGCCCAGCTCCCCTAATCTCCGCAGGCCCGCCCCTCACTTCCCGGGGATGGCCCCTCCTCCCAGCTTCCGCGCCCCCACCTCCCCAGCGGCTGGAACCCGGGGGCCCCGCCCCCGCAGCTGACTAAGCCCCGCCCCCCCTCTCCCCCGCAGGTCTGCTGGCGGAGAAGGACAGTAATTACTGTCTCTGCAGGACACCCTGCAACCTGACCCGCTACAACAAAGAGCTGTCCATGGTGAAGATCCCCAGCAAGACGTCAGCCAAGTACCTCGAGAAGAAATTCAACAAATCAGAAAAATATATCTCGTAAGCTCAGTGGGCACCGGTAGGCAGAGGGAGAAGGGATGGACCCAGGAGAAACTGGGGGCAGTCGAGGAGGAGGGCAGAGGGAAGCTCCGTTTGGCAGAAGTGAACTGACCCTCGGCCGTGTGCCAAGCTCTGTGTTTAGGACTCAGAAAGTGAAGACAAAGATGATTAAGAAGCAGCCCCTCCCCCAGCCTTTAAGGAGCTTACAGTCTTGAGAGAGGAGCGAACGTCTGAATGCTTTACAGGCTGATACAGGCAGGAAGGGAGGCTGGTTGACTGCACCTCACATGGGGTTGCCCTCAAGGAAAGCTTCAGAGACTTTTTTAAAGTTTATTTCTTTATTTTGAGAGAGAGAGAGACAGAGAAAGCGAGCGGGAGAGGGGCAGAGAGAGAGAGAGAGGGAGAGACAGACTATCAAGCAGGTTCCGTGCTGTCAGAGTCATGGAATCTGATGTGGGGTTTGAATTCCCCAACTGTGAGATCATGACCTGAGCGGAAGTCAAGAGTCAGAAGCTTGGGGGCGCCTGGGTGGCTCAGTTGGTTAAGTGTCCAACTTCAGCTCAGGTCATGGTCTCGTGGCCCATGAGTTCCACTCTGTGCTGACAGCTCAGAGCCTGGAGCCTGCTTCAGATTCTGTGTCTCCCTCTCTCTCTGCCCCTCCCCCACTCGCACTCTGTCTCCCTCCCTCTCTCTCTCTCTCTCTCTCTCTCTCAAAAATAAAATAAAAACATAAAAAAAAAATTTAAAGAAAGGAGTCGGAAGCTTAATGTGCTGAGCCAGTCACATGCCCCAGCTTCAGAGATCTTGTTTAAGAGGATGTGTAGGAGTTTTCCAGGCAGGCTTGCACATTTCATTCCCTCCACCCAGAATGCTTTTCCTCTCGCACTTTACCCACCTGGTTCCTCATTGTGCAGGTCTCCATTTCAAGGTCATCTCAAACAGCTAAATTAGTTCTCCTCCTTTTCAATCTCTGTCCAAGCACTCTGGTGTTTTCCTTTGTGGCATTCACCTAAGGGTGTCATTTCCATGTTCTCGTGTGTGTGTGCCCCACTAGATGGAAAGCCCCCTGAAGGCTGCAGCCTTTCCTTGTGTTCGCTGCTGTGGAGGGTCTGGCACAGAGCTGGCATTCAAAAAAATGTCTTTTAACAGAGTAAATGAATGGAAGTCATGGGAGCAGAGGTGTCCCAGGCACAGGGCAGACAAGAGAATGGCCAGAGGGAGCTGGGACAGGTGGATGTGTCAGAGCAAGAGGGCCTCGTCTCCCTGGGGGACAGGGAGTGGATTTTATCCAAAAAGAGGAGGGGGCCTCTGATGAGCTTCAAGTAGGTGACAGCCTCAACCGTGTATTTTAGACCACTGCTCTGCAACAGAACTTTCTGCCATGACGGCAGATGCACAGATTGTGTATCTCCGAGGACCAACAAGGGAGCCACTAACCGCATGTGGCTAGTGAGCATTTTAAATGTAGCCTGGGTGACAGAGAAACTGAAATGTAATTATTTTTAACGTTTTATTTATTTATTTTGAGAGAGCACACACAGGGGAGGGGCAGAGAGAGAGGGAGAGAGAGAGAGAGAGAGAGAGAGAGAGAGAGAGAGCCCCAAGCAGGCTCCGCACTGTCAGCACAGAGCCTGACTCAGGGCTCAAACTCATACACCGTGAGATCATGACCTGAGCCGAAACCAAGAGTCAGCTGCTCAACCAAAGGAGTCACCCAGGCGTCCCTGAATTGTGATGTTTTCTAGCAGTTTTAGAAAGATCCTTCAGGGGGCAGTGTGGAGGACAGAAGGGAAGCCAGAAGAAAGGGAGGCGGCCTGGTAGGAGGCAGTTGTCATCACCCAGGCAAGCGATGGTGACACTTACTTTGAACGGCGCCTCGGGGAGCCCTGCATGAAGAGGAGGATTTGCTTCTCTCTCACCAGCCGCTCCCTCCTGCCACACGGCCACCAGAGCCCATCCCGGGGCAGCTCTGGCTCAGCCGGTTGCAAACAAGGGGCACCGAGGCCACTGTGACCAGCGTCGCAGGAGATGGAGAAAAGGAGGTGCCAGGCCCTGCTGCTGAGCCGACGTTCTGCCAGCAGCGATGACTTTTCCTGCCAAGATGCGTCTTGTTAACACACCTGCCTAAAAGAGGAAAAGGGAACCCCCCGGCCAGATATAGATTTGTTCCTCCCTGAGCCTGGCAGCTGATTTGGCAGTGTGAGCGCACGGGCGTCCCACTAGGACAACCTTGTTATAAATCCAAGTAGGAGCATGGCGGGGGGCTCTCGGGAGTGGGTAGAGGCCACCCGGGAGGTCAGCTGGGGCAAGCAAGGCAAGAGAGTGAAGAGCTTGTCAAGAGAGTGCTGAACTCACCTGCAGGTGGGGAGCCAGGAAGACCCTGTGGGGGGCCCAGAGACCTGGAGGCCAGGTAGGACTCGTGGAAAGCTGTCCCAAAGAGGGACAGCTGATATGTGCCTCCAGAGCACTGGGCTGGGGGTCAGGGCTCTTGGTTCCAAGGTCAGCTCTGTCGCTGACCAGCTCTAACTTTGGGCTGGTCGTTTCACTTTCCTGGGCCTCAGCCCCTGCCTCTGTCAATGGGAAAGCTGGGTTGGATGGCCTGCGTGGATCCCGACGGTCCTCACCGTGTATGGTACTGGATATTCCCTCTGCAGAGAGAACATCCTCGTTCTGGATATATTTTTTGAAGCGCTCAATTATGAGACGATTGAACAGAAGAAGGCATATGAAGTTGCTGCCTTACTCGGTATGTCGGTGTCTGTTGCACAAATTTCCACACGTCATGGTGGGGAGTGAGGGGGAGTGGGCAGGGGGTAGGCAGGCAGACAGCACTCTCAATGTGCTAATTATGCCCTCTGTCCCAGAATGGGAAGGCCTCCGGTATGGCGGAGGTTTTAGGCTCAGCTCATGCCCCAATTTAAGCCTCAGCTTCCCCATTGACACAATGATGCAAGTGAGCTGAAAGGTCTCTGAGGGCCTTCCCAGGGCTGCCCCGTTGGACTCTGCGGTCTTCTGCCCCCAGGCTGGAGTGACAGTCCCAGGGCCGCAGCGGGAAAAGAGCTGTCCAATGGAGGGAAGGCTGAGCTTTGGGTGGTCCCCAGGCAGTGAGTGTGAGTGTAGGACTGGAAAGCAACATGGCAGCACTGGGGCCAGATGTCCCCCCTGGACTGAGAGTCTTTTGTCAAACACAAAAGAAGGGTCACACATCCCCAGATGTCTACAAACCTGACTGCCGCCCCCACTCGAGTTCACATCAGCTCCCCTGGCCGCACCGCCAAATAACGGATGCAGGGAGTTCTGTTCAACCCTGCCCCCCGCCAAACTCACAAAACCCCCGGGGGTGGTCAGTTGAAAGACCTGTGCCTTGGGTCCTTCTCCCAACTCCAGCTCACTCTCAAGAGAGGACATGATGCTGTCCCTACAAGGAGAATTAACCGCTGTTGTCCCTGTGAGTTGGACAGAGAGTGGTATCCTGAGGGAGGTGGGTGGCAGGTGTAGAGGGAAGTATAGAGGTTCAGAGTCAAAGACTACTGCATACCAGCTCCGAGAATGTGGGCAAGTGGCCTCACTCACTGGACGTCAGGCCCCTCATCTGTGAAATGGGTCTAATAAAGCTGCTTGATGAGTTCATTGTGATGGTTAGCAGGGGTAAAGCCTCAGCCCACAGAAGGTCCATAAAGACTAGTTTCTGGTACCTGGACAGTCACCATGCCAGAGACCCAGGGCCCCCGCTGGTGATTCCAGGCACCATGTGAGCATTTCTGCACCTCCCCCAGGCGACTGGGGACTGGGCCACAGCTGGGACCCAGTTGGGTTAAGGTGGCTGTCATTTGGGTCTCAGACACTGTTGCGGCCAAAAGGGACTAAGCCAAGACTCTAATGTCCTGGGCCAGAGGTAGAGGTCATGCTCTAGACATGTAGACCCACTCACCCTGCCTCTGTCACCTCATTTCTTTTTTTTCTTTTTTTGAGAGAGAAAGAGAAAGTGTGCGTACAAGCGGGGGAGGGGCAGAGAGAAGGAGAGACAGAATCCCAAGCAGGCTCCACGCCATCAGCGCAGAGCCCAATGCGGGGTTCAAACTCACAAACTGAGATCACGACCTGAGCCGAGATCAACAGTCTGACACTTAACCAACGAGCCACCCAGACATCCCTCTCCTTCATTTCCTAAAGAGAACTCAAGACAGGGCTCTCCCCATCCCCCCATATAGGCTCACAGCTCGCTCTCTCTCTCGCTCTCGCTCTCACTCTCTCTCTGTCTTACACACACACACACACACACACACACACACACACACTGAGAAGGGCCTGAGCTCTGAATCTGTCAGAAAGGATAGCTCATCTCTGCATCTGATATGAGGATGAGATGTTCCCAGCATCTTGTTCCCACCCAGAATAGCCTGCTGAGAAATCATGCTGCCATCTGTGCCTCCCGTGACAAGAGTGCGTGCCGCTCGCAAGCACTCAGTCCCCAAGCCCGTTGGGCCCTTCCCTCACCGCCGCGCAGCCCGCCCTCACCCCAGCGCACACTGCACAGGCACTCATCCACACACAGCACACCCCGCCCCAAAGCGCACACACACGCACACTATGCTGAGCCACGCACACCGGTGCACGGTGGCACAGACCCACAGACTCATCACACACACCTGTCCGTACGCACACACATGCTCACACAGGTTCCGCACACTCAGACGCACTATGCCCACCCCCACAAAGCCACACTCACGCACACTTAGACACACTCAGGGTCCCCACCCTAGACGTAAATAGCCACCTGCGTGAAGCCATCGACAGCCAGACATGCTTCTTCTACTAAACAAGCATGTGCACACGCAAAGCACCCTGGCACATAACCCACACTCACACATACTGCACACACGTGCAAACACGCACCTCACATCTGACATGAACACCTGTAAGAACCCACTCCCCAGTAATGTCCCCACGAAGAGCATCAGAGAGGGCAGGGGGGAGAGGAGTGAGGGGAACCGTTGGAGCCCAGCTCCAAGCCCACCCAGGAAGACCCCCCTTCCCGCCCTCTCTGCCTACTCACCTGGGACTGTGGTTGTCGGACCCCACTCGGCCATAATCAGGGATTGTAATCAGAGAGGGTAGATGTGGCCAACAGAAAGTTCTCAGACCACGAGGTCAGCCCAGTGCACCCCCTTTCCCAGCACTCTCCCCGCCCAGCCCAGCAGCTAATGGTCTCAGAAGCTCCAGCTGGCAAGAACCTCACAGTTCTCTCCTCCACTCCCCTCCACCACCAAATGTCCTTTGAAGGCAAAGCTACTGAGAAGGTCAGGGGTTATCAAAACCACACAGCAGGCTGGTGGCCGCTCTCCAAACGCAGATACTCTGAGCCCTCTGTTCGACCACGCTGACTTCCAGAGCCAAGCATTTGGACTTTTGGGGGGACCCTTGGGGATCTGATAATAGCTTCTCAAATAGGGACTCTCCCACTACAAATGCCCAGGTACACCCATGTAATGTTTTGCATTCATTTCCAAAGGGTCTCCAACTGTCCGCAACTCCCACAGGAGAGTTGTTCTCAGACCCTGGTGGGTTGGAGAATCCCCTGGGAATTTAAGAATCCTGACTTCGAGACCCCAGAATCAGAGATTCTGATTTTATAGACTTGGGGCATGTCCAGGTATCTACACTGGGGGGGACCTGAAGACCAGTCAAGAAACACTTTGGTCAATGGGGCCTATATACCCCCCAGCAAGAACATCTACTCTAGGAAAAGACCAAATTGAGCATTTACTTTCAGGTGGGGGAGTTAGGGGGATGCTTCCTATGACCTTATCCCAAAGGTGAGAGGTGCCCTGAGTTGGCCCTGTGGGACTCTTCATGATTGGGAGGGTAGGAAGGTCTCTTGTGCCATTGTTTCTGAGACCCACGCCCAAGGCACCTGACACATGAGTCTTGGGCTCCATTGCCCTGTCCCCAGGCCAAGACCACACACTTCTTGTCTCTATTCCCAGCCCAGAGACAAAGTGAGGCTTTGAGTGTGGTTCTGAAGGTAATTGAATAAGCCCATTAGCCTGTGAGGTCTTACAGTAGGCCCTCCAGTAAACATTTGGGTTAATTCCCATCCACACTGGGTGCTGTGCAATGAGGGAAGGAGTTGTCCAGGGCCTGACCTACCTAAGGCCCAGGCTCCCTGTGGAGGGAGGTCTGGTTTCTGAGTTCTTTGTTCACTCCTTCCTAGAAGGGCTATGAGTAAAGCCAAATCTTTGATCTTTTCTCTCTCTCCAGGTGATATTGGTGGTCAGATGGGACTGTTTATTGGTGCTAGTATCCTTACAATACTAGAGCTCTTTGATTATATTTACGAGGTAAGACTGGGGTTGTTCGTGGGGAAATGACCGTATGCTGATACTCTCATCCTACCCTGATGCATGGGGGAGAAGGTGGCCTCTTTCCACCCAGAACCCGCTTTCTCCTCCCTGTCCGCAAATACTGTCTATCACCAAGTCCTAGGCAGGGAGGAGGGGGTGGGTCCAAGAGAGACAGAAGCCACAGTCCTATCCCCAGGCAGCTGGGAGATCCGTGGGCTGTCCACACTTGCAGGAAGGGAGAGGAAGCATCGAGAAGGAGAAGAGCCAGAACTGAGGCCAGCTCTGAGCCCCTCCCATGCAAGACCAGCTGTGGTGGCTTCATACGTGTGTGTGTCTGCACCCACATACTCACAGCACATGCACACGCATACCCCCCACATACACACCACTCACACACCCTGGTACCACTCGTAAATACACACGCACACATATATACTACGTTCACCCAGCAGACACACACACACACACATGCATGCACACATGGGCCCTCTGGGTGGCCCGTCACCTGAGTAGTGCCTATCCTGGTGCAGGCAGGCTTAGAGAAGCGGCATTTCCTGACGACTTCATCAATTCTGAGGAAGCAGGAACAAAGACACACAGGCCATTTCTGGCTGTTCACAGCCAGAGATGTCCCCTCAAAAGGCAGCTGGAACAGAGCCTCTGAAAGCATCTCAAACAATAGACAGCGGCTTCTGGCTCTGAGAATTCCTTTGCTCCTCAGCCTTCCCTTCCCACCCTGTCTCCCCTGCGTCCTCCAGAGCTGGGCTGGCTCCAGTGTCTCCAGAATTCCTAAGGGGGTTCCTCAGTGTCCCCAGGGCCACCAGAGTTTTGCTCCAGCAAGAAGAGCCGGCACAGCAGTGTTCTGCCTCCCAGAGAGGGCCGTCCTTGGCCAAAGGCCCCTGGGGACCATTGTGGGGAGCTGGAGGACCCCGGGGACCAGGGTCCTCTGGAGTGCCACATTCCCCCTCCCGGCATGGTGACCTTGTTCCCCAAACCCAAGTCACTCACAGCCAGATCTCATTCTGCTTTGCTTATTAATTTTTGGGAAGAGTTGTTATAAAGTTACGGAAATTGCATCCTGCCAAGTAACATGTTTAATAACTGCCCCTTGTTGCTAGGAATCGAATGTTATGAACTCAGGGGGGGGCCCTGGTCTTACGAACAGTGGGGCTCTCAGGCCTGGAAAGTGATTGGTAATCTCCTCCCCCAGGCCCAGCCTCAGAAAGGGGCTCCCAGGCTGCTCATCCACACGCTCCTTCCACAAGAGAAAACGGTCCCCGTGCCAGAAGGGGCCTCTTGTGACCTCCTCCAGGATCTACCTCCTGCACCAAAACCTCGCTTCAGCCAAAAGATTGGGCAGGGGCTCCCAGAGCTGGTCGCTCTACCTCACCAACCCTGTCCTGATTTTCTTGCAGCTGATCAAAGAGAAGCTCTTAGACTTGCTTGGTAAAGAAGAGGACGAAGGGAGCCACGACGAGAACGTGGTAAGAGCAGCCTGTGTGCTCTAGGTTGCTCTGTTTTCCGCTTTTGTGGGGTTGCATGAGACCAGATGTCAGGGCCTGGGCGGGGGAGACACGCCTTAACTCAGGTTGTCCAAGGACACTCCCACGGAGCCCGGGGCTTTCTCCGACACCCATCCAGAGCCTGATAGCAAGCCATGGCTGTAGCTGATACCTGGCCCAGTCTAGCTTCTCCAGGGCTGGAGCCTTACAGCTCTCATCTCGTGCCTTGGGGGAAGCAGGGAGGCTCCACTCCCTTACTCTCAGGGTGTCAAGGTGCAAGTGAGGACGTCACTGGTGCTTTACTCCTTCGGAAGGGGACGAGGAGCTTGGGGCCCCGCGAGGTTGTTACCCACGTAACCGCCTCCTAGTGCGTGCCAAGTACGCGTCAGGCTCCAAGCTGCAGGCCGTAAGCGTACCTTGTCATTTCAGCTGTGCGGTTACCCTGGAGAAAGGTCTGTTCTCTCCATTTTGTATTTGAGGCAGTTGAGGCCTAAAAGGTCAAGGTCACCCAGGCGATGAATGGCAGAGCCGGACGCAGAGCCCCCCTGACCGCCGTCCTACTCTGCCTCTCTTCCCTTGAGCGGCCAGCAAGGCCCCACCTCTTATGGCTGTGTGCTCTCCTTCCCAAACTCAGTCTGCTCCTGGGCTCTGGCCTCAGCTGCCTGGTACAGGTATCTCTGGCTTTTCCCGGTTGAGACTTCGCCCTGAGAATGCCAGGCCCGTGAGGCAGCCACCACCCCCCTGGAGTCAGCAAATCCAAAGTGATCCCAGCCCCTTCCCCCCAGGAGGCCCCCATTTCTGCTCCAGACGCCATGTCTCTATCCATCTCCCGGGCAAAAAATCTCTGCTTAGGTTCTCCCGGGCCCCTGCAGCCTCTGTTGAATAAAAGCCAGCGTCTGTTGAGGGGAAGGCAGCGTGGAAGGGGCCGGGGATCTGCACTCAGGTCCCTGCTTCCCAGCTCAGTGCCTGAGGGCAGGTGGGTTACCTCCCTGAGCACCTGTCCAGTCACAGGCACCTCAGGGACTTGTCATTTGCATTGAGTGGGACCATGCCTGTAAAGCAGTCAGCAGTGCCTAATTTACAGTAAGTGCTCAGCCTCTGTCACCTCCCCCCACTGCAGCCCTGTCCTCATCAGATCTCCCCCACACTCTTGGCACAGTCTCCTGGCCGCTATCTCTCTGCTCCCATCCCTCCCAGCCTCCAGCCCTCCGCGGCATGGGAGTCACTGGGAAAGCTCAAGGCCCCCCAGCCCCACCCTGTCCAGGGACCCGAGACTGCCAGGGGCCAGCCTAACCCTAAAGGTCCACTGGGGAGCCATGACTACTCTGGTTCTGGCTGGTTGGGAGCCTCCCCACTTCCTCCTAGGCCTCAGCAATTGGCACCCCGTGCCCCCAGCCTGGTCCTCCCCAGAAAGGCCTCAAGGGGGGACCCCAGGAGGAGGACAGGAGGGGACATGCTCCTGCCTCGGAGCTAGAGAACACTCAGATGTAGCTTTGGGTGACACATCGGGGCAGCTGCTGAACCCCATCACCAGGGCACCCGGCCCTCACCCTGGGGGCACCTAAGTGGGCAATGGTGAGGATCCTGAAGGCAGCGAGGCCCCTCCAGCCTCGGGCCCCGCGACAGCAAGCCAGCCCCTGAGATGTCTGGGGCAGGGGCCGTGGTGCCCTGGGAGAGCCCACAAGCAGGGGCCACAGTTCCCAGGGCCTAGGCTGGGCTGCCAGGGGCATCATGACAACATTTTGCAGAATGAATATCAGCACCCCCTATCTCCTTGCCTCCAGAGCACTTGTGACACGATGCCAAACCACTCTGAAACCATCAGCCACACTGTGAATGTGCCCCTGCAGACGGCCCTGGGGACCTTGGAGGAGATTGCCTGCTGACAGCCCATGGACCACCCGGCACCCTCCCAAACAGACCTTGAGGCCCAAGACCCAGGACAGGGGACAGCAGGCTCAGGTGGGATGGCCCCTGATGACAGAAGGAAGCAAGAGCCCCCTATGCACACATAGCAAACTATCTGCCAAAACCTCGCTGTGGCCACGTCTGACACGACGCGTCCTCGGGCCCCGCCGTGCGTCCCTCTTAGGAGAAAAGAGTCACACTCTGGAACTGTCCGAGAACCAACCTGCCATCACATCTCACTGCCAGATGTATAAAGCACCTGCATGCTGAGACTGCTCGCGGCGCCACCCCCTCGTCCGTCTCTGTTCATGACTCTCCTCCGTGCACTTTCCGCCGGCCACTCTGCAGTCCTGCAGTGGGACCAGGCTCCAGCCCCAGAGCCACTCCGTGGCCACGCTGGAATCGCGACGGCACGGTCAAGAGGAAAAGCTCAGAACTCTCAGCCACGTCCGGTCCCTGTGTAGTTTGTGAAGGTTCTTAACCTGCCCACAAACCCCTTTTCCCGAGCCGGCCTGTGGGCTGACCGGGGCCACTCCCACCCCCGTCCCAGCGCCTGGTGGAGGCAGGGCGGCCTGGGCGACTCCAGCGCTCATCCAGGGGACCTGCGTCATCCTGCTGTCCTCGTGACCCGGCTTGTACAGTCCAATTCTGTTTCTCTGGGGGTGGGGGGCTTGTTTTGTCTGTCTGTCAGAGATCCGTTTTGTTTTGTTTCATTCTCCAGATTTCGGTTTTGATGTTCTGAGGTTTGGTTTGATTTGGTTTCTCCATTTTCTCTGGCGTTTATTTATTCGTGCTTCCGGTCACGGTCATATTAAAAGCTGGTCTTGTGGAAACAGCCGAGTCGATGCTGCTTTCCCCCCATTACTAAGGTCTCGCTCCCCAAAGCCTTTGGGAAGGGCCAGGCCTGCCGGGTTAAAACCCACAGATTATAGCCATGGAAAGTCTCCTGCAACCACGCTTACCTTTACAAAGTGTATGGAGGGTATGCACTTACATTCTATTCTAAGTCTCTGAACACTATTGATCGCAACCTTTAAACGATCTCATGACCACTGATGGGTCACAGCCTGCGGTCTGAACGACACTGCCCTGGACCATAGGCATGTGGCTCGAAGAGAACACTGCCCAGACCTAAGAACCATGAAGGAGGCCTTCCCGTCCCTCTGCACTTCGGTCCTGACTCCTCTCCCCTGTCTGTGAAGTCGGGCTGGCCTCCCTCCCACACGCCAGCCTTTCCGGAGGCTCTCTGCACCCCACCTCCTCATCTCCATCAAACAGACCTGCTTGTCCCTGCAGAGGCCACACTGGCTTTCCACCTCACTCCCGCTACTGCTGAGAGGATGTCCAGGCAGGATCAGAGGGTGGAAGTGCCTAGTGGGGAGGTGCCTGCTGCAGCAAGAGAGAGCTTCCTGTCCAGGCAGAATCTGTGTCTTCATGGCATCATGTTAATTCCAAGGGGACGGTGCCTGTAGCCTAACTTTCCCTTTCCCCACTCCCCCATCACTACCAACTCAAGGTCTCCCCTAAAGCCTCGTATGGTTGGCGCCTTCCTCCTCATGCACAGATGCGCAGAAAACACTGCCTGGCCCTTGCTCTACCTTCCAGTCTCTCACCATCATCCTCCCTCTCCCCGCCTCTCCCCTGCCCAATCCACGAGCACAAGGAAGAGGTATTTCCCCAGTGACCAAATGAGAAGAACCAGGTAGCAGGAGCTAGGAGTGCCTGCCCCGTCTCCTTCTCTCGGCAGCTGTGCTCTCTGGACTCAGTTCCCTTAATTTGAGGATGAAAATAATGCTGTACCCGTGTCTTCGCAGAGGATCTCTGGAGGCCCCTTCAGACTTGAGGCACGTGAGGCTCTGCTCCCCCTGCGCGGGGGGACAAATCAGACCAGCCACGCTCACACACGCGGTGGCCAGGAGGCAGATGGGACACAGCATCCCTGAGATGCCTCCTCCCAAGCACCCTTTCAGCACGGGGATGCGCAAGGCTGTTGCCAAAGCTGGGCTTTAATCCTTAGGGACTGAGTGCAAGGTTGCTGGAAGGTGCCCTGTTTTAGTTTTCTGTCGCCGCTGTAACAGGTTACCACAAACACGGTGGCTTAAAGCACAGATTTATTGTCTCCGGGTTCTGGAGGTCAGAAGGTGGACACAGTTCTCCCTGAGCTAAGATCTAAGTGTCAGCAAGGCTGTCTTCCTTCCGGAGGCTCAGGAGGAGAAACCGTTTCACCTTTTCCAGCTCCCAGAGGCCACCCACGTTTTGTGGCTGGTGGCCTCTGCCTCCATCAGCCAACCTGGCAATGATGGGTGGAGTCCTTACAGCACACAACCGTGACCTCCTGGGTCACATCTCCCTCTATCCCAGACCCTCTCCTGCCTCCCTCTTCCACTTTAGAGGGACTCTTGTGATTAGATCAGGCCCTCCTGATAACCTGTGATAATGTCCCCATCTCAAGGTCATTAACTTAATCACACACTTCAAAGTCTCTTTTGCCATGTAGAGTAATATATTCACAAGTTGCAGGGATTAAGATGTGGCCGTCTTTGGGGGCCATTATTCTACCTACCAAAGGCCCTTTGGACCATATAGACTATGGCTCTCATTTTCCAAATGAGCAGACCCAGGGGTGGGAGGGTGAGGAGGGTGGGTGATGGGTATTGAGGAGGGCACCTTTTGGGATGAGCACTGGGTGTTGAATGGAAACCAATTTGACAATAAATTTCATATATTGAAAAAAAACAAAAACAAAAACAAATGAGCAGACCCGGGAGAGGCGGGGAGGGACTTGCCTTGTGTCACACAGTGAGTCAGTGGCCATGCCAAAGCTATACTCCCCAGCTCCCAGGCTCATAATTCCATTCTAGACCCACCAAGATGACACAAAAAAAGAAGCACTGAAAGTAATCATTTTTCCAGACTTTCCCAGGGAGTGTGGAAGTCCCTCTCCTTAGACAAACACATGCCTCACTGCATCAGGCTGGAAAATATCCTACTGGTGCCTAGACTGTCAGATACAGAGGAACAGCAAATGTCCTCAGGCTGCTCCCATCAGGGACAGGAACAAATGAAATTTCTAATCAGTGAGTTGGGAATCTATTGGAGGTTTCTGCCTTGTTCCAGTTTAACAGTTTCATAAATGTTTTAAAAATCTATATCTTAAGTTGCAATTTGAACTGCTTCATTGGATTTCTGGCTTACTTTAAAAAAAAAAAAAACAACTTCAGATCAATCTGTGATGGAGCACAGAATATTCTCATGGATTTGGATTGCTTCATGGCTCACCTACGTACACACCCCTTCCAATTTGGGGATTCTGGTTTTGTTCATCTTGGAGCAGGCCTGCATACTGAACCAGTTTAAAGGGAAAGAGACAGGAAATTCGAAAGAGTAAATTAATAGCCAGCTGCTGATTGCTGTTAACCAGTGGTTAACCAAAGACACAGTTGTATGCCTGAATTCTTGGGAGGGGCGAGGTGTTTTTTTTCTTATCATTGCAAACAAGTAGCCATGTGTGTAATAATTTCCTTAGTGAAGACCCGGGGACAACTGGTAGACAGAAGAGATTTAGGGCTGTGGCACATTTCCAAGAGTGGCCCAAAGGATGAGAAGAAGGTCGGGTGTTTGGAACAGTCACCAGTCCAAACCACAAGGTAGAATTATCAGTGACCTCAAAGGGCCAGATCGATCGATCAATCAATCGATCAAATAACGGCACGTAACCTCAGAAATAGAATCAGCGGAGTTGGCTGCAGTCAGGGAGAGGAAAGGGAATAAGCCGTTCTGTGAGTACAGCCATGCCAGGGACTGAGCTGGCTGCGGGCACACTGTTGCTTTGTTGTTTTTGGCAGAGAGAAACAGAGTTATTTTATTTTCCTTTTTCCAGCTTGCAGCTATTTTTGTAAGAGTCTTCATGAGCACGCCTGGTGAGAAAGGTTCACAGAGGGTCTCTGGAGAAAGGTTCTTGGCGAACTGGGAAGGCGGAAGGGGGAGGTAGACACCACCCAGGGGCGTGATCTTGGTGGGTACCTGTGTTCGCTCAGGGGAAGCTCAGTTCGGCCTGCCTAACCCTAGAGACCCAAGGAGAAACCTGGGACCTCTTCCTCCACAAACTCGGAGGTTTTCATTTGATTTGGAGAGTTAAACTCGAAGCAGAGGTGAGGCCCTCCAGAAAACAGCAGTGCATGAGCTCCCCATTACAGAATAGAAAAGGGGGCTCCGAGAGGCCATGGATGCCGCCCGCCCTGATCCACTCACAGCCAGGGCAACCTCCCGCTGCGTAGAACAAGTTTCCTGGCGTAGCTGGGAAGGGGAAACACAGGAAGAACACAGGATCACTATTGATTGTGACTCCCATTGATTGGCTGTCCAGTATGTGCCAGGCACTTGCCTCCAAGGGATTTACCATGTGAGCAGGGAATTCTGACAAGTAGACAGACGACTACAAGTTCTGCAATGGAAGGAGAAGGAGAGAACAGCACCCGCCAAGCGTGGGGGGCGGGGGCGGGGGCACTAGAGCAAGGACACCACCAATGTAGGTCCAGGGAATCTGAGCAAAGAAGGGAAAGGGGAAACTGTCCACAATGACCACTGAGAGACAGGCAGGTGCAAAGAATGAGGGGCATGCTGTCACTAAGGCCCTTCAGCTCTTTCCCCTGACTTCCCAGTGCCTATGATGGTATTTCCCAGCCAGAGTCTGGTTTATTTCATTCCTCGGAGACTCCTGGCACATGGAATCATCTCGTGCATGCATCTGAATATTCCTAGGACTAATAGGTTGGGTGCATTTGGGGCCAGAAGTTCACTGGGGATCAAGAAACAGGTCAGGGGGAACCAATCCAGCCTGAGGACAGGCGGGAGGCGGAGAGTCTCTTACTAATTCAGTTTAACATTTGCCCAACTCTATGCTCACTGACTGCAAGAGCAAAACAACAGCGGCACAGGCTACAGAGAGTCAAGGATTGACTTTCCAACCCATTTCTGCAGTAAACCGACCAAAGTTAACTTTGGACAACCTACTTCACTTCTCTGGGCTTCAGTTTCCCCCTCTATATAAGAAGAGGGGGTAGGAAACAAACAAATAATCCCTTGGCCGGAGTCTATGAGTCATAGAATCATAGAGGAGTCATAGAGTCTATGAGTGCAGGCTGAGAATGGGAGTCAGGTATTTAAACAAGTATTTAATGATGCCTGGTTTTCAGGGTAATTATGAGGCTTCAATGGGCTAAGGAAAATACTTTCTATCTTTTCTTCTTTTCTGTTTTCTTCTTGTCAAACATGGAATCTTAATCTTGTTTGTATTCAAAATAAAATGAAAGCTATGAGCTCTCTCCCCAGGGGAAAAAAATGCATGGTCACTGAGATATATAAGTTTTATTATAGGAGGGTAATGGACCCCTGGAGCCCATCTGCGACCCCCTAGGGATGCCCTGAGGCTAGGCAAAGATTCCCTGGTCCAGAAAGAGCCAACCTTTCCTTCTCAAAAGCGTCCCAGCACCACAAAGAGCAACCAACACTTCTTCTAAAATGACATAATGGCTGTCATTTTTCAATTTACAGGAGGGAAAAAGAAAAGATAGGTAGGATTTGATCAATTTCAAGTTTCTCCCCCCATAATTTTTTTTAAACCTTTGGCACCTGCTGCAGCTTGTGTGCTAATGAGTTCCCACAGATGGCAAAATGAATGAGCGAGCAGAAAATGAATATGAACAGAGAACCTTGAGATGTGATTTCATAAAATTATTTTATGCATGCGATGATTTTGAGGACTGAGGAGACCTGCATACATAGAAAGCAGCTGCAGCTTGCTTTGCAAACATCCCTGTGGCCCGGTTCTTAAGGAACGTGACCACTGGCCCCACCGTACACATGCAGGAAATGCATGCCTTCTGTTCTCTGGGGGCTATTGAGCCCCAGACACACACGACTGTTGACATCTCATTCATTTCCAAGCAGGAGGGTAATGCTGTTTTTTCTTTAAAAAACAAAATAACAATGGGGGGCCTGGGGGGCCCAGTCGGTTAAGAGACTGACTTCAGCTCAGGTCACAATCTTGCGGTCTGTGAGTTTGAGCCCCACGTAGGGCTCTGTGCTGACAGCTCAGAGCCTGGAGCCTGCTTTGGATTCTATGTCTCCCTCTCTCTCTCTCGCTGGCCCTCCCCCAATCTCTCTCTCTCTCTCAAAAATAAATAGACATTAAAAAAATTTTTTTTACTTGAAAACAACCACAACTAATAATAATAATAATAATAATAATAATAAATAAACAGCCCCTGATAATGCCTGTGAGTGATGCATTGGGATGGGGAATTTGAATGTCTTCTCTCCTTGAAGCTGCTCTCCACGCCATACCTCTGAAGGAAGTGGCTCATGTGGCTAACTTATCACCATCATGGGCCATTTGTCTTTAGAAGAATTCAGACTTTGTGGTGTCCTTTCAAAAGGAATTATATCCAAGTTAAAATAGGCCCAAGACAGGCAGCTCTTCCTGCCCATGGGTCCTGTCCCCGTGCTTTAATAAAATCACCTTTTTGCATCAAAAAGAAAAAAAAAAGGGCCAAGAAAAAGCGATTGGTGAGCACCAAAGCATACCCAACTCAACCAGTCTTGGAGGAAGTCAAGGAACAGTTGGAAGAAGATATCCTACCGCCAGGCAGGGTCTCTATCCAGAATCCCTCACCCCATGGACATTTTCTGTGTGCCCACTATGTGCCAGGCACTGTGGGTTCATATACCAAGAAGACACAGCTTCGGGGGCTCAGGATTCAGTTGGGCAGAGGCGGGCCACTGATGTGCATGCAAGAATCTGAGCGGTGAGCTACAGCCAAGGTGCACAAGGCACAGTGCACCCCGTGTGTCTGCAGGGTTGAGGTGGTGCAGGTTTTGGCTAAAGCCTTGCCTGACAGGAAAATACCAGAGCACAGGCTTAGAGGCAGAGAAGAACCTGGGGGATCTGGGAAGGACAGAACCCTGATGAATGGGAGTGGGCTAGTTTCTCCACTGCCCTCCCTCCACTGTGCCTTCCCAACCCCAGGAGTCCCGCCAGCTAGAGTCCATGGGCTGGTCAGCTGTGGGGACCTGACATGCCGAGGACAAAGTACAGGCTTTGAGGTCCAATGGCTCCATCTGAATCCCAGTTCCGCCAACTGCATTACCATGGCCAAACTCTAGAACTTCTCTGGAACTCAGTTTCCTCCTAAAAATCTCTACTTCTTAAGCATGCTGTGAGGGTAATGAGATGAACTATGGAAAGAACCAGTGTGGTGCCTGACACATGATGAAACCCCGCCCTTCTTACCTGCCAACTCATGGACAGTGGCTTCTACTGAAGCATCAGGAAGCATTCTGGGCACATTGTGGAAGAGAGGCTTGTGCTCAGTTTGTAATGTTGGCCATAGACAGGAAGTGGTCACACATATGCCACTCCATAAGAGGTGTTCAGTAAGGGCTGGACCCCATCTGACTAGGCCAGCCTCCCACTCTAGAAGCTTCAGGCCAGTGCCTGGAGTGGAAAGAAAATAGGTGTACCCAGCTGAGATGACGAGTCTCCCAGGCAGAGCACAGGAACCCAGCTCAAGAAGAGAGCTTGGCAGAATCCCCCTCAGCTGCCAGGAGTCTCTGCCTGCTTCAGATGTACCTCCAGGTAGAGAAGAGATAGCACCTTAGGGAGCCAATCATCTTCTGGAGCATTCATCCCACTCAGCACAGAAGATCTAGAAAATCCCATGTCCCATTAGTCTCCTGGAGCCACACTAGTCAAGAATGAGCTGACTTGGACTAAAATAAAGGGAAAATAATGTACTTCATTCTCCCTGCTTTCTGTAGAAATCTCTGCCATCTTGTCCAAACCATTCCCCTTCTCCTTCTGCTTCCCCTTCCCACAGTCTCCCATCTTCTCTTCCTCTGTCTTAGCAAACTGTTGAGGACATGGCACAGGCTTCCCAGGTATGCCCCAGATCCCAAGACAGGCAGGACATATGCTTACCATTCCTCCCCAGGTGGACCCCCAGAGCTCAAGGAAACCAAACAAGGGGCCACTATTTCTTAGCGCCCCCCCTCCACCCGCTGTGCCAGGCCCTGTACTAGGTGCCACACTGCTCTATATTATGCAATCGACACAGTATTGCAAGGTGGCCTTTATCAGCTCTTCTGGTCCCTGAGGAACACTGAGGCTCAGAGAGGTGGAGTGATTTTCCCAGGGTCAAGCAGCGAGGATAAAAGAGGGGGAAGGGGGAACACTGTGCCAGCTCTTCCCAAATCATGCTGAACTCTGTCTACAAGACATAGCCAAGGGGGAAGTTAAGTGGCACTTGGATGAAAAGCGGCCAGTGTGGTCCCCCTGAGAGGTAGAAAGTCTCCCCAAGGGGGCTCAGGAGGGGCAGCAGGTCCATCTTGAGGGATGTCTAGGGCCTGACACATAGCTGGTACTTAATATCATTGCATGAATTGCTGCTGTCTTGAAAGATATCAGGGCTCATTCATTCACTGATTCAGAAAACATTAGCTGACCGCCTACCATTCATTCTTTCACGCATCAGTCATGCATTCAACAGGTTCATTCATGCACTGAGAACCCACTATGTGCCAGCCACTATTCCAAGTGCTGGAAATAGAAGGAAAAGACCCATCTCCTGCCCTCATGGTGTTTACAATCTAGTATAAGGAGATTGAAAAAGGAGGTATATAAATTCACACGTGCATGAAATCATCTCAGACAGTAATACACGCTACGGAGGTAAGACAGTGACAGGAGGGGAGAGGAGTTTCCTTCAGCTACAGGGGTCAGAGAAGTCAATCTGAGGAAGTGAGATGGAGACAAGAGCTGGTGGAAGAGAAAGGAATAGCCATGCAAAGATCTGAGGAAATGGCATTTCAGGAAGACAGAGGGCAAGTGTGAAAGCCCTTCTGTGAAAACAAGCCTATTGCCTCAAAGGACAGCATTGATCAGCTGGAGTGTAATGACGGGGAAGAGTGGCAGGGGCTGGTGACAGGTATGAGGCAGCATGCTACACCCAGGGATGCCAGGGATGCAAACCAGCCACAGCAAATTTCTGAACAATTAAGAGATGATGTATAGGTGTTGGCTGAGCCGGCCTCGTGAAAGATCTTGTGTACCAAGCCGAGGAACTTGGTCTTTAACTTGAAGGTGAGAAAAGTCATTGTGGCCAGAATGCAAGGGAGTAACAGGGTGGAAAGCTCACTGGAAGGGAGGAGGCGGGATGGCAAGGGACATCCTCACAAGGCCATTGCAGTCGTCCTAGGAAAAAAGTGCCAAGGGCTTGAGTTTAAAGTAGTGGTATCTGAGATGGAAAGAAGGGACAGTTTTCAGATACATTAAAAAGGTAAAAGAGGGGCGTCTGGGTGGCTCAGTAGGTTAAGTGTCTGACTCTTGATTTCGGCTCAGGTCATGATCTCGCGGTTCGTGAGTTCGAGCCCTATATTGGGCTCTGTGCTGAGAGCTCGGAGTCTAGAGCTGCCTTGGATTCTGTGTCTCCCTCTCTCTCTGCCCCTCCTCCCCCTCAAAAAAGTAAAATAAAATAAATTTAAATTTAAATAAAAAGGTAAGACAGACTGGACATAATGAACAATGGAATGTGGGGCGAGAATGTGATGTGGAAGCAGGGAGATGCCAGGACATAGCCTGGTTACTGTCTTCAACCTGAGCACATCACTTAGAAATTGAAACTTCCAGGTTAAATATAGACCATTTACCCCTCATGCACAGATGAGGGCTCTCTCCCGGATTCTTCTCTTCCATCACTACCTGCTCCTGGTCCACCACCAGGCCTCCAGGATCCTTTGTCCAAGCCTGACCCCTTCCCAGCCCCATTTTGAGAGGCCCCAAGGCCATCACACCAGCCTAGAGCCTCCAAGTCCTTTTAACAACTCTTGCGTCTATCCGAGGGCCTCACTGCCCACTCCAGAGTGAATGGCACTCAGTGGAGCAATCAACTGATTGCAAGCAGCAGAAACATAAAGTGAAGTTGAAATAGACTGTATGAATCATCCAGAGATAATGGGCCAAGGGTCTCCAGCCAGATGAGCAAGAGAGCAGACTTCAGGTGACCCAGAACAACCATCTGTCTGCAAAGTACAATGACCTAAGAGCACACATGGAATCATATTGACCTGGGTACAAATTTATCTCTCCTGTCTCCTTATCTGTAGAATGGGGATAACAAGGAGATCCCCATCATAATAATTGCTCTAGGGTCTAGATTCAGTGATGCATGGCACACGGTAGGCACAGTGTTGCTTTGATACTAAAAAGAGAGCAGTATCTCCCTACGACTTAATGAGAATGTATCCGTTCATCATTGATCCCCCAGACCCCCAACTCCCAGCAAGGACTTTCTCCTTCACCACTGTCCACTTGTGTGAGTAGCCCTCAAGCTTTAGCATCACCTTGACTTGGAGTCAAAAGCTCCCCTGGGGAGGTGGGACACAAGGCAGGGCCAACAATACTCTGGCGATGTGAGCAACCCAACACGAGGCCAGCAGCGGACAGGAGACTGGCCTGCCTCACCAACTGTGGAACTCAGACACCCTCTGCTGTTTGCTGACCAGTGGATTTGGAGATGGCAGGTTGGTAGGGAGGGGCGGTCAACATCCCAATCATCTCTTCTCCCTGGGAGACACCAACTGTGCAGAGAACTTCAGGGTTCTCTGAGTCCTTTCCAGAAGAATCTACAGTCTCAACTCAGGGCTCAAACTCTCAGACATCACCTCAGATACTTCTCTTGCCACCACATCCACAGTGATCCTGAGACTCTGCCCACCTTCCTCCTTCAGACACATCCATCCTGAGGACTATGAGCTCGAGGTGAATGGGAGACAGCGCCGCCTCCTTCAGAGCTTCCCACATATTGAGGAAAGCAGAGAAGTATGGTGTGCTGCCTGAAAGCCATCCACACCCTCCACCCAATCCTCCAGCCTCCCGGCAAGGGTCAGCAGGACCAGGGGTAACTTCCTTACCCAGGCTGGGGTGGCCACCAGCACTTGAAGTTCTTGCCACTAGAGGACACTGGAGATCAGGGTGAGAACCTAGCTGAAGCCCAAGGTGGTAGTCTCCACTCACCACCCACCACCCCTCCTTGGCTTCTGCCAGTGTGTTAACAGTCACCAACTGGAGGGCCAGGGAACTGTGGCCACCACTGTGACCAGAGTCACAGAAAATAAATGTCCCAAGGACCCTCCCAGATAAGCCAGGGGTACACCACACCAGACCCGGGTAAGGTTACCAGATAAAATATAGGACACCTAGCTAAGTTTGAGTTTCAGGTACATAATACGTAGTTTTTTAATATAAGTGCATTCCATGCAATATTGGAGACACACATGTTGTAAAATATATTTGTTGTGTATCCAAAATTCAAATTTAACTCAAGCATCGTGTTTTGGTTATCGTTTTTTGCTTAGCTAAATCTGGCAAACCTAGATCCAGGTAGAGGGTCTAGGAAACTCTACCAGGCATGGGCAAGGGAGGCACTGACCCCCTCCTCTGCCCCCGCCAGGCCTCCAGAAATGGAAGCAAGACTTCCATGGTAGGCTTTCTGGAGCCCACCTGCAGCCCAGCCTGGTTGGACGGTGAAGAAACCCTGAGATGCTCTGGCTCTGACATGCCATCAGGAAACACCGCGATAGCAGAGAACCACACTTGGGTTAAACCACTCTTTATTGGTTGGCTTGTCTTCCCAAGCCTGCGTCAGAAACCAAACCACATCTCCCAGCCTGCTGTGCGTGGCCCGGTCCATCCACAGAGGATCCTACAAGTCACAGCCATCCACCCAGTCCTTGAGGTCCTTGCCCTGGCAGTGACGCCTCCAGGCCTCCCTGAGGGTGAAGGATGGGGAAGAGGAGAGACCAAATCAGCTGCAGCCTTTAGTCCCTGCTCAGAGAAGAACAGGAAGGAGGCGTGGGCTCTAAACCAGAAGTGAGGTAAGGAAAGGGGCTAGAAAGGGAAAAAGGGACAAGTAAACCCCATTAACTAACAAAGAAGGGGTAAAAAGGGAAGACAACAGCCCTTAAAAAGTCATCTGTCTAGGCTCCTTATTTTACCAATAGAGATACAAGGTTATTTGTTCAAGTTCACCTGGAAGGCAGGGGCAAAGGCCTGGACTCCTGGGGTCCAGAGCCCTAGTCCAGTGCTCTTTTCTTACACCATGCTCCTTCTGCTGACAGTGACGCCACCTTACGAGTGTACAGCCCTTTACAGTCTACATAACACTGTCCTATCCCTCACTCATTTGTCTGTACTCCCCCACCCTCGGCAGCCCTACAACATAGATTAAGCAGGTATGATGTTCCCTATACTCCAGATCAAACACTGAGACTCAGATGCAAATTACTTGCCCAAGATCCGTAGCTAGTAAATGACAGAACTCTAGCCACAGCCACGTCTCTTTGGCTACCAGTTCTGGTCTTTCAATTGTTGGTAACTATAGTTTATGGGCTCTTTCAGGACCATTACCTTGCTCCTGCCTCACATTAGCATCTTGAGGAAGGAAGACAAACAAGATCCTGGGGTGCTGCAGTCCCAAGTTGTCAGGGGTTCCAAGCTTTGGTAACTCCACGATGTCAATGTCAAAGAGCCCAATGACCAATTGTGCCCCTAAAAGGCCTCTATAGATCCATCAATGAAGTGTGGTCACCCCATTAGACTGTGAGCCCTCGAAGACAAAGACTTGGATCTCAGCCTCTCTGAAGCCCAGCACCCAGCACAGAGCCTGGCACTCTCAGTACGTGCAGGTGAAAGAAATAAACCGTCTCTTTCTACTTTCTGGAACCACAGCCTGTTATTAGCCTCAGCCACATCTCAGGGGTGATACCTGACATCAATTTACTCCCAGTGCATAAAAGAGCTGTTCTTTCCTTTAACCCAAAAGGACCCATGTCTTCCATCCCAGGGTGGGGTATCCAAGGCCTCAAACCCTTAGACTCCTGCCGAGCCTGCCCTCACCCTTCCTGACCTTATAGCTGTGTGTTATGTCCTGCCGATCCTGCCCCACTCCAGATTCCGGTCCTGGAATGTCAACTGTTCCCAGGCCAACACATCTCCAAAGCTGTAGCCATTGTCAAGGCACATCTTGAACCTTCTTTAGATTCACAGTCATTTCTACCTTGTCCTCTCCCTCACTGCCACATATCATCTGTCCCCATGCTTCCTCCACAGCCCTCCTAGCCAACCCCCCTCCTGTCCATCACCCCTGCGACTGTCCTAGTGCAGACCCTGGATCTCTCACCTGGACTCTTGCAAAGGCTTCCCAACCATCCCCCTACCTCTAGTCTCTCTCCCTTCCCTCCACTCCTGGGCTGACATTCACTGCCTCCCAGACTGCTTTACCTGCCTTGTGACAGTCACATCTGTCTGTAGTTCCGGGGCTGCGGCCACCTAGTGTATTTCACACTCCCCACATTCCGCCCCTGCTGGTCTCTCATCCAGAAACGTGGGGAAAGGGAGGTTGGAGACTAAGCAGTGAGACCCCCATCAGAGAAGGCTGTAGGGCCACTGCCTCAGATGCCGCTCTGCGAACCAAAGATCTAGTCCAGTGCCCCATGAGATGCTCATCCAACTCCCTTGACTGTGAGGATGGTGGCTGCAAAGGCCATCTTGTGGGAAACAGGCAGGAAAAGAGAAAGTTGACAGGATGAGGCTCCGGGGCGCCCACCCATGCTTCAAGCAAGGAATTGCTTCTTTGATCCGTCATGCATCTTGGGCTTTTCTACCAAAGTTAGTTTAGATGAAGATGCCACAGTTAAAGAAGCAAACAGACGGACAAGGTTGGCTAGACCCGGGTCTGGCAGACCTGTAGGCAGGCACCCTAACATAGGCACATTTTGGGAGAGCCAGGCTTGTCTCCATGAGCTGCAGTGAATTCCTCACCCTCCCTGACACTCAGCGTGTTGTCCGTAAATAGCGATCTCTATGGTCGAAAGTCACGTGCAAAGTAGATTGTGAAGCCAGGGAACGGTGGCGAAAACAAAGTGAACACTCAGAAAGAAACTTCCTTCTTGCTGTCCACTAGTCCTGGCCACATCACCCAGGGGGGTTCCAGACCACGTCACTTACCAGCTGGCCAGCCCCTGGGGCTGTTGAGCTATCTTCATGGCACAGATGACAGTGTCCTTAAGGTTAGGATTCAGCAAGTCTGGGGTGGGAGGCAGAGAAACATGATGAGAACATGATGAGGGAACAGGGGACAGAGCTAGACATCCACACTCTGTTTCTCTCTCTCTTACACACACACACGCACACGCCTTCCACAATCCTAAATGCAATCCTGTCTCTCAATCCCTGTCACTGTATCACTCCCTCCCCACATTCCTATATCTCTCAGAACAGTCTCCCATCCGGGACCCCAAATCAGATTCATGGAGGACCCATGCTCATCACTTGCCCCATCCCACTCTCCTTGGGAGGCCCAGAGGGTCTCCCACTCAGATTCCCACTCAGAGATAAAGACAAGGGGAGCAAACCACCCCAGGAAAGAAGCAAAGGCAGATGCAGAGGCCTGGCCCCAGGCAGCCCCAAGCTCAGGCCCGACCCTACCGGAGCAGTACATCTGGCACCAGTTGGGGACATCTGTGCTGAGATTTTTGCACCACTTCCGGCTGTTGATCTGGAAGATGCCATTGTTGGTGCTCCCATCGGCTTCATGGTCCACAGCAGCTGTATTGAAGCCACTTGTGAAGTAAGCAAGACAGACCCCTGCATAGGGTGGAGACGCGGGCCTGAGGGTCAGATGACCGAGGCCAGCGCAGACCAGGACACTCATGGTGCTGACGCCACACAGTAGCTCCTCCGAGCCTCAGCTCCTGCTTCAAGGTGGTCAGGGCTGCCGGACTCCCGCCTACTTTGCAAATGACTCCATCAAGGCTCAGGGGAGCAAGTGACTCACTCAAGGTCACCACAGCTACCAAAGAGCAAGAGTCGAGGCTGTTCCCTCAGGCCTCCTGACTCCTAGAGCAGCCTCCCCGCTACCTTACCACTCAGCACACAGTGGGGCCCAAGAAATCTTTGTGGGCTGAATGAACAAGAAAAAGCCAGATCTTTAGAGGCAAGATGAGGAAGACACAGCTGAGCTAGCAAGGAGGCAGGCAATAGAAAAAACAAAACAAAACAAAATGAGTCCAGATGTGGCTGGACTTCACAGGTTCCCAAAAATCTACCAGCAGCTTGAAAAGTTTGGTGTTACTGGTTTGCTCAGTCTACCCTAAAAGTCAATGGGACTATCCTATCCTCTTGGCGGCCATTATGATTAGGGTACTAAGCTATTCTGTTCCCTTGGCAGGTGACCTTAGCAGCAGGGGTAGAGGATGAAGGAGAACTCTGACCGGGCTGCTTGTGGCTGCCTTTAATGTATCGAACTTGTGCTGAGTGTCACCTACCCATCATAGAACATTTGATGTCCAAAGGAGAGCTGAAGCTCGGAAAACTGCCAAGGGCACACTTCCTGAGTGAGAGCGGGGAGGGAGGCTAGGAGGAAGGGGAGGCACCTGGGGGGAGCCTGGGGCAGCCTGGAAGGGAGAGGGGTTCTCACAGTCAGCCATGCTGTATCCCCGGTATCCCTCCATGCCGAAATCCTGGAGGGCTCTGGCCAGCTCACAGCGACTGTAGACCTTGGCCTGGCTGGAGGTGAGCAGGCAGCTGAGCAGAGTGGCAAAGGCCAGCAGCATGATGCCTGGCGGGCACAGTTGCCTTCTGGGGTCCCAGCTCCTGCCTTCCATGCACAGCCCCTGCCACGCTGGCTTACAGCTGGGTTTTGAGATGGCAGACAGCTCAACAGCCCTGGCCGTCCAGTCACAGAAGGTTACCCTTTGGAAGAAAAAGAAAACCAGGGCCTGAGCGTACCTGGGGAATGGGGCAGAAGGCTCCGACATTGCAAATCAGCTCCCTTGCGGCCCTGACGAAGCATCAGCCACGCCTCTGAGATTCGAGATCCAGGAGAGGGTTCCCTAAGGCCATCTCCTCTCCATCTTGCTCTATCCTTTCCCCAGCAGCTGAGAGGGGAAGCCACATGGGGAAGAACATGAGCCTATTTGGAGCTCCATACCACCTGCCAGGCATGATCGAATCCCAAAGCCCTGTGTTACACAACTAGGAAGGGGCAAAATTTGGAATGAGACCAAAGTTTACAGGACTCCAGAGCTCCATGAGTTATGGCCATGAGCACGTGTTTCCGGAGGGCAAGGGCCCAGCAATGTCATCACAGTGTAAGTCAGTCCCTCAAACCCGGCCATCAGAGGAAGTCTCTCCTAGTGCTGAGCCTGGACTGAAATAAAGTCCCCCGTACAACACTGCCACCCAGCAGCCCTCCCAATGGAGCAGCCCTTTCACATACACATGGCCCCGAGGTGGTACTGAAACTCTCCTGCGTGCCCACCACCCTTTCTAAACCATCACCTTGCAAAAGCCTCTTTCCTTTGAAGCTCTGACCTTGGTTCCTTTGGCTTGCCTCTCAGCTCTGGCTCTGTTGGCCAGCCCTCGATATCACGGAGGACATTCGTCCCTGGTTATGACCTCCACTCTGTCTCAGCCACCCACTCCCATGGCCTTGCCATCCCTGCATCTTACCCCCTCCCCTCCTCTGGCAACCCTCCATTCCAGTGTCTCCTTGACCCCAACCCCTGACACATCTTCCCACCTCTCCTGTGACCTCTATCCCACCACACCTGCTGTCCACCTTCAGAGATAGACACACAAACCTCCACACACCTCACAAAAGGGTGTCCCTGAAAACCCCTGGCCTCCAACCCCAATGGGCCTTCAAGCCATTGAGGGTGACAAGTAGATTAAGGGTGGGGCTTCTCAGTGAGCCCTGAGTTTGAACCCCACCTCCTCACTGCTAAACATCTCTGACTTTGGACACTTCCCAAGCCTCATTTTCTTCAGCTATGCGACGAGGAAGTGAATAATACCTGCCTCGTAAGATTGTTGAAAGAATGAATGAGAAGAGAAAGGCACGGGGAGAACTTAGCTCTTTGTACTAAAAATAGGTTAGTTATTTCTATTATGGAGTATTTCTGGCATCAGCACTAATGCTCGTCCTTGGCCAGCTTTCTCTCTCCCATTTCCCTCAAAGAGTATTCAAGACGCTCATGGCTGTCCGCAAGCCTCCTCCCCTCCCTGACCCACCCCCAAGCTCCCAGAAGACCTCACCTCCTGCCTCACTGAGGCAACAGTGGCCTCATCCCGCTCACCTCCACCCCTCTAGCCTGACCATGCGTCGCCCCTGTGCTTATCAAGGTCCGTTGCATCTGTGAACTCCAGATTTCACCCTTTCCTGCCTCTCAACCTTGCCCCATGGATCACCTCTCCTCTCTTGGGGTCCTCGGCACCTCCTCTTACCACCTCTCCTTCCTCTGATGCATGGATGCGCTTGGGTCTCATCATTATCTATACTGACTGGTCTCGTTCCCTCTCTTCTCATGGAAACGTCTATGGGAAAAATTACCCCTTTCTCACCTCCCCTTTTGCTTTCAGCCCCATGACGGTTAGCTTCAGCACCACCACCACTCGCCTGAAACTGTTCTGGCCAGTTCAATGGGCCTTGTCACTTCTCGTCCCACAGGGGCCCTCAGCAGCTCCTCTCAGTGCTGACCAATTCACCTGTGGCCTCTCTTCCTTCTCTTGGCTTCCATGATGCCCCATCTCCTGGGTCCCCTGCTTCTTCTCAGGCTATTTCTTCTGATTCCCCTTTGTGGACTCCACTCTGCCTACGTCTTAAGTGCTGGCATGCTCGTCAGCCTTTTTCCCTCCTCTCTTTCACGTCAGGATACCCTGTGGACAGCCCCACTGTGAACTGCCACCCGCGGCTGATGACGTCGTATTCCGTCTTCCCCAGAACGGTAGACGTCCTATGCAGCTGCCTCCTGGACATCTCCACTTGGATATCCCACAGTCACCTCAGACTAAGCATGTCCAAAACAGAACTGATGTCCCCACTAAAATCTGCTTCCTTTAAGTCTTTCATTTCTGGGTTTCAAACATTCTTGGCTTTAAACACATTTATCCAAACTAGAAATATGGATGGCATTCTTCACTCCTTCTGTCACTACCCCCCTTCACCCTTCTCTAACCGTAGATCCCAAAGTGCCACTGATTGTACCCTCCCTCCAAGAGTTCAGACCACCATCATGGCATGCCGGTGGGCTCCTTACACCTAGTCCTGACTCTTCCGAACTGTTCTACACACATTTACCACCATGAGTTGTTTTGTTTTTTTTTTTTTTTTAACAAAAAGCCTGGCCACCTGACACCCTGCACTGGCTCCCTTCATCATTGCTCCTAGGCATGGTCCACAAGGCCGCTGGTGACTCAGCCATGTGGACCTCTTTTCACTCACACAGTGAGTTCCTGTAATGCCATACTGTTCGCTCATGGTGATCCCGCTGTCTGAAGCAGTAGCCCTCTCCTTCCTTTCCATGGCTAACTCTTACTATACTTGAAGGGTCACACCAGAGCTGAGTTCTCCAACACCCCCACACTCCTCGAGCACCCTGTGCCTCTGCTGTCCCTCTGTCACACTGGACTGTAATATGTATGAGTCTTTCCCACCATGAAGTGAACTTCCAAAGAACAATGGCCATCTTGTTTCTCTTCACATCCTAAGCATCAAGCAGAGCTGCTGGTTTGGAGTGGTGGCTTAAACTGAAGTATCCTGAGGTCCTGACCCCAACAGCCTGAACCCTCCCCAGCAAAGTTGGAGGCGGAGAGGTCAGGAGTCAGGGGAACCTCACTGAGTTCTCCAAACCTGGCGGACACTGAGCTGGGCCTTTCCTGGATGTTTTCTAACTTAATCTCATCTAATCTTCTCAACAACTCAAGAGGCGTAGGATTAATAGCCCCCTTTATGGATGAAGAAACCAAGTTGACTGCTACATGGAGATTGTTTTTGACTTTTTGTAGCCAAGAGATTTAAAACTAATTTCATCTTGAGTGTTTCACGGCAGGTCAAGGTGTACAAGGAGTGAGGTCTGATAATTCAGAGACCAGACACCCGCCAGCAAGGTCTCCTCTCTCTATCAGCTGGGTGCTCTCCCAGCCCAGGACTAACCCCCCTCCATTTCTGACCACGACCTTTCTTTTTCCATGCCCCTCTCTGGCCAGGCCAGCCAGGGACTGGTTAACAGCTGCAGAAAGAGGGGAAGGGGGCTCACTGATCAGGTGTCGTCCCCACCAGAGCTGACACAGCAGTGACAGTGGCGGCAGCAGCAGTGACCCAACACCCTGCTTCAGCTCAGGACACCGCCATGATAGTGCTAGTGCCCCAGGCACCCAGCTTTAAGAGAATGATGCGGGAGGGCAGGCTCCAGACTGACGTAGAGCCTTCTGGAACCTCCCAGTTCTGTGACCTCATCTTCTAGAATCATCTTCGCCCACTGAGCTTCAACTGGCCCCCTGAACCCCTCAATTTCGGGACTGGGAACATGTTAGGAGTAGCTAGGCCCAATGCTTCTTGGCCATCTACACACACACACACACACACCACAATATGTTGAAGGATGACTCCTCAGCTCCCGACAGGACCCTTCAGGTTGTTGCCCAGGGATGACAACGGCAGGTGCACACCGCCCCCTCAGGCAGCCTCCCTCACCGTCAAACTGCTCCACTGGCAAAAAGTTCTTCCTTAGTGCTGAGCCACAGAAGGCCTGCCTTCTGCATCTGAATGATGACAGTTCAGTGTGGACAAGCCTAGGACAAAGGTGATGCCGCGGACCCTAAAGCTTGAGGGACAAAGAAGTGAAGTGGAAGGACACGTGACACCTGTGTCTGTGCCCCACAGGGAAGTCTTTTTCTGTAATCAGTTCATTTCACTTGTTAATTCAAGGTAGTTAACATGCAGTGCAGTCTTGGCTTCAGGAGTAGAACCCAGTGATTCATCTCTTACATATGACACCCAGTGCTCATCCTCACAAGTGCCCATCACCCCTTTAACCCTTCCCCCCATGCCTCCAGCAACCGTCAATTTGTTCTCTGGCCGAATAGCACACCATTGTGTGCATATAGCACATCTTCTCTAACCATTCATCTGTGGAGGAACATTTAGGTTTTTCCACATCTCAGCTGTTGTGAATAATGCTGCAGTGAACACGAGAGTGCTAATATCTTTTTGAGATCCCGATTGCAATTATTTCAGAAAAATACCCAGAAGTGGGACTTCTAAACCATACGGTCATTTTATTTTTACTGTTTTCCACTGTGGCCGCACCATCTTGCATTCCCACCAACAGCGTACGAAGGTTCCAATTTCTCTACGTCTTCGCCAACGCTTTGTGGTCCTTTGTTTTTTTGATAAGAGGCATCCTGATAAATATGAAGTGATATCTCCCTTGTGGTTTTGATTTGCATTTCTTGAATGATTAATGACATTAAACGTTTTGTGGTTTTGTTTTTGTTTCACATATACCTGTTGACCATTCACGTGTCTTCTTTGGAGAAATGTCTTTTTGGCATCAGTATTTCTTTAAAAAAATTTTTTTTAATGTTTATTTTTGAGAAAGAGACAGATACACACAGAGTGCGAGTGGGGAAGGGGTAGAGAGGGAGACACAGAATCTGAAGCAGGCACCAGGTTCTGAGCACTCTGCACAGAGACTAATGTGGGGCTCAAACTCATGAAACTCGAGATCATGACCTGAGCCAAATTCAGACACTTAACCAACTGAGCTACCCAGGTGCCCCATGGCATCAGTATTTCTTAAAGGCTCCCCAGATGACTCCAGTGTGCAGCCAGGCTTGAGCCTTCAGAGCTCTGGACTTGAGCTAAGTACACCCAAGTTCAATGTCTTGCTCTGCCCCCTACTGGCTATTTAGCCTGCCCTGCCCACTAGAACCACAGCACTCAATCTCCCCAAGCCTCATTATGCTCCTCTGTAAAATGGAAATAATCCTTTTGTAATGCATGAAGATGCCTACCACTTAGTTCAGTACATTTTAGCTCTTGCTTTTATTGTCTGGCCCTTGGTGGTGATTCTGTCTGGTTGAGATTTGGGGTTTTTACTGCATTGGCCTGCTTTTACTATTTTATCGCTTCTTTTTATTGAGTAATCTTTCAGCTTATTTTATTTTATTGTATGTTTTGTTATTTCCCACTTGACTTTCACTTTTAACTGGTGAATAAGAAACAGCAGCTCAAAAGGAACAGTTATGAGGGCAGATAAGGTCCCAGTTGGGGGTCAGTGGGTCTTTATTTCTCCACTGAGCTCTGCGGGAGACTTTCCTGTTGCCCCAAAGGCAGCTCATAGTCTTGACCACATCCTAGTAGAGACCCTCCACTGACTCCTTGCAGGTTTAAGTTCTCCAGAAGCAGCTCTTACATTCCTGGTTCTCAGCCCCCAGCAGCACATTAGAGAAAATACTGATGCCTAGGCCCCATCCCAGGCTAATCACATCAAAATCTCTGGGGTGGGGCTCAGGCATCAGTATTTTTTTTTAATGTTTCCAGGAGATCCCCAAATGCTACCGGGGCTGAGAACCACTGTCCTAACCAGACTTTTTATAGATCCTTAAATATGTGATAATGCTTTGCATCCATCCATGTCATATATGCTATGCTTCATGTTATTCCCTCTGTCAAACACATCCTTTCTATCCAACTCCCTGTTGGCTTCTAGTCCTTTAAACATCACTGAAGCTGGGCTTCCTCCTCTGGCCCACTTGGGCTGAGCTGGGAGTCCCTGGTACCCTTGCACAGCATCTGACGCTAATATGTCATCTGGCCTCCATCACATGACATCAGTACCTTCCTCATTGCTCCCAGCAGACTGGGAGATGCCTCATGAGTCCCCTATGTCTATTTTCCCACTGTGAAGAACAAGATTTTTTAGGGGTGCCCGGGTGGCTCAGTCGGTTAAGCGTCTGACTTCGGCTCAGGTCATGATCTCGCGGTTCGTGAGTTTGAGCCTCCCGTCGGGCTCTGTGCTGACAGCTCAGGGCCTGGAGCCTGCTTCAGATTCTCGGTCTGCCTCTCTCTTTGCTCTTCCCCTGGCTCACGCTCTGTCTCTCTCTTCCTCTCTCTCTCTCTCTTTTGTCAAAAATAAATAAATACTAAAAAACTTTTTTTAAAAGAACAAGATTTTTTGGGTTTTTTTTTATTTTTTAAAATTTATTTGTTGTTTAATTGACATCCAAGTTAGCATATGGTGCAACAATGATTTCAGGAGTAGATTCCTTAATGCCCCTTACCCATTTAGCCCATCTCTCCTCCCACACCCCCTCCAGTAACTCTCTGTTTGTTCTCCATATTTAAGAGTCATTTATGTTTTGTCCCCCTCCCTGTTTTTATATTATTTTTGCTTCCCTTCCCTTATATATATATCTGTTTTGTATCTTAAATTCCTCATATGAGTGAAGTCATATGACATTTGTCTTTCTCTTACTAATTTCACTTAGCATAATACCCTCCAGTTCCATCCACGCCGTTGCCAATGGCAAGATTTCATTCTTTTGGGTTGCCGAGTAATACTCCATTATATATATATATATATATATATATATATACCACATCTCCTTTATCCATTCATCCATCGGTGGACATTTGGGCTCTTTCCATACTTTGGTTATTGTCGACAGTGCTGCTATAAACATTGGGGTGCGTGTGTCCCTTCGAAACAGCACATCTGTGTCCTTTGGATAAATACCTACTAGTGCAATTGCTGGGTCACAGGGTAGTTCTATTTTTAATTTTTTGAGGAACCTCCACACTGTTTTCCAGAGTGGCTGCACCAGTTTGCATTCCCACCAACAATGCAAAAGAGATCCTCTTTCTCCACATCCTCACCAACATCTGTTGTTGCCTGAGTGGTTAATGTGAGCCATTCTGACAGGTGTGAGGTGGTATCTCATTGTGGTTTTGATTTGTATTTCCCTGATGATGAATGACGTCGAGCATTTTTTCATGTGTCTGAAGAACAAGATTTTTTAAATTCTAGGTAAAGAAATGAAGAAATGAAAATCACCTAGTCAATTGATTCAGAAACCTTTTAGCCCAGGGTACTCTCTCAGGAGAGCACTGAAACTGGTCCCAAAAGAGTGTGCCAGGGACACTGTGGACATGGAAAAAACAAGTCCTCCTCTGGCCACACGTAGGGAGAGGCTGGAGCCCCTAGGGAAAGACCTGTTCACTTGGTCCATCCAAACCTAGTACATCAAAAACAGAATTCACCTCTTCTCCATAAGTGATGTTTCTGTTTTTTTCACCACCGATCACAGTACATAGTGTAATTGCAAGATATGGTTATCAGGAGTTCTTAGGCATATAAAGTCACTAACCCTACACTAACTAGTCTCACACCAGCATATTCTTTTAGTTTTGTGTCTCCTTTATCATTCTGTCTTCCTTCGTATAATGGTTAATTTTATGTGTCTACTTAACTGGGGCACAGGGTGCCCAGATATTTGGTCAAACATTATCTGTGTGTCTGTGAGGGTGTTTCTGGATGAGACTAACATTTTTTTTCATTGCAATATATTTGACATGTAACGTTGTATACGGTTAAAGTGCACAACCTGTTAATTTCATACATTTATACATTGTCACATGATTGCCATGGTGCTAATAATTAGCCACCGTGATACATAATTATTTATTTCTCGTGGTTGGAATAATGGAGTTCCAATCTCCTGGCAAGTTTGAGTATTATAATACAATATTATTGTCCATATTCACTATACTGCGCAGTAGATGAAATTAACATTTATTTATTTTCTTTTTTTTAAAACATAATATATTGTCAAATTGGTTTCCATACAACACCCAGTGGAAATTAACATTTAAATCAGATAAATGTAGTAAAGAAGATTGTCCTCCCTAATGCGGGTGGGCCTCATCCTATCAGTGGAAGACCTGAATAGAACAAAAGGATTGATTCTCCCTGCATAAGAGGTAACCCCCTTGCCTGCGTTCAAACACAGATATCAGCCTTTTTCCTGCCTATGGAATCAAACTGAAATATCAGCTCTTCCTGTGCCTCAAGCCTGCCAGCCTTTGGACTGGAACTACATCATTGCTTCTCTTGGGTCTTCAGCTTACCAACTCACCCCACAGATCTTGGGACTTGCTTGCCTCCATAATTGCATAAGCCTTATCATAATTTTTTAAAGGTGTGTGTGTGTGTGTGTGTGTGTGTGTGTGCGATCACCATTGTAACCAAACATTTTTACGGATATGTAGATATAGATATACACATCCTACTAGTTCTGTTCCTCTGGGGAACCCTGACTGATCCCCTCCTTGTGTGAGGTTTGTATAAAATCACGTAACAGTTGTCAGTTTCCTCAGTTAACGTTATTCCCTCCCTTGCCCTGGTGCCACTACTGCTGACCTCCTGCCCACCCCTTTTACGGTTCGTGGCTTCTACAGCACAGGGCAGCTGGCTGAGAGCAGCAGACCTTGGCTGGGGTTCTGATATTACAAAACTTACTAGCCCTGTGGCTTTGGCAGGGTACTTAGTCTCACTGCCCCTCAACATCTTCACCTATAAAGTCAAAAGAACGGCCACTCATGGGGCTGTTGAGAGGATTAATGATATAACATGCAAAGCATCTTATACGGGACCTGGCACCAAGCAGACTCAATGAAAAGGTGGTTTCTAATTATTAGTATTTTGGGGAGAGGAAACGAAGTAACCGTCCTTTTGAGAAGTGCACCTGAATTGTCAAAATGAGCTCCGAGTAAAGGCACCGAATGATGCTGCAAAGTAAAAGCAGGAAGCTTGTTTTAACCGATCAGAGGCCTTTTCCTCATCCAAGTTTGTGCTGTGTTGGCCCTCACTGAAGTCACAAGATCTCTGGATGAGCAGGGAATTACTCTACTAGCATTCATCTTCTGGGACTTACATCGCAGGGATTTGCTCTCAGGGAAACCAACACCGCCCAAAGGAAAAGGGAAGACATCCGTCTTCACAGAAGTGCTTGTTCATTCCTGTCACACTCTCCCTCCTCATCCTGATGGCTCCCAGAGGTCAAAAATGGGTCTCCATCTCTGTTCCTGCCACTCTGGCCGGTGCTCAGCCTGACTTCTCTGGGACTGCGATGATTTCCTAATGGTCTCTCTACGTGACCTTTAGGACTTTACCTTTAGGACTCTCTACGCGACCTTTGGTGACTCAGTGCAGCAGCCAGATGGTCCTCGGCGGTCTGACCTCTCTCTCCACTTCTCCAGCCTCAGCACCCTGCACACCCCGCCCCCACCCCCAGCCTGTGGGCTTCCACAGGCTTCCACCAACTCTTTCCCAAACTCATCGGCCAAAAATCTCTCCCCCTGGGCACCAGAGAGTTCCATTTCATCCTTCAAAACCAGTCTTGCATTGCGACTTTTGCAGGAAGTGCTAACCCAACACACTCTACCTCCTGAACCCTGCAACTTGTTTTCCTGCCCCAGCACCTTTTCTCTCTTTATCATAGAACTACCACATTACATTGTAATTGACAGTGTGCTTGACGGTAGCCCTGTCTGCCAGCTCTTCCAGAATGAGGAGTATGTTCTGTTTATCTCTGTATTTCCTTAACTATTGATGGCTGAGGCACCCAGAAGGCACCAAATAGCAGTTCGGGGAGTACATTTAAAAACACACTGGTTGGGGAGGGAGAGAAATGGATGAGACTATAAAGATGTTGTGTTCTCTCTCTTGATTGGGATGGTGGGTACACAAATGTACGCATTATAAAGTGACATAAGACAGGGTGCAAAGTGGCTCACTTGGTTGAGCGACAGACTTCAGAGCAGGTCATGATCTCGCGCTTTGTGCGTTCGAGCCCCGCGTCCGGCTCTGTGCCAACAGCTCGGAGCCTGGAGCTGCTTCAGATTCTGTGTCTCCCTCTCTCTCTGCCCCGCCCCCACTCGTGCTCTGTGTCTGTCTCTCAAAAATGAATAAACGTTAAAAAGTATTTTTAAATAAAGTGACATAGGATGACAGACACGCATTGTGGCAAAGTGGATGTCCCAATTTTGATAGTATACTATAGTTATAGAGGATGTAACCATGGGGGGAAACTGAATGAAGGGTATAAGGGATCTCTCTCTACTATTTCTGCAACTTTCAGTGAGTCTCTAATTATTTGATAATAAAAAGTGTTTTCAAAAGGAAAAATGCACAGGCTAGTTTTACTTGTTCTGACCAAGCTAGTAAAATAATGGGAAATAAAGGGGCAATCAACTCTGGAATTTTTCACAAAGTCTAATTTAAGATTACTTAAAACCGACTAGCTAGAGGGTGAATGTTAGAAGCATAACCCAAGTGTGCTTCAATATCTGGCTTATCTAGAAATCGCACCAAGTTTCTGCTCTAAAGGCCTTCCAACCAGTGCCTAAGTGGTTAGAACCCCAAGCAGAATGAATCAGGTCCATGCAGCTGTGGGGCTGAAGGAGGTCACCCAGGATGAAACCCCCGGAGGAAAACCCAAAGCTGCAGTTACACTATCATCTGAGCAGACCGAAAGAGGCTGAATGGGAAGAAGAAATCCACGTGCTTGGCTCACGACTTTGGGAAGCCACGGGACCGAAAAATCTGCGCTCGGGTCCTTAGCACTTTGGGACCTATCACAAGCTGGAGATGTTGAAAAGTGAGGCTTCCAGCAAAGTGACACCTTCAAAAGCTTAAAGCCTCTACAAACTGAAGGCCTCTAAAATCCTGAGATTCCTAGCAACCAGGGTGGGCTAACAGCCCAATGATTTCAAGAGCTTAGAGCCCTAAGAGCCTGGGGCCCCTAATAACTGATGATTCTAATAACTTGGGGCCTTTGAGAACCATGAAGCCTTTAATAAATTGAAAAATTGAATAACCTGCGGCTTCTAACAACCCAAGACCTATAATAAACTGAGACTCCTAGCAACCCAGGTTTCCTAGCAACCTGGGGACTCTAATTATCAGAGACTCCTAGCAACCAGGGAGATTGTACAACCTGGAGGGCCGGGCACACGTCCACCCCTGGTCCCAGACTGCTTCCCACTCTGCAGGGACTGCCCACTGAAACTTGAGAGGCAGTGTGACCTAAGAGACAGAGGCAGAATTGGGAACCGATGGCCTGTGTTCTGATTTGACCACTCACTACATATATAGCCTTTGGCTTAACCTCCCTATCAGTTTCCTTATGTATAAAATGATAATGATTATAATATCTTGCTCAGAAAACTATTATGAGAGTCAGGTAAGTAGATTTATGGGAAAGCACGTTAACAGCTGTACATATGCATGTTGCCTTTTCTGACAGCACCCTCTCCCCTCCCATCTCATTAGCCGCCATATTGCATCATTTCTTCCAAAATGGCTTTCCCATCTAGTCCAGCTCCATCACCACCACCAAAGTCACAGACCTTCTCCACTGTCTTTGTTGCCACCAGTTATCTTTCCAACACACAAATGCCATCATGTCACTTTTGCCTGCAGGCTTCCTCTGGCTCCCTTGCTCTTGGAGTCAGATTCAAACTCTTGGCCATGGTACATAAACTCTTCATGATCAGGTTCTACCTTTCCAGCTTCATCTTCAGTCACTCTTCCAACCCCCACTTCCTTCTTTCACTCCTAAAACAAACCCGAGATGGGGGTATTAATTATCTCAGCTTCACAGGTACAGAAAATGAGACTGAAAGAAGTAGCTTCCCCAAGTGCGTACAGCCTTGAAGCAGTGATTTGAAAGCCAAGTCTGACTCCAAGACCCATGTTCTTTGATGGCAAAGACATCACTGCCTCCTGGAAGCTTCCAAAAATGTGATTCTCTGGTTACTCTCTTGATAAACCAACTTTGGTCTTGTCCCAAAGCCCCTCCACCCTTTTCTGTGCAAGCAACTGGACAAATTTCAGCTTTGGTGGAGCTTAAGGATTTACACCAGGGGGCGCTATCCTTGCACACAACAACCATAAATGCACATCAGCCCTAAGAGACTACTGAGACCACGCCCAGCAATGCTTAACCTGTGGCCTGTCTCACTTGGCCATATGGCTCACGATGTAATTTTAAGACAAATGGTTAGAAATCTGCTTCCATGTTGCTGCTTCTCAAAAAGGCCCAGTTATTAACATGTTAGTGTCTTTAAAGGGGCATTTTTATTGACATCTTTCCTGTCAATGAAATAGGTTAATATGAGTTTTAAGAATATACATATTCCTGGGGCGCCTGGGTGGCTCAGTCAGTTGGGTGGCCAACTACAGCTCGGGTCATGATCTCGAAGTCTGTGAGTTCGAGCCCCGCATCGGGCTCTGTGCTGACAGCTGGGGTCCTGAAGCCTGCTTCCAATTCTGTGTCTCCCTCTCTCTCTGCCCCTTCCCTGCTTGCTCTCTGTCTCTCTCTCTCTCTCTCTCAAAAATAATAAACATTAAAAAAAATTTAAGAATATACATATTCCTCCATAAAGCTACTCTCATCTTTAATTAAAATTAATTCAACCTATAAACACCGTTACAGGTTCGAGTGTCAAGATTGGGAACGTGGGGAAGTGGATGGGGAGAGCAAAAAGACTGCTCATCGGTGGTGCAGTCTGACATCCCCATCTTGTCAATGTGAGGACAGCAATCCCCAACGGGAAAACCAACCGCCCCAGGGCCCACAGCAAGTAAGAGACGAGATCTATCTTTCCAGAGCACAACTTCATAGTAATGCACTCCTACTGTAATTGATGAAGAATACACGAGAGGAGCTCCCTCACCTTATTGTTCATGGGCCCAGAGCACATACTAATGAACAGTCAGTCTGGGTATCGTATGGGGCTCCCTATGGCGTGTGGAAGAGAGATCGTACTTGATTCGATGGGTGTGTTCAACCCTCTGAACACCTACATCTTCATCTTGGAAATGGAGAGAATAACATGTACCCCTCAGAAGGTCTGGCTTTCATTCTGTGTCCCCTCTGACACCTTCCCTGAACCTAGCTCTCTGAATGCTGTTCTCTCTGGGCTGAGTTCAGAGACCCCAGCAGAGACCCCAAAGGTGCTGGACGATTGGGCGGGGAGGAAAGATTTTGTCCCCCTAGTGCCCCCAAAACAATTTCTCTTCCAGACTGCAAGGGAAGAGGCTCCAGTTTCTTGCTATTCAATGGGCCTGAAGTGGCCTTCAACTGGGAGAGTGGTTTTGTCCCCCAGAGGACACTTAGTAATGACAGAAGACATTTTTGGTTACCACAACTGGGGAGAGGCATGCTACTGGAGTTGAGTGAGTAGAAATAAGGGATATTGCTGAACATCCTACAATGCACAAGGCAGCCCCCGAAAACAAAGAATTATTCAGCCCAAAATGTCAGTAGTGCTGAGCTCAAAACAGTCTTATTTATATACAGCATAAAGCAGCCTCGGTCTGGTTCCCCTGTGCTCCTACGTTCTGTGTGATGCCGGACATTTCATCTCTAGGCTGCATTCAGTTTCCTGAGCCTTGAAATAAGAGATTTTGGTGTGGTCTGATGATCGGCACAGCCCCTCCTAACACGATCATCCTCCAGCTATGCTTCCTAATCACCCACCTGGTGACTTGGCTTATGGTGTTTTCACTCACCATTCGCAAAATCGAGAGCGTCCTCGTCTCCATTTCTTCAACTATAATATAAGGATAATTATACCTACTTCACCATTCCTATGTTGGTGTGAGGAGAAAGGGGGAATGACCTTATACATAGTTGGTATCTAATAAACATTGGTCTTTGAAAAAATAAACATCATAATGGATTAGCAGGGGGAGAAGTTCAAAGGAATTATGACTTACTGAAAAGAGTCCTCATTCAACAGCCTCCGGGCCAGAGGGACATTTGAGACAAGAAAATCCTCTTTTTTCAAAACTTTCCAAGAGGTAGCTATGAATCTTGGGCTTTGCAGGGAGTCAGGAGTGGAAAGCTCTTGGGTTTTGGTGATCCACAGGCCTGTATTTGGGCCTCTGACCCATCCTGAGAGAAACATTTCTGTCAGGAAGGAAAAAAAGTTTCCAATGGAAGAATCATTTCAACAGTTCAACCAATAAGGGGTAGAGTTTACAGAGCTTTGATGCCAAGTCTGACCTGAAGTCAAGCCCCTCTTGTGCCATTCCCAACTGAGTGACCCACTTGTCAGTAAGGATGATAATGCAAATCAATTAGAAGCCTTGTGCGTTTCACATGAGGGAAAGCATCCAGTAAGTGCTTAACAAATGTTACCTCTTGTTATTACGTGCTAAGAGCCATGTATTACCTGCCTCGGCTTACTTACATTCTTATTCAAGATTTTAATGAAAAATCACAAACATTGTCAAACCCTCTATGGTTCCATGAAAAAGGTGCTTGGTGTCCTATGCCACCCTTCCACTTACACACACACACACACACACACTCGCATCCCTATATACATGGAAAAGCTAACGTTGGGCATTTAATCAGGGTGAAGATCTGGAGGATGAAGCATATACTCTTGTGTTTTTTAAACCACAGCATCTTCTCCCTCCCTCCCCCGCATGCCAAAGAACAAGCGAGTCAGAGAGGTTAAGATGACTGCTCTTGACCATATAAAGTGGGGAAGGCATCCGATGAGCACTGAGTAATGTACAGAACTGCTGAATCATTATATTGTGCATTTGGAACTAATTATACTTGAATAAAAAAGGGAGGGGAGGCATTGCCCTACCCCTGAGCCTCAGTAAAGAAAGCAATCCAATAAATCAAACTCTGTCCCGTGGGTAAGCCAAGACCATCTTTACTGATTAAGGGTCAACAAGAATGTAGATAAGTTAAGCTGCACAGAGACCTAACATTGTGAAATGCCAAGTCCCATGGCTAACCATCAAACACCAAACATCCAAAATACAAGGAGGGGTGCCTGGGGGCCTCAGTCGGTTAAGCGTCCCACTCTTTAACTCAACTCAGGTCTTGATCTCAGGGTCGTGAGTTCAAGCCCCGGGTTGGGTTCCGTGTTGGGTGTGGAGCCTACTTAAACAAACAAACAAAACAAGGAGACACTGCTCCCAAGGGATGATCAGAGCCTATGCAGCTCCACTATATCTAAAATCCAGGTCACTATTGTCTTGGAAAGGCTCCCATGTGGGGACAACAGCTGAGTTCAGACCCCACACTGCTTAAAACAGCCTTGCAAACAAGTACGGAGTTCATGGGACTGAAAGGCAGTCATGAACTCCTGGGTGTGTATTTCTGTTCCTGGGAGTGCAGAGTCAGGCTTGGCAGACGAGACAAACAGACAGGAAGACAGGAAAACAGAGGAGATAGATAGAAGGCGACAGTCGGCACCCCTAAAAGATGCAGGCAATAGCTATCCAGTTCTGGTTTCTTAAACATTCTTTTAAAGTAATTACTGTCCCCAACGTGGGGCTTGAACTCACAACCCCGAGATCAAGAGTCACATACTCTACCAACTCAGCCAGCCAGGTGCCCATGGTTCCTTAGACATTCTAAATAAGAAGTGGAAATTTGCAGGGTGCCTAGGTGGCTCGGTCATTTAAGCATCCGACTCTTGATTTTGTCTCAGATCATGATCTCATGGGTGTGAGATCCAGCCCCGCCTCAGGCTCCATGCTGAGTGTGGAGCCTGCTTAAGATTCTCTCACAGTCTCTATCTGCATTTCTCTCTCTGTCTCTGAAAAAAAAAATGAAAAGGAGAGGGGAGGGGAGGGGAGGGAGGGAGGGAGGGAGGGAAGAGAGGAGAGGAGGAGAGGAGAGGAGAGGAGAGGAGAGGAGAGGAGAGGAGAGGAAAGGAAAGGAAAGGGGAACACCTGGGTGGCTCAGTCAGTTAAGTGTCAGACTTCCGTTCAGGTCACAATCTCACAGTTCGTGAGTTCGAGCCCCGTGTCGGGCTCTAAGCTGACCACTCAGAGCCTGGAGCCTGTTTCAGATTCTATGTCTCCTTCTCTCTCTGCCCCTCCCCTGCTTGTGCTTGCTCTCTCTCTCGCTTGCTCTCTCTCTCAAAAATAAACATTAAAAAAAAATTTTTTTTTTAAAGAAAAGAAGTGGAAGCTTGCCCCTCTCCTGAATAATCTTTCCTTTCTCCAGAAAAGGTAGCTTTAGTCATCACTCAGTTTCCTCATCAAAGGAAGCTAATTTTTACAAAGGTAATGGAGTTATTCCAGACGTTTTATCTAACTGTATCATCAGGAGAATTCAACACCTGGCCTTAAAAGTGCTCACTTCCTTCTAGTCTTGGGCAAAGGGGTTGAGAACAAGCCAGATCAGGGCTCAGGGCAGGGTTGGGTAGAGGGAGAATTTCAACTCCAGGGCTGGCCTCTGAAGAAGGCAGCCCTAAGGGCTCATGGTACTAAGTTCAAACAGGGAAGCAAGCGGGAAGGTAAAAGTAGCAGATGCCGGGAGGGCTGCTCTGGCTGGGAAGAGGGCACAGCAGCAGTGGGTCTAAGCAGCCAGCCAACACCAGGTATACAGAAGTCACCCTGGAAAATCTGTCCATCTGGGGGAAACAAGTCTTCACCAGCAAGTGGGTTAGACAGCAGGTATCTGGCTCTATTTTCTTGTTTCTCACTATCTGCGCGCTGCCTAACCCAGATGTTGATACATAACAGATGCTAAATAAATACACAGAGAACAAGTGAGTGTATGACAAAGCCTCTGTAGACACTAAGTCCTCACTCACCTCCTTCTTGCCTCCACCTGCCTGTAGGAATAAAAGCGGATGCCAATGCAGAGAGCAAGGAAGTGGAGAGGCCACATGGGAAGGGGCTGGCCTTTGGCTCAGTTCTAAAAATAGCAACAGCCTACTTGCCCAAAAGGCACCACCGAGACTGTGCTGGCAAATCAGTAATGATAAGCGTCACAATGCCCCCCCCCCCCCAGGACGCTGTGACCTGAGAGCCCTATGTTCCATTAGACAACAATCTCCTGCACCTGAGTCAGAGGCAGGCAAGGAGTGAGAGTTGCAGCAACCCAGCCAGTTGGGGCTGAGTCATGGAACAAATCGGGGTTGTTTGCTACCCGTTGTCTGGCTCTGCTGGCAGTCAGGTGTGACCCAAGGCATCCTCTATACCTGGTTTCTAGGAGGTGCCCCTTCTGGACCCCATATTGAGACCCAACCTTCAGGAAGGCCTGCTCCTTCTTAACCATGACTTCAGATCCCCGGACCCTGGAGAAGAAAGAGCTCCATGAAATCTCCTAGAAGAAGGGTGGTTGGCAAATGATAGTCCATGACATCGGGAGACTCTGCAGAGACATCCCAGGAGGCCCTGCAGGGGAGTAGAGGGCAGGATTCAGCTCACCCCCCACATCTATCAGAACAGCTTCCCTCTTGTCTATATTATATATTCAAACTCCACGTAAGGATTTGTTTGAAGAAAAGTTCTGAAGCTAAAAAAGTTGATGCCTGTGCTAGATGGATTATTGGTCTCAGACCTTCACTCCCCTGTGGGAGCGTTGTACACCCACATTCTTACCATGGCTTCACGGTGGACAGAGTGTATATCCCCATGCTTGGACCATTGGGATGCTTGCATGACACTAGCAAAGACTGGCAATGTGCTCATGCCACTGGACCTACCTTCTAGAACCCCTTCCTTTTTCAATGAGAAAAGTTTGCCCCAGTTAGCTACAAGCCCAAGGAGGCATGTGGAGAAGACGTGGACCCAAACTACAGTGAGAAGCCAAGCTGAGCTGAGCCCACTACAAACCAGCCAAACCCTAGCCAACATGCAGGCCTATAAGCCCAAAATAAATACTTCTTATAAGCCATTGACATTTCAAAGTTGTTTGTCATACAGCAAATAACTAACCACACAATGCTTTTGAAGAACCCTTCCCGGCTTTCATTTAAACAAAGAATCTGGGCCCTTGGAGAAGAAAAAGAGAAGTTGTAGAAGCAGTTGTTGAAGGGGGCGGGGAGAGGGGGGAGGGGGAGGGGAGGAAGGGGAGGAGAAGGAGGAGGAGGGGGAGGAGGAAGAAGAGGAGAATAGTTACCATTCAACCATTTCACCTCTAAGTGATTACATATCATAGAGCAAGGTTCAGAAATTTTTTTCTGTAAAGGGCCAGAGAGTAAATATTTTAGGCTTTCTAGCCTATGCAGTCTCTGTCCCAACTACTCAACTCTGCCATTTTAGCATGAAAAGCAGCAGTAGTCAATACTTTAATGGATGCCTGTGGACTGTGTTCCAATAAATTTTTCTGGACACTGCAATTTGAATTTTGTATAATTTTCATGTGCCACAAAATATTCTTATTTTTTAACCATTAAAAATGTAAAAACTGAGGCGCCTGTGTGGCTCAGTCGGTTAAGCATCAGACTTCGGCTCAGGTCGTGATCTCATGGTTCATGAGTTCGAGCCCCGCGTCGGGCTCTGTGCTGACAGCTCAGAGCCTGGAGCCTGCTTCAGATTCTGTGTCTCCCTCTCTCTCTGCCCCTCCCCCATTCATGCTCTGACTCTTCTGTCTTAAAAATAAATAAACATTTAAAAAAACTTTTTAATGTAAAAACCATCCATCCACGGTTGAATGGATAAAAAAAATGTGCTATATACATACAATGGAATATTATTCAGCTTGAAAAGGAAGGAATTCTGCTACAACATGATGAACCTTGAAGACATTATGCTGAGTGAAATACGCCAGAAACAAAAGAATGAATGCTGTATGATTCCACTCATATGAGGTGCCCAGAGTAGTCGAATTCGTAGACAGAAAGTAGAACGGTGGAGTGGAGAATAAGGAGTTATTTATTGTTTAATGGGGACGGAATTTCAGTTTGGGAAGATAAAAAGTTCCGGAAATGGATAGAGGCAATGTGAATGTATTCAGTGTCACTAAACTATACACCTAAAAATGGCTAAAATGTCAATTTTTAAAACTTTTTTAATGTTTATTTATTTTTGAGACAGAGAGAGACAGAGCGTGAGTGGGGGGAGAGGCAGAGAGAGAGGGAAACACAGAATCAGAAGCAGGTTCCAGGCTCCGAGCTGTCAGCACAGAGCCCGATGCGGGGCTCAAACCCACGGACCGCAAGATCATGACCTGAGCCAAAGTCGGTCTGCTTAACCGACTGAGCCACCCAGGTGCCCCTAAAATGTCAATTTTTTTAATTAAAATGAAAAATAGTAAATAAAGCCCATCCTTAATTTTTGGCCCCGTACAAAAACAGGTGCATATTTGACTTAGGGGGCATAGTTTCTAAAAATTTAACCCTAAGGAAACTCCCACAATGTGTCCCACCAGTACTGTCTGGGTTAAAAAAAGAAAGAAAGGAAATATCCTTAATATTCATCAACAGGAAAATGGAGAAATACATTATGGTAGAATTATTCCATGGAGAATTCAATGATAAGTGGAGTATGCTACAATTTATATATAAAATTTAAAACCCTGCTGAAGAATGCTATGTTGTATTAATGGATGCATAAATATGTACTAACAGTGTAAAGACATACATAGGAATGATAAACAGTGGATTCATGGTAATAGTTACCTCTGAGGAAGAGGGAGAAGAATGGGAAGGGGGGGGTGTAATATACAGGAAGCTTCAATTATATCAGTAATGTTTTACTTCTTTAAATGAGATCTGATACAAATATGACATAATGTTAAGATCTGATAAAGCTTAATGGTGGGTAAATAGGTATTCATTATGCTCCTTTCTATTCTTGTCTAATCTTTGAAATATTTCACGATGAAAAAATTAATTCAGAAAAAGCAAAGGGAGGAACAAATTAAAAAAAAAAAAGGAAACCATCAATTAATTTCAAAGCGTGCCAGTAGCAGCAACAAGAATAACAGAAGAGGCAATCAGTCCACCTCACTGATCCTTCTGGACTTTCTGGGGCTTCCTCAGCTCACCTCAGGGGGGCAAAGCCGATGCAGAGGCCCATGTTCAGAACCTAAGACTGGCTCTTCCCCTTTGGTTTGTCCCTGTGTGGCTGGAGAAGGAAAGCCAATAAAGCCCAGACCACCATACCTGAGAACCATGTTCCAGGCACAACCCATTTTCCAGACGCAAACCTGCCCAGGCCCATAAGGCACAAGAAGGCATTTCAGGGTTTCAGGACATTTTCTTGTGAAAACCCGAGATTCTCTCTCACCAGTACCTGAGAGATGGAGAGAGGACAAGCCAGGCTTCTCTTGGGGACTCACTGTCAATTCACAAACAATTATTGACCTTAGCTCTTACCCATATTTAATGCTGTCAATTAGGATTAGACTGGACTGAAAGTAACAGGAAACCCAACTAACAGTGGCTTAAACAAGACAGAAGTTTACTTCTGTCTCACGAGAAATAAATCGAGGTAGATAACTCAGGGTAGCGTGAAGGTTCTGTCATTCCGAGGATGTGATTTCTCCTGTTCCGAGATGACAGCTTGAGCTCCAGCTACCAGATCTGCTGTCCAGGCAGCAAGACGGAAGAAAGGGAGAAGGAACAGATTCTTCCCTTTTAAAGGAATCTTCCGGAAAGCATCCTATGATCTTTCCACTGACATCTCCTTAGCCAGAACATAGTCAAATAGCCACACTTACTTCAAGGAAAGCTAGAAAGGTAGTCATGGAGACCATGTGGGGCTCCATGCTGACCGTGTGGGTGGAGCCTGCTTGGGATCCGCCCCTCCCCTGCTCGCTCTGTATCTCTCTCTTTCAAAATAAATAAGTAACCTTTTTTTTTCCAAAACATAATGATACCTATGCTATACCTATGTTGAGAAGATTGAATGAATGAATACAAAATACTTGTACTGATACCTGGCACACAGTATGAGCGTATAAGTGTTAGTATTGTCCTTATTAGACAACAGTTGAAAGGCACCTTAAGGAAGAACTAATGAACACAGAGGATGTTCTCCCAGAGGTGTCAGCCCAGTCCAAAGGCAGGAAGAGGTGACAGCTGAGTCAAGACCTCAGGGATGAGCACAAGTCCTGAGTCTCTCTCCAACCCCACTATTTAAGGAGGGTGCCAGCACTCATAGGCTCTCCCTAGGCACATATTCTATTTGAATAGGACTAAGGAAAACCTCCAAGAGGTTTTACCTTGAAGGGAAGGAAGAGTGATATGTCCTTATTCCCCACAGTAAGCTCTCCATGGCGCTACAAGCGGAAAAATGAAGGCCTCCTAACACCTAGAGAAAAGTACATGAATGAAGGGAGCGCTGGGTGGCTCAGTCGGTCGAGCGTTCGACTCCTGATTTCAGCTCAGCTCATGATCCCAGGATTGTGAGATTGAGCCCCACGTCGTGCTCCATGCTGAGTGTGGAGCCTACTTAAGACTCTCTCTCCTTCTCTGCCCCTCTCCCCTGCTCACTCTATTTAAATTAAATTAAATTAAATTAAATTAAATTAAATTAAATTAAATTAAAATTTCAGAAGTACATGAACTTGGGGACTTGCTCTGTCTTGGCTCTCATACCACATTCCAGGTATTCTGGTTCCTTGTTCACAGCTGGCAGGCAGCCAGCACCGCACCACCCAGTTCCACCTTCTGAACTTTATCCCCAAGCAGAAAATTGTCTCTTCTGTGTACTTCACAAAGGGACCACTACATAGGATGACACCACAGTCCATCTGGCCCACAGAGGCCTGAGGGACAGGGCTTTCCTCCCCAGTGCCAACCCCTCCAGGGAGGAGCACTTCATTCTCCCGGGGGCTAGTTCCAGGCTTTTATAATGGGACTTGAGTGACATTAATTCTCATCCCAAATCTGCTACTAAGTCACCCTGTGGCCTTGGGCCAGTGCCTTGACCTCTCTGAGCCTTAAGTCAGTGGGAATAATCATACCTGGTTCATGAGGTCCTTCATTTGTCATGAAGATTAAATGAAATACTGTATGTAAGGTGTTCAAACAGCTCCCAACATGCAGTTGGGGCCCCGTGCACGTAAGGCCCCTCGTCTCCTAAGGCTCCCTCAGCGTTAGCCTGCCCCAGCGCTGTGATGGTGAGTCCTGTTAGGGGTTAAATGACTTCTCTTTTGTGTTGTCCTGAGCATTCCTTGTGTCTCTGAACTTAAAGGAGTTTACCTTTGAGCTTTTCCACAGTGTTTATGCTTTTTCAACTTCTTATCACACCTTTTCCATGATGACAGGTGCCCAAATCAGTGACGTGGGCATACAAGATCACAGCCAAATGGGAAGCAAATACCAAGTTTATTCGTCAACTCTGGTACATTCCAGCTCCCAAACCACAGCCTTTCCTAGCATTTGCGATGGAGAATTCAGAAAGTAATCAAGGAAATACACAGGACTTCCGACACTCCCAAATGTGGGTATTGGAACATATCACCACACACATACACACGCCCAAAGCTTGCCTGCTGAGATGGGACTGGGCAGCTCAACTACACAGATGTGAACCTTCTAGAAGATAGTCCTGGGCCTGAACCAACTGTGCTCCCCTCTGAGATGACGTAGAAGAGGAGCAATCTGTTTGAAGTTGGGAATCAGAGAAGAAGCAGCCAATCTGGCCCTTGATCCTGAATCACAGTAGCCCCACCCATCAGGAAAAGATGACCCCATAAATGTTAGCCTTTGTCCAGCGGTCTAGATGCTCCTCCTGGGCAGGAGCAAAGACTGTTATGGAGAGTGATACTGCATGTTCTCTAAGAAAGGGGAGAAGAGATGTTGTCTCTCACCCAGCCACACAGGTATCCCCTTTTTAGCCTCAGCTTGAACTATAGCAAATCCCCACCCTTGAACATGCACACATGTGATCTGGAATGATGGAGTTTGGCCTCATTGGTAGACTGCTCACCCAAAGAGAACACAGACACTTGAATACAAACATGTCCAAACCAGAAAACCAGTGGGAAAATATTGCATGCTGTGTATCTAGTATACAAGGGAAGGTGTTGCTGAACCTTGTTCCCAGAGTCCCTGTGGTGGACACCCTAAAAATAAATAGAAACACAGTGACTCATCTGCCATTCTGAAACATTAACCCAACAGACCAGTCAGCCAGGGTCATAGGCTCACACCAAGAGGGATTTTATCGAAACTTCCTGAGGGCAGGATCCAGCACTCACCCTCGAACCGGCTGGCTACCCAATGGTCGCGTCCAGTACGGAACCCTGGGGCAAGTAATGCTCTGGGAATTAGGATGCATTCTCTCCCCAGTTCTTCCCTTACCAGCCACATGAGCTTGAGGAGCTGGTTCCCTTCTAGGCCTCGGTGTCCTTCTGGCTAAGTCTCATTTTCCTAATTTCAAAACAGGAATAGCAGTTGCTACCCCTATGCATCTTCCAGGCATGTTGTAAGAAGCCCGTGGACTCCGGTGAGGTGGGTGTGGGATGTGTTCCCCCAGAGAGGGCATGGATGGTACACAAAGTCCCATCATGTCAGAAGCTAGTCGAACAGCAGTGACTCCCAGCAAGGGAGTCTGGTTCACCTTTTCATAAGCCAAATGGTGCTGGGTCATCTGGAAAGATAATGTGAGACAGTCTTACAGGCAAGAATAAGGCCAAAGTTGTAAGGAGCAAATTAGGAAATCCCATTTGTAGAAGTAAATACAGTTGACCCTCGATCAAGACAGGGGCTGTTGATGTCATCGGTAAGGCTTCTTCTGGTCAACAGTAGGCTACTGGTAGTTAACTTTTTGGGAAGTCGAAAGTTACACAGGGATTTACCACGTAGTCGTATGGTAAATCCCTGTGTAACTTTCGACTTCCCAGAAAGTTAACTACCAATAGCCTACTGTTGACCAGAAGAAGCCTTACCGATGACATCAACAGCCCATTAACACCCAGATGTATCCTTCACTGTATCCTTACAATAAAGTAAGCTAGAGAAAAGAAACGTCATTAAGGAAATCGTAAGGAGGGGCTCCTGGGTGGCTCAGTCTGTTGAGCGTCTGACTCTTGATTTTGGCTCAGGTCATGACCTCCCAGTTCATGGGATCAAGCCCCGTGTCCGGCTTGGTGCTATCAGCTTAGAATTCTCTCTCCCCTTCTCTCTCTTTACCCCTCCCCCACTCACATGTTCTCCCTCTCTCTCAAAATAAATAAACTTACTTAAAAAATCATAAGGAAGAGAAGATACATTTACAGGGCCGTACTGTAAAAAAGTCCACATATTGGTGGACCTGTGCAATTCAAACCCTGATGCTCAAAGGTCAACTGTAATGAAAAGCAGAGAGAGAAATGGCAAAGGTGAGAGAATGAAACAGAAATCACTTTAAAAAAAAAAACAAAGAAGCAAAATAAGAAGTCTGTGTTAACAGAATCCTGGTAATTAAGAGAGAAAGTCAAGGTGGCAGTGGGAGTACAGGGCCACGCACAGACGTTCTGCAGAAACACGAGGAGATCAGAGGGCTGCTGTCCAGCCGAATGAGACAAGACCCAGTGAGGAAGTGTGAACAACGGAGCCGTGTGTAGAGTCCTGTTTCGGGAGCACAGTGAGCCTCAGTGAGAGTGGGGGGCAGGCCGTGGGGGAAGAATATGGTTTCCCAGGCCAATTCCAGAACTGGCCAAGTTGTAAAACCAAGATAGTGCCTCCAGGGACTTAGGATCTGGCTCCAGAGCTCTCGAAACTGCCTCAAGACAGAGCAAACGTCAGACTGCTGACCCAGGAAAAGGAGAGGGCCAGCCAAGAAAGCAGCAACACGTTTCGGAAGGATGGTGGGCAGCTGGGGCCAGCTGGAGGCCACTGCTGTGGTTGACTCCCACCCTACCTAGCAGCACAGCCTCAGTGCTGGCGCTGGGGGGCCGGCAGGGTGAGGGGGGGGGGGTGGGCACCAACAGATCTCTTGCGATGCCAGCAAACTGCTCAGCCATCACAAGAGAAATCACAGCGGGGCCAAAGAGGACGTTGTAGGGGAACTGTCGCGTCAAGATCCAGAATGAGCTTTGGACCAGACAATGGGCCAGGGGAAATGTCTGTGGGAGCTTCAGAGGCAAAGAAAATGCCAAACAACTGGGGAAGAGAAAAGAAAGAACCTGGAGAGGAAAGTGAGCATAGGGGCTGAGGGTCAGACACAGCATCAAGGTGGCCCAAATGTGCACCACCCTAGGACAGGGAGGGATCAGCAGAGAAAACATAGGTCCTTTCAGTACTTTTTCTCCTACTGGAAAGCTGGAGGGGAGGGCTCTGTGAAAAGCTTCTCTAGGATGGGTTGAAGCCCTGAGTCATCTGCTCTGACTAATCACCCCTGCTTTCTGGCTTCCCAGGTTGAATAAGGGGCTTCTCTTCCATTCTCCTCCAGCCTCTGTGCTTGCTTCTGCCTTCACATTATATTAAAATCATTTGTTTGCACATCTTTCCTTTTTATTTTTTACATTCATTTATTTTTGAGAGAGAGAGACAGAGTGCGAGCAGGGAGGGGCAGAGAGAGAGGGGGACACAGAATCCAAAGCAGGCTCCAGGCTCTGAGCTGTCAGCACAGAGCTCGACTCAGGGCTCGAACCCACAAACCGTGAGATCATGACCTGAGCAGAAGTCAGACACTTAACCGACTAAGCCACCCAGGTGCCCCTGTTTATACATCTGTCTTACCCATTAGGCCAGTGAGTGGTTCTCATCCCTGGCTGCACATTAGGATGTCCTTTAAAAAATAACGATGCCTAGGTCCCCACTCAAGACCGATTAAAGCAGGACCTCTGGGGTTAGGGCTTTTGCATTCGTACTTTAAAAATTTTTTTTTTAATGTTCATTTATTTTTGACAGAGAGAGAGAGACAGAGCATGAGCGGGGGAGGGGCAGAGAGAGAGGGAGACACAGAATCCGAAGCAGGCTCCAGGCTCTGAGCTGTCAGCACAGAGCCTGACACAGGGCTCAAACTCACAGACCACGAGATCATGACCTGAGCTGAAGTCGGATGCTTAACCAACTGAGCCACCCAGGTTCCCTTTGCATTCATATTTTTTATTGAAAACCTCATATGATGATTCAAATACGCCATCGGGTTTGAGACCCACTGTTGCGGACTGTGAGCACTTCAAGGTCAAGGACCAGGTCATGGGTGTTTGAATCTCCAGATGTTTAATGAGAGGATAAGCATGGGTAGCAGAAGATGAAGACCAAGAATCCAGAAAAGAAAAGCAGGGAAGTGTCCTGCATAAGAGGAGAAAAGTAGTGATGGGAGGCTGAGAAGCAGAAGAGAATCTTCAAGAAAAAAATAAATAGAAGAGAATCTTAAAGATGCCAGGGGCAAAGGAGGAACCTGGATGGGGCTGCGTGATCCTGAGGTTGTCTCGCATAACAAATCTCTCGTTAAAGCTAATATGAAGCTTCAATGCAGAATAAACAGCACCTGCTTCAGAGAGAAATGAGGTGGAGAGGAGTCAGAAACGTGAGTTTCTGAATGTGCAGTAACAATGGACTCTGGGGGCCAGAGCCCTCGTTCTCCACGAGGCGAGTGGGGGCAGAAGCCAAAAGGAAGAGAAAGAACAGAATGGTGATTTTGAGAAGCACTGAAACATGTGAAGGCTTATGACAAGGAAGATGAAACTCATGATTTAAAAATAAAACGGGAACACAAGAGAAAGCAAGCTTGAGAAAGAGAGTGGAGTGAATTTGTAAATCATCCATATGCACGCTTGCTCAAAACGCTATTGTTTTAGCAGTGGGGAAGGAATTAGAGGTAAATAAAATATGCAAATGCATTTCATAATGAAAAATCCTGTGATGAACAACGGAGATAATCGTTATGAAAACTCGCTGAAAAATACACAACATGTTCTAGAAATGTGAGGTGGCATGATTAGCATGCTAAGATACATGTTGCTGTGTGTGCCAAGAAATTTGGTTCTCCAAATGCAGGTCATTGGTCAACTAAGCAAAGGCCCCCAAGTCTCTTAGTTCAGTTTCAGAGAGCGCTCAAGATGCAGGCTTTCCAGGGCTAGGTCTTGGAGGAGAGCAGCGCTTGCCTGGTGTCTATACTAGGTGCCCTGGGGCCATCCCTGGTTGGAAGAATCGGGTTTAAGTCTCTGGCTATAATACATAGAGCCAGAAGATAGAAAAGCATAAAATAAAGGGAGCAGAGCGGTTAAAAGGAGAGAAGGGAGATGTGTATCTAACATCTACTGAATTGCCTCTATGTGCCAGGCATGGGGCATGTGGTATTTCATCTAACCATCAAAATAACTCTACAAGAGCCTCACACTGGCCCAAGATCCTATGAGATGTTGGAGTGCCTCATGGCCCTCTTCTATTTTCACTCCATTCTCTCTCCCTAGCATCGGATACAGAGCTATACCTTGAACAATAATGACCAATGAAAAATCTCCAGTCTTCTCTGAGATGTAGTCATTATACCTAACTCCACACAGAAATCTCAAATGCACCTCAAACTCTTCAAGTCCAAAGCACATGGCTTCAACCTCCCCCACCCCCAACCTGTTCCCCAAACTTGATCCTCTTCTGGTGTTTCCTATATCTATGGGGATAGGGATCCCCATGTAGGTGTGCAACCCTGAAACCCAGAAATCTTTCATGAACACTAGTAACCCATACCCAAGTCCTATTTATTCTCCCCTAACTTTCCATCCCCCTCTCCCTGCCTAGACCAAGCTGCCATCTTCTCTTGCCTTATGTGATGCAATCACATTGGGTCTCCCCTTTCTTCTCTGGCTCCCTCCAATCAATTCTCCACATAGAAAGCAAAAGGACTTTTTCGAAATACAAACCTAATTGTTTCTCTAGCCCCACCCCACTCCAACTTTACCAGCTTTGAACAAACCATCTGAATGAATTCTCATTGTTCTTCAGATAAAGACCAAGGTCTTTTGCATAGCCTACAAGGACTGGCATGATTTGACCTTCTGCCTCATTGTCACCTTTGTCTTCCTCCCAGTGTACTCTCCAGTCACACTGGCCTTGTCTCACCTCATCCTTCTGCCAAAGGACTTTGTGACCCTACTCCTCAACATCTGAATTCTACTCATCCTTCAGATAGTAGATCCCCTTTAATAGAAGCTTTCCCTGACATCTTGATAGATCAGTATCCCTAATAATCTTTCATAAGATTCTATTTCTCTTCTTAAAATACTTGAAAAGCTTTAAATTCTACGTTTATTTTGTTTAATCTTTAAGTAGGCTCCACATCCAACATGGGGCTTGAACTCATGGCCCTGAGATCAAGAGCAGCCTGCTCCACAGATTGAGCCAGCCAGGTGCCCCTAACTCTACATTTATTTAAGCAATCATTTGTTTAACATCTGTCTTCCTTCACTAGCCTATAATTCTATTAGGGCAGCAGTTGTGTGGTTTATCTCTGCCCTGTGTCCCCAGCACGTAGACAATGCTTGGTACATAATGGGTGTCTGACGGAATTTGCAGAAGGAAGGGAGGCAGGCAGATGGGAAAGGGCATGGCTAAGGAGTGGCAGAGTCAGGATCCAAACTGGGGTCTGACTGCCTCCAGATCCCAGGCTCTTTCCTGGCAACAAGGAAGAGAGGAAAAGGGACAGATAAGAGATGATATCTTCTCACCATCTGGTCCGGACTAAGAGAGGCAGACCAGTGCCATTGTCCATGGAATTTTGTCATTGGTCTTCCATTGGTCATTTGTCATTTGACTGCCAGGCTATGCCTACTTAAATGAAACTCTATGCTAACTGGCTCCATGAGGCATTAAGAGTTATTTGGATCACTTGAATTATACCTTCAATTGTTCTCCATTGTTCTTAGAACACAGTCCTAACGTCTTAGCAAGCTTTCTTGGCTTTTTCTGATTCTCTTTCCAACCCCCTCTCCCATCACTGTTTCTTTTCATCTCAGATTCTAACCAAACATGCCATGTTCCTTCATATCCTACCCTGGGACCTGTAGCTTACTTCCTGCCTGCCTGACCCACGTCGTGTTAGTGCTTCAAGACTACCGGCCTCTCCTTATCTCTGTCTCTTTGATCCCTGATTATTCCCACCCTTAACCTTGGACTGGGTTTGTGGTGGATAAAGGAAGGTTTAATTTCTTCTACTGTTTTTCTGCTTTGCCTTGGCTTTTGTTTGTTTGTTTAATTGGGTTTTTTTTTTTACCACTACATCTAACCTGTGAATATTATTATTAATCACCCACCCATGGCACTCTGCTGCTTCAAACATTTCAATGATATTTATTTGATCTCTGGATGAGAGAGGATTTTCTAAACATAAAAGCAATGGAAGAAATCACTAAGGGAAAGAAAATCAATCCATTTGACTACACCAAATTTAAAACTTCTGGACGTCAGAAGCCATTCTAAACAAAACTAAAAGGCAAATGACAAGGCTGGGGAAAATATATGCAATAAATATGACAAAGGGTTGTTATCCTTCATATATAAAGAGCTCATATAAGTCGATAAAAAAAAATATTAAAATCCCAGGAGAAAAGTGGGGAAACGACATGAATAAGTAAATAGCTAATAAACACATGAAAAATGTTTAACTTCCCCAGTAGTCAGGGAAATGCAAATTAACACAATGCTGAGCCATTGTTCGACTATCAAATTAGGATAACATTAAAGGCTGGGGAGGGTGCAGAGATCACTTGGTAGTTTTCCAAGAAAAACTAAGAGCTTTTTCAACTTTCGATAAATCCCTATCACCCAGAGGAAAAATCCAGAGTCTAGTCCTCCACCCGCTCTCCTGGCTCATCTCCCAACACCCCCTCCTCCCATCCGACACTGGTGGCAGTAATTTCCTGAGCACAGGAGGACATCCTGTTGCACAACTCCCCTTCCTGGGTCCTCTGTCCCTCTCCACCTCCACCTGCTCCCACCCACCCAATCTCCTCCCCGCCAACACCTACTTCTTGAAAATTCTGAGACATCACCACCTTCCGGAAACTCTTGGGAGCCGTGTTAGGTGCCCCTGCGCTGTGCTCTCATTACACGCGTTCCCTTACTTAGCATTTACTGCATTATATTGAAAATGACTATGGGTTTCTTTCCACCTTAGATCATATGCACCTCAAGAGAGGCATTATATTTTTATTCATTGCTAGATCGTGTAGATGCTCAACAGATGACTCCTGAACTGATCAATCATGTAATAAATTAATTATTCCATTTTGCCCCATAAATTTTTGCCACTAATCTGGTACATGCACACTTTACTTAAAACGGATCAAATTAAGTCATGTTGGATGGAAAGAATACCTCACCCATGCCCCAGCCCTCATTTTAGTATCCATGCACTATCATCTTGTGGGTTGTAACCGATTAGTGAGCCATGAAATTAATTTATGGGTCACAACCATCACTTTTTAAGTGAACAATATTAAAACTAGAAGAAAATGGGACGACACTGGTATCTGTTATTTCCTTCCCATTATGGATTTCCCCACCCACCGCCCCCAGGCAGGCGGGAGTGGTTGGTTGAGAACACAAAATGGGAAGTTGAAGTTCCTGCTTGATTTTTTTTTTTTAATTTAATGTTTGTTTACTTTGAAAGAGAGAGAGAGGGCAGGGAAGGGGCAGAGAGAGAGGGAGAGAATCCCAAGCAGGCTCCATGCTGTCAGCACAGAACCCAATGTGGGGCCCAAACTCACAGAACTGTGAGATCATGACCTGAGCCGAAACCAAGAGTCAGATGCTCAACCGACTGAGCCACCCAGGCGCCCCTCCTGCTCGGATTATTAGCTTGGGGAAAGTTACCTATCTCTCTAGGCTGTGGCTTCCTTATCTGTAAAGTAGGAATGATAAAAACACAGATGGATGAAGCAGCAAGGACCCAGTTATGCCCCAAATTCTTAAAGCCCTGCTCATCAGCATTTCTGACAGAGACAGGTTCCATATCAGCCAGAAGCAGACCCGGGCGCAACCGCAGTATTTCCCTCTGGCACTTTCTACTCTGATGCCTAGTCCCTCTTCCTCCTTCCCAACCAGTTGCCACCCTGTTTTATATCATGATTGGGTCGTGAGCCTCTCCGACTCAGGGGGAAATGTGTACTCAGTGGCATCAGGCAAATTGATGGGCCTGAGACTATTGTCATAGGGTATGAAGGACTCTTTCTAAATTGCTAATCTGACCTTGTCACTCCCCTGCTTAAAGCCTTTCTGTGGTCCCTATTTTGCTCAGAGAAATAAAGCTCTGACTCCTCAATAGGATCGATAGGGTCCTCCGTGATGTAACATCCTGTCCACCCCACACTCCAGCCTCCAAACCACCTGCACTTCTCAAATCAGCCATGCTCTCCTGGTCCTTTTCTGTGTTGTCCAGTTTGCCCAGGACACCTCTCTGCCCCTTGACAGTCGTGATGGGGGCATCTGCTCCCCCCAGGTTTTTTTACTGACTCCCATCTCCCTGCTCTGTGCCCCGTCGGTCCCAGGCTAGGCACCCCTCCATCACCGCACTGCCACAGCTGTGGCTCAGTTGGCTGCTTATTTGTCCCTCTTGCTTCTTAAGGACAGGGAGGGCACTTTTTGCTCATAGCCCCAGCCTCTAGCACACTTCTCTCCCAGGGTGAGCAAACTGGACAAGTTTGGTGGGGCAGGAGGGCTTAGAAGTGAGGTAGAGGAGGGTGGAGGAAGGAAAGAAAGAAATTGATGCAAATTCTTCCTTTGACACCTTCCCAAGATGTCCCAGGTCATAAAGCAACTCAGGGATTTTGAATTGTAAGTCATCTTGTTTTTGACAGATCAGGTGCATGCATTTTCTATGGGATCTGGCACAGAGTAGAGTCTCTTGAGAGAAGGAACTTCTGGAATGAGGCAGGTCAGGGTAAGCACCAGGGTGGGCTGGGTGCCAGGAACACATGCTCCATCTGGAAGATGTCACAAGCTGGAGGAGGCTCCCTGGGCCATTTTCTGGAGGAATGTGAGCTTGAGCAATCAACCCTGGAAACACTGATAAGAGGTGGAGAGATCCATCTTTAGGTTGCAAACAGACCAGGGATGGGGCAGGGACAAGGCTGGGCCACTCTCCCTACTGCAGTGATTCCAGCATTTTTGGCCGCTCAGTTCCAGAGCTTATGAACAGAGACTCCTGCTCAGACAGAGCCAGGGTCACTGAGGTGCTGCCATCTGGGTCACCTGCCTCAGGGCATGGGCGGCTTCAGGGAGAGAAGGATTAATATCGGCTAACCAGTACCAGGCACACTACGGGGCATTCCACACACACACACACACACACACACACACACACACACACACACTTTGTTTGATTGACACGCTAACCCACGAGGTAGTAAGGAGCCTTGATTTTATAGATGAGAAAGCTAAGGACCAGAGAGGTTAAGGAACTTGTCCAAGCTTACACAGTAAATGACAGAGTCCAAATTTGAACCTAACTGTTTGAGTTTGAAGATCTTACTCATCTCACACTCCATGCCAACCTTGAGTCATTCCGTCTTCACAATCTGAGTCTGACACTCCTACTCCAGGGCAGGGCAGGGGGTGGTGTGTGTCACGGGAGAGCTACCACCATGCAGAAAGACATTAGCGAACCAGGGACCTGGGACGCGTCCATCCCCTGGGAAACCACACCAGGCTGGATCCCCTGTGCTCACCAACCTGGCCCTCCCGGAGAAGGTAACTTCGGCCAACTCGCAAAGGGCCAAGAGGAGCAGGGAGGCCTCCTCCCTCAGATGGTGCTTTCACCTCAACCAACACCCACCTTATCCAGAGACTTATCTGTCCTGCATTGGAGACAAAAGAGAAACCACGCAGCAGCCAGATCGGAGATCTTGCAGTCTAGCAGACACTTCCCAGGCGTTCAGCAACCTCTCCTTGCAGCGACCCAGGGATTCAGGGAGGCACCAGGACTTGCCAGGGCTCACAGAAGGTTGGCGACAGCGGGCGTTGCTTCAGGGATGCTGGGAAACTTCACCTCCACCCTCCGCCCCCACACCTGCTGGGTGGTATTTGAGATGCCAATTTGGGGCTGTCCCTCTTTGGCTTAGGGCTCTGACCCAGGTTCAAAGGCAGGGACATTTATACCTGTGGCAGCCATTGCAACCCCTTAGCAGAAAGTGGTTTCCAATCCCATTGTGAATGTAGGTTTTTGAAAGGAAGGGAAAATAAAAAACAGGAGGACTGTGGATGTCTGTTTGTGGAGGCCACGACATGGAAAATTCAAAGTGGCTTTGAGGAAGTTCCCCATTCACACCCTACCAGCAGGACAAGTTAGCTACTTAGCATGTGTTCAGAGCTGATGGGAATGGACAATCCAATAAGGTGGCCCTGTAGTCAGGAATCCATCATCAGTCCACAGCGAGCTGACCCAAGCTTTCCTCTCCTGACTCCATTTCCCAGGTGGGAACCCGTACACAGAAGCATCCTGCTTTCCAGGAGAAAATGGACTGTGCCCAATGGGACATTTCAGTGACAAACAAGGCTCCAATCTTGATCTTGGAAATATGGGCTCCTGGTTCTCTAGAACCAGACAGAGGCATCTGCTGATGAGTTAGGGCACAGAAAATGAAATGGGACCAGACTCGGAGATCCAAACATGCCAAACAGCACAGCATATGAACCAAGGCAGCTCCCAAGCCAGAGCCCTGTCTCCCAAGAGAAACATTGGCTCTGAGATCCTGGGAGAAGCAAAGTACTTCCGGCTCTCCTATATGCTTATGATGGCAATTAAGCAACTCAGATGTATGTCTGGATATGTGATTGGAATTCTGGGTCCCACAAAGGTCTCATGTCATAAAAATGCCCCTCGTCTTTCAATATTTGCAAAAACAAACAGAAACCAAAAGAAAGGGGGAATACAACCTTCACGGATATCATTGCTCATGTGGAAACTACTTTATAGTGGGATCTTCACTTCTGCCTAAACTCTGAAGGGTCTTGAAATACCTCTTTTTGGGTCATATGCACAATGTGTCCTCAGGACTCTCAGGCTCCCTTCTCCCACCCTGACTTCTCAAATACATCGCACTGCACCCCATACGTTCGAATGAGTCAATAACCACTCGCTTGACAGAAGTCTAAGTGTAAGTGTACTGTCCTCCTAGTGGTAGGTAGGTAAAATTGCAGGCCCAATGACAAGGAAAAATCAACTCATTGCTCACTTCCAAAGGCAAACCTGGGAAGGGGAAGAGGGACTCAGATGCCCCAGGGACAGGGCAGATAATACAAACAAATGAAACAGACCAGGCGAGTGAGAGAGAGAGAGAGAGAGAGCGAGTACAAGCCCTGTCAAAAGACACAACTCCCACTGAGTTCAAGTTGATTGTCTTCTGCAGATGCATTTCAGAGTTGCCTTATCTTCGGATTGTTTAAGAGAAGCCAGAAACTCTGATTCCAGGGCGAAACCCTGTGATTTCTAGATGGTGGCTCAATTTTCTTGAAAACGCTAGGTGGGCTAAATAAAGCTGCCGGTCTAGCAGTCTCTAAGGCTCTGCTGTGCAGACGGTGCAAGCCGTCTCCTGGAACCGCGGTGTTAGACTGCCACTCGCCAGTCAGCATTTGCTACTGCAGCAGAGGCATCAGCTCGGCACGTACAGCTGAACCCCTGAGAACTCACGCTGCGGGAGAAGCGGAAGGTCCGCTGAGCCACCCAGGGACGGCGGCAGGCTGGCCAGCAGGCACTAAATGGCCGACTGCTCCTGCAGGAACCCTTCAGGGCCTGGGAGGCCTTTATCTGTCTCAGAAGCCAAGGCTGCTTCTCGAAGGACTTCCAGGTGTTCCTCCGCAGCAGACAGTGACTGGTCGATCCAGTCCAGGCCCCCGGTCAGGTGGCAGGCATTCCTGGTCACCAGCACCAGATGACTGACAGACAGGAGCAGGGCAGTAGTCCTAGAAAAGGCAGCAGGATCAGTGTCCCTAGGGAATGAGGGATTGCACACCAAAGCCCACATGGACAGACTCTGGTCTGGTGTTCTCCAAACTGGAGGCCCTTCCCCGGGAGGTTGGTGATTTAAAGATGGCTCCACACTCCAATAAATTTGGGCATGGCTGGGTTAAACAACGTTAACTGAAGCCTTCTCTGAGCCTGTAACATGCGTGATAAAGCTGTAAGGACAGAATACAATGTGCTGTGGCTCACTAACTCATTTAAGACTGTGGAGACTGTTTTCTGCAGCACACCTATTAACATCTCCCAGAAGAGTGTTCTGTAGGACTATTCAGATCTAGTCCATTGGATGAGCGCATCCCCAACTGTTGCCCACTTAAAAACACGATAGACGTACCTCTGCCTGGGGCATCCCTTATTGATTTTGAATCAATAAGGCCCCGAGCTGGTTTAGACCACTCTAAAAACAAATTTTAATTGAAAACCAAACTGAGGAGGAGTGTTTTCTTTCCCAGTATTGAAAGATTCACTGTAGAATATCTTTGATGGAGTGAGTGTATATGATGCAGGTGGGACTGTATCAGATTCTGAGCCCGTAGACACAGCGGGGCGGAGCATGGGAGCAGGGCAGAAAAACCAACTGAAGCCCTGGGAGCCACTGTAATCACTGCAGTCTGGCAATCATCACACAGCAGATCTATGAAATGCTCATGTAAATCCAAGAGACAAAAGAATCTGCTTGTTCTAATGAGTTTGCATCTGGTAGAGGAGTATAACGTCAAAAGCCAACGTATACTCAGTGTACTACGGGAGGGTCACAAGGGGGGGGGTCTTGGGTACGTCCTGCGGAGTCCTGCGGAACTTGAGCACAGCTTGAGCCCAGCTGTCCCTTCCATCCTTTGCCCTGCTTACCACCTGCCCCACCCACCCACCCCCTGGGGAGTGAGCGGAGATGGGGGGAGCGGAAGCAGATGGGGGAAAGGGGAGGGAGTGAAGGTGCAGGTAGGATTTACCGTGGCCAGATGTTTAATCCTAAAAATTCAAAGTCTAAGACTGGCTCCCCCTAATCCCAGGCTTCAGGAAGAGCTTGGGCCTCTATCACCATTCACACTCAAATGAATGGGGCCTGCAGCCCTGGGAACCCAATACAGCAGCCTCCTCCACAACCCAGACAGAGGACCTCACAGATGTGATAAGAACAGTGAGCTTCTCGCGTGAGAAACCGAATGACCCCTCCCCCCTCCTCACCGCGCATCCAGGAGTTTGGGGTCCAACGGAGGGTACATCGATTTCACCACATCATCCACTCTGTGGGGAAGCAAAAGGATTTCAGTAGTTCACTTCCCTGGTGTCCTTTTCTGTTCTTCCTCCATTTCTACCTTTCTTTGTCCCGATCTTCTCTTCTGATACTGAAGAGCCCCAATCTTTAGTGATTCTTTTCTCCAACTGCTTTTGCCTTCTCAGACAGACTTAAACAGGAAGACTTCTGGTTCGATTTGGGGAGTATTTTGTTTTTGGGTTTTGTTTCAGTCCCGATAGTTTTTAAAAAGTGTTAAGCTCACCCTTCTGGACTGATGTTCAAGATACACTACTAAATTAAAAGGGCAAACTGCCGAACGATATCTAAAGTTTGATGGGTCCACTGGCGTGAAAATAAATAAACAAAAGCTGTGAAGTGCAGCCGCTGAGCAGTGTGGAGGAATACCCAGCATTCAATCGTGTTACTGCCAGGGATTGGGGTGGGGTGGAAGTTGGGGTTCCTTCACTTTCCAATCTATTTCTGCATTTTGACTTCTGTTAAGTATTACTACTATTGTGTTTTTTAAAAAAGGTTAAATAGAGTTATATAGAACACACACACACACACACACACAAAGCCTACAAGTTTAATTTGGGTCCAAACTGCTCCAGTGGATTTCCTTTACATACGGTACAACTCGTCGTTAATTTTTTTTTTTAAATCAAGTTCAGAAAGGAGCTACTATTCATTCTGATTTGCACGGTTCAAGATTTTTATCCAAATCCTCGCTCCTGGACTGCGTGGTAGTCAGGAAGAAAAAATAATGATACATTGTTTGATTTTGAAAAGCACTTGAAAATAGGTAGATGCCCTCCAATGTTCTTGTCTCGGGGCTGAGGGGCTGGTGAGGAAACGCAAAGACATCAGCGGCCGTCTTCGCCAGCCCCTTTCTCTGTAGTGCCCTGGAGCTGAAGCCACTCGCCTTGAAACTAATATGCTATCAACACACTTATGTGGAATAAATGGAGCAAGAAAAACAACGGGGACAAAAAAAGGCCAGATGAAGAAAGAAGTGTTAAAGGCAAAAAGATAAAGCAAGGGCACTGACTGAATTATGGCAGGGAACATTCTGGAAGCAGCCCAAGGGGCTCAGTAGGACGGGCCAGTGTGCACCAGGTTAGGTCCACTCTCTGAGCAATGCCACACACACCCCCTCTCAAAACAGGGCTAATCCCCAGCCCCAGGGACTTCCTTCCTCCCCAGAAATCTCAATCTCTTTCCTCCTCCCACCGCTCCTGGCAATGCCTCCTCATGACAACCAGGTATCACAGGAACTGCGCAGGCCCCAGGGGTGGCTCTTGCAGTGACTGGAAGCACGATGAAGGTCCAGCAGACAGGAGCAGTGCAGAGTCTCTACTAACAAGGGGTGGCCAGAGGAATGCCTGGTTCCTTACCCAGGGCCTCGGCTGCAGGGCCTTCTGGCCAGGCTGGTACAAGTCCCATAGCTACACCCACCCGGGACAGCTCCAGTTCAGAAAAGCCAAGAACTCTTCTGAGCTGAGTCCCTCCCTGGGATTTTCTCCTTCCTACTTTCTCAACTCTCTGAATGCCCTGGACAGAGTTCAAGTGTTCCAACTCTCATATTCCTTCAGAGGGCTGGTTCCTCGTGATCTAGCCGAGGCCATGGCAACCAGGAAACCGAGAGTCCCTGGAATTCACAGGGAGTGCCACCATTCCAACCGGGGACGTGGAGGCACTGTCCGGGCAATAAGGCTGCTTGGCTGATTGAGAAAACATCCTGGACCTGGCCAACTCCCGACTCAGGCACATCCACATACCAGCCACCAGATGGCAGCACAAACGCAGTACCACCCTTCTCCCTAAGAAAAGGGCTTTATACTTCTCGACAAAGTCAAGCCCAAACGAGGGGGTGTAGTTGTTGACTACAGTCCTGCCGGTTGCCTCCCACGTGGGGTTTTGCAGACAGCCTGGCATTTGGGATATCTGAATGAGGTATGGCTTCTCTTCCCCCCCGTCCCCACACCCAGTCCTGAAGGCTGCTGGCTGGGCCGTGGCTGGGCCAGTGGTTGACAGGGAAGTGGCAAGGAGCAGGTCCCTGAAACTGGTCTCCAGTACAGATAGGGCAGGGTGGGGGATGGTCACTGCACGAGGGTGTGGACACCGGCGGGAAATGTGCTTCCTGGCCCAGAGCCTGGGAAGAAGGGAAGGCAGGCAGCCCCAGCTGGTGTGGGGCTGAGGGAGAGGCAGCAGACACAGTGGGATCTGCAGAATGGACTAGAAGAGTCGGCCCTAGTCACATGCTAGATAGAATTCCCCAAAAAGCCAACCAGAGGAGGAGGCCCATGGGAGGCGGGGGGCACTGTGTGAGACAAGTATCTAAACCCTGGCTTGGTCTCTGAGAATTTAAACCTTCCTGGACGCTCTGTAAATGTCTGGGACACCTGTAACTGAAGTGACCTATGTAGTTTCCTCGAGGAGCCTGGCCCGCCTGCCACCTCAGCTTCCGGTCCCTCCCTCCTCCCCGTCCCCCCACTCTCCGCAGAGGGTGGGGACCTCAAGGCCCACCAGCTCACCTGGGGCTGATCCGCTTGGCCACCACGATGATGTCACTGACACTGGCTGAGGTCTTCATCTTGGCCCCGGAGCCCATTGTCATGGCAACAAGTTTTTCTGTCAGAGTGTGACAAATCTAACACAGCAGGGAAGGGAGGGGTGACTGAGCGGGGGGCGCTCCAGCTCCCCCAAGAGTTTCTGCTGGCCCCACAAACAAATATGGCCCCTGCCTTGGGTTCCATCCCACACCAGGGGCCCCTAACCTAGTGGGCAAACTGAGTGAAAAGCACACAGACGAGAGAAATGGGATGGAAGCAGCAAAAGCCAAGGGCGCCGTCCAGCGAGGAGGGAGGGGTGGGAAGCTGAGATCAGGGTCACGGTTTCGGTTTAGAGGAGTCTAAGCTGAATTAATCTGTCTAAGAAAAATCATGTGCTCTAATTTCGCCTTGTCGTTTAGGGGGAAAAACCTACTTTCTCTTTCTATTCTTTCACCTCATGGTTTAGTCTTCCAGAAGGCTAGATCTCCCCAGTGGGGCACCCTCAGGAACACAGCTGGACAAAGGACAACTGTCCCCTTGAAGCACATCCTCCAAAAGCAGCACTTAGTTCAACAATTATCTGGGGTGACACCATGTTTGTCAACACAGCCATGGCAAATGAGTCTTCGGAAAAAGCAGGAAAAAGGCATGACTACCACCTGAGGCCTTTCTCATCCATCAACAGTGCTGGCCACCCCCAAAAGCTTGGTTCCCCACTTCCACACCTCCCCGATGTTAGAACCTGGATGTGCTTCTGTCCCTTGCAAGTAAGTGCCATTACCTGTCACCTACTTGGGGCTGGAAAAGAGGGTAGAAAGAAGGCCAAGAGCTCACCCAGGAGAGAGCCTAGGCCCCTCCTGCAAGTCCCCACCACAGGGACTCAAGGGCAGGTGGCCAACCAAAAGGGCCTTCAGACCCCAGGGCCTCTCCCCTCTCCTTGGATCCGAGAATCTCAGGCTGGACCATTGATTCCAATCCAGTAAGACTCCTTCCTGCTGCTGACTTATTCCCCAGCTCAGGTGTCATAGGCAGGGACGGGGACAAAACCTGGTACCAGGACACATGCTAGCTGGGAGATGGGAAATGAATATGGTATAATTGCTCTAGTCATTAGACCTGTCTGTAACCATATCTACACCCAAAGAGCTCCCTGGTATTAAATAATCCTGGACCCTAGGACAATTTCCTAGTAGACACTCCTTTGTCCCCCAAGAGAGACAGCTACAGGAGACGTGGGACGAAAGACATCATCCTATCTGTACTGAATGACACTGGAGAAAACATGGGCTGTTTCTGAAATCTTGAATAATTACTGGACAAAAAGATAAAGGTTGTAGTTTCCCAGGTTACGCGATGAAGAAACTGCCAATATCTGCAACTGACCAAATATTTCAATATTATTCTTATCACACAAGGATTAAAAAACCAAATGCTGGGGCACCTGGGTGGCACAGCCGGTTAAGCGTCTGACTCTTGGTCTCAGCTCAGGTCACGATCTCTCGGTTTGTGAGTTCGAGCCCCACGTCAGGCTCTGTGCTGACAGCTCAGAACCTGGAGCCTGCTTAGGATTCTGTGTCTCCCCGTCTCTTAGCCCCTCCCATGCTCATGTCTGTCTCTCTCTGTCTCTCAATAATAAATAAATGTTAAAAAAAATTTTTTTTAAAAACTATAGGAGAGAAGACAATCATTAAAAAGAATGCTAACAATATAAAAATTACCCCAAACTATAAAAACTAGCCAAAACACAAACTGGATGCAATTTTCCACCCAATCATGGAGGTTGCAGGAATTAGAAGAAAAAAATCTGCCTTCAAGTACAATACTCATGGTTTGGATTTTTCAACACCACCGACCGTCCCATGTGGCTGACTACCGTCCCAGCCAGAGAGGGCCAATGAAGGACTTTCTAGTAACTGGGGAAGTCCAGATACAGAACTCAACTCACTGAGCAAAGGGCTGAGCTCTCTGTTAATGAAGGAAAGTGCCCAGAGAGAAGCTGGGGAGCCCACTCCCCCTCAGCAGCTACACAGACTCGGGCACACTGCCTTCCCCAATTGGTGAAAATGTGGCCAGTGACCACGTATGTGGCCTTTCTCACAGGCCACTGTATTAGCAGGACCAGGTGAAAGAAAACCTTTAAAGGGTCTTGAGAATGCTCGCGTATAACAGACCACCCAGGAGGGAGTGGAAACAGCAGAAATCCCAAGCGTCAGGCATGTTTAAAAACCTTCTTGCACGGGTTCAGGGCCCTTCCTAAGATGCCCTTCAAGAGTCTGGGCACAGAGGCCCCTGGGTGGCTCAATCGGTTGAGCATCTGACTTCGGCTCAGGTCATGATCTCACGGTTTGTGAGTTCGAGCCCCACATCAGGCTCTGTGCTGACAGCTCGGGGCCTGGAGCCTGCTTCCGATTCTGCGTTTCCCTCTCCCTCTCTGCCCCTGCCCCGCCCTCTCTCTGTCTCTCAAAAAAACAAATAAATTTAACAAGAAAAAAAAAAAAGAGTGTGGGCACAGGGGTGATTTGGTGAGCCCCTCCACCCCCTTATCTCATGGGAAATCCAAAAGTATTACCTTCAAGATGGCAATGCAGTGGGACATGAGACCCCTGGGGAGACAAAAAGAATCTGTCAGTGCTCCTCCTTGCAGACCCACCTGGCTCCGGCCACCAGCTCGGCTCCTCATGTAGCTCTGACCCACCGGGACACCACCGAGAGCAGGACTGCCTCAGGGTTAAACTGAACAGGTCCACGAGCTAAATGAGGAGGAACCTTCTTTCCTTTCCCTTCCCCTCCTGTATCCAGCCCACTCTCCCAGGCAGCACTCACCTCTCAAGGCATGCTTTCTGAGAGCTCTGAGCTTCTGACACTGTTCCCTCCACCCCGTGTGACTTTCCCCTTATTCTCAGCCTCTTGAGCACCTCATCTTTCAAGGCCCAGGTCAAAAGGCACTCACTCCGGAACAGCCTTCATGAAAGCCACCTCCACCTCCCCATCCCAGGCAACTCTAGACATCGCCCCCTGTGTGTGCTCACGGGGCTGTGCAGAGACCCACTAACGTTTCGGAAATAGTGTATTTAGTAGAATTCCTAACAGCTGCACTAACTGGCCCAGTGTCCTACATGCAATGTCCCCCACACGTCTGCTGGTGAATGACAATGGCACAGAATGGCACACACTTATCAACATGTAGAGGCTCCTGCCAGATGGAGAGATCCCTGAGGGATCCTGGAGACAAAGGCTGCATCCCTGGAGCCTGGGTGTCAAATTCACGGGCCCCCTAAGGATAACCCAAGCACATCAAGGTGACTCTGTAACAACCTCTGCCACACGTCTATGGGCCTCAGTGTTTAGATCTACAGAATGGGGGGAGGAAGGACAAACACTGTCATAACATAATCTGATTCTCTACCCCCCGACGCTGAGGGCCGGGAAAGAGCTGTAAGTGACTCAGTGCTCCCGGATGCCTGGTCAAGTGCTGTGGCAAAGGAACCTAGAAAAGGGCACCCAGAGGCCCATGTGCCATCTCCAGGGGACTGAAGGAAGTACGCGGTCCGTGGTCCCCAAGGCCTTACGAGGCATCTTCAATCCAGTCTTCGTTCTCCAGAATGGCCTCGATGTGGGGGTTGGTGATGACCACATCGTCCAGTTCCAACTCAGACGGCTCCGACTGGGTCTCCATGGCACCAATGAGGTCCACAATGGGCCTGGAAGGAAATGCCCAGGTGAGTGGTTTCGTGACGGGTGACTGTCGCTGACCCTCTCCTCACCGAGGCCCACACATCCCCCAACAGGATGTAAAAAGTTAGCAAGTTAAAGCAGTGACCCCTTGTCCTGGAGCCACATTTAACCTTAGTCGGACTGCAGGTGCGGGTGGGGCACATGGCTAGACATGGGTCACAGAGGCAGGCAGGGCACTAAGGACAGCTGAAGCAGAATGAAATGAGCCACTAAGAGAAAGGGCAGGGCCACAGCCATAGGAGGCAGATATATCAGACAGGGCTGCTCCTTCAGCACAAAATAACAGCCTTCTTAAACCCATTTTTCCTTCAAGCCTACCTTTTCCAGAGAAGCCGAAGTTCCTATTACCCAAACCTACCTGGTCTGCAGAATTACTGTCGGGAAGGACTTTGGTCCTACCCCCTCCTCGTTCTACTGGAGAAGTGGGAGGAATCACAACACTGACTTTACAACAGGGGACGCCAGAGAATTCCGTTGAATAGCAGAACTTTCCTGGGTCATATAAACGGGCATTTACAAATTATCTACCTCTTAACAGAGATGCTGACAGGATTCAGACAGAGGGATAAGAGAAACTAAGGGTGACCTGCCATGGTCCCTCAAGGGTCGATCCGTTAAAACACCCCTAAACAGAAAACTAGATCATGCTTACAAAATAGATTGCACATAAAACGCTTCATGAAGAAATCCGTGCAAAGAGGGAGACAGTCCTCTGCTGGGATTTCACACAACCCAGTATCTGCTGCTTCCATGTGTGGCTGGAATGCAGGCCTGGGATCTCCGTTCCTACGAGTTTGGCTGGAAAGAAGTTGGATGTATTCAAATGCTAAGGGAAGTGGCCACTTCTGGATAGATGGCCGAACCTTTGTGGTAGGTGAGCCCGTTCGGTCACTTTCTCCTTAACTCAGTGGCAGAGTCAGAGAAGGCTCAGGACATTGCCAAGCTCCGAGGTGTTTCTTGGAAAGGGAGCCTTCGGGTACCATTTTAGAGACAAAAAGCTGAGCTAGAGTTGTCCACTACCAAACTCCTTGGGCTCCTCTCTTTTTTTTCTGCTGTTGGAGCCCCTAGCAGGACCCACCCCTTCTTCCTTCCCCTCCCCGGGCCCACTCACTTGGAGTCATAGCGCTGCAACAGGTCCCGAGGCCGGCAGTAACGCTGCCTGCAAACCACCACCAAGGCTGCAAACGAGGCCAGGAAGATGGTGGCCAGCACACCTATGGCGACAATCACCACAGTCTCCATGCTTCTGGATGGCTCCCTCGGTCCCAGTCACGTCCCCAGCAGGAGCTAAATCTTGAAGGACACAAGGGCAGAGCAGGCCTTGGTAAAGAAGCAGCAAAAGAGAGTGGGGCAGCGGGGTCCTACCTGGGGGGGGGGGGGGGGGGAGGGAGGTGCGGAGAGCCAGGTTCCCCCCAAGTCACCTGCAGAGACCTGAGGGCCTGAACAGAAACGAGATGCATTTTATGTCATGTCCCAAATCTGCCTTTTGTCTAATTAAGAGTTTGCCACCTGCTGGACCAGGTTGGCTTTTCAAATCTGCACAAAAGGAAACATCATAACTAACACCGTTGTTTTCACATCTACACCAAGTGCAGGAAGGAATACCCTCCTAAGAAGGGCAGGATTGCATTTACTGAGAATCTACTCTGTGCCTGGCACTTTGTGTGTTAACTCTTCTAACAATCCTGAGGTAGGTATTAGTATTCCCATTTTACAGTTGAGAAAACAGGTTCAGGAAGGTTAAGTAATCTGTCCAAGGTTCTGTAGTCTGAAAGCAGAAACACATTCACTTAAACTGGGCTGGGCATCCACCTCCCCTCACCTTTCAACGTTTTTTGTTTTTTGTTTTTTTTTATTTTTGGGACAGAGAGAGACAGAGCATGAACGGGGGAGGGGCAGAGAGAGAGGGAGACACAGAATCGGAAACAGGCTCCAGGCTCCGAGCCATCAGCCCAGAGCCTGATGCGGGGCTCGAACTCACGGACCGCGAGATCGTGACCTGGCTGAAGTCGGACGCTTAACCGACTGCGCCACCCAGGCGCCCCTCCCCTCACCTTTCTAAGAAGGGAAGAAGATTCTAAACATTGTGGAAAGGCATTTGACTGTCACTTCCCGTGTTGGAAACTTACCACTGATGGTAACATGTTCATTGCCTATTGTCTGTTCTCATTCAGGGGGTTCTTCCACACCTATCCGAGACTCAGGCGGAGGAACAAGGGCATCTCAGGGAACTATGTATTCATCGCAGGCTCCTACTAGTGTGCCTTTGAGCAAGTCTCTTCCCCTGTCTGGGCTTTAATTTCTCCATCCATCTGCACAAGAGGGGCCTTGGTCTAGGCGTTCCTATGACCCCAGGATGATGCAGAACTTATTCTATACTACATGCCTCAGAGGGTTTGAACGTTCCCGGTTGGCATTCAATAAGTATCTACTAGGCACCAAGCACTAGGCTGGATTCTGAAGATTGGAGATAATTGAGACATGAACCCCAAACCTTGAGGAGCTGAGACACAGGTGTACAAATGGACACATGTTTTCTGTTTGCCGGTCAACCACTTCCCCAGCTCAACTCCTGTGCTGTGTCACATGCAGAGAACACGGACAAGAGGTAACTCTACTTGTATGATATTTTCTGCGAAAGCCTTCTTCCCAGGGCAGATGTTGTTTGAGCTGGGTTTTGAAGGATGAGTAGGAGTTTGCCAGGTGGACAACATAGGGACTTGGCTGGCTCAAAGTGCCAAGGAGGCCTTTCTCAAAGTTTTCACAGAGCTGTCCTACCACCTGGAACTCACTTGCTCAAGAGGCTGAGAAGGCTGGGGTCTGTCTCTTTTATTTCTGTATCTCCCATAGGAGGTGGGGGTGGGGGATGGGGGGGTGGGGAAGGGGGTGGGGAGGGTAATTCTCAGCGTCTGCCTCAATTTCTCTAGATGTGTGTTTCTCTACACTGTCCCTCCTGAAGGGCTACCTCCTTTAGCCCTTTTTCTTTTCTCTCATTTCTGTGTCTCTGTGTTTCTCCATTTTCCTCTCCAGGCATCTTACCCCCTCCCCAGCGTTTCCTGTCCCCCCCTCCCCCTGCACCGTGGCCTCCCAAGACCACCCGCTTTGTTTCCTGGCTTCCTGTGGGCGTCCTGAGTGTGTTTCTCTGAGTCCCTATGAGCGTTCTGAGTTTTTGCGGCCTTTCTCGGAGCGTTGTGTCAGAGCGTGTTTCTCTTTTTCTCCGTGTATTTTTCTCTGTGTGTTTCAGGATAAGTTTTTGTCTCTTTCTCTGTCTTTGTGTAAGCGTGTGGGTAGGTCTCGGTTTCTTGGTGTGTGTGTGTGTGTGTCCCCCACCCTCTTCACCTCCAAGAGGCTCTAAATCCACCAGGATAAAACAGCCCCGAGCCTCCGCCTCCTTCCTTCCCCCTGCCGGGAACACCAGTCCCAACACCCAGGTCGGAAGAAAGGACCCCCGGCCCGGCCCGGCGCGAGGCTCGCAGGGCGCGCAGCTCCCACTTTGCCCAACTTGTGGGCGCCCGGGCTGCAGTGCGCGGGCTCCGCGGCGCCAACAAAGGTGCCGCCGGTCCCGGCCCCCCCCTTCCCCGCCATCGGCCCCCATCTCCTGGCCCCGGGACCCCGGCGCGCCCGGACGCCCTCCCTCCCGCCGCTCCGGGGCGCGGCGAGGCCCACCCACCTCAGGCCGCGGCCGCAGGACGCATCCCGGGGGCGCTCCGGCCGCCCGGCCCCGCCGATGGCAAAGTCCGGGCGCGGGACTAGAGGGCGGCTCGCAGGAGCGGGGCATGCCGGGAAGGAGCTGGGCTGGCCGAGGAATCAAGATAAAGTCCCCGGGAACCAAACCCCCAGGTCGGGGGGAGGGGGGCGGGGGCCGGCCGCCGCGTCCAAATCCCCGGCTGCCAGGCGCCGCCGTCCCCGCCGGGCCGGGGGTGGGCGGGGGGTTGGGGCCGCGGGGAGGCCCTCCCTCAGCCACCTGGCAGGCGCTCCTCGCACCCCTCCCCCCCCCCTCCCCCTCCCCCTCCCCCTCTCTCCCCTGGGGCCCCAGGCTCAGAGGGAGGCCGCAGGGTCCTTATGGCCACCCAACCCCTACGGGCCGGCCGTCCAGGGGGGCCGTGGAGCCCTAGCAGATTCCGCTGTGGGCTGGTCAGGGAGCCAGTGCGCCCCTACACACCGTGGTTTAAATCCTGGCTCTGCCACTCTCTAGCTGTGGGCAACTTCTTTCACTTCCCTGTGCCTTGGTTTCCTCATCTGCAAAGTGGGCCCACTACTTGTAGGCGTGCTCAGAGCTGATAAAAGGGTCAAATGGCATGATGCATGCAGCGCATTTAAGAGTGCCTGACCCAGGGTAGATGCAAACCAGCGTGAGCTCTCATGACAGTCTCATCCACACTGGACACACAAGCAGGCCCACCCCTAACAGTTGCTGTGCCAGGGACAAGCCGAGAAATGCAGGACTCTGGCTGGCTGTCCTGCCCCTTCTGTTTGTGCTCTACTCCAGCGACCAAAGGGAACTCACACTATTGGTTCACCAACCCTGCTCTGCAAACAGCCACCTCTCTGCCATCCCTCAAGCCTAAGGATGCCCACACCAGGAGGTACAGGTTGCCTTGGAAGGATGGAGGTGGACACAGGCTCTGGAGACAGGCTGGGCTCTGGGGGCAGACTTGTTTTCAGAGTCCAGTGAGCCAGGAGCATGGTCTAGAAGAAGGCATGAGTTCTAGATGGTCATCTCCCTTGGCCCTCAAACTCCTAGCCCTGTAAGGAAAAGGCAGAATCAGAGTGAGGCCCACTACAGCCTGGGAGTTAAGGCAGAGACCCCATCAACTAATCTAAGGTCAGTACTGGTGACAAGTCCCAAAGGGGGCAGACTAGGTCCCAGGCAGCTTAATACAGTCTCTGCAAACTGGTCACTCCTAGGTTACTTGAAATCCACAGAGGTGGTTGTGGGTTTTTGTGGGGGGTTTTGGGTTTTTTGTTTTTCTTTTTCTTTTTTTTTTTTTTTTTTTTTTTGGCTTACAATTAAAAAAAATCTAGTTGCCCACATTTTAAAAAATTAACAATTTCACTTATACCTACAGATTTCCAGCTTCTCTGGGAAATTCAGAAGATCTCTCAAAACACAGCCCATATGGCATGGGTAGGAATGGCGAGTAGGAGAGGGGCGGCTGCTATCCCCAGGCCTGCTCTCCTGGCCCAGGACTTTCCCCGCTGCATACAATGCATGTGCGTGCATTCACAGCTCACCTGTTTTATGGAGAGCCTGACCCAGTGACGAGCTGACACTCAGGGACAGGAAGGCTGAGGGGTGATTTTGCTACCCTCTAATGGGCTTTCATGGAGAAGCCATGGCAGGGAGCAGGAATTCCTGACTCCTTCAAGGGCTCTTCTAGCTGCACTAAGAATCAAATTAACATGAGACAGATTAACAGGAGAAAATCAAATTTAATAGCGGACATACAGGGAATCCACACAGACGTGGAAATTCCCAAGACGGTCAGGCAAAATGGGGTATATGTGTCATTCTGCGCTAAGGAGAAGGGGGTAGGGGTCTGGGACTTCAGAGGGAAGTAATACGAGAAGAAGAACAGATATTTGGTGATTGGCCGTTTGCCTGGCTATACAGATGGCCGCTCGGATAAAATTTATCTCTGCTAATAACCCTTATTCTGGAAAGACCCTCCAGTGAAGATTCTTCTATGGAGTTAAGGGAAAAACAAAAGTTTCTCTTGAGCTGTAGGGTCTCACTTACCTTCAGCTCAAAATAATCCACATGCCAAAGTGGCCCATTCTGGGGTGTGGGGAAACTGTCCCAAACCCCTTCAGCTCTATCTGTTTAAGGAAAATGGGCTTACAGCAAAGAATGGGAATGGGTAACTGGGGACAATGAGTGTTTCCAGTTTTTTGGAAATACTCTGGGAAGGATGGAGTGCTATTTTTGTCTCAGTGGTTTAAACATTTGGTGGCCTTGAGGTAAGAAGCTAAACCACATGATAAAGAAGAGGTCGTATGTGTGTATATATAGAGACCATATACACACACACACATAGATATATACATAGATATACAAAATGGAATACTACACGGCCATAAAAAAGAATGAAATCTTGCCAATTGCAGCAACATGGAGGGTACAAGGCTAAGTGAAATAAGTCAGACAAAGACAAATATGATTTCACTCATAGGTGGAATTTAAGAGACAACAAAAGTGGGGCACTGGAGTGGCTCAGTTTGTTGAGCATCTGACTCTTGATTTCAGCTCAGGTCATGATCCCAGGGTCATGGAACTGAGCCCTGCATCATGTGCTGAGTGTGGAGCCTGTGTAAGTTTCTCTCCCTCTCTTCTTCTGCCCCTCTCCTGCTCATGCTCTCTCTCTCTAAAAAAAGAAAAGAAAAGAAAAGAAAAGAAAAGAAAAGAAAAGAAAAGAAAAGAGAAAAGGAAAGGAAAGGAAAGGAAGGAAGGAAGGAAGAGGGGCACCTGGGTGGCTCAGTCAGTTAGGTGTCCAACTTCGGCTCAGGTCATGATCTCATACTTTATGGATTCGAGCCCTGCATCCAGCTCTATGCTGACAGCTCAGAGCCTGGAGCCTGCTTCAGATTCTCTCTCTCTCTCTCTCTCTCTCTCTCTCTCTCTCTCTCTGCCCCTCGCCTGCTGGCACTCTCTTTCTTCTCTCAAAAATAAATAAAAACATTAAAAAATTTAAAAAATAATAAAAAAAGAAGAAACCACAAAAAAAAAAAAAAAGAAAAAAGGAGACAAACCATAAAAGAGACTCTTAAAACTAGAGAACAAACTGATGGTTACCAGAGGGGAGTGTGGGGCCACCGGATCAGGTGGAGGCCCCACAGCCAAGGCAGTGAAAGAATTCACCCAGGGCAGAACGAAGGAGATAGAAGTTTATTGAATACATTGCAAAGGAGCAGCGGGCAGGACAGCGAAGGAGAGACTAGCTGCCAGGAGGCAGTGGTGGGGGGCTGTGGTTTAAGGGGGAAGGTGAAGAGGTGTGGGAAAGTGTGGAATTTTCCTTTTTTGGTACTTGTGCCCAGTTGTAAGTAATCCATTGGTCAGCTAGGGATTATGGATATTTTGAGATGGGTCTCCTTTTTCTTCCTTTTTTTTTTTAATTTTAGAGACAGAGAGGAAGCACGAGTGGGGGAGAGGGACAGAGGGGGGGGGGGAGAGAGAGAGAGAGAGAGAGAGAGAGAGAGAGAAATTCAAGCAGGCTGCATGCTCAGCACAGCCCATGACCCTGTGATCATGACCTGAGCTGAAATCAAGAGTTGGACACTCAGTGGACTGAACCATGCAGGTGCCCCCTGCATGGTTCCCCTAAGGATGGATCCCCTAATGGGCGTGTTTGTATGCAGCCTGGTGGTCACTGTGGGCCCTCCTACCTCACTCAGCTTTCCATCACTCAGGTTGGTTGCCTAAGACCAGCCTTTACACGGAGGTGGGGGTGTGGTGGAGAATGGGTGAAACAGGTGAAGGGGATTAAGAGCACACTTACTGTGAAGGGCACTGAGTAACGTATAGAATTGTTGAATCACTATACTGTGCACTGGAATATGTGTCATTCTCATGTATATGTCTTACGTGAGAAGGGTCGGGGTCCGGGCTTAGAAGGGGAGGAAGCCCATCAGCTGGAAAGGGAGAGGAGATGCTTGGAAAACAGAGGTCACCCTCTTGTGCAGATCAGTTTCTTAGGTAAAAAGAAATCTCTGTTAATAGCTCTCTTCCGGTACAGGCTCTCCTTTCCGCTGTAAATCTAGACGGTTGAGGGAGAGATAAAGAACTTTTCCTGAATCTGCTGGGTTTTGATTGCTTTTAGCTCAGAATAATCATGCCAAAGTGGCCCATCTTGGGGCAGCCTGCTCTAGGCCCCTACACAGGTCTTGGATTTTATGATTCTTGTAGGAGAGATATGAAAGAAAACTTCAGCCTTGGGGAGTTTATAACACAAACGGAAAAGACTGAAGAGAAGCAGAATTTGTCACCCCAAAATATGTTTCTGTGGCATAAGGATTGATTTAGGCTGATTATTTTCTTTTTTTAAAATTTTTAACGTTTATTTATTTTTGAGACAGAGAGAGACACAGCATGAACGGGGGAGGGGCAGAGAGAGAGCGAGACACAGAATCGGAAGCAGGCTCCAGGCTCTGAGCCTTCAGCCCAGAGCCCGACGCGGGGCTCGAACTCACGGACCGCAAGATCGTGACCTGAGCCGAAGTCGGACGCTTAACCGACTGAGCCACCCAGGCGCCCCTAGGCTGATTATTTTCAAGAAATAGCAGATAGGAGAAGCTCTGAAAACTGTTAGAAATTACCCTTTTACAAAAGAAATTTACACGTAGAAGGGAAATCTCCATGTGTCTTGTTTTTGTTTGCTTGGCTTGGTTTGGCTGGGGACAATATACTTTATTGATGGCACCTGTGGAGGTGGGGCTCCCCAAGCCTTTCTCCTTCTTCAGGGGGTCTGGGATGGAAACTGCATAGAGGTCAGGAAAATTCTCAGTGTGTTGGAGGATGAGTTGGGGAAAGGACTCCCCAGCAGCTGAGGGCCTCTGTCTTCCTTTTGCTCTCACTTGGGGCTGGCGGTCCAGGGGACTCCTACTCCTTGGAGCCATGTGGACCATGATGTCCACTACTCGGTTGCTGTAGCCAAATTCATTGTCATACCAGGAAATGAGCTTGACATAGTGGTCATTGAGGGCAGTGCCAGCCCCAGCATCAAAGGTGGAAGAGTGGGTGTCGCTGTTAAAGTCATAGGAGGTGACCTGGTCCTCACTATAACCCAGAATGCCCTTGAGGGGGCCCTCTGATGCCTGCTTCATCACCTTCGTGATATCGTATTTGGCAACTTTCTCTAGGTAGCAGGTCACATCTACAACTGACTCATTGAGGGTGAGGACGTGGAAGGCCATGCCAGTGAGCTTCAGCCTTGGTGGCACCAGTAGAAGTGGGAATGATATTCTGGGGAGCCCCTCAGCCATCACACCACAGCTTCCCAGAGGGGCATCCATGGTCTTCTGGGAGGCAGTGATGCATGGACTGTGGTCACAAGTCCCTCTACGGTGCCAAAGTTGTCATTGGATGACCTTGGCCCAAGGGGCTATGCAGTTGGTAGTGGAGGAATTGCTGACAATCTCGAGGGAGTTGTCACACTCCCCATGGTTCACACCTGTCACAAATATGAGGAAATCAGTAGAAGGGGCAGAGATGATGACCCTCTTGGCCCCACCCTTCAAGTGAGCCCCGGGCTTCTCCCTGGTGAAGACCCCAGTGAACTCCACAACATACTAAGCACTAGCATCATCCCATTTGAGGTTGGCGGGGTCTCACTCCTGGGAGATAGAGATGGGCTTTCTGTTGACAAGTTTCCTGTTCTCAGCCTTGACTATGCCATGAATTTGCCATGTGTGGAATCATACTGGAACATGTAGACCATGTAGTTGAGATCAATGAAGGGGTCATATATGACAACAATATTCACTCTGTCAGAGTTAAAAGCAGTCCTGGTGACCAGGCACTTAATGTGGCCAAATCTGTTTACTCTGACCTTTATCATTGTGTCTCCAGGATGCAGCTGGCACTATTCCAGAAGATGCTGCTGTCCATCAAATGAAGAGGAGCAGAGAGCTGGGAAATATCCATTTGTAAAGCTGTTCTCCCTGTCCCAGAAAGAGAAGATAATCCTAAATCAATAGAAACTCTGACCAGTGGGGAAGGCACCAGCTTAAATTTGCATAACATACCCTTGTTTCCTGTGCTTCCCCCTATCCCACCCCCACCCCCACCCCCAACTTCCCATAACTGGCCTGGCCCCACCTCCTGCAACACCTTTCTTTTATCTTTAGCTGGAGGTGGTATTTAAGGTGGTGGCTTGGGCCGGTTCAGGGAGTTATTCCGTTTTCCTGGGTGTCTCCCATGTGTACAGGAGGTATACATGTTAAGCTTCTGTTTGTTTTTCTCCTGTTAATCTTTTCATTGCATGAGGGTCTCAGCTAAGAACCTACAAGGCTAGAGGGAAAATTATTTTTCCTCCCCTATAAGGCCCAAACAAACAAACACGTGGTGTAAATGCCCCATTAACTATCCACTAGCCAGCTGCAGGGAGGACAGGATAGTACTATGGCTGTGCCAGTGCATTTACTAGCCAGCTGTCTCCCATCATTCTACCAAGCCCATGCCCCTCAAGTCTCCCTAGACTGACCTGAGATGAGCACTCAGTGTTCTTACTTGCAAACTATGGAAACTGATTATACCATGTGGGAAGGGGACTTGTTGAAATGACATGGGGTGCCCACAGAATCAGCAGGAAACTGAAGACCCAGATTAGGAAATGGACAGGTACCACAGGGGCTCCAGGGGCTGGGTGCAATTGCCCTGAAATGATTGTGACCCTCTCTTCAACTTTACCCTTCCTTCTAGATTCAAAGTTCTGGGTAGGACTCCTCTCTGTCTCCAACACGAGAGGTGAGGCACAAGCAGCACCCTTCCTTCCAATACGTCTACACGCAAGGGGGTTTTCTCAAAACAGGTAAGGAGGATGGTTGCTGGACAGCTCCTCAAAATTCAAGCACCCTACCTATGGCCTCTTCTCACTCAGTCTGAATGCCAAGCCATAGCAAGAGTTTCCAAATTGAAGACTGAACCCAGTGGTTAGAGAAGAGAAGCCAGCAGGTCAGAAATGGTGCTGAGGGCGATAAGGAGGAAAGAGTCTTCATTCTGACCAGTGAGTGCAAGCTTGTGCTCTGCCAAGGCAAGAAGTGAAGATTTGTTGAGCACCTACTATGTACCAGACACTGATTAGGCCTCTTACATGCCTATCTCCGTTGACCTTCTCATCAACCCTGAAAAGTCAGTATGTTCATGTTTGTAAGAGAGGAAATAGACTCAGAGGGATGAGGTGATTTACCCGAGCTCTTGCAACTTGCACGTGGTAGGGCAGGGAGTAGACTCAAGGTCTTCCTGGCATCAAAGTCCAAACCACCCACACCAGGAAACTGCTAGTTCTTCCAGTGACCTGGGCATCAGAACAGGGCAGGTTGTCATGGCCCTGGCTATGGCTACAACAGATAAAGCCAGTCTATCCCAATTTCGTGTGTACTCTTAGGGAGGAAGAATTTACTCTGCCCTTCAAGGTCCTCTTGGCTGGACTGAGACTCAAATTGACATCAGACGGACTAACATGTAAAAGCAAATTTCATTTCGTACTTATGGGGGATCCACGCAGACATGGAAATACCAAAGACGGTTAAGCAAAATGAGGTATATAAGTATTTCTGAATGGAGGAGAAGGGGGTAGGGATCTGGGACTTTAAAGGGAAGGAATGAGCGCCTGGGTGGCTCAGTCACTTAAATGTCTGACTTTGGCTCAAGTCACAATCTCATGGTTCGTGAGTTCGAGCCCTGCATGAGGCTCTGTACTGACAGCTCAGAACCTGGAGCCTGCTTCGGATTCTGTGTGTGTGTGTGTGTGTGTGCATGTGTCTGTCTCTCTCTCAAATATAAATAAATGTTAAATAAATAAATAAATAAATGGAAGGAAGGAAATTCACAGGAAGATGAAAAAGAATAAATGTCTGGTAAACAATGTCTGGGCCCCTCAGAAACAGTGGGACCTTAAGGACTTTCATCAAACAGGCCTTGCCGGGTTCCTCCCTGGCTCCCATCCCCCCATATCATAGTGTAGTTATCTACGGTAATAGCTCTCTTCCTGGCAGGTCCTCCTCTCGATTCTTTTTAGGCAGTTGAGGGGGAGGCAAAGAGCTCTTCCTGAATCTGCTGGGCCCAGCAGTCAGCCCACTACCTGTGATAGATGACAGAAGATAGGGAGGAGCCCAGCTTTTCTTCTAGACTAAGCCAGGTCCCACTGCTTGGGTCAGGGAGACATCTGGGACCTCTCAGATCCCTGAGGACAGTCAACTCTTGGAGGGTAGTAGAGAGAGGGGGGTCTTCACTCAGCTCTTGAATCAGCTGGATTGACAATCCCCAACCCCCACCCCAGGGCAACCGTGGGCTGGAAGAGGCTTGTGTCACTAGCCAGCATTGTCCAAACCCCGCATGGTTTTGGGAATGCCCAGACTTGTCCTACGATGCTTGCCCTGAATCCCCAGGACAGCAGGACCCTAGCAAAGAAGCCCCAGTCCGAGCGAACACCCTCCAGATTGCCTTCAGTGCCCAGACAGTCCACCTCTACTTACCCACCTGAACAGCAGCTCCTCTGTCCCCATAGAGAGCCCAGGGCTGGTGGTACAGAATCCCCCAAGGGACAATGATGGAGAGAATGGGGTGGGGCTTGAGTGGCTCCCACGTGGAGCAGATCACCCCCCAGGTCATTTCATACAAGGCTGCTTTAGGACCTGCACGGAGCAGGTGCACTTCAAGGAGTGGTCACTGGGTGTCACCGCTGCTTCCTAGGCATGTGCACTCGTGGGTGGGCTAAGGCTGAAGCATGCTGGAGAGAGAAATTCCTTCTTTGAAACTCGGTTTACGGACCTGATATCTTCTGTGTCTTCTATGTCCTCACCCCTTCCATCCCCTGTCCCTCCTAGCTGGCCTGGATTGTCCATCATGGAGTTGCTCCCCGGCCTCTCTCCTTCCTGGTTCAGAGCAGATACCAGCTGCTGGAGAAGATCACACAGCAAGATGGGCTTTGCCATTGGTTCGTGATCACAGGCCGAACACAGGCACTCATTGCTGGTGAGCCATCTGTCCCCAGGGACCCAGGTCTCACTTCCTGCTCCCTTAGACAACAGCTTCATTTCATCAACCCCCTCACAGCCCTCTTCCACTCTCACTGGCTTCCTTCTGAAAGAAAAAATGTGGTGCCTTCTTCACCTTTTGATCATGAAATCTCTACACTTACCAGTGTTTTTACTCATTCTTTCCTCTTCTGCTTCTGCTCTGAATCCTACCCCCTCCTTCTCAAGGTCCTGGACCCTTTGCCTTTTTCTATGTTCTTCTGACTTACTATCTCAGCCCATCCTGCAGAATTCCCATCAGCAAACGATTGAGCTCATCTTAAATACCGCTGTCTGCATACCAAGTGCCTCTGTCTACCCGCCCATGTCTCTGTTCCCTCTCAGCACTAAAATTCTCCTTATGTCTCCATGCCATCCAAAAAGCTGTCTCTTCTGGCTACCTCCATTCGTTCTTCTGCCTGCTCAGATCTGCCTGATGCCCCGCCTTGCTCCAGAGAGTTGACTTCTCAAGGTCACTATGATCTCCGTGTCGCCAAATGCCCTGGATGTCCATGTCTCTTTTCGTAAGTGTATTCTTTTTTTTTAAGTTTATTTTGAGAGAGAGAGAGAGAGAGAGAGAGAGAGCGGGGAAGGGGCAGGTAGCAAGGGAGAGAGAGAATCCCAAGCAGGCTCCATGCTGTCAGCACAGAGCCCGATGCAGGGCTCGGTCTCACAAACCTCAAGATCATGACCTGAGCCAAAACCAAGAGTTGGACACTTAACCGACTGAGCCACCCAGGTGCCCCTCCGTGTCCCCTTTCACACTGTCCCCAGGATTGTCCACAGCGGACCAGACCACTTTCTCTTCCCTTGGCCTCCATATCACCACCCTCTCCTGACCTCTCAGATCTCTCCTCCTCGGTGTGTCCATCCTCTACCATCTGATTCTAAATACTAGAATTTCTTTAACCTCAGTTTTGAGAAATCTGTCTTTTCCTTTTGACCCCATTTCCTAGGTGATCACATTCATTCCTTCTGATTCATGTACATCACCTTTTATACCGACGATGCCCAAACTTATATCTTTGGTCCAGTCCTATCCATTCAGCATCTCTATCTGCAGTTTTCACTGGTGTTGAAAACGTGTCCAGAATGGAATTCTCAACTGTCGCCTCTCCCCAAACACCTGTCCTCCTTCCTCCAGTCTTCGTCTCTGCAGCCAGCACCACAGTTCATCACACGGCTCAAGCCCCAAACCGAGGAAGCCTCACTTTTTCCTCACCCCTCCCCCATCCTGTTAGCAAATTCTATCTCAGATTCATTTCAAATCCCTTCATTTCTCCCCCTCTCTACTAACCACCCACACTCATGTGGGCCACAGTCATCTCTCTACTACACTCAGACAAGAGATCTCTGACTAGAGTTCCCATTTGCACGCTCTTCAATCCATTCTTGACACAGCAGCAGCGATGGAAATGTTCTGTATCTTAATCTGGGTATGTACATGTAAAACTTTGGGGTGTGTTCAGATTTGTACACTTTACTGGAGGATAAAATTCAACAGCAAAACACCCCAAAACCCACAAAACTAAACAAGATGTCAGTCCCCCTGTTAGAATCTTTCAGTGGCTTCATACCATCTTCGGAATAAAATCAAACTCTGCATGACTTGGCCCCGGTCTTTTTCTCCAACCTCCTCTCCCACTAGACTTCTCCCTTGCTTGCCAGAACCCAGCTTCCCTGGCTTTCATTTGTTTTTTTCTAATAAGCTTCAGCTTGCCTGCCTGCCTCAGGACCTTTGCTCAGGCTGCTCCCTCAGCCCAGAATCCTTCCCCATGCTTAGCACCTTTCTTCCTTCACATCACCTACCAAGGCTTACCCAGACTATCACATCTAAACTATATCAGCCCATTTATTCTTTCTGCTCCCAAATCGTTATATTTTTATAATGCTACTATAATTGTTTTATTTTTCTACAGTTAGGACCAGCTTATACGTTTGACACTCACTACACACATGCTATTAGGCTAAGTGCTACATAGATAACCAATGCAATGAGACTTATACTCAAAGAACAAACAGACCCTTTTTCTCTTTACTTTTTTTTTTTTTTTTTTTTTTTGGTGTTGTTGTTCTTATAAATCTAAGTAGAGGGGCTTTAAAAAAATCATGCATTCATTCCAGCACAGCAGTCTCTAGCCCTGGGGCTGAACATGGGAGAGATGGTGAGTACATGGTATAATGGGTTAAGCTGTGTCCTCCAAAAAGACAATGGGTAAGTTCAAGTGGGAAGAAGCATGCCTAAGAAAAATTTTAAAGCCATAAAAAATAAGCATTACACACACAAGACAAAATGCCTTTATTTTTTCCCCACAAATTAAGTCAGAGGCTAAAAGCACAGGACCCAGAGACCACCTATGTAGCACCAAGACTCCTGTTGCAACAGGTCCTTGTCTGATACCTCGTCTTCCGACTCAGCCCTCTGACATATCTGATTATTTTTGACAAGTGCAATCATCTCGACAACAGAGCCATTCAGAACAGTTCATTGATACAGAAGCTCTTCCAAGAGGATCTCTGTTTAACTGCTCCAGGGATCTCTCTGCTGGTGATGGCTTTTCTGTGGTTGTAGAAGGACAATCTAACCACCTCCAGGCTAACCCGTTCCAGCAGCCAGTCCTCCAAAGAGCCCAGTGCATCTGAGATCCAGGAGCACCCACTGAAGTCTGGGTGAGTCTGGGACAGAAATGGCACAAGGGTAAGACAGAGCAGTGTAGGCTTCCCACCCAAAGCTGGCAATTTATGGTCTAACCCAGCACATACGCCTTCCATGGATTCGTGCATACATGGGGCCACACGAATCACCACAGGTACGATGGTAGGGGTGTGAGGAAAGAAACTAGGTCATTGTATCTATCAACTGTCTGAGGAAGATGAGGAAGGGGAATTTGTAGCTGGTGAGAAAGAGCACCTTTATCTGTAGAATACATACTAACTCTGGTCACTTAAACTTTTGTGCCTCAAGAGCACCTGAGTGGCTCTGTTGGTTGACCGTGGCTCAGTTCAGCATCCCAGGTGGGTTCGAGCCCTGCATCAGGTCCCGCACTGAGCGTGGAGCCTGTTTAAGAGTCGCTCTCTTGGGGGGGTGTCTGACTTCGGCTCAGGTTATGATCTCACAGTCCGTGAATTGAGGCCCTGCGTCGGGCTCTGCGCTAACAGCTCAGAGCCTGGAGCCTGCTTCAGATTCTGTCTCCCTCTATCTCTGCCTCTGCCCTGCTTGCACTTGGTCTCTCTCTCAAAAATAAAATAAAATAAAAACATAAAAATTAAAAAAAAAAGAGTCTCTCTCTTGGGACACCTGGGTGGCTCAGTCAGTTAAGTGTCAGACTTCAGCCCAGGTCATGTTCTCACAACTCATGAGTTCCAGCCCCACATTGGGTTCCTCACTGACAGTACAAAGCCTGCTGGGGATTCTCTGTCTCCCCCTCTCCCTCTGCCTCCTCCTCCACTTTCACATGCTCTCTCTCAAAATAAAGAAATAAACTTAAAAAAAAAAAAAAGGATTCTCTCTCTCTTCCCCCTCTCACACTCTCTTAAAGAAAAAAACTTTTGTGCCTTAATTTTTCCTAACAGAAGTGGAATTAACATCCAACACCTTCAGAAGATGGAAAATATAATTTTAGTTTTTTTAAAGTTTGAGAGCGAGAGTTGTTTTTAAGTTTATTTATTTTGAGAGCAAGAGAGAAAGAGATAAAGACAGAGACAGAGACAGAGAGAGAGAGAGAGAGAGAGAGAGACAAGAATCCCAGGTAGGCTCTGTGATGACATTGCGGACCCGACACAGGGCTCAAACCCACGAACCATGAGATCATGACCTGAGCCAAAACCAAGAGTTGGACACTTCACCGACTGAGCCACCCAGGTGCCCTGATAGAAGTTTAGAGTAGATGTTCACACTCTGTATTTCGTATTAGTAAGCATCTTGTTTGAACACTTCTCAATTTTCAGCCTTACCTCCTTGTGCCGACATGATCTCCAGCCACGCTGGGAAAACTCGCTCTTCCTCGGATGTGTCCCTACGTTTTCTGGTCTCCATACCACTGTTGATCTCCCATCTCTACCTACCATGCTGACACCCAATCCCACCTTTCAAATCCTATCCACCCTTTAGGATTCTTCCCCAAGAACCCCTCTGGCTTATCTGTGTTCCACAACTTCCCACTAAAGATCAGGGCTCTGTATATTCTCAGAACCTGCATCACATGCCAATTTATGTCATTCATGACTTCGTCTAAAGTTAGAGGGGCAGCTGGAATCATCAGGAGAATGATCTCAGGTGCCCTGAGAATCACCCACCCAGGACTCTAATCCTAGCTCTGGATGGGCATGAGATGTCATATAAGCAAGTAATATTCTCACATTGGGCCTCAGTTTATTTTTTTGTAAAAGGAAAGGCTTGAAGCAGTAGTTGAAAGGTTTCTCCATGTCCTCTGTGGTCCCATCCTGCAGGACGTGTGAGCCCCTTTGTGATACAGACCACATCGTTTCCATCTGAGTTCCCCAGCAGACCTGGCTTCTACTGAGATGCTCCACACATTAATCCAACCAACATGTTTTATCCTCACATGCCCTGAGGGGCTGACCCAAGGCGCAGACCCGACCCTTGGGAGACTTGCAGAAGCAGAGTGGCCTGCCAGACCCACGCAGTGAAGGACAGGCCAAGGACAGACTAATGATTAGAGGATTACTCGGTCCAAGAACTCGCACAGAGAGCCCTTCCAGAAAATGCAGGTTCTCAGTGGGGGGGCAATGTCTCTGGGCATTTTCGGTTGGGAGACAGGGTGCTACTGGCATCCAGTGGGTAGAGGCCAGGGATGCTGCCCAGAATCCCACCATCCTCCAGACAGCTCCCACAACAAAGAATGAAGCAGCCCCCAAAGGTTAAGTGCTGGGGTTGAGAAACCAGGCCCTATATCACATGTTTCTTTCCTTCTCCTAGCATTCCTTCATCCCATTTTCCCCTTCTTCTCCTAGGATAAGCAACAGAGTCCAAATGAAACCCCTGGAATACAGGGGGCTTTTGTAACGATCACCCATGAACACTCAGCCCTGCCCTATCGTCATGGAGAAAATTCAAAATCAAGCCTTCTTACATCTGTCACAAAATTACCTTCTTCTCTTCCCCGTAGCTTCTTCCAAAGGGGAAGCCTTCTCTGATTTTGTTCTCTGCAACTGTAGGCTACAAAGTGAGGTTGGGTGGGCGGGAAGGAGGAACGAAAGCCTACCCATGCTAGGTACATTCGAAGTACAGAGCACCACTTAGTGAAAACCTTCTGTAAGTGCCTCTTCACAGAATAAGAACAGACGAGGTGGTGAATCCTCTCTCTGTAAGAGGGCATTTAAGAATCAATTTCTAGATTGCCTGTCAACAGATCCAAGAGAGACACGAAGAGCTCAGGTGTTCAGAGTTACTGCCAACAGACAGCGAGCCCAGTGGGAAAAGATAGCAACCATCTGCAGATCCAGTTTATCGAAGCTGTTTGCACACAACTTTTCAGGAACTTGGGGCGTGAAGAAGGACCCCTGTGTGAGAAAAGCTGAAGTCAAGAACACACCCAGGGCCACTCACATGACACGGGTCTTGGCCATTCTAAGCTTCCATCAGGAGAGCCCCAACTCACTTGCTTTAGGATTTTCCCCACGTAACCAAGATAGGCCTCCTTCTTCTTCTTCTTCCTCTTCTTCTTCCCAGAGGCTGAGCTGGCCCTCCCGTACTTCTCTTGGGCTGCAGTATAAAGTGTAGTCTTCTTCTTCGGGCATCTTAGGTGGTGTAGGCAAACGCAGTACATGCGGAAGGCTTGATCCTTAACACGTCTAGGTCATAGCACTGGCTGGAGGAAAGTGAGCGCCTCAAAGGGGTTTGCTAGGGGGAGCTGGAAGGCACGCTCTCCTAATAAAATCAGTGGTTAGTGACTGCACCTGCAGGAGACAATACTCCCAGAACACTTAAGAAATACTAGGTGTGGAGTCTAACAAGGCAGGCTGATGGTACATTCTGGAAAAGAGCTTGAGGTGGGAAACTCAAAATGTTAACCTTTCCTCTGTTCTTCCCATGTAAAAGAGAGAGTGACCACTTTGACCTGACGGCCATTAATTTACCAGGCAACACGGATCTCCGCAGTGATTCCTTTTACGTGTGTGACCCCAGGTGTTCTTATTATAGTGGTTCTTGGCCACAAAGATTTCCATTCAAAAGGACTGAGCCTGGGATCCTGGAAGCTGCATCTTTTGCTAAAGCGTCCCAGGTGAGTTGGGGCCACCTGGGTGGCTCAGTTGGTTAAGCATCCGACTCTTGGTTTTGGCTCAGGTCATGATCTCCTGGTTTGTGGGATGGAGCCCTGAGCTGGGCTCTGCGCTGACCGTGCAGGGCCTGCCTGGGATTCTTCCTTTCCTTCCCTCTCTGCCCCTCCCCTGCTCTCTCTCTCTCTCTCAAAATAAATAAATAACCATTAAAAAAAAATAAAAGCATCCCAGGTGAATCTAATGACCAGCAGATTTAGGATTCATTGGTCTGTAAAACCTTCCCGAAGCAACCCCACAAGATCAGGGGTTGGGGTTCGAGGAACAGCTCTGCACGGATGTGCCCTGTGTGTGTGCATTTCCACTGGGAGGGGTACCTGGCTGTGCAAGAGCAATTAGGAACTCAGGTGACAAAGCATGAATAGGGAAGCCAGGGAGTCACTGTACCTTCAAGACTGAAGGTTGAGAAACCCTAGATGGAGAGGTCGCGAACTCCCCGCAATTAGCATTATCAGCTGAGCTACAAGGAAATGCCCAGCCTCACACGAAGGGGCAGATAAGAGGACGCCAGAGAACCAGGGTGTCAAAAGAAGAACCAGAACAGAACTCCTCCTTCTCCCAGTTATGAGCCACACTGAAGCCCCAGCTCAGGAGACTGGTGGGGACTGATGCACTGGGAGCTCCCATTTATCGAGCCCTATGTACCCGACCCCATACAAAGTGTGTAATGTACCTTACTGCAATCAGTTCTCAGGGCAACAATATGAGGTCGGTATTTGTATTACCGTCACTTTACAGAAGAGGAAACTGAGTCTGGAAGGGCTCATGTGACTTGTCCGGGGGTCCCACACAGTGCACGATGGCAGGACCGGCCCCTCCCTGAGCCTTTGCTTCTAACCCCATGCTCTGCTGCTCTTCCAACCCGAACGCCAGAGCCCCACTCTCCTTATCGTTACACACGTGTGCTCTGCACGGCTGCTGCGTGTATTTATTCATTGATGAAGAACTTGGAATGTAGTTCCAAGAACTTGGGATGCAGCCTATCTGTGGTGCAGGCTCAACTCCCCGGAATGAATTCTTTGGTGACAAAGAACTATACTGAACACTCCTGTGAAAAGAAAAAGACAGTCTATGACCTGGCTGTCAAAGCACATCCTACCCACCGCCTCAACTCCTACTCTCCTTTTACTGGCTTCATCACTCATTATCTGTCTAGTTAAAAATGCAACATATGCATAGAGCATATATGATGAAATGCACTGGGCGTCTTAATGCAACAAAGTAAATACAAACTGGCAGAAGTCATCTGTGGGATGGCACTCTTCAGTGATGGGGGCAATGGGGAACCAAACGAGCACTGTAACGTCCAGAAGATGCTGGAGAGCACTGGAGAAGGGTGACAACAGAGGTGATGTTGCCGTGGGAGTGTAGTAAGAAGCCCTGGCCAGATGGCACTCACTCATTAAAAAATACTCAGCAAATTGTGATACCCTACTAAGTGCAAGGCCCATGGGTCTGCATGGAAATGGTGACGAATTACCGAGAGGAATCACAAAGCTGACATAGGGAGAAGTCATAGGGTGATCAGAAGACTCACCAGCATCTGTTAGAAATCTCAGTCAGCTAAAAAGGATATGCGATAAATTGCCTGCTAATACATTCCCTATCCTGGGGGCACCTGGGGGCTCAGTCGGTTGAGCATCCAACTTCGTTCGGCTCAGGTCATGAGCTCACAGTTGGTGAGTTCGAGCCCTGCATCGGGCTCACCGCTGTCAGTGCAAAGCCCACTTTGGCTCCTCTCTCTGCCCCTCCCCTCCCCACACTCTTTCTGCTGCAAAAATAAACAAACATTAAAAAAATAAATACGTTCCCTATCCTGAAGATAAAAGAAGCAGTTACACTAACAGCAATGCTAACTTGTATTTACTGAATGCTCAGTACCTGCCTTGAATTATACAAAGCACTATATCGACATCTCACCTTGTGGTTTTAATACTCAGAAGTATAGAAGAGAGGAGGAAACTGAGGCTTATAAAGATAAACTAATTTGTTTAAGGTCACACAGGCAGTAAGGTGCGAAGCTAGGAACTGATCTCTGATGTGTCTGGCACCAAAATTCCCATCACTATTTCTCCCAAGTTAGGCCTCCCGCCCACCTGCGGCAAAATCTCCTGAGCTGCTTATTGAAATGAAGATCCCCAGCCGCCATCGATGCCTCAGTACAAGTATCTAAAGCTTGGGTGCCACTGTATCCCTAAGGCCTCCTGAGAACTGTATGGGGAAAATGCTCCTCTGATCCGAACCCTACTCAGTACAGAAGGGCTAATTAGAGACTTGAAAAGGGTGGGGACACTAGGAGAAAGTGACTGTGACATGGCTAAGCACAGACACAGACCTTAGACACTGAGAAGGCCGACTTTACGGAGTTTAGTGATAATTGTGTTAGAATTCTACAGATAGAAACTCTAAGAGGGAGATCGACTTGAGAAAAATAGAAGGCTCTTCCTTAACTGGCCATGACCTTGGCTCTCCTCCTTGATTATAATTCACTTCGACCTGGTCCTATCTTGTGGACTATCAGATCCAAAGGACAAACCAAGCTCATAAATAGGGGTAATGAGTAACAAGAAGATGGGACAGTTGGGATTCAGGTCATGGAGTGTCTGGGGAGTGACTCAGGAGTAAGACTGAGTGAAATGGTGTTGGAGCCTGCTTTTGCGCGGCGACGTCTACGTGGAATGGGGTAGCCTGGAGCCTGCTTTTGTGCGGTGACATCTACGTGGAATGGGGGTGGCCGAAAGAGTCAAGTGGCCCAGGTAAGTCTGGCATTGCAGCACACAGTAGAGGGGATTCAGACATTGGGTGGGACACTGGACTACATAGCTTCTGAGGTCTCCTGGTTTTGTGGCTTCTACTTTTCCCCTGTATCATTTCTTTAGGGTTCAGGTTGTTAGAATTTGGAGAGAAGCACTGCTCATATCATTTCTACCTCTGGATAGTCCGAGGAATTAATCTTGTTGATTCAAAAAAGTCAGAGGGGCACACTGTGCATTATATTGTATTTTGTTTATTTTTCACACTGTGCATTTTAACATCATCTTATTTCGTGATCTTAATTCTAGGAGATGAATACTGCCAAAGCTCACCAGTTGAGAAACTCTGGGTGAATGGCAGGAGGAGAGGGAGTTTGGGGGACAGATTAGAAGATATCACCTTGGGAATGATGTCACACTGTTCCTGGAGTGTCAGCACTATAGATACTAATCGAATATTAATGGTGGATGATATTAGTACCGAATAGTTGCTACTTTGTCAGGTGCAGATAAGAAAATAATCCAAATTTTTCCCAGCCCCAGCAATCTTATTTAACCTCTACACCAAGCTTTTATTTTTTTAATTTATTTTTTATTTTTTGTATTTTGAATTTCCAGTTTTTTGTTTGTTTATTTTTAATATATGTTTTAAATTTATACCCAAGTTAGTTAGCATATAGTGCAACAACAATTTCAGGAGTAGATTCCTTAATGCCCCTTACCCATTTACCCATCCCCCCCTCCCACAACCCCTTCAGTAACACTCTGTTTGTTCTCCATATTTAAGAGTCTCTTATGTTTTGTCTCCCTCCCCATTTTTATATTATTTTTGCTTCCCTTCCCTTGTGTTCATCTATTCTGTGTCTTAAAGTCCTCATATGAGTGAAGTCATATGATATTTGTCTTTCTCTGACTAATTTCACCCAGCATAATACCCTCCAGTTCCATCCACGTAGTTGCAAATGTCAAGATTTCATTCTTTTTGATTGCTGAGTAATACTCCATTGTATATATATCACATCTTCTTTATCCATTCATCTGCGGGTGGACATTTGGGCTCTTTCCATACTTTGGCTATTGTTGATAGTGCTGCTATAAACATGGGGGTGCATGTGCCCCTTTGAAACAGCACACCTGTATCCCTTGGATAAATACCTGTAGTGCCATTGCTGGGTCATAGGGTAGTTCTATTTTTAATTTTTTGACGAACCGCCATACTGTTTTCCAGAGCTGGTGGGATTCCCATCTACACCAAGCTTTTAGAGGAGAAAAAAAACATGGAAAAAAGAAGGCCACCCCCCCCCCCCAATTAAAAATAGGAATAGGAAGGGACTGGGGTTACCTGGAGAAGATCCAGGGTGCTGCCCTCCCTGACTTCTCAATCTTCCTCCCCCAGCATGTTGTCTCACAAATGCTCACTGCCACATTGGGCAGTGGAGACTACCCACTGCTCAAAGCAGAAGCTTTAAGTTCTGGTCTTAGCTCTACCAGCACCTTGCTCCGACCTAGTCAAAGGCAGGGGCTCTTCCTGGGACTCAGTTTCCCTAGGGAGTATATGTTTGATTATACAACCATTGAGACTCCTTCAAATCTTGCTATTCAAAGTATGGTCTGTAGGGTATCTGGCTGGCTCACTTGGTAGAGCGTGTGACTCTTGATTTCGGGCTTGTGAGTTTGAGCCCCAGGCTGGTTGTAAAGATTGCTTAAATGAAAAAAAAAAAAAATTATCACCTGCAAACCAACAGCAGCAGCCCTTGGGAATCTTGTCAAAATGCAGATTTTGATTCAGTAGGCTGGAGGTGGGACCTGAAACCCTGCATTTCTAACAACATCCCAAGTGATTCGTACACACTTTAAGGTTTGATACATCCTGCCTTAAGACATTATCAATCCATCAACTGATTGTGGTCGTGCCTTGTTGCTTTCCCTCTGGTGGGTTTCTATCACACCCCCAAATGTTCTAGTTCTAGAACCACTTCCAATGGCCAGGATAGATTGAGAGTTAGTGATTTTCTGGCTTGGGGCTTGGAGAAATGCCACAGGCTCCTTGAAATAGAATACTACACCCCCACACACCCATTCTCCTAATAAATAAGCTCACTAATTAATTCATCTACGCGATTCAAAAAATATGTACAGGGCATCAGGCACAGCTTGAGGGCTGGAGATAAAAGGGTGAGTAGAGCATGGCCTCTGTCCTGGAGACTTTAGGGATGAGGCCTGGACAGCCAACTTCAACTCAGTGTGATAAGCACTTCTGTAATTAGTAAAGAGGATACATTCCAGGGAGATGTTTATAGTCAGAAACTATGTTTTCACAGACAGGAAGAGTTTCTGGAGGCTGTCCCAGGCTGCCTCCTCTACCATTGACGCTATCTTTCCTGTGGCCATAAACATGTGGCTTCTCTGCCCACGCTTGGGAATGTGCTATGGGACAGTCCCCATCTGATGACTCACAGGATACTGACAATGATGGTTTCTTGAATTCTTCTCCATTCCCCAAAGATTAGGACCTGTGGTATGACCCTTCCCTTACCTTGGGCTTCTTAACCTGGGATCCATAGACAGGTTATTTTGGGCAGAGGGACAGAGGGGTCCATGTATAAACTGGTTTGTGTGTGTGCTTAATATACTTGTCTTGGGAGAGAAAGTCCACATGTTTTCATCAAAGGACAGTGGGTTCTTCTCTCCTCCCTCTCTTCAGCTGATATACCCCAACTTCCTCCCTGCTCAGGTTGACTATGTTAAAAGGAGCTTTGTCTGCAGTATCAGCCCTTCCAAAGAGTTAAAGAAAGATCCTTGTTCCCAACTCAACACTATCACAGGTAAGCACAGCTTTAGAGCCACAGGGACAGTAGGGATAGAAATCCCTAGAACCCAATGCACCCCAATGTTTATAGCAGCACTATCAACAATAGCCAAAGTATGGAAAGAGCCCAAATGTCCATCGATGGATGGATGGATAAAGAAGACGTGGTGCATATATATACAATGGAGTATTACTCAGCAATCAAAAAGAATGAAATCTTGCCATTTGCAACTATGTGGATAGAACTAGAGGGTATTATGCTAAGCAAAATTCGTCAGTCAGAGAAAGACAAATATCATATGACTTCACTCATATGAGGACTTTAAGATACAAAACAGATGAACACAAGGGAAGGGAAGCAAAAACAATATAAAAACGGGGAGGGAGACAAAACATAAGAGACTCTTAAATATGGAGAACAAACTGAGGGTTACTGGAGGGGGTGTGGGAGGGGGGATGAGCTAAATGGGGAAGGGTTAGCATTAAGGAATCTACTCCTGAAATCATTGTTGCATTATATGCTAACTAACTTGGGTGTAAATTTAAAAAATAAATTAAATAAAAATTAAAAAAGAAAGAAGAAATCCCTAGAACCCAGAGCCAGGTCCTTAGCAATTGGCCAGCTGATCTTTGTCTTTAATAGCTATAGGTGAGAAAATGAACTTCTTAAGTCACTTTCTGGGCTTTCAGGGTGGTGCATGACAGTGAGCTCAGCGATGAAATTTCCCTTTCCTTTGTTCTGTGAGATGTCTATAGAAGGGTGGGGGAGTGGAGCAGGGAGGTCCATAGGTGGGCAAGCCACCAGGGATACCAGGGAGGCAACTGTTGGGTCTGCTTTTACTTTAAAAAAACTTAGGCTTCAGTAACCACAGAGAGCATACACGCTGCCTTTGATGTACCATTCATAGTTCAAATCCAGTCTTGGGCATGAAAGAAGAAGAAGCATCTTTTGGATAATACCTCAGGCAGAGAGTTCCACGTAATTTCTAATATGGATGTGAGTGCATTATCAAGTTATTTTGCAACATAAAGTGTCCTTTCTACTTCTGCTCTAGGATGATTTGGGCTTATAAAATAAATGTATACAAGAGCCTTTGAATGTTGTTTTTCCTGGCCTTCTTGCTTCTGTCTTGCAGGACTCCTGCTGGGGTGAGCTGTCTTCCTGAATGCAGGGCACCTGGTGAAGGGAGGGCAGGGAGGTGGGGCAGCCCAGAAGCATTCTGGGAGAGAACGGGAGCAAATATTTGCTTTGGAAAATTCAGAGTTGATTTTCAAGGATAAGCCAGTAGCAGGTCAACTGCAGAGGAGTTTGGGGAACAATAGCTTTTGTTTAATGTGAACATACAGTGCACAGGCTTGGCCTCAGGACAGAAGCGAACACAGCCCTGAAACCTGCTTCTAGGGGCAGGAGATAAGAATAAGATAAACGCTGCACAAAGACTGATCTTAATGCAGAAAGTCTACCAAGCGGTGGGGGGGTGCTGACAACCTCGCATCGCACAACCCATAGATTCACAGACCATTCCCTATTCATTTATCAAGCAAGTGTGTATTAAGAGCTTTCACATCTGAGGCACTGTGCTACCAGGTGCCAGAGTTACATCCAAGAACAGAACAGACATGGCCCCGGACCTCATGGCTCTCTCTCTCGTGAGAGATGGACAGGAGGCTCAAGTGTATTCAGTGTTGAATGGGAGTGACATTTCCAGAGTGCTGTGGGGGTACGGAGGAGGGACAGCCAACCCTCACTTAGGAAATCAGGGAAGCCTTCCTGGAGGAAGTGATGTTGGGGCTGAGAGGTAAGAGAGGAGCAGAGGTTAGCTAGGCCATAGGGGTGAGGGGTGAGACAACAGGGAAGGGAATTTCAGGCAGAGAACAGGTGGCACCCTCCTTGGGGCATATTTGATGACATTTACATATTCAATTATTTAAATTATAAATATATTGAAAAGATAAATTATTTAAATTATTTTTGGGGTTTCGAATGGTCTGTTTGGTATCTATAATCTCCTAGCATATCTGTGGCAACCAGACCTTACAGACACTCCTCACCAGAGTTTTCAAAATGTGTGTGGGTTCTTCAGTCGTGGAACGTCTGATGTGCAAATTTCTGATGTGACTTTCATTTCTAAGTATTATAGGATTTCTAAAAAATAAACATTTTTATGTTAGGACACTTTTAGACTGTTATTTGATTTTTTAACTTTATTATTTTGAAATAATTTCAACCTTACAGAAAAATTGGAGGAAGAGTGCAAAAAAGTTCCCACACATTCTTAAATTAAAAAAAAATTTTAATGTTTATTTATTTTTGAGAGAGAGAGAGAGAGAGAGAACATGAGCAGGGGAGGGGCAGAGAGAGAGAGACACACAGAATCCGAAGCAGGCTCCAGGCTCTGTCAGCACAGAGCCCGACATGGGGCTTGAACTCACGAACCACAAGATCATGACCTGAGCTGAAGTCGGACGCTTAACCGACTGAGCCACCCAGGCGCCCCCTCCCACACATTCTTTATATTCACCAATTATTAATGTTTTGTTACATTTGCTTTATCCATTTATCTCTCTCTCTCTCTCTCTCTCTCTCTCTCTATATATATATATATATATATCTCCACATGTACTATTATTATTATTCTTTGCCAAACAATTTGAGACATCATACTCTTTACCCCTAAATACTTAGGATCCATCTCCTGAGAATAAGGACATTCCCTTCAGAACCACAATATAATGATCAAATTCAGGAAAACCAATAGTAATGCTATGCTACTATTTAATTTACAGTCTGTATTCAAATTTCACAGATTGTCCCAATATTGTCCTTTACATTGTTCTGGTTAAAGTCCAGGTCACAAACTGCCTTTAGGTGTGGTGTCTTTTTAGGGCCTTTTAACCTGGACCAGCCCCTCAGCCTTTTTTTGTCTTCCAAGCCATTGATATTTTTCAAGAGTACAGGTTGGTTTTTTGTAGGATGCTCCTTAATGTGGGTTTATTTGGTGTTTCTTCATAATTAGATGTAGTGGATACATTTTTAGCAGGTAAGTGATATTATTATGTCTTTCCAAGGAGATGATATCACTCATCATGTCAGTGCATCTCATTATTGGTGATTTTAACTTTTATTTTGGCTTTTAGTATATTTTTAATTTATTTTTTATTTTTTAATATTTTTTAATGTTTATTACTTTTGAGAGAGAGAGAGAGAGAGTGGGGGAGGGGAAGAGAGTGAGGGAGACAGAGGATTTGAAGCAGGCTGCATGCTAACAGCACAGAGCTTGATGTGGGGCTTCAACTCATGAACTGCAAGATCATGACCTGAGCTGAAGCCAGATACCCAACCTACTGTGGCTCCCAAGTGCTCCCCACCTTTTTTTTTTAAAGGTTATTTATCTTGAGAGACAGAGAGAGAGAGAGAGAGAGAGAGACAGAAGTAGGGGAGGGGCAGAGAGGGAGAGAGACAATCACAAGCAAGCTCCGCACTGTAAGTGCAGAGCCTGATTTAGAGATCGAACTCACCAACCATGAGATCATGACCCAAGCAGAAATCTAGAGTCAGACACTTACCCCACTGAGCCACCCAGGTGCCCCCTGGCTTTTAGTATATTTTAAGCTGTAACACAAACATACATATCCAAATGTGTTTATATCTAAACGTTATCACAAAGGAGATTAATAATGAGCAAACCTGTTCTATATTATCTTCTTCAAATGCATATTTCAGTGTTTCGTTTCTCTGGCTGTCTCTGTGTATATTGAAACATTTTGTAAATGTGTCATTGATTAATAAATTTGTAGCTGTGCACTGGCCTTTAAAAAGGCTGAATGTAACACTCTAATAGTAACAAATTACTGCTTCCCCATGTAAATCAGGATTTTCTTGATATTGTACAACCAAAACAGTGTTCAAAAGTAAATCGGAATCCCGAAGCTGATTTAAGATGATAGGGACCCCCAATGGACAGACATGGGTTCAGCAAAAGAGCCTTACTGGTCTCAATGCCTGATTTTATATTAATTTGGGCTTATAAATTTATAAAATACATTTTGCATATGTTCTGTACATGTGTTATATGTTGGGCTCCTGTCCAAGATACTGATAAAACACACACACACACACACACACACACACACACACACACACACACACACACACACAAGAGTTCCTTTGCTCTGTTCATTTGAAAACTACAGCTACATCCCATTGTAGATCCTACCCACTGTGGGATTACTTTTGCTCTAACAACCCCAGGGCTCAGGGAATACACACACGTCCATTTCCAATGGGTCCCTGAGTGTGCTCCCTTGGTTGCTCGAAATTTCACAAAATTTAAGTTACTAAATTTAAAAATTTTTAAATCTTAAATTTTGTCCCATCCCTCACTCCTATGGCCTTGCCAATACAAACATTTTAGGAATGTACCATATTATGCAGTTACCTGCTTAGCCACTGACTGACCCACATAATGATCCAAGCAAAGGGCAGCTCTACCTTGGAAAGTGTCTAGCCCAGAGGCCTTATTCCCCAAACGAGGACACTGAGAGCCAGAGAGGTGCCTTCTGAAGAGGGAGAGCTGCTAATGGTAGGCTGCAATTGAGCTCTGCCTGAGCCAGGGGTTGGGGTGGCTTGCTTTCTTTCTTTTTTAAGTTTATTTATTTCGGGAGAGAGAGAGAGAGCGAGGACATGGGGAGGGGCAGATGGAGAGGGAGAGAATCCCAAGCAGACTCCTCGATGTCAGCTTGGAGCTGGACTAGGGCTCCATCTCACAAACTATGAGATCATGACCTGAGCCCAAATCAAGAGTCCCACACTCAACCAACTGACCCACCCAGGTGCCCCTGGGGTGGCTTCCTGATGGCAGAGGTGGCTCCCTCCTGAGGTGATCAAGCTGCCTTCCCCTCTCTCTTGGCTAGAGTCGGTTGTTGGCAGCAGAAGCAAGCCCTGAGCAGGGTCCTTCCGTCTGGTTTACTCATCTCAAATTCAGCCATGGAGTTGGAGCCCAGCCAGGTCCTTGGGAGCCTCTAGATTTCCTAGCAGATTTCCTAGAAGATGGTCTTAAGGGAAACACAAGGCTGAAGAGGTGCAGCTGCCTTAGAAAGTCATGTATACTATATCTTCATCGGGAAAATGTAGTCTAAGTTCCAAAAGAATTTTCCAAGCTCAACCAATGTATCTATAAATTGGAGACCACTTACAACTCATTCCACTCTATTAAACCAGTGCGGATTTCATATCGACACAAGCAAGGCAGCACAATAGCTACTTGCTGGTTGCCAACGGGGATATGAAGAAATTTAGGGCATGGCCCCGTGCTCAAGAGGCCTGCAATAATCCTAGGGAGATGATGCATTCATACATTAAAGACTTATTAATAATATAAGGTAATGTTGGATGGCATGCTCAGGTCAGTGAACAGAAAGATGGATCACGGAACACTGAAGAAGGGAAGCATTCTGCCATGTGGCTCGTAACTCGAGCAACTTGGATGTAACTGTGGCTTCCTCACTTCCTAGCGATGTGGCAAGTTACGTGAATTCTCCAAGGCGCTTAGAAAAGCTCTGGGCATTTTAAGTGTCCTCCAGATGTTAGCTATTATTACTCTCTCTCAGTCCGTGGGCGAACCATCATTTCGGGGATGGAGAGGACGCGAGCACAGGAGGAGGAGGGGGGCTTCGCGGCAAGGTGATAGAACCAATCATAAAGAATTATCTTCGCAATATCTCCATGAGCTGCTTCTGGAACTCAGTGGGCAGCCATCAAGTACCGCGGAGCAGACGGTTCTGGAAACCTGATTCCACCCACTTTCCTACGTCGGTCCTCCTCGGCACCGCCCACCCTCCCCTCGCCCCGCGAGATTCCAGCGCTCGTCCCCAGGGGGCGCTGCCTCCCCGCCGCCCAGGCCGGGCCCGGCGCGCGCCCGCGCCGCCCGCCGCGCGCGTGCGCGCCGCCCAGGTGAGGAGGCTGCGGCCTGCGCCGCGGCGGGGGCGGGCTGCTCGGCCGGCGGGGCGGGGCGGGGCGGGGCGGAGCTGGAGAGGCCTGGCCGGGGCGGGGCGGGGCCGGGGCTAGACCAAGGCCAGAGGCGGGACCAGCCGCCGCCGTCTCCGTTTCGGTGTCCCGTCCCCCACAGCTCCGGGCAGCCGCCGCGGGAGAAGCGGAAACTGCCGGGTGCGCCGTGCCGGCCGAGAGCGCGCCGAGAAGCAGCGGGGCGGCCTCCGTCCGGCCCGGACCCGCCGAGCGGCGCGCGGCGCCCCCTCCCCCGCAGCCCCGCGCCCGGCGCCGCGGCCCCGCCCCGACCCCGCCCGAGCTCGCCGCGCGCCCCCCCGCCGGCCCCCCGCGACCCGAGCGCGCCCACCTGAGCCGGTCCGCGCCCACCTGAGCCCTTGCGCCGGCGCCATGGCGGAGCAGGAGAGCCTGGAGTTCGGCAAGGCGGACTTCGTGCTGATGGACACCGTCTCCATGCCCGAGTTCATGGCCAACCTCCGGCTCAGGTGAGGGCGGAGCGGCCGTGCGCCCGGGCGCGAGCCTGCGCTCTCCCGAGAGGGGGCGCCCTTGCGGTGCGGCGGGACTGGGGGTGTCAGGGGCGCGCCGAGCTCGAGGGATGGAGTGCGGCCGGATGGGGGTGTCTGGGGGCCCGCGGAGCTCGGTGGTCGCGCGTTCCCGAGAGAGGACGCCCCGGGGTGTGGCCGCCTCGGAGTGTAAGGGGCGTGTCGAGCCCCGGGGCTGCGCCCTCGGGAGACGGGTGTCCGGGGCGCTGTCCGGACGCGGGGGGTGGGGGGAGGGGTGCGAGTGGTGTGCGGGCGGCCAGCGCGCGGCCCCAGGTGAGTGGTGTGGGCGGGCCGGGTGACCTAATGGAAACAAAGGTAAAGGAAAATAGGAACTTTAGGGAGAGTTGTGGCGGCCACGAAGGCCCTGGGGAGACTGGAGGGTTGTTCTGGAGAGAGACTCGGGTCTCATCCTGGTTTTACACTTGGTTCGTTTCTTTTTCTTGTTTTTTCCCTTTTTTCCTTTTTTTCTGGCGCGGTTCCATCCTGTCATTCAGGATGCTGTGGAGCGGTCCCTGAGCTGTCCCGGGACACTGGCTATTTTTTAGTTACTCTCCTAAACGTAATTAGACACGTTTCCAGACATCGAAGAGACTGCTCTGCTGGCCAGTGCCAAGATAAACTGTCTGAATTTGACAAGGCATTCATGGTTTCAGTTTTTTTCAGGCAGTTATGGATGGAGCCCTTGTGTTACCGACATCCTTGAGAATGTAGTCATGACTCAACGCCCAAAATGGGCTTCCAAGACTAATTTATTTTAAAAACCCTTCGACGTGTGATTATTTCACTCTTGATACAGTAAAATGTAAACAGAACTTTAAAGTAGTTATGAAGGGCGCCTGGGTGGCTAAGTCAGTTAAGCTTCGGACTCTTCGTTTCAGCTCAGGTCATGATCTCGTGGTTTCTGCGCGGGAGCCCGGGTGGGGCTGTGGCCACCGACAGCACTGAGCCTGCTTGGGATTCTCTCTCTCCCCGTCTCTCTCTCTCTCTCTCTCTCTCTCTCTCTCTCTGCCCCTCCCCAGCTTTCTCTCAAAAAGATAAACGTTAAAAAAAATTTTTAAAGTAGTTTTGGTTTTATTTTGTTAGACATTACAATAAATGGAGTTTTGAAAATAACTGAGTCTTTTTTTTTTGGGGGGGGGGGAGGAGGAGGTGTTTCCTGGAAGTTCTAGCCTCATTTCTTGTAAGGTTTATAGCTAAATATCACTCCAAAAGCTTATATAGTAAAAGTCATGATCTAGGTGTGAGTGCTTAACTAACCCTGCTTCTTAGTATTAATTGCCCCTTGTTAACTTTAATTTAAGAATTTAAAAAATGTTTTTTGATCTTTGGAATTGCAGACCCCATAGGGTTTTCCTCTGCTCTTGGCCAGGCTTCCCAGAGTATGGAACAGGGGCACAGATCTGAGTTCTATACCTGCCAACTACAAACTGACCTTGAGCCGGTCTGCGTGTCTGAGTTTCCTAATTTGTAAAACAATGAGGATGTTCACAGTTTTTCAGCACTTACATTCTTTTCTGCTTTTACATATCATTGGTTGCAAAGTAAGCATGGGGCTGGAATTTTAAGGAACATTATGAAAGTGAGCCTAACTTGGGGTGCCTGGATGGTTCAGTCGGTTAATCGTAGGACTTGGGCTCAGGTCATGATCTCGCAGTCAGTGGGTTCAAGCCTGGCATCGGGCTCTGTGCTGACCAGCTCAGAGCCTGGAGCCTGCTTCAGATCCTCTGTCTCCCACTCTCTCAGCCCCTCCCCCACTCAGGCCTTGTCTTTCTTTCTCTCTCAAAAATAAACAAACATGAAAAAAAAATTTGAAGTGAGCCTAACTTAACTTTGCAGTTTGGTTCCACATTGTGCACAGTACTTTAGGAGGTAAGGTGGGAGGTTCCCCAAAACTGTAAGATGTATCCTTACCCCTCAAAGAGGTGGCATGTCAATGAAGACAGGGAGAAAAGTGGAAATTTTACTGTTGATTAAAATAAAAGTTAAGAAAACAATAGAAGAGTTAAGCTTTGTAGAGGTAAGGTGATTCTCGGCCAAGAAATTGTACAAATGAATTGTTCTGGAGTTCAGAAGAGGGAGAGGTGCTCTAGGTTGGCTGGGAAACACAACATAGAGAAGTTCAGGTGAGTTGCAAAGGATGGGTAAGATTGGTCTAGGTGGAGAACATTCCAGGTGGATACAGTGGTGTGAGCAGAGGAGCGGAGGCGAGAAAGGTGGTTCTGTTTGGTGGTAGTGAATACACTAAGTTGTCTGGAGGAAAAGGAGGTGGTGTTGGGGAACTGTGGGAGGAATCACCAAGCTCATTAGAGCTAGAGTAGGGCTGCCTTCACACTCAGTCGCCAAGTCAGTCAAGGTCCTAGCTGTTCAGACATGTGCATGCATCTGTACGTGTCTCGTCTGTGTGTATAGCCGACAACTCTGAGAATTGGGTGCAATTGTCAATGTGCAGGTTCAGTGATTGTTCATGGTTTACTTCTAACTCGGGAGTAGTTGGTTCTCGGTAGCGATAAACACAGTCTCAGCAAAGGGTACTAGCAGTACCCTTGCCCTCCTCTTTTACCCAGGTGGAAAGCAGTCCTCTCTCTCTCTGATAGTCAGGATTTCCTATCACCCTGATATCCCTCCAGGCAGTTTTAGTGTTTAGTTGTGTCAGCTACTGGGCTTATGCTGTTGTGGCCCTTGGACATTTGTTTCACTTTGCAAAAGGTGACTGGAAACACTGCAGATCCAGATGCACTTACGTGACGTAGAAGTGTTTTCATCTCTCGCGACACGGGTGGTTGGGCCATACCCCGTGTAGTTTATGGTCGTAGATAGGCAAAATTTGAGTATTTCATCTTTAAGTGGATGTGGGTTGCATGAGCCCAATCATTCTTGCCTTTCCCAAGCTCTGGCTCCTTCTCTTACTCCTGTCAGGGGGGTCCTGTCCTCCGCTCTGCACCTGGCTCTTCTGCAAGGCCCTCTTCATTTGTGGTCTGTAACATAGTTAGGCACTGAACACTGTAGCTGTTTCAGGGGTCTGTAGCATCCAAACTCGATAGTAGTTTTCCTGATAGCAGCACCCAGCATAATGCTGGGTACATAACACATTTCCTGGTGACAGCATTTTTCTTGCACAGAGAGAGAAAAGAGAGAGAAAACGTTAGTTGTTTAAAGGTTTTTTGACATTGTTCATTTGGAATTATCTTTTCATTTTGCTACTCTGCCGACCTTTCTTCCCCTCTTGGAGCTAAAAGTTGGTTTTTAGACAGCTGTCACAATTGATGTAACTTTCCCCCACGCTGTTATTATTTTCGAAAGTTGACGTCAGTGTGTGTCTGTGTGTGTGAATCGGATGAGGCAAGATTCAAGGGGTGATGTGTGTTAGTCTATCTGTGAAGGAGTTTCAATTTATATTTCTTACTCTCCTACGAAAAACTGCTAGTATTTTGAAGGTCGCTTTCTTTCTGTCCTAGAAGTCCCTTGCTGGAGGAGATCTGTTCTGTTTATTTCTTTTTCCCTTTTGGTGGAGGTGCTGGTGGCTTTGGTGGCAGTGGTAAGCTCCTTGCTGCGTTTTCAAGGGACTGTGCCCAGGAGGGAGATGCCTGTGCAGATACCTCCCATCTCCGTGGTCAGGCCTGGTTCCTGCCAGCAACCCTAATGACCTGACCGCTTGCAGCGCCGGCCACAGTATTCCCACCATATTCTGCTTTCTTTGCAGCCACTTCCTTTCGGGACCTGGAGCCCTTTGGTTGGTTCCTTTTCTCTTTGCTGGGCCGTTCTTGCACTTGAGCTCTTTCAGCACTAACAGCAGCCCTGCGCCCTCTCTCCAACTTAGAATCCCGGCAGAGCCAGCTGCATGGGACATCTGGTCCTCCTGTGCTCTCCTGCTCCCCACTCAGCCATATGTGTGTGTAAAAGGGAAAATGCAAGCTGCTGCTCAGGGCTGATCTTGGGCCGAGGACAGCATCCCAGGGAGATGTGCTCTTCACAGGGCAGCGAAATACACCGTAGGCTTCCAGGGGTCCTAACTTTGTTGGTGATGGTAGCTGTTTTGAGCATCAGGCATCTGCTCAGCCTCGTATCTTGGCTCCTTGGAAGTTTAATTTTTCCTCCCCTCTTTTCTTACCGGTTTTTCTCTTCCATATAAGCGGTCATTTGAAATCGTGACTGCCAAAGCTGCAGGCAACTTCTTTTAACCTAACACAACCTGTTATCAGACCCTTGCTTAGACCTGGGCTTCTCAACTCCAGCACCATTGACTTTGGGGCTTGGGTAATTCTTTGTTTTGGGGGGCTGTCCTGTGCATTGCAGGATGTTTAGCAGCACCCCTGGACTCTACCTGCCAGATGCCAAGTAGGACCACTTCCTTCCCATTTATGACAACTGAAAATGTTTCCAGATACTGCCAAGTGTCCCCTGGGGAAGGGGTGAAATTATCCCCAGTTGAGAACCCCTGGCCTAGGTTGTTCTCACTGCCTAGAATGTCCTCCTTCTTTCCTCACCCCTGCTCACATACTCTGCCTGTCACTCTTACTCGTCCTTTGAGACCAGTTCTGAGAAGTCTTTCCCAGTCTTCCAAGTCTGGATTAATTATACTCTTACCTGTGTCCCCAGGATACATGGATACTTGGTCCTAACTGTTAAGAGAACCGGTCAGGTTATATTGTTGTTATCTGCATACCAGCCTTCCCACCAAATAATGAGGTCCTCAAAGACAGAGAGCCTATCCAGATGTGGATCCAGGTTTTGTGGTCCTTAAGACTCATTGCAATTGGGAGGGGAGACCATCTTTAAGAAAAGAGTATTAATTGTGAATGCCAAATTAGATATAGGATTTTGGAAGGGGACAGTGCCAGTGAGTGGCTGTGAAACAAACCCATCTCTGATCCTTTTGTGTTTCCTGTCATGCTGGGCACCTGTGTGTTCCATACATTTTTACATGAGTTAACTACACCATCAAATGTTGGTTGATTATTCTTCAACCAGTGGAATTCTTAGCTTAAAAAATGCACACAATCTTCTCAAAATATTGTTCTTATCTAATATAGTTTAACCGTGTGAGGGCAGGACGAATGAGATGTAGAATTACACACACACACACATACACACACACACACACACACACCACACAACCTCTGTACTCTTTCTCTGTGGCTGCTTGGTCATTTGGAAAATTTGGTGGGACAAAGGGTACCTCTTTCTTGCCGGGGGCAAAACCTGAGGTACTCTGGGTGGTCTTAAAGCATGTGTAAGTCTGCAGTTGGTGCAGAGTTCTAGTTAGAAGTAACCATAGTCAGATTTACAGGAGAGGTGAATGGCACACTAAATCTTTTTGGCTTCCCCGTGAAATTCTTTGGCAACCACTTTCAGAGGCCTTCAGAAAAGGACAGTTTGCTCTGTGCCTGTTTTGCACGTTGGCCTCATATTGGGACAAAAATGAGCATTTGGGTTTTGGAGCTTCCATTTGGAGTGAATCACCCTGCCGTCTTGTTTCCTTTCCTACTCTGTGACAGACTTCCAAGACTATTTTTATTCAGGGTCATTTGTTGACCCTGGAGACTTCTGCTGAATTTAGCTCCCAAGTAGAGCCAGATGTGGGTGGAATTGAGCACTCAGAAGCGGCTACTGGGGCGTTGCAGCACGGTTTCTGAAGGGCTCCGCTTCCACATGAGAGAGGTGGGCTTTGGCCTTGTGCTTGACTTGCAGACAAAAGATGGGGAGTCTGATATAGACAGAAGTGTGTTTACTTAATGTTCCACATGCAAGTGGTATGCACTATGAGTTATCCCAGTGTGGACAGCTGATGGGTTGCCATTCTCACCGAAGTCTGAGCCAACTCAGCAAAAAGGACCCTGTCTCAAGGACTGGCCCCATTGTATGATGATTCTGTCATTCATTGCCGTGTTGCTTTGGGGACTGGATTGGGGTTTTGCGTCATTGCCCAGCCACTGCTAAGTCCATCTCGTGGGGGACTCTTCTGTCAACAGGGGCTCTAGCCCCATTGGTGGCGAGCCTCACTGACATAGCTTATGAAAATGGCAGCTGTACTCTCATACAGAGGTTCAGAGGGTCACAGCATTTAAAAATATACATTCTAAGCCTCTGTCTTTTTGTCTATTAAATTCTTTGGTCAAGATGGTAGTCTTATTTCCTCTGGGAAGCAGACTCCTGTTTGCTCAACTGCTATATATAATTACTGGTTAGATCTCTTAATAGAATAGCATTACCCAAACTTTAGTTTGGGGCACTTATGGGAAGAAGAAAAGGTGGAGCGTGCTTGCTCAGGGCATGGGGCTCAAGGGAAAGAGCACAGGATTTGAGACCCGACTGACCGAGTTCAAATCCCGGCCTCACTTCTGCTCTTTTTAGCATTATGACTTAGGGTAAGTTAACGTCCCTAAGTTTCAGTTTCTTTATGTATAAAATGATTGCTTTTTAGGGTTATTGGGATGAAATCACATGATGTGTAAAAAGTGCATGGTTAGTGCTTGGTACACAATTCCCTCTCAACTAATGTTAACTGTCTTCCTGAATCCTTCCCATATGGCCTTGCCTCCCTGCCCTGACCTCATAACTGATCCAAAAGCTAGCTGTTTTCGCCTCTTCCTTCCTCACTAAGACAAATTCATTTGGTTTTATTTGGGAGGGGCAAAGATGAAAAATATTCTAGATGAAGTTGGGGTTATCTAGTGGAGAGGGCAACAGCATTGGAGATAAACACATCTGCACCTTACGTCTCTGTCCACTTACTACCACCCATGTGGCCTTGGACAAGTAACTTAGCATCCCTGAGCCTCAATTTTTTCATCTGTAAAGATGATGTTATTGTGAAGATTGTATTATAGCACCTGTAAAGCACCCAACATCGTGCCTAATGTGCTGTGACTCTAGTCTTTGGGAAGACGAAGCAGAGTGGATCCTCAGCGGGTGGTCCCCAGCTGTCTTTTCAGTCTGCCCTGTGGACCAAGCACTGTTGCTATTCCCAGTCCCCTCCATAACTGTCACCCTGAACGTACTCATTCCTAATCCTGCTCCTCCAGGTGTGCCACCGTTTAGCCTCCAGAAGTTGTAAACTCTTTGGAAAAGGAAATCAGTTCTTCATATTACTCATAAATATTCCAAACTATTTTATTCTTTGTGTCTACTGTTCTCTGTTTTTACAAAGGTTGGTGACTTTGGTGCCTGAAATCCCCAGGTGCTATAGCTGGGTGGTGAACTTCAAGGATAGTCTTTAAAAAAAAAGTCTGCTGGGCACCTGGGTGGTGGTTAAGGGTCTGACTTTGGCTCAGGTGGTGAGCTCATGGTTCATGAGCCCTGCATTGGGCTCTGTGCTGACAGCTCAGAACCTAGAGCCTGCTTCAGATCCTGTGTTTCCTTCTCTGCCCTTCCACTGATCGCGCTCTGTCTCTCTCTCAAAAATAAATAATACACATTTAAAAACTTTTTTAAAATCCGTAGTTTGTTTCCTTATATGATTATAATATATATGCATATATATGTGTGTGTACACATGTGTGTGCATTTGTGTGTATATATATATGCAGATACACACATATGTCTATAATTTAAGCTTTTAATTCCAGTTAACATACAGTGCTATGTTACTTTCAGGTATACAATAAGGTAATTGAACATTTACGTACAACACCCAGTGCTCATCACAGCAGGTGCACTCCTTAATCCCCATCACCTGTTTCACGCATCCCCTCCCACATCTCCCTTCTGGTAACCATCGGTTCTCTATAGTTAAGAGTCTGTTTCTTTTCTTTCTTTCTTTCTTTCTTTCTTTCTTTCTTCCTTCCTTCCTTCCTTCCTTCCTTTCTTTCTTTCTTTCCCTCTCTCTCTCTCTTTTAAGTTTATTTATTTTGAGAGAGAGAGAGAGAGAGAGAGAGAGCGCAAGCGAGCAAGAGCAGGGGAGGGGCAGAGAATCCCAAACAGGCTCTGCACTGTCAGTGCAGAGCCCTCCACAGGGCTCAAACTCATAAACTGTGAGATCATGACCTGAGCCAAAATCAAGATTCAGACGCTTTACCACCTAGGCACCCCAAGAGTCTGTTTCTTGATTTGTCCCTCTCTCTCTTATTTTTTTTTCCCTTTGCTTGCTATCTTTCTTAAATGCCACATATGAGTGAAATCATAGGTTGTCTTTCTCTGACTTATTTTGCTTAGCATTATAGACCTTATGTATTTTTAGTATAATCTCGCTTTAAAACTAGCAACTACTTTGGGAGGCACCTGGGTGGTTGGTTCAGTTGGTTAAGTGTCCAACTCTTGATTTCAGCTCAGGTCATAATCTCATGGTTCATGAAATGGAGCCCCACGTCGGGCTGTGCACTGACAGCGTGGAGCCTGCTTGGGATTCTCTCTCCCTCTCTCTCTGCTCCTCCCCTGCTCACACAAGCTGTCTCTCTCTCTCTAATAAAGAAACACTTATGCAAAAAGCTAGCACAACTTAAACTCTTGCTGTGTGCTTATCACTCTAGTGGGTACTTTGGTGAGGGTTACTTTTTAAAAGGTCATTCTTTGGGGGATAGCTGAATTGGGAGTAAAAGACAACTTAATATCAACATAGCATATTTTCAAAACAGTGCTGGTGACAGTGTGTGAAGGGCTCATGTGTTGTACAGTAATATTCTGAGGGAATTCAGACAGCAAGAAAATGGGGTTGGGAGTGGGGAGGACGTGCTCTGTGGCAGGGGTAGAACGCAAGCAGACCCTTGGAAGTAGAAGGATGGCGTCTTACTTGGAAACAACCCGGGTCCTGCTGCCTGACGGCTCACAACACACTAGCCTTCTTTCCTTCTCTCTTGCCACCCACTCTCAGCACGAGTGGGCTGGCCCTGGGGCTAGCCAGCTTCCACTGCTCAGGATATTTTCCCCTACATCGTCTGCACTTTTTTCATTCCTGTCTTCTACTGCTCCCAAACTCTCCCAACTGGAGACAGAGTTAGGTTGATAAGAATTCTCTTACATTGGTGTCAGTTTGCTCTGTCCTTTTTTCAGATGCCTGGTCAGGATCAGTTAGAAGGAGGGAGTGAGCATCTAACTTCTGAGAAAGTTTTGCAGCAGGTAACTGTTCAGGGACCAGGCAGACCTAGGGTGGAGAACTGAACTCTGGTGGGTTGTGGGGGTGGGATGGGCAGGATATAGTGGGAGCTCAGTTCATTCTTGGGAGGCACTCTGATGACAGGGAGGGTGCCAGAGAAAAACTTTGCTCAATTAAAAAATTTTATCTGTGACTCATCTTTGGGCCTAGAAGAGGGAAATGGAATTTTTTTTCTTTATTTTGTGTCTAATTACAAAACTTCCAAGATTCAGCACCCAGACTTGCGTGGTGAATACTATGATCATTCCATTGTGGGTTAAAGAGACATTTGTGAGTCAGCCTGTGAACCTAATCATGGCTTTCAATATTTCTTGGTGAAATAGAATGGTCTACTTTTGTGGAAAGTGGACCATGTTAAAGTGAAGGGCTCTGATAAGTGACTTCAGTTGATGGAGACATGATTCGAGAGCATCATCTGATTCCTCCTTGGTGCTTTGCCCACCTTCCATTCTCCTTATTATCTAACTTCACCCCTGAAAATATCCCAGTTTATATTCCAGGCACAGCTGCTCATGTGGAACTGGTTACTGTTACATCTGAACAGGACCTCCTTCATTTTCCTTATGTTTCTGCTCCTCGGTGCTCTGTACAGAAGTGTGTTTCACTTGAAGAAGATGAAAGCATTAACTCTAGTAAAGCTATTTTGCTTTAATAAAAAGATTGTTTACTGCTTGCTGAACATAGCTTTTTCCAAAAAAGACACAGGCCAATTCATAGTGGTAAAAAAACAAAAACAACAACTTCTGGAATAGATGGAAAAGCCTATCACGGAGCGAACACAACTTTGCTTTCATTCCTCTCCTCCCTGTGTCTCCCACGGCCGTATTATGAAGACCTGGTCGGGGAGGGCACCATGCCACTTATATACACAAGGGTCACATAAGCACTAGAAGCAAATGAGTTAGTCAAAAAATGGCTTCATCTAAAACAATGAAGCAAACACCAAGAGAAACTCAAACAATTTTTTTCCCCTCTGACCACAAAGTCTGCTTTGAGTAACTTGTACAATAGAAGATCGTCCGTAGCGGGGTCAGGGTGATGGCGAATGACTCCATCTCAAACCGCTGCTTTGTGTTCAATATACAGTCAAGAAAAATTTTATAGTCAATTAAAAAAAAAGTCAAACTCTTTTAAAAAAAAAAAAGCTTACATTTATTTTGAATAACCCTAAAATTGGTCATGTTTTAGTTTGGACTTTTATGGACATCTAGGTCATTTAAATTTTTTTTTATAAGAATAGTCCTCGACACGAGATTGAGTTAGCCTGATTCTGCCATCCTAGCCTATGTTCCTTATAATGAAGCAACCTTACCAAAAAACCAAAAAAAGCAAAATAACAAATCTGTAGAGTGAATGTCAGTAGGTACCACTCTGAGGCATTTCTAGCTCCGTTCAACCTGTCCTGTCCTGTCCTATTTCTCATACTTGTGCCCTGCTTCTGGTCTCCAAGTCCTGAGGGCAAGAACTTTATCTTAAGAAGATGAAGTCTTCTTTGTCCCCAAAGGCTCATTTCCATGCATTAAGGACAGAATGTTTTCCCCTCTAAAAACGAATGAAGAAATGAATGTATAATATTTCTGCATCTTTGATTCCTGCCTGAACTATGTATTTATTGTATTTTATATAATTATATAATGGCATTTTTCTGTTGTTGTGACTCCAGTCTTTGGGAAGATAGGAAAATGAAACTGTCATTGCTCTTGGAAAAAAACACACTCAAATAGATAAGTTTTTGCGAAATGGTAGACCTGTTTTTTTCCTTTGAAAGGGCTAATAGAACTCAGACATATGAAGCCTCATATCTTATAAGAGGAAGACGTTCTCACTGGTGCTGTGATCTTGAGCTGTCTTATGTTGTTGGTTACCTTGGCAGATTGACTACCTTTTTACCAGCTTTCTATAGTTTTGTATCTTTGTGGAATATCTCTAAGCCACATGCTTTTATACAGCAGACCCAGGGTCTGAGCTGATGCAGGTAGGTGCTGTCTTGTATCTGCCTTCCGTGGTGTCCCTGGAGGTGCCTGAGAGGCAGGCGTGGAGTAGGACTTCAGGCCTCCTGCTCCTTTCTGCTTCCTGCACAGCAGCTCTACTTCTTACATACCGGGGCTCCCAGACACTTCTGTTCGGAAGGGAATGCTACCACTTTGGAAAAACAGTTTGAAAACCACTGTTCCAGGTGATCGCTTTCCAGATGGCTTTTCTCCTTACAAACATACACAGTTAGAAATATGTCCAGCCAAAATGATTTAAAAAGTGGCAGTGCAGTATAAAGTAATGAGCAAAGGAAATAAATTTAGTTATCCAAATTTAGACATGGCTGTATTATACTCTTTGACTTCTACTTCCTTCAGTTTACTTCAGTTCTCTGGGCCGCTCTAGTCTTAAACGGGCTGGTCCCTACTGCAAGGTCATTTTGGCAAATGAGATAACAGGTGGGTTATTGTTCTTAACACATCCTACTCAAATGTCAGTGCTGTCTCATTTTTGCTTCCTTATATGGAAGATGAAGAATGCAAGTTAACTTTTTTCCTCAGTGACTTAGATCATCATGATCATAGTTAGGAACAATTGTTTTCATGCCCTTGGGATTTATTGAAATACGTGTAATGTTTTGCTCCACACCAAATTGATCTAAACAGTTCAACTTTTTTTTTAATGTTTATTTTTGAGAGAGAGAGAGAGAGAGAGAGACAGAGACAGACGGTGCAAGTGGGTGAGGGGCAGAGAGAGAGGGAGACACAGAATACGCAGCCTGGTGTGAGCTGTCAGCACAGAGCCCGACGCGGGGCTTGAACTCACAAACTGTGAAATCATGGCCTGAGCAGAAGTCAAACACTTAACCGACTGAGCCACTTAGGCGCCCCTAAACAGTTTAACTTTTTAGTGTATATTGGGTAAGTTTCTACAGTTTCTTTCAGTGAATTCCTTCTCTGTGAATTCTCTCTTCCCTCTTAATTTGTTTGTTTAATCTGTGCTTATAGGAAGGTATATAAAAAAGGAGTTAATGTGTTCTCATGAGGACTGAGGAACTGAACTGGGTACACCAATCATAGGGCATGAGTTTGGAGACCTTTGTTTTCTATCTTCTCTGCTCAGAGGTTTTTTGTTTTTGTTTTTGTTTTTGTTTTTGTTTTTGTTTTTGTTTTCCCATGGCTTTGATGCATTTGGCTGGAAAGGCAGGTAGGCCAAGGCTGAGTTCTGAGTAGATAAGGTGCTACTCTAAAATGTATTGCTGCTGTTGGTATTTGAATTATTTGTGTGGTTGAACAAACCAAAGTATGATGAGTGGACTTCTCCACACCATGTGAACTTCAGTGTGAACTTCGTGATTGCTTGTTGATTTGTGACAGGCAGCAGTTGAAGGCAGACTTTGTCACTGTTCGCATCCCTGCTTCTTAGTTTCCTGTTTTATCTGGAAGCTTTACTGAAAAAGAGACTCTTTCTTTAACTTCTTGATTTATTCTGGGATGGTGGTTCCCAAGTTTGGCTTGTATGAGAATTACTCAGCTTTTAGAATATGTAGATGCCCTGGACTCTCCATCCTGGAGCTGCAGGTGTATTCAGCCTCATTAATGCTCAGGTGATTCTAATGCCCAGCCAGCTTAGCAACCACCATCCTGAGCTGCTGGTTTTTCACTGCACAGTTGTGTTCTATTGCAGCTAAATGGGCCGTGACTGTAATGTGAGCCGACTGGTATATTAACAAATGTATCCAAACAATCAGCGTTCTTAGTTCTGTTGTGATTATTAAATCAATTAATTATTTGATAGTCATACTTTATTCTTCATCCTGACGACATGCTTTCTGTTCTTTTATCCAGTGGTTTTGGTTGCCCACTCTTATCATACTATATATTATTTTTCTGTCACTAGATTGTCCGTACAAAAAAAGTATAATCAAACCATCCTTGTTAATTCCTTGATATATTTCCTTATGATATTTTGAACATATGTAAATTTATAGATTTTAAAATTTGGAATCTTCATGCTTATACCAGATATAATTTTGTAAATAGTTTTCTCATATGATAAAGTATCTTCAGCATTTTTCCATGTTACTAAGTTGTCTTTGAAAGTACAGTACAACCATGGCTTCTTTGTCTTGCCTGGGGATGCAGGGGAACCGGGCAGACGCAGTTTCTTGTCCCATGGAGCTGACAAACCAGCAGGGGAGACACACAGAATTGGCAAACAAAAGAATAATAGTAATACATAGTAATAGGCTCTATGAAGGGCAAGCACAGGGTCCCCTCATGGGAAAATGGCAGTGGCGTGTGTGCGGTAGGTGTGCATGTCACAGACGAGGCATTTCACAAGGAAGCTGGCTTCCCCCGAGATCAGAAGGCTGAGGAATCTGTGCGGGGGAGGCAGGTGTGCAGAGGGGGAATGAGCTAGGGAGGGCAGTTCGGGCCAGGCAGAGTGAATCACGGGGGAGGGAGAGGGGGAGATAGTGACAGATGGACGCTTGGTGTTTTCAGAACCTGAAGGGCATCCAGTGAGGCCAGAGTCTCCAAGCAGAGTGGGGCCAGACCATGATGGAGCGCTATCAGGGCCCACACTTTGCCAAGGGCCTTTGGGAAATGAAGGAGTCAAGCTTTGGGTACGCTGGAAGCGACTGTAGGGCTTTACAGTCACTTGAGGGTGATAGCATACTTTTAAGTCTGGGCTTTCTTAGTTTAGTAGCCAGAATTCCCTGGGTCTGATGGCTGTTCTGAATGTTTGTTTTTGTCCAGTTGGGGAATAGAGTGCAGAGTTGGCGATGGCTTTCTATACTTTCCTTCGATAGTAAACACAAATACAGTCCTGTTTTGATCTGTAGTCTGACAAAGCTATTTCTTGGAGTAGTCAGCCCAAGAGCAGTGCTTTTGTTGGTCTGAAATCAGTCAATCTTGACGGTAACTAATAGGCTACAACTGATTTTCGGGGGCTTTTTTTTTTTCTTTTCTGATTTTATGCCTCAAGCAATAGAAGAATTCTGAGCCATGAAGTCTCTGAGTCATAGAATTTTAATGCCAGAAGGGAACCTGGAGGTTATCTCACTGATGTAAAGATACATGGAGTTCAGAACACAGAAAGTATGTGATTTGTCCAGGATTCTTTTCTCGTTTAGTGGCCTGGTTACTGCTAGAGCAAAAATTTCCTATATCCTAGCTGTGTATTTATTCTTTTGCTTTTCCTCTCTCAGCTTCATTGCTTTGGAATCAAGTAGCAGTTCTTAAACTTCCTTTATGATTACTCACTTAGAACATGCTTGCTTAAAATGATCTGAACAGGTTGAGACAATGGAAAAGCTAACAATGTAAATAATAAGTGAGTCTCTGGTTCTACTGAAGGGCAACGATGTAAACACAAAATAACATTGAGAGAGTGCCAACGAGGAGGGTTTTATAGCCTATGCTATGCGTCAACATTGATCTGGAAATGTAGACTTGGAACTTCTCCTCTGGCTCAATTCTGCCTCTCCTGGAGGGCCGAGTAGTTCCCACACCACCCAGCGTCAGTTAGAATGTTGTTGGCTGCAACTAAAAGAAAACCTGAACAAACCTGCCGACACAAAAGGAAACCTACTATCTCACACAAGCAGAAGTGATAAGGGAGGCTCTAGCCAGTCCTCAAGGGCCCTGACTCCACTAGTCTGATTATCTCAGGCCTGCCCTTCTTTTTATGCTGGTTTTGTCCTCAGGCTGGTGGAAGGCTGGTGGAAGGTGATTGGGGTGGTTCCCTGTATCCCACCCAGACCCCCTCACCTCCAGAGAAAGGAGAGGGGAACATGTGCTGGTCTTGTGCTTCCCTCTTAGGAAGCCCCTGCAAGAGGTCCTCACATCTCCTTGGTCAGCATTTGCTCACACGCAGATTATTGAACCCGTCACTGGTTCGGAGGAATGTGGTTATCACGATTGATTTGGAACAGTCAAGAGCTGAGGATAGAGTTCACTTTTCCTGAAGCACCTGACTGTGTGGAAGGGAGTAGATACCAGAGCAAAATCAGATTCCTTGTTCTTTTAGGGAGGAATGAATTTTAGGGACAGAATAGGACACTGGAGAGGCGATCAAGAGTACCTACTGGATATACTTTTACAGGCTGTGCGGACAGAACGGTGCTCACTCAGGAAAGAGTGCTCGGTGGGATGGGCACACTTGAGACCACGTCACTGAGGAATGACTGAAGGAACCGGACAGGAGACATGATAACCGTGCTGTGTCTTCCAGTACCACCGCGCAGTTCTCCGGTTCTCAGTGGACACCAACTGTGTGGCTCACAAGTTTAAAGTGCACAGTTCTGGCATTGTCTACACAGAGATGGCATCAGATCCCACAGATTAAGGGCTGGGTCCCACCAGACTGCCCCCCACTTCAAGACACCAGCCCCAAGTCCAGGGTGTCACTTGTGCTTCTGACCAACCAGCTGTAAATAGGAGATTGCTGTGACCCCTTCCTCAAGTTTGACTAATTTGCTAGACCAGCTCTCAGAACTCAGAGAAACATTTACTTGTTTGCCTTTTCCAAATAAAGAGCATAATAAGGGCTGCAGGTGAACAGCTAGATGAAGAGGTGCAGAGGCCAGAGTCCGGAAGCATCGGAGCTTCTGTCCCTCCACACTGTGGCATATTGTAGATCACACTGGAAGAACACGGCTGTGTATGTATTGGCCAGAAAGTATGCCAGGATATGTGATATAGTTAATGAAATAAGTGGTATAATTCCTTTTTTTTTTTTTTTTTTTTTTTATTGAAGAGGTGAGTAGCATTCCTTTTTGCATTAAAACAGAAAGAAGCAAGATGAGCATGGGGCATTTTGCTGTGCCAGAAAACAAGGAAGTCCTCAGAGAATGATGGAAATGTAAAGGAGGCATAGAAACCAGCTTGAAGGAGCTCCCATTGTCCAAATCGAGGTCAGTTTGAGCATCAAGCTGAAATGGGAAACTACAGTCCATACTTACATAAACTAATAAATTAATAACTGGGACTTTGATGAGGAATGAGATATTTACTTAGTATCTCCCTACAAAATGCTCATTAATTAATGTCACAGAAAAAAAAGAATGTTGTTACAGTGAAGCCTGGCAGACACTGCTTTAATCATGTGATTTTTAAGCCTGGAGAGTTGAATATGAGTAAATGGTGAAGGGAAGGAGGCAGGCCAGAGAGCAGTTTGAGGGAGGAGAGAGTCTAATCAAAAGGTGAGACCCCTGAGGGGATGAGAAGCCAAGTGCTGGAATCTGGAGAATCAGTGGGGGTCAGGATGTGGAGGAAGGGAGCTGCTGAGCTTGTGGTTTAAGTGCTCTCTCTACCTCCCGTGCATCAGAAGCCTTTCTGTGCCCATGCACGGCGACCTCACCGACCAGAGCATAGCTGCATGGTCCACGGCATTTCCAAAACAACCTCATCCATGAATAGCACCTGCATGCACATCTGGGTGATGGCAACTCAGGTTGTTTAAAACTGCTCGATTCAGTGCTGTCTGTATGTTGCTATTTGTTCTGAAATATCTTCCATAAAAGTGGGTGTAAAATAGGGGGCGCCTGGGTGGCTCAGTTGGTTAAGCGACCGACTCTTGATTTTGGCTTAGGTCATGATCTTACAGTTTGTGAGATCGAGCTCTCTGTGGGGTTCTGCACTGACAGCATGGAGCCTGCTTGGGATTCTGTCTCCCCCACTCTCTGCTCCTCCTTTCTCTCTCTCAAAATAAATAAATGTGGGGCGCCTGGGTGGCTCAGTCGGTTGAGCGTCCGACTTCGGCTCAGGTCATGATCTCGCGGTCCATGAGTTCGAGCCCTGCGCCGGGCTCTGTGCTGGCCGCTCAGAGCCTGGAGCCTGTTTCAGATTCTGTGTCTCCCTCTCTCTCTGACCCTCCCCCGTTCATGCTCTGTCTCTCTCTGTCTCAAAAATAAATAAATGTTAAAAATAAATAAACAAACAAATGTAAAAAAGACAAAATGATTGTAAAAGGAGAATGAGAATGAATCCACCCTCAGGCAGTGAAAGCTAGTCCTGTAGCCCATCGTAGCAGGGGACAAGGAGTGTGAGCTTCAGCTTCACACTGTCTGTGCCACAGGGCACCTGGATGGCTCAGCTGGTTATGCGTCTGAACCTTGGTTTTGGCTCAGGTCATCGTCCCAGGGGGGATTGAGCCCCTTGTCGGGCTCCTCACTGGACGTGGAGCCTCCTTAAGATTCTCTCCCTCTCTCTCTGCCCCTCTCCCTTGCTCACTTCTTTCTCTCAAAATACCAAAACCAAAACAAACAAACACAAAGAAACAAAGTGTGTGCGCCACACTTCTCAGAGCTGATTACATTTTGCCACATGTGTTACTTACTCTGTCGTGGCCTCCTTTTTCACAGTTTAGTTTGGGTTCTAAAGAATTGTTTTGATCTGTAATAGTTGACAGATTTTTGGTTTTTTGAATGGTATGAAGCAAGCAAAAAAAATAGTTCTAGACCTACAGTCTGGAAATAAGGGGAAGGTGTTACATTAGAAGCTAAAATGTAGTAAGGAGTAAGAACCAAAACTAGGGAAGAATACAGGTTTTCGTCAGTGGTGGGATGGAGAAATAAATTGTGATGTTCATAGGACAGAATAACTAGATAACAACAAAAATGAATGAACTACATCTACATGCATCAGTGTGAATTAATCTCACAATCATAATATTGAGCAAAAGAACCCAGACACAATACAAAACCTGCTCTGTGCTCCATCTATATAAAATTCAAAAACAAGCAACAGTAATCTGCGATGTTAGAAGTCAAGATAGTGGTTATTTTTGGAGAGGAGAGGAAGAAGTGGTTAGGAGGAGGTGACAGGAGGGCTTCTGGGGCTGCTGGTAAGAGTTTTCTTGACACAGGAGTGGCACACAGGTATGTTCACTGTGGTAATTCATCAAGTTGTGCATTTATGACTTGTGGAATTTTATGTGTTCCTATTATACTTCAGTAAATTGTGTTTAAAAAGGATTGAGGAAACAGTACAAAAATCAGCAAGTAATTAAGAGTTGGTAAAAGTCCTTTGATCTATGAATGGCATTATAAACCTTTTGCAGCCAGTGAGGATTAACCAACAGTTCTATTAACGTCAGCTGAAGATATGTCATGACTTCAGGGGATTTGCAGAGGCTGGAAAAGTGACTGCTAAATATAAGATGTATGTATGTATGTATGTATGTGAGGCGACATTCACACGTGTACATATGCATTTGTATATCATACGTTGGTGTCCCATAGAGACCACAGTATAGCTACTTAGTATAGCACGTGGATTCAGCCAGCACACTACCCAGCAAAGTATTCCTACTCCCTACCCCCAATTCCTGTGTTCTGTAGCTGTAGCTGTTGTTATAACCTTTATTCGTGCCTCTTCAGCCTTTACCCTATGTTTATTACTTCTCTTCAGATTACTCTCTCTTTTCATTTTGAGTCTCAGATGCCTTGAAAAATTGCACATTTATGGGGTGTTTTTAATCCCAGGTTCTGCTTAACTAGCTTAGTAGGTTTCTGCACAAGAAGTGCAAACTAATTCTAGGGGCCCCTGGGTGGCTCAGTCAGCTGAGTGTCCGACTTCGGCTCAGGTCATGATCTCACGGTTCGTGGGTTCGAGCCCTGCGTCAGGCTCTGTGCTGACAGCTTGCTCAGAGCCTGGAGCCTGCTTCACATTCTGTGTCTCCTTCTCTCTCTGCCCCTTCCCCACTCACGCTCTGTCTCTCTCTGTCTCTCAAAAATAAATAAATGTAAAACAAAATTATAAAAAAAAAAGAAGTGCAAACTAATTCTAATATTAGTTTGTTAAATGAAATTAAATCTGTTACCACTATATATACTTCACATAGCATATCTTAAAGTGAAGCAAGAATTACTTTTTATTATTTGTAGTTTGCAGTTGGTTTCGCCAATGAGTTCCGCTTCAGGCCAGGAAAAACTGCTGTTGATTTCCTTAGATGTATGTGCAAGCTTCTTCACATTCAGGTTTATTTCAGGTGGAATTTTGTTTTTTAGAAGAGGGTGACTCACTTATGAGGAATTTTAAATAGCTAAGCAAGGGAGATCTCTGTTTTTCATAAATTTTCAATTGTGTCCACTCTGCCAGCATCCATTTTTATTTCTTTATAACCCTTTATGAGTTAGGTCTTCATGATAACTCTGATTAATAAACTAAACTTCCCTGAGATTACCTATTGCATGGGTTTGGAAGGAACGGAAAAGAAACTCTCCATGAAGTGAAAAGGAGATTTTAGTGTTCTCTAGTTTTGACTGATTCCAGCATAATTCCAGTTGTTGACATTGCTAGCAAAAAGAGTATCTGACTCCCCCCCCCCCCCGGCCCCGCCCCATTTTTAGGAAATTAAGCAAATTTGTGCCTATGTTTGAAAGGAGTATCTATATTAAAGGTGACTTTGAAAAGTGGGCCTCGGGGCGCCTGGGTGGCTCAGTCGGTTGAGCGTCGACTTTGGCTCAGGTCACGATCTCGCGGTCTGTGAGTTCGAGCCCTGCATCGGGCCCCTGTGCTGACAGCTCAGAGCCCGGAGCCTGTTTCACATTCTGTGTCTCCCTCTCTCTGACCCTCCGCCATTCATGCTCTGTCTCTCTCTGTCTCAAAAATAAATAAACGTTAAAAAAAAAATTAAAAAAAAAAAAAGTGGGCCTTACGTTTGAAAAAAAAAAAAAGCTAGTGAAAAGTTCTTAGGGATTGACTTAAAGAAAGAGTTGCATACTTTAAAAATCACTGCAAGATAGCTATGTAAACTTAAGGCAGATCCCACAATGTCATAATGTGGAACTTATTACTTGTTTCAGTAATTTGCTTGTTAAAAGTTACTCTCTTACATATATTGATTCTTAGAGCATTGGTTCAGTTGTGTAGAAAAAAATTCTTAGGGGCGCCTGGGTGGCTCAGTCGGTTAAGCATCCGACTTCAGCTCAGGTCACGATCTCGCGGTCCGTGAGTTCGAGCCCCGCGTCAGGCTCTGGGCTGATGGCTCAGAGCCTGGAGCCTGTTTCAGATTCTGTGTCTCCCTCTCTCTGCCCCTCCCCCGTTCATGCTCTGTCTCTCTCTGTCTCAAAAATAAATAAACGTTAAAAAAAAAAAAAAAAGAAAAAAATTCTTAAGTTAATTCATCTTGTATTTTGTTTTGTTTGTGATCCAAATCATCCATTCACTTAAGCATTTATTGCATCTAGTTTTTCGCCAATTGTATGCTAGGTTTTAGAGAGACAAAGATGAGTAGAATCGTACCCATGACCACGTTGAACCCAAATCTAGAGAGAAAGGCAGATACAAATCATCACAGCAGTGTGATGCAGGCTGCAGTAGAGACACAGATGGTGGGCTGCAGGACCTCAGAAGACCCATCTAACTGTTTCTGGGCCAGGGAGGGGTGAGGGGAAAGAAAGCTTTCTAGAAGACACATTTGCACTAAAGGATGAGTAGGGCGTTCTCAGGCGGGCACAGAGAGAGTGAGTTCAGGAAGTCCCATGCTTGCATCCTTTCTAGATTTCATTATGTGGTATTAGGGAACCCTTGAAGGTTTTTGAGTGAGGGAGACGGCTTGATCAGGTTTACATTCTAGAATAATAGCAGTTGGTACTGTGAAGGAGATATATCATCTCATGACCGAAGCTGGAGGTAGGAAGGCCAGTTAGGAAATTACTGAAAGGTGAGAGCACGGAGGAAGAGGGAGGAGAGGAGGAGGCATGGTTTCCGGATGTCCTGAGGAGGTGGGTGTGAGTAGCCTTGGTATTTAATTGGGTATCAGTGGAGCCAGAGGGTAGTCTGACTCACCAAGGTAGGAATTTGGGGATGGTGGTGCTGGAGGAAAGATTTGGAGTGTGGGATGGAGGGTAAGATGGAAGGTTGAGGCTGTTGAGGTTCTTTTTTTTTCTTTCTTTCTTTTTCTCTCTTTTCTTTTAGAGAGTCTGTGAAGAGGGATAGAGGGTGACAGAGAAATTCTTAAGCAGGCTCCGTGCTCAGGGTGGAGCCTGACATAGGGTTCGGTCCCACAACCCTGGGATCATGACCTGAGCTGAAATCAAGAGTCAGATGCTCAACCAACTGAGCCACCCAGGCGCCCTGAGGCTGTGATTCTTGTGAGTCATTACACTGGATTGTCTAGAAGCCACAAAACTTAGAGGAGTGACATGTACTAGGGACATAGGTGTCAGCATCTTCTGGATATGATGACACCTGGTGCTTCTGGAGTACATGAGATTACTGCTGGAAAATGCGTAAAGTGAGAAGAAAAGACAAACACCTCCTTTCAGAAAAAGAGTTTGGGGGCGCCTGGGTGGCTCGGTCGGTTAAGCATCTGACTTGGGCTCAGGTCATAATCTCACGGTTTGTGGGTTCGAGCCCCGCGTTGGGTTCTGTGGTGACAGCTCAGAGCCTGGGGCCTGTTTCGGATTCTGTGTCTCCCTCTCTATCTGACCCTCCCCTGTTCATGCTCTGTCTCTCTGTCTCAAAAATAAATAAATGTTTAAAAAAAAAAAAAAAAGAAAGAAAGAAAAAGAGTTTGGGTCCTCTTATTGAATTTGTTTCTCATACATGGGTTTTTACCCCCCTTCTCAATATACAAATGACCCTTATGGAGAACTTGGAAAGTGCATAAGTATTAAAAGACCATGAGATTCACCAATAATTCAATTCTTGTTTTCCAAGAAAATTGCTATTAACATTTGGATTATTTTCTTCCAGACTTTTTTTTTGTGCATATACTTTCCGTACAGTTTAGATACCACTGTATATTTTTTCCAATGAGCATTAATTCAAGCACAGTACTATCTTATTAAAATTATAAATAACATTGCATTTAATGTTTCTGTGTGAGGATTATTTCTTTTCATTATTTATGATTACAGTGTTTTCTTGCTTTTGATTACAGCATTTTCTTAGCGTGGGCTCCTAGAGGTAGAATAACTTGGTTGAAAGGTATAAACAAAGGCAAAGCTTTACATTTTATTATTTTTTTATTGTAAGTAGGCTCTGCACCCAGCCTGGGGCTCGAACTCACAACTCTGAGATCTAGAGTCGCATGCTCTACTGACTAAGTCAGCCAGGTACCCCTAAAGTTTTACATTTTGTTAAGTGTTTTTCAAAATGGTTGTATTAATTTATACTCCCACTGACAACAGCTCTAACATTTAAGGAGTTCATTAGACAAAAAGTCAGTAGAAGAGGTAGATGGACCAGAAAGTAATGGTATGAGAGAGGCCCTCAGAGGAGAGGATTTCTAGAAAGAAGCATCGGCAGTAGTGAATGCTGACGCCACAGACGCCAAGGATGGACAGACCCATCAGGTTTGGTATATAGGTGGTAGCATAATGGTAGGGGGTTAGCCAGCTTACAGTGAGCTGAGAAATGGATGAAGCAGATGTGTTCATTCTGGAACATAGCTGTGAAGGACAGGAAAGACAGGGTTGTTATGTAGAGGGGCTCAGAACTGATGGAAGGGATGCTGTTTGTTTTAAAACATTTTTAAATTTTTTTGTTTCAGAGAGAGAGTGTGAACGGAGTGTGAACAGAGAGAGAGAGAGCGAGAGAGAGAGATTGATTGATTGAGAATCTTAAGCAGACACCACATTCAGCATGGGCACGACCCTGGAATCATGACCTGAGTCAAAATCAAGACTTGGACTCCCAACCGACTGAGCCACCCAGGTGCCCCAAGGATGTCATTTGTTTTAAAAGGTGCCTGAGATGTTAGCATATTTGGGGGGAATAGGAGATGCTGAGGAAGTGAGAGAGGATGGGGTCCCAAGCTCCAGGGCCACCTCTTTTTCAGGGACAGGAGGAAGGGTCGTCACGCCGTGAGTATAGGCTGCTATGCAGCAGCTGGAGGAGCTTCCATCTAACAGATTCATTTTTTTCTGGGAGCAGAAGGCAAGACTCACTTGAGAGTGGAGGGCACACAGAAACTTCAAGCTTGAGGTGAGGGTGAGAGGGTTCACGTTCTGACGTGGGTGCTGGTCGAGGGAGCCAGTCGAGGATAACCATGGGGATCACCAAGTAGTGTTGAAGGTTCTCCTGAGGTTGAAAACCACGAATCTGTAGCTCCCCATCGTGGGTCTGGGCAGTTTCTCTGGCATTCTCAGCAGCCCAGGTGCAGGGGAGAAGCAAAGCAGTCAGTTGGCCATCTGAAAAAATTTCCTGCACAAGTACATTAAATAACTTTAAGTACAAGGAGGTTTATTCTTTCACAAATGAGAAAAAAATAGATTGACTTCCATGGAAACCTGATGACCAGGCTCCATCCAGGCCTTGGTACTACTCTGTTCCCTGGGAATTCACTGATTCTTGTCATTGAGTTTTACAAAAAGTTGGTTAAAGTAAGAAAGGTTAGGAAAAGAAAAGTTGGCATATTCTTGTATGATACATCATAAACAAAAACGAGGTACATAGGTTGAGTTAGGGGAAAGCAAAAAATAATAATTTTTTAAATGTTTATTTTTGAGAGAGACACAGCGTGAGCAGGGGAGGGGCAGAGAGAGAGGGAGACACAGAATCGGAAGCAGGCTCCAGGCTCCAAGCTGTCAGCACAGAGCCCGACACGGGGCTCGAACTCACCAACTGTGAGATCGTGACTGAGCCAAAGTTGGACACTTAACTGACTGAGCCATCCAGGCACCCCGGATGATTGTTATTTTTATGAGAAAAGTTAATATAGTTAGTTTGATTCTCTCTTAAAATATTATAAAGAAATATTTTCTTTATTCATCCTACTATTATTTTTTCTTTTACATGGTTTTGAGTGACATCAGTTTTCAATGGATATAAACAACCATTCTTGGGAACAGTAGCTATTAAGTTGGTTTGAAAGCTGCTTGACAAGGATGAAAAAAAATATTATTTCCCAAAGGACTGCAGTAAGGCTGATGACTTTTATGCCAATGGAAGGCCAGTTTTTAACCACAAAAATTTCCCTGTAACCTTTCATGATTGGAAACATATTACTTGCTGTTCAAAAACACAAGCAAATTAGTGAGGAGAGTTTCTAAAATAAGCTGAAGGGTTAGACATATAATTTGCGGATGCCATGTCATGATAGTGAAGTGTATTTCCTTCTGTGTTTTGTTTTAGACTGTAGAGAGTACATGAAACTCCACAGTCCAGGCTTCAAACATGTTTTTACAACTCAACTGTAAGAGGAGGACGCTTGATTTTTAAAGCACAGCTTCTTCCAAGTGTATATGTTTTACTGTATAATGCTTATTTCTAGCAGTGTATTTCTTCTTTTATAATATATAGTTTATCTAACTTTGTTGATGCACAGGAATTTAGGGAACTTGGCATTGTCTTTGAAATGGCTGTGTAGGAGCATTTTTATTATAGGGCGATTCTCTTAAAGCATATATTTTAAGGAACAAATATGAGCTACATATCCTGATAGTAAGGGTGCAGGAGGCCGGGTTAGAGAGTAACTGCACCCATAGTTCAAGCTGGAAGTAACCACTGGTCGACAACATACCAAGAGTGTGCTGTGCTGTAAGGAGGGAATCAATTTTAGATGCAGTGTGACCATCAGAAAGCTAATGACAGAATGTGGTGATTCTTCAAACTAAAGGTGTCTGCAGCATCCAGAACATTCTGTTTCCTTGCTCACTCAGAGACTCAGCTACCACAGAACTACTTGTTTTCCTAAGGAAATGTAAAGAGAGAGATGAATTAACTTCTTTGGCAACTTTTTACTTTGGGATAATTTAAACTTTCCAAAAAGTTACAGGAGTTCCCACATACTTTTCACCCAGATTCACCAATTGTTTGATATCCACCAATATTTGAGAGTGAATTACAAACATCGTGCCCCTTTACTCCTAATGCTTTAGTGTGTACTTCCTAAGGACAAGGAGAGTGTCTTATGTGACCACAGTGCAGGTATCAGAAGCAGGAAATTTTACACTGAATTAGATAATAGTCTTGTTTCAAAGTCCATATTTGATTTTGCCAATTGCCTCCGATAATGCCTTTCATAGCAATTTTTTTTTTCTGGTCCAAGATTCATATCATATCTCTTTCATCTCATTTAATCTTGATTAACTGAAGTGAAAGGGAGGGGAACACAGGTTTCATTGCATGCTTTTGTTGTATACATATCTATTTCAGCATCTTCTCTGAGAACGGAATGATGGAAGGTTTTATGTAGCAGTTATCATATAGGAAATACCTGTCCTTCATGGTTCATCAGTTAGTAACTTTTCAGCAGATGGTTTACTTTTGGACAAGCAACCACTGGTTCTTTTTTTTTTTTTTTTTTTTTTTTTTTTTTTTTTTAATTTATTTTTGGGACAGAGAGAGACAGAGCATGAACGGGGGAGGGGCAGAGAGAGAGGGAGACACAGAATCGGAAACAGGCTCCAGGCTCTGAGCCATCAGCCCAGAGCCCGACGCGGGGCTCGAACTCACGGACCGCGAGATCGTGACCTGGCTGAAGTCGGACGCTCAACCGACTGCGCCACCCAGGCGCCCCATAACCACTGGTTCTTAAGAAGTCTTGCTATATGGGTACCGTTGTGTGCTGCAGTATTAAGCTTTCTTTTGTTCAAAGCGGTCTTTTTTTTTAATTTTTATTTTTTAATCTCTACACCCAACATGGGGCTCAAACTCACGGCCGAGATCAAGAGTCACACACTACTAACTGAGCCAGCTAGGAGCCCCACAGGACTTATTTTTAACATGTGTTAGCTACTATTTCATCACACATTTTGTGTAAGTTCCTGGTAATATGGTTCTAAAGTATGTCCTGTGTCTGATCTTCAGCTGAGGAAAGATGAGAAATGGCCGTCATCTTTCTGCCTAAGGCCGGTCATTCACTTTTCTTTTCACTGGGCTATGGGCTAGAATTATTCTCTGGAACAGGTGAACAAAGCAGCATATGCTTGTGATTCCAAAAGCATTTGTCACCTTCACCATGTTTGTTCCATTGAAAATTGCATGACAGTTTCCTGTACTGATGTTTCATTCTATAGAAGTTTTGCAGAGTTGACACTGTGCTTCTAATTCATTCCCACAAGAGATGACGAATTCCCAGATTGAGATTTTTATTAAAAGTCTCATGGCCTAAATAGAATCACAAAGCTAAGAAATACAGTACAATTTTTAAGCAGTTATTTTATTTGATTTTATGATTCTATGGAAGTGAGAATTATGTTCTCATCTATTCTGTTGTGTTTTGTCTTGATTATTTTCATTTTTATGAATGTTTGGCTGCAAAAGGATATATTGTTCCAAAATTTACCTTGGAATATGTTTTCTTTGTATTTATATTGTCAGTCTGTTTCCATTTTTATTTAGTGATTTGAATTTTTTTTGTAAAGTTTATTTACTTATTTAAGTAATGTCTACACCCAGTGTGGGGCTTGAACTCACGACTCCAAGATCAAGAACAGCATGCTCTTCCAACTGAGCCAGCCAGGTGCCCCAATGATTTGAAAATTTTGATGGTTTCTGTACATAAAACGAACAGTTTTCTAAATATCACTAATTACTGTCATTTATTTTTTCAAGACATATTTCTATTTCAGATGATAGAATTTCAGCCCATAAAGCACAAAACTAGATTTTCACCTGAAGATACATGTAGATGCTTACCTACAGATGACTTAGAAGTTTACTAAGTCTCAGTGACTTTGTCCACATTGCAGACTCTGTTATGCTGATCAGATATAAATATAACAGTAACATGCATGATCGCATGACATATATGCACTTTTTGGTAATGCCTGAGATAATGCTGAAGTAGGTATTCTGCTATTTGACCTTTCAGAAGTCAAGATCAATACCACGTACGGGTGTCACACGATGAGCTGACTTGTCATTTCATTAAGCCCAAGTTGCATTGCAGTCCAGTTCTTGAACTCTGAGGTACCAAGTCTGTGTGAGGCAGGATAAGATACCAAAACGCAGTCTTAGTTCTGTTACAGAGGAGGAAGAGGGCAAGTGGCTGCTAGGTAGCAGCCCCCAAATCACTGTACCACGCCTCAGGCTCGTCTTGTACCCCTTTCCCACTGCTCGCTTTTCTGGAGCGGTACCAGCTGTTTTTCAGTTACCCTAATTTGGCACAGGTTTTTTTCCTATAATTTTTCAGCGATTCATATTTTTTAGAGGAAGATCATCAAGTAATATTTTCCTTTCTTTTAAGAGGGCAAAGCAAGGGTGTAGAAGGCCACCACATGAGTGGAAAATGTTCTTGGAGTGGGAATCGCATCATTTCTGTGGTGCTGGAAATATTCTCTGCCACTGTCCAGTTCGGCAGCCACTAACCACATGTGGTGGTTGAGCTCTTGAAATGTGACTGGTGCCACTGAGGAACTGAATGTTACATTTTATATCATTTTATTTGACTTAAATTTAAATAGTCGCACGTGGTCAGTGGCTACCATATTGGATTGTTCAAGTTAACACTGTCATTCACCAGTCTGAGACCATCTCTGAACTCAGGCTACTTATCTTAAAAGTAAGGATTATCTTTTGCATAGATTTGAGAACCAAATACCATCGTGGATATAAAAGCTCTTTGAAACTCATAAATTGAAAATATAAAAGGACCTTATCCATATTATGGCACCGCGGTCTTTTTTCATAGCAAAATTGGAAGCACTACTTTTTGTTGCTTATCTCAGTCCTATTCTTTCCCCTGTTCCATTGATTGCTGCTTTTAATGGGGAAAAACCTATAGTCTGTCATGTAAATAGGGAGAGGAAAGCAAAATTAAGATAAAAGACTAAATGGGGAGACAAAATAATTCATTATTGTTGAATTGTGGTTGAAACTTACTGGCTCTTAAAAAGGTTTGAAAGTGAGGGGTGCCTGGCTGGCTCAGTTGAGTAAGTGTCTGATTCTTAATCTTAGCTCAAGTCTTGATCTCAGGGTCTTGAGTTCAAGCCCCTCATTGGGCTCCCAGCTGAGTGTGCAGCCAACTTAAAAAAACAAAAAAAAAAAAGAAAAGGTTTGAAAGTGAAAATTGAAGACAGATCTTTTGATAAATGAAAATTATATGTATAAAAATTCACGCATACATATATGTCCATTTTTTTAAATGTTTATTTATTTTTGACAGAGAGAGAGAAAGAGTATGTGTGTGTGTGTGTGTGTGAGAGCTAGGGAAGGGCAGAGAGAGAGGGAGACACAATGTAAAGCAGGCTCCAGGCTCTGAGCTGTCAGCATAGAGCCTGATATGGAGCTTGAACTCACAAACCATGAGATCATGACCTGAGCCAAAGTCAGATGCTTAACTGACGCCCCACACACGTCCATATTTTAAAATATGGTCAAGATAGAAAGTTACAAAGACAAAAATAAAAATCACTCAAAATCTCACCATCCAGAATAGCTATTGTCAATGTTTTTGTTTGTTTTAATTTTTTTCATGTTTACTTATTTTTGAGGGCAGGGGGAGGAGAGTGTAAGCAGGGGAGGAGCAGAGAGAGAGGGAGACACAGAATCTGAAGCAGACTCCAGGCTCTGAGCTGTCAGCACAGAACCTGATGCAGGGCTTGAGTTTTTGAACTGTGAGATCATGACCTGAGCTGAAGTCGAACACTCATGACTGAGTCCCCCAGGCACCCCAGTGTTTGTTTGTTTGTTTTATTATTTATTTATTTTATTATTATTTTATTTTTTATTTTATTTTTTTAATGTTTATTTATTTTTGAAGGAGAGGAAGGCAGAGCATGAGTAGGGGAAGAGCAGAGAGAGAGGGAGACACAGAATCTGAAGCAGGTTCCAGGCTCTGAGCTGTCAGCACAGAGCCTGATGTGGAGCTCGAACCCACAAAATAGGAGATCATGAGCTGAGTCAAAGTCAGATGCTTAACCACTGAGCCACCCAGGCGCCCCTGTTTGTTTTTTTTAAGTTTATTTATTTATTTTGAGAGAGTGTGTGAGCATGAGTGGGGCAGGGGCAGAGAGAGGGAGAGAGAGAATCCCAAGCTGGGTCCATGCTGTCAGCACAGAGGAGCCCAACACAGGGCTGCAACCCACAAACCTTGAGATCATGACCTGAGCCAAAATCAAGAGTCAGATGCTTAACTGAGTCACCCAGGAACCCCATCTATGTTTTGATGTGTCTTTTCAGGTATCTTTTTCTTATACATGGGTAACTTTGTAAAAAACACAAATATGGTGGCGAGGGGTGCCTGGGTGGCTCAGCTGGTTAAGCGTCTGACTTGGGCTCAGGTCATGATCTCACGGCTCCTGAGTTCAAGCCCGGCATCGGGCTCTGTGCTGATAGCTCAGAGCCTGGAATCTGCTTCGGATTCTGTGCGTCCCTGTCTCTCTCTGCCTCTCCCTCGCTTATGCGCTCTCTCTCTCTCTCTCTCTCTAAGAATAAATAAAACATTAAAAAAATAATAAAATCCCCACAAATATGGGAATATGCTGTGTTAGCCTGCATTTTTAAAAATGTATTATTGATATTTTTACATGTGAATAGACATACATCTACTTAAAAGATCTATAGGTTTTTAATTACAAACATAATAGTTACACAAAGTTAAAAATTCAAGCATTGTATAAATATAGAATGTACAAAAAAATTTCATAATTCATATCCCCCATGGCATTATTAATTGGTGTACTGTTCTGTCTTTAAATACACATACATATACAGGTATACATACATATTAGTGTGACTTTAGATTTTGGTTTTATAAAAACTAAACTACACTGTATATACTCTTCTTAAGCTTGTTTTTTCACTCAGCAGCATATGTTTTGTATGCTTACTTAACACGTTATTGTATTTCATACAATGGCATATTTAATCAGTTTAGTGGTGAGCTGGTTTCATTTTTTTGCTAATAAATAGATATCATTGTACTAACAAATATCTGTGTGTGTGTGTGTTTCTTGGTATAGATTCCTAGAAGTAAAATAAGGAGTCGACGTGTGTAACTTTTCTTTTTTTTTTTTAAATTTTAGAAAGAGAGCGTGAGCAGGGAGAGGGACAGAGGGAGAGAGAGAATCTTAAGCAGTCTCCATGCTTAATGCAGAGCCCAGTGCGGGGCTTGATCCCACAACCCTGGGATCATGACCTGAGCCAATATCAAGAGTTGGAGGCTCAACCAACTGAGCCACCCAGGAGCCCCAGAGTGTGTGTGCTTTTAATATTTTTATATTTATTGTGAGATTGCTGTATAGGGAAGTAACATTAATTCAGCAGAGCATGAAAATGTCTTCAGAATGAGTATTGCCATATTCATTTGGGGAAAAAAAGCTTTATCCTTGCTAGTGGATTTTCTTCATGTTAATCTTAGCTTGAAATTCAGCTAGATAAGTTTATGTGGACATATTGTTAGGGAACTGTAGAGCCCACATTTTGCCTGTATTACCTTGAAGAAACCCACTGCCATTCCTTGAGTTCTGATTCCTGGATCTGTAAACTGCTTCTTCCTCCCTTACTTCCATCTCTTACATTCCCCTAAAAGGTAGGGAAATAGAAAATTCAGTGACTCTGGATTTCCTTGGCATACCACATAGAAAACATGATTTAGTGACTAAGAAACATAAGGCTAGTAGTCAGTACTAAGCATTCCATTTGATTCATTCAACATTCCGTTACTGATTTGGCAGGTTATTTGGCTTTGAATACATTTTATATAAACACACTTCTCCATTTTCTCCTCAGTCACCAGAGTTTGTTCTTTGTAAATACTCAGTGTGGTGTATGAGCTTTAGAATAAGATGGAGTTTACTTCTTTGGCTGGTTGAGTACTTTATATATATATATTTTAACATTTATTCATTTTTGAGAGACAGAGTGCAAGCAGGGGTGGGACAGAGAGAAGGGAGACACAGAATCTGAAGCAGACTCCAGGCTCTGAGCTGTTAGCATAGAGCCCGACGTGGGGCCTGAACCCACAAACTGCGAGATCATGACCTGAACTGAAGTTGGGCACCTGACAGAGCCACCCGGGTGCCCTGGCTGGTTGAGTACTTTAAATCAAAGGTATTTCATAGACTCCAGTTAAACACACACACACACACACACACACACACACACACACACACACACACACAGTTTGGCTTAAAAATTGAATTTAAGAGTAATTACTGCCCTTAAAGAGAATTAGGAATAAAACAACAATATTAACTGTGTGGAGTAAAAAAAAAAAAAAAAAAAAAACATGTATTGAAAGAAATAGTGATTTGGGTTAGGTAGAGTCTTGGAGAGCTTTCTAGAAGAAATTAGATACTCAACCTGGTTTTTAAAGTTGGTGGGATTTTGCGGTCTAGATACATAGCGTGGGAGGTGTACTCTGAATGAGAGTGAGGAGAAGGCATGGAAAACACCATGGGTGCAAGGTTGAGTGCCAGCAATATCTTGGAAATAGCATACAGCTTCCTCTGACTGGAGTAGATCATCTGACCTGAGAAAAAGCAGGAGAGGGGGAAGGGATATGGGTAGGAGAGAAGGAGAGAGAGTGACCCCTTAAGTGTGTAAAGTGTGTAAAGACTTGGAGGAATAACTGAGTATTTTTATTTTATTTTATTTTTTACATTTAATTTTGAGAGACAGAGCACAAACAGGGTAGGGGCAGAGAGAGAGGAGACACAGAATACGAAGCAGGCTGCAGGCTCCAGGCTCTGAGCTGTCAGCACAGAACCCGATGTGGGGCTCAAACCCATGAACTGTGAGATCATGACCTGAGCCGAAGTTGGATGTTTAACCGACGGAGCCACCCAGGCACCCCTAACTGAGTATTTCTGACCAACAAAAGTACTAGAGAAACCATCAGTCCAGTGTGAATATGACTTCTAAAGGGCTCACGTGAGTCCTGTCCACTGGGACACTGCTGGACTTAACTGTCTCAGAAAACTTACAGCCACCTAAACTTCTCATGCTTCACATTCCCTGTACTCTTCGTCATCTCCCCAAATGTCATCCCTGGTATTCCCACACTGCGTCCCACTTCTCCTCCTGACTCAGGATTATCAGCTCGTACTCCATCATGTCTGTCTTCTCAACCTTGAACTGCATCATCACACTATGTTTCAGGGACCCTCGCCTGGTAAAAGCCAAGCCCTGGACCTATCAAACTGGTCTTTTTTATTTGCTCTTATGATAGACCCAGTACAAGGGCTGCTGAGCCTTGCTGGAGAAAATTAGGCTACTTAGTCAATAAATTTACACTTGCTAACCTCACTTGTCTTAAATCTGCTGGGCTATCCTCCTCGGCTGTATCCTAGGCTTCTTTTTCCCATTTCGTGCAGTACCTTTTTCATATTCTTTCCATTAGCCGCATATTTCCGTCTTGCTACTCAAAGAAGTACTTCTTCAGACCTGAATGCCCATTCCTGCTGGCACGTCTGCACCCATTCTCTCCTCCTTCCCTCCTGTCTCAGTAGAAGATGTGCTCATCCTCCTCTGTTAGGCCAGTCCCATCCTCCCTGTCCACAGGTCTTGTCTCTTCTCATCCTCACAGGGACATGAACTTCTCAATTATGACTTTTCTCTTTTGAATATTAGTCCTTGCCCTCTCTCCTGCATCTTTTCCTTCAGTATTCAAATCTTGCAGTGGTCACCTGGTGTTTTACCAGACTAGGACCAGCCCCCCCTCCAATCTAGTCAAGTATAACTCTGGGAACCACAGCATAAATAAATACAAGGCAGTCCTCCTTTTGGCCACCGTTGATTGGTCCAAGAGTGGACACCTGACTTGAATTGGACCAATCACCGTTCTTCACCAGGATTTCGCATTTGAAATGAAATCCTGTTTCTCTCTCTTTTGGTGGCTGAAATTCAGAATGTATACATGTTTGGAACTGTTGGGAGTCAAGTTCTATGTGAAGATTGGAGAGTAGAAAACAATGATAGCAATGAGAAAACAATGAGAGAAGAATGTGAATGAATTTGAATCGATTATAGCAGAAAGGTAAAAACAGCATTCCCTGAGCTTATTTTACAGGCAGTGATTCCCAGCCCTTTTCATGTCATGACCCACATAGAAAATGGTACTATCAGTACTGCCTGTTGAGGGAAATGGATAAGGCTGCGCTTATGGCTGGTAGGCACACCTGTAATCTGAGCACAGGTTAGGAAGCTGTGTTCTACAGTGTTCTGGGAGAGCACACCTGTAACCCACACCCAGGTGGGGTCACCCTGTTCCAGTATCTGGTTCCAGTTCTTTGCTTGAGTCCCAGTCTGTAGGTCCTGTGAGATATTGACATAACCTTCCCGTAGATGTCATTTCCTCCAAGCTGCCTTCCTGAACTCCCAGCTGCTCCTCCCGTGTGCTCTGGTAACACCCTGGGCCCTGTACTCTTAATTATCTAATTATTTGTATACCCTGTTGAACTGTGAGTCCCAAGAGGGTAGGAAGCACATCTGCCGTTTTATCATTTTAGCCCCAGTGCCTTGGAGTGTCGTAAACATCTCCCGAATGAAGGAATTATGTTCTGCGCAGATAAAAAGATTAAGAAGCAGATTGTAACTAGAACAAAGTCTTAAGTAAATATTCTTTCTTTCTAAAGGAGACAACTTTTGAATGGGCGCCCTGGAAAGGAAAGTGCATGAGAACTATGTCTTTCTGGCATTTTCACTCAAGGAGCTTTTTCAGAGCATGAAAGCTTCCAGTTTCTCATATTTCGACTTGAATTACATATCTCTGTATTCATATTGGAAAATAAGACTCAGGCCATCTTCAGAATAACAAATCTCTTGTGAAAAAAAATGCTTCAAAAATCCTGAGAATAAATATGCAGGCATAACAACATGGGCAGTTTCTCTGTGTTGTCCGCTGGCAGAGTTATGTATTCATTCTTATTTATCAATACTGAAAAATATAAGGAGGGTCAGTTTCTCACAGGGTCAGTCTCCTTCCTCTGAGGTTCTCCTTCATTCTCTTTCCTTCTCTGAAGGTAGCCCTTCACCCCGATTGGTTGTCTGTCACAGAATTTCCAGGTTTGGTGCTTCACTCTGCTTTGGTGTGAGAGACCAGACTACAAGCGGTTAGCAACTGTGTGTGACTCCATGTAGCTTGACCCAGATTTTTAAAGCATTAGTCTCTCCTAGGGTCTTCCTCGTGCCTTTGGTTCTTAGACCCCACTACTACAGCTTCTAGCTATTTTGGTAAGCCTCCATATGCTTTGAATTCTGGCTGAAGTTTTTTTCTTTATTCATTGCATGGCTTTTGTAAAAATAAGGTTCTTTCTTCATTGGGATGTAGGCATATCTCTGTTTAACACTGAATTTAAAAACTGGCGTCTGGGTGGCTCAGTCATTTGAGGGATCCAACTTCAGCTTGGGTCATGATCTCGCAGTTCATGGGTTTGAGCCCCACATCAGGCTCTGTGCTGATGGTGCAGAGTCTGCTTGGGAATATCTCTCCCTCCCTCTCTTTCTCTGCTCCTCCCCCATTCACTCTCTCTCTTTATCTCTGAAAATAAACTTTAAAAAAAAAACAACTGTCCATCTGGCTCTCTCCAACAGCTGGGCCTGCCTTCTTGGCTTAGAGCTTAGTCCTCCCTGCTTTTGCTTCTCTTTGGTTTTTGACATTTCCTGTATTTATGGTCAAAATTAAGACTCTGCTGTCCTGCTTTTTTTCCCTTCCATTTTTGTTTTGCTAACCATACATTATTTTGGCATAATTATATCACAAAAGGAGATATGGCTCAGCAGCAATTACTTCAAAAACCTTAGGGGAAACAGTATATGAAGTTGTAACCCTTCATAGGTTAATTTAAACATTTAATGTAAGTTAAAATAAAGTCCCAATTTGATTGGAGTGGAGTCAGGTGTACAGGAGGGAACTTGGCTAAGTAATTTCAAAATTAATATGGAAAAAATAAATATGTGATAGTGGCATAGAAAAGTTTGAAAGAGAAGAGTATGGAACCAGGATATAATCTAATCTACCACTGGTACTCCAAGTAGCTTCTTGGCTGTCCTCTTGACTTCTTCTGGTAAAGTATTTTTCATCTTCTTATAGCCAAGTAGTCTTTCTAAAATGCTTATCTTCATGATTGAACTCTTCAGTGGCTTGCCTCACCCTCAGGATAAAGGATGAACCCACTGAAGGTCTTGCATGACCTCACTGGACCCTTGTCCAGCCTCAGACACCTTCGTGCTCCGTTCGCAGTGAAATGCTCTCAGCCTCTGCTAGCGCAGAGCTTTCTAGCACACCTCTCCCTCAGCCACAAGACATCACCCCTCCAAGAACCATTTTCTCATTCCCCAGCTCCAGGTTAGGGGTCCGTTAGCTCCCTCTGCATATCCTATCATCCATATCACACACTATTGTCACTGCCCATTGACTTGTCTCCATCTTCCTACCAGCCCGTAGGTGCCATAAGGACAGAGACCAGGTGTGTCAGGTTGACCATTTTAATCCTAGAATTTAACACAGTGCAGGTGCTCAGTGAATATTGGCCAAATGAAATAATTACAAGGCTGTATGCGATGTCTGTATAAGGCTATAGATGTTCCCCAATACAGCAAGAATAAAAGGACAAATTGAAAGAACTGAAAAGACAGCCCAGCAGACTGCTGCATGTATAAAAATTTAATAAGTGATTAAGTATGCATCATACATCCGAAGAAGAAAGGAATATTTACTTGATAAATGGTACTGCCACAGCTGGCTATCAGTTTAGGAAAAGATAAGATTTAGAGATGAGTCCAGTACAATACCCTCAAAAAAGGTTGCTAAGGAATTAAAGAGTTAAATATTTTTAAAAACTGGAAGAAAATGGATGTGAATATTTACAGAGAAATACTCATAGAGTATATATATACAGAATATTGTAGAGAAAAGACTTTTTAAGTTTATTTATTTATTTTAAGAGAGAGAGCTTGCACGTGTGCACATGCGAGCCAGGAAGGGGCAGAGAGAGAGAAAGAGAGAGAGAGAGAGAGAGAATCCCAATCTAGCTCTGCACTGTTAGTGCGGGGCTCGAACTCACGAACTGAACTCATGACCTGAGTCAAAATCAAGAGTCAAACACTTAACCAACTAGACCACCCAGGTACCCCAAGAAAAGACATTTCTAAGGTAGGGTATGATTACAGATTTGACCACATAAAAGTTTTAAAAGCCCAAAGCAAATTACATCCCAGGAAATGATTCTAGTAAATAAAATAAATAAAAATATCTTAAAAATATCACATATATTGTATATTAAATATATATAAAAGGAAAAGAAAAAGGTTAATATGTTAAATGAATGAGAACAATTCTAAAGACCCCAATAGGTAAATGCATATGCAGAAAATGAACAGACCATTTGTAAAAGTAAAGTATAAACAGCAAAATTAAAATATTTTTAATTTTACTAGTAGTCACAGAACTAAATATTAAAACAACAAAATACTGATAATTTTTTTTCTATCAAACTGATAAAAATTTTTTTTTTTTTAAGCCAGAGTTGGTGAGGACATGGTGAATGGATATTCTCACGCATTGTTGAGTACCAACATCAATTGATAGAGTTCATTCTGAAGCTTTTTGGCTCTGTGTATATCAATACCAAGTGGTCATATACATTAAGTAACTCTACTTCTTGTAAATCTAGGTTAAGGAAACATTTTAGGTACAGATAGAGCTTTAAAAGATGGTCATCAAAGCATTAAATTACAGTAAGAATTAGAAGTGGTCTAAACCTCCAGCAGTAGAAAAATAAATGATGACTTATCTACTTGAGAGAATAATATATAACTATTAAAAATGAATATGAGCCACATCTGGGAGAAAAGATTTTCACAATACATATATCTGATGAAAGACTTACAACCAGAACATAAAAGGGACTCCTACCAAAAAAAAAAAAAAAAGGCACTTTAAAAAGAAGAAAACCAGATGATACATTCCCCAGAGTAACTAAAAGTAAAAATCCAAATATTGGTGAAGATAAGAAGCAGATAAACTCATTACCTATTGCTGGAGAGTCACTTTGGAAAACCTTTCTCAGTATTTCCCAGGCCAACTATACACCTGTCCTATGATTCAGCACTTCTTTTTTTTTTTTTAATTTTTTTTTTAAGTTTATTTATTTTTGAGACAGAGAGAGACAGAGCATGAACGGAGGAGGGTCAGAGAGAGAGGGAGACACAGAATCGGAAGCAGGCTCCAGGCTCTGAGCCATCAGCCCAGAGTCCGACGCAGGGCGCAAACTCACAGACCGCGAGATCGTGACCTGAGCCGAAGTCGGACGCTCAACCGACTGAGCCACCCAGGCGCCCCATCAGCACTTCTAACTCCTAGGTATATACTCAGGAGTAATGAGTTCAGGTGTCCACCAGAAGACATAAACAAGGTTGTTCCTTGCAGCTTTAATCAAAGTAGCCCCAGGGCGCCTGGGTCTGACTCTTGATTTTGTTCTGTCTTGGTCCAAGGGTCCTGGGATCAAGTCCCATTGAGCTGCACCCTTGGTGGCGTGGAGCTTGCTTGAGAGTTCTCTCTCTCTCTCTCTCTCTCTCTCTCTCACTCTCTCTCCCTCTGTCCCTGTCCCCTGCTGCATGTGCACATGTGCTCTTTCTCTCAAATAATAATAATAATAATAATAATAATAATAATAATAATAATAATAAAGTAGCCCCAAACTGGAAACAACCCAAATGTACATCAACAGGAGAATGCATTAAACAAGTTGTGGTATACTCCTATATGGAATGCTGTGTGGCAATAACAAGAGAACAAACGAATGACATATACAACAAACAACATGAACAAATCTCACTGACATCATGGTGAACAAGAGAAGAGAGATCAAAGGAGCACCTCCTAAATGATTCCATTTATGTGATGCAAGAACAGGCAAATTAGTTGATCATGACTGGTATCAGAATAGTTACCCCTGGGCAGGAGAATTGACTGAGAACAGGCACAGGGGAACCTTCTGCTGTGATGAAAATTTCCTGTTTGTTAATCTGTATGCAGTTACAGAGGTCTATACATATGTCCAAATTCAACAGACTCTATGGTTCATATGAATGACCCCTTTACATTTCTCATTAATTAAAAAAAAAAAAAAATGGAGGAGATGCCTGGCTGGCTCAGTCGGTGGAGATTGCAACTCTTGATCTTGGGGTTGTATGTTCGAGCCCCATGTTGGGTGTAGAGATTACTTTAAAAATAGAATAAAAACTTTTTTTAAAAAATTAAATTAAATAAATAAATAAATAAATAAAAATTTGGGAAAAAATTGTATATGTGGCCTTGGATAAGTCAGTTCATTTTCCTAAGCTTTAATATTCTCATTTGTAAATCATAATAATACTTAACTTGCTGGTTTACTTTTAGAATAGCACATGGTCAGTGTGTAATAAATCGCAGTTTATTTTCAACTAGAAATATTTTTAAATGATTATGATATGTGAAATATGTATAATTTGAATAATATGGTTAGAGAAATACAAAAGAAACAAAACTCCCTTATGCATTAAAAAATTCACAAAATTTATTCAGTAGATGTCTTTAGTTGGCGGGATTAGTTTTTTCTTCCTATTTTTAGTTTACAAAAATGTTTAATGAGCATTGCTTTTAGAATGAAACCTATTAATCTTCAAACATTAGAAAAATTCAGTCAAGGGGCACCTGGCCGGGTCAACTGGTAGAGCATGTGACTCTTGATCTCAGGGTCATGAGTTTGAGTCCTGCATTAGGGGTAGAGTTTACTTAATAAAAAAAATTGGGGGGGGGGGGTGGTGCACTTCAGTGGCTCAGTCAGTTAAGCATCTAACTGTTGATTTCGGCTCAGGTTATGATCTCAATCTCACGGTTCATGAGTTCAAGCCCTGTGTCGGACTCTGTGCTGACAGTGCACGGAGCCTGCTTGGGATTGTGTCTCCCTCTTTGTCTCTGCACGTCCCCTGCTCGCTCTCTTTTTGTCTCTCAAAATAAAACATAAAAATAAATAATAACAATTAAAATTGTAAATTTCAGTCAATAGTAAGTTCAGTATGAACCTACAATTAGTGTGAATCTCCAAATATTCTCTTTTAGGTTAGATTAATTGAAGAGGATTAACTACAACTAAGGAGTGATATTTATCTGGTTTTAGGTGCTACCATTCTATTTTTTTAATGTTGCTCTTAATTTATTTTTGAGAGAAAAAGAGACACAGAGCATGAGCGGGGGAGGGGCAGAGAGAGGGAGACAGAATCCAAAGCAGGTTCCAGGCTCTGAGCTATCAGCACAGAGTCTCATGAGGGGCTTGAACTCATGAACTGCAAAATCATAAAGAGTTGAAGTCGGATGATTAACCTACTGAGCCACCCAGACACCTCTAGATGCCACCATTCTAAAGGGATATAAACCTAGAAGATGTTCAGAAAAAGCACAACCAGGAGAGCAAAGAGACTCTGGGCTGTGAAATGTGAAAGAAGGCAGAAAGAACTCTCGGAGAAAAAAATACCGAAAAGGATCTGATGGCTGTTTTCCAATTAGAAAGGCATTTGTGTGACAAAGCATTTGTTGTGTTCCCTGTGGTCTCAAGCAGGACTGGAATCAGCAGGTAGAAGCCATTCCAGGGAAGAGGTTTCTGGGCTGGATAAGAGAACCCTTTGTGGCGATGCTGTTCATGTATTCAAGACACTGATGGAGTGCTTTTCTGTTGTAGGTGCTCTGCTAAGTGTAGAGTTCGAAGAGTAGGTAAGGCATGGTCTTCAGTGAGCACGTACAGTGACGAAGGAGCCTGTGCGTAATGTTTTCAGTGCTACAGCACAAGTATGAACAGAATGTTCTGAGGGCACAGAGGAGGCAGCTTTCTCTTCTGCAGGGAATTGGAGGAGGTAACATTTCAGTCAAGTATTAAACAATGGATTAATCAATGTTTGCCAAGGAGCCACGCAGGGAATGGTATCTGGAGCAGAAAACCAGAGCTGTGTCTGATGAGCCTATCAAGGTATGTTTGGACAGATTGTTTAGGATCTTGTATGCCCCTTTATAGGCAATGGGAAGTTATTAAAGACGTTTAGGAAAGGGAGTAGTGTGTGTTTAGGGGGCGATATAACTCCAGCCATGGTGTGTAAGACCAGCTGGATGGGGAGAGACTGATGGCAAGATGGAAGTTGGGGGAACATCCTAATTCTCAGGGGGCAGATGATGCTGGCTGGGCGGGGTGTTGAGTGTTACTGGAATGAGGGGATTTGATCGCATAGCATGCATACCTGAGGGAGACCCAAGAGGTCTCGATGACAGATTGCTTCATGGGTTCAGAACTGGGTAAGGTGGAAGAAGGAATTGAGGGTCATGCTTGCAAAACTGGGGGCCTGCTGACCCTGACCTTACCCACAGGCACCTTTTGATCATGGTTGTAGGAACAGGGGAATGGACACCATCATGTGTCTGCTCCACGAGGGCAGGTACCATATCTGTTTGTTCACTGCTGTTTTCCCAGTGACTGGGACAATGAATGAATGAGGAATGAACGAACAAACGAACGATTTGCCATCTCTCCCAAAGTGGCCTACTAATTTGGTGGCAATTCTTGGACTTCTGTCTTTTGTACTTAATTAATATTGATCAGGTTAAACATGATGTCAGATGTTAAGTTTTGGATAAGTGGACTCATTTGTTCATTCAGCAAACAGTTATTGAGTGTCTACTCTATGCCAGGCACCATTTTTGACTCTAGAGGAAACAAAAAAGACAAAAGTCCATGCCCTCTTTGAGTTTTTATTCTAGTGAGTGGAGACAATGAAACTAACAATGAAGAAGGAAGATACACAGTGCATTAGATGGTGGCAGATACTGTGGAGGAAAAGTACAGAGAGGGGCGAGGTGGGGGGGAGTGTGGTGTATAAACTTCATGTAAAGTGGTCAGCGAAAGCTTCATGGAGCAGGTGACATTTGAAAGAAGTGGGGATGTGAGGAGGACAGGGGGGTCAGAGCTCAGGGTGAATTGGAGTCGGGGGTGCTGATGGAAAGCTGTGACACGTGTCTGAGATCGGAAGCCTTGGAGGGTTTGAGCAGAAGACTGATGTGATAGAACCTAACATGGTAACAGAACCACAGAGAGAACAAAACGAAGGGGAGGCAGGGGCAGAGGCAGGGATTCCAAGTGGGAGGCTGTGCGATGATCCAGGTTAGTCGATGGCGGCTTGCACCAGAATGGCAGCAGCAGAGGCGGTGGGCAGTCAGGTTCTGGATGTTGTCTGAGGGCAGGTACTGCTGGCAGATCAGCTGCCGGGTGGGGAAAGCGGGCTTGGGGACAGTATCGGGAGCTCAGCTGGAACACGTTACATGTGTAATGCCCCACAGACATCTAACTGCAGATGCTAAGCGGGCAGCTGGATATACTATTCTGAGGTTCAGGGGAGAAGTCCAAGCTGAAGATGTAAATTCCATTCTGAGAGAACTTGTTAAGGGAGTGTAATTTATGAACACCCAGGAAGGGGAATGCCATACACAATAGTGTGTGCTTTAGAATCATGTAGAAGTGCCTTGGGAAGATTTCAGATCATGTTTTGTAGACACGAAAACGTTTTATAGATCAGATAAATAAGTTGCTCACCTGTACCCAAGTGAAAAGTTGTTTGCATTTTAAAGGACAGTGGATTCTTAAATCATGTATAACCCCTATTACTTGCATTTGCTTTTTAGTTTTACTTTGAAAATAAAACATGCCTTTTTCCCAAGTCAGTAAAATTAGTGTAATAACATTTTTATTTATTTAGTTTTTAAAAATGTTTTTATTTATTTTTGAGACAGCGAGAGACAGAGCATGAGCAGGGGAGGGGCAGAGAGAGAGGGAGACACAGAATTCAAAGCAGGCTCCAGGCTCTGAGCTGTCAGCACAGAGTTGGACACGGGGCTTGAACCCACAAACTGTGAGATCATGACCTGAGCTGAAGTTGGACACTTAATCGACTGAGCCACCCAGGCGTCCCAACATTTTTATTTTTATTATTATTTTTTTAAATGTTTATTTATTTTTTCGGGGGTGGGGGGCAGAGATAGGGAGACAGAGGATCCCAAGCAGGCTGTGTGCTGACAACAGCAAGCCCAATGTCAGGCTCAAACTCACCAAGCATGAGATCATGACCTGAGCCAAAGTCAGATGCTAAAACTGACAGAGCCACGAGGCACCCCCGAAATCGATGTTTTTAAATGCAGCTGCCTTGACTCCAAATTTACTTTCTTAGCTTCTTTTGCCCTTCTCATTAGTGTTTGTTCTCAGATTTCAAGTGAATTTTAACAAGCATACGATATAATTAGGAAACATTGCAGAGTTTACCAGACTTAATCCCTAACTTAGGAATATCGGCTGTCAGAAGATTGGGAGCCAGAAATCATATTTAAGCATTTTTATAGCTAAACACTTCATAATATATGACCACGGATACTGTATTTACTCTAGTGTTACTTAGGATTTCCTGAATAGTATTTACTTTAGTAAGAAATTGTGGAAAATAGCCATCTTGATACAGTGGTATGAAATGGGGGATTTATTTATTGGTTAGTGAAATCTTTCCCCTTTCTTTTAATGTTTAGCCTTACATACCCAATTAAGTAGCATTTACTATTAACTGTATGTGTTGCGGAAAGCATTTGACCATGTCTGGGATTAGGGCAGTTGCCTCAGGCACCACCTGAAGAAGACAGAGCCTGAGTTGGTGAAAAGGTGGAACTATATTCATTCTTTTTTTTTTTTTTTTTGAGAACCATTTATGGAGAGTCTACTCTGTTTCAGGCATTTCCTTCAATCTGTAGATGTTAGATGCAGAGAAACTGAAAACAGGCTGGAAGATGGTGGACTACAACACAGTGCTCTGGTAGGGGAAAATAGATTCAAGAAGCATTGGGAGGCAGCCCCCACAAGTCCCACTCAGCTCCACATCATTCATATACTGACAGGAACTGACACTCATGTAACACTATGTGTCAGTGACAGTTCTAGCAGTTTACACGTATTAATTCTGAACAACAGCCCTAAATTAGCTTAATTTTGCACCTGGGGAAGCAGACGGAGAGGTGTAACTTGCCCAAGTTCACACAGCTAAGTGGTAGAGCCAGGATTTGACCTACTGTATGAATACCTTACGTGCATTCATCTGATGAATCCTTTTACCACACATGGAACATCGTCCCCCTATCCCCAAGGCTGTAGAAGCCTAGAGAGCCAGGTAGCTGAAGTCACACAGCTGGTAAGTGGCTGAGCCGAGACAGGGGCTCAGGTATGACTCGGTCTGTGCCACTGCATTGCTTCACTTAGGAAAAATCAGGAGACAGTGACAGACGCTTTGCACTCCTGAGTAATGACTACGGCAAGCCTGGTTACCTGATTAGGCAATTCACATTCCAAGAAAAGGAAGCAACAGGTCAACATGAGCTTATCTAAATATTTGTTTAAGAGTAACATGGAGGGGCGCCTGGGTGGCTCAGGTGGTTGAGCGTCTGACTCTCCATCTCAGCTCAGGTCTTGATCTCAGGGTTGTGAGTTCAAGCCCTGTGTTGGGCTCCACACTGGTGTGATGCCTACTTAAAAAAAAAAAAAAAAAAGTAATTTTCACCACACATGAGTCTAGTTACTTGCATTATACCAGTAATTAATTATGTGGGGTTTTTTTTTTTTACTGTGTTTATTTAGATTTGAGCATATGTTACTTTGTAATTGATCCTAAGCCTTCATATTAAAAACAAATTAGTGGAAGCCTGATGATCACATTTCTCTTTAACAGATATTTTAATGGGATTACTAAGTATTTCATTATCTGAAAGCATGTAATGCTCTATCAGCATGGGTTTTCCTAAGCAGTGTTCACAAATTAGAATAAAAATGAAATTCCATCTGTGAGAATTTACTTTGCTGCCTTTATATTCAAGGATATTTTTCATAGGTTTTCTGCATTAAAACTCAGCATGATCTAACATAGCAAAAAAAAAAAAAAAATTAAAGCCTATTTATTTTTCCTCAAGATCAACATGATGTGCTTTGAAAAAAATATTCTCTTAGCAGAATTTTGAAAGAATTTCTGATTAGATTAGCACTCTGTCAAAATTGCTGCTTAAAAATGTGTTGCATTCCATTTTTTAAAATTTGTGACATTATTTCTTCTATCTGTTGATCACAGGCCAGTGATAAATTTAAAAAAATCTCATCCTTCCCTGTCTTTTGTACTCATGTCAGTATCTTTTAAGATCTTTTCCTTTTGGGGGCGCCTAGGTGGCTCAGTTGGTTAAGCGTCCGACTCTTGGTTTCTGCTCAGGTCGTGATCTCATGGTTTGTGAGTTCGAGCCCCTTTTCCTTTGGTTGTAGAAAATTTAGAAAATGAGTTTTAAGTAAAAGGAAAAAAAAACCTAAATCTTCTATTTTGTGATAACTGTTTTTAATATTTTGTATATATCTGCCCAGACTTTTTTTACCCTACATATAATAATAACTGTGCAGAAGTGAAATAAATGCCTATGTGATTTTATTTTAAAAATAAAAATGGATTCATGCCATAAATAGGTACAAAACACTTTCATGTGTTGTTTAAAAACATTTTTATGTCAGTAGATCATATCTCTGCAGCATTATTTTTATCCACTTTGCACCCTACTGTATTTCAGAGCATCAGCTCTGCCTACCCCACTTTAATCCAGTGTTAGTGGCTCCTGGGGTGCTGTGCTGTTACCCACTTTGTGTATGATAGTCAGTGATAATTATGTTGTGATAAATGGCATTTTCACTGGATGGAGGAGTTTGCGTTAATGATGAATATCTTGATCTAAATGTTATGACTCTGTTCAACCCAGTTATTCAGAACACGGTTGAGGTGGAAGAAGTAAATTTAATTTCATGAAAGCTGAAATAGATCTTGTAATCAGTGCACCTTATTCATAGAGACCATCTCAGGCCTTTACCTGGGGCTCTTTTTCTCTATTACTTTAATTAGGACTCTAGGACAAGGCTTCAGTTACCTGGGAAAATTGATGATACCTCAATTAAAATGACTAAACCTATTAGGTCAACTCTTTTATTCTTAGAAGAAATGTTTATTTCATTAACAGTAAGGGGGAGGGAGAGACCTTTTATAAGGGTCTTTTTATACCTCATAGATACTTTTTGTTCCCACTTCAGAAAACCCCACAAGGCAGGTGTTCTGTCATGTCTGTGTCTCTTGTCTCTCTACTCATTTCCTCATTTTCTTGAAAAAGAGGAGACTCAAGGAGCAGCTCCTAGCAAGTGATAAAACTGAGGTACTGCCTCAGGAATGACTGGAAGCCCACGTTTCCAGGATTCATGCGGAGGTGTGGATAGGAGTCAAAGTGGAAAAAATAACTTTTGATTTGGGTACATGACTTTATCCACGTATTTGAAAATAGGCATGTCTGATATTCCGGTCATTATCTGCTAAAAAAAAGAAAGGGTGGGGGGGGATGAAAGCACCCTGAGAAGCCCTTGCTCAGAAATACTCTTCATGTATCTAGTTTCCTACTCGGGGCCTGCTCAGCTCCTCCCTGTTAGCTGACTCTTTCTTGCTACTATTTCAAGATCTCATCTTAAAAGTAAATGTTTTGTAGTTTATTTTGGCACCCACCCTAGCATATTTTCTTTCTATCATTTCCATTTTTGTCCCTAACTTATTTTCTCCTGCCTGGGTGGGAGTGGGGTGGTGTAGCTCAGGGTGTCCCGAGCCTTGGAGTCAGACCTGAGGTTTACACCCGCACTCCATCATCCACTAATAGCGTGGCTTCAGGCAAGTTTATTCAGCTTGTGTGTGCCTCAGTTTCCATAGCGGTAAAATGCAGAATCAACAGAACCAGTAATGCAGAATATAGTCCCATATGTTTATCGTTGAAGTTCAAAGGAGAATAATGTATAGGAAGTGGCAAAACTTACTCCTATGGCCCTTTCACTCCTTTGAATAATATGAAGTGAGTGATTTTGCTCAGTGGCTTACACTGCACATTCCCTACTCCCCTCCCTCCCCTGGTCCCCACCCACCTCCTGCACTGGAATACAAGATTTAAGACAACATTGGAACAGGACATACCACTGCCAAGAGGCTTCTTCTCTGGGTGACTCCCACGTACACACCTGTTTCCTGTCTTCTCCTTCTAATAACACGGAAGAATAAAAACACAGTCTGATCTACTTACACGAAACAATGACCTCTTACCCAGAGCCTTTTTGGAAAATAATTCCTGCCATTTGTATCCCTGGCTTCCACGTCAGCTCATCCGCTGAGGTCTTACTTGAAGTGTTTTCAATGTGCTTATAACGTCTTCCATGCTCAGTGTGTTTATTCTTTGCCCGGTATTTAGCGGTTAGTGATCATGTGCTTTCACCAGTGGTGTGGTTCTGACTTGCTGTTTTTTGATGCTTTTCAATGTTGTCCATTTTCTTTAGTGAAAATGCAGTTAATAAGTAAGGATAGGCACCAGATTTTACCTGCAAGTCAGATTTCTGAAAATAATTTTGAAAATGTTTGTCTGCTTAAATGAGAAGGTTTTTTTTTTTTTTTTTAAGCTTGCATTTTCCTCATTGCTTTGGCGTAAAAGATAATTCCTCCTGTACGTAGTCACTGAGCATCTGTTTTGTGGACTTTAGATTCTGGAGAGTTTGTCTTTGAACCTAATAATGGCTTTTTTTTCCTACTTTTTGGGTACATGTTAGTTGAATGGATTGAAGGTTGGGAATACAGAGAGCTAAGTAAACACCGTGCTTTTTAAAAAATAATGTAAGGCTTTCTACTAAATTTTTATTGTGGTAAAACAAATACATAAAATTTACCATTTTAACCCTTTCTGAGCGTACATTTCAGTAGCATTCAGTGTAGCCATCACTGCTGTCCATCTCTGGAATCTTTTCATCATCCCAAACTTAAACTCCATGACTATTAAGCACTAACTCCCTATCTTACCACACCCCACCCCCAGCCCTGGTATCCACTGTTCTCCTTTCTGTCTCTATGGATTTGACTCTTCTAGATATCCCGTGTAAGTGGAATGCTACAGTATGCGTCCTTTTGTGATTGGCTCAGTTCACTTAGCATGTTTTCAGGGTTCATCCACGTTGTAGCAGGTGATAGAATTTCACTCTTTTTGAAGGTTGAATAATATTCCATTCTGTGTACAGCACCCGCGTGGTTTGAACTGCACGGGTCCACTTACATGATTTTTTTGGTAAATACCCTATAGCAGTGTAAAAGAATCTTCTCTCCCAGGTGATTTTCTTTTTTCTTTTTCTAAAATTTTTTTTAACGTTTATTCATTTTTGAGAAACAGAGACAGAATGTGAGTTGGGGAGGGTCAGAGAGAGAGGGAGACACAGAAACTGAAGCAGGCTCCAGGCTCTGAGCTGTCAGCACAGAGCCTGACGCGGGGCTCAAATCCACAAACTGCAAGATCATGACCTCAGCCAAAGTCGGACACTCAACCCACAGAGCCACCCAGGTACCCCTCCCAGATGATTTTCTTAATAACATTTTCTTCATTCTAGCTTACTTTATTTTAACAGTACAGTATATAACACATATAAAGTACCAAATATGTGTCAGGGGACTGTTATGTTATTGGTAAAGCTCCCTGTCAACAGTAGGGAGTTTATTAGTGTTACGTTTTGGGGGAGTCAAAGTCATACACAAATTATTGACTGTGCACATCGGGGGGTGGGGTTGGTACCTTAACCCCCTGTTGTCCAAGGGTCAACAGTATATAACACATTTTATTTCTTCATCCCATCCATTGATGGACATTTGAGTTGGTTCTCTGTTCAGTTCCTCTGCCCATTTTAAAATCAGATTAACTGGGTTTTTTGCCATTGAGTTGGAAGGATTTTTAAATATATTTTGGGTATTAACTCCTTATGAGACATATGATTTGAAAATACTTTTTCCCATAGGTTGTCTTTTCATTTTGTTGATAGTTTCCTTTGATGTAGTCTGACTTAGCTTTATTTTCATTTTCTTTGCTTTTGATGTTAAATCCAAAAAGTTATTGCCAAGATGGACATCAAGGAGCTTACCACCTGTGTTTTCCTCTAGGAGCTTCATGGTTTCACATCTTATGATTAAGTCCTTTATTCATTTTGAGTTGATCTTTTTGTAGGGTGTAAGATGGGGGTCCAGTTTCATCCTTTTGCACGTGGCTGTCAGTTTTTCGAACACCATTTATTGAAGAGACTATCCTTTCTAACCCTTCTATGTTCTTGGCTCCTTTGTTATAAATTAACTGGCCATACATGCATAGGTTCATTTCTGGACTCTGTATTTTCTTTTACTGATCTATTTTTATGCCAATACCATACTGTTTTAATTACTGTAACTTTGTAATATAATAATATTCTACTAACTATTACCTATTAAGTTAATTTTCAGCATGCTCAGGCAATTAAAAATACCAAAAGCATTTCAAAACTCTGTGAATGTGCACACGTTACCTTACTTAAAGTTCATCCTGAAATGAGAAACAACCTGTGGTATAAAGGAATGTAGTGTGGACATTATTATTTTAATAGGACTTAATTTGGGTTTGAAAACGTTCCACACAAAGCTGAATAACCTCAGCAAGTATTTCTAATATCACAATTTTCAAATAAGCCACAGCTGAAAAAACAAAGGTATGCTATTGGATAAAACCTTCTATTCTAATTAATTTTTTCACCTGTTTTAATTTGATGTACTTTTCTATCCTTCTTGTTTTTAATTACTAAAGAAAACACGCTAGTAACATTCAATCTGAATCAAGTAAAATGTGAAATTTTCTCTCTCCTTTCTTCCACCAATCCTACTCCCTAAAAGTGAGCACTGAAAGTCTGGTGTATCTCTTTCCAGAGCATGCAAGCATCCGGACAGCCAACTAGTTGCATGTAGGAGGAGGGAGAGTGGAAGAGAGGAAGGAGAGAGAGGGAGAGGGAGACAGATCCTATGAGTGTGTTTGTGTGTGCGTGTGTGTGTATACACACACGTAGTTCCAAATTAAAAGATAAAAGGCACCGTGCCATAGTAATGTTCTACAATATGGTTTCTTTTCCACTTAATGCAATATGCCCTTAATCTTTTCCTGTGCCACTATATTGAGTTCTGCCTTATTCTTTCCAGAGGCTACATCCTGTGTCTCTGTTTGAGTAGAATCATCCTCCTGTGCACAGATCTAACTGTGATGTGTTGGCATTGTAAGCACACTGCAGTCAATACTCTTGTATATGTATTTTGACACATTTGAGCTAGTATTTCTGTAGGATAGAGGCCTAGAAATAGTATTGCTGAGCCATTTGCATGTGCACATACCCATCATTTTAAGGCCCTTTGATACATTTTACTAAATCCCTCTCTCAGATGCTTGTACCTATTAACGAAAAACTTTATCCCTTTGTCACTAGATTTTGCGATTGTAAACAGCGTTTGCTGATCTGATGGGTGAAAAATGGTATTATTTTACTGTACATCCCTGGATTGTTGGTGAGGTTGAATGGCTTTTCCTAGACATACTAGCTATTTCTATGTTCCAAAGTGCCGGTTTTTATTAGACTGTTTGTCATATTCTTATTGCTTTTAATAATTTTATATGTATTACTCCTGTCTACTGTATAGGTTGGAAATATTTTTCATTTTTTCTTTTAACTTTGTGTGTAGTAACTTTTGCAAAAAAAAAAACATGTTTAAAATTTTTATGTAGTCAAATCCGTTGGCTTTTTATAGCCTCTGGGTTTGGTATTGTGATTGTGAAGACCCTTCCAGATCCAAGATTATGAAAATATGCATCTACCTTTTTGTTTATTATGTTAAGTTGTGAATACATTTGTAATTTACCTTTGCATAAGATATGAGAGTAGAGATCTATTTGTTTCAGCATAGAGGCTCACTGGTCTCAGAGCCATTTATTGAATAATCTGTCCTTTACTCATTATTTAGAAATATCACCTTTATCACATGCTTTTCATATGAATGGAGTCTGTTTCACTGTGTTACCCGTCCAGCTGAGAGGCAGTTGTGTGTAGTGAGTTAGACCAGAGAGAGCATCAGCTCTGGAGGAAGAGTTCCTGGGTCAGACTTAGCCAGCACTTACTTACTGGCTGTGTGACCTCAGGCGGAGATCCCATCTTCCTAAACCCCAGTCTGTTAACTAGGGGTGGTGTACTGGCTACTTTGCAGGGATGTGAGGTTTAAATGAGATAATACCCATAAAGCGTGTTAGGGCAGCACCTGCTTGCCTGACAGGCAAGGATTGGAAGAGCAGTAAACTGTTAGTATTAATGTGATTACCATAACCATGAGAGCTGACCCTTCATACTGCATTTTGCTGTGTGAGAGGACAAAAATCTCTTCTTTGTTCTTTACTTTTCCAGAGTTGAACTTCAAAACCAGCTTTTCAAGTTTCAAAGTGAAAATTCCTTAAGATTTCGAATGTTAATTGCATTAAGTTTATTAGGCCAGTTTTGGGAGAATTTGTTCCAAGTGAATGTTCAGTGTTCAACATAGAGTTTGATTGTGATCTTGAGTCAGCATGAGTTTACTGATATGACAGATATATTTGGTTTTAGTTCTGTCTGAATTTGAATATATTGTTTGCTTTTTACTTTCTTAAATGGGTTTTACCCTGTGTTTGGTGGCTGCATTGGTTTATGTGTATTTTCCTTCTGATTAATTTGAGCATTTACAGTTAGTTTTAGGGTTTTTTTCCCCTAGGATTTACCTACGTAACTACAACTTGACGTTCCGCTCTCCCTTCCATCACCCGATTTTGGATTCACTACGTTCCTATTATTAGTTTTTTCAAGTGATTTTCAGTTAGGGTTATGTTTGGTTTTTATGGACTAGAACTCCATCACCAGTGGCTTAACCGAATAGGGGACATTTTCCTCATAAAATGAACAGTATGGAGGTGAGCGGTTGGGTGGGTGCCATGGCTGCGCAGTGTCACCGGTAAGCCTGGCACTTGGTGCTGTCCCACTTGGCTGTCCTCGGCTTCTGACGTCACTGTTCCTGCTTATCTCATGGTTATGCCACAGTCGGTCCACCATCTATGGTCCAGACAAGAAGAAAACAAGGAGGCCAAGGAAAAGGGGTGCCTCCATTAAGGATGCGAAACTTCCTAGAAACCCTACAAATAGGTCTTACTGACCAGAACTATGTCACAACTTCACCCTGGCTGTCACCCTTAGCTGGGAAGGTGACTATTTCTAAGTGGGCACATTGCGTCCCTGACCCAAATTGGGGTCCTATTAGTAAGGAAGAAAGGTAGAAGTATATCAGGTAAGCAATTAGCTCTATTGGGTACAAGTTTACTGTTACACTTTTTTTTAAAGGATTTTCGTTTTGTTTTTTTTTTGTTTTTTTTTGTTTTTTTTTGTTTTTTTTTTTTCAACGTTTTTTATTTTATTTTTGGGACAGAGAGAGACAGAGCATGAACGGGGGAAGGGCAGAGAGAGAGGGAGACACAGAATCGGAAACAGGCTCCAAGCCATCAGCCCAGAGCCTGACGCGGGGCTCGAACTCACGGACCGCGAGATCGTGACCTGGCTGAAGTCGGACGCTTAACCGACTGCGCCACCCAGGCGCCCCTTCGTTTTGTTTTTTAAGTTTATCTATCTTGAGAGGGAGCGTGCATGCGCAAGCACAGAAGGGGTGGAGAGAGAGAGAATCCCAAGCAAGCTCTGTGCCATCAGCATGGAGCCCAGCTTGAGGTTCAAACTCACAAACCATGAGATGATGACCTGAGCCAAAACCAAGAGTTGGACACTTAAACCTGAGCCAAAACCAAGAGTTGGGCACCCAGGCACCCCTACTTTTATACCTTTAAATGATACATGTATTCATCATGGCTAAGACCGCGAGTTCTAAGAAGTATCTACTGACCCCCATTATGGAAGATGAGGAAGTCAAAATATTTAAATGATCTTCTGCTTTTCTTCCTCCTCTGTCTTCTGAATTTTGCTAATTACATTATTATTTCTAACATATGTCATTCTTTTATAACATTTTTATTCTCTCATTTATGAATCCAGCATCTGCTTCCAGTCCTTTTGCTACAGTTTCTTCCTTCGTCCCTGGGTTGATACTATTCATCTGTTGGTTTCTTCAGAATTGACTCATGTGAACTATTTCATTTCCATCCTTGCACATTTTTAAGTAACCGCCTGATGCCTTTGTACTGAAGTGACTGTTGGGTACAAAATTCTGCAGTCATACTTCTCTTTGTATAATCCTTGCTGTTTTCTGCAGTTGAGTATTCCTGAAAGTCTGAAGCCAGCCTGATTTTTCCTTCATAGGTGGCTGTGGCCTGATTTTTTTTTTTTTTCTTTTTCTTAATGGTCATGGAATTCATTTTGGGGGGTTTGTTTTTGTATCTTCAAGGCACACTAACCTCACTGTGTCTTGATGTTCATTCATCTCTATTAGTTTATTGTAGAACGTATGTAACCCTTCACTAAGGTCATTTAAGGTAACTTTTTTAATTTATTGAACTATATCCCAGAACACCTTTTCAGCTCTCTATGTTCTTTTCTTCAGAAATCCCAGTCAGGGAGCACCTGGGTGGCTCAGTCTGTTAAGTGTCCATCCAGCTTTTAATTTTAGCTCAGGTCATGATCTCACAGTTCGTGAGTTTGAGCCTCGAGTGGGCTCTACACTGACAGTGCAGAGCCTGCTTGGGATTCTCTCTCCCTCTCTCTCTGCCCCTCTCCAACTTGTGCTCTTTCTCTCTCTCTCAAAATAAATAAACATTAAAAAAAAAAAAAAATCCCAGTCGGGATTTGTTAGTTTGCCATTGTCATTTCCTGTATCTGTTATTTTCTCTCTGATCCTTTTGTTTTCCATTTTATCTTCTCAGTTTTTCAAGTTCATCTTCCATAGCCCAAGCTGTGTTTTTAACAGGTTCTTTGCTCCTTTTCGTTGCTACCATTACTATATTTTTTTAACATATTGACTTGATTTTACTCTTCCTCTCCTTTCTGAACTCTGCCAGTTCCTTTTTTTTTAACTTTTACTGTATCATTTCTTTTTTATTTTTCTAATTAAAAAAAAATTTTAATGTTTATTTTTGAGAGAGAGAGAAAGAGAATGAGGGCAGAGGCAGAGAGAGAGAGACACAGAATCCTAAGCAGGCTCCAGGCTCTGAGCTGTCAGCTCAAGCCCAATGATGCAGGGCTCGAACTCACGAACCTCAAGATCATGACCTGAGCAGAAGGTGGACGCTTAACTGACTGAGCCACCCAGGCGCCTGTATCATTTCTTTTCTTTTCGGAACTGTTTTATCTTTGTTTACAGCTCTTATTTCATAAAGGCTCAACAAATTACTGGTAACAAATTATCACATATTTAGTGACTTCAAAGAACACACATTCATCATCTTACATTTCTGGAGGTCAGAAATCTGACGTGGGTCCACGGGGTGAAATCACACTGTCAGCACACCTGGGTCCCTTCCTGGAGGATCTCAGGGAGAATCCCCCTTGATGCACACCCTTCCCAGCTGCTAGAGGCTGCCTGCATTCTGTGCTTGGGGTCATTTTCCTCCACCTTCGAAGCTAGCAGTGGTAGGGTCAAGTCCTTCTCACATCACAGAGCCCTGAGCTCCCACAGCCCCATCTCCTTCCAGCTCTGACTTCTCTTGTGTCCCCCTCTTCATTTTTAAGAACGCTTGTGATTGATTACATTGGTCCCACCTGGGTAATCTGGGCTACTCTACCTCTGTTAGTTGATTAGGAGCTGTAATTCTATCCAGAACCTTATTTCCTCTTTGCCATATAAGGTGACAGATTCACAGAGGTCAGGACATGGACAGGTTTGGGGGTAGGAGTGGGACATAATCTGCCTACCACAGAGATCATTTTAAAATTAATGGTTTGGGCCATGATTTTTACCTAGTCTGGGAAAAATTATCTTGGAATATATTCTTTTTTTTTTAATTTCCTGCATTCTTTCTCTCTCTCTCTCTCTCTCTCCCTCTCTCCCTCCCTCCCTCCCTCCTTCCCTCTGTCCCTCCCTCCCTCCCTCCTCCCTCCTCCCCTCTCTTTCTCGGTAGTAATTTTTAGAGATAAATTTATGTTTGTTCATAAATAAGAGGAGTTTTTCCACAACAGGCTGTTAGGGATTGGGGGAATAAAGGTAGGTGGTAGTTTGCATTTAGGTCTCTTCATGGATATTCAGTCCTAAGGCAGGACTCGCTCTCCCTACATCCATAGGGAAGCCTCACGCCAATCAGGGGTGTGTTCATTTGTGTGTATGTGTGCATGTGCGTGATTGAGTTTTATATCTCTTCAGCTGACAGGCTCCTGGCCACCCCTTATTTCTCTTACCACAGTATTGTACCTTTCTTATGTAATTCTTAAGGAGAAGTTTTAATTAATCACCTTGTTGATTTTGAAATATTCCTAGAAGACAAACAATGAAAGTAATGGTAATAGTAGACATATTAGTTATTAAGTGTGACTACCCACCACCTTCACTCTTTTAAAGAGAAACTATTCTGCTGTGGCCTTGCCTGGCAGTGGCTGGGTTTCAAGCCATCTGACCCCCCTGTGTCCATCCACCTTCACCCTGCCACAGCTGCGACTGGACTTGATCCAAGGATGCCCGCCTGTGGTTTTACCAGCAACCTGTGGCTTGATTAAGAAAGTTTAAATATATATATAAATGTTTATTTATTTTGAGAGAGTATACGAACAGGGGAGGGGCAGAGAGAGAGGGAGAGAGAGAATCCCAAGCAGACTCCGCTCTGTCAGCACAGAGCCCAATGTGGGGCTTGAACTCACGAACCATGAGATCATGACCTGAGCCGAAATCAAAAGTTGGATGCTTAACCCACTGAGCCACCCACGCACCCCTTGATTCAGAAAATTTTAAGCACCATGTCTTTGGAATCTTCAGTCTCAGCCAGTTACTAGTAGTGTAACCTTACGAGTAGTTCATGTTACTCAAGGTTCACCATGCCCCAGTTTCCTTTCTGTAAGATGTTAGATCCTTTATAATGCCGTTTTGAGAATTAAAAATAGTTGATCCACATAAAATTCTTATAACTGTCTGGCTCATCCTCAAAGCTCCATATATGGTAGCCATTACTATTACTCAATTAGAAATTTGGAATTAGGAAACCAAATGAGTAAGAGAGGTACCAAGAGAGGTACTATAGCTAGAGTGTCATGAGATAGGACAGTGGTTTTTACTCCTTTGTGGGGTTATTGCCCCCTCCAGGACTCTGATGAAAGTATAGAGAATTGCCTGCAGAGGAGTGTATATGCATATGTCACATATGCAAGATCAAGGTCGAAAGCACCTCATGCAGAGAATGAGGGGAGGGGGCTGAGGCAAGGCAAAACCGTATGGGAGTCAGATTTATGAAAGCACAGAGACTCATCAAATCAGAGGGAGCTGTTTCATAAACATGGCAGAGTGGACTGACCGAGGAGAGAAACAGCAGCCGTGAGACAGCCCTCGGTTCTAGGCCCAGCAATTCCTGCCCCAGGAATCCTCGGGGATCCCTGCTGGTCTCCTCACTTCCCTGGATGGAACCAAGGTGGCCTGGGTCTCATCTCTCGCAACCAAATTAGCCAGACAGAATCAGTGACACGGCTGACTTTTACGTGATGAATTATTGCTGCGTCATTTCGGATGGCCTTTAGCCAACTGTATGAAGTTTTCCTGTGGGTGTGATTGTATCAACAGGCCCAATGCTTTCAGAATAAAGTGAATAACCAGCTGTAGTGGCTTTCCAACTGCTGACTTCCTTTTCTGTAGGTTGAACCCTTTCCAGGCATATCCTACTTTTTCACATTCCAGTTTAAGGAAAAAACAAGGAAGAGGTGGCATCAACCTCTGTAGTAGAAATCTTTTTAATTTTGGTTAATCTTTTAAAGTTTTTGAGCTGAAGATGAGGCAGAACTTTACAAGATTTTAAAGATGGAAAGGATTTTAGAGATTTTTGGGTTCCCCTACTTCTTTCAGAAATAAAGGAGTGGCGCCTGGGTGGCTCAGTCGGTCCAGCGTCCGACTTCAGCTCAGGTCATGATCTCGCGGTTCATGAGTTCCAGCCCCATGTCGGGCTCTGTGCCGACAGATCCGAGCCTAGAGCCTGCTTCGGATTCTGTGTCTCCCTCTCTCTGCCCCTCCCCCCGCTCGTGTTCTCTCTCCCTCTCTCTCTGTCATAGAATTAAGAAACATTAAAAAGTTTTTTTGTTAAGACATAAAGGAAAGCGGACCCAGCATCATGTTGCATTCTCTATCTCATTTAGTGCTTGAGACAACAACCTTTGTGTTATGATAGGTGAGGTAACAGGCTTAGAGAGATTAGCTCCTTGCCCCAGATCAGAGATACAGCAAGTGGTAGAGCTAGGATTTGGAACCTACATCTTTCTGACTACAAAGCACAGTTATAACGCCTCCCTGGTCTCTAAACCTCACAGAGGAGGCTTTTACATTTCTTTCTCTCAACATGGTCTTTCACCATCTCTTCTAGAACAAAAGGCTGGAAATGTACATGCCCCACTTTTTTACCTGTGGGCCAGAAGGCTCTTGTGAGCACTCGTGTAGTCTCCAAAGCAGTGCAGTATTGACCCACTTCTAAGGTGGAACTTCTGTTGGATATTCAGCCAACCTTTCCCTACAGAGGCTTTACCATGACACCACAGTGTGGTGGTGCTGGGGACCATGGGCAGAGACTGCTGGGGCAGCAGTGATCCAGTTTGAGCATTAGCATAAATAATGTATGTTTACAGAGTATTTGCAGGAGGAAGGGGTGGTTAAGAGCACTGACTCTAGAAGTAGACAGCTTGGGGGGAATCCCAGCTCTTCTGTGTAATACTTGAGTGACCCTGGGCAAGAGTCTACAACCTCTTCGGTTTCCTTATCTGTAACATAAGAAGTGTGTAATCCATCAGATTATTGTGATCACGTGTGTAATCCACCTAGCACAGTGCCTGGCTTGATAACGCTCAGTAAGTGTTGGTTGTTACACTGCTTGTGAACGGTTAGGAGAAACAGCAGGAAGAGGTAACATCAGTTTCTTACTGAAATTCTCTTGTAGTTTGGTTAATCTTTTTTAAGTTTTTGAGTTTATTTTTTTAAAAATCATTTTTTATTTATTTTGAGAGAGCGAGAGCGAGAGTGAGAGTGAGAGAGGGCAGAGAGAGAGGGAGAGAATCCCAGAGCCTGACATGGAGCTCGAACCCATGAACTGTGAGATCATGACCTGAGCTGAAGTCAGGCACTCAACTGACTGAGCCACCCAGGCACCTCACTTTTTTAAGTTTTTGAACTAAAAACAAGTTGTAACTTTATAGGTTTTTATAGCTGGGAAGGATAACTATCCTTGAAAATGGTTCCTTGAAAATGGCAACTCCTGTGTTGAGCTGACAAGACCAGTTTTTAAAACTGCAATCATTTTGAGTGTCTGAGTATAAAATATTTGTTTTCAAAATGCAGAAAATGTATATACATTTTATGACTATAATGAAGAGAGGTAGAAATACATTCTTTTTCCAAGTTGTTTTGTTGCTGAACCATTAAATAATATGGCTGTTTTCCTGTTCGTCAGCAGGGTAGAGAAGCTTCAGTCCTATATCTTCTAGGACTGTAAAAAGCTTAGTTTTCCTATGCCTTCTTACAGCGTTGCAGTGAGGTAACTAGTAGATGAATACTATTTTTATTTTACTTATAGCAATATACCAATATTTAACTTGAAACAGTAACTCAGACTTCTCTTCTGGTTCACTACCCAGATGAATAATTTTCAAATATATTTGTTCTCATAGACTATATGATTTGTTCTAGGGCCATATTTATTTCTCTACTTTCCTAGACATTTCCATGCACAATGGAAGTGTTAGTAGTTTGCACAGCTTACTACCAATTAGTGTATGAATTGTGCCAGTGTACAACTTACTGTGGTACAATGTACATGTTATACAAACTTACAAAATACAATAATGTGTAGTTTATTGTAAGGTGATTATTGAGGGCAGAGTTTTATGCATAAATTTGACAGGCTGGCATTTGTAAGTACAAAAAAATTCCATATGCATTTAGGATTATAATAGGTTGGCCTGGAAAGGAGTTTAGAGACTATTCTAGACTAGTGTCTCATTAAATAGAACATTACGGCACAAATAGCTACTGGTGTAGGTTACATCGATGAATGATGGTAATTTCCCCTTCCCAAAAAGTTTAGACGACATGGCTTCACTTGCCATTTGTCCTCCCTCTTTTGGGTTAAAAAACATGACTATCTTGTATTTGAAGAAGACAGATTAGATTCTGTTTTTATGGTAAAGATGGATTAGGGTTTCAGGGTACCTGGGTGGCTCAGTTGGTTGGGTGTCCGACTTTGGCTCAGGTAGTGATTTCACGTTTCATGAGTTCAAGCCCCCTATCAGGCTCTCTGCTATCAGCGCAGAGCCCACTTCAGATCCTCTGTCCCCCGCCCCTCCTCCACTCATGCTCTCTCTCAAAAATAAACATTAAAAAATTAAAAAATAAAATATGGGTTAGGGTTTCGATACTGAATACTAAACTCATACTTAATGTTATGTCCAGGAATTTTCTGCAGTATCAGCAGTTGGGTTGTTCATCTATTACTGTAGACCACTTTTTAAATATAAAGCAGTTGTCTCAAACAATGAACTAATATTCACTAGTTACAAATAAATAGGGTAAGCATGTTCAAAAAAAAATTGTATTCAAATGTTTTTTTCCTTCCCCTAGTATTTGAAAATACAGTTAAAGAATTTTAGTCTATTGCAAACTTGATTGGTTAAGATCACACTATATTTAAAATTCAGTTTTAATAGCATTACAGCCATTAAATGGGGAGAAACCAAAAGAATTATTAAAACTATTTCAAAGCTCAAAACTAGAGATAATAATTAATATTGGAGTAAGTTTTCAGTCCTTCCTACTACAGCCTGCCCTGTTCCCTTGGTCTGGAACATTCTTAACCCTTCCCCATCACCTGTCTAACCCTTACTTATCCTACAGGGCCCTGCTTTTGTCTCAGTAAAGCCTCCCCTAAACCAGGTCTCATGTGAGATACTGTTAGCATTTTTCATTCCTCTTTCCTACCTCTAGTTTATCTAGATTATAATAATACAGTTATTGGTAATTTTTAAGAAACTGTGCCCCCCAGTTAACTGTATGTTCCATCAGGGTAGGAACCAAATGTGTCTTTTTTGCTGCCGTCTCCTTCACGTTAAACATCATACTAGTACATAGACATCCTCAATAAGTAGTTACTGACTGGTGGATGAATGGATTCCTTGTTTAGGATGCTAAGCCCTACTTCACATAGGGCTTCAGATCATGTTAACTGCTACTAGGTCACCATGCGTAAAGGATTTGTTTGGGTTTGCAAGCCCGGAAATTTAGTTTTACCGTTTTGATTATCAGATTTATTGGTACTAGCTAATAAACTTACAAGAAACTAATTTATATGTCAGAATACAATTTTTAAATTTACAATGGGAAATGTACCTAGGAGCTGGAACTTATGGCCTGTACAGATGTGGCCAAGACAGTAATCACTGAATAACCTTGTATTTCTCTACATTTCCTTGCCTAGCCTGCTATTAGGTTGGGATCGCATGACCAGTACTGGCCACTGAACTCTGAGCAAAAGTGGTATGTGTCATTTGGGGCCAAGGTAGTTAAGAGCCAATGTGCTTTCTTCATTTCTCTCTCCTTTGCCATGGTAGCGTTGTACCGTTGTTGCCACGTGTTCCAGCTGGCAGATCTGCAAGATGGCGGACTGCCTGCCTGCACGACTGCACGACTAAGTTTACGTGAGCAAGAAGTAAACTTTTATTGTGGTATCCACTGGGATTTCAGGGGTTTATTTCTTCCTATAACATAAGCTAGTATTATCCTGATTAATAAATCAGGAACTTTCTCTTGGTTTATAAATTTCCATTCAGAGAGACTAATTATGAATCTGGAGGTTGTCTCTTGGGAAAAACCTCCATATGTGGGTCTTAACTTGTTTCCTTGAGCTTGAACTACCTAAAATAATAACTATGATTTACATAAAATTATGAATATAAGAGTTAACAAATGAAAAACTTAAGACACTTAAGTAATTAATATCCACTAACTAGGATCTTGTACTTTAGAAATAGTATTTATGATTCTTAGTGAACCACGAGTTTGGAATGATTTCTTCCACCGTAATATTTTTAGTATCTTGTTGGTGAATCTGGAAAATCTAGGTTGAAATGAGCAACTTCCATAAATCAAGATCTTAGAAATCTTCTGTTGTTTTCTATATTCCTTCAGTTTTTGTATTCTCCAATTCTCTTAGCAGTAGTTTATGCAATGAAATGGATCTCTCATAGGGTAATTTTTTTCATAAGGTATTTTTCTTTTTTTGTTTTTTAAGTTTATTTATTTTGTGTGTGTGTGAGAGAGAGAGGGAGAGAGAATCCCATGCAGGCTCTGCACTTTCAGTGTGGAGCCTGACACAGGGCTCAATCTCATGAACTGTGAGATCATGACTGGAGCCGAGATCAAAAGTCAGACACTTAACCGACGGAGCCACCCAGGCACCCGCATAAGGTATTTTTCAACAGAATTATATTTGAGTACTTGAATTCTTACTTCCTTTGAGATAGGCTCTGTACATATGAATAAGTCTTGTGTTTTGTCTTCAGAATTTTCCCATCTGCAACAGAGACTGCCAACTATTCACCAAAACTTATTTCCTTTCTTTTTTGGTCACATCTTCTCTTGTAGTTATATGTGTCTTGTGACTGAGTACTCACCAGTGGAATTTCTGAGGTCTGGCCACTTCCAGGGCTAACTCATAAAAGCCCTCCCCCGTGTGAGTCTCCATTTCTGCCTCTTTTTGCTGTCTGGTGATCGGTGCCTAAAGCGATTAGGAAGTCCTATGTTGAAGATGGAAGAGTTTCTGTCAAATGGGTCACTGAATGACTTCCTGGAGCAAAGGCCTACTCCCCCACCCAGAAACATTTGTATTGGACTAATGTGTGAATAACAAATAAACTTCTCATGGTAAGCCACCGAACGTTGGAAGTTTATTTGTTATTGCAATGAACATTACCATAAGGCAACATTTAATAGCTAATACAGCAATTCCAGAGTAAATATTTAAGTTGTCAAGAATGATTAACCCTATGTCTTAATTTGTAATGTGTTCCACGCAGAAGAAACAAAAGTTTCATTTAGAATAGGCTGCTGAGTCTTAGTCTCATTTTCATTATTCCAAATTGCTTGGCTCTTCCTGAAGGAGCTAACCAATGGCCCCTCTGATTAAGTAGGCCCTCTGTTTATCCTTCTTCCTCCCACCCCATTTTATAAGGTCATATTCTGTGTTTACAAATCCAAAGTGCATTTACTCTTATTTGTAAGTGCAGTAGGAAAAAGAGAAGGGATACATTTAAAATGTCAACACAAATGTAGCTTTTATGTGACTGACCGGGCTCTGGCAGGTCACTTTTCTAAAACATATTTGCTGCCTTGAGAAATTTACCAACATGTAAAAGCTACTCTGGTTTCAACCCTCTACCTAATGCCAGGGCCAGAAATCTAGCTGTTCTTGACTTGTCTCTCTCCTCACCATTCCCACCCAGACGAGGTCAAATCAGTCTCCTGAATATATTTTGAACCTGATTCCCACCACGTTCTAATTTCATTCCTTCTTAAGGGAGCTTTGGACACAACTATCTCCTGACTGGTCTCCCTAGCTCTGGTCTTAACAGCTTCATGACATAGAATTCCCTTTCTACAATGCAGAACTCAACAGCTCATGCCTCTCCTTTGCTGATGGGTGTGAATGACTCCATGCTTATAAATTATATTGGCGTGTTGGAATTGTTCACGGGCAGCTCGTGTCACCATGTGGTCAAAGTTATTGTGAGGGCTAAATGGCATGGGCATGAAGTTCCTATCTAGCCTGGTGCTTGGCATTTTTTCAGGACTCAATAAATATTCTTTTCCTATCTGTGAGTGACTTAGTATCTTGTTCAGACGAGACAGCGAGGGTGTTGTGACACTCTGCTCCTCGGCAGGTGGAGGTGTCTCCATGGTGCTCTCCGTGGTCCTGCACAGGAGTCCCGGGCCCTGCCCCGCCCCCGGTCCTCCGCTGTCTCTCCAGCTCCCTCATGTTCAGCCTTTTTTACTGTTAAGCCTCGTTCTTCCCCTCAAAGTGAACCCATTCCTTTATTTTTTGCCTTCAGAAATTTTGTGTTTTGTCTCCACTTCTGTGAATACTGCTAATTATGACTAGGCTGTTTTCCCTTCCTGTGATTCAGATGTAGGTAAGATGGTGCACAGAGTTAAGAGCATTTATTTACTCAATGGTCAGACTGCTGGGTTTGAATCATGGCACTAGCACTCAGATCAAGGCCCCAACCTTTGGAACCTTTGGCAAGTTACTAAACTGCTCCAGTCCTCTTTTCTGCCGTATGTAGAAGAGGAGTTGTAAGGATAAAAGGAGTACTTCTTCTAGTACTTTTGGAATGGGGCCTGCCACCTAAGAAGCACTGAATAACTGTTAGCCATTATTAGTCATAGTGGGACCTGGAGACCTCAGATACTCTTACGTAGCTCTCAGTATCACTTATGTGCTGAAGCACCCTCTCCTCTCACATCTTGCTTTCCCTCTGGTATCCCACAGGAACTCAAACTCAGCATTCAGAGCTAAGCTCATCACCTTTTCCCTGTAGCAGAGTGCTTTGGCTACAAGTAGCAAAAAAACCCAAATAAAAGTGACCTAAACAGCAAGGGAGTTGTTTCGTTCTTGTAGCAAAAAGTCCAGACGTAGGATGGATCCAAGGTTGCATAATCTCATTGCTCAGTCACATCCTCAAGGACCCAGGTCCTTCCCATTCTCTCAGCATTTTGACTTGTCCTCTTAGGCTGGCTCCCCTCACCTCAAGATGAAGATTCAGGCCTGTGTGCATGTGACAATGTTCTAAGAGGGTTTCCACCTAATTTTCACTCAGATCAAGGAAACTTTCCTGATCTCATCACTGACAAGGGGACACGAATTCCCAGTTTTAGTTTAGACTAAGATCCATCCTCCTGGAGCTGGGGATAAGATTCTGTTCCCTGAGCAGGTGACTGGGAGTGAGTTGGGAAGGGAGTGAACTGAGCAGAATCAGAGCTCTGCTGTCCAAGAAGGGCCTTGGGGGATGAATTTGAGTAGAGAGTCAACAGTGTCTGCTGCAGAGTTTGAAATATTTTGTAATTAGAAGGAAAAGATCTAGGGTCGCCTGGGTGGCTCAGTTGGGCATCTGACTCTTGATTTTGATTCATGATCTCACAGTTAGTGGGATCAAGCCTCACATCAGGCTCTACACTGTCAGTGCAGAGTCTACTTGGGATTCTCTCTTTCCTTCTCTTTCTGCCCCTCCCCTGCTCATTCTCTCTCTCTCTCTCTCTCTCTCTCTCTCAAAATAAATAAATAAACATTAAAAGAAAAAGAAGGAAAAAGACCTAAAAATGAATTGGGAGTCACAATGAAGTCAGGAAAACTAGGTGGTGGGTATTGGTAGAAAATCAGTTTAGGAGTGGGGCTGGAGCATGGAGGACAGATGTGAGGGGTGTAGCTGTGGCATCCTCACTGGCGTGACATAGGGATGGGGGGAAGAGCTTCATTTGGTTTCTATTTTTTTCTTGGCTAATTGGGTACCCTTCATGGAGATGATGAAGACAAGAGGATGAGTAGGTTTGATGGACAGGGGTTTAACTGAGTTGTTTTAAACAGACAGAGTCTGGGGTGCCTGTGAGACATCGTCATGGAAGTAGTCCATAGGCAGTTGGAAGAACTATTTGAACTGGAAATAGAGATTTCAAAATGCCGCTCTTCAGCCCCCAAAGGTTCTGCCCCTTCTCTCCTTCATTCTTCTTCTTTTTTTTAATTTTTAAAATGTTTATTTGAGAGACAAAGACAGAGCATGAGCAGGGGAGGGGCAGAGAGAGAGGGAGACTCAGAATCTGAAGCAGGCTTCCATCCAGACTCCAAGCTGTCAGCACAGAGCCTGACACATGGCTCAAACCCATGAACCGTGGTGAGATCATGACCTGAGCCGAAGTTGGACGCTCAACCGACTGAGCCACCCAGGCGCCCCTCTTCTCCTTCACTCTCATGTGATTTCCTAGTCTCCTTTGAGCCCTCTTCATCCTTTATTGCCCATCTCAGTTCAGTAGCCCTCTTTCTTTCTTCTTAAGGAACCCCTGTCTTGGTGAAACCATCCTTTCAATCATTATCTGTGTGCTAGGGCTTCAGCGTAATGGTGAGAGTCAAGTAACCATCACTTAGAATTAAATTCAGGGGTACCTGGCTGGCTCAGTTGGAAAAGCATGCGGCTCTTGATCTCAGGGTCATGAGCTCAAGCCCCACGTTGGGTGCAGAGATTACTTAAATCAATAAATACAACTTTTTTTTTTCCTTTATTTTAGAGAGAGAGTGCGCATATGCATGTATACACATTAGCAGGAGAGGGGCAGAGGGAGAGAGAGAGAATCCCAAGCAGGCTCCACACTCAGTGCGGAGCCTGACACAGAGTTCAATCCCACGACCCTGGGATCATGACCTGAGCCGAAATCAAGAGTCAGACGTTCAACTGCCATCCAGGCGCCCCATAAACCAATCAATCATTCTTTACAAATTTAATTTTGAATTTATAAAATGAAATAATTTAGTAAATCTGCTTTTTGAAAGGCCATAAAAATTATTACAACAAACAAAAACATCTCCCCAACCAAAATACTTCCATCCCCAAACCCCGGAAGTTGTGATGAGTGGACAGAGTTATTTAAAGTTATATTAAAAGTACAGATTTAATCTTATAGTTCCCCAGAATTATAAACATGAAAACTAGTGATCAGAAGTACTCGTTTTCAGTGTGCTCTTTAGACCTCACTTACCCGTGGACATCCCTTCTCACAGTCTGATGCCGGCTGCCCAGCTGCCAACATACATCCACCAAACCCCAGAACCCTGACCTTCAGGGTTGCTCTTGGCAATTCTTCCCTGCTTTTCTTGCCAGCAGCTCCCCAACCCTTCCTCCTCAGCCTCATGTCTGCCATCTGGGCCCTCTTCTGTTCAGCTTCCTTGCCTTTCAGATGCAACCTATGTCACATTAGTCCCTGTCGGTCACTACGATCACTGTGCTGCCACTTTTCCGAAGGGTTTGCAAACACCTTTCAGCCACATCAGTCTCCTTGCTATTCCCTGGTCATACCTCTCCACCTACCCACACACAACTGGTCTTACTTTGTCCTTGCCTGTCGCGTATCACCCTTAGCCCCTCTTTAATCCACTTCCGCTGTTAGGTCAAGAGGAAGCATCAGCTAGTATTGGCCTGCCTCTGGGGCAGCTTGAACACTGTGAATTTGTTTTGCAAATGCTACATAGATTATTAGCTCACCTGACAATTATAGTTGGACCTCTTCTATTAAGATAATATGAAAGGTTTGGGCATCTGACTGACTCAGTGTGAAGAGCATGCAACTCTTGATCTCAGGGTGGTAAGTTTGAGCCCCACACTGGGTGTACAGATTACTAAAAAAAAAAAAAAAAAAAAAGGAAAGATAATGTGAAGCTTTTACCCAAATATTAGCAGTTGTTATTACTGCTGAGCACAGAAACACAGCATGAATGCCTCTTCTTTTAAAAACAGCCCTAGAAGAGTATGGGGAAGCAGGCACTCTCATTGAGAAGCAATTTAGAACTATCTTTCAGAATCCACCCTAAATATACATATGTGCATGTGTATATACATATGCATATATATGCACGTATTTGCATATGTACATAAGGGCTATAAAATTTGTATATGTATAATTTCTCAGGGCACATAGGAAATTGTTAGCATTGGTTATAGTTAGAGGAAGGTACTGGAGATTGTGGGATAGGATGTGAAGGAAACTTCCATTGCATTCCTTCGTGTGCCTTTTGAATTGTGATGGTTGATGGATTACTTATTTAAAAAAATTTTTTTTCAACTTACCATTCTATGCTCAGGAATTTTATTTCAAGGAATTTACTTACCCTACAGAAATATTTGTATAGAGGCACCTGGGTGGCTCAGTTGGTTGAGCGGTTGAGCGTCTGACTTCAGCTCAGGTCATGATCTCATGGTCCATGAGTTCGAGCCCTGCGTTGGGCTCTGTGCTGACAGCTCAAGCCTGGAGCCTGCTTCGGATTCTGTGTCTGCCTCTCTCTCTGCCCCTCCCCTGCTCACACTCTGTTTCTCTCTCTCTCTCTCTGCCTCTCTCTCTCTCTGCTTCTCTCTCTCTCTCTCTTTAAAAAACGAGTAAATGTTAAAAATTTTTTTTAAAAATATTTGTATATGTATTAGCAGACTTGTGTGTAAAATGATGTTAACGATAGCATGTTCATAGTAATGAGTAACAAGAAAGCTAGGAGCAACCTGAGAGTCTAGTAGGAGTGCCCCAGCAGTTATGACATAGCTGTACTGTTGTTTAGAAAAACAAGGTATGCACATACGCTAACATGGAAAGATTGCCGAATTAGGATAGGATGGATTATGCTTCAGTCACAAACACCCCCCAGGTCTCAGCTGCTTAACATAACAGGGGTTTGTTTCTCACTCACATAAAACCTATGGGTCCAGGAGACTCTCAGGACCTAGTGAGCCCTCTGGCTGCTTTGATCTTGTGGCTCCGCCTCTGACGCACACAGAGCTTCCTCAGTCACCGCGGCAGTGCCATGCCAGCTCTTCTGTGCTTCGGCCCAGAAGTATGGACGTCTCACAGCTGTTGGCCAGAACTAACACCGTGGCCCTGCCTAACCACAAGAAGGGGTTGAAATGCAGAAGAAGAGATGGAATGTCTGGGGTTACGGCTCTGTCTTTGCCATATGCAAACATGGAGCCACAGGCCCATAAAGTTTTCTGGAAGGATCCAGAAGAAGTGACTAACAACAGAAACCTCTGGAGAGTGGGACTAAGTCTTACCCTGCTTGAATATTTTTACCACTATTTTTTATATTTTCAGCCTAACAATAAAATGTTTAAACCACCTTTAACACTATAGTTTATAGTAGGATTCATGCATACTAACTTCTGTGGGGTTTTGTCAATCTGGTTTAGGTTGACCCTGGAGTCTTTTCATGAAAAGAGAAATTCAAGGTTGAGAAATCTGAATTATACAATTGTTAATTTACCTTAAGTGAAATTATTCTATAGCTCTATTATGTAAGTGGGTATGTAATATGTATAGAGCAGAGAGAATTGCAAAATCCACCTGTATTTGTCCTTCCTTATTTTATCGCGTTAGGCCATGCATGTGGCCAGTGTTATAAAATGGGAAAAGCCATTCACCATGTATTCTGCATCATTCCTTTCCTCAGTATGCTGGAACTAAAGGGCAGGCAAATAAATAAGTAATTCATTCACTCTGAGCAAGCAAGGAACTGACTAGCATTGCCTTGGAAAGCTAAACACCCAATGAGCTATAAAAATGCAGTAACAGATGACCTAATTCTTACCCTGAAGAGAAATATTTTAAAAGTGTATTAATCTCTTTAGGCATTCCAAATAGGAAGGTTCACTTTTACAGGTTTAATGCATTCGTTCTACAAAGCCAGACATTCTCATTTACAAACGAGGTATAAAATAGACATTTAAACTCTAATTGAAAAAATAAAGAGCGTGTAACACCTTAGGTGTGGTGGCATAAGGTTACTTTTATAATCATGTTCTCCCATCTCTCATCAAACCCCAGGACAACTTAATCCCTGAAGTTACACATGGCGCAAAAAGAGTGATGTTGTTTGAACTCAGGGAGAGTCTCTAAAACCCCAGCAGAGAGTGCACAGCTTCCAAAATAACTCTTCCAGGATCAGGTCCAAGGCCAATGCTTCTTTGGAAGAGCTCAACTCCAACCTTGGTGTCTTTTTTTTTTTTTTTTAATTAAAAAATTTTATTAGAGATTGTGAGCTGAGGCTGGGGGAGGGGGTTGGGGCAGACAGAGAAATAGAGTCTTTAAGCAGATTCTGATGGGGCTCCATTCCATGACCCTGGGATCATGACCTGAACCAAAATCAAGAGTCCAATGCTCAACTGACTTAGCCACCCAGGTGCCCCCCAACCTTGGTGTCCTGATGGGGCTGCTTTGACCAGGGTTAGACTGCTGAATATATCAGCCTTTTAAGCTCGTACTTTTTCTTTCAAAGAATTCTTTTGCTTTTGAGATTATTTATGTTTTATGTGTAAATGCCACCTCATTTTTATGGTTTTATTGCTCTATCAGTCATCCCTTCCAGTAACACACTTGACGATCAGTTTTGGCTCCAGACTCAGTATGTGAGAGATTCACACCTCAGGGCCCACCCTACTTCAGGCTCTTTTGGTCTTCCTTTCTCTGCGCTTGCTTTCACCATTATAGTCCATTCACTCCAACTGCTACATTGGGAAAAGATGTGTCTTTTCCAGACAAAAAAGGCTGTGAATGAAGATCATTTTGCCAAGGATTGGGGATTAAGTTAAACTGGATTAAAAAGAATACAGGGGCACCTGGGTGGCGCAGTCGGTTAAGCGTCCGACTTCAGCCAGGTCACGATCTCGCGGTCCGTGAGTTCGAGCCCCGCGTCAGGCTCTGGGCTGATGGCTCGGAGCCTGGAGCCTGTTTCCCATTCTGTGTCTCCCTCTCTCTCTGCCCCTCCCCCATTCATGCTCTGTCTCTCTCCGTCCCAAAAATAAATAAAAAAAAAAAAAAAAAAAAAAAAACGTTGGAAAAAAAAAGAATACAAATTTTATTTTCCTAGTGAAACTAATAGTGCTAAACTATAAATTTAAAACAGGCCCTGTTAAAAATTTAAATGATTGTAAACATAATAAGTAATGAAAATAACTGCTTACACTTTCTGAGGTTTTTATGTACTTTTCCATGAGAGCTGTTAAACTATCCCGAAGGATTAGTGCTCCTACTGTGGAGGATAATACCCAGCTTGGGTCACACACGGCCTCACCGTGAGAATTTCACAGCATCCAGGATGGTCTAAACTTTGTGAACAAAATGAGTTCACTGATCTCACTCTTGGCTGTCACTGTAACGTCAAATTGCCATCAAAGTTTCTAAATGTCCTCCATTTCTGTCCTTCCACAGGCTAAGCAAGAAACAGTTTGCAGACTGGGGCCCTGGGAGCAAGTGTTCTGGGAACTAAGGAGAATGTAAAGAAATACAGGGACACTTGAAATATTAAATAGCAATAAAAAATGAAATAGTTTAAGTAGGGTAATAGTGGAGATGCCCCAGCGCAGCATCCGCTTAATAAATTGTAAAGACAGCAGTTGTCTTCAACCTCCAGTGCAGGGAGAAAGCGTATTCAGGCTAGAGATGCCACACAGAGAGCCTTATGGAGATGGTAGGACTTGAAATAATTCTTAAGGGATGGAAGGCTGTTTAAAAATATAAATTGGATCAATTTTAAATTATGAGTAGTTGTAGTATCTTGATTAACTGATGAATGTTCTATAAGCCAGAAGTAAACTTACTTAGTCATACTGATTAGTAATGTATAAATCCTGATTTTACCAGATAAATCTTTTTTTTTCTTTGTTTATTTTGAGAGAGAGAAAAAGAGAAGGAGAAGGAGAATGTAAGTGGGGGAGGGGACACAGAGAGCTTGGGAGAGAGAGAGAGAGAGAGAGAGAGAGAGAGAGAGAGAATTTGTCAGTGCAGAGCCCAATGTAGAGCTTGAACTCCCAAACTGCAAGATCATGACCTGAGCCAAAGTCGGACACTTAACTGACTGAGCCACCCAGATAAATCTTAAGGTCAGCCTTTAAATGCCAAGGGAACTCCCTTGCTTGTGTTCTTTTTGAAAACCTTAAATTAAAAAAATTAAAAACAAAAGTCTTAGTTCTTTTGAATCATCTTCGCAACTACTGTGTTTGAATCAGCTTCTTTGTAAGTAGCGATACTCAGAAGGTTCCTTTAAAGAGCTCTGTTTTGCAGATGTTGTTGTGTAATATGGGTTCAGTCCTTGCCAGCTCAGTCTTCCTTTTTTGTTTATGCTGCATGTAGTTTGTACTGCATCACTTCCTTTGCAAGAGAATTGACTGCGGGGTCCTAGGGCAGGGTCATTTTTTTCATTTCTTTGCACAATGCCTATTACCTATTTCTGGTATCAGAACTTTCTATTAGTCATCACCAGAAACTATTATTACACCTGTCAACTGGTAGTGTGGTGAGCTGTTTACAAGTTACAGATGAATGTGTGTGTGTGTTTTTCCCCCCAAACCAATTTTATTACCTATAAACATTAGCCCCATTTTTAAAATAGAATAATATCCCTTAAAAATCCATTGTCCCTAGCCCTGAGTTTTGGCACAACTTGGTGTGCATTGCAAAACAGGAACCATCTACTAGAGTAATAGCTGCTCCCTTTATACAGGGCACACACTTGTCTCGTCCCCTCTGTGTCCTATGGACTGCTTTTCTGCTTCACTTACCTATCTTGCCTGCCTGGATTCTGTAGACAGCTTCATTTGATTAGGAGCTAGTGCGTAAGAGCCAAAACCACACCAAAACAAAACCTTCAGCTTTACCAGCGCCATCAGCTACCTTTCCTAATTTGAATTATGTGCCATTTGAAGAACAAAATGATATTTAGCTGACCCCTGAACTACATGGGGGTTGGGGCACTGACCCTCCATGCAATTAAAAATCCAAGTGTAACTTTGACTTCCCAAACACTTGACCAATAGCCTACTGTTGACCAGAAGCCCTACTGATGCTATTAACAGTCGACTAACACATATTTTACACGTTCTATGTTTTTTATACTGTATTTTTATAGTAAAGTAAGCTAGGGAAGAGAAAAAGTTATTAAGAAAATCCTAAGGAAGAGAAAATACATTTACAGAATGTACTGTAAAAAATCTGTGAAAGTGGACCTGTGCAGTTCAAACCTATGTTTTCAAGGGTCAACTGTATAATCCTGTGGCTGTAATCGGTTGGGCCATCTTTGAAAAGTAGGTTATTATAATTTGTATAAATAAATAAAATATTGTGTGTATGTATATTTCTGTGCATATACATACACACATATTTGAGAATAAGACAATATGAAAACATACTAACAATTGAGGAATCATCTGAGAGAAGGGTATTTGGAAGTTTTTTAATGCTCTTCTGAGAACTTTTAAGTTTGCAATTATTTCAATATGAAAATTATTTTTAAAAGTCAGAGCTAACTCTCAACCACAGATTGTCAACAGTAACAAAGATGTTTCTTCCCTGAGTGATTAATCTTTTAGTCAGAATTTGAGGAAAGGAAACATTTAAGGCCAACATAATTGATACCATGTCTTACAAAGTTATTTTCCAGCAAAAAAAAAAAAAAAAAAAAAAAATTCTTTCCTGTAGTTGATATTAAGACCAAAACTCAGAGAAAATATTTTTTGTATGAATTAATAACCAAAAAATTTGTCTTTGCATCCAGTTTTAGTACCCTGACATAAGAAAGCATTCAAAGCAGAAATAAATGCATTGCCTCTCTGAATCTAAAGAAGGACCTTATTAGCAAAGTGTATACGTCTTTGCTAATGTGTAGGCATCCACGTATTAGATATTTTAAACAAGCAACAGATCTGAACTGTTTGTTCATTTGTGGTGATGAATTTGTGCCAGTTCAGCCCCACACTTTGGTCTAACCAATGGTATGTGTCTCCTAGAAGGCCAGTCAGGATAAAAGCTGTAGTCCACATAGCCACAACAGAGGACAAAGATAGTCAACCATAGAATTCAATCTCCTTATTTTCCCAAACAAAGTGAAACTATTGGGCCTAGATTTGGAAGCCTTTTCAGCCTGCTGCAGTGTCCTTTTGATATGTCCCTGTCATTCTTTGAGAACTTCCTTATTTTCTGGCTCAGTAAGATTCCAGGCTCATCTTGTGCTTTTTCCTGTCCCAGTGAGGAAATCAGCCGTTTCTCCAAAAAGCATTGGTATCGTCTCTGTGTGGCATTTGGAAATCAAGATTGGGTAGTAGGCATAGTTGTTGGGTAGTGACATAGTAGGTATGTCATTGCTCGTAGACTTTGTCAGAAGAGCTTGGCAGGTGGTGGGTGGGGGGGAGGGCAGGAAGGGATGGAGCGGGGACACACAGATGTGCTATTTCTTTGTGTTAAATACCATCAGTTCATACCGATATCTCCCATCGCAGTCCGACTCCACGGGGTTTATTTTAGCCATCTCCTTCGAAATTTGTAATTTCCTTCCGCAGTAGTGAGAAAACGGCTCCCTCCATCCTCAATATTTTACTTATTTTCTCAGTCCTCCCGAAGGTAAGTAATTTCCCTCTCATGTGGGCCGCCTCCCGACGCCTACCCTGCAGGACACCCCTACCCTGCAGGTCACCCCAGCTGCACTAACGGAACCCTTACCCTGGCTTCCTCGTGTGCACTCACCGGGCCAGCTGATCTGTTGGCCAGACCCTTGACTTTTTAAGCTTAGACGAATTATAAGCACAAACTTGAGACAAAGTATTTCCTGAAATTATAAAGTCAGAATATTAATTTTTTACATTCAGTCACATAGTTTCATTTCGATTCTTATTCACAGAGGAAGATGGGACTTATTTAAGGAAAGCTTTGGAAATAATGCTATTGATAAGTAGGCTTCGCTTTCCTTTTACTTTATTACTTATTTATTATTTATTTATTACTGAGATGTAATATTAACAGACGTTTCGGGAAACTGTTTACTGAGCACGGTTGAACTGGAGGACAGCTGCTTTCTGGGGCAGCTAAATCTTCTCTCACTGGCCTGGGAAGCTCTGAATTCAGTCCTGGTTGGGATGACACTTAAAAAATAAATATGATAGTGTTTGCCTTAAATTTGCGACGAAGCTATTTACATAAATTCCTTTCTCGGTTTGATCTAGCAATAAAAATGATTTAATTCTGCTTTAGGAACTAAGAAAAAATAAGGAAAATTATTTGTTTTTTCCATTTCCTGATGTATTTGATCTGTTTTTAGTTTTTGACTCTTTTCTTTGCCACCACATTCTTATTCTCTTAGTTCACTTCCTCATGTCTGGTATTCCTGAGTATATAGAGTGCTGGCTATTTTCCTGAGTGCAGAAGGACTGACAGCATAAAGCAGGGTAGTAGAGTATCTGTATCGTGTTTGTCTTTGGAATGTGTTGATTTTTATAATTGAATATGAGTTCATTTCATATTTTGAAGTTTTTATAATTCACCTCTTCATGATTCCAGGTCCCTCCTCCCTTAGTAAAAATTCCCCTGGATGCCACAGCAGTATACTAGGAATAAGCAGAAATAAATTTGAAAGAAATCTGGCTCACGGTCTCTTAGGAGACATGATTACAATATGGGAAAAAAGTTGCAAAATGCAACATCTCAAATAGCATGTGACGATGGAAACCCTTTGCAGAGTGGTAATAGTTGATGTCTTTTGCCTTTTATATCTTCTTTAAATTCCTCCATATCCAGCTCCCTTGTCCTTACCATAACAACTCTATTGCAGAACGAGCAGGCATTATTGAGGGGCCCCAGTGAGCAGCACTTGGTACTTCACTTGAGGATGCCATCGGACCCTCTTAAGCTTCCTTTAGGGTCTGTTGGCATCAGAGCAGTGACAGTATCATCAGATCAGCGTCATGAAAATTCCGTGTGCCTCCAGACGCTCCCAGCATCAGAATAGCCAGTGTGCCAATTTAACCTCCTCCTGCCCTTGAGGCTGCTGTCCATTGTCCTAAAGCAAGGCCACCTAAGTGACACCAGTTCTACAGGCTGATAGGGGAAAGGAAGTTAACCCCTCCTCTACATTAGACACAAAGAAGGTTGTTTAGAAAAAATAAAACCAAAACCCAAAATTACCCTCCAACCACAAACCAAGAGAAAGTGCCAGATAGAAGAAGTATAAGGTTAATGCCAATTTTAAAGCTTTACTTGAGGAAATGTGGCCTTATTGGGTGTTATAGACTTGTGACAAAGCCAAGGAGAGCCAGCTGACAGAGTTTCTGACCATTCATTCATTCAATAAAAATTTTTGCTGGTTTTAAAATCCTCTGCTCCGTTCTGTGGTTCACCCAACAGAAACAATAGCCAAACACATAACTTAGGAGCATCTGGGAAGCTTTCCAGTTTTCCTGTTTTTACACAATCCATTCTGTAACAGAAATAGATCTCCTTTCGAGGCCGGTGAAAGCTGTGCTTGTAACTGAGATTCCTCCAGGCAGAGATGATGATTAGGTGATTGCTTTAATCGTATGGTAATTTCCTTCTCACCTGTAACTGGGCATATGATGTCAACAAAAGAAGGTTTGGAAATTTTTCTTTTTCTTTTTTTTTTTTTTAATTTTTTTTTCAACGTTTTTTATTTATTTTTGGGACAGAGAGAGACATAGCATGAACGGGGGAGGGGCAGAGAGAGAGGGAGACACAGAATCGGAAACAGGCTCCAGGCTCCGAGCCATCAGCCCAGAGCCTGACGCGGGGCTCGAACTCATGGACCGTGAGATCGTGACCTGGCTGAAGTCGGACGCTTAACCGACTGCGCCACCCAGGCGCCCCTGGAAATTTTTCTATTAATACTTAATAAAATATAATTAGCAACAGACATGAAAAACATCTGATTGCAGTTCTTGGCACAATAAATGTTCGTTTAGTGTGACTTTGTTTTCTGAACTCAAAACAGGTGTTGTCACAGTCGCTGAGATGGAAATAATCCATTCACTTGGCTGCTTAACCATTTATTTCTTTTCAGTGTTTCCTGCCACAGGTCCTACCCAGCTTGTACCTGAAAGGCCCCTACCTGGTTGCCTCAAGTGTCAGTAGCTCTTAGGAAAACCTTGCTTTAGCTATATCAGAGCCTTCCTATGTGATGAAAATCGGCATAAGGAATTCCGGTTTTTAAAAAGTGATGTAGTAGACTGATTAGGTTTTCCGTCATTCACTAAATTAGGCAGAGTGACAGAGTGTACAGGTTAGGTTTTCTGTCGCCCAGAGAGCCAAATATCTAAGGCTAGTGTAAGGTGAAAAGGATTCCTCTCTGAGGGTCAGGGTAAGAGTGTTCAGTACTGTGGTGCAAGTGGCTTATAGTATTTTAAATGCATAATTGTTATCATGTCATGTAATTGTGCATTTCTACCAAAGGGGTTTCCAACTCCAGCCCAGGTCTCTCTCATTTTCCTGAGCAGTGTTGACTTAGAAATAGGCTAATCCCTTGGTTAAGGCAGAACGCAATTAACCACTTCCCTAGGCATGCCAGAGAGCCAAATGGTTAATACAGTAGGAAATCATTTTTAAATGAAATGGACAAAAAGGATATATATAAGTTTTGTATATATAGAAGTTGAACCTTGTGTTGGAGAAATTGTATTTGTCACTTGTTGGTTGGAGGACAAAATATAGTGTCATGTTATTAATAGGAAAAGTTTCATTCTTATTTTTTGGTCTAGATCTTTATGTCTGTCATTATTAGACAATCAGCATTTATTTCATAGCTAAATAATACTTATTGGGATGTATTCATATGCTAACCTTGTAAAATATGTAACATCTTCATTGTATGTGTGCGTTTGTGTGTGCTTTACTGATTTTATTTTTTTTAATTTTTTAATGTTTACTTTTGAGACAGAGAGCATGAGTGGGGGAGGGGCAGAGAGAGAGGGAAACACAGGCTCCAGGCTCTGAGCTGTCAGCACAGAGCCTGACACGAGGCTCAAACCCACGAACCACGAGGTCATGACCTGAGCTGAAGTCGGACGCTCAACTGTCTCAGCCACCCGAGTGCCCCATGCTTTACTAATTTTAAATGCATGGGAGTATTTAAATATGTTAGTCTGAGGACCTATAGTTTATAAAGACTCTTAACGTCACTGAGAGTGATTTTACTGTGGTCCAGTTCACCAATCTCTGTATTTCCTCTACTAGGATTTTGGCAAAACCAACCAGTCAATTAAATAATTACTGTCTAAAAGCTATGTAGTGACAAATGATGACCAAAACAGACAATCTGCATTCCGTGGTGTGGATTTGGTCAGCTTATAAAATTTATAATCTCATGAAAAGAGCAGTTTTCCTTGGAAGATCAAAATGAAGCCATTTTAGGATTCATTTTCAGCAGTGTGAAGTTACACGTGCTCTAACCTAACAGTGATTCTCCGCCCAGCGTGGACATGTCCTGACTTTAGCTGTTGTAGAGACTCTTCTGTCAAAGTGGTTAACTGAGTGCCCTGTGAATGACCAGTACCCTTCTCACTGCAGTGACAGGCTTGAAAGTTGAACCCTTTTCAGGTATCCCCAGCAAACAAAAAAACAAAAACTGAAAAGCAGTACATTTACAGATGTCAGCCCAGGTGCTGTATTTGCGGGCCTGATTTGCTATGCCGTATCTGACAAGGTGGGTTTTTTTTTTTTTTTATGTCCTCAAGACTTAATCTTGTTTTCATTGAAATATACTATAAAATGTTCTGTTTCCTTTTGCTCGGTAACTAAATAGTAGTATTTGGTAAAAGTGTCTTTTATGGTCAAGAATTTAGACAGTGAGCTGAGAAGGAACTATTGTATTATTAGGAGTATTATTTTGACCGCATTGCCTGGGACCCTGGGCAATAGCCTTCAGGTGGGGAAGGTGTTGTGTTTTTTTCTGCCATTTCCTTATACTGGGAAGGGAGAATGGCTGAGTAACTTGACATAATCAAATTCAGGTAATAAAAAAATTAAAATAAAACCCAATCTCTTGTCTCTTACTGGGCAGCAGGGCATGTGGCCTCCTCACAGAACTTGCCCTCGGCAACAGGTAGGGATTTCTGGTCACCCTCCCTATGTTCTTGGTACTCTGCATCTGCCATCCTGTGTGTTGTTGCCTTTGTGTCCAAAGGATCAGGTTTAATTAGCTCCTGAGAGAAAGAAGAGTGAGACGCATCCTCACTTGGCTCTTCTCAGGAATCTCAGACCCAACACAGCCTGTGTGGCTCACGGTCACCTTCCAAAATCAGGCTCTTCCTCTGCTGCCCCAGCGCTGTATAACAAGTGCTGTTGTGGTCAGCTCCACCGGTCGTGTGAGCAACCTTGACCCCTCCCTCTGTTCCACCTCTCACATCCAGTAAGTCACTCTATCTAGTCAGTCCTGCTTCTGCTCTGAAAGCCTGTCCTCTGCTCCCTCTCCCCACAGCTCCACCCCAACCAGGGCCCCAGTCATCCCTGCCCAGGACCCAGGCAGCGGGGTGGGACCCACCGCCAGCAGTGGCCTTCTCACTGCTCCACTGCCAGGCACTCAGTCCTCTCCGGCCCGCAGTCACAGGGGCTTGCAAAAAGCAAATGTGATCAGTGCCTGAAATCTGCCCTGGAGATAACCTCCAAAAGCCCACGACACTGCAAGGTCTCACCCACCCACCTCTCCCCTCGCAGCCCTCACGTCTGTCCTCATCACCCTGAATTAGTGGAGAGACGGGTCTGCCTGTTCATTCCTCCACCATGGCTCCCAGAACAGTGCTTGGGACATGGGCGCTAATAACTACTGCGTGAATGAACAAGTGAATACGATAAAATTACAGACAGCAATAAGAACGTTTAAAGTTAGTATTTCTCTGCAAGGCATGTCTTACTGTATCATAGAAGTGTGTTTTGAAAAAGCAAGCGTTGGGCCTCCTGGGTGGCTCAGTCGCTTAAGCATCCGACTTTGTCTCAGATCTCATGGGTTGGTGAGTTTGAGCCCCACATTGGACTCTGTGCTGACAGCTCAGAGTCTGGAGCCTGCTTTGGATTCTGTGTCTCCCTCTCTCTCTCTGCCCCTCCCCTGCTGGTGTGCGCTCTTTCTCTCAAAAATAAGCATTAAAAACATATTTTTTTAAAGAAAAGAAAAAGCAAGTATTATCTAAAAATGAATATATCAAAAACAAGGGTTTTTTCCATTACAGAAAGGAAGGAAGGGGGTACCTGAGTGGCTCAGTCAGCTCAGGTCATGATCTCATTGTTGGTGAGTTCGAGCCCTGTGTCGGGCTCTGTGCTGACAGCTCAGAGCCTGGAGCCTGTTTCTAATCCTGTGTGTGTGTGTGTGTGTCTCTCTCTCTCTCAAAAATAACATTAAAAAATGTTGGAAGGAAGGGAGGAAAAGGTAAAACAATTCAGCCAGGCGTCTCCTGACCATACTTTCTGGTTAGCTACCTTTTGCGCGGCTCAAGGGAAGAGAGGTTGCTCTGGAAAAGCAAACCAAGAGATGAACTCGGGAAGTCAGTCAAACCCCTGTCAGTGGCCCTCTCACAAGTTTCCTGTGTCCTGTGGAAAGCCTAAACATTTTGATGGAAGGTTTTCTGACTTCAGAGGGTCCCTGCAAACTACTGGGAGAACGTTTTCTGGACACGATGCCGAGCTGGATCAGGATTCATTATGCTAGCACAGTGACCGTCACTGTGAGGGTTAGTGGCACAGATGCAGCGCCCCGGAGAAGGGGGCCTGTCCTGCCGTCCAGACGGCCTTGTCACAGGACTTCATGCATCTCGCTGTACCCTAACCCTGTGCCAGCAGTGCTCCGAGTGTTGCAGTGAGCAGAGGGTCTCATTTCTTGTAACTGTCCCGGGAAATGGGTGCCGATGTGATCCCACCATCTCGCTGATGGGCTAATGGTCTCCTCAAACGTTCTCTTTAAGGCCTCGGTATGTCAATAAAAAGGCAAAATAAAGCATCCTATTTCAGGTGCTCTGAAGGCAGTATATAAATCAGGAAGTGCCTAGAGCTACCTATATGGAGACTGTATAATCACATTAATAATTCAGATGTCAAGAAATTCAAATTTGGGATGCCTTCTTTGGACCCTCCCACTCCTAAAACTGGATTAGGTATCCCTTGTTTAAGCTTCCATAGTATCCTTTCTGTCTTTGTTACTGCCTTAAATCTTTTCTGAAACAGTATGGTGGGGGTGTGCACACCCATGTACACGCACGCACACACACATGCGAACAAGAAAGAGAATAGGAGCAACAGGGAAATGATAAATTTTTTAAATGTGTACTTAGCTTTACTTATTCTGAGAGAGAGAGAGAACACAGGAGGGGCAGAGAGAGAGAGAGAGAGAGAGAATCCCAAGCAGGCCCTACACTGTCAGCAAAGAGCCCAACTCAGGGGCTCGAACTCACGAACTGTGAGATCATGACCTGAGCCGAAATCAAGAGTCGGATGCTTAACCGACTGAGCCACCCAGGCACCCCTTAAAAATATGTAATTTTTAAACCTCTGTCACTGTGCTTACTACATGGCATTGTCTGCATCTGGAAGTCTTTGGTACAATAATACCATATGCCTTATTCTTTGTAACTCAGACTCTTGGCACAGTGCCTGGCACATGGCGCTTCTTAGTAACTCAGATGTTCATAAACGCACACAATCAGTAACTAGCAGAATCAGGATTCAAACCTAGGGCTCCAGGGCTGTGTGACTCTGATGCTCATAATCTTTCTAACAAACAGTCCCTGCCCACTTCAAGAACGTGCAGTCTAACAAAGGGGATTAAATGAATTGATTCCATCACACAGAGGCCATGATTTTGCCAGAAGCAGCAGCAGCAACAAAATGCCTTCACCCTTGGGAGAGATTCTCATCTAACTGGGGAGAGTGAACTGAACATATCGGAAGTTGGCAGTAAGCTGATGATCATTGCATAAGTTTCCTCCATCAGGGAAGAAAAGGGTCAAAGTTTTATGTACTTTGAAATAAAACTGCCTTATAATCTGTCCTTTTGAAATGGGCCAGCATCGTTGGTTTAAAAAGCCACACCCAGAACACAAACTGTAGCTGGAAGTATAAGTTGCTGCAGCCTCTTTGGAGAATGATTTGGCAAAAATTCACAAATTTAAATCGTGCGTATCCTTTGACGCGGCAACTTTAGTTCTAAAAGCGTGTTCTACAGGTGTATATACACATATGCACAAAGACATAGATGCCGTTGTATTTATAGTTGCATTGTCCATGATAAAAAAGGTGAGTTACCACCTAAAAGTCCAATAGGGACTAATTAAATATACTATTGTGTGTTTACTCGTGAAATGAAATACTATGTAGGCATAAAAAATGAGGCTTTTCCCTATTTATATGAAACTACTGCCAAGATTCATTATTTCAGTTGGAGAAAAAAATGTCACTCATGTATAAGACTATCTGTATGGATATGTATGTATTTGAATAACCTATTTCTATTTTAAATTTTTTTTAATGTTTATTTATTTTTGAGAGACAGAGACAGCATGAGCGGGGGAGGGACAGAGAGAGAGAGAGAGGGAGACCCAGAATATGAAGCAGGCTCCAGGCTCTGAGCTGTCAGCACAGAGCCTGACGCGGGGCTCGAACTCCCGAACCGTGAGATCATGACCTGAGCTGAAGTCGGTCTCTCAACTGACTGAGCCACCCAGGTGCCCTGAATAACCTATTTCTAGAAGAATTTACAGAAAACCAGCAGCAGTAGCTGCCTCTAGCCAGGGAGGTTGTGACAAAGATGAGAAACGCTTTTCACTGTCTAATCATTTATATTTGTTGGATCTTTTACTAAGAGTCTATATTGCTTGTGCAAAAGCAATAAATAAAAATCTAAACCTCTATGAAGAAGCTTGGATTGTTTACTAGCAATTTCAAATTTGTATATAATTTCACATTTATAGAAAAATGCAAGAATTATAAGAACCTTCCTATGAGAATGCCTGGTATTTAGTTGTTGGGTCTCTTTAATTTCTTATAAATAGTATTTAGCCTTTCTGGGTTTTTTTTTTTGATATCCAAAAGTTGTATTTAATATTTTTAAAATGTCAACAAATTATAGATTCATAAAAGATAAAGCTATACAGATTTTAAAAGTATAGATGATTTTCTTTAATTCTATTCAGTATTAAGTGAACAGAGTATATTAATGTTGGTTATCTCATATTGATTAGAATCTCTAATGTGTAGCCTTATATACCTTTGATTAATTAAAAATAAAGTAGCTAACAAAAGAAGTAAATATACTTTCTTTAAAAAAGATTTTCAAACAACTTCCTGTCCTGGAGTATCTCTTTTTTTTTTTTTTTTTTTTTTTAATTTATTTATTGTTTAATTTACACCCAAGTTAGCATATAGTGCAACACTGATTTCCTTAATGCCCCTTAGCCATTTAGCCCATCCCCCCTCCCAAAACCCCCTTTAGCAACCCTCTGTTCTCTATATTTAAGAGTCTCTTATGTTTTGTCCCTCTCCCTCTTTTTATATTATTTTTGCTTCCCTCCCCTTTTTTTATCTGTTCTGTATCTTAAATTCCTCATATGAGTGAAGTCATATGACATTTGTCTTTCTCTAATTTCGCTTAGCGTAACACCCTCCCGTTCTATCCTCGTAGTTGCAAATGGAAATATTTGGTTCTTTTGGATTGCCGAGTAATACTCCATTGTATATGTATACCACATCTTCTTTATCCATTCATCCATCGATGGACAGTTGGGCTCTTTCCATACTTTGGCTCTTGTTGATAGTTTTGCTATAAGCATTGGGGTACATGTGCCCCTTTGAAACAGTACACCTGTATCCTTTGGGTAAATACCCAGTAGTGCAGTTGCTGGGTCACAGAGTAGTTCTATTTTTAATTTTTTGAGGAACCTCCATAATGTTTTCCAGAGTGTCAGCCTTTCTGTTGTTGTTGTTGTTGCTGTTTTTACTGTGAACTTTCCCAGTTATTTTGTAGAATGTCCTTCAATTTAGGTTTATCTTCTGTTTCCTCCTGGTTAGATTCAGGTTAAATGTTTTTGGCAGACACCACAAAAGTGATTGTTGTGTCCTCACCACATCATATCAGGAGGCACAGTATTTGTGTTCTAAGCCCTGTGGCTACAGGAAAAGAAGCTTTAGGTCCTTTTGTAGCACTTGAGCTGGGAATTTGAATCCCTGAGCCATTCTTTTCATTCATCACTTTGTCCAGTGACATTAAGAGTTAACCAGCCAACCTCATATTTGTTAGTTTTTCAGAAATCTTGCAAATATACTCACAATCACCCAGCTTCTTGTTTCTTATAAGAGGTTGATTAAGAGTATTCATTGGAGATATGTTTTTTATTGCCAGATCACACCATGGACTATCACTGTTCTTTTTGCTACTGGAAATAGAGTCATTAGTGGCCTTAAATCTGATCAGAGAGCCATTTCCTGAAACTCCAGAAACAACTCAGAGAACGCTTTCTTAAAATTCCGTCCCTCTAGAACCACTCTCAATACAAAATCCACATAAGTCTGACTGCTCCAGAGAAACAGTACCAATAGGATGTGTGTGTGTGTGTGTGTGTGTGTGTGTGTGTGTGTGTGTGTGTGTTTATAAACACACATATAGAGGGATTTTTGGCTCACACAGTTACGGAGGCTGAGAAGTCCAAACTCCTCAGTCAGTAAGCTAGAATTTTAGGAGAGCTGATGGTGTTAGTTCTAGTCTGAGTCCAAGTGTGAGGGCAGGAGAAGACCTGTGGCCTAGCTCAGAGACCATCAGGCTGAGAGACAAAGCATTGTTTCTCACTCACCCTTCTGTTCCTATCAGGTCTTGGCTGGAGTGGATGAGGCCCACCCAGTTGGGTAGGGCACTCTGCTTTGCTCAGTCCTACTGACTCTAATGTTTCTTTCATCCAGAAGCACCCTCACAGCACACCCAGAATAATGTTTGACCAAATTCTGGGCACCTCCTGGCCCAGGCAAGTTGACACATAAAATTAACTATCATGGGCACATATGTCAATTTGTGTCAATAGTGGTGATACTAACTTTGAGCACCTGGTCAAAGCTAATGAAGTCAAAGTTAATGGCCACTTAATGCTTACAGGGTTTCTCTCCTGTAAAAGTTATCGTCTTTCCCTTTGTAATTATTAAGTAATTTGCAGAAGATACTTTGCGGCTGTGTAACTATCCTGTTCCTCATCACACTCTCAGCTACTGGTTTTAGCATGCACTGATAATTCTCTAACTCAACGCCATTCCTTTTGTATTTCTTGTAATTCCACCGTAAGGAAGAGCTTTTACTTCTCCAATTCACTTCTATTTTATATCAGTACGGACTCCTAGATTCTTATCTTATTCGGGGGATTATAATGTCACTGACATTACTTGTTTTAGTGCTCATGTGGTTCCAGCTTGGGCCAGTGGGAGCCTTTTACGCGGATTCCTGTTTCTTTTGCTATGTCCCTGTCATTCTTTGAGTACTTCCCTACATTCTAGCTCAACAAGACATTCCAGACTCATCTTGTACTTCCCCTGCCCCAGCTCCAGAATTAGCTTTTCTCTAAGGATCCCTGGGTCCTTTTAGTTAAGAAGAATAGTGTACAAGCCGACATCTGAGTGTCCTTGCTTCTGAGCTCCCTCAGAGGGCAGAGCTAGGAAATGTGTGCTCACGTCCACATCTCTCTCTCTCCCTCTCCCCTCCCTTCAAGCCACTGCACCCCACCAGTTTGAACCGATACCTCCAGTTCCAAGTCAGTCCTGCATACGTTGCAGCTTCCTTCCCTAACAGTGAAAAACATGTCCCAGAGGGTGAGTCAGAGTAGATACTATGTTAATTATATTTTCCTGGAATATAAATTACTGTTTGTATCCAGAGTACATGAAATTGCCCATGTGAAAGGAAAGGTTATTTTCAGTTGAGCATAAGGATGTGGCCCATTAAAAACTAGGTGATATCCTGCTGTATTTAATCTCCCCTCCTCCCACTTTTGAAAGTCATAAGGAAATAAGAGAAGTGAAACTAAGTACATAAATTTAAAAAAAAAGTAATGATGGTAGGCGATTTAAAGTCTTCCATACTTGACGGCCTAAATTTTCTCTATAAATAGGGTGCAAACCATTTGCTGAGAAAATGGAGGGGGGCTAAGGGGACTCATTTATTCCTTCCTTTATTTTTTGATTCATCGAATGTTTAACCATCCCCTGTAAGTTCCAGCACTGTATTGCATGCTGAAGATAAAGCCATGAACAAGGTAAATATGGACTGTATTCCTCTGGAGACAGAAAGTAAACCAACAAGACGCTACTTATGGTAACTACCATAGAGGAAACAAGTGTGGGATGATGGTGGATAGGGGCAGTTTAGATGGGGAAGGATCTTGTTTTATTCTTGGCCAGAGCAGTCATCAGGAGTGGTTGACGTGAGGTAAGCCAATATCGGGATGTCAGATTGGCTTGACTTTAAGACTTCCCATTGAAAAGATTTAAGGATAGGAATGAGCAATTAGATTTATATTTTGTGGAGAATGGTTTAAGAGGGAGTCCCGCCAATGAAGGTGATACCTGCGATGGGGAAGACACCTGTGACTCCATACTCTTGCTAACATTGTTCACTGTCAAAATTCCTCATGTGTAGGTGGAGAATTGTACCCTGTTGTTGGTTTGATTTGCATTTCTTTAAACATGAAGTGAAACTGAGACACTTTCATAGAATTTATTTTGGTATAACTAGTCGTATTAGTTTCCTAGAGTTGCTATAACAAAATACCACAAACAAAATTGCACAAATGGGGTGGCTTAAAAATAAGGTCAGACATTTCTTGTCTCACAGTTCTGAAGACTAGAAGTCCAACATCAAGGTGTCAGCAGGGCCAGGGTCGGTCTGGAACTGGTGGGGGAGAAATCCTTCCTTGCTTCTGCCTAGCTTCCCACGGTGACGTTGGCTCGCAGCTGCGCCTGTCACCTCTGTCATCGCGTGGTGTCCTCCCCGTCTGTCTCAGTCTTCCCATGGCATTTTCCTCTTCTCATAACCCAGTCGTGTTGGATTAGGGCCCACTCTAATGACCTCATCTTGATCACATCTGCAAAAACCCTGTTTCTAAATAAGGTCACTTTCACGGGTACCAGGGATTAGTACTTCAGCGTATCTTTTGTGGGGGAGAGCACAATTCAAGGCATCACGCTGATGGTCTATGGATTTTGTTTTTCCAGGTGGCTGACCTGTTTTCTGACACTCTCTATCGACATACGTTCTTGGTGTAATTGTTTGCCGTTTTGAAATGTCACCATTATCACACCAAAGTCTTCAGAGACCCAGTCACGTGATCTCCATTATCTCCCTCTTCTATACTGCTTTCTACTTGAGCTTTGTTTTTCCACTTCATTTTGCTTGCTTTTCTTCTTGCCTGTATGTTCAGCAGTATCTGTTCCCATTCTAATATTTTTATATATATATATGTATATTTTATTTTGAGAGAGAGCACATGAGCAGGGGAGGGGCACATGGAGAGGGAGACAGAGAATCCCAAGCACACTCCCTGCTGTCAACACGGATCCCACGGACCAGGAGATCGTGACCTGAGCTGACCAACTTAACCAGCTGAGCCACCCAGGCGCCCCTCATTCTGATGTCTTTTAATGTGGACTTCATTTCTGTGGGGTTTTCTCCTCTTTCTGTTGTTTCCCTGGGCTCTTTGGTTTCTCATCTCCTGTTTCAAAAAAATAGTTTTAAACATTTTTTCTCTATTTTTTTAAAAAAGTTTATTTTGCCAGAGAGAGAGGGAGATCATGCGAGTTGGGGAGGAACAGAGAGAGAAAGAGAGAGAGAGAGAGAGAGAGAGAGAGAGAGAGAGAATCCCAAGCAGGCTCCTCACCGCCAGCGCTGTGCCCCATGTGGGTCTCCATCTCACAAACTGTGAGATCACCACCTGAGCCGAAATCAAGAGTTGGAGGCTCAACCAAAAGAGCCACCCAGCTGCCCCTGGTCTCTCTATTTTTAAGTGGTGTTTTCTTGGTTTTTAGAGGGCTATATTTTCTTTATGTGTTTTGCTTCCATGCAGAAATATTTTTCCAAAGTTTTTCTCCTTTATGACATACCTATTTTTCATGGGTATTCTTGATCTGCCTTTTGTCCTATCAGTTTCTTTGCCTAGTTTTTCTTATCATGTCTTATCCTGGGCCCCATTCTGGGTCACTTTTGATTATTACCATATTTGAGTAAATGTGGTTGGATTATTTAGTTATTGGATTAGTTATTGAAAGAGAGTATGTGGAATGACCAGTAGATAGCTGAGTTTGGGATCATTATTATCTTTTTTAATCTTTTAAATTTATTTTTGAGAGAGACAGAGAGAGTGTGCATTAGCAGGGGAGAGGCAGAGAGAGAGGCAGGGAGAGAATCCCAAGCAGGCTCCTCACTGTCAGTGCAGAGCCCTCTGCGGGGCTCCCACCCACAAACTGAGATCATGACCTGAGCCAAATCAAGGCTCGGACGCTTAACCGACTGAGCCACCCATGCTGAGTTATTTCTCACTTTGACTGAAATGGCAAGAAGTTTGCCTGACTCGCAGGCAAGCCCTGTGAGCATGCCATGAGACATCTGGGAGGTAAGGTGGCACCTGTTTTCACTGCTCAATATCACCTGCTGCAGAGAATCGTACCTGCTTTTTGTCTTTTGCCTCACCACACAGACAGTGTAATGCATTACAATTGCATTGTAATTGATTGCAGTGTAATTGCAACAACGTAATGTCTACTCATTTCTTCATTCAGTCCCATCTTGCAGCTAACTATTCAGAAGTGCCAAATGGGACTCCTTTTGTCCCACAGCCACCAGCACCCTGAGACTCTGCCATTCTCAGAGAAGATGGTTGGTTTGTTCCCTGGAGAACCGCAGCCTCCTGTGGGGGGCGCTCTGCTCCGGAGCCTGCACGCGCATGGGTGCCTGCTCCCTCTCGGCAGCCTCCCTCCCCCGCGTCTACTTTTCACGGCACCTTGCAACTGTTCTTCCTAGGTCATGTTTC